>NC_136063.1:1734379549-1737352049 GCF_964261635.1 Lissotriton helveticus | reverse complement strand
TGTGATTTGAGACTCTTCATAAGAAGCATTTGTCTCGCCCTTTACTGCCGCTCGTACCAGGATTGGTAGAGCCCGCGGAGGAGCTGTTCCTCACGCCTGCAGTGACGAAAGCCGCTCCATCCCGGCTTCTTAAGAAGTACAGGGCTCCGGATTCCGACCCTGCTTTTCTTCGGATAGACCCGATTCCGGACTCCGTTATCGTGACGGCTGCCAGGAAACAACATTCTACCACCCCGTCTTCTACCGTGCCTCCTGATAAGGAGAGCCGATGGATCGATTCTGCTGGCAGGAAGGCCTGTGGGATGGCATCTACGGCCATGAAGGCCTCTAGCGATGCGCTCCGCTAGGGCGGTATGATCGTGCCCTGTGGGAATCCCTCCAGCAGTTCACGGAACTCCAGCCACGAGATAAGGAGGATTTCCTGGAGGTCCTGAAGGAAGGGATGCTGATTTCGAACCAGGTCATCAGCGCGGCTGCTGATCTCTCTTTTGGCTGCCCATGGGTACTGTCATGAAATCAACCACATGCTTGGCTCAGGCTCACATCACTCAAGCCGGAAGCCCAGCAGCGGGTGGCCAATCTGCCCTTCTCGGGGGGGAAACCCTGTTCGGCAAGCATGCGGACGATGAAATGGCCCGCATGAAAGCGGAGGCTGAGACCCTGACGGCTGTGGGCTTGGAGAAGCCCAAAGAAAAGAAGGCCTACCGTCCGTTCCAGAGACGGTTCGGCGCACGGGGCAGAGGACGAGGACAGGCTTTGGGACAGCAACAGCAGCAGTTCCGGAGGCCCTTCCATAAGCACCAGAAGGGTAGAGGAGGCCAGCAGTCCTCTACAGCGAACAAGGGCCTGGCAGGGTCTCGACCCTGAGCGGTTACTTCCCCTACATCCGTTACCCGCTCCGTTGGGGGGGGGGGGGGGGGGGGGGGGAACATTCAATTTTTTCTGGCAGAGCGGAGAAAAATTACTCGGGACAAGTGGTGCTGAATATTGTTTGCAATGGATACAGTCTTCAGTTCACCAGCCCGCCTCCATCAGTTCCTCCAGGCGGAGGCCGATATCCTGTTAAGGAAAAGGGTGACAGAAGACGTACCTCTATCTCAAAGAGGAAGAGGTCTGTACTCCCGGTTCTTCCTGGTTCGCAAGAAGGACAAGAACGAGTTCAGGCCCATTCTGGATTTGCTACAAGCAAACAAGTGGATTCGCAGAGAGAAGTTTCGCATGCTGTCGTTGCATCAGATTTATCCTCAGCTGCAACAGGGAGACTGGCTGTGTGCCATAGACCTACAGGATGCGTACTTCCATGTGCCCATTGCACACAAACACAGGAAGTTCCTGCGATTCCAAGTCGGCGCCAATCATTATCAGTACACAGTACTGCCATTCGGACTGAAGTCTGCGCCCAGAACATTCTCGAAGTGCATGGCAGTGGTAGCCGCACACCTAAGGAAGAACAAGGTGTTTGTCTACCCGTACCTGGACGATTGGTTGATCAAGGCCTCCTCCTTCTCGGAAGCTCAAACGCACTTCCGGAAGACGTGCGTTCTCTTGAACAAGCTGGGGTTGCACATCAACATGTCCAAGTCTGTCTCGACTCCGGTCCAGTGCATACAGTACTTGGGAGCCTCCATCAATACGCTGTCAGCAAGCGTGTCTCATTCGGAGGAGATACGATTATCACTCCTTCGGAAGGCTCAGGCTCTTATGACCGCTCCATCTACAACAGTGAGGACGGTGTCTTCTCTACTGGGGTCGATTTCCTCTTGTATCTTCCTCACTCCACGCGCACAGCTGCACATGAGACCATTGCAGGAGTGCTTGGAGGATCAGTGGGATCAGAGGAAAGGATCTTGGGACGACAAGATGCGACTCTCTGCATGCTCGTCAGTCTCTGAAGTGGTGGTGTTCAGAGGAGAATCTCCTCAGAGGGGTTCCCTTCCACAAGGACATTCCCACGCAGACGTTCGTGACGGATGCGTCGCTCCACGGCTGGGGGGCGCACTCCGGAGACTTACAGATTCAAGGGACGTGGTCCCCGACTGAGTCCACGTAGCATATCAATTTCCTGGAACTCAGAGCTGTTCACTTGGCACTGAAGGCTTTTCTTTCATCCTTCCGGACCAACTCTCTGCTTGTTCAGATGGACAATACGACCACGTTGTATTACCTCAACAAGCAGGGGGGGGTCGAGATCGCGCACTCTGTCGCAGGAGGCGCAGGCGATCTGGCACTGGCTTCTGGCTAGAGGACTGACGATAACGGCTACCCATCTACCAGGTGTGCAGAATGTTCAGGCAGCCTCCAGGTACTACCAGCCGGTGATGCTGGGGAATGCGTTATGGATCAACTGGTCAAACAGCTTTCTGTACGCTTTTCCACCCATTCCCCTGATTCCGACGGTGCTCATCAAGCTGTCCCGGTCCAGGGCGCGGATGATCCTGATTGCCCCGGAATGGCCCAGACAGTGGTGGTTCACGGACCTGCTTCACTGGTCTCTCCTTCCTCACATATGGTTACCGTGCAGGCCGGACCTTCTCACGAAGTTCGGGGGGCAGATGTTGCACCCCAACCTCTCGTCTTTGAGTTTGGCGGCATGGCTAATGAGATAGTGCAATATGGCCATTTGAATCTACCTGAAGATTGCATGGACATACTGAAGGAGGCTAAGCGACCTTCCACTAGGACTTCTTATGCCTACAAGTGGAAGAGGTTTTGCATCTGGTGCAAGTCCAAGAACTATGATCCAACGACGTGTAAGGAAGATGTCATCCTTCCGTATCTTCTACATCTGGCGCAGTCTGGCCTTAATGTCCATTCCATTAAGGTTCATCTTGCTGCGCTGACTGCCTACAGGAAATGCCCTTCACAGACTTCCTTCTTTCAGATCCCTGTGATCAAAGATTTTTTGGAAGGTTTGAAGAAAGTGTACCCTCCTGTCCGGCTTCCTTCGCCTTCATGGGAATTGAATGTGGTGCTGTCCAGACTGATGAAGGAGCCTTTTGAACCTATTCATAAGGCTTCGTTGCAGCACCTGTCCTGGAAGGCGGCGTTCCTCGTGGTATTACATCGACCCTCAGGGTGAGTGAAATTCAGGAGTTGTGTTGCCAAGAACCTTATACTGTATTTCATGCTGCTAAGGTTGTTTTGCGTACTCATCCTAAATTTCTTCCAAAGGTTGTATCTGATTTTCATGTGAACCAGACCATAACTTTACCTACTTTTTTTCAGAATCCTTCCTCTCCAGCGGAAAGGTCCCTGCATTCCCTGGATGTTAGGAGGGTGTTGAAATTTTATCTGGATAAAACCAAGGATATTCGTAGGTCGGACCAATTGTCTATCAATTATGGATCAGTCAGGATGGGTCTTGCTAACTCTAAACAGTCCATCTCGAGGTGGATTGTGTCCTGTATACAAATGTGTTACCAAAAGGCTAATAAGACCTTGGGGGGTAAACCTAAGGCTCATTCCACCAGGGGCAAAGCTGCCACGACTGCTTTGCTCCGTAATGTTCCAATTGCAGAAATCTGCAAGGCGGCCACTTGGAAGTCGGTCCATAACTTTGCTAAGCATTACTGCCTTGACATTGATGCCAGAGCAGCCGCTCAGAATGGGCAGGCTTCGCTGCGAAATCTGTACGCACAGTAGTGGTGTTATTTCTCTTCTCCACCGCCGCTTTGGTGTGGGGATGGGCTTGCCATTCTATTCACTAGATTATGACTATACACAGAGATCCCCTACTACAGAAGGAGTAGTTTCTGTCCTGTAACTCCAGTTCTGTAGTAGGGGTATCTGTTATAGTCATGAGCGCCTGCCCTCCTCCCCAGTGGAGAGAGAGCTTCATGTAAGGAATGCTACAGGTCTGGCCTGTTACGCCTTCAAAAATAACAAAGTAAAAGGGACCTGCAGTGCATTCTGGGATACTGTGAAGTTCTGGAAAGTTCTCTGAAAGGCACAGCATCCTGTTCTGAGCCACATAATGGCAGCCTATGGGGCTTGTCTGTCCATGTCTTCCTCTCTATCATTCCAGAGGGTTTTTGCTGTTAAATCAAGGGAAATCTGGAAAGGCTTTGCTGTTTGTGGATTTTTGGTGGAATTTCTAGTTGAACTACTGGACAGTGTAGCCTGTGGATATAGGCTGCATTATCCGTCTTTAATTCTCTCTTAAGTGTCTGTGCAGTTATGCATTTTTCGACACCTTAAAAGATTATTTTTGATTGCTCCGGGGTCCACGCACATGGGCGGGACTATTCACTAGATTATGACTATAACCGAGATACCCCTACTACAGAACTGGAGTTACAGGACAGAAACTACTCCTTCCGTCCGATATATGTTTACCAAGTAGCCCTCTGTACTGCCATATCTTGTGCAGAAAATCGGTGTCCGCCTGAATGCTGACTGGTATATCTTGTGGATTTTCAACAGGTACGTTATGCCTTGTGGGTGTAATTATAATGCAGGAGTTTAAAGCGTGCATTACTGGGTACCGTCCGAGCTCCCTGGCAAACCTCCTGCCAGTCTTTATCCGTCAATATGCCTCTTAGGATTGCGGTCCAAGCAGCTCTGATTGGCAGTGGTTTGTCTTCTTTATCTGCATGCAGCGCCTGGTATAAGTGTGAGATCACGGTAGGGCGAGCTACATTGTCATTGTGTGAGACTGACAGGGCAGTGGGAAAGGAGGTTCTGTTTCTCTCACCATTTTAGTGACTGCAATCCTGCCCATGACAAACAGCTGGATTGTTTTTCTGAATTTAATTGACTCCTGCAGCTCTTATATTACTCATCTCTTAGTCATTCTATGGCTATTCTCCTCATCTGGAGCAATTCAAAATCCCAGGTATCTAAAGTATGAGGTTTCCCAAGGGATACTCCACTACAGAAACTGCGTGGCCTCCAAGTACTGCAGACCTCCCTTTGGGAAGTGTTTGGATTTGCAGGGTTTATCCACCGGCTGGAAAGCTCCCAATATTCTGTTAATGCATGCAGTAATCTTGGCACTGAGTAGCCCCGATATAGAAGGTAATCAACGCATCTTCTACATACATGAATACCACATGCACCTCGTGACCAATCTTAACGCCAATCTTAACCAGCGGCACAATACCTACCATGACCTGCAGGCCAGCGGCTCTATTGCTAGAGCAAAAAGTAGAGGTGACAATGAACAGCCCTGTCGCGTTCCTCTGCTCCTACTAAATCTCTGAGATTACGCTTGTTGTTTAGACTCTGGCTTATGGCTCAGTATAAAGTAGTTTCACTCACTTCATGTAAGCTTGAATCAAACCCTCAGCCCCGAGGACAGTCCTGGTCAGATCTTCCCACTGTGGAGCACATGTGTCGGTATGCGAATATTATGTATGGCTCTTCTATGTGGCAAGAATCCATATTGGTGCTCGTGCAGTAAGGTTATGATTACTGCAAAAAACCAATTTGCCAGCACCTTGCTCAATATTTTGACATCCACGTTTAACGTGGACAGTGGGTGGTAGGATGATACTTTCTGTGGGTCTCGATCTAGCTTGGGTATCGATACCAAATGTGATTCCCTGGTGGATTCTGGTAATGTACCTTTTGTATAGGCCTCATTAATGACCACCGTCCGTTCATCTGCCAAAAGGCTGCTATTTTGTTGATTAACTTAAATCAGTAGTACATCCCCCCCCTCCCCCAGAGTTTTTGCTTTTGGCTTGTCCTCAATTGTCATTAAAATTTCCTCCTTACTTAATGGGGTCCCCAATGCCTTCCTCTGTTCTGAGGTCAGTTGGCCCAGCCGGCTGTCCGCAATATATTTATCAATATGGTTTACAATCACCCTTTTGCGTTTTTGAATATAGCTCTTGCATGTGGTGAGAGTGTGCTGTTCATCCCTGCCTGCATTTGTATGAGTTGCTCCTGCTTATCAATGAACTGTATGATGGGAGTCCGTGCCTTCTCATTCTGAACCAGCTAGGGCAATAACAGGCTGGATTTAGCCCCCTCCCCTTATAGCCGTTGGTGTTATGTTTAATACTTATAAATTGATTTTATACACTAACACCAGGAAGCGTTTCAGCTTCCAAAGTATAGTTTACTAAGGATATCATGATTTGCTGCCACAAAGTAACAATATTACAAAATTCTAAAGCTATTCACACAGGCAAGAATTATTATTTTTAGATTGTGTGCAAACATGGCTTGGAGCCTTTGGTTGCAGCCACTGCTTATCGAAGTATCCCTAGGACTAGAAAGTAATAACCCTTTCATGCCCCAAGAATGTATATATGTTCTAAAACTGTCCATTCCTGTGTTCGATATCTGTAATCAAATAAACAGTGCACCATATAGTTAATTTTTCCAAACGGACATAGCTGATCACCTGCCAAGATGGCTGCCTAACTCCAAAGGTCCTACCCCACAGAGATTAATCTGTTCACTGTAGATGGCATGATGAGTTATCTACCCCCAAAAGTGAGTGCTTGAATGTCTTGCCCTCACACCTACTAACTCTGGCAATAAGCAATGTGGTATGCTCTTCGTGGATCAGACTGCGCCAGGGTAGTGGTGTGCCGGTGTCATGGTGGGGCCTGCCATGCTTCTTCCTTAGGCCTGGCCTTTCAGCAGCTGCTGGCGGCCAGACTATTTAGCCTCACAATTTGGCTGTCCGGTCCCTTCTGTGTTGTGGCAGGTGCTCAGCTGCTCCTTGTGTCCCCAATGGCTGGCTACCTCTGCGGGCCCTGCTGTGGCACAACTGCCATCTTGATGGACATGTGCCATGCATTGTGGCCCATGGCTTCTAAGACCTTGCCCAGACATGAAATGGTGAGGCATATGCTGTATGTGCTGGACCATGACTGGAGTAGAGCCAACCAAATGCTCTTCTTTCAGAGGGATGGCATTGTTGCAACGGCACTGCTTGGAAGCAAATAGAATGTAAGCTAGCACCTTTTTATTTATCCATACTTCAGTGACTGTTCTATGGCACATGGGCGCCTACTGGGATTTGTGGTGCCTTCCCCCAAGAATTAGCTACTGGGGTCCCTTGCCTGGGAAGGGTGGCATGCCTCTACGGGCATGCTGGTATTCTCCCTTTGGGTACCAGCGTCCCCTCTCTGTTTTCCCTGGGCTACTGGTAGTGCTTTACTGACCAGAATGTGAGCGATTTCCAGAACTGTTGACACCATGAGATAAGTGACCATAATCAAACCCGACTCCCAGCTAGGAAAAAAAATCATAAGATGTCTGATGTGACTGAGTGAGGTTCAGCCCCTCCACAGTCAGTCCTATCATCCACATCTACAGACAACATCAATTTATTACTAGATATAAAAACTAAGATGCAGGCTATTGATCCTAAAATCTACTTTCATAGGATCCCTCATCTGTCCCACTGTGGCTTTAAGTAGTTCACAATGTCTAATTGTAGAGTGGGCTCACCGATTCTTGGCCACAAGACCACCTCCCGGGGCACCAGCAATCTCACTCATTGCCAGGCTTTTAAAATTATTCTCAAAATTATTCTCAGACTTGATTTTATGAATGGAGAGAAAGCGGAGTGGTCGAATATCCGAGCTCTAAAATTCCATTCTTTCCTGACTTCACCACAGCAGTTCAGGAAGCCAAAAGGACCTAAGCAGGACCCATTCAAGTTCTGGAAGATTTTCTCCCAAAAAACTAAAATTGTCCGCTGCTGCTTGGTTTTCACCTCTGGAATCACAAGCCTACATCACATGATTGAAGCAGAGGGACTATCAACATAGTTCATTATACTTCTATTTGATTAAGACACGTCTGTAAACTGTGACTGTTTCATGAACTCTTGTAGAGTGCTTAACTACAAAGAAAAAGCAGCATAAAACAACAAACATTTGCAATGCAATAGATCTCGCATTAATTAAGTTTGAGCTAATGGCATTGCTAAATATTGCAACACCAATTGCAACAAAAGTCTATAACTTGTATGCCAAAAAGTGTATTTATTTTTGTAGCAATGGTGGCATGCTGCGCTTTAGATGAATATGTTTAAAAGTAAAGTGCGCCATACTGCGATTGCTACAATAGTTAATTGTGGATGCGTTCACAATTGATGTGTGCCCTGATGGCTGGTGGTGTGTGTGCCTGTAGAAATTGTGCACTGCTGACTGGTGGTGTGTGTGCCTGGCGAAAGCGTGCACTGACGGCTGGTGGTGTGTGTGTGCCTGGTGAAAGCGTGCACTGACGGCTGGTGGTGTGTGTGTGCCTGGTGAAAGCGTGCACTGACGGCTGGTGGTGTGTGTGTGCCTGGTGAAAGCGTGCACTGACGGCTGGTGTGGGTGTGCCTGGTGAAAGCGTGCACTGACGTCTGGTGGTGTGTGCCTGGTGGAAGCGTGCACTGACTACTGATGGTGTCTGTGCCTGGTGAAAGTGTGCATTGTGGGTGTGCATTGTGGGTGTGTGGTTGTGGGTGTGTGGTTGTTGTGGTTGGTTGTGTGGTTGTGGTTGGTTGTGTTGTGTGTGTGTGTGTGTACAGTTGAATACATTCTTACTCTCCTTGCACAGTATTTCAGTTTTCTAAAGTTTATCTTTAATGTAGATTCAAACTGATGTCTTTTTTTCACAAACAGACTGTCGAGCATTCAGGCCTGGTCAAGTCAAAATCGGTCTTGTTCTCGAATATATCATTACTTTGAAATTAATATTTGGATTTCTGTGAGAATTATACATATGCATTACAACTTATGATTAAAAAAAATTGACCAGTTAAAAACGACATGAGGGTCTTACCTAGTTTTACATTTCTACAACAAGCACTGATCCTGTCTTCCAGATCTACAAACTGTCTTGCAATGACGTCAAGAGCTGTATAGCCAATTGGAGAGAGCACAGGGGGCAGGTAGGAGCGCAGCGCATCATATCGCCCTAGAAGAGAGTACACTTTCGTTAAACGTTGACAGAAGATGCTCAAAGAAAGTCCCCTGCTGAAATTGTGAAAAGCTGGCTAACGTGTACCTCGTTCAGCTATTTCAGCTGCAGCAGCGGATATCACATACTGAAAGATGAACTAACTGGGCGGAAAGATGTCAGGGCTGCAGTTGGCCATGTCAAGAAGGGGGTCAAGGATCTAAGATTCAAGGAAGAGGCTTGAAAAACAAGAAAGAAAACAATGCTTATGGCGAGCATACAGATTCAGAGTGTGCTGCCAGAAATTAAGCGACCATCAGAAGAAAGCAAATTGCTGCTTTAAAGTTATTGTGGACCACTCTTTCTATGATGCACAGAATGTTAGGATAAAATGTTATTTAGTCAGCCGTCTCTTGAAAATGCCTTGATTTACAAAATCAGAGAGATGAAAACAGAAGAGTTCTTCACATTTACGTCTTGCGTCATTTGAGGACAGGTGTAATATTTTAATACTGCAATATAAACCAATGCACTTTGATCTCGCCCACAGTGATGTTTACTACATATTTTGAGTAGTTCAGGGCAAGTCAGTGTATGACAAACAAAGCTCTACAAATCAAGTCCCAGAATCATTTAAAAGTCACATCTAATCGGAACAAAGTGGTGGGCAAGACCGCCAAAATGCATCTACAGAACTGGTAATTCACTTGCACTCCGGCCATTTGTCCTTGCTGCTCAAAGCTAGAACCGTACACAACTCTCAAATGATCAATTCACAAATTTATACTAAAGACACTAATTGTACACAAGGTACAACTGGCTCCAGTACAAATTTCTATGAATTTTAAGATTTAGGCTATCTGGCCGAGGGAGTCAGACACATCAATGACACTCCGTGCTTTAAATGGGGAAAAAAACAGGTGCAGGTACTCTTAAAATGAGCTAGGAGTTTAGCAAGTGGGCGGGGCTACGGTTGGGGCAAAGGACAAGACATATAAGACACTTCTACTATGTGGCGGAATACTTATATATTCTTGATTGCGCGCTCACAGCAACAAGCAGCAATGCTCACTCAAAGCATTTCAGAATGTCCTTTAAAATTCCTCCCTAGTGTCTGGATTCTCTCCCTCTTTCACTCGCTTTTCACTTATATATATATATATATATATATATATGTATATGTATATGTATATGTATATGTATATACATATATATATATATATATATATATATATATATATATATATATATATATATACATATATACATATATACATATATATATTACCTACTGGCGATAGCCAGTAGGTATATATAGTTAGGATTTTTTTCCTATGGGATTTTTGAAAATTCTATGTCGAATAACTTTGGCGTTTGAGGACAGAATTGGCTGAAATTTTCAGGAAAATGGAACATTTTGTTTCTGAGCAGCCCCTGAAAATTTGGGGGAGTTTCGTCAAGGGGGGGCCGAGAAAAAAGGGGGGTCCCAAAACGTGTTTTTCCCATGCAATTTTCCATAGGGCGGTTGGCATCACTTTTAGCCTGAACGGCTGAATGGATTTACACCAAACTTGGCAAAATTGTAGGGACTGGTAGCCCGATGTGCCTTTGCTATGTCTCAAGATATAGGCTCCAGTGGTTTTTACGAAAATTAACTTTGAAAAATATATATTGGGCTACATTGGGCTATATATATGTTGGAGCCCAAATGTAGCCCAATGTAGCCCAATGTAGCCCAATGTAGCCCAATGTAGCCCAAAGATGGCCACCAGAGACAAAAAAAACAAATGTAGCCCAAATATCAGCCAGATGTAGCCCAACTATAGCCCAATGACAGAATGTCCCAGAGTGTTCTAAAGAACAACTAGAGTGCTAACAGTCCTACTTATTACAAAGGTATGGCACACCTGAAGCCATCTTGATTGGAATAAAGTGGTAACTCTTAAAACATTTAATTTAAAAAGGAACAAAATGAGGGGGTTCATTTTGCCATAGAATGTATGATTAGCGAATATATGACGAAATCCCGCATACCATCAGTCCGCAAAAAAAATCCTGCATGTACTATTAGGCCGCAAATTAAAATAACGAAAACTTTTAGAACGAATATGCCTTTAGCATACACTAAACAACTAAACTACCCTAAACCCTAAAACACTACCCCCAGCATGACCCTACACTACACAAACAGTACAACACTACCCTAAACCCTAAAACACTACCCCCAGCATGACCCTACACTACGCAAACACTACAACACTACCCAAAACCCTAAAACACTACACCCCAGCATGACCCTACACTACGCAAACACTACAACACTATCCTAAACCCTAAAACACTACGCCCAGCATGACCCTACACTACGCAAACACTACAACACAACCCTAAACCCTAAAACACTACCCCCAGCATGACCCTACACTACGCAAACACTACAACACTACCCAAAACCCTAAAACACTACACCCCAGCATGACCCTACACTACGCAAACACTACAACACTACCCAAAACCCTAAAACACTACACCCCAGCATGACCCTACACTACGCAAACACTACAACACTACCCAAAACCCTAAAACACTACACCCCAGCATGACCCTACACTACGCAAACACTACAACACTACCCAAAACCCTAAAACACTACCCCCAGCATGACCCTACACTACGCAAACACTACAACACTACCCTAAACCCTAAAATACTACACCCCAGCATGACCCTACACTACGCAAACACTACAACACTACCCAAAACCCTAAAACACTACCCCCAGCATGACCCTACACTACGCAAACACTACAACACTATCCTAAACCCTAAAACACTACGCCCAGCATGACCCTACACTACGCAAACACTACAACACTACCCTAAACCCTAAAACACTAGCCCCAGCATGACCCTACACTACGCAAACACTACAACACAACCCTAAACCCTAAAACACTACCCCCAGCATGACCCTACACTACGCAAACACTACAACACTACCCTAAACCCTAAAACACTACCCCCAGCATGACCCTACACTACGCAAACACTACAACACAACCCTAAACCCTAAAACACTACCCCCAGCATGACCCTACACTAAACAACCACCACAACTCTACACTACACTAACACAACACTATTAGGCCGCAAATTAAAATAACGAAAACTTTTAGAACGAATATGCCTTTAGCATACACTAAACAACTAAACTACCCTAAACCCTAAAACACTACCCCCAGCATGACCCTACACTACGCAAACACTACAACACTACCCAAAACCCTAAAACACTACACCCCAGCATGACCCTACACTACGCAAACACTACAACACTACCCTAAACCCTAAAACACTACCCCCAGCATGACCCTACACTACACAAACACTACAAAACAACCCTAAAACACTGCCCCCAGCATGACCCTACACTACGCAAACACTACAACACAACCCTAAAACACTACCCCCAGCATGACCCTACACTACGCAAACACTACAACACTACCCTAAACCCTAAAACACTACCCCCAGCATGACCCTACACTACGCAAACACTACAACACTACCCAAAACCCTAAAACACTACCCCCAGCATGACCCTACACTACGCAAACACTACAACACTACCCAAAACCCTAAAACACTACCCCCAGCATGACCCTACACTACGCAAACACTACAACACTACCCAAAACCCTAAAACACTACACCCCAGCATGACCCTACACTACGCAAACACTACAACACTACCCAAATCCCTAAAACACTACACCCCAGCATGACCCTACACTACGCAAACACTACAACACTACCCAAAACCCTAAAACACTACACCCCAGCATGACCCTACACTACGCAAACACTACAACACTACCCAAAACCCTAAAACACTACCCCCAGCATGACCCTACACTACGCAAACACTACAACACTACCCTAAACCCTAAAATACTACACCCCAGCATGACCCTACACTACGCAAACACTACAACACTACCCAAAACCCTAAAACACTACCCCCAGCATGACCCTACACTACGCAAACACTACAACACTATCCTAAACCCTAAAACACTACGCCCAGCATGACCCTACACTACGCAAACACTACAACACAACCCTAAACCCTAAAACACTACCCCCAGCATGACCCTACACTACGCAAACACTACAACACTACCCAAAACCCTAAAACACTACACCCCAGCATGACCCTACACTACGCAAACACTACAACACTACCCTAAACCCTAAAACACTACCCCCAGCATGACCCTACACTACACAAACACTACAAAACAACCCTAAAACACTGCCCCCAGCATGACCCTACACTACGCAAACACTACAACACAACCCTAAACCCTAAAACACTACCCCCAGCATGACCCTACACTACGCAAACACTACAACACTACCCTAAACCCTAAAACACTACCCCCAGCATGACCCTACACTACGCAAACACTACAACACTACCCAAAACCCTAAAACACTACCCCCAGCATGACCCTACACTACGCAAACACTACAACACTACCCAAAACCCTAAAACACTACCCCCAGCATGACCCTACACTACGCAAACACTACAACACTACCCAAAACCCTAAAACACTACACCCCAGCATGACCCTACACTACGCAAACACTACAACACTACCCAAAACCCTAAAACACTACACCCCAGCATGACCCTACACTACGCAAACACTACAACACTACCCAAAACCCTAAAACACTACACCCCAGCATGACCCTACACTACGCAAACACTACAACACTACCCAAAACCCTAAAACACTACCCCCAGCATGACCCTACACTACGCAAACACTACAACACTACCCTAAACCCTAAAATACTACACCCCAGCATGACCCTACACTACGCAAACACTACAACACTACCCAAAACCCTAAAACACTACCCCCAGCATGACCCTACACTACGCAAACACTACAACACTATCCTAAACCCTAAAACACTACGCCCAGCATGACCCTACACTACGCAAACACTACAACACTACCCTAAACCCTAAAACACTAGCCCCAGCATGACCCTACACTACGCAAACACTACAACACAACCCTAAACCCTAAAACACTACCCCCAGCATGACCCTACACTACGCAAACACTACAACACTACCCTAAACCCTAAAACACTACCCCCAGCATGACCCTACACTACGCAAACACTACAACACAACCCTAAACCCTAAAACACTACCCCCAGCATGACCCTACACTAAACAACCACCACAACTCTACACTACACTAACACAACACTACACTACACAACACTACACTACACTACACAATCACTAACCCACGAAAAAATTAACACAAACCCACTTACCTCTCTGGTCATCGTGGTTTTCACAACGCAAATGCATTTACCATACATGCCTTTAAAACGTAATTCTTTGTAAAGGCATGCGCGATAAATGCACATGCGTTTTGAAAAAATGCGGGATAATGGTATGCGAGGTCAATGACCTTGCGGGATAATGGTATGCGGACTGAAAGTCTGCGGGATAAAAAATGCGGGAAAATGGCTGCAAACCATGATTAGCAGCAGACTTCCCTGGTGAGCACTAGCTTTACTACAGTGATCTAATGAGCAACTAGAGTGCTAACATTTATGGCAAATGTGTGACACATCTGAATGCCTTCTTGATAGAACCAAAGTAAACAAGCATTGAAAATGCAATAGATCTCGCCCTCGTTTAAGTTAAAGCCATTCTGTTTGTAATGAGGTGGCTTTTTAGCTTTGCTTTTATTAGTGTTTTTAAAACTTTCATGTAAATAACATGCATATGTATGCATATATGTATATGTATGCATGCATTTATATTTATATAGATATGCAGATTATATATGTTTATATATGTATATTACCTACTGGCGATAGCCAGTGGGTATATATAGTTAGGATTTTTTCTCTATGGGATTTCTGAAAATTCTATGTCTAATAACTTTGGCGTTATGTGGACGGAATTGGCTGTAATTTTCAGGAAAATGGCACATTTTGTTTCTGAGCAGCCCCTGAAAATTTGGGGGGGTTTCGTCAAGGGGGGGCCGAGAAAAAAGGGGGGTCCCAAAACACGTTTTTCCCATTCATTTTTCCGTAGGGCGGTTGGACTCACTTTTAGCTCGAACGGCTGAATAGATTTACATGAAACTTGGCAAAATTGTAGATATGGTTTGCCCGACGTGCCTTTGCTATGTCTCAATATATGTGCTCCAGTGGATTTTGAGAAATTAACGTTTAAAAAAATATATATATCTGTGACAGCGCTCCGGTTAGCGCCCCGGTTCGCGTACCTGACGCGTAACGGAACATCGCGAAACGAAGCTGATTGGCTCTCCGGTGTCTGTCAACATTCTAAACAGTCCGGAGCGGCCGCCATCTTGTCTCTCGGTACGATCGAGAGACAAGATGTGTTGAAAAATGAAGGGGGAAATGAAGGAAAGGGGGCAAGGTAGACCACTCCTGACCCCCTAGGATTGATGAGGGGGATATTAAAGTGCCCCGCGGGGCAAAAAATAAAAAATAATTTTTTTTTGCGATTTTACGCCGTAGAGGCGCGTCCCGGTACGCGAACCGGGCAGCTCACCGGGCAGCTAACCGGGCAGCTAACCGGCAGCGTAGCTGTCAGCATTGTAAACAGTCCGGAGCGGCCGCCATCTTGTCTCTCGGTAGGTTCGAGGTTCGAGAGACAAGATGTGGTGAAAAAAGAAGGGGGAAATGAAGGAAAGGGGGCAAGGTAAACCCCTCCTGACCCCCTAGGATTGATGAGGGGGATATTAAAGTCCCCCGCGATTTTTCGCGGTAGAGGCGCTTCCCGGTACGCGAACCGGGCAGCTAACCGGCAGCGTAATGGGAGTCCGCCATCTTGTGTTTTTGGAGCGTCCGGTTCGCGTACCGGGTAGCGTCCCGGTAAGCGTAACAAGGGGAAAACCAAGAGAAACAGGAAAAAAAAATTAAGGGAATAGATTTCCAGCAAACTTGGCAAAATTGTAGGGACTGTTTGTTTGATGTGCCTTTGCAAGGCCTCAAGATATGTGCACGTGTGGATTTTGTCTAATTAAGGTTAAAAAAAAATATATATATCTGTAAGCGTGCTCCGGCACGCTTACGTTACGGGTTTTGTTTGCGCTGCAGAGCCGATACGTCACGGTTATGCGACGCGTCATGAGGCGTCTCACGTGGCTACGTGATACGTCACGTAATAAAGAATATATTTTACAGCTATAGATATTAGCTTTTAAAAAACCAATGAAATTCACTGAAAAAACCATAGGTTATAGACCATATATAGTTAGGAATTTGCATTTACAAAACCTTGAAAATTCACTGAAAAAACCATAGGTTAGAGACCATATATAGTTAGCTGGACATTTTATTGACATAAAACCAATGAAATTCCATATATAGTTAGTTGCACTAACTATATATCGCGCACCCGCAATCCACTGCTGATGATGTCACATATTACATCATTCATGACATGGTCAGTGACATCACTGATGACATCACTGATGACATCTCAAATGACATCACTGATGACATCATGACACACCAATACCAGTTACTACATACGCACTCACTGATTCCTACGTCTACACACACATTCACTCATTCACCCATACAATCACTCATACATACAGTCACTCATTATTACAACACTATCATATGCACTCATACACCTATGCAGACACTCACACACTGCCACTCATCCATGGAGTTACTCACACACCTAGTCAGTCCTGTAAAGAATCAATCACACTTCCATTTCCTCATCTATACAGTTAAACACAGAACACCATACTTCAGTGACATCACTGATGACATCACTGATGACATCTCAAAGGACATCACTGATGACATCTCAAATGACATCACTGATGACATCATGACACACCAATACCAGTTACTACATACGCACTCACTGATTCCTACGTCTACACACACATTCACTCATTCACCCATACAATCACTCATACATACAGTCACTCATTATTACAACACTATCATATGCACTCATACACCTAGTCAGTCCTGTGAAGAATCAATCACACTTCGATTTCCTCATCTATACAGTTAAACACAGAACACCATACTTTTCACACATATACTAACACATACTTACTCTCTTATACAATCACTGATACAAGTACACATTGATATGCACAGAGTCACACACCTCCCAGCCAGCCACACACACACTCAGTCTTCCATACATCCACTCATTCTTCAATATGTAAAACATATTTAAACTTTACAAAAACACACAGACACTAGATGATGTCATCAGTGATGTCATTTGAGATGTCATCAGTGATGTCATTTGAGATGTCATCAGTGATGTCATCAGTGATGTCACTGACCATGTCATGAATGATGTAATATGTGACATCATCAGCAGTGGATTGCGGGTGCGCGATATATAGTTAGTGCAACTAACTATATATGGAATTTCATTGGTTTTATGTCAATAAAATGTCCAGCTAACTATATATGGTCTCTAACCTATGGTTTTTTCAGTGAATTTTCAAGGTTTTGTAAATGCAAATTCCTAACTATATATGGTCTATAACCTATGGTTTTTTCAGTGAAAATATATATATATATATATATATACATATATACATACTCACTCTCTCACACTCTCTACACTCTCTACACTCTCTACACTTTGGTGGGATAAAGGCCATTTACACCCCTTATCTCCCGTGACTTTCTTAATTGCGGCTATTGCTGCTGTCAGTGGGATGCCTGCATTCAGTGTGTGCACAAATACACACCATGGTGTGAATGTGATTGACAGCGCAGGGCCTTAATGGACCCTGCTCTGTCAAACACAGCTTGGTTGTGAACACCGGACATTATGCAGATGAGCCTCCTGAATAGCTTGAAGGTAGCTCCGCTTGGGCTATAGAGGCGCTTTGGCTGTTAGACAGCCTAGTTTGTGCGCGTGAACCAAAGCAACCATGAGCCTACATTTTAAGTACCAGTACTCTCCTTGGCAGCGGAGAAGTGCCGGTACTCAGACCAGTAAAAAATACAAGTGCCGGTACTCAGTACCGGTGAGTAAAGGTCCATTTAAAGCACTGACACACTGGATTTCTAGCTTTTAATTAAGTTTCGGCAGAAATTTTACTGAAGCACAATATGAAAAACCGAACCGAAGGCAAACCGCCTCATTAGCGTTGGAAGTAAAAGGAGGTTCCTGGTATAGGGTCGGTGGTACACTGCAGGAAGAGAAGTAATACATGAAAATGGACTTTGGGGGTAAGCTGCTGTAGTGTTATTGCACTGCCTTCGTTACTGGCTACGCCTCGGATTCATTGCACACGCGTCGATATCAGTAAACAAGCAGACACTCAAAGTCGTCGCTGCGAAACACACGGACAGCAAAGACATGTTTAAAAAAATACCTTCAGACATAATGGCCATATACTGTTGGGCCAATTACATTCCGTTCTAGAAAGATCAACTCACTAAAACATCCTATCTCTTGCCGGTCTTGGCATGCCTCTGGGCTTATTTACTCTCATGAGTGGCTCGTTTGAGAATGAGCGCCACAGGAAACAATCCTGTATAGTTAGCCGGTGTTCGCCATCACCTACCTTGCCTCTGGTGTAGCCTCACGGCTTTCCTGTTGGAAAAAAAGCCACAATCCAGTCAAATGTCAATTATTCAACAAATTATTATTCATTATTTTTTTCCTTACCGCTACAACCGCAGGTTGTTGCCGTCCATAAAAAAAATATATATGTGGAGGAAACGGCACATGTTAACAACACGCATAAAGTAAATAAACTCATCTTCTGCAGCCAATCCGAACGCAGTAAGAAATTTCATGATCCTGTCACGTATTTGCACAAACAACTAAAACTCCACATTGACAGAGATACAATTTGGAAACCACTGCGCCAATAAAAACCCCATACTGTCACCAAACGTTGCGCTGGTGTGGGCACTTTGATATACAACAGAGAAAGGTTAGAATCAGAACTAAGATTTTCTGACAAAAACATAAGCGGACATTTTCAAAACCACCAGCAAGCAATGCTCGACGGAAGTTTTTTCTCATAACACATAGATTTATTCAGTGGTGTTGACTGAACCCAGCTACACGGAGACTACAAAGGTGGCCTCCCATGGCTCATGAAGTCGAAAAAATGATCAGAAAAAAAAACGCGAGATCTTTAGACAGATGGCCCACTTAAAATGCCTGGGACAAAGCTTAAGCAATTTTAATCAAACTTTAGACCTAGACTAGGAATTAATTTTTCTTTTGTATGCATTTTTCCGAAACAAAAAAAAATTACCGCCAAGGGTCACCAATAAAAATACAACAGTCCTCGTTAAAAAAAAAAAATGGCTGTCCCCAAGCCCCGAACAAACAAGTCACATTTTCGAGGATCATTGGTTAAAACCGTCCTACATGGAAAGACGCATGATTTGTTGAAGCCGCAGTTATCAAGATGACTATAAAAGCACATGCGAGTTAGATTGAAGGAATTAAAAACCGCAGCGGGCAGCCAACAAAAACAAAAATCCCCAGCCTCGCCAGTGCATACTTTAAACACTTTCCAATGTCAAAATTAATTGCGAGCCAAAAGGGGTGTTTTCACAAGCCTTCCCGCAATGAATATTGTTGGCGGCATGTGCACGTATCTGCGGCAGGTGGAGGGACGCCCTTCTGTTGTATCAGAGCTCTGCTGGCCTCGAAATGGGGTATAGTGGGGGTGCCCTGAATGCCAATTCTAACTCTAAATTCAAAAACTCAACAAGTATTGGCCGCGCAGCTCACTGAGAACATCAAAGCGGCCGAAAGGGGAGAAAGGAGGGGTGAGTGCACGCCGAGGTGACAAGCGGACTGGGCGAGAAGGGAAGGGGGCGGAGGCGACCTAAAGCCATATGGCTGCTTTGGGCGCGTGCACGCCTCGTGCACTGTAGCTCGATGCCAGCGGTAGCACTTGGAAGACTCCCTTACTAAATGTCTGCTTGCTGCGCATGCGTGCTGGCTCAGCGAGACCTAAAAATGTAAGGACACCGTAATGCATCCGTGCACCAAGGGAGGGGATAACGTTCGACCGGGGAAGAGACGCACTCACAAACTATTACATAAGAACCGTGCAAATGAGTGACAATGAAACCAAGCAATGTGCGGGCTCTAAACCCACTGTATGCTACCAAAATATCTTACAACAGACAGCACATGCACTTTCTTAAGCAAGAACTAGCCATCCCACCACTGGGAGTAGATCAGCATGGCATCACGTCACGTCAACAAGGCAGTGCATGCAGAGAGATGACAGCGAATGACACTTGCACGGGAAAGGCGCACATGTTTTCAGAGGATAGACTGATTCCCCGGCCATTTAATCATCATAACACTTGGATTCCAGACAGCTCATCTAGAAACTGTGTTCTCTGGCATTATTTGTTTTTACTTTTGGTACTCAACTTGTGGCTTGTTGAGCTACCTACTTTTCTACATCAGCTATTCACTTCATTAATGAGCTGCTTGATCACTTTCAGTATTTTTCAGTTCATGAAAAATGGAAAAAACATTCTAAAGGCAACTGCACTTTTGTGTTTGGCGTTAGTAAGCACAGTGATTCAGTACAAATTAGCATTCAATGAACCTATTGGGAACCTCAGCCCATGCCTCCTACTGCAGTTTTACTGTCTGATCCAGAGCGCGTGTCCCCTTTGGCGCAGCATGTCACAAGGATCTTTCCATTTAAGCTTTGTAGTGCTTGCGTGTTGTCACCCTTGTTCCATGTCTTTCTTACTGTCCATGGTTTGTGGATTACCACCGCAGATTCTCCAACGGGAGGTGGCACCAGCCAACCAGTGCAAGCATGGGCAGAGTAGAGGTGCTCGATGTGTCACATGTGATCTGCCTGTCGGTGTCAAATAATTAATTTAGACCACTATTCCTCCTTAGTGGAATGGTTAGTGAACCGACTCCAGTGTTTCAGTCGGTGTCTCTGTCCTGGGGACATCTATTCCTCGTGTCAGGCCATTGCCTAATCCAGGGCTTGTGTGTTTCCAGCACTCTGCCCAAAGAGGCTACATAGACATAAAGCCATTCATCCAGATAAGAAGTTGATGTCGGAGTCTTTTTCTCACCGTTTCTAATAGTAGAGAGTAAGTGCACTTTCAAAACAGTAAACATGTATGATCTTCTTTCCATGAGTAAATATATGTATTTAATTGACATAGGAGAGCTATCAGAAGTTAATATATGTAATGTGAAATGTAAAGCGAAGAATTTTCTAACTTAATTACAGCGTTTTACATATACACTTTAATGAAATATGGCAGTACGGAGTGTACAGTGAAAACCTTCAATGACCCAAATGTATGCTTTGTAAAGTACATGCAGTAGTTGCTTAATTCACAGCCATTTTATCAGCATTGGAGCTTGTGACCTGCAGGTTAGCCAAGCATCTTTACAGCCAGGGTACTGAAAGACTAAGAAATGTTTCAATTTCCACCACAGATTTCCCCTTCTAGCCCTCAACAGACCATTATTCTAGCAGTGGGTTTCATGTTCCGTCTGAAGTTATATATTGATTTCTTTTCACTGTAAAGTGCCATACATGCAGTTAATTGCTGGGTAAAGCTACTAGAAGGACCAGTGCAACATTATTTGAAGCTGTGCGCTTCGGGAAGGCCGAATGTTACTTTCTAGTCCACATCAGGCCATTATTCTAGCAGCAAGTAGGATGGATGGGCTGTTTTTAAAGTCTCCAAAGTAACTTTCAAGATACCGCCTCTCTGAACAGTGTAAAAAAATGAAGTACACTATGTAGAAAGTGTGAGAAATCCCCAGAGGTAGATACAGACCACAAATAGATAAAACTATCTCTCTTTTTAGGGCTCGCCTATGCATCGCTCATGCACTGCGTAGGCAAAAAGACCTTTTGGAATGGCTTCGGCTTTTCTGCCAAAAACGTGGACACGTTCCATTGCCCAATGGCAACGCGTGCACGTGTGGCGATTAACTTGAGGGCGCGCGCAGCGCCATATGGTAGAAATTATCGCTCCTGGCGCTGCTTGCTCTCGCAAGTGAAACGCTTTCACCTTTTTTTTTAATTCAATTTTAGCGCGCGCGCTGGTTTAGTAAGTAAGTAAGCTTTATTCGATTTTTCAGGTAAAATCATAAAAGCACTGCAAAGACATTTATACATACAACATTTAAAAATGGCATGTGCATAATCGGTACAAAATAGACGCTTACTTGATCATTGAAAACATTTCTTAAAATTCATAATAAAACCATGAAATATAAGCATTTCATTAGTGGCAAACAGCAATGCACCACAAGAAGATAATTTAATACAAAGATTTTCTATACATTATTACCATTTTTAAAAAACATGAGACGGCGTAAATAATATGATCTCCTTCTAACTGTAACATTTTTTGATATGCTGGTCTACATTTTCGTAACCCCCATCGTTTTAATAACTGCATCAGGAATTGTTTTCTGGGGTTCGTATATAATTTACAAAAAAACATAATATGAATATTAGACTGCACCGAAGTGTTATCACAAAAGCATATTAGTTTGTTAGAGGACCAATCATTAACATTAGGTAGGGTGACCATGCGAAAAAAGAAGCCCAGACGCAAGCGGGTCAACAACATTCGAAGATATGGGCTCTGTACCAGAACGAGGTAAGTTTGCAAACCCTCAGTTGGTGTAATTTCCTGGTAATTTAATACTGTGCGCCTTAATTTTTCGCTATTCCATCTAGCAGTTTCTAGATGGATGGTTATCATTTTTTTCAGGGCTGATCTTGATAGTCCATCCAGGGTTGTAGGGTTATCAAAATACTCTGGATGGCCTAGATCAGTAAGTGTGGATCTCACGTAAGATAACTATTTGACATTAGCTGCCCCATCTAGGGCTAGACAGTCTTCGATAAGGTCTCTATTGAAACTGGCTTCGTGTGTAACCCACACTTTATGCCAAAGCAAAATGGGGGACATCTTAATGATATCATTGAGATATGTAACTCCTACTTCGATGTGTGACATGTACGTGGAGGTACTTTTGGCCACTCCCAGAAGATGGCAAATGAATTGATTTTCACAGCTCTGTAGGGAGTGGTCTTTCTCAGTTCCCCATATGCCCGCGCCATAGGTAGCCGTAGAAACGCATTTAGCCCGATAAATCTGGATCAGCTCCTTAACAGGCTTACCGCCAGTTCTATCGGAAAAAATACGCATGGCGCCTATGGTGCGGCTATAAGCCAGCTTCCTAGCTGCTTTCGCTGCCTGCCAACGACACCGTCTATCAAACAAAACACCTAGATAACAGAATTTATCTGTAGTTACTATTTTTTGGTTATCCAGGAATATGGTACAAGGAATTCTATTAATCTTCCGAGTACAGGGCATCGTGAATGTTTTCGAGATGTTGACTCTGAGGCCTCTATCCCTCATGTAACACGCGAAATTATTTACCGCCCTTTGTAAGCCTACTTTAGTCTGAGACATTATAGCCGCATCGTCGGCATATAATAAAATTGGAACCGGTGAGCCCTTAACATTTGGATAATCATTAGGTAGGGTTGAAAGGTGCTGTCCAATTGAGTTAATATAGTATGTAAAAAGCGCTGGTTTTATGTATTTGCGGTAAAAAATGAAACAAGTTAACCATCACACCAGCTCGCCAAGTTTATACACGGCGACTTTGCTACGCAGTCTTCCTTCAATAAATGAATGTTTTACAAATTAGTAAAGTGGCCTACTAACACTAGTGCAAAACAAAAGTGACTTCATTCTTGTGCAAAAATATCTGCAGGTGAGATGGGTGGGGACTAAGGAAACAATGCGTTTTCGACTCCCTCGGGGCCTGTCCGCTTGTGACGTATGAGCCCTTCGGCGTCTGTGCATTCATAGCTTGTTGAGCTGCAGTGAAAGCATAAAAAAGTCTAGGCTTGGTGTTGATAAGCAGAGCCTTTGTTTTAGCTCCTCAGACCCCTTAAACTCGCAGCGCAGTACCAAAGTTTCCACAAAGGATGCTTCAAGGGGGATTATGGGTCGGTTGAGCTCTTAGAGAAAGAAGACCACTTCCTAAATTCACCCCCACTGGCTGCGGATGACTGAGAGCTCAGATAACACAGCAATACAATAGAGCAGAGGGAAAGCGAGTAAGGGATCCTGTTGACACAGGACAACACAATGCTGGGGGAGGGAATGAATGTGAGGTTTGTATAATAAGCCGTACAATGCACATGGCAACACATCAGACTCACGCATTGAGTCCACACCGCATAAAAACACCAAACATACCACAACTGGTGTACACTTAAACACTGCACATTCCAATGGTGGGAGGGTGCCGATAGGGAGTGAAAAAAACACCAGATAATACAAACAAAAGCGCACCCTGGTTGTTTTAACTTCCCTGAAGCACAATAAGGTTTAACACACAAGCACCCTTTCAATATACAAATCACATTTACGATGTAAGCGGCAGAGCTCTCGATTTTCATAGGTCCAGGAGTGATTCATTGTTTAGCTTTGCATTCTGTGAATTGTAGTGCTGATTTTAAAATGGGATCAACACAGTAGTTAAAATGCATTACCAAAAGGCAGCATTGTTCGCTGCAAAAGATTCTGATGTGCAAAGCCTGCAAATGAGCCCTTGCCCACCCACCTCCCACTTGCGGCAGGCACTCGCGCCTTTGTGCCTCTGTTTGCAGTCCTGTTAAAAGGGCCGGGCAGCCACCACACAGGCTGGCAGCAGTGGGAACGCTGCACACGGGGTGCTGGGAGGGCGAGGGCGAGGGCTGGGGGCGCATGTTTTGCCAAAACTGCAAAACAAACTAACAGTGCTAGTGTTCGAGTGAATAGGCATAGTATATATCAGAGGTGCAACTAGAATCAAATTTCGGGGGGGCTAAGAGAAAATTTCGGGGGGGGGGGGCTGATTCTTCAAGCTAAAGGCAGAGTGGAGCTGCAGGGGCTCTAAGCGGGGGGGGGGGGGGTGAGGGGGCATCAAAGCCTCATTAACAAGCAAAAGGTCTTTAAATGACCTGTGAAGAACTCTGGTGCGGCTGCTGACATATCAAAGCAAATCCGTACGTAGAGGGAGCAAAACATGTTTTTTTTCTATTCATTTGCAGCAAGCAGTAAGGGGTGTTTTTAAATTGTTACCGGCCCTGAATAATGCAGGAGAAAGGGATTCTTCAGTGTTTAGGGTTGTTTATAAAAATAGACACATAGGACCAATTACTGCTGATCCACAACATTAGTGAGCTGGCTAAGAAAACATAAATCACGGGGACAAGACTGTGCCCTTAGTGACGTAATTCAGGTGACAAACTTATAATGTATCAGACGTTTGCAACCAATAGGAAGACGGGCATCGCATTTCTTGTTTCATATAAAAGGTACCAAACTATTGGCCTCTATTTTATAGTTCAAATTGAAATCTTCGTGTTCTGCTGTTTTGATTTTCCTTTGTGCCACGGGAACCCCTCGTTGGCATCACTGGATCTGGAAGGAGAACAGTCACATGTTTGTCTGAGACACTTGTATCTTGACATTTAATTTGCCTGCTTGGTAATGGTTCTGCTAAGTATGTGCAATGCTAATGTTGTGTTGTGCTGCATGTTGCATACTTTGCTGTGCATTGATTAATCTTTGAAGTGCGGAGATATCAGCACATGTAAAACTCGCTCCTTCCCCCCTCCCATGCCTGCGCAGGGTGTCTCCTGTAACAGTAGTGCAGTTTACGCCAAGTCTATATGTATATACTGTCTATTGATCAGGAAAACAATGCTTCTGTAAAATGTTTGTTTGGGCGCCAACTATTGATGATGTTGCCCATAAGCTCTCAATGTTTTAGCATGTGACCTCCATTTTCAGACTTTTTTTATCTGGTTCCCCACTTACTTTAGTTCTAGTTGTTAGTTGTTTAGTGACTATAAACACTTATAAGGTCCTAAAGGCGAGAACTATTGGCTATGCCAATGCTTGTTGTAATAGTGAGGGCAGTGTGAAGCATGTGTTGTACTCATGGAGGCAATAAATAAGACACACACTCCAGAAAAAATCAGAGACCAATTTTGTATAAAAACAACAAAGATCTTTTTATGTATGTTTTGGGAAGCAGAATTCAGAACTATACTTTGTACAGTTTCTATACTTGAATACATACTTTGTACCCTTGTGAGGATCGAAATAAATGCAATGCAGTTGAAAGTATGCAGTGCTTTCAGTATCTAGGCACTTGACGGTCGATACTGTCAAATAGTTACTATCACGGTAAGCAGGCAACGCAATGGAAGGGTATAGTTGCAATAGAGTTCAGTCGGCTGAAAACCCGGTTACCATTCCTAGCAGTAGGTCACTGTAAGCCACTGGATTCGGAACACCGCAAACCCAGCTGGAACTAGTTTTAACTCCCATTTATTTTTGTTTTGTCCCTCACCACACCCATTCACTTACTGTATTTATTATACCTCTGTGAGACAAACAAACATCCCTGAGTTCCTCCCTTTCAGAGAGGGGGTTGTAGCCCGCACTATGACTAGGTTCATAGTACGAGGAGGCTAACCTATGATGAAGCATGCCACCTTCTGGTGGGTGAGGGAAACCGTCCTTTAAAATACACCCCGTTAGCATTCTTCCAACTTTCAAGATCCAGGGCTTCTTTTGTGTTTTTGTTTCTTAATTGGGGAGACAACCCCTGCTGGTCTTTAAACCTCCCCTGGCCCTCTTTTTGTGTTTTGTTGTAGCCTATCTGTATCTATCCAAGTGTTTACCCACTTTTTCAAGCTCTCATTTGTCCAGCCACCCTTCCTTCCACTCATTCAATTATCTACTTATGCACTCGCCCATTAGTAATACGCTCATTCATAAATCAGTGCACTCACTTGTCCATCCAACTAGTTGTTACTCGTCCAGATTCACAACAGCAAACTCAAATTTACCAGTTATTGAAGAAGCGCTTTCACTTATAAAGGCAAAGTAATATTTCAACTGCCACTTGATTGTTCTGTCTTAGCTAATATTATATCTATTTGTTTTCCCAGCCAAAGAACGCATTCCTTTTAGAGGAAATGAGAAGCTGATGAAGCATTTGAGTAATGTCGAGAAAATCGGCCTATTTAGAGGACTGCCCCCAACAGCATTTGATGTCCTTCTGAATGTGGCACTCAGTGGTATGCTTGGTAAGTATGGTAACCTGTGACAGGGAATTGTCGAAAGATGCTTTCTTACTGCTTGGTGTCCTTTTTTTGATCATTTTTAAATATCTAAATGTACCATTCAATCATGCTGATTGACAAAAATGGTTCTGTAGCAATGCGAGAATACATTTGTGTATCTGTACAGCTTCAATTCACACCACCCACACAGACTAGAGTATTCTCATTTATTACTTCACTATTAGACTTTTTGGGTGACCGAGGTCTAAAAAACAAACCCGCAGAAAGAAGATAAGCAAATTTGTTAGATAATTCTGGACATCAAGCATATGACACACAAACTTTGCAACACTGAAGACAATTAAATAGCAACAGTCTGACATTCACCCTTCCCAGCCTCCTTCTCTTCCCTGAGCACCCAGCCCCCCGCCTCTGGATTTCCAAGCCTCACATTTCTCATTCCATCTGCAAAAAACTTCTCCAACTAAGCAGTCAAGACCTACAAGTTGTAGCTTTTCTGGCAATTCCTCATTTGATTTTGTTTTCAGGTAGCAGTGGTGCAGCCCACAGATACCTTGAAAACACTTTGTATGGGTGGGTGGTCCCTTCTTTGCAGTGTTCTGTAATTTAAAATTAAAGAGCTAAGAGACCCTTTGCTCTGTTAGATGATCTCTGGCTCCCAGTGATAAAAATCAGAGCGCTATTGAGCGCCTCCCTACAACAGTCCAAACTCTTTGTAAACAACTGCTGGCTCAGTGATTTAGTACCTTCGGCCACTCCTCACATGATGATTCTTTTAATCTCTACTGTTTCGCCTTTTGCTTGTAAGTTTGGTAAGGGAGAATCAAACCTACCTGTATTAGTTGGCTTCTCATTTGTATCGTACGCTGACGACACTCAAATCGTTTTAACCACAGCCAGTGATCCTGAGGAAACAGCTACCGGTTCCACGATTATTTAATTCAAGTTGAGAAATGGATGACCTCAAGCCGTTTAAAGCTCAACTCCAGTAAGACGGAGGTCTTACTTTCTGGAACAAAACACCTTTTAGTCCAAAACCTGGTGCCCACTGGACTTAAGCCCCTTACCTAACCGGTTTCCAAAGTCAAAAGTCTAGGCATTACTTTTGATAACAATCTCTTTTGAGGTCCACGTTAATACTTTGACGCTGGAAACTTTCTATGTTCTCTAAAGAAAAATCTTACCTTTTATGTCCCTGGGCTTCCAAAAAACCGTTACCGCAATCCTTGTAATGTCCGAAATTGACAATTGCTAAGCGCTTTTACTCAATATTCAGAAAAAAAATCGCTCAGCAAATTGCATATTCAACAAAACTCTACGGCCTGCCTACTGATGGGCATTCCCAAGTACTAGTCAATCTCTTATGGCCTGGATCTCCTTCACTGGCTCCCAGTGGGAAAAAAAATGATCGACTTTAAAGCCTTATGCATTGCCTTTAAGGCACTCAATGGCATAGTATCTGAATACTTTCAACAAAGCTTCTGATGGTATATTCCATCTATAACATTGCCTCCGGATCAGAAGTCCATTTAGTAGTCGCTAAATCTGAAAATGCTTGCTGGGTAGGCAGAAGCTTGGTGGCGGGGCCCCCCATGACTATGGAACGCTCTCCCCTTAGAACTAAAGTGCAAGGAAGAGTATATATTCTGTGCTGTTAGCTGGAGTACAGTCATGCTGCTTAGTGTGTAGGAACCAAGAATGCTACGTTCCATCACTATGGATGAGGAAGTAGCACGGAAAAGCCTTCGCAGTGGGGGATTCTCCAAAATCTCGTAATCATTTGCTGGTTAATCGGCAGTGTCTACCATAGTAATCTGGCATGTGGCGTATGTTGGGATGTGGGGTGAGCAAATGTCATACCTGCTCATATCCAATTTCTTTTTTTTTTTAATGGGTTTCTTAAGCCCTGGCTTGTCCTAATCAATCACTGGCAGCCGATTAAACACGGATATATTTTCATGCCCTCATCTCCCTATCTTTGACAAAGTTCAAATAATAAAATTCGTATTGTGAGAATGTTTTTGTGAAGACGTGAAAATAAATATATTAGTGGTTAATCTGCTGTAACATAATTTAAAGAAGACCATGCTGAGAACTAATTCATCACTGTGAACAAGAGTGCGTCTCTCAGCTGGTCTTATGCTGTACTTTGTAAACCAAGTATTTTGGCCATTGGGACAAAAGAGTACTTCACAAATCAAGCACAAGGCTTAAATGAAATGAACTCTGACTCAGCCCTACTGACCTTCCAGCAAGACTGACCTGCAAGAAATGTATATCTAGTGGTCTACCTAGCCTAGCCCCCCTCTGGCCCTGAAGATAGGCATGTGCAGCTGGCAAGACCAAAACACTGCAGACTGATGCCCCAAACTGACGCTGAGGCTATTGATCCGCAAAAACCAGAGGAAAGCACTTGCTGCAAATTTGTCAGGTCTAGAATATCGATCATCTCTTAAAGGCGCTTGATTTTAAGCTTCTGCACAAACAATGGAATGAAGCCAACTTTACCTGTAAAGCTGAAAGATTATCATTTTTAAAAATTTGGTTGTGGTTATGAAACGCTTGGAAAGCACTGTTAAAATTGCAGTATTCTCCAGAATTTAGTAATCTGAATTGGGCCTGTGCTGCATACTGCCACTATTTAAAATCGAAGTAACTTCTGTGAAAATCCATATGCCTCCTCCGTGGGAGGAAAAAAACAGGAAGTGATCCACACGGAGCCCTCGTGCTGCATCTGCCTGGACTGATGACGTGGTAATGAGCCTTACATCCCCTTGGGAAGCTGACCTGAACATTGTGGACCGCTTAAAGCGGTTGTGCACTACCTTGCACTGCTGTGCTTGGCCTCCAGTAATCGCCGTCAGTGGATTCCTCTTGCTGGAAATGAAGAGCGACATCGCAGCTGGGAATGCGAAATTTACTGAAGCTCTCACTGAACTAGATCAAGCTGTGAAGGGAGTTTAGTCTTGTTTGGATCTGGTGGAGGCGACCGTGGTGCTACAAGACCAAAGACAGGATGAACTAGTAGAGAGTGATGGTCTTTGATACTCAACAACGCATTATTGGATACGCACTGGAATATTGAAAACCACTCCTGCCGCAACCATACCCGGATCAGGGGTGTGAGCACCACTTTCCCAATGCTGAGTTGGAATGCTTTGTACAGGCACTGTTCCGCCTTATTCTCCAGGACTCTGAGAATAGAGATCTTATCCTGGACTGCACTGCTCGCGTCTTCTCCACATACCAGCAACAGAATCAACTTTCACCAGATGTCCTCATCAGATCTCTCTTCTACCAGGTTAAGTAAGATCTTCTGAGAGCAGCCTGTAAATTGGAATCGCTTACCCTTACCCTTTTTCAATGCTACAGGGGCTTCCTGCTATGCTTAATCTTCAGTTAACAAGTGGGTAGCTGTATGCACACCAGATGAAGCAGAGTCCTACTGCAGAGGTGTCTCCTCCTGAGGGTAGCAGAGGTCTTCCCATAAAACCCAGCTCTTCGCAGGTAGATGGGTGGAGCAGACCACCTACAAAGATGAATGTCAATTAAAACTGCAAGCTGGTGAGAACAGCGGATGGACCTACCAGTACCAGACAATGACTGACGACTCCTAAATCACCTGCCGGGTTTGAGTGCCGGACTGGGTGGGATGGGCTAAACCGCATTGCTTCTCCAGTGAACTGGGCAGATTACTTTGTTGGTCCTCTTGTGGGTGGCTGTCTCTAGGCTCCTGTGGATGTATGGTAGCATGACACATGCTACTGAATTGGCAGATGGGGGCCCTGGAGCACTCTCTTGAGCCGCCCCCTCCTGTGCAGCCGATGCCCACTACTGTGTTGCTACGCCATGACTATTTCATTGAGCATGGCTTTTTGTTACTCAAAGCTGTTCTCATTAGTTTTGTAGTTGCTGTTTTTCTTACTTACATTTTATAGCGTTCCAGGGTGCACAATACTTGCAATATTGCTAGCTCGGCTACTGGATGCCTCCTGGGGTGATGTGAGTTGTTTGGGACCTACCCTACGTTTTTGGCCCCGGGCAGCAGTGTAATGTCTCATGATGTTTTAATGACACATCCCCCTTAGCATATCTTCCCTAAATGTTCAGGGGCTTAACACTTTGATAAACCTGAAGGTTTTCTTGAAGTGGCTCCACAGCAAGCAGGTCGATGTAACCATTCTTAAGGAGACTCATCTCTTGGCATCTGACACAAAGGCTTCACACTTACTAGTTTCCACTTCAGTTACACGCGCCAGGCCCCACCAAGACTAGGGAGGTGGCCCTTTTCTTTGGGTCAGGCTTGTCCATCTCTATAGTCATATGGATAAGGAGGGCAACCCGGTTGGTCTACGTGCTAGGTTGGGCACCAGGCTGATTACACTCTTCTTTTATTATCCCAATGACAAGGATTAGTTTTACGTCTTACTGCTCCACCTGGTTGCAGCATTTACAAAGGACAACCTAATTGTTAGGGGCGATTTCAACACTGTCTAGACTCTTCTCTAGACTGCTCTGTGGCCCGCTACAATACCCATCTGATCCCCTTGACTCTGACACAAGACATGTTTAATCTTAACGTGTTGGACATTTGGAGGGTGACACACACTGGGGAAAGGGAGTCCACCTATTTTTTTAACGTCCATAAAACCCACATGCACTTGGGTTTCTACTGTCCTGCGGCACTGGCAGACATCTAATCACTCTGTTATGCAAAGCTATGCGGGCGGACGCATGGGGGACACAGTCTCGTCTAGTGGCCCCTTTAAGCTGGTACACTACAACTTCCTGCATAGTACCTATCTCACCTCTACTGACCTTCACTGCATGGCCCTACCCGCGTAGACAGTTGTCCATGATGCGGAATCGGTGGGCGGACTTCTTTCATTGGAATTGGCAATGCCGTATGGTGCCGAGCTTTTGGACCCAGGTGGTCCTAGACCTAAAGAGAAGTACAATCCTGAACATTGACCACATGCCGCAGAGCTTCCTGCTCTGCAACATTAAAAGGCTCAAAGGGTGTAAAATGGCATACAAATTCTTACAATTGGCGCTGGTGTTCGCCAGGCATAGTCGCCATCACTTTGATGGCCCAAAGGGCTTCGGAGATTGCCCACTAGCTCAGGGACATACAAGAGTGGGCCCTGGCTGAGGAGATGCACATGAAATTCAGTAGGTGGGACGAAAAGTTTGCTGAGGACGTGCTTCTTGGATAGACTTAAGTGAAGTACTCCTAGACCTCGAAACCGACCCTGAAGTAACAGACCATGATATGTCTGATCGCATTGGGGGATGTACTGCGGACACAGAATGGGACGAGAACCCTGTGTACTGGAGTGACAGTTTGTAGCATGCTTGTGGGGTTCGAATGCGACCCACAGGGTGTCTGCGAACACGCGCAAGATGGATGGATGGATGGATGGATGGGTGGGTGGATGAGTGGTGAGATGCCTGATCAGATAAAATTACTATGCTATGTTCTTCGTACTCTGCTGTATTGTATTTTATAAAACAAACAAAGGTTTTAATAAATTTATTTTTAAAACGCACATCCGCTTTTGTCAAATGTGTTAATGGCCAAGAAAGACTAACTCTAAATCCGGCTTTTCTCTCTTAAGACGCAACACAAAGCTACAGGCTCAAATAGTTTTTTGCAAGCTTTGGCATGTTTGATGAAAGCTGGAATGGCTCTTTGACTGATGTTGCACAGAATCTCCTCTACCTGAACCAGAAATATTATGAGAAGGGATAAAGACCACAGACTCTTAGCATACAAATTGCAGCAAAAACAATCTAGAAGCCATATCTTGTCTATTGGGGATGCTACCGGAACTTCCCACATGGACACACCCAGCATTCTCAACCTCTTCAAGACTCCCTTATTGTCCTTATACCAGGCTCAGTCTCCTCTAGTGGATATCCAGGACCGCTTCCAGTGAGATTTTGCCATCCCCCACATTGATCCCACCCAGAACCTATTACACCTGAGGAGGTGATGACGGCCATACCTCAGCTAGAGAGAAAATTACAAAAAACAATTTGATGGACAGAATGTAGATCAATGTCTTACATTCACCCCAGTACAAGGATCTGGGCCTAAATCCATCGTTTTTTGCACTCCACACCACCCTGGGTCAGATAATGGCTTTATGCAAATCAGCTCTGACCCTGTGCCCCATGGGAACAGTCCAGTCCGAACTACAACAGCCATATCTTTCCCAGACCGGAATCAAGCATACCTCAGCTAGAAGCAAATTAGGCCCCTGAGTCAGACTGGTTCTCAGTTTCATTCTATAAAGCCTACTGCAAACTGCTAGTGGAAACTTTGGCTAAGGTCCCTACAGCCCATTCTTCTTGCAGGTCTTCTGCCATGCTGAACTGTGATGTTAATATTCTCACCTCCCTCTTGGTTGCCCGCCTACACTCGGTCTGGCCTTTGCACCTGTTCAGCTGTCAGTCGGGGTTATCAGTAACTGACAGGCCCAGGATATTTTAAGGTTGGTGGTTAATGTCCACTATTTGTCAGAACGAACCAACATCATGACCCTCCTTCTCTCAATTGACAAGACGGCATCAGACTGGGTGGACTGGCAATTGATCAGCGCAGTCCTTTAGAAGACTAGGCGGGGGCCCCACATAGAGGCCTATCTGTTGGCCAACTTCGACACTTCAGCCTCATGTATCCGAGTTAATGGCACCCTCTCCTCCCTGATCCCCTGCAAAGGAGGATCTTGTACGGCATAATTGAACCGCCCGAATACCACGAGCAACACTGTTCAGGAGAAAGTCAGATGGAGGGCTTGGGCTCCCCAATATAGAACAATACATGCATGCCTCCTAACTGCAGTCTGCACTAGATTTGCATTATCCCCCCATATCAAACCACGGGTGCTGTCAAAACTGAGATACTTTGTCACCTCTCTGCATCACATACTGTGGTTGATACATCAAGACAGTTTTGAGCCTTCACACACACTCCTTTCTATGCAATTGCAACTCTCCTGCAACATTGGGATCAAATATACTGCTGCTGGATGGCCACAACATATCCTTCCGTTCTCTCCCATATTGTACACATCCTAAAATTTGTGCTGGGTACGCTGAATATGCGATTTGCAGATTGGAGCATGTGGGGAACCTCCACGTTTGCTGGAGTTGTATCAAGATTGGGTCAGTTAGACCAGTAAACGTGCCGTCAGCATTGCCAGCTGACTGCCGCAGTTCAGTCTTACCAATGGTGCCTAGACTGATAAGATTACAGTCAATGCACATTAAACCAGTTGATTCTTTTTAGGTCGAGCCTGTCCCATTCCGCAGGAATGGATAGGATCGAATTCATGTCAGCAAAATCCTCTTCAAACTAAGGGGTTTTCTTGCAGTTCACGTGAACATGCACGAGCATTCACGGCCAGGGCTTCTCCTCCCCTAGCAGCACTCCTCCCACACCAGCACCTCCCCTCTCTCTCTCCCTGCAAACACAGCCTTGCCGTAGCAGCACTCCTCCCACACCAGCACCTCCCCCCTCCCACACCAGCACCTCCCCTCTCTCTCCCCGCAAACACAGCCTTCCTTTCATTTCTCCTCCCCCTCCCCAGCCAGCTTCCCCCAGGCCGTGTTCCCTCAGATATGCTATTGCATATCGTTTGCTACCTCTTGTATTTTGTTGCTCTTGATACTTGCACAACTGTCGCTATTGTCTCATGGATAGGATCGAATTCATGTCGGCAAAATCCTCTTCAAACTAAGGGGTTTCAGCCCGGCGTTTTCTTGCAGTTCACGTGAACATGCACGAGCATTCACGGCCAGGGCTTCTCCTCCCCTAGCAGCACTCCTCCCACACCAGCAACTCCCCCCTCCCACACCAGCACCTCCCCTCTCTCTCCCCGCAAACACAGCCTTGCCGTAGCAGCACTCCTCCCACACCAGCACCTCCCCCTCCCACACCAGCACCTCCCCTCACACTCCTCCCTCTCTTCCTTTCTCCTCCCCCTCCCCAGCCAGCTTCCCCCAGGCCGTGTTCCCTCAGATATGCTATTGCATATCGTTTGCTACCTCTTGTATTTTGTTGCTCTTGATACTTGCACAACTGTCACTATTGTCTCATGTAACGTAACGTTTGCTTTTGTAACATGCTCACTTGTAATGTTGGCTTCATGTATCTAAAAACGCCTCCCTCGCGCTCCTTTCTCCCTCTCTCCCGCTGCCTAGTCCTCCCACCCCCTCCCTCTCCAGCGCGCGCTCCACTCGCATCTGCCTGCTGCTCCCCCGCCCACCCCCCCCACTCCCCCAACCAGCAATGCCGAGAAGCTTGTTTCCTCTAAGAACATATCGTTTGCTACCTCTTGTATTTTGTTGCTCTTGATACTTGCACAACTGTCACTATTGTCTCATGTAACGTAACGTTTGCTTTTGTAACATGCTCACTTGTAATTTTGGCTTCATGTATCTAAAAACGCCTCCCTCGCGCTCCTTTCTCCCTCTCTCCCGCTGCCTAGTCCTCCCACCCCCTCCCTCTCGAGCGCGCGCTCCACTCGCATCTGCCAGCTGCTCCCCCACCCACCCACCCCCCCCACTCCCCCAACCAGCCTCGGGCCAGGCAGTCACTCGCACACACCCTTTTCAGGCAGAGTGTAATCTGCAGGCCGCGTCGCTCTTTTCTCATCCCCAATATCTGCAGGCAGCTAGTCATATCTTTCCGCTGCCCTCTGTGGCCTGTTCATTTCCCCCTCGTGGATCAGCCACACTGCAGAACTGATTAATTTCCTCTGGCTCGCCATCTTCCCCAGCAATGTAGGCTGCTCTCTAATCTAAATAGCACATGGACAGCTCAGCTTGGGGGCACGGCGCTATCTGACACGCCGATGCGGCCCCCGAGACGGATTCACTTCAATGGCTAGCTGGCGTGGGCCGCGGGTTTCCGGTTCGGTAAAAGCTGCATGTCTGGCAGCACTTTCCATGCAGGGATTTGGTAATATAAGTCCAAAGGTGCCAAGCTTCCCTGTAATTTTGGCTTCATGTATCTAAAAACGCCTCCCTCACGCTCCTTTCTCCCTCTCTCCCGCTGCCTAGTCCTCCCACCCCCTCCCTCTCCAGCGCGCGCTCCACTCGCATCTGCCTGCTGCTCCTCCGCCCACCCCCCCACTCCCCCAACCAGCAATGCCAAGAAGCTTGTTTCCTCTAAGAACATATCGTTTGCTACCTCTTGTATTTTGTTTGCTCTTGATACTTGCACAACTGTCACTATTGTCTCATGTAACGTAACGTTTGCTTTTGTAACATGCTCACTTGTAATTTTTGCTTCATGTATCACTACTGTTGTCGGCACTATATAACAAGCATTGGCATAGCCAATAGGTCTCGCTTGTGGGACCTTATTAGTATTTAGTTTTGCAGCACAATATCCGAGTTGCATAATCGGATATTGTGCTGCAAAACTAAATACTTATAAGGTCCCACAAGCGAGACCTATTGGCAATGCCAATGCTTGTTATTGCATGTATTTAAGTTCAATATATCAGGTCCAGTATATTGGGTGCCTGGTGAAATGTGTTCAGTACTCTTAGAACCCCGGTACTCCCATGTGACAAATGGTGATCAAGAGTGTATAGGGTAAAACCAGAACAACACAGCCCATTTCTTCTCTATATACTCATGGGAATATTTGCAGTCATTCTGAAAACCTAGAGTGATAAGGGGGTGTTAGACCTGGGATCTTTTGGCGTGTTTCCCCTGACTTTTGGTTTGTGACCTCCCGGTTTTGACTCTGTTTTTGCTGGTTTATTGCCTCACTTTCTCACTGCTGTTCAGTGTTAAAGTGCAATAGCTCCTGTTTTAAATTGTATTATTGATTGGTGTTTCTATGATTGGCATATTTAATTTACTGGTAAGTCCCTAGTAAAGTGCACAGAGTGCCAGGGCTTGTAAATCAAATGCTGCTAGTGGGCCTGCGACACTGATTTTCAACCCACACGAGCAGCCCTGTAAAGGGTTCTCAGACCTACTACTGCAGTGTCTGCGCACAGTTTGTAACTGCCATGTCTACCTGGCAAGTGCACCCACTTCCAGGCCCTAATCTTCCCTTTTCTTACATCTGTCACCCCTAAGGTAGGCTGAAGGTACCCTTCTGGGCAGGGTGCTGTGTATGTTAAAGGTAGGACATCTACTGGTATGTGTGACATGTCCTGGTAGTGAATTACTGTGTATTTCCATTTTTAGGGCTCGTCCTTTCCTATTCCGCAGGAATAGGAAACGAGCCCTAATGCAGTCAACCCATACTTCAGGCCAAGCAAGGGCTCTCCAGCGGATTTTCAAAAGTGCACGCCTCGTGCACGAGCTTGCCGCCTGCCTCCACAAAGCCATCTGTTGCTTTGCAGGCCGCCATTTCTCCTCCCCTAATTACCGGCCGGCACATCAAAGGCTGCTGCTCCCCATGCGTCTTGTTTTTCTGCCCGATTAATCATCCTCCTTCTATCCGTGGAATTCGAGCATTTTACTCTGATTGGCGTGCTGGAATGTACTATGTTACCCTTAAACAAGCCAAGTATGTTCAGAGTCCTACTGATCATCCTTTATCCCTATAGGAACAAATGACCAACTTTTTGGACTCACGAACCTTATTACTATTGTTATCTTGATAGAGTGGTTTCTTACAGTTCTCTTATCCTGTTTGGGCTCCGGCCTGTGCTCTTAAGTGCTTTCAGCCCCTGCCCGCCGCATCTCGCGTTAATTATAAACATATGTGCAAACGCGCTTTCACATGAGGCTTTTCCCACAGAGTCAAAATAATGCTACTTATGAGTTTTCTTCATCCTGCAGGCTTTTGTAAGAGGCCCCATTCTCCCCACTCTCAGACAGTGTTGACATCTTTCGGTCTCCTAGCTAGCCCGCTCCTTCCCAAAATGGAGGCAACACATTAAAAGTGATTAAAGGCACATCAAAACGAGATCACTAGCAAATACTTTTCACAATAATGCCCTAGTGCAGGCAAAAGTATTGCGCTACCTTTAGCTTTAATATACTTGCGGGCAGGCTGTTAAATTATTTATGCAAATTAGATGGATATACCGTGCACATACGGCAGCTTGCAAAGCCCCATGCATTGCTTTGCTCGCTCTCTAAACGCCCCTCCCCCACCGCGTCACGCGTTAATTATAAACATATGTGCAAACGCGCTTCAATAAAGTAGGCCCCACCTCCTTGAGCCCCCCTTCGGAACAGTGATGAAGAGTGCATACCAGTCTTAATAAATTTGGTTAAAGAGTTTTTGTAATTATCATGTGCGAGCTGTACATTTTTTTTTTTTTTTTTTTTTTAATAGTTGTTGCCGTGCCTCGGTGTGAACACAACTTTACCAGCCTCCTGTGCTTGTTTTGCATCCCACATATGCTGCCTACGAATAGATTTCAATCTGTCCTTCTCTGCTTGTTAGCGCTTCATTAGCCTGCCCTTGTTTCTTTTCTAAAGTGTCGATTTTCATTCCAAAACATCACACTATCACAGACTTTCGGTCTGCTTTTGGCCAACCAAAACCACAATTTAAAATGGAACACTTGAGCCTTTTGTACGTTTAGGAAATATTTAGTATATTAACTTGAGGGCCTCTACACACGTTTAGGTTTCTTTTTAGGTCTCGCGTCAGCGAAAGACCTATTGCTGCCCAGTTAGCTCTGAAGGGACCACAGACCGGGGCACGAGCGCCGATTGCACCTCGTGGACGCGCATGCCCAGCCCCGCCTCCCGAGCCGTGCACATCTCAGTCAGAGTCAGCCATGCCTCTCAGTCGCACACACACACACACATACACACACACACACACACACACACACGTGCCAAGCCCCCAAGCCCCACTTACCGCATCAGTGGCCTCAGCCGCCACTCCTTCTGCTGCCACCGGTCCTCTGCCATCCACTCCGTGGGCGCGGGCTTCTCCGAAAGACAAAAGTCCCGCCCCACGACAGCCGTGAGCGTGCACATCCCGAAACCGGAAGTTCGGGAGTGTTCCCGAAACCGGAAGTTCGGGAGCGTGCACGCTCACGACTTGTTTTATTTAGCAGTCTCCCGTCTGAGATTGCCCCTGCTTCAGTATATAGTCAACCCCCTTGTTGTTTTCCCCCCAAAAATCTCCCACGTGTCTTTTCTAAAACGTTGACATATGTGCAGTCTAGGTATTTTAGTTTCCTAGTACCAATAGTATTGTGAAGCTGAAAACAAAGGGGCGTCTGCAGTCTGTGAACAATATGTAATAAACTTATCGCCTCCCTTTTGTCGTGGCTTGAGGGTGAGTTTTTTTGCATATCAGAGACGTAAAATCAACCGTTCAAACATGGCCTCGAAAAATATCGATTTCAACCTGTACTACACAGCGGCTCTCCCCAGTCTACTATGGCTTTCTTCTAATTCTACAGACAGCCAGAACCCTTAATTTACGCGCCACCATCGCCACGATACTCCTTCCCTTCCCAAAATAAACATTAACATTTCTAGCACGAGAGCGGCCGATAATACCTGAACTATTAACAATTCAAAGTGGTCGCATTAAGCCCTAGAGTTTTTCCCATTCCAAAATGGCGGGCAGGTGGTAGCTCATCCTATTTCGAGATCAATGCTGCTGGGAGGAGGGATCCCTTTCACTGTTTGCAATGGATCAGAGGGTATTTGTGCAGTTAGGTGCGTTCCGTTGTTGGTAAGTGTTCATGCAACTGGGCTGTACTTTGTCGAACTGTCGGGTCAAATATTTTACTTCTGGCGAAATAGCTCAGCAGGTTGCTGCAACATACACATGTGATGCGAGTTAAAAACTTGCCAAGCGCTAATTTTCTCCCATTTATCGAAGGAGCGCCTGCAGAATATGAGATGACCTACACATAGCCTGGCGAGGGACGGGCGTATCATCTATCGTAACAGTATTATTGTTTTATCTGTTAAACATGTATTCAATATCGTATCGTAGTATTCAAAAAGTTAATATACGAGTTTGGCAGTTGTACATCATTCTCAATGAACATTGACTCGCCGTGTCTCGTCATATTTAACTACCCCTAGACCAGTTTCATTGTCGTTTTGCTTCCGATAGGGGCACATAATGGGAGTTTTATTCCTGTGTTCCACGAGATAATTGTTTCCTTCAGACAAATATATAGTTTGATTTGTGTTTCTTTCCCGAGCAGCGATCACAAAGTTGTTTTCTCTTGTATATATCCATGTTGGGTGTTAACCTAGTGCATTAAGGGAATTGTCGTTTATTTTCGTAGACTGTAGCCCCAAATAGCCTTCCGTTCCAGCAAAGCACTGAAAAAGAAGGCAGCTTTGTCTGGAATTTCAGTGGGACCAATATATACCAACCATTGTCGCCTCGTGTGTCACATGCCTCGTCGTTTCGATGATGGTGTTTGCTATTATTTAAAATGAAACTTCCCTTATCTTAATGTGGGTCTCAGTGGTACAGAGGTTTGTAAACTTGCCAGTATTGGTCTCAACCTTTCCTCCATTTACGACCAGTTACTCATTAACCCAGCTCTGGAAACCAGACCTGCATGTCTCTCACTTCACTACAGACACACCTTCTTAATGCGGCTACCTTACCTTCAAATACTTCCTTGCACGTTTTCTTCCTTTTTTTAGGTCTCGCCTGTCAATGCGCATGCACATTGAGCGGAGCGAGAATATAGGGGCTTAAACAGAGTTTAATCAGACTGGCGATTTGATGCAGTGCATGTGCGCTTTTAGCTCAATGCGCAAGCGCATTGAGTTAAAATGCGCGTGCACAGCATCAAATCTCCAGCCATCGCCATCTGTTCCCCAGCTTGGTGCCGCCAGCACCTCCCCTCTCTCTCTCTGCACTCAGCCTTACTCGCATTTCTCCTCCCCCTCCCCAGCCGCCAGCACCTCCCCTCTCTCTCCCTGCTGTATTTTTATTCTTAAATGTTGCGAATAGTAAATGTAGGATGTTGGGTTGACATAATGAGAGTTACTGCAACTGTGTGCACATTTAGACCGAAATTACAAAATAACTTTCTTTCCCAGTTTTATATAGCGCAAACTCGACCCGTGGGTATTGGAGCCTTTACATGAGCATCAGTTACATTACACCAGACACATTCATATTTAGGCACGGGAGATTAAGTGGTTTCCCCAGAATCGCCGAATGTTGAGCCGGCGCCTAAACTCCAGGCTTGTTCATCTGTTTCAAAGTCGACAGCCCTCCCCAACACTTCAGAATTCGTTTCCAGTCGGGTCTTTAAAAAAAAAAAATCGAGCAGCACCTCACACATTTCATGGTGGGAGATAATTAACACCACTTCGAGGCACCAGGCTGTTTGCTCCAAAACACACCAGGCTTATGACGCTAACCCAAGTAAGTACATGCCCAGTTCGCCAGTTACAAAGGGTCTCTGACATCCAGTTGTGGCATACAGGCTTTGGATGCTGGCTCATGTATGTTCCTCATAGTTAAAATAAAAAAGTCTGAAACTTTGCTGTTAATTACCTATTGTAATCAACAGATACCGCGAGTCATCCCAGCTTAGCCACGTAAATACAAAACATGTTGCATTACAAATGCTATAGGTGTCACATTTGCGAAAGTTATAACTATTGGCATTGTAAATGACAAAGCTATTAATTTAGCTATTTTAAAAAACACACAAAAAAATTTCATTTATAAGACCAATAGCTCAAACTTTCCTAATGCGAGACCTATTGCATTTCCAATGCTTGTTTTGTTTTAGTGTTTTGCTTAGTGACATTTAGAATATACACAAAGCACTGTAAAAAGGATTCAGCCTCCCACTTTCCACTCGCCCCGAAAATTATCATTACACTTTACTTAACCGGTTTTAAGTGAGCCGGGTCTAAGCGGGGTCTAAGTTTGATATTTTTTATTGGTTTCGAACGGTTTTGTGGTCGCCGGCATTTTGTTTGTATAACATTGTAGCGTGAGTGTTTGATGCAGTAAAAATGTTTCCTGCTACAGACTTGTTCAGTTTTAATGCTTCATGTTGTTCCTGGCAGTATTGGCCTGCACATGTCTGATGAGTTCCTTGGTGACGTGTGTCTGTCGTCCCACTCCAGTAAACAGGCAAGCGCTTGACTTTATTTATTTAGCATGTGCTGTAGAGTACAAAGTACACCCACCGGTATATTTTCCCTGAAACACACTCTAAGAGAAGATCCTCCCCTCACTTACCGTAACTTGTTACATTTTTATATTCTCCCACTGGGCAAAGTAACATTCGCTGTGGGCTTAAAAATATCAGCATTAGTTAATCACTCGTGCATGGCTTACTTTTTTGGTATCACTTGTCCCCTCTCTCTCTCTCTCTCTCTCTCTCTCTCTCTCTCTCTCTCTCTCTCTCCCTTCACTCTCTTTCTCTCTCTCCCCCTCTCTAATTCGATCTCTCCTTAATTCTGTCTCTCCTCTCGCTCTCCCCCCTTCATTCTCTCTCTCTCTCTCTCCCTTCACTCTCTTTCTCTCTCCCCCTCTCTAATTCGATCTCTCCTTAATTCTGTCTCTCCTCTCGCTCTCCCCCTTCATTCTCTCTCTCTCTCCCTTTCTCTTTCGCTTCCCTTCATTTACTCTATCTGCCCTCATTTCTCTCTCCCTTTCTCTTTCACTCCCCTTCATTCACACCGACAGGAACAGGGGGTGCATCTCACACAGACCGGAACAGAGGATGCTTCTCACACAGATAGGAACAGAGGATTCTTCTCACACAGACAGGAGCAACAGGGGGCGCATCTCACACAGACAGGAACAGGGGGCACATCTCACACAGACAGGAACAACAGACGGTGTATCTCACAAAGACAGGCAATAGGCGCATTGTTTTAGCTTGCCCCCTCTATCAAAAGCCTGGGTTATCTGTTCGCGTCCTTTCGTTTAATTTCTCTCTGTGGCACCAATTCACCCTCTCTGTGAGCTTTTCCAGGCGCGTGATCCGTCACTTGGCGCTGACATGCAGAGCTGCATTTTACATGGCAGTATTTAGGAATGTTCGGGGTTCCCAAATGTGTGCGTTTGGGTTCTTTATTTGCTACATATGATGTCCCTGAAAAAAAATGTGGCATTGTTTTAGCTTTGTCGCCTCTCTTTTTCTCTCTCTTTCTCTCACTCCTCTCTAATTCTCTCTCTCCTTCATTCTTCCCCTCCCTCTCTCTCTTTTTCCCCCTATATTCTCTCTCTTCCCCTTTCTCTTTCTATTTCTATCCCCTTCATTGACTCTCTCTCCCCTTTAATCTCTCTCCTCTCTCTTTTTTCCCCTATATTCTCTCTCCTCCCCTTTCTCGCTTTCTATTTCTATCCCCTTCATTGACTCTCTCTCCCCTTTAATCTCTCTCCTCTCTCTTTTTTCCCCTATATTCTCTCTCCTCCCCTTTCTCGCTTTCTATTTCTATCCCCTTCATTGACTCTCTCTCCCCTTTAATCTCTCTCCTTTCACTCGCTCTTCTCTGTCACTCACTCTCCCACTTGAGCTCCATCTGGCATTTCTTCTTCCATTCTTTCTCTCTCGTTTTTGCTCCTCCACTTCCCTCATCTTTGGCCTGCAGGTTGTAAACATCTACACAGCAGACAAGGAGACTCTCCTACGGTCTTATTACAGTGCTGTGTAGTTCTAACATATAATTTACAGATTATATCTTTTGTTCAAATCAATAATCTATTTATGAAAGTTTGTCATACCTATCTATTGTCACACATTCTTTGTTAGATGGATGAATTTTCAGACCGCAGCATTAATTATTACATTGTGCACTGCTGTATTCTGAAACAAGAAGGTGTGACGGGACACATTATGCTTAGTTTCATTTGCAACATGCACTGGCAAGCCATGGGCATGCTGCAGCTCCCGATTTATGTAACTGCTGCTTTCAAGCTTGTGAACAGAAGCTGCTTGGTTGCAAGTTAAATGATAATTCAACCCCCCACACACACACACAACCCCCCCACACACAACCCCACCCACACACACAACCCCCCCCGACAACCCCCACCACAACCCCCCACACAACCCCAACACACACACAACCGACACACACACAACCCCCCTACACACACAACCCCCCTACACACACAACCCCCCTACACACACAACCCCCCACACACACAACCCCCCACACACAACCCCCCACACACAACCCCCCACACACAACCCCCCACACACAACCCCCCACACACAACCCCCCACACACAACCCCCACACACAAACCCCCACACACACCCCCACACCCATACACAGACATCCCCACACACACACACACCCCCCTCACCCTTACATCCCCTCACCCGCACACACCCTCACACACCCTCACTCACCCTCACCCTCACACCCCCTCACCCTCACACCCCCTCACCCTCACACCCCCTCACCCTCACACCCCCTCACCCTCACACCCCCTCACCCTCACACCCCCTCACACCCCCTCACCCTCACACCCCCTCACCCTCACACCCCCTCACCCTCCCAACCCTCTCACACACCATCACTCCCTCGCCCTTACCCTCACACCCCCTCACTCACTCACCCTCACTCACCCTCACTCACTCACCCTCACTCACCCTCATACACCCTCATCAGCATAGCATAGCATAACAAAACATAGCATGGCATAATAAAAAAAGCATAGGATACACAACCTCTCACCCTCACCCTCGCTCTAACACACTCCCACCCACCCACCCTCACCCACCCTCACCCACCCACCCTCACCAGCATAGCATAACAAAACATAGCATAACAAAACAAAGCATAGGATAGGAAAACATATCATAGCATAACAAAGCATAGCAAAACACAACAAAACATACCATAGCATAACAAAACATAGCAAAACAAAGCATAGCAAAACAAAACATAGAATAGTATAACAAAGCATAGCATAGCATAACAAAGCATAGCATAATAAAGCATAGCATAATAAAGCATAGCATAACAAAACATAGCAAAACACAACAAACCATAGCATATATAACAAAGCATAGCAAAGCATAACAAAATATAGCATGGCATAACAAAATACAACAAAGCATAGCATAGCATAACAAAACACAGCATAGCATAACAAAGCATAGCATAACAAAACATAGCATAGCATAACTAAACATAGCATAGCATAACTAAACATAGCATAGCATAACTAAACATAGCATAGCATAACTAAACATAGCATAGCATAACTAAACATAGCATAGCATAACTAAACATAGCATAGCATAACTAAACATAGCATAGCATAACTAAACATAACTAAACATAGCATAACTAAACATAGCACAACTAAACATAGCACAACTAAACCTAGCACAACTAAACCTAGCACAACTAAACCTAGCACAACTAAACATAGCACAACTAAACCTAGCACAACTAAACCTAGCACAACTAAACCTAGCACAACTAAACCTAGCACAACTAAACCTAGCACAACAAAACCTAGCACAACAAAACCTAGCACAACAAAACCTAGCACAACAAAACCTAGCACAACAAAACCTAGCACAATTAAACACAACCAAACATAGCATAACATTGTTATTTGTAATATCAATACATGTAAGTCACGTAAATACAACACATATTGCATTACAAATGCTATAGGTGTCACATTTGCAAAGTTATTAATTTCGCTATTTTCAAAACAAAAACATAAATAAAGTTGTCATTTACAATACTAATACCTCTAACTTTAATAATGCGAGCCCTATTGCATTACAAATGCTTGTTCACTATGGAAAGACTTCTGTCCCATAGGATAGAATGGGAGTTTACTTATAACAGCTTCTAAGCAGAAGTTCCCAGTGAGACAAAATAGGAAGGCAAAGTTTAGTATGCCTGGACGCAGAATGTAAAAATGCATCTTTTAGTAAAGAGGAGTTTTATATTAGCCATCCTGTGTGCCTGTACTGGGTTTGTGGATTGACTGTCCGGCTTTGGAGCGAATGGTGCTGGGGATGTGCATTCTCTTCAGACAGTGAGGTGTGTCCTGCCTTTTTTGGATGAGTTTGGGCTGCGCTGCATTTAGAGTAGTAGGAGGAGATTATTTTGCACCTGAATGGGCCTGGTCTGCTTTACACAATGCTGTCTCCACCTCCTGCCAGTAAGCTGGGCCAGAAAGGACTGGTTAAGACTAGGTACAGATACTCTCTGCCTAAGAGAACAAAGATAAACTGAGTATACATATTGGGACCCAAACCCCAGAACTTTAGAATTCGCTGAAATCAAGGAAACCTGCCAGGAAGAAGAGCTGGAAGAGCTGCCAGGAGGAGTACTGCCCCTTTGCTACGTTGTTGCTTTGTTGGGTTGGCCTTCAGCTGCTGCTTCTGCCTTGGGGAGTGAAAGGACTGGACTGAACTTTCTTGAACTTGTTGCTGAGTATCTTAAAGTGCTTGAAGTAGAACTTGCCTCCTGTTCTGAAGTCTCGGGGACCGCAAAGACTACACCGACCTCTGGGAACCGCCTCTGGAACTGTGGTTTCAGTTGCCACAGAGGGGCAAAAGCAACCAACTCTGCACCGACTCCGTCGCTGGCTCAGTGTCCTGAAGGCACAGCAGAAGGCACCGCCACCCTGACCTCACCAACGATGACTACCTCCGAGCCGCTGCTTGCACCGTGACCTGTGGGCACCGCACTCCGCACCGCCTCGCTTCACTTTGCTGCCCTGGTCTTACTGACTCCGTCGCCACTTGCTGACTTCACCACTCGAGACTGCATCGTGGACTGGGGGCACTGCTTGTAAGCCTCATGATGCACAGTCCTGTCCCACACCGCAGTCTGGGCCGACCAACAGCTTTCACCAACGGACTCTGCCGCTTGCACCGTGACTTGCCAGCACTCCAACGAGCACTGCCTCACTTTGCATCGCTGCCCTGGTCTTACCGAGGCTTCTGGACAACCTTTACCAAGCCGCTGCCTGCACTTCGCCTTGAGGGCACCGCGCGCTGCATCACTACTCTTCACATCTCAACCAACGTGATCGGCCGCAACGAAAAGGTATTGTTTGCGAGTCTGCCAACACCCCAACCGACGCGGTCAGATGGAATTATTGGTTTCTGTTTTCAGTATCTCAGTAGCCCCGGACGGAACTTCTGACTTCAAGGAACTGCATTTTTAAGGTTATTCTTGCAAAGTGCGTATTTTTAAGTACTGTATGTTGGATTATTATTGTTTTGGTCTTGTTTTGAATATATAAAGTTTGGGATATTTTTCTAAACTGGTTTGGTGTCCTTTTGTAGTTTTTTCACTATTAATGTTGGTTATGTGCAAATGCTTTACACACTGCCTCTCAGATAAGCTTGACTGCTCGTGCCAAGTTCCCAAGGGGGTGAGCAGGGGTTATTTCAGTAGTGTATCCCCCTTATCCTGACTAGAAGGAAGGGTCCCTACTTGGACAAAAGCATAAACCATTGCAAACTAGAGACCCCTGTTCTAACAGGGGGTGCCAGAAATGGGTGTCTACCCCTGTGTCGATTCTTTTAGCCATACAGCAGGGCCTGCATCGGATTCGGTGCGGGGGTATCGGACTTGGGAGACAAGTGCGTTGAATTCGGCGTGCGGTGAGTCTTCAGGCCTCGGGAAAGCGCTGCATCGATTTCTTAGCTTCACAGGTCTGTGTCAGGATTTTCTACTGCTCTGCGGTGCTGAGTCGGAAATTTCAGCTGCAAAAAGAGCGAAGTGTCTATTTTGCTTATTTTTTCAGATTTTTGTAGATCTTTGCAGAAGGAACCGCCTCCAAGGGCCCAGAACTGGATTTGACACCACAAGGCAGGCCTGAACTCCCAGGGGTGGAGTTCAAGGATGTGGCAGGTGAAGTCTGTGTCAATGAGACTTCAGAATAGGAGGCAAGCACACACAAGCCCTTGGGGAAACTTCGCAAGCAGGAAAACAGCATAGTCCAGTCCTCTTCTCCTTGGGAGAAACAGCAACTGCAGGCCAACCCAGCACAAAGGGGCAATACTCCTCTTACATCTCTTCAGCTCCTCTCCTTGGCAGACGTTCTTCTTGATTTAAGAAGCAGTCTAAAGCTCTGGGGTGTTAGGTCCAATACTTATACCACATTTTCTCTCTGTAGTCTTTGCTTCCAGAGTCTCAGAGCTCAGTAAAAAAAGTTTTGTTCTTCCTGGCCTAACTTTTCTCTAGGATGTCGAGACGCATCCTATTCAGATGCTAGTGAAAATTCCTCCCACCACTCTAAATGTAGATAAGTCTATTCAGCCTGCCTTCTCAGGGAAGGCAGGACACTCCCCGCCCCCTCCCTCGTGACTGCCTAGAGTGAATACACATCCCCAGCTCTTATCACTCCAAAACCAGACCGTGAGTACGAAAACAGGCAGAGGCACACCATATTGTTATACAGGAAAGAGCCCACTTTCTAAAAATGCTGCAGAAATAAATGATGGACGGAATGCTGAATGAATCAAACCTTTGCCCTCCGTCAAGGGATCTGGGTTAACTCCCATCGTTCTTTTGCTCACCATGCCACCCCAGTTTGCCCCAGTCCTATTTAAGTCCGTTTTGACCCTGTTCCTCATGGGAACAGTCCAGCCCGAACTGCCAAGCTGGCTCCTCATGCCACTGCCATTCTGTGCTTTGCTTCAATATTTGGTCTTTTGACTGACAGCGCTAACCCTAAAGAACATGGTTGAGCATCGACTGGAAGGGGCGGAGCCCATGTGCTTGTTTGTTCATTATATCTTCTGCATTTTGGAACGGTTGGTGCATAAAACGTAAGTACACCATTTTTAAAGCTGTTAAGTGGCTTATTGTAAGTGGAGAGTAAGCACAGAGTGCCTGGGCTGCAATGCTAAAGCTTTCTAATCAGTAACTCTAGTAGAATGTAACAAACGTGAAGCAGTTTATCGGGCATTTTACAAGATGCTTAATACAAATAACTTGGTGAAGGAAATGTTCTATTCGAAGAGTGTGATCTGCAAAACCGATGCGAGTATCTGAAGTGGGAACTGCTATTCTCTTGGCGTTCAGGACCTTACATCACTTTCTAAAAATGTGTAATTGTGTTGCTCCTCTACGTGTGAAGAATTACATTTGTTAAACAAGGATTGAACATTTTTGCTTCGCAGTGGAGCCCAATCGGAGACGAGTAAAAATATCCTGTACATTGGTGCAGACTGACGAGCCATTTTCTCTTTTGCAATCCTCTTTCTAGCTGACACGGCGAGCACGCGGCTGCTGAAGTGCCTCATTCCAGCCACAAATGTGCCCGAGAGTGCTGTTGTAAAAGCAGTGTCCTGGTTCTGCACCTGCAAGTCCTCCGCCAGCACACAGGTACTTGCACACCATTGACTAACCTGAGCTGTTTGACAAACGAAATGGAAATATTCTTGTGTGAAGTGCAGAACCCAGTTATTTTTCAGGAACATGTAACCATTGTGTAAAATAGCCTTCAAGGCGTAATGTAAGTTGAGGGGGCCTCCCTGCGAGGTACGAGGAGGCCCCCCCTCCATATTCAACCCGGAGCTCTCAGGCCTGAGTTCTGGGCTGAGGGCGCCCCATGCCGCCTGACCTCTTTGTGCTGTGTCTGCATGACTTTGGGTGGTGAGGGCTTGGGCTTTGAGGGAGTGTCTGTGCAGTACGTTAGTTTTCAGAGCACAGAATAACTTGAACTAATGACCACATTACATAAAGGTCCTCTTGCATTATAGGTGTAATGAGGGCACGTGTCAGGTTCCACGTTGGTGGACGGCGCCCCCCCCCCCCCACTTCTTTCACATGGTGGATGCCATCCACCCTGCCAAGAAGTTAGGCCCCACTAAAAAAAGATACTGAATTCGTCCCAGTGTAATTTCCAAACAATGGGATACATTTAGCACCGCCTGCATGTTGTCTGCTTTTCACAACAGTTTGCAGGCGGGGACGGGGCTCTTATGTTTGACTCCTGCTGGCCCTTAAAGGCCGAGTCTCGGGGGTCATCAGGCCTCCTTTTGTTGGAGTTTCCTGTCTGGCAGCAGTCAGGAGCCTCACACCTGAATCAAATGCAGCAGAGGGGAAACAAAGGCTTGCACCTTGTTAGCACTTCACACATACTTAAGAAAGGCAGCTTTTCACTTTGTTCAGGCTCTGTTTAGGAGATATGCATGCACTGTTAAAACATCAGATGTGTTGATCTTTCCCAGTATTTGCACAAAATAAATAGCATTTATATACCCTTGAGGAGGCGTTGTAACAATTTAATTATCCCTATTTCTTTTAAAGCACTATGCCTATAGAAAGCAATTTTATTTTTTTGCTAATTCAACACAAAAAAAACATAAATACAAACAATATACCAAAAATCATGAAAAATAAAATTCTACTATATTACAAAGCAAATTCAAAAGCTATAAAATAATAAGTGATTGGATAAAACCACGATTATTCATTTAGCAATCTCAAATTGCTTTGACCATTGAAAAAAATAATAAAGACACTTTAATAGAGGACACATCACACCAAGTAAAAGCCATAGACCTGCCCCATGTGCGCAAATACTAGCAGAGATCATACTAACTAACATGGCCCCTCCGTGGTGGTAGGTGGGGAGGAGTCGCTCGAGACGCCATATAGGTAGTGTACAGACTCCAAATGTTTTTTTGCCGGTTCCGGGGAGGCAACAGTTCCACTACACTACTGTTTGAGTGTTACAATACAATTTGTCTCTAGACCACTGCGCCAGGGTGGGAGGAGTGCCTTAAGACCAGTGCATTGCAAAGACACGCTTAGTGACTAATAAGGCCATACCACCTATACGTTGGATAGGTTTCTGCAATTTTTTAGAACAGCCAAGCTGGGCTAGCAGCGGGTCAGGGCTGAGCGCTTCTTGTGTGACTGCACTTATTTCAGCAAAAACCTGTAGCCAAAAGGTCGCGATAGTGGGACACAACCAGTCAAGACTTATAAAGTCAGCCTCACTCTTTCCACATCTGTCAGCTGTTTCACGTAGCCCAAATCTGGGTAACCGCACAGGTGTATGATAAATCCTGTTAAAGCAATAGAATTGTATGAGGCGGTGCTGGCCATTCAGAGAGATGCGCTTAGTGGCCTCGCAGCAATACGTCCACATGCTGTCATCTATCGAGAGCTCCAAGTCAGTCTGCCATTCAAGCCTAGCTTTGGTGTAAGAATATCACCGTACTTCCTGGCATGTAGCTGGCCTGTTCAGCGCCCACAAGAGTCTTCATTAGGGGACTTAGTCTATTCGCTAGTATTTTAGCGACATTTTTAGTGTCCACATTTAATACTGAAAGCGGTAGATAAGAGGAGCAATGTTGTGGAGGTTTCCCAGGCTTCAGGAGAACAACCAGGAGCACCTTTCATCGAGGGGGGCATAAAGCCCTTCTCGACCATTTTCCTGAACAAAGTCAGTAAATGAGGGGTCAGGAGTTCCTTAAATTGCTTGTAGAAACCCACGGTGAGACCGTCTTGCCCTGGCGCATGTCTGAGGGTGCAGAGTAAGACCGAGCTGTATATAGATCGGCGTAAAACTGTCGGAATTGTTCTGCCACGCAATCCGTGTCCTCAGTAATGTCGTCCTCCCCCACTCTCCCCTCTCGTATTCACTGTATAGGTTGGGTGGTGTCCCTGTGCCCCCTCATGAGGTTCGCAGGGGTCATGCCAGGTTGCTCCCCCTCACCGCACACACTCTCCACTGCATATTTGCCCAGTAACTTGACCGGTCTGCCTCCGTGTGATATTCTTCTAGTGTTTCCTTAAGTGTGGTCCGTAGTAAAGTGTCGATGTCCCACATGTCCCTCTGTCAGAGTTTTTGTTCTAAAAGTCAGCCGTCCTTTGATTTTAGAACGGGGGGCCTGCCTGCCAGAAGTAGCTAGTGTAAGCAACAAAGGGGAGTGGTCCGAGTAAGTGCGTGGGAAGACCTCGCATTTGCGCACCTGATGTCAGAGAGCCAGCCAGGAACCAATATTCTATTCTGGTGTGGAGATTGTGAGCCGTGGAGGTGTGCAAAGCCACTTGCCACCCCTGACAGTGAGCGCCATACGTTTACCAGGTTCAATTCTGTAAAAGCAGCTAAAATAGCCTCTGCTGTCTGTGAACGGCACCTCGTCGGGCCCCCAGTACAGGTCTGGGTTGAGAGAATAATTAAAATCCCCTCCCCATAAATGTGGGGTGTCAGGCATGCGTCGAGCTAGTGTTAACAGGTCATGAAAGAACTGGGGACAGTCATGAGTGTGGCCGTATACATTAACCGTTATGCATTCCAAACCCCTCCCCCTCCTCCTACACCTAGACACCACGTACCTGCCGTTGGCGTCTGTGTGTAACTCTTCGAGCATGAGGCAGGCTTTAGGGTTGATCCAAGTAAGGATCCCCGTACATGCGAGGAAGCCTGCAGCGTGGATTGTGCTACGGATCCTGCCTCTGGTTTGTGGGAGGTGTGCCACTGGGAGATGTTTCCTGTAAGAGGGCGATGGCTATATTGTGTCTAGTGAGATACAACATGACTTTCCTGATCTTGCGTTGGTCATTGAGGCCGCTAACGTTCGAGGACAAATCTTAATTTGGTCTCCATTACCTAGGGTGGTGTAGTGCAGCTGAAGCAATTAAATGGTGCCATAAGTGCCTCCGTCCAGTTAGCTAAGCATGTAGAGGCTGCGTCATGTATACCACTGTGTGTGCCTCATAAAATAATACCAAAAAAGAGGAAAAAGGAAAAACAAAAGACTCAAACAATACTCCACAGCAATCCCCCTGCTGCCCTCCCAAGCCATGCCACCCCAATCGTTGCACGGTCCAAGCAACTCCCCCGCCCCACCCCCCGCCAACCCCTAAAGAAATATGGCGTCTAGCCATGTAGTGTGTAACACGCAGGGGAGTGTGTTACCGAAGCACTACGAGCAACCATCAGCCTCTAGCCACAAAGTTATGCATAAGCAGGCAATCAATTATTAGGAAGGAGCAACTGTATAAAGCTGAAATAACGGGTACAGTGCAATAGACTATAATCTTGAGGGTGTATAACCTCTACCGGCAAATATCAAGCCCCGAGCATAGGAGAAACTGCACCAAATGAGCATTGATACCTTATTCCATTACACAGGAAATCGCACATATAACAGAAACTTACATAGTGTTTGATGGGTGGCTCCAGTGGGCGAGTGGCCTGGGGGACCCACCTGTACAAAAGAAGGAGCAGACCAACCGTCCCAAAGGGGTAACAGATCAAGAATTACTAGCAATGAGGAACTGTAGGACAAGACAACGCTGAGTGGAAGCATCTCTGATCTGTTTATTCTAGTCCTTATTCTCAAGGGAGCCTCCCTGTGCTCCCTCCATTTATGCAGCTGTGTGCTTCTGCATAACTTCCTGCTTCGGCTTCTTGAGTTCATAGCCTGTTGGGCCCGTGAAGATACACGAAGTGCACTCCAGATTCACCCTCAGCTTAGCCGGGTACAGCATCGCGTAGGTGATGTTGTGGTCTCGGATTTGCCTCATGAGGAGATTGAAGAGTCTGCGGGGTTCCTGAACTTTGGTGGTAAAGTCTGGATAGAGTTAAATTGAGCCCTCATACAGGAGTGCCCCCAATTCCCTGGCCTGTCGCAGAGCCGAGTCACGGTCACAATAGTTCAGGAGCTTGGCTATCAATGGGCACGGATGTGCGTATGTAGGGGGTCGCGGGCCCAGTGATCGGTGCGCCCTTTAGATCACGAAGAGATCTGTGAAAGTGTCACGGCCCAGTAAGGAGATGAGCGGCGTTTCAGTGAATTGTTCTGCGTTGCTCATTGGGGTAGACTCCGGCAGGCCCGTTATACGAATGTTACTGCGGCGGGATCGGGCTTTCAAATACTCTGCTTTGCCTTGAAGTATGGCAAGGGTTTTAGCCATTTGTTTCTGTACCTGGTCCGTCTCGGTCTGGGCCTCCTCGACCTCCTGATCCTGCTTTCGGCCATATCTGTGCGTTCCGCCAGTATATCAAGGCACTCGGACATCCTGTCCATTTGGTACACTTGTGCGTGAAGGATGGAGGTAGTCCACTCAGAGCGACGGTGGCAAGCAGGGCGTCCCAGCACTATGTGCGCCACCAATCGATGGCACCAAGGGCCCCTCGGAAGGGACCACATCGACGGCCTGTACCGCAGTCTCCTGTGGCCCATAAATGATAAAGGCATGAGACACCGGGCGCCCACCATAGCCACATCACGCTCCTCCACCACAGGGGGGGATGCCCACCGAGGGGCACCTGATGCTACAGTGGCCCCCGCGGACAGGTGCGCTCCCTGGGCCCCCCACACCTGGTGCAGCCAGAATGTCAGGAGCGGGCCCAGTTATGGGCGATGCTGGATGGGGGAGGTGCATTGAGCCCAGTCTCCCGGCTGCCAGCAGTGGCTCGTACGCGTGGGTCTTTGCAGAGTCTCCTCTCCTCACTGTGCAGGTCTTCCAGTACTCTGTGCCACCCCAAAAGCAGGCAAATCCGCTCCCTGAGACACCGATGGGGAGGCGGGTCATGTCGCAAATGGGAAAGCCAGCCCCGGTGTTCTGCACTGGTGTTCTGCACGTCTCAAGGGAGCCCGCTCACCTCCTATGGTGATGGTCGTAGCTGGGGCTCTCCCCGCCACCAGCGAGACACCAGGATCACCCCAGGGCACAGATGAAGTAGACGCCTGCAATGCAGGGGGCCCAGCGCCGTCCCTCAGACCTCCGCACGGCGTCCACAGGACCGTCCTCAGGATTGGAATCCTTGCAGCACCCCCAGGCCTCCGGATCGCAGGGTCTGCGCCGGGAGCGCCGGACCCCCTGCGGAGGTCCGGGGCAAGCGTAGCAGATGTTCGGCGGCGCAGAGGGACTTCCAGAGCCCCAAGTCAGATACGTCCACCAAGGGTTCTACAGCAACAGGCCCCGCTGGAGAGACTTCAATCTGTGCCCAGAGTCTAGCGGCACCTCATGCTTGTGTCTGCGGGCAGTAAACCATCAAGATTGCCAGGATATCTGTTGGGTGGCGCCAATGGCTCACGGAGCTTCTATTCTACACAGCCATCTTGCGCTGCGCAAGGTCCGCCCCCCAAAGGTAACATTGTTTTATGTGTAACGTACCAAAGTGTGAATCTTCTGCCTAAATCAGGAGGGTTTGCAAGTGTACTCGAAATGTGCTCAAATGTACTTATGATACACCTGCTAAACATATATGTGAGGTCTTGAGATCTGATATCACTTCTTGTGATGTCACGCGCCACGATGCCAGATGTCACGCGCCACGATGTCACGCGCCACGATGTCACGCGCCACGATGTCACGCGCCACGATGTCACGCGCCACGATGCCACGCGCCACGATGCCACGCGCCACGATGCCACGCGCCACGATGCCACACGCCACGATGCCACACGCCACGATGCCACACGCCACACGCCACGATGCCACACGCCACGATGCCACTTGCATACTGATTAACAAGTTTAGCCCCTCCCCACTTCTTTTTTAGGACTTGTGCCCTGGGTGTAATGGAAATGTTTCGGTTTGAAAAGGTATATATGGCCTGAGGAGAATTAAAGTAATAAGAAAAGTGTAGTCCTAGAAAGGACAACAATTAAGCAAAACAAGGGAGAGAGAACAGTTGAGGGCGTTGTGGCAGGGAAAGCAGAAAAGAAACAGACCAAGAGAGGTGGGGTGAGTGAGGAAGACAGACAGCGAAGGAGAGGGTGCGAATAAGTGAAAGAGAGAGAGGGGGTACCTAATGGGACAAAGAGACAGAAGGTGGAGTTGGCGAAATTAAAGGGAGAGAAGTAATTAAAGAGAGGGAGACAATCGAGGTGGGAGCAACTAACACGACACGAGGTGCTTGAAGGTAAGAACATAAAAAAATAGTTTCACATCACGCAAAAGAGAGCAAAGTCGGTAGTGATAGAGAGAGTGAAGGGAATACAAAGTAGAGAATAAAGTTATTGGTACTGAGAGAGATGCTGGAGAGTTGGGAGAGGGGTGGCGAGTTGCAGAATGCACCTTGAGGTATTTCCAAGAAGCCTGCCTAACGTCTCAGCAATCTCTTGGCTGGATCGCAGAGCAGGGGCTGCGGGTGTGGGGCAGCGGAGAGGGGATAGGGAGCTGAGCTTGGGGTGGCCGGTGTTGTGCTGCTCCACTGGAATTGGTCTCATTCGTTCTCCAAACGCGGCAGCGTGACAGTTCTGACTCCTTGCCAGCCACTTAGGTTACTTCCAAGCTCACCCATTCCCAGCACATTTCAGCACCGCTCAGCCGCAGGACTGACTGCTCTCTGCAAATAAACAGAGCGCACATGTGGAGAAAATTACCAAGGCGGCTGCTATCCATCGAATCTTCTCTCGTTTACCGCCTGACTCTTCGCTGCCATGACTTGGAAGGACTGCTGGAAACTTTCTGGAACAGTGTTCAGGAAATAAAATATACTAATTATAAAAAGTCTTGTTGCTCAAAGAGAGGACAGTCCGAGGAGGAGAAGAAAGAATAAAAACCAGAAGCCGGTCAGACAGCTGATATTCGGCGCCTCAACCTGCTACTCTAGGATGGCTTCCAGTGACGACCCCGGAGTCAGGTGCCTGGGTACACCGTGTTGGGTTTCTCAGACAAAATAACTGCAAGTCACCTTGTGACCCGTGCTGGCCTTCTTGACTCAAGCGCCTCTGTCTGCTGCCCCCGTCAAAGCCAGTGGGTGTTGCAGGAATCGCACTGAATGGACAGTCTGTTTACAAGGCTTTTTGGTGCTGGCAATAGAGCTGCACCAAGCTAGACAAGACGGCAAAAGTTAAAGCAGGGGTGCGCGCTCACCACTCGCGAAGCCGACAAAAGTGAAAGCAGGGGTGGGCGCCCACGACTAGCAAACGGCAATAGTGTAAAAATAAAAAAGTATACAGGGGCGACTGACTGCATATGGCTGCCAGGAGAGTAGGGCACTGAGAGGTGTAGTTGCATGTGCTACCTGGCCGGCATTAGCTTGCTATAACGCACATGCGCGCGCGCTCTTGTGCGCGTTCTAGCAAGCTGATCGCCAGCAAAGTAGCATTTCCCAGAGCCCCAAAATGTCTCGGCAGATCAGCGCATGCGCTGAATCAGGCCGAGACCTAAAAAGGGGCCTAGAGGAAAAGTCTGAATCCTATCTTACTGAGATTTAAAAACAAAGAACAGAAGTGTATTCTTTACTGCTGCAGTTCACAAAAATATATCTTTATTCTACTAGTTGAAATTTAGTTTTTTGCGCTAATAAGTGTTTTTAATGACCGCTTCTTGATGGCTTATTCCAAAATGACACCTTTGCAAAACTTTCTTTTTTAGGTACACTAGTTTGATCTTTACCACTACATTTGATGATTGAGTTTGGTTGGACTCTGTACATCGCCCGGATAGTCTGTTGTGCCTGTTTGGGTACAAATACATCCAATCACAAAAAAACCACTCCCTGATTTAACAATCCAGATATATTTGTCTTGTAATTAAGTGGATAAGTGTTGTGGTATACCAGGTTATGCGCAGGAACCAATTAACATCTCAGCCAGCCTCTGAAGGACTGGGGCAGGTAATACCCTCCTTTAATTAAAGTGTTGTTCGATTTTTCAGTTTTGAGGCAGGAATGTGGGGTTAAAAGATGGCAGTTTACTTGCCTCTCTTACCAAAGTTGTGGGAAATAAGAATGTAATTGTGATAAGTTTAAGAGTTCCCGGTGTTCACTCTCTGCTATTCTCTAATGCACACAAATAGCTGAAGTTTTCCAAAAACATTGCCAAATTACACCACACTATGCATTGGAAACCAATGCCGAATAAGATACTTCACAAAACAAGCATTGGCAAAGCCAATAGGTTTCGCCTATGTAAGATCTATTGGCTTTGTCAAATTTTTTTAATACATTTTGCAGAGCAGCCTGAACTGGTGTGCAACATGGTTATAGGTATCTTTTTTTATTTTTTTTAAACTTAGTTAATGTGGTTGCCTAGGCAGAACCTATTGGCTTTGCCAATACTTATTTTGATTAGAAATCTTACTTAAGAAAAAACAGTTAAGGTGTTTCCAAGAAAGCAATGTACTCATTTATTTATCTTTTTTGCCCCCAAAACTCTTATTACTGACGTGTTTTGCGGGGTTATCATTGATGAGAACAGCTGTTTAGCAGCATTAAACGCAAGTGATGCCTTTTTCTTTTTCAAGTGACAAACTTGGGAGGCGCTTACTACAGTTACAAATCAATAATCAAGCCTTTTAGGGGAACGCATTATGTAGGATGTTGGTCAAACACAAATATTCTGGAAAAAACCTGAAGCTGCACCTCAATGTAAAGGAGTGTGTAGTATCTTCCTGTTGTGTTTATAATGTTCCTTGTTTTTTTTTTTTTTTGCCGGTTTTGAAAATTCTGTTTATTAGCAAAGTAATCAGAGCAATTGTACAGTATCAGTACCTTATATTACATTCAGGAGGAAGAGAGCTCTATCAGGCATATCAATAGTTAGCATAGCATACATTTTAACTTTTGTAGCAGAGTCAGATAATTAAACAAACCCCATAAGAATGTATATAATCCCTCCCGCCACCCACTAACTAAAGTCCCACCCTAGACACTCCTTTTGTTCACTTGTATACATCAGTAGGTAAGTACCAGGACGTACCTGTTATGTAATTTAATTTATGTAATTTATGTAATTTAATTTTAAAAAAAATTACGTAACATAATGTTCCTTGTTAACTAGTTCCTAGCTGCTCAGCCAGTGTGAGTGTTCTGTGTGGAATGTTGGTGTGATGGACAAGACTGGAATGTTTGGGTATCTTCTGTGAGTGTTGACAGTTGGAAGATGGGCTGAGCAGCAGGCAGGCTGCTCCTGGTGGCGCTGCTACTATTGATGTTATGAACTTAATAAATATACTTGCAAAGACACTACTCTGCGTGTCTACTTCATCACTTCTACGCATGGAACGTCAATATTACAGAGTGACTTTTTATCCTGTTTACAAGTACAACTAGGGATGTCCGTTTAGAGGGGGTTCACGTTAATCAATTTTAGTCTGATATCCGGTTTACAGAATCCAACTGTTTTTTTTTTCTTTCATTTTATGAAGCACTCCGTTTGATATGTAAATGAGTTTATTTGCTAGGAATCGTTCCGAGATGGCCTAAACGGAGCAGCAGAAGTGCCCTCTTTTGAAGATCAATGTAATTTGGTGGTGTGGGGTGGGAGGGGGCTCGAGCCAGACTAGGGAGGAGTGTGGGAATAACCTAGTGAGGAGAGTGCGGGATGATGAAAGGACTTTGTGAAACAATGCAGAGTGGGCGTGGGGGCTAGTCAAGGAATGACCGGTGTGATGAAAGCAACGGCATGGGGGCTCTGGGAGCAAGCAACAACGTAGATGTGTTGCGGAGGAGGGGAGAGGGTCAGAAAACATGTCCAGTCTTATGGAGTCCTAGTACTTAACTAAAAAAGTACTTCAAGAAGCACGCGGCAGGTGCAAGGACACTGGCCGCAAACAGGAAACTGGACTTGGTCCATGCTCTAGGGAACAGACAAAAGCCAGGAAGATGAATTGAAACATGATGCTGCTGACCAATGAGATGCAAGAAAATTAGTGATTTCGAAGCGAATCAGTGGTAAGTAATGGGCGGGCTGTAAGACCCATTTAACATATACATATACATAAATATTTACAAAAGATTTCAGATTTCGCAAGTGCTATGCTGGAGCACCTTAAAGTACCAAATGTGATGTTAATAACTCCCCTCATATCAACCAGTATTGCACAAGATATATTGGTCATGCCTTTCATATAAAAAAAATCCGTTATTGAGTAAATGCCATAGATGGCAGAGCATTGCTTTTCACATGTGGACTAGAGTTTTCAGTCAATGGTGTAAGAATTTGCCAAAAGCAGCCACATAGCATCCTTGCTTTTATTTTCTACTGGCGTCCTCTTGCCTGAATTAATTGCTTCTACAGATGCTAGACATCACCTACCATGTGGCCACTCATGCAGGTAGGATTTATCACATTGATTTAGCCATCAAGTTTGTAAGAAAGTGAACTGGTTTAAAGTGACGAGAGAATACAGTATTTCGGTGTGGATGTCTCGCTCTGCTCCGGCGCTCTGTGCCACTCTGCTCTGTTTGTAACTCAAACACTAGATTCAGTTGTATTCGATGTTCCCCTAAATGATAGACAAAATATGGAGTGAACAAGGATTTAACGATTTGTTAATGGTTACACCCAGCTTACTTATCGAGGTGCTCCCAGTCCTGAACACTAGTCCAGAATGAAACTCCGTTAAATAGGTTGATTTGTGAAGGATCGCAATTCGTTTAGTGGTCAAGTCTAGCCCTGGAGCCTAGTTTTACAGACTACCTTTTGTGCACTTCAGCCCCAGGGAAAATATCTTTGGTCTCCACCAATAGAGCAGCCAGGGCATAGGCTTGTATTGTATTATTTCATGATCTAGCCTTAAATACCAATCCATGTACCAACTAAGATGCTATAAAGCGCCAACGTTCCTTGATTTAACTGTAATGTAATTGAACTCTGTACTGTAAATGTGGTTAATGTACCTGGCTGAATAGACCTGGCTGAATGTTCTGATAGGGTGGAAAAAGGCTTCGATCTCACAAGACCAAGGGATTGCTACTGCAGGAATAGAGCTCAGTTTAATGGTCTAAAAACACCCTGCCTATCAGATCTATTTAAATCACTATGAAATTCTGATTTACATCGAGGACTGCTTTGATTGCCCCCTGGTTATGTTTTTGTTTTTAACCATACACTCTAGAAAGCATCTGGAAACGGACCTGCTGAATATTTAGATCTCTGGAAGTAAAATATTTTCTAATATTCTGACTTGCCGCTGCTAGGCTGGCATTGGATTCAGTGGTATACAAACTAAGTTCCATTCTTTTGGCCTGTTCCGGTGCTTGTTGAAGAGTTTTGATTTCCTTGCATCTTATTCTGTTTATTTGGGCTGCATAGGAGATAGCTTTTTCCCCTTATAAAGGCTTTGCATACCCCCCACTGAAAAGTTAGAGGCCGTGGGCAGCATTTCTCATCATAAACTTAATGCAACATACATAGTTGCTACCCTGCCCTCTTGCGTTAATAAGAATTTGTCTAAGGCCCATCATGGTCTTTCTTTCAGAGCGGCATTCATTTTAAGATCTATATAAGGAACAGAATGGGCGCTGAATGGGTTTGAAAGTATGCCTGATCCAGCAATGTAATGTTAAAAAAAAAAAAAAAAAAAAATCAATGGGAGATGCAGAGTTGAGACATTTGGAGACGCAAGTATACTCCTGCCCCATTGAGTGGTCTGCTCGCCAGTGTTCGATCGGCGTAAGATCTCATCCCAGAAGGGATAGAAACCGTGCTGACTTTGCTCCTGTCAAAATAAACATCAGAATAAACCAATCGCGCTTTACCTCCTGGATTAGCTTGAAGTAGTCTCCCCTCCCCCCCCCCCCCCCCCCCCCCCCATTAGAAACTAGTCACAAGAGTGAGTCTAGAATATTGTAAACCTCTTCTAGTGGAGTAAACTCATCCTCAATAGGTCCGTAAAAGCTAACTATATGACTTACTTGGTAATATGCCTTTAAGCCTGCCAAAATCCACCTAGCTTTGGAATCTCACCTCACCCAGCTTTGGGATCTCATCCCACCCACAACACATCACCAGTGAACTTGTGAGTTAATAAAATGGCTTTCCCAATGACCGCCGCATTTGCGAATGCATACATCGCCTGCCAAACAAGTTTGGACATAGATGTTACTTAGCAGACTCTTTCAAGTATATCTCTTGGAGCGCATTTTGATTTAAGCCATTATGGAATAGATCTGAACTTGCTCTGGTTATTAATGCGATTTGTGTTGCATGAAGAAATTCTAATGATTTCCATTTTGTATCTTGAGGTAGTCCTACTGGCTTCTCCCCTGTAGCTGCCTTAATACCCAAGTCCACAGCTGTAGCAATAACAGCCCGACCAATATGTACTGTATATCCACAATTCCTGGATTTAGGTAAAAGTGCAAAGATCCAAACTGTTATGTTTCTGTGCAGATTGTAGTCCTAATTATCTTTTTTTTTTCTTTGTGCTCCCCCCTTCCAATCCTCTTCCCCCCCCAAGTGCCCCCTTACTTCCCTCAAACTCATAGTCCCTGGAGCCCACCCAGTCTGGGGCTCATTGGGGAGCCCCCCCTCAGTGCAACTCCTCCTCCCTTCGACCCCCACCTCCCTTCCTCATAGTGTGGCACCTTGACATGGCACATAGAAGCTGGCTGGGGCTGCTAACGGCATCCATAAAGTATGTTCCCACTAAATAAATATCCTGAAGTCCACAAAGTTCACCACAATCGTCAGAGGATATATTTTTCATTTGGAGGTTTAACAGCGGGAATGCGATAAGCTCACATAATTGTTAAATCATCTTTTGTGCAGCAACCTCCAGATAAACCTGTTTGAGGATAAGGTCCATAACTTAACTGACAAGACTGGCTGTTCTTGATTGCCTCAGGAATCCCTGTAGGTCTTCGATTGGAACGACTGGACCTGTTCTCTGCATCGTCCACCTTCAAGGAAAGTTTTATTAGTTTGGTCTGTTATCAGCCAGGGGTTCCTGGCGAGGCTTGGCATCTTCTAAAATGGAAACTTTTTGCTTCAAACCAGCATTTTGTTCGGTATTCTGCTGCATGTTTGTTTGGATTGAACTTTTTTTTTTTTTATGCAGTTCATCTTGGGAGATTTTCATTTGTTTTAGTTCCTCTAAGATCTGATGGGGAAGCATATTCATTAATGCAGCTTCGTTTTCACCTACCCCAAAGGTTGGTTGTTGGTCTTGAATCCGCATGGTCTTGAGTATTAGAGCTGCTGTTCCTGTGATACCGCTTTGCCCACTTGTATGTCTTCTTATACAATGGGTGACGAGGGGGCCATATTCACTAGATTCAAACCTACTGCGCTCATGTGAACATCTGGTATTGAACTGTCTTTAGAGGACAGGCATCCTATTTCCATGTGTTTCTTCTTGGCACTGGTACTGAAGAACAAGGGGTTTGCTTGACGTAGCTTAGTTCCTGAAGGGATGTTAGACAGCTGGTTTGACACCCTTTCGCTTGTATCTGAGCCGTCCTGAGATCTTCCCAGTGCAGTTGCATTAGACACTTTATCCTTTACCGGATCAGTATATAGTGCACCTAGGGATGCAAAGCCTCCGGTTTTGGGTTCTTTGGATGCCTGGGATTCCTTGCTCCACACACCTTCTCCTCCCAAGCGTTCGTAAGCTGCTCTGTCCTTTTCTCGACCAGTTTCTTGGCCAGATACTTGATGGGGGGAAAAAGATGATGCATCGCGAACACTTTACTACATTGACCAGAGTCCTTAGGGGCGACACCGCCGGTGTGTGAGTAGTGTGCGACCCCACCCCCATTTGTAACTTTAAAGCTCCCTTGAGCAGTGGGCTGACGAGCCTGGGATCCCGCACCTACGCGCCTGAGTGGTACTATACCTGGCAGATATTGGCAGCCATCGGCAACCCCAGTACACGGCCTATCCCTGCTGACGAGGGGTGATACCCTGAAACACGTGTCCAGGGATGGCGAAGATAGCAGAAGATCGAAAGATGATGCATCGCGAACACTTTACTACATTGACCAGAGTCCTTAGGGGCGACACCGCCGGTGTGAGTAGTGTGTGACCCCACCCCCATTTGGAAATGATCTATAGTTCTGTGTCTTGAAATTTAAGTCCAGCTCCCCTGGCAGAGGAGGTGTGGCTGTGATATTTTGTGCTACGTATAGGGGTTTGTGGCTGCGTGACTCTGGTTTGTCGAATCCCTGGACAACCTCTTGATCGTTTATGAAGACCTATGCTGTGAAATGCCTGTGGGAGCCACAAGCCACACCCATGACTAAGCAGTCTGCCTCTGCGCTTATCCACGGGAATACTCCTTTATCCAAGGGAAGCCTATTGCCCCCTCTGGGGTGCGAGTTAAAGCTACAAGCTGCTAGCTGTGAGACTCAAATCACAGCCACACTGCCCCATGTCTTTGTTATAGCACCTAGCATTTCAATTCTGGGCTCACCCTTCTTGCACCACTTTTGGATTTACCATTCACTTTATTTGTCTTCACCCTACTGGGGCTATAACCAAATTGTGTGGCACAACAAACAAGCAGGCATTTAGCGTAATGTATTTCCAATCTGTCCTCACCATCTAAAACCTCCCTCCAGAATAGCTGCCCCTCCAGAATAGCTTCCCCCGCTTCCGCTGAGATTAATTTAACTGAGGCTGGGGGAGTTGAATGGGACCCAAAGTTTTATATTGATATACTTTCAGAATGTGATTTTAATTTCAGTCTCTAATGTTAATTTTTATAGCAAAACAACATAACTTCAATGCATGCCATTTTAATTTAAACATGAGTCTTATTAATTTAAAAATGTCTCGTATTCATTTAATTATATGCTTTATTCATTGCAATGCATCAATAAATAGCAAAAAAAGTCTCAGGCAATTATTTACAAACAAGGTAGAGCACATACATGGACAAATGGAGAGACCTATATTGATAGCAAAGTTTAAAAGTCCTGTTTTTTTTTAGAACCAATTTTATTGATTTTATGAAATTGCAGCAAAAATAACACCCAATTAAGGGCACAATATGCAAGACAAAATATAGACGAAAACACATCACATCCGCATGCACAGCTGACAAGCATAAAAATGTAATGACGGTCCAGCTCCAGTCCACATTCGCATGATGGAAGCCCCCTCTCTTTAGTCCTCCAGCACCCCCACCCATTTGCCCCACATTCAACAAAACTTTTGCGGGCACCCTCTGGCTGTATATAGGGGCCGTTCCTGTGCCGCACACCAGTCCACTCCCCTACACCAGCGCACCATCGTAGGTGGGTCTGAATTCAGCTTATGAGCCGCTACGTCACTCTTGAACACCATCATGGCAGTGTTGAGGAAGAGCTTCTTAGCCCTGGTGCTGTCCAATTCCTCTGAGTTGCCCGGGATCATATTCAACAGAGCAAGAGGGACCTCCCAGCCCAAGACCTCAGCAAGTTTCCCGGTTACCAATTCCTAATACCTCGTGATCACAGCGCAGAGCCATACCATGTGATAGAAATTTGCTTGTGGATGAGAACAGCGGGGGAAGGAAGCATCGGGCCGGAGCCCCGCACGGTGGAGGTGCAGTGGCGTGAGGTGAGCAGCGTGAAGGTAATATATTTGGACTAGGCGAAGCCTCGCAGAGACTGTCATTGTTTTGGGGGCCATCAATGCGTCTCTCCAGTCAGCGGCCTCTAGAGCCCCAATGCAACCCTCCCATGGAGCCCGGAGGGGAGATAGGGAATTGGGGGTGTTATTTGTAAGGGATCGGTAGATACAGGAGATTCCGCCTCTTCCCCAGATTACCGGTCATGACCTGGGCTGCCTGTGGGCTGTATTCCGTTAAGGAGGTACCCTCCGAAACATGTGAGCTAAAGGCATGGTGTAATTGAAGATAGCGAAAGAACTGGGATGAGTGAAAGGAGTATAGACTCTGCAAGTCCTGGAAGGAGCGTTAGGGAGTCCCACTCCAGAGGCGGCTCAGCAGGGAAATTCCAATAAGATCCCACGTTCGAAATCCTGATAAATTGGCAACCTCTCGGAGCATGGTCTTGCACCACAGAGGAGTATACTGGGTCAGCTTACCTGGCCAGTGTGTGTGATGCAGAGAGTCCCGCCAGGCCAAGAATACTCCACGTGTGACCTCCGGAAGAGCTTCGGTGACAGTGTCCACGGAGAGCATCCCCTGAATTGTAGACAGACCCAGGGTGTGTAGCTCCAGACGATATGCCGGGTCGAACCCACCACCATTAAACCACTCGTGCACGGTAAGGAGTTGAGTTGCTAGATAATAAAGATACAAACTAGTTATCCCAAGACCACCGTCAAAAGGTGGGATCCGACATTGGACCAGGGCCAGCCTGGGCCTCCGCCCTCCCCATAAAAACTTGGCGGCCAAGCTGTCCATCTCCAGAAACCAAGATCTGGGGAAGGAGATGGGCAAATTGTGGATCAGGTAGAGAAATCTGGGTAAGATCATCATTTTAAACAAAGCGGTCCTACCAAGATTGTTTAGCAGTAGTTTTTGCCATTTGAAGAAGTTGGCGCGGACCCGCTTACCCAATGGGGTAAAGTTAAGAGACCAAGCAAGGTCGCGGAGAAGTGCCACCCCGATCCCCAAGAACTAGAAGGACTGCCGCCGAAGAGGTATTGTCGACTGCCAGTCGAAGCACTCCCGTGAGAGGTGGCTGGGGACCAGGATGGACTTGGCCAGGTTCAACCGAAGGCCAGAGGTGCGCTCTAAGAGTCGAGGCCCGGAGACATCGGGCCCCGACTGAGCAGGGTCTGCTAAAAATAACACGTCGCCCGCGTAGATCGCGATCTTGTCCTCTACAAAGCCGGGCCAGCTCCATCCCGTGAGACTCGTCGGAGCGGACGAGACCAGCAAAGGGTTCCATGATCAGCGCGAAAAGAAGCGGTGAGAGGGGGCACCCATGTCTCGTGCCCCTCCTGATAGGAAAGGGACGGGACAGAACCTCATTTACTAGAACCTGAGCCCGAGGGCGGCAATACAATGTCCCAACTAGATTACGGAAGGGGAGCCCAAAGCCCATTTCCTCCCAACACTGCCTTCAAGTAACCCCAGTCCACCGAATGGAATCTTTTCTCAAAGTCTACAAGAAGGAGAGACCAGTAGGTAGTCAGGAGTTGCCGATTCGCTACGGCAAGGTGGAGGCGTCGGAGGCAATGCCTGGTCCTTCTAGAGGGCATAAAACTGCACTGATCTGGGTGACGAGCTCAGCCAGATGTGGTTGTATACGGTTGGCCAAGACGGAGGCGAAGATTTTAAGCTCTGAGTTGATTAGAGAAATGGGGCTCTAGTAGGAGCAATGGTTCGAGGGGAGGGGGCTGCGACTTGGGGATCACCATGATGGTGACCAGGTCCGTCTCTGGACGAAGGAGTCTCATTCCACCGCCTATCGTTACATTTCCAGGAGAGGTGGGACCAGGGTGTCCCGTTAGGACGCATAGAACTCCTGAGGTAGCCCATCCGGTTCGGGTATCATACCTGCCGCCATGCACGATATGGCGTCATGAACCTCCTCCGGGAAGATCGGAAGGTCTAGCGCCTCAGCCTCTGAGTCGCTAAGGCGCGGGAGGGGGAACCGCTCTCGCCGGAGGAGTTCTGGGAGAGTGAGACTAAGAGCTTGAGCAGAGTATAGAGTGGCGTAGTAGGCTGCAAAGCATTGGGCCACCGCTGCTTGGGTGTGATGGGCTTTCCCACACGGATCATGCACCTCTGGGATGATATGGTTAACCATAAGGTAGGGGGGCAGGCGATGGGGAGATAAAAATGGGAAGCTCCTTGATATGTAGACTCGGCCACAGAAGATCTCCAGAGCAGCTTGGCAGCCTCAAGGCCTGTCTGAGCTCATCCCTCAGAAAGGAGAGTCTCCTGTCTTGAGACTCGGTTCTATTCTCTGAGGTCTAGGTCTCAAGCTGGGTGGCTTGAGCTTCCAGAAGTGTGAGGCGGGAATTGTGCCTCGTGCGGTTAAGTTTGAGTTGGCCTTTGGCAAAGCCTCGAACAGTGGTCTTAAAGCCTCCCACAGGGTACGAAAGGAGGACACCGATTCTTGATTGTTAGTGAAATAGAGACGAAGCTCAGCTCCCACCCGCTCCTTGAATTCCTCATCCTGGAGGAACCAGGTGTTGAGGCGCCAGATCAGACGTGAGGATGGAGGGGTCGCACCGAATTGTAGCGCCACCGGGTAGTGGTTCTTTAGGCCCCTGGGAAGAATGGTGATGGTCTGGATTGCCTGACAGTCTTGAGCCGGCAAGAAGACTTAGTCTATTCGTGCAGGAGTGTGATGAGAAGCCGAGGTATGGGTTTAATGTCGGGTCACCCGCTGCCAGAGTCTCCAAGTGTCCCGAGACCTAAATTGGCAGCCAAGTCGATAGGAGGTCCGATAGGGTAATCCTGGTAGCGGAGGGAGGTGAGGCAGTGTCAAGACCAGGGTCAATGACCGCATTAAAGTCACCCCCAATAACAGTTGTACCCAAGGGCAAGGCAGCAACATGGGAGGTGAGTTGTTTAAGTGTGGAAGCCAGCAGGGAAGGAGGAGAATAAACAGCAAGCCGGTTCAAAGGCCTGTCTCCGAGGGTCCTTTTAAGGAGAACGAAGCAGGCATGAGGGTCGTGCGGCACTTTGCGTGTCACCAGTGGAAGACTGCGGCGCACCAGGATGGCCACCCCGTGATCCCCTATTGAAGCCAGAGTGCCAGACTCCTCCGTAGCCGTGACGCGCCAGTAAGGGGCAGTGGTTACCCATCAGATGGGTCTCTTGGAGCAGGAGTATGTCTGTTTCGAGACGCTGGGCATATCACAGGACCGCTGCACGCTTGACCTTATCTAGGAGGTCGTTGACATTCCAGGAGATTATATGGATCGGACCGCGCCAGCATGACCGTTGGGCATGGGGAAGGCGGACAAGGGACCGGGCAGCAGGCAGTGGCCGCAGAGGCAGCCGAAGGAAGTCTGCGTCAGTAGGCAATGGACAGGTTGCTGTAGTGTTGTGTGATGTGTTGTCTTGATGTGGAAGGAACTTGTTGGTGCAATAACAAATAAAGACAAACCATACAAACTGGAGCCACAGCTCCATCACCCCTACCCCCTACACATACTTCTGGAACGGAAACATCTTTTGCCCAAACAGTGGATAACTAAGGAAGAACCAAACTAAAACGCTTGGGAACAGAAAATCGTGGAGGACCCCTCCTCATGGTAGGATGTTCATAGCTGTGTCCACCGAGATAGAACTACAATAACTAGCCAAATTATACACTCTAGAATGGATTCAATAGCCATCCTGGGGAACATGTGGCCTCAAGCAGGGCCTGGCAGAAGCAATGGGCTGCGAGAAAGGTCCGTGTCGGGGAGATCCAGCAGCGATGGAAGGGGTGATGCAGTTCCTGGATCTGAGCGGCTCGGTGAGTCAGGGCATTGCTGAGCGGGGGAAGCCCTGGCGCGTGAGCCGGAGACAAGCTGTCAAGAATGGAGAGTCTGAATGGGCGTGTCTGGCCCCTGCGCCTATTTGAGCAATTTCGTTTTGGTTGGAGAACTGGCATGTTGGGCCGGGCGCCCCCAGCGCTGTTGAAGGTGGTCGGATTCGGGGCACTGAGTCGCGTGGGTCGTTCCATCGCCCAATCCCAGGTGTCACATGGATCATAGAAAAAGAGTTCTGTCCTGATACACCACTTTCAGATGGGCTGGTAAGAGGAGCCTGTATGGTATGTTAAGGGAGCGCAGCTTCTGCTTAACTTCTCCCAAGGAACGACCCTGACCCTGGACCTTGCGGGTGTGATCAGGAAATATCATGATTGTCTGATTCTCATGCTGAAGATGCTGTTGTTTACGGGCTTCGGCCAGTATAGAGTTCGGTCCTTGAAGTTGAGGATTCGTATGATGATCGGCCTGGAGGGCGCTGCTGGTTGGGGTGAGGACGCAAGCGAGCGAAGAGCTTGTTCGATCGCGAACCATGGGGAGAGGAACCCTCGGGCATCCACGAGTGCAGCCAGCGCTCCACAAAGTCCACCTTCCGGCCTTGCTCCACGCCCTCTGCAAATCCAACCAGATGAAAGTTATTACGACGGGACCTGTTTTCGGCATCTTCAGCCCGCCGGTGCAGCTCCTGGGTGTGAGATTGGAGGTAACCTGGGTCTTGAGCTGTTGAACGTTGTCCTCTACGGTAGAGATGGGAGATTCCGTTTCTTTAATCTGGGTGGCGGCATTGTGGAGATCTTGCCTGATAAGGGTCATGTCTAACCTTACTTCTGCGATCTTGCTTTCAACCAAGGATTGCGACGCATGAATGGCTTGGAGAATCATGGGTAGATCCGCAACAGTGGGGGGGGGCCTCTTTATCCACAGCCCCCCAGTCGTCCCGGGGTCCGTGGTGGTGAACCGGTCAACCTTTGTTTGGGCGGCATGATTCTTATGTACTGTCTTGACCCATGGTCACTCTCCAGCAGAAGGGAGGGATGCGGCTCGGTCCCCAGATGTTCGGCGGGGAGATGGAGGATGAAGACGGCAGCCGAGACTGGAGGGGGCCGGGCTTGGCCACACACCACACCACACCTCACAGTCAGGTCCACTACTGGCGTCCCAGTACAGCGTGCCCACAAGCGTCCGTGGGGGGGAGGAGAGTCTTAAGCGCTTAGGGCAGCAGCAGAGGTCCGGGGTAAAAGTGAGCTCGGGGCCAAGGGCCGGTCCGGCAGATGTGCCCCCAGGATACAGTAGCGGTGGATGGTCCGGGACCAAGGCAGGGGCCCGAGGAGAAGGCTAGAGGACCACTCGCGCTCCGCCACTCGAATTTGTGGCCAAAACCGCCCAGGGAGCCGCCAGATCTCTGCACCCAATGTGGAATTGCCCTTTAGAGGGTCACCACTGCCCGAAATGGCAGTAGAGGCGGCATTCGCGATACCCCACTAGGTCCTGGGAAGGGAAGTACAGCAGACCGGGCTTTCGCAGCCGGGGCACAGGGGATAGGGCCTCCCCAACTGCGGGGTCTCACCAGACTTGGGGGAGGAGGCGGGGGAAAGAGGAGCAGTGTCAGCCAGTGCCCCCCCCCCCTTTTTGCCGCCTGATCGACGGCCGAATCCTCGCCCCGGACCCAAGCAGGTCCTCCGTGTGCTTACTGCTCCCAGCAGGCCTCTCACCAGACAGCGGCCCGCGGCGTCTGCTGTGTCAGTCTAGGCCTCTGGGGCAGCAGGAATGGTTCAGTCACCTCTGGGCCTCCCTCACTAGCTCCGCAGGGTCACTGCTCACTGTCGGCGGGTAGAAGGAAACCCCGCAGCACCACTGCTACAGAGCGGGGGAGCAGGTCCGGCTCCCCCTCAAAGCAGCTGGCGAGCCCTGGAGAGGTGCGCAGCGGATCACCAGGGGGAGAGGTGCAGCTTCAGACCTCCGCCGCCCGATTGACAGCTGATGTCGTCTCACTCTGGATCTCATCGCGCTGACAGTCTTCCCGGCCGCCCAAAACACTAGAGACCGGGGCGGTCAGGCGTCGCCAGGGGGAACCGGCTTACACAACCAGCCGGTGAGGCGCCAAACGCACTAGGAGTTTTGCAGCGCAGTCCAGGCCAGCCAGAATCACAGGACCGGCGAAGGTTCGGGGATCACTCTGGCGGCTGCTGCCATCTTGGGATGACGTGCGGAGGGTTCGGAAAACAAGGGCAGCCCGGAAATCTCCTCATATGGTCTCGGAAGAAGCCCCAGGGGCCCCCGGGCAGCAAGATACTAGATGTGGGGTTCAAGGGGATCCCGATGGCGGTGGATGACTGAGGGGTCTGGAGCACACCTAAGGTGCGACCGCTATCTTGACGCTCTTGGCCACGCAATTATTGGTAGAAGTATCACTGTTTCTGTCTAGATAAAGTGATATTTCTACCAATAATAATAATAATAATCAGGACTTTTCCACTTCTGTATCTGTGTAAGGCTCTCTGTCCATGTATGTGCTCTGTACCTTGTTTGTGTTTTGTAAATAATTACCTGAGACTTTTTTTGCAATTTATTGACCCAATGCCTACTTTGGGCAAGTTAACTTGTAGCAGGGGACCCCTTCTTATTTAGGCAATTCATTACAATGCATGCCACAATTATCTCAAATGTTATATTCATTTCAAAAAGTGGCATATTCATTTTGATATGTCTAAGTGTTGTCCTTTCATTTTCTAGGTGGTCAGTCCTGTGGGAATCCTTCCTCTTTTTCTTCTTTTTTCTTCTTCTTTCTTTTCTCTTTCCTGTCCTCTACTCCTTTTCATCCTTCTATTGATCTCTCTCTTCTTTCCTCTCTTCTCTTACTCTATTTCCTCCCCTGTCCCCATCTCCATATTTGATAGTGATACGTTTGTTTAGTTCCCAAATAATAGCTTTTCCTTATTGAATTCTCTACTTTATAACTGGCTACCTTTATTTTATATGCATTTACTTTGATTATTTCTCAAGTTTTAGCCCCTGATTGTATAGCTCTCTTGCAGTAGTGTATCGCTTGAATTGGATTCTGATCTGTTTACTTTGTATCACTTCCTTTTAAATAAAATTTTCTTGAAATCAAAAAAAAGTGGCATATTCATTTTAATGGATGTCATATTAATTTCATGAGGGGCATATTTCAGCAGGTTGCATAGTCATTTAAAAGTACTTCAGATTCATTTTTGGCATGTCATATTTCTTTCAAAGAATGTTATTTCAAACCATGTCATATTCACATTAACACTGGACATACTAATTTTAACGTGGGTCATATACATTTTTACATGTTATAATTATTTCAGTACATGCCATTCATTTCGATATGTATCTTATTAATTTCAGAGCATGCCATTTTCATGCTAATGAGTCATTATAATTTTAGCATTGTCGCATGCATTTTAACACGTGTTGAATTAATTTTAATGGGGCTCATAATCATTTCAACACATCTCATATTAATTTTAGCATGTGTCCTATTCCTTTTAATGGGTGTTGATTTCATATTAACACAAGTCACAACCATTTTACCACATTGAATATTCTTTCCAACATTCATCATTAGACTTTCAATGCAAGGCCTATTCATTTTGATAAATATCATGCTCATTTCAACGTCATACATATTCATTTTAAATTCTAATCTAATTCATTTGAATGAAGCTCATTCATATTAGTACATCATTTTCATGTTAACCATGTCATATTCCTTTCAATCGATATGTTTCAACGGATGTCATAATCATATTAACACTTGTCATATTAATTTCAATGCATGCCATACTCGTTTAGACAAATGTCATGAGAATTTCAGTGCTGGTGATATTAATTTTCAGTCATGTCAAATTAATTTCAATTGGGTTTATATTAATTTTAAGTCATGTCATACTCATTTTAAATCCTCTCCTATTCATTGCCGTATATATCTCATATTCATTCCAATTTCTGTAATGTTCATTTCTGCGCAATTCATAGTCATTGCAACATGTATGATAATTTTAAGGTATGTGATGCATGTGATATTTTCAATGTAAAATATATTCTTTTCAGAATATAATATATTCACTGCTGTAAATTATAAATATTTCAGTCTGTCTTGTTCAGTCAGAATACTTAATTCGATTTTAGACGTGTTTAAAATCATTAAAGCAAGCAATACAATAAAAGTAAAATTCACTATACAAATTTCACTAAACCCACAGAGCACTTTTCAGTGTAAATTCTATCCAGTTGTGCTTTTTCTTTTCCTCAATATACTTTTCAAAAATCCAGTCCTAAAACCTACACAATAAACATTTTCCAATAATTGTAAATATAACAACGCTGGACGACATTGCCTCTAGCCCCCCTGCTTCAAAAATGGCAGGATCCATCTTGCTCCTTCATTTAAATAGAATTTACAAAATAGAATCACAAGGATTGTTGATTGAAATGATATGTTGTCGCATGGGCAATGACAAAGATCTCCGGACCAATCCTTTACGACTGGAAAAGTAACCAGACGATAAAAACTGTCGAACCTAAACCTAGTGAGGACAAATCTATCGTACCCTCCCGTGCACCATTCCAGATAAGGTTGAATACGTTAGGTGTCCAGGGTCCATTGATGCTGGATCAGCGTACATTTATTCAGTTCTAACGCAACTCTTAGGGACTCTAAATGTGTCATGAATTATAATTAAAACTCCTTCCTTGAGATAGAACTCAAGGTTTCTGGAGAAATATAAAAGTCGGGTCTGGCCAAATCCATTATAATCATTTCAATCTATCATGTTCATTTCAACGTTGTCCTATTCTGCTTGGCATTTGTCAGTCATTTAAAAAAATGTCATACTTTTTTGATGCCTATTACATTCATTTCAGTGCTTGCTATATTGTTTATAGTGCGGACCATATTAATTGCAGTATAATTGATCTATATATTTCACTTGATATCTGATGCAAAAGGGAGAGTAGCTGCTCTTCTTTTAATAGGGGAGCTCTGGTGCTTTTCAGGAGCATACAGGTACTCTGGGATAGTGAGCGCCTATACTTTTAGGTTTTCATTTCAAACACTGCTTAAATCAATCTAGAAGTTTAATTGAATCAGTCATTCATCCAAGCACTTGGTCTGTATTCTGGTTACTTTCGCTTCTTAAGGAATCCTGTTTTTAGTCTTCAAATGTATATCAGTTTTTCAGTTCTGTTCAACAAAGCTTTATTTCGATATGAAATATCTTAAAAAGCACTTCTGATAGATACATCTGCCGTGTGGATTCCTCACCTTGTGAATATCCCCTTGCGTCAGCAACATTCGGAAATTCTTTTTGTAGCTTTGCGCCGACGTGGATCCGGACGTCACAGAGGCACGGCGTCGCACGCGACTCCGCTGACGTCACCGACGCCTATAATAGGCCCACACCGGCGTGATGACATCAGTTCCCTTTTTTTCGCGTCGTCGACGCTAACGGTTTTCTGGGATCGTACTGTAGCTTTACAGTAACTTTGTTTCTATTATCCTGTTATTGTGTCTATCTTGATATTCTTCGAGATGTCGTCGAAGAAAACTGGATTTAAAGCTTGCGGCGAATGTGGCAAGACTATGTCTATCACCGATCCTCATGAATGCTGTGTCTGGTGCTTAAGTTCCGACCATGACGTAGAGTATTGTCCTTGCTGCTAGAAGATGACTCCGAAGGCTTTAAGAGAGAGAGACAAAACTCCTCATGGCAAGACTTAAAAATAAGAAAGTTAAAAAGTCTTCGAAGTCTCGATCTCGACGGTCGAGGTCTCGTTCGAGGTCACGCTCGGAGTCGTCTTCAGCTCACGCTTCGAAGTCTTCGAGGAAGAAGCACAAGAAGAGGAGCCATGAGTCACGTCATCACTCTGGAAGGACTCTAGTTCGAGACCGAAGTCCCAAGTCAAGCTTCTGAGTAAGGAAGTGGAGGTTTCAGAGTCAGAAGATCATAACTCTGTTGGTGAGGCTTCACATTCGAATTCACCCGAATCTCAGAAGCAAGTCCATTCTCCGGTTCCATCCAATCCTTCTGTTCAGGAGGATGATGGTGAGGAGCAGGGGGCTGGTGAATTCGAAGTTCTGGTGCCTGCGGGTTCGTCGACCCCGGTTCCTGGACTCGATGAAGAGGTCGACGTCGTATCGACTCCACCTCCTCAGGAACAACCCAGAGGTCCATATCCTGATTTTCCAACTCCAGGTCAGGATCCTTCTCAATTCCTGAACGCCATGTTTGGTGTCTATTCCAGGGCAATGTTCCCGTCTAGTGCACCTGTTGGTCACACGGGTCCTATGGCTTTTAACTTGGGTGTTCCCCAGGCTTATGCCCCTGCGCCCTTCATGCCTTTTATGCCGGCTATACCACCGCATTGGCATTTTCCGACACCACCGGTGTCGTCGACGCCGAAGCGCACGACGCCGACTCCGTCGACGCCGATACCTAGACTCCGAAGCAGGATTCTGCTCGACTTCGTATAAAAAGACCTCATCCGACTTCGGGTTCGACACCGGCACCGACCCCGTCGGAGTCGATTCCGAATCCATTGGCTTCTATTGTGAAGGAAAGATCTCGGAGAGAGGCCCAGAGACTTCTGGAAGAAGAAAGATGTCAATATTCAGATACTGAAGAAGGGGAGTTACAGGATTCTGAGGATCCTTTTGAGGACTTGGGTGAAGCCAGTGGACTTGAACTATCTCCTGAGTGGGATTTGGCTTCGGTGTCAAATGTACCATCAAAGGATGTGGTGCCTTATCACACCGTTATAAAAAAGGCAGCGAGTTTATTGAATATTACTCTGCCCACTGCTGATTATAAACCTAATATTTTAACTGAGGTTCTTCATTCACCTTCATCTGTTATTGAACCTATGTTACCCTTCAATGATGCCTTATCTGAGCCCATCTATGAGGTTTGGAAGAAACCTTTGTCTGCTCCAGCCGTTTCTAGAACAGTGGCGAGGAGATACAGAGTTGCACCTGGGGACCCTGAATTTTTATCGACACATCCCCTACCTGAGAGTTTGGTTGTGCAGGCTGCCTGCTCAAAGAGATCTGCTGGTGCTTTTCCACAGGTTCCTGGGGATAAAGAATCCAGAAAGCAGGATCAAACTGCCAAGAAGGTTTTCTCCTCAGCCAGTATGGCGTTAAAATCAACCAACGCAACGTGTCTGATGGGAAGGTATATCCATGCCTTGATGGATTCTGTCAAACAGTTGATTCCGAACATCCCTGAGGATGACAGAAAGGATTTTCAAGAGGTGATATCGGACACACAAGCAGCTGCGAGACAGGTGATTCAGAGTGGTCTGGACACTGCTGATTCGGTGGCGAGGGTCATGGGCTCTTCCGTGGCCACTAGGAGGGCTGCCTGGCTTAAATCATCGGAGTTCTCTGCAGACGTTCAGTCTGTTTTGATGGACTTGCCTTTTGATGGCTCAGGATTGTTTGGCAAGAAGGCTGATGCTGCCTTGGAACGTTTTAAGGACAGTAGGGCCACTGCAAAATCTTTGGGTCTCCAGTCCAGAGGTTCTACTGGAAGACGCTTCATGGGTTTTGGAAGATCTTCCTTTCGTTCTTACAGACCATCTCAGCAGCAGCCACAACAGCAGCAGAATACGCTGTACAAGTCGTACAGGGGCAGGCAAAGATCACGCCCTAGAGGGCGTCAAGCTTCCTCTTCCTCTTCCTCCTCCCCTTCCCAACCCCCTGCCAACGCAGCAAAGCAGCCCTAGATCCGCCATTCCGGATCATGTGGGTCCAGTGGGGGGTCGGCTTACACATTTTCTACAAGATTGGGAATTAATAACATCGGATCTTTGGGTTCTCAATCTTGTAGAGAATGGGTATGCACTTCCTTTCCAGGAATTCCCTCCCAATTACCCTCCTTGCCAGGGTTATTGTTCGGAGGACCACCTGCTTCTCCTGCAGGAAGAAGTCCTGGCTTTATTCCGAAAAGGTGCGATAGAGGTGGTTCCAGAGCAGGAAAGGGGTCAGGGATGCTACTCCCGGTATTTCCTGATCCCCAGGAAAGATGGCAGGCTTCGGCCAATCCTGGACCTCAGGATTTTGAACCTCTACCTGAAACAGGAAAAGTTCAAGATGCTCACTCTTGCGCAGGTTCTTCAAGCGCTGCTAAAAGAAGACTGGATGGTGTCGATCGACTTGCAGGATACGTATTTTCATATTCCCATCTTGAAGTCGCACAGAAAGTATCTCCGTTTTACGGTTGGGTCACAACACTACCAGTTTGTGGTCCTTCCGTTTGGTCTTACTACTGCGCCTCGGGTCTTCACCAAGGTGATGGCAGTGGTGGCAGCTCATCTCAGGAGAACGGGGATACATGTGTTTCCGTATCTGGACGACTGGCTGATCAAAGCGGAGTCGCCGGAGAAGGTGCTCCATCATCTGCAGGAGACAACTCAGTTGTTGCACAGGTTGGGTTTTTCGATAAATTGTTATTGTTAATTTAGATTTATAACGCGCCCAATCACCTACAGGTCTCTAAGCGCTTGGAAATCGATGTTATTACAATAACTTGGCTCACTCTTCAGAGAGACGCAGCTGCAGGACTATATTGCGATCAGGGCTCTTCCAAACAGCAGTGTTTTCAGTGATTTCCTGAATCGTAGGAGATTCACCTCCCTGCGTAGCCCCTCAGGCAGTTTGTTCCATAGCTGGGGGGCCAGAACAGAGAAGGCTCTCCCTCCTTTAGTCACCAATTTGTAGCGGGGGCAGACCAATAACTGAGAATCCGATGATCTAAGTATTCTCTTCGGGTTGTATACTTCCAGGCGAGCTTTGATATAGGCCGGCGCATGACCGTAGATCGCCTTATGCGCTATACAGAGGCTCTTAAACTCAACCCTCTCCTTAACAGGGAGCCAATGAAGGTTTCGGAGAAGGGGGGAGGCCTTTGTTCGTCTGGGCAATCCGAAGATTAGCCGTGCAGCGTCATTCATTACGACCTGAAGTCTGTTTGTCAATATTTTTGGGAGGCCAAGATACAGGGCATTCCCATAATCGACCCGCGAAATGACGGTTGCTGCTACAATTGAGCGCATCATGGAATGAGAGAGGAAGGGAGCTAACTTTCTCAGTTGTCTGATGATGCTTGTGCAGGTTCCAACCACGGTGGAAATTTGGCTGCACATTGACAGGTCACAATCTAATTTAATCCCCAGGCTCTTTACGTTAGTACTAGGTTTTGGGGCTGATCCAAGCTCTACAGGCCAATACAGGTCACTCCACGGTGAGGTGGTAGATGGAATTACCAATACCTCGGTCTTATCCGGGTTGATTTTTAGTAGATTTTTCGTCATCCACCCTACAGTGTACCTCAAGATGTTTTGAGCTTGGATCTGTGCTGTCCCTGTGTTATCGATACTCAGCAATAGCTGGGTATCGTCAGCATAGTTGTAAACTCTACAGCCCATCTCGGCCAGGGATGCAATCAAAGGCTGCAGGTAAAGATTGAACAGAAGTGGGGACAGTGCGGAGCCCTGTGGTACTCCGCACTCTAAAGACCCCACTTCAGATATTGCCTCCCCTAGTTGTATCCTCTGAGTCCTTCCTAAAAGGAAGGATTGCAGCCACTTGAAGGCCAAGCCTTTGATCCCAAAGGCCTCCAGTCTTCCCAGGAGCAGGTCAAGGCATGTCAATGTACCCAAGTCTCACCTGGTGCCCTCACAGCGCAACCTGTTCATTGGTGCGGTACTGGACACAACTGTATGTCGTGCATTCCCTCCACCTCAAAGGATTCGCGACATACAGGAAATTATTCCTCTATTTTTCAATGGAGCGGTCGTTCCAGTCCTGAAGGTCCTTCGCCTGCTCGGTCTGATGGCTTCATGCATTCTGTTGGTCAACCATGCACGCTGGCATATGAGGGCGCTCCAGTGGTGCCTCCGCAGGCAGTGGTATCAGCACAACGGAGATCTCAGGGAGTCAGTGAAGATCTCCAGAGAAACTGCAGCGGATCTGTCTTGGTGGAGCGTGGAAGGCAATCTGTCTCAAGGAAAGCCTTTTCAGATTCCTCCATCGGTTGCCACAGTGATATCTGATGCGTCCACTCTCGGGTGGGGTGCTCATCTGGGGTCCTGGAGGTCAAGGGTCTTTGGTCTCCAGAGGAAAGGTTGCTTCACATCAACCTTTTGGAATTGCGGGCGATACGTCTGGCGCTCAAGGCCTTCCTCCCTTCCCTTCGCGGTCAGTCGGTTCAGGTCCTGACGGACAACACGACCGCGATGTGGTACATCAACAAGCAGGGAGGAGTAGGGTCGCATTGTCTCTGCAGAGAGGCTCTGCGTCTCTGGTCCTGGGTTCAGGACCATCGGATTTGTCTGATAGCAAACCATCTGGCCGGAGTTCAGAACGTTCGTGCAGACAGTCTCAGTCGGCAGTTCTCTGCTGATCACGAGTGGAGGCTCCATCCGGGGGTAGTTCACAACATCTTTCAGATGTGGGGGACTCCTCGGGTGGACCTGTTCGCCACTCGCGAGAATGCTCACTGCCTGTCATTCTGCAGTCTCCAGTATCCGATGCAAGGAGCCTTGGGGGACGCGTTTCAGTTGAGTTGGAGCTCGCATCTCCTTTACGCGTTTCCTCCCATACCATTGATTCCTCGGGTTCTGAGGAAAATTCGCCAAGACCGGGCCCAAGTTATATTGATCGCCCCGGATTGGCCAAGAAGGGTGTGGTACTCAGACCTTCTCCACCTCTCCTCTCACCCGCCGCTCCGTCTCCCTCACAGGGCAGATCTCCTCTCTCTCCAGACCTTACACCTTCATGCCTGGAGATAGAACGGGGCAACCTGATTTCTTTTTCTCTCCCTCATGATGTGGTGGATGTCATTTTGTCAGCCAGGCGTGACTCCACTAAGTCCATCTATTCTTATAGGTGGTCTAAATTTGTTACTTGGTGCAGGGAGAAGTCTTTAGACCCTTTGAGGGCCCATTTATCTGATGTTCTCCAGTTTGCCCTTTCTCTGGCACAGCAAGGGCTTGCGGTGGCCACGGTGAAGGGTTATCTTTCTGCGCTGTCTGCTTTTATCTGTTTGCCTGACCAGCCTTCTCTTTTTAAATCTCCTATAGTTTTAAGGTTTTTGAAGGGCCTCACGAATAAGTTCCCTCCTACCCCTTTTATTGTGCCTCAGTGGGATTTAAATCTTGTGTTGACATTTTTAATGGCTGCTCCTTCTGAGCCTCTTCACAAATGTCCTATGAGGCTTCTGACTTTCAAGACTGTTTTCCTCGTTGCAATAACCTCGGCAAGGAGGGTAAGTGAGCTTCAAGCTCTTAGTCACAAGCCCCCTTTCTTGTCCATTCATGTTGATCGAATGGTTCTTAGGACCAGGGCTGCTTTTCTGCCAAAGGTGGTGACCTCTTTCCACCTTGGTCAATCCAATACCCTTCCTACCTTTTATCCTCCCCCACACCCTTCCAAGGAGGAGGAGAGATTACACCGTCTTGACCCCAAGAGGGCGGTAGCCTTTTTACTTGGACAGGACTAAAGACTGTCGTTTGGATGACCAGCTCTTTATTGGCTTTGCTGGCTGCAAGAAAGGAAGAGCGGTCCATAAGAGGACTTTGTCGAGGTGGATCGTCTTCTGCATTAAGATCTGCTACTCTTTGGCCGGTAAGGAACCTCCAGAGGGTATAAGGGCTCATTCTACGAGAGCTAAGTCATCAACCTCAGCGTTGGCTAGAGGTGTGCCTGTTGAGGATATTTGTAGAGCGGCAACTTGGTCTTCCCTCCACACTTTCGCGAAGCATTACTGCTTGGATTCCGAAGTGAGGAGGGAGGGCCACTTTGCGCGCTCTGTCCTCCAGGATTTCTTGGTCTAGAAGAGTGGACACCCTTCTCCGGGAGTGGGGACTGCTGTGGGACTCTATTCACAAGGTGAGGAATCCACACGGCAGATGTATCTATCAGAAGAACAAGTTACTTACCTTCGGTAACGCTTTTTCTGGTAGATACTATATCTGCCTGTGGATTCCTCACTGACCCACCCGCCTCCCCGTTGTCCACTCTTCTATGCCAGAAGTTTCTATAATGTATTATTTTATGGTCAAGGAGTTGTTTATTTCAAATGTTTTATTGCATTTGCTTCACACTGTGTGTTACCTTGATTTCTATACTGCGTATACTGTGTATATGTCTACTGTCATCGGTCCGTCCGTGTGCCTCGAACGCACGGAAAAAAGGGCGGAACTGAGGTCATCACGCCGGCGTGGGCCTATTATAGGCGTCGGTGAAGTCAGCGGAGTCGCGTGCGATTCCGTGCCTCTGTGACGTCCGGATCCACGTCGGCGCGAAGCTACAAAAAGAATTTCCGAATGTTGCTGACGCAAGGGGATATTCACAAGGTGAGGAATCCACAGGCAGATATAGTATCTACCAGAAAAAGCGTTACCGAAGGTAAGTAACTTGTTCATCACACTTAAAAATAAGTTTCTTACAGGAAATAATCTGATAAAAGGTTAAAACTAGCAATCATTTGTCTAATACAATGGTAAAAAGACATTAAACCAAGAATCAGCTTTGATGAAGTTACAATACAATAAATATTATAAAAATACATTATTAAAAAGCTTGAATAAAATCTGCATCCAATAACATCTTTCCTGAGGAGTAACAATGCCAATTCATCGTAAGGCTTTTGATCTTAACAGCCAAGCCCAGCTTAAATATTTGGCCACCCCACTTGCTAGCGTAGTATTTGCATCCGACTGAAGAATTCGGAGGGCGGTTGAATGGTTCCTTGTCTCTAACGGTCGACAGACCTGTCTTAACCATTTCATTCTCGGTTTAAGATAAGCTGGGCACACAAACAAAAAGTGCGGGATGGTTTCAACTACCCCAACACAAAATGGGCAATCAGCAGACGTTTGGTAGGGAGGTTTCCACTTGTTTGTACGTTCGTGGACGGGGAGGGTTCCCACTCTAAACTGAAAGAAAAGAGCCCTATCTCTAGGTTTCTGGATAAAATCCAGATGGGGCTCGAGACGAGGCACTGTCTTGTGCTGGCGAAACTCATCAGTCAGTCTGCTTTGATTGGGATCTATATGAGCTTGATTGTCAATCCAAGCCCAATAAAATCTCTTAATTGCCGTTTTGGACAATGGGGCCCCTGACTCCCATAGAGGTTTAAGGCCAGTGGACAAAAGAAGTCTTTTGTGTTAGCTAACCAGGCGATCTTATACGAACCTTGGAGATTCATTACTTCCTTTAGTCCATCGGCATAGCTGGAAAGTTCTGGGGTACGCCAAAGGCGACCCCAGTAAAGAAGAGGGCGTAAGCCTATTAGATCTTTAATTGGAGCGGCGGCCCAGATCGCTCAAAAGGGGTTGGCTAGGGGTTCCCCTGGGAAGTGAAATAAGCTCCCTAAATTTGTTTTCAGCTGTCACAAGGGCATCTACATTATTGAAGCCCCAGAGCTCAGCTCCATATAATGCACAGCCTATTGCTTTTGCAGCATACATCTCCAGGGCGGGCGCAATAGGTCTGGAGATTGAGGCTCGTGTTCTCTCCCAATTACACCCATAACCCGCTTATGGCTTAAGGCCATTTTTTCGATGTGCGGCTGCCATTTTAAATTGTCTGCAATTCTAATCTCCAGATAATCAAAAACTTTAACATGCTCTAAGGGCTCCCCGTCGAGCGTGAGCGTGGAATTAGCCGATCTGCTTGGATTAAAATAAAGGAGCTTTGTTTTGATGGTGTTAATTACTAGGCCCCTCAAAGTGCAGAACAAACAGAACCTATCAAGCAGCTTCTGTAGACCTGCCGGAGTTTTCAATACCAACAGTGTATCGTCCGCAAATAGTAGTGTGGGGACCTTGACACCAGCCAGGACAGGGGCATTGGCATTGATTTCAGATAGAAAAGAGACCACCCCGTTTACAAATAGCGAAAAGAGGGTTGGGGCCAGGGCGCATCCTTGGCGGACATCTCTGTTCACAGGGATTTTGTCTGGTTTTTGGACCTGGGAACCCCACCTAATCCGTGCATAGTTACCATCATGCATGCGGGCCAAAAGGTTCAGAATAGATGTGGGAAACCCCATATCCCGCAGGACTGACCAAAGACGCTCGTGAGGAACCAAGTCAAAGGCGGTCTTCAAGTCTATAAATGCCAAGTAAAGACCGCCCTTGCCAATGTTTACAACCTTCCAGTGCAGTAGTACCAGCCTAAAAGCCTGGTCAATTGTGCTCGTACAAGGCCTGAATCCCGCCTGGTATTGGGATAGGATGTTCTCTTCCGCCCACAGAAGGATCCTCTCCAGTAGAACCCTACCAACCACCTTCTGACCAGCGTCAATAAGACTTATTGGGCGGTAGTTGGCAGGGCTCTCCCTGGGGCCCTTTTTGTAGATGGGGATCACCTTGGCCCCTTTCCAAGAACTTGGTACTGGTGATCCCTCTAGGAGTGCATTAATCAGTAGTACAAAAAAGGTGGCCCATTGGTGGACATTAGCTCGGAACAGGTCACCTGGAATACCATCCTGTCCCCGGGCCTTAACGGATACAATTTTGTTTATGGCCACCACCACCACCTCGTTTTTCCCAACAGGGTCAAAAGAGACTGATGGGCTCAGCGAGAATGCCGTTGGATGACCGGAGTGCCCGCTACTCTCTATGGCCTCGTCTCCTGCATAAAGGCTACTGAAATATTCAAACCACTCCTTGTCGGTGATATGATTGGGAATTTGGTCCGGATCACAACCCTTGGATTTCCTTACCAAAGACCAAAAAAGTTTGCTATCCTTAGACTGACTAGCTGTTTTCAGGCTGGCCCAATGGTTTTCCTCCCATTCCCTTTTTGCTTCAGAAATGGCTTGCCTATACTGATGACGTGCAAGGCGTATCTCAGTAGGTTTTTGGGTTTTATGGCAAGCATTAGGGTAGACTTTTTCCTCTTACAGTTCTTGTTAAACCAATGCTCAACTCGTTTCGTGTTGATGGAATACTGGGGCCTGGGTCTCTAGAAAGAGAGAGACTATCAAGTCAATTGTTTTCATGTAAATTATCTCCGCCTCCCGAGATCCCACCACATTTGTACAAGCTACGGAAAGTCTGGAGGTCTGATTGCTTATAATCTCCTCCAGGGCACTAATTTTCTGATCATTCAGAGAATTTTTGCCATTTAATGAACCTTTTACAGTTGGAGGGGATTAATGCCTTTGTAAGCATCTGAGGTCTGATACCAGTCCGATGCTCCGTGTTTTGTAACAGTTCCCGCATACAAAGTGACAGTGGATTGTGGTCGCTATGAATAGATGGAATAATTAACATATAAATCACATTTTTCCATAACCTTTTGTCCACCAAAATGTAGTCTATTCTTCTTGGACAGGACACCCTATTAAACATGTTGGCTCCCAGAAAATCCGAGGGTGTGCGCCTATTAACAGCTTTTAAACCATGTTCCAAAGTTAGTGCATTTAATTGCAAGACAATCGGTGACCATTTCTTCACTGGCGGGATCTGCAAGAGCAGTATGCCCCATCTGACATCATCCTCTATTCCTAGGTCATCATTTACTGTCAAGGGTTCAAAAGTACAGTTAAAATCACCAGCGATCACAAATAAATTGTCAGAGGGGCAAGATGTGAGTATCTCGGACAAAATGGAAATAGTTGGGGATTTCGCCCCCCCCCTTGCAAGCCTCTGACATAGATGTTAAAAAATTCCAAAATGACACTGTCCCTTGAGTCCTTGATAGTCAATCTCAAGAGATCCGGTGAAACGTTCGGATGATGAACAATTTTGCAATTGAGTGCGGCTTTAACCCATATTAGCAGCCCACCAGATGGACGACCGCGCCCAGAAAAGATACCTGGAACATGAAAACAACAAAAACCAGGCTTATACAATGGCTCAAGACTCCAGGTTTCCTGGAATATACACAGATCATAATCATCAATAAAAGTGTTCCATCAGTTTTTCATAGATTTCATCTTGCTAGTTAAGGACAAAATAATGGTGGTGTTTCTATTCCTGGGTTATGAAGCAAAATTACATTTAATAAGAAGGACCTTCACACGGACCTGTTCTCTCTCACAAGAAGTGCTTTGCAGCCTTCATGTGCGGTCTACACACTGACTTTGCTATGGTAACAGCGCTTCCAGTCTGTCTTGTTTTCATGGAAAAGATAGAAGGATGCATCGTTTAGGATTCAATGCCTACGTCTGCGTGTTGCAGCCACATTTTCTCAGCATGTACATTAACTCAAACTCACCCGCGTGCAAGCTATATCTTAAAGATAATCGAGGGAAAGGGGTAAACTTGAGCATTTCTTGCATGGTACCAGCATTATTTTCTTATTCCTTTGGCACCAGTAATGTTCCGTATGTTTGTTCTTGCTCAGTGTCTGGGGTTTTGTGATAGCGCATATTGTATCCTGCAATACAATAACACCGCGGCCCTGTCTCCACCCCAAGCCAGATAGACTGGCTTTGTTTCCTTTCTTGTGACTATGCTCCGCTTTCCTTTAAAGATGCATCTCTGGCTAGACTTTTACTTTGAGTGTCAATTGCAATGTCGTGCTGCATCCGAGTTTCCACCCCATTTCACTTCTGCAATAAGCCTGGCTGTTCGACTTCACTATGTCTAGTCGAGGGCCCAAGGAGAGGAAGAGTATTCTCAGACCTTGTATCTCTTTTAGATTCACACCCTTGTATCAATGAGGTTGGCAATACTGTCGGTCTGTTTTTAAACTCTTTTGCAGCGCGCCGCAAAAAAAAATACACGCGTTGTCAGAGTTGTAATGCTCGTGAAATGTTTAACTATTTCAAAAGATGTTTTTATTGCAAGCATATGCCACACAAGAACTTGGATTGCCTCATAAATGTGTCCACCGAATGCTTGCAGTAAAAAAAATTGGTATTACTTCCCCCCCCTTCATCGCCATGCATTTTACCACTAGTATATGCAGTAGACCTTTGTACTCTCTACCATTCCTATGCGACTCTTAGTGTATATCCATTCGTATCTCTTCCTTGTGTGACTTTACATCTTGTACATTTGCAATTCTTTCTGTTTGTATCTTTTATGTAACGCAAGTAATCCTTAGTCCTTATGTTTTGCAACTGGTTCTTATGTAAAGCGTCTGACACCTTCGGGTAAAGTTCGCGCTATGTAAAATCGCATTAAATAAAAAAAATTAAAAAAGACGTTTTATGAAGGGAACAAGAAAAATCGATCACCGAGAAAAGCACTCGCATTGCAGGCAGCTACAGTGTCCCAAATGTTAAAAACCTGATTTCAAAATACCCGTTAAACAAAAAATACACACGCCATTAAAAAATCATACTTTGGAACAGCATGGCGAATTAAGACAATGATTCTTAAGTGGATGTTCACAATCTTTGTGCAGTCACTCAAACTGAAGGGGGCCAGTGGGTGGTGTAGGTTGACCCATTACCCATGCCATATCCTGTGGTGGGAGGAAGGAAATATGAAAGATAGTTAATCAGACCAATAAATGAAGCCTGTTGACCAAAAGCCCATCTGTATATTATGTATGATTTTTTGGGAAAATAGTCTGGAGAGATGACTAAAGCAGTCCCAAAGGCCAAACCTGAAAAGGTACTCGCACAATAGCTGCCTATCTGATGTCTCAGTCTCTGGTTATTAAGGCAGTAGGCTCCAGTAATGAGTTTTTGCGGGTGCCTAGTGATATTTTTTTATTTTTTTATTTTTTTTTAATGTAAGCTCTTATGTTAAAATTTCCATGTAATCAGATGTATTATACCGAATTAGCTTTGTTTTTCGGAGCTCATCCAATTAGTATTGACCACCTGGAGTTCATTCAATTCGCATGGATGCTTGAACCTTTCAGTAACCATATCCCAATGATTTTCCAGGTTCTGTTTCTGCGATGGCTGATAACGATGTTTGACCTTATTCAATCCAAAGAACAGCTCCATGCGCTCTACGGCATGTTCTTCTTCTTCTTGCAAGATGACCGACTGGTATGTAACCATGAAGATGGTGTAATTTCTTTTTCTAATGTGTAAACCTGAAGTGCCTCTAGAGTGTTGCAGAAATGATGGTACCGGAGCCGAAAATTGAGAGGAGCAACATTACCAACTCAGGCTCCCAACTGGGTGACAGAGGTCCCATTTAGTTTGTGTGCATTATGGTCCACAGCATTTGTGCTGCAATCCTGTCTATCACATCAACATTTTAAACAATTTTCTTTGCCAAGAATAGCAGTTTCTGACACTACATTATTTCCAACTAGGAATTTCAGAGCTCGACAAAGCCCGGGGAAATGGGGAGGGAGCATGGAGATGGTAGAGTAGGGTTGTTCTTGCATGTGTAGACTTTGAGGCCGCAAATGCCCTTTCAAAATATTTACTACGAATATATAAAAAAATTCTTTATAATCAACTTTTATTGAATTTTCATTAGTGGATATACAGGATCATCCAATATAAATCCATAACCACAGTAGCGATGTCCTACCAATGTAGAAACTGGTGATCAGGTTGTTATAGGTAAATTGCTTTTTAACAAGTAAGCACCATCAGCGCCACATGTATGATATTTACAGGCTTCACATTTTCTAATGTTTCTGTGGGCAACTTTACAGTAAATGAATGCATCAGTATCCTACATCTATTTTGATAAATGTCCTTTTCACACCAAATCTGCGCTGTCCTTGGCATTATTCAATCCCAAGTTTTCCGTCTTTATGTATTTTGCATCCACTATATCTTCTAATATTTCTAGCATTGATAGTATCGGGGTCCCAGTGAGCCTTGATCCTAAAACTGCGGAAATAATTTAGGCCACTCCCCTCTCCAAAGGCTCTGGATACTACTGATTCTAGATTGATTCTAGACCTCCGACTCTGAAATGAAATGTCCATTTATAAAGCGCGATTGCTGCCCTGGGGCGTCCAAGCGCTAGCGGCCAAAATTGCTTAAAAAGAGGGGAAACGCTGAGGATTTAATGTGGGGCATTTAACAGAAAGGTCTTTAGCTGTTTCCGAAAAGAGGAAAGGTTGGGATTGGACCTAAGTTGAAACGGAAGAAAGTTCCATAGCCTGGCGGCTTTGAGTGAACATCCTGCCGCCAGCTCTTGCCCTTTTTATTCTGGGGATTATGGCCATACATGCCTGGCTAGAACGCAGATTTCTGCTAGGTTGGTACTGTTTTATTAGGTCCTGGAAACTAGCCGGTCCTGTATCCCAGAAGGCTTGGTGGGATATACACATCGCCTTAAAGGCAATTCTTTGTCGTACTGGGAGCCAGTGCAGACTGCTCAATCCAGGTTTGGCTGACAGTCTGCGCGGCAACTGGAGCAATGTGCGAGCCGCACAGTTTTGCACAATCTGAAGCTTGCGCAGTGTATATTCCGGGGCACCGAGATAGAGGACATTGTTAAAGTCCAGACGGGACTTGAATCGAACCCTGAATGGCCACCTGCTTGGCCTCCACCGGCAGAAGAGGGAAAACTTTCCTCAACATCCTAAGGAGACCAAAACAGGTAGCCGAAAGTTTTGTAGCCTGAGTGTTGAAAGATAAGGCTTTGTCCAACCAAACCCCAAGGCTCTTTATGTTGTCCTTGGGTGTTGGAGGGGCACCAATACATGGGGGCCACAAGGAGTTGAAGAAGGTGGGGTTTGCGGGACCCAAGAGCATCAGCTCTGTTTTATCACCATTAAGCTTGAGAGAGGAAGAAGTCATCCATCCCTTTACTTCCTCTAGGCATTTTGCCAGCCCACCTGAGGATGGTAAGCCCGGTTCCTGCGCCAGGGAGACCACTAGCTGAGTGTCATCCGCGTAGGAGATGATCTTGATGCCATACGGACGGACCACCTCAGCCAGTGGTCTCATGTAGATGTTAAAAAGCGCAGGGCTTAGGAAGGAGCCCTGCGGTACTCCGCACCTTAGTGGCCTGCCTGTGGATACCATGTCTCCATCAAAAATTTGAAAGGACCTGTCGCTCAAAAAAGATTTGAGCCATCGCCATGCTCCGCCAACTATTCCGACACTCGAACAACGGCTCAACAAGGTGTCATGGTTGACCGTGTCGAAAGCCGTGCTTAGGTCAAGGAGGATCACTGCCACTGATCCCCCCCCCCCCCTGATCCAGGATCTTTCTGGTTTCCTCTGTGTCTACCAACAGAGCAGTCTCTGTCCCATATCTGGGTCTAAAGCCCGTCTGGGTGGCGTCTAACAGCTGGTTGTTCTCGAGGAAATGCACCAGGTGAGTATTGATGTGCCTCTCGAGAAGTTTGCTCACCCAGGGCAGCAGGGAGATCGGACGGTAACTGCTAAAGTCACCGGGGTTCCGTTTTTTGTTTTTTTTAGCAGGGCACGCACCATGGCCCGCTTCCAGGCAGGGGGAACGGTGCAGGAGGTGATGGAGGCGTTCAGGAGGTTCAAGATAATCGGCAGGATGACCTGCGGTGCCAACATCATGACTTCTGGGGGTGCTGGGTCACATGGAGACCCAGATTTTACCTTGCGGGCCATAGAGTCCAAAGATTCAGGGTCTAGTAGCGGAAAGTCATCTAAGGTAATCAGGGATTGAGAAGGAATATCCCCCAAATTTGTCTGACCCTGATCTATGGGCACTGGTGCTATAGATGGAGAAAAAGAATAGATTTGGTTAACTTTCTGGTGGAAGAATTCTGCCAAGTCAATTGCAGTGGGCCAAATGCGTGTTAGGAGAGGGAAGTTTAGTCCGATTCTACACAATTTGGAAGATTTCCCTGGGCTTGGACTTAGCTTGCATAATTTTATCAGAGAAGTACATAGACTGGGCAGATTAAACATCAGCTTCATAGGTTTTGATTGCCTCTCTGTATTGGGCTTTATCGTCCAATGAGTAGCCTAGACGCCACCGTCTTTCTATTTTCCTGCAGTGGCGTTTCCTTTCCCTAAGGGCCTCTGAGTACCAAGGGGCGGATTTTTGGGAGCGTTTCAGTGTCTCTTTGCAAATGGGGAGGGTGGCCTTAAGGGATTGCACAATCCATTCTTCATATTCCTGATTGGCCACACCTGGGTCCTCGTTATAGGCGGGCTGGGTAGACGCGAGTCTATTAGACCACGATTCCATTAGACCACGATTCCACTGGTAATCTGGACCAGATTCTGGCATTCCGTACAGTGGGACCGAGGGGGGAGTGGTGTGAGTGTAGTCCAGGTGAAAGGCACGAGGAGGTGGTCAGTCCAAGGGAGTAAAATTGGTGACCCAACCACTAACTCTGTGCAGTTGCTGAATACTGGGTCCAGCAAGTGGCCCTTCATATGTGTGGGTGCCTCCACTCGTTGAACAAGCTGCAATGCCGCTAGATCATCAGCCAGCGCAATGGCAGTATGATCTGAAGCGGCATCAAAATGGAGATTTAGATCCCCCAGCAATGTAAAGTTGGAGGCAGCGGTGACTTGTTCAGATACAATGGATGTCAGGTGCATATAAAATTGTTTAGAAGGCCCCGGGGGGCGAAATACAACAGTGCCTGAAAAACAAATGTTGGGGGAGAATTCCATACTAAATGCTAAGCTTTCACAGTCCGGAATTAATTCAGTAATTACTCGACAATGATACTGTTCTTTGTATATGATGGCTATGCCTCCTCCTCTCCCTTCAGGACGATTTTGTCGAATAATTTGATAACCTGAAGGAAGGGCAGTAACAATATCAGGGTCTGAGTCTGACATAAGCCATGTTTCAGTAAGGAATACTGCATCTGGCATACGATCTTCTAAGAGAAAGGCAAGTTCGGTCCTATGTTTTGGTAAGGATCTGCAGTTAAGTGACAGCATGCAGTAATCCTGTTTTGAGTTCCGTAGTTGTATGGGCTTAAGAATGCAAGCAGCCTTTAGTTTCCATAGGCCTCCTTCTTAAGAGGACTTCCGCACTGTAATACCTTCTATTTTGGGGCTGAGATGTAAGGGGCATGGCCCTCGGCCCGCTCCTGGCGCAGACGGGCTTGCCTTTGGCGCGCCTGCCCGCTGCGCGGACGGGAGGTCGTCATCTTTTGTACGTTGTGGAGGAGGGTGGGAGGCGTCCTAGTGCTGGACCGCTACCCTTCCTCCCACCAAGATGGCGTCAACCCTCTTTGCCTCCCGGCGTCAGTGTCTCGATCAACTGTGCCGGTTCAGAGGTCGGGTGCAGGGAGCCTCAGTGAGACGTGAGTCTCTCACCAAGGGGTCCGGGGTACTTCGTAAGTAAAACGCACCACTAAAATATTTACAGTGTTTAAAAATTCTGTTGCCAATAAATTACACACAGTTAAGAGGGATAGCGAGAAGGGCCCCCGGCTTCCGCCTCAGGGGAAAAGAAATAAGCAATTCTCTGACTCTGACATTCCTTACTTAAGAACTGGAAGCTCAAACTAATAAGGCTGGATGATGTCACTCCACCCTCAGGACATGCACTGTCATGTGCTGATCCTGCAATCTCACAAGACGTGTCTCTGCTTTGTGTTGTAGTCAGAATACTTCTAATTGACAGTGTTGTCTTTAAATTCAATATCATTTCCATTAGTCTTTATGAAGGTAATCTCAGTGACTGCAGCCCATCTTCACAGGTTGGAATTACCCTTATTTCCTGTCCTCTGACTGGGTGCTGAATAGTCTCACTGCACCTAATTTCAGACCACCTGCAGGCAACTCATTGTAGTCCACCCTGGTGTACTCCAAAAAGCTTAGATCGCGCATCCTGCAGGTGCAGAGATTCCATTTATTGCGGCTGTTGTGGACACAGTTGATGTGAAGGCCTTTCAAGTACCCCACCCTAACGATCTGAGGCATTCAGACTTGATCCTGATGCTTCAGGTGAGTGATTGTTACAACCATTATGGTAAGGTGACCGATTCAGCTCTTACAATCCTGCATCCTGTTGGTGCTGTACTTTGTGTGGGATATGCAGGCCTTTCAGTTGAATCTACGCTGAGTTGGGTCTAGCACTGAGGATGCCTTTCCAAAAGCCTCTGCATCTGATGAGTCCGCACTGGGCCTTGTGTGGTGGCTGACCGATGCAAATATGCCATGTGGCAAGTGATTTATTTTTTCAGACAGTGGTTGAAGTGCACTCAATTCCACAAATGTAACCGTCATTTTTAGACTGTTTCAACATTCGAAACAAACTTGCTGTACAATCTCAATCAGAATATTCCAAGTAATCAAACGATACAATATTGAAAAGCGAGAAAAACAACAATGTGATATTGCAAAATTATTAAATAAGTTGCTTGTAAGCTTGTCACAAATGGTACATTACACTTATATGCGAAGAAAAATAACATTCTCAACTTGAAAAGGTGTTCATGGTTGTAACACAACTCCATGCATTTTTTGTGAAAAGCAGCCTTGCTCAGTCGTAACTGTAAATTCAAGAGGAAGATTTGCTATTTGTACATCTGAGGAACCATCACAGGTTCAGAAGGAGGCAACAATGAATAAGGAAAGTCTAAATTGCACCCATCCAAAATCTTTATGCCAACTGTCATTGCAATGCTTGCTAAACATTACTGCGAATTGTGAAAACATTGTGAACTAGCGAGCCGTAATTGAAGGCTGTGAAAAGCAACAAACAAAATCATAGAATGGTAGTAACAAACTTTTACAAGGGGTAACTAATCTCTTCAGTGGGCGAAAGAAAGTAAAGAAGTTAATATGAACAACAAATCCCACCATGCACTGGTCCTGGTTAACGGAATCCCAGCGTACTATCGAAACAGACTGTGAGCGAACCAGAAATAGTGCATTCACAGGGCTATGAGTGTGAAGTACAGTGAAAGACAGCAGTGCATATGATCAATTCTTGGAGTGAACCATGAACGACCTGAAACAAACTAATCTGGGGAAAATGATGTAATCGCGGCAAAGTGAGTCGGAAAAAGTACCCTGCCAATACAAAAAATGGCCAATGCTGTGAAATAAAAGATGGACCAATGCTACCAGCACTGAGTTTTGTGCAGAGTGTTGAGTGAAAATACCTTTGGAATTCAGCACAGTGTTCAGCAGTAGCCATGTGCCAAAGCACAGTCTCCAACTGTTGAATCTGCAAACTAGGATATGTGGTTAAGAAGTCTAATGTGAAAAAATCGTGCCCGATAGGGTAACATGAAACGTGGTGATATACCTGCAGAGTGCAAAGAATCCAGGGCTTCATGTACCGACATGACACCATGACAAGGAGGTGCGCCTTGAGGGGTGTGCTGGATGTATCTATAGAGGGAATGAGGAGCGACTTTGTAGTACGCACGAAGTACATAAAGACTAGCAGACTATCTGTAAACTGGGCCTGCAAGCTAGGCACCATGGAATTGGAAACGCTGACACCATAACCAATAAGTGAATACAACTGTGACATACATTTTTTTTTTTAAAAAGGTCAAAAAAGGGAAGCGCAGTGTAGAATGGTCGACCCCACGCGGTGCGGATACAGAGATCAGACGTCACTGTCTTGTCAAACATTAATACAACCGTATGTTGCCAAAAGTAGAAAATGAATAGCTCGTGGCTTAACACATCCTAATGTTCATTTGGTGAAAGCTGGCAATCATAACAACATGCATAAAGTGACGCAACAGGCATAAAAAAGCAAAGTAAAACAGGATTTTTATTAAGTGACCTGGTGTTGGACTTGGCCCTTTTTCCCAACATTTTTCGCTTTCACCCCCCTATTTTAGGATGTGTCCCCCATGGTGAAGAAAAGTATAGGCCATGTGTGGTGTGAGACTCCATGTTAAATGTAATGCAGTGGTGTGCACACTTGTTAACCCCCCATTGTAGGAATGTACCCTGGTAACATGCTGCGTTTAAAATGGATGCCATGGCTGTGTGGTGCTACCTGACTGCAGTGGGTTAGCAGTCTAGATGTTCGGTTCCCAGCTTTTGGAGGGAAAGCCTGGCACCCCGGGTGCTCTACTCCTCCCCCTGAGTCAGTTACACACCGTTCCCCAGAGACTTCTAGAAGCTTCTGGCACTGTCTGGGAGGTGGGGTGAAGGCGCAAAAATAAGGGGGCTGTGCCACCATGTTCTCAGACAGAGCAGGGACATGAACGTGAGGGGACCTGCTGCCAGGGGGTACCGCCACTTGGGCCTGTGTGCTGGACCCTGCACCCAACTGAAACCCCTCTGCTGTCCACAGGGCTAGTGGAAGCCCCACTGCAGGAGTAAAGGCTGCTGTACAGGAGTGCCACGCTACAGTGGAGGATGGTCTTTAAAGCCTACCGCCCTGTTTGATGAGTGCCCACTGACTGACCTTGCCCAGTAGTGCCTGCTGCTCTACCACCTGGCCCCTGAAGAAGGGCACTCTACTGGGCTCGACTGGACCCCCCAGGAGGTGAGGAGTGCTATCCTGGGGCCCCTGAGGCTGGTGGTGGGACCTGGCGCCTCGTGGGCGCGGCATTAAAAGTGCCCGGGGAAGAGGAGTGTCTGCCTTCCGCAGCGCTGGGCTGTGGAAGCGCTATATTTCTGTGGACTGTACCCTAAATAATAAGTGCTGGGCCCACCAAGCGCTGCACTGAGGGATCCTGCTGCCTTTGCTGTCCCACAAGAATTGGCTGCTGTGTAGTGCTAGGAGGCGGCGCTGCCCGAGACAGACTGCTGCTGCCAGACTGTGCCCCTGCGCTGTGGTCCTAAAGCGCTGAGCTACTGGAGCGCTGTGTAGCCTCTAAGCGCTTTGCATGCCTTGGGAGAATAGCTGGTGCCTACCCCGCTTCATGAAGATTTTGCTGAGCGGGTGCCCACCCCGCGTAATGGCGGCACGGTGGCTTATTTAAACTGGGCGGGAGCCTACCCCGCGTTTGTTATACTAATTGGGAGGGAGCCTACCCTGCGCTTTGCCCGCAAGATCACCGCCGCTGCCCGGGTACCTGAGAGGAAGCACTATGCCCGAAGAAGCGAGGTGCGACCCCGATCACCGCCGCTACCCAGGAGACGTTAGAGCTGCTGCGCGGGCGCCGCCGCACTAAGGGGAGAAGAGGCGCCACTGGAGATCGCTGCCGCGGCCCCGAAGGCTGGGGAGTGCCGCAGCGGTATTCAAGAAAGGCCGCACCAGACCCCGGAGCGTTCTCCGAGGCCAACGTCATCGGCCGCATCTGGTGGTGGGCGCGGCCCCATTTGTTCCTGTAGCCGCGTCCACCGGAAGCCTCCAACTGATTGGCTCCTGTGCCCAGCCCTCTGAGAAGCGGCGCAGCCATTGGCGGAGGATGCTGCGCCCCGAAAGAGCCGCACAAGGATTGGCATCCCCTTTATGGCCGCATGACTGGTTTAGGCCTGTTGTGATGTCATGCTCTGCGACTTATGTGTAGCCCTATGCAAAGGTAACTTCGGCCGGGGCTATGATGGATATGCCTTAATGCTTTACGCCCTCGGGCTAGGTTTGTTGTCTGCCTGCCTACGAAGATGCTCCAGGGGTTTATGTTAATGGAAGTGGTCCCCCTGATAGAATGCATGATGTTTAGGCTTTGATGCCCACAGGTAACTCCTTGACGACGACGCCTCCCTGTTCATCGGCCTTACGCCCAGGAGGTATAGTGAGGTATATGCCTCCGGTATTGCGCATGCTTGACTTATGCAGGTGGTGAGTTCAGGCCTGACCTAAGGTGTTTAGACCTTATACTCGAGTGAGTTGAGCAAATGGGTTAATTCCCCCAGTGACGATGCCAGGAGGTATTCCTAATGTATAGATGCCTGGTTCCACTGTACTGTCTCAAGCTAATGTGACTATGCCTAGTTCCTTTACGCTAATGTGGTTTGGCCTCATGCATTTCTTGTAATGATGTTCCCTCAATGTTATACCAAGGATGATGCCTTATATTTAGGCCCCATGATATGTCTAAGGTGTTGCTCAGGTTTTATGCACCTGGGATCCATGCTACCGGATGCCTATACGAATGTGCCTAATGTTTGCCATGCTATGGTTATGCCACTGTTAATGGAGTCTGCCTAATGTTTATGCGTGCTACCTTCATTACAGGATTGAGACTGTTGAATTCACCTTTTCCATTTGTCCATCACCCTTCCCTTCATCCGAACTGTACCAGTAATGGTCCTGGCAGCGGCCCGATTGGCGCTGCCCTGTAAATAGTCCCCGTATAAGTCCTTATCTAGTACCAGCTGGCGCAGGTTATTTGAACTGTGATTACGTTCCAAGGTGTTTATCTTATAATACACTTACTGTTTTCACCTAATCTTGTGTTGTGTCTTTTTGGAGTGTGCCTTGTGTGTCGCCTGTGTGTACTGCGTGGATGCTTCACACATGTCCTCCGGAGTTTGGCCCGCCCGCTCTGCACCACGCTACCCCATTTCTAACACCTGGGTAAAAACCAAAAACCAGCAATGACATAATGCATGAATTACTGCAATTAACACAATGAAAAACTGAACGGTGTACTCTACCACAGTTTGTCAAGTGATTGTGTACACATGGGAAATAGTTGCATAACGAATGTGTGCTCTAAAGCTGGATGTGTGTGGATGAACATGAAATGGATGCGTATCTAATGCTGGTGTAACAATCCTTATGAGAAGCATGAACAAAAGTTTCTGCAGGAATCTGTCTTTAGGAAACTGGCCATTTGAAATGTATCAATGAGACCTGTGGGAATGAGACTGTTCAAACACTTAATCCAATGAGTCTGTGATAACCGCTTTTAGGTGTTAATCTCATGGTTCAATCTGGTGGTTTCCAGCACTGTGAATCCGAGCAGAGCAATGTTATGTTGATGGTGCATCCAGTCAGCCACAAGAGATTCATTTCTAATCTTGTGTCTAATCTTGGGCACTGTGATGGTCGCCTTGATGCTCCTCTGTTTCACCCACGTATATTTAGCCACAAGGACACTTAATAGCATAAACAACTAGTTGGGCATTGCAGTCTGCCAAATGTTTCAGCTGAATCAATTTGCCTGTTTGTGGGTGAGAAATGGTATTACCCACAATGACATTGCTACAGTGTGTGCAGTTCTGACACCTCTTCATCCCTTTGAACCATGTCGCATCCTTCTGTGGAATCGACAATCACATTTATTTCAAGTTCCGGGTGCATGCATAAGCGAACAGAGGTTTATTCGTAAAAAAAAACTTGAAGTCTGGTTCAGTTTTAGAAGATTCCCCAGCTTTGGGAAATAATGTATTTTATGGTGCTTGATTGAGTTTAAAATGTGTAAACAAAAAACATGTTTTTTCTGAAATAAACTTGAACGATCCAGAGTGGACTGGCTTCGAAGAGCAATCTCTAACATTTCTTCTGGTTGCCCACGTTTGATGAACTGATCTTTGAATGCAGTACATGTCTGAATTAAAGTATCAGTGTCAGACATAAACGGTTTCTCATGTATGAAATTAGTATATGTAGCTTCAACGACAGTGGGTGAAAGCTACTGAATAGTAGCATATTGTTCAGGTAGATTGGCTTCTTGAAGACTTTGTTGGAGAGGCCCAATGATGTAAGCTCAAGCTGTATATCCAAATCAGTGCTACTTGTCTTTTGGATGGAATGTGTCAACTGAATTCTGGGCTTCTTCCGATTGAGGTCAACTGTTTACGGTTCACGGTGTTCCCTAGAACCTTTCCAAATCAAAAATATCAATGTATTTTAAATACGTAATCAAATGCTTGCCAAACCTCAGGATTGTATAGAAAGCTGTGGTCAAACTTTGACATAAAAATGTTGTCATAAGTGGGGAGCCTCAGAAAAGCTGAGGGAAGTTCAATATTTTTGTAGGTAGTAGATATCCTTCCATACAAAATAGCTATGGAACAAGAAAAATTGAACGTCTAGCAAAAAAATGTTGTTGCTTCGAAACACATCTTGGTTGACCAATTTTCATTCCACAGCCTTGATGCTCTCATCTTATGGTATAGAAGTATATAATAAAGCAACATATACTGTGCCTAGCCACCACTCCTCTGTATCAGTAATTTGTAAAAGCGCCAAACCCTCAGAAAATCTGTGTTATCTTGGACATAAGAGCGTCAATTTTGAACTAAGGGTTTATAAGTGTCGAGGTATATCCCAAAGGGTTTGTGGATACACCCAGACACAGTAGTCCTAAATGGGGTATCAGTGATGCTTTAGTGGATCTTGGGCAACATGTAGAGAATCTGTTTGGTAACGTAGTTTATTCTCATTAATCCATCCCAACTCCAAAGCTCTATCAAGTAAAGGTTTCACCCACAGTGGTCAGGTTCGAAGGTACGCCGGGATTTCGTCTACCAGGACCATTGCATGCTGGGATTTGTTATTAACATTCACTGCACTTTCTTTCGGCCACCGAAGAGATTGGTCGCTTGTGCAAAGGGTTGTTACTACCTTTCTATGGTTCTGTGTGTTGCTTTTCACAGCCTGCAATTACGGCTTGCTAGTTCACGATGGGTTGACCATTCGTATTAATGTTATGTTAAGGATATTGGATGGATGGATGCAATTTAGTCTTTTCTTGCTCAATGTTTCCTGTTTTTGAACCTGTGATAGTTTCTTAAATGTATAATTAGGTCATCTTTCTCTTGAATTCATAGTTACCCCTGATAAAGGGTGCTTTTCACCTGAATTACATTGGGTCATGCGTTACAACCATGAGCACCTTTTCAAGATGGGAATGCTATATTTTCTTCACATCAAAGTATGATGCAATATTTGTGACCACATGACAAGACTACAAGCAACCTATTAATCGTTTTGCATTATCGCATTATTGTTTTTATCTTTTTTCAATAGTGTATCATTTATTTGGAATATTCTGATTGATATTGTTCACTATTATTCTTTAGGGCACCAGCAATGTGTATTGTGTCTAGTACACGTTGGTGATGTATCTTTTTCTCAAGTGATTTACCTTGCCATTTACTGAGCTCAAAGTAGTGTCAAATGCATTATCTCTGAAGTGGGAAGTCTACTGACAGAGCAGCATCACATCCTAATTTGTCTAACTGTGAGCCATCCACATGAAGCTAAAGGCTTTTCTGCCTCCAGTCAGGGTCAGATCGATCCAAGTGCTAACAGGTAGCATGACTTCCTTGTGATACTGAAACTAGCCTGTCAGAGATGGTGTTTCATACCCCCTGTCTACGAGCTCCTGGCGATTACTGGCACTTCACAGCATTTCCATGATATTTATTTACCTAGCGGGTTCCCTCAACATCAAGGCAAATGAAACCAGCAGACGTTAACTTGTTAATGTCAAATGTCATCTGGCAGAATTGGCTATCTTGGCCCCATGGGGCGTACCTTCCGTAGACCTATTCACTACATCCAAAAATCGTTGTCCAGCCTTGGGCGATCTGGAGTTTCCTCAAGAATCATTAAGTGATTCATTCTGCTTCCTTAACAAGGTCTGCATCTGCAGCGTATCCTGCTGGTACAGAAGAAATTGGGACCAGGCACATTTGAATCTGATGGTCCTTTATTGGACCAAGAGGGTCTGGTACTTCAAACTGCGACCCAAAGTATTTGCCCTACACTTTTTCTTCTTTCGAAGGACCTACTATACCAGCAGTAAGACAAACTACTTTTAAAACATTCTACATCATCATGCATGTGAATTGAGAAGAACCAACTGAACAGCTTTAATCTAGTGTCTGAGGTGGTTAATTTTATCTTGGCAGCTTGCTGCCCTTCCGCCAAATCAATTTATTTAGGCCACTAATCCAAGCAGAAGAAGCAAGTTGACCCTCTGTTGGCTTGTTTGTGTTATATTAGGTCCAACCAGGCTTTGCTATGATCCCGATTAGGGATTACTGATCAGCCCTTTCTGCCTTCCTTTGTTAATGATCAGTCCTCATTATTGAAATCCACCATTTTGATTGTATTCTAAAAGAAATCTAACACGTTTCCTTCTTTATGGTAAAGTTGTACCTCAGTTTGATTCTAATGTTCTCAGTGTGTTCTCCTTTTGAGACTCTTCAGTTGTACCTTTGATGTTGTCAAACTGGTGCTTAGCACACAGCAAAATGGAACTTAAACGGAATCTGAGGAAGGTGACCAATGACTCTTTGGCACCTTTAACTTCTACCCTCCTAATTCTAAGAGATGAGGATATCGACTCCGCGGTGCAGAGGTTCGAAGATGTTACCTCCGCAGCGCTGGATGTGCTCGCACCTCTCTCTTTGCGCTACAGTGCTAGGAAAAGGCCTTCGGCCCCCTGGTATGTTGAATCCCTAAGGCTACTAAGACAAGCCTGTAGAAGGCGGGAACGGTGTTGGAGATCTAGTGGGAACATGCAGGATAGAGAATCTCATAAAAATCTTCTGAGGGAATACAGGATGGAGCTTATTAGAGTTAAACAGGAATATTTTTCAAATCTCACTGGGGCTCTCACTTCACCGAAAGAGCTTTTTAACATCGTTGACTCTTTAATCACTCTGAAGACCCCTGATCCTGTTACTAATTCACAGCAGCTCTGTGATAACATAGCTGAATTCTTTCAGGACAAAATTGACGATATTGTTGCGACTCTTGAGCTCCAAAGGATCTCTATATCTCCACCTGCCCCTCTCGCTCCTCAGATCTCCCTTTGTACAGAACCAGTCGGACACGTAAGTTCGATCTCGCTGTCTAGTTTTCCTCCACTTACCTTACAGGAACTAGAAGTCCTTTTGATTAAGACCAAATCTGGTTCACCCCGGATCCCTGTCCTCTTCACATCCTTAAACAGTGCAAGGAGACCCTCCTGCCCCCGCTACTTCAAATAATGAATAAGGCTTTAAGCGAGGGTATTTTCCCTTCCCAATGGAAGAAAGCGGTTGTGAAGCCGCTCTTGAAGAAGCCGTCACTGGACCCAGAAGTGCTGAAAAATTTCCGCCCCATTTCGCTGCTCCCAGCCCCAGCCAAGATGCTGGAAATCCATCTACACCAGCACCTTCCTTCCTTTCTGGATTCCGCCGGTCTTTTGGATCACTCGCAGCATGGCTTCTGGAGGGGTCATAGCACGGAATCCGCCCTTACCGTGGTGCTTGATAACATCCGCACCACGGTCGATAGGGGCGGAAGTACGTTGCTGATCCTTCTGGATCTCACAGCTGCATTTGACACCCTGTCTCCTCTCGTTCTAACATCTCGTCTGAGGGAGATAGGGGTGGAGGGGCAGGCGTTAAGCTTGTTGTCCTCTTTCCTGGACCGGAGGGAACAGAGTGAAGCTGGGAGAGTTTCTATCTCCATCCCTGCCACTGAATTGGGGGGTCCCACAGGGGTCGGCGTTAAGTCCGACCCTGTTTAATATCTATGTGACCCCCCTGGCCAGGCTCATTAGATCTTTTGGGATGGAGGTAGTGTCTTACGCCGACGACACGCAGATCTTAATGTCTCTCGCCAAGTCTGTCAGCTCCTCTGCCTCCAAGTTCAGACTCTGTATGGAGGCAGTCGCCCTCTGGATGATTAACAATTCACTGCGGCTAAATGGCGAAAAGACAGAGATCCTCGTATTCGGCGAGAAGGAAGACATCTGGTTGGCGGAATGGTGGCCTGAATCTCTGGGGACCTGTCCGGCTCCAACGCGGGCAGCACGAAATCTGGGGGTCATGATCGATCCCTCCCTTGACATGGCTCTTCAAGTAAGGCGGACCATCTCTACCTGCTGGGGCATCATTGCAATCTTGCGCAAAATCAAATACTATCTATCTGTGCAAGCTCGAAAACAGACGGTCGTAGCTTTGATAACATCTAGGCTCGACTATTGCAATGCTTTATATGCAGGGGCCAATAAAGGTCTGTTGCGAGGTCTTCAATCAGTGCAAAATGCTGCGGCGAAGTTTGTCCTGGATCTTCCGAAAAGGTCGTCTGCGACCGCTGCCAGGAAATCTCTGCACTGGCTCCCCATTGATGCCAGGATCTCATTCAAAGTGTTGTGCCTGGCGTATGGTGCCTTAAACAAGGAGACTGGAGGTATAAAAAATCTCCTCTCCTTGTACTCTCCTGAGAGGAACCTCCGCTCCTCGTCGAAATTGCTCCTTACTGTACCTCCGGTGCGCAGAGCTAAATGGGGAGGCAGAGCTTTCTCCAATCTTGCTCCAAGATGGTGGAATATAGTTCCCCTGGAGATCAGGATCCTACCTTCAATGCCTTCTTTCAGAAAGGCTCTAAAAACTTAAGTTGCGCGTTTATAAGTTTATTTTCATTCATTCATTCATTCATGCATCCTTTCTCCTGATATTGATATTGCCTTTCCACGTATGGCAGTCTGTGGTTGGATTTGCTTTTCAATGAATGTATTTGATGTATTGTGTTTAAGATTTTAATATGTTAATGTCTTATTGCATCATATAGTTTGACTTATCAATCTAGTCTCTATATGATTTTTACTTTATGTTTAATTAAATATATATATTTTTTAAATACACATATTATCTCCCGACAATTCTTTCTCTCTATTGGTTCCAGCGTGTATGGTCACTTATGCTGTGGATGTCCTAGGATTTTGTATTCACATAGGTTGGATCTGCAGTATGCCATTAGTTTCTACATTGATTGGACTGAGGAGCACCATGATGATTATTAACTGTTCGGCTCACTGTTGTGAAGATAGGGGAGTCTGTCAAGAAACATGCTAAATGTTTGACCCTGGCAAAAATGGTATCCTCCAGGGGACTTTAAGGCTGATTACATCAGACCAAAGGCTGCAACCATTGCTTTAACTTGAGCTGTTCCTATGTTGGACATCTGCCAGACAGGCACATGGCCTTTCCCTGGTCCTACGGGTGTAATGTCAGGCATGTTGCTTTGGTATTGATTCACAAGATGAGGTATCTGCTTAAACATACCCATCAGAAGGATTAGTTCCTTACTTTCAGTAGTGTGTTTTCTGGTGGATACTCTGTCTTACCTACCAATTCCTCTATGCCTGCTCACACTCTCATTCAGTGGAATGGACTTTCGGGAATCAAAGTCTCATATTGACTTTTGAATGAGGCCAGTGAAGGGCCAATTCTGCAATGTTTTCTTGCTTTGCCATTTATACAGGTAATATATTGTGCAAAGCTATGTTTCATGTTCTTGATGTCTACTGATAAAATTGTTGTCCTTGCCCTGGGGTGGCGCCTTTATGCGACTCCATTTAGGAGAGTGGGACTGGTCTGTGCAAATGGGTTATTGAAATTTCTTGATCCAGTCTGGTGTCTGGGTAGATTCCCAAGGGGAGAGATTTAGTGTTGAATTGAGTGCCCACCCAATAACATGTGATTGAAGGTAAGTACCTTATTTGTCTAGTGAACACAAAATGCAGTATTGAAAGGTTTTTGGACAATTCTGAGTATGACCATGGACCTTCACAGCATGGCTACGATCTTAAGGAGTGCCATGTGTTGGCATCTCTGTCCAACTGGAAGCTAGGATATCCCTCCAACTCATACTGTTTCCAGCCTTTTTGGGGTCAAAACCTCTCTCCCAAACATTGGGGATGAACTCCCGCCAACAAGAAACCATGACATATGGTCTGCCTTCGACCACTTCATATCTTTAACTGTTTAGCCTTTCACAATGGCATGGGGATGAGTCGGACTACTCTTGTGCAATTCTGATACTTTCTTGTAAACCACATTTACAGGTAAAACATAGCTATTGTTTTTCCAAAATAGCCTCAGTCAACTAGGAACTGCCCAGATGATCAACCATATCACCAGTAATTCTCAATATTTACTGTGCCTGTCCTAGCTTGTAATCAGTGTCCACAGTAAAAGGTCTCACACAAGTGGGATCCACTTCAAACTCACTATTCTGGATTGCAGATTAGCTGACACATCTCAGATAAACAAGCCATAAATAGTACTTGTTGAATGCAAGCAAGACTCAAATACTGTGCATGGACCCGAAGGATCAATTTTTTTCACTGTTCAGTGCGCTTTGTTGAGGAGTCCTTCATCCTGAGAAGGCGTAACTCCTGCAGCACTCTGAACATTTCCTGTATACCTTCAAACATCCAGCCACAGGAGCACTTTGCTGCTTGGTCCTCCTCTTTCGAACGACCCGGCTCAGATTTATATCTGCATAATCCTTAGCTCCAAGATGTTTTGTACTCTGGCACGCTGAATTCCAACGCTCAAACCCATTCCCAGATCACACATAAGAAAACATTCTTAAGTACTTATAAAATGCTCAGGGTTCCTATAAAAACATGGCAATCCCATTACTCTCTGGGGATTTAATCTTCATGGATTCAATCAATTGTGTTAGATTATCAATTTACTATGCTTTTTGCTTATTAATTCGAGTGATCTCGAACTTGAATATGCACTTTAATTGGTAATGGTAGATAAAGATTTACATGTGTATTAGTCGATTTTGTCATTTTAAGCAAAGCAATTTAATTGGTTTTTTTATATCTAATTTTTATTTCCTGAAATGGTTAGCGAATTCAAATCTGCAACCTTTTTCCACCTTAAGTGCAAATGTCAGTACATACTCTATAGTAATATTCCTGTTAAGCTAAAGTTTTAAGTGAGGCAATTTGTTGTATTATGTTTATTAGTTTGAGGAAATAGGATGAAACATAAGACTGTAAAGAATAAGATCTTAAACTTAAAGGAGGAAGTTCCTCCCGAAACAGTCCATGTCTGTATTATACAATATTGTTGGGATGCTAGTTCAATAAATTGGTCAAATACTTTGTGGTTCACTGATTTTTACACATTATATGAAACTGCACATGCAGTCTACTCTTCTACCCAAAACTACATACTACACCAGGCAAGAATATACATTTGTATTCTTTTTTTTTTTTTAAACAAATGTCTTCTCTTGTTCACTTTGTATTTTTCTTATGTATTCTTTTTTATTAACTTAAAATTCAGAAAGCATTGGTGAGTTCTGTAATGTTTCAAAAAGATTTTGAGTAATTTTAAGAGCTAAAAGTCCTAAGTTTGGAAAATCTGTTTTTAGTATTTTTTTTTTTTTTTTTTAACTTCAGAATATCTGACAAAAGTTAATGCTTTGATGGGTGTTGTGAAGGATTATCAACTTAGTATCACAATGACTTCTTTATTAACAAATTCTATTTATGGCAAGTCCATGGTGTCATGTGAGTCGGAAAGTATTTGCCCATTCAGTATTTTAAACCTTTGCCTTTTTATTGCATGTAAAAACGCAGTTTCCATTTATGCAGTATCCATATACTAGGAGTCAAGAGGGAAGTACAGGACTAGGTCGCCCTCCACTCAATCAATCAATAATCACAAAAAGACCTGGTCCTAAAGGCAATTAGTCTTATGGATCTGGGAACATCTATGGATTGCCAAAAGATCATTCCAACCACACCTCTGATTCTAGAGATTATTACCATGTTCCAGTATATTGCCAAAATAAAAGATAGCCATTCTCTGATAAACATGTAACCAGACAACACAGTACATACTTCCACTAGAAGGACAACATTTGAAAAAATGTGAGAATAGCTAGATGACACCTCACGGGCGCACCACCAATGGGACCCCTGGTTGGTACTCACCAGGATGGCCCTGTTCTCATCATCGGTGTCACCTAGCTTAACGTAAACGTGTCCGAAACCCAAAGGAAAAGGAGACAGTGAATGGTGCAGTGTACGCAAAACTTATATGTGACAAGGACTAACAACGTTCAACATATAACACAAAAACTACTGTGCAAACAAGATACAAAAACCTTTTACTCGCATTCTCTTGTTGCAAACAGTAAACATATATACATAAAAAGGAGAGATGCGAATACTACCTATCGATTCGCACTTCACTCCATTTATGCAGTGCCAATAATGATTAACCAGTGCATGAAAGACTTTGACATTTCACACTAAAAACGTCATTAAGATGTATGGACACGTCTCTGATTCGGGAGTCGATCACTCGCGGTCGGCGTTTCCGCCCAACCGATTACGATGCGACCAAACACTGTTCAGTCGGAGTTTCATTGATCCCCATGGGAGCCCGTGTTTGGACCAACAACACAGAGGCCTATGGGGAAATGGGGTGTGTAAAACCATGCACCCTGTTGTGAGCACCTCAGTGCCTGCCACACAGTGCAGTGTTTTACAGGGGAGTCCCTTAGGTGCCTTCCTTTGCCCCAACTAGAGGCCTCAGGATAAAGGAGGCCCTGCTAGGTTCCCCAAAGTCACTTTGACGGCCTTTTCGTGTCGGATAGGCTGACTCGGAAAGGCTGTTGGAAATTGTAATTGGTCGGTCGGAAACGCTGTCTCTAGAGGTGCACAATGCAGTTCCGACTGAAACGAATACTCCGAAAGCCAGTCTGAACCGATTTGGAATAAACGCTCTGTTTCCTTTACGTTCGTGCACATCGTAATTGGTCAGACGGATTGTAAACAAACCAAGTCGGTCGGAAGGGTTCCAACGCGTTCTTGGAAATTCTGACTGCCGGGCTGAGGCTTTCCACCCGACATCGTAATGAGGCCCCAAGTGTTTAAAACTAAGCGTGGCAGCAGAGATTGTGATTCGTTTCCGAAGTATGCAGCAGTCCCTTTAGTTTTGTACGGTTGAGTGTCACCACCTGGTTGACTGCCTTAAATCCGTTAAACAAAGAATGGTGCGGGTATCTTGCATATACTGACTAACATGTATATTTTGTGTGTGTGGAATGTGTGAATCAATGGGATGGGGACCTCTTAGCCATAAAGGCAGTGAAAATCAAATAAAAGGAATGGTCTAGCACCAGGACTGCTGTTTTGTTTTTCTTAGTATGTAGCCCCCTCGAAGTTTCCACTCTACTAGGAAACAAACTTTTTGTTTTGTATTACGAACTATTCTATCCTATTGAGCCTTTTGACATTTTGAAAAACACAAAGGGAAAATAAGAAGTCTTGCTTATAAAACTGTAAATGCAAACCTAGCTTCTCGTCTAAAGTAGCATTAAGTTTGGCAAGCAATGTTACAATCTTATATTGAACCTGATCATTGCTGCTTCCTTATTTTTCTGATAGTGTGTGGATATAGTCCACAGCACATTGCATACCAGAAGAAATAGGACCCTACAATCTGGTATTACGTGTTCTCTCATGACTGTTTCTTATCAATGACCTGTATGTACAATTCTTTTAAATTAGTTTTTTAAATATTTTTTATACCTACAGTCTCCCTTCATTTGTCATCTGCTCTATTTACTTACCAGGAAAGAGAGCGGTAAGTCCACTTTTTTTATTATCTAGGTGTAAGATGACAACCGCGATTACTCGATCATGCTGTTTAGTTGAAAAGTGTGTTTAAAAAAGAAAACAAAGATTAGCTGATTGAAGTTCTCACTGAAAATGATCGCACTTTCAATATGCGCAGCGGGTTGAAAGCAGCAAGCCGTTTCACAAGAAAAAATCTCCTTTTTAAAACATTCTGCATGCGGTAACACGTTTTTTTTTCTGATCAGGTCCAGAGTGTGTGCTGACTTAAGCAAAGGACACTGTAATGTTGAATAGTGTATTAGTCTGTGTGTTTAAAATAATGACAGTGCTAAATGAAAAATACTGGATTATCATGATAAATAACAATGTCAAGCAGTTCAACAGTATTAAAAGTGTGTTTCTTCTTCTAAATATGTTTTTTCTTTTGTAGTGAAGCCTTTTCGAGTTAGAAAACTAATAGAGATGCAATCCAAAATGGTGAGTCCTCAAGAACAAGGCAAATTAGGACCTTTGGAGCTCTACATCTGGTAACAAGCTACATGGCAAGATGTTTTATACCAATTAGTCTATTCATCTGTCAAACTCCTGGTTGAGCCAAAGGATATTTTATCAAAGTATATAGGTTTTTCATTTTTCGTCTTCCTTAGTAAAATTTGTGATGCACAGATTTGAAAAGGTTTTGGTTTCTATTTGCTCTTTCATTTTGGTGATTTAATTTTTCGGTAAAGTGATCATTTTTTCTGTGCTAACTCCTAGATTGGCCCTTATTATGAACTTTTTTTAATGGATAAATTCAGATAGGCTACTTTAATGATTTGAAATGTTTGAACAAATGATGCTCGAGATTGTTCCTATTCTTCCTTTATAATATGTGTCTTGCACTCATTCTATGTATCCTGCAAGCATTTAAACAAATTGGTTTATTAAAACGTATAGATTATTCTGAACTGTGAAAACATATATAAATAGCTGTTGAATTCAAACAGTATGCTCTTTAAATGCCCATCTTATACAGTGCTAATGTCCTCTTGCTGTGTGTTTGTTTGGTCTACATGTTTGCACTTGATGTTTTTTGATTTTGAATCTTAAATCTGTTCCCATTACTGCAGGGAGCACTTCCTCATCTTCAAGGCTTGTTGTCGCTGTACAAGATTTATTGCCCTCAATTGGTTTCAATATCGCTGCCAAATAAAGCAAAGGTATGTGTTTTGTATAGACCTCTCTAATGGTAACAAAGGACTTAGTACTACCCTTATTATATAATACTTTGCAAACCATGTCGATTTTGAAAGAGTAATCTGCAGTTATATAAATTTCACTTATGTACCTCCTAAAACCTGGCATTTCATTCCTATGCCATCCAAGCGATTCATGACATTGGTGGTTCTTCATCATGCAATTCTCTCTGATGCTCAAAGATAATCTATCCCCATGCACAGAGATCATGCCAAAAAGACAACATTTACAGTTTTTGCAGGTCCTTTTGTTGAAGACTCCACTGTACATAAGCATTTGCAATGCAATCAGTCGACTTTGGGACCTTATATGTATTTAGCTATGCAGCACATTAGCCCAGGTGCTGAAACATCTACTGTTCTTTAACATGAAGGGAAAGTAAGCACCAAACTGTGTGACACCCCAAGTATGGGAACACTTGGAGAGAAATATTGCCTTTCAGCGGGAGATGGTAGAGTCCAAAGCTCTGTTTTTAATATAAAATAAGGGCCTTCTGTGGTCATATCCCTAAAAATACAAGATTTGAAAAAAATATTATTGTCTACGGGTGTTTGTGGAAGATAATTTCTGTGGACTGGAATTTAGAGAATGCTAACCTGAATCTGGTATTTTACTGACCTCTGCTGGTCGTTTCTATCAAAGTTAAATGGAGACAGTTGAACAGAAAAAAAGTCCCCAAGTAAAAGCAGACAAGACCTAGGGTTGATCTCCAGAGCCCACAAAGTACATACACATAAGTATATAATAAAGTATATACAATAGGTCTTGAATGCTCGACCTAAAAACAGTGTAATTAGAGCAAAAAAGAAAACTGGAAATGATGCCTGAATGCAGTGCATACAGACATTAGGAATTAAACACTGCTCCTGGCAAAAACTTTGAAAATACCACTATCCCATGTTGCATATCTTCTACCTGGAGAGATCAACACAAAAATATTTCAATTGCAACAAGGTAAGTAGCACAAAATACAGAGGTAATCAGGGGAAGACCAAACCATGTATTGAGAAAGTGAAATTCGAACTGCAAAGGAGGCAAGGTCTTTGACCAGAAGACCCAGAGGAGCCGGGGACACAAGGAACCAAGGGCCAGATGTAGGTCACCGAATAACGGTCGGTAACGGCCGATTTCGGCCGTTACCGACCGGTATTTGGTGATTGAGATGTAGGGGGCCTAAATTTTGCAGAATCGGTAAAATACCGATTCTGTAAAATACCGATTCTGTAAAATACCGATTCGGTAAATTTACCGAATCGGTAAATCTATATGTAGGTGGCATGAATGTGATGTTATCCCGCATTCCTTCACCCCGCATACCATCACTCTGCATTTTTAACAACGCGGGACAATTACTCCACAAAGCCATAATTCCTCAAACTTTTACTCCGCATATGCCTTTACTACGCATGCCATTACAATGCAAAGGCATCCGTGGTGTGAAGTCATATACTCTGTAAAATGTTAAATATATATATATATATATATATATATATATATATATATATATATATATATATATATGTGTATATATATATGTATATATATATGTATATGTGTATATATATATATATTTAATTTTTTATTTTTTGTTTCCCTTTACCCCTAAAAAATAATCCCACCCTGGTCCCTTTAAATACCCCTGCACCCCATAATCATAACCCACCGTTACTCCTTAAAATACCTGAGCACCCTTAAAGAGTAACCCATCCTGACCCTTAAAATACACCCTATACCCCAAAAACCATACCTAGCCCAGAACCCTAAAAATACCACTGTACCCCGAAACCCAAACCTAGCCCAGAACCCTAAAAATACCACTGTACCCCGAAACCCAAACCTAGCCCTGAACCCTAAAAATACCCCTGTACCCCAAACCTAGCCCTGAACCCTAAAAAACCCTGTACCCCAAAACCCATATCTAGCCCTGAACCCTAAAAATACCTCTGTACCCCAAAACCAAACCTTGCCCTGACCCCTAAAAATACCCCTGTAACCCATAACCCATATCTAGCCCTGAACCCTAAAAATACCCCTGTACCCCAAAACCCATATCTAGCTCTGAACCCTAAAATACCCCTGTACCCCAAAACCCAAACCTTGCCCTGAACCCTAAAAATACCCCCGTACCCCAAAACCCATACCTAGCCCTGAACCCTAAAAATACCCCTGTACCCCCCTGTACCCCCAAACCTTGCCCTGAACCCAAAAAAACCCTGTACCCCAAAACCCAAACCTAGCCCTGAACCCTAAATACCCCTGTACCCCAAAACCCATACCTAGCCCTGAACCCTAAAAATACCCCTGTACCCCAAAACCCATACCACTACACCCAAAACCATATACTTACCTTAAATTTAAAAAAGATATGATTTTAACATTCATGCATTTACAACTAATTTCATTGTAAATACATGCGTGGTAAAAGCATATAAGATGTAATGCCTTACGTTATGAAGGCATTGCGGAGTCATGGTACTTTCATAATGAAAGTATGCGGAGTCATGGTATGCGGGATGAAAATTGCGGAGTAATGTGTGTTTACCAGGTGGCACTGGATACAGTGCCACAGGTCCCTAAGAATTAGTTATTTACCATGTAATACTATTGCACGGTAAATAACGAATTCCTGTGTACATGCACATCTGTTCATGTACACCTGGGCCAATGTGTGGCACACACACATGCCCTGAGGGCATGTATGTGTGTCACATGGCACACAAGCCTGAATCAGGGGTGCAACAGGGTGTCAAAGTGACACCCTGTCCCCCTTGTCAATTCGGTATTTCCCGATTCGGTAATTGCCATAGGTTCCTATGGGCCTCAAGGCCCAAAGGAATCACTGGCAATTACCAAATCGGTAAATACCGATTCAGTAATTACCGAATATTCTCGAATCGGTAATTGATTCGGTAAAAATACCTACATAGCATTTACCGATTTTGTAAATACCGAATCGGTAAAATTCGGTATTTACGAATCGGTAAATACTAATTACCTACATCTGGCCCCAAGTAAGGTAAGTACCCAGGAACTCCACGGAGGCTGTGTGCAGAGTAAGAACACAGCCATGTGCCTAATAGAAGTCAATGGAGAAGTCACTGTTGCAGTTTAGCAGAAGGTCCCTTCCCAGAGGACCCCGAAGAATTCCCTTAGAGGACGAAAGGTTGGAGAGCCAACCCACCCATGGATGCCCCGGAGACCAGGTTACCTACACCAGGAAAGCCAGATGCATAGGGGTGAAGAGATGTTGGAAACCTCAGTAGAGGACAATGGAAGACTTGGAGAAAGGGGCCTCTGGATAAGAAGGCAGAATCCAAGTGTGGATTCTGGAAGTGAAGAACCTGTAAGCAGAGGGGACAGAGTCTATGCCACTCAGGAAACCAGGAGGCATGGAATACCAATGCCCCTGATGTCAGACGGTTCAGACGAGTTGACAGTGACTTTGTCACTGCAGCATTGAGGACCAGGCGACACTGAAGACCAGGAGCAGTGCATGTCCCATGTCTGATGTCTGTAACTAGGTGGTCGGTGTCCAACTGGATCACCAACAAGCCTTAGTAGCCACAACTTGACGTGGAGAATGAAAAGGTAGCAACGTTGGGACCAGCAAGGTCCAAGGGACTTGACAACAGCAAGAGAGGCAGAGCAAGCCCTGAGCAAGCAGGGGAGCCCACTGAAGCAGAAGACCCGGAGGAGGACCCACAGGCCAAAGGCACATGAGTTGCACGAGGAACTCTAGCAGCTCACAAAGAAGGAAGGCCCACGGTGCAGAGGATGCAGTGAGGACATTGTACTTGGCAGAAAGAGATGCTCGAGCTTCTTGTAGCCGAAAGATCTCTGGAGTGCAGAGCCAACAAGCTTTGGCAACTGCAAGTCGACAAGGGGCACAAGGGTTCGGTCCCAGCGGTTCTGACGAGGGATACTGGCTCAAAATTGCAGAGCGGACAGGTCAGGCCTCGGGAGTTGCAGAAACACCACCTGTGTTGCTCCGCCTTGGTAGTCTGTGGGATGTCAGGAACAGCAGATTACGGTCCCCTTTGTTGCTGTGCCTGCAGATGCAGAGAAGTGACTCCTTCACTCCAAGTTTGAGTTTGAAATATTTCTTAAGCGCGCGTACACCAAGCGGTTTCATGGCGCTGTAAAGTACTGAATCCCTGACGGGCAGGAAAAAGGGAACACAAGAAAAAGTAGCTTATGGGGAGAAGGCTTGTGTGAAGAGAGGTTTTTAGTGCCTTACGGAAAAGTGTGGACTGGGGGCAGGATCTCAGGTGAACCGGGAGGGAGTTCCAGAATGCAGGGGCGAGTGTAGAGAATTTGGAGCCTTCCCATTTTTTGCGTTTGAAACGAGGAACTACGAGCAGTTGTTGGGCGGAGGAGCGTAGCTCCCTGGGAGGAACATAAGGTTGAATTTCAGAAGTGATAAAAACAGGGGCTGAGCCGGACCGGGCGTTGAAGATGATGCAGCCCAGCTTAAACTGGGCTCGTTCTTGAATGGGGAGCCAGTGTAGAGACTTGAGGAGGGGAGTGAAGTGGTGTGATTTGGGCAAGTTGAATACCAGGCGGGCCGCCTGGTTCTGGACCAGCTGGAGACGTCGCACGCTGTATGCGGGCATGCCACAGTAGAGGGCATTGCCGTAATCCAGGCGGGAGATAACCATTGCCAGGACTATGAGTTTGAGGGCAGAGAGAGAAAAACCGAGAGACTTTGCGGATAGTACGGAGAGAGAGAAAGGACGAGGACACAACAGAGCTGACTTGGGAATGAAGGGAGAGTTGGTCATCCAGTTTGAACCCAAGAGTTTTTACAGAGGAAGACGGAGTTGGAGGGGGACCTAAGGAGGGGGGCCAGAAGAGAGAAGACCAGGGACTGGAGCAACCACCTGTCAACACCAACTCCGTTTTGTCGGGGTTTAACTTCAGGTGGTTGTAATTCATCCAGTCCCGGATGAAAGTCATGACAGACTGGAAATTGGAAATGGACTCGGGGGAAGAGGATAAGGAAAAAATAAGCTGGAGGTCATCCGCGTAGTTGTAATCGGAGACCTCCAGCTGTTGGAGGGCGAAGATGAGGGGGGCAATATACAAATTAAATAACAGAGGGGAAAGGGAAGAGCCCTGGGGAACCCCACATTGAACCGCAGGGAAGTCCGCCGAAAAATCACCCAAGCGCACTGCTTGGGTGCGGTCACTCAGGAAGGAGGACAGCCAGACCAAGGCCGATCCTCCGATTCCTGCCGCTCTGACACGAGAAAGTAAGATGGCATGATCAACCGTGTCAAACGGCGGAGAGATCGAGGAGGACCAGGGCCTGGGGATGGTTAGTGTCCATACCCTCTCTGAGGTTGTCAAGGACCGATAATACTACGGACTCCGTGGAGTGTGCGGGGCGGAACCCATCCTGCCGGGGGGGCTAGTACCCTATTCTCCTCCACGAAGGTACTGAGCGTTCTGGTTACATGGTGCTCCAGTACCTTCGCCAAAAAGGGCAAGAGTGAGATGGGTCGATAGTTGATGAGTACTGAGGGGTCAGCGCCTGGTTTTTTGAGGATGGGCAGGATGACGGCCGATTTAAGAGGTGGGATGACGATGCCTTGTGATAGTGAGCTATTAAGGGTGAGGGGGGGCAAAACACAGGCAGAGTAGATCTGTTTCAGGATGTGTGCTGGACAAGGGTCTAGAGGGCAACCGAACTTAACCAAAGGCAGAAGAGAAAGGAAAGATTCTTCTGTAAGAAGGGGGATGGAATCAAGGCATGCTGCGACTGGGGGTCAACAAAGGAAGGGGAGGGAAGGGGGATGTTGCTTTAATAACGGAGATTTTTTCGAGAAAAAAAAGAATTGAGGGAATCACAAAGGTGCTGGGAGGGGGAGGGTTTAAGGGTGGCCCTATCGGAGTATGCGAGGCCGTGCTCAATAGCGAAAATTTCTCTGGGCTGATTTTCGGCAGTTAGAATTTTGGAGGAAAAGTAGGCGTTCTTAGTCGCCAAGATAGATTTTTTGTACAAGGCCGAGAGGGTGATGTACTGGTTTCTGAGGATCGGACAATAGTCTCGCCTCCAAGAGCGTTCCGCCCGGCGGACGTTGAGTTTTTGAACCTTCAGTTCATCGTTAAACCAACGATTTGCGTTGTTGGTGCGCCTGGATGATACCCGCCTTAAGGGGGGCGACTAAGTCGCAACCTGATCGAAGCCATGAGTTGATGGAGTCAGCTTGTCCGAGAGACGGCAACCCGTGAAGATCCGGGCTGGATGCGGAAAGTGTGGCAGACAGCGAGGCCACATCCACATGGTTCCAGGAACGCGCTCAGATGTTTTTAGGGAGGGAGGACTTAAGGGCTGGGCTGAGGAATAGGGAAAAAGAGATGAGAAAGTGATCGGACCAAGTGCAAGGGGAGATAGACAGCGAAGTTACCGGGCAATTGAGGGACCAGATCTGATCAAGGATGTGGCCCTGGCTATGGGTTGGGGAGTGAACAGCGGGACAAAATTAAGGAAACGGAGAGACTCCGAGAACTCTTTCGATGTTGAACATTCGGCCGGGTCTGAGGTCCAAGGGTGATTACTTCGGGTATCCATGGGTCTGTTGAAGATCCTGGAAGAGATGCAGTTGACGAAGAACACTTGCAGAACAGCAAAGCCAGGAGCAGCTGGAGTCTTCCTTGGTGCAGTCTTGGTCCAGGTGAAGTCCAAGTGTCCTGAAGGTTGAGGAATGACATGGTTTCAGGCTTGAGTATTGCCCCACAACAAATCTAAGGAACCACCCACAGGTAAATCCTTTAGTACCTTAGGGAGGGGAGGATATTCCCATGTCCTTTGTCGGATTTTGCTCACGAACAGAAGCCAAGGGCTCCCTGAATTGGCTCAAACTGGGGTATGCAAGGAGGGCACCAAATGTGACCTTCAAAGCAGTTGGGTGGTGCTGACAAGCGCCCCCAGGACTTAGTAGTCCCTTCTGGAAAGGTGGTCACCTCCCTGTGATAGGAAACCTATTGTTCTACCTACCCCTGCTCGAGATTGGCTCAGCAGCAGTAGGGCAGAATCCGGTCTAGTGTAGAGGGAGATGGAGGATTGTGCCCTCTCGATTTGTTAATGTTAGTACAAAATGATTATCAAATGTTCCTTGATGGTTTTACGTGTGTGGTCTTTATATGTTATTCCATACACTAAAAAGGCACCCTGGTCTTTATTTGTTATTCCATACACTAAAAAGGCAGCCTAATAACGTTAACAAATCGAGAGGGCACAATCCTACATCTCCCTCTACACTTACCCCCACAATGGCTCTTGGGTGAAGCCTTTTGCGAGGAATGTGCCACAACACAATTGGGCCCTGACAATTGTAGCACCAAAGCCCAGAGATTTCCACCCAAACAGTTACCTATACCAGAATCCGGTCTAGGTTGGCAGCAGCACTAGCTGACTCAGACCCTGAAAGGCTATTTCTGCAAGTACAGGTGAGTACCCCAAGGGAGCCCCTCAGTAGCTGGGATCATTCTTCCAACACTGGAATCGGTGTTGGAGTATGATTACAACATGTTTGATACGAAACATGACCCGGTCGGTGCAGCCACTATATACTTCAACATCTTGGAATGATTGTCCTCTATATGTATTAAAATAGCTGACCGCGCCTACGAAGCCTGGAGAATCGACTCCGGGGTTTGTAGTGGTGTCCTACTCATGCAGGGGCACCCTCACACTTATAACCAAGCGCCCTGTCCACAGGACTGAAAAACCTGTCAGAGGGGTGACTTATAGGTTTTAACTGTAGTGACCTCAGATATAAGAAATCTTGTATCTTTCGTGAGAGGTACAAGCACCAACTCACACAGGCTGCAATGGCAGGCCTGTAGTCAGTTTAAGTGGACTCCCATGGGTGGCACAATACAGGCTGCAGCCCATGGGACCCCTGGTGCACCTATTCCCTGGGTACCCTAATACCATATACTAGGGACTTAAAAGGGTACACCAGTAGCCATTTGTAGAGGTACAAAAGTACTTACCATGGTTAATGTAGGAGAAAGCACAGTTACTGGGGTCCTGTTTAACTGGATCCCTGTCAGACTAGGTCAAAAACATACTGACCTCAAACAAAAAGCGGCGGTAACCTTGAAAGCAGATCCTACTTTTCTGCAGTGACCACAATGTCTGCATGGTGTCTTGCTCACTATCATTCAAACAACTATGTAAGTTGCTAAAAAAAAATTGTAATGAAGGCTGAAGGGCAGAGAATGTGTGTTCACACAGGGACAAATAAAGGGGAAATTGAGTGAATGGTGTCAATTATAGCTTTCACTAATGTTTCGGAGTTCCAAGCTTGTCGTTTCAGCCTATCCTGCTTCTGTCGCTTTTGGAGTAAAGTGAAAAGAACAAATGATGGACGGAATGCTGAACAAATCAAACATTCACCCCCAGTCACCGATCTGGGTTTAATCCATTGTTTTGTTCACCACGTCACCCCAGTTTGGACCAAATGATAGGCAAATCAGTCTTGACCCTGCTCCCTATGGGAACAGTCTAGCCAGAACTGCCAGTCCAGGTCCTCCCTGGACTCTAAACCAGCATCATGGGACCGGTTTCGGGGTATGACCCCGTCGTCAGCCAGGCTAACTTGAATCCAGTGCCACAGTGATGAGAGGACCTACGTCTGGGCATACCTTTCCAACTTCGAGCGACAAAAGCAAAAAGAAAAAGTGATGGACGGAGTGCTGAACAAATCAAACATTCATCAGCCATATGCAAATCAGTCGTGATCCTGCTCCACATGGGAACCCCAAACTGAGTTCGAGTGAGGAGCAAAAAACAATGGATTAAACCCAGATCTGTGACTAGGGGTGAATGTTTGATTTGTTTGACATTTTGTTCGTCATTTGTTCTTTTTGCCAGTGATCAATCCAGGTCCTCATTTGCTTCAAATGGACAATGTCAGCCATGTCCTAGCTGAAGAAGCAAGGGGGCAAAAAGTGCAGTGTTTGTTCTCAGGGAATTCAATAAATTTGGAACTGGATGTTGCCAAGAAGTTTTCAGTTCACAGTGATTGTCCTAACAGGCAAATCTCAAATGTGTATGAACTGAGTCACCACATGTCAGAGTAGCACTAATGGGTTTTAAATAACGAAGGGTGGAAGAAATCTTCTCTTGCTGGACACATCAACAACTAGCCTTGTTTGCACATTTGATACGTTTATAAGGAGGATTTCTCTACACTTATCAGCGATCCCACTTCTGCCCAAGGTGACCAAGTTGACTCTGCAATTCAAAGATTATTTTCATTGCTGCAGATTTGTTCTGCCAGTATAGATACCTCTACCTTCAGAATGATGTTTTACGGAGCAAGTGGCTGCCAATCATGTTTGGTCTGCTTTCCAGAGTGTCGGTGGAATATTTAATTGCATTATTGGCAATCTGGCTCCTGAAGTCTTTCAGTAAGGACACTTAAATGTACCTGTTGACTTTATGGCTATTTTGAGAGACATGAATGGGCTTCCAGGAGGTCTTCATTTGCATTCAAGTGGAAGAGGTTCTACTTATGATGAATCAGCAAACAGTCTGTCCCGAGAGCAATCCAGGAAAACCTGGTACTGCAGTATAGTTTTTATTTATCAACCTCTGGTTTATAGTATACTTCCATTAGTTGGTTGCTATTACTGCTTACAGTCAGTCTCCTTACACTAATCAAGTGATAAAGAATTCTCTGGAGAGTCTTGATTAAGTATTTCCTCCTATTAAACGTGTTCCTTCCTTTGAACCATTGCAACATGCTGGCACACAGGATGTTTTTGGTAAAGTTTGCTTTTTTAGTAGCTATTATAATGGCATGATGGACGAGTGAATTTAAGACTCTTAAGTGTACAGTGTACAGTACATGGTGTTCCTTTATAATTTTAATTAAGATCTCATCCTTCACTTTATTTAGATCTTTTCCTGGTCTACGTTTTTCCAGTTTTTATGTCCCCAACAGAGATCTTAACATACCCTCAATGTCCAGAGGGATTCACGTAATTTGGAAACCATGAAAAAGGTCAAACAGATCTTTGCCAATTATGGGGTTGTCTGGACAGTTCTAGTCTCTTCTAAATAGACAACTGCCAGATGGATAGGTTTTTTTGCATGGTTACTTTGTATTAAAAATGCAAATTCGTCCTAACCGGTAAGCCTATAGCCCATTTCATAAAGGGAAAGTTGGGTATTGAAGCTCTGATGAGAATTGTACCTATTCCTGATATTTGTATTGCCACCACTTGAAGATCAGCCCATAGTTCTATTTTTCTAAACATTGTCTGGACTTCAAATTGGATACTTTAGTGAGCCAGGCTCCTTGTAGATACTTAACTTTCTTGAGAGTTCAATTATGTGGCGTTGATCATGCTTTTAAGGTTCCTACTCCATTTTTCCTTCAGAGTAGCCCATAGTGTAGAGAAGAGTTTCTTGCCTATTTTGTTGAAGTTTAAATAAAAAAATAAATTCCCACCCAAGTTAAAAAATTATTTGTTATAAATATTAATATTTTATGTGATGGCTAGAATTTATAGCAAGTAATTTCATTGCAATTGTTATTAGTTTTTAAATGCAAAACATTTTATATTTTAGAATTAAAATGTTATAACTTATTTTTAACTAGATGTAGATATATATATATATATATATATATATATATATATATATATATATATATATATATATATATATATATATATATATATATATATATATATATATATAGCATCGTGCTGAGAGACCTCCGCATTCCAAGTTGGGTGCGGTGCTGCTGGCTTCTGTTTCGGCGGATTGCTTTTGTTCCAGGGTACTGGATGTTGGCTGCACCCACCCTCAATCCAGGGAGAAGTCGGGGTGGTGTCGCCATTGGCTGCACATCGGGTCTGGAGGATTCATCCCCAAACCTCCCACCCCAATGATCCTGTTCGGGTTTCGGGGGTTTATGCGGTATAGGGGACCAGAGGAGACATACAGTTTCGGAGGGCACACAGACTTGGTGAGTTTGTGAATTTCGTGACTTTACTTCCCCACTCATACTACATCCCACACGACTGTGGCATTCTGGGACCTATAGGCGCTATTCAAACTCGCCACAGTAAGACTCATTATAGGGGCGGAGTCACCAATCACGTAACTGGATGCAGTGGGATATTTAAATCTGCAAGTTGAACTGCACTGTTTGTGAACAGCACCTCTGGCACTGAAGAAGGCGGAGATAACTGCCGAAATGCATTTGCCTACCTGTGAGCCTCGAGATTAAATGCCTCCTTGAATCCCCGCAAGTGGTCACTGTTTCTTCTTTTGGAGGAGCTGTTTGGATATATATATATATATAAGTCCTACCTCCATTATTTTCTATGAGAGGGTGTTGCACTACCAGGGTTGGCTCTGTGCAATGCTACACTTACTACTTGTAGTAATGTATTCCACCATTCATTAGAATGTTCCCCCAGAACCATGGTTCTAGAATGTATATACCTGAACTCCCAAGGGCTGTTACTCATTTCCCTGAAAGCTGTGGAGACGAACGGTAATTAAACTGCAAGTGTAACTACTTACTTCGTATTTGTGGTCACTTCAGTTGGTGATGAGGTCTACCATTCACCGTCTCCATCCACGCGTGTAGATGAGAAAGAGTGGAACAGATTGAATTCTGCACTCTATATTTTCGAAGTGTCATTTTGTAGAATTCTACTTAGAAACTGCTGATGGGACATCGTTTCTCTGCTTAAAACGTTCTTCAGAATCCATAGACTGCATTGGAAAAGCTGCAACTTTTCTCCGATTTGGTGGAACACGAGGATTTTTTTTTATGAAGGGTGAATTCTGGATGTCGATGGGACATAGTGTGTTGGCACATAGCAGTCTGCAGTCTCTTCCGGTGTCCTTTTGATGCTCGTTGTTCCCTCTTCAAAGTAAGTGTTTTACTTCTCAGTTTTCTATTCTTCTCTATGACGATCACAGAGGAACAGTCTGTGTTGGCTGATAAGTGTCTGGAACCCCCAGACAGAAATCCTGTCTCGTATGGGAGCAGGAGAATTGAGTTGAAAGGTTTTTTTTTTTTAGAGTAGTTTGATGTACAAAGAGAGGTGTATGACTGGAAAAGTGCATGTTGCAACAAAAAAAAGGATTGAACATTTTAAGGTGGTATCACCAAGGGTTATTTGGAATGACTCTTAGGCCTGGGACAAAGGAACCTGTGTCTGTGGTGGATGATGGGGTACATAATGATCGTTCATCTCCTTGGGCTATCAAGTTTAGTAGTGTGTTTGATGACAACCTTGGCCTGATTAAAGGGTTTAAACATCTTATCAAGGTGAAGGATCAAGCTGTTCCTATAAAACACAAGTTGCGCTACGTACCTTTCATCGTTAGAGATGATTTAGCAGAGGAACATAAGAATGTGTGATTTGGGTGTCAATGAGCTTGTGGAATCATCATTGTGGTTTAGTCCCTTGGTCGTGACACGAATAAAAAATGGTAATCTTAAGGCCTGCATTGATTTACACAGCCTTAACAAGGAACTATGGGTTTATACACACCCTTTACCTCGTATTGATGACTTTCTTTCCAAATTTACAGGTTCAAAGTGGTTTTCAAAGATTGATTTATCTTCGGCGTACCATCATGTTGAACTGGATTCATCTTCCAAACATCCGACTGCTTCCCCTGTTGGAACGTTTCAGTTAAAAAGGATGCCTTTCGGGCTTGCCTCGGCGGCTTTCGTGTTTCAGCGCTTTATGGAAAAAGTATTGATGGGAATTTAAGACACCGTTGTTTTCCAGGATGATATTCTGGTAGCGGTAAAATGTAAGACTTCACATGACAAGAATCTTACCAAAGTTTTGAGCAGGTTACAGGAGAAGGGGATTGTTGTTAACAAGATTAAATGTGTATTTGGTGTCGAGTCCATTGAATATTTAGGTCATCGTATTTCTGGTGAAGGAATTCTTCCAAGAGAGGGGTTGATTGATGCAATTGTTAAGGCTCCATGTCCCAAATCAAAGGAACAAGTGTCCTCGTTATTGAGGATGTGTAAATTTTCTTCCAAATTTATCTCCAATTTTGCTGCTAAGACTGTTCATTTACGTGAACTTCTTAAAAAGAGAGCGACCTTTTTGTGGGATCAAGTGTCAAGGTGAATTTGAACAGATTAAGGTTGAGCTTGGTGCTTGTAAAATTGTAACTCCTTTTGATCCTTCTTTGCAATGCATTGTCTCAGTTGATGCTAGTTTGGATGGTCTTGGTGGAATACCAACACAAATCAAGCAAGGTGTTGAGCACACTGTTGGGTTCGCATCCCATTCTTTGCTTCCACGTAAAAAAAACTACTCTAATTGAGAGAGAGCTCTTAGCTTGTTGTTGGGGTGTGGAGAGATTCAAGAGCTTTTTGGGGCAGGACTTTCAAGCTGTTGACTGACCATAAACCTCTTATTCCAATTTTGAATTGAGTCGTGGTATAGGAACATGCACCCAGAAGAGCCAGATTGAGTTCTAAATTGCTTCATTACAACTTCCTTGTCGACTACATTCCTGGTGAAAGAAATATTAGACCTGATTTTCTCTCTAGATCACCTTTACCATGTTCTGAGTCAGATTTTTCTGAATGTGAGGAAGATGAGGAGTGTTTAATTGCAACTGTGGATGTTTGCAATGTTGGATTTTTCAATGAAAAAGAATGGTTTGATGCTTTGGATTCTGATTCTACACTCAGGGAGGTTAAGAATGTTATAATTTAAGGATGGCCCAAAGAAAAACACCTTGATGGTGAACTCCAACCATTTTCAAAGGTTGCTGAGGAACTTTCACTTGAGGGTGGTGAAATGATCTTATGTGGTGACAAGTTTGTGCCTCCAGTGTGTTTGAGAGATCGTATTGTTGAAGCCGGACATGTTATCTTGGACACACTAGGACCAAACGCAGAATTTGGGCTGTCTATTGGTGGCCTTCCAAGGACCGTCAAATTGAAAATGCGGTCAAAAGCTTTGTTATTTGCTGCTCAAGTGAGAAGGTTGTTAAAACTGTTACTCCTCCTAAACTAGTGATGGAGCTTCCTTCTGGACCTTGGATGAAGTTGGCAGTTGATTTTGTTGGACCTACTAATGCGTTACATAACAAGTATAAGTTTTTTCTTGGTGGTTGCAGATTATTATAGTAAATGGTGGGAGGTGCACTTTATGGTTGAGCCAAACACTCATGAAGTCATTAGATTTTTTTTAACTCTTTTTGCTAGGGAAGGATTTCCTAAAGAAATAGTGTCAGATAATGGTGTCCAATTTGTCTCAAAGGAGATGTCGAATTTTCACGGTCAATCTGGAATTGTTTACCGTCTAGTCGCTCTTTATCACCCTCAGGCCAATGGTTTTATTGGGCGCATGAACCTTATTTTGGTTGAGTGCGTTCAGTGGGCAGTATCCAGCATGGTGGAGGTAAGAGAAGCTGTTCACAGCATGTTGTGGGCTCACTGTACCACTCCGTGTGTGATTATGGGGAAGAGTTATTTTGAATTGCTGCGAGAGAGAGTGGCCACTTTGGTATGTGTCCTGCTTGGATGAGGCGATGGGGGTTGTTCTGTAAAGTGTCTACTTCTTTGTCTGGTGAGATTTCCAAACCTAGATGCGGTGGTGAATGTAGTACACCTTCTGTTTCTGTTCCCTCCAAATTTGTTTTGGAAAAGAAGGTATGGGATTCGAAAATCAAGGTGGGAAATTGGGTGAAAATTAAAATTCCACACAATGTGCATAAGGGATTGTCCAAATTTGGTCCACCTGTTCATGTAGATGCTATTTCTTGTTATGCAATCCGAGTCCATGGCAAGAGTTGGTGGAATATCTCAAGCATTTGCAGAATTCTTAATCTTGTTGTACATCAATTGGGACTGGAAGTCTGTTCTGAACGTTCTTTGGAAAAGTCTATCCAGGGAGCTTCTCGTTCTGATATCGACAAAAGTCTTGTTCAATCTCCTATGTGGAACAGTAGTCGGAGAAGAGTTCCACCGAAACGTTTGGATTTGTAATTTACATGGATACTTTTCTATGTAAATGTTTTTATATCCTTTCTCTGGATATATTTATTATATTTTATTTAGATTTTTGTTTTTCCTATTACTACTTTAGATCTGGTGTTCTTGCTTCTTTGTTCTCTTTTCTTTTTCTGGTTTTAATGTTTATATCTTGTGTGCTGTAAAGAAGGGAGATATTGTAGTAATGTATTCCGCCATTCATTAGAATGTTCCCCCTGCACTATGGTTATAGAATGTATACACTTGAACTCCCAAGGGCTGTTACTTGTTTCCCTGGAAGCTGTGGAGACGAATGGTAATTAAACTTCAAGTGTAACTACTTACTTCGTATTTGTGGTCACTTCACTACTACTTTTTATTTTTAAATAAATCTATTCTAATTATATTTGCATATAGCACCCCACCATAATTCAATAAAATCTATAAAGTGACCCTTATCGGCCCATCGCTTCTCAGTCCATAATAGTCCCACCACTTGCCCCATACACGGGTATGTTTGTGGGGTTGCAAGTGGAGTTACATTTCTGGACAATGCCGCGCCGCCAATGTCCACTCGGCCCTGTTCCCTCCTATATCTGCCAGGAGACCCATTTTGGGCGTGAGGTCATTGTGTCTTCCCAACACCTCTGCAAGTGTTATACCTTTGTGTCCCCAAAATGGCACAATATCAGGGCATTGCCAAAATATGTAAAAGAAACTCCTATTGGAGTGAGTACATTGAAAACATTTGGGTGTGGGGAGTGTTCCCGCCTGCCAGAGAAGGCATGGGGCAAGTATGTCATTGGAGATAGTTTAATTGAATATGGCTCAGCCTGGACACTTCTCCCTGGGAGCCATAATTGTAAAACGCCAGTCTGCTTTGTCTTTTTCCCCGGCCAGACCTCCGGGTTCTGCATCAGGACCCAGAGCATATCTAGGACATTATGTGCGAGGAACTGGTATATCTTGGATACACTGTGTTAGACCTGTCTGGCCTTTTGCGTAGTCCCTCCAATTTATTATTTATTTTGTCCCCTTTTTGCCCCCCATACCTTTATTAATTTTTGTGTCCACTAGCTTTTTCTAGGTGTTGGTCAAGGGGATAGGTGTTTTTTTCCCCCCTCATAGTTTTTCACCTCAGGCCTAGAGGCCTTTTCTGACAGGGAAATAGTTGGAGTCACAAAATGGTGGCTACCAACTGTCCTAACTGCCAAACCTAGAACCTGTCCCATAGAGTAGAATAGGGCGTTCCAGAACCTTCTGGTCCCTTCTGGACCCCTGAGGGTCAGCCTATAAAAGGCGGAATGCTGGACGGCCATTTTGTCTAACCAGAGAGAGTCAGCTGGAGGACAGGCTGTAACAGAAGGTGGGGGTAGGATAGTCAGAGGGTTGACCTATTGATTCACCACCCGTCCTCCCTTGGGTTACTTGACTTGTCCCCGCTGTAAGGGATTACTGGTGACCCTGGGCGCCTGACCATCCCCTAGTCTAGAGGTAAGGGGTGTGTGTAGGAGAAGGAGACTGCAGCGCTGCGGAGCGCAGTCCTCTGCCCAGTTGAAGAGACTTTTGAAGAGTGTCCCTCAAACCCCCCCCCCTTATCACCAGCCTCTGTCCAGTATTAATGAGGTTAATGCCCTTGTGACCCTGAGGGCCCTTACCGGACGTGTAGCTGGCAAATCACCTATTCCACCCATGAACTAGAGAAAGGAGAGGAGTGCCAGATTCCTGGTGAATAGCGCCGATTCCGCCGTGAGTGGGACCCCTGGGGCTTCGTTAGCGCTGTTGTGGCAGCGCCGCTGACTGGAAGGAGAAAAGGGGGCTGGTTGAGCAGTATCCAGCGCTACTGCGCACGCTCTAGGCTGAGCTAGTTGTCCTGGGCAGGAGGGGCCTAAGATCGAGCAGGCCCGCTGTGGAGACACTGCCAGCGTCAGGCGGGCGGAGCAGACTCCGTGACCGGTCCGCTTCCTTTCCGCGCATGCGCGGTTGCGCCTTCACGGAGAATTCCTCGGCAGCAGCCTGTGAGGAGATCCGAAGGGAACGGCTCCGCTGAGCCACTGACGTCCCGCCCAGCGCCGTGAGACATATCACGAAGGGCCCCTGCTTTCCTGAGGAGAGAGAGGGAGCGAGGAGGCCTGGCTTTCGGCGGGGAACAGACTTCAAGCGAAGGGGTGTGACTGTTGGCCAGATAATCGAGTTTTCACCACCAAGTAAGCTGGGAAGCCTGAGGGGAGGCAGAGGAGGACTGGGCTGCACTTCAACCTGACTGGCCTCATAAACAGGGAATGGTGCAGCGCTGATTAGTTTCCACCTACGGCAGGGGATAAAGGAACTGCTAGGTAGCAGTGCCCTGACAAGCTAATTAAGACAGTCCATATTCCGCCTGTACTCTAGAGGGCTTAAAGGTGGCAGAGGCCTAAACCAGTTAATTTGTATACTCTTTCATAGCCCCTGGTGCCTGAAACCAATGTCAGCTTGAACTGAAAAAGGGTGGGGTTGCTTAAGAAATTGATAACCTGTGCTGGAAAAAAGCCAAACTGATTCTTGGAGATAGATTATCTGTGAAAAGATTGTAGTTAACTGACAAGAGCTTAATTTCTGAAGAGGAGTTGAAAAGAGTTAATTGAAATACAGTAATATTGCATATGATCTGTTGAAATATGTAGATGTTTACCTGCTATATGTGATCAAGTGATGAGGTAAAGATAACCTAATTGTATTTGACTGTGGAAGTTTGAAGAACAAAGAAACTAAAGAAACTTTTATAAAACAGCTCGTATTTTTACACAAAGATTGGTGTAGCGTCATTTTTGAGTGGAATTGCTTGATGTTACTGCTGGGTGGCTTGCAACCTTTACACATGTGCCTCTGTTAATATTGTCTTACCCTAGACCAGGCTACCCTAGGTGACCGGTCATCACAGGTTCCAACACACTGCCACTGGGGATGCTGTCCATCAGCAAAGCGCCTCCAGCGGGCTGTATATTGGGAGATCCGTAAGATACGAGCAGTGAGCACTCTGCGCGTGGCTTAGCTGCAGACATTTGTGAAACTGTTTGTGTTGAAGCTGAACATGCACCTGTAATTCAGCAAAGGGCTTCATATTAGTGTCACCCCACATGTCCCCTAGGAATGTGATACTAATATTGTCCCACAATACCAAATCCCTCAAGTTGGTCTGTATGGCATAGGCAGCGTACCCTCCACAGAGGAGTCTGTTGCTTGAGATTGTGATCCAAATTCATGAAGCGAAGCATCACTCACCAGCATAATAGCACCACTTCAAAGCATGGGTACCAGTGTTTCACAGGGAAGTGTACTTTTTGCAAGTCTCTCTAGTGAGGAATAGCTTTTGCACTTCGGTTTAAGTAATCATTACTATTTTAACGTTGTACCACCTTTTGTGCAATGCCTTTTATTTGTAAAGAAAAAAAGAAAAATAATCTGTCTAGCTTGTATCTTTTGTAAGGTTTGTAATCAGTCCCACAAATGTTAAAGCAAGGCCTGTTTGAGTGTATGGAAGTGATTTGCCGTAATTGACAACCAAATGTGTTCCAGATGGGATTAGCACAGTGCTTGGATTAGCACAGTGCTTAGCCTGCATATGTATCCTAACTTCCCACAATTCTTTTTGTTTTTAAAAGAACTATTTTAAGAATGCCGATCACCATTGGAAAGTACATCTGAGGTCTGTGAAACATCGGAATATGGGGTCTCTTGGGAGTGACCAGCGACTGAACATTGTTGGGGAGCCTCATCACCCGCGGTCCAGAAAAAGGGTAAGCCAACAAAGCAGTCTAAATTGCCTTCCTTAATCCAGCTCCTGAATCGGTTATCCATGTTTTTTGTATCCCATAGTTTACACTGTATTCGCCTGAAGAGGTGTGTAGTCCTTTGTAAAACTTCGATTACACCCTTTCAAGAAAGATCTTGCAGTATAGGTCACTGGAGTATCAAATGGATTTGTTTCACCTACATCGATTCTGGAGTGTTTATGTAGGCTTTTTATCCTACATTTGTTAATACTGTGCTCTTAAACACTTCTGTATATATGCTGTAAGGACCATTAGTCATTTTGTTATCTAATGTTCTCACAATTTATGTGTAGATTAAAAAAAAAAAACATTTATTGGTTTATTGCAACAAACTATGAATTTTAAGAGAATGTACAAAATTCCAGTCCTCTACATTGACAATCATTCACACAGATATGCAGTCATGGACTGCTAACATAGAGCAGTGAGCAACTGTATTGACAGCGGTCGGGTGGGTGTTGAATCCCCTGCCCCCAACGGAGTATTATCCTATTTGCTGCTGTGTGTTTCAATCTCCCATTTCTTTTTCTCTCCCAGAGTTGCATCTTTATACTTCATAATTGGGCCTCCGCCTCTGCCCAAGCCAGCCCACCCGCCGCCCAAGCCAGCCCCCCCCACCCGCCGCCCAAGCCAGCCCCCTCCGCCGCCCACCCGCCGCCCAAGCCAGCCCCCCACCCAGCTCCTCCAACGCAGCACGACACGGGGCTCTCCCATTAGGCATGGGAGTCCTTGCTATTCACTGGTCTTCACCCGGGCCCTCTCCTTGGACCCGGGACTTGTTATTCCTTGGCATGATGGAGCACCTCTGTGAGGCAGGGTCAGGCTTTCTCCATGCAGTGAAAGTTCGAGACAAGATGGCGGCGTAGCTCGGAGCCGCGTTATTGCGAGATTTCGACTTCCACGTCACGTGGGCCGTTCCCTTAAGATGACGGTGGTCCTGTAGTGCGGTAATATCCAGACTTTGGGGAGACACGTTGGAGTACCGGCATTGCCCGCACCTTCGTCCTGGTGTGTGAGGACCCCTTGAGCGCTCTTCCTGCCACACTTGTGTTCTGCTTGGACATAGCATAACCCATGGGCTGCCCCTAGTTTTACTGCAACACTTGTTTTACTAGCGGGCAGTCTCTTGTTGCAGCTGTCATGAACATTGTGCCCCTTGCCCCCACTGGACTAAGTTGATGAACATGACCCTCCCACTCCCCCCGCCAAGGAACCCCCAACTGACTGACACTGGATCATTCACGTGGGTGGTGGACACGCCAACGCCTTAAGCGGTACCAGTCCAGTCAGCGCTACATGCCGCGTCTGTTATTTCCCAGGGCTTCGTGCTTTCTTAAATTGGTCTGATACCAACACACAACACCAGCTCGTACGGAGGGACAGACCCACAAAACATTATCCATAACAACTAATCGTCCCCGCATGCACTTATCAAAGAGCAACACGTTCGGGAAAACTTGTTTAAAATAAAATTGTTGCTTTGATCCTGTTGTTGCTTCCACGCACCCACCACCCTCCGGCACAAAGGCAGCCTAAGCAGAAACATATTAAAGGTGAGCAGCGGGTGTTTAATGTAGATGGCTGCAGTACAAACTTAAAAAAAGACGACACAAATGCTGCGAGTACAAACATTAAGGTACGGCCGGATCTAGTCTAAAGCAGAATTCATATTGCGTCGGTTTAAGCAATTGCTTTTTCCTTGTTATATGGCAGGAACTCATCCCGAAGGTACTGTAACGCTTTACATAAGCGCCAGTTACATTATGCAAGGATACATTCATTTTGGTAGATAAGGGGAGATTAAGTGATTTGCCCAGAATCACAGGATGTTGGACCCCATGCCGAGACTCGGATCTGTTTCCACAGTTCAAAAATCAGCTCTTCTGGCTGTTATGCCACACCTTCACTCACCTTTTCCCTTCTGAAGTAATATCTGCAGAAGGTGAAAGATCTTTGAAGTTTTTTGGGAGGGGCGGGGCTCCGAATGAGTACGATGTCGAACTCTCCGGAGAGTTCTTACTTCTTGCAAAATAGAAACGTAACCTTCTGTTGTCAACACATTTAAACGTTCCCTAGAACCTGACTGATGTGCATATGGAAACACTAATCGTGGACAGGTTGAGAATTTGAGAATGCATACCTTTTGGTAGAACTATCACCATCACAAGAAACGTCTTTAAAAATAAATCCGAAAGGAGGTTCACGTTTTCTTGATATATTGAGTCTTCTTAAAACCCCCCCGACCCCCATTCCTTCGATTGCACCACTCACTTTCCATTAGGCTTTCCAATTAACTGGGGCGCTTCCTGCCTTTGTAAAAGCCGAAGAACAGCTTAATAGCTTTGGCCTCCCCCTGCCTCTCGTGTCATTAAGTGAAGGTTCGACACCATAAAGGGAGCACATCTGCGCCAAAAACCCTTCAAGCAGAAACTTCCCGCTGCAAACGCTTCTGCCATGACATAGAGAGAGAGGGTTTCTGCGCCAGCTCTCCCCAGATACAAATCTACTCGATGGGCTCATGTTGGGTATCCTCAGTTTTCTACTGCACTGAAATACATACATAAGTGCTACGACACAGATGGCATGAGTATGCAAACAAAAAGTTGTTAATCTGCACCTACGGATTTTGCCAAATAACACGTTCCTGAAGTACCGTGCAAAATACGCCAGTCGCAGGTAATCCTATTGCGAAAGGGATTTATGCTGCCATTAAAGAGTAAATGACTATTTCAAGAGTGAGAAGGGCTGAGAGGATTTAGAAAAAAATACCATCGAACTCTCCACTTCGTTCTTAAACTTTCTAGTGAAACCTTGTCTCGCCCCCCCCCCCCCCCCCCCCCCCCCCCCTGTGGGATTTACACTCAAGCAATATTACATCAGTGTGGCATCTTAATATTAGTGAGTGAAAGAAATCACATTTATACGGCATCCTTTTGTGACAACCTTGCACTCATAAATCCTCAAATTCGCGCATGTAATTTGGATTCTATGTATCCTTGTCTGTTTATTATCCCTAGTTTTTGTAAGTTTCACGGTGTATCTATTGATCGCCCTCGCGCACTCTCCCTCTATCTCCCTCCCTCTATCTATCCGCCCTCACTCCATCGCCCTCCCTCTATCGCATCACCACAGCATCACTCAGCGCCACCACAGCATCACTCAGCGCCACCACAGCATCAATCTGTGCAACCATTCAACAACAACTGGTTCAAATATGTTCTCTCAATGTTTCAAGCTTTATTACAAATGTCACAAAAAGATGTTAATATTTCACTTCTGTTCTTGGATTTTCGTCACAATAAAATACACTGAACATAATCTTCACAAGTTATTTACAAAAGTTTTAGCTGTTGCAATTATAAATTACAATAACTTTTATTTAAGTATTAATTATTTAAAAAAATTAGAAGCTTTTATTTGTAATATCATTACATCTAAGTCGCGTAAATACAACACATATTGCATTACAAATGCTATAGGTGTCACATTTGCAAAAGTTAAAAGTATTGGCATTGTAAATGACAAAGCTATTTCGCTATTTTCAAAACCAACACATAAATGAAACATTTGTCATTTACAATACCAATAGCTCAAACTTTCCTAATGCGAGACCTATTGCGTTGCAAATGCGTGTTTTTGTTCGGCACAGAGAGATTAAGTGATGGAATCACAGGATGATGGGCGCTGGTGCCGAAACTCGAACCCAGTTCCCCGGGTTTGAAGTCGACCGCCCTAGCAGTCAGGCCACATCCTCTCCCCAAATTCCAAATTATAACCTGTTCAGGTTAGAGCAAGGTTATCAAAGATAACACCCCTTTGTCCTAAGACTGCAGCCCCCTTAAGCAGAGTTCCAGTTTTTATCCTAGTTCGGGAATAGTGCACGTTGGGGTAAAGTTTTCATATCAATTGTGTGAAACCCACACAAACGACTCTCTGTTGTACTGCCGGGTCACCCCCTTTTCAGATTATTCCATGTTTCCTAGGTCTGCCACTCATCGGGTCCTCATCCTGCATAGGATAGCCGGGGCATTTTATCCAGTGTCTTGCAAGTCATGGTTTGTGATTTGTGAACAAAGTTTTCTGGCAACACGTATGAAACCCAATCTAAGAATCGAGATTCATGCATGAAACGGACATGTGAGGCTTGGCAAAATGGCTGTTTCATCTAGCCGCAGATTCCTTACCTGGAAATTTTCAAGCAGTATTCCTGCAAACTGGTAGGTGGCATCGCTCGGCTCTGTGTCGGCGGCGCTGGATGCAACGTGTGGTGCCTATGTAGGAGCCACCCGAGTTCTCTGACCTCAGTTATTTTCTTTCCATGCCAGGTTTTTTGAGATTTGCATCTTCTGGTGTCTTGGGGGTGTCCCCTAAGAAGTCAACAGACTTTAAACCATGTGTTGCCAGTCAGAGGCAGATGTCAGTGACAGACCCTCATCTGGTTAGCAGATGGTGCTTTAAGCAGGGCCACGCCTCCAAGACCCATGAGGACTGCTGCACCATGAATCCCAAGGCACTACGTGAACAGTCCCTGAAGCTCGCCACCTGACAACCCTGCAACACACTTGTTCAGAAGGTCTTGGACCGCTAATGGAGCCACTCCCGAAAATCATCACGATCCAGGTTGTCGGGTAAGTCCCGCAAGTGAAAGAAGTCAAAGCGGTCTCAGACTTCTCCACGCCAGTCCCGAGTCATCGTATCCGGTGTGGAAGCATTAACACTCTAGACCCTGCTCCGTGGTGGTACCTGTGCCAGTGTCCGTTTCATGCCTCCCTGACTTAATCCGAGCCGCAGCACCTCTTGCACATCTCAAGAAATTTAATGAGGCGATGCATGTCATATTTGGGTGGCCCACCCCCTCTGGAGCACCTGCCCCATGGTTGTGAATATATGCATTGTGCCATAATGCACCATGAATGTGCAATCTCAGATGTATGTGACTGAGGGAACCTGATGCTTCGGCTTAATTATATGCTACCTACAGCATGGACATTATTAAGGGGATCTTGCTTTGTAGAGTTATTCTTGCAAGCTATCTCTCCCAGGGACTCTACAAGTATGCATGTTTTTGATAGCTTTAAATATCTCCTCTACAATAACTTCTCCCTCTGTTATGGACCTCCCTTCTTGAGTCAGGGATGGCATTCGCAGTCGTCGTAAGATTTCTTCAACAGCGGTAGTATCCATAATTTCTGAAATATGCAGGCTTTCAGTGAATGATGCAAATGTCTCTGCTATATCAAACGAATGGGAAAATCTGTCCCATTGTATTTAATATAGTTTGGATAGCTAGTTGGTAATTTCCTTTCGTGAAGTTCAAAGGCCAATTGCCATGCTGCCATTTCAGTTTTATCAATGCCAGTTATATTTTGATGGAGAAAAGAGTTGAGGACAAATGTTCTCATTCCAGTTCTGTCTGCAGATCCGGGGTTTGGTGAAATGTGTACGAGGTAGTCAGGTGACTGATTCCTTTTGTCTGGCCTCTTCTGATGTCTTGCAGTGCTCTGTCACGGAGTTCCTGTATCATTAATCCCATCCAAGTGTCTGTGCTGACTGCCCAAAGGAGCTGGATTGATGTGGATGAGCATTCATTTGTCACATTAAATCACCTGGTGGAGAGGCACAGTGAAAGTCCTTCTCAGACTTACACTGGGCATATGATCTCTATCGACCTTCAGCTCTATCATGCACATGTGACTGACTTGGTGGAGCTCCTGAACTTTAGTCCTCCGCAGGCAAAAGAACTGATGAATAAACTAAATGAGCACAAGATGACATACATTTATCCTTCACTAGCTACAAGTACCCCAGACTCATTAACCATTTGTCTGGCTTGGGAACGGCATACCCATGACTTTGCCATCAAATCTCAATTTCAACTTATCCAACTAAAATATCTGCATCGCACCTAACTCACCCGTGGGAAGTTGTGGCGATTTTGTGGCGGAGATGTACTTCACACACTGGGTACCCTATCCATACAGTTAGAGCTGCAGGATGATTGACCCTTTCTGGGAAGTGGTGCTATCCTCTGTGAACAAAGGCCTGAGCTAGACGTTGCCCGCAGACCCCCATATTCATGTTGATCTAGATTCCAGTAATTTTAAAGATGGCCCTGCTGTGTTTGGGGCCCCTAGTAGCTAAAAGATCATACTAAGCACTGGATGGAAACACCCCACCTCACGCACTTTAAGGGAAAAGGGATTAGACCAGTGCATGACCATAGTCACCTATCTACTTGGCTAGAAAAGTGCCCATTATAAAATCTGGAATCCTTGGTATTGCTATCGTAGGATTGTTTTGGACCCTTGTGAATCCTAATCCCTGGTCAGTTGACACTGAAGTGTTTGCTTATGGAAATGGGAAGAAAAAATTGGGTTGCAGCTGTGGCTATTAGGGTGCAATACTTGTGACTGCTATAATGATTGTCATCGTAAATGCTATCAAGTTTTACTGCTTCAACTGTTATCTGATTACATGACTTTGGAAAATTATAAAATTTGGTTTATTTTCTATAAAATAGTAGCGTTCTCCCCCAGTGTGTACTGCACTTCAAAACTTTAAAAGACCAACTGTGTTAAAAGGTTGCTAACTTTTCAGTTTCTCAAAACATGACTTTTTAAAAGGTCTTGAAGTGGGGGGAAAGGCATAAATAAACACACCCGTATTACAGCGCAGTCTACTAATCCAGGAAAAACACAGCAACATTGTTGAAAGTGGTTCATATTTTTGAAGAGGACGCCTAACTAATCCAGAGGTAAAATGTGCAGTAGTCCAAAGGCGCAAACTAACATTGTTGGGTCTGCAGACTGTTGCTATATTGTAGTTGACAGAAATCATCTTAAAGAACTTTGCACTACACGTGTCTATGGATTTTACCATACTTGTCTAGTTACTCTACAGAAAATCTGGAATTGTCTCAGTAGCTGAAACTGAGTGCTTGTGCACGGGACCTTACATGCCGAGCCACACCTGTCATTTGAAAGTCTCATTATCTACAGTAGTTTGAAGTAGCCGCTGTCACAACTTTTATGCCTTTATACTGAATCTACTTCCTATTTATTTTAAAAAGTATGGCAGTGCCTCTATATTTATGTATGAACTGCTCTTGTATATGGTATAGATGATGGATTTACTATGGCCTCAAGTTTTCATTTTATAGCTTAAAGCAAAAGTACAATTTCCTGGCCCCTGGTGTTGCACTAAAGGGTGCAAAGGAGTCAAATGTCATATAATGTTTTTTTTCTATCTGAAAGAAACATGTAGTGATAGATTCCTCACCTTAGAATTACACCCAGGCGTCAGACTGGATCCGGAACGTATTTCGTCAGCAGTACCCCTGCGCGTCGGTATGAGTCATCTTGCGGCTCCGCAAGCTTCGTTGACGTCGTCGCCAAGATGGCGTCGCTGGAGCTACTTCGACGCGGGCTGACGTCCGTACTATATTTTTGTGCGGCAGCAAGCGCAGATCCGGGAAGAACACGTACTCTCAGTCAATTTTTGACTGAGCTTTTTCAATTTTTTTTACTTCATTTTTTCTGAGTCGATAGACTCCTGGTGTCGTAGGAATACCCAGTTTCAAGAACTGCGGGGACTGTCACCGCATGATGTCGGTGATGGACCCGCACCGCCTGTGTCTCTACTGCCTAGGGCGCGACCACGACTCCAAGTTGTGCCCCCGACAGCCGGGCAATGGCACGAAGACTTTGCGGGAGCGGTCCCGAAAGTTGCTGGAAGTCCGGCAGTCGGCTCAAGGTCCCGGTCCCGTGGAAGGTCCAGGGACCGGTCGCAAAGCTGTCACCATCGCTCCTCTGGATCGAAGTCTTTGCACTCTGGGTCAGGTAAGTCGAAGCATTCTAAAAAGAAGTCCAAGAAGTACAGTCGCTCTAAGACTTCTCCTCGCGGCTGAGGGTGCGGGTGGTGCCACCCCCCAGCTATGTCGCCGCTGGCCTACCTGCCTTTTCCAGGTCTGTCTGTGACTCCTTCACAGGTGCAAGAGTTTCTTGCTGCCATTGCCCGACTCTTTGGGCTGCCTGGCCACGCTGGCATGCCTTCGGGCCCGACTGGGGTCCAGCCCTTCCGACGCCGGTGGTTCCGACCCCGTCGTTTGCTCTGGCCCTGTCTCCGCAGGACCTATCTGGATCAGGGCTCGGATCCTGGGTGACACCGGTTGACCTGATCACACCTCCACCGGTGTCGACCCCACCTCTGGCACCACCTCCGACGTCGTCCCTGGTTTCGGCCCTGAACCGGACGCGATGCCGGGACGGTGTCGATCGACGCCGAATCCCAAGCTGATGGGGCCTTTCTACCCCTACGTATGTTCTCCTCTTTCACAGACTTCGGAGGACTGGGAGGGGTCTGAGGACCCTCTCAAACAGCATTGCGGTGATGACCCAGACTGCGCAGAGGATTTGGGGAATGCCAGTGGTCTAGACACCTCGCCTGACCTTGGCATGCTATCTCCTCCTTCCGTGGCTACGGAGGAGGGAGCATGTTACGCAGTGGTGTTGCGTAGGGCGGCAGAGGCTCTCCACCTCAAACTTCCTACAGTGGCCATTAGGACTAACCTCCTGGCTGAAGTGCTTCAACTGGCGGCAACCTCTTCGGAGCCCTTGCTGCCTTTTAATGATGCACTGTCTGACGTACTTTTGAGCACTTGATCCAGGCCCAACACAGGGGCTCCTGTTGACAGGAAAGTGCCCCGCGCCATCGCCCTGCTCCGTGTGACCCCCTCTTCCTCTCCCAAAATCCCACCCTTGAGAGCTTGGTTGTTTAAGCCTCCACTTCCAGAGCGCATACCCTTCCGCACCTCCTGATCGGGAATCCAAGAAGCTGGAGCAGCTTGGCAAGAAACTGTTTTCATCTGCCAGCTTAGGTAGCTGCAGTTAGTGAACACCCCATGCCTCTTGGACCGTTACTCCCACCCTGTATGGGACACTGTTGCGCAGGTGCTGCCCAACTGCCCGGAGGAGTCCCAGGCAGTACTCTCCCAAGCAATTGCAGCTGGAAGAGAGGCAGCAAAGTTCACCATTCGTGTTGGGCTTGATATCGCCGACTTGCTGGGCAGAGCGATTTCCACAGCGGTGGTGCTTAGGCGCCGTGCCTGGCTGAGGACTACTGGCTTCTCGGGGGATGTCCAAAACACCTTGATGGACATGCCTTTCAATGGCATTTGCCTTTATGGCAACAAAGCGAACAGTGCTTTGGAGTGCTTTAAGGACTTGCGGGCTACGGCCAAGTTCTTAGGTCTGTCGGCCACTCTGCCTTCTGCTTTTTGCTCCTTTCGTGGCCACGGAAGGGGTGCCCCACCACGTCCCTTTCAGAGCCACAGGCCGGTGCAGCAACAATCTTAGTGCGTCTGTGGACGTGGGAACCGCTGAGGCAGTTCTGGGGGCCGGCGGGCAGGTCAGTCCACCGCCACCCCGCAGCATCCAATGCAAAGCCTTCTTAGTCCGAACTTTCAGTCCGATCAAAACGCCAGTGGGCGGCAGAATCCGCCATCATCTCCACCACTGGCGCAACATCACCTCAGACAGGTGGGTGCTGCAAATAGTCCGAAGGGGCTACTCCCTCCCCTTCAAGACTATCCCTATATCCATGCCACCTCAGTACCACCGCATGTCGGGGGACCATCTTGCGCTTCTTCAGCAGGAAGTCACGGCCCTCTTGGCCAAGGGGGTCATCGAGCGAGTTCCTGGGCCAGAAGTTGGTCGTGGTTGCTATTCCCTCTACTTTCTGGTCCCCAAGAAGGACAAATGCCTGTGTTACCTTGGACCTCAGGAACGTCAACCGCTTCCTCCGGAAGAAGTTTAAGATGTTGACGCTAGCTTAGGGCTTGTCTGCCTTCGACCCTGGAGACTGGATGGTTGCGTTGGACTTGCAGGACACATTTCCACATCCCCGTCCTGCTGGCCCACCGGCGTTACCTGCGGTTCATCGTAGGCCACAAGCATTTTCAGTTTACCGTGCTCCCCTTTGGCCTTACCAGCGCCCCTCGAAAGTGATGTGTGAGAAGTTGGCCTGGTATATGATGCTCACTAGTTCTAGTGATCACCTTGTACCATGCCAAGCAACCGTTATGGTGGAGGTTGTAAAGTCAACCTTATAGACAAGCTATCCTAGGGGTAGCATGGACTAAGCAGTCTTAGGCTAAACTCTGTAAAGGCATGTGAAGCAAGCTGTTTTACCATACACAATCCCCTTGAATACCAAATGAAAGGACACCACACAGATATATATTGAAAATATATATAGATTTATTTCTACAAATATCCCCTATACTCTTTATGAGCACAGAAGCAAATGCGTTAAAACAAAACACAGTTTAAATATACAAAAGTTGCACAATTATGGATGAGCCCTAGGGGCCACCTAAACCATATACTAAAATAGTGGTATAAGAACCACTATGGGGAAAGTGAAGAGGCCTGGGGAATCGCTGGAGCTGTTCGGGACTAGCAGTGAAGAAGTCGGGAAAGGCCCGCGGGAATCGGGTGCAGTGCTTAAAGTGCACGCATGCACCAATACAATGTCAATGGTGCGTAAAAGTTACAAAGTTAGTGTTTAAGGAACCTTCCGCTGGACCTACAAGGATACAACTTTAGACACAGGCACTAGAGGTGTATACCAGTGGGGGAACACCGGCGTTGCTGAGTTACCTCACCCACAGGAAGCGGGTGCACAGGTGCGAAGTAGTGTCGGGTTTCGTCACGCAGGTCGATGGTGCTTGGAGCTGAAGATGCTGCAGGCGGGTCGTCGAGAAGAGTTCCGGTGGATCCAAGGGTGGATCTGAAGAGGTGAAGACCTGAAAGCAGAGGGGACAATGTTCAAAGTCACTAGCCAGTGACTACCGTGGAACCAGGAAGGAACCAGGCAATGTCGGGTGCAAACAGGTGATGAAGGGAAGATTGTCTCTGCAGCCACGTGGACACGAAGAGGTCAAGGACGTCCAGGAGTCGATCACGAGCTGTCCCACGATGGCTCTCGCTGATGGCGGTGTCGGCAACTTGATTGGAGCAAACAGGCCTTGGCAAAAGCAAGTCACGCAGGAATCGATGCAAGCTTCTCACTCGGACCAGCAAGGTCAGAGCGGGTGCTCCTTTTCAGGGGAGCAAGGGCCAGTCTGGAGCAACCAGACCAGCAGTGTAAATCGTAGGTTTCGTCGCCAAGATGGCCGGTCCCACGTCTCTCGGTGCCTCCACGGGTCTCTTCTTTTCAGGGACTGTGGATCGGGCTCTGAGATGTCTGGGAGTCTGGGTCCTGTCAGGCTCTGGGCTCCGGCTCCGGCAGGAGGCGGCGGCAAAGCAGACGTCGAGTTGCTGGTTGGTGCCTGTATTCACAGGGTGGTCACTCCTTGGCCACAAGGGAGATTCTCTTCAGTCTTCTGTGCAGCAGAATGTCGAAGTCCAGTTTTCTTCTTAGTTTCAAGTCGAGTTCAGGATGATCTGAAGTCTCAGGACACAGCTCCTACTCTTATTCCAAATCTGGGGGCCGGATCACCTACTAGGTCCCTCCTCTGGGTGGGACCAGGAAGGGGGGTGGTTACACCCCCTTTCCTTTGTCCAGTTTCGTGCCAGGACTGGGGCTGGAAAGCCCCAGCACCGGTTTGAACTGGCCTATGCACAGGGACACCTTGTGTGCCCCAGGCATGTCTGATTCTATTCAGTCCTGTCCTACCCAATACACAATCCTGTCTGGGGTGGTGCTAGCACCTCCCAAGGCAGGAAACCCTTTGTCCAAGCTGCCCTCGCTGGAAGGACTCCCAGCAGCAGGAGGTCAGACTTGTCTGTGGTGGCAGCATCCATTTTGTGATGCTGAGGCTCTGTTTAACTTTACCCGGGTTTCAGGTTATGTACATGTCGTGTCCCTCTAGAAGGGTGGAATGCTACCCCCGTCGCCAGAACTGTCGAGGGGGTAGTGTTCCAATTCGTATGACACCTTACTCGACATGTTTTGATAAAGCCAAACCAAAGATAGCATTTAACCGCGAGGATTATAATGCACTTAAGAGTATATGGTATGGCAGTATCATGGAACAGCTAAAGGACATGGTTCCGAACGCTGCAGACAGGCTCAGCTCATGCCAGAACACCATCTCACATATTTCCAAGCACTCTGCCTCCAGGATTGATGAGGCCTTCCATAGGAGTGGCTGATAGGAACATATGTGTCCTTTTTAGGTTAGGTATAGGCATACTACACCTAAGTAAGGGGAGATTACACCGACTTACCCCAGCTGAGTGATCAGCCAGTTGTGTCAAATATGGAGGCCAGACCAGGGGTGGCACAATACGTGCTGCAGCCCCTGGAAGCACCTATGCCCTGGGTACCTGGGTACACTGTTACAGGGGCCAATAAGGTGAACCAGTTCCAATTTCGTAATGCACCTAAAGTGCATTGGCAATAATTTAGAGAGAGAACAGCAGGCTGTGGGTCTGATTAGCAGGCCCACAGCCACATTAAGTCATAAACCAGTGAAGCAAAAAGCAAACATTTGGGGTGACCATAGGATAGCAGACCCTACTCTCCTACACAACCCCCCCCCCCCAAACGCAGGGACATTAGACTAACCTTGACCAGTTGGGTCTTCATGTTCTAAGTGGAAGTACCTGGAGAGACCATCTGCATTACCATGGTCAGTCCCTGGGCTGTGCTCCACTGTAAAGTCCATCCCCTGTAGGGAAATGGACCACCTGAGCAGTTTGGGGTTTTCACCCTTCATCTGATTAAGCCATAAGAGGGGCTTATGGTCGGTCTGAATCTTGAAGTGAGTGCCAAACAAGTATGGTCTCAACTTCTTCAGGGCCCACACCACAGCAAAAGCCTCCCTCTCAATGGCTGACCAACGTTTCTCTCTGGGGGTCAGCCTTCTGCTAATAAAAGCAATGGGCTGGTCTTGACCATCTACATTAAGTTGTGAAAGCACAGCTCCCACTCCCAACTCAGAAGCATCTGTTTGGACAATGAACTCTCTTGAGTCGTCAGGACTCTTCAGGATAGGTGCAGAGCACATGGCCTTCTTCAGGTCATCAACTGCCTTTTGACAGCTTACTGTCCACTGAACCTTTTTGAGCATCTTCTTGGATGTCAGATCATTAAGAGGAGTCACAATGGACCCATAGTTCTTAACAAACTTCCTGTAGTACCCAGTCAGGCCCAAGAAAGCTCTGACCTGAGTCTGGGTAGTTGGAGGAGTCCAGTCCTTTATGGTCTGAATCTTACTCTCCAGTGGTTGAACTTTGCCTCCACCTACAAGGTGGCCCAAGTATACAACCTTACTCTGCCCTATCTGGCACTTGGTTGCCTTGATAGTGAGGCCTGCCTTTTGCAGAGCCTCTAGCACTTCCTTCAGGTGGACCAGGTGATCCTCCCAGGTGGAGCTAAAGACAGCAATATCCAGATATGCTGCGCAAAAGTCATCCAACCCAGTAAGGACTTGATTCACCAACCTTTGGAAGGTGGCAGGTGCATTTTTCAAACCAAAGGGCATTACCACAAATTGATAATGCCCACCTGGGGTAGAAAATGCTGTCTTGGCTTTGGACTCCTCAGCTAACCTGATTTGCCAGTAGCCAGCTGTCAAGTCAAATGTGCTCAAATACTTGGCAGAAGCCAATTTGTCTATGAGCTCATCTGCCCTTGGAATAGGGTGTGCATCTGTCCTGGTGACAGCATTGAGTCTTCTGTAATCCACACAGAATCTCATCTCTCTCTTTCCATCTTTGGTGTGAGGTTTGGGGACCAGAACCACTGGGCTAGCCCAGGGGCTCTCTGAAGGCTCAATGACACCTAATTCCAGCATCTTTTGCACGTCAGTCTTGATACAATCTCTGACATGGTCAGGTTGCCTGTAAATGTTGTTCTTTACAGGAAGACTATCACCAGTGTCCACCAGATGGGTACACCAGTTAGTCTGACTGGGTGTCAGGGAGAACATATGTCGATATGACTGCAAAACCTGTCTACAGTCATGTTGCTGATGTTCAGTGAGGCTGCCATATAAGGCCACACATCAACTGATCCATCCTCAGGGTTCTGAGTCAGCAGGTCTGGGAGAGGGTCACTCTCTTCCTCCTGCCCCTCATCTGTAGCCATGAGCAAGCCCATGTCTGCCCTGTCAACATATGCTTTCAGCCTGTTAACATGGAGCACCCTGTGGGGCCTCCTGGGAGTTCCAAGGTCCACCAAGTAGGTAACCTCTCCCTTTTTCTCAATGATTGTATGGGGTCCAGACCATTTGTCTTGGAGTGCTGCTGGGGCCACTGGCTCCAACACCCATACCTTCTGTCCAGGCTGGTACTCAGTCAGGACAGCCTTTTGGTCATGCCAAGCTTTTTGTAATTCTTGGCTAGCCTCAAGGTTTTTGGATGCCTTCTCCATATACTCAGCCATCCTGGAGCGGAGACCAAGTACATAGTCCACTATGTCTTGCTTGGGCTTTTTGAGAGGTAACTCCCATCCTTCCCTCACCAGACATAGGGGTCCTCTTACAGGGTGCCCAAACAACAATTCAAAGGGGCTGAAGCCAACCCCTTTTTGTGGGATCTCTCTGTAAGCAAACAAGGCAGGGCAGAAGGATATCCCATCTTCGCCTGAGCTTTTCAGGTAATCCTTTGATCATGCCCTTGAGGGTCTTGTTGAACCTTTCAACAAGCCCATTGCATTGTGGATGATAGGGAGTGGTGAACTTGTAGTTGACACGACATTCCTTCCACATAGCTGTTAAGTATCCTGACATGAAGTTGGCACCTCTATCAGATACTACCTCTTTAGGAAACCCCACTCTGGAGAAAAGTCCAAGTAAGGCCCTGACCACAACAGGAGCTGTTGTGGTCCTAAGTGAAATTGCCTCTGGGTACCTGGTGGCATGGTCCACCACCACCACTATGAATCTGTGCCCAGATGCTGTAGGGGGATCCATTGGACCAACAATGTCAATCCCCACTCTTTCAAAGGGCACCCCCACCACAGGTAGTGGTATTAGGGGGGGCCTTTGTGGTACCACCTGCTTTGCCACTTGCTTGGCAGGTTACACAGGAGCGACAAAACTTCTTTGTATCTTCTGACATGTGAGGCCAGTGAAAGTGACAGACAAGTCTGTCCCAAGTTTTGTTCTGGCCTAGGTGTCCTGCTAAGGGAATATCGTGTGCCAAGGTAAGAAGGAAGCCCCTAAATTGCAGAGGTATGACCAACCTCCTGGTTGTACCAGGCTTGGGGTCTCTACCCTCTGAATAAAGGAGCCCATCATCCCAATAAACTTTATGGGTACCTTGAGCATTCCCAGCAGCCTCAGCAGCAGCCTGCTGTCTGAGGGGTTCAAGAGAAGGACAGGATAACTGAGCCTGCCCCAAGTCTGACCTAGAAGGCCCCCCTGTCCCCAGAAACTCAACCTGATCAGGTTCAAGCTCTATAGGGACAGTTCCTTCAGGGGTCTCAAGATCATCTTCCTGTGAAGGCTGATCCTCACTTGTAGGCATTTGGGAAGGCACAGCCTTTACCCTCATGTTCCTTGTCTTGGAAGGTGCTTGGTCCATTGTTCCAGGATCCAAGACCTGAGGTTCAGAGAGGCACTTTTTGGCCTGTGACCTGGTCACAGCAAGGACATGTGATGATATCCCTAACATCTCTGCATGAGTCCTGTACTCAACTTCTGACCATAGAGAGCTCTCCAGGTCATTGCCCAACAAACATTCTACTGGGAGATCAGCACTAACCACAACTCTTTTTAGGCCAGTTACCCCTCCCCAGGAAAAGTTAACATTTGCCACACTATGTGTAGTAGTGACATTGCTGGCATTGGTCACCAGGTAATTATCAGCTGGTATGTACTGTCCAGGGTCCACAAAGCTAGGCATCACCATAGTGACACTGGCACATGTGTCCCTGTATACTTGAGCCACTTTTTCATTAATTATAGGTGTCTGTCTACTTGCCCAGGTTACTGGGACTGACAGTAGGGGACAAATCAATTTCCCCATCACAAATCGGAACAGCCTGTGTAGGGGTTCTGACTAGGCCAGAATCTCCCTCCGTTCCCAAGGTGATACCCACTACCCCCTTAGTCTGTGGACCAACACTGCCAACTGTACTAGTGGGTGCAGGTGCCTTAGGGGCTGCAGTGTTGGTGGCTCCACCCTTTTTACACTCACTTGTCCAGTGAGAGGTGTTTTTACAAAAACTACACCAGGGTTTTCTTTGACCTTCTTTCTTCTTCTTGGAAGTTTGGGACCCACCCTCAGTATTAGTTTGGGGCCCTGTTGAAGACTTCTGGTCTTTAGCTTTCTGCTCCCCACCCTTCTGGTCTGTTTTCTTCTGGTCACCACCCTGGTTCTCGTTCTGGTTCTTTTGCTTAACTCTGGTTCTGACCCATTTGTCTGCCCTCTTTCCCAATTATTGGGGAAAGGTTAGATCTGAGTCAACCAAATGTTGATGCAACTGCTGGTTCTGACAGTTATTTAAAATCTGTTCTCTCATAAGCAAATTGTACAGTCCTTCATAGTCTGTAACCTTACTTCCCAGCAACCAGCCCTCCAGAGCCTTAGTGGCACATTCAACAAATTCAGACCAGTCCTGAGTCTGTGTCTTCTGGGTATCTCTGAACATTAACCTGTACTGTTCAGTGGTTAAGCCTAACCCATCAATCAGAGCACTCTTCAGGACCAGGTAGTTTCTAGAATCCATATCACTAACTGTGAGGAGTCTGTCTCGGCCTCTACCTTCAAAGGAGAGCCACAAGATTGCTGCCCACTGCTCCTGAGGGACCTGCTGTACTCTGCAGGCTCTCTCGTGCAGTCATCCATTTGTGGATGTCATCCCCACTCTTGTAAGGGGGCACAATCTTACTCAGGTTTCTATTGTCATAGGACCTGTCTTTATCCTTTTGGATATTGCTGCCACCAGTGGATCCTAATCCACTCTCTCTAGGCTGCCTTGCTCTAGCAAGTTTCTCTTTGGCCAGGGCAACTTCTAAATCTTGCTTCTGGATCCTAAGTTCAGCCTCTCTCATTTTGGCCTCATGTTCCCTTCTCTGAGGGCTAGACAACTCACTTCTGGAGTGTCCATGAGAACCTCTAGAAGCTTGGGAGGCATTGGACTCACCTGAGTGATTCCTTCTCCTCCTTTGCTCCTGGTTAAGTCCACTTGGGGGTCTGAATGGGTTGGACCCACTTTCAGTCCCAAATGTGCTTAAGTTAGCCAGGTTAAGCCTGCTGACCAGCACCTGACTATTTCTTCCATCATCAGACCCACTTTTCTCCTCTTCCTCCTCTTCTTCCTCATCCTTTGGCTGAGTATCTCCAGTGACCTGGTCTTCCTCATCTATCTGGATGACAGTGGCAGGGGTGTCAGTGTTGTCATCTTCAGTGGGAGAGCCTCCATCTCCAGTCCCTGAGGGGCCTGGTTTGGAGGTCTTTAGAGCTTCAGACTGGTCTAAAAGCTCTCTGAGGTGACTTGCTGTAGGGGTAGGGCCCGTTTTGATTCCTCTTAAGGAACACAGCTGCCTCAGTTCTTTAAAAGTAAAGATAGCAAATTTGGATGGTGCCCTTGGAGGGTCACTCTCAACAGAGATAGGTCCAGTGGATCCCTCTGCTCCAGACAATGCTCTAGTGTGGGTGGATATGTTGCAATCTACCTACACTTGTGTTTTCCTACAAAACCTATCTAGTTGTTGTAGTCAGGGTGTGCTACTCCCTATCCTCTACAACAACTAAGTTCAGTAGAACTTAAGTATACTAGTCTTGTTTTAATGTACCTATCCGGTACCTGTATGATCTTTCAAATGATACTCTCAAAGATTGTAATGGTAAAACAGCAAGCTCAAATCCCAATCCGCTGCTCACCAATGTGAGAAGTTGGCCTGGTATATGGTGCTCACTAGTTCTAGTGATCACCTTGTACCATGCCAAGCAACCCTTATGGTGGAGGTTGTAAAGTCAACCTTATAGACAAGCTATCCTAGGGGTAGCATGGACTAAGCAGTCTTAGGCTAAACTCTGTAAAGGCATGTGAAGCAAGCTGTTTTACCATACACAATCCCCTTGAATACCAAATGAAAGGACACCACACAGATATATATTGAAAATATATATAGATTTATTTCTACAAATATCCCCTATACTCTTTATGAGCACAGAAGCAAATGTGTTAAAACAAAACACAGTTTAAATATACAAAAGTTGCACAATTATGGATGAGCCCTAGGGGCCACCTAAACCATATACTAAAATAGTGGTATAAGAACCACTATGGGGAAAGTGAAGAGGCCTAGGGCCTGGGGAATCGCTGGAGCTGTTCGGGACTAGCAGTGAAGAAGTCGGGAAAGGCCCGCGGGACTAGGGTGCAGTGCTTAAAGTGCACGCATGCACCAATGCAATGTCAATGGTGCGTAAAAGTTACAAAGTTAGGGTTTAAGGAACCTTCCGCTGGACCTACAAGGATAAAACTTTAGACACAGGCACTAGAGGTGTATACCAGTGGGGGAACACCGGCGTTGCTGAGTTACCTCACCCACAGGAAGCGGGTGCACAGGTACGAAGTAGTGTCGGGTTTCGTCACGCAGGTCGATGGTGCTTGGAGCTGAAGATGCTGCAGGCGGGTCGTCTAAGAGTTCCGGTGGATCCAAGGGTGGATCTGAAGAGGTGAAGACCTGAAAGCAGAGGGGACAATGTTCAAAGTCACTAGCCAGTGACTACCGTGAAACCAGGAAGGAACCAGGCAATGTCGGGTGCAAACAGGTGATGAAGGGAAGATTGTCTCTGCAGCCACGTGGACACGAAGAGGTCAAGGACGTTCAGGAGTCGATCACGAGCTGTCCCACGATGGCTCTCGCTGATGGCGGTGTCGGCAACTTGATTGGAGCAAACAGGCCTTGGCAAAAGCGAGTCACGCAGGAATCGATGCAAGCTTCTCACTCGGACCAGCAAGGTCAGAGCGGGTGCTCCTTTTCAGGGGAGCAAGGGCCAGTCTGGAGCAACCAGACCAGCAGTGTAAATCGTAGGTTTCGTCGCCAAGATGGCCGCTAGCCACGTGGCAAGTGGCCGGGATGGCGCGTCGAGTGGAAAAGTAAAAAAGGGCCCCACGCAAATCATGGAGATGCTGGGGGGCTGATCTTCGGTGAAAATGCTGCTCGGTGTTGGGGCTTCTCAAACCCCAAAGCACAGTGTCGAGGGTGCCTCGGTTGCTGCGCAGTCAGCTCTTCGGGGGTCTTCCAAGATGTCCGGTCCCATGTCTCTCGGTGCCTCCACGGGTCTCTTCTTTTCAAGGACTGTGGATCGGGCTCTGAGATGTCTGGGAGTCTGGGTCCTGTCAGGCTCTGGGCTCCGGCTCCGGCGGGAGGCGGCGACAAAGCAGACGTCGAGTTGCTGGTTGGTGCCTGTATTCACAGGGTGGTCACTCCTTGGCCACAAGGGAGATTCTCTTCAGTCTTCTGTGCAGCAGAATGTCGAAGTCCAGTTTTCTTCTTAGTTTCAAGTCGAGTTCAGGATGATCTGAAGTCTCAGGACACAGCTCCTACTCTTATTCCAAATCTGGGGGCCGGATCACCTACTAGGTCCCTCCTCTGGGTGGGACCAGGAAGGGGGGTGGTTACACCCCCTTTCCTTTGTCCAGTTTCGCGCCAGGACTGGGGCTGGAAAGCCCCAGCACCGGTTTGAACTGGCCTATGCACAGGGACACCTTGTGTGCCCCAGGCATGTCTGATTCTATTCAGCCCTGTCCTACCCAATACACAAAATCCTGTCTGGGGTGGTGCTAGCACCTCCCAAGGCAGGAAACCCTTTGTCCAAGCTGCCCTTGCTGGAAGGACTCCCAGCAGCAGGAGGTCAGACTTGTGTCTGTGGTGGCAGCATCCATTTTGTGATGCTGAGGCTCTGTTTAACTTTACCCGGGTTTCAGGTTATGTACATGTCGTGTCCCTCTAGAAGGGTGGAATGCTACCCCCGTCGCCAGAACTGTCGAGGGGGTAGTATTCCAATTCGTATGACACCTTACTCGACATGTTTTGATAAAGCCAAACCAAAGATAGCATTTAACCGCGAGGATTATAATGCACTTAAGAGTATATGGTATGGCAGTATCATGGAACAGCTAAATGACATGGTTCCGAACGCTGCAGACAGGCTCAGCTCATGCCAGAGCACCATCTCACATATTTCCAAGCACTCTGCCTCCAGGATTGATAGGAGTGGCTGATAGGAACATATGTGTCCATTTTAGGTTAGGTATAGGCATACTACACCTAAGTAAGGGGAGATTACACCGACTTACCCCAGCTGAGTGATCAGCCAGTTGTGTCAAATATGGAGGCAAGGCCAGGGGTGGCACAATACGTGCTGGTAGGCCTTGGAAGCACCTATGCCCTGGGTACCTGGGTACACTGTTACAGGGGCCAATAAGGTGAACCAGTTCCAATTTCGTAATACACCTAAAGTGCATTGGCAATAATTTAGAGAGAGAACAGCAGGCTGTGGGTCTGATTAGCAGGCCCACAGCCACATTAAGTCATAAACCAGTGAAGCAAAAAGCAAAAATTTGGGGTGACCTTAGGATAGCAGACCCTACTCTCCTACAGCGGTGGTCAAGGCTCATCTGCGCAGATCAGGGGTTCCAGTCTTCCCCTACCTCGACCACTGGTTGTTGAAGGTGGGCTCGCCCCAGGCAGTCGTCTCCCACCTCCAGACCTCCTGCATTTGCTGGGGTTTTCCATCAACGTGCCAAAGTCGCACCTGGTTCCCTTTCAGAAGCTCCTTCATCTGAGCGGTTCTGGACTCTGCGCAGTTTTGGGTTTAGCCTCCCGAGCAGCGAGTCTGGGATATTCAAGCTATGAGCCAGATCTTTCAGCCTCTATCCCGGGTTTCGGTCAGAATGACCCCTCTGCTTCTGGGCCTGTGGCTTCCTGCCGCCTGCTAGTGGATCATGCCAGATGGCATATGCGGGCTCTGCAGTGGGACCTGAAGTTCCAGTAGGCACAGCATCAGGGCAACCTGTCCGATCACGTCCAGATTTCGGAAGGCACTGCTCAACAATTGTAGTGGTGGCTCACGAATTGCGAATGGGTCAACGGCAGATCCCTCTCCTTGCGAGGAGATTGAGCAGCGGCAATTGATGTCTTTTGACCTGCCTCTCGAAGTTTGTGATGTAATCTTAGCAGCCAGACGGCCCCCACTAAAACGGTATACACCTGCAGTTGGGATAAATTTGTGGCTTGGTGCACAGCAAAGGCTGTGGATCCCATTTCGTCCCTTCTTTCAGAGGTCCTTCTATTCCTGCCTTCTTTGGCCAAGCAAGGCTCTGCTCTGGGCACTATCAAGGGCTATCTCTCGGCGGCTATCTCTCAGCCATTTCAGCCTTTTTACGGCTTCCAGATCAGCCTTCCCTTTTCAAGGCCCCTTTTGTAGATCGATTCCTAAAAGGTATTAGTCATCTTTTCCCTACTGTTCCTTTCATGATGCCTCAGTGGGACTTGAACCTGGTTCTAACATATTTGATGTGTGCTCCCTTTGAGCCACTTAACAACTGTCCTCTTCGTCTTCTTACTTTGAAAACTGCCTTCCTGGTGGCCATCATCTCTGCCAGAAGAGTGAGTGAGCGCCAGGCTCTTTCTTCTAAACCTCCTTTTCTCTCTGTCCATCGGACAAGATTCTTCTAAGTACTCTGCCTTCTTTTCTGGCAAAGGTTGTCACTTTCTTTCACATCGGGCAGACCATCACTTTGCCCACCTTCTATCCGCCTCCACATCACTGAAAAGAGGAGGAGAAGCTCCACCGTCTGGACCCAAAACGTGTGCTCTCATTCTATCTAAACCGCACACAACCGTTCCGGGTGGATGACCAACTCTTTGTTTGCTACGTGGGTGCCAAGAAAGGTCGGGCCGTGCACAAGTGGACCATCTATCGTTGGGTCGTTCTGTGCATAAAAGCTTGTTTTTTTTCTTTGGCTAAAAAGGAGCCTCACTTCTATGACATCTGTCAGGCAGCTACGTGGGCCTCGTTGCACACGTTTACCAGGCATTACTGCCTGGACAGCAAAGTCCGGAGAGACGGCTTCTTTGGCTGTTCAGTTCTCCAGGACTTTCAGGTGTGATCTTGGGTCGCAGACCCATCAGGAGGGTTGGTATTGTTGGGGTATCTATTGTAAGGTAAGGAATCTATCACTACGTGTTTCTTTCAGATACCTACCTTCTGTAACGAGATATCAGTAAGAAACATTAGTAGTGATAGATTCCTTACCGCCCCACCCATCCTCCCCGTTCTACAAACTGATTTCTAGGGTTAAGGTCATCCCTTTTCAGGGCCGTAGTTTCAAAGCACCAGTGGTCAGTATCTTGCATGGCTCTGCTTTCCTGGCACGGAAAGTCGTGTACAGAACTGACGTCCGCGCGTCTAAGTAGCTCCAGCGATGACGACGCTCGCGGAGCTGCATGGCGATGCCTACCGAAGCGCAGGAGTACTGCTGGCGAAAAACTTTCTGGATCCAGTCTGATGCTTGGGGGTAATTCTAAGGTAAGGAATCTATCACTACTAATGTTTCTTACAGATATATCGTTACCGAAGGTAAGTAACTTGTGCTTTAATTCACAAGGGCTCCACAGGGCATTCATCACAGCCTGTGATTTTAGTGAAAGTGTGCCACTGGGTTCAAGAGGACTTTCCTCTCATTTCATTCACCCACCACCTTGTCTGTCCTTTATAGTCTGCTGGGATGACTGTTCTTAGTTTAAAACCTACATTTTATTAGAGCTAAAGTTACTACATTGAAGTAACCTCCAAGACGGTTGAATATTTATTTCCAGAACCACCTCAACCTAATTGTAGCAGCTAGGGACGGAGTTAGTTGTCATGCATCTGTGGGCCTGAGGAAGAATATGCAATTTCTTTTTTTTTTTTATTTCTTTTTTTTTGCAGAGTTTTATATAGCGCGAACTAGAACCGAACCGAATCAGTTATCAGAGCGCTTTACATAGCACCAGTTATGTTACATGAGGACACACTTTCATTGTAGGCACGGGGAGATTAAGTGATTTGCCCAGAATCACAGGGGGTTTTTGGTGTCGTTACCGAGACTCGAACCCAGATCCCTAGGTCCGAGGTCGAGCGCCTTAGCCGTTAGGCCAACCCCTCTCCCAAATTTCAGGTTATAAGATTGAAATGTAGGATGCAGAACAGATTTGGATTTAAAGACTTCACTACAGATGGTAAGTAGTTCTGAAATATCAGTTCTTTCAGCCACTCATAATACTAGCATCCCCACAGCAGCTCTTTTTTAGTTTTCATAATGTACATACTGCTTGGAAAGCGGCTTGTCATATTCCTGTAATAGTGTGGAGTAGCTTGAAATCTGAGAATGAATGACCCACGGGGACAAGTGTAACATGCGGGAATTAGTAGGAAAACCAACCCATGAGGACACAACATCCACAGATCCTTCAAGCATTTAACCATTGTTATTGAAATATATTAATCTAATTTTACACAATTCATACAAAAATAAAATTATTTTTTGTTTCCAGAAATGGAATTCCAATATGAGCGTAACTATTTGTAATAGTGAACAAGAGGTGAGTAGGAAGGAAAAGCCTACTTGGATGCTCCAAGAACAGACCGAAGCCTTTCCAGTGGAGCAGCTGCAGAGCTTCAGTCAGCTTTTGCAGAATATACACAATTTAGAGGTAAGTCAGCCAATAATGCTACAGTGTTGGTTTATTCTCTTATTACACATCCTGTAGTACGTGGGCCATAAAGTATTGCATTTGTATCTTGAGAAGACCAGGCCGTCCATATGGAAGAGACAAATTACATCTCATATCTGATAGAGACTAGAAGGCCGCAGATTCATTAACGTAGAATTACCCCCAGGCATGAGACTGGATCCGGAAAACTTTTCTGCTTTGCATCCCTGCACTCCGTGGGGACGGCACCACGTGAGGATGCACAAGTCCCACGCTGGCGCGCCTACGTCAGTTTTTTCTCTTTCCGCGTGCAACATGGATCCGGGTTACTGTCCTGGCCTGTTTTAAAGCATTCCATTCTTTTTACGCTTTGGCGTTTAGTAGAACAGTGTGCAAATGACTTGTACCTCCTGTGCACGGCCCATGTCGGCGACTGACCCTCATCCGATTTGCATTTGGTGCCTGTGTGAGCACCACGACTTAAGCCTAAATGATGGCGGGAGTGCCGGATGAAGTTGCGGTCTGCTCGCTTATCCAGGTCGGTGTCATCTCAGCGTCCGTCCCCTACCTCTGAGGCATGGAGCTGCCGGTTTCATCTGCGGAATCGCCTTACGCCGCGGCCCTTTGGGCGTGGCTCACTGGCTGGTAGGTCTTTCAGTATGTCTCTGAGGCCTTGTCCTCCTTCCGCGGTGGGCGATGGCTCCCCCTGGGACCGGTGCCCCCGCTTATTTCCTCCCTACCCGCTGTTTTCCAGGGCAGAGGCGACTAGGGCCCAAATGACAGCCTACGCTGCGGCGCTGCAGGCTTCTTTGTCCCTTCCCCCTACCTCCTGTGACTTATGCGAATGCCTTGCCTTGCACTGGGACTTCTGCGGCTTCCCTGGCGCCAAAGGTTTCGGCTTCAGGTCGTAGGAGGGTGGCGTCTAGGTGTAGTCCTTCGGGGCTTCCCTCATCTGCGCCTAGCGTCCCTGCCTCGCCGAAAATCCTTATGGGTCTCCCTGTGGTGTCTCAGGTGATCGCCGGGACTCCGGGCTTGGCCCCGAGTCCCCCTCGATCCTCTGAGCAGGCGGTTGCCTCACCAGAGGTCGAGCTGGTGCCGTTTTGGCACCGGGAGCCTTCCTCCCAGTCTCCGGTGGTCGAGCCGGCGCCTTTTCGGTGCCGTGCCTATGCCGGTTCGGCGCTGGCCATGCCCCATTCCCCTGGAGAGCACGTAGTGGCAGGAGTCTGCCCGGCTCCACAGAGGCCCATTCTGGTGCCGGTTGACACCGATCATGCACCGATGGCAGACTCCACAGAGTGGTGTTTGGTTCTGGATTAGTCTCCTGAGGCCCCTTCTCCTGAGGTCCGTCACCTGTTGGTGTGTTCCTCTCCGGAGACAGGGCGCCGTGTAGCTGCCTTTTCACCGGCATCTTCCAGGGAAGACTCTTCGCCGTCACCACGGCCTAAATCCTCGAATCCTCTTTCCGTGGCTCGCGGCTGGCTTCTCCACTGGCATCTCCGCCTCCCCTCAGGTTCCCCATTCCTCTGTGGATCCTCCTACATGCCGGGGCTGGCCGCTTCCCCCTGGACTTGGGGATGGACGGCTCTGTCTGCAACCGTCATCCACGGAGGAATTACTTTCACCTCCGCCCTACTGAGGCCAGTGTTGCCTTTGTTTAGGCGGCTGCTGGTATTCTGCGGATGGGTGAACCTGTCACCCTGTTTCCTACCAGGGCTCTGGTGGACGGGAGTTGTTCCTTCCCTTTGAAGCTTTACTTCATAATTTTCTTATGGGGGCTTGGGAGCGCCCAGCCACTGACGATCCGATGCCTCAGGCACTACTGCACCGTCATCGTCCTTCTCCGCACGACCCAGTCTCTTTCTTTCCACCCTTCTACTCCAGGCGCTCTACTGCGCAATGCCTTTCCGTGTTTGCCTGTAGAGTGGTTCCCTCCGTTTCGGGAGGCCTGGTGGTTAGATTCATGGGGGCGTAATGTCTTTGCTTCTTCCAGTGTTGCCTTGAGGGCTCCTAACACTTTGTGTGTGTTGACCAGGGCTACTTCTGGCCTGTGGGATTCTGTGTAGTCCCTTCTTTCTCATGTCTCTCTTGAGGGGGCCCATGCTGATCAGCGGGCCATGTGTTGGATGGCAGAGGGTTGGCCTTGCTTATTCTCCGTGCAGCTTTGGATGTTGCTGATGCTGTTGGCTGTGCTATGGCCACTTCTGTGGCTCTCCGTCGCCATGCTTGGCTACGCGATGCTGTTTTCCCTGGAAATATTAGAGAGTGTCTGGTCAACCTCCCTTTTGACGGGGTCCTGCTTAATACTCATAAGGATTCCGCCATTCAGCGTCTTCTTGCGGGGCTCCGTCCTCCCTCCTTCCTCCTTCCTCCTTCCTCCTCTCTTCCTCTTCCTCTTCCCACTTGCTCCTGAGATTTGGTTTTTGGACAGGTGTTACACTTTCTGTGAGGGATACTGTGCCCTCGGGGTCCTTGGTTGGCCTTGCTCTTCAGTTGGCTGCTGGTTCAGCCGCTTTTTTGGTACGAATGTGTTTTCTGGCAGACTACTAAGCCTTCTATAGTTTCTGCCGCAGGTGTATGATTTTGTCCTCTGATGCGGTATCATTTTTTCCCCCAAGAGTGGTTCCCATGCTTTCTTGGGACTTGTCCAACCCTATGTGGAGTATGCGTAGCGATCGTATAGCTCTGTCTTATGCGGGGAGGGTGTAGACTCCCCCTGGCGGGTTCATCGTCCTTCCTGGTGTTGCTGTGTTACGATGGTGTGGTCCTTACGGGGGTGTGGCTGGCCATCTACAGCGTTGTGCCGGGGTGTTTTGCCCTTGCCTACTGTTTGGTCTGGGCCTCTGTTTGGGGTTTCTGATGGCTTTGTTTCCTGTGTTGACGTCCTGGTCCGTCCTACTTGTTACAACTCATCTTCTAGATGCTCTCACTACTTAGTGGATCAGTCCCTTTTAGGGGTCGTTCGGGATGGTTTACTAGCCCTGCCCTTGTTCTGGGCCCGAAATGGTCCGGGCCTTTAGTTTTGTGGCGTTGTCAGCAGCTGGCTGCCCCCGCCTGCTCTTCTGTTCTGTGGCCGGCGACCTTGGTGCGGGCCCTGGAGCTCCTGCTTTGTCCTGTGGGGCCATTGCGGGCTTCCGTTCTTATTCTTCTGCCTGCCTTACTGCTGAGGCGTCGTTCAGTCTTGTCTTTGGCTTCAAGCTGTGATGGGCTCGGCGGCCCTCTTCCTGGGTATGTTTCCCGGTGGAGGGCTTGCGGTTTGTGGGCGCTGACTGGGCTTGGGGTGTCCTGCCAACCCCGCCCCTCCGCCCCCCCTCTTCTTATTGCTTTCTCTTGATGGTGAAGGCTGGGTTGCCTCTTTTGTCGTTTTAACACATCCCCTGTGTGGCAGGTGTTCCTCCACGATGTTGAGGTTCTCTTCAATTTAGGGCTGGTGCCTCTTCTCTGCTGTGGTGGACAGGGCTATTTTTTCTTGTCCTTTTAGCAGGTCCCCTGTGAAGGGTCTTGGGCTGGTTTGACCTGGAGAGGTCTTCTTGCAGAACCCTCCTCCCCTTTGGGGTATCTATTCTACATTAAGGACTCTGCGGCTAGTATTGTCTATCATGATGTAAGAGTTACTTACCTTCGGTAACGATGTATCTGTTGGAGACCATTCTAGCCGCAGATTCCTTCAAGACCCACCCTTCCTCCCCGTTTCTGTGAGGGCCCTTCTCGGTCTTCTACGCTCGCCTACTTCGGGGCAGTGGTCCTCTGCAAGTGCTTTCTTCTACTCCCTCCCTGGGGGATGCTCGCCTTGTTGTCGTTGCTGCATTCCTTCCTTTGTGGTGATTAGTGGCGAATGCCTGGGTACTTCTGCGGCAAGCATTTGGTCTCCAATGTAGGGTTCATTGTACCCTGCCTCCTTGTGTTGCTTGTACTTCTGACTCTTACAGTCCTTGCGGGTTGAGGTCTGGCTGGGTCTCGACCTCTGTTCTTTTGGGGAGTCCCCCCCCACCCCCTTTGCTGGTGTTGTTGCGGGATGACTTTTCACTGTGCTTCCGTTCTGACCATTGACCCTTTCTTGGCTCTGGGCGGTGGTTGCAGGTTTATTTGTCTGCTGTGCCCTTTTTCACATGCTTTCTATTTCCAGGGAAGCTGTTTGGTTGGTTGGTTGCAGGCTTGCTTACAATGGCTGTGCTCTATTCTTTCATTCCGTGACTTGGTGCCTTAGTGCCTGGCACTATTCTGGATATGCTGTTCCTCACCTTTTGTCTTTCCCTTCTGTATAGCTGGGTCTTCGCACACTGTTCCAGTATTGTCACAGTTTTGTTGTGATGGCTCCACGTTGTGGCACGGAAAGTTCTCCGAAGAAAACTGACATACGCGCGCCGGGGAGGGGCTTATGTATCCTCGCTGACTCCACCAGCGCGGATGACGTCCGGTTGGAGTGACATGGTGCCGTCCACCCGGTGCGCAGGAATGCTCCGGCAGAAATGTTTTCCGGATCCAGTCTCACGCCTGGGGTTAATTCTACATTAAGGAATCAGCGGCTAGAATTGTTTCTACCAGATACATTGTTACCAAAGGTAAGTAACTCGTACATCTGTCCCCCCTAACTTCCTTGCCATTTGCAGTAGTAAAGCTGCACTTACATTGCTTTATCAGTATAGGTAAGTGAAAGCATGGCTTATTGATAAGTGGACGTAAATAAATGCAATACCATATTAGAATGGGAGACATTTCTGTTTGCACCCATACTCACTGCTCAAGCTGGGGGCGACTTGACTTTATGGCCCTATACACAGAATGTTGTAATGCCTTATGCTGTTTCAGACAATTCTTTGAGGATAGGGCTGGTGAGGAGGTGCTCTATGGCTGCCATTGTGAGACATGGGCACGGGAGGATGGGTCCATCTTTTGTACCTCTGTGTTTAGGTGTGTCCCACATATGCTTCCATAACCAAACATGATCAGATGAATGACCACTGCATGAGGTTTGGGTGAGGATCTGACGATACTAGTATCATAGCAAGTCACTTTAACTTGACCCCCTTTGTCAGCCTTGCCCTTAGTTCCATTTTCCCAGAACAGCAGGGGAATACATTCCCAAGCTCTTTGCTGTGGTTCAATGTGCATGTGCTGCTCTGTGAGACCTTTAGTAAGTGGATTTTTAAAGTGCTACCAAAGGGGCTTTTGCCGGCCACCAGCATGCGTTTACGCGCGCGTGCCTTGTTCTGCCTCTCCAATGCTTGCTATGCCTCTCGTCATGTGTTTTCGAGCATGCCTCTCCTTGTTTCGCTCGCAAAAACTCGAGTTTTTTTTATTTTTGTGTGCGCACCCAACTCCCGGGCTTGTTGCTCGCGCTTCTTGTTAGCCTGTGTAATCTGCTCTTCAGTGGCCATGTTTTCTGAGTGCGAAGAGGTTTTATAAGTATCTAAACCTTTCTACAGTAAAGCTCAACTGATTGTAAGTTAACGTGCATCAGCCTATTTGACTAGTACCTTCTCACCCCGCCCTGTTTCAATTCGAGTACCAAATCTGTAAGATCAAACTTTCCTGCAGCAAAACTGTTAGCTGTTTGTTTTTCCTGATTTCTTTTTTTAATTTGAAAATGTTTTTCTCTCTTACAAGTCTGTTTGCTTATTTGAAAGTTTTCACTATATAATCCAGTTTTTTTTTGTAAACATGTTATTGTACTGATGCAGATTGTGAAAAGACAATTTCTTAAGAATTACGTCACCCAGCAACAGTGGGTAGGCAGGAACTTCCCAGTCTCGATATGTGGTACAAAAGTAACATACGTACTGAACGAGTGCCTGCCGTCCGGTTTAATTACCGGCTACACAGCGCCCGGTATTTTCCATCCTCAGACGTTCTATGGGTGTGATTAAGCCGCACACAGGGCGTTAGGGTGTGGGCTTCAGTAACTCGGCAATCTGTGACCGACCGTCTCCATGACCCAGTGCAGAGGACACGCTGAGTCCGCCTGGAAGGTTTTACCAATATTTGTACGTTTGCGCTCAGGGGGCAGTCCAACTTCATTGGGAAAAATAACAAGCATTGGCATACCCAATAGGTCTTGCCTTTGGGACCTTATAAGTATTTAGTTATGCAGCACAATATCCTTACTGCAACAACATTAAATGTTGCATGGCTAAACACTTATAATGTCCCAAAGGCGAGACCTATTGGCTGTGCCAATGCTTGTTTTTTCTGCAGCTTGTATCCCTGATATCATTGCAGAATTGGTTCCACTTTTGTGGTTGGCTCCACAACAGAATGCTCAATACTGCTGTAATAGTGGAGGGACTGCGAGTGGGCCTCACCCATAGTGGGAAAGGGTTGCCCCTTCTCCGCCAGTCTGAGGATTTCAGTTGGTGACTGAATAGTCATTTGTACACAAGCATTTGTTACCTGTCCAGTTGGAGGGGAGATTTCTGCCCTCCTCAAGAAAAGCCATTCCGTTTTCCATCCTTGTTTCCCTAGCCAACATGTAGGTTTTGAGTTCTGTGCAGTGGTATGTTACAAATGGTTTGCATTAAGAATAGCGTGGGATGTGTTTTGGATTTAAACATCCACAATGGTTGTGATAAAACCAGAGAGTCCATCACTTACGAAAGTTTGACATCAATTTTTGATCAGTCGTAGTGTCTTTGTCTATAATATATAAATATATATATGTTATTAACCTGCAAACAAACTACTTAACATTCAGGGTTTCTGTGTGATTGAACTCATTAAATGTTGCCTTGAGGGCCATTACACTTTCCACCCAAGGGAGGAAATGAAATATTCTTATGCTGCTGCTAGTTGGAAACAACTGCAGCTCTCATGAAAGGCTGTAGAGTAGCAGTGACCCCAGAATCTAGTTGAGAATATACCTAAGAATTATAAACAATCTGAACAGGCAAAACATGTGGAGCACTTCCCACTGGGTGCCAGATTTGAGTCCACACTGCAGCAAATATGTAGACCGAAGATTCAAAAGGAAGGAAAAGTATGGTGGTTGATGAAGCAGTGAGGTGTTTTTTTTACTCTACCTCTGGCATTATGAAAATGTTAACCGTCACCAATTCCACTCACATCTGCTCACTCTCCTGCCCTATCAACTGTCAGATTTCTTTATTGTCTTCATATAATCATTCACAATCTTTAATTTGCATGGAGTGGACAAGTTCAAGCTCAGTGGTGAATTAGTTTGCCTTTTTCGAGCATTATCTGCTTGTCACAAGTGGGCAATACTTGGGAGTAGAGAACTCTACAAAATATCTAGCCTTCGATTTTCCCTGAGAAGGGATTGAATTATTTAGTATTCTTTTTTTGTGTACAGCTGCACTCATATATTCTGGTTTCTTTCAGTTTCCTTCTCAGATGGGCTCTGTGTTGAGGAATCCCATGTTGCTTCACTACATTAACTGTGTGAAAGATGATTCTGCTTTGCTGCGGCTTAATTACTGGATGGCCCAAGTTCTGCACGATGGTATGAAATAGTTTTTGATGTATTTTGTGAGATGTGTAGGCCTCTGCAACAATTCTTTTGCATGTCGTCAGGGGAAGGATGGGGCCTAATTCCTATATTGATTGAAGAAGTGGTTTCTAATCCTCCTCCCCTTTGTACTTGAACACTTTGGAAGATCCTCTGTAAATTACCAATTACCCTATCTCTCTGTACCTATCTGCCAAGACTGAGTGTGCCACAAAAGATGGATTATTTGCATATGTGAAGTGCTAAAGAAACACTTGGACATTTTGAATTCTGAAAAATGTAAGTGCTACACAGGTGCAATTTGTAAAAAAAAAAACACGTGTATATATAGATAGATATATTCTAAACACTCCTTGTCTGTGCTGAAAAACTGAGATGTCAATCATAGACGCTCTGTCACTGTTCTCTTCCGTTCCCCAATCTGATGGGTTCAGAATGTGCAGACCGGCAGGACCAAAAGAAATATGTCTAATGAGAATACTATTGCTTTAACATTTTAGAGCCGTCCATGAGCATGTGTTGGGTCCCAGTATTGGTACCAGAATCTGCTTTGAGAGATTACTCCTTTTTCTAGGAAACAATCAAAACTTGTGAAGGAGGATAAGGAGGAAAGGAAAGAAAAGGACACATTTTTCTAGTATTTGTGCCTGTATACGGATATCATTGATCATCCTCACAGCAAGGCTACCATTCCATTTGAAATGTCACTGCTGCCAAAGGTTGTTTTTCAGCCTTTGATTCTCACAGCATCAGTCATTAAATGTTTCAGTCCCTGAAGATATGATGAATCCTGCTTTTTTTCCTGTTTGTCTGGAATAATTTGGCACTCCCGTAAGGACTGATCTCCTTCAATGAGATCTTCAACTGATGTGAGTTTTTCTCTGTATTTGGACCAGATAACGCATTTCTCAAGTTTCATTTCTGTTAATGATTAAGTACCCAGTCTAGTTTTTAAAATGTACTGCATTAATACTTCACTGTAATTCCCCATTTTTGTGTCCATCTTTTATTAAAGCAAAGTAGCACCGACACTTGTGTGTGGGTGTCTCCTAGGGCACTGATTTCCGTGGGCTGTTATACAACAGCAAAGTTTCCAAAATGATTAAACCAAAATTCCAACGATATTGATACATTTTAATGTTGGTTGCTTCAATTCCATAAGAGTTGCAATACTTCTAGGCTCAATATTTGACGTTCATCAAACGTAAATAACATCAATTACGCATTCCCAATGCATTTCGGCATTTGCCTTCATCAGGGGTAATCTGTTAAAAAAAATCAGAGGATTTATTGAACTAATAGGAATCCATCACTGAATCATGTCCGCCACCGGGTTAGTGTGGAATGTACGTGAATAAAATAAAACAGATACGCGTAACTAAAATATCGCTCTAGTCATGAACAAAGGGGAAAATTAGGTGGTGAATAAGGTGAAAATAATTAACATCTAATGCAGTTGCTTTGTCATCGCTAAAGTTCAGTGCAACTGATGAGTGTCGGGATTGTGCTCTGTTAGTTCACGAGGCGCGTTGGCTAAAAGTCAATGGTTCGTGCAAATTATACTTATCAAGAGCTAATTCATGTCACAAAGTCCTGCTCAATTTCCAGTCAAGTTGTGGCATCTGCTGTAATCTGGATCTCATTGATACCAAGTTTCCTCTCTTTATCAGAGGGTATGATTCCTCCGAGCTGTGTAGGCTACATGGAGTACAAAGGTTATATTTAGAGGGGAAAGACAAATTTTACTCTTCAGAAAATGCCTGCTGTTTCAATACAGTACTTCTGCAACCAGACGGAGCATTTCTTGGCCTGGTTCTCTTGTTCCTGTTCTGACCGGCATATTGCAGTTTTATTGTCCCTCGTTTGTGGCTGAACTTATGGCCTTAACCAAAATGTATTGGAAGATGACTGGTGTGGGTTGGAGTAACATACTGCCAGGAGGAGTTCGTGTTAAAGGATGGATGCTTTTCAGAAACCGTTTTTGTTAATCCATATCCATTTATGCTTGTATGACAGTTTGCAGAGTGTCCTGGGAGTACATGCTTCTCAAATTTACTCAGCCAAAGTAGAGGGGATGCCATATCAACATGCTAAACCTTAGTGTCTCATTTAGTACTCAAATCAGTCCTTCCCTCCATATTGACACTTTCAGCTTATTCGGATTGGCAAGGCAACCATGATAAATTGGCTCAAAAATGAGGATAAGAGATCCATGGATCTCTTGCAGAAGGTTCAGGGAATCTCACACTGACTCCTTATGTGAGGCCATCACCGTGCAGCAATCAACTTTCCAACTTTGTAAAATGTGCATGAAGACCACTAGCCAGACCAGTGCAATGCTTTTAGAAATCAAGACTAGGTTGTCAACAATTAACTAGTGTTCAGAGTAGTTTTCAATCTATAATTGGACCCCTTCACAACTTGGTTCCTCGTTTATGCTAGGAACCCCACTGAATATCTCCATTAAAGTCTCTTGACCACTGGTGGCATTTGCCACCATCAAAACTAGAAATATTGATAAAAAATTTGCTGTTTGATTTACCTACAGTTGGTTTGCCGTTTACATGGTTGCTTGCTTGGATGGGGGGGTGGTGTTGTCAGCATAACACCTTGCTGATCGTGGGTGCAACGAGGCGAGAGCTACTGCCACCACACTGCCGCTAGGGACTACAGACCCCAGAATTCCCTCCTGACACCACTTGAGCTCCGAGTGCTATTTCAAGCATGTTACAGTCCAGCAGTGGTGTCTGCGCCTGGGCTAAGCCCTGGCCCGCTCTTGCCCGCCAGACAGAAAGAGGCCAGGCTGTGCCCACTCTCTGAAGACGGGGCTTTTAAGGTGAGTGTTTGTGTCTCTTTGGAGTTTTAACACCGCAGTAGAACCATTTTGCAGATATTGTCCCTGTGCTATCAAGCTAAATCATTATCGGCAAACTGAAAAGGGACAAACCCTACCAAAGAACACAAGCATTAACAATATGATCTAGAGGGCTACAGAGATCATTTCAGCAGAGATTGAATGGTAAACCTGGCCCATATCTTCCAATGGGCTCAAAAGGAGGTTGCTAGTCTGTCATCTCTAGCTGCCAAACACCCAATACATATTTCGGCACCACTGTCTCCTGTGGGCTCAATTATCCCTCGTACGGATCTTAATGTAGCGGATCCTCCAATACCTAGTACATGGGGAATAAAGCATGAACCTCCCTGGGTGGTTGATCTCATGGAATCTTACTTTGAGAAAGTCAAAGACCTTTTACACAGTAGTTATCTTTATTGTGAAAGTGGTTGAGAGCCATTGCAAAAATCTTTGTCGCTACCCATAGCCACAGTCTGCAAAAGCAAGCTGTTGATCCCACATCCGAGGGACAGCTCGTGCTTGAGCCCACTATCTGATTGTCAAAACAATCACCTCAAGGGGATGGGTAATCCACACAAATCTCCAGAGGCAAATTACTGACTCACTGCTCCTAACAATTTTATTCCGTCATGACAAGGAGATTGAAGTTGTGGGCATTTCAAAATTTGCTAAAGCCCAAGAAGCCATTAAGGCTCCTACCACCCCCCTTCCGTCTGGAGCTGAGAGATGCCCATTTACACATAATTCCCCTGCACTTACCAAGAAGCAACAAGCGATTGACCGTCCTCCATCCACTTGTCTGTATGTTCTTGTGCTGGTTAGTGTTTCGGAGGAGCATGAAAATCCGAGGGAAGGCCAGGAATAGTTGACCAACAAATGTTTGGACTGGTTAGCCTAGCAGAGACAGTTCCCATAATATATGGCAAGGGAGATTTTGCTTAGGCGGAGATTGAGTGGGCTGGGGTTAGGGCAAAGGGACCATTGTTGGATTGTATTATCATTCACTTTAGATCCCCCTAGCTAGTCCAGAGGCTGTTATTTGGTCCCGATCTATGACCCTTGAGAGAATCTAAGATAGGCCTATTCCCACTGGGGAACTTTTACCAACCACTCCCTACCATGGAGCCGATAACTTTGCATAAAATCCTACCTAGAGCTCCTATGAAGCACACAATGGGTTATCCAAGTTTTAATGTATCGTTTTGCCATCCTGGATGGGATAGGGTGACTAGTCCCAATAGGGAATGATCAACCCCCTCCCCCCAATATATCCCACTCGAGAGAAGGACAGATTAGTCAGTGAAGGTGGTGGGGTGCTTAATGTTGAGAAGGTGTGTGATAAGGGGTCTATTGTAACTTGCAGTAGTAGAGGGGCAGAAAATCTTCCAATACCCACTATATCCATAGCATTTGAAATAAGCGAATCTTTAGGGCCCACAGCCAGCGCGGAACCTGCTTCCCATGGTCTCCATGACCCACAGTAGAGGGAGAAATCTCACTATTGCGAAACTCAAAGTGGGAGGCTCACGGCCAACTGTGTACAGCTGCATTTCTAGGCCCAATCAGCTCTCCTGGGGGGAAGCAGTAGTAGAGATCATGAGGATTAGTTGGCCCATTAGGATTCCCGCACTAAACTTCAAATGATATGCTTAAATTACTGTCTTGGAACATTGCAGGTTTAAACTCTAAGCTCAACATCCCCGAATGGGCCACATTCATTGACAAACGTTCGATTTGTTTCTTTCAGGAAACTTGGGCTCTCAGACCAAAATATCTGGCAGGTTATCCCAACTATTATACAGAGGTGATTTCCAATGGTAGGGGGTGTCCGTCTGGATGGCTGACAACTTGAGTTAATACTGGATTATCTTTTAAGGTAACATAGGTAATTACACCCTCTCCCAATATTTTACGTGCATCTATCACTACCTTGGCTAGAACTGTATTTATAGAACATATACATTAGGCCAGGTGGTTTATCGAATGAGTCACCCACAATTGCTCACATCACAGCCACCTTGGGGGACATACTGAAGATTGTGGGGGTGATTTTAATTCCCAGTTTGAATCCCTAGATGTTGGGGTGAATCTTACTCATGATGAAGATACTGTATGGGGTATCCCTAGGCCTGATTAGGGAATGGTCGCCTCTGGCTTTACAAATCAAAGCCCTCACCATGAAACTGGGACATTGGGCGGTGAATGGGAGAAATAGGTCAGATAGCGAGGGGAAACATACTTTTAATCAGTTGCCCAGTACCAGCCTCATTGATTGCGTTTTAATGGATCTCCATGCTTGGACATAACCGATGGACCTTACTGTTTATCGCTTGGATAGTGATCACAATGCCCTATCACTTGAGGTGGCCCCTTCTGCTTGGGGTCTGAAGCTTTGTTCGGGGGCTCCCTAGATCCTAGGGTACGCGTGTCCAGCAGAGTTGAGTGGGCCAGCATTAAGGATCTGGAATAGCAGATGGGCAAAATATACCCCTTGGTAGCTGGCTGTCTAGGAGACCGTCTCGGTCTGAGGAGGAACGAGGCATAGAAGTTGATTTGAATTCCTTCTGTTTAATCCAGAACAAGTTGTTCAATGATCTTAAAGAGTATTTTGTATGTGGAAGCCAGAAAGTTCTGTAATCCTCCCCCGTCACAGTTATGATATAATGGAGCATGCAAGAGTATTAGATCTGCCCAACTTTCAGCAATTAAAAGCCAGGATCGAGGCGAAATCGGAACCCCAAGGGCCTTGTATAAAAAAAGATTAAAATGGCTACAAAAGACTGGGAATATGAACAGTGGGACAGCATACTGACAGCAGTGCAAAGTAGGGACCACCATGGCTTTTGGAATCTAGTATCTGTGGGATGCATAGGGGGTGCTTGCCCCACCATGTCTAATAAATCTGCGGCAGAATGGGTAACACATTTCTCCATTATACTCTCAGAAAAAAAGTAGCGATCCCCACCTCACTAAATGCTGATGGCTGAAAATCCCATGGTTGGAGGAGGTGGCTGCCCATACTGTGTGAATCTAAACCCAATCACCCTAGCGGATGTTAATACAGTTATTACTAAGATGTTTGCTACTAAAGCTCCTGAATTAGATAAACTCCCTGGGGATCTCTATAGGAGTAAATTGGATGTATGGGGTCCTTAATTTCTGGTAATTTTTAATAACATTCTCAATGGAGCGCCCATTCCTCCCAAATGGGTAGCGAATCTTTACGGCCCACAGGCAGTGCGAAACCTGCTTCCCATGGTCTCCATGACCCACTGTAGAGGGAGAAATCTTACTATTGCGAAACTCAAAGTGGGAGGCTCACGGCCAACTGTGTACAGCTGAATTTCTAGGCCCAATCGACTCTCTGGTGGGGCAGCAGTAGTAGCGATCATGAGGATAAGTTGACCCATGAGGATTCCCGCACTAAACTTCAACTGATATGCTTAAATTACTGTCTTGGAACATTGCAGGTTGAAACTCTAAGCTCAACATCCCAGAATGGGCCACATTCATTGACAAACATTCGATTTGTTTCTTTCAGGAAACTTGAGCCCTCGGACCAAAATATTACCAAGGCAGATCCTTAAGGCAGGGAAGGTAGTTCAGGTCGGGAGGAGTGATGTCACATATTCTAAACTTTGCCCGTGTTTCTTTTCCCTTGCGAGCTGGGATCTGGACGGTCTCCTTGCCCTAAACGCGGGATTTCCTGAAATTAACACGCTACCAATGGTAACTATACTCTGCCCAATTTTCTTACGCCCACTGTGCCATGACTGCACTATATTTATAAAGGCTACCTTCTCCATAGGTCTTATTCGCACCACTCCTCCCGACCTGAACTAACTTCCCTGCCTTAAGGATCAGCCTTGGTAATACTTTTCTCCTCAAATGTCACTGCGCCGTTTACACAAAATTGCTCACTGTATAGACAATTGTCCCCGCCTTAAGGGTTAGCCTTGGTAATACCTCTCTCCTCAAATGTCACTGCGCCGTTTACACAAAATTGCTCACTGTGTAGACAATTGTGTCCCTGGTATTGGTATGGATCAGCCTTGATTATATCCTTCATATGTCACTGCGCCAGTCAAACAAAACTGCTTACGGTATAGACAACTCTGTACCCAATATTGTTTAGTCTTCACTAATGCACCAGCCACTCTTGTCCCTCTCACTTCTATTCTGGATACTGTCTCCTACTGTGCCATATGTAACACATTTTTAAATCGCCCTTTCTCTGAACTGGTTCCCCTATTGTTCCATTTTTTAACTCTTTTTAATTCCAACACCATTTCACGCTGCGCCGTCATTTCTTCTTCTATTTTCGCCGCCTGCGCCGAGCACACTTCACTACCCTAAACCAATCACTGCACCGATGTTTAAGTGCACAGTATGCGATAGTGGTGTAGCTACCGGGGACCGGTTTCTGGCATTTCAGCCTCTTCGGCCCGGCTTGCTTGAATCCTGATGGAGCAGTGAGAAAGGGACTCATGTCTGAGTATACCCTGCCACACCTATAGTGGAAGCTACCGGGGACCGGTTTCTGGCATTTCAGCCTCTTCGGCCCGGCTTGCTTGAATCCTGATGCACAGTATGACATCGTTGCTCTAGCACTAAGCATGCCAAAATAGTCTTTGAGGTGCGAACAGTAAACTGTACCACTATGTGTAATTATGCCGTTTTTGTTCTAATTCAACATGCCTGGCCACGTATTTATTGTTTTCCCTTCTCTCCCTCCTTTTTCCCCCACAAATGTCATTTGTATGTAGCATGAAAGGCAACTGTTTATAATTCCAAGACAAACATGATTTATATATTTGTCCTGAAGATGATGCCGTGTATCTTGTTTTTCGGCATCGAAACGTCGTCGACATAATAGGATCATATGTACTGTATATGCTTGTGAATGCTATGTACAATGGTCACTCAAACTACAATCAAGTCTGTTCACGGATTATAAGTATACAGACCGATTTGCTCGCTCTTGCCTATACTTGTTGTTTTGTCTTGTTTACTGTAGGTCACGGGCTGTGCCCCCTTGACATTACTTTCTGATTTTGTGCATCGCCAAATAAATTCCTGTCCGGCTGGATAAAGGACATAAATACTATTCAAGTTTGTCTATTTTTATCTTGATCCTCCAAACTACTAGGGTCCACTGTTTTTTGTAATAAGTTAACGCCCAAGGTCCCTAGTGTACTACCTTCGGGTTCCCTTGTTTCTTAGAACGGCTCTAACCATTGAGCCACACTTCTCCACTATGGATAAGTGACTTGTAAGGCTAGGCCTCTAATATACGTATCTTCAAAAAACTCGTAAGAAACCTGAACAAATGAAATCGAACTTGAGCTCAAAGAAAGCAATTAGGATGACTTCTATTGGTTCGTGGGTTTCTGGAGCTTCTCGACTGTCTTAAGGCTAAATTTTGTTTTGGGTTAATTGCCAATGCATTTCCTTTGTTTTGGTTTCCTTGATTTAAAATAGCCGTTTCAAATACAGAATACTGGAACAGTTGTTATTTTAATTTGTAGTTTAACAAAGTATTTTTAAGAAAGGTAGAGACCAGAGAGTTTCCATGTCTGTCCCTTTTAAAGGAAGGGACCTCCTCCTCTGAGCCTTAAAACATGATCTGGGGATGGGATGTAGGGGCTGAACGTTTGATTTCTTGATCTTTAATTATGTAGTCGTTACTCTTCAATCCTTTAATTCCTTCGTAATTATTCCATCTAGAATTCACTTTTAACTTGTGTTCACAGACTGTGCGTGGTACACTGGCAAAAAGCATAACGAGGCAGAGGTCAAGGCCTTCCTAGACACCATCTCAAATGCACAGCAGTTTCTGCAAGTAAGTTTTTAAACACATTTGCTTAATTTATTATGTGATAAAAGGCTGCCTGTGTATGTATTGATTACCAGAGGGCTCCTCCTTTAATACTGTGATGCACTTTCTAGGGGTCAGTAATAGGTTTGTGTAAAAGCTAGTAGGGTCTGTGTGTGGCTTGTAGTTCTAGATGTTGTCGTAAACATGTTGAGTGTGCATCAAAAGGTCACTTTGCCTTTTCTCTGCCGCAAGGTACACTTTTCATAAATCTAAATGATTAACTGCTTCCTTGCATCAGCATTTGTTTCTTGGCACAAACATTTGGTTTTCAGCTCGGTAGGATCCTATTGTAGCTACACCTACGTGCGCTCCTTTTCTTATCTAATTCATAGCGCATTGCAGAAACCACAATCCTTGCCAATGCGAAACTCTATGCTTTAATCATGTGTTTTTGAGATAGCCAGGTCAGCACTGGTTATTCTTACTGAGTTGAACGTTGTCTTTGTCCTTCGAGACCTGTCTCACTAAACCTGTTTTGGTCTGAAACCATCTTGTCTAGCAATTAATCTCACAGGTGGTTAGTAGTACCAGGCACTGAATTGTGCTCTTTTATCCTCTTCCCGACAGGTTTGATGATGCTACTGAAGCACTCTGGTGTTCATTTTTTAGGTTTGACCTGTAAGCCCTTGTGCAAGCTCTTGTATTTAATACATTTTAAAAAGGGGGCTCTTATCGGTTCCCAAAGCCGAATTACTGTGTTTGTTCACTTTTGTGTGGAACCTCTGTTTTTTGTTAACTTCCCCTGGCTGCACGCATTTACGATACTTCTACTAATGCTGTTCACACTATTTAAGTCCCATTCACTGTCCAGTTTAAATCTCTTCCCATGGAAAAGGCAGACCGCTTATAACAGTATGCTGGAGTGCTTGCTTTGTACTACTTAGTTGTATAAAGCAGTTGCTTTAGCCTTGGAACGTTTAGATTTTTTTTCTCCAATTTAATCTATTTGGTCTTACTGATCAAATTCTAAATGTTGTGATAAACTTTGTACATTAAAATAAAGTTAGTATACAAACGCTAAACTATATTTTACTACTGAATGGGCAGCCACAAGTGCAGCTACCTTGCAGACAACAGGGGCATTTATTTGAGAGTTTTATACAGCGCGAACAAGATCTTTGCAGATATCAGAGCGCTTTACAAGTAAAAATACAAAGTAAAAATACAAAGTAAAGAAGCGTATATACAAAGTAATATATGAGGTAGTTGGGTACAAGGTGCTAGTTACATAGGTAGGTCAAAGGACATGAGGTAGGTCACAGGTGTGGTAGTGTAGGTACACTGAGTATAGACAAACAATTGCGTCAATAGCATAAAGTGCAATAACAAGGAGCATATACTTGCTTAAGCGTGTTTAGAGTATTTAGAGTTTAAAGGTGGGCCAAGTTGAGGTGGGTGTGTGCAGGATGTATAGTCCCACAGGTGCGACAGTAGAAGGGAAGTAAGGATCGTTGAGGTGGAGAGGGTAAAGTGTGCAAAGTCAACCAGGTGCGTCAACAATATAACAATATACATAATCAACCAGGTGCATCAAACATTATAACAAAATACAAAGAGTGAGCGTATACAATTACGTAATTCGATAATACGGGGTACAATAGGCCAAGGTCGGGCAGGACTTACAGAGCAGATTCATGAGTGATACGGAGTAATAGGTCATGTGTATTTTGCCATGAGGATCGCTTTAACTTCTTTCTTAAAGATTGTGTTGGAGGAGATGAGCCTTGTTTCAGGAGGGAGTGAGTTCCAGATCCTGGGTGCCATTCCTGAAAAGGAGCGTGATGGAGGGCATGATTTGAATGTTGCCGCAGATGCAGTAGCATTGGGCCCAAAAGTTGTCAGAGCTCCTCTAAACACTTAATATTGCTATAGTTGACTACTAAACAGGCAGTCACAATTGATTGCTGTTACCTTGCAGTTAAAAGGGACTTGATTTGAATGGTGCAGCAGGTGCAGTGGCACTGGGGCCAAAAGCTCTAAGGACCCTTCTAAACTTGGATTATTGCTATAATGTTAAACTAAACAGGCAGTCACAAGTGCAGTTAACTTGCAGACAACCGCTTCATGATTTGAATGGTGCAGCAGGTGCAGTGGCACCGGGCCCAAAAGTTGTCAGAACTTCTCTAAACACCTTATATTGCTATATTTTACTACTATACAGACAGACACTATTTTGGTTATATTGCAGTTAAAAGGAACTTGATTTGAATAGTGCAGCAGTTACAGTGGCACTGGGGCCAAAAGCTCTAGGGACTCCACTAAATGCAGAATATTGCTAAATTTACCTACTAAATACGCAGCCACATGTGCTGTTACCTTGCACACAACATAGGTATGATTTGAATGGTGGAGTTGCACTGGGCCAAAAGTTGTCAGAACTCCTCTAAACACATAATATTGCTATTAAATCCATTAATTCTATTTCACACTTTAATTTTTAGGGCTCGCCTGCTGATGCGCTTGCGCATAGCTGGCGAGCTATATTGTGGCTTAACCAGAGCTTAACGATCTCGGCGATTTGTTGCTGTGCCCGAGAAAAACAAGCTCAATGCGCAAGCGCATTTGCAAAAAGCGCGTGCACATCAAAGCCACCAGGCATCTCAAGCTTCCCCCAGCCGGCATTTCTCCTCCCCTAATTATTCATTGCACGGCCGGCCGGCACATCAAAGGCTGCTGCTGCCGTGACTCTCATTTCTCCTCCCTCCTCCCCTTTCACTGCCCAGGCACGGCTACATTTGTTTGTTTATACGACACTTGTATTATTTTATTGGGCATTTATTTAACTTAACATGGCTGCACAAATTTGTTTGCATACTTTTGCTCATTTTCGCTGTTTGACCAGCAATGTATGACTGTATAAACTTGTTTATTACAGACAACAGGAGCATTCTTTTCTGGATAAATTTAACCCCCAAAGAACCCGCCCCCGCCATGCGAGGAGCTTTCAATCAAACAGCAAGCATAGCAGTTGTTTTCCCGGCCGCTTTCCCCCTAATAGCTTTTACTTTAATACACACTTTAGCTCCTTCTTCTTATCTCTTTTCCCCTCCCCCTCTCGCCAGCCACATTTCTTTGCTTCCCTCTCTACCCCTCCCTCCACCGGCTTTCCTTCTTTTTCTTTCCTCCCACATCTCTCCATCCCATTCCCTCCCCCTGCTGCTCTCTTATCTCCTCCCTCTTCCTTTATCTCCTCTTCCTCCCCGGCACAGAAAGCTCTCGTGACCCGCAGTCCCTTCCCTCGCGCCCTCTCCCTCCTGTCGCCCTGATATCTATCAACAGGCCCCGCGCTCACATCATTCTCCTGTCTCTGCCCGCCTTTTCTTCTCACGGTCTCCTCTTTCTGTCCATCTTTTACGAACAGCCGTCTCCCTCCCTGCCCTCTTCCCGCAGTCTGCCTCTTCCTCCCTCCGCCATGATAAACTGTTGTTTTCCATGATGTGCAGAGCAGCACCGCCCGGCCCAGCCCCACTCCCAATGTCGTGTCTAGTTTCACCGGTGCAAAGTGTTTCTGTACTTCTCTCACGTTAAGCTTTAACTGCGTTTCTGCACTGTGGCCCACGGCTGTGTCCGTCCTGTTTTCAGAGCACAATTTTCGCAATCGCATGTCCACTGTTGGTGCTGACGGTTAATCATTCCTACTTTCGTTCTGTGCTCACCCCGACCCCTCTAGCTCTCCATTTCATCATACTCTTGTCTATTATTTTCTTGCCCTTTGTTTCATGCTTTTTTTAAAGTTTTGTTTTCATTCTTCTGTCCTTTTCCTGTTTTGCATTTTCTCTTCAAACCCGTTTCTTCTTTTGTTGGTCCATTTTTCTTTCTTTTTTTCCTTATTTGTAATATCAATACATCTAAGTCACGTAAATACAAAACATGTTGCTTTACAAATGCTATAGGTGTCACATTTGCGAAAGTTATAACTATTGGCATTGTAAATGACAAAGCTATTAATTTAGCTATTTTAAAAAATAACACATAAATAAAAAAAATTCATTTATAAGACCAATGGCTCAAACTTTCCTAATGGGAGCCCTATTGCATTTCCAATGCTTGTTCAACATGTGGCTGTTACTTACCCGCACTATACCACTAGTAAATGCACACTATATTGCCTTTTTGTACATAAATAAGTCAAGACGTTCTGTAACTTATATTGTACAACTACCTAGCAAGCTACTACTTACAACAAAAAACAAACTATGATTACTCACATACGCGAAACCTACTGCATTTACCAATGCTTATTTAACTCTAGAGTTGATCGGACTGACCTCTGTGAGAACCACGAGCCATGCTGTGATTTATCAGATCTTCGATCTAGATCCGGTCAGTTGTCTTTTGGAGTTACACCCATTTGCCTAGTATCTAAGGATAGTTGAGTCCGATCATGAACCTTGGGCAAGTAAACAAAACAATTTTGTGGGGGATACCACCCTCTTTGTCGCCATCTAATGGGGAAAATGGACAAAGCTGCACAAGCCTTTACATCTCAGGATCTGCCATGCTGCCTGTACACAGACGGAAGAGTTCACAAACAAACCCTGCACCTGTTTTCGGTACTAGGATGAATACACATTCACTGTTTCAACTCCCATAAGTATCAGTCAGACTAATGAGCCGCTCTGAACATTTTGAATTGAATAACCTTCACTGGGAAATTGCTTTGAGTTGGAATTTAGTTGCCTATTTGGATTTTGGCTGCTATGCTAATACATTATTAGATTGGCTGACTTGTTCTCACTAGAATGCGTTTTATATGGCTGTTTCTCCCTTATTACAAGTAGGAGATAGGATAACCCTTATGATTTTTGCTAGTGGGTTCTTAAGACCTAGACTAAGCAAGTGTTGTAGAGGAATGTTCTTTGGACATCAAGTAGTGGCCCTTGATAATATTATTAAGGCTTTAACACATGCCAAAGGCTGTTGCTCCACAGTTCGTGATGCATCCCTGTACGTTGTGAACTGGACAGGGATGCTAGAAACTTAAACTACTGAAATACTGTTATGAAATCACTAGCTGCCCCTTTGAGGAATCACTCCTGGTACTTAGTAGAGGAAACTATGGACTTTATACTGGATCCTGCAGGTGTTAACCATTTTGTGCATTTAGAGGAAGCTGAAGATGTGTTGCTAAAATATAATTCATATTTGTAAAGCACGAACATATCACCCCCTTAAGGGTTTCTGGATGCTGGGGGGCAGATGGTTGGGGGGGTTGGTCTATGGACTTTTATAGAACCCAGCCCTTACAAGGTTATGAGTATAGCTGGTATGAGGATCTGCTGGATGTTAGTGGACTAGACCCCTCCCCATACACTGGCCTGGTCTCCCCCCCCCCCCCCCACTCCCTTATGTGGGTTTGGAGGAGGGGACCTTGCACTATCCTCTGTGGCATACAAGACTAATGTCTTGACAGAGGTGCTTCCGCCGGGAGTTTCCCCTAGAGAGCCTTTACTTCCATTCAATGAAGCCTATACTGACTTCCTATTCTGGGCCTGGTCCAATCCCTGCACAGAGGCTCATGTGCCTAGAACAATTGCCCGCCGCCATTGCCTTCCCCAAGGGACCCCAGCTTCCTCACCCAGCACCCCACCTGAGAGCTTGGTGGTACATGCCTCCACCTCCAACATTAATCACACCGCATTCCCTTCCGCTCCAACGGATAGAGAACCCAAATGGCTGGATACCTTTGGGAAGAGGATGTTCCATTACAGCAGCCTGGTACTGTGGTCCGTGAACACCACATGCCTCTTGGGCAGATATTCCCATGCTATCTGGCCACAAAAGGGGCTTAAAGTGTCCAGTCATCTTGGCCAGCAAACCACCCAATCTTTTTGTGGCCGAGGACGTAGTTCTCTCATACCATGTGGCAGGTAGCCAGAGGTCAAGCCAGTCTGCCGCCGCAGCTTCCAAACCCTTTTAGTATGCCCTCCAACCATCGTGGACATCCTGTGGGGGGAGGGTAGGATACACCAGCACCTGCAACACTGGAGGCCAATAACATCTGACACTTACAGCCCAGCCAAGTACCAAACATCACGCGTTAGCACATGTGCTATTTCCACACTGAAATGAATTATACTATCTGTCATGGACAAAGGACTCCATCAATCTCTCATTTGTAGAGCACACTAATCACCTGTGAGGATCTCAAGGCGCTGAGGGTGGTGGGGGTGCAGCTACTGCTCGAGCTGCCAGGTCTTGAGAAGTCTCCTGAAGGTCAGCAGGTCCTGGGTCTGTCGCAGCTGTGTGGGGAGGGTGTTACATGTCTTGGCGGCGAGGTAGGAGAAGGATCTGCCGCCAGTCGAGGTCCTTCGGATGCGTGAGACGGTGGCGAGGGAGCGAAGCTGGCGTTTCCGGGTGTAGAAGGTGAGATGCTTGTTGAGGTATGCTGGTCTGGTGTTGTGTGGTGCTTTTTGGGCCTGGGTGAGGAGCTTGAAGGTGATCCTCTTGTTGACTGGGAGCCAGTACAGTTCTTTCAGGTGGGCAGTGATGTGGGTGTGGCGGTGTATGTCGAGGATGAGGCGTGCGGAGGCGTTCTGTATGCGTTGGAGTCTCTTCTTGAGTTTGACCATGGTACCTGCGTAGAGGGCGTTGCTGTAGTCCAGTCTGCTGCTGACGAGGGCTTGTGGGAACGCCCTTCTGGTTCCGGTGGGCATCCATTTGTAGATCATGCGCAGGGTGTTGAAGCAGGAGGAGGAGACAGCGTTGACTTGGTGGGTCATTAAGACCGATAAGTCCAGGATGAACCCCAGGTTGAGTGTGTGGTCGGTGGGTGTAGGTGCGACTCCCAGGGTGGCTGGCCACCAAGAGTCGTCCCAGGCGGAGGGAGTGGATCCAAGGATGAGGACATCGGTCTTGTCCGAGTTACATTTCAGGCGGCTGGTCTGCATCCAGCTGGCGATGGGCTTCATTCCTTCGTGGAGGTTGGTTTTGGCGGTGGCAGGGTTTTTGGTGAATGAGAGGATCAGTTGAGTGTCATCAGCGTAGGAGACTATGTTGAGGCTGTGCGAGCGAACAATGTTTGTGAGCGGTTCCATGTAGACGTTGGAAAGGGTGGGCTGAGGGACGATCCCTGGGGTATGCCGCAGATCTTGGTGGCTTCGTAACGGAATGGGTGAGGCGGGAAGGGGGTCCCTTCCAGAGCCTTGTCTTGTATTCCTGCGTCGTCTAGGCGTGTGCGTAGGATGTGGTGGCGGATGGTGTCGAAGGCGGCCAAGAGGTCCAGGAGGATGAGGGCCGTGGTTTCGCCGTTGTCCAGAAGGGTCCTGATGTCATCTGTGGCAGCGATGATGGCAGTTTTGGTGCTATGATTGCTGCAGAATCCGGATTGGGACAGTCCAGGATGTTGTTTTCCTCGAGGGAGTGGGTCAGTTGCCTGTTGGCAATCTTTTCCATGACTGGGTGGTATCGCTGGATTTACAGGATGTTTATTTTACCATCACCATCCTGCCTGCCCACAGGCCTTTCCTATGGTTCATAGTAGACCAAGATCACTTTTAGTTTGCCGTGCTCCCCTTCAGCCTTACCAGTGCCCCTCAGTTGCAGCTCATCTATGGATGTCAAGAATTTCAGTTTTTTCCCTACCTTGAGGATTGGCTGTTGAAGGCTGGCTCACCACAGGCAGTCGTCTCACCTCCAGAGTAGGGCAAACCTTCTGCACTCGCTGGGGTTCATTATTTAGCTGCCGAAGTCACACCGGACTCCTCTTAATACTCTCTATTTCATCAGAGCTGTTCTGGACACAGTGCAGTTTCAGGCTTATTATCCCTTAAGGTGAGTCCAGGATATTGATGCTGGGATACTGATGTTTTTGGCCTCTATCCCTTATTGTGGTGAGACTCACTTTGGAGGCTTTGGGCCTCATGTCCTCTTCCATGCCGCTTGTGACACATGCCCCATGGCATATGAGAGCTTTGTAGAGGGACCTGAAGTTCCTGTAGGCATAGCATCAGGGAATCGCTCGGACCTCCTCCCCCCCCACCCCCCCTTCCCCCCAGATCTTGGATCTGCAATGGTGGCTAACAAATTGATTGGGCCAGCGGCATACCCTTATCTATCACTACAGTCAGAGCTGGCTGTGGAAAGGAGGTGTCATTTCTGGGCTTGATTGGCCATCTGGGCGAGGTTCTGATCAGAAAACTCTGGTCTCCGGCGAAATCCAGACTCCTCATCAACCTGTTGGAGCTCCAAACTATCCGGCTGGCATTGAAGCCTTCCTTTCTTTAATAGGGGGAAGTATGGTACAGGTGTTCACGGACAACCCCACCCACATGTGGTATTGCAACAAGCAGAGCGGGGTAGGGTCGTGGACCCTTTGTCAACAGGCGCACTACTCCTCTGAACATGGCTTGAACGTCTGGGCATTTCCCTGGTTGCTCAACACCTGGGGGGCTCCAAACACGAAGGTAGGCTAACTCTGCTATCGATGCTTAGCGGATCTCGAATGGCATCTCCAATTGGAGGTGGCAGAGGATCTCTTCCAAGTATGGGGAGAACCTTGGTTGGATTGGTTTGTCTCTGTCGATAGTGCAATTTTGCAAGCTGAAGTATCAAAGGCTGCGTTTGCTCAGAGTTGCTTTTCATCTCGAGTGGAGATCTGGCTTCCTGTCTGCCTTTCCTCCAATACCGCTCCTGCCCAGAGTTCTCAACAAGATCAGGAACGACCGGATGTAAAGAAATTCCTCTTTTTATATGGTCAACCCAATGTTTTTAGACATATGGTGTTTTTTTTTTTTTTTTTACACTAAGTGCACATAGGCCTGCTGATCACATCTCCGTGCCAGCGGCCTGACTCTAAAGTCCATGTTGAATTGGCTTTACCTAATTGGAAATGACTAACTTGCCTGCAAGTCCCTAGTATACAGTACCCTGGTATCCAGGACATGTAAGTTAGAGGGGTACCCCGGGGCTTTCACCTCTTGTTTTGCCACCCTGGATGACCCCTAAATAAAAAGGCCAAATTCCGTTTTCATCTGTAGAAATTTTTTATGCTGTCTTCATAAAAGAGCGAACACATATGCAAAGACAGTTCTTTAGATTACATACCTTTTATGAATTCTCCTCCACAGCCTAGGTGTATTTTGGGTTACTCATAACTTTCCAGCAGCATAGCAAGGTCAGGTTATACCCGGTGCGGAACATTTCTTACTCACCCCCCGGAGTACAAACTGCAGAGAAAGACTTCGTGGAAAGAAACACCCCTTACCCTTCCTTATCTATACGCTCTCCACCATTTTGTCACCCCCTCAGTGATGACACCTAGGGCTGCCCGTGACCCACTTCCAACGCCGCTGTAACTTTCTACTCCTCACCCACCCTGATCCGTCTCCTCACAAGTCTGTGTGTCCAGCATGGTCAAGATGGACCTGGTCATTGAGGAGTAAAGGACTTCAAACTTAGACTTACCCTAATGTAGTCACAGTGCTTTTGAGATGTGCATACCTGCAAGATTCGGATCAGTAAGACCCCATTGCCTCTCAAATGTTTCCCACTCTACTATTTGGTAGTTGAGAGGTTTGAAAATATTTTGCAATGTTCAGTAAGCCTAAGCTACCTTCATTTGGTGGAAGCTAAATGAAGCCTTTTACTATCCTTTGTTTACTTCCCAGTCAGTGAAAATAGTTAATTGCACTTCTGAGATTTAGAAGTATGCATCCCCACCATGCATAGTTCTCATTAATTATTTTACTGCAAATTTAGCACTGATATTATCAATGATGCCATAGAAGATGTAATAAGTGATGTAATATGTGGGGAACTAGCAGTGAATGGCGAGGGTGTGAGTTCGTTTTCTTAGCGCACCAGTTATAGTTACTTAAGATAACTCTAACTGCTGAATTTCTGTGGTTTTGTGTCTAAGATGTGAACTGGGACTAGGTACCGACAATACGGACTCGTGTTGCAGAAATTTTCAAATGTTGTTTGGTGAGGAGCCTTATCCACGGACTTCACACTGATGGATTTGGTTGCGCAGCATTATGATTGAAATAACGTGCTTTGATAAGAACAGAATAGCACACTTTTCTTATAAAAACGATGCATTTGTTTGAAACATCTATTTACATTTATGGATATGATTATACGACGCCGAGGCAGTGGAATCTAAAGGCCAGGGACGTCTAGATATTTTAGTGTTGAACTGCCTTGAGAAAGTCTTTAAATAGACGAAACACTTGTCGGCTGAAGGCTGAATTTACGCTGAATGGACTGTGTTGGCTATTGCTGGATACAGCAAAGAATAAACCAGCTATTGAATTGACAAATTAATGGAAAATTGATCTCATTTTGGAAAAAGATTACTCCTCTTGTTTTTCTGATTCTAAGAAGGATATTTTAACTATCCATATTTCTGTCATTAACGTACTCATGACTTAATGGTCTAATATATATATATATATATTTAAGAGTGCTATAAAATGTTTCAAATTTATTTAGGGCTCCCTGCGTTATAGATTTTTTTGTTGTTGTCATTTCAGTCTGTATTTATCCATATTTATTTGTCGTCATCTTTATCTGTATTATCCATATTTATTATTGGTTTTGTTAAAGTAAAGCTGAAACTGGCATATTTCCACATTTATTTAACCAATAAATATACAGTTATGCTTGAATGCCTGCCAGGTTTCAGTGATATGAACACCTGCATAAGATAAATCAATGCACTTATATGAAAATATGCACATTTCAGTATCAGCCTTGTGCATTGCTACTGCTGTTTATGCCTCTTTACTAAAATTCCTTTCTTATTTTAACCCCCTTACCTATCATTCCACAGTTATTGACCTGGCAGTCATGGAAAAGTGTATTTAGAATCACTTAAAAAGCACCCAATTTCCGTTTTTATCCACATCTATTAAAAATAATACAGGCAAGAAAATAAATGTTTCTGTCTGTATTTATCAGTAAAAACGGAAAACAGGGAGCCTTAATTATATTAAAACGTGAACTTAACTATAACGTCCTTGTAACCTTTGTTTTTTACAAGTGAATTTCTATGTTTTCAAAAAAAAAATAAGTAATAATTACGATACGTAAATCCAACCTCCTCTGCGCGGGGGGGGGGATTGGCTACAGAGGCTGACCTGCGGCCCACCCCTCCTCATGCTTTTATCCCAACACCGTGGGGGGACTGACCGCAGCAGGCCAGGCCCTTCAGTCAACACCCTACAGGCAGATAGGGGGCATGCAGGACACCTCCTCCCTGGGCCAATTTGGGCCCAGGGGACCCCATCCACTGTGGCCTGCCACCTTTTATTTTATTTGGGATGGGGTATGTGACCCTTGCAGGCATGGTTTGACTCCTGGGACCCCATCCCCCTGGGCCCATTACTTACATTATGGGGGAGGGGGGCACGGAGCACCCCCAGGCTGATTTTGGCCCTGTGGACCCTTTCTCCCCGAGGCCTGGTCATATTATAATAGGGAGGCACTTCCAGTAAATGGTGGGTGCCCTGGATCCTACCCAGGGCATCCACTTCATATTTGTGAGGGAGGCACACTGTCCCCGCACCCCAGGCTCATTTTGGCCATGGGCATCCCATCTACCGGGCCTAGCCTTAGTTTTTCAAGGGAGAGGGGGGCTTGCAGCCCCACTACCCAGGCCAATATTGGCCCCTGGGACCCCATCCCCTGGGGCGCGCTCAGTAAATGTTGGGTGCGCTGGAGCCCACCCAGGGCACCCACTTCATATTTAAAAGGGGAACCCCTCCCTCCACAGGCTGGTTTTTGTCCCGGGGACTCAATCTCCTGGGACCTGGCCTTATTCTTAAGGGAGAGGTGACCAAGAGTGCCCCCTCCCCCATTATAATTATTAATCCACCCTCCCCCGGTCCTGGCCCACCCGAGGTTTATATACACAACAAGAGCGGGAGCCCACACTTCTGGTTTTTTTCTGTTTTACCACAGAATCACGGAACCCTCTGAAAACTCTGTATAAGAAAGTTTTTGGTCCCCTCAGGGGACCCTGTGAGACATCACTACCAGGTCTAGGGGGATAAGGGCATTCATACCCTGCTCCCTTTTGTTTTGGGACTCCGGCTCAGTCCCGATTCTCAAGATGTCTGCCAACACTTCCTGGGTGAAGTGCTGGCAGCCAATCAGATCTCACAATGAGATTTGTTGGAGCCACGCAGGCCTGCGTCCTTAGATTTTATTTATTTTAAACATTTTATTTATTTTCTTATTACATCTATGGCCATTATCAATGGTATACATCAACATGTGTTAGTTTCCTACCGTCAATACATTCTAGTGATTATAACATGTAAATATTCATCACATTACAGTATCAACAGGAGGAACTAGTATGTCTGCATATTCAATGTGGCACAGTTATGGTAATAAACAAGGCAGCCCTCTTCCCACCCACAACTAATAACTAACCAACGGTGTCCCACCCCCCCTACTCCTGCACAGACTCATTTCTTCTCCTTGCATGGTATTTCTAGTCAGTGTAGGTATTCTATGCAGTGTTTTAATTCCTTTCACAAAGTCATTAGGGTTGCCTGATGTAATTTCATGATGTATCACCAAAGTCACTTTCTCTCTTTATACCTAAATGTGTTTGTTAGTGAGGTGCATTACCCATCCTAGTGCAGCGGTACATCCTTAGCTTTAAATTCCTCGAGCATCTCATTCCATTCCAACGAAATAGGCGTCTGCCGTAATCCCCTATTTTCCTCCGGTTTTATCTCTGTGCATTCAGCTTTGCCCCATCTAATCACTTCATTATACCAATCCTGGACTGATGGTGCCTTTGCAGCCTTCCATCGCATTGTGATTGACCTTCTGGCTAGGATCGGTGCCATGTTGGCGAACCTATTCTGTGGTCCTCCCTTCTTGTGCCTAGAGTTCAGTCCCAATATACAGTATTTTAGAGGATCTCCTCTTCCCTCCCTGGGGCTACATCACTCATTATTTTATGCACCGTTGTCCAGTAGTGTCTATTGCGGGCAAGCCCACAGCATATGCAATAAATTTGCGTTTGAGGTGTGACATCGAGGGCATGTGTCCATCGTGTCTGTTAACATCCTGTTTAATTTGCGGGGAGTCAAATAAGCTCGATTCGCTACCATCAACTGTATAAGTTTGAACTTTAGATTACAAGATATCTTCAGGTGTTCTAATATTATCCCACATTCCTTATCTGTCAGTTCATGTCCTATATCTTTGTTCCATTTGTCTCCAAGTACCTGCCGTGAGATTGCAGCATGCGCTCGTATCCCCCGGTACAACCATATGGTCAAGTGGCTTCCGTTTCCCATTAGGTATTGGGGGCTTCTTCCCTTGTGGGGTCCATGTCTTTCTAACATACCTACTAATATTTGCATGGAGAAGATATAATGTGCTTTGTACCCCCTGCTCCCGCACGAATGTGTCGCGTCCTTGGAGATATATAAATATTTTTTCTGTAATAACTCCAAAACTACAGAACGGATTTTCACCAAGTTACAAAAAGAGATCTTTCAAGACCAAGATCTGGAAGTATGACATTACAACGCATGCTTTTACCACGCATGACTTTACAACGCGGTTTTTACAACGCAAACCTTTACAATGCATAGCGCTTTGGGGTGCTGGATAGTGAATAGTTTAATTTACTATTCCAACTCCAGTCCCCGTGGACATTAGGGAAGGTGTTGGATAGTAAATTAAACTTATTCCCTATCCTAGAGCGCCCCCCAGCGCAATGCGTTGTAATGGTTTGCGTTGTAAAAGTTGCGTCGTAAAGGCACTGCGTGGTAAAAGTTGCGTTGTAAAGGATGTTTCCCCCAAGATCTAGCTTCCAGCCAAATTTAGTGTGATTCTTTTCAGCGGTTCGGGCTGTAGTAGTCTAAAATCCCTATTGGAAATTGCATGGGGAACTGCGTTTTGGGACCCCCTCTTTTTCCTGGTTCCCACTTGACAAATCAAGCTGAAACTTTCCAGATAGCAGCTGGAGTGATTGGTGTACGCCAAAATTATTAGCTAAACAAAAAACGTTTTGTCTATGGAAACTAGTTCTTAACTATAATTTATGACCAGAGAGAGATTTGCCTCATAAGTTGTGGTTTTGTCAGCCTGCACCTGATGACTGGTGGTGCACATGAAAAGCGCTAGAAAAAGACCACAAAAGCCCCCCCCCCCCCTTTATTTGAGAAATAGATGGCACTCTGAGATGGAAGAGAGTCAACACCCGTTTGTATCATCAGGCCGCTCTGGCCTGGATGCGTTGTGATTGTTCAACAGCCGACGAGCACCATTTTGTAAAAGACCTATGTATTCCCTTTCAGCACAAACCTAAGCAAAATACTATTGGGTTCTAAAAGGCAATTGAGATTTAAACAGTTGATGATGATTTCCATGCCGTGAGTAACGATTCCTTGCTCTGAATCATTCAATTAATACCAATATAATTGTAAAAAATAGTTTTCCAACATTTTTAGCGCAGGCGAAATAACTGTAGCAGATAATACATATGCAGAACTAAAACAAGCGAAATAAACTCTGTTCAGATCATTGGAGGCTCAAATGGCAGAGTCCTAAAATGCGCTCTAATTACCATCTTGATGACCCAAGGCGTATTGTTTGTATAGTACAGCCCCTTTCCATGCTCTAATAATTAAAAGCATATCTGCAAGTTTACATCCTGTTCAGCAACCGAATTAATTTTTAATTCCATATTATTTAGCTCCTTTTGCTTTGGTGGAAATATGGTCTTTCTTGGGGCATTATGACTGCTTAAACAGGCTCCGTGTGAATACTTTGTAAAATAAGGCTGCACACTCTTACTGCATCACAGCCCCTGTGTGTTCTAATTACCATGAACAAAAATCTCACCTTGTGAGGAGGGGGTGGGGCCTCATTCCAAGATGTACCGAAGAGGCACTTTTGAACTCCACCCTGCCCTCAAGGCCCGCCCCCCCCCCCCCCCCCCCCCACACACACACAAAAATGCTTGCTGTGGAAAACGAGCTGGAAATCCACTCTTTACAGTGGTTTCCAGCTTGTCTTCCCTGCCAGTGTGATATCGGATCTTCACCAGGTGACCGCGTGATGGGGGCTGATAGCGTGTCACACAGCGGTGCGAGTTGGCAGGCGTGATTTTCAGTTCCCCACTGCAGGGCCATTTCCACTGTGCCCAATTCCTAACTACTGTGTATTCCCAGTGAGGGGGGCTGGCATGCAGGAAGGAAAGCCGCACCGGAAGCCTCCAATAGTCTCCACACCAAACCTTCGCCCCTGTGATAGCTGCCTCCACTTCTCGTGTCAGTCCATTGAGTGTTCAGGGGCACGCCCACCTTAATACCACCTCAAACAAGTTACGGCTTTGCCGGCCTGCACCGGGTCGCTGGTGGTGCACGTGAAAAGCGCCATAACACAACTGTGTTTCAGCAATGAAGACCATATTTTCAACATATCTAAAGGAGGCCAAAAAATGTAATTAAAAACTAACTCGGTTCCCGAATAAGAACTTGGAGATATGCTTTTAATTAGCGTATTCAAAGGCTGCACATCTATTTTGTATGCTTAATTGTTTTGAACACATTAGATGCCACTTAGTAGCAATCGAGGTTCATGTTGCAGCTATGGAACTCTATGAACTTGTTTGCACCCTAGGGCGGGTACTTTACCAACAATAAGGCTAGGGCTATTAAGATGTTAATTGGAGCGCATTTATGACTTTACAATTTCAGCCTGGAATGATATGAACCAAGTTTATTTTGCTTATGTTCGTCTCCGCTAAAAATGTTGGAAAAACTATTTTAACAATTATTTTGGTATTAAATGAATGATCCAGACCAAGTAATCATTACTTAAGGTACCAAGATTGTCGACTGTTTACTAATCATTTTTTTTTTTAGATTTATGATCACAATTATAAAGGGACATCGATTTAGGATAAGCATTTGCAGATTGTTTCGGGTGTACCTATTTCAGGTATAACTGTAGCTCAAGAGTCTATGGCCAGGCTTCTACCTGCTTGGACCCAAGTTTATTCTCAGAGGAGTTGCTGCTAGTGATTTTCTTTTTGTGAAAGTCTCTTCAAAAGAGATATTATAGCAGCAATATGAAAGTCTACTCAGTACTTTTTTCCCCTACTGCTTTGATGTGAAGTGAGTAACCGAAAGGGAAGTTAGTCAGACTGTTCTTTAAAACCTCATTGCATAAGGTGAGCCTCATTCCATTTAGCAATTCTGTCACTACCACATGTCTACCCAAGTTGGTGTGCCACACATGATCTACCCTGAGGAGCAGACCCTTACTAACCAATATTGCTACTACCCCTAAAGCCCCTATTGAAGCCAGTATGGTATACTTTTGAGAAGTCCATGTGCCAGAAAGGGATATCTATCTATCAATCAATCAAGTGTTTGTTCAGCACAACTACTCCCCCGTAAGGGTCTCAAGGCCCTGGGATGGGTGGGTGGGTGGGTGGGTGGTGCAGGTTCTAGTCCATCAAGGTGGGGACCTGTCGAAGAGCCAGGTTTTGAGGTTTCTCGCGAAGAAGGGGAGCAATGTTGTCTGCCTGAGGTGGAGCGGAAGGGCGTTCCAGGCTCTGGCCGCGAGGAAGGAGCGGCCTCCCGATCTGGTCTTTCTGGTGCGGGGGACCATGGCGTAAGAGCTGGGCTTATCGTAGGGTCCTTTGGGGTGCTTGGAATTTAAGTCCGCTGTTCCGTTATGTTGGTCCGGTGTCGTGGACGGCTTTGAGTGAGAATCTTGAAGGTGATTCTAGCCTCGATGGGGAGCCAGTGCAGTGTGCATATGTGTTGAGAAATGTGGCAGTGTCCTGGCAGGTTGAAGCCCAGTCTTGCAGTGGCGTTCTGGATGTTTTGTAGCTTGCGTGTGAGGTTTTGTTTATTCCGGCGTAGTCTGCTGGTGACGAGGGCCTGAGTGTCCGTCTTTCTGTGCTCGAGGGGGATCCATTTGAAGGTTTAACGTAGGAGGCGGAGGGTGTGGAAGCAGGAGGATGCGACCGAGTTGATTGGACGGTCTATTTTGAGCTCAGAGTCTAGGATGATTCCATGCGTGGTACGTGGGGGGGAGGGCTTCCTTTGGCGGGGAGCCACCAGGTATGGTTCCAGGCGTCCGGGTTTGGGCCCATGATGGGTACTTCTGTTTTGTCGGTGTTGAGTTGTAGGCAGCTGCTTTTCATCCATTTGGCAACTGCTTCCATGCCTTCTTGAAAGTTGTGTCTGGCGTTGTTGGGTTCGTTGGATAAGGAGAGGATGAGTTTGGTGTCATATGCGTATGACACAATATTGAGTCCGTAGGTTCTGATGATGGGGGCCAGCGGAGCCATGTAGACTTTGAAGAGCGTGGGGCTGAAGGAGGACCCCTGGGGGATTCTGCAGGTGGTTGGTTTAGGGTCCGAGAGGAAAGGGGGAGTCTGATCCACTGCGTTCTGCCGGAGAGGAAGTAGTGATCCATTTGAGGGCCTTGTCCCGGATCCCTGCGTCGTGGAGTCTGCGTATTAGGGTGCGGTGAGAGACTATGTTGAACGCCGCTGAGAGGTCGAGGAGGATGAGGGCTACAGTTTCTCCTCTGTTCAGTTAGGAGCGGATTTCATCTGTTGCGGTGAGGAGGGTGGTTTCTGTGCTGTGGTTTTTTTCTGAAGCCGGATTGGGAGGAGTTAAGTATGTTGTGTTCTTCGATGAAGGTAGCAAGTTGGCTGTTGATGGCTTTCTCAATGACTTTTGCTGGGAACGGGAGCAGGGTGATGGGTCTGTAGTTGAGGTTGGTGGGGAACGTCAAGGGCTTCTTCAGGAGGGAGTTGATCTCGGCATGTTTCCAGTCATTGGGGAACGAGGCGTTCGTCAGGGAGCAGTTGATGGTGTGGCGGAGCCTGGGTGCGATGGGGAGATTCTGTCTTCAATTGCTTTTTTCTCGTTTGTCTGAGTTGGTGGTAGGCGTTGGTAGTAACTCTGAAGACGTTGTGGGCCTCTGTGGAGTTGGAGATCCTCCATGCTTTTCAGAGGCGGTGGCACATGCGTCTGCACTCTCGAAGTTCGGTGGTAAACCATCTGGCTCGGTCATGTCATCTTGCAATTTGAACGATTCTAATGTGTCCCATTCCAACGAAATGTCTTTTGTGCAAGCCTCTATGTTCCTCCCGCGGTCGGGCTACACTTTTGGCTAGACCCCAGTGTGACATCACCTCCTGCCATTGAGCAAACAGAGGACCCAGTGTCTCATCAGTTGCTTTGCCAACAGCAAAGACAAATCTGTGAATCGTGTTGGTAACCTGGAGCGTTTGGGTCTAGAGTATAATCATAAAATAGTGTTCTGGTGTGTGCCAGTGGTCCAGGGCGGACAACTCCGATACTGCTACATTTACACTAGCCCAATATGCTGATAGGGGGGGACACACCCATAACATGTGCATAAGGTCTGCGTCTAAAGCATTGCATTGAGGGCAAGGTGAGAAAGCTGTGAAGAACATTTTGTTGATCCTGTGTGGTGTGAGATAGGCTCCATTTAATCTGGAGAATTGGATACATTTAAATCTAGAGATACGCAAGATCTTCTTAGGGTATTCCAGTAAAAAGTTCCATTCCCTGTCGGATATTTCTCTGTTCAGGTCCGCCTCTCATTTGGCCTTTAGGAGAGCTGTGGGGTGGGAGGCTTTGGGGTTGTCATAAGGTTTGCACGATGTCCCAGATAAAGCCAGCGAATTTGGTGTCTACCATGGTTTGTAGAGCTTGAAGTAGCTCATTAGTTTCGGGTTCTTTCCCATCTGGTGCCGAGTGCTGATGAAGAATGCCTGCATGTGTTAAAAACAGTGTTTCTGGTAGCCCATGAGCGTGCACAAAATTGGGATGTGGCATTAGGTTGCCATCTGCAAACCACAAACTATCAGTCAATACCCCTTCCCATTCCCAAGGGTGCACTTTTCTTGCTGTTCGTATGCTTGAAGCTGTGGGAAAGCCACACAGAGTGATACTCTGTGCATAGGGTGCCGAGGATGCAGTGTAGCACAATGCTGCCTTACAATAGTCTAGGGCTATGCGCAATAAGAGAACCCAATGGGGGTGAGGTGGAACCTGGATGTTTCAATTTGTGTAGCTACCCCCGGCTGATCAGGTCTGCTGTGTAACTTATTTCTGTTGGGTTACACCCAACCAGCCAATAGGATAGCCATTGGACTTGCCCGGCTATACAATAGGCCTTAAAGTCCGGGCCACCCATGCCGCCTCTATCCGTTGGCAATTGCAGTTTAGCTAGATTCACCCTGCAGCGACTGCCACCCAAGCTCAATTCTGAAAACAAGCAAGATAATATGACATCCTAGTACTTGACTTGTATGATAGGGAGTGGTTTGATCTCTTTGAAGCTATAACGCCAACTTTGGTCACCAGACCTTGGTTTCTCACTGGAAGCCAACTGCCTCACTATGTTGTTCTGCAGACAAGTCTCATGATGAACAAGCTGCATTTCAGTTACTGATGTCATCACTTTTGACCAATTGAATGTAATCTTCGTTGCAAGGCCTCATCAGCACTCAATGTCTGTGAGTTTTAGCTCTAGACCTTAGTCTAGAATACTCCAAGGAGTTTATTTCCGGAATTTGGAGCATTTTGGAATGGATTACTTCTGTTGTAATTAGACATTGAAAAAGTTCAGAGGGGAGAGTAGGGCAGAAGGATATGTTTAGGTTGCAATGAATACCTCTGTCGGGGGCGATGGAATGGTGGGATAGAAGGCAGATTCATGCACCAGCTTCATTCACAGTACAAGTGTTTTACTGTCATTTGATTGCATTGTCTTGAAATGATTACTTAAAATATTCTCCTGTAGCTTGTAAGAAGTAAACGTTTCTCCTTTGCTGTCACTTCTTTGCTTCACTGGAATTAGGGAGATGGCCAGTTTATAACCGCATTTCCTAGCCCTTATGGTATAAATTGGACCTCAAATGTATGTTCTAAAGTGAAACTGGATTTTCAGTAAAGTCACCACATTTCCATTGAAAAAGTGTGGATTCCTCATAATGCAGAGATTATAGGCTACGAGGGTAATTGGGGGTTTGGTGACGAACAAGGTTTTGGCAATGCACACTCCAGGCAAGCCCCACTCCCCATGGTATGGATCCTGCTGTGACCTTTATCTTTATGGTTTTCCTGGATATTGCCTCCATAGATAAAATCAAATTAAGGCTTTCCCAAGAGGAACCTTTGGTAATATGTGGAAGGAGAGCTAGAAGCGATGCTGTGCTAAAGACAGGGGGCTTGCTGTCTGAGAAAAGCGAACAAGGGACTCAAAGTGCTGCAGCAGGCGTAAAATTATGCAGACCAGCCAATGTTCTGCCCTGAAAGACCGTTTCTTGAAGCCTTTGTTTCATACTGACTGTTTGTATTGCAGGAAGGATTTTCAAACTGTGAAGAATTTGTGTACAAGTGTCTTCCACACTGGAATGGCTGCTACAGGTTGCAAATACTCAAACTCATAAAGTGGATACCTCTCCCTTCTTTCTCAGGTATGCTGGATTGTGCCTTGGAACATTTGGCCTGCCTTTACTGTACAAAGATGATGCATCGTAAACAAATGAATGTCTGTTTTGATTTTCAGAAATGGAATCTCTTCTTTATGAACCACTGGGACAGCATTTCTTCTTGTCATCTGTTTATTTCCAGGTACAGTAATTGTAACTGTTTTGGGAATGGTTAGTAAACATTAGTGTAAAACATAATGCTGGATGAGTAACGTTTATTGAAGAATTAACGTGTAATTGCTCAATTCTCTGAAAGACTGCTCTTTCCATAGAATTGTATAGCACAATCCTACTGTTATCCTCCCGGTGATGTCACACAGATAATATTAAGGTCATTTTTAATAAAACCTCATTTTTTTGTAAGGCGCATGCCGGGGGATATTCGAACATTCATCTGACTACTGTATGTAACTGTCAAAGTCTATTTTACTGACTACTCTCTTAAAAACACCATTTTATTTGGGATGTAAATTTTTTTGTTTGCTATGACTTTCAAGCCATTTGTACCTTTTGCATCAAGTGATGCTAATCTGGTGTCTGCATACTGTGTACTATAAAAGTAAATGTTCTTCATGGCATATCCACCATTTTCCCCCCAACATCTTTAGGACTTTCATGTGAAATCTTTTTTTCACATGTCAATCTTTAGCCGCATCAGCGCTAGCGGTTTTCCCGCTGTGCGCTGACTTTTTAAAAATACCGCGTTACATGACGAGCTGAGCTCGTCATGAGCGTGCGAGCGGTGCAGCTGAGCGCAGAAGGGGTTAACTCTCCACAAGACTGGTGTTGTGGTGTTGAGAGGTTTCTATTTGGGACAAAGTTTTATTAAGCCGCTGTAGGAGAGTGGAATATTATGTGATGATGCTGGTTAGTGCTACTGCCGTGGTTGGTTCAAGTGGTTCCCTCTTGTTGCAGCATCAAGTAAAGGGGGTGGTAACTGAACTGGTCACCAACAAGCTTTGGTAGCAGTAAGGGTCAGCAAGCTGATACTTTGATGTCTGGAGGTTAACAGTAGCCAACTGAAACTTGCTGGAGGTCAGGACTACGCTTCCCACAATACACTGCACCATCTATTTTTGGGCGGTCCCTTAGAGGTCCCGATGGCCAGTGATATTTGGTTGGGGGGTGGGGGTGTTCTTTTTCCCTGCGGTTGAAGGAGACTAGTGTCACGAGTCCAGGGAATATGGAGTTACCTTTGGCTCTTGAAGCCTTCCCTCTGTCTGAGGGAGCACTCTTTGGCCCAGGACGAGTCACGGTTGTGAGTTTCAACAAGCGTTGTCACCGGTGCAGAGTATCCTCCCTTTGGTTCTGGTGTTGGGGAGGGGGGGGGGGAGAGGAGGTTTCCCTTAAAAACAACATTTAGGGACGTTGGGGGTGAGGGTGAAAGTGGCCATTGGTTATTTGTCCCATTGGCTAATCTGCCCCGGAGGTGACCACATATGGGGGTGTTCCACATTTGTTACTCCGAATCCTCTATTTTGTCACCTCTAAAAATGTCAGAAACCTTCCTTCGCTCTATAGACCAGGCAGCTTACCCTAGCGATGTGGTTTGCGTTCTGAGGTTGTTCGACCTCTGGCTAACTCATTTTCCCACCTGCCAGGGTGCAAATGTGCCTGGGGGCAGGTGGAGGGCGCCTACCTCCTTTGGTAGTCAGTCTGCGTGCATATCAGAGGCGATAAATGCTTTTAGGCTACCTGCCTAGATGTGCCACTTCACTAGCCATCCTGTCGGGGACGGAGGGGTCACCTCTTTTCCGGCCAGCCCTTGGTTTCTGACTCCTGGCAGTGTTCCAACTGTCTGGCAGGAGGTTGGATTCCTGTCCGGCCGGTGACAGCTGCAGGCGGCTAGCCAGAGCACAGGAAAGGCTTGGGCAACCAGATGGACATCCTCTAATGTAGTCACCTGGGGCATACCACATCAACCCTAACATTGAATTAATGTCCAGGGTGTGGAGGCATGTTGTTTGATGGCAAACATTACCATATTTGGTGGTAAAATGGAACTGGTAACCTAGAGTATGCCTGGATGCCAGCCCATGTTATCCTATAGATCTCATAGTGGTCCTTAATGGGAAGGCCTACTATAGGGACATATAAACTTGCTTTTATATTGCCACACTTTTACTATACTGCACCCTGCCTCCTGGGTTTAGGAGGCCTAACTTATGGGTGACTGACCTATATTAAAGATAGTTTTACCTTGCCACTCCTGGTCAGGGCAAAATCAAGTTGGAGCAATTTGCACTGTTCCTGCAGTCTTCCATGTCAGGTCTGCTGTCATCTGTTTACTTGGGTCACTGAGGGTGGCACAAATAGTGCTTCAGGCCCTGGTTTCCCCTTTAACACCGATGCCCCGGGTACTGTTGGTACCACTTTACTAGGAACTTAAAAGGGGGTTGACAACTAGGAGGGCCAATTTGTTGCATCATGTTTTTGGGAGAGAGCACTTGCACTGGGGCCGGTGCAGCAGACTCCAGTGTGCTTTCAGAGTCCTAACTTTCAACATTGGGGCAAAAAGTGTCCAGGTGACCGTACAAAAAGGGCACTTTCATACAGATGCAAACATAAATCCATAGATTTTCTAATTGCCCGAAACCCAAACCACATTTAGTAAGTATTGAGAAAGATTTAGAACGGTCTGCCTGCCCACCTTCATTAGAATTCACTCTTCTTGCTGAAAGCCAAAGCACCTCACCATCCGCAGCATTTCAAAGGCATTTGGAATGTTATCAGCAAAGTAGCGGTTGAAGCACCATGGATCGTTTTTGTGTGCACTGCCTATCAGACTTTAACATTAGAACTGAGCCTCCGTTTATTCCGGCAGTCTGATGGTTCTTTTTCATTGACTCCACGGAGGTGGCACATCTTCCTATTATTCTCTAGGGATAACGAGCTCGATAATGCAGATGGGTGGGACAGAGGAGTAACTTCTGTTAGTCACTTAAATTACTCTGGTACTACTTTGACAGCTGATGATCCACCTGCTTTCCGACCTTGTTGATGGTTCAGCAGGAATCTGTCCGCTGATTGTTACTGCTATTACCATAACCTGCCACGGACTTGTCCTGCCATAGTGCCATTCAGAATATTGGTCAATGAATTTGAGTGCTAGGTCCACGTTGGATCGCGGCAAGTTGAACAGAACCCCAAATTAAAATTCCGCTTTTGTCAAGGGACTAGTTAGAAAGGTGATGGAGATTTTGCTCGTCGGGTGGCTATTTCTGACTAGTACGATGAGCTGCATGCTTCCAAGACTGAATGACTGTGAAGAGTTCTGTTTGATAGGCCACTGGAAAGCATTGAGTCAATAATGCAAGCTACGAGCCGGCTCTAAATATCTCTAGTGATAGACTTGTGTCTAAAGGGGACTAAAAAAATCATGAATTTTGTATCTTGGGTTACCCACCTATGGACCGCGGTATTTATTTATGCGACTCACAGCTGAATGTAGATGGCGAACATTCATGTCCCGCATTAAGTGATCTACTGTAGGAAATTAATGAAAATACACAAATGCAGTGCTAAAATAGTTGTAACTAGAATGAAACGTATGAACGTGAGCAGCTACTGGTTGAGACCTCTGCCAGGTCAAAGCTCTACAAAATAACATAATTGCAAATGTCCCACCACGTCTAACAGACTAGAATCCTAACAAGGTGGGGCATCTAGCGAGGCTGGATTCCAAACAAACTGGTGAGAACTCAAGGCATTCCTAATTCTGTGTAGCAACACTCGCAGGATGCCCAGGGGGAACTTGGAGTACTTGATGATGACAGCTAATTATACAACAGAATGGTAGGAAGATTTTGGAACCAACTAAAGAATGAGAGTTGTTGCTAAGAATTTCAAATCCATACACCCTAACTATTAATGACATTTAATTGTACGAACTGAAAATAATGTATATAGTCTGGGGAGAGGAGTTGACCTAACGGCTAGGATGCTCGACCTCGGACCTGGGGAACTTGGTTCGAGTCTGGGTAACGACGCCAAAACCTCCTGTGATTCTGGGCAAATCACTTAATCTCCCCGTGCCTAAAATGAAAGTGTGTCCTCATGTAACGTAACTGTTGCTATGCAAAGCGCTCTGGTACCTGATTCGGTTCGGGTCTAGTTTGCGCTATATAAAACTCTGCAAAAAAAAAAACTTTGAGTCACCTAGACTGCTTGATCAGATGAAAGTAATGTCTGATTAGGATAATGAAAAACTATATGCTTAATACATTTTCAGGCTTTCATGACAGTGTTTTCTGAACAAACAAATACACACTGATCAGCGTGTACCATTAAAATGTCTTTTCTCAACATTGTAAATCTAAGACCAACTATTAGGGCCTCTCTGGAGCCTCTAGGTCGTTACCCTTATGCTGCATGCAGTTTTGAGGTTTGAGAGACTTTTGTGTAAATCGAAAACCATTTAATTGACCAACCCCAAACAACACTTTGAGCTAAAACGTCTGATGAAGCTTGTAACTTTGGGAGTTGCATTGAGGCCGTGCTTAGGTTTGCCTGCTACGTTCAGACTTCTTTTCTGGTGAAAAAGAAATATTAAAATGTGTTTTTGTTTCACAGTGTAGTATAATTGAGAGTTTGAAGGAGATGCTACAACACTGGCTTATATGGCATGCAGTTTATGCTGCAAAGACCAACACATCTGATAGTCCTACGTAAGTAAATTGTTAAATAAACTGTACTTAAATATATGCATTGTTTGAATATGTTCAGTACACTAGTGACTATAACAATAGTTTGGGATACAGATGCGATGTTCTAGAGTCTACAGTACATCCAAAGTGTGCATGCATTAGCCCATATATGTACCTTGGTGTGTCTATGGGTGCAAGTTTCTAGCAACGGGTTCAATATTGTGTCTGTGCGTAGGCATATGTGGACATGTAAAGTTCAAAAACATCATGCGCCCCCTGAATAAATTACATGCCCAAATATTCTTGAAAAGTCCCTTTCTTTAAAATAGTTGAAATAATTTGGAATCCTTACATTAGTGTTAATATTCTTTACCTTAGGACAGAATGCCCAGGCTTGGTGGCACGTACAATAACACCATATTTGCAGAAACTGTGTTTCCAAATTAGCTCCTTGTTTGGTTATCTGTCTCCAGCCAGTGGCCTAATAGACAAAGCTCTAACCACTCCACCCACTTTTGATGTCTCTAAAACAGGTGTCATGTTAACACTGAAGGACAGTTACCTACATTGAGTTTAATTTGCACAATATTTCCGATATTGGTTCAGCATTAGATAGCTGCACCTGAATTCTGTCATGTTTATTGGTTGCGTTGAAACCTGAGCGTTCACCTAGCTGTTCATACCAGAAGTTAACTTTTCCTAAACCATGGCCTCCTGTGCACTTCACTACTTTAAACTCTGTTCAGGATATACATTCCATGCTGCTCACGTTACTGAGTTGAGTTGTAGTGAAGGGACATCTTGTATTGATACCGCCTAGAAAGAATTCACATTGCCTGTTAGTTTGGAAAGTTGCTCTAGAATCCCATAGTCCAGCAGCATTTATAGAAACTAGTTATCCCAGAACAGGTACTGCAATCCCAGACTTTGTCAGTTTTTCCGGTCATTGATGGCTGCAGTCCATTTCCCAAATGCTCATGGTTCTTCGCTATCCAGAAGAGGTATTTTTCACACAAACAAATTCATAGTAATTTTGCTCTTGAAATGCATGGTTCTTCATAATATTATATTATATTCCTAATTATTTAATACTAGATTCATCTAAAGCAAGATGTCTATGATGATCGTACCATTTAACACAGCTTATCTCAGCATTGGTATTTATTGAGGAACTGGTGGCGAGGACCATAAAACATATCTAAACATTTGAATAGACATTAGCCCATGTTATATTTTTACATTCGAGTTCTGTGTGCTAAGCCACAGTAGAAATGTTTAATTGAAGGGTACAGTACTTATTGTTGTCTTGCCAAAATATCTTAATCTGACCTAGTAAATTTCACTTGACTTACAGGAAATAAAGATCTGATAATCTATTGCATGAAACAGAGAAAATACATAGATGTTCCATGAACCCTCGCTCATTCCTTCCCTGATATATGAACCATATTGTAACACCAGACCATCCCGTCAGGAGATGGACAAGGTGTAAATGGGTTCCCTTTAGCCTTTCCTCTGAATCACCACAGGCACAAGGCAGTGGTGCAACGAAGCTGGATGCCCCCCCCCTGCAAACGACATGGAGGGGCCCCCCTTCTCGGGCACCATCTACCATGAGGGATGAGGGATCCCTCTGGAACTCCGGGGCTCCACACTGCGGGTGTCGTGGGGGCTTTTGTTACGCCTCTGGCATAAGGCATCTGCATTGGTATAGTTATTAAGCACTTTTATTAGAGCCCAAAGCCAGTACAAAAAAATAGGTAAAACGAAATGGTCAAATATCCCGCTCACTGTGGCAATAGAAAATATGAAGACCAGTGGATAAAAACAGTTAACATGTTGTTACTCATTATTTTCCTTTTCTTACAAAGCATCTGCTACTCATTAGCATATAAGAAATCTGCCATTTTGAAAGATTGAATCCAGCAATGTCATACCGGTTACCAAGAGCAAGCTGCCCTCCACGAACAACCCACTGTCTTTAGCAGATTGCGTCTGCCATGTGTCCTTAGAACAATAGTCAAGTCAAAAGATTTATATAGCGCGCTACATACCCATAGGGTCTCAAGGCGCTTGAGGAAGGGTGGGGAATTACTTGTCGAATATCCAAGTTTTAAGTTGCTTTCTGAATGCTAGGTGGTTCTGAGTAAGGCGAAGGTGAGTGGGAAGTGAGTTCCAAGTTTTAGCTGCCAGGTAGGAGAAGGATCTACCTCCCATGGTGGTTTTGTTGATGCGAGGTATAGTGGCAAGGGCTTGGTTGGAGGATCGTAGCTGACGGGAGGGGGTGTAGGACAGTCGTGTGTTGAGGCATTCGGGTCCAAGGTCGTAAAGTGCTTTGTGTGCATGGGTTAGGATGTGGAAAAGTAAATTTTGCCATGTTCTGTGTCCCTACGCGTCCTCCATCATATGTTATCTGTGCATGATTAATATGCATATGTATTCCCCATGTTCGATTAATGACGCAATTACAGTTGTGTCCATCTCTAGTATGCCAGTTTCCAGTTCTCGTGAATACTACGAATATCAGGCCTATTTAAAGTTACGTTGCCACGTTTCTCAGTGTGCACGTTATTCCATTGTAAAGTCCCCGTTTCTAGGCCTCAAAAGGGCCCGGACACCAGATTCAGCTCCTGTCTCCTGAACCCTCGCTGAGGAGCGATACAGCCCCCACCTGTATCCCTGACCCTTCACTTACTTCCTGCCTCACAGTGCCCGGTTCAGCCTGGCTCTGCCTCTGAGTCTGCCAAGAGTATGTTATGATTCCAGTTATCAGTTCAGTCCTCCTTCTCTGCATTCTCAAAGCTACTGAATCGCATCAATAGTTACCGTCATAGTCTAGCCTTTACGTCTCCATGTAAGAGAAATACTGCATTTAATGGTCATTTAATATTCTTCATCACGCACTACATATAGAATAATGCATGCTCCAGTCTTAGAGTCTGTTCGCCTTTACCCCGATAACTTTTGGATTCTATCAACATGTTCTCTAAACATCAGATACTAGATACTGTTTAGGTACATGTCACCCTGACTCTCCAGACTTCAGTCTCTGCTCCTAGCACAGAGTTCGTAGCCCCCAGCTTCTTCTAGTAACACGTCATTGCCAGTTTGCGCGCACCACTAGGTTAGAGGTCCCGGCTCCTTAGGTAGCCCCCTCCATGTTTCCGCCCCATTCATGACATATTCTGTTACATTTGCATCACATGTCTATGTATACGCCTCTTGCTACACCTACTTTCACCCTTATCTTTCGCGACTACTACGCGTCACACCCTTTGCTCCACCCACTGCTCCGCCTATCGTATGTATTGTAATGCAACTGTTTTAGTATATATGATCGTGTATTGTTATTAAATGTTAGCGCGCTCAACCCAGATCCAGCCCCGGCAGCTGCCGGGCCCTGCCATCCTATTCCTGTGCAGGTTGTCCTGTTCCTGTCCTTTATGCTGTAATAAACCTGCAAACTCCTACTACCTCGAATCTTGACTCTTATTTATTGAGCTATCTGTTAATTGCTATGCCTAGTCAAACCTAGATCCGGTATTATTTATTTATATACCACATAATGGCGCCCGAATAGGGACTTGCCCTTTCCCCACGCGTCGGTGAAGCCACGCCGGCCCCCTGACCCTCTGCAGTCGTGACGGAACTCTTCTGCGCACCGGCAGATATTTCTGCTTTAAGTATCCCTCAGGCCCACGGAGGAGACGGAGGAGGCGGTCCAGCATCCAGACGAGACGGTGGAGGAACGCGGCGAGTCCCGACCAGAGCCCAAGCCGAGAGTCCAAGGTCCGAGGTATCCGGAGGCCCACCCGTAACAGAAGTCCGAAGTTCGTCCGTCCGGCGTCGAAGCAGTCCAGTCCAGTCCGAGGCCTTCCGTTCTTGCTGCCCGGTGAGTACCGTTGCTGGGGTAGTATCTAGACAGGGTCAATCTAAATTGTCTCTGGTCCGATGGGTCTGGGTACGCAGATCTGAAACGAAGTGTTCACCTAGGTGGATACGGGTCTTGATGCGTCCCTTTATGGGACCGGTATGTTCCGTGCTGTTTCAGCAGCGCATCCAGTAATTCTAGTCTGTTCCGTTCTCGAGAAATTCATGTGTTTCTGTTCTCAGTGTTCCAGGTAGTATTCTGTCCGAACTGTTGCTTCATAATGTTATTCAATGTATTTTCAATGTCGTGGTATGCCTGAATTGTTTTCTCAATTGTTATTGTTCCTCGTGTATTGTATTGTGTTCAGATTCAAGTTTGCAATGTCCCTCTTTTCGAGATTACGTCAGTTAAAAACTAGAAAGGGTCTGCTAGAAGAAGCAGTTCCTGTCCCGCCTAGGGACAGTCCAGGTCATTTTATGTATCAGAAGCATGGCATAAGCGCCATATTATATCTAGATTTATGGGTAGAGTATACCAAGGAGTTAGAAGAAAAGTATAGATGGCCCGTATCAGGTACGTGGGATGCCGAGTGCATCATGAGAGTAGAAGAAGCATTATGGAAAAAGAAAGCCAGACAGTCACAGAAAGATGCCATCGAGTTATGGCGCAAAGAATCTCATAAAAGAACCGAAAAAGAAATCAGAAAGTCAGAATTAAGTAGAGAATCCTCAGAAAGAGCCCAAGAAAGGGAATTAATCGAAATAGGTGAACGAGTCAAAACCGAACAGTCAGACAGACAGAGGCATGCCCTTATTAAGGGTATGTATCCTCTTCTTGCCGAGGGCTTGCCAAAAGCAACCCCGGAGGCATCCAGTAATTTCCCGCCACCATTAGTCCCGCTCAAGCTACGTCACAAACCGACCGCAGCTGATATTTTCATCTCGTCCTATTTGGACGACACAGTCCCGGAATATGCAAATCCCGCTCCGCCAGTCCCTGTAAATCAGGCACTTCCTGCTCCTCCAGACACCGGGGCACCCCTTGCAGTACCTGCTACGGCACCCCCGGTCCAGCCTGCATTTCAAATTCCCGCTCTGCCAGCACGAAGAGCATCAGTCGATGGTTCCAGTTTAGGGGCCGCAGGAGGAGGTCCTCCTCAGACCCCGCCGCCAAATAGACGTCCAGGAGCAGTCGAGTTACATGAACGTGCGTTACAGCGTACGCCTAAATATCAGTCCGTCGCAGAAATCAGACGAGCTCTTACCGAATGCTGTTATGATCCAGTTCCAGGCGAGGATAGTATGGTTATATTTTCCGTGCGTGTTAGGCAGGTGTCCGAGTACTTGGTCACTTTACCGAATATGAAGGAAGATCTAGACAGAATATATCGTTTCATCCGTACAGGGGATGATCCAGAAAGTATTAGTGAAGTCATGTCTCAAAGGAAAGTTGAGATCCAGCTCATGATATTAAAGTTTCTGATTAATTGTCTAATAAGGGAACAAGATTATCCGACCAAAGATCAAGTCGAAATGAGAACCCTGACAAGGTGGAGTGAGAATATAGCCGAGGGAAAGCACAAGACTATTAGTAGTATAGAGAGTATGTACAAGAAAATTCGTAAGGAAATAATAAGGTTACATGATCAACGTAAAGCAGCACGCGAGAAAGAAAATGACTCTGCGGAAGAGGTAGAGGACGAGAATCCCGCCAGAATAGCGTATGTAGGAAAATCTAGATTTCCAGATCGCCATTTACGCCTAGAACACAAGTCAACTTTCCATCGTCCAACACCAGAACAAGGTTCTCTAGAACAAGTATTTCAAGCTACCGACCATATTCTGAAATCACGAATCGGTTATAGCGAGTTAAGTACTATGCATGAACAAGAACTAGTCCGATCAGCAGTCCGATGGATTACTGATTCTACCACTTTTCCAGACGAAATAGTGGCACAAATGTTTCTGAAATTGCCCCCAGCCGAGCAACGACTGGTGGGTATGTATATGATCCAGCACCTCATTACATTGTATGAGGGTCAACATTCTGATCCAGGTCCGTTACATGATGTCCTGAACGAGTTACTCCAGTATAAATGGAAAGGTTTAGGTACTGATTTAATTAGTGTCATTCTAGAACAGCGCCACAAATATAGAACGTTTTTGAACCCGCATTTTGTTCATGTCTCACCCCCAGAAAGTAAACCCTTTTACATAGACAGACAGAATCCGTTACGAGAAGTGCATCCAGTTAAGACAGAGGGTGGTGAAATGCAACGAGTGTTTGTTTACACCCCTATTACAAAGATGGAACTCTTAGAGATGAAAAAATTAATTCCCTGTCATGATAAAGATCCAGCAGGGTTCCACCGAGAATTAAAAGACATGCTCCGTATGGGAGAATACACGTATCCAGATATTATTAAAATGTTAAAGGTCCTGTTGCCCGCAGGGGTATATGAGAAACTCAAGGAAAAAGAATGGGAGGTGGGAGAGAAAAAGATCGATTGGACAGTCCTAGAAGCTGAAGACAAGGCACGAGTACCAGGTACCGGTCTTGGAGATAAATGTAAAGAATTACCTGAACTGTTAATACAAGTTTTGCCCAGACTATTAGCAACTAAAAAGGAAGACTGGGATGCAATCTCAGCCTGTAAACAGAAACAAGATGAAGATATTAGTGATTATTATTCCAGATTTGAGAAATGTTTTACCATAAACAGTGGCCTCAAGACAAGTAGCGAATCATACCCTCATCTTTTTGTTACTAAATTAGTCGAGAATTCAAGTCCACAAATTAAAAACCGAGTTTTGAAAGTCGAAAGTACCTGGCAAGCTAATACCCCGTCCCAAATGTTACAGATGCTTCAATATCACCAGAATAGAATCAGAGAAGAACAAGAACATGAAAGGAAACGTATGAAAGACACGAAAATGAAAGTACTAGTTGCACAATCTGTTCCTCAAGACAGTCAGAAGAGGGGACCGAATCAAGCCAGTCATCCTACAGCTCCCGTAAAAGGGAACTGCAATTATTGTAAACAGCCAGGTCATTTTATAAACGAGTGTGCAGTTCTGAAACACAACATAGCTACCGGTAAGACTAAAGAAAGACCACGTCCGCCTAGACAAGAGCAAGTTTCACAGACTTCTCAGCCACAGAATGCACAACAGACAGTTACTGTACCGCAGCCCATCGCTGCAACACAGCATGTTACACAGCAGATGTACCAGTATGCTCAGTCAGAATATCCAGAGTATCAACCGTATTCATGAAACAGCCTAGAGAGGGAGGTAGGCTTGCCTCTCATCGAGATACCTGTAGATCAAGAAGGTCCCTATGTTCACAGTCAAGTATTAGGGAAAGACAGAAAGTTTCTGATTGATACAGGGGCAAGTAGGACCACCATCAGCCACGCCGAAGTTCCAGGGGCTCCGCTCTCAGGCTCTAGAAATGTTTCCCTTGGATTTTCAGGAAAGCCTATTGTAAATGAAATATCAAAGCCAGTTACCCTAGAAGTAGGTCCACTGTCCCGCACTACTGATCTGTTACTTACTAAGTCATGTCCAGAAAATCTATTAGGCATTAAAACACTGAAAGAATTAGGTGCAGTTATATGCTGTTCCCCAGAGGGAATACGATTGTTCCTACGTGACTTCAAGGGTCACTATGTATTACGAGATTTTGATCCGAGATTGTCCAATGTCCCGCAGCATCTATGGGCACAAGGTCCAACTGATGTTGGTTGTATGCAAATCACACCCCATCGTGTGACTCTCAAGCCAGGTGTAGTGTTACCACGAATCAGACAGTACAGATTGCCACCTGAGGCTGTAGCAGCCTTATCCAAAATTATTGACGAGCTCATCGCTCAAGGAGTAGTTGTAGAAACTGACTCCAATGTATGTAATTCTCCGATCATTCCTGTCATGAAACGTACTGATCCAAATGCACCTCCAGTATATCGATTAGTGATTGACCTTCGAGAACTTAATAAATGCATTATTCCCCAGTACCCAGTTGTCCCAGATATCTCTTCCCTATTGACAGCCATTGATTCCGAAGCCTCATTTTTTACAGTCATAGACCTCAAGAACGCGTTTTTCAGTGTCCCCATTCATCCAGACAGCCAGTTTCTTTTCGGATTTTGTTTAAATGGAAGGAGCTATATGTTCACACGCGCTCCTCAAGGTTTCACAGAAAGTCCTAGTATTTACAGTCAAGCACTCAAGAGACAACTAGACAACATTCACATGCCAACTGACACTGCCCTGCTCCAGTATGTCGATGATCTACTGATCACAGCCCGTTCTGAACGTGCTTGCGAGCGAGCCTCAATTACAGTCTTGTATTTCCTAGCCGAGATGGGACACAAGGTGTCCCCTTCTAAGCTTCAATTCTGTGTCCAGCAAGTGATCTACTTAGGCCACTTGCTGTCCAAGTGGGGTAGGCAGTTGACACCAGATCGTATCCAGTTAATAGCGAGTCTTCCTCAGCCCAAGACCCAGAAGGAGGTACGTGCTTTTATTGGCCTTACTTCTTATTGCAGACAATGGATTCCTCAGTATGCATTTCTAGCTAAACCACTGATACAGTTAACGACACAGGAGGCAGCCGTATCGACTGTTCTCCCTTGGACATCTGAACATACACTTAGTTTCAATGAGTTAAAGAAAGCCTTATGCCAAGCTCCAGTTCTAGCTACACCGAACTACAGTAAGCCTTTTACACTTTTCGTCACAGAACGGGAAGGTACAGCATTATCTGTTCTCACACAAGATCAAGCAGGACAATACAAGCCCTGTGCTTATTTTTCGAGCACATTAGATCCTGTAGCCCAGGCTCTGCCTGCGTGCCTCAAGTCAGTTGCAGCCACAGCACTAGCTATCAGACAAAGTGATTCCATAGTGTTAGGACACTCCCTGACAGTACAAGTTCCACACTCCGTGGAAGTTCTTTTGAACCGAACACAAACTCAGCACTTGACGATTGCACGTTTAACAGGTTATGAATTGACACTGTTCCAGCCACACATAGAAATCAGACGCTGCAACGTTCTAAATCCTGCTACACTGTTACCGTCAGTTAATTTGAATCCTGCCACACACGACTGTGTGGAAGTAGTTAACATCATGACAAAGCCAAGACAAGATCTGACAGATATTCCATTACCAGATCCCGACCTGACACTTTATGTGGATGGTTCATGCATGAGAACTAGTACAGGAGAACTAGTAGCCGCGTATGCAGTGACTACTGACACTGAAGTTATTGAAACACACCGTATTGACACCCTGTCTGCTCAAGCAGCAGAGCTAGTTGCTCTGACTCAAGCCTGCATACACGCTAAGAACCTGAAAGTTAATGTTTACACAGATTCACGCTACGCATTTGGAGTTGTACACGACTTTGGAGTGCTCTGGCAGGAGAGAGGTTTCATGACTTCTCATGGAACCAAGATTCAGCATGGTCTCCTTATTCAAGCTCTGTTAGATGCAATACACTTACCGACATCCATTGCTATCATGAAGTGCAAAGCACATACGAAAGTTACTGACACTATTTCTCAAGGTAATGATCTAGCAGATCGCACAGCCAAGCTTACAGCTCAGACACCAGACATTCCAGTTAATAAGACACCGACACACACTCCAGATCCGACTACATGTATGACAGTTAAAGACCCTACTCAAGATGTCATAGATATCCAGTTACATGCTACTCCTGATGAAATCAAGAAATGGTCCGAACAAGGAGGGGTCCAGACAGATCAAGGATGGTTGACGAAGGGTAGAGCCACATGGTTTCTCCCCGACTCTATGGTTCAAGTCATTATCAATACCGCACATAGTCCAGCACATTTAGGAGAAAAAGCTATGTTAGACAGTATCCAGAACATTTGGTTCAACAAGCATTTGCGAGCTGCAGCCAAGCAGAAAGTCCGTACCTGTATGATATGTTGCCAGTTTAATCCAGGTAAAAGTGTCCCGGTGGAACAAGGGGGATTCCAGCCCCCTGACCACCCTTTTGAAGTCCTCCAGATGGATTACATTCAGATGGAGCGTTGTCGAGGTTTCAAGTATGTCCTTGTAGTTGTATGCGCTTTGTCCAGGTGGACGGAGGCATATCCAGTTCCAGATTACACAGCCACGACTACTGCCAAGCAGTTGGTTCGTGAGTTCTTCCCCCGTTATGGACTCCCTAGAGTCGTATATTCTGATAACGGCCAGCCATTCTCATCTGAGTTGATGAAACATGTGTCCCTGTTGTTAGGGTACCAGTGAAGTTCCATTGTGTACGCCATCCTGAAGCAGCCGGTCTCGTAGAGAGACATAATCAGACCCTAAAAATTCGAATTGCAAAAGTTTGTCAAGAGAAAGGTGTGGACTGGCTAATAGCTCTGCCAGTTGCCCTGTTCTATATGCGCATGGTCGCACATTCCAGATCAGATCTGTCTCCGTATGAGGTCGTTTTCGGCCGCCCCCCTAACATGTGGGGTACTCCTAGACCTCGAAGTATTACCGATGTTTCAAGTAATATGCTGACAGATTACCTAGCTTCCTTGATGTCTGCCCTCAACTCTTGTCGTTCACAGGTTGCCGCCGCATTTCCAGACAATACCGAGGTGGCACCGCATGAAATCGTTCCCGGATCCATGGTCCTAGTGCGAAATTTCGATCGTTCAAGTCCACTGGAGCCTCGCTGGAAGGAGCCCCGACAGGTCCTCCTGGCCACCCGTACAGCCGTGAAGTTGGAGGGACGCAAAGGCTGGGTGCATCTTTCGCATATCAAAAAGTTTTATGGATTGAAGCCCGTTTCAAAGAACATTTCCGAGGATTTAAAGGACTGCCAAAGTACTATTCTTAAGGACTGTCCGGCAAAAGACAATGATACTGCACCCTCCCTGTTAGAGACAACTCCGCAACAGGAGTATAAGAAAAAGCTAAGGTCTAGTAAAATAAGTCAGCCAGTTTGATTGTCTAAGTCCTCCCCTAGGTGAAACGGTTAGACCGGTTTCTGACATGTATAAAATAGACCCCCATAGTGAGAGAGTTAGTCAAAACTCAATCCGATGTATCGTTTTTCTAAGTTTCATATTATTTCTCAGCATTATGATTTCCTGCACCAGTTATGCATTTTACTTGTATTTTCCAGTTTCTCATGTAAATAAGTCTTCTAATGTTACAGTAGAGCACACGTTTAGTGATCTGCCTCCTCATGAACTCTCTTACCGCCTCGCTATGCGTAACAATTCTTTTATCCGCATGTTACATTATTCACACCAGACCAGCAATGCCACTAATTGTTGGGTGTGTGGTCGACTTCCCCCTTTCCAGACACCGAAGGGAGTTCTGCCACTCTTTCCTTATCCATTTTCACATAATGGTTCGTGTGGAGCATGGTCCACGTTAACGTCATCCTCAACAGATATGTCTTTTCTTAACAGTACATGTTTTCCAGACAAGCAAGGTCTTCCCCACAGAACAGGGTTAGATCTAGAAAACGAAGTTTACAATTTAGGTAATTATTCTTCGAATTTCATGGTCCTGAATGTTCAGTCTGATTCCACTCCAGACTTACCTGCTATTTCAGTACTACCAGTCAAAGGCGAATTATGTGTCCGAAATAATGGTTCCGTACATGTAGGACATAGTGATTGTACTACTATTATCAAATATAGTGACAGTGGGAAATCTATTTTCAAAGCTTCACGTCATTCTTATTTTATTTGTGGTCAGACCGCATATGTTCGTCTGCCCCTCGATTGGGAGGGAACCTGTTACATTGCCTTCCTACTGCCACCAGTTTTCCTAGCCCCATCTGATTATCATAGAAACACACATCTAGTACACATTAGACATAGAAGGGAGTCCCCAATTGTCGATTATACTGAAACTGCTCTAGAACAGTATACAGATTTCAATAGAGGTTTCTTCTTCTTTATAGGACCTATCCAGAATAGTAAGCTAATTCGTAGGTTAACCAGAACCCTTGAAGCAGTAGTTAATGAGACTGCCTCTGCCCTAGGTAATTTGACTGAAGAGCAATCTGCTATGAGATTTGTCGTTTTACAGAATCGTCTCGTCCTTGACGTCCTATTGGCCGATAGGGGCGGGGCCTGTAGAGTCATCGGATCTAGTTGCTGCATTTTCATTCCAAATAACGCGCCGTCTGTTTATTCAGCTATAACCAGACTCCATAAAATTGCCCATCTGTTACACCAAGACCCAGGCACCTGGACATGGTCCGGTTGGTTCTGGAATATAATTTCCGCTTGGGGATGGAAAGTCTTGTCCTTTCTAGGTATTACAGTAGCAATCATATTCAGTTGCTGCCTCTGTATACAATGTGGCCCTGCGATTTGCGGCATTTGTGCTACCTCTTGTATTCCTAGTCCCAAGTCCCGTTCTAAAACCCGTTCCCAGAAAATTTGAGACGAGCAAATGATACTGTATGAAATGATAGATGGTATCATGAATATTGATGTTTCCTGATGGAAACGTAGTGACAAGGAGGGAATGTGGAAAAGTAAATTTTGCCATGTTCTGTGTCCCTACGCGTCCTCCATCATATGTTATCTGTGCATGATTAATATGCATATGTATTCCCTATGTTCGATTAATGACGCAATTACAGTTGTGTCCATCTCTAGTATGCCAGTTTCCAGTTCTCGTGAATACTACGAATATCAGGCCTATTTAAAGTTACGTTGCCACGTTTCTCAGTGTGCACGTTATTCCATTGTAAAGTCCCCGTTTCTAGGCCTCAAAAGGGCCCGGACACCAGATTCAGCTCCTGTCTCCTGAACCCTCGCTGAGGAGCGATACAGCCCCCACCTGTATCCCTGACCCTTCACTTACTTCCTGCCTCACAGTGCCCGGTTCAGCCTGGCTCTGCCTCTGAGTCTGCCAAGAGTATGTTATGATTCCAGTTATCAGTTCAGTCCTCCTTCTCTGCATTCTCAAAGCTACTGAATCGCATCAATAGTTACCGTCATAGTCTAGCCTTTACGTCTCCATGTAAGAGAAATACTGCATTTAATGGTCATTTAATATTCTTCATCACGCACTACATATAGAATAATGCATGCTCCAGTCTTAGAGTCTGTTCGCCTTTACCCCGATAACTTTTGGATTCTATCAACATGTTCTCTAAACATCAGATACTAGATACTGTTTAGGTACATGTCACCCTGACTCTCCAGACTTCAGTCTCTGCTCCTAGCACAGAGTTCGTAGCCCCCAGCTTCTTCTAGTAACACGTCATTGCCAGTTTGCGCGCACCACTAGGTTAGAGGTCCCGGCTCCTTAGGTAGCCCCCTCCATGTTTCCGCCCCATTCATGACATATTCTGTTACGTTTGCATCACATGTCTATGTATACGCCTCTTGCTACACCTACTTTCACCCTTATCTTTCGCGACTACTACGCGTCACACCCTTTGCTCCACCCACTGCTCCGCCTATCGTATGTATTGTAATGCAACTGTTTTAGTATATATGATCGTGTATTGTTATTAAATGTTAGCGCGCTCAACCCAGATCCAGCCCCGGCAGCTGCCGGGCCCTGCCATCCTATTCCTGTGCAGGTTGTCCTGTTCCTGTCCTTTATGCTGTAATAAACCTGTAAACTCCTACTACCTCGAATCTTGACTCTTATTTATTGAGCTATCTGTTAATTGCTATGCCTAGTCAAACCTAGATCCGGTATTATTTATTTATATACCACAAGGAGGCGGAAAGTAATCCTCTTATTTACGGGGAGCCAGTGGAGGTTTTTCAGGTGACCAGAGATGTGTTCTTTACGCGGTATGTCTAGTATGAGCCTGGCTGAAGCGTTCTGGATGCGTTGGAGTTTTTTCTGGAGTTTTGCGGTGGTACCGGCGTATAGGGTGTTTCCGTAGTCCAGGCGGCTCGTGACCAGTGCGTGGGTGACCGTTTTTCTAGTTTCGGTGGGGATCCAGCTAAATGTTTTTTTCAGCATGCGAAGAATGTTGAAGCAAGATGATGAAACGGCGTTGACTTGTCTGGTCATCGAGAGTGAGGAGTCCAGGATGACGCCCAGGTTCCGTGCGTGGTCCGTCGGGATGGGTGCTTTTTCAAGGGCCTCTGGCCACCAAGAGTCATCCCAGGCGGAGGGGGAGGTGCCTAAGATGAGGACTTCCGTTTTGTCCGAGTTCAGTTTCAGACGGCTGTGTCTCATCCACTCGGCTACTTCTTTCATTCCTTCGTGTAAGTTGGCCGTGGCGATGTTAGGGTCCTTGGTGAGTGAGAGGATCAGTTGAGTGTCGTCAGCGTAGGAGATGATGTTGAGATTGTGTTGGCGAGCGATGGCCGCAAGGGGCTCATGTATACGTTGAAGAGGGTGGGGCTGAGTGACGATCCTTGTGGCACGCCGCAGATGACTTCAGAGGCCTCTGACTTGAATGGTGGGAGGCGGACTCTCTGGGTTCTTCCGGAGAGGAACGAGGTGATCCATTCCAGAGCTCTTCCTTGGATTCCGACGTTTTTGAGGCGTTGTAGAAGGGTGCTATGACAGACTGTGTCGAAGGCAGCGGAGAGGTCGAGGAGGATGAGGGCGACCGTGTCTCCATTGTCCAGTAGAGTTCGAATGTCGTCTGTTGCTGCGATAAGTGCGGTCTCAGTGCTGTGTTTGGCTCGGAAGCCGGACTGTGATGAGTCGAGGGATTTGTTGGTTTCGAGGAAGGTGGCGAGCTGGTTGTTGACAGCTTTCTCGAATACTTTGGCCGGGAATGGAAGAAGCGAGATGGGGCGGTAGTTTTTGAGTTCGGTGGGGTCAGCTGTGGGTTTCTTCAGAAGGGCGCTGAGTTCTGCGTGTTTCCAGCTTTCCGGGAAGGTGGCGGAGTTGAGGGAGCAGTTGATGACATCTCGGAGGTGTGGTGCTATGATGGAGTCTGCTTTGTTGAAGATGTGGTGAGGGCATGGGTCAGTTGGGGATCCTGAGTGGATGGAGTTCATCAGGCGGATGGTGTCCTCAGTGGAGATTGGGTTCCAGTCGTTAAGGATGTTCAAGGGGGGTGAAGGTCCTGTAGAAGGTTGGGTGGGTTGGTCTCCGGGTCGGTTATCGAAGCTGTTGTGGATGTCTGCGATTTTGTTGTGGAAGAAGGAAGCTAGGGAGTCGCAGAGGGCTTGGGAGGGGGTGATGTCGTTGGAGTTGGCTGATGGGTTGGTAAATTCTTTGACGATGTTGAATAATTCTTTGCTGTTGTGGGCGTTGTTATCTAGTCGGTGTTTGAATTCGGCTTTCTTGGCAGACCGGATTAGTTGGTGGTGGATGCGGGTGGCGTTTTTGAAGGCGTCTCTGGTGCTGGTGTTTGGGTCTTTTTTCCAGACCTTCTCGAGGGAGCGACAGAGTTTCTTCGATTTCTTAAGATCATCGTTGAACCAGGAGGCGTTTTTGCTGCCTAGTTTGATTTGACGTTTTTTCAACGGTGCTAGGATGTCGGCGCTGTTGGATAGCCATTGGGTGAGGTTAATGGCTGCTTGGTCGGGGTTTGAGGAGTGGGCGTGGGGGTTTAGAAGAAGCGATGAGGAGATCTGGTCGATGGTGATTTTGTTCCAGTTTCTTCGCAGGGTGGGTTGAGGATGGTTGTGGATTGTGGTCTTATTGTAGATAAAGTGAACGCAGCTGTGGTCCGTCCAATGAAGAGCTGTGGTGTGACTGAATGAGACATGTTTGCTGGAGGTGAAGATAGGGTCTAGTGTGTGACCTGCAATGTGGGTGGGGGTAGTGACAAGTTGTTTGAGTCCGAGGTTGGCGAGATTGTCCAGAAGGGTGGTGGCGCTACTGTCATTGCTCTTTTCCAGATGAAAATTGAGGTCTCCCAAAAGAATGTAGTCCTCGGAGGGGAGGGCGTGTGGGGTGATAAAGTCAGTGATGTCGTCACTGAATTGTGCACGGGGTCCTGGAGGCCGGTAGAGGAGGGTGCCTCTGAGTGTGGTCTTGGGGTCGGTGTGGATCTGGAAGTGGAGGTGTTCGGCGCTGGCAAGGTTGACGTCTGAGCTGGTTGAGATGCGGATGGAGTTCTTATGGACGATAGCAATGCCTCCTCCTGTTTGCTTGATGCGGTCCTTACGGATGATCTTGTATCCTTCCGGGATGGCAATGGTGATGTCTGGGGCTGAGGAGGCATTCATCCATGTTTCTGTTAGGAAGGCGACGTCCGGTGAGATGGTGTCTAGTAGATTCCATAGGTCGGTGGCGTGTCTGTGGACCGAGCGGGTGTTGAGCAGGATGCATTTTAGGTGGTTGGTGTCAGGTCTCTGTTTGGTGTTGGTGGATGAGGAGTTGGTTTTGGTGCCGTCGAACTTGCAGGAGTTGCAAGAGAAGGGTCCATGGGTCAATGGAAGGGAACAATGATCTTCCTGGAACAGATGGATGCACCCTCTGCTTGAGACATACATTGGCAACCTATAGAACTCTTTTATTCGAGCACCTTGAAAAGGTGTTCTAATGAAGAAGACATGCCATCCACATTAATATGAGAATTCATGCAGCCTAAATATGTGCAAAGTAATGACTAAATAAAACATTACATTTTTATGAATATGTGAAATATGGCAGGCCTGAGACCTGTTTAATGGGCTACTTAAGTGGATAAGTGTGGCTCAATGGTTAGAGCGGCAGACCCTGATGCAGAGGTCTCGCCCGGGACCAGGGTTCAATTCCCGCTTCGGCGGGTCTTGGGCTCAATTTCCTCCGACCTGATAATTCTCGCCTCGGTGCCTATTCTAATCATGGGTCCCACTCTGCAACTCTGGGCAATAGCTTGCTTAATCTCCACAACGGCCCCATCAGCGCTAGGATGCCTGGCTGCACCTTGGGGGTGCCCAGGACTGGGCGCCTCACAGGGAAAAAGCCAGGAAGGGTTCCACAGCGGTATGCGTACAAGCGCCGGAGAGACCCCATGTGGGGTGATTCGGGCCCTATACAAGTACTACAACATTTACATTTACATAGGTCGAAGGTCACACAAGTCTTAGTGTGCATACACTCAACAATACCTCTGCTTTCAGTTAACTTGTATGAACTTAATTGGGATAAGTATGAGAGTAGATTTACCCAGCTGAATGATCCAAGTAGTGTTTTTAATTGTTTCCAGCTGGTCTATTTAAAAAAACCAATTTGAAATAATAAAAACTGGAGGTCTGCTTCAAGTCCTTGGTATACATTTTGTGTTCATGTGATTAGACTTGAAATTATATTAAACAATCATTTTTTATCCCAGTGAAATTTAGGAAACTAAACCAAAACGATCTCAATATGAACAATTTCATGAATGTTCTCTTCTATCTCACTTTGTAGGTATGATACCTTATCTGGATTAGTGACTGCTGTGGCTGAACTTATCCGCTTTGTGGGGCGAATTTCAACCTTTGCTCTTCATATGGAATACAATACTCTTCTTTTGCACTTTATTCTGGATTTTTATGAGACTGTGAGTATCTGCTTGTTCTACACTCTCCAACAAAGATTTTTTTTTTTTTTAGTAATGTTCTCTGGAATGAAACGCACTACAAAACAATCACTATGGAGCCTTCCAGTGTAAATTTATATCTGACTGTTCTTACATATTTTTTACTCCACTTTCTTTTGCCATTGTGATTCCATACCATGTATACTAAGTGTAGCCATTTCCTATGGTGCTACAGGTAATAGTGATTGGCCATCCATTCTGAGATTTGATTAAATTCCTTTACACCGACCCTGTTGCCAGAGTCTGCATTGGTCAGTCCCGCTCAGATGCTTGGGCATTGGGTCGCAGTACAGACACGGGTGCCTGCTCGCCCCACTCCAGTGCACCCTGGCGCTAGAGCCATTGGCAATGAGAGCCCAACAGCAATGCCGGCCTTCCAGTATGCCATTAGAAAACTTACATCATGCTAGTGGCCGACGGTCATGGTCTCTTGCTAAAGAGGCTACATAGCCCTCGCCTGACAATCCGTAACATACTCAGTTTCCTGCTCTAGTGACTTCCCCAAAACACCGGGGAACACTCCCTGCGCCAATCTCACCTGCAGTCGCTGCCTGCGAAAGATAAAAATGGACATTGAAAGAGTGAAAACACCCGGACCAGAGCCTCCAAGAAGACCTAAAATTGTGGTGAGATCGGCAGTAATTAGCCCAGACTACGATCCGGGGGATGGAACGGTTTCACCGAGGAACGACAGTCGCTGGGCGTAATTGCATCATCCCCCTGGAGTCCCTTACAGACTTACCCGGATTGCCTGGAGCTGAGGACTGAGAACGACAAGGAGTAGCTGCGACTGAACCCTGCTGAGGAGTGCTCCCACACGGCGTGGCAGACCGTATCGAGGCCCCGGATTCTGAGGCCTCCTGGTGGGCCCTTGAGACGCACAAGACAACACCCTCTCGTTGGGAGAGCCCAAGGTGAGGTGGTGCCTGTTGGGGCTGCCAGGGGAGGAGGAACGTGTGGTACGGTTGATGTCTCCCTAATGGTGCGGAGGTATAGCCCACTCGAGTCCCCGGCCGAGCAGCCCTCCTTCTGGGACTACTGGGCGACCGCTCCCTCGTCACCAACCCCGGGGAAGACTGCAGCACTCACACCCTCACCTGTAGCGAGACGGCCTCCAGGCCTGCTTTCACCAGGCGCCCCGAACCACACCGCACATATAGCTGGGTCAGGTGCCAGAGACCCAGCACACAGGAAGCCTTTACAATACACGCCGCCAACCGGCGCGCTCACGGGCGCAGGCCGCGTCAACTGGCGGCATGGCCTCTGGGGGGGGGCGAGACCACTGATTCATTAAGAGGCGCTGCTTGGGAGGACAAATCTGGGTGTCCTGTGGCCTTCCATCTACCCCTCAGTGAGCCGCTACTCCGATTACTACAAGACAGAACTGGAGCCCGCTTGGCCCTTGGGGGTCCTGGTGCTTATGCAAGAGATCTCCTGGCTGGGCTGTGGAGGGAGGGCTGGACATTGTCAAACTAGCCCGCCAGACTATAGACCTCACTTTCTCCCGACCACTAGGAGCCACCTGGAAAACAGACAGGCCGGCTGTGGACAGCCCTATCCTCCGCGCAGGCGGCGGCCATTACAGGTGTGCTCCCCTCAACGGCGGCGTCATTAGCCTCAGCTATACTGCTAATGGCTAACCGAGGCTCAAAGACTCCAGTTAAGAAACAACTAGCAAAGTTTGCCTGGACTAAGCAAGGGGCAGACAACGACATGGCGTCTGGCAATGATCACAGGCCCTAGCGGGAGTGCGGTCGTCCTTGGAAACACGTATTGACTCAGTGAACATCGAAGTTACCCTCATAAGAGCTGGCTTGAAGAAAACTTACTCTAGAGTTAACACCTGGCGTGCGACGCCGATTTTCCCCCCCCCCGGTGCTGGACATTCCAGAACAGGGTGTGGTCGTGACGGAACCATTCCGTCATCAGCACAGCTCAACCGTGACTGATGACGGAATGGTTCCGTCACAAGCATCGAAGGGGTTAAAGAAATCAAGACTACTAGGGCGGCCCTAGTGTCCGACACCTCTAGCCTTCAGGACCAAGTCGCTCAACTACAAAGCCAACAAAAACGAATGGAAGAGCTCCTGGATGTCTACGAAGGAAGGGCTAGAAGGAATAACGTACGCATTCTCCGCGTGCCGGAGCGAATGGAGGGGCCAGCAGTGGACCTCTTTGTGGAAGACCTTATCCTCAACAAACTTCAACCTAAACGGCTATCAAGCTATTTCTCCATTGAGCGTGCTCACAGGGACCAGGGGGACGCCCCAAACCTGGAGCTCCTCCAAGCACCATAATCGCTCGAGTGTTTAATTTTCGGGACAGGGATGTTATCGTACAGACCGCTAGAGCCGGACCTCCGGTGAAATTCTATAACTCAAATGTCACATTCTTCCTGGACTTTACGGTTAAAGTTCAAGCACAACGACTGAGCTTTACAGCAGTTAAATAAGCACTCCGTGACAAAAACATGAAGTACTCCATGCTGTTCCCGGCCAAACTGCAGGTTGAGTACGACTGCAAAACTTGGTTTTTACTTTCCCAGAGGAGGCCTGGGACTGGGTGGAGGGGTAGCATCGAGTTGGGAAACCATCGGATGGAGGACAGAGGTGGCCCAGGCAATGGCCAGAGGGCCCCCCTCACCCGATGCCGGTGGGGGGCTTCCAGAGGGGGACCAGGATGATGTGAGTGGATTCGGATCATGTGACCGCAGTTTTGGTGGTTGGCTCTACACTTATTGGATGGACCACCAACATTGCCCAGGTAACGATTTTCTCAGCTCATACAGACTATTTAAACACACAAGTAGGTAGATCACTGGTCAACACGGCCACAAAACAATGCATGATGCTGGTGGGTGGGTTGATATAGTGCAGCTCCCGCCATCACTCCGGCCACGCCCCATTTCACGCCCTTCAACTCACTGTCTCTGCCACCGTCACCGCCGCAGGGCTCCGCGGTTGTTTCCTCCAATCACTAGCCTTGGCAAATTCTAAAGATATTAAATTGTCAATCCTAACCTGGAATGTTAATTGATTAAGCAGCAAAATTAAGAGGGGGATTGTCTTACAATATCTCAAGCGTCATTCGTCAGACCTGGTCTTGCTGCAAGAAACTCACCTTGTGGGCAATAGCTGCAAAGGTCTCCACAGGTGGGGATACAAACTGATGGCCCATGCCGCGTTCACTTCTGGTTCTAGAGGCGCGGGTATTCTTGTCTGCAAAAATCTAGCCCTGACGCCTACCCGTGTCCGGGCTGACCCCCAGGAACAATTTGGTGCCCTCGAGGTGACCTGGGAGGGCAAGCGACTGAACTTTATTTCAGCCTATCTCCCGCCGGCACCAAGTAAAACAGTGCTACAAGACCTAGGCAGGGTAATTATTGACCCCCCCTCCCCTCCCCTCCCTGTGAACTCTTATTCTAGCTGGAGACTTCAATATGACAATAAACGATACACTAGACAGGCGCCCCCCAAAACCATCCGCCAGGTGTAATACCTCATTGGCAGATTTCGCCCAGGCCTTGGGACTCACAGATGTATGGAGATCGCTAAATCCTACTTCGCTCACTATTCCAATGCTCACAATAGCATGTCCCGCATTGACTATTTCTTTACGTTCTCCACAGACATTGTGCATTTCTGACATCCCCAGGGACTACCGCAGGGCATCTCCTATCATTCTCCTCTAGGGGTTGAACTCCCTTTCTACCAGCACTCAACCCGAGGCCCCATAATTATTAACCCATGGCTCCTCACGATTCTCCATATCAAGGCAGACCTTCTAGAATAAACGGAATACTACTTTAGGAAAAATATCGGATCCGTAGACTCAGCAAACCCTATTTGGAAGGCCTATAAGGCAGTAATTAAGGTTCGCGCCCTAGCTTTGAAAATCGGGTCCTTAAACACAGCTGACTCAGATGGAGAGCGATCTTCTCCTGCTTGAGACGGCACATAACGCCTCTCCCACTGAAGCCACAGCCAGTAACCTCGGAAACATGCAGTCTGAATATAAATCCCCGAGGAAAAAAAGCGCAAGCCCGGATTCTACAGACACGCCATAGTCTTCGAACTTGGTGAACGGGCCGGTAAGATGCTAGCATGGCTAGAAAGGCGAGACCAGGAGGCGAGATGGGTTCCTGAACTCCTACTAGACCATGGAATGCGGGTGACAGATCCTCAAGATGTAGCGGAGAAATTTGCTGATCACCTGGAGACTGTGTATACCTCTAGAACTACCTACTCGTCCGCTCTTGGAGGAAATGAATCTACCTACGTTATCCGATGATGACAGAGATGCCCTAGATGCAGGTATAACTGCAGACAAAGTCTGCAAAGCTGTCTTTGCTACCGATTCCGGGAAAGCAATGGGGCCCAACGGGATTCCCATTGAATTCCTTAAAGGGGTGGCCCTTAAAGTAGCCCCTTATCTAGAAAACATGTATGAAGAAATTAGAGAGAAGGGCATTCTTCCCTTAGACCAACGATTGGCCTCCATAGTAGTTATTTGCAAACCAGAATAAACCAGCGGCGTATCGTGGTTCGTACAGACCTATCTCTTAGAACAGTTCAGAGGCCAAAGTGTTGGCAAAACTTCTGGCATCCCGGCTCATAACGGTACTCCCATCCCTGGTTCATGCCGACTAATCGGGATTTATACCAGGGCGGAACACTGCCATCAATATTCGCCGTGTCCATAATGTCCTGGGTAGGCAGCCCTATCTGCAAGAAGATGCGGTAATCCTGTCCTTAGACGCCACTATGGTGTTCGACTCAATAGAGTGGCCCTATCTATTTGAGGTCTTTGGCCCACGCCTTTGACAATGGGTGGCTTTGTTCTATACAGACTTGTTGGGCCAAGTTAGGGGGGAATAAGCACACTTCCCGTACATTTGCCCTGCAAAGAGGAATGAGGCATGGTTGTCCCCTGTCCCCCTTATTATTTGCGTTGACCCTCGACCCACTAGCCCATTGGATACGACGAGATGTGTATCAGAGGACTGAAATGGAGCGAAGACGTAGAAGATAAAATATCACTCTATACAGATGATATCCTTATATATCTAGCGTCCCCTCGGACCTCCATTAACCGTTTACTTAACGTTTTCACTAACTTTGGCAAATATGCAGGATACACGATCAACTGGTCCAAATCTGTACTCTATGTACTACACGGCCCCCCACCTCGTTTGCCCTGAGGGTACACGACATAACTAGCTACATCAGGATTTCAATATCTGGGTGTTTTTCATTACCCCGATCCCACAGTGTTCTATGAACGTAATCTTCTGAGCTTCCTTAAACGGCTACAGGAAGATGTCAAACATTGGAGGTCGCTGCCCCTGTCCCTCTTAGGTAGGGTGGCTCTTTTTAAAATGCTAGCTTTGCCCCGATTTTTATACGCACTCCAAAACGGCCCATTTGTCGTTGCTGACAACTATTTTACCACCATAGAGGGGGAACTTTGTATCTTTCTGTGGGATGGGAGGGCACCCTGTATTGCCCTACAGAAGCTTACTAAGGGGTGGTATGACTGAGGTATTGCCCTTCCGGACCTACGCCTCTACTACTGGGCCTCACATTTAGTAGCAGTTAACTACTGGATCGATGGGTCCCCGATTAACCCGGCATTCCACCTAGAAAAGTACTGGACGGGAGGGACGGACGGGAGGGATATTTGGGGGCCCTCTACAGTAAGGCTCGTAAGGGCCGATACCTGGGACCTATGTCACAAACAGTAGATATATGGCATAAGGCCAACAAACTTCTGGGTTGGCTTCCAAGCAGGGTTTGATAGATGGGACACCATTGGGATCTCTAACATAGGAGGCTTGGTCAACAAAGGGACAATCCTCACCTTCAAGGAGTTACAAATAAAACGCGCTCTTGCGCAAGGAGAGGTCTTCCGATACTTGCAGGTCCGACAGGTCATCCTCACAAACATCCGTGATCTCCCCTCCCTGCCGGACACTTCCCCCCCTAGAAGACCGATTACTCACTGAACCACTCTTGACCACAGCAATCTCCTGCACTTATTGTAAACTCTGCAATAACCTACCGGACTTCTTTCAGGCCCTTCGGGACCGATGGCAAGAGACCTGGGGTTAATGGAAGATGAGGTCTGGCAGACAGCACTAATGTTCCCTAGGGAGACGGCTATACACCACCGCTTCCGCCTTATACAACTAAAAATATTCCATAGGTCCTAAATCTCAGGAGTACTCCTGGCCAGGATAGGCAGCCGAAGTGACGCTCTATGCCTCAGGGGATGCGGCCACGACAGTACCTTCTACCATATCCTGTGGGACTGTCCCCTCATACGCCCTCTATGGGATAAAACTACAAAGAAAATGATTGACCCACTAGGTAAACCCATCGAGTTTACACCGCAAATGGGGATTTTAAATATATGGGACCCTACTGACTTGACAGAGGTGGAACAACAATGGGTTGCACTAGGATACTTATTGGTGAAAAGGATCATAGAGATACGTTGGGGATCCAATCGACTGCCACTAATAAGAGGGTGGGGCTGAGATGGACAGTTGTATGATAGCGGAGAAGGACGTTTACAAACAGAGGCTACCCTAAAAAGTGGGATAAAAAATAGAGGTTGGAATGCCTACAGAGGGGAAATTTGTAGCTCTCCTACAGTAGATATGGCAATGCCACAGACAGACCGTGGGGACCCCTTACATCCTTAGTAACTGTAGTAACAATAGACAAAATGATGTACTGTATAACATTTGATTCACAATGTAATGGTGATTCTGTGCTTTGTTTAATAAAATATTAATTAAAAAAAAAAAAAGAAAACTTACATCATACTATATCATTATATGCAAATGATGCACTATTTTAGATCTTATCACCTCCGATTGCAATGCCAATGCTCCTGCATCTCCTGGAGGAATTTGGAGACGTATCAGGACCCGAGTAAACCAGCCCAAATCTCTGATATTTCCTCTGCCTCTTTGGTTGGGACTCCGGTCGAACACCTCCCTCTCCCTAACTCCCCTATTTCCCTGGGCCTGCGCTGGCAATTAGTATTGTTTAGAAACCTAGGAATACAGGCAGCCCATATTGAGCACAATTATGGCTTGATATGGGCAGAGTGCTTGACTCTCTCAAAAATTTGGTAGTCTTTTGGAGCACACTACCCCTGTCCCTGACGAGTAGATTGGCCATCTCTAAGATGGTACTCCTGCCAACATGTTTGTACATGCTCCAATCCCAGCACAAATGTTTTGTCAGCTGGAGTCTCTCCTTATCTCGCTCTGATGGGTTAGTGGGCTTAGTAGAATGGCACTGGCCACATTGACTTGGCCTTATGCAGCGGGTGGATTGAAGTTCCCACTTTTGAACCTCTATTATTATGGCACTTAATTGCAACACACAGTTAGATGGCCTGACTCAGACCCTATTTGGGAGATGGTTCTCTTGGCAGAAATGGTGGACGCTGGTTGTCTTCCAGGGCTGTTAATGGTGGGAGCGGGGACACCAAGAGATATTACGTGATTTTAAAACCACTCTGACAGCTGGCGCTCAATATGTCGTTCCAGGCATTGAGAGAGGAGGGATGTGAACTATGGGGTGACTTGTACCAAGATGAGTCTTTCATTTCATTTGAAAATGCCTGCAAAGAGTTTGGTCTAGGTCATGGGCAGTTTTTACAACATGTAGGCTTAGCAGAAAAATATAGGCACACCTGGCTGTGCTATCCAGCAGCTCCGCCGCCTACTCAAACCCTTAAGATAATGCTAAAATATGGTGCAAAAAACACATTTCAAGAATAACAGAGCAAATTAAAATGATGATAGTTGTGCTTCCTTACTGCTATTGTCCCTGGGCTCCTAAAATGTACCTTTTCACCAGCCGTAGAATGTCAGTACTCACCAGTTGAGGGAGAGAGGGGTGAGGAAACAGAATGACCCCTGTTAAATTATAGCCTGGTTTTTGAGATCTCGGCCAGCTAGGCAATTCAGCTAAGAAACACTGCACTAACCAATAAGCAGCTCACAATTTTTTTTGCATTGGCAGATTTGTTCTTTGACGTGCAGTCTCTAAGTGGGAGACATTTCTGGCTCTGAGATTGTGATTGAAAAAAATGGGACATTCAGTTTGGCCTACGTGATCCAACTGTTGTCAGTTACCACTGGCGGAAACACCAAAGATTTTGATTATCCTCCTGCTTTAGAAAGACTCCTTGACAATATAGACTCCTTAGACGTGATTGTTTAACATTCAAACTAGGAAGAATGTCCTGCCTCTGTCGGCTCCGACTACTGATGATGGAACCAGATTAGAAACAGTTCATGTGTCAGGGGGTGGGAAGGAATACTAAAAAAGATGGAACACATCAGGATAACTAAGAATAATTCAGATTATCCCTTAAACAAGACTGACCCACCACTGTGTTGATTGGGCTACCATATTGGAATGATGTGATATGAGGCCTGTGTCATGTCTACTGCTAACTGGTATGGAATCAATTGTTTTATTGATTATATTTCATTGGATCGCAATGATGTTGCTAATGACTAAATCTGTGATTAGACATGGAGTTTAGGTTATGAGCCTACCTTGACTCATGTTAGACTTCTGCAAAACAATTACATAGCCAAAGCATGGCAATTAAGGCTCGAAATGCATGATTACTCATCTGATACAACTAGTACGGGCGGAGGGTGTATACATTCAGTACTACTATATGTTCAGTATTTATCCATAGAGCCAGCATGTCCTCATAAATATCTTGAATGTCTGCAAATGGTTAACATGGACTAATTTACCCCCCAGTGCCGCCCACACGCCTACCAGAACTAGTGTTTCACCTCACTTTCTCTTTTTATTGACGGACAGTGCTGATAAAAAGGTTGTCCTAGGTCTCGCCGATTTCAAGTTTTATCAATATTTTGATAATTTGAGCCATAATTGGCTGCTTTGAAAGTTTACTTTTGCCTCTCTCCATATTCTCTTAGATCCATTTCCTCATTCTTACTATAACCTCACAGTCCAACTGATTTCCTACCTCTTGCACTCCCCCTTTCGAGGAATGATTAGCAAGGGGAGCAGGTGGATAGTTACGTGCACAGTTAAATTAAAAAGTGTCTCAGCACACTTCCCTCTATACAGATTAAACAAGAACACCTCTTGACACATCGGATTAAGATAGTATCTGGATTCACCTGCTTCTTTAGCATTCTATACATCTCTGACCAAACACTACACCTTTAGAATCTAAATTTTTGACATATCTTATACTTCCAACATTTTCCAATGATCTAAGATGCCAATTCGAGGCAGTCGTAGATAAGGTTGATGTCAAAAGCCATAAGTAAAAATTTAATAAAGGCTGATCCCTTTTATTAAGTATGGTATTTAAAGTTGCGGTAAATAGCACAGGGTAATCCTGACCTTAAAGCAGTGAAGATCTATTGCACTACCTGCAGGTCAATATCCTTCATAACATACATAGGAGAATGCTTGCAAAAGTGCTGGCAAACTGGTTCAAAACAGTGCTACCAAACCTAGTGCACCCCTTGCAAGTAGGTTTTGTATCTAAAAGCTCCTCCAATAAGTACTTGGAGATGCTCTTACACATTCTGTTACAAGTGCAAGAGGATCTTTGATAAACTAGTTGTTTTCCTGAACGTCAGAGGCTGACTTTGATTGCATGAATCAGGATAACCTGTTTAGGATGTTGGAAAGCTGGAACTAGTAGTGGATTTTATCCAGAAAACTGGTTATAATGAAGCTTGCACTGCTGCCGCCTGTGCTGTACTTGCTCTGTGTGTGAGGGAAGCTTGCACTGCTGCCGCCTGTGCTGTACCTGCTCTGTGTGTGAGGGAAGCTTGCACTGCTGCCGCCTGTGCTCTACCTGCTCAGTGTGTGAGGGAAGCTTGCATTGCTGATGCCTGTGCTGTACCTGCTCTGTGTGTGAGGGAAGCTTGCACTGCTGCTGCCTGTGCTGTACCTGCTCTGTGTGTGAGGGAAGCTTGCACTGCTGCTGCCTGAGATGTACCTGCTCCGTGTGTGAGGGAAGCTTGCACTGCTGATGCCTGTGCTGTACCTGCTCTGTGTGTGAGGGAAGCTTGCACTGCTGCTGCCTGTGCTGTACCTGCTCTGTGTGAGGGAAGCTTGCACTGCTGCTGCCTGTGCTGTACCTGTTCTATGTGTGAGGGAAGCTTGCACTGCTGCTGCCTGTGTTGTACCTGTTCTATGTGTGTTGGAAGCTTGCACTGCTGCTGCCTGTGTTGTACCTGCTCTGTGTGTGAGGGAAGCTTGCACTGCTGCTGCCTGTGCTGTACCTGTTCAGTGTGTGAGGGAAGCTTGCACTGCTGCCGCCTGTGCTGTACATGCTCTGTGTGAGGGAAGCTTGCACTGCTGCCACCTGTGCTGTATCTGCTCTGTGTGTGAGGGAAGCTTGCACTGCTGCCGCCTGTGCTGTCCCTGCTCTGTGTGTGAGGGAAGCTTGCACTGCTGCCGCCTGTGCTGTCCCTGCTCTGTGTGTGAGGGAAGCTTGCACTGCTGCCGCCTGTGCTGTACCTGTTCCGTGTGTGAGGGAAGCTTGCACTGCTGCCGCCTGTGCTGTACTTGCTCTGTGTGTGCGGGAAGCTTGCACTGCTGCTGCCTGTGCTGTCCCTGCTCTGTGTGTGAGGGAAGCTTGCACTGCTGCGGCCTGTGCTGTACCTGTTCCGTGTGTGAGGGAAGCTTGCACTGCTGCCGCCTGTGCTGTACTTGCTCTGTGTGAGGGAAGCTTGCACTGCTGCTGCCTGTGCTCTACCTGCTCTGTGTGTGAGGGAAGCTTGCACTGCTGCCGCCTGTGCTGTACCTGCTCTGTGTGTGAGGGAAGCTTGCACTGCTGCCGCCTGTGCTGTCCCTGCTCTGTGTGTGAGGGAAGCTTGCACTGCTGCCGCCTGTGCTGTCCCTGCTCTGTGTGTGAGGGAAGCTTGCACTGCTGCTGCCTGTGCTGTACCTGTTCTATGTGTGAGGGAAGCTTGCACTGCTGCCGCCTGTGCTGTACCTGCTCTGTGTGTGAGGGAAGCTTGCACTGCTGCCGCCTGTGCTGTACCTGCTCTGTGTGTGGCATTGCCAATAGGTCTCGCTTGTGGGACCTTATAAGTATTTAGTTTTGCAGCACTATATGATGAGTGGCGTTGCGTGTGTGAGTGGCGTTGCGTGTGTGAGTGGCGTTGCGTGTGTGAGTGGCGTTGCGTGTGTGAGTGAGTGGCGTTGCGTGTGTGAGTGAGTGGCGTTGCGTGTGCGAGTGGGGTTGCGTGGCGTGTGTGAGTGGCGTTGCGTGGCGTGTGTGAGTGGCGTTGCGTCGATGAGTGGGGTTGCGTGGATGAGTGGGGTTGCGTGGCGTTGCATGTGTGAGTGGGGTTGCGTTGCGTGTGTGTGGCGTTGTGTGTGAGTGGCGTTGCGTGTGTGAGTGGCGTTGCGTGTGTGAGTGGCGTTGCGTGTGTGAGTGGCGTTGCGTGTGTGAGTGGCGTTGCGTGGATGAGTGGGGTTGCGTGGATGAGTGGGGTTGCGTGGATGAGTGGGGTTGCGTGGATGAGTGGGGTTGCGTGGATGAGTGGGGTTGCGTGTGTGAGTGGCGTTGCGTGTGTGAGTGAGTGGCGTTGCGTGTGTGAGTGAGTGGCGTTAAGTGATCTGGGCAGCAGTCAAAGTGCATAAATAAAAGTAAGTGAACTCTGATCCTGGGGGATTTTGGTAGATGTTTACGTACAGACAACAACGCACATACCTTAAATGGAAAATATAAATGCAACTTACCTTTATCTGTCGGGGGAAAAAAAATGGGTAGGAAAACTAGTTTGGTTAATGCAATCACTTTAGGCCCCTGCATGCTACAAGCGGGGACGCATTTTTAGTTTGAAGAATGTGATAGGCTGAAGGAGGAGGGGGTGCGAGGGATGAGAGAACATGGCCTGGGGGAAGCTGGCTGGGGAGGGGGGAGGAGAAATGCAAGGAAGTTAGGGGAGGAGAAGCCGAGAAGCCGCAGAGCGCACGCTGGGCGAAGCCCTTTGATGTGCTGTGCGGCAAATGGAGGGAGGCTGATGCGCGTTCATCTTTGAACACGTGGTTCACATGAACTGAAAGAAAACGCCGGCTGAAAGCCCTTTGGTTTGATGAGGATTTTGCCGACTTGAATTCTCGTTCCTCAATGCGCTTGCGCGCATTTAAGGTCACGAGACCTAAAAAGGGGGGGGGATAAAGGACAGCCTTGTTTAGTACCTCGAAAAATTGAAATATGAGGACTGTTTACCTTTAACATAAATAGAAGTGGAAGGCTGAGAGTATAGAAGATTAATGTATCTAAGAATGTGGGAGCTAAAACCATGCCGTTACAAAGCGCCAAACATAAAATCTCAATTAACGCGGTCAAATGCTTTTTTAGCGTCTGTTATAGCTGCATAGGGTATGTCGCATTTAGAGGCCATATGGATGATGTTCGGGAGTTATCTGAAATAAAACGACCTTTCACAAATCCTGATATATGAATGTCTATTAAAGCTAGAACGACCTGCTTGGGATGGGTATGCTCAGACGTGAGACCCATGCTCTCCACACCACTGGAGTCCAGCTATCCAGGCTGATGACGGCTGATAGCCAGAAACCAGTCCTTGGATGCTTGATTCCGGTCCAGGAAAGACATGGCTTGGCAGTTCGGGCTGGACTGTTCCCATGAGGCACAGGGTCAAGGCTGATTTGCATATGACCATGTCTGACCTGGGGTGGTGTGGAGTGCAAAAAAACGATGGATTTAGGCCCAGATCTCTGTACTGGGGTGAATGTATGACAATGTTCTGCATTCTGTCCATCACCTGTTGTTTTTGCCTTTGTCGCCCTGAGTGGGATGGGTATGCTCAGACGTGAGTCCCATGCTCTCCACACCACTGGAGTCAAGCTATCCAGGCTGATGACGGCTGATAGCCAGAAACCGGTCCTTGGATGCTTTATTCCGGTCCAGAAAAGACATGGCTTGGCAGTTCGGACTGGACTGTTCCCATGAGGCACAGGGTCAAGGCTGATTTGCATATGACCATGTCTGACCTGGGGTGGTGTGGAGTGCAAAAAAACGATGGATTTAGGCCCAGATCTCTGTACTGGGGTGAATGTATGACAATGTTCTGCATTCTGTCCATCACCTGTTGTTTTTGCCTTTGTCGCCCCGAGTGGGATGGGTATGCTCAGACGTGAGTCCCATGCTCTCCACACCACTGGAGTCAAGCTATCCAGGCTGATGACGGCTGATAGCCAGAAACCGGTCCTTGGATGCTTTATTCCGGTCCAGAAAAGACATGGCTTGGCAGTTCGGACTGGACTGTTCCCATGAGGCACAGGGTCAAGGCTGATTTGCATATGGCCAAGTCTGACCTGGGGTGGTGTGGAGTGCAAATAAAGATGGATTTAGGCCCAGATCTCTGTACTGGGGTGAATGTATGACAATGTTCTGCATTCTGTTCATCGCCTGTTGTTTTTGCTTCTGTGACTAGTTGGCACAGGTGCTATGGATGGTCTCCGATGAGCCAGATGCAGTTCATATACAAGCCATGTTCGATAGCCGGAATGTGGCAAAACAGCCATCACGTGTCGGTTAGATAACACTGATTCTATTAACAAAGCAATGGGCTCCAGGGTGGCTTTTAGGTGCCATGCTTGGTTGTGTTCCACAAGCTCTTCAGGGATGTCCAAACAAGCTTCATGGACCTCCCCTTCCATGGGTCCTGTCTGTTCGCTGAAATGGCAGTGTGGCGCTGGAGTGCTTTAAAGATAGTCGGTTTATGGCTCGCTGCTTGAGGTTGACCATTGCCCCTCGCCAACCACATTTTCTTTTGTGGCTATGGTAGGGGACTACAGTCTCTTCAATTCCAACCATGCCTGCAAGGCCAGCAGCCTTCCCTGCCTTTTCATGGCCCTTTCAGCAGTTCCCACAGACCTCACGGACACCATGGTCAATGTGCTGCACAGTCCTCCGCCACTCTTGCTGCCGTCCCCACCAAATTTCTTTAGCTGACCCTGCCCAGCACATCGCTACCCGGTAGGTGTAGGACTCTGCACTTTTCACCGGAATAGTGCACTATCAACTCGGACTAGTGGGTGTTGCGGATTGTTCAGCGATGTTACGCCCTTCCATCCAGTGAAACCTGCCTTCCATGCCGCCATCTGTACAGCGGCTGTCGGATGGCCACCTATTCTTGTTACGACAGGAAGTGCAGGGTCTCTTGGGTAAGGAAGCCATTAAGAGGGTTCCAACACAGAAGTCTGCCGTGCCTGCTACTGCTTCTACTTTCTGTTGTCTAAAAAGGACAGAAGCCTTGCCCCTATTCTAGACCTGCGCACTGCAATGCTTTCCTGAGAAAAGCAGGATCAAGATGCTAACTCTTTCCCAGGTCCTGTCTGAGCTAGATCCTGGAAACTGAATAGTAACGTTGCGATGGCAGGATGCTTATTTTCATGGCCCTGTCTTGCAGGCCTACAGACTTTACCTGTGGTTCAGGAAGGACCACGAGCATTTCTAGTACACTGTGTCCCCCTTTGGCCTCACCAGTGCCCCTGTGGTATTCACAAAAGTGATTGCATTGGTTGGGGTGCCGCAGCGTGGAGGTCTCTGGGTGTACTTTGACTCGTGAACTATTTTAGCCAAAACTACTGTGAACTGCGGGCTCTGGTGGAGTGACGTGGGGCCCTTACCTGTATCTTGGATTTGTAGAGAGACGCTGGAACACCGAGACGGTCTCCAAGTCCCAGGAATCTTTGCCTGACAACACCTGGGCCGGGAACAAGCAACGCCCTTTGAGGTTCCTCCCATATAAACCTTTCACATCCCCCGCGGCGTGGGAGCGCCCCGGGAGAAGCCTGGGACAAGGGCGTGACCATTTGTGACCGTTAGAGGTCGGGTCGGGCCACCCCCTTTGGGTTCGTGAATTGCTGTTCCTGTAGTCTGCTCCTCGTATACGGGAAAATGAGTATAATCTTCAAGTACTCTTCACTGTGTAATTCATAGAGCTGTATTTTGTCAGCGTTTGTCGACAGCACATAACATTAACCCCTGTATACATAGTGATAAAGAATGGGGAAGAAAAATCCTGCGTTATCTGTCCCTGCCAAAAAACAAAAAGCCGTCCTAAATCCTCCCCTACCCAGTCTGACAGCTATTGATCGTATGCTGCAGAAAACCATCGGGGTGGTGGCTAACGCCATTGAAAATACAGAACGCCGCTTCTCGCTCCCTGCTGGCTCTTCCTCCTTTGCCATTTACCAATATATCGACGTTCACTATTAACTCCCAGGACTCGATATTGGTACCATCATTTGTTGCTCTTCCAGGGGTCCACCATACTTCAACAACTCAGGACATTGCCCCTACAATGGCTAACGCATCCCCCGAGCTTACGCCCTTACCACCAAGATTATCCTTGACCCCGACTATTTTTCTAAATGAGGCCGATCCCGACCCACCCCTTCAGGCAGAGGATTCTAGAGCCAATGGGTCCTGTGACACGCCCTTAAGTCCAATCTCGGTTTCTGCCTCGTCGCAGAGTGTAAAGAATGACACCCCACGGGTAACAACTAGAGAGCAGAAAGCTAGGCATAAGTCAAAACACACTCATAAGGAAGGCCTAACTTTAAAAAATGTTAAGGGGAATTTAGCTGCGAATAAGCAAAAGAAAGTTGCTGCTAAACATAATGTAACAAGAGGGAAATATGTTAGTAACATCGTACCCGACACTGTATCCACCTCAAACAATGATAGGGGTTCTCATGTCTCAATCACAGAAAATCCAGTCATTCTCCCACTTTTTACCTTACACAATGAGAGACTACTGGATAAAATTGAAATCCTTATGAAATCCATAATGGCACCACTCCTGGAAAGGGTAAAGCGCATAGGGGAAAAAATAGATAATCTGGAGCGAGTAATGAAAAACAGCCCCACTACCCCAGGGCAACTAACTGACAGAGCACACAAACTCTACGGACCCACAACCGCCCTCAAGAGCCCAAAACACTGGTTCTAATAACACTATCCAGCTATCACCTGACCGTAGGCCCCTAGTTGCTCAAACAATTAGGAACACTGAAAACACGGGTAGACTTTCAAGGAGGGCTCCGAGGGCGGCTGAACTCAAGGATATGGAAATAGGGGAGGGTGCCCTTCGTAAGGCCACAGGATCTCCGGGTCAGGCGAATAACAACCTCTGCGCAGCCAAGGATTTTTCCCTGCCTGCTAAACCAAAGAGGTCATTTCCACACATTGACCTACCCCCACAATCAGTACCATATACCGTAGTGCTAGCTGATGTTCCGGAGCTGCCCCAAGAAAAATCAGAAACTTATCCTGAGCTAAGAAATCAAGCTGCACACTGGCTAAACAAGAATAGGCCCCTTCCGTTTGACACATCCGGGGAAATACTATTTGCGAGAAGGTTAAGCTGGCTGGGCCACAGAAGAAAGGATCTTTTTGGGGACTGTATTGTCATTAATTTTAGGGACAGGCGGGTGGTCCAACATATATGTAATTGGCCTGCTCAGTTTGGTGGGAGTGAAATCAGTACCAGGGATTAGAGTTTTTTCTACCCCCAATCCCCCTCTTCACCGATAACCATGCGTTACAGGGGATCAGCAAACGCAGAACTGATGGAAGGGACTAGAATTAGATACAATATTCCAACTTTTAATTATTTTGATAAGCTCTCCGAACTGGAAAGGGTGGATTGACTTCACTCGGAGGGTCTGTCTTTTAATATCATGACTAGCGTATCTACCCCTTGTGTACACCAAGATAATTCGGACCAAGATGGTGCTGTAAATGAAGAAGTTCCCCCTAATATCACTCAGGCCAGCCATCATAAGGAAAGTATGGGAATGGACCCCGAACTTGTAATAAACAAGGACGACCCATCCCTGAAAATACTATTCTGGAACGTTGCTGGTCTCCGTGCAAAGGTTGTGAATGACATCTGGCTGGATTTCATTCACAACCTTAGCATTCTATGTTTACAGGAAACTTATTTCTCTCCTGCACTACCTTCTATCTCTGGTAGAGCAAAAAGAGGACTCACTATCTTTGTATCTAATATCCTTCAATTCATAAGCATAGTTCCTATTAGATTGGACTTAAATTTCCAAATACTTATTCTCCATCAGAATAACACTAATGCCCTGGTTATTGTGAATTTTTAGAACCACCTCCCTGTGGACGATTTAATAAAAGCTATAAAGGAAATATATTCCTGCGTCCAGGACCTATCCAATAAGGTACATAAGGAGTTGGCCATAATATGGGGTGGGGACTTCAATCAAACTCTTTGTAAGCAGAGCACAAATACAGTCTATGTATTGCCGATGAACACAGCGACCCGGTAACCCATTTTTCCCACACTTCAGTCGGGCTTTGCCTGAATGAAACTATGTGTGGCTTAGATCTTGCCCTTGTTAACGACCTGATGAACCCTCCTATACCCGTTATACCTACTGTTAATGGTAGAGGCAGGCCAAGTGCAATCGATTTTATTTTTATCTCTGTGATAGCGGGGAAAGATCTACTTAACTGTAAAACCTATGACATCGCTATCAGCGACCACTACCCAAATAGTATCACCTTAAAAGCCATCAAGAAACACGAGAGGTTTAACATCAAGACGACCCTAAGTCAAAACAACCTAATACTAGATAGATTAAATGGCTATTCCTTAAGGTGGGAAAAAGTGGATCCGCTGGACATTACAGCAAGACTGGTCATAAATCTAAGACCAGCGATCGATAAATGTCTTGACCCAGCAACTACCAACGAGGGAATCATGGCAAATTTTGCCATATTGTTAACAGAAATAAAGGAAATTCTATTCGTTAAACGAAAAATGGCAAAGTTAGAACTAAGGGATGGTTGGACAGTTCCTGCACAAAAGCCCATCAGAACCTAAAAGCAGCCTTAAATAGAAAGGACAGAAACACTAAGGATATTGCAGCTCACAGGAAGAACTATAATCCGGTCCTAAAATGTAGGAAGAATAGCTTGAAAAAAGAACTTTGGGAACAATTGCATAGCTCATGTACCCCGAGGGACAGCGCCGCTTTCTGGAAGGTTGTGAAGTCTCCATTTCTTTCAGACACAACGGCTAATCCCAGTATTGACGTTGCGATCGACGAACAGCTCTGGGTAGACTATTTTGAGCAGATATTCAGCCTTCCATCGACCGCAACGCAATCAACTTCAGCTGGGTCAAATTTAACACCCTTTCCGTTGTCCATTCATATCTCACACAAGGAGGTGGAGCTTGCCCTGATGGCCAGTAAAAATGGCAAAGCGCCAGGACCCGACGGGGTTCCAATCGACCTTTTTAAATCTAACAAGGGCCTATGGTCTCCAATTTTAACCAGGGTTCTTCAAGCATCTTGTGCCCTGGGACTTAATGACTCGTGGTCCCAATCAGTTCTTGTGCCCATCTTTAAAAAAGGGGATCGCCAATTACCATCTTGCTACCGGCCTATTTCTCTGTTGGATTCACTGGGGAAAGTGGCTGACCGCATTATTTTAGAGCGCCTCCAAGAGTTGTCCACCAACAAAGTTCTATCTGATCTGCAATTTGGGTTCCATGAGGGCCTGAGAACAACAGAGCAAGCCCTGAATCTATCCTTTTTAATTGGCAAATACGTAAACGCTAAAGGGGGGGCACTATATATGGCTTGCGTCGAACTCTCAGCAGCTTTCGACTGCGTTAACCACAACAAGCTGTGGAGTATCTTAGCGGACATGGGAATAGAGAAGCTCCTTCTAACTCTCTTGCGTGAACTCTATTCAGACGCCACAGCTAGAGTTAGATACGGCCTGGGGGCGAGTTAACAAAGTCGTACAGAGTGGAGAGCGGAGTAAGGCAGGGCTGTGTCCTGGGCCCGTTTTTATTCAATCTATACACTAACGGCTTGGAAAAAGCCAGGCTAAAAGGGTCCCAGGACCTGCCCACCATAAATAATCGCCCTATACCGGTTTTACTCTATGCGGACGACACTGTAATCCTAGCCCGTACCCCCATGGAATTACAGCGTGCTCTCGTGAAATATTACACTTTTATGGCCAACCTCGACCTGAATGTTAACATTAAAAAAAGTTTGTTATGTCCGCCAGGTCGAGGATTAAGACTAAGGCCATGTACATTGAAAATCAAAAACTAGAGAGCACAATCACATATCCTTATTTAGGGATCGTATTTGATCACAAATGCTCCTGGAAGTATGCCATCGAATCCAGGAAACTTACTTTCATGAGGACAACAGCTGCCTTAGCTAACTTTGCCAATAAATTAGGCAGACGACCTATGTTAGAACTCTTGGAAATTTATAGGGCAAAATGTATATCCAGTGTGACCTAAGGGGCTGGTGTTTGGGTATATGCCAAGGCCGAGGAGGTGCAAAGGGTAGAAAACAGTTTTATGAGATTTCTATTGGCACTCCCGCGGGGTACTTCGACCTATGCATGTCATCTGGAAGTGGGTTTGCCTTATCTAACAGATTTGATCAGGATTCAACCCCTTCTCTTATGGCATCGCATTTGGACGTCCAGCGAAACTACTCTTTGCCAAGGGTTCATAGAGGACTGTATTTCCCTTGATAAGGCACACAAGATCGGATGGATTGCTTACATCAAGAAATTCCTTAGCGACCTGGGCATGTTACAATATCGTTACTCCCCCCACCTCAATCACTGCAATACCGAGAAAACAGTTTAAAAAGATCTGTCTGGCTCATCTAGAATCCCTACGGCTGTATAGCGAGGTTTGCAAAGTTACTGTGCAACACTCGCTACAAATCCAAACAACCATGGCGGTTCAGCCTTATCTAACCTATAATCTATCGGGTTACGATAGATTCTTGTTAACTAGGTTCAGACTAAACCTCTTTCATCACCTGGTCACTTTTCCAAAAATTAACACTTGGGAAAAATCTTTAAAACTTTGTCCTTGTGACGAGATTTCTCCCCAGACTACGATCCATACTACACTGTTTTGCAAATTCTACCAGGATCTGAGGATACCGTGGCGAACACCAATTTTAAAAGTCTTTGGCCTACGCAGGTGCCGTCTGGCATTTCTTGCCCTTCCATTTTTAGATGCTGAACCCTTCGTAAAACTGATAGCAAAATTCCTGAAACTGGTTGTTAGGCATAGACAGAACCTGGAGTAATTGAAAAGTAATATGGGCTGCCCCTTTCCCAATTTGAGGTTCCCTATAACTGATAACGCTTGTCTTGGCTGCGTTTTCCATTAATTTTGGTGTATTGAATTTCTATATTTGTTTTTAACTCCCTGTTTCTTCTTTTTAAGATGAATGTCGTGTTTCTCTGCACGTACCTAGCACTTTACACATTTTACATTGAAGCTCTCTTGCTAGGAGTTACATACTAAGAAAACTACTGGTCTGTTTTTTACTGATGGAAGTTCTAGAGAATTGTATGGTGCTAATTTTAAATTTGCTATTCTTATATTTTACTACGTTGACTAAACCTTTTTAATCGCATTTTCTATGTACTTGCAAATATATTGTGCTTTTATGGCTGTTTTCCTACATCCGAATAAAGCTTCTTTGATTTGATTGCATTGGTTGCTGCTCATCTTTGTAGGACAGAGTTTTGGTGTTACCCTACCTCGAAGACTAGTGGTTAAAGGTGGGCTCGCCCACAGGCATTCTTCACACACCTCCAGACTATGGCAAACCTAATTTGTTGGGGTTCACTATCAACATGCTGAAGTTACACCTGTCTTCTTCTAGAACACTCCATTTCATCGGAGCTGTTCTTGACATGGTACAGTTTTGCAGCAAAAACACAAAGACCTAGACTGTGGAAGCACATGTACAAAATTCAACCTTCTTTTTGAAATATTTCGTTTGTTGCTTATTCCTTAGCAAACATAACTCCCCTTGTTACATCGTTAATTGGGGTAGCCAAAATATCTGGGGTTTGTGCTTAATTCAAACAATTGCCTGATTCTCATATAGTAGTAAAATACAGTTGCGAGACCAATCATACCACACTTACTCTCGTGTCAAAAAATAATATAGTGATAAACCGAAAAAAGTGGGTGAAAGCGAGATGGCACCTCACGGGCGCACCACCAAGCGGGGACCTGACTGGTACTCGTCAGGACTGCCCTGTTGTCATCATCGGTACCATCAAGCTAGAACAGAAAATAGTGTCCAATTGCACAAAGATTTGTGCAAAACAAAATGCAGTGAACAGAGAAAAGAACCAAAATAGTGTCAATCAACACCTTAAAACTCTCATGACACAACACAGACACACTACTTTTATTCAATTTCTTGTGTTGTGTATGGAATAATAAAAGGAAAACAAGTAGAGATGGTTATCACCTATTCAACCATTCATACTTGTACTTGCCGACATGTTTCATTGCCTAGTGAACTTGTAGGCAATTTCATCAGGGCGTCATATATATTAAAGCCACTGCAGGTGGACCCACATGTCTTCGCAACTGTAAATACATAAAATCCGCACCAATGTGGTTAACATACAACATCTAGTCCGAGTCTTACTCTCACACACAGTTGACTCTCTGATAATTACCCTCAGCAGGCCATAGGTGCTCCTACCAGCCAGACGGAATGAGGTTGTATTTTAAAAACACGATGATAGAACAAATCGCGACTAGTCGACTGTTCACTTCTCCCTTTACGAATGCTATGGAGGTGGGAGAGACAAAGCACCTTACTTAGTTCGTATATAAACATATGTTAATCATTCAAGCCATTATTCACTTGTAACTACGTTGTACACGGTGTGTGGATAAAAGGCAGAGAGGGAATATGACATGACCCACTCTATTTTCCTTCCCAGTTACCAAAACTACACTGAGTCACAAGCAATAGGCAAAAAGCACAACTGTGCAATGCTCAAATTACCCCGAAAACGCCTTGCACATTCCACACATCGCGTTAGCTAAAAAACGGGTTAGGAAAAACGGATCCCCTCTGATGCCTGCATCACATTGCAGCATACACGGAGATCGGTTTCACCCGTGGACACAGCATGTCTACCGGCCATCGCCTGTACCCTCTGCGCATTATGCGCATAACATCGCTTCCTGTCACCCTCTGTTTGGGACCCCCAGTTGCCTTACCGATCAGTGGAGAAGCGGCTGCAGTATCTCAGCCCGTGCCGTGTTTACCTAAGCCTTAGGGCAGTACTTGTAATGCCGCCCGTGATCTCGCGGGAAACCGCGTCGGCCATTTTAGATTGGGCACTTTCATACTCAACAAAGCAAAAAACACGCGTCAAGGTGGAAACTAACGCGAGATTTCGGCGCGTGATCTCGATCTCGCTTTTTACAGCACTTTAAAAACTTTAAACAAATGTCTGAAAACAATCACATATTATATGCAACTGGCAAATATATGCATATATGCAGTATGTGCATTGCTTAAATATATTAAATTAAACTGGGATCTTTTACCACTCATTCAAGTCAAAGGACCTTAAGAACCAGCCACAAATGTTGACATTGAATGGGAACAATTACAGTTATTTTCTCATAGACCCAATTTATATTTTTGTGAATCTATTAAACGTACTTTCATATCTTAGACAGAATGCATATTCAAGTCCATAGTGAGAGCACATTGGGGGTGCTCTAGTTTGTATGCATAAGTGCACCCGGGACCTGTCTTACAGCAATAGGAGTGTATCAGCAACCTCATACAGATGACAAAGCGAAACTTAGTGTATCTTATTCCACTCCAATAAATCATTCAACCCCATCTTCTCTGATTTCTCCTGGAAAATCCATTTAGCTTCCTTTCTAGCTAACAGACGTTCTACTGTGTATGTGTCCCCTGTCACCTTCTCGAGAACTACCCACTTGAATGTATGTTTCTTTGTGTGGCAGTGTTGTACAAGTTTCGTTGTCAGCTTTCCAGATTTAATGGTGCTTAGGTGTTCTTGAATGAGAGTTTTTATTTTCCGTGTCGTAAGGCCTATGTATTGAAGGCCGCATTCGCAACTTAGTTTGTACACCACGCATGTGGTATTGCAATTACTAAATTGCCTGAGCTCCCATTCTCTGCCTGACTGTAGGGTGACCTGCGTTGTTTTTTCAGTCAGGTGGCAAACAGAGCAAGTGCCACAGGGATGATGTCCCGTCAGATGTGTTTTGCTATTCGCTTTTGTTGTTTGTACACGAGTGTGGACCAATCTGTCTTTTAGATTGCTGGTGCGTTTAAAAGCAAAGGTAGGTTGAGGCATTTTGAAGTCTTTATTAGAGAGGATCGCCCAATGTTTTCGTATTGACTGCCGGATTTTGGAGGCTAGTGGGTTAAAAGTCATAACTACCGGTAAGCAGTCGTTTTTCTCTTTTTTATGTACTTCTAACAAAGCACTGCGTGGTGTATTGAGGGCTCTTTTCTTCGCAGTTTTAATAGTTCTTGCAGGGTATTCTCTTTGTAAAAGTTTCTCCCCCAGCACCCGTGATTGTTCCACGAAGGTCTCGGTGCTAGAGCAATTCCTCCTGTACCGGAGGAACTGGCCTACCGGCAGGTTGTCCCTGAGTGCCCGCGGGTGGTAAGATTGGTACGATAATAAGGAATTCTTATCTGTGGGTTTCTGGTGCACGCTTGTGGTCAGGGTTTTATCTTTGACAGTGATGTCCAGATCTAGATACACAGCGGAATCCCTGCTGTAAGACCAGGTGAATCTCAGGCTTTGATCTTGACAGTTGAGCCAATTGAGAAACTCCAACAGGGTAGTCTCATCTCCGGTCCAGATGCAGAGCACATCATCTATATATCTCCTCCAGAGACGCACATGGTCTCTGAAGGGATTGCTGGTAGGGTAGATGATGTGCTCTTCGAATTGGCCTACATATATACATGCCAGGCTCGGTGCCATTGTGGCCCCCATCGAGGTGCCCGTGGTTTGCAAATACATCTTGTCCTTATAGCAAAAGAAATTGCGAGTGAGTGCTATTTCGATGCATTGGAGTACAAATGTCTGTGGGGCATCATAAAACCACTCCTGGTCCCTCAGGGCCCTTGCTGCTGCCACCAGCGTGGCGTCCTGAGGGATACAAGAGTAGAGAGATTCAATATCGATGGTAACCAATATCTCACATGTGGGGTCAAAAGAAATTTCCATAATCACATTCAGGATATCCATAGTATCTTTTACAAAAGATTTTTGTGTAATTACAGATTCCCGTAAAAAGTAGTCGGCAAACTGCGACAAAGGCTCAAGGATCGACTGGATTCCGGATACAATCGGCCTGCCAGGCGGTGGCCGGGCAGGCTTATGTATTTTCGGTAGAACATAGAATGCAGGCATCCTGGGATTCATATTCACCAGGAATTCTGCTTCCCTGCTCGTGATCCATTTTTTCTCTTTGGCATCTGCTACCAGTTTCTTGATCTGTTTCTGTAAGTCTTGCGTGGGGTCACGCATTAGTGGTTGATAATTGGCCCTGACATTTAATAGTCGTAAGACTTCTGCCTCATAGTCTTGGGTATTAAGAATCACCACCGCTCCCCCCTTGTCCGCACTCTTGATAGTGATATTAGTGTTGTTTTGCAGGGTCTTAACTGCTTCCCAATCAGATCTGGACATGTTTTTGTAACCAGTATTCTGATTAAGGGATTCCAACTTTTCAATATCCTCTAGGACTTTTGCTTCAAACACAGCAATTTCTGGTCCCACTGCTGCACTCGAGGGAGTAAATCCCGATGGTCTTTTAAGATCTGTATTATAGCCCCCTTGTTTTTCTTGGGGGTGAGTAGCAAAAAACTTTTTGAGTTTAATTTTTCGGATCGTCTCAAAAAACTCCACCCTGCACTGAAAGGGGTCATGAGTAGGGGTCGGGACAAAACCCAGCCCTTTATTAAGGACACGTTCTTCACTTTCCGTGAGCTGGTAGTCTGAAAGATTGACCACAATATTGTTTATTGGGGTTGTCTGCCTCTGCTGCGAGTTAATCTTGGGGAGTATGTCTGCCATTGGGGTGGTCGATTGCCTCGTCCTCTTCCCCTTCCTGGTTGACCTGTTCCCTTGTTGGTCCCCTGGCCTTGCTCTAAAAAAGATCGCAGTAGGACCCCCAAATCGGCGTTGTTTTGTGGTTGTTCGTTAAACCTTACTCGGTTACCCTGGGGTCTATCTTGCTCGTCCTCACTTGACGTATTATCGAAGGACCAGTTGGCCGGAGTCCGTTTATGTTGTAATGGTACAGTTTTGTGCCTGCCCTCTGGCGTAGAGTTAAGGACATTAAGTCTGATACTAATAGTTCAGCCTCTGTCCTGGATTCCATTGAGAAACTCTGAGGATGGTTGATCTGATGGCCTTATGCATCCTGGTAGTGTAAAAACACCAGACGTTCCATGCTGACTCTGCAATGGGATCTGAAATCCCTGTGTGTGCAGCTTCAGGGGAATCTCTCTGATCGCGTCCAGATTTCAGCGGAGATTGCAGAAGATCTCTAGTGGTGGCTACTGAATCGCAATCTGATCAGCTGCAGACCATTTTCACTTTCCCTCCCAGAGATGCCAGTGGTGACCAATGCTTTGCTTTTGGGATTGGGTGGCCACCGGGTGGAGGTGGAAATCAGAGGACTTTGGTCATCAATGGAAACACTGCTCCACATCAGTCTGTTGGAGTTTTGAACCCATCAAGAATGATTGATTCAACCTAGATATCTTGAATGAGGGTGAGTGGTTGAAAGGTTTCAGCACTCCGGCCATCTTATTTTGCAATTAGTTAAAGGGAGGCTGGTGCAGGTGTTCACAGAAAACACTACTGCTATGTGGTACTGCAACAAGCAGGGTGGGGTGGGGCAGTGGCCCTTGTACCCAGAGGCCCTGTGCCTGGCTGGAACGTTGGAACATCTTCCTTAAATTGCAGCACCTGGTGGAATGTCTTAGGGCCAGGGTAGACAAACTCAGCCATTGATGTCTTGCGTACCACATATGGCATCTACATCGAGAGGTGGTGTAAGGTCTTTTCTGCAAATGGGGAGCACCTTGGATCAATCTATTTGCCAGTTTTGAGACTGCGCAATGTCAGCACTTTCTCTGCGTTGGAATTTCCAAAGCATCTCTCTCTCTCTCTCTCTCTGAGACATGTCTGAATTAGAGTGGAATTCAGAAACTCCTGTAAACCTTTCTGCTGATAACAGTCCTGCCCTGGGTCCTCAGAAGATGAGGATTAGCTGAGCCCAGTTATCGTAGTGGCTCCAGACAGGACACAGAGAATATGGTTTCCTGAACTCCTGGGAGCGAGCATCTGTCCTCCTTTCTGGCTGCCTCTTCTAGAGAACCGCATATTGTTTTTGATCTTCTTCCCGAGGTTGTTGATGTTATTCTGGCAGCCAGGTGTCCCTCAATGTAAACTAGACACCTTTGGAACAAGTTTGTTGCCTGCGGCTCAGCCAAGCATGTTGACCCAATTCATGCCAAACTGTTACTGTTTGTTTTATCGTTGGCCAAGCAAGGCCTTGCTTGGAGCACTGTTAAAAGGTATTTGTTGGCTAGATCGTCATTTTTATGGTTGCCTGATCAGCAGACGTGATTTAAACGCTTCCGTGCTCATGACCGCTCCACGCCGTCATGAGCCACGGGCGGCCTGTGCTCATGATGGCTTGGAGCCGTCATCCAACTGCCGCTCCGCCCACGCTGCACTAATTCCCCGCCTGTGCGGGCGAAGTAGTGAGTGGGCGGGGTCCTGACAGCTCCACGTCGCCCATGACGGCGTGGAGCAGTCATGAGTAAGTAAGCGCCGTGCTCACACCCCCTGCGTCGCGGCCGAATTCACGCAGCGACGAATGGGCCAAGTCAACTGTTGTCTCGTTTCTTGAAAGGTTTTCAACACATTTTCCTTTTTTAAAAAAAAAATTTTTACAATCATACATTAGCACAATAAGAAATCTGAATTTGAGAGCATGGCTACATTGTATCTCAATATTAAAAAAGTTATTACGTATTCAATCATCACTATCAACTGCATCTCCATGTTAATAAATCTGCTTTGTATCTTTTCTTCGCTACTCGCTGCCTCTGATTACAATAGACACCGCTGCTTTGCATATTTACATTCTGAATGCAACACCCAGCTGGAAAATGTATCCTTGGAGTGCTATGTTCATAGGAGATCTGCGTTTGGGTATTGCTGCGTTGTTTAATGATCTAATGACCTGCAACGGTGTTTAGACCAAGAGATAATACATTTTCATTTTACGCTAGGAAAGAAGTATTAGTTGTAAAAGAAAAACAAAAAATCATATACAAAATGCTAAATGAACGCCATCTAATACACGATGGGTTGGGATGCATGTGTCGAAGTATGTTGAAGCCTGTGCTTGACTTGTGCTTGTGTATGGATTTAGGAGAGTTGTGACGTAGCAAGCGCCCTTGGGGTATCACGGCATATCTGACTGTATAGTTTGTGTTGAGGAAAGAGGGTGCCACATTAGGGCGTTTGTGGCGAGGGCGCCTAGTGGCCCACAGCTCCATCAATGTCGCTGGCTGGTTGTGAAGGTGCAGGACTACCTGTGCCATCTGGATGTATGAGAGTTTTAAGGATAACGTCCCAGGACTGCGTTATTGGATACTTGCGTAATCCCACAGTTGTGTGTGGGGGTGTGTGTGTGGGGGTGTGTGGGTGTGTGGGTGTGTGTGTGGGGTGTGGGTGTGTGTGTGTGTGTGTGTGTGTGTGTGTGGGGGTGTGGGTGTGTGGGTGGGCGTGTGTGTGTGTGTGGGTGTGTGTGTGTGTGGGGGTGGGGTGGGTGTGTGTGTGTGTGTGGGGGTGGGGGGGGTGTGTGTGTGTGGGGGTGTGGGTGTGTGTGTGTGTGGGGGTGTGTGTGGGGGTGTGGGTGGGGGTGTGGGTGGGGGTGGGCGTGGGTGTGGGGGGGTGGGGTGGGTGTGGGGGGGTGGGGTGGGGTGTGGGTGTGGGGTGTGTGGTATCTGTGTGGGGGTGGGGGGGGTGGTATCTGTGTGTGTGTGGTATCTGTGTGTGTGGTATCAGAGTGCTTTACATGTGCATCAGATCATAGTTATAGGTTACATCATAACAAAGGTTACATAGTTCTTAGAGCATGGCCACATAGTTACTGGTAAGGTCGAACAATAAGCACAAATAAGTAAGGGGAAAAGCAGGCAAGGGGGTGTTGGAGCAGGGGAAGTAGACTGAAAATGAAGGCGGGAAAGAGGAGGGTAGCGTGAGAGACACAGCATGGGAAGAGGAGGGGAAAGGTGACGGGTACACAAACCGGTAGACGAGTCAAGGCAAACGTCCAAAGTCCAGTAAGTTGTGATCCCGGGGAAGTGGTATCACTACCCTATCTCTGTTGCGAGAGGCTCCCTTTGCGCTGTGGACTCTCTCAGAGAGGTCTCTGAGACTCCAAGGCCTACATACTGGATCCTTCCCCAGAAAGGGGAGAGGGAGTGCTTTGGCAAGGGGTGCCATACCATACCTCAAGTGTGAGTGTCTCCCTTGGCGCAGTGGACTCACTCGGCGGGTTCGCTGAGACTCCAGAGTATAAATATTGGATCTTTCCCCAACAAGGGGAGAAGGAGTGCTTAGTCAAAGGGCACAAAGGACAGGGGGTAGGCAGAGTAGCAGGCAAGGGGAGAGAATTCGGGGGAGAGGGGGTAGGAGCTAGGGATGAGACAATGAGGAGAGACGAAAAGAAGTCTGTCTAAACACCGACTGGGTAGGTGACGACTAAGGAGGGAATCCACGGCCCATCTCCCCTATAGCTAAACTACGTAGCTCCATCGGGCGTCAGACAAAATAGTTCAGTCCCAATACATTGAAAGAGGAGGGAAGTAGAGACAAAAATAGAGGGCGGATGCAGGAGGAGACTGCCGGAGAGACGAAAGGAAGTGCAACAATGTGGTTCAACAATACATAGGAAAAGAACAAACAAGTAAACACTATGGGGTAGATTAGGATCGCGGACGGACAGAGGAGGAGGGAACGTCCGCATGGGCTGCGGCGTTCCCTCCGTGCAGATTAGGATGTGACCGCCAAAGGTGGCGGTCACATCCTCTATCTTTAACATTGCAGCGGGTGCAGCTTCAAGCTGCACCCGCCGCAATGTTAAAAATGCATGCATCGCATTTGCGTGCACAAAGCGGCAGGCACCGCGCGATGCCTGCTGCTTTGTGCACGCAAATGCAGGGGGGTACCATAGGTACCCCCCATGTGCACCCCCCTTCACCCAGGGGGCCCTTAACGGGTCCCCGAAGTGAAGATCCGTATGCTTTTCCATGACTGAAACCCCCCGCAGAAAAGCATACATTTCACTTCATCCTAATATGGCTGGCGGTGTCTGATAGACACCGCCAGCCATGTTAAAGCTCTTCCGCCGCGGTCGGAAGGCGACCGCGGCGGAAAAGCTGTGGACGGAATGCCAGACCCACCAGCCATCCTAATATGGCGGTGGGTCTTTCGAGGCTCCGCAGCGGTTTTCCCACATCCTCCGGGCCAGCGGTGGCTTCCGCCGGCCCAGAGAATGCGGGAAAACCGCAATCATAGGCCCCCATATCAAACAGTCAGCAATACATTAGGGGAGGAGAGAGAGGAGCGAGAAAGTAGTGGGGGGGGGGGAGGAGGGAAAGTGAGGTTGGCTAGACCCAAAGGTATCAGAGCACTATACATGAGGATCAACAATGTATCAGACAAGATCAACAATTACACAATACATCAAAAATAATAGGCAATACATTAGGAGAGGAGAGAAAGGAGAGAGAAAAGCATTGGAGGGGCCGGGGGAGGTGGGAAAGGGAGGAAAAGGAGAAAAGACAACAAGGAGAGATGCAAGGAAGTCTGGCTAAAGACCGACTGGGTAGGTGACGTCCAAGGAGGGAAATCCCCGACCTGTCTCCCCTATAGCTAAACTAGGTAGCTCCATCGGGCATCAGAACAAAATAGCTAGATCTCAATTGACGAGGGAAAATTCGTAGATAAACAGGGTGGGGGCCAGGACAGGTGAGGGCAGAGGTCATTAGCAGGAAAGTGGAGAAGAATAGAGCGGGTAGGGGTAGCGGATGGATGGGCCACACAGGCGCACACGGATAGATGGAGGATTGCCATAAATCAGGTGGAAGAAGAGGGCAGGTCAAATGAACAGGGCTAAGCGAATTACAGTTGCGGGAGTCCAACCGGGAAAATGGGTAGTAGAGCCCCCGGAAAACGCTGCTAGTTCTGTGTAAGTTTCCATTTTTTTAAAGGCGCCCTCTTGAAAATGATCACGCAGCTAACAGGCAATGAACAGCTCCCCCAGTAGAGTTACTCGATTTTCATTTGCCTCGCATGTCTGCCATTTTAAAGTCAGATATTGAACTGGGATGAGGAAACCGATAATTTGAGCAGTCCCACTCTAAAAAGATCTTAACAGATTGCCAGGCTTAACAGATTGTCAGGCTGCAATATCCAAAATTGTACACGCTCTCATCTCAAACAGCACTCTTAGACTCGAGAGATGATTTTCGTCATATACACATCGCCACCATTTTGTGGTCCGGCTGAAGTATAAAAAAATCTTGCCACTATCAGGGGCACAGCTCGGTACTCGATCCAGCATGCGTCAGAAAGGTGCATGGAGCGCAGGATGTCTGCCTCAGATTTGGGTGTCTGCTGCTATTTCAGGGGCCCTTAAAATGTTATACGGCCGCAATAGATCGCAGGATAGTAGGAAGTCATTGGCGCCTATGTCCTTAAGGCGCCGCCATCTTAAAGTCCGGCAGGTGGCCCGTGAGGCAGCGTTGTCGGGTGTGCACCTCGTAGGGTAGCAGGCAGCGCTCACTGATGATAGCGCTGGTGGTTGCAATCGTGCGAGCTGGAGAAGGGAAGCTGAAGTCCGGTGGCGGCGTCTTCCACTGACATCCACAGGGTCTGGGGCTTAAGGCCGATCGGCAGCCGCCATCTTAGCTCGCGGTCTCAAGAGCTTCCCGAGGCCGGGCCGAGGACGCTCCCGCGGGCAAAGAGTCAGGTAAGCGCCTTCCAATAACGTGCTACAGATTCCGCTGCAGGATGCTGCCAATTTCAGCCCCTGGGGCTCCGGGGGACCGTTGCTGACAGCTCCCGAAGTGTGTGCCGAACGGGAGCAGGCTCAAGCGCCTCCCGTAACTCTCCCAATTAATTTTATATATATATATATATATATATATATATATATATATATATATATATATATATATATATATATATATATATACTGAAAAAACCATAGGTTATAGACTATATATAGTTAGGAATTAGCATTTACAAAACCTTGAAAATTCACTGAAAAAACCATAGGTTATAGACCATATATAGTTCGGAATTAGCATTTAAAAAACCTTATTTTACTCACACAAAACCATTGAAATTCCATATATAGTTAGTTGCACTAACTATATATCGCGCACCCGCAATCCACTGCTGTCACATATTACATCATTCATGACATGGTCAGTGACATCACTGATGACATATCAAATGACATCACTGATGACATCACTGATGACATCATCCAGTGACTGTGTGTTTCTGTAAAGTTTAAATATGTTTTACATATTGAAGAATGAGTAGATGTATAAGTGTCTGGACGAAGGATTTAGTAGGTGCATGACTGAATGTATGAGTGAGTGATTAAATGTGTCTCACTGAGTGCATGGGTTAGTGACTAAACTGTCTTAATTTGTGCATCATTATGTCTGTTGTTCTGTAAACAGCTGCATGTGTTGATCAGTAGCTATATGAGTAACTATATGGGTTATTGATTGATTGCCCAAGTATTTGCATGGGAGACTGAGTGTGTGTGTGGCTGGCTGGGAGGTGTGTGACTCTGTGCAGATCAATGTGTACTTGTATCAATGATTGTATAAGAGAGTAAGTATGTGTTAGTATATGGTTGAAAACGTAAGGTGCTCTATGTTTAACTGTATAGATTAGAAAATGGAAGTGTGATTGATTCTTTACAGGACTGACTAGGAGTGTGAGTAACTCCATGGATGAGTGGCAAAGTGTGAGTGTCTCTATAGGTGTATGAGTGCATATGATAGTGTTCGAAAGATGAGTGATTGTATGTATGAATGATTGTATGGGTGAATGAGTGAATGTGTGTGTAGACGTAGGAATCAGTGAGTACATATGTAGTAACTAGTATTGGTGTGTCAATGGTTTCAAAAATTATACTCTATATTTAACACTGGGTGTAACAGAGGTTATATTAAAATGTGAGGAGATGCATTGTATTGTCACATGAATGATATCATCAGTGATGTGGTCATTGATGTCAAATGAGATGTCATCAGTGATGTCATCAGTGATGTCATTTGAGATGTCATCAGTGATGTCATCAGTGATGTCACTGACCATGTCATGAATGATGTAATATGTGACATCATCAGCAGTGGATTGCGGGTGCGCGATATATAGTTAGTGCAACTAACTATATATGGAATTTCAATGGTTTTGTGTGAGTAAAATAATGTTTTTTAAATGCTAATTCCGAACTATATATGGTCTATAACCTATGGTTTTTTCAGTGAATTTTCAAGGTTTTGTAAATGCTAATTCCTAACTATATATAGTCTATAACCTATGGTTTTTTCAGTGAATTTCAATGGTTTTTTAATAGCAAATATCATAAGCTGTCGAATGTCAAGTACGTGGTAAGAAAAAACATTTTCGTGTTTATGCACACTGATCTGCTTTGAATGCTGCCCCCCCCCCCCCCTCATTTCTATTAGGAGTACTCTCTCTTTGCAGATAGTGAAGGGTAGTTAACGCAGGCCTTTGCCCCCGTTGTAATCCGTCGTGCCTGCTTCTCTCTCCATTTGATTGATTGTTATCCAAGCATTTACTGTTTTAGAATTGGTTCTCTTTGGTTCATTCCCTATTTACAAACAAGCACAGAGTCGCAATACTCTGTTTAGTCTTTGCAGATAGCGAAAAATCGTGTTAAAAAACAAAAGGAATCGAGCACAATCAGTAGGCCACTAATGGGATCTCTTTTTGACCTCGCTAAAATAGAAACATTAGGAACAACCCCTCATGACAAATACGAAACTAGTGAGATGAACTGAGCTCCACACCATGATGGCTGCAAGACAGCTCGGCTCCGCCACCCACCCCGCCCAAAATAACGATAAACTCTATGCAAATATTACAAATATATACAACACACCAGCAAAGTAACAGGGTAAAACATTTTATTAAGTAACTATTTACATAACTATTTTATACTTTTTGTTGCCCGATCCGGCTAGCTCAATCGATCGAGCATGAAACTCATGCACTCTGATGGTTCAAAGTTTTGAGGAGTGCTTGTAACACTGTCTGAAGCCTATTTGCACTTGCTTCATCTTCACTATTCTTAATGTAAGTGGGGGCTGTTTGAGGACGTGACTGCATTTGAAAACAATGTGATGCGGTGCCACCCTGAACCGCTTGACGGAGGCCCCCGAGGGACGGTGTGATGGCGCGGACTCGGAGGGGGCGCTTGGCTCCGGCCCCCTCCCCAAGTCGTGTTCTCCTGGTGTGGCCTGAGATCGCCCCGACATAAGTGGCCGGCTCCCGGGATCAAGCGGAACTTTTTGCCTTTTGGTAACTCTTCCATTCTTGACCTTGTCCCACAATCCGTTTCACCTAAAGACACGCTGTAGTGGGGCGCCCCTTTACCGTTTCAGTTGCCATTCCGCCCGCTTTTGCTACACTGTGCCTCTTCCGCTATTCAGCTGTTTACCGCCCGCTCTTTCGACTACAGCGTCTTGCTCACCATGTAGTTGAGTTACTCCCGCTCTTGCGGTGCAGCGATAGGCGGCTGCCACAGGACTCTCAAAATGGCGGCCGGCTCTTCAGATTTGGGCGTGGTCCACTAAAATTGCCCTGCGACACCTTGGAACTCGGACGCTTGTCTGCTAGAGATTGGGCTCCATTCTCGAAAGCGTCCCCTCAGCCTTGAAGATTCTACAAAACTCTTGGGGGCCCCCGACTCCCGCAGGCTTCTGGTGGGGAGCGGCTAGCATTATTGCTCGTGGAATGGCCACGACGGAGCTAGGAAATGGTGGTGCTCTCATGCTAACGCCAGCTTCAGTCTGAAACATCCAGAAACACTGTAGACTACCAATTCGATCAGTTCCGGTAGCGCCCCAACGTGACCCGGTAGAGAAGAACTAGCCCTCCCCTCTTTGACTGATGGTTCTTGTTGCCTGTCCCTTCTGTTGTCATTTAACAGAACTATTTAGCCTGCTGAAAGGGGTTGTGTTCCGACCGCTGGTTGGTGGAGACATTTTGACTATATTCTGGACCTGCTTTGTCGCGTAATGCGTCATATGACGCGCCGCGTTAGCGCATCCGGAAGTTATCCGGGGCGCGACGCGCAGCGCGTAACGTAAGCATAACAGGTCATGTGACTTGTTAATAAAACTTTTCATTGGTTCATTTTACTTTTCTTATTCTAATGATGAAAGGCTTGGTCATATGACCTAAAAATTACACTTTTTATTACTTCCGAACATTATTTTTTCTTAAATATATGTTATAATGTTCCAGGCTAATGTACTTTCCCGGAAAATTTACAACTGTCCTGCAAGTAAAATATATTCTTTTTTCGAGAAAAAGGGCGTTTCTTCGTCCCATGACGGAGCCGTTGAGCAAAAGAGGGTCGACCTGCTGTCTTAGTCGCCGATACGCCTGAATATGAAATTCTTATCGATCACTTTATGTTGCAGGAGTAGAAAACACAACAGCCCTTGACCATTTATCTTTACTGCGTTCCTGCGTATTATACCTTTTACCCTTCATGTAAATGGTCTGCTTTATTTCACTTGCCTTTTACTGATTCTAAAACAGTGACTATTATTAAAAACTTTACCAATGTATATACTACTACCAGGTTTTCTTTTAAAAACCTTTATTGTGAAAATGTCATTATACAAATACGAGCCTATAACCACGTGGGCCGGCCACGGAGCAAACTGTAATCGTATATGATGAGTAGACATTTACACTGTAGAGGAACGTAACTGGCGGGCCATTAGGTTGCAAGAACTAAGGTGTCTAACAGTTGCGGAATCGGTGGACGTACATTTTATAATTAAAATACGACAGAGCCAGTTACAATAAAATTATCTAGATATACATTTGCGGGCAAGTACCATGGGTGACGTTAATTCGAACTTTCAATAGTACAGTAATCAATAACACATCAGAACTTAATATCAATAGGGATGTCGAAATATTCAATCTATTCTCGTCCCCGCCCGCCATGTGCTTCAAAACTGCATACGTATCTCGTGATATCAAGGTTGTGCAACCAGTACACAACAAGGAGTTACGAGTCCCATTTATTCCGGCGCCATTTTGGGCGAGGACGGGCAGGTCCACGATATAGTCAAAATGTCTCTACCAACCATCGACTATGATGATGTTCATATGCTGTATTTATTAGAGTAACACTCATCTGTCCACATGAAATTAATTTGCCACAATCTAAACATGTCATTTTAATCTTTCCAAAGTTCTTCTAAATATTTGGGACCGTTTCCCTTGCCTCTGATGCTGTCAGTGCCACTTCTTTGATGAATGTACTGGCAGGTCGGGGGTTCTCCTCCAAATCTCTCTTTTATGCAGCACTATAATTAATCGGTGCCACCTCTCCATATGACGATGCATGGTATAGTTACCATAACTATATTTTTTTTCGGTTCCTCTGGAGAGTACATCGTGGCAGATGAAGCGTGTAACGTACCGGGCATTTACCTTTTTTTGCGTGTAGAGGAAAGGAAAAAAAATTTGAGTGTCCGAGTTCTAAGGTGTCCCAGGGCCATTTTAGTGGACCAGGCCCAAATCCAAAGAACAGGCCGCCGTTTTGAGAGTCCTGTTGCAGCCGCCTGTCGCTGTAGCATCAAGAGCGGCCGAAACTCAGCTAAATGGCAACTGAAACGGTAAAGGGGCGCCCCACTACAGCAGACGAGCCTCCACCTAGGAAGGCCCGTTCACGCCGCCTCCCCCCCCCCCCCCCCCCCTTCGGGCACCCCACGCCGTTATTCGGAGCAGTATTGTAGGATGGCCACACCAGGAACTTGCTAGACACCACCTCGGTGGTAACCGAATCTCAGCGCCTTGTGGTGTCTTCTATTCAGAAAATATTGTTGCGCTGCCTTTGGCCCCATTCGCACATCGGTCCGCTACTGACGCCACCTCACAGGCCAACGGGGCGCCCCACGCCTACTTTCAGCATTGTAGGATGGCCACACCAGTACGGCAACTTGCTAGACACCACCTCGGTGCCATCCGGATCTTGGCATCTCAGCGCCTTGTGGTGTCTTCTATTCAGAAAATATTGTTGCGCTGCCTTTGGCCCCATTCGCACATCGGTCCGCTACTGACGCCATCTCACAGGCTAATGGGGCGCCCCACGCCGACTTTCAGCATTGTAGGATGGCCACACCAGTGCGGCAACTTGCTAGACACCACCTCGGTGCCATCCGGATCTTGGCATCTCAGCGCCTAGTGGTGTCTTCTATTCAGAAAATATTATTGCGCTGCCTTTGGCCCCATTCGCACATCGGTCCGCTACTGACGCCATCTCACAGGCCTACGGGGCGCCCCACGCCGACTTTCAGCATTGTAGGATGGCCACACCAGTGCGGCAACGTGCTAGACACCACCTCGGTGCCATCCGGATCTTGGCATCTCAGCGCCTTGTGGTGTCTTCTATTCCGAAAATATTGTTGCGCTGCCTTTGGCCCCATTCGCACATCGGTCCGCTACTGACGCCATCTCACAGGCCAACGGGGCGCCCCACGCCGACTTTCAGCATTGTAGGATGGCCACACCAGTGCGGCAACTTGCTAGACACCACCTCGGTGCCATCCGGATCTTGGCATCTCAGCGCCTTGTGGTGTCTTCTATTCAGAAAATATTGTTGCGCTGCCTTTGGCCCCATTCGCACATTGGTCCGCTACTGACGCCATCTCACAGGCCAACGGGGCGCCCCACGCCGACTTTCAGCATTGTAGGATGGCCACACCAGTGCGGCAACTTGCTAGACACCACCTCGGTGCCATCCGGATCTTGGCATCTCAGCGCCTTGTGGTGTCTTCTAATCAGAAAATATTGTTGCGCTGCCTTTGGCCCCATTTGCACATCGGTCCGCTACTGCCACCATCTCACAGGCCAACGGGGCGCCCCACGCCGACTTTTACCATTGTAGGATGGCCACACCAGTGCGGCAACTTGCTGGACACCACCTCCTTGCCATCCGGATCTTGGCGCGTTGTGCTGCCTTCGGCCTATTCGCACATCGGTCCGCTACTGCCGCCATCTCACAGGCCAACGGGGCGCCCCACGCCGACTTTTACCATTGTAGGATGGCCACACCAGTGCGGCAACTTGCTGGACACCACCTCCTTGCCATCCGGATCTTGGCGCGTTGTGCTGCCTTCGGCCTATTCGCACATCGGTCCGCTACTGACGCCGCCTCACGTGCCAACGTATTTTCTCCGCATTTTATACCCTATGCCGCATAACAAGTCATGTGACTTGTTTATAAAACTTTTCATTGGTTCATTTTACTTTTGGTTTCCTAATGATGGAAGGCTTGATCATATGACCTAAAAATAACACTTTTCATTGGATGAAAACTTTTTTTTTTTCCCAAACGATGAAAGCCCCACCTTGTTTCTGGATGTTTCAGACTGAAGCTGGCGTCCGCATGAAAGCACCACCATCTCGTGGCTCCGTCGTGGTCATTCCGCGAGCAATCATGGCAGCCGCTCCCCACCAGAAGCCTGCAGGAGTCGGGGGCCCCTAAAACTTTTGTAGAATCCTCAAGGCGGAGGGGACGCTTTCGAGAATGGGGTCCAAGACCTAGCAGACAAGCGTCCGATTTCCAAGGTGTCCCAGGGCCATTTCAGTGGACCAGGCCCAAAAAGGAAAGAGCCTGCCGCCATTTTGAGAGTCCTGTGACCGCCGCCTATCGCTGCACCGCAAGAGTGGGCGCAACTCAGCTGAATTGCGGCTTTTGACACAGTGGACCAAAAGCGGACGGAATGGCAACTGAAACGGTAAAGGGGCGCCCCACTACAGCAGACGAGACTCCACCTGGAGAAGCCCGTTCACGCCGCTTCCCCCCGCCCCCCCCCCCCCCCCCGGGGCGCCCCACGCCGTTATTCGGAGGGCGGCAACTTACTGGACATCACCTTGGTGCCATCGTTCTGCTGCCTTGGAACTATTCGCACAACAGACCGCTACTGATGACCCACCCCCCGCGACGCCTCACGCCGGATACCGAAACCAGTGCGGCACCCAGGCAACATCACCTGGGTGCCGTCCAGAAATCTGGACGTTGTGCTGCGTTGGGACTATTCGCACAACCGACCGCTACTTCCTTCTTTTTCCCTAAAAATGTTTAAATGTTTTTACTGTTTTTGTTTTGTTGTATATATTTATAAGTTATTAAAGTTTTATAATCCTACTACTTTGTTGGAGTGCAATATATTTTTAATGTGACACATAATTGTAAAAACTTTGATGTACAAAGAGTCATCCCTGGAATCTTCCCCTTCAGGCTCGGTCCCCTCCCCAATCACAATATAGGATGGTTTTCAGATAGTAGGAACGCGTGTGCTGTGACGGATCTCATCGGGTGTGGGCCTTGATCTACTATAACTCCTTTGAAGAGGGGTGATTCTTTACAGCTGGGGCCATAAACTACATCTGCAGGGCTAGCTGATAGCCTAGGACCGGCCTGGACAATCGGACACAGAGGAAAAGGAGTGTCAGAGGGTGCGGTAGTGAATAGGGCGAAAGGGAGGTGTCGGGCGGGCACAGGGTGTGATTCTCAGGGAAGAGCAGCGCAGATGGGGGGAGGTTTATTGCCCATGCATAAGACAGAGAGCGGGGGTGACCAGTGCCTGGGGGAGATGCTTGCGAGGGTGGGGAGCCATGCTAAGGATCGACAGCGTGCAGAGAGTGGGTCTGGTCAAGGCATCTAAAATGGCTGCCATGCACGACAAAAGTGTGGCATTTGAAAAAAGGCAAGATGGCGCAGACAATGTTTTTCAACACTTCCTGATTTCCTTCTAATCGAACGTTAACAGACGTTGGGGCATATTACCAAAGTTAAGCGATATTTATCCCTAACGATGCTTAGCAACGAATTTTTTACCGCTAAGCATCGTCAGAAATTATCGCAGATAAACCTTGCTATTATCAAGGTTTATCGCAAATGCGATAAAAAACGGCCGCAATGCATTAATATCGCTGAAAAGTCAGCGATATTCATGCATTACCGAGCTAATGCTCTTAGCCATGTTATCCACCTCCCATTGGATAACATGGCTAAGAACTGCTCAGGGCAGGTGTTACTTTTTGGAGATATTCGCGCTTAGTGCGAATATCTCCAAAAGTTGGTAATAGGAGATAGCGATGTTAGCGACTGTTTCCAGTCGCTAACATCTTGGCAGGCCCACTTTGCATGTCATTAGTGATAAATATCACTGACATGCAAAGTGGAGCCCAAGATGGTCGCTATCTCCTACTAGCGGTCGCTAACTGGTGTTAGCAACAGCTAGGTAATACAGAGATAATTTTATCTCCGCTTTCTTGGCTTTTAAAGCCAAAAAAGCGGAGATAAACCCCCTTGATAATATGCCCCGTTATCTCTCCCACACTACCGGTCCCCCTGGGCTTAAACGCCGAGATGGTAGGGACTGCATCCCGTGGAGATAGGCCGAGACGTCACTCAGCAGAAAAACAAGTCTATAAACATACAATAAGTTAAAAGTCAATCATTCTTCTTTCCTTGTAGTACGCTCCCCAGTCCGCTTCCCGTTACACTAACCGGGCGCACCCCACCAAAAAAAGGTTTTTTTTTTTTTTTTTTTGCCCCTCCAAAAAGAACCAATTTTTGCACTCTATACTATAACTCTTTTTTTATACTACAATCACTTCGCTACAACCTCATAAATTAAAAATAAAAATGAATAATGTCTCAAAGAGGTCAGGGAGGATCTACTATGCCCCCTTATGGTCATTTGCCCCTTCGCTTTGGCCTCCTCTTGTCTCTCAATCCTACCGAGAGACAAGATGGCTGCCGCTACGGACTGTTTGGAATGTTTACAGACGCCGGAGAACCAATCAGCTTCGCAAAGCTCCGTAACGTGAAAAGTACGCGAAGCGGAGCGCTGTTACAGATATATATCTTTTTTTGAACGTTAATTTCTCAAAATCCACTGGAGCACATATATTGAGACCTAGCAAAGGCACATCGGGCTACCAGTCCCTACAATTTTGCCAAGTTTCGTGCAAATCCATTCAGCCGTTTTATTATTATTATTTTTTTTTTTGCCCCGCGGGGCCCTTTTAAAACCTCCACATCAAACCTAGGGGGTCAGGGAGGCTCTACTATGCCCCCTTATGGTCATTTGCCCCTTCGCTTTGGCCTCCTCTTGTCTCTCGATCCTACCGAGAGACAAGATGGCGGCCGCTACGGACTGTTTGGAATGTTTACAGACGCCGGAGAACCAATCCGCTTCGCTTCACAAAGCTCCGTAACGCGAAAAGTACGCGAACTGGAGCGCTGCCTGGTCCGCTGTTACAGATCTATATCTTTTTTTTAACGTTAATTTCTCAAAATCCACTGGAGCACATATATTGAGACCTAGCAAAGGCACATCGGGCTACCAGTCCCTACAATTTTGCCAAGTTTGTTGCAAATCCATTCAGCCGTTCGGGCTAAAAGTGAGGCCAACCGCCCTATGGAAAACTCAATGTTAAAAACACGTTTTGGGACCCCCCTTTTTTCTCGGCCCCCCCCTTGACGAACCCCCCCCCCCCAAATTTTCAGGGGCTGCTCAGAAACAAAATGTTCCATTTTTCTGAAAATTTCAGCCAATTCCGTCTACAAACGCCAAAGTTATTAGACATAGAATTTTCAAAAATCCCATAGAGAAAAAATCCTAACTATATATACCTACTGGCGACCGCCAGTAGGTAATGATATATATATATATATATATATATATATATATATATATATATATATATATATATATATATATATATACCGAAATCTTTCAATATGCTCTATCTCTGTGCGTTTCAGACAAGTGACATCACCTTTGCAGTTATGGTTGAGTCACGCTTTATATAAAATTCATTTTGAAATGTTCCTTAAACATTGTGCTGCCAGATGCCCAGTTTGGTGAATACCAAGGTTCCTGGTCTTGATACCACGTCCTCCGAGGTGTCACCCCTTTCCTCAGCAGAGCTGGTGTGTGCTTTGCAGCCGGGTAGTCACCCCATCCATTCCGCTTGTTATCACTGTACAGGCTGCTGGGCGCTGTCCGTGCACCACGTGCCCCAGCACTTTGTTGTTAACTTCTGCTTTTCCAAATAAGGACGAAATTACTTGGTTATAAAATAATTAAACAACCATGTATCTCCCTGGGAGCGAGGAATGGAGTTGTCCAATCGCAGCCTCACTTTTATATACTTCCTGACCCTAAACTTGGCATTTCGAACTCCTTTAATTTCGGTTCCTATATCTCTTCAAAATGGGAGCGCATCGAACATGCCTTCTACGCGCTATGCAGCGCTACATTAAACATCAAGTGGATCTTGTTTTTTTACATCTGGATGGAGTCACTCACTGCGGATGGTGAATGAGTGTTTGCACACCAGCTTTGTCATCAACCCCCCCTCCCCCAAAGCTTGTGTGTCATCGGCTCCTGGCCACACATACCCAAAGCCTGCTGTATGAGAGGGTTACCCCCTCCCATTTCCTTCTGTGAGAAATGTCATGACTGAGCACCTCCAAATCTCGAGCATTTGCTTTTCTTGTCTGCCCCCTGCCCCCGCGATCAGAAGCTTTTCCTGTGCTTGTCCACAAGCCCCGCCCTCTTCACAGGAGCAGCCGAATGCAGCCCTCAATTGCATTCACTCATTGTCTGTTTCCGTTTTCTCTTGTTTCTTCAGTCTCGTCTGGGAATTTTTTTCTCAACACTTGTGATTTATCTGCCGACTTCTGAGCTAAGATATCGGGGCAGCACCACAGGTATTCGTGTACTGATATTGCGTGCTTTCTGGAGGTTGATACACAGCAAGACTCGTGGTTAAGGTTACCAGATGACGCAGTGTCATTCCGTCGTGTTTCAGTCTTAAGCATTCCTCCAAACCCAGTGCATTCTGGGAGCTGTAGTTTTGGTTCAACTCAATTGTCAACTTGGGGTCATCTACACACTTTTTTAGCGTTGTAGTCTGGAGCGGCTGACATGGCTCAAGAGCTGTAGTCACTACCTGCAGTCCGAATTCCGTCTGATGGTGGAATGTATATGGCAGCTGATAGGAGTTCATTACACCGAGAAGTCACTTCAGACTTCAGCTTGCATGACCCTCACGCACCATGTACAAGGGTTACCTAGCTGTAACATGCAATGTTGCTGTGTGATTCCAAGTGGGGATTGAAGCACACTACACTACATCCATCCATCCCCGCACTCCATCCATCCATCCCCGCACTCCATCCATCCATCCATCCCCGCACTCCATCCATCCATCCATCCCCGCACTCCATCCATCCATCCATCCCCGCACTCCATCCATCCATCCATCCCCGCACTCCATCCATCCATCCCCGCACTCCATCCATCCATCCCCCGACTCCATCCATCCATCCCCCGACTCCATCCATCCCTCCTCGCCCCACACTCCATCCATCCCTCCCCCGCCCCACACTCCATCCCTCCCCCGCCCCACACTCCATCCCTCCCCCGCCCCACACTCCATCATTCGCCCTCTCACCCTGCCTCTATCTCTCACCCTGCCTCTATCTATCTTTCGCCCTCCCTCTATCTATCTCCCTCACTATCCATTGCATCACCACAGCTTCACTCAGGGGCACCACATCACTATGCGCTACCACAGCATCACTGAACGCCACAGCATCACTCGTCGCCACCACAACATCATTCAGAGCCACCACAGCATCAATCTGTGCAACCATTCAACAACAACTGATTCAAATATGTTCTCTCAATGTTTCAAACTTTATTACAAATGTCACCAAAAAATGTAATATTTCACTTCTGTTCTTGTATTTTCATCACAATAAAATACACTAAACATAATCTTCCAAAAAGTTATTTGCAAAAGTTTAAGCTATTGCCACTATAAATTACAATAACTTTTATTTAAGTATTCATTATTTTAATATTAATACATCTAAGTCATGTAAATACAAAACATATTGCATTAAAAATTCTATAGGTGTCACGTTTGCAAAAGTTAACACTATTGGCATTGTAAATGACAAAGTTATTAATTTCGCTATTTTCAAAACAAAAACATAAATAAAAAATTAGTCATTTACACTACTAATACCTCTAACTTTACTAATGCGAGACCTATTGCATTGCAAATGCTTGTTTGGTTTAAGTCTGTTTTGCAGTCCCGCCTCCAGGGAGGTTACTGCTGTTCGATCTATTCCAAGGTAAGGAATTGGTGATCTCTTCTAGGAGAACAAGTTGGTTACCTTTGGTAATGCTTTTCTGGTAGAGACTCTAACAGCAGATTCCCTACCGTCCCTCCCTCCCTCCCTCCCTCCCTGCTCTATGTATTGTACTTCTTTATCATGAAAGGTCCATCTTCGCTTCAGCACACTGGTCACAACTACGCCTCTAGGTACAGAATGTGTCAGAAAAGAAACTGATATAAGCACGCCGGGCTGGTGCCTATATAGGGTTACATCAGACATTTCGAGCTGTCTGCGCTACCTGCCGGTGTGCAGAGGTACTGCTTAAGAAATTTCAGATCCAGTATGGAATCTGGGGCTATTCTGTAATAGAAAAGACATTCTGAAGGTAAGTAACTTGTTCTTAAAAGTAAGTTTCCCGAGTGCCTCATAAAATATATCCATTAGTGTCAGAAACTGAGCAGAACCGCACTCCCGTATGAGTACACCTGTAGTGTTTTTTAATATTTCTTGATACAGTACTATCAATAGTTTCATGTATTGATCCACCCATTAGAATCTAATGGTGGGAGAGCGAAGTACTAGAAAGTTCTATTGTGCATTTATTTTCTCTTTTAGGCTTCTTGTGTGTGTGTGTGTGTGTGTGTGTGTGTGTGTGTGTGTGCGTGTGTGTGCAATAATCTCAGTTATTTTAGCTGCATGAAATGTGTTCTTTCAGCTACCACGTTTTATGTGTTTCAAAAGTTTTTGCAGTTGATATTGATATATCCTGTATCCTCTAGGTGTGTGATATGTTTCTGAAGTTTGCCTTACCATTGGTAATACTGCCTCCTGCCGGTGTCTTCTATCCAGCTCTGCTGAGCATGGAGTGTGTCAGCCTTAATCAACTCTGTTACATCATGTACAGGTACGAGTGCCAACATGGGTCAACATTCACTTTGTCATTTACTGAAGGAACCAAGTTAAAGACATTGTTTTTACTGTTCAATCTCACTCTTGCGTTTCCAACCTTACTTGAGTAGCCGAATTCCCTTACATACTTAACAGAGTAAGTGCAAAAACAATAGGACTACCAGATGGCTATTTATTTCCCTTGGTTGTGTCATTAACAAAAGAACACTCTATGGCCTATCTTTCATGTTTCTTCTCTCTTCCGCACACATTAGTACATTGACAATCAAAGTCGTGCTGTGATTCTGCTATCTATATTTTACAACACAAGGGAACCCGAGGCGCAATTGTTAGGGACCTATGGGTAATACTTTGTTTACAGAGACAATGGTCCCTAAAATAACTGAATAAATTTAATACAACATAGACTAAATAGTTCTATATTGGTGTCCAGCCGGACAGTTTAATTGCATTTAATAAAAGATCGTATCAAAATTTCAGTAAAAAGATATAAGTGGGACACCAGCCGGTGCCCGACTCAACAACCTTCAACAAGGAAAACAACATACAACATAGATTGTGTAGGCAAAACAAAAAGGCAGTCTGGTTTGTATAAAATATACAGACTATACATACACTACACATATGCACACACAATTACTAAATAGAATAGTGACATTTGTGTATTAAGTCGACGACGTTTCGAACTACCATTGATTACGAGTTCATCTTCAGGACAATTAATCCTTTGCCTATTTACAGATACGAATTCCCTCTGATGCGTTCCGTCTTTTACTTAGTAGTTTTTTGACTTAGTAGTTTTTTTTGTCAGGTAATGCAGTCCTTGATAGAAGCAACATTCGGTAATCTCATAGGAAACCTCCACGATGGGGATCCGGTTTCCAAGGGGTCGAGGCCCCAGGCTAGATCAGACGCGGGTCCTCAATGGGGATCTGTGCTTCCTGCAACTGAGCGCCGTCATGTTGCTTCTATCAAGGACTGCATTACCTGACAAAAAAAACTACTAAGTCAAAAAACTACTAAGTAAAAGACGGAACGCATCAGAGGGAATTCGTATCTGTAAATAGGCAAAGGATTAATTGTCCTGAAGATGAACTCGTAATCAATGGTAGTTCGAAACGTCGTCGACTTAATACACAAATGTCACTATTCTATTTAGTAATTGTGTGTGCATATGTGTAGTGTATGTATAGTCTGTATATTTTATACAAACCAGACTGCCTTTTTGTTTTGCCTACACAATCTATGTTGTATGTTGTTTTCCTTGTTGAAGGTTGTTGAGTCGGGCACCGGCTGGTGTCCCACTTATATCTTTTTACTGAAATTTTGATACGATCTTTTATTAAATGCAATTAAACTGTCCGGCTGGACACCAATATAGAACTATTTAGTCTATGTTGTATTAAATTTATTCAGTTATTTTAGGGACTATTGTCTCTGTAAACAAAGTGATTCTGCTATCTGCCAAACATGACACAAAAATCCTTTCTGCATATGCCACCCATCAATCCAACATCTCCCAGTCCAACCCAATCAACAGTGTGGGGTACTACCAACCTGCTATTGCTGTTAGGGGCCTTGTCAGGGGCGTGAAACACTATATAAATGTAACTACAATAGAGTAAAATGGCAAGATCTCCTTTTCCCACTCAGTTTGATATTATTTACCAACAACTCTCAAGTAATTGTTTCAAAACAGTATGTTTAATATTTAACTTTTTTTGACTAAGCAATTTCTTTGAATTGAGTTTGAAGGGGCAATTTGTTTGAGGTTGTATTCTTTGCGTCCATATGTTATTTTTCCAATATCCCAAATTATAGCCGTGCATATTATTTAAAATATTTATTCATTTTCACAGGTTATATCTGACACCTCCTGGTATTACTGTGCTGATCGTTACCTTCTGCTTAGGCGTTCTGCAGCCTTTACTTGGCTCCATTCAGCTGTCATCCGGTTTAACTGTGTGGGATGTTGGAGATCCCTACATCTGAGTCAAACATTTACAGCTGTTAAGTAGTAGTCATCAGCTCCACAGCATAGTTTATGCTTCTGTTTTAGGGTACTCTAGACTATTCCTGTTCCCATGGATGAACAAGAAGTAAAGAGTTTTTAAGGAGACCCAAAGCTTTTCTCAAAAGTCAAAAAGTTACTTGGGCCTTATTTTCAGAGGGTGCAGTCTCAGGTGTTGCTTTTTCCTGTCTATCCATATACGTCTGGCTTAGTGTTAGGGTGCCATGAGTTCCATTGGAGTAACAACTTGACTTGCCATAACAGTCGAATACCTGAGGTATACTCTTTTCCAAATATTGCAGAATACCTTGAAATTATGTGGTCTGTGACTTTGAAATCTGAGATTCTCAGCTTGAACAAATTCACAGTCGAACTTTTGGGTGCATTAGACTAAAGCCACCTTTTTGTGGATTAGCGTACTGCTCATGTGCAATGCGTATCTGTACCAGGTTTGCTATATCATTTGAAAATACGGTCACAGGTCCCCTATCTACTGTTCAGTGAGCATGGTTTGTGGAACTTCCCACAGACCAACCTAGAGGTGTAAATTAGTTCAGAAAAAATGAAGTTGGCTTATTTTTACTTTGTGCACTGTCATACCATCACCAAAATCCGCAAAATACTTGCAGGTCGTTGGACTTCCTGTGACAAACAATGCACCCTACCAATGTGTGTTTGCCAGGGACGTCAAATACTCTGTCTCTAGGACTCTGAATACTAGTTTTTCTCACACATACCAGCTGGCAATGATCAAGACAGTGGTCCTGAGGACAATGAGGGAATCTTTGACTTCCATTTTAAAAGGGCCGTATAGAAGACTGGTAGTCACATGCCCTGTTTGGTCGATTGCTAGGTGGGTGGTGCAGAAACGTTTGAACTTGATACTTCTAGCCATAGACAGACAGGGCTGAACCCTGGCCACATTTACTCCCATTTAGCACTAGTCTTGCTACTGTATTCTGTTTTTTGTAATTTAACAGATGCCTTGTGAGCCTAATAAAGTCCATCGATATAATGAAGGTGTGGCTGCTCTAGAACTCTGAATGCTAGACCCCAATACTGCCAAATGAGGAAACATTCTGTGAGGGATTTGTATGGTAAAAAAAATATTTTATTCATTTGATTGACATGTGGTTGTGAAGTTGGAGTCCGTGATCAAGCCAAGATTCCTAACTTGTGCAGATGTGGTTTGATCTAGTCAGATTTCCTCAGGCAATGCTATTCTATTTTTTTCAGGCTCCTCAAGTGACAATCCCTGTTTTTGAGAGGTTGAGATTAAGGAGATTATGTATCTTCCACTTTTCTATTGTCTTTAGTTTAAATTCTCATATGCCCATGCCTGATTCTAGGTTAAGGATATTCTGGGTGTTGTCAGCATAATGGTAGCAAGTCTGGTTGAAAGCGATGATTTCTGGGAGTGGGGAGAGGAAAACACTAAAAAGCTAAGGATGATTGTAAATCAAACTTTCTTAAATCTGCACTCTTCTGATGCAGAATTCTAGCTGCAATTTCCTCACCTTATGACTATTTCCCAAGCATCAGTCTGGATCCAAAACATTTTCAGCTGTACCTCTGCTTGCCAATGGGCGACGCCGTGCAACTCAGTATTGATGCCATTCCACTCTAGAAATGACGGTTGAGGCCATTCTATGTGAAACTCAAGCGCGCTGACGTTCATTCCTTTCGTTTCGCACCACCAGATATGGATCTAGAGCTACCTCTCTAAACCCTGTAAGGACTGTCAAAAACAATTGTTTTTGACAGTCATGGCTTGTTCATAGCCAAATTTAGTTCGGATTGAAGGCTTGCAGTGACTGTGCGTGGATGAACCTGAAGGCCTGAGACCGCAAGCGAAACTCCACATTACCAAACGACGGAAAACTCTGTGACAAGACCAGCCCATGTCAAATGTTTGCAGACTTCTGGATCTCAAATAGGATCAGTCGTTCCAGTGATTGGTTTTTCCGCTTCACCAAGATTTTCAGGTAAGTAAAAAAAATTTTTTTTAGAAGAAACACAAATCTAAGCAGCATTTTGCCCCTTCCTGCCCTTCCACTATCTTGAGCCGTGGGGCAGCACCATACATCTTAATATTTCTCCTGAAGTTGTACAACTTTGGAGCCGATCCTGCATATTATACTGGCACAGCCAGAGTTTCCAGAGCCGCCCGTCACTCCTAAGCAGATTGAAGCGATCCTCGAGACCATCCTCCGACTTTTCGGATCCTTGACGACTCCCTCTGGCACTCCTGCTGGCCCCATGGAGCTGAGATGTACTCCAACTGGCTTACTGTTGGTGGGTTCACTCTTGGCACCAGCTCTACCATCTGAGCCCATCATTTGGGCACCATGGCTCCCTTTTCGATTACACCTCTGGCACCATGGTCTGCGCCGGTTCATGGTGCATCAACGCTGATGCAGACTCCATAAGATGAGTCACAATTTGTCCTCTCTGACCTAGAGTCTGTGCTGGTTTGACCTCGATCGAAGCGGCACTTAGTTGCCCTTGAAGCTCCATTTCCATCCATTTGATCTGCTTGCAAGATGACAACTGCCAATCTAATTGCAAGGAGAATTGTTATGACGTCCTGCATGAGGCTAGTGGCCTTGATACCCTCAACTGAGTCCAGAATCCTCTCACCCCCTTGCCCTATCACTGACTAGAGTGCTTCCAACGCCATGGTTTTACATAAGGCAGCTGAAGCCCTTGACCTCCAACTCCCCACCTTGGAAGTCAAGATCAATGTCTTGATGGAGATTCTTCAGCAGGGTAGACATCTACTGAACCCCTCTTACCATTTGGCGAGGCCCTTACAGGCACTTTTGTTGGGGTGTGGGCCAAACAATACTCTGGCTCCCAAGTCAACTGCCAAGTTGCACAACGCCACAGCCCTGCCTTAGGCGATCCAGCATTTTTAAATTTGCACCCCTCACCTGAAAGCTTGGTGGTGACAAAACCAATCCCAACACGTTTCAACTACTCACCATCAATTGGAAGTCCAAACTTGTGAAGACGTTCAGAAAGCGTATTTTCACCCACCAGTTTGGTGCTCAGGTCCTTGGATGCTAGCTGCCTGCTGGGGCTCTATTCTCTTGCCCGTTTGGACTCGGTGGCTCAAGTTCTCCCTGGTGTCCCTGATTGTCTCTGACAGGTCCTCGTCAAAACCTTACAGGACGGTTGTGACACTGTGGCTTGGACAGTGTTGCCATTCACCGCCATGCTCTGCTGCGGTGCATCGGTTTTTCAGGTGGTGTTCAGTTGTTCTCTCCACAGACATCCCTTTGTATCGGACTAGTCTGTTTGGGGAGAAGTCAGACTTGGCTCAGGAGCGGCTCACTCCCAAGACTTATCTGCCCCACTTTGGCAGCTGCACTAGCCCTACAGCTCCTTTCATGTCTTTGGCAGAGGTATTCCATATTGTCAGCCAACCCAACACTTGCATGGCGACCAGCAGATTTTGCTGCCTTGGTCCACACTGCCCTTCGTGCTAAAGGTCAACAGGTCATCAGTCCTCTGCCTCTTCTACACACAGCCACCTGCACCTGATAGGAGGCAGGATCCAACAGTTCTTGCCAGGTTGGCAGCCCAGAACTTCTGGTGGCTGGGCCCGTCTAATAATTTGAATTGTTTTGAAGGTCTATGCCCTAACCTTCTTTGTGCACTACAGTACTTTCTACCACCCCACCAATGACCGACGGAGAACCATCTTTCTGTTTTGCACAAGGAAGTGCAAGCTCTTTCGGCCAAAGGGGTGATCGAGATGGTGCCAATGCCAGAAGTAGGATGTGGTTAATGTTCCTGCTACTTTCTGATACCCAAGAAGGACCGAGACATTTGGACTATTTTAGTCCTGCGCCCTCAACGCCTTCCTCCGGAAGGAAAATTAAAAAATACTTGCACTGGTCAGGGACTTGTTTGCCCTCAACCCTGGAGACTGAATAGTGGTGTTGGTCCTGCAGGACCATCAGCACGACCTGTGGTTTGTGGTGGGACCGGAGCATTTTGAGTTAGTTGTGCTCTCCTTTGGTCCCTCATTCACGAAAGTGATGATGGTGGCAGCATTCCTTCGGAGGTCTGTGGTACCAGTCCTTCCCTAACTCGATGACTGGCTGTTGAAGGCTGGCTCACACTAGGCAGTCCCACCACCTCGGACTATGGTAAATCTCCTGTCATCTTTGAGGTTCACTATCAACTGGCAGAAGTCACACCGGACTCCTTCTCAGACGCTCGCCTTTAATTAGTCTATGCACACCCACGCACTTTATTTTATTTATTTATAAAAATTTTAATGCGCATACAAATACCCGAGGGTGTCTCGGCGCAGGTGTGGGCTAGCAGGACCGCAGCAGCAGCAATTCACTGGTTAAACAACCAAGTATTTAAATATCTCCGGAAACTCATCAGGTTGGGGGCTTGTTTGATATTTAATGGCAATAGGTTCCAGAGTTTTGGTGTAGCAACCAGGAAACGTCTGTCTCCCCAGGTTACCGTCCTTGTGCGAGGTACTGGTAAAAGGCAGGTGTTAGCAGATCTAAGCGACCTTGTGGGGATGTACAACTGAAATGCCTCGGTCAAAAACTTGGGTCCGACACCGTGCACTGCTTTATAGGCAATGCAGAGAGCCTTAAATTTAATTCGACTCTCCACTCTAAGCCAATGAAGCTGGCGGATGGCGAGAGTGGTAGGCTGGCGGCGAGGGATGTGTAAAAGAATTCTGGCAGCCGCATTCTGCACTGACTGTAGTTTGGACAGGACAGATTTCTGGGAATTCAAAAAAAGAGCATTTCCATAGTCCGTTTTAGAGAATACTAAAGTGGTAACTAGGGTCTTCCCTGCTGAAATGGGGAGGTAAGGTAACAGTTTCTTAATTTTCTTTAGAATAAAGAAAGCAGAGGAGACAACCTTGTTGACATGGAGGTTGAATGTTAGCTTGCTATCGAAGATGACTCCAAGATTCCTCGCTTTTTCAACTGGGACAGGTGGAAGGCCAAGCTGGTTGGGCCACCATGTGGAGGACCATTCTGGGGAAAGATTACCAAAGGTCATAACCTCGGTTTTATCCGAGTTAAGCCTCAGGCAATTGGAAGACATCCACAAACTAACATCAAGCATAGCCTCCTGGAAAATTAGCTGCCACTGCTGTGCCATTCTTGTGGATCGCCAGCACCAGTTGGGTGTCATCTTTACAGCCCTATGCATGTCTGTCTATGGGTTAAAGTTCACACCCATGCACTTTACAGCTTTATGCACGCCTGGTTATGGCTTAAAATGCCCGGCCCTATAATACAATTTTTGGAGTGATCTGTTGCACCCACAATACTTGGCCCTTGTGCATTATAATTTTGCCAATCTTGCTTGGGCTTCAAGTGTTGTGCCTTTTATATTGTACTAAATTGATTTTATGATCTTGATTTTTGTTTTATGTCGCATACACGTAAGCTGCCAATTTTGTTTGGGCTCTAAAATTTGTATTTAATACAATCTTAAAATTTTATAAATGAGTTTTGCATAGGTGTTAATTACCTAGTTCTATTCTTGGCTTCTGCTTTTATGTCTCCGTGCAGATCATTCTTTGTAAATGGTTTTAGGTAATCTTACAATAAATATTTACTTACTTACAGTGGGATCTTAATTTTGATGATCCTCATGTGCTCCCCATTTGAGCCAATGCACAACTGTTAATTGCGTCTTCAGACTGTCATAACTGTCTTCCTCCCTGCGTTCACTTGAGCTCGTTTCATGAGTGAGTTTCCATGCTTTCTCAGTGCAGTTGCACTACATCACCTTTTTCTTGGACAAACTGGTTTTGAGGACCAGAACTGCGTTTTTGCTAAGTCATGACTCCTTTTTAGATTGCACAATTTATCACCCACCTAGTGCTCTTTGCTCCACCTCACTCCTCTAAAGACTGGGAGAGACTCCATCGGTTGGCTCCTAGTGAGCTTTGAATTTTCACATCGATTGCATCAAAGACTATCAGTTGGACGATCATATCTTTTTGCGGTTTCCTGGGGCGAAGAAAGGAAAGGCAGTACAGAAGAGAACTTTGTCCAGGTGGATGGGACTCTGCATTAATATCTGCTCTTCATTGACCAAGAAGCTGCAGTCACAAGGATTGGGAGCTTACAACAAGGCTAAGGCTGTTACTACTGCATTGTCAAGTGAGTGTCTGTTCTTAACATTTGTCAGGCCACAACGTGGGCATTCATGCACATGGTCACAAAGCACTGCTGCTTTGAGAGCCGGGTCCAACCGAAAGGACACTTCACCCATTCGGTCCTGCAGGACCTATTTGTCTGAACTTATTCCACTGACCCTCCATTTTGGCAGGTACTGCACTGACATGTATTCTAAAGGTGAGGTATATATGGTTATAAGTATTCATGTGAGGGTAGAGCTCTTTTGATGGATAGTCAGTTAACTGCAGATTCCTCACGGCCCTCCCTTCTCCCAATCCTGTGGAATGTTCACTTTTCCCATCTTAAAAGGTCCAAGTCTAGAGATCTGTCCACTGGTAACTGATTACATTTTGCGTTTCACGTCTGTGGGCCAAACAGCATGAAGAATGAAGCTGCAGTCAGCTTGCAGGTGTGGTATCGATCTGCTCCACTCAGTCTAGTCTGGGGTGGAACAAAGCCAGCGTGGAATAGCATAATGCTAGCTACTGCTGAACTGGAGCATTGCTGCGAAAAGCTTCCCAGTCCAGTATAGCACCTGGGGATTATTCTGAAGGTTAGTAATCTGATTGTGTGTAGTATTCACCATAAAGAGCATTCCCAAAGATAAATTAACTTGTTAATCAATGTGGATAGTCCTGTGTATCAAGATCTGCTATACATTGGCCAATAAGCATCTTCCAAAAGGACTGAGGGCAAATTCTGTCAATGCTGCTACCACTGTGTTGGCACGTGGAGTGTCTGTTGTCAAAATGTTTCATGCTGCAACATGGGTATTCATGCACACATTTGTGAACCACCACCGCCTTGATAGTCCTGCCTGTCTGGTAGGTTTTGGCTGGTTTTTCCTGTCGGACTTTATGGTCTAAACTGGTTTTTCAGACCCTCCATCTTGGAAGGTATTGCTTTGGTATCTGTTCTAAAGTTGAGGAGTCAGCAGTTGGATGTATTCATCAGAAGAACAAGTTACGCACCTTTGGTAACACACTTTCTGTTGGATACTCTTGCTAACTGCAGATTACTCATTGTCTTGGCATCCCGTTCTGTGTAATAGTCTCTTATTCCATGTAAAAAGGTCTGCACACTGGTACTCTGGTTGTTTTTTGGGGTCCGCGTCCCAGGGCACGAACAGAGCCAAAAAAGAAACCGCCTTCGGTGTGCACCGGTGGCGCTTATAACCCTGCTCCGTTCTGAGCCAAATGGCGCCACCTACCAGCGCACTGGAGCAATGTTTTGTAAAAGTTTCCAGATCCAGTCTGGCGCCTAGGGATTTTCTAAAGGTGGTAAATCTGCATTTAGAATAACCATCAGAAAAAGCTTGACTGAAGGTAAGCAACTTGTTATTCATAGCTAGATGTATGTTTACATGCAAATATTGATGTATATAAATTGAAAAGTTAACCCAATATGTACTACTAGAAGCCTTTTACAATCTTAAACGGTTACTTTAACCCCTTACCAGAGGGAATTTAAATGGCAGCTCACCAGAATTTCAAAATAATTACAAATTCTTTTTACATTTTTTTAGGTATCGGGCAAACTTGGTGGCAGCAAAAGGAAACGAATTGAATAAAAAGGTGCAGTTAATTCTAGAGCTGATGCTCGTGACATTTATAGTGAAGTATATTTGACTGAGATACCTTTGTCTGTTAGCGTGATTTTGTACTGTTTAAAGTAAAGGGAAAGTGATGGTTGAATAAGATTGCCTCTGGTTGGATCAGTTCTCTCCCTTTCATGTTTTTTAGGGCTTGCCTACGCGGGCGCGCATGCGCTGCATAGGAAAAAGACCTTTAGCAATCGGCACAGCTTTGCAGGCAAAAATGTGCATGCAGTTGCATTGCCTTGAATGGCAATGCGTGCACGTTTGGCGATTCCCTTGCGGGAGCGAGCAGCAGCGCCATATGTTAGCAATTATCGTGCCTTGCTGCTTGCTCCTGCAAGGAAATGCGGCGCAGGCCCACTCCCACCACACGCGTGCTTGTTTTCTTTTCTTGCAGCTCTTCCTTGTTTTAGCGTGCTAGGGGCCAATTTATAATCCTAATTCAACCCTGTTGGTAGTATAAATGAAGTCATGCAGTAGTTTGAAGTGAAAGGAAGTTGCTGCTGTGCACTTAATGGGTTTCTGTTGTTTCTCATGAACGTGAGTCTAATCGGGAAGGCAGTGAGGGGAGCGCGTGCCATGCAAATACAATGGCGCATGAATAGCCGCGCGCTTCTGTCTTGTTCCTGCCACGGCTGATTATTTAGGGATTGTGTGTAAAGCATGGATGCCGCGCTTGGCCCAGTAATTGGCTTTTAGTTTCAATATCTTTGCCTGCGCAGTGCCCGGAAAGAGGTGCCCCCTCAGCAGGAGGCCTTGCTTGTCGGGCTCTGACACGCTGATACATTTAGCTACCGCAAAATTTACTTGAGCCCAAAAACAGTTTCCATTGGAAACTTCTAAGACCGCAATCTGTTCCCCCTTCCTTCCGGACCCCTATCTCTGCCGATATCCCCAGGGGAGCAGACAGGGAACCGGCCGCTTCGAAGTGCAGCAGGGTGGGAAGCATGATGTTGGAGAGTGTTTTGTAGTAGCTTTTTTGAAAGAAGAAAACCTAACAATTGTGCGTATGGGAGGGAGCTTTGTTAATAGAGGCTTTCTTCTTTCAAAAAAGCTACTACAAAACACTCTCCAACATCATGCTTCCCACCCTGCTGCACTTCGAAGCGGTCTCTTTATGCTCAAGAGGAAACTGCCATCTTGTCGTCCATTAATGCAGCCATTGCGGAGTTTCATTACTTCTGATTATAGTTCCGTAAATGGAGAGTGGAGCCTGCGTCTTTGTAAACAACCTTTCTTGGTTATCACTGCTAATGTACATCACAGACCCCCTGCACAATGCTGTCAACCAGTGTGTCTCGAATCCTGTTTTTAACACTGCAGTGTATTTTTTACTGACTTTTTGCTGCCCCATTGCAGTTTTCATGCCACAGGGAAAAGTTCCATGAAATTTTAAAGGAAGGAAAAAACACCGGGTTCTGGCTGTTTCCAGTAAGGCTAAGCCAAATATACCAAAAAACAAAACAATGGCCAGTACTGGATCACCTTTAAACGTAATGTAATGGTCACCTTATGAATCAAGCATAACGGTCCATATTGCGTCACAAGTCCAAATTTTAATTGTCACCAATTCAACTTTATAATTGGAAATTGTCTCACAAATTCAGTATGCATGTATAAACAGTTCAAGCGTTAGACATAACAAACCAACATCTTTTTACTTATTTACAATTAAACACATCCTACCTACAACATTCATATTTCATTCATACAAATATACAAAAAATAACACAATGAGACCCTTTGTCACTAGTGAAAAATAAAGAAGGCAATACATGATAATGCTTTTTCTTAGTTCACAAATATTTTTGATTAGATGTATAGAACATTAGTTCATTTTTAAGGAAAAAACATAACATTTTGTAAACTATTAGTAGTTTGACAGAGTCCGGTCACTTTTAGTTAAGGTCGACTCGTTTCTAACCCCTAATGTCGGGGTTCTCATCAGGACCAACCATTTCTACAACAAAGATCAAAAAACAAGTAATTAGCCAGTCAGCTCTATGTTTAGCGTTTTAGTAAATAAACCACCAGTTTGCGATGCCGCCATACCTTGAAAATTCAATCAATGGCCATGATTGCGTGTGGTAGACAATCGACAGGTTCAAGATCACACTAGACAAAAGAACGACAAAACATAAACACCAAATGTACCTGTGTTGACATATTAGCAACAACCATTAGTCCAATAGACAGAGCACTAACCTCTTCGGGTTTCGAAGGATGTGCCTGAAAAGGATTTAAGTAATGATTAGTGTCACCAGCGTGTTAAACTCAGGGAGCAAGTAAAACGCCAAGAGGTAGTGAAGAGCGCTTACCGAGTGGCGGATATTCTAATTCAAAGTCCGCTTGTTTTTTATAACTTTTTGTCCTTATGAATCAGGATACAATTTCACCTGAAAGACGGAACGCGCGATTAAGGTTTGTGCACTAGAACAGACGGGATACGAAGTTTATTGGTCATAAAGAGTTCTTACCTCGGGGCAAACGCCACTCGCGTCTCACAGTACTGAGTCGAAGAACGCATGGGGCATTGGTCCTACATCACTATTTACCCGGAAGAAAGGAAAAACCACGTGACTGCATGAAAGCAAAGAAAACTATTCTTCCTGGTCAGGTCATTAAAGGAATAGTGTGTTGTATTTGAAGAAAAAAACTTTATTCATTCTCCGTGCGGAGTAAAGGGGGGGCTCGGCAGACGGGGATACAGGTGTAGAAAAGCCCCGGGTTTGGAATGTTGAATAATGCGACTTGGTTGAACTGAAGAAACTGAACAATAACTTAGTTTAATCTCAGTATTTCAGAAATTTCATTCAACCCGGTTGACGCAGTGTCGTATTTCATTATAAGCAGCGCTTCTCGCTGACTAAGCCTGCCATCAATATCTCCTCCTCTTGGATCCGTTTCAATTTTGGACAAAACAGTCCATAACAAATCAGCCTCCCGATGCCGACATACCTCCCAGTGTAAAACCAATGGGGTATTTGGCGTATTATTTCTCAGGCGTGATTTATGCTGTGTCATGCGTTGCCTTGCTTCCTGGGTCGTTTTGCCCACATATAGTTTAGGGCATGGGCACATAATGCCATAAACCACATTTCTCGTCTGACAATTAGTGAAAGAGTCATGTTTCCAATGGATCCCATTAAATGTAAAAAGGGATCCTTCAACAGTTTGCGCGCAACATGAACAATTGCCACACTTGTGGTGTCCTGTTACGAGGGGTAAGCCCAACATGCTTCTTAAATTGGGTTTTGGAGTAGTAGATAGAGCAGCTCTGACAATATGGTTGGCCACACTTTTCTCTTTTTTAAAAGCGAAAAGTGGGGGGTCTGTAAAGTCGCTATGAAGATTTTTTACTGGGTGCCAGTTCTGTGTGACCAATTTATGCAGATGATGAGTTTGGGGTCCAAATGTCGTGACACATACAATTCTACTTTGTTCAGAACGCTCTTTCTTTTGCAAAAGGATGTCCCGTGGGACCCACCAGGCTCTTCTTATTGAGTTTTTCAAGAGTTTTTTGGGGTAACCTCTTAGCACTAGTCGTTCCTTTAGTTCATTTGCATGATGGAAAAATTCCTCCTTGTTTGAGCAATTCCTCCTGATTCGGAGAAATTGCCCAAAAGGTAAATTTTGTTTCAAACCATCACGTTCCTCGATGTTCAAGTCTTTGCGGTGGATGGCACTTTGGGCACTACCTTGTTCCGCAAACCGACAGATCGGAATAAGGCGCTTCACTATACCAGCCACCACTCCTGTCGCTAGCATTTCTTCTATGATTCCTGAAATCTACTCAGGTTGACTGTTGTCCATCCAAAACCTAAAAGGATGTTGCCACTATTGTAGAATATATAAATGTTAACATTGAGAACTCTTCCTTCTTTGTGTCTGTTAGTTGTACAAGGAGCACAGATCTAGAATGCTAGCCCAGCAAGATCAAAACAGTAGAGTCTCTGCTTCTGTTCTCACAGCATCTCAAGACCCATATTTCTACGTCCACCTACTTCTGCACCTTTGTTCCCAAACACATTGCACAGCCTCTTCATGATCTAGGCATTTCCCATGGCATAGAACCTTTGTACTTTACCCCCTGCAGTCGTTTATCATTTCATAACAGATGCAAGTTCGGAAACAATGAATATGTTAGCATTCAACAAGTAATACTCCCTTTTTATTAGTTTTACTACTTCTAGCAGAATAATGCCATAGTATAACAAGCATTGGCATAGCCAATAGGTCTCGCCTTTGGGACCTTATAAGTGTTTAGCCATGCAACAGTTGTTGTTGCACCAAGGATATTGTGCTGGATAACTAAACACTTATAAGGTCCCAAAGGCGAGACCTATTGGCTATGCCAATGCTTGTTTTTCTTTGCTTCTAGATCTGCTAGATGAGTTTGAAAATAAACCTGTGTTTTGACTTAGATGTTTTAGGCCTCTTTTTTCAAAGCAAAGTAAATTCACGTTTTTGAGTATTTCTTTCCAGCACTGGATGTGTTTTGGTTACCATTTTTATCAATCATTCAGCTGAAACCCCATGTAACAATTAAATAGTGGGATTAGAGGTGTACATTTGATTCACTAATGTGTAGCCTGTGTGTCATATTCTTAACTGTCCAGTATTGCTATAGGCTTACACTTTACTTCCCTTGACAATCTTCAGAGTTTACACAACACTTGTGCTAGGCTGTCCTTGGGAGAAAGTCCTGGAGAATTTTATTTTTATTTGCAAACAATTGCTAGACCAAATTCATCTACTGACTGCTGCTAAGTAAACCTTTTAGGAATAGAAAACAGATTGACGTTTATATTAAATTAGCATCTTGCAAGGAATTTCAAAGCACCTGTCACCCTTCTGCAACGCACCTGGGCAAGGAAAATCCTTGATGCATAAACTGAAGCCCTCTTTTGGCCTGCCAATGATAGGACGAAAGTTTGAAGGCCGCATGATGGTCCCTCTACTGCACCCTCCACATCAACCAAACCTTGTTGATCATTTGTATCACTGCGGTTTTGTAGATGGCATGGAAATGTCATTCAACCATTTTCTTCTGCCACTGTACCAAGGGCTTAATTATGTAACTATTTTCACCAGCCACCTCATGTCAGCAGTGTCTAAGGCTTCAATATCACATCCATTAAAATACTTTCAGATTAGGGGAAAACTGGCTATAAGAATGCTGTTCTGCTAACAGCGTAACTTATTTCCAGAGTCCTGGAAGCAGTAGGCATTGCCTTTAGAAAGAAACAGATATACATGATTAAAAGCACCCACAGAGTAAAAGGATGGTAGATTTCTTCTATAGTGCTAAAACAATTAATCTAGGCAGGTATAAAAATACATGACCGTAATAAAGCGTACTCCTACGATGCAACCCTAACTAGATGTACCGAACTGTCCCTATCATGTATGAATGTATGTAGGTGTAGAGCCAAGAATCCCTCAAGGATAAAGTCAGCTCCATTACCTTAAGTGAGAGACTGTGGGACCCCGTCTTGGTCTCGAGATGGACACCCTGCGATGGATGGCTGACCACTGCGATCTCGAGTGTCTGCGTGCTGGAACCTCAGTGTCTTGCGTCAGTGTTTCAACATGGAAGTCCTTTTTCTCCTCTCCCTGCTTCAGCAAAGATATGGTGTTTGTATACCCAAAGTGGTACCCTCAGGGCATCTACCGTGCTGTTTCATTTTGGACTTAGGATGACGGAAGGAATTACCCTTATACAGAGTTATTATGCAGGAGATGGTAGTCCTGCTGAGTTTCCAAGAATCCTCATGCATAATGAATGAGGCTAGCTTTCAGGGAAAATCCCACGTCCTGTAAGCAGCACCATAACTAGGTGAAAGGTCAGTCCCAAGAACCGTTATGTAGTGTAATGGCAGGGGAAAATATAGGTGAAAGGTTAGGTTGCTACCTGAGCCTATATGGGGGGGTACCTATATGAAACATAAGAGGGCCGGGTTCAAATGTAAACTTTACATGACTTGACCACCATTTTCACTTGTGTCTCAAGGCATCTCCAAAACAGTGACTTTTTGCACTGAGCAGTTCTTGGCATTAATGTTTAAAAAGTAAGCACAATAAATAGTTTAAAGGTTAGCCTTTGGAAGCGCAGATCCCACATTTCTTCATGTTCCACCCACACATCCCTTTTTCTGTACTTGTATGGAGAGAAAAGGAGTATGGTATGAGAAACCATTGTGTACATTGAGTGGACTTGCATTGCAAGGTCCATTCCCAGTTTTTTCCAAAAGCTATCAAGACCTCTTCTCAATAATGTGTGGCAGATCCTTCTCAGCAGTGGTGCCAAATCAGTAACAGTATACCGAACTGCTGGTGGAAGTGCCATGAAGAAAAGCTAAGAAAAGTGAGACACCGGAATAGAATCTGTAGTACAGGAGTGAGAAACAAACACTATTTTCTCTCCATTGGAATGCACTGGTTCATTTAGAAAAGTCTACCTGTACATCTAATTTTATTTAAAAATCCTCAATCATAGCAGACCGGGAAGTTGAATCCGCTACTGAATGGCTGCAATGGAGAAATCATACACTTATTAAAAAATCTTAGGATTCCTTAAGCAAATGTCAGCTGTGTAATAAACTCTTACGTTATGAAACACTTCAGAATTGTAATGAAAATTATATATTTGATACACTTAAGGTACGTTTTTACCTTTAGATACATAACTACTAAAGTATCTTTCATATGAATACCTCTACTGGCAGTTGTGTCTCCTTTTAAATCCTTCCAGGTGTCGCACTGGATTCAGAAAAATACTTGCAATAGCTCCTAGGTACTGATGGGGGGAACCATTGGCCCCAGTTCTGGCTCCGTGCCACCCCAGATACAGACATAGGGCTGCATATAGGTGGTACCCCTGCTCCAAAATTAGGATCTTCCTGGCAATATAGAAGGGATATCAACACTTAACACTACATGATTCAAACCATGTTGCAGTTTTTAGAAGGAGGTGTTGGTCATGGACCCGCAAACATCTGTCGAGGGGCCAACCTTAAGTACATGACAGGAAGCTTCTTGACTGCATGTTTGAACTGCATGACTGTGGGCTGGTGGCACCAGTGATGGACTGGTTCAGTTGGGTGTTCCTTTGGCATGCCTTCGTAACTCCTGCAGCATGTTCGCTGCACAACTCCACTGGATAAATGCTTGAATAGCCAACCTCAGGCCTGCACATTGTGAATTGTTGACCTCTAGACTACTGACCAATGAAAGATGGTGATCAATAAGTGGCACATCAGGAAACTCACAAAATGGCTTTCATGAAAAACACAGTTCAACTTTAAATTGGGTTCAATACTCCTCTTTAGTCATGTCAAGGTTGAAGTACGCTTGTACCACCCTCTCTGGTCAAATCTCAACAGCCTCTTTAAAAGCCTGTCTCAACGCAGCAGCTAGACTCCTAACAGGATCTAGGAAATTTGACCACATGTCACCACACCTGAAGGCGCTCAACTGGCTACCCTACGAAGCTAGAATCCACCTAAAGATGGCCTGCATCACTCCTAAAGTTCTACACCACAACACCCCCAAGTATCTGAAACCCTCTCGCTTCAAGAAGAAAAAAACTTCTGACAGAGTATTCTCCGAAGCGGCTCCAAGAATATGGAACTCGCTACCTCTGTGCATCAGAAAAGTCTCTTCTACACATCTATTCAATTGGGAAGCAAAAACATTCCTGATGAGCAAATTCCTACCTTAATCTTGCACATGCCGCACCGTTTGGGGCCTTATTATCTCACCAACTATTTCACTGACTTTTATGGCACTGACCCAGTCTACTACTTCAAACTTGTTTCTATATTTCACTTAATGACAACTTCGCCACTAAGACTTACTCTTACTCGAGCTTGTTCCTAATGCTATGAAAAAATCCTCGCAAAAAACACAGTTGATGGACAGAATGTAGAACAATGTCATACATTCACCCCAGTACAAGGATCTGGGCCTAAATCCATCGTTTTTTTGCACTCCACACCACCCTGGGTTAGAAAATCCTCTGCATTATCGCTTCTGCTACCTAGCGAACCTTGTTAAAAATGTTTTCGTACTCTCTGCTCTGTTTTACAAAATGTTTTAATACTTACTCTACTTTGTTTTGTAAAGCGCTCTGATACCCTACTCTGGGTCTTGTTCGTGCTATAGAAAACTCTAAAAAAAAAAAAAAAAAAAAAAAAATGTTAGAACGCGGGTCCGAGGTATGTCCCAGAACAGGGCTTTGAATTTTTGCTTTGTAACCAAATCGGTCTACTCTGGCAAACAAGTGTCCACGAGTCTGGGGCGGAAGGCACTATACATTGACTGTGAGGGTCACTGGTCGGAGTAGTCAACTATTCGTCACAGAAATTGGTGTTGAACATTCATGTAATGTCAATGGAGCTATCTAACAGTTGTCAAATTAGACCGGGATAAAGTATGAATGAGAACCAGTTCTTCATTAAGTAACATTTATTTAATTTTTCCTGTGCTCAGTAAAGAATGTGGCATTTAATCAGAAGACGTGTTCCAGAAATTCTAATTAACTTAATGGTCTCCATAGGACAAGATGTGTTTAAACATCAGCAGTCAAACCTTCCAAGAGTATAACCAGTATGTCTCTGCTATGGTTGGGTGCCTTTGGACGTCGAATGCTTTCCAACAGGATACTCACCCACAGGGTATTTTCCTACCTGCTGATGTCCTAGAACGGACTGGAGTTCTCAAATGCAGGAACAGCTTTAACATTGTACATCACCCTGCATTAATGGGTCATGCCCTCCTCTTTCTGCAGCAGGTAAGCACATTTGCTTCATTTGCACCAGAGTGTTTACTGCTTTGTCAGGCTTGTTTGATTTGCAAATAAATAACAAGTTTGTGAAAACTGCAACTGCTGTATTGTTGTACTTGTAATATTATTTCTCCCTGTCTTTAGCCTTTGTAATATTTACGAACCAAAGTAATTTCAGAAATGTTAATTATTTAATCTGATGTACTGTTAATTGTAGATTCCTTACCGTAGAATTTGCCCCCAGGCGTCAGTCAGATCCGGAGATTATTTTCTTCAGCAGTACCCCCTTGTGCATCGTTGGGTGGCATCAGTCTGCTCCGTGTCTGGTGTCGTGGGCGCTGGGATGCTGTTGCGGAACCTACATAGGTGCTGCCCATCATGCTCAGTGTTCTTTTTCTGTGCCAGCCTAGCACAGATCCAGAGAGAGCTACCCCTAGCCATTTTTTAGCTAACGTTTAAAAACTTTTTGTCGTAAACTCCTGGTGTGTTAAGGATGACCCAGCAAAGGACTGGCTTCAAGCCCTGCGGTTCCTGCCTCCTGATGATTTCCCTGACCGATCCGCACCTAGTGTGCCTTTGGTGTCTGGAGCGCGAACACAACCCAAAGCTGTGCTCTTAGTGCCAGGCAATGAACCCGAAGGCTTTGAGGGAGCGGTCCTGAAAGCAGCTGGAGGCCCTGCGCTCGGCTCCGTGTCGCTCTCATTCGAGGGGAAGGGCTCGAACGATCAGAGCTCACTCTCCTTGCACTCAAAGTAGTCAGGGAGGTCTTCAGGTAAGTTAGGGAAACTCAAGTTGAAGAAGCACAGGCGTTCCCTGACTACGACGCGAGATCCCGAGCATTGTTGCTTGAAGGCTCCATTTCCAGAGCCTACTAGTGGGACGGCTCCACGCCTCCCTCCCTTTCTGGGAGCCGGAACATCTCCTGCCCAAATTCAGAAGTTCTATGAGGCCTTGTATCTCATATTTGGGCAGCCAGGCGCCGCCTTCGTGCCCCAAGAATTCGGTCGGGGTTTCTGGGACTTCGACGCCGGCATCTTCGGCCCCGGCGGGTCCCCAATGGATCCAGGCCTGGCTCTGGATCGATGCTGGTCGATCTCACTGATTCTTCCCTGACATCGATCCCAACGACGACACTCCCAGTGTCGACCTTGCCCCCAGTCTGCAGCGACTTCCTCATTCATCCCTGAAGTAGACACGGAGCCAGACCGACTGCGGAAGGGACTTTTGCCCCTGTGTTCATTCCTGGTGGTCCTTTTGGGCCAGAAGGTGAGGAAGAGGATCAGGAGGGACTGCTGGACCCTTTAACTGACCATCTTGAGGAACTGGACTGGAAAATGGACCTGGGTGATGCCAGTGGTCTAAACACTTCCCCTGACACTGGCCTACTTTCTCCTCCTACCATGGCTATGAAGGAGGTGGCTTCCTATGCTGTGGTGGTGAAGAGGCCAGCTGAGATCCTCTGCCTCCCTATGATGGATGTCGGGACTAACCTCCTGACCGAGGTGCTACAGGCTGTGGGTTCCTCTTCTGAACCCCTTTTGCCATTCAATGAAGCCCTCACGGACGTCCTTCTGGGCACTTGGTACAAACCCAGCACAGAGGCGCCTGTAGACAGGATCATTGCCTGCCGCCACAGCCCTCTCTGTGCGACCCAGCATTCCTGACCAAACACGCCTCCCCTGAGAGCTTGATAGTCCAAACCTCTGTATCAAAAGGCACATTCCCTTCTGCTCTCCAAAATAGAGAATCCAAGAACCTCGACCATCTTTGGAAGAAAATGTTCTCTTCACGCAGCTTGGCATTGAGGTCCATGAATACAGGCATGCCTCTTGGGCCGCTACTCCCATACTATCTGGAATACTGTTGCACAGGTGCTACCTTAAAATCAACATACGATGTGGACTGGACACCACTGACTCACTGGGCAGAATGATTGACACATCGATAGCTGTTAGTTGCTATTCCTGGTTGAGGACTTCTGGCTTCTCAGGGCATATCCAGTCTTCTTTGATGGACATGCCCTTTGACGGCACTCGCCTTTTCAGCGACAAGGCACTCAGCGCTTGAGTGCTTCAAGGATTCTCTAGCGACGGCCAGATCCTTGGGCCTTGTGACTACCTCATATCCATCTCGGTCTGCCTTTCATCCCTTTCGTGGCTACGGAAGGGGCGCCTAGCCATGTCCAGTCCAACCCAGCCTCCGAGTCACACAAACTGCCCAGCCTCTGTGTGGCCGCGGACGTAGCACCCAGTGTCCTCGCGGGTTATGGGAGCCAGTAGGCGCACCAGTCAACCTTTTCCCCACTCCTACAGCCTCCAATCCATCCGGGTCTGACGTTTGAGGCCCATGAACGGGCAGTTGGAGGCAGGATGCGCCATCACCTTCTCCACTGACAATCCATTACGTTGGGCAGGTGGGCTCTTCAAATATTCTGAAGGGGCTACTCCCTCCCCTTCGAGATTACCCCTCCCTACATGCCACCTTCTTACGATCTCATGATGGGGGATCATTTGACACTTCTCCACCAAGAAGTATCATCTCTCTTGGCCAAGGGAGCTATAGAGAGGGTCCCTTTTCGGCGCTGTGCCTTCGCCGTTCCGGCATCGACCTCGCCCCATTGACCTGGAGAGCACATGGTGGCAGGAGTCGGCCCGGCTCCACGGAGGCCCATTGCAGTACCGGTCGACGCCGATCAGGCGCCGATGGTGGACTCCGCGGAGCTGCGTCGACGTCTGGTTCTGGGTTAGTCTCCTTGGGTCCCTTCCGTCACCCACGGAGGAATTACTTTCCCCTCCGCGGCGCCCTACTGAGGCCACTGTTGCCTTTGTTCGGGCTATTTCCAGTGCTGCTGGTATTCTGAGGATGAGTGAACCGGTCACTCAATTTCCTACAGACTACTTCTTGGAGATTCTCCACCTGGTGGACAGGAGTTGTTCCTTCCTTTTGAAGCGTCACCCCATAATTCTCTTATGGGGGCTTGGGTGCGCCCTGCCACAGGTGATCCGGTGCCTCAGGCACTGCTGCATCGCCATAGTCTTGCTTCGCAGGACCCGGTCTGTCTGTCTTTCTTTCCACCCTTCTACTCCAGGCACTCTACTGCTAAATGCCTTTCCGTGTTTGCCTGTGGTGGTGTTTCCTCCGCCTCAGGAGGCCCGGTCGTTAGATTCATGGGGACATAATGTTTTTGCTTCTTCCAGTGCTACCTTTCAGGCGCTTAACACTTTGTGTGTGTGTGTTGACCAGGGCTACTTCCAGCCTGTGGAATTTATGTGAAGTCCCTTCTTTCTCTTGTCTCTCAGGAGTGCCCGTGCTGATCTGCGGAGCCATGTGTTGGATGGTAGAGAGTTGGCGCGTTTATTCTTTGTGCAGTTTTGGATGTTCTTGGCCGTGCTATGGCCACTTCTGTGGCTCTCCGTCACCATGCTTGGCTACGCGATTCTGTTTTTCCTGAAAATATTAGAGAGCGTCTGGTCGACCTCCCTTTTGACTGGGTCCTTCTGTTTAATACTCAAGCAGACTCCGCCATTCAGCATCTTCTTGCGGGGCTTTTTCGTCCCCCTCCTCTTCCTCCTCCCCCTTCTCCACCTTGGTAGGTGGTTTTGCAGATCCTCTGTGTTGGTGGGAGGCGTTATCCCACTTGCTTCTACATTTGGGTTTTGGAGTGGCTGTTACACTTTCTGCGAGGGTTACTGTGCCCTCTGGTTCCTTGGATGGCCCCTCTTCAGTTGGCTGCTGGTTCAGCCCCCTTTTTTGGTGACTAGGTGTTTTTGGCTGATTACTAAGCCTTCTTTGGTTTCTGCCGCAGGTCTATGGTTTTGTCCTCTGATGCGGGATTGTTTTTTCACTAAGAGTGGTTCCCATGCTTTCTTGGGACGTGTCCTACCCTATGTGTGGTACATGTAGCTATTGCATAGCCCTGTCTTACGCTTGGATGGTGTGGGCTCCCCCTTGTGGTTTCCTTGCCCCTCCTGGTGTTGCTGCATTGCGATGGTGTGGTTTTTGGTCCATACTGTGACATGGCTTGGCCATCTACGGTGTTGTGCTGCGGTGTTTTTGCCCTTTGCCTGCCGTTAGCTCTGGTCGTTTTTCTTCTGAGGGAATAGTTTTTCTTTGTGACGGCCTGGTCCGTCTACTTGTTTCTCCTCTTATCTTATAGCTGATCGCACTTCTTCGTGGATTGGTTCTGTCCGGAGCGGTCCCCTTTGGGGTTTTTCGGGACGTTTTGCTAGCCTTACCCTTGTTCTGAGCCCGACGTGGTCTGGGCGTTTAGTTTTGTGGCGCTTTTCAGCGGCTGCCCCACCTGCTCTTCTGTTCTGTGGCCTGAGGCCTTGGTCTGGACCCTGGCGCTCCTGCTGCTTGTCCTGTGGGGTCATTGTGAGGTTATGTTCTTTTTCTGCCTTATTGCTCCTCCCCTGTTGCGGTGGACTAGGTTGTTTTCCCTGTCCCCATGAGTGGTCCCCTGTTGGGGGTCTTATGCTTGTTTGAGCTGGAGAGGTAATCTCGCAAACTCTTCTCTCCCTCCGTTTCTTCCTTTCTGGTGTTTGGGTATGTATTCCTGGGTTCCTTTGTGCCCCTGCACCTTGTTCTCCAGTGCGGGGTTTTCTCATGGTCTGCTTTCTTGTGTTGCTTGCACTTCTGACTCTCGCAGTCATTGGGGTGGAGGTCCCTTGGCTGGGTCTCGACCCTCAGTTCTTGTTAGATCCTCCCTGCTGGTGTTGTCTGGGGGTGAATTGTCGTTGCTCTTCCGTCCTGGCCTTGGAACCCTTCTTTGTTCTGGGCGGTGGTTGCAGAACTCTTCGCCTGCTGCGCATTTGTTCCCATGCTTCCCGCCCCCGGGGAGGCTGTTGTATTTGTCTGCAGGCTTGCATACGGTAGCTGCGCTCTGTTCTTTCATTCTATGACTTGGTGGCTTAGTACCTGGCACTATTCTGGATGGTGCTGTTCCTCACCATTTGTTTCTTTCCCTTTTGTTTAGCTGGGTTTTCGCACACTGTTCCAGTATTCTCACAGTTTTGTTTGTGATGACACTGCGGTGTGGCGCGGAAAAGTTCTGGGAAGAAAACTGACATAGGTGGGACTTATGTATCCTCGCTGATGTCAGGGCAAAGTCACGTGGTGCCGTCCCCCTGGTGCGTGAGGATGCTGTGGCTGAAAAATTTTCTGGATCCAGTCTCACGCCTGGGGGGTAATTCTACGTTAAGGAATCTGCGGCTAGAATCGTCTCTACCAGATACATTGTTACCAAAGGTAAGTAACTCGTACAACAAGATATCCAGGGCAGAAGAAGCAATATTCTTTGCAATTATGAAGGGTATGGCTGCAGTGATTATATAGTGAATTGTAGGTTACGTCTGGAACCTGCACAGTCAACAGATTTTCTTATGTCTTAAAATACACACCCAAAGACCAATTATTTTTCTATTCCTGAATATAAATTGATCTGGTTATCATTAAGGCTGTCTGTAGGTTTAATGAAATAATGAAACTGGTATGTAACTTTGTAAAAACAATTTAGCCTAGTCAGAAAAAATAACTGGTTTGAAAGTTGGCTTCCAAAAGTGTTTTTTATAAAAATGCAGTCAATTGCCGTTTACTCTCATGCTCACTAAACCTAAACCCTTGGATAGTGAACAATTGACAATATATTTATTCTGTCTCTGACATCAGTTAGCAGTGTGTTTTCCCTTCAATCATGCTATTATTTTGAGAGAATCTTCTGTCGCGGCAGCAGGTCTGGGTTCTCCACTTGAACCATCGCAATCTGTACCTCGTTTCATGGAGATAGAGTGGGGGCAGTTGAAGCTGTTCAGCTTGCTAACCAAAGTTTTAGATGTCCTTCTGGCTGCCATGTGCCCTTCCTTGAAGTCTACTTACGCTGTTGCATTGGACAAATTTGTGACCTGGTGTGGAGTCTACAGAACAGAGCCTTTACAAGCCAAGCGGACAGATATTTTGTTATTTGTTTTATCTTTAGCCCAGGGAGACCTTGCAGTGGGCACTTTTTGTGATGTGGTGTATTGAAGGTGTGACACATGTTCTCTCCCAAACAGTTTGTGATGCCACAGTGGGATATTTATTTGGTTCTGACATTTCTTATGTGTACTCCCTTCAAGCCAGGGCACTGCTTCTTGTTGCAACACCAAAGCTTGTCTCTTATTGTGATCACATTGGCTTGTTTCGTGAGTGAGCTTTAGGCTAGCCCATGTACCTCCCCTACACCAACTTTTTTCAAGACAAGCGGGTGCTGAGGAGCCGGGCTGTCTTCTTTCCTGAAAGTCGACGTATTTCCTTGTTGAATTGAAGTATACAAAAAAGTGAGAGTTAAATGCTTGAATTATTTTCCGCGACTAGTAATTACTCTGTTCACATGACAGGTAATGGTTATTTTACACAACATGCAACCTCAGTTTGGACCTAGCCATATGCAAACCAGTCTCTTGACCCTTCTCCAATAGACAGTCCAGCCTGAAATGCCAGGCCAGGTCCTCACTGAATCTGAACGCAAGCAACCCAAGATCGGTTTTGTATACTTTTTGTATTTTCTTGTGGGACAATTCATCACCCTCCCAAAGTTCTTTGCCCACCTCCCCCTCCAAAGAGCAGGGGAAGACTCCATCGGCTGGACCCCAAAAGGAATTTATGGTTTTTCATCCATTCTGCCAAAGACCATTGGGTGGATGATCAACTTTTTGTGGCGTTCAAAGAAAGGTAAGGCGGTGCCGAAAAGGACTCATTGTGATGGATATTCCTTTGCAATAAGATCTGCTATACAGAAGCCAAAAGGCAACGTCTAGAAGCACTAAGGTCCCATTCAATCATGTCAAAGGCTGTTACTCCTGAATTAATATCTGGAGTCCCTGTTCTGCACATCTCTCAGGCTGCATCATGGGTGTCTGTGCACAAGTTCACGGAAGGCTCCTACCTTGACATTCTGGTCTGACGGAAAGGGCACTTTGCATTTTAGGTCCTGCAGGAATTTTGAGTCTGGGCCCAATCCACAGACCACTACCTTTTCCCCTGTCAGTTGTCGATTTTTTTTTTTTTGCAAAGTGTTTCACACAATGCATGGAACTATGTCCCTTCCTTAAAGTTCTTTGATTAAGCCTTGTAGGGACAGTTGCAATTAAAGCTCTGTGACAGATCCCCTCATGGTATGCCCCTGATTTTTGAGTTTGCTGCCCATCTTCAAGGCGATCCGGGATCAAAAAGTTGTACGTCACCGAACACTGAAAGAAGTTATAGAAGTTCTTAAAGTTTAAGCACAGACCTGTTCCCGCTTTTGAGTGGGTTCCTGCAATATGTCCTCATCATGGTCCAAGTTTTCTGAGAAGACTAAGAGGAAGCACAGATGCCACTCTCAACCTAAGAAGTTGCAAGGACGTCAGGGTGCCTTGCGGTCTCACTCAGCTCCCATGCTAAGGAGCCAATACTGCAACTGATTCCGATACACCACGAGTTTCCAGGTCCATTGGACAGATTTTTAGAGATGCTATGTTGCAAATGTTGGCACTCCTCCGGCTTCCTTTTGTGTGCTCTCAGGCTCCAAGGAACCACTGAGGGCTCCAGTTGGGTTACCACTGCAGGTCAGCTGCCTGTGCCTCCTGAACATGCCTCAAGTTCATCTCCAAAGTCCGAGGAAACTTCCAATCCTTTATCAAAATCCACTCTGGTCTCTTTGGCTCACTCGCACTGATGCTGCTGGAGTAAGACCCATTCATGTTCTCCTATCCAACTCCAAGTTGAATCCATCTCAGCCTGATTGAGGGCATGTCTTGAACCTGTGCTAACAGACCTGGCCCTAGTCAATCCAATTCAGACAGAACAATGCATCGGCGTTTAAGTCACACCCCAGAACTTCTACAACGTTTTGACTCTGACGTTGATCAGAGCAACCCACCTTTGGCAATGACATTGGAGATGATGGAGAATTTCCCCAAAACTATGACAATTTAAACATGGACTTGCAGAAGGCCAGTGGGTTAAGCACTTCCCCATACATTGGGGTGTGTTCTCCCCCTGAATCATCAACGGAAGAGTGCCCCCTTTGCCATAGTATTGAGACAGAAAGCAGAGGGATTTGATATACAACTGCCAGCTATTGAAGTCAAAACTAATGTGCTGACCAAGGTTTTGCAACCTGCACAAACTTCATTTGAACCCATATTTGTATTCCATGAAACCATAATTGACACTCTTTTAGGTACCTGGTCTAATCCTTGTTCCTGTCCACGAGTGCAAAGGTTAGGTTGCCAGACACAAGCCGCCCCCAGGTGACCCTGACGCTTGATTAAGCACCCTGCACCATAAAGTTTGGTGGTTCAGGTGGTTGAAGCCCAATTCATTCTCCACGACTCTCCCAGTCGAAACTAATTGTGGCATTCGGGAAGCAGATTATTTCCTCAGCCAGCCTGGCCTTCCAATCGGTTAAGGCTAGCTCTTTGCTGGTTGGTGAGATCTTTCTGACAATCCCCAAAGAATTTAGAGCCACTCTGACTCAAACTGTTCAGGGTGGTCAGTATGTTGAAAAATATACCATCCAGTATAGGCTGGACACTTCTGACTGCTTGGGAAGAGCAGTTGGCACAAGCGTGTTGCTTCGGAGGCATGCTTGGCCGAGATCTACAGGCTTCTCAGGTGATGTGCAAATCTTTTTATTGGACATGTTTGATGGATCTCGCTTAGTTGGTGTGAAGGGATGTTTAGTGTTGGAATGCTTTACGGAAAGCCAGGTCACAGCACTTCTTTGGGCCTTTCCACCCCTCCGAGACTGTACCCTCAACAGTTTTACCCCTTTAGTGGCTACTTCAGAGAGTTGGTGTACCAGCACTGCCAAGGCCCACCGCCACCACAATAGGCACCTCGGTCCTTTAAAGGGTGGAGAAGAAGCAGACAACTCCTAGGGCTTCTGGGGTGGCGTACTTCCCTGTACCTCTCCCTTGCTTCGTCTTTTTTCCTCCAAGCTGCTTTAGCTTACCTGTGGTGACACACAACCACTATGGTGGAGAAAGCATCTGAAGTTTAAGCCCATGACTGCCAAAAGAGAACATCTGATGTGTGGGTCCTTAAGATTGTTCAATCAAGCTATGCACAGCTATTCCTTTTAGACCCGCCACTCCATCCTCCCTCATTAAATTGAAATTATTATTAGGTATGGGGTGGCGGGCTAATGGGTGGTGTTGGGTTTCACCAAATTTGAAACTGTATTTCTGGTCAACAATGGGTAGATGGATTTTTGATCTTCTTAATTGCCTGCAGACACTTTATTGTTTTTATTATTAATGATCTCCCCCAAAATGCTGCTCTAGTGTATTTTTTAGAGCTGTCCTGTCACAAGACGTTTCTGTTTTAACTCAAAAGGCCGTTTCTTCTTGAAATCCTAGTTTAAATTCTGAATGCCTAATCTTAAAATAAGATCCCCATAAACTGCTAATCTCCAGCTCACAGTACTATTTTTGATTCCTGCTGTTCTGTATGGAGAAGTACTTCATCACCGCAGTTTAGTCATCTTTACTAGCAAAAGCTACTTCTTCCCTTTGAAATATTGCATGCTAAAAATGGCATCCATAAATACTGCTTTTTTAAAATGTGTGTAAAATGGGGATTATATCCTACGCAGCCAGGATGATAGCCATTCAGACGCTTCTCATTCTGTTAATAAACAATATTCACTAATCAGGTAAAACCAAGTGTATATGGACTTCGTTAGCATATCTGCTATGTTGCAGGATGATTTGATTGCGTTTTCAGGCCGACTCCAACAGCAGATTCTATGATTGATGGACATAGGTTTGACAATACTGCCGATTTAAAGCAGCAGCACTTTAAAACTATACATGGCCTCTACTTTTCACCCAGGACGTTCCATGCGTTAGGACTGTGTTGATTCTCGTGGGTTTAGTTGCAGACAGATGCAGATGTGAATAATGTGTTTGCAACTTATGTCTGGAACAATTTTGAATCAGGATTTTTATGTAACGCAAGATAATAAGTGGGCTTTAATGTACTCTTTTGGCTAAGATCACAATGTTGGGTATAGTTGATCACTCATTACTCGAGGTGAAGAATATTTTTCTGTTAACTTTCTTAATTAAGCGTTTAGGTATAGCCAATGGCTGTTTAGTCCAAGAGTCTTCTCGTACTTACCACTGTTGGAATACATTTAACAATGAAACTAGTCATCATGGAGATCCAGCATAAGTGGAAATATTGTATACGGTTGTGGAGACCCATTTCTTTCAGTCCTAGTAATACACTTGTAGAGTAAAAATGAACGGATATAGCGGTTGGGACCTATTTTTTAAAATTTATTGTATGTCTTTTTCTGACTAAATGTTTATGCTCCTATGTTTTTTGTAATCTACAATAAAAAAGTTAGTCTGGTCTCGACACACTACCCCATTATTGTATTTCCATTGGAATGTTCACGGCCTCTCTAATGGTAGCAGCACTTGGAGGTAGTGAGGCGAAATGTAGTAACATGCACCGATGCTGTCATTCCCACTGATGACTGGAGTATCAGTAAATTAGTTGCGCTTTTTTTCCTCAGCCAGACACACCATTTGTGAAGTTTACTAAATTTTCGGTCGGCATGTGTTGCTCATAGTATTTACGTTTAGAAATATGCACCAAGGATTGAACGTGAAATGTTGCTTCTTGCAATGTTTAATAGAGCTTTTGACCGTTTTCAGGTTTTTTTTTTATACATTACCTATTGTGTTCTTTCTGCATACACTTGCTTTTGTTCTCCCATTTATTGTACGTCTCTTCAAACAATGGTTATACAAAAAGATACCCTTGCTTTAAAACCTGACCATCTCACAATTCTATTATCCGTGCCCACATAGGATGCGTAAGGGTAGAAGGGATCGGTGTTCTACAGGTATTCTTCACTTTCAGAGTTCATAAATTTATTAGTCGTCAAATGCTTGCCTAACACGATTATTATTGATAATAATATGGATTTTAATATATTTTTTGTCATAGGGATTTAAGCAACCTAAAACCTTGTCGCTAAGCTTAATTAAGGTAAGCATTTCCTAAATCCTGATTTGTATTAATGTTTTGATTATGTGCGTTAAATGGAGAGGCAAACAAATACGTTCTGTTGAAGCTATAAGTGTTGTGTTTCTGATGGATACTTCTGCTTGCAAATTCTCGCCTTTTGACTTAGGTGGCACACTGGACCTGGAAGCTTTTCATATCCCTCCGGTGCTGGTATGGGATGCTGGCTTTATCTCCGCTCCAGAAGCTATGGCAGAATGACATCACTGGAGTCATATAGCTTCCACCCCAGTGCGCTAATATTCGTTCCTTTTTCCCCCCAGTCTTTGAAACAGATCCAGAGCTGCTTTCCGTGTTGAGTTTTTTAGCAGTCATGTTGTTTCACAATTTCCTTATAAAATCCCCATCAGTGCAGTTCTTAGGAATATCTCTACCCTGAAAATCGAGCATCAAACCCTGGCGCAATTGCAATAGACAGATGCCAATTTCTGATAGAGGCTTCTTTCCTTGGATTCCCCACCTTTTGAATATTTCCCATGCGTCCCACTGGATCTACAAATGTTTACATAGTACCTTTGTATCAGAAGGTGGCACCATGTGGGTCCGCACTGACTCTGTTCCACTCCAGAAGTAACTTGCGGGCCTAAACAAGCACCACTCTTGTGCACTGTCAGTTCTTTTTTTCTGTGCGTCCAGATGTTGGATCCAGAGCTTCTCTTGTTGCTCAGAGATTCTTACCTCATTTTGTTTTTTCTCAACATTTTCAGTATACCTTGGATGTAACCCCTTAAGATGACCTATTGTAAAACCTGAGGACTGTCTCAAACAGATGTCTGTGACAGATCTTTACCAGGTATGCCTGCAGTCAGGCACCTACTCCAAGACTTGTGGAGACTTTACGTCGATGAACCCAAAGGCCATCCAGGAACATGTTGAAATTTTGTCGCCAAGCACCAGAAGACAATGTCGGGACTGCTCCTAGTCCACGACTCAATCCAGTCCTGTTCTTGGAGTTGGCAGAGCCGCTCTGAAGGCTGGTCTTACTTGCATTTCAAGTCCTCCAGTAAGCGTAAGGAGTTGAAGCGGAGCTCTCCTCCTTCGTGCCATTCTTACACTCCTGATGAATCACATGGGCAGCACCAACCATCTCGCTCTCTAAATTGGCAGACTTCCAAGACCGTTCCGCAGCTAGTTCCATCACATCCTGAATTATTGGGGCCTTCAGCCACGCCGTGCCAGATCAAAGAGTTCCGTGCAGCTATGCTTTCAGCTCTTTGGATCTCTACTACGATACTCTCCACCTGCACTACTGCCAGTTCACCCACTGCACCAGCTGAACCCTCTTGGCCACTTCGGCCTTGGCTCCAGTTCTGACACTGTCCCCAGTGCCCAAACCAACGTTCAGCCCGGAAACTTTGACACAAGTGCTGACCTTCTCTCCTGAGGAGGCAGTTCAGATTGTCCTCTTAGATGCCGGTCCAGCTCCAACCTCTTCAGCACTGTTTCTGACAAGGACTATGACCAGGGTGATGAGTTCACTCAGCTCTGTCAAGGACAGTTGGTATGAGGGCTTGCAGGAGCCCAGTGGGCTAAATATCTCCAGAGAGTCTGCTGTGTCCCCCTCTCGCCTGCCATAGAAGAATGTGCATCCAAAGTAGGGCAGCGGACATCCATGACTTCCAGCTCTCCACCATGAAGGTTAAAACTAAGGTGCTGAATGAAGACTGAGACAGGGGTCAGATTACTTCTAACCCCCTTCTCCCTTTTAGTGAGAACCTGACTGATGCCCTTCTCTGTGCTTAGGACATGCCTTGTACTGGCCCCTCAGTCAACAGACAGACTTCCAGGTGCCATCCCCCCACCCCAGGCAACCCAGCCTTTTTGTCGCAGCACTTGTCTCCAGAGAGCCTTGTGTTGCAAGCTTTCAACAGCCAGACCAACCCCTGCAATTTTCCTACTCCTCCCCATGAAAGGAATTCAAAGCAAGTTGAGATCTTCTGTAAGTGCCTCTATCAGCCTGTTTGGGTACAATCGATCAACGCCTCCAATTTTTTGGGCTGTTAGATTCATGACCTATGGGACTCTGTGGCGGTCTACCAGAAGTCATTTGCCGACCTTTTTCAGGTGCTCCATGATGGTTATGAAGTTCACAATTCGTGGTTTGGACACCATGGACTCTGCTGGGTGAGTTATTGGCACTTGTGTTGTCATTCATCTCCATGCATGGCTGTGATTGACTGGCTTCTCGGGCAACATCCAGTCCTTCCTGATGGACATTCCGTTCAATGGGACTCGTCTGTTTGGGGACAGGGCTGACTCTGCCCTTGAACACCACAAGGAAAGAATTTCGGAGGAAGTATCGCTCCTACAATAAGGGCTCTTCTAAACAGAGGGTTCAAACCCCTCACTGGCAGAAGGGTCAAGACCAGCAGGGTGCAGCAGAAGTGTCAGTTCAGGGGCAAGCGCAATTCCAGAGGAGGTTATAATCAGCGCCAGGGCAACAATTCCAACAAGTCCCAGTCCAAGCAATGAGTCATTCCTTCCCCCAGTGCCGTTTATCACTCCAGTGGGGGGGGGGGGGAGGGGAGGAGACAGAGCCTCGAGCATCATATGACAGAGTGGCAAAGCATCACACAAGACCAATGGGTGTTGACTACACTTAAGAATGGATACTGTCTTCGTTTCAAACACCTGCCTCCACCCATTCCTCCAATGCCTACATCAAATCATCAGCTAAACCTTTTGAAGAAGGAAGTGGCTATCCTCCTCGAAGTCAGCCATCGAGAGGGTGCCAATCGCTCAAAGGGGGGAAAGGAGTGTACTCCCGATATTTCCTGGTCAGAAAAAAGGGCCAAAAGGCAGAATACAGACCCATTCTGGACTTGAGGGCACTCAACCTGCATATCAAGAAAGAAAGGTTTTGCATGTTGGCGCTTCATCAAATATATCCACATCTCAGGAGGGGAGATTAGATGCGTTCGCTGGACCTACAAGATGCCTACTTTCACGTACCGATACACCACAAACACAGAAGATTCCTGCAGTTCCAGGTGGGTACCACTCACTACCAGTTCAAGGTCCTTCCGTTTGGATTGAAATCAGCTCCCCGAGTGTTCACAAAGTGTTGCAGTGGTAGCGGCCGCACTAGGCCGCAGGGGGGTTTTTGTGTACCCATATCTGGTCGATTGGCTATTGAAACGTCCTTCTCCAGGCTGTGTAAGAAATCGTTTCCAGACCTGCATCGAACTCTGTCAGCGGTTGGGATTACATGTCAACTTCAACAAGTCAGTCTCTCGGCCCACCCAGAAGATTCACTCCCTAGGAGCTCTGCTAGACTCCGAGGTAGGAAAAGTGTTTCCTTCGGAGGAGAGACCGTGTTCTAGAACTCAAAAGTGTCAGCTGCTTCTTCGCAACAAGGTTCAGAAAGTGCGCAAAATTGCCTCCCATCTAGGGTCGATGGCGTCTTGCATTTTTCTGGTCCCAAATGCCAGGCTTCGGATGCGTCCTTTTCAGCAGGATCTGGAGGACAAGTGGGACCAACAGTCAGCTCGCTGGGACGACCAGATTACTTTGTCAGAAACAGTTCGAGCCTCCATTCCGTGGTGGACAAAGAACAGAATATGCAGGCGGGAGTTCTGTTCCATCAACCTCCTCCTGCTCACAAGTTGATCACCGACGCCTCTCTGCAAGGCTGGGGGGCGCACATGGGTCACCTCCAGGTGCAAGGTCTGTGGTCCCCCAAGGAATGTACTTACCACATCAACATGTTGGAGTTGAGAGCAGTCGACCTAGCTCTCAAAGCGTTCCTGCCCTCGATTCAAGAAACATCAGTATTAGTACAAACGGACAACACCACCCCGATGTACTACTAGAACAAGCAGAGGGGAACACGCTCATTGACTTTCATTGGAAGCCCAGCACATCTGGCATTCGCTTCTGAGTCGCAAGTTGTCAGTCACAGCAGTCCACCTCCCAGGAGAACAGAATGTGAGGGCGGACGCGCTAAGTCGGCACTTAGAAGACTGGGTTCTCAACGACGAGGTAGTGGAAGGCATCTTCCAGTCTTGGGGTCTTCCCACCATAGATCTGTTCGCGGACGACGAAAACACCAAATGCCAAGACTTCGCCTCAAGATTTTACCGTCCAGGATCGAAAGGGAATGCCCTTTTGACAGACTGGTCAGGGGAATTTGTGTACGCCTTTCCACCCCTTCTGTTGACCCCCGAAGGTGGTGAGCAAGCTGACATACTCGTGCACAGCGATGATCCTCATTGCCCAGACTGGCCGAGATAATGTTGGTACACGGACCTGCTTCACCGGTCAGTGACTCCTCGCAAGAGGCTGCCATGCAGATCGGACCGGTTATCCAAAATGAACGGGAGGATTCATTATCCCAACCTTCCGTCACTGAGCTTGGCAGCATGGCTCCTAAGGTCATAAAATACGGCCATCTAGGATTGCCTCAGGTCTGCATGTCCATCCTGAAGGAAGCAAAACGTCCTTCCACAAGACATTCTTATGCCTGTAAATTGAAGCGCTTCTATATGTGGTGTATGCAGAATGGTCATCATCCTATTAAGGGTCAGGAAGTTGTTCTTCCTTATTTATTATATCTTGCTAAAGCAGGTCTAAAATTTAATTGTATTAAGGTGCATTTAGCTGCTATAACAGCTTATAGGCGATCACCTTCACAACCTTCTTTTTTCCAGCTGTAAAGGACTTCCTGCAAGGGTTGAAAAAAGTGTACCCTCCAGTGCGCCCGCCTTCTCCGCCCTGGGAGTTGAACCTGGTGCTATCAAAATTAATGGGCCCTCCTTTTGAACCCATTCATAAAGCTACTTTGCAGCATATTTCCTGGAAAGCTGCTTTTTTGGTAGCAATCACGTCGGCTCGTAGGGTGAGCGAAATTCAAGCCCTCTGGTTTAAGGAACCCTATACTGTGTTTCACTTGAATAGAGTAGTACTGAGGACACAACCCTCTTTTCTTTCAAAGGTGGTGTCAGATTTACATGTAAATCCAGCCATTTCTCTGCCCACCTTCTTTCCCAATCCCTCTACTCTAGCTGAGAGGGCTTTGCATTCTTTGGACCTGAAAAGGGTATTAAAATTCTATCTGGATAGGTCCAAGTCTATAGGTAAGTCTGATCGATCCATAGTTGACAAATAGTTGATCAGACCAGGTTGTGCAGCATCGAAACGTTCTATTTCAAGATGGATAGTTTCGTGTATCAAGCTTGCCTACCAATTGGCGCAGTAGACTCAAGGGTTTTCTCCCTAGGCACATTCCACCAGAGGTAGAGCTGCTACTGCTGCTTTTCTCCATAATGTGCCCATGTCTGAGATCTGTAAGGCGGCGACCTGGAGGTCAGTCCATACATTTACCAGACATTACTGTCTTGATTCTGACACTAGAGCAGATACCCATTTAGGCCAGGCCTCATTGCGGAATCTGTTTAACGGCTGAGTTTTCTTGGCTGTTACGCTTGTTTTGGTTGGGTCATGTATTTCTCATTTACCTGCAGGTGGTTGATGGGCTTGCTATTCTATTCAGTGATTATGACTATTGATGAGGATCCCCTGGAAGAGAAGGATAAGTTACTTACCTGTAATCCTAGTTCTCTTCTAGGGGTATCCTCATCAAAGTCATAAGCAACCCACCCGCCTTCCCAGGTAAATGAGATTTGTGTGTTTCTGGCTTATGGTTGAGCCCTGACATCAGGGTTATACAAAGAACAACTGACCTAACTGTCACCCCTGAGGCATGATGGGAACCCAGGGGTCATGGCTGCCTTAAAGGCACAGTGCCAGTTTTTGTTGAAAATGCTTTCATTTTCTGTGCTATTGTTTTTCAATGCAGCCTGTGGCTAACAATGTCTATTTATTAGCAATTTTCAGGAGTTATGAGTATTTTTACTCAAAACACAAAATTCAAGGGCTATTTGATGTAATGTGTTTTTTATTTCCTTGCTATTTTCAGTGTATGTATGAGTAATTACATTGTTTAGCCTCAGTTTTGGGGCTGCATTTTATGTGAGAAAAAATTATATATGTGCATACACATGTGGGGCTGTTTATATGTGATTTACATATATATTTTTATATTGTTTCCGGGGTCCCCGCACGTGGGCGGGAATATTCAGTGCTTATGACTTTGATTAGTATACCCCTAGAAGAGAACTAGGATTACAGGTAAGCAACTTATCCTTTTCTCACTTGCCCGATAAGATTTTGTTTTGGGCATGGTTACTGTCGCCTGATCAGCCGTCATTGTTTGTTACCCATTGTGATGCGATTTTTTTTAAATGGCTGCATCATATATCTTCCCCCCCCCCCCCTCCCCTTTCTTTTGTGAAACCCCAGTGGGGTCTCAATCTCAGTCATACTTATCTGATGTGTGCTCCATTTGAGCTGCTCCACAGCGGTTTCTTACGGCCTCATACCATGAAGATTGTGTTCCTCATTGCCATTACTGTGACAGGGCATGTGAGTGCGCTTCAGGCTCATAAAACCATCTTCCCTAACATGCTGGTTCTGCAAACTAGGTCATCATTTCTGCTGAAATATGTGATGCCTTTTCCAAGAGAGCTCTGAGCTTCTACATATACATACCAAAGAACACCGGATGGATGATCAGCTTTTGTGAGGTTCCCTGGAACGAAATTGTGGCAAAGCTGTGCAGTTTCGTACCATCTCCCACTGGATTGTGCTCTGCATTAAGATCTGCTGCGCATTGGCAAAGAAGCAGCCTCTAGAAAGACTGTGAGCTCATTCTACTAGGGCCAAAGTTACTACTACTGAATCCCTGTCAAAGACATTTGCCAGGCAGATACTAGAGTGTCCCTCCATGAAACACTATTGCCTGGACAACCAAGTTTGCTAAGATTTTGCCTATCACCCACTCAGTCCGGCAGGACTTTCTGGTGTTAGTCCATTCACAGCACACCTCTGATTAGGTACTGCTTTAGTTTCTATTCAAAAGTTGAGGCATCTGCATCTAGAAACTTTCTATCAGAATAAAAAGTGACTTCCCTCAGTAATTCTCTTTCTGATAGTTTATCTAGCCGCCTATTCCTCACCCACCCTCCCATCCTCCCCTTTCGGTTGTTGGCCTCTGTTCATTATGAAGGACCCAAGTCTAGGAATTTGCACACTGATCTACAAGTTTGAATTTGGTGTCATGTCTGGGGCGCAGACAGTCTCAAAAGCAACTGATGACGGCGATCAGGAGTGGCGCGTGTATAGGCCCCACACGTCACTTCCAAAGCGGTACAGCGCTGGTTGTATCCACAGGGTGCCACCTTCCTGCACGCAGAAGTTCTATGGAAAGGTTTCCAGATCCAGTCTGGCACCTGGGAAATATTCGAAAAGTGACAAATCTGTGGCTAGAGTCTCTACCAGAATGTGTTACCGAATGTAAGTAACTTGTTCTTCAGATCCACACAAGATCTGTTTACGGTGGTTGGAGTTGAATCACCACACTAGGTCAACAATCAGGTGTCAAGCACCCCAAGTCCAAAAAAGAGCACAAGGCCACACTTTTAAATGACCAACGTCAATCTCATTCAGTTTCGATGTCTCTGGTGAAGTCCTGCTCCTCTTCCTTGTCTAACTCCTCTATGGGAAAAAAAGCAACGAAAAGATAATTAAGCACAACAGGTCCCCTCAATTTATTTATTTATTTATTTAGAGAATTTGTAAAGCGCGAACTGACACCTTGCAGGCTTCCTGGCGCTGGAAAATACTCTGTGGACGGTAGACCGGGGGAACAGTTGGGCTGACAGTTTATTTGGGGAAGAGCCAAGTTTTGATGCGTCTCCTAAAAGGGAGAAGCTGTGGAGTCTGACGAATGTCAGCGGGTAGGGTGTTCCAAAGCTTGGCCGCGGCTACGCTGAAAGATCGGCCCCCTGTTCTAGTTCTGTTAAATCTGGGTACCTTTACCAGGCAAGCAGAAGAAGAACGTAAGTTTCTCGCAGGTATGTACCATTGGAACAGGGTTTGCAGAGGTTTGGGTCCAAGTCCATGCAGAGCCTTGAAGACAATGCAGAGGGACTTGAATGCCACTCTTTGTTTCAGGGGCAGCCAATGAAGCTCTGTCAGAGCAGCTGTGGCTGAGGCCCTCCTCGTCCAGCCAAGAGCCAGCTTGGCGGCGGCAGATTGGATTCGCTGAAGTCGATCCAGCATCGTAACTGGAGACTCCAGGAGCAGGGCGTTACAATAATCCAGGCGACTGAGTATCGTGCACCTGACTATCGATGCCCTGGCTTGTGCCGGGAGAAGAGGCAAGATTTTCCGCAGTGATCGGAGCAGGGCAGTGCATATCCCCACAGTTTTTGTCACCTGGGTTTCCATGCTTAGGTTGTTGTTCAACATGGCTCCCAGGTTGCGCACAGAAGGCACTGGTAGAGGTTTGACACTGAACTCCGGGGGCCAGAATTCATGTGGGAACTGACGGGGTATCTTAGTGCCGGAGCAGAACAGAACCTCCGTTTTCGCGGCGTTGAACTGAAGGGAGTTACTATGTAGCCATCTGGCCGTCTCTCTTAAGCAGTCGTGGAATGTTGAGAACGGAATGGCACCTTCGCCTTCCCACGAGAGAATGAGCTGTGTATCATCCGCGTAATTGATTGTTTTGACCCCAAATGATTGGATCAGTTTAATTAGCGGTAATAGGTACACATTGAAGAGGATAGGGCTGATGGAGGAGCCCTGGGGGACTCCCTGGGGCACTGCTGCAAAGGCAGACCGGAAAGGGGGGAGAGAGACAGCCTGTCTTCTGTCCCGAAGATAGGAGTGAAGCCAAAGCAAAGCGGTGCCTTCCACTCCCACTTCCATAAGTCTCTGCGTCAGCCTGGCGTGGTTGACCGTGTCGAATGCGGCAGACAGGTCCAGCAGTATCAGAGCCACTGGCTGGTTCCTGTCCGCTCGCATTCGAAGGTCTTCCATGGCAGTCAAAACTGCTGTTTCTGTGCCGTGAGCGGGACGAAAACCAAACTGGTAGTCGTCAAGGAGGTTGTTTTGTTCCAGGTGGGTAGACAGACATGAACTGACCCAACGCTCAGCGACCTTTGCTGGAAATGGCAGCAGGGAAATGGGACGATAATTGGAAAGGCAATCTGGGTTCAGGGAGGGTTTCTTTAAAAGGGGAGTGACTAGTGCCTGTTTCCAAGGGGTGGGAACAAGGCCACTCTGCAGGGACTGATTGCAGATTAGGCGCATGGTGTCAAAAAGATCCATGCCGAGGTTTTTCCATATTTTTGGAGGTAGGGGGTCAAGTGGGGAGCCTGAAGTGATACCAAGCGCAAGTCTTTCAAACTCGACAGCCGGGATCGGGGGGAATGCCTCCATTCTTGCCAGAGGGCCAGAGCCAGGGAGCAACAGGTTCCGAGGGCTGTTGTCTGGTCTCGGCAATTCATTGGTTTCAAATGCGGGGGGTAATTCCAGGTTATGGATAATGGTCTTTATTTTATTAATAAAGAACTCTGCAAGGTCATCGCAGAGGGCTTGGGTGGGAGGCTGTGTGGTGGTAACACAATCCGGGTTGGACAGATTTTTGAGTATTTGAAAAATACTCTTTGAGCTGTTTGTGGCATTGGAGATAATGGAGCAATAGTGTTTAGTTTTGTTAAGGGCAATGGCAGTTTTATACTTCCGGAGGTGTGTTTTCCAGATGGTCTTATGAGTGTCAGAATAATCCTGCCTCCATTTTCTCTCAGCATGCCTACAAACTAGTTTGAGAGCTCTTAAGGAGTCATCAAACCAGGGGGCGGGAGCTCGTCTCTGGGGTTTACCCTTTTTCAGTGGGACGAGGTGATCCGTAGTACTGGAAATCCTAGAACATAGGGATAGATAGTTAGCCTCCACCGATTGAGTAGTAGAGAAAGTGTCCTCTACCTCAAACACAGGGCCATTCAGCCTAAGTTTGTCTAGGACCTTCCAGTCTCTGTAAGGAGGTATGTGACCGTGGAAAACCGGTTTGCCATACCTGCTGCCTACTATGTGAAATTTGATCAGGGCATGATCAGTCCAACACATTGGTAGAATGTCACTCAGAATAGCCAGTTGTGGGGAGGAGAAAATTAAATCTAACTGGTGCCCTGCTATGTGAGTGGGTTTGTCCACTAACTGGGAGAGTTTCAGTCCTTCGCAAGACACTAGCAGATTGTTGAGGGCGGAAACTAGGCTGCCGTTGGGCCAAAGGTTAAAATCGCCTAGGACAATCAAGTTGTTGTGGGAAGTAGCCATATTGGTGATGGTGGTGAGAAGCGACTGCTGCTGAGTAGCGTTAAACGTTCCCGGCGGACGGTAGCAGATCACCGCTGTGAAGGTAGTACCAAGATGACAGTCCATTGAGAGGCCGAATATTTCGGTCCCGACCACTGGGTCCATGGCAATAGTTTTGACTGACCAAGATGCTCTGTAGATAGCGCCGACACCACCGCCCCGCCCTTTGGGTCGAGGGAGATGCAGGATCTTGAAGTCTTGTGGACAGGCCCAGTCCAGATCTATGTTGCAGTCGGAGTGGGTCCATGTTTCCGTGAGGAATAGGACGTCAAGATGATGATTGTCTATGAGCAGGGCGATTTCGTGGGAGTGTTTGGGCAAGGACCTTACATTCAGCAGGCCGGCTGTGATTAGGCCCTTGCGCGCGAAGTCGTGCAGAGGATAGGCGGTGTCTTGGAAGGTCAAGTGCCCCTCATGGGCAAAGTCTCTACGGAGGAGTAGGGCCTCGCGCGTCAAGTGAGGTGTGTTGCTGGTGGACGGGGATATCAGGGCCATAAGTGGCTCACCAGGCGCTGCCGAGGCGCGGACGAGCGCAGACGAGCTTGCCTTAAGCGCGCCTTCGGCGCGCAAACGGCGCTCCCGCTGCGCTCGACCGCTGCGCTTGTGTGGCCGACACATTTATGGCGATGTTGTGGGCGTGGCCTCGCAGGGGGCGTGGCTCGCCTTCGAACCGCGATGGCGGGTGATTTCAGATTCCTGTCTCAGCGCTGAGTTGCCGCTGTCTCAGGAGTGCAAGAAGGTCTGCTGGCGCGTGAGGCAGCGCTTTAGTGCAGGTGCGTTTAAAAGTATTATACACAAAATACAAGTGAATTTTTAAAATGGCGTCAGAGTACCGTCCTCCGGCTTTCCGCCTCAGAGGAGTTTTCAGAGTAAGGTTTAGTTGCGCTGCAGGCAGCGTTTATATAAGCTCCTTGGTGGGCGTGGCCTCGCAGGGGGCGTGGCTCGCCTTCGAACCGCGATGGCGGGTGATTTCAGATTCCTGTCTCAGCGCTGAGTTGCCGCTGTCTCAGGAGTGCAAGAAGGTCTGCTGGCGCGTGAGGCAGCGCTTTAGTGCAGGTGCGTTTAAAAGTATTATACACAAAATACAAGTGAATTTTTAAAATGGCGTCAGAGTACCGTCCTCCGGCTTTCCGCCTCAGAGGAGTTTTCAGAGTAAGGTTTAGTTGCGCTGCAGGTAGCGTTTATATAAGCTCCTTGGTGGGCGTGGCCTCGCAGGGGGCGTGGCTCGCCTTCGAACCGCGATGGCGGGTGATTTCAGATTCCTGTCTCAGCGCTGAGTTGCCGCTGTCTCAGGAGTGCAAGAAGGTCTGCTGGCGCGTGAGGCAGCGCTTTAGTGCAGGTGCGTTTAAAAGTATTATACACAAAATACAAGTGAATTTTTAAAATGGCGTCAGAGTACCGTCCTCCGGCTTTCCGCCTCAGAGGAGTTTTCATGTAGATCCAACTTAAGAGGTAGGTTGTCTTGTTGTAATCTAGCTTCGTGCCTCCACCTGAAGTGCCTGCTCTACAAGTGCTGCCATGTCCAGTACTGGCTGTTTGTTGCCCTTGACATTCTTACACCAATGCCAGCCTATCCAGAATTACCAGAGGATCCAGCTCAGTTTTTCAATGCCATGATGCCACTCCACAAAGGCGCTGGTCCCCCCTGGGGTGATTTTGGGCTCCATGGGTTCCTTATGGGTTCTTTCGAATTTCACTGGTAGGTCCGCCCCCTGCACACGCTCAGCCAATGCTTCTGGTGCCAGCCTGCCTTTCCTAGCTCCAGGCCTGTTGAGCACCCTCCTGCTCAGATGCCAAAGCCAGCACAAACTGCTCACACCACCCCTGGTGACCAATCTTCAGCAGGAGCTTTCGAAGACCAAAGCTATAGCTATCCTCCATAGATCCAGAGATAAACCCAGAGGCTAGCAGAGGAGGCCTGACAAAAGGAAAGTTCTCAAACGTTGCCTGTGCCATTCCAATGCTACTGGCAAATTATGAAGGAGTTATTCAGGTTGGTGTTGGATCTTGGATACGTCTGACCTCTAGAACAACAGCAGCGATGCACCAAATTTACAGTCCTGCTGTCTTCAAACCCAGTTGATTTTCTGGCCCTCCAAAATGTTATTTGGCTAGAAACTTCACCATAGACTGAAATGGAATTACCCCCTGACCCTAGTTCCCCATAGATTACATGTTTTAATGCAGTATTTAGAAAGACAGTGGACGTCTTAGAGCTTCGCTGCCCACAGTAAAACAACCAGCCTCTGCGGCATCATGGCCCTTTTTGCGGTGCTTCAGCTCAGCAACGGAAGTCAAAAGGTTCATTGCCAGTAGGTACAGGCCTGTGCTGGCGGATCCAGTCTTCCTCTCATCCCACCTTCTCACCAAAAAGCCTGGCGGTTCTGGCTTCGTCCTGCACAAAGCAGAATCCATGTATATTTCCTGCAGCCCCTCCAGATAGGTTGTGTTAATTGACCTCCAGTTTTTTTATTCCCTATCTGCTCGCTTTGTATATACACACACTGTACGAGATGGCAAAGTTGGCAGTCCTGAGCCTCTCAGACCACCTGAACGATCACTTTATTCAGCTGGTGATAGGTGGCCAAAAAGTCAGGTCAAAGGGGCAATTCTGATGGATACTTGTAACTGCAAATTACTCATCTTGTAAATTTCCCCCAGGTATTCAACTGGATCTGGTAACTTTAAAGCAGCGAGTGCATCGTTAGGTGGTACAGTGTGGCTCTGCACCAATGTAATTCTGCTCTGGAAGTGAGGAGTGGAGCCACATATCAGCTCCATGATCTCTGATGTTAGTTACTTTCTTTCCGCTACCTCAGACTCAGATCTAGAACTTTGGTCTATTGAAGACCCTTTTTGTAAAAAAAAAGTCATATTTGCAAAGGAATATGTCACCGCCTAAGAAAATAAGGTTCATGCTGTGTAGATACGATCTCAAACAAATATCTGTGAAAGAGCTCACAAAGTATCTTGCTGGTGCCTGGGGTCTGCACGATTTCTGGGCTAATGATGACTTTAAGATAAATTGGTAGGGTGTACAAGACTGCAAGTTGAAGCCGTATATCAAACATCGAAAGACTCTATGCCTTGACTGTTGAATTAGAAGAAGGTTCCATTCCCACTCCTAAAGTTATTCCTGCAGCATGTTATTGTCTAATAAGTCTTTGGTTAAATCCAGCATACTCCTATGATGCAACCCTAACTAGATGTTGTACCTAAGTGTACCTAGCATGTATGTAGGTGTAGAGCCAAGAATCCCTCAAGGATAAACCTCGGCTCCTTTACCTGAAGTGAAAGACTGTGGGACCCCGTCTTGGTCTCGAGATGGACACCCGCGAGGGATGGTAGACCACTGCGATCTCGAGTGTCTGCGTGCAGGAACCTCAGTGTCTTGCGTCAGTTTTTCAGCATGGAAGTCCTTTTTCTCCTCTCCCTGCTTCAGCCAGGATATGGTGTTTGTATACCCAAAGTGGTACCCTCAGGGCATCTACCTTGCTGTTTCATGTTGGACTTAGGATGACGGAAAGAATTACCCTTATACAGAGTTATTATGGAGGAGAAGGTAGTCCTGCTGAGTTTCCAAGAATCCTCATGCATAATGAATGAAGCTAGCTTTCAGGGAAAACCCCACGTCCTGTAAGCAGTACCATAACTAGGTGAAAGGTCAATCCCAAGAACTGTTGTGTAATGGCAGGGGAAAATATAGGTGACATTTTTGGTTGCTACCTGAGCCTATATGGGGGGTACTTATATGAAACATAAGAGGGCCGGGTTCAAATGTAAACTTTACATGACTTGACCACCATTTTCACTTGTGTCTCAAGGCATCTCCAAAACAGTGCCTTTTTGCACTGAGCAGTTCTTGGCATTAATGTTTAAAGAGTAAGCACAATAAATAGTTTAAAGGTTAGTCTTTGGAAGCACAGATCCCACATTTCTTCATGTTCCGTCCACACATCCCTTTTTATGTACCTGTATGGAGAGAAGAAGAGTATGGAATGAGAAACCATTATGTACATTGAGTGGACTTGCATTACAAGGTCCATTCCCAGTGTTTTCCAAAAGCTACCAAGGCCTTGTGCCATCTCTTCTCAATAATATGTGCGGCAAATCCTTCTCAGCAGTGGTGCCAAACCAGCAACAGTATACCAAACTGCTGGTGGAAGTGCCATGAAGAAAAGCTAAGAAGGGGGAAGAGCTACGCAAGCATCCAAGATGGCCGCATAAGCTCCCGGCTCCGTCAACCTCCCTCGCTGGCGGACTTATCCTGAACTTCATCCTGACCTCCCGCCAGACTCCCGTGTGTCTGAATGGTTGCTGAGCCCAGAGGGGCAATCCCGGAGTTTGTATCGCCTTTCTTGACGAAGTTACACCGTCTTTCATTTATGGGCCTCCTCCAGTGTGTAAGCCGGGACCTCGAGTACTGACAAAGCCGGTTTTCAGTTGAACAACATCGGCCGCGGGTGCCCGGCAGAGTCCGGTCTCATCAGAGTGGAACATATTCTCTATCCCGGTGGTGGTTTTCGGTCCCTGCGAATACTGGACGAACAGCGACGAGACGTGGTTGCCGCGGTGGGTGGGGGCCAGGTCCCGGGACCCTGCTGCAGCCCTCAGGGTCCGCGGGTGGGGCCCCCCGCTCTCGGCAGTGGTGTAAAGGTCGCCAAGCCTGTGAGTCGCCAGTCGCTTCCGTCCACTCCGCGCCTGTTGATTTCCCCGGAGTAGCCAGCCTCCGGGGCTGAAGATCTGCTTTTCTATCGCCCACGCGGAGATGGATCGGACGATGTGTAGACCGACCCTGGGGACCGTAATGGCCGCCATCGGGGCTCTTCGCCTGCAAATGGAGGCTGCTCTCCACAATTTGACTGCACGCCTCGAGACTGTTTGTTTGAGACCGGACTCCAGCCATGTGTTAGACCTGCAACATACGCTTACCCCCGCGACGCTTGATCTACCTCGAGAGGATAACCCCGACTATGATCTGAACCTGGTGCCGATTGTGCCCGCACGATTACAGCGCTACGTTACTGGAGCCCCTGAACACCTAGCAAGATCGGCAAAGTCATCGCCCGCACAGGACTCACTTCTTCCTTCTCTTCTGCAGACCACCACTACTATTTTTTGGATTGACTTTCGTGTATCTGATGGATTTCGATACTTAACCTTTTTGACTCTTTTTGATCTCCTTTTTCAACAACACTTTGACTCTTTTGCTACTATATTTGTTCTACTGGATGGGGTTTGTGCAATGGATCGTAAGGGCCAGGGCTGAATTTGACTTGAATTCGGTACGATGACTTTCTTTTGGCTCAGCTGGGTTGTTTCTGTGGGAGTGAGGGCCAGATGGAATTCTTATTGTCTGGGTTTGGTGTGACTGCTATGATCGAAAAGGGATTTGCTGTCTCTGTGGTGCCGGGGGCTGGGCGGGACGGTCTTTTCTCTGTCGGTGACTCCCCTATTGGTTTGCTTATTAGTCTGTTATAACCTGCTGAATACCGCGGTAGGGGATGTCTACTTTTGGCGGGGGGGAGGGGAGTCCGGGAGCCCGTATCGTTTTGTAATACATCTCCTCCTCCATCTTTTCCCTTCCCTGGGGTGTAGTTTAGGGGGTGACAGGCACGCTGCTAGTGGGGTTAGGTCGTAGCCATCCGCAGGGGTGCAGGGTGGGGGGTTGAGTTTTTTATTTTTCCTTTATTGTGTTCTATGACCTTTCTATTTCCCTTTTCCCTTCTTCACAAGAGATGCGGCATCTTCTCCTGATCTTTTTGTCTCTCATATCCGGGTGTCGAATGTCCAATCTGCATATCCTGTATCCCTGGTGGGCGGGTTCTGATGAAGTTTGCTTATGGTTATCTGTATCGTATTGTTTTGCCTCAGCTCTAAGCTGGTATTGATATTTTTCGGATGCCTATAATTGTACTGTATTTCCTCAATTCTTCGCCCGTTCACCGCTGTACTATGTACCACCAAATGACACCCGATATGTACACTTTTACTCTTGTTATAATCAATAAAAATATGTAAAAAAAAGAAAAGCTAAGAAAAGTGAGACACCGAAATAGAATCTGTAGTATAGGGGTGAGAAACAAACACTATTTTCTCTCTATTGGAATGCACTGATTCATTTAGAAAACTCTACCTGTACATCTAATTTTATTTAAAAATCCTCAATCATAGTAGACCGTGAAGTTGAATCCGCTCCTGAATGGCTGCAATGAACGAATGAATGAAACAAGATTTATAGTGCGCAACTTAGCCCAAGGGCATCAAGACGCTAGGCAAAGCCAAACCAAAACAGCAAGTCTCAAAGTTACCGGATCCATGGCTTAGAGATAAGCCTCATGGAACAGCCAAGATTTTAAATCCCTGCGAAACAAAGGCAGAGATGGTTGTATCATCAGATCGAGCGTAAGGGAGTTCCAAAGCGTAGGAGCCAGAGAGGACAAAGCTTTCCCCCCATCTGGCCTTGGCAAATCTAGGCACTCTGAGGAGCTTTTTGGTAGACGATCGAAGAGCTCTGGTTGGAAGGTAGGGAACAAGAAGAGACCTGATACCCTCCGATCCCGAGCCATAGATGGCCCCATGGGCTAGGCAGAGAAGCTTAAACTAAATCCTTGCCTGAATGGGCAGCCAGTGAAGGTATTTCCTTGTCATAGAAACTGAGAAGAGCCTAGGAAGATTGAGCAACAGCCTACTTGCCGCATTCTGGACAATCTGTGGACAGAGCTCTTATTCATGCCCACGTATAGTGCATTACAGTAGTCCAATCTTGATGATACTAACGCTACCGTCACCTGCTTCCTTGCTTCACAGGAAAGATATGAACCTATCTTTCTTAGGATCCTAATGATCCCACAGCATGTGGATACGGTCCTGCTAACCTGAAGGTCAAATGAAAGGGAAGTGTTGATCAGGACCCCAAGGTTCCTGGCCGAGTGGGAGGGAAGAGGACAATCTCCCAGGGAATCTGGCCACCAATCCTTAGACCAAATATCGTGGCCACCGCCAAAGATCAGGACCTCGGTCTTTTCTCCGTTAAGTTTTAATACGTTTTGCACCATCCAGCGGGAAACTGCCTCCATACAGGTTTTAAAATTGAGGGCGGAGTCATTCACCGACTGAGTAAGAGAGACCATGATTTGGGTGTCGTTGGCGTAAGACAACACCTCAAATCCATAGGATCTCACCACCTTGGCAAGTGGGGCCACGTAGATATTAAAAAGGGTGGGACTTAAAGAAGATCACTGGGGGACCCCACATTGCACAGGAGAGGGATGAGACAGGAAATCACCCAGTTTAACTCTCTGCTCCCTTTGATGGGGAAAAGAAGCTAGGAGTCTAAGGGCAGGGCTCCCAACACCCATCTCTCCCAGCCTGGAAACCAGGATGGAGGGGGACAGGGTGTCAAAGGCCGCTGTCAGATCAAGTAATACCAACAGGGTGATCTGGCCCCTGTCTACTTTCGAACTGATGTTATTAATCACCACAGTCAGAGCTGATTCGGTGCTGTGGGCTCTCCGAAAACCGTGCTGTGAAATATCCAAGAGGTTTGAATCGCCCAGAAAGGTGGTAAGATGCTGATTGAGGTGGACTTCAAGTATTTTGGCTGGGGCAGGAAGCAGGGAAATGGGTCGATATTTTTTCAAAACCCCCGGATCCAATGAGGCTTTCTTCAAGAGAGGCTTAACCACCGGCAATTTCCAAGGAAGGGGAAAAACCCCCTCCGTAATGGCAAGGTTAAGCACCTCTAGAAGAGGGGGCAAAATCACCTACCTACAGCTCTTCAGGATTTTCAAAGGACCGGGGTCCAGGGGAGAACCTGATTTTGATCCTGTCGAGAAGGCGATTTGATTCTTCAAGGGTAAGCAGAGGGAAGGTGAGAAGGCTAGGCCCAGGCTCAACAGAGGTCAGTGCTACCCTCATAGGAGAAGGCGAAAGGGGGACCACGCGTTAAGCCCCTGATTGAGGGTAACCAGGGAGCTGTGTATATCAGCAATTTTAATATGAAGAAAGGTGGAAATCTGATTACAAAGCTCCTGGGATTCAACTATGGAATCCACCTTCTGAGTGGCTGAAAGAGAATCCATGATCTTAAAGAGCTCCCTAGGGGAACTCGGAGAGCTGGTCAAACTGTGGAAATAGGACTTTTTTTCCTCAATGATGGCCCTTTTATACTCTTTCAGAAGATGTTTGTCGTTGTTTGTTCTCGGTGGAGTCCAGATTAGCGCGCCAGAGCCTTTCTTGCTTTCTGCATCCTTGTCTTAGTCCTCTAAGTCTATCAGAGAACCAAGGAGCAGAAGGGCTCTTCCTGGCAGAATAGTGAGGTTTAGCAGGGGCTAAGATGTCTACCGCCCCAGCGATGGAATTAAAGAGGTCTGCTGCAGCTAAGTCAGTATCCTGGTTGACAAGGGGACTGAGGCTATTCAAGAGCGGTGCAATCGCTTCGTTGTTAATATGTCTAAAACTCCTTCTGAGTTGCCATTTCTTTGAGTCAAGGACAGGAGGGGAAATATCGCCTTTAAGCTCAAATGGCACCACAAATGATCAACCAGTGACATTAAATTATATTTACCATTGAAATTGGACTTTATGCACAGATTCTTTTGATACCTTGAAGTGCCAACTCTAGTAGTCTCATCAGAAGTTAGCCCGGCTGAGATGTCAACCTGTAACTGCACTCTCCAATAAGGCTACTAGCCTTTTAACAGTAAAAACGACATTGGTGGTTTTTACTGTTAGGGCCTTAAAAGCTTATAACTACAGGGCCAACCCTTAAGCATAATGCACCCTACCTTTAAAGCTCCGTAGGCCTGCTATAGATGTGACTTAGAAATGTTGAGAAGGAATGTTTCGGTTTTGCCATTGCTTGAAATGGCACAATAGAGATAGCAGTTTTAGAACTACTCTACCAGCCAGCAATGGCCGGCTCGGAAACATGCTTTTGTCTTGTCACACTCTTGGTGGCACAACTAGTGCTGCAGTCCACTAGAGACACTTTAACTTACAAGCCCTAAGAACCCCTGTTACCATATACTATGGACTTAAAGTCAAGTTATGGCAATTTGGGGGTAAGCCAATTAAACATGCAGCTTTTTATAGATCAGAGCACATGCAGTCTCCTGATTACCCGGGTTCAGGGCATTTCAGTCTCACTACATCATTGCCTAGTAGACTGAGTCAAAGAGTGGAGGTGAACCTGCAAAACGCCTGTTTCTTCACAGATAGCAAGAACTAGAACATCTCCGTGGTTTGGATGCTTCTTCATACACTGGTCTGGATTCCCCTCCTGGCCCTGCCACAAAAGAAAGTGTCTCCTTTGCTGTCATTATGTGGAGGATGGCAGAAGTACTAGACTTACAACTCCCTAGTATGAAGGTGAAGACTAATGTTATGACTCCAGCCTGATTAGGAGCCTACAAAATCTCTATTACCATTCAATGAGGCTCTCACAGATACCATTTTGGGTACTTGTTAGACACCATGTTTGGGAATGCTAGTTAATAGGCAAGTCATTCTGCGCCACTAACCAGCGTCGGGCGACCTTGACTTTCGCACACTTCACGCTTGAGAGCTTGGTGGTGCAGGTGTCTACTATTAAAGCTAATCAAAACTCCTTCACCACCACTCCACCTGATCAGGAGAAAGAAAATCGAGACATTTGACCAGTGCATCTTTAACTCCATGAGCGTTGCGCTGCGCTGCAATGAGTAAACACTGTGGTTTTCAAGGATGCTGTTCTCATGGGACATGCCTAAAGATTTACAGCAGTTCCAGATAATCATAGGGCGTCCCTGAGCCAAGTTATCTAGGATGGTTTTGGCTCTACTAAATTGTGATTCACTCTGGCTTGGTCATGACCCACTTTTTAGGTTGGGCGATTAGTATGATAGTGTCACTTCAGCACCATGCCTGGATCAGGCCAACAGGCGTCTTCAGGGATGTCCAGGCATCATTACTGCAAATTGAAAATGCTCACGCTAGCCCAGGTCCTGGCTGACAACCCCGGATACTGCATGGTGGTGGTGGCCTTGCAGAGCGCTTATTTCCATATCCCTGTGTATTGACCTGAAGTTCATAGCAGACCAGGAGCATTTTCATTTCACAGCACTCCCTTTTGGGTGTTCAGGAATGTGATGGTAGCAGTAGGCGCAGTACACCTTCGGAGGTTGTGGTTACCAATCTCCCCTTTCCTCAATGAATGGTTTTTGAAGGCAGACGCAGGCCAGGCAGTCGTCAACTACCTACAGATGACTGCAATCTAAATATTATTTATGTTCCTTAATAATGTCCGGAAGTCACACCAGATTTCTTTGCCAATTCTCCATTACCGCCTCTCCACGAACCCTGATTTGACAGTGGTGATGGGTGCATCTTTTCTGGGTTCAGGAGTCTGGGAGAAGTAGAGATCAAAGGCCTCTGGTCCAGCGGAAACTCAACTCTACATCAATTTGAGCTGAGGGCAATTCTCTTGCCATTGAAGACCTTTGTGCCTACCATCAGACGAAGGCTGGTGCAGGTGCTCGTGGCCAACACCACTGGCATGTGATACTGCAGCAAGCAGGCAGGGTGGGGTATTGGGTCCTGTGCCAGGAGACTCTACACCTCTAGAAGTGTCAGGCCAGCCAGGGAATTTCTGAGGTCGTAAACCACCTGGCAGGATCTCTAAATGCCACTGTGGACTAACTCAGCTGCCATCGCTTAGCAGGGCACGAATAGCAGTTTCACCCGCAGGTGGCACAAAGGATTTTCCATCAATGGGGAAAACCATGGATTTATTTTTCCTCACCACATAGAACGTGCAATGTCTGCACTTTAACAGGTTGAAATTCGCAAGACTATTTTCTCTTGGAGACACAAGGGTTGGGTTTCAGGACTACTTTTTGCCTATCTGTCACTGCCGTTCATGCACCAACATCGGAAGGTGATCAAGATTGGCAGGGCTCAGTCCTCTTAGTGGCACTGGATTGGGCCAGGAAAGTGTGTTCCTTAAACTCCTGGCCATGAGCATCTGTCCTTGCGCCAAGCTGCCGCTACGGGAGGATCTTCTGGCACAGCAGCAGGGCAGGGTGCTGCACCCAGACCTGCGCAAGTTGTAACACCATGCTTGGAGACCGAGCAAAGGCAATTGATCTCATATAACCTTCCTCCAGAGGCCGCTAATGTCACCCTTGCTTGGAGACGGCCCTCTGCAAAATCAATGCATTCAAGCTGTTCGGACTCATTTGTGGCTAGTGTGGCGCCCACCAAATGGATCCATTGCAAGCCAAGTTGTCCCTGGCCCAGCATGCTTTTGCTTTGGGCACTGTTGAAGGCTGATCGTCATTCTTTTTTTCCAGCTCAATCACTCTGAGGAAGAGAGGATCCATCCTATGGACCCTAATAGAGCACTAATCTTTCACATAGATCGCACCAAATGGATGGACAATCTGCACTTTTTGGGCTTCTCCGGGGAAAAGAAAGGAAGGCACTGCAAAAACGGACGAGCTCCTGATGTTAATGTTAATGATATTTATAAAGCGCACAAATACCAAAGACGGTGTCTCGGCGCTAAAAAACCGTGAGCAAACCCCACCTAGCACACCTCACTGAAACAACCAGGTTTTCCAGTTTTTTCTAAAGCTCAAGAGAGCTGGCCTTCCTGATCTCGGGAGGCAGCAAGTACCACAGCTTTGAAGTGCCATACTGAAAACTCCGCCCCCCCCCATGCATGGTCCGAATTTTAGGCAACGCCAGTAATTTTGCACCCGTAGAACAGAGCTGTCTGACTGGCTGGCTGGTACCACACAAAGAGTTCCTGAAGAAACAACGGGCCCTTCTGTGTCAAGGCTTTAAAGGCCACACAGAGCGCCTTAAATTTGATCCGTTGCACCACTGGAAGCCAGTGCAGCTTCCGGATTTCCCCTGAAATGGACTTATGCCGGGGCAGGCTCAGCAAAAGACGAGCCGCCGAGTTCTGCACTACCTGAAGTTTCTTCAGGCACTGCTTTTGGGCATTCAAATGAAGCCCGTTGCAGTAGTCCAGCTTGGCCTGTATGAGAGAAGTGATGACCACTTTCTTGGTTTCCACAAGAATATAAGGAAGTACCTTTTTTATCGGGAAGTGAGAAGCTGACACGATGGCATTGGTCAGCCAACAGACTGATGTTGTCTGATGGATTGTTCTCCTTATTAAGATCTGCAAAGACTGGTTTAGAAGCGGCTTCCAGAAGTTTTACAGGCTCATTCCATCAGAGGTAATGCTGCTACCACTGCGCTGTCACCTGGTGAGCCTGTCCTGGATGTTTGCTAGGCAGCTGCTTGATCTTCAGTGCTTTGGTTCACTAGGTCCTGCAAGACTTATTGTGCTGAGCCAGTTCGCAGACCTACTACGTTGGGGGGGTACTACTAAGGTTTCTGCTCACAAGGTGAGGAATCTGCATTTCGAAGTATCCATCAAAATAACTCATTACTTACCTTTTGGTAACTATCGTTCTGGTGGATACTCTTATCTAACCACAGATTCTTCGCTGACCCTCCCAATTCCTCTTTCTGAGAACTGGGCTCTTTTTCCACCAAAACGGCTCGAATTTGGCGATCTGCACACTAGTAATTCCCAATCTACCTGTAGGGTCTGATTTTGATGGCGCAAACAGCCTAAGAAAACAGTTAACATCAGCGTGTATGGGTGATGCTTTTTATGTGACTTCGGTAGTCACCTCCATAGCAGATTAACATTGACACGGAGCTGCGCAACGCCACCTACTGGTGCGCAGGAGACCTGCTTTAAAGTTTCCGAATCCAGTCTGACGCCTCAGGAATATTGACAAGGTGTGAAATCTGCGATTAGATTGAGCAACCATCTGAAAGATTGTTACCAACGGTAAGTAACTTGTTTGCCTGCACATTGTAGATTATTTGGCTAGGGCAATGGGGTTCTCAGTAGCCCTGAGGAGGCATGAATGGCCTTGGTTCCCCTGATTCACTGGGGACATGCAGGCAAACCTTAAGGATAATGCTATTAACTCGCCTGTTTGGAAACAATTTTGATTTGGTCTTGGAGACTTTCAAGGCTATTAGGGGTGCTGCCTGTTCCCTTGTCCGCCAGTCTATGGGCTGGAACTACAGCCAGTTGCAGGTGTTTCAAGGATTCTCTCTGGGCTTTCCCTTTAAGCAGCATCAGCCGTCTCACCTCGTCCAACAGTTTAACCAGCTGCTGTTTCAATACAGAAGCAGGGGCAAAGAGAAAGGTCATCAAGGCCAAAAGACCTTTAACCCCTCCACTGCACCAGCATAAAAGCAGCTTCTCCTTGGAGGAGCTTCTGCAGCCAGTTGTAAAGTGAGGTATCCTCCTTTCTACATGCCTGAAAGGCCATCACGTTGGAGCACAGGGTTTAGCAAATTGTATAAAATGGATACGCCCTGCCCTTTGGGGAAGAGATCTGTGAAATAAGGTGGGCAATTTGGGGAGAGAGAGAGAGAGAGAGAGAGAGAGAGAGAGAGAGAGAGAGAGTGCTAGAGTGCTAGAGAATAAGACAGACAATCATTCAACCTATGCTATACTTGGAGGGATGAAAGTTAAGGGGAGGATCATTCAATAGAATGAAAGAGGGAACATATTTAAAGTCAAGGTAAATTATTTATGCAGAGTTTTAGAAATCTAGTGGAATGAGGCCTTCGGAGATAGTATACAGTCTGAGACTGTAGTGTATCGTAGCCCTTGTATAGCGATTGTCGCTACTTTGTGAAGCGCTGACACCTATTCAAATTGATAACATCCTACACCCTTGATGTGTGTGGATGGAAGTATGTTGTCTTGGCTTTGAGTCTTTTAGGGAAGTATTTTTCTACTTTCTTACTGATGACCATCTTTAATGGACTCACAGGCAACCCACCCTCGTCCCTGCTAAGAGGCTCACATGCTATTTATTCCTGCTAGTGTTTTCAAATCTTAACTATTGTGACTATAAAGCAATTAATCATGCAGTTCAGTAAAATGATATTTCTTACCACCAGTCCCACGGGGTTAAAAAAAAGGCGTTCATTGATGTCTCAGGCATGACAGAATAAATTATAAACTTGCAGCTCAAAAAATGTCCCTCAGTGACCGCAATCCTGCTTGGAAAAGTGGCTCAAGAGATTGAGAGAGCCCAGGATGTTAAGGAATGCAGTTTTCAAGCCACTTTGAAGTAGCAATAGGACAACATGAGCAGATATCTGTGGAGACTTCCTGTACATATGGCATTTGGTAGAAATCTGAACCATGATGGCTTCTGGTGGGAGTGGAGTTCCAAGCACCCCAGCCTCATTGGCTTCAGTTTGTGTCCTTTTCAATGAGGTGGACTATCTTCACGAGTAAATGCTCAGTTGGTTCTATTGCTTATTGGTGTTGGGCACTGCTATTGAAGGCCAGCTCTAACTGCATTGAATCTGACTCGTTAAAAGTTTTGAAGTTCTTATTTTAAAAAACGTGACTAGGATACTGCAGACACAGGCTTATGGATCGAGGACGAATAGCCACATGGAGAACTTAGATTACAAAAAGTAACTTTTGCTTATTCATGAAGTTCGCTGAATGCATCAAAGTAAATAAGCGACACATTTTTTTCACATTATTTTTGTTAACATGATTATTGATAATCCTTCATTTACTCTGAACTCCTTTTTACCTACTTGTCTGAATACGTTCACCTAAAAGTTCATTCTGTATCAGTTGACCTAGTGGCATTGATTTGTTGTTGAGTAAAGAAACGTCTGTTTCTCTTCCTACAGGGCAAGCTGTGGAACTGGTATTTGGAGTATCTCTATATGCAGGGAATGCAGGGTTTGAAACTTTTCATTGAAAGCAGTGTCAATCGGGTTTCCACCATCTCCCAAACCCAAGCGGCATCGGAGGGCCTTCGTTCTTTGCATCACTCACAGAAATAGTCAATTTAATGTTTCCCGAACATTGGACAAAGATGTTCACAGGAACTATTTTTTCGAGTACAGACGTTTTCCATTTTTGACTCACATAAATTGAAGTATTCCATGTACATAACCCATCGGCTGAAAGATTCGGAGCAGCTGCAGCTTTTGGCTTTATTTATCACTATTCTGCGCTCATGCTTTGGAGTCATTACAAACTGATCGTTTCTGCTTTCAGTGTTATTTCTGAAATGTAATATTTTGTATTTAACATGCAGGTATGCTCATAATTGTAAACAGTGTAAATTTGTACTTAATGTAAAGTTATTTTGTAATGGCCTTCCTATGGAATGCATCAGTTTTATTCCTTAACTCAGATCAATTGGTGGATCCAGTATATTGTGTACATACTTAACTGGAGTTCATGGAGTCTGATTCTGTGATTGTCTGAACTGGCTTCAGATTCGAGTTCCATTTTCGGAATCCAACAGAGGTATCAGGAGATACCAAAGAGGTCCCTTTTTAATAGCAATTGATGTAGTGGGATTGGTAGAGAGGTTGAAACTGTCTATTTGGACATAAAAGCGATGAGATTTGGAACAACCGTACTACAGTGTGCTTTTATATGTGCAGCAGCTATCAATAATACACACATGCCATATGCGCTCCTTGTGGAGTGTTCCGTGTTGTGGCTTGGAATGTTCAAAACATCTCATTTTAACCCTTATTCAACAGATGGGTTCTAATGAATTAATATCATGTGTTCTTTTATATTATCCAGAATGCGTGTGTGTGTGTGCTCCTGCTTTACCGCTTCCACACGTGCACGGACACAGCTGGATTCTGTTTTTAAAATTTATGAACAGAAGGCTCTGGCGTGTTTCTGTAGTTTGCACCACCTTGCTCACATAACATAGACGCCATTAAACATGTATAATATACTGTCATGGATACCACACATGGCGGCATGGACATAGTGAAAACACTTTTACTTTCCTGATTTCATCACGAGGAAAGAGCGTGCTCTGTACAAAAATTATATTAATGTGCAAATATGAAATTAAATTACAATATACAAATTTTCTTTGTATACATCTCTACCACAGATGTCTTCAAGAAGACTTTTTGTGCATGTTAATAAATAAATGTGCAAAACTTCCAACTCAGCAGTTTTTTTTATTCATCATACTCCATTGTGATCAAAGGTTATTCATAACGGTCTAGTGCCTTCAGTTCATCTAATGTGTTGGGAACAACCGAAGACTTCCTATCAAAACATGGCATGTCCCAAGTGGGGAAAGCACTATAAATCTTGAACATGATAAAATTCAATTCACCAGCATCACACTCTACATCAAACTCAACTTCATGTTCCCAGTGAGCACCTACTCGATATCGTATTAAAAATTAAGCATTCTTCTTCCTACATCTCATGTTAATGACCAAATCTTCTCGTTCTTCGATGACCAACACAATATTCTAAAAGACCACCTTCGTTATTATACACACACTTGATCATCTAAGAAGTCAATATTAGCCAACAAAGGGCTCAAAGTGCTTTAAGGCAACAAAATGTAGTGCCCAATATGTGCCAATCTACCCATGGCTAATGCACCAGAAGAATGTCCGCATCGAATGACTCACAAGTGAAGATATCATTCTTCATCCGAATTTAAACCATTCAGCATTTTACTGTTTAGAACAATTATATAGCGAGGTTCTAATCTCAGTAGCTTTAGTTCCCTGTTGCCTCCTCTGACATGTCTTGCGACAGAGCCTGTAATACAATTAACTAGGTCGGCTGCATTGCCCCCATGTTTCTCATGAATATGGCAGGCAACTGGGTAACTCTTGTCCCCATTGGCTATGGCTCTAAAGTGTTGTAATACTCTAACATGTACCATATGGATTCTTGTTTATTTCTGGACTGCGCACTACCTGTTCTTGGCGCATAGATTTTGCCCGTCTGAAAGTCAGAAGGGTCTTCCTAGGGGCAATTTGGCCAATTCACCGGTCGTTCTTAATGAGAGGCTAGTGTGTCGATAGGATTCCCCTTAGTTTCTGATGATAAACAGAATATTTTGTGATCATTCTCAGTTGACCTGAACCAGCTTGATTTTGGCTCCCTTTCTTGAACAGTAGTGTACCTTTCTGTTTTGAATTGGCTTTCTTTCTAGCTCTATCCAGAACTTCCTGATTGTATCCTCTAGCTTGGAATCTATCGTTGAGTTCTGTCTGTACTTCCTTTAGGGTAGTCTCATCACTACAGTTCCGTCTCATGCGAATATTCTCTGCATAGGGGATACTGTTTTACAATTTTGTTTGATGAAAGCGGCCTGAGTGGAGAATAGAATTACCTGCTGTAGGCTTTCTGAATGTTTTTGTATGGATTTGATGGTCTTTTACAGATATGACTATCTATAAAGTTTACCTCTGTTGTGCCTATTTTCGTTTTGAAAGATTGATTCATATTAAGTTTGTCTGCAAATGACTTTGCTGTATCCAGTGTGCCCTTCCATAGTATAAGCAGATCACCTATATAACGCGTCCAAAGGACTACGTTCTCAAACCATTCCTGGGTGAAGCCCACGGCAAGCACCGACTCCTCCCACCAGCCCATATGCAGGGTGACATAACTGTTGGTGAAGCAGGTGCGCATAGTCATCCCTCTGACTTGCTTGTATGTTTCTTGACCAAACTGAAAAAAATATTCTGAAGGCACCATTTTGTTATTTCGAGAAGCATCTGTATGTGCTGGTGTGGATGTATAGGTCTAGCATCTAGAAAATGCTTCAATTTCTCTTATTTAACAGAAAACAAAGGGCGATAGAGGGGAAAATGCTTAGGCTCACCCTCCACAGTTTGTACAAGTTATGAAAACCTCTGAACCAGAGATCAAGAGCCTAGCTATGTTATAATCCTATTCACAACGCTCATTGGGGTTGGAATAATGTGTATAGTAGAAGAAAAGGAAAAATTGTTCTTTTTCTTAGTGTCCCGTCACTCACCAGGGTTGCCCCACGGTAACATGCTTCATCATGGGGGCCATCCCAGTCCTCTACGGGCTGGGGCGTGCTACGACTTGCGAACTACGTAGGAGCACTTAAATTAGACTATGTGTGGTCCGAGAACTGTGATGTGATGGAGTGGGATATGTGTAAGTGATTTAAAATACCTGCCTAGTAAGCTATAAATGATTTATTCTTGCTCCTAGGTGGTAGAATTAAAAACGGGTTAGAATAAATAGGGTGCCTAAAGAACAATGAGTTTAGGTGTACCTATTAGTTCCTATCTGTCAACATGTTTCGAGCGTCCCCCAAGCTCTTCCTCAGGACTACACAGGGACCAGCCCTGTGTTCGCCACTCCTAATAATGCCCAAATGAGCTAATAATGAAAAAATAGAAAATAAATCAATTCAATGCTGCAAGGGAATAAAGCATGCATCCAGTACCTACGTAAGAAAATAATCATGTGGTATCTGTAAGAAAGAACACAACATAGTGGTTAAGGGGTAGCAAGACCCCTCAGGGTATGTACATATATTTCACACACAACACATAAAACATATGATATATGCGCCATCTTATCCATAGTAGCCTGATGGCGTGTGTATAAACAAACGTTTTGATGAAAGAAACGTGGTTAGCACCTCGTGAAACCATTCATACTTCATACACACAGAACTGTTCAATTTACATACATGTTGCAGGGCCTAACTTTGCCCCATGGACTCGGAGGAATTTTATCCCATCAATCTGGTGGTTAAAAAGAAAAGGGAAAAATTGGAATAATATCGAGTTAGTGGATAAAGGCTAATTGTGAAGGCAGCGGTCCCCCGGGACCTCCGGGGTCAGCAATCCCACTTACTTGATTACAGGATACTAGTGGCCGATTCACCTACTCTCTAGCCTCCGGACCGAATGTTAGAGAAACGGTGCCGGGAGGTTGCTTTTGTATTTTATTTCCTCATTGTCATGGAGTAGACCGTATGGTTAGCTAAATGTTCATGTCTCTTTCGGCGGCCATCTTGTGTGACACCAAGTATGTGAAATTTCACAAGCACAAGAAGTCTTTCTCTCATGACAAGGTCTATCCGTATATTAAGGAGGACTATACCCCTTCAGGAAGAAACCCTGGCTATAACACGGATAGTGAGGGATTTGCCACTGGATCCGACACCTCGGATTCCAGCTATAACCGCAACCAGCCCAGAAACAGGAGACCAAGAGGAGGCCGGATGAGGAATAGTGGAGGTTTTGGATGGTCACCTTATCAAGGGGCATCACCATATGGCCCTCCACCCCAATTCTTCTACGGTCCTCCACCTTTCCATCATCCGTATCAACAGCAACCCTATCCTGTTTGGGAGAATACACAAGCCCTAGAACTTCAACAACAGCCTTTTTTAGGGAGGGGCAAGATGCCGCAAAGAGGAACATCGAGAAGAGGCCAATAAGTGCAATGGGCACAGCCACTAGAAACAGGCAGGAGCCACACACGGAGCAGGGGACCGGTGAACATACCGTCAACCAGCAACCATTGAGCCTGGTAGTTAACCTTTCATTCATCACTCTGACACAGGATCAAACCAGTGTCTTAGAAAAGGGCTTGGATTTTGTACCTACGGCTGTATTAGACAAATTCAAATTGTGCTGCGAGTTGAAGGAATTCATCCGCAGAATTAAATTGGAAGTATTCTTTAAGGACAAAGCACAACCAGAGGTGACCACTAACGATACAGGGTTGAAGAAAAAAAATCAACATTTACTCCACCCACAGCCAGCATGCCAGTAGAGCTCCTGGCTTTCGAAAAAGCTGTTTTCAAAGAGGTGGCTGAATTAGATACAAGAATGATCAAAACCTTTCATAACACAAGCAAAAAAGAGAAGGAAGCTATACAGCAACTATCAAAAGACACATCCTTAACAATAAAACCAGCTGATAAGGGTGGTGCCATAGTGGTACAGAATACAGTAGACTACAATCCAGAGTGCCTCCGCCTCCTAGCAGACCAACGGAACTATGAGATCATTGAAAATGACCCGACAGAACGTCTAAGGATTGAGATTGCGAGTATGGTAGAGGAATCACTGATCAATGATTGGATGTCCAAAGAAGAGGCAGATTTCCTTGAAAACAAGCATCCCATCACTCCCTAATTTTATATGATTCCAAAAATACACAAAAGAATGGAAAAATGCCGGGGAGACCGATTGTCTCAGGGATAGGTTCAATTTTAGAGCCACTTCCCAAATTTGCTGATGCCTTCCTAAGACCACTAATACAACAAACAGACACATACCTTCAGGACACTAAGGCCGTCCTTTGCCTTATAAAAGACCTAGACTTCAACCCAACCACCCAGATATTGGTAGGACTCGATGTAGAGAGTCTATATACAAGCCTGCCCCAGAAGGAGACCCTAGAAATGCTAGAAGTCTTGTTCTGTAGTAGGGGATCTCTGTGTATAGTCATAATCTAGTGAATAGGCCCACTCATGTGCGTGGACCCCGGCAATCAAAAATAATCTCTTAAGTTGTCAAAAAATGCAGAACTGCCAAGACACTTAAGAGAGAATTTAAAGACAAATAATGCAGCCTATATCCACAGGCTACACTGTCCAGTACTTCAACTAGAAATTCCACCAAAAAACAACCCCACAAACAGCACAGCCTGCCCAGTTTCTTCTACAGAAAAACTTGCCTCTACCAGTAAAAGCCTCTGGAATGATAGAGAGGAAGGCATGGACAGACAAGCCCCATAGGCTGCCATTATGTGGCTTAAATAGGATACTGTGCCTTTAAGAGAACTTTCCAGAACTTCTCCCAGTATCCCAGAATGCACAGCAGGTCCCATTTACTTTCAGTTCTTTTTTCCTGCTCCTGCTAACAGGACCCTGGTGCATTGAGCTCTCCCTTTTTCAAGGGTTTAGTTGAATTTTGTGCACTTTTGGCTAAAAGTGTTTTCAGTTTGTGTACTTGGTGTTTCCCTTCCCTCCTGTGTGTTTGTTCAGGCTTTTTAGGGCTCTAAAATGCCTGCTCTATTCGAAAAGTGCCCAGCATGTGGAAGAAAGAAGGCCAAGACTGATCCACACAATGTCTGCATCCTCTGTCTCCCTGAAGCACATGTCCCTGAAGAATGTGACATCTGTCAGACCTTTTCATCAAGGACCCTGAGGGACAGGCTGAAGATTAGGCTTCAAGGCCTAGAGGAGAGACGGCTGCAGGTGGGTCTGGGCAGGCTGGGAAGGCCACCTCTGCCTCTGCTGAGGCCTCTGGGGGGCTCCCCAGAGGCAGGAAACCCAGAAAACAGTCCCCGTCTCCGTCGATTGCATCGACGACGATGTCGAGAGGGATGACGACTGTGTGTTCCCCATCTCTCCGGGTCGAGGCAGCGTGAGAAGTCGACGTCGAAAGGCCTGGGTAGGCCACCGTCGAAATCGACGGCGTCTTCGTCGAAGAAGGACTGACGGGCACCGGCGCTCGCCGTCGAAGCGACACCGCCGTCTAGTGGACGGTTGGCGTCGAGGGGCTCCTCGACGTCGAGGACCTCGGACAAGCGGTCGGCGCCGAGGAGGAGCCGGCGCTCATCGTCGAGGACTGCACGTTCGACGTCGCGGAAGTGGCGTTCGGCGTCGAGGAAGAAGCGCTCGACGTCGCGGAGGCGGCGTTTGACGCCAGAGTCGCGGAGGCGACGTTTGACGCCGAAGAAGCGACGCTCGATGTCGAGAAGAAAGAGGTCGGCGTCTTTGAGGCTTTCCAGCTCTCCTAAGCGGCGCAGAAGGATTTCTGGCGCCATAAGTCACGCTGGGTCGGGTGGAGGACGCCTGAGACGGCGATCACCTACTGGAGGGGCTGAGTCACAGTCTCCTCCCCCCAAAGAAGTCACCGGGCTCGGTGTACTCGGTGGTTTATACACCACCTTGGCCTAAGACCCCCCCACCTCCTTTACCTAGAGAGGATCCTCCCATCAATCCTCCTCTTCCACCACTTCCTCCTGCAGGGCAACCACCACCACCGCTTCCGCCACGTGGGCCTGCTCCTCGGTCGGAGATGCCTTTTCCTCCTCAGAGGTCTGTGTCTCTGCCTCCGCTACCTACACCGCCTAAGGGGACTCCAAAACCACTACCCCAGGATAGGCCAAGGAAGACGCCTCCACAGAGGCCTGCGGAGTGTCCACGTACTGGGAGATCGCGCTCTCGTTCCAGGAGAAGGGAACGATCGCGCAACCGGTCATCCACACGGTCGAGACGACGCCACAGGAGGTGCAGGTCTCGTTCCCAGACAAGGTCTTCGGGGACCAGGGACTATTCTCCGACGTTGTCGGAGTCACCGGAGACAAGGGTGTCACCGCTTGACGAACTGGTGTCCTTTCATGATGTCCTTTTACGAGGTGCAGCGAAGTTGGGCATTTCGTTGACGGTGCCCACGCCCAAGACATCGGTAATCTTCGAGATGCTTCACCAGAAACATCTGTCTCGGCCATTGCTACCACTGGTACCGGGCCTGGTGGAGCCGGCAATGGACCTTTTCCTCACCCCGGCGGTGACTAAGGCGGCCCCCTCGAGACTGCAGAAAAAATACCGGGCTCCCGACTCTGATCCGGCTTTTCTAAGGGTGGAAACTCCTCCAGACTCTGTGATAGTGACGGCGGCTCGGAAACAGCATGCCACCACTCCGTCATCTACAGTCCCACCAGATAAGGAATCTAGATGGCTGGATTTGGCTGGGAGGAAGGTTTGTGGGACGTCGGCGACTTCGATAAAGGCTGTGAGTGCCACGGCCTTGTTGGGACGGTATGACCGAGCCCTCTGGGAATCCCTCCAGCAGTTTGTGGAACACCTGCCTCGTGACAAGAGAGAAGATTTCCAGGAGGTGTTGAATGAGGGGATGCTGGTGGCGAATCAGGTCATCAGTGCTGCAGCCGATTCTTCCTTACTGGCGGCGCATGGCCTCTGCCATGGGGTTAACCAGCGAAGACACGCTTGGCTCCGCCTCACGTCACTTAAACCTGACGCACAACAAAGGGTTGCCAATCTACCATTCTCTGGCGAAACCTTGTTTGGAAAACACGCCGATGACGAAATGGCCCGCATGAAGGTGGAGGCCGAAACGCTCACGGCGGTGGGCCTGGAAAAGCCCAAGGATACCAAGAAATCGTACCGCCCGTTCCAGAGACGGTTCGCTGGACAGGGCAGAGGGCGTTGTCAGGCTTCGGGACAGCAGCAACAGTAGCAGTTCCGAAGGCCGTTCCAGAAGCGCCAGAGAAGAAGAGGTGGCCAACAGTCGGCAACAGCGACTAAAGGCCCGGCCGGGTCTAGGCCCTGAGCGCTTACTTCCCCTACATCCGTTACCCACTCCGGTGAGGGGAAGCGTTCAATTTTTTCTGGCAGAGTCGAGAAAAATTACTTGGGACAAGTGGGTGCTGAATATTGTTTGCAATGGATACAGTCTTCGGTTCACCAGCCCGCCTCCAGCAATTCTACCGGTCAGCTCGCAGTTTCAGCTGTGCGAGCTCCAGGTGGAGGCCGATATCCTGCTAAGGAAAAGGGCGATAGAAGACGTACCTCAGTCTCAAAGAGGAAGAGGTCTGTACTCCCGGTTCTTCCTGGTTCGCAAGAAGGACAAGAATGAGTTCAGGCCCATTCTGGATTTGCGACAGGCAAACAAGTGGATTCGCAGAGAAAAGTTTTGCATGCTGTCATTGCATCAGATTTATCCTCAGTTGCAACAAGGGGACTGGCTATGTGCTATAGACCTACATGATGCGTACTTCCATGTGCCCATTGCACACAAACACAGGAAGTTGCTGCGATTCCAAGTCTGCGCCAATCATTATCAATACACAGTACCGCCATTCGGACTGATGTCTGCGCCGAGAACATTCTCGAAGTGCATGGCGGTGGTAGCGGCGCACCTGAGAAAGAACAAGGTGTTCGTCTACCCGTACCTGGACGATTGGTTGATCAAGGCCTCCTCCTTCTCGGAAGCGCAAGCCCACTTCCAGAAGACGTGCGTTCTCTTGAACAAGCTGGGGTTGCACATCAACATGTCCAAGTCTGTTCCACCTCTGGTCCAGTGCATACAGTACTTGGGAGCCTCCATCAATACGCTGTCAGCAAGCGTGTCTCCTTCGGAGGAGAGACTATTATCACTCCTTCGGAAGGCTCAGGCTCTTATGACCACTCCATCTACAACAGTGAGGACGGTGTCTTTTCTACTGGGATCGATGGCCTCTTGTATCTTCCTAACGCCACACGCACGGCTGCACATGAGACCGTTGCAGGAGTGCTTGGAGGACCAATGGGATCAGCGGAAAGGATCTTTGGACGACAAGATAAGACTGTCTCTGCATGCTCTGCAGTCTCTGAAGTGGTGGTGTTCAGCGGAGAATCTACTCAGAGGGGTCCCTTTCCACAAGGACATTCCCACTCAGACTGTCGTGATGGATGCTTCTCTCCAAGGCTGGGGGGCGCACTCCGGAGACTTACAGATTCAGGGAACGTGGTCCCCGATGGAGGCCACGTATCACATCAATTTCCTGGAACTCAGAGCTTGTCACTTGGCATTGAAGGACTTTCATCTGTCCTTTCAGACCAACTTGCTGCTTGTACAGACTGACAATACGACCATGATGTATTACCTCAACAAGCAGGGGGGTTCGAGATCGCGCACCCTGTCGCAGGAGGCGCAGGCGATCTGGCATTGGCTTCTGGCCAGAGGACTGACGATAACGGCTACCCATCTGCCAGGTGTGCAGAATGTTCAGGCGGACGCACTGAGCTGACTGCTCCAGGAAAACCACGAATGGGTCATAAATGACGAAGTACTAGGAGAAGTCTTCGCAAGGTGAGGGACTCCAGACGTAGATCTGTTCGCCACCGCCGAAAACAGCAAATGCCGAGACTTCGCCTCCAGGTACTACCAGCAGGGGACGCTGGGGAATGCGCTATGGATCGACTGGTCGAACAGCTTTCTGTACGCTTTTCCACCCATTCCCCTGATTCCGGCGGTACTCATCAAGTTGGCCCGGTCCAGGACGCGGATGATACTTATTGCTCCGGAATGGCCCAGGCAGTGGTGGTTCACGGACCTGCTTCACCGGTCTCTGCTTCCTCACATGCGGCTGCCGTGCAGGCCAGACCTTCTCCCGAAGTTCGGGGGACAGATGCTGCACCCCAACCTCTCGTCTTTGAGTTTGGCTGCATGGCTCCTGAGATAGTGCAATATGGCCATTTGAATCTGCCCGAAGATTGCATGGACATACTGAAGGAGTCTAAACGACCTTCCACTTGGACTTCCTATGCTTACAAGTGGAAGAGGTTCTGTATCTGGTGCAAGTCCAAGAACTATGACCCGACGACGTGCAAGGAGGATGTCATTCTTCCTTACCTTCTACATTTGGCGCAGTCTGGCCTTAATGTTCATTCCATTAAGGTTCATCTTGCTGCATTGACTGCCTACAGGAAATGCCCTTCACAGACTTCCTTCTTCCAGATCCCTGTGATCAAAGATCTTCTGGAAGGCTTGAAGAAAGTATTCCCTCCTGTCAGGCTTCCTTCGCCTTCATGGGAATTGACTGTGGTGCTGTCCAGATTGATGAAGGAGCCTTTTGAACCTATTCATAAGGCTTCGTTGCTGCACCTGTCCTGGAAGGCAGCGTTCCTCGTGGCCATTACATCGGCCCGCAGGGTGAGTGAAATTCAGGCGTTGTGTTGCCAAGAACCTTATACTGTATTTCATGCTGCTAAGGTTGTTATGCCTACTCACCCTAAATTTCTTACCAAGGTTATTTCTGATTTTCATGTCAACCAGACAATAACTTTGCCTAAGTTTTTTCAGAATCCTTCATCTCCAGCGGAAAGGTCTTTACATTCCCTGGATGTTAGGAGGGTGTTGAAATTTTATCTGGATAAGACCAAAGATATTCGTAGGTCAGACCAGTTGTTTATCAATTATGGATCGGTCAGGACGGGTCTTGCGACCTCGAAGCAGTCCATCTCTAGGTGGATTGTGTCCTGCATACAGCTGTGTTACCAAAAAGCTAATAAGACCTTAGGGGATAAACCTAAGGCTCATTCCACCAGGGGCAAAGCTGCCACGACTGCTTTGCTCCGTAATGTTCCAATTTCAGAAATCTGCAAGGCGGCCACTTGGAAGTCGGTCCATACCTTTGCTTGGATTACTGCCTGGACACTGATGCCAGGGCAGATGCTCAGGTTGGGCAGGCTTCGCTACGAAATCTGTTGGCACAATAGTGGTGTTATTTCTCTTTTCTTCACTGCCGCTTTGGTGTGGGGATGGGCTTGCCATTCTAGTCACTAGATTATGACTATACACAGAGATCCCCTACTACAGAAGGAGTAGTTTCTGTCCTGTAACTCCAGTTCTGTAGTGGGGTATCTCTATTATAGTCTTAAGCGCCCGCCCTCCTCCCCGGTGGAGAAAGATTTTCATGTCAGGAATGCTACAGGTCTGGCGTGTTACGCCTTCGAAAAGAACTGAAAGTAAATGGGACCTGCTGTGCATTCTGGGATACTGGGAGAAGTTCTGGAAAGTTCTCTTAAAGGCACAGTATCCTATTTAAGCCACATAATGGCAGCCTATGGGGCTTGTCTGTCCATGCCTTCCTCTCTATCATTCCAGAGGCTTTTACTGGTAGAGGCACGTTTTTCTGTAGAAGAAACTGGGCAGGCTGTGCTGTTTGTGTGGTTGTTTTTTGGTGGAATTTCTAGTACAAGTACTGGACAGTGTAGCCTGTGGATATAGGCTGCATTATTTGTCTTTAAATTCTCTCTTAAGTGTCTTTGCAGTTCTGCATTTTTTGACAATTTAAGAGATTATTTTTGATTGCAGGGGTCCACGCACATGAGCGGGACTATTCACTAGATTATGACTATAACAGAGATACTCCTCCTACAGAACTGGAGTTACAGGACAGAAACTACTCCTTCCAGATTACGTGGCAAGTTAAAACTACCAGACATGTGGTTTTAGAGTATTGCCGGCTAGCACTTAGAGAATTTCTTTCAATTCCAACACACCCTGTATCGTCAGAAACATGGGACGAGCATGGGAAGCACCTTCGCACCGAGCGTGGCGGGTTTGTACGTATACCATCTTGAGAAACAGAAAATCCTACACCCTGACAACCCCCATCTAGGGCATATCCACATGTGGAAACGTTACATAGATGACTTGCTACTCATTTGGGAAGGTGATAAGAGTGAAGTCAACCAATTCCTACTCTGGTTAAACTTACAAGACCCTTTCCTGAGATTTACATCCACACAGAGCAGATCCCGGCTTGTATTTCTTGATCTTAACATCCAAGCCAAAGATGGCAAATTAACTACAACTACACACTTTACGCCTACAGCTAGGAACTGTTTACTTAGATTCGACAGTTTTCATCTTAGACAACTGAGGGAAAATTTGCCCTTTGGGCAGTTTCTGTGCCTGAGGTGAAATTGCTCAGAGAAACAAGATTTCAACATACAAGCAAAAGACCCGAGTACCAAACTACTACAGAGAAATTATCCCCAACACATAGTATCAAAAGCTAAAAAAAGAGCAACAAACAAGAACAGAGACACCCTTTTGGAACACAAGACTACTGATAAAACTGACAAAAACAGGAGACCAATCTGTATAACCACTTACAATGTAGCCTCTGACCAAGTAGCCAAAATTGTAAAAAAACATTGGAGAACACTGAATAGTGGTGGTCTCAATTTCACACGGCCAATGTTCAGCCACCGAAAAGGTAAAAATCTCAGATTTTGTGGTCCATACACATCCAAAGGAAGTGATGGGTTCTGTACGCCTCCTACATCCCTTACCATCAGGTCACTACCCATGCACAAATTGCAGTATTTGTCATTTGACCACAGCAACAAAACAAGTACTCTGTAACAATGGAGTCACCTGGGACCTTAGATCGTTTTTCAATTGCAACACAACAGGTGTGGTTTACATGATTACCTGTATACGCAATTTGCACTATGTTGGTATGACCATAAGGAAGGTCAGCACACGCATTGTGGAACACCGAAGTAACATCAGGTGTAAACATTCCAACACGAAAATGACAACACATTTTTTGGAACAAGGTCATACTCCCAATGACATGCGGTGGGTGGTTCTAGAATCCATGCAGAATCACACAAACATGGAAAAGAAATTGTTTGAGAGAGCAACGCTGGGTTTTTAAATTGCGCTCTCATATTCATGGCCTCAATGATGATATACCATGGGGGCAATTCACACAATGAAGCACTACCAGGCACATATGTCTGTAAATATAATCCTCATGTTAAAACTCGCTGACGGCTACAAATTAAATATGAGTTTGTCCATATTAAAAATCATAAAATCTCAGTAGAAAGCAATATATATATATATATATATATATATATATATATTTAGTAATTCTATGAAGGCAGCATACCAGTAACGAACCAACATCGATCTTATGGTTTTTGCACAATGAAACTACCAAAATTGCGGACACTGCACCCAGTCACCTAGATCGAAACATTCAAAAGCACACGGGTTAAACTTTTTTTTTCTAAATTATCCCTTCGAAATGTGCCTTAAGAGAAATAAATGATGGTGTAATCGTTTTTATTTTTGGTCCATGATTCGGACAGTTTAACTGCAGCACGGCCGGTATACACCCAAGATGGCCGCCGAAAGAGACACGAACATTTAGCTACCCATTGGGTCTACTCCATGATAATGACAATGCGGAAATAAAATACAAAAGCAACCTCCCGGCACCGTTACTCTAGCATTTGGTCCGGAGGGTAGAGAGTAGGTGAATCGGCCACTAGCATCCTGTAATCAAGTAAGTGGGATTGCTGACCCCGTAGGTCCCAGGGGACCGCTGCCTCCGCAATTAGCCTTTTGCCACTAACTCGATATTATTCCAAATTTTCCCATTTCTTTTTAACCACCAGATTGATGGGATAAAATTCCTCCGAGTCCATGGGGCAAAGTTAGGCCCTGCAACATGTATGTAAATTGAACAGTTCTGTGTGCATGAAGTATGAATGGTTTTTTCACGAGGTGCTAACCACGTTTCTTTCATCAAAACGTTTGTTTATACACTCCATCAGGCTACTATGGATAAGATGGCACATATATCATATGTTTTATGTGTTGTGTGTGAAATATATGTACATACCCTTTGGGGTCATGCTACCCCTTAACCACAATGTTGTGTTCTTTCTTACAGATACACTCTACGATTCCTCCTGAGGCGAAAAGCCGGGAGACAGATAGCTTGTGTGTGTGCAACTTTTAAAAATTTGAGCACCTTACTTATTTGCTTTTGCGACGTTTTTTAATCCGAGCACTTCACAGGACCCTGCTCCAGCCTGCACCCTGCTCACTTCGCTCAGCCGAGATAGGCGCTGAAGGGAAGGAGGCATAGACGCTGAATTAGATCCAGCGGCCATCTTAGGGGAGGTCGAAGGTACAGCGCTCTAGCGCTTTAAGTGTACAGTGTAAAGGTATAGGGATATGTCTCTGCGCAGCGGACGCGCCTCTGTCGCGCCAAAGTCAAGCCTAAGTCCTGCCCGTCTGCGCCCGTCCGCGCCGAGGACGGGCCGGGAACTGGGCATGCTACACAGGGAATAAATGCCAACCACTTGTCTAGAGACTATTTAATTACATTGAATAGTCTGCATAAGAACTGCCATCAGATCATTAATGTGGATACTTGGGTTGGCCCGATTACATGTGATGGTTGTAAACAGACAATGGAGCCTGCTCCAAAGTCGGAAGGCAAAGTGATGCCATTGTCGATTAGGGGCGGATTAATAAACGCACGCTCTATGAGCAAAAACGCCCTACATATTTATGACTTAATAGCAGAGAGAGAGCTCGATTGCCTGTTTATCACTGAGACGTGGTTGAAAGAATGGTCAAACCCTGATATCATACTTGCCCTCCCCCCTGGGTTCTCAATACAAAGGATGGATAGACCTGTTCAACAAGGAGGTGGATTAGCAATTATTTTCCGAGACTCTATGACCTGCACGGTTCTAGAGCTTGGGGTTATTAAAGGAGCAGAAAGTTTTGGGTTTTCTTTTAACACCTTGGCTGCTTGAATTATTTTCCTCCTGTGCTGGGCCATAATGATAATGGGTGTGGTCATGACGAGCTCAGCTCGTCATGAGCACCCTAGAGGTATACCTCATGACGAGCTGAGCTCGTAATGAGCATCAAAGGGGTTAAGGTCCATGATTCTTTTTCATTTGTGGGGGTACTGGTATATCGCCCACCGGGACAGCCCACTCAGTTCCTCGAAAGCATAGGAGAAGTACTCAGTGATCCAATCCTCAGGTTCTCCAATTTTACTCTCTTGGGGGACCCTAATCTTCACTTGGATAATATGAGTGAGCCAAATGCACTACATTTTAAAGACTTAATGCAGATCCTGGGTTTAACCTTGAGATGCCTAGATCCTACCCACATAGCCGGCCACACACTAGACTGCATTAGCTCGAATTTAGAGACCTTGAAGGTAGAACCCCCTCTGCCTCTATCCTGGTCGGACCATACATTTATAGCATTCACCATCTCAGCAGGCAGTGACAGTTAGACAAAAACATATGTCCACAACAAAGAGACGAATAAACCATGCTGGGGAAAAATTATAGATCACCCAGACTTCCACAGATGGGCAAAAGAGTGCAAACCCATCCTGACAGGGGACACCATAAGAGATTATTGTCAGTTTGAAGAATGGATAAAGGGAATAGGAAATAGATTAAAACCTATGGGGCCAAATGGTAAATCTCGTTTAAAAAAGAAATCAGCGCCCTGGTACTCAGAAGAACTAAAAGAAAGGCATAGGGAGGTGAGAACCCTGGAGCGATATTGGCGTCGCAACTATGACGTTAGAGACCAGGAGGTGTATAAAATAGCAAGGAGGAATTATCATAAGCTAATTAAACGTATAAAGGCGGATTACTACACAGCCGCCATTGAATCTTCTAATAATAAACAGAAGGAAATTTTTTAAATTGTTACTAACTTTAGAAATCCAAAATTCCTCACAAAGGTGATTCCTCCGTCTCAGACCCTTTGTGACTCCACTGCCAATTACTTCAAACATAAAATATGCAATTTCACGAAGGATTTCCCACAAGTGGAGTCAGTAGATTCTGGAAACATGGTGGAGAAAGACACAGAAAAGATGTATATGAAGTTTTTCTCCCCGATCACACCACAAGAGATAGAGCAGGCCATATCTTCAATTAAGTCAGGATCTCCTTTCGATCCCTGCCTTCCGAGACTGCTACAAGCCATGATAGAGGAGGTGGGTCCTGTAATAAGTAACACCATCAATTCATCGCTCCAGACGGGGGTGAATCCAATTCAATGGAAAGTGGCAGCAGTAAGACCACTGCAGAAAAAGAACTACAGGACCCTACGACTCTGTTTAACTTGCGACCGATTTCACTTCTTCCGACAATTGGCAAATTAGCAGAAACATTTGTAAACAGGCAGCGTACGACCTTTCTAGAAGAAAATAAAGCATTTCATACTAATCAGGCAGGCTTCAGAGCTCAGCACTCTACGGAGTCTGCCCTCCTGTTTACAACAGAAACTATTCGAAGGGCTATGGATCAGGGCAAGAAGGCCGTCCTGATCCTTTTAGACTTATCAGCGGCCTTTGATATGGTGTCCCATGCCATTCTGGTGAACCGTCTGGTGTCCGCGGGTGTGGCAGGAACTGTATTACAATGGCTAAAAAACTTCCTCACACACAGACGCCAAATAATCACGCTAGGGCAATTTCTATCTGAGGAAAAAACTTTGAATACAGGGGTACCACAGGGCTCCAGTTTGAGCCCTGTATTGTTTAATCTTTACATGGTCCCCTTGATTGAGTTAATTTCTTAGTTTGGGATCAGTACCATAGCATATGCGGATGATACGCAGCTGGTACTGATTCTAGATAAAGATACGACAAACGCAGAACTCAATCTCAAAAACTGTCTGGAAGCGACATTTAACTGGATGGAAAGTAACCATCTTAAATGCAACACAGCCAAAACAGAAATCCTACCATGAGGGCCCAATAATCCCTTTGACCCCCAAAAATGGTGGCCGGAGGATACAGAAGCACCCTGGCTGTGATCGGTGCAAGGGCCTGGAACAAACTTCCCGATCACTTGCGCCTGATCACAACTGAAAAAAGATTCAGGAAAGCTCTTAAAACGTGGATTTATGGCCTGTCGGAACAAGCCTGTAAAGTCCTGATTTAGTCCTTTTTTCTTTGCAGGCGGAATGGTACAGCTGTAGAACATCGGCTATGAATTTCAGCGCCAAGATACTCCGTGGAGTGTAAGAGCGCTATATAAATGGATAAAAAAAATATATAAAAAAAAAATACCACGTGATTATTTTCTTACGTAGGTACTGGTTGCATGCTTTATTGCAGCATTGAATTGATTTATTTTCTATTTTTTCATTATTGGCTCATTTGGGCATTATTAGGAGTGGCGAACCCGGGGCTGGTCCCTGTGTAGTCCTGAGGAAGAGCTTGGGGGACGCTCGAAACATGTTGACAGATAGGAACTAATAGGTACACCTAAACTCATTGTTCTTTAGGCACCCTATTTATTCTACCCCGTTTTGTATTCTACCACCTAGGAGCAAGAATAAATCATTTATAGTTTACTAGGCAGGTATTTTAAATCACTTACACATATCCCACTCCGTCACATCACAGTTCTCGTACCACACATAGTCTAATTTAAGTGCTCCTACGTAGTTCGCAAGTTGTAGCACGCCCCAGCCCGTAGAGGACTGGGATGACCCCCATGATGAAGCATGTCACCGTGGGGCAACCCTGGTGAGTGAGGGGACACTAAGAAAAAGAAGAATTTTTCCTTTTCATCTACTATACACATTATTCCAACCCCAATGAGTGTTGTGAATATGATTATAATAACATAGCTAGGCTCTTGATCTCTGGTTCAGAGCTTTTCAATTTCTCCTATGCCATCTTGGTGAGAAATGCTGGTATATAGTGCAGCAAAATCCATGGTCATAAAGACATAGGAGTCCCACGCAATGTCATACATTCTCCGAAATAATTCACTGTATCCATTAAAAGAGGGGGTGGATTACGGACATGTTCTTGAAGCAAATGGTCAATATATTGTGATGTAATTTCAAATAGCCCTCCTAGGGCTGATATTTTCGGTCTGCCTGGGGGGTTTTGTGCATTCTTATACACCTTGGGAATGAGGTATAAATGTAGGAATTACAGGATGTTCTACTCACAAAAACTGGTATTCCTCCTGTAATATCAATCCCACCCCTCTCTTGATAGTTCTCTATGGAATTTCTCTTGGATTTCTTTTATATTGGTTTGGGTGGCCGTTCTGTAGCCATATTTATCGCAAACGTCCCAAGACTGAGACCCACTCCTCTTGCAGGAAATCTTTATCCTACAGACAGAAAACATCTTGAAGAAACATCTACCTAATCGTCCTTTGATAACATATAAACGCTGCCAGTCTCTAAGTGACCATTTAATACATAGTCACTATGAAGATTCTGTAACTGTCAAAAAAACAGAATTGATATAGTGGGTTTTTATCCTTGCCTTCGCTGTAAAGCCTGTAAAAACAGCAATAAAGGCCTCTTAGATAAATCAAAAAACTTTTGAATTGTAGCTCAGATTTCGTTGTATTTTGTTTAGAATGCCCATGCTCCAAACGCTACATAGGGAGTATGAGACACCCGGCAAAAAAAGTGCATCCTCGTAAATATGTACGACATAACAATCAAAGATGCCACTTATCAGGTTGCGCAACATTTTGAGCAATTGCACCAAAGGAACTGAGATTTCTTGAAATACTACTGCACAGATCAGGTAGGAAAAGATGAGATGGTAGGGGTCAGGGTCAAAGAATTACGGGTTTTGGAGTCTAAATATATCATTGATCTCCAGACAGACTCCGACAGGATTAACTCCTTGCATGCTAGTGACTGAACCACTCGGTCACGAGCCACGGGCGCGCTGTGTTCATGATGGAGTGGTTCCGTCACGCCGCGGCCGCTCCGCCCCCGCAGCACTGATTCCCCGCCTGTGCGGGCGAATTAGTGAGTGGGCGGAGCCATGACGGAACCACTCCGTCATAAGCACAGCGCGCTCGTGACGGAGTGGTTCGGTCACAAGTATGGCGGCGCTGTGCGACCCTCGCTCTTCCCCCCCCCCCCCCCCCCCCCCCAGCGCCGTGGCGGAATTACCGCCGCTGCCAAGGGGTTAAATAACAATGAGGAGCTATGGGTTCATTTGAAATGAAAGAGGATCTACTATATACTGTTTAAGATAAACTGAGAAAATGCAACATTGGGGTAGGAGCTTATAAAATGCACCTTGCTGTAAATCCTCCAATAACAACGCAGACATTTGCCCATTCAAAGCTCAATTTTGTCCAAGGGTCGCTAAGAAACTTTCTTATAGCAGGAAATATTTCTTTACATGTATAATTGTGTAATGTTGATAAACGACAAGTTAATATAAAATGAAGTCGAAATTGAAGAGCACTTACTTAATATATGAATAAGCACAAGCACTCAAGACGAGTTGGAGCGACGATTATGTTTAAAAAAAAAGTTTTATATATATATCGGACTCATGGGGTGAGTTCAATCCATTTAATTAAAAGTACACAAGTTTCGAGGACGCGTTTCGGCGTTCTACCTTCTTCCTATATATATATATATATATATCGAACAAGAAACTTCACTCCAGTCAGGAAACGAAGAACGAGCCACACCGATCCAGTCAATTCATAGTTAAGTTTTAATCGGGCACAACAAACAAGTTGCGAATATATATATTCGCAACAATCCTTCATAATGATTCCTGCTTTGCTGAATCAAAGAAATGGAACGGACTCCTCTTTCTTGTGCATACAAATTTATTCCATGTGCTGTGCTGCCATGACTCGTTTCGGCCTCGCTGGGCCTTGATTTTATATATATATATAATATATATATATATATATATATATAAACACACATATTAATTTTTTTAACCTACTGGTGGTTGCCAGTTGGTAGTTAAAGTTAGGACCTAGTTTCCATAGGAAAAGCATTTTTTCACTTGCCTATAGCCTTGGTTTCATTTGATCAATCTTCAAGAACATTTTCCCAAAAAGTGTCAAAGTTGGTACTGCATGTCATGGACAGTTTTGGGGGTTATCCCTGCAGTGGGGACTGAGAAATAGGGGCACAAAAAGAGTGCATTTGTGATGGTAATTCCAATAGGAACGTGTTGTCAAACCTACAGCCCGTACCGCTGGATGGAATTACACCAAATTTGGCAAAAAGGTAGATGTTACGCAGGTTGTGCTTTTTGTTATTTGGTGCAAATCAGTCCAATAGTTTTTGAGAAATTTAAGTAAAAAATGACATATGTCTCTGACCGTGGATATTTTTCGACGATTTCGCAATTAATCGTGACACTGCACGCCAACAGGAATGCTCTGATTGGCTGGACGCAACCTAAACAGAAAGTTGCGGTCGCCATTTTATCGTCCGGGAACGATTCCAGTGGCTGATAATTTGTGTGAAAACTAACATAAGAGGTCAGAGTGGAAATACTCTAAACCCATGTTTGAGAAATGAGTCTATTAGTGACACAAATTATGTGTCCAAAATTGATTAATTGCATGCAATATTCGTGCCGCCGCCACTGCCATCGCGAATATTGGGCAAAATATTTAAAAAATCAGTGAATCATTAATACTCATTGTTATGGAGATACTGGGAATCGGTTAAATGTTTTTATAGTTATTTAAACAGTGAGTTATCTAGTGTGATGGTTAGAATTAATAATATAGTTATAATTTAATATGTGGTGGTGGCTGTTGAGTTCCTGCTTTTTCTTTACGCTTTCGCACTGTATCCGCAATTACAGACGTCCTCTCGCTCTCCAGCCTCACTGCGAAAACGGAAAAAAGGTGTCAGAGGTGGATGTTCTAGAAATACACTAGAAAAACATGTTTGAAGTGTACAGTAATAAACCCATAGTGTGTAAAATATGGTCATATATGGGCATATTTGTGGTGTTCACTTTATGGAAAAGACGCGATTGTCGCGGCTAACTGCGCCGTCGTGACTTCCAGAATAACTGTGAAAACAGAAAATAGGTCTTAAAGATGTTTTGTAAAGAAAATAAACACCAAAACAGGAGTTTCAACATGTTTTTAAAGAAGCATGTATATAGTGATATGTGTAGAGCAATGTTTAGAATGGATTTCTTTACTTTTTGGATGTGCTGGTGGCTGTTCTCGTGACATATCTGTGACCATCGCGATGTCATTGCAAAGATTCCCCAAAGCTAAAAAAAAAAAGGGTATTTTTAAAGAAAATCAACAATATTTCTGGTACTAGGGTGGCCTTTGTGTTGATTGTCTACACATAAGACTGGATACAGAGTTTCAAGTTACTTAGAAACACCCTGTTGCCTTTGTCTGTAAAGTGCACTCCATCATTTTTATAAATTCCATGCATCTCAAAAGGCAGATTTTTGCTATAGATACAGCCCATGCAATGGTCTCAGAGGAATGCAGAACCGTTTTATTAACATGTTTTCTGGCTTTGTCAATCTGTGGACAGAATTGATTTGACCACTTCTATTTCTGTCTTAGGCATATATTAGAGTACACCAAGTCAGTGTGAGGGGTAAGCGAAATCAGTTCTGCAAAGGTTCTTTCTTTAGGATTTCTAGCCCTATCTCAGTCAATGTGCCTAGGTCATTTCCGCCACAGTGCATAATCATGAGGTGAGGAGTTCAGCAATTCACAATGGATTTAACCAAAGCCAGCCAATGATGAAACGTTAACCCTCTCTGGTCAAACCAAGTAATCTCCACATGTGGCCCAAAGTCCCTGTCAATGTCTCCTTTTTTTGCAGCCTCTTTAGCCCAATAGACATAGCTGTGGCCGGCAAACCACACTCTAAGCATTTTAAAGTGAAGGAGCAATAGCAGTCACGAGAAGGCTGGAGCTGAATGAGGTAGTTTTCCAAATGAAAAGCAGTTAAAATTGAGGTGTTCAAAAAAAATAGGTCATTGGATGCTGTCAGCATGAAAGTGAAAAAAGATAGGTAGTGTGTTGGATGCCTTAGCAAGAAGTCCTATTGTTGGCTGTTTAAAAACAGAAATGTAATGGACATGGATATGCTTTTGAATGTGTGGAGTAAACCACACCTGCGGTATCTCATTAGGAAGAAGAATATTCCTTTTAGAATGTGCTGTGAAGTTGTGACCTTCTGGTTCCACTGGGTTGCTAAGTACATGGAGCGAAGTGTGTATTGGGGGTCGGGGGAGGGTGTTGGAGAGAGACAGAATTTTGTTTTTTAAGTTATGGAGTTATGACACAATTTAAGTAATAGCAAACTTTAGTTTTTTTTTAACTGAAGCTAGACATCTGTTTGGACTCCTGTGCTTTTAAAAAAAAATTTTTTTGCAATGCCTCGATGATTGTGAAAACATTGCGAACAAGCGGAGACAGGAACCCGTGTTTAACCAGAAGAAAAGGGTTAACCATTCACAAGTGGAAATGCAATAGTCTAAAATGGAAGACAGGATTTCATCTGCTACTTTTCTCATGATTATAGAGTGGAAACTTGAAGAGGTTGCCATTTTATAGTTGCTTTCTATGAGAGTGGTGTACCATTCTTGTGCTTAGTTTTTACAAATCTCAACCGTGTCAAAACTTTCCAGAAAGAGCTAAAACAACAATATAATATATGAACACAATTCGCTAGTATGTATATAACTTTTTAATTATTTAAAAAATGTACATTGGAAAGATCTATATCAAAACAAAACCCTTTCAGGAATAGAGTGACGCATAAATTATGCAAAACAAGAAGGAGAAAACTCTGGGTAGTTCTCAAGTTTAGGGGTTGCTTTTACTCATTTCAGATTGGCTTGAGTTGGTATTTTACCAATTCAAAGCTGTAATACTGTGCCTAGAGTGATAATTGGCTTTTGTGATTTTACAGCTCGGCAAGGACAGCACTGTGCTAGTCCTATGCTTAAAGATTTTGCTGTAGAAATGGCAAAAAGACTTTGTCCTTTTCTATCTCGGTGTGGATAGCACTGGGCTAATCCCATGCTTAAAGCCATTGATAGAAAAACAGACATTTGAGGTGAGCAGATCTAGAGTGCCGCTGTTGTTGAGTGCTCTAACAGGAGCTGCTTTCCACCTAAACTTGAGAACTACCCAGAGTTCTCGCCTTGTTTTAATATATATATATATATATAACCAAAAGACCGACGCGCGGTCGGTGAATGAAGAAGGCACTCACTCAGGTATATTTGCTCAGACCAGCAGCTTTATTTTTGCCCTGCTTCTCGTCAATAACCCAACGCGTTTCGCCTTGCCCTGAAGGCTTGATCACGGCATATTGAGCTCTAACATGAGACTTCTTTTATGTTTGGTGCACAAATGAAAAAAACTTTAACATGCAGATGCATTGTGGGTCATGTAGTTTTTCGCATATCTTGCGTAATTTACCACTAAAATTAAAAAAAAGGGGGGGAGATTGAAAGTGCTCATTATATATACTTATTAACTTGGAAGAGTTTTGTAAAGCATTTCAACGGGTAGTTTACACTTCTTTAGTAATTACTTAAATCAGTCTCTCTTTGGTCTTTCTAGTAAGTCATTAATTATTTGCCACAGTTCGTGTCACGTTGTTCTCCATTGAATATCCATTACTCAATGTGTAGCTTTTTTATCAATTTGCTGTTCATTTTCTTAGACTATATTTTGAACTCTCTGGTGAGTTTTTGATGTTTTTTCTCAGCGGTTTGTTCCTGCTACTGTGTTTCTTATAGGTGAACATGCAATTCTTCACTTTGTTTCAGGCCTCGCGGGTCTAAGGTCCTGAAGCTGATGATATGTTATGTTATGTTATGTAGCTTTTATATAGCGCACGGCTACTCTATATGAGTGTCCCGGCGCTTTCCACCTGCAGCTCAGAGTAAAAATAACACAACACAGCTAAAATAAGGAAAAAAAAAAAAAAAACAGAGGAAAACAATAAGAGCAATAGACAGTAAAAACAGACTAAAGATTAAAAAGCCAGGTCTTCAGGCTCTTCCTGAACTGGAGCAAATTGGCAGTGCTGCGGAGCGGAAGAGGAAGCAAATTCCACAGCTGAGGGGCTCTGCAGCTGAAAGAACGCCCTCCCACGCGGGCCTTCCTCACCCGCGGGACCACCGCTTTAAAGAGGGATTCCGAACGCAGGGAGCGGACTGGACGATAGAAAGCCAGTCTCCGCCGCAGATATCCAGCCCCTGATCCATATAGGGCTTTATGCATCAGAGTCAGGGATTTGAACTGGATCCGCTTCCTGATAGGCAGCCATATGTTTGGATTCTTTCTGTCGGAGGGCTTTTCTGTGATTGCCACCTCTCTGATCCGGCTAGTTGGTCAATAGCACAATATCTTAGGGATTCCCAATTGTTGTCATGGCATTTGTCCATATGTTTTGCAATAGCATTCGAATAGTCTCTGTGAGTGGTGGCTCTTGTGTGTTCTAATATCCGTTTTTTCACCTCAAAGATGGTGCTGCCAATATATCTCTTGTTACAGAGGCATGTAACCATATAGACTACATGTGTGCTTTTACATGTAAGATGTTGGTTTATCTTCCATCTTTTTCCCTTGTGTATTTCAATATCCTTTGTGGCAGTTGCGATTCTGCAGACTTTGCACTGCCTGCATGGCCAAAAACACGGTCTTTGAAGCCATGTAGTTTTTGGTTTATCTTGAAAATGGCTATGAACCAGTTGGTCTCTAACGTTCTTGGCTCTTCGAAAGCTGATTTGTGGATGATCTCCAATTATTTTTGCTAGGATTTGATCCGATTTTAGGACTCCCTAATGTTTCCTGATTATTTTGGTAAGCTGTTGTTTTTCCGCATTGTAGGTGGTTATTAGTCTGATTGTATTGTCTTTACTCTTGTCCTCTTTTTCTTTGTGCAAGATTTCCTTTCTGTCTTGCTCCATCACTCTTTTTAGACCGTTTTCTACCACCTTGGCTGGATATTTTCTTTTTAGGAATCTCTCCGAGGCTTTTTTGCTATGTTTTTCAAATTCCTGCTGATTCGAGCAGTTTCTTTTTAATCGCAAAAACTCCCCATAGGGGATACTCCACTTCAATTTATAATTGTGGTAACTCTGTCCATGTAAAATTTAATTGGTCGCTGTTTTTTTGCGATGCAAGGTGGTTTCCAGTTGGTTTTTTATCAATATAAATCCCTGTGTCTAGAAACACAACTTTTTCTGCACTCATTTCGAAAGTGAATTTCAAATTGGTTGGAGTATTGTTTAGTTTTGCAAAGTATAGTTCGAATTCAGCCTGTGTGCCATTACAGATGATTAGCATGTCATCAATACACCTTAGCCACAAAAATTTTTTTGCTTCGACTCATAATTCTCTGTTTTCCATGCTTCATTCTGTTCATACCACCCCATTGTGAGGTGGGCGTAATTTGGAGAAAACGAGAAACCCATGGCACAGCCTCGCGTTTGTTTGTAAATCTGCTTATTAAATAAGAAGACATTGTTGTGTAAACATAGCAAAATCATGTGAACAAGGGCTGTCCAAGCCCGAAACGCGTCTTGCCCTTTTATCCAGCTGATATGCAATAAAGAACCTGAATTCGACTTGGTGGTCCATCTCCTGCTTGCTTCGCCAATCCGAGTGGGGATTGGAGGTGGCGTTTTGGAGTTTTCGTGCATATATATAAACCCTTGAGGAGGAGATCGATAAGGAGGAGGATTTAATTAGGGTGCAAGATCTCAACAAGGCAATGAAAACACGCCTGGTGAGGTACGAACAGAAGATTATGACGCTCCAGCAGGAGAAGTTTGAGCACGATGAGAACGATTACCGCCAGGGACGTGTACTAACCTTCGCCAAGAAGTATGATGCCCCTAGAAAAGCTATGTACCAAGGTACCCAAAGTGCACAATCTACACAATCTTCACCAAGCACAAGTGCGGCGACCTCAGAGTCTGAAGTAACTGCTGGTGAATCGAGTGATGAGCAGCGAGACACCATCAATGAACGTAGAAGAGTGGCTGTCCCTTTGATAATTGATAAGGCAGAATTGGCGGGGGGGGGGAACAAGCCCTCAGATACAGGAAAAGGAGAACCAGGAGATCAGGGGGAGCGGCAAAAGGAAGAGGACGGGGCAGAGCAAAGGCCCAGAACTGGACCGGCCGCAGCAAAAAGAAATAAGGTCCAATGAGAGCGTAGGAGTGACCAATTTGACTGTGGTCAACCTTACTAACAAAGTCCTTACTAATGAAGAACGAGAACTCCTGAGCCTGGGACTCACTTTCTGCCCCAATACCAATCTGGAGTACACACAAACCAAAATCGATCTTTTCAGTTTTACCAGGAAATTAAAACTGCACAAACATTTCAAGTTAAGATCACATACCAAGGTGTCAACGAAACAAGGAACTAGACTGACTGCTACTGATGCCTTAAGTGGCAAAGACATGTCATGCATTGAGGCTATGGAATCTCTGAGAACCTAGATGGAATCTGTGCAGGCAACAGACATGGATATGGTGCAGAGGGCTGCAATACAGGGGATCACACAGGAGAGGGAAGAAAGCCAATTTAAACCCCCCTCTACATTCATCCCACAATCACCATGGGATGCAATCGATGCTTTCACAGAAGCTATGACTATGGATTTGGTCAAGCATAGGAAGGCAACCAGCCCGAGCGCCCATAACATCACGAAAGCACAGAATAAGGCCCTGCAAGATTTGACGACCGGCAAGGAAATCATAATAAAACCCTCGGACAAGGGGGCAATGTCGTCCTGCTGTCTAGCGAAGTAGTGTATGCATAAGGATATGCGGATACATCCCCACGTGTGGCACACCGGATGGAAAAAATTCCTTTCAATGGTAGTTCATCCAAACTGAAATATTTATAAGAACAACATGTGTCTTTATAAGGTAGTCGATATTTTATTCATATCAATCCAAATGTAGTAATATATTTCCAAAATGAGGAACATTCAAGGTAGAAAACTCCAATGCATTTCGGGCGGTGCCCTTTCTCAAGGAGTACTGTGAAGAAGACAAAAATCTATGAGGGTGAGGAAGTAAAAAAACATCGTAATGACCTGAATTTTTAAAGTGCCGATCAATCAGTGAGTCAATGTGCGTTTCATGCAAGCTAGGGGCATGTGAAGAATGGTGCCGAACAGTGAACTAAGGACAGGATGTGCACTTAGCGGTATGCGTGAATAGCGGGCTCAAAAACGTGGAAGGTGAAAAGACTATGCTAAAGGTGAGAAGATAACTGTGAAAGGGTGAAAACTTACTAGAAATTCAATGTAACGCGGCGCGTTACTAGCAGGTTCAGAAACAGGTCGAGTCCGCTAACGGATGGTAATCCGGGTGTCGGTGAAATAGGTTAAGCATGCAAGATAGAAAAAGGACTAGGTGGAAGGCGGACTAACCGTGAAGACGGACAAAAGTGAAAACGAACAAGGTGAAAATTGTAGCGCCATCTTAGAGTGTGGAAACTGTGCTGTGGGAGTGAAGGTTAAGTGCAATGAGTGAGATGGGAATAAAGTGAAATTGAGTGAAACACAAGCAGTAAAGAGACAATGTCAAGGGATATAGTAGATTACAGGTAACAACTATATTCAAAACGGTCATTGAGGCCAAAAGGCTTCTGAGTCTGTAAACGGAACATCCATTCAAGTTCTCTTTTCAAAAGGAGTTTGTTGTTATCAGTTCCTTCTTTTTTGTTGATGACTTCAAGAATGGTAAATTGTAGTTGTGCGATGGTGTGGCGAGCTTCCAGAAAATGTGTAGCAATGTTGGATTTCTCATTTTTCAGTCGAATGTTGGACTTGTGTTCGTTCAAACGAATCTTAATTTTCCTTTCTGTTTTGCCAACATACAGTTTGCCGCAAGGGCATTTCAGGGCGTAAATTAAATTGGAAGAGTCACATGTCGCATTGACTTGCAATTTGATGGGGTTGCCTTTCATTGGGTGGCGGATGGTATTGCCTTTTATGATACAGTTGCAGTGACTGCAGTTGAGACAGGGCTGGGTACCTTTGTAGTTTTTGACTATGCTGGTAGGTTTGGATAGTATTTCTTTAATGTTCTTACTCCTTGTGTGAGCAAACAAAGGTAAAGGTTTAAACATGTCACCAAAATCTGGTTCAATGCGACCAATTTAATTTACGCCCTGAAATGCCCTTGCGGCAAACTGTATGTTGGAAAAACAGAAAACAGAAAAAAAAATTTACCATTCTTGAAGTCATCAACAAAAAAGAAGGAACTGATAACAACAAACTCCTTTTGAAAAGAGAACTTGAATGGATGTTCCGTTTACAGACTCAGAAGCCTTTTGGCCTCAATGACCGTTTTGAATATAGTTGTTACCTGTAATCTACTATATCCCTTGACATTGTCTCTTTACTGCTTGTGTTTCACTCAATTTCACTTTATTCCCATCTCACTCATTGCACTTAACCTTCACTCCCACAGCACAGTTTCCACACTCTAAGATGGCGCTACAATTTTCACCTTGTTCGTTTTCACTTTTGTCCGTCTTCACTGTTAGTCCGCCTTCCACCTAGTCCTTTTTCTATCTTGCATGCTTAACCTATTTCACCGACACCCGGATTACCATCCGTTAGCGGACTCGACCTGTTTCTGAACCTGCTAGTAACGCGCCGCGTTACATTGAATTTCTAGTAAGTTTTCACCCTTTCACAGTTATCTTCTCACCTTTAGCATAGTCTTTTCACCTTCCACGTTTTTGAGCCCGCTATTCACGCATACCGCTAAGTGCACATCCTGTCCTTAGTTCACTGTTCGGCACCATTCTTCACATGCCCCTAGCCTGCATGAAACGCACATTGACTCACTGATTGATCGGCACTTTAAAAATTCAGGTCATTACGATGTTTTTTTACTTCCTCACCCTCATAGATTTTTGTCTTCTTCACAGTACTCCTTGAGAAAGGGCACCGCCCGAAATGCATTGGAGTTTTCTACCTTGAATGTTCCTCATTTTGGAAATATGTTACTACATTTGGATTGATATGAATAAAATATCGACTACCTTATAAAGACACATGTTGTTCTTATAAATATTTCAGTTTGGATGAACTACCATTGAAAGGAATTTTTTCCATCCGGTGTGCCACACGTGGGGATGTATCCGCATATCCTTATGTATACACTACTTCGTTAGTTTCTACCGGTGTTTCGGACGGAGACACCACCCACCAGTGCACCCACAATATTTTGCGAACCTAACTCCGAACTCTCTAAAATCGCTGTGCACCACCTATCACTTTTTGATTATCACTTAGTCCTGCTGTCTAGAGCATACTACCAACAAGAGGCCATTAGGCAACTCTCAGATAATAAATACTATACCATCACTACAAGGGAAGCTTATGAATCCAGCATCAGGGAATACAATGACCTGATTCGGAAATGGTATAATCTTAGTATGCTAGGTAATGATGAACATCTCTTTCTACGCAGCAGCAATCCAATGACGCCGACGTTCTACCATTTGCCCAAGCTGCATAAGCATGATTATTCTTAGGACTACTCTGTATTTACTGCATGAACTGTCTCCCTACTCAGATCTATCTGTTCTATTGTATTTTATCTTATTCTACTTTAATTTCTACTTTTCCTGTGGCAGGGGTGAAGTTGTTTTGCTAAACGCGGTTTGTCCTTCTGCAATTGATGCTAATCGTGTAATCATGTATTGTATCTATACAGCGCCTTCCTGTTTATGACTAAAACACCGTCATGCATGTTGGTATTCCTCGTATGGTACATGTTTTCCAAGGGACATATGCCGATCCACGGCTTTATGCTATGAATTTGTACATTTTATTTAGGAATGCCCAATTTATTTTTGCCATTTTATCGATCTACGATACTATTTTGTTAGAGCTCTCATTTTGGGAACCCACTCCAAAATGGCGTCATTATTAGCTATGGTTAGGCTGGTCCCTTGTTCATGTTTACCATCGTAACACAACTTTATTAGGAGCTCTGTGTTTATGTGGTCAGTAACACTGATGAAGGCTAACGCCGAAACGCGTCTTGTTTATTAGTAATTAAATCTCTTTCACTGCTACCTCCGGAGTGCTGTGTTCCTTTTCGACGGAGAGGATTTTGAACGTCATATATATATATATATATATATATATATATATATATATATATATATATATATATATATATATAGGATTAAAAAGAGTATCATAGTGATGTGAGAAAAAAATATATCAGATGAACTGTATCTGGCAGTGGGTATGTGTTTAAGATGTTAGAACTATTGAAAATTACCATGAGCAATGCTTTGTTGTAAATGTCTACTCTAAGCATAATAACATGAGTGTTTGTAAAGCGCATGTTCACCTCCCCAAAAGGGGCATCTTGGCGGTGAATAACAGATGTTTATGGTTACCTAACTCAATGGTACTCATTTTATCGACCTCAGAAAGGATAAAAGGCTGAGTGGACCCGCCTGGATTTGAACCTGTGACCTTGAGGTCAAACACAGGTTCCTGGAGTGGATGCATTAATCCACTGAGCCACCAGTCCCGTCATTATGTGCAGAATAGATACATCTATATTATTTGCGTTCTGGGAGTTGTGGTAGTTTTAGTCACATTATTTAAACGGGAGTAGTGTAGTCAGAAATAAAATAAGAAAATGTGCTGCGTATGTATATGAATTATACAGTAGTAATGCATGTTTTAGAAAGTGGTTGTCAATGTGGTTTTTAACTTATATGACCGGTTTTCATATACGTAGATGTTGAGATATGGTTTTTGTGGCTGCAGATCGTATCTGAAAGAAACACATAGTGATAGATTCCTTACCTTAGAATTACCCCCAGGCGTCAGACTGGATCCGTAAAGTTTTCGTCTGCAGTACCTCTGCGCGTTGGCCGGCATCGTGTGGCTCCACGTGCATTGTTGGCAACGTTGTCGCTGGAGCTACTTGGACGTGCCCACGCGTGCTGACGCAAGTACCCCAGACACTTTTTGACTGAGTTTTTTCGAGGCCTTTTGTCTTAATTCTTTTGAGCCAATTGACTCCTGGTGTCGTAGGGATGCCTGGCTTTAAGAACTGTGGGGACTGCCACCGCATGATGTCGGTGACAGACCCACACAGCGTGTGTCTCTACTACCTGGGGCGTGACCACGACTCCAAATTGTGCCCCAACTGCCGAGCCATGGCGCTGAAGACTTTGCGGGAGCGGTCACGAAAGTTGCTGAAAGTCCGGCAGTCGGCTCCGCGCCACTTTAGGTCCCAGTCCCGAGGGAGGTCGAGGGACTGGTCGTGGAGCCGTAACCATCGTTCCTCTGGATCTAAGTCTTCGCACTCTGAGTCAGGTAAGTCAAAGCATTCCAAGAAGTTGTCGAAGAAGCGTCATCGTTCTTTGACTTCCCTGTGGTTCCGGCGGAGTTTGTGACGTCGCCGCTGGCCTACCCGCCCTTTCCGGGTCCATCGGGGATGCCTGCTCAGGTGTAAGAGTTCCTTGCTGCCATGGCCTGACTCTTTGGGCCATCGGGCCCTGCTGGTGCACCTACAGGCCCGCGGGCACGATTGGGGGTCCTGCCCTTCCATCGCCGGCAGCTTCAGCCCCGCCGCTGTCTGCTTTGCCCCTGGCGCCGCAGGACCATCCTTGATCCAGGCTTGGATCTCTGGCAACACCGGTTGACCTCATAACACCTCCACAGGTGTCGACCCCTCCTCCGGCATCACCTCCGACGTCGTCCGGTGCCACCGCTGGTGTCAGGCCCAGTTTCAGCGGGGACACGATGCCGGTTCGGCGTCGCTTGACGCCGATACCGACAGGGCCTTTTTACCCCTATGTCCATCCTCCTTATTTTCAGGCTGTTTTGTAGACTTTGGAGGAAGGGGAGGACTGGGAGGGGTTTGAGGACCCTCTCACCCAACAGTGTGACTATGACCCGGACTGGGCAGAGGATTTGGGGGATGCCAGTGGTCTTGACACCTCACCTGACCTTGACATGATGTATCCTACTGTGGCTACAGAGGAGGGAGCCAGTTACGCAGTGGTGTTGCATAGGGCGGCCGAGGCCCACCACCTCGAACTCCCTACAGTGGCCATCAGGACTAACTTCCTGACAGAAGTACTTCAGCCGGCGACGACCTCTTCGAAGCCCTTGCTGCCTTTTAATGATGTATTTTGGGCACTTGGTCCAGGGCCAACACTAGCTCCTATAGACAGGAACGTGGCTCGACGCCATCGCCCTGCTCTAGGCAACCCCCTCTTTCTTTCCAAACATCCCACTCCCGAGAGCTTGGTTGTCCAAGCCTCTGCTTCCCAGAGAGCGTTCCCTTCTGCACCTCCGGATAGGGAATCGAAGAAGCTGGAGCAGCTTGGCAAGAAGCTGTTTTCCTCTGCCAGCTTAGGGCTGCGGTCGGTGAACACTGCATTCCTCTTGGGCTGTTATTCCCACTCTGTCTGGGACATGGTTGTTTAGGTGCTGCCCAACTGTCTGAAGGAGGCACGGACAGTCCTTTACCAAGCTATAGCAGCTGGGAGAGACGCAGCGACATTCACCATTCGTTGTGGGCTTGATACCGCCGACTTGCTGGGCAGGGCGGTGGCGCTTCGACGTCACGCCTGGCTGGGGACCATTTTGCACTTCAGCGGGAAGTATTTCTCTTGGCCAAGGGGGCCATCGAGCATGTTCCTGGGTCAGAGATAGGTCATGGTTCTTATCTTTACTACTTTTTGCTGCCCAAGAAGGACAAGGGCCTGCGTCCTATCTTGGGCCTCAGGCACGTCCAACGCTTCCTCCAGAAGGTGAAGTTCAAGATGTTGACGCTGGCTCAGGTCTTGTCTGCCCTCAACCCTGGAGACTGGATGGTAGCGTTGGACTTGCAGGATGCATATTTCCACATCCCCATCCTGCCGGCCCACCGGCGTTACCTGCGGTTCACGGTAGGCCATGAGCACTTTCTGTTTACCATGATCCCCTTTGGCCTTACCAGCGCCCCTCGGGTGTTCACGAAAGTGATGGCAGTGGTCGCAGCTCATCTGCACAGATCAGGGGTTCCAGTCTTCCCCTATCTCGACGATTGGTTGTTAAAGGCGGGATCATCCCAAGCAGTCGTCTCCCACCTCCAGACTACGGCCGACCTCCTGCATTTGCTGGGGTTCTCCATCAAAGTGCTGAAGTCGCACCTGATTCCCTCTCAGAAGCTCCTCTTCATCGGAGCGGTTCTGGACTCTGCGCAGTTTCGGGTTTATTCTCCCAAGCTGCGAGTCTGGGATATTCAGGCTATGACTCCGATCTTTCAGCCTCCATCCCGGGTTTCGGTCAGGATGACCCTCCGGCTACTGGGCCTGATGGCCTCCTGCATCCTGCTAGTGGATCATGCCAGATGGCATATGCGGGCTCTGCAGTGGGACCTGAAGTTCCAGTGGGCACCGCATCAGGCCAACATATCCGATCCCGTCCAAATCTCGAAAGGCACTTCACGACAATTGCAGTGGTGGCTCACGAATCACGATTAGGTCAATGGCAGATCCCTCTCCCTTCCCCAACCGAAACACACAGTTGTGACGGGTGCGTCCCTTCTGGGATGGGGCGGCCACCTGGGAGAGGCGGAGGTCAGAGGACTCTGTTCTTGGGCAGAGTCTGAGTTCCGCATCAACCTCTGGACATCGGGCGATCCGTCTTGCACTGAAGGCATTCCTTCCCTCTGTCTGGGGAAGAGTAGTGCAGGTGTTCACGGACAACACGACCACCATGTGGTACTGCAACAAACAAGGCAGAGTGGGGTTGTGGACCCTATGTCAGGAGACTCTGCGCCACTGGAAATGGCTGGAACATCAGGGCATTTCCCTGGTGGTTCAACACCGGGCAGGTTCTCTGAACGCCAGGGCGGACGAACTCACCCACTGGTGCATGATAAATCACGAATGGTGTCTGAACTCAGACGTGGCGCAAGTTCTCTTTCAGCCGCGGGGAGAGCCTTGGTTAGATCTATTCGTTACCGAACAGAACGAGCAATGTCATCCGTTCTGCTCGTTGGGATTTCCAAGGTGGCACTTGCAATGCGACGCTTTTCTTCGCGAGTGGAGTTGCAATCTACTATACGCCTTTCTGCCAACAAGATTCACCTGCTCACAGGCAGCCAGCAGTGGAGGCCGCCACTCTGTAGCCCGAGGGCCTCGTGGAGTCCGGAGTCAGAGCAAGCACCAGGCTCAGCGGAGCAGCAATTTAGTGCCACTGGTGCACCACTCCCGCTTCAGGGGGATCACAGTGTGCGGGTGGAAGGTACAGATGGCAGCCAAAGGCAGTAGGATTTGAAGCGGATGACGAAGGGGTCCAGAGAACTCTTAGAGTGCGACCGTCATCTTGACGCTTCAGGCCACGTCCGTGTTTCTCAAAATTTAAATCTGACACATCTAAGTAAAAAAGTATTGCAGCACTAAGTGTACCAGTGAGACAGTGGTAGAGGGGCACAGAAATCGCTCTTGTTGCGTTTTGGAATTTACAATATTGGGACACTATGTACTTTTTTACTTTGGTTGAGGTTTATTTTTAAAATAAATACATATGGAATGAAGTGGTCATTTCAGCGTGTATAAGTGAGAACTGAGATATGGTGCAGGTGTGTTGTAGGAGAGGGTGCTAGAATATTAAAAGATAACTAAAATTAAGTTTTGTGTTTTGGTTTGGTACATTGAAATAAGGGCTTGTAGTTATGCAGGTAGGTTCATTTGTAGATTTAAAACATAAAACCAGTTTCTGTATTACGTGTAAGCCAGTAGTAAAGTAGTTGGTACTTTGACTAGAAAATACAGAACAATATCTGCATAATTACAGACCGGATGCTTGCAAAAGCTTAGAGGAAAAAGGAATATAAGCAACTACATTATCTTTGCAGAACTGAGACTCAAAAAGGATTAAATGAAGAAAAAGTGGTGAACGAAACAAAAGCTATGGGTTAAGTCCTTTCTTAAAAATATATGTAGGCATTTCCAAAGATTATGAAATAATGAAAATAAAATTCAAACTATGAGAAAGATTTTGTCCATTGTTAATCTATCTAACAAGAACAGGAAAGAATATAACAAAGCTGGGCACAACTTAACCAGGAGACAGAAACATTTCAAGGAAATCAAAGCCAGGATACCTCGTAGTAGAGTAGTTATAAATCTACTGAGAAATATGAAGAAGTATAGTAAGACATGCATTGAAACAAAGAACGAGTTAATAGAGTAGTTAAGAACTTTGCTGTGAAGGTGAAGCTTTTTATTTTGATTATAAATAGAATGAAGAATCTTGATGAAATGGTGTTGTGTATGAGGAGACAAACTAGAAAAAAAGATTAGTGGATAGAAGTAACAGGGTCTTTCTTTAATGAAAAAAAGGTATCTCCTGGATAATAGATTAGTTAATGCTATTAATTACAGAGGACCAAAGGTTACAGGGTTGCAGGGATCTTATAGTTAGGCTCAGAGTTCACTCATAAAACCAGTGAAATTCAGCAGTTCTAGTTTGCTTTTGGAAGCCTGGCAGTAGGCTCTGCATCGCTCCAAGTCTCGCTCGAGGGTAAGGTCTCGAGACCAATCGCGGAGCCACCACACCTCATCCAAATCTTCGCACTCCTCGGGTAAGTCAAATCACAAGAAGGCGGCGCAGAAGCACAATCGCTCTTTGCCAGCGTCATCGCTCTAAGGCACCTGACTCGGGGACGACTCCACGCCTCCCCCTGTTTCCAGGAGCTGGGGAATCCCCTGCCCAGCTTTGTACATTTTATGAAGCCCTCCACCCTGTATTTGGGTAGCCCGACTCCGCTGGTGTGCCTTCGGGCCCTGCGGAGTCTGTTGGGGGCCCTGGGCCTTCGATGCTGGCAGCTCCGGACTCTGCACCTGAGGGCCCCTGTGGATCCAGGCCTGGATCCGGTTTGACACCCATCGACCTTGCTCGACCTTCCACGGCGACAATGCAGGCCGTGCCCCCAGCCGAAGCGGTTCCCATCCCCCAGATGGAGCCGGACCGATGTTGGCTGACGTTGAGTCAGACGCCGGATGGTAGGTTTGTTCCCTTGTTCATCCCAGGTGTTCCCTATCGCCCTGAGTGTGGTGATGAGGACTGGGAGGGGTCACTGAACCCGTTGACGCACCAGCTAAAAGAACCGGACTGGAGAGAGGGGAATTGGGTGAAGCCAGTGGTCTGGACACCTCCCCCGACCTTGGTATGCTTTCTAGCCCTACCGTGGCTACGGAGTAGGGAGAGTCCTATGCAGTGGTGGTGCGTAAGGCAGCCGAGGCCTTGGGCCTGGAGCTCCCTACAGTGGCAGTAAGGACTAACCTGACAGAGGTGCCTCAACCTGCGGCAACTTCCTCGGAACCTCTCTTGCCCATCAATAAAGCCCTCACGGACATCCTTCTGGGCACTTGGTCGAAAGCCCAGCACAGGGGCTCCTGTGGAATGGAAAATTGCCCACCGCCCGGCTCTGGGCGATCCCATTTTCCTCACCCAACACCCTTCCCTGAGAGCTTGGTGGTCCAAGCCTAATCCAAGGGTGCATTCCCTTCTGGACCCTCGTGCAAGGAATCCAAGAAGCTGAATCATCTTGGAAGTGCATGTTCTCCTACTCTAGCTTGGCACTGCGGTTCTTGAATACTGCGTGTCTTTTAGGCCGATACTCCCATACCATGTGGTATACGGTTGCGCAGGTGCTGTCTCAGTGCCCGGGGGAGACCCGGGCCGTGCTCTCCCAAGTCATGGAAGAGACTCGATTGCCATGTCGGTAGCCCTTTGGCGAGGTCTAGTTTTCGGGGGATGTCCAGTCAACTTTGCTGGACATGCCCTTCGATGGCCGTCGCCTTTTTGGTGACAAGGCAGAGTCTGCACTGGAGCACTTTAAGGATTCTCGGGCTCCTGCCAGGTCCTTGGGCCAAGCTGCGTCCTCCCATCCACCACAGTCTGCTTTTTGTTTTTGCCCCTTTCGTGGCTATGGAAGGGGCACCCCACTACGTCTGACCCAGTCCAGCCACCGGTCCACGCAAGCTGCCCAGCCTCTGCAGGGCCGTGGACATCAGACCCAGCGACTGGGGTCTGGGAACCAGTGGGGGCCTGTTCATCCTCCCCCCCCCCCCCTTGCAGCAGCCTCCAAACTCCCTAGTCTGACCTTTCAGACCCATCAGTGGCCAGTGGGTGGCAGGATTCGCCATCACCTCCCCCACTGGCAATCCATCACATCAGACAGGTGGGTTTTGCAGATAGACCGAAGGGGCTACTCACTCCCCTTGGAGACTACCTCTCCCTCCATGCCACCATTTTTCTATCGCATGTATGAGGATCATTTGGCGCTTCTCTGCCAGGAAATCTCAGCTTTCTTAGCCTAGGAAGCTATCAAGAGGGTCCCGGCGCCAGAAGTAGATCGTGGTTGGTATTCCCGTTACTTTCTGGTACGTAGGCCGGCGTCCTATCCCAGAAATCAGGGCCTAACCTTCGCTCCGGTCCTATCTGCCCTGGACCCTTGAGACTGGATGGTGGCGTTGGACTTGCAGAACGCCTATTTCCATATCCCCATCCTGCCAGCCCACAGACGTTACCTAAGGTTCACGGTGGGCCACAAGCAATTTCTGTTCACCGTACTCCCCTTCGCCTTACCAGTGTCCCTAGGGTGTTCATGAAAGTGACGGCCTGGTCGCAGCTCATCTGCGCACATCAGGGGTTGCAGTCTTCCCCTATCTCGATGACTGGCTGTTGAAGGCAGGCTCACCCCAGCCTGTCATCTCTCACCTCCAGATTAGGGTGGACCTCCTGCATTCGCTGGGGTTCACTATCAGCGTGCCAAAGTCACACCGGACTCCCTCTCAGTCGCTCCCTTTCAACTGAGCTGTTCTGAACACAGTGCAGTTTACAGCTTATCCTCCCGAACCACGAGTCCGGGATATTCAGACTATGATACCAGTTTTTCAGCCTCTATCCCGGATTTCGGTGAGAGTGACCCTGAAGCTGCTTGGCCTCATGGCCTCCTGCATCCTTCTGGTGTATCATGCCAGATGGCATATGCGGGCTCTGCAGTGGGACCTGAAGTTCCAGTGTGCGCAGCATCAAGCGAATCTTTCCGACTCCTTCCAGATCTTGAAGATCAACTGCAGTGGTGGTTAACAAACCAGGATTGGGTGAGAGGCAGATTCCTCTCCCTACCCCAACCAGACCTCACGGTGGTGACCGATGCATCACTCCTGGGTTAGTGCGGCCACCTGGGAGTGGCGGAGATCAGAGGAGTCTTGTCTCCGGCGGAGTCTGGGCTCCATATCAACCTTTTGGAGCTCCTGGCGAGTCGCTTTACACTGAAGGCATGCTTTCCCTCTCTCAAGGGGAAGACCACACCACTGCTATATAGTACTGCAACAAACAGGGTGGGTGGGGTCGTGGGCCCTTTGTCAAGAGGCTCTTCACCTTTGGACATGGCTGGAACATCAGGGCATGACCCTGGTGGTTCAACACCTGGCAGGTTCTCTGAACGGCAGGGCGGGCAAACTCAGTCAACGGTACCTGGTGGATCACAAATGGCGTCTTTTCTCCGAGGTGGTGCAAGGTGTCTCAGCAATGGGGAGAGCCTTGGTTAGATCTGTTCGCCACCAGAGAGAACGCGCAATGTCAGCAGTTCTGCACGCTGGAATTTCCAAGGTGGTGCCAAGCTTTACGTCGCGAGTGGAGTTGCGGCCTCCTGTATGCATTTCCGCCTGTACCACTCCTTCCCTGAGTTCTGAAGATCGAACGTGACCGGGCGCAAGTCATTCTTGTAGCACTGGACTGGGCATGAAGAGTCTGGTACCCTGAGCTCCTTATCATTGCGATCGATCCTCCAATCAGACTGCCCCTTCGGGAGGAGCTTCTGTCGCAGCAGTAGGGGACAGTGCTCCACCCGAACCTGTCCAGTCGTTGCGTGAAGTTTGAACGGCGACAGTTGGCAGCTTTTGACCTTTCTCCTGAAATCTGTAATGTCATCTTGGCAGCCAGGTGTCCCTCCACTATGACGGTATGCGCCTGTCGATGGAACACGTTTGTGGCATGGTGCACAGCAAAGGATGTGGATCCCCTTTCTGCCCCTCTTTTTGAGGTTCTTTTGTTGCTTCTTTTTGGCCCAGCAGGGGTCTGCTCTGGGCACTCTTCAAGGCTACCTGGCAGCCATTTCTGCTTTTCTTTGGCTATCAGATCAGCCCTCTTTGTTCAAGTCCTCTATTGTAAGTAGTTTCTTTAGAGGCATTATTCATCTCTTTCCTCCATCTCCTTTCATAATGCCTCAGTGGTACTTGAACCTTGTTTTGACTTCCCTTATGTGCGCTCCCTTCGAGCCTCTTCACAACTGTCCTTTTAGGCTTATTACTCTGAAGACTGCCTTTCTTGTTGCCATCACCTCTGCTCTTTCTTCTAAGCTCCCTTTCTGCTTGGTGCATCCAGACAAAGTGGTGCTTCGGACAATGCCCTCGTTCCTACCTAAAGTTGTCATTTCTTTTCACATCGGACAGACTATTACGCTGCCCACCTTTTTCTCCGCCTCTGCACCCTTCCAAGGAGGAGGAGAGACTCTACCGTCTGGACCCTAAACATGCACTGTCTTTCTACCTTGATCCCAAGAAAGATTTCCGGGTTAACGATCAACTCTTTGTTGGTTATGTGAGTGTCAAGAACGGTTGGGCTGTGCAAAAGCTTACAATCTATCTTGATGGGTTGTCCTTTGTATAAAGATTTGTTACGCTTTAGCTAGAAAGGAACATCCAGTGGAGCGGCAAGCTAATTCCACTAGAGCGACGGCAGCAACTACTGCTTTGACACGTGGAGTTCCACTCATTTACATCTGCCAGGCGACCATGTGGGCTTCTATGCACATGTTCACCAGACATTACTGCCTGGATAGTCCAGTCCGGAGAGAATGCTACTTTGCCCGTTCTGTCCTCCAGGACTTTCTGGTGTGAACTTGGTTTGCAGTCCCTCCTCCGGGTTTGGTATTGCTGGGGTATCTATACTAAGGTCAGGAATCTATAACTAATAGTGACTTTCAGATGAACAAGTTACTTACCCTCGGTAACGATGTATCTGTAAGAGACCTATATTAGTTTTAGATTCCTTACCGCCCCAACAATCCTCCTCAATCTGCGAACTGACTTCTAGAGATAGGGACTCCCTTGCAGGGCCCTAGTGTGGTAAACCATTGGTCAGTGTCTTTCATGGCTTTGCGCTTCTGGCGTGGAAAGTCTTGTCAGAACTGACGCCAGCATGCAGTGCAGCGTCTAAATAGGCATTGCATCGTCATCCTGGCGACCACGATGACAGACGCAGAGTCGACCGACGCCACCTACCAACATGCAGGAGTACTGCTGAAGAATAATTCTTCGGATCTAGTCTGATGCCTGGGGGTAATTCTAAGGTAAGGAATCTATAACTAAATATGTCTCTTATTGATGCATAGTTACCGAAGGTAAGTATCTTGTTCTTCCCTTTTTTAACATCCAAACTAATATTATAAAGAGAGAGCCCAAACCTTTGAGGCGGGTAATCTCCGTAACCACAGCACCAATCACAGCACCCAATACAGCGTTGGAAAGGGCAGTTGCAGCAGAAGGACATAGGCTATGCAGATGGCCATCATATACATTTTTATTTTTTTATTGTTTTTATTAACTTTTCAAGAAACAATGATGCTCATCACAATCATACAGTGCAAGACATACAATTGTACCATAGGACACCATCTACATTTAAAAGGTAAAAGAACCATGCCAGCAAAGCAGTCCCTTGTTGGCGTGTCTGCGTTGTGCTGTGAGTGTGGGCTGGGGGCGTGACTCACGCTGGGGGTGTGTGGTACGGCCATCACATCGTGGGCTGTGGGCGTGTGCTGGGGGCGTGACAAACGCTGGAGGCGTGTGTCCGCCCTTCATGCCATGTGAGTCGTCCATACAAGCGCCAATTATGTTGCAGCGCAGCATCATGGGGCACGCTGGGGGCGTGAGAAACGCTGGGGGCGTGTGTCCGGCCTTCATGCTATTTGAGAACGCAATCCGCCGCATCAAGGGGCACGCTGGGGGCGTGAGACATGCTGGGGGTGTGTGCTACGTTCCGCCCTTCATGCCATGTGGGTTGTACATTAATCAGAAGATCGTCTGCTGTGGCAGTGTGCTGGGGGCATGACAAACGCGTTCAGCTGGAGGCCTGGTAAGTAACATTACTGCAGCCTCTCCTGCACGCTGTGACTGAACTCTCTCATTCATCGAAATTAGACGCGCCTGCTACCATCAACCAGGGCTCTAGCCAGGCTCAGGCGGCGGATCAGTACACTAATTACACGCGCCTGATAATATCAACCAGGGCTGCAGCTGGGCCTCAAGCGGGGGAACACGCGCCTGCTAACATCAAACAGGCCTGCATCTGGGCCTCAAGTGGGGGAACACCCAAATGAGCGTGTATGCGTGGACAATTACTGCAGCCTCTCCTACTCGCTGTCACTGAACTCTCTCATTAAACGGATTTACCCGCGGCTGATAACTCTCATTCAACGACATTACACGCGCCTGCTAACATCAACCAGGGCTGTAGCCGGGCTCAGGCGGCGGATCACTACACCAATTACACGCGCCTGCTAACATCAACCAGGGCTGCAGCTGGCCCTTCTCCGTCCCTATTCTAATGAAACAAATATTTTTGTCTACCGCGAGATTTGAAAATAAATTGCCCTTGCCAAATACACACATTACACACATTCTATTTCATACCCGGACAACGTCAGGACGGGCTGCTAGTATATTTTATGAGTGGCTGTGTCTATCTGTGTGTAAGTGGCTGATGGAGTGAATAAGTGGGTATGTAGGTAACTGTATGGATCTGAGTGGCTGTATGTATGGGTCGGCGTGTGACTGGCTGTATTGGTGATTAAGTGGATGTGTAGGAAGCTGTTTTGGTGAATAAGTGGGTGTTTGAGTAGCTGTATGTGTGTGATCGGCTTTATGAGTAGCTGTCTTGGTGAGTGAGTGGGTGTAGGAGTGGTTCTGTGGATGATATCAGTGATGTTACGGTCCATGTCATGAGTGATGTAATAGGTGGAGTCATAAGTATTGCAATATGAGCCTAACTAAAATGTCCCTTTAACCTTTGTTTTTTTCAGTGAAATCCGAAGGTTTCTTTAATTCTATTTCCAACCTATAATATCCCTGTGACCTTTGCTTTTTTCAGTGAATTTCTATGTTTTTTTTTCATGTTATTTCCTAACTATAACGTACCTGTAACCTTTGGGTTTTTTATCTGCATTTTAAGATTTTTTTAAACATTTTATTTTCTAACTAACTTTTGACAGTGAATGTGAGGGTGGCTGTATAGGTCAGTGAAGGGGAGTGTGAGTTGCTGTATGGTGTTAGAATTAAAAAATTATACATTCGCATTGTTGTACATAAGTTAGCATTCACTGCGCCATTTTGTGTATGGGCGCCATTTTAAATCATGATCAAAACTAATCCTTTGCTATTTCCGAGAAAAGGCTTCTTCTAAGTTATGTTTCTCCTCTTTTGAGTTCTGCTACACTAATGAATGCACTGTTCTTATCAGCGCATACCTTTCCTTTTAGATATAGGCAGGGTGACCTTGAATAGTAGAAAATGTGTGCCCGGCCTCAGAATCAAAACTTACTCCATTGTAGCTACATCTGCATGGAAAATTCTATGGTGGGCGTGCTCTTTTTGGTTTTGAAGTGTACATAATGTATCATTATGCCAGTCCCTCTGCAGTACTCTTAACAGACTGGGCTCCGCTCTGAGTGTATCTGAATAAATTGATATTGGTTGGTATTCGCTACTGTCTGACCGACTTCATTTGGGATGGAAGGCTGAGAGGTGGTCGTGTGTGACCTGGGTGACCCTATTTCCTGTCTGTCTGTGAGTCTGTGAGTGAATGCATTAGAGTCTGAATGATTTTCCGAGTGGGTGCATGAGTCTGAGTCAGTCTGTGAGTGGGTGTGTGTCTGATGGTTATTTGAGTGGGTGCATGAGTGGGTTTGTGAGTAGGTGTGAGTGTGTTTGAATGATTCTCTGAGTGGGTGTGTCAGTAGCTGTGTGAGTGACTGGGCTACAACAGAACCACACCTGCTCCTTTATCCAACAAGAGTACACAGTTTTGCACAAACTATCTACCCAAGTGAAGTACTTTCTACTGGTTAATTACTAAGTGCTACCTCTTTGGGTAAATGTCCAGTACGTATTCTACACTACAGCTGCAAAATGGATCACGGGGAAATGTCACCAGTGACCTTGTGTTTGTTTTGGCATTGTGATTGTTCCTCGTGCGTCTTTATTCAGAAATATGTGATAACATGAAACCTCCTATAGAGAAGGGGACACTACAAAGAAGTCAATTTCCACCAAACTAGGGTCCCTGTTAACAATTGGAAGTAAGTGCTTCTTTGTTAGTTGGAGATGGCCTCATATTCCTCGGCCAAAATCTTCAGGGAATGCGCTGGGGTGGGGTAGAGGAGGCCTATTGTTAAGCTGTCCATCATACTGGCAAAAGGCGGGAAGACCTTTACATAATACTAAGGTGGGCGGGGTTTCCAAGAGATTTGTACATTTGCAAACTCATAGAAATTTAAAGGGAGAATCATGAACTCTGCTCTCACCAGGAGAGGCCAAGAAAGAACCTATTTGTCTCAGTCACTACAGATTGCACTCCAACAGATCAACAATGCAATATGAAAGAGAAAGTAATAGATTCCTTACCTTTAGAATTACCCCCAGGTGTCAGACTGGATCTGGAGAATTTTTTCTCTTAGCAGTACCCCTGCGCGTCGGTAGGTGGCGTCGGTCGACTCCACGTCAGTCGTCTGCATCGTGGTCACCAGTATGACATTGTGGTGTCTACTTAGACGCCGCCACTGCACACTGACTTCAGTTCTTTCTGTTCCCCGCCAGCCTAGAGCAGATTTGGAGAGAGCTTGGCCCTTCACTTTTTGACTTAACTCTTTCAACTTTTGTTGACTTCTTTTTTCGAGTCATGACTCCTGGTGCGCGACGGATGTCCCATTGTTGGACCGGCTTCAAGCCCTGCGCGGTCTGTCAAAAACTGATGTCTGTGACAGACCTGCACCTTGTGAGCCTTTGGTGTCTAGAGCGCGACCACAACCCGAACTCGTGCTCCTAACTGCCGGTTCATGAATCGTAAGTCTCTTGGAGGCCTGGCAGTCTGCTCTGCCTTGCTCACAGTCTTGCTCAAGGGGAAGGTCTCGAACATTCGTGGAGCCATCACACCTCATCAAAGTCTTCACACTGCTCAGGTAAGTCGAAGCACAAGAAGAAGGCGAAGAAGCATTGTCGCTCTTCACCTTCTCCCCGTAGGTCGGCTGACACTATGTCTGATGTGGAACGTCGTCTCTACAGCTCTTGTCTTCTGAGGCTCCTTCAGGGACAACTCTGCTCCTTTCTCCGTTTCTGGGATCTGGTGCGTCCCATGCCCAGCATTGTACCTTACCCAAAGCCCTCCATAGCATCGTTCGGTAGCCTGACTCTGCCGGTGCGCCTTCAGGCCCGTGGAGCCGGTTGGGGGTCCTGGGCCTTTGATGCTGGCGGCCCTGGCACCGGAGGGCCCCCGAGGATCCGGACCTGGATCCAGATATTCACCAGTCGACCTTATGCAACCTTCCCCGGCAAAGCGCCATCCTCAGCCCCAAGATGGAGCCAGAGCCGGATCGACGTTTACCTACGTCAAATCCTACACCGGAGGGTACTTTTGTTCCCTTGTTCATTCCAGGTGTCTCCTATCGCCCTGAAGGGGGTGATGAGGATTGGGAGGGGTTTCTGGACCCGTTGACAGACCAGCTGGAAGAACCAGACTGGTGAGAGGAACTGGGTGACACCAGTGGTCAGGACACTCTGCCAGACCTTGGCATGCTTTCTGTCCTCTACCATGGCTATGGAGGAGGGAGTGTCCTATGCCGTGGTGGTGCATAGGGCAGCCGTGGCCTTGGGCATGGAGCTCCCTACTGTGGCAGTCAGGACTAATCCCCTGACGGAGGTGCTTCTACCAGGGGCAACATCCTCTGAACCCCTCCTACCTTTTAACAAAGCCCTAACCGACGCCCTTCTGAGCACTTGGTCTAAGCCCAGCACAGGGGGTCGTGTGGAACGGACGATTGCCCACCCGTTTTCCTCACCTAACACCCTTTCCTCGAGAACTTTGTGGTCCAAGCCTCTTCTTCCAAGGGCGTAATCCCTTCTACCCCTCCAGACAGGGAATCCAAGAAGCTGGATCATCTTGGGAAGTGCATCGTCTCTTCCTCCAGCTTGACACTGCAGTCCGTGAATACCGTGTGCCTCTGGGCGATACTCCCATACAATCTGGGATATGGTTGCGCAAGTACTGCCTCAGTACCCGGAGGAGGCCGTTCTCTCCCAAGCAGTGGCGGATCAGAGAGGTGCAGTGAAATGTGGACTGGATACCATCGACTCACTGGGCAGAACGATTGCCGTGTCAGGAGCTCATCGACGCTACGCCTGGTTGAGGATGTCCGGTTTCTCTGGGGATGTTCAAGCAACTTTACTGGACACGCCCTTCGATCGTTTTTAACTTTTTGGTGACAAGGCCGACTCGGCGCTGGATCGCTTCAAGGATTCTAGAGTTATGGCCAGATCTTTCAGCCTCGCTGCGTCCTCCCGGCCACCTCAGCCTGCCTTTCGCCCCTTTCATGGCTACGGAAGTGGTATCCCACTGCGTCCGGTCCAGTCTAGTCACCGAACTACGCAAGCTGCCCATCCTCTGCGTGGCTGCGGACTTGGGACCCAGTGATCTTGCAGATCTGGGAGCCAGCGGGTGGGCCTGCCAGCGCACCCTCCCTCCCCCCCTGCAGCAGCCTCCAAACCCTCCTTGTTTGACCTTTCAGGCCCATCAGTGGCCATTGTGTGGCAGGATTTGCCATCACCTCTCCCACTGGCAAACCATCACGTCAGACAGGTGAGTTTTGCAGATAGTCCAAAGGGGCTACTCCCTCCCCTTCGAGACTACCCCTCCTTCCATGCAATCGTCTTTCAACTGCATGTCGGAGGATCATTTGGCGCTTCTCTGCCAGGAAGTTTTACCTCTCTTGGCCAAGGGAGCTTTCGAAAGGGTCCCTGCATCAGAAGTAGGTTTTGGTTGCTATTCCTGCTACTTTCTGGTGCCCAAGAAGGACAACGGCCTGCGTCCTATCCAAGACCTCAGGGCCCTCAACTGCTTCCTCCCGAATGAGACGTTCAAAATGCTCATGTTTGCTCAGGGTCCTGTCTGCCCTCGACCCTGGAGACTGGTGGCGTTGGACTTTTAGGATGCCATATCCCTGTTCTGCCAGCCCACATACGTCCCTTATGGTAGGCCACGAGAATTTTCAGTTCACCGCTCCCCTTTGGCCTTACCAGTAGCCCTCAGGTTTTCACGAAAGTGATGGTCGTATCTCATCAGTGCATATCAGGGGTTCCAGTCTTTCCCATCTTGACAGCTGACTATTAAAGGCGGGCTTGCCCCAGGCTGTCGTCTCACACCTCCAGACTATGGCGGACCTCCTGCATTCACTGGGGTTCACTATCAACTTACCGAAGTCACACCTGACTCCCTCTCCGTCGCTCCTTTTCATCAGGTCTATTTTGGACACAGTGCAGGCGAGCCTAGCCTCCCGAACAGCGAGTCTGGGATGTTTGGGCTAGGATACCTATGTTTCAGCCTCTATCCTGGTTTTCGGTGAGAATAACCCTGAGGCTGCAGGGCCTCATGGCCTCCTGCATCCTGTTGGCAGATCCTGCTGGTAGATCATGCCGGGTGGCATATGCGGGCTCTGCAGTGGGACCTGAATTTCCAGTGGGCGCAGCATCGGGGGAATCGTTCCGACTATTTCCAGATCTCAGAGGGAACTGCACAACAGTGCAGTGGTGGTTAATGAACAAGGATTGGGTAAGAGGCAGATTCCTCTCTCTTTCCCAACCAGACCTCAAGGTGGTGACTGATGCATCACTCCTGGGATGGGGCGGCCACCTGGGAGAGGCGGAGATGAGAAGACTCTGGTCTCCAGCGGAGTCTGGGCTCCATATCAACCTGTTGGAGCTCCGGGTGATTTGCCTGGCATTCCTTCCCTCATTCAAGGGAAAGGTAGTGCAGGTGTTCACAGACCACACCACCGCTATGTGCTACTGCAACAAACAGGGCGGGGTGCGGTCGTGAACCCTATGTCAAGAGGCTCTTTACCTTTGGACATGGCTGAGACATCAGGGAATGACCCAGGTGGTTGAACTCCTGGCAGGTTCTCTGAATGACCGGGTGGATGAACTCAGCCATCGGTGCCTGGTGGATCACAAATTGCATCTTCACTCGGAGGTGGTAAAAGGTCTCTTTCAGCAGTGGAGAGAGCCTTGATTGGATCTGTTTGCCACCGAAGAGAACGCTCCATGTCAGCAGTTCTGCACGTTGGAATTTCTAAGATGGCACTCGCTTGGTGACTTTTTTCATCGTGGATGGAACTGCGGTCTCCTGTACGCCTTCCCGTCTGTGCCACTTCTGCTTGAGTGCTGAAGATCAAGCATTACTGGGCTCAAGTTACTCTTGTGGCACCCGACTGTGCACGCAGAGTCTGCTACCCCGAGCTCCTGAGCATGGCCATTGATTCTCCGATCAGACTGCCTCATCTGTCGCAGCAGGGGAGGTCCACCACCCCAACCAGTCCAGCCTCCACCTCCTTGCGTGGAGATTTAGCGGCGACAATTGACAGCTTTTGTCCTTCCACCCAAAGTCTGTAATGTCACCTTGGCAGCCAGGCGTCCCTCCACTAAAACTGTATAAGCCTGTCGATGGAACAATTTTGTGGCATGGTGCACACCAAAGGCTGTGGATCCCCTCTCTCTGAGTTTATTTTGTTCATTCTTTCTTCGGCCCAGCAGGGCTATACTCTGGGTACTCTTAAAGGCGATCTGGCAGCCATTTATGCTTTTCTTTGGCTATCAGGTCAGCCCTCTATGTTTAAGTCCTTTATTGTAAGTAGGTTCTTAAAAGGCATTATTAACCTCTTTCCTCCATCTCCTTTCATAATGCCTCAGTGGGTCTTGAACCTTGTCCTGACTTACCTTATGTGTGCTCCTTTCGAGCCTCTTCACAACTGTCCTCATAGGCTCCTCACTCTGAAGACTGCCTTTCCTGTTGCCATCGCCTCTGCTTGCACAGTGAGTGAGCTTCAGGCTCTTTCTTCTAAGCCCCCTTTCTTCTCTGTGTATCCATAAAAAGTGGTGCTTAGAACGAGATCCTCATTCCTGCTTAAAGTTGTTATACCTTTTCACATTGGACAGACTATCACTCTGCCGGTCTTTTTCCCCACCTCAGCACCCTTTCATAGAGGAGAGACTCCACTGTCTGGACCCAAAACTTGCCCTGTCCTTATACCTTGACTGCACTAAAGATTTGCGGGTGGACAATCAACTCTTCATTGGCTATGTGGGTGCCAAGAAAGGTCGGTCTGTCCAAAAGCGTACCATCTCTCGATGGGTTGTCCTTTGTATAAAGATTTGTTACGCTTCAGCTAAAAAGGAACTTCCAGTGGGGCTGTGGGCTCATTACACTAGAGCTGAGGCAGCAACTACTTTGTCACTTGGAGTCCCACTTGTTGACATCTGCCAGGTGGCCATGTGGGCATCCATGCACATTTTCACCAGACATTACTTCCTAGATAGTCCAGTCGAGAGGAATGGCTACTTTGCCCATTCTGTCCTCCAGGACTTTTTTGGTGTGAACTAAGTTCGCAGTCCCTCCTCCGGGGTTGGTATTGCTGGGGTTTCTATTCCTGTCTCTTTCCAATGAACAAGTAACAATGTATCTGTAAGAGACAGATTAGTTATAGATCCCTTACTGTCCCACTTTTTCTCCCTGCTCTGCTAACTGACTTCTAGGGACAGAGGCTCTCTTGCAGGGCCATAGTGTGGCGCGCCAGTGGTCCGTGCCTTTCATGGCTCTGTGCTTCTGGCATGGATAGTCATGTCCGAACTGATGTCAGCGCGCAGGGGCAGTGTCTAAGAAGGCACCGTGACGTCATTCCGGCAACCACAATACTGACGACTGACGCAGAGTCGACCAACGCCACCTACCGATGCACAAGTGTACTGCTAAGAGAAAAAATTCTCCGAATCCAGTCTGATGCCTGGGGGTAATTCTAAAGGTAAGGAATCTATAACTAACCTTTGTCTCTTACAGATACATTGTTACTGAAGGCAAGTAACTTGTTTTTCAACTCTACCAAGGATATCAGATTGTTTTTCAATGTGGAACTGCTGAGAAAACACACTTGCTTGGCCTTTGCCAAGCCCAGGAAGTGGCCTATATAGAAGGGGGAGGGTTTCTCGCCCCCCCTTCCCGAGTTGATGTTGGCCCTAAGGACCCCATTGTTCAGGCCAAGAATTAATGGAGGCGTGGTGGCATGCAGACCACATCTCCCAGGGCCCAGCCAATTATAGGAAGGGTATGGGGGCTGCACGGCACCCCTCCCAGGCCTGATTTGTCCCATGAGACTCCAGCCCCCGGGACGCAGACAATTGGAAGGAAAGGGGGGCTGCACATCCCCCCCCACCCCCGGGCTCATTTTGGCACCAGAAATTCCCTGGGGCTCAGCCAAAAGATTTGGGGGGGGCACAAGGTCCCCTTCCCAGACTGATTTCGACCCTGGAGACTCCATACCCCGGGTCCCAGTCAAGAATTATGAGGGGAGTAGGGTGGTGCAGCCCCCTCCCTCGGCTGATAATGGCCCCAGGGACCCCATCTCCCAATGCCAGCCTCTTCTTCCTGGGTGCCCTGGAGCCCAACCAGGGCACCAAGTGTGCTACGTTGGGGACTACGGGAGGCGCCCCAGTGCCTCTGCGGTCCCTGCCGGCTTCACGCCTCCAGCAGGAGCCAGCAATGTTCCTGCTCTTAGGGAACAGTCAAAAATACTGCTTCTTGTGTGCAAGAGCAATCCTTTGATCTGTTATACTACCCACTTGACAGAGAGCATGAAAACAGAAAATAATCAGTTCCCAGCGAGCTGAAGCACTTTTCCTGCTTCCCCCCCTGGCTGTGAGTGGGCTTACTCTTAGCTATTTGATCTCACTTGGTGGGAGGTTTGATAGCTCCCGCCAAGCGAGAGCAAAACAGCTATGTCCTGGCGGTGGGCACCCCTGGGCACAGGGAGCTACCCCTGTGGGGGACAGTCCCCAGGTCCATTAATGGGAGGGAGTGGTTGCCGGGGCTGAATACAGCGTGGGAAGGGGCTGTGAGGCCTACCTTTCCCTTTATTTGGATTTCTGGCCCAAGCGAGGGGGTGGTCGCCGGGCTCCTACAGGGCCAAAGAGGGACGGTCTATGTGGCCCCCTGTAATTAAAGCCCCGGGGGGTGGTGGTTCCGGGTCGAGGTGCCTATGAGCCAGCAGGAGGGAGGCCCTCATGAGTCACCTCCCTATTTTTAAGCATGCCTCCGAGACCTGACCCACCCGGGGGCTAAAGTGTAAACAGGCGTGGGAGACTGTTTTTTTCACAAATGCTCATGATTTCTCAGCAATTTTAAAAATGCTTATTTTGCCCTCATGGGGAAGGTGTTAGGGTATTAGAGTATTCCGACCTGGCCCCCTTTCCTTTAGTCTTTATTTCTTTATCACTTTTTCCTAGTTGAAGTGATGGCAACCAATCTAATCTCTCCACAAGATCGGGAGTAGTCGTGACCCTAGAAATACTAATTTGGATTTCTTTAACTATCTCAACCTACTTAACGATTTCCACCAAATAATAAAAAAACATGATTTCTGGACCAAATTTGGTCTAATTCTTTGTAGCAGTAGGGCAGTTGTAGTGTCTAAAATCCCTCTGGGAATTATCCTGGGAAACATACTTGTTATTTAACCCCTTTTCCTCATTCCCCGCTTGATGGATCACCTCGAAACGTTCCATGCACAATAAGACCCAGCGGCACACTTTTGTAGGAAATTTTCATCAACCGACGCCAAAGATATAGGCAAGTCAAAAAACACTATTCCTATTGACACTGTCATAACTATAACTCTGTCTTAACTAAAATTACTTTGATTGGTTCATATGGAATTCATTATTTAACAAAGAAAGGTTTCTTCCTTGTTTCTCCATTTTCCTATAGAATTTTTACTGTGGTTAGACTTTTTTTGGCTACCTCTCTGACTTGCTGATTTTCTATATTCAGAATTAAATCATCTGATGCAGATGAGAACTATACTACTGTTCCTGAAAGTCAGCCATCCAGGGAGTCCTTGGTCTGGCAATTTTTTCAGATGAGGCCTGGTGGGAAGAAAGTGTCTTGCAAATATTCGTAACATATTCAGAAAAGAGTTCAGCAGGGGCAGCCAGAACAAGCATTATATGGAGGCGTCCACATCGTTTCAACCTGTTCACACTACCTGCCCAGGAAATCGCCGCTCACGCAGATAACAACTCTGCTTACATGAGCAAAGCCCTTTTTTTTGCTGCTTATGCAATGAGGTCATTTTTCCTTCTGAGGTAAGCTGGGGTACACCAGACATGCTTGTCCAGGATCATAAATTCCTCCCTAGGCATTTTTTTTATTTTAAAATTTTCTACATTTTTCTTCTCTTTGTTTTGAAGAGATGTTGTTGGGGTTTTTATACTCTTGTTTTCTTGTTTTTTTTCTATCCTATTAAAAAAAAAAGTGAATAAAATGTTTACAGTTTACGTTGTTACTTGAAAAAGCTATATTTAGAGCTACTCTATACTTCTATTACATATGTTGTTTGTAGTGTGTACCCCTTTTTTCCATGCTTGATGGCTCTTGCGAGACACTTGCAGGTGTTTGTCACATGTATCTCGTGAGAGTCAGATGCACAGTCTTCCCCATCCACTTTGAAGGGGTCAGTGTTTGCTGCTTTTTGTTCACAAACCTCTTGCAAGAGCAGACATTTTTAATGGAATTTGTATTTCTGTTGTAATGGATATAATTTATATGCACCAGATTTTTGCTACCCCCTTTTTTTTTATAGATCCCACGAGACTCTCAAGAGACCGTAAAAATACTTCAGAGGAGGAATTACATTTTACTTCATCACAATACTTGCTCCTTACCATCCCCACTACTAAACTAAGGGGAGAATCTGCCCTCTCCCCTGAGACCCTGCATGAAAATTACTGGTGTGTGGAATAGGGTGTAAAGAGACACTGCCTCTCCATTCACACTTTCCCAAGCTCAGTAGTATACATAGTAGGGTATGTGGTATTCACCTCACATTTAAGACCTCACTATTCCATACTAAGTATAACAAGTAATAGCCTCCCCACTAACACCTCTCCTCAGGGAAATAACCATATTTATTAGTGTGTGGGAATGGATTTCCCGGTCAACTCACAGCTCTCCACAGCCTGACCAATATATACAGTAGTATGTAGGGAAACTTTGTATTCTGCACTAACACCTATCTCTAAATCAAGTTGGATATACAGTACAGTGTAGGAAACCAGTGGGATCTGTCCTCATACCTCTACTTAGAACAACAGCAATATATAGTGGTGTCTGTGAAGCATGTCCTCGCTAATGTTAGTGTCTCTAGTAGGGTTTGAAAGAAATGTATCTCTCTAATCATACCTCTTCTCATGGTGACAAGTATCCACAGTAGGCTGTGGGGAGAAACTGCCCTGTTTCCTGAGAGAATTTTATTGCATGATAACTGTGTGTAGTATAATGGACCTTTCTCCTGTTATGCGTTTATTGGATAATGCTTGTGCAAATTAGGGTGTGAAAAGTAGGTACCTTTGTGGTCCCATGTCTGCCCAATATGAAAGAAGTACAAGTAAAGTATGCAGTTCCAATTATTTTTGTACTCATAAGTATATCTTGCATAGCAACTATAGACACTATGATATGAAAACACACTGTCCTCTTGGCTGAGTCATTTTCCCCAGTGTAACACGTGCAAAATACAATGTGGGTTGAGACTGCTGTCTGCATGATAATGAATGTTAAAACAGTAGGGTGTACAATGGAGTATCCTCTCTGTTAACAACTTTCTTGCACAACCAGTGTGCACATTTGAATGTAAGGACACCCTCACCTCTCTAAGAAATACCGGTATTTGTAAAGTGCGAACAATTACCCCTAAGGGTGTCAATGCGCTGGTTGCTGTTGGGAAGAATAAGCGAGCTATTGCCCAGAGTCACATGGTGCTGGGTTAACCTGCCACCGGCGCTGCGGATCGTGTTCCGGAGTCAACCCGCCTGGCTGCTGCGCCACACCTCTTCCTAGCATAGACAACTTATGGGGCGAGGCATGTGTAGTATGGTGTACACAAAGACAGAGCTCGGCACTGAAACCCCCCTCCAGGGTGACAAGCATATATACTAAGTTGAACGAAATAACTGCTCTTTCTACCAGCAGACAGCAGTGGTTAGTATACTATGAGAATGCATTTGCCTCTGTACCAAAACCTGCTTTGTATAACAATCTTTATTCTACAGTGGGAAGGAGCACTAATCTCTTTCTAGTTCCTTAAAAATACATATACATGCTGGAGGACAGTTACAGTTCTTGGAGAATGAATTGCCACTTTACGTAAACATTAGAAGACTGTATTAATGTTAAAATCTTTAACAACATAACAAACAATAACATTAATAAACTACAACAGTAAAAACAATCAACTTTACTAAAAATTATTAATCTTTGCTGATTTGTAAAATATACAGAAAGGAGTTCAACAGGGATTGCAATAACAAGCAATACACCATGACTGCCATGGGCATGTGACATCATTTGAAATCAAAGCAACCTCAACACCTGCTCTGGCTGAGTTAACCCGTGCGGCAGAACTTACAACTTCTCAGAGGTTTCGTTCTCTTTTGAACCTGGTGACACTGCCTCCACATGTTCTCAATGCTCCAGCAGATAACCCTTCTTATATAAATAAATCACTTTTTTGCTGATTAAGCAAGCAGATCATTTTGTTATGAAAAAACAAGTAGAGCAGAGCTACACAGAGCAATGCTTCTCCAAGGGTATGCAGTAAGAACATCACTTGTGCAATTAATTTTTTTTTCCTGATTTTCAACATAGTTACTGTTCCATCTTCCAAAGTTAACAATTTTTGGTTTACGCCTCCATATATTGTGTGACATGGTACTCCTGTTTTTCAGAGCATCTGTTATTTATTGGTTCCTTAAAAAAGACAAAATAACATACAAAATACTGAGTTGCATAAAAAGAAATATCCAGCTGGTACTGGGCCCTCATTCTAGCAGGGGAAGAGAACTTCCTGTTTCCGGAGGCGACCTGGGGGAATGAGCTGCCATCGCTGGAGGTCCAGAAATCATGGCAAGTATCTATGGAAAAATGTTGGTCAATCGTGAAATCTGCTACCCTAAGAAGAAACCATCTCTTTACAACCCAAAGAGCCTACTGGACCCCGAAGAGGCTTTCTAAATTCAGCGGTTCAAACACAAAAAATTGCCCTAAATGCGGATTGGAAAAGGCAGACGATCTGCACATGTTTCGGCAGTGCCCCCGGCTCGACGAATTCTGGGAGGAAGTGGGTAAGACACTAAACACAGTACTGGGTAGATCAACAGATGTAAGTATGGATCTTGTTATCTTTGGGGTGACTAAAAACATTATCTTATCGAAAAAAGAGGAGAACCTACTGTTTATTTTAATCCTGCTAGCACAGAGACAGATATGCATTAATTGGATTAGCTCAGCTCCCCCGTTACATCGAGATTGGGTAACCTCTGTAAATAAGATAAACAAGTTGAATAGGAAAGGGAGTCCCAAAAGGAAGTACAACTTTAGGGAAATATGGGAGGACTCCCAAGCTTTCCCTTAAAGAATGATTTACACTGTATATCAAAGAGAACAAAATCCAATGATTATGCAATGGCAATAAATAAACAAGCACGGTGCTTGTGTGAGTGGCCTGGATGGTCAGCTCCCCCAGGATGGATACATTTATTGAATGTAGTATGGAAACAAGGGGACCCCCCTCTGAACCAAATATTAGGGAGACTCCCCAAACCATTGCTCGAAACGCAAAAGGGGCAGTGAAGGAACAGAGAACGGAGAAGCGGGTCCCTGAAAACTCTGTATACCTACTATTGCAGAGTGAGGATATTTTTAAAAAAAGAACATTACTTGTGCAAAATTTTTTTTCCTGATTTTCAACAGTTACTGTTCCATCTTTTTTCCAAAGTTAACAATTTTTGGTTTACGCCTCCATATATTGTGCGACATCGTACTCCTTTTTTCCAGAGCATCTGTTATTTATTGGTTCCTTAAAAAAAGACAAAATAACATAAAAAATACTGAGTTGCATTCTGATCAGTAATTGATAGCAATAATACATCACTACGTTGTCTGAAGATTTCTACATTTTTCTCTCGCAATCACTTATTTATGTGTACTGCATCACTAACTTCATATTCCTTTCTATTAAAGAAATCTATGTCTCAAACACTGCATTTTTTACATCCACAATTAAGTTATAACATGCCTTCAAACAAGGTTCCGTAACAATTCGCAAAGTAACGCATTCCTCTTTACACACACTTCCTAACAGGGAGCACAGTGGTTTACTCTAAAAATGGCAATATCTCCACTCAAACTTCTGATAGGGGTAAAATATGTGTAGAGTAAGGCTCCTAAAAATTCTAGGGCTTTTATTAACATATTGCAGATGCTTTATTTTAGAATTTCAGGATCACTGCCTCTTACTTACAACTATATACAGATTGAACATTTCATTTTTTGACACAACATGCAATACTTGGTGATATCTCTCCAGAATCTACATTCTACCTCTCAAAACCTATATCAATAAACACGCACCTCCAAAAATCAATTTACCAACAATAGTGCACTAACACACTCCTCAACAAACTTCATAAAGTATATTTTTAATTACCTGAATGTGAGGGGGAACAGGGAGACCCTGATGAGACCACCCCCCCCCCCCTTACCTCTGAATCTGGCGACACCTCCTCTAACAATGCCAAGTCGATCCCATGTAGGGTGGAACAGAAAAGTAAAAAGGAAGCAAACAACTGAGAACGGACCATCATTATTCTGTGTTTATACATTCCCAGTCGAACGTACAGTGTTTAGTAAAGTTGTATATCCGGAGTAATGATGCAATCCACAATTCATATGTTCCTTCAGTTCTTAGAATTCATTAGTCATTAATGAACTAATGAAGTCCAAGAACTATAGGAACATATGAATGTGTGCCATTGGGAATGTATACACTTTGTATTTGAACCCCTTTTGGTTCCAAATTGTGAATGTAGGGTAAACATTCTCCCCTTGTGTGCACCACATTAATTTCTTCACATTTTTGATACTATGTTTTAAATTTACCATTTGAGCGCTGATTAGATTCTTGTCTTTCACCCTTGCTTTAAGCATATCATTCAATGCAGGAAGAATGCAGAGCCAAAGGAACCAAGAGTCATTTCGGCAACATTAAAGGCAGAGAAAAGGAGACCACCGGGTACGGAAGGGAGAGAGACGAAGACAGAGATCAAGGTTGGAGCGAGAGGAGCCAGGATAACACAAGATGCGAGAAACCGATGACAAGGACGTCGGAGAATACAGAGAAAGTCTGCTCAGGCGGACCCAGGACAGTGGACACAGAACCTGAGGATGCCGACCCTGAGGACCCAGGACCTGACGGAGCCCTGGAAGAGTGGGGTGAGGAGTGGTGGTCACCCACAGAGGAGGCGCACAAGTCACCGTAACTAAGAGTTGTGGCAGACGTGCCTCTGAGTGGCACCCTCCTAGATAAAATAGACAATCTAGAAAGAGAAAGAAGTTGTTGAAATTAATCATTTGCTTTAACTCCTTGCCTGCGGGGCTAATTCCCCGCTGTGCTGGGGGGGGCGCGCAGCGCCGTACCCCGGTGCTCATGACAAGCTGAGCACGACCACGCCCGTTCCAATGGAACACCCAACACAGCAGGGGAATTATCCCCGTGTGGGTGCGGAGCAACATGACTAGCTCAGCTCGTCATGAGCACACTGCCACGTGGCTCATGACGAGTTGAGCTCATGAGCATGGGAGGGGTTTAGCCTTATAACTATAAATCACACTAAAATAGGCCATCCTTAAGAAACATATTTAGCCTCCTTGCAGTTTCTTAAATAAAGCAGAAGACAACAGTCTGACTCTGTTCCAAATTCAGTGACTTCTGGTGAGCACAACTAAAACAGGCTTCCTTCTCCAAATCCCCAAGAACCGTCTGAGCTGTCCCTGGTTCTACACCCAATCACATTACACAGTATTTCTGGAACCATGCAATAGGGATGGTAACTATTGGTTGAGCCGTGTTTTGGTTTTTTTACTCCTCCTTCCCCCTGCCCCACCCATGATCTTGCAGTATCGTAAAACACCTGCTGGCAAGCACAGTATTTTTCCACCCAGGTCTCGCAAGATCGCATGTGTCCATACAGCAAGCTTGGCTTCCTTAAGCTTGCGAGCTATTCTCACGGGATTGCAACAAAATTGCATAGAAATAGTATGTGGAACAGAGTATCCTCTTCACTGAGACCCATCTTTTACATAACAGGTGTGTGTAGTAGGGTGTGGGGAGATACTGCTGAGACCCTTCTCTGTAATGATGGGTGTGCATACTTGGTTGTGGGGGAGAGACCAGGCTCTCCTTTCAGACCTCTCTCTCCGATGACAGGTGTATGTAGCTGTGTGTGTGTGTGGGGGGGGAGGGGGACTTGTCTCTCCACTGAAATCTCAGGTATGACGGGTGTGTGTAGTAGGCCAAGGGGGGACAGGCCCATATCCTCTTTTTCGATGATGGGTGTGGGGAGGAACTGGCCTCTCTGGTGAGACATCTCTCTAATGATGGGTGTGTGTAGTAATGAGTGTGGAGGGACTGGCCTCTCCTTTCAAACCTCTCTCAAATGGTGGGTGTGCCTAGTACAGTGTGGGGAGGGATTGCTCTCGTTTTAGACATTTTTAGGGTTGACGGGTGTGCATAGCAACGTGTGGAGAGGGACTGCCTTATCTGTCAGACCTCTTAGATGATGGGTGTGCATAGTAGGTTGTGGGGAGTGACTGTCTCTTTTGTCACAACTCTCCCTCAAATGACAGGTGTGTGTGTAGAAGGGTGTCTACATAGACTAGCTTCCCCTTCCAGTCCTCTGTCTCGGATGATGGGTGTACATAGCAAGGTATGAGATGGGATAGACCTCTCCTTCCAGACCTCTCTCTCAGATGGCAGGTGTGCGTAGAGGGGTGTGTACATGGACTGGCTTTTCATTTTAGAACTCTGTTTCAGATTACAGATGTGCATAGTAGGATGTGTGGAGAGAGTCTGGCCTCTCCAGTGAGACTGCTCTCTGGGATGACCGGTGTGCATAGTCTACCCTGTCCAGGGACTCTCCTCCCTACTAATACCTCTCTTTCTGATAATGGATGAGCATAGTAGGGTGTGGGTAGAGACTATACTCTACTGGCAACTCTTACAAAAGCTGATAAGTGTAAACAGTAGATTCTATTAAACACCATCCCCAGAAAGAAACCTTCCTTCAGTAATAAGTGTGCATACTAGAGTGTATGCAAGGCTTACCTACTCCTCTCTACTGCTCACGATCATGTGAGTTTTGCAAGATTATAACATTTTTGGGGAAATAGGAATAAACCATCTACTCATCACAGTACTTATCTATTAAGCACTTCCTTTCAAAATCAACCACCACAATATGCATTACTACTAATCAAGTATATGGAGAACTCCTCTATGCTTATTTTTTTTTTACCATTCACGATCCTGCAAGAGTCTTGCGTGATTGTAAAAATTAGTTAAAAACAATATACCTATATTTTCTTCACAGTAGTTCTCCCTTAGATACCTTTCCAAATCTAGGGGCAGCATGCCTTTCTGCTGTCCCCTTTATATAGCTTTTTTACTTCATTTCCACAGTGATCACCATAAGGTTATATGTATATACACACATATAACCTTCTGGCAATCACGGGTTGGTAGTTATAGTTAGGTCTGCTTTCCCACAGAGTGTTTTTTGCTTTGCTAATAACTTTGGCCCAGTTTGATGAATCTTCACAAAACCTTTCAAAATAAAGTTTACCCACTTCAGCTCCTTCCTGGAAAGTTTCGAGGTGATCCATAAAGCTAGAGACAAGAAAAAAAGGTGAAGTCCCAAAACGTAAAATATTCATGGTTTATCCATACACTTCTGTAAGACAGGTTTTAGCAAAAACTACTGAACGGAATGACACCGAATTCCGCAGGAAGCTAGCTCTTGGTACGTAGATTGTGCTTTTTGTGATTTGGTGTAAATCTGTTAATTAGTGTTTGAGATATTCAGAGTCAAAAACAACTCTATATGTTGGCAGTTGGGCTTGCAAGAGTTCTGCGGGTGTCCCATCAGAGCACAAAATAAAAAATGGAGCCATGGGGGTTGGTCAAGAGGCCAATTTTTCACATGAGCCATTACTGTTTACTGTGAAAAATGTACGGTGTTGTGGAAATGAAGTAAAACAGCTATATAAAGGAGACAGCGGAAAATGTAATGTGTGTGTGTGTGTGTGTGTATATATATTACCTACTGGCGGTCGCCAGTAGGTATATATAGTTAGGATTTTTTCTCTATGGGATTTTTGAAAATTCTATGTCGAATAACTTTGGCGTTTGAGGACGGAATTGGCTGAAATTTTCAGTAAAATGGAACATTTTGTTTCTGAGCAGCCCCTGAGAATTTGGGGGGGTTTCGTCAAGGGGGGCCGAGAAAAAAGGGGGGTCCCAAAACGCGTTTTTCCCATGCAATTTTCCATAGGGCGGTTGGCCTCACTTTTAGCTCGAACGGCTGAATGGATTTCCACGAAACTTGGCAAAATTGTAGGGACTGGTAGCCCGATGTGCCTTTGCTAGGTCTCAATATATGTGTTCCAGTGGATTTTGAGAAATTAACGTTCAAAAAAATATATATATCTGTAAGCGCGCTCCGGGCAGCGCCCCGGTTCGCGTACCTGACGCGTAACGGAACTTCGCGAAGCGAAGCTGATTGGCTCTCCAGTGTCTGTCAACATTCGAAACAGTCCGGAGTGGCCGCCATCTTGTCTCTCGGTAGGATCGAGAGACAAGAGGAGGCCAAAACAAAGGGGTAAATGACCATAAGGGGGCATAGCAGATCCTACCTGACCCCCTAGGTTTGATGTGGAGGCTTTAAAAGGGCCCCGTGGGGGAAAAGAAAAAAAAAAACATTTCTGTTTTTTTGCGTGGGGAGCGCCCGGTACGCGCACCGGGAAGCGGTCCAGGGAGCGTAATATAAGGAAAAAAGAATGATATACTTTTTAAATATTGTATGTTTATTGATTGTTCGTTTTGTTGTTTTTTTTCCATTTTTTTTTATTTAAGTAGCAAAATGTAGGTACCAATGCAGAGTCAAAAAATTAATATACACCGTCTCCTTTGTAGATATCTTGCATGTTGTTTCAGAAGTTATTGTGGAATATGGAATTCATACCATAGTGTGTCAGGAAAGCAGAAACAATATGGAGGCAGGAGATGATAAAGAGATGTTAAATACACATTGGAGATAATATAAAGTTGCACAGTATACTATAAGTCTGACTTTACATTATAATCAATTTGGTACTAGTTTATGAATTAGATATAAAAATGATTAAAGACTCGAACAATTTTTGATTATTAAATATACATTTATTTTTCTGATTCTTTTTCAAAATTTAATAGAACGTCTAACATTTGACTGTCCGAAATGTCTTCTTTTTGACTGAACATAACTTCCAACATTTGACTGTCCTCATATTGAAGTAAGAAATCCACAGATTCTACACATTGTAGAAGTTCATGGTCCCGTGATTCATCCATGAATTCCAAGTCAATGGGTTCAATGATTTCCTCATTGTTCATCTCTAGGACAATTTCAAAGGAAACGTTCTGTTCTCCTTCCATTTTTGTGCTGAAATTTGCATAAAAAATAAATATATCAGTAGAGATAGGGCACTGTTGGGTTTAAGTTCAGACAGGTACTTTTCAGGCGTGAACTACTACTATTAAAAAGTGCCTGTGAAAAAGCCTAAGTAATTAATAATTATACCACAGAAACCTAAATCAATCCATAATTATAATAAACAAGCCAATGTCTAACTCTTACAGAGGGATAGTATATAACTATCTGAAAATGTTTTCAAATTTATAAAATAACATCTTACCTTTTAAAAACAAGTTTAAGTTGTCCGTGAAAATGCTCTTGCAATGTAGTTCAGGAAGTAGTAGTCAAAATGGCTGTGTTTCTCTCTCTTTCTTTATATATATTTAGGTACATAACCAATCAAATGTCAGGTAAAAAAAGTAGAAAATGAAAGTAACATTTTAATTGGTTGTCAATTCCAACACTTCAGATGTGTTTTGTTAAGTAATTTACCTCAGGGTATTTAGAGAGGTCTACAGGCTAAATGGCTAAATGGAATTCCAACCAAATTTGTGAAAATGGTAGGGATTGGTATGTAGTATGAGCTAATCTATATTTGGTGAAAGTGTCTCCAGTGGTTTTTCTGTATATTACTTTCCCACCTTTTTTGAGCGAGCGCTTCCCGGTGCGCGCCCCGGGACGCGAACCGGCAGCGTTACGGGAGTCCTCCATTTTGTGTTTCGGTAGATTTGAGGTACAAGATGGAGGGCAAATAATGTTGAGGATGGGTAGAAGGGGGCACGGTAGACGTATCATGACCCCCTAGGTTTTCTGAGGGTGGCTGAGGAGGCCCATATGTGTGATGTGAGCGTACTTTGGTGAAAATTAGTGAAAAAAGTTAGAGTAAAATAATAATTGTGAGTGATCAGATGTAGGGTAGCTCTGAAAAGAGCTTTTGGGTCCTGTGGCTGATTTAGGTACCTACAAGTAGGTACCAATACATAGTCTTAAATTCAGGATGAAAATTCTGTTCCCCTCATCTGAGAAGTGAACTCCATCTCCTCTGTAGATATCTTGCATGTAGTAACGCAAGTTATTGTTGTAGATGGAGCCCAATCCATGGTCTCTCATGTAAGCTGAAACAGACTTATTTACATGCTTCCTCGATTTCTCAATTTGTGGACAAAATTGGTTGGACCACCTCCATTTCTGTCTTTGGCATATATTTGAATATACCAAGGCAGTTTGAGGAAAAAGTGCCATCAATTGGTCAAAGGTGTCTTTTAAAAGCATTTCCAGACCTACCCCAGTCAAAGTGCCCAAGTCATTTCCTCCACAGTGCACAATTAACAGGTCAGGTTTTGGCAAATGCAAAAAGGTTTTCACCAATGGTATCAATTGGTGACATCTTAATCCTCTGTGGCCAATCCAGTTGATTTCCACATTTTGTAAATTGAGGTTGTGTAAATTTCTGTTATCAGCATGCCTTTGAGCCCAGTGGATATAACTATGTCCAACAATCCAGACAGAAAACATGGTGAGAGGAGGTTCTGCTGCAGTCAGATGAAGTGTGGTAATGAAATGGCAGTTGGAACAGTAGGAGTATGTAATGAAAAAAACGGTAGAGTTTCTGTGGTAATTAATCAGTAGCAGTGATTGGTGGATTTTGATTGCTGAAAACAGAAAGTTAGGGTGCATGGATGAGTTCTTTGAAAGATGTAATTTGGATGGTCAAGAAAAAATCATTTTATGAAAGATTGCACTGGATACGCAGGTGTACTGAGAGTTCAGAGTTCAATTGAAACATTGTTGTGTGAACTTGCAAACATGAGAGGTCTTTCAGGAGGTGGTTGCTATGGAAAAAAGGCAGAAAGGGCAGAAGGGGGAAGGGTGTTGATTTAAAAAAAGTGAGGGAAGAGTTTTGATTGGGTGACATGAGAGATATGTGTGATGAATTACAGCATTTCTGTGCCATTGTTGGTTTCAGCCTCTGGAGTGCATACCTTTTGCTCTGCTGAAGACAAATTGGTGTGTGTCTGAGACTGTTTTGAAACTCAAAAAATATTTGCTAAGGTGAGAAAAGATTCATTTAATTTAGATAGAGAATAGTATGCTTTAGGGAGAAAATTATGAAGAAAGCTGTGTATTTAAAATGTTGCTTTGTTTCATAGGTTGCTTGGGGCATATTTACAAGGCCTTTGAGTCCCTTTGATATTATTTTTCCCATTTTAATTTAAAACATTTCCCCGTGGTGCAAGGTCCTTGTAAATATGCCCCCATGTGTGCTTGGCAAATTTAGATTTTGTTTCTTTGAGTTACATAGCCATGTTAAAAGTGATGCAAAAATGGTTTAAGGGCCTTCAAAATACGCTTTCATGTGTGTTAGGGCATTTTAAGTCACTTCCCCATGAATGTAGTTGAATAACTGCTTTACTTGATGTGTTTAAAAACATTTATTGAAGTCATTTAAGTTTCTTGATATGTACTGCTAGAGTTTCATAGGCTGCTTGGGGCATATTTACAAGGGCTTTGAGTCCCTTTGATATTATTTTTCCCATTTTAATTTAAGACATTTCCCCGTGGTGCAAGGTCCTTGTAAATACGCCCCCATGTGTGCTTGGCAAATTTAAATTTTGTTTCTTTGAGTTACATAGCCATGTTAAAAGTGATGCAAAAATGGTTTAAGGGCCTTCAAAATATGCTTTCGTGTGTGTTAGGGCATTTTAAGTCACTTCCCCATGAATGTAGTTGAATAACTGCTTTACTTGATGTGTTTAAAAACGTTTATTGAAGTCATTTAAGTTTCTTGTTATGTACTGCTAGAGTTTCATAGGCTGCTTGGGGCATATTTAAAAGGCATTTGAGTCCCTTTGATGTTATTTTTCCCATTTTAATTTAAGTTATTTCCCCGTGGCGTAAGGTCCTTGTAAATACGCCCCCATGTGTGCTTGGCTAATTTAAGTACTGATAGGATGTGCTTCTACATAGGACCTGTGTTGTGTTTTCAAATTATGACCAGAAAATCGTATTGTTTAAAAAAAAAAAACGCTTTTCACATTTATGAGAAGGTCATATTGGTGTCTGCTTCTTTAAATAAATATTGAACTGAGAAATATTAAACTGAGGCTTCTGTAAGTGTCAAAGGAGGAGAGTAATGTACATTGCTCTGTTGGATACAGTCCTCATCCTCTGCGTACTCTTGGATATGCTAGACTAAATCTGCTCAATGAGATAACTAAGCTGAGGAAACACAGGTTATGTGATTCTGAAATGAGGAAAATAAATTCCATATTTTTCAATTACATCACCTGTGTTTCCTAACATTACGAATCACATTGTGCAGATGAGGTTTAGGCCTGTCCACGGACACAGAAGAGGTCTGGCCTTTGTTCAAGAGTGAAGTGGACATGACTCACTTCATTGGTAGGCCTGCACATGTATTATCTCCTCTGTACTCTTCAACAAGCCTAAATTTCATCTGCAACCCTGAGTAGGCCTCACCTCAAACAAACCTCTGGATAGGCCACACCTTATCGTCATCCTGAATCAATCATTTAAAATGTTAGGGGCAGATTTATGATGGCCGTGTGCCTCTTTTGCGCCGCTGTTGCGTCACTTTTGTGATGCAGCAGTGATGCAAAAGATGCACCATGTTGCAAGATAGGCCTCACTTCATCTCCAACAAGATACCGTCAGTTTAAACTGTAAACATTTAGAACTGTGTAGGGGGCATGGAGAAGCTGAATCTTCTGTAAATGTCAAAATTGTTGAATACAGTGCTCAACTTCTGCGTACTCTTTCATATGCTAGACTCCATCTCCACAATGAGATACCTAAGCAAAGGAAACACAGGTGATGTGATTGTGAAATGAGGAAAAGAAATTCCACATTTTTCAATTACATCACCTGTGTTTCCTAACATTACGAATCACATTGTGAAGATGAGGTTTAGGCCTGTTCACGGACACAGAAGAGGTCTGACCTTTGTTCAAGAGTGCAGTGGACATGATTCACTTCATTGGTAGGCCTGCACATGTATTATCTCCTCTGTACTCTTCAACAAACCTAAATTTCATCTGCAACCCTGAGTAGGCCTCACCTCAAACAAACCTCTGGATAGGCCACACCTTATCGTCATCCTGAATCAATCATTTAAAATGTTAGGGACAGATTTATGATAGTCGTGTGCCTCTTTTGCGCCGCTGTGCGTCACTTTTGTGACGCAGCGGCGGTGCAAAAGATTTGCTATGTTGCGACATATTTACAACTTGATGCATCTAGGGAGATGTGTCATGCTGTAAAGTCCTGTGCCACATGAAACCTGCATCATATTTCATGTGAGCGTTTTGTTGTAGGGTGGCCAGTCATTTGTATGAAAGCCCTGTAAAACTAACACAGTAAAATTAAGAAGATTTCACTGAGTCACATTTATGGCATTGCTGAATCAAATCCTTACGCCTGTTTGAAACAGGCATAAGAAGTGATGCACCATGCAATGTGTGGCTTGCCCCTGTGCATTGCAGTAGACATGTCGCGCTTACGACGTGATTCGTGCAATGCGCCGTTTTTGTGGAACAGATGCGTGACGCATCTGTGCTGTTTTTGCTCAATGGTGCTCTGCATTGTAAATGCGGCACATCATGGGTGGCAGAGCAGTGGCGTACGTTAACTGGTGCATCCCTGGGGATGCGCCAGTTAACATAAATCTGCTCCTTTAAATTTAAGTATTAGCAGCACAGTGTTGGTGAGGCTTATCCAAGGTTAAGAAGAGATGAGTCCTGTTCACTGAAAAATTGGACATAGGCCTCACCTCCTCAGCATCGCTGGACATGGTTAAATAATATCTGCAAAATGTTACTCTTGTTAAACAATTTTACAATTATAGTCTCTGAGATTTGTCTCTTACTCTGCAACATCTCATTGTTGTTCTCTTTCTTTAAAGATAACGACAACATCAAGCATGAGTGATAATGAGCAATCTGTTGATCTCGATATTATCATTGAAATTGTGATTGAAACATCAGTGGAAGTAGATCCCTTGGATGATTTAAATCCTGAGGATGATGAAGAACATGATGAGGATGCCGATTTGTCAGAATTGTATGACCTAGGGTGGGAAGCTGACCTGCTCGAGCCTATGGAACTATAAACATTTATTTTTAAAAGTTACTGGAAATGAAAAGTAAACATGTTAACCGTTTCATTTAAAATTAAACACATCTTCAAAAACAGCTTGTGTGAAGTGTCTTTAATAAAATAGGGAAATATGCTGATAAAAATTAGTTCAGAGTCACATATAAAAGAGCAAAGGTCAAATGTAGAAGCATTCTATTTCTTTGCTACTATTTGTGACTACTAAATTTGCCAATGCACTAAAAATTATTGTATGTAAAATTGACAAGTAGTGTGTTAATTTTTTGACGACTGTTATTGATTTACTGTTTGGTAATAGTGGTTAATAACATTTTTAATTATATTTTACCACAGATTCAACTGCAGATCATTTCAAAACTACATTATGCCATCTAAAGAAAGAACCCGAAAGGCTACAAAACGTCAAAGACAGCAGATTACTAAATGCTTGCAGCAGACCTCTACAATAAAAACTCGTCAAGTCACCAAGAAAGCTCCGGGTAAGACAACGAAATCATTCCTAAGAAACATTTGTAGAAAAAAAAGTAGTACTACAGAACATGTTTTAGTCCAGAAAAAGAGAGCCAATTTAAACGGAAAGGAAAGGCCAATCAAAAATGTTACTGCTAGAGCAGGAGATAACTCTGTGCATGGTAGTAGAAGGAAAAATCAGTTTAGGGACATTCGTAGACGAATGTTCCGCAACAGGATAATTGGCAATTTGTTAAAAAATATTAAGAAAGGTCAACAGAAAGTGGTTTTTTATAAGAGAAAAAAAAAGTTGAGAAAATTATTGATCAGGTATTTGAAATTAAGCGAAAGTTATTTATTTTGATAATCAATAGAATTAGGAAGCTAAGCAAGGCAATTTATGATTTCAAAAGAAATAGTAGATGGAAGAGAACAGTTAATCGTAGTAATTTTTGTGAAGTTTTTTCAGGAGAATGGATGCATAGTTCAAGTTGTGAGGCATTTTTTAATGAGGAGAGTTATTTCCAGGATAATGATTTGGTGCATGCAGTTGACACCAGTGGTCGAGCTTATGAGGTGAAAGATGGTTGTCCAGTTGAAAAAGAAAAACTTGTGACAACAGAGGCAGAAGAGGTGTTAGGTAATGAGGTTTTAGGAAGACGTCCTAAGGGACCAGTGTATACCTGGAAGTGTAGTAGTATTTGCAGTGTGCGACAGGATTCCATCAATTTGCTTTGTGAATCTGAAAGAAACAGGTTAGTATTAGATTCCTTACCTTAGAATATCCCCAGGCGTCAGTCTGGATCCGGAAACTTTTGCGTAGCAGTACCCCTGTGCGTTGGTAGGCGTCGTCTGCAGGCGTCCCCTGCGGCTCCGCGTCCGTCGTCGGCGTCGTGGGCCGTGATGACGTCGCTGGAGTATATAGACGCCGCCTCCGCGCGCTGACGTCAGTTCTTCTTTTTTCCGCGCCAGTTAGCGCAGATCCGAGAAGTGCAGTACTCCGGTCTTTTGACCGAAGTTTTTGAATCTTGATTACTGTTACGGTGCCGGTAGGATGCCCGGTTTTAAGAACTGTGACGGTTGTGACCGCACGATGTCGGTCACGGATCATCACCGACTCTGCCTCCGGTGTCTGGGCCCCGACCACGCCGTGGACGACTGTGTCGATTGCCGGGCCCTGACGAGTAAAGCTAGGCGGGAGCGGTCCCGCAAGCTACTCGAACTGCGGGTGTCGGCCCCACGTCGAGAGCGGTCCCGGTCCGGCCGGAGGTCGAGGGAGCGGTCGAGGGAGCGGTCGCGGAGCCATCACGAGCGCTCCGGAAGTCGTCACCATTCCTCTGGTTCCTCAGGTAGGAAACACAAGAAGTAGAGGCGTCTTCATCGTACCCCCGACTCCCCCTGACGCTCACGCGATGCGGCCGGGGGTTCGGGTGGCCCCACCCCGCGGCTCCGCGTGTGTCGCCGGCGCGGCCTGCTCCATACCCTGCGGTCCCTGGGCAAGGCGCGTCGCGTGAGGAGATAGAGGAGTTCCTTATGGCCATGAGGGCACTGTCTCCTCCGACGGGGCCTACGGCGCCTTCGGGCCCTGTGCTCCCGTCCGGGGGTCCTAGCGGTTCGGGTGTTCCTGCCTCGACGCCGTCGGGTGCTCCGGCTCCGACGCCGCCGACGGCTCCGACCCCGGCGCCGCAGGGACCCTCAGGGTCGACGCCGGCTGGTCTACCGGCCTCTCCGGCGCCGATTCCATCGGGGTTGCCCCCGACGCCGCCCCCGCGCGGCGCCGGTGCTCCGGGGCCTGCTCCGGGCGGCGCCGTCCCCATGACCTCTCCGACTCCGGACGTGGAGTCGGACCGGCGTCGCCCGACGCCGAGTCCGACGCCGATGGGGCCTGTGGACCCCGAGGAGCCGGTCTACATTGTTGACTCCGAATATGGGGAAGATGTAGAATACGGAGAGGTTTGGGAGGGGTCTGAGGACCCTCTGTCACGTGAGTGTCAGTACGACGTGGACTGGACAGGTGATTTGGGTGACGCCAGTGGTCTGGACGACTCTCCTAACCCTGGTTTTGTCTCGCCTCCTACTGTGGCTTCGGAGGCTGGGGCTGCTTATTCAGTGGTGTTGATGAGGGCTGCCAAGGCCTTACACCTTGAGCTCCCCGTCGCGGTCGTGAGGCCTAACATCCTCACTGAGGTCTTCAAACCGCAGTCATGCCCACAGGAGCCTCTGCTGCCGTTCAACGAAGCCTTGACAGACGTTCTTTTGGGCACGTGGTCCAGGCCCGCTTCAGGTTCGCCTGTTGATAGGAACGTGGCCAGACGCCACCGTCCGTGTCCGGACGACCCCAAGTTCCTGTCCACCCATCCCACCCCTGAGAGTCTGGTGATCCAGGCCTCGACCTCCCAGACCGCATTCCCGTCGGCCCCGCCCGACCGGGAATCCAAGAGGTACGACCAATATGGAAAGAAGGTCTTCTCGTCCCTGAGTTTGGGACTGCGGTCTTGCAACACCGCATGCCTCTTGGGCCGCTACACCCACTCTCTGTGGGATACGGTCGCGGAGTTGCTGCCAGAATGCCCGCAGGAGGTACGGGTAAAGCTCGGCAAGGCTATGATTGAAGGCCGAGATGCAGCAAGATACTCCATCAGGTGTGGTCTTGATACGACCGACTCGCTGGGCAGAGCGATGTCCACGACGGTGGCGATTCGTTGCCACGCCTGTCTGAGATCCGCCAACTTTTCGGCAGATGTCCAAAATACTTTGATGGACATGCTGTTCGATGGCAGTCGCCTGTTTGGCGACAAGGCGGACCACGCGCTGGAGCGCTTCAAGGACTCCAGGGTCACGGCCAAGTCCTTGGGTCTCTCGACCCAGCGCCAGCAAACGGGTTCGTTTCGCTCCTTTCGTGGCCACGGAAAGGGCGGTCCCACACGGGCTGCCAGCCACGCACCGCAGAACACTTCTCAACGCGGTGGCGGCCGTGGATTCCGCCGTGGAGGCGGTCGGGGACAATGGCGAGGTCAGACCACACCTCCCCCCGCAGCATCAGCCTCTAAATCCTCCTAGTCCGTGCTTTCAGGCCCATGTGACGCCAGTGGGTGGCAGGGTTCGCCATCACCACTCCCGCTGGCGCTCTATCACATCGGACAGGTGGGTGCTGCAGCTCGTCCGAAGGGGCTACTCCCTCCCCTTCGAGACCTCTCCTCCAGCCATGCCACCGCAGAACCACCGTGTGTCGGGGGACCACTTGACACTTCTGCAGGAGGAAGTTACGGCCCTCTTGGCCAAGGGGGCCATCGAGCGCGTTCCTGGGCTAGAAGTAGGGCGTGGTTGCTATTCCCACTACTTTCTGGTACCCAAGAAGGACAAGGGGGGGCCTACGTCCTATCTTGGATCTACGGAACGTCAACGGCTTCCTCCGGAAGGAGAAGTTCAAGATGTTGACTTTGGCTCAGGTCTTGGCTGCTCTAGACCCGCACGACTGGATGGTGGCGTTGGACTTGCAGGATGCGTATTTTCACATCCCCGTCCTGCCGGCCCACCGGCGTTACCTGCGGTTCACGGTAGGCCACGAGCACTTTCAGTTTATCGTGCTCCCATTCGGCCTTACCAGCGCCCCACAGGTGTTCACGAAAGTGATGGCGGTGGTCGCAGCTCATCTGCGCCGGTTAGGGGTTTCAGTCTTCCCCTACCTCGACGACTGGTTGTTGAAGGCGGGCTCGCCCCAGACAGTCGTCCACCACCTTCAGATGACGGCAGACCTCCTGCACGAGCTGGGGTTTTCCATCAATGTGCCGAAATCACACCTGTGTCCCTCTCAAAAGCTCCTTTTCATCGGAGCGGTTCTCGACTCGGCGCAGTTTCGGGTTTATCCTCCGGAACGGCGGATCCGGGATATACAGGCTTTGATTCCCATCTTTCAGCCGTTATCCCGGGTTTCGGTCAGGTTGACGCTGCGGCTGCTGGGGCTGATGGCTTCCTGCATCCTTCTGGTGCATCACGCCCGGTGGCGGATGCGGGCTCTGCAGTGGGACCTGAAGTTTCAGTGGGCCCAGCATCAAGGCAACCTATCCGACCATGTCCTGATCTCAGAGGGCACTGCGAGCCAGTTGCAGTGGTGGCTTACGGACCGCGATTGGGTCAGAGGCAGATCCCTCTCCCTTCCCCAACCGGAGCACGTAGTTGTGATGGACGCGTCCCTCCAGGGCTGGGGAGGCCACTTGGGAGAGGCGGAGATCAGAGGCATCTGGTCTACGGCGGAGTCCCGGCTCCACATCAACATGTTGGAGCTGCGGGCGATTCGCCTAGCACTGAAGGCATTCCTCCCCTTTGTCAACGGGAGTGTAGTGCAGGTGTTCACGGACAACACCACAGCCATGTGGTACTGCAACAAGCAGGGCGGAGTGGGGTCGTGGACCCTTTGCCAGGAGGCTCTGCGTCTCTGGCAATGGCTGGAACGTCAGGGCGTGACTCTGACGGTTCAACACCTGGCAGGTTCTCTGAACGCCAGGGCGGACGAACTCAGCCGTCGGTGCTCGGTGGATCACGAATGGCGTCTGAACTCGGAAAGGCCTCTTTCTGCAATGGGGAGAGCCTTGGTTAGATCTAGTCGCCACAGAAGAGAACGCGCAATGTCATCAGTTCTGCGCGTTGGAGTTTCCAAGACGGCACTCGCACGGCGACGCCTTTCGGCGCGAGTGGAGCTGCGGTCTGTTGTACGCCTTTCCGCCTATACCACTTCTGCCCAGAGTGCTGAAGAAGATCAGGCGCGACCGGGCCCAAGTTATCCTTGTGGCTCCGGACTGGGCTCGAAGGTACTGGTATCCCGAGCTACTCAGCATGTCAGTCGGTCCCTCGATCCGCCTGCCCCTTCGGGAGGACCTTCTGTCGCAGCAGCAGGGGACGGTCCTCCACCCGAACCTGTCCAGTCTCCACCTCCATGCGTGGAGATTGAGCGGCGACAGTTGAGGCCATTTGACTTGCCTCCTGAGGTTTGTGATGTGATTCTGGCAGCCAGGCGTCCCTCCACAAAGTCGGTATACGCCTGCCGGTGGAACAGATTTGTGGCATGGTGCACAGCAAAGGCTGTGGACCCTCTCTCTGCCCCTCTTTCCGAGGTTCTCCTCTTTCTTCTCTCTCTTGCCCAGCAGGGCTCTGCTCTGGGCACTATTAAGGGCTACCTTTCTGCCCTTTCGGCCTTTCTAAGGCTGCCTGATCAACCTTCTTTGTTCAAGTCCCCTATTGTAACGAGATTCTTGAAGGGCATCACGCACATGTATCCACCTGTTCCGTTCGTGATGCCTCAGTGGGACTTGAACCTGGTTCTGACTTTCTTGATGTGCGCTCCCTTTGAGCCACTTCATTCCTGTCCTCTCCGTCTCCTGACTTTAAAGACGGCCTTCCTGGTTGCCATCACCTCTGCCAGGAGAGTGAGTGAGCTCCAGGCTCTTTCTGTCAAACCTCCTTTCATGTCCATTCATCCAGACAAGGTGGTTCTGAGAACTAGACCTTCTTTCCTGCCCAAAGTAGTCTCTGCTTTTCACATCGGGCAGTCCATTGCCTTACCCTCCTTCTTCCCGCCTCCGCATCCTTCAAAGGATGAAGAGCGGCTCAATCGTCTGGACCCAAAACGTGCGCTTTCATTTTATATGGATCGCACACGCCAGTTCCGGGTGGATGACCAACTGTTTGTTGGCTACGTGGGTGCGAAGAAGGGACGGGCGGTACATGAACGGACCATCTCTCGGTGGGTCGTTCTGTGCATCAAGGCGTGCTACTCTTTGGCTCGGAAGGAGCCTCCTGTTGGGCTGAGGGCCCATTCCACTCGGGCCACGGCGGCTACTACTGCCCTGGGCCGGGGAGTCCCTTTGCCAGGCGGCTACGTGGGCCTCGCTGCACACCTTTGCGAGGCACTACTGCCTGGACAGTCAAGTCCGGAGGGATGGCTTCTTTGGCCGTTCGGTCCTCGAGGACTTTCTGGTGTAGGATTGTATTGGTTCGCAGACCCACCTCCGGGGTTGGTATTGCTGGGGTATCTATTCTAAGGTAAGGAATCTAATACTAACCTGTTTCTTTCAGATGAACAAGTTACTTACCTTCGGTAACGATATATCTGTAAGAAACAGTAGTTAGTATTAGATTCCTTACCGCCCGCCCATCCTCCCCGTTCTGCGAACTGATACCTAGGGTTAAGGACATCCCTTTCAGGGCCCTAGTTTCAAATGGCACCAGTGTTGGTTCTCACATGGCTCTGCGTGTTCTGGCGCGGAAAAGCTCTGTACAAAGAACTGACGTCAGCGCGCGAAGGCGGCGTCTATATACTCCAGCGACGTCATCACGGCGCACGACGCCGACGACGGACGCGGAGCCGCAAGGGACGCCTGCAGACGACGCCTACCGACGCGCAGGGGTACTGCTACGCAAAAGTTTCCGGATCCAGACTGACGCCTGGGGATATTCTAAGGTAAGGAGTCTAATACTAACTACTGTTTCTTACAGATATATCGTTACCGAAGGTAAGTAACTTGTTCTTTTGTACGGACATTTAATAAGAAAACTTTAAAACAGAAAATGAAGTTGTTGCAAGAATTAGATCCTTGCAGAGTGAGAGAAGTGACAGGTTTGCATGGTCATTCACTGGCTTGTCTTTCCAGGAGAGTATGCCAGAGTGTTTTTCATCATTTCAGGATGCTAGCAGTGCATCATAATAAAGTGAGGAAATTAGTTAGAATGTTGTATTATGCTAAGAGTCCAGCAATTATACTTAAACAATTATGCACTGCTCTTTTGCATGGTTCTGAAGTAGATATGAAGAATATTTGTGAAGAAATTGAGTTTTGTTACTTTGCAAGTAAAGAGGAGAATGTTGAAATTGACCCAGAAGAAGAAGGTAATGTGGAAGATAGTGTACAGGTTTCCAGTACAGATAATTTTCAGAAAGAAATTGCCACGTTTCAGGTGAAATCAAGTGAGAGGCCTAATTTCACTTCTGCGTGTTGTCGACGCACTTATTATAAGAATCAGACTAAGTTAGTGGATTTATATGCGAAAAGTGAAAATAATAGTGAATGGAAGGATTTTGCAACATACTTGATGGTAGAAAATTGTTTTGATTTGGGATCGGATCAACGTGTGTGTACTTATTGTTGTAACAAATTAAATCAAAACCGGATGCCTGCTAGAGCGGTTCATAATAATCTGGAATTGGTTGAGATTCCTTCTGAATTGAAGGATTTAAATACTTATGAATCTATTTTGATTCAAAGTATCCATCCCTTTCAGGCTATTGTACGAATGGAGCCAAAGACAGGGAAATTGCCTCCATCAGATTTACAGAGAGGATTAAAGGGAAGAGTTGTTTATTTGCCTCTAGATTTGAAGAAACACATTAATACAATTGGAGTAGAGAAAGTGGAAGAGGAACCTCTGGTTATCTTAGTTAATGGGGTTCCGACAAAGAGTAAGAAAATCTGGCAAGATTTAGTGGATGTTAGGAAAGTCAAAAAGGCAACATTGTATTTGAAGAAAAACAATAAGTACTACAAGAATGTATATGTTGCAGAAGAGGAAGTAAGTGAAGAAGAGGATAGCGATTTGTGTGCTGGTAAAATTGAGAAAGTAGAAGCCTCTAAAAATGAAGAAATATATGAACATTATAGTGTTCATCCTTTGCATTCCAAGGAAGTCATGGGGAATGCTATTGAGTTGTTTCAAATGAAACAAGCAAAAGGAAGTCCCATTAGTGTTTGGGAGGAAAGTTTGGAAGCTCGGTGTTTCCCACAGCTATTTCCAACAGGTCAAGGAGGAAGATATGATGAGCGACCTGATCAAATTCCTGCTTCTGAATACCGGACTTTACGATTGTATGCAGAAGATCCTAGGTTTCGTCAATGCATTCCCTATTTGTTTCATCTACTGTTTGAAAGCGATCTGTCTGGACTGTCATATGCAGTGAACCACATCTTGAAAAGTGGTGTACAGATGCAAAATATCTCGGCAAGTGATTTTATGGATAAAGTCAATGTGCAAGACAGTATTTTGGATTCTCACCTGATTAATCTCATGGCGTGTCAGCGTGGTACTAATGAGTACTGGTACCGTCGTCATGGTGATTTAAAATGTATGCTGAGGAACTTAGGAACTCCCACATGGTTCCTCACTCTCAGCTGTGCCGAGTATGGCTGGGAAGACTTACTTGAATTTCTACGAGAGGCAAATGGAAACATTGAAAATATCGAATTCAAGACACCCGGAGAACTGTGCTCCTTGGATCCAGTGAATGTATGCAGGTACTTCAATCATAGATTTGAAGCTATGATGTCTTTCATCATGAACAAGAAAAATCCACCTCTTGGAGAGGTGTTGGATTTCTTCTGGAGAAAGGAGTACCAAGCAAGAGGTGCTCCTCATATACATATGCTGCTGTGGATCAAAGATGCACCCAATTTTGGAACAGATCCGGATGACTTAGTGATGAGTTTCATAGAACAGTATTCTACATGTGCTGTTCCAAACGAAAGGAAGACAAAATCCTAAGAGAACAAGTTTTACGCTTCCAAAGCCATCGTTGTGGAAAGTACTGTCGTCGTAAATTCAGAAACAAGGACAAGTTCTACACAAAATGTCGTTTCGCCTTTCCACGACCGGTGATTTCTAAAGGAAGAGTGAACAGTTTGATGTCTTCACTGCGACATAATGTGATGAAGAAATCACCCAAAAATACGTACAATTTGAAAAGGAACGAAGAGTCCAAGTACATCAACGACTACAACCCAGTGATTTTGTCCATGTGGAATGCTAACATGGATATACAGTTTGTGGCCGATAACTGTATGGCTGTGGCTCGGTATGTGACATCTTACATCACCAAAAAAGAAAAGACAGAATTGAAGGATATGTGGGAGGACATTTCCCATGAAAAGAGCCTCAGTAAGAAGTTGTACAGTTTCAGTCTGAAGATGTTGTCGCATCGAGAAATCGGAGCTTACGAATGTTCTGACCGGTTGTCTTCAGCAAGTCTCTATGCCAAATCCAGGAGTATCATTTGGGCGAGTCTTGGTCTTGCTGCAACGCGTAATCGAGTTCTGAAACCTGTACGGGAAATTGAGTATTTGGCGGAAACTGAGCCAAACAGTACAGATATTTTGAAGACCAACATGTTGGATACATATTATCCAAATAGAAGCAGTCACCTTGAGAATGTTTTTCTGTATGAGGTTCTACAAAATTACATATTCAAGAGGAACATCAAAGAAGATATTGATAAAGGAGTGTATGCTGTAATTGGAAGTGAGGGATGTCTGGTCAAGCAAAGAAAATGCCACTTGGTAAACCATCGAAAATTGAGTGGCGAATCTCCTGAAAGAAAATAGTTTTTCTATTTAGCACTTTTGCAACTTTTCAAGCCTTGGCGTGCAGAAGAGGAACTGCTTGGAGATTTCCTCTGTTACGAAGACTCTTTCAATGCCGCCAAGGAGACCATAGAATGTCCTGTTTTTCCCAAATATCTAGAAATGTTGAATGCGGAAATCGAGCAGGAAGCAACGATTGCAGCCGAGATTGCTAGAGACAGTTCTCAGGACAGTCAGAGTTCTGTTTCATTGAGTCAGGATCCACTAGGAGGACCAGTTATCGAAAATGAAGCTGCCACTGCCATGATTGAAGTGGAAAGAGCCATGGCACATGCTCAGGAGGATGCGGTTAACTTAGAAGACTTGGAAAGACAACTCAACGTTGAGCAGAGGAAAATATATGACGAAGTTACCAACCAAATAGATCATGGATTAAGTCATGAGAAGAAAGAGTGCTCATGTACGTCGTTGAAGCCTGTCCGACTGTACGTGAGTGGAGAAGCGGGAACTGGAAAAAGTTTCCTCATTAAAGCAATTTCATGTTATTTGCAGAAAAGGACTGAGTCATCGCTGTCTTGTGTTGTCACCGCTCCAACTGGACTGGCAGCACATAACATTAAAGGTATTACTTTGCATCGTCTACTGATGCTGCCAGTGGAGCATGATAACAAATTACAATACCACAAGTTATCTGGAGATGCTTGATGTGAAGTTTCAAGAGTCTTGAGGAAAATGAAACTTCTTATCATTGACGAAGTAAGCATGGTTTCCAATGTCATGCTTGCCTTTGTGCATTTGAGAATGCAAGAAGTTCTCAAAAGAGAGTATGATGTGTTATTTGGTGGCAAACACATCATTGTTTTCGGTGATCTTCTGCAGCTGACACCAGTGAAAGGACAACCTGTGTTCAAAATGCTCACGCATGAAGATACCAGGAAGGGCCTAGGGAGCATTGGCAACGTCAATATATGGTTAAACTTCAATTATGCTGAACTGCGTGAAAATATGCGTCAAGCGAAGGATGAAGATTATAAGAATATTCTACAAGATGTTAGAATCGGAAAAGTGACCGAGCATGGGAAAGAAGCTTTACATGCACGATTACTGTCAAATTTGTATCCAGAAGAAGACGTTGTGCCTGAGAATATTTTTCAGAAAATTACTGAGAAGAAATCTGGAATATGTTTGATGCCAACTCTTGCAGAATGTGCCATCTTCAACAACAAAATGTTGCATTTAGAAAACCAAGAGATTGTGAAACTGGAAGCTATTGACAGAGTAGAGCATATGGGAGCAACAATTATTTTGTCTGAGAATTTGAAATCAAAATTGGATTCATTAGAGAAGACTATATCTAAAACTGCAGGTTTTGAAAAGACTCTGAATGTGTGCTTAAATTGCCGTATCATTTTAAGAAGGAATTTACATGTTGAAAGAGGTCTGGTAAATGGATCAATGGGTAATGTTGTTGATTTTGAGAAATACAGAAATAGAGATGGAATTGAATTTTTAAAAATTAAATTTGATGGCATTGAGGAAGTACAGCTAATTGGTCGTTGCTCTGCTAGGTTTTTGCTTGTAAAAGACTTATATGTTCGCCGTAAACAGTTTCCTGTTTGCTTGGCATATGCGGTGACAATCCATAAATCGCAAGGTTTAAGTGTAGACAGTGCATTGGTGAATATTGGCAGTTCTGTGTTCAAGGAGGGTATGGCATATGTGGCATTGTCACGAGTCAGAACTTTATCGGGATTGTACTTGATTGAGTGTGATGTCACAAACATTTGTGAGGATCTAGATTGTGTTAAGGAATTCAATAGGTTAAGAAGAGAGTATACGCCACATTTGCCTCAATATCCTTTGTTTGAGAAACGTGTGGTAGGCCGGAAACGAAGAAATGTGACCAATAGTAGAGAGGTTGTAGCAAAAAGACGAAAAGTCGATGAACCAGAAATTATAAGCAGAAAGAAAAAGGATTTTGTTGAAGATGTTGTTGGTTTTCAATTTGAAAACAGTTCTGGTGTCAACTGCTATGCTAATGTAGTGGTTAATGTTTTGTTTTCTCTAGAAAATTTAAAAGAAGAGATTGTGGTCAATTCGGATCAAAGATTTTGCAGTTTGTTGAATTCTGTGTTAGAGAAATGTAGCACTGATAGAACAAAAATAGAAAGTGTGTCTGAAATTCGAAATCTGTTAGACAAATGTTCAGGTCAAACGCAATTCTCTCAAAATATTCAGCAAGATTGTCAGGAGTTTTTAATATATATGCTTGATGTATTGCAAGATGAAGGTGTAGATGTAGATCACCTGTTTGGCCTTTCTTATCAATGGCAGCATGACTGCGAGAACTGTAGGGTATCAAGTACTACTAGTGTAGACTCAGAAAAATGTATATATTTAACTTTGCCAGACAGTAAATCAGTGTCCTTTAATAAGCTAGTAAAAGCAGCCGATCACAACATGGAGTGTAGCCAATGTAAGTCTGAAATGTTGTCTACTTTATTTATACGAACATATGGCCAGTATGTCATTTTAATGTTCCAACGATGTAGGCCTGATGGAACAAAATTGACAACTTTAATTAAAAATGTTGTGGCTTCGCAGTTGTCAATATCAGGAAGGACTTTTGTAACTGCAGCAATTATATTTCATGACGGTCCTTCAACAACATCAAGACATTACACAGCGTATTTGAAGTCTAGAAACGGCTGGCCATTCTGCAATGATTCTGTTTTAACTTAAAAAAAAAATTGCCTTTTGACCTTAAAAATTCTTACCTGGTGTTTTTCCAACCAAAATTTTAGGGAAAGAATCTCGGGATTTGCTCTGAGGAATTTCAAGAGGTCCTAATGGCTCCTACACTATTTGGCCTTGAGGATAAGTGTAGTACAGAGTCAAAAGGTATTTTTCAGTTTTAAGTAGTTCCTGAAAAAAAAGAAGGTTTTCTTACAGAAAGTGGTGGGCACGGATTAGTTAAAGGACAACAGAGTATTTCCCAAAGCAAACGGTGTTCTTACCATAACACTTGACGTCATGGAAAAATAACTGCACTTTGAATGAGTTCAGAAAAACTGTTTCTTTTAATAAGCTAATTCAAGCAGCCAATCAAAACATGGAGTAGAGGTAATGTAAGTCTGCAATGCTGTCGACATATTTTGAACAAACTTTTGGTTATAATGTCATTTAAAAATTCCAACTATATAAACCTGATGAAAATAAGTTTTCAACTTTAATTTCAAATGTTGTGGCTACACAGTCGTTGATTTTAGAAAACAATTTCTAACTGCAGCTATTATATGACATGATGGTCCTTTGACAACATCCACTTATTACACATCTTATTAAAAATATTCTTACTTTCTGTTTTCAGAAGAAAGAATTTAGGGTAGGTAACTGGCCTATAATGATTCTAGGAGTTGATATAATTGTATGTACTGTTTTAAAGTGCTTTGTGATTAAAAGTGATGTAGAGAATTAAATAATTGTAGTAGTCATAGAGGTAGTGTAAGTCTGCTTCATAGTAAGCAGTATCAGTGTCATAGGAAATGTGGAACATGAGTGAGTAAGAAGGGTGAGATATTACTAGTACAGGATTGTGAAAGTGATCTTGAACGTTTTCTTTCTGAAAGTTGCGGAAAAAGAAAATGACGGGATTTGCTTAGAAGAATTCCAAGAGTTATAAAGGGCTCTTACACGATTTGGCCTTGTGGAAAAGTGTGGTAGAGAGCGAGAAGTCATTTATTGTATGTAACATATTTGTCAAAACGATGGAGCTTTTCTTTCAGAAAGTGGCGGGCTGAAAATAATAACAGCACAACAGAGTGTAAGCTGTTCATAGGATATCCTTCAACGTCATGGAAAGTAAGTTAATTTTAAGGAGTTCTGATTTTTGATTGGTTATGTTATATGGGTTTTTTAAACACAATCATTTTGATTGTGTTTTTTTTCCCCGCTGTTATATGATGAATACCTTCAAGTCACTGTTTTTAGTGAAATTTGATATATTCTGAGAACAGCAAAAATAAACCATTTAACATGTATAATTAATTCTGTACTTTTTGTATTTATGATATACATTTAGAACTGTGTAGGGGGGAGGAGCATAGCGCGCACCCAAGATGGTCGCGTGAGCTTAGAGCTCCCGGACCCTCGCCACCTCCACCGGTTATCCTGCACTTTATCCTGGTTTGGACGACGGGCTTTTGTGGTCGTGACCCTGCTGATCATTTCCTCGTTTCCGCATTTCGTCTAGGCTCCCGGGAGCCGGAAATATGGACTTTTGACCGTTTTTGGCCTGCTCCATGGTACTGCCCCGGGCTTGATTTCCCTGCCAGCCGGGTGGTAATTGAATAACAACGGCACGTGTGACTCTCCCCTGCCCGGTCTCCAACTTTCGGTTTCGTTTCTAGTGCCTCCACCTCATGGACTCTACCTTGGTTGCCTAGGTGATTTGATCCTCACACCTGGCCCGCAAGCGCTTGGCTGTCCTGGTTGTCCCTGCTTATTGACTGGTGGCTGGCCTTTGTCAATTCTCCGACTTGCTGAGGGCACTTCGAGTGTAGCCACTTTCACTCGGTCTCAGAGTACCCCTCGGGGCGCACGACCCAAAATGGCCACCAAGCCCGAGGGAGAAAGACGCAAGACCAGGCCGGCAGCTCGATGAGGCCCTGTGCAGTCCAACGTCATGGATCGATACACCCTCACTAGGGGCTCTCCGGGTGGACCGAGTAAACCCCCTGTCAACCTTGGGGACGACTCCCTGTTGGATGGAGATCTGTCGTTGAAAGACGTCATGGGCGCCATTAATGGGATGAAGGCCACGCTAGGACAACAATACGAGGCCCTGACCCATAAGTTGGACACAGTTGCCATAGATGTCACCCTGATCAGGGCGGACCTTGCGAAGACTAACGAGAAGGTCAAATCCCTAGATCTGAAGACATCTAGCCTTATTACCGACGTCTCCGAACTACAGACGGAAGTTGGTAACCTGAGGTCCGCCCGTGACTACCTCTCCCGGCGCCTGGATGATTTTGAAGGCCGCGCCCGATGGAACAACGTCCGACTGGTCGGGGTACCGGAGACGACGGATTTGTCATCGGTGGATCTACTAGTGGAGGACCTTGTCCTGAATCACTTAGCGCCCAAAGGCCTTAGCAAGTTCTTTGCAGTAGAACGGGCCCACCGCATTCCGGGTGGCCCGCCTAAACTTGGAGCTCCCCCACGGCCCATCATCGCACGGATCTTTAACTTTCGTGACAGAGACGTGATCCTCCAGGCTTCCCGCACGTCGGAGCCTACGGCTTATGAGAATGCTTCGGTTAACTTCTACCCGGACTTCACCCAGCAGGTCCAGAAGCAACGCCTTGGATTTCAGGGAGTGAAGAGGAGACTGCGGGACAGAGACATGAAATATGCCATGCTTTTCCCGGCTCGCCTGCGTGTGGTCTACAATGATAGAACATTTTTCTTTGATCATCCTGGAGCAGCCAGCGACTGGCTGGACTCGTTGCCCCCTCGAGACCAATTTGACTGTCCTGATCACTCCGGTGGAGCGGGGGACGGCCCGGTGGAGCAGGAATGAGGAGCGAACTCGGCTCCCGGGCCGCCATGTTGACTTTCGGCAGTGGTTTGATGCTATGCAATTATTGTTTGCTATTGTGTTGTCAGAATGGGGTGTGGGCGGGGGTCGGGTGAATCTTCCTCCTCTGGGGTTCTTTTCGTAGATTAGTTATATATTAGGGCGACAGGCACACTGCAAGTTGGGGTGGCTCTTGAGTCTTACGCAGGGGTGCGGGGTGGGGGGTATGACGATGTTTTTGGGGGTTGAGGGGTTCCGATTATTGTTTCTTTGTTTTCTTCAAGGCACTGTACTGATGATCTTCTGTATTTACGTGTTGCGTTGGGGGTGGGGGGGGCCTTGGGGTGGCCTGTGGGATGGGGGATAGGGGACTACGTATATTGTGTTGGAACGTCAATGGGTTGGGTGATAGAATTAAGAGGGGGTGGTTTTGCAGATGCTGCGACGCTTGTCTCCGGATGTGGTTTTGCTACAGGAGACCCATCTGCTCGGCAACACGTGCCATGCACTGAATAGGCGTGGCTATCATCTCATTGCACACTCAGGTTTCACTTCTGGCTCCAGGGGCGTGGGTGTTATGGTTCGGACCTCCCTCCCTCTCGCTGTAGACAATATTTTACTTGATGATAGAGGGCGGTACACCACAATTGTTGGGCGTTGGGAGGGGAAGGTGATCACTATGTTTTCGGTCTACATACCTCCGGGCCTTCAAACTACGACTTATGCCGATCTGGGAAGAGTGATTCTGGGGGTCCCCGAAGGTTTGCTGGTGGTTGGGGGGGATCTCAATTCGGTAGTGTCTGGGACATTTGACCGTTACCCTCCCCGTGTTATCGCACAATCTCAATCCTGGTTGGGGGACTTCCTGGAGGCACTGGGGCTGGCTGATTGCTGGCGTTTACATCATCCTGGGCAACGCCAATACACCTTTCACTCTGGGGCCCACGGTAGCCTTTCGAGACTTGACTACGTACTGATGCCCTCCTCTCAGGCTTCCCTTATAGGGGAGGTTAAACATCTAGCCAGGGGTATTTCGGATCATTCCCCGTTGTGGTTGGTTATGAATGCACATCTGGGTTCGGAGGGTCGTCTCGCCCCAATTAACCCGTGGTACCTCCGCGATCCTAAGATCAGGAAGGAACTCCTTGCAGCGATCACTCACTACTTTGCTGACAACGTTGGTTCAGTGTCCTCTTCTGTTTCTCTATGGGAAGCGTACAAAACAGTAATTCGAGGCCAGGCCCTCTCATCGATTGGCCATGTTAAGAGATGTAGGCGGGAGGAGGTCGTCCGTCTTGAATCTGAGGTTTCCGCCCTTGAGGGGGAGTTGGATTCTGGGGTCTCCCCTGAGAAGCTGCACCTTCTAAACCTGAAACAACTTGAATATAGAGCGCTGGTGACTGATGCTGCGAAAGAGATGGGTCGTCAACGGCAGGGGCGACTGTATGATGTGGGTGATAAGGCTGGGAAATTGCTGGCTTGGTTGGATAGGAGAGAATGCGCGAGTCGAGTAGTTCCTGTTGTGGTGGATGAAAATGGTGTGGATGTCACTGATCCAGCTGGAATCGTGACGCGCTTTGCTGACTATTTTCGAGTGGTGTACTCCTCGGTGTCCGATCGGCCGGAGCAGGACTCCCACTTGCTTCTTCGACATATATCGCTCCCATGCCTGTCTGATCAAGAGAGGGATCTGTTGGACGCTCCGCCCACTGCGGATGAGATTGCGACCGCCATCCGCTCGATTCGCTCGGGGCGGGCCTCGGGCCCGAATGGGCTCCCCATTGAACTTTATAAGCTCTGTCCGGATATACTGGCGCCGTATCTCCGATCGATGTTCTTGGAGTCACTGGAGGCGGGCTTTCTTTCTCCTGACCAAAGACTGGCCCCCATTGTGGTTATCCATAAGGAGGGTAAGCCGCGTGACCGTTGTGAATCCTTTCGACCTATTTCCCTGATAAATGCTGAACCTAAGATCCTAGCTAAGGTCATTGCTAATCGTTTGGTGTCTGTTATAGGCAATCTGATTCACCCGGACCAGTCCGGCTTTATACCGCACCGAAACACAGCACTTAACCTACGGCGACTGCATGGAGTCCTCGCGAGAGCGGGGACTCTGCGGGAGACGGCCATCTTGGCGTCCTTGGACGCCACCATGGCGTTTGACACGATTGAATGGCCTTATCTTTGGGCGGTCCTCAGTAAATTCGGTTTTGGACCCGCCTTTATTCGCTGGGTGCAATTGCTCTATGCTGACCCCTTAGCCAGGGTGGTGGTGAATGGACGGGCCTCGACCCCCTTTGCTCTTGGTAGGGGGACACGCCAGGGTTGTCCTTTGTCCCCGCTCTTGTTTGCCTTAGCTCTGGAACCACTGGCGGCTTGGTTGAGATGGGAACCGTCCTTGAAGGGAATTAGATGGTCCTCGGACTTTGAGGATCGGATATCTCTGTACGCAGACGATATACTTTTATACCTTACGTCACCTCGAAAGTCGTTAATCGTCCTTTTTGATGTTTTGACTTCCTTTCGTAAAAATTCCGGTCTAGTAATCAACTGGTCAAAATCCTGTATCTATGTTCTTTCCGGTGACACTCCGCTTTTGCCACGTGGATGTCCCATCTCGGTGGCGCTGGAGGGTTTTAGGTATCTGGGGATCTTTATTACCTTGGACCCCGTACTTCGATATCAACGCAACTTGCTGCCCCCCCTCCAGCGCCTCCGTGCGGATGTCGGAACGTGGAGTCGGCTTCCCCTTTCTCCTCTGGGAAGAGCGACGTTGTTTAAGATGATGTCGCTCCCCCGATTTCTCTATGCGCTTCAGAATTCGCTTGATGTTGTACCGGCTAGCTATTTTCGGGAGATCGAGGGCCTTCAGAGGCAGTTGCTATGGGGAGGCCGATCTCGCATTGCCCTTTCTAAGCTTACACTCCCGTGGTACGATGGCGGCATCGCTCTCCCTGATATCCGTCGCTACTACTGGGCCTCTCAGCTGGGGGCCATCAATCATGGCACCTACACTCCTTCGCCAAATCCGGCCTTTGAGATGGATAAGTGGTTGTTGCCCGGTGGTGACTACAATAGGGCTCTGTATGCGAAGTCGACTATCGGGTCACTTACGGGGCCCACCAAAACAGTCGTGCAGGTGTGGCATCGGGCCACGGCTGCTACAGGCTGGGCTGATAAGTTGACCCGTGCCACGCCGCTTTATGCCTCGGATAAACTTGGCTCCCTCTGGCGGTCGAAGGGGTTTGAATTTTGGGAAATTATTGGGATCAGCAAGGTTGATGATGTATGGATCAAAGGTAGGGTCAAGTCGTTTGAAGAAATGAAAGTTGAATATGGGTTGAATGATAGAGAATCCTTTCGATATGCGCAGGTCCGACACGCGGTCCGGTCCGTTTTCCCCCTGGGCTCGGATGTTCCGGAAGCGTCCCCGCTTGAGGATCGGATACTGGATGGGCATGTCCCTGATAGCACGATCTCCCTCATTTATAAAAAGTTAATCAATATCAGGATTGATCTATTGGATAGCCTTCGGGAGTTGTGGACTAATGATGGTCTGGAGTTGGATGATGAGGACTGGCAGGGTGCGCTCTCTTCTCCTAAGGAGGTAGCTATTCCGGCACGCCTTCGATTTGTCCAGCTCAAAATTCTTCATAGGGTTTATGTGACTGGTCCGCGTCTGGTGCGCATGGGATTCTCGGCGGATGGATTGTGCAGACGTGGTTGCGGGATGGTGGCCACGTTCCTACATATCATTTGGGAATGCCCTGCTGTATTATACTATTGGAATCGCGTGCATGAAGTAATGAGTGAGGTTACGGGTGTGCGGTTGACGCCTGAAGCGCGGAGATGCTTGTTGAATGTTTGGGAACCGAATGATTGTACCCAAGCGCAGCTTCAATGGGTGACACTGGGTAACATGATAGCCAAGCGTGACATTGCCCAGCTTTGGGGCGCTCAGAGGCCTCCTACGGTTCTGGCTTGGCAACAGAACATGGACTGGTCCATGTTTCGTGAAAAGACTGTGTATGTCTCCCGGGGCAGACCTGGCAAGTGGGGGAAAATTTGGACTCAATGGAATGTGTACCGTGGATATATATGTACCCCCCCCTTTCGGACTTTGATACCGACTTGTCTTCCTCCCAGCCTGATGTTTCCTCCGCAGCAGTATAGATGTATTGATTGTTTCTGTTCTCCTTCTCTTCCCCCCATCCCACAATATATTTTGAATGCGATACTGTTAGCTGTACGCTTGTACCCCCCCTCGCGAAACCACATGATGACATGCTTGTACTGGACTGCCTTGGTTTCTTTTGTTTCTCTATTTTCTTGTTCTTTATATTCAATAAAAAGTTTTCAAAAAAAAAAAAGAACTGTGTAGGAGGCATGGAGAAGCTGAGGCTTCTGTAAGTGTCAAAGTTGTTGCATACAGTGCTCACCTTCTGCGTAGTCTTTCATATGATAGACTACATCTGACAAATGAGATACCTAAGCAAAGGAAACACAGGTGATGTGATTGTGGAATGAGCAAAAAAAATTGCACGTTTTTCAATTACATTACCTGTGTTTCCTAACATTACGCATCACATTGTGTAGATGAGGTTTAGGCCTGTTCCAGGAGACAGAGGAGGTCTGACGTTTGTTCAAGAGTGCAGTGGACATGACTCACTTCGTTGGTAGGCCTGCACATGTATTATCTCCTCTGTACTCTTCAACAAGCCTAAATTTCATCTGCAACCCTGAGTAGGACTCACCTGAAACAAATCTGTGGATAGACCACACCTTATCAGCATCTAGAAACAATCATTTAAAATGTTAAGGGCAGATTTATGATGGCCGTGCGCCTCTTTTGAGCCGCTGTTCCGTCACTTTTGTGACGCAGCAGCAGTGCAAAAGATGCACCATGTTGCAAGATAGGCCTCACTTCATCTCCAACAAGATACCGTCAGTTTAAAATGTATATAATTAGGACTGTGTAGGGGGCATGGAGAAGCTGAGGCTTCAGTAAGTGTCAAAGTTGTTGCATGCAGTGCTGAACTTCTGCTTACTCTTTCATATGCTGGACTACATCTGCACAATGAGATACCTAAGCAAAGGAAACACAAGTGACGTGATTGTGAAATGAGCAAAAGAAATTGCACGTTTTTCAATTACATCACCTGTGTTTCCTAACATTACGAATCACATTGTGCAGATCAGGTTTAGGCCTGTCCAGGGAGACAGAGGAGGTCTGGCCTTTGTTAAAGAGTGCAGTGGACATGACTCACTTCATTGGTAGGCATGCACATGTATTATCTCCTCTGTACTCTTCAACAAGTCTAAATTTCATCTGTAACCTTGAGTAGGCCTCACCTCAAACAAACCCCTGGATAGGCCACACCTTATCGGCATCTTGAATCAATCATTTAAAATGTTAGGGGCAGATTTATGATGGCCGTGCGCCTCTTTTGTGCCGCTGTTGCGTCACTTTTGTGATGCAGCAGTGATGCAAAAGATGCACCATGTTGCAAGATAGGCCTCACTTCATCTGCAACAAGATACTGTTAGTTTAAAATGTATATATTTAGGACTGTGTAGGGGGCATGGAGAAGCAGAGGCTTCTGTAAGTGTCAAAGTTGTTGAAAAACTGTTTGTCCTTCAATCTTTTCCCTTGTCTTTTCTAATTTTTAAATACATGTTTTAATATTTTTCCAATTTTTGTTCTTTCTTTCACAGATTGAAAGTATAAAAATAACAAGTGACTAAGTTAACGACAATTGTAAGGTAAATGTTTTGTACTCTTTTCGTTACATTTCTATCACTTTTAACTTCTATTAGTTCCACTGCTTCATTTCTTTAACCCTCAGTTTCCTGCCTTTGCTACTTCCCTCATTCCTTTCTCTATTACTTACTTACTCTACTCCTTCCACTCCTTTTCTCAGTCCCTCTGTTCTCATAGTTCCTCACTCCTGTTCACTCACTCCGTCTCTATTACTCTCACTGTCTCTGACTGATCACTCTTTCACTACTAGTCCATTATGCTTTCTCCCTGTAGTTCAAGCACACTAAGGGGCATATTATCAACACAGGCAATAAAATTATCGCTGCTTTTATTGGCAGAAAACTGCTGCAAAAGCGGCTGTAGCGGCAGTTTTCTGCCGCAAAAGCGGCTTTAGCGGCAGATTTCTGCCGATAAAAGCAGCGATTATCGGCAGTTTTCTGCCGCAAAAGCGGCTTTAGCGGCAGTTTTCTGCCGCAAAAGCGGCTTTAGCGGCAGATTTCTGCCGATAAAAGCAGCGATAATTTTATCACCTATGTTGATAATATGCCCCTATGTTATTTACATTTCTTTGCTGTTTCAATCATTCCTTTTCTGTTACTTCTTCTTTTCTGCTTTCTGGTTTTTCTCTCTGTTATTCCACGTTTTAATCTTATTTTGAACATTCACTCACATTCTCTAAGAAACTCTTGTTTATTATTCTTCTACTCTCCTTTTTTTCTTTCACTTCCTTATCTATTTTGTTTTTCACAATTATACCCTCTTCCATCTTTTCTTCGGTAAATAGATCTATTAAACAGTATCTCTGTGTTACTCCCTATAGCTGTCTTTCTTTTAACATTACTCTCTGTTTCCTTCCCTTATACTTACTCTTCTTTTTTTTTTGGTTCGCTTCCGGTTCGCGTACCGGCGAGCGAACCGGGAAGCGAACCAAAAGAAATAGAGGTTGCCAGAGTGCTAAACATTCTAGCAATTTTTTTATAAAGGGGAGGTAGTTCTGAAAAGAACTTTTTTTTAAATTAATTTTGTTGTTTTATATTTTTTTATTATTTTTCTGAACATTTTTTTGTATTTTTTGAACGGTTTTATATTTTTTTTGTTTTTTTTGGGGGGGGAAACGAAAACTATTCATTGTAAAGGGCTCAACAGGAGCAACATAAAAAAAAGATAATTTATTCTCTGGGGCGTTTTGGACAATCATGATTATCAATTGCTAAGTTGATTAAATTGATGCTACTTTCTCTGTAGCAAATCAACTGACCGCAACGCACGCACACTTGTTTGATTGTCCCGAACCTCATCTGTATATTTGGGACCATGTCCCTCGCCTCTGGTCCCGTCACTTCCTCTACATTTGATCTTCGGGCCACAGGAGGGGGGTTATCCTGCAGGTCACGTACCTGCGCAGCACTGTAGTTGATAGGGTGCCACCTCTCCATATGGCGATGCATCGTATAATTGCCATAACTGTATTTTTTATTTGTCCCTCTGGACAGATCTTTCTTGCAGATAAGGCAAGTTACATACCGGGCATTCACTTTTTTTTGGCCCCGGGGATATTTAAAAAATTGCCAAATGAAACTCTCTTTGACACGGGACGTCCTAGGCTCTTCTTGCAAAAACTGTCTCCTCTCTTGCTCCTCTTCCTCTTCTTCCTCCTCTTGATTGAGGATTACCTGAGGAGGTGGTCCTCTCTTCCTAGGAGGTGGTGGTGGTGGTGGGGGTGCACCAGCTGAAGGTACAACACTTGCCATTGCTAAGTGATGAAAAAAGGTCTTCCTCTCACAAAGATGAAAGTCAGAGTGAGGAAACAAGGAGGGGTTTTCATCATTTGGGAAAAAAAATAGTTCTGAACCAATGAAAAGTGTTATTTTTAGGTCACATGACCTAGCCTTACATCATTAGGAAACCAAAAGTGAAATGAACCAATGAAAAATGTTATTAACAAGTCACATGACCTGTTATGCTTACGTTACGCGCTTCGCGCCGCGTCCCGGATCGCATCCGGGAAGCTGCGCTTCGCGCCTCGCTTTGCGTACTGGAGCACTTCCGGGTGCGCTAATGCGACGTGTCATATGACGCATTACGCGACAACGCGATACGTCGCGGTTACGCGACGCGTCACCATGTTGTTTTCTAACGCGGCAGTTGCGCAAACGGAACGTTTACCGGTTCGCGGACCGGGTCGCGGCAGCAAATTGAGCTAACGGGAAGCTACCCGGTTCGCGGACCGGGAGCGAAACAAAATAAATATTTAAAAAAATATACATAAAAAAATTGTATTAAAAACATATAAAATATATTTTTCGATTTAAAGAACAATACATTTTAAAGCTTTTGATATTTACTATTAAAAAAACATTGAAATTCACTGAAAAAACCATAGGTTATAGACCATATATAGTTAGGAATTAGCATTTACAAAACCTTGAAAATTCACTGAAAAAACCATAGGTTATAGACCATATATAGTTAGGAATTAGCATTTACAAAACCTTATTTTACTCACACAAAACCATTGAAAATCCATATATAGTTAGTTGCACTAACTATATATCGCGCACCCGCAATCCACTGCTGATGATGTCACATATTACATCATTCATGACATGGTCAGTGACATCACTGATGACATCACTGATGACATCACTGATGACATCTCAAATGACATCACTGATGACATCACTGATGACATCTCATTTGACATCAATGATCACATCACTGATGATATCATTCATGTGACAATACAATGCATCTCCTCACACTTTAATATAATCTCTGTTACACCCAGTGTTAAATACAGAGTATAATTTTTGAAACCATTGACACACCAATACTAGTTACTACATACGCACTCACTGATTCCTACTTCTACACACACATTCACTCATTCACCCATACAATCATTCATACATACAATGACTCATCTTTACAACACTATCATATGCACTCATACACCTATACAGACACTCACACTCTGCCACTCATCCATGGAGTTACTCACACACCTAGTCAGTCCTGTAAAGAATCAATCACACTTCCATTTTCTAATCTATACAGTTAAACATAGAGCACATAACATTTTCAAACATATACTAACACATACTTACTCTCTTATACAATCATTGATACAAGTACACATTGATCTGCACAGAGTCACACACCTCCCAGCCAGCCACACACACACTCAGTCTCCCATACAAATAATTGGGCAACCAATCAATAACCCATATAGTTACTCATATAGCTACTGATCAACACATGCAGCAGTTTACAGAACAACAGAAATAATGATGCACAAATTAAGACAGTTTAGTCACTAACCCATGCATTTAGTGAGACACATTTAATCACTCACTCATACAGTCAGTCATGCACCTACTAAATCCTTCGTCCAGACACTTATACATCCACTCATTCTTCAATATGTAAGACATATTTTAACTTTACAGAAACATACAGTCACTGGATGTAGTCATCAGTGATGTCATCAGTGATGTCATTTGAGATGTCATCAGTGATGTCACTGACCATGTCATGAATGATGTAATATGTGACATCATCAGCAGTGGATTGCGGGTGCGCGATATATAGTTAGTGCAACTAACTATATATGGAATTTCAATGCTAATTCCTAACTATATATGGTCTATAACCTATGGTTTTTTCAGTGAATATATATATATATTCGTTCGTCGACCTTTGAGAAAGAGGGCTTTGCCTTCGAAACGCGTCAGGATCAAGACGAAACAGGACTACTCATAAACTTATTTCCTTGTGCCTTCAGGCTATCCTAGCGTGCTGTTGGGAATAAAGCTTTCTGACCTGGAACCCCCGCGAGTGTGGCCTGTGTTTTCTGCACGTGAGCGTCCATGTTATGAATGGTCCCATCACCATTCTCTACCGCACCCGCCACGGAAGAGTGCAAGAGCGCCTTGATGGGGAAAGGAGCTGGGCAGTAACACTGCATAGCGCGGAGCACCGCCATGCGACGACCTGGAGGGAATCGTGAATCGACAGGCAACCAGCTGGTTGGGATTTGGATATTGATCCGTACCCCGGTCCTTCACCACGACGCCGCCTGGCTGGCGAGGGGGCTCCAGACGATCGCTTTTTCAACCACAGCTGGAGACTACAAGGATAAAGGAGAAAAAAGAAAAGGGGCAGGAATACAAGTACCATAAGGCACTGTGACATTAGCACAGCCCATTCAGGGCGTGTCACTTACTTAATGAAAGGCGCTTCCTGCTAACATCCTGTGTATTAGTTCGTCGACCTTTGAGAAAGAGGGCTTTGCCTTCGAAACGCGTCAGGATCAAGACGAAACAGGACTACTCATAAACTTATTTCCTTGTGCCTTCAGGCTATCCTAGCGTGCTGTTGGGAATAAAGCTTACTGACCTGGAACCCCCGCGAGTGTGGCCTGTGTTTTCCGCACGTGAGCGTCCATGTTATGAATGGTCCCATCACCATTCTCTACCGCACCCGCCACGGAAGAGTGCAAGAGCGCCTTGATGGGGAAAGGAGCTGGGCAGTAACACTGCATAGCGCGGAGCACCGCCATGCGACGACCTGGAGGGAATCGTGAATCGACAGGCATCCAGCTGGTTGGGATTTGGATATTGATCCGTACCCCGGTCCTTCACCACGACGCCGCCTGGCTGGCGAGGGGGCTCCAGACGATCGCTTTTTCAACCACAGCTGGAGACTACAAGGATAAAGGAGAAAAAAGAAAAGGGGCAGGAATACAAGTACCATAAGGCACTGTGACATTAGCACAGCCCATTCAGGGCGTGTCACTTACTTAATGAAAGGCGCTTCCTGCTAACATCCTGTGAATTAGTTCGTCGACCTTTGAGAAAGAGCGCTTTGCCTTCGAAACGCGTCAGGATCAAGACGAAACAGGACTAGTCATAAACTTATTTCCTTGTGCCCTCAGGCTATCCTCGCGGGCTGTTGGGAATAAAGCTTTCTGACCTGGAACCCCCGCGAGTGTGGCCTGTGTTTTCTGCACGTGAGCGTCCATGTTATGAATGGTCCCATCACCATTCTCTACCGCACCCGCCACGGAAGAGTGCAAGAGCGCCTTGATGGGGAAAGGAGCTGGGCAGTAACACTGCATAGCGCGGAGCACCGCCATGCGACGACCTGGAGGGAATCGTGAATCGACAGGCATCCAGCTGGTTGGGATTTGGATATTGATCCGTACCCCGGTCCTTCACCACGACGCCGCCTGGCTGGCGACGGGGCTCCAGACGATCGCTTTTTCAACCACAGCTGGAGACTACAAGGATAAAGGAGAAAAAAGAAAAGGGGCAGGAATACAAGTACCATAAGGCACTGTGACATTAGCACAGCCCATTCAGGGCGTGTCACTTACTTAATGAAAGGCGCTTCCTGCTAACATCCTGTGAATTAGTTCGTCGACCTTTGAGAAAGAGGGCTTTGCCTTCGAAACGCGTCAGGATCAAGACGAAACAGGACTACTCATAAACTTATTTCCTTGTGCCTTCAGGCTATCCTAGCGTGCTGTTGGGAATAAAGCTTTCTGACCTGGAACCCCCGCGAGTGTGGCCTGTGTTTTCTGCACGTGAGCGTCCATATATATATATATATATATATATATATATATATACACACACAAAACAGCCCCTCCATTTAGGAAGAAGAGACCACTCGGGGAATTGTTGCATGGCCTTTTAGATTCCGAATTAATTTATCCGATTCATGCGTTCTATAGGTTAAATTTGCGTTGCCCTTATATAGGCATAGAAATCAATCCCTTATTTAGGCATAGTCCATGCTACCCAAATACAGGCATGGCTACTTCCATCTGTTCATCAACGTCACAACGATTTCTTGGAAAACCAGACTCTTAAGCAGAAGGAACTTCCCCTAGCCTGGATATTGATTTCTCCAAGAAACTCATTTATTATGCATGAACAACTATTCAATAGTGGTTCATCCATGACATTCATATGCCCGACTTTACGTCAAATCTGCCATTCCTAAACACCTTCAAGGTATAAATATACCTTCACTTGCAATATCAAAGCACGGTGTGATTCGGTGCAGTTCGACTACCTACTTGCCCAATGCAGCTCGCTACAGCAAGCGCCGAAGGTAGCCGACTCTCCAGCTGACGCACTGACAAGAAGCTGTCCTCTGCCGAGAATCCAGCTCCAGTGATTTTGACGCCCCTTGCAGTGTGTTGGGAAATCGAGTCCGAGACAGAGATACCAACCTCGTTCATTCTAAGGTATGGAACTGATAAGAACCTAGAAAAACCTTTGACAATTCTTGGCAGAACTAAAACCTATGCTAAACAGCACTTACTTCTTCCCTCGTACTAGACTTTGGTTAGGTACATTGGGGTAGGCGTATTTTAGAATCACCAGTTGAGTATTTTAGTCTGTGTTATTTATGTAAGTTTTTTATATGTCATAGCACTAGACAATGCTATTACAGTATTATTTTATAATACTATTCCCGCTGTACACATTATACTTTGCATTCTGTCTTACGATTGTAGCAGTTCACCTCTCTTGCATGAGAAAGAAGACTGTTCAATAAACCTTTTATTGAAAACGCCCGTCTCACTATTTCTCTGCAACTCTGTAGAAACGAAGCATGCACGATTGACTAAGTGATCTAGGGCCAGATGTAGGTAATCAGATTTTACCGATTCTTAAATACCGAATTTTACCGATTCGGTATTCAAAAATCAGTAAATGCGATGTAGATAAAAAATCGGTATTTTTTACCGATTCGGTAAAAGTCGGTATCGGACTTTCGGACTTTACCAAATCGGTATTTACCGAATCGGTATTTCCCGATTTGGTATTTCCCATTCATCCCTATGGGCCCAAATGCCCATAGGAATGCATTGAAAATACCGATTCGGTAAATTCCGAATCGGGAAGCAAGCAAAAGTGAAACTAATGAAAGCAGCCAATCAGGTGCTACCACCCTCCCCCTCCCAACCAGGAAGTGGCTACCCAGGCAGCTGCAACTCATTAGAAGGTTCTGGAGAGGCAGTCAGAGCTGAGCAGAGAGACAGAGCAGCAGGGAGAGATTTGTTTGCAGTGAAAGAGAGTAATAATGGCAAGCAGCACAGAGAGCCAGAAGGCTGAAAGAAAACGAAAATTAAAGTTCAGCAGCATGGAGCTGCAGGTACTGGTGTAGGAAGTGGTGAGGGTCCACAAACAGCTTTTTGGCAGGCTGTCCCTCACAGTACCAGAGTCAGCCAAAAGAAAACCGTGGCTTCCCATAGGGGAGAAGGTGAATGCTGTGGGTGTGACCAGCAGGAGCCAAGAGGACCTGAAGAAAAGAGTTTACGACCTCAGGAGCCTCACCCAAAAAAAAATGGCAGAGATCCACAAGCAGGCTGGTGTGACCGGTGGAGGCAGGAACCCAGCGCCCCCCCGACTGACCTTGAGGAACTGGTAGCCTCAACCATCGAGCCTGACAGTGTTGTGGGAGTAGGAGATGTGGACAGCTCAGCCAGAGCTACTTGAAAAGGTAAGAGGCGTGCGCAGCATGACACCCCAAAGCAAACTGCTTCCCTTTAGCCTTTGTGTACAGGCCAACCCCAGTCCAGTACTGCTAGCACTATACATGAGCAATGCATTATGGGAAATGTAGTCAGCAAATGTAGGACCACATGTAAGTGCACAGAAAACAGCAAGGCATTGAAAGCCAATCAGAGTAATGAAAGTGAAATGTGCAATGCATTTATTGTAGTGACTGTAAGACAATAGCACTCAGTGTACATACGCTTCTTTATACCTAGGGCCAACATCAGGCAGTGGACCATCTGCATCACAAGGAACTGCACCAGCGAGGGAGGAGAGTGTTGAGGCAGGGCCAAGCACCGCAGAAGCCTCGCAGGAGGACGAAGACGCCACTGCCATCTCCCATGAGGATGACACTGTTCGTCCCCTTGTGTTTGCGCACTCCCCACACCTTTCCCAATCCCCGCCATTGCTGTTCTCACCTGAGAACTCCCCATAACGGTCCCTGACAACACCTGCTACCTCACCAGCCAGGAGGAGAAATGTGGCCCCACTGAGAGTCATGGCGGGAGGTGAGGGTGAGGCTCCAGCAACCATACTAGTCACTCCTACTGCACAGGTGTGCACCCATCAGTCCAGCAGCACTTGCAGCCGCCAACGCACTCCCAGCAGTGCAGGTCCACCTGGAGAGGGCACTGTGTTCCGTGGCCTTGAGGGGAGCATGGTGCGAATCCAGCGCATGCAGGGGAAAGCGATTCAGGCCTGCCACCGCCAATTTCGAATCCTAAATCAGCAAATGGGAGACATGGCCAAGGGCATCAGTGATTTAGTGGAAACCAACAGGGAGGTTGCAAAGACCAACAGTGACATTGCATCTGGAATGCTTCACATGACCACCGCCATCAACCAGCTGTGCGCAAAAATGCATACCCAGGAGCACACAAGGCACAGGGATGTGCGTGTGCACTACAGGGCTATGAACCGGCTGGCCACGGCATCATCCCAGCAATGCCGTAGGGGCGCCAACATGCAGGAAAGCCTCACGCAGAACACCGCGGAGTTAACCAGGGGCATGGGCAGGATCACCAGTGCCCTGGAGGCCATGATCATCTCCCATACTGCTGTGAATCCTGCCCTGGACATGGCTGAGGCAGACGACAGCAGCAGCCGCAGCAGCCCGGCTAGCGCAGTTGTTGAGCCACGTCGGAGCTCCAGGCGCTCAGCTGAGCCTGCAGGCCATGCTGAAGGGAGCGAGCAACACCCCAGTGGCTCTGCGAAGCGCGGCCGCAAATGACATTGACAGTGTGGGTGAGGCAACCTGGGACATTAGCAGTCCCCACGTTCCAATACTTATTTTTTGTTCCACATCAGTGCATGAACGTTGTGGCAACATTAAAAAACGTTTTTCACATTCACAACCTGTCTGTGTCTCTTTACTCACTCAGAAATAGTTGTCTGTAATCTCCTCACTTCTGTATCTGCCATCACTTGGTGTTGACACTCCAGCAGGTTGGGTTTCTGGCACAGCATTGTCGTCATCATGATCCTCGTAGTCTGACAACTCCACCTCAGTGCCCTTCTTTACAGCAAGGTTGTGCAACATAGCACAGGCAGCAATTATCTTACAGCAGGTGATGGGGGTATACTGCCTTGCACCTCCACTCTTGTGCAAGCATCTTATTCTGCTTTTCCATATGCCAAAGGTCCGTTCTACTACATTCCTTGTGCTTTTGTGGGCCCGGTTATACCTCCTCTGCCTGGGTGTTGAGGGGTTGAGGTAGGGGGTCAGTATGAATGAGCGGAGGGCATATGCACTGTCTCCTGGAATGAAAAGGGAATACATTACTCACATGCATACATGTACTTCTTACTGCAATTGGTATGATAGGGTTCTGAATCTGTGTCGCACCTAGGAGGTATGCTTCACCAAATTCCCCTGCAGCCAGCCGTGCATAGATGCCGCTGTTTTGAAATATGTAGGAGTCGTGGGTACTCCCAGGGTATTTTGCCACTAGGTCAGTGATGGCGCACTTTGCATTGCAAATCACCTGCACATTGATGGTGTGCATTGACTTCCTATTCCTGTAGATGTATTCCGTGGCAGTAGGGGGACAAATGGGGATATGCGTGCCATCAATGCAGGCGATGATATGGGGAAATCTAGCCATCTGGTAGAAGTCAGATTTGGTTTGAACCAGTTCAGCATGGGTGGCAGGAAAATAAATGTAATGCTCCATCCTCTGCAACATGGCGTCAAGGAAATTGTGAAAAAACCTTGAGAGGCTGCTCTGGGTCACCCCACCCGCCACAGCAACCACGCTCTGGTAGCTCCCAGACACAAGCAGGTGGAGGCTGTACAGCACCTGTACATGGGGTGGAATTGCATGTGCCCTTGGGGTAGTGTGCTGCAACAGTGGTTGGAGGTCCCTGATTAGTTCCAAGATGGTGTCTGGATCCAACCTGTACCTCTGCTGTATCTCTGCCTCTGTGCGCATGAACAGGGTCGCCCTCTGCCTGTAGACCTGCTCCTGTCTCAGCCATTCCCTCTCTCCTTCCTCCTGTAGCCGTAGCCGTCTTGCGATGACATAAAATGCCACCATTGTGCAAACAGCATTGCATTTTGGGTCCCTTTTTATAGGCTGCACCTGGTTACCACCTGATTTGAATCCATGGTAAATACCGACTCTTAAATACCGAATTTGAAGCAAATTCGGTATTTCAGAGCTTACCTACATCTCATTCTTCGATTTAGCCTCTTTTATTTACCGATTCGGTATTTTACCGAATCGGTACTTTTACCGAATCGGTACATTTTCAGAATCGGTACATTTTCAGAATCGGTTTTTTACCGATTAGGTACATTTTCTAATCCGGTAAATTTTTCGATTCGGTACTTTTACCGAATCAGTAAATTTTCAGAATCGGTAAATTTTCAGAATCGGTTTTTTACCGATTCGGTACATTTTCCGATTCGGTAAATTTACCGATTTGGCCCAATTTCTATCACCTACATACCGATTGCTCAATACCGCTCGGTAACGGCCAAAAATACCGATTTTCGGCCGTTACCGACCGACCTACATCTGGCCCCTAGTTATCTATTCTTTCCACGACTCTGAAGATATTTGTTCCAGTCCTAGGGAAACAAAGTTGTCATGTTTATGCGGTTGTCAGAAACTAATACCTTCTTGTGTATTCGAGAAAGTTTCTAGTGACCTCTGAGCTAGCTGGCACTCACAATTATGTTTATTTATATTCGATAGAGACATACTGACCTTAGTCCTATGTCACATCTATAGGATATATTATTCCAATGCGCAGAGCCTATTGGGAATATTGGAACTACACTACATGGCGCCTAACATTTGTTAAGACACTAATTTAACGCTAGGTACTAAAGAAACTCAGTCGTGCTTTTCTCAGAGCCCCTTTTTTCCATAAATACTCCAATAGATGTCTGGAGTGGATAAAAGGATAATATCCGCCATAGCTGAGTAGGACGAATATTATATGTATTAGCTTTTTGGTTTATTCAACGTTGAAGGATACAGAATTCCAAAATAATGTGCACCTTATCTTTGTCTCCTTGAAACTTGCTCTGCAAACTTTCATAAAACAAAATGGGCAACAAAGATGATCCCGGGGCCAGTGGAGCTATAGGCGACAACGCCGACAGAGCTTTATACTATACAGGTTTCCAAGAAACAGATGAAGATGCTACAACCATTCTTCAAAATTTAAGGAAAATCTTCACTATACAACTTTTTAAAAAATGGCCTAACCTCGAGAGGTGGTAGGATAGTTTTTGTGATAGAGGCACATCAAGATCACCAGACAGAGGTATTCTACTCATGGATAATCTTCCCTGAAGCAAATCCTGTAATACAGATGTTTCACTTCTACAAAGAAGATGAACCACCAGAGGAATATATTCCTTTCGAGGATATTGAAATTCCACTAACTTACCAGGAGCATGAGCTCTGGTTTAAAGGCGCCCTAAAACATTTAAATCACATTACCAGGCTCGGTCCACTAGGTAGACCAGGAGCAACATGGCTGGTCTTAGCCAGCTATAGTATGTAAGAAACTAGGACCCCCTGTATGGCACTAAAACACCTAGGACAGGGCAAAATACCAATGGGAAAAACGTTCCTAGGCAGTGAGATTCATAAACATTACATTCATTTTTTCGACATAATGTGGGGGATAACCAAAGCTCAGTGCAATTAGTGAACAACTGTTTAAAACATATTGGTTATTCTTTTATTCAAGTTTTTTTTAAAAAGTTCAGATATCGAAAAGCAATATTCAAAAACATTTATATATAAGTGCCTATACATCAGGTGTAATGTGTTTACCATGAGTAACGGACGGTAAGCACTTCATCCAAAATAACACAATGAAGACATACGTAATACAGAAACAACAATTAAATATACATCAAGTCCAATTTTGAAAAAAAAGTGATTAAAAGGTAAAGTGGGAGGGGCAGTTGATATATTGTGGCAGATGGTAACAGTTCTTAGCCAGCTATACACCACATCCTGACATTAATGAAATGACAGATGTAGAATTACGAACTCCGCTAAAAGAGTTCATCAAAATTTATAGACAATTGGTTCAATATGTCATGCGGACTCTCACTGTCCAACCTGCCATAATGATTCCACAACATCCCCCTCATCAGGAGAATACACTAAAAATTACACAACAGACTTTACACTCAGTCATTGGTAAATTACCTGCAAAACGGGAACAAATTCCATTCTGGATAGCTCAAAAAATTACTCAAATCGAAGCAGTATTTCCCAATACTAACCCTCATGAAAAACACAGGATTTTAGCAAACTGTTTACCAATGGGGATCACACCACATCTGGAGGATTGCACCACTTGGGGTACAGTCTCTGCTGCTATTTACACTAAAACGCACGGTGTTCCGTCCATGGCGGTAATATCTGATGTTTTGAAACAGATTCAAAATGAAGACGGGGCAGAGCCTGCTTTAAATTTAGGTATGAAACTACTGAAAGATTTCAAACAGGTCTCGACAATAATATTAGCTAATATAAAAGGTGAACCAGCATCGGTGGCAATCCACCAGATATTAAGGGAATTTGATGTAACTGAGCAACCACAAGAACTAGCTAGAATAATTAATAAATCCTATGAAGAATTAGGTAGAGACAGTCTGGGTGGGAAACCAGTGAAACCCCAACTGTCTGAAAGTCCTGAAAAGATCTTTTCTAAAAACACTCCTACTCCTTCTAAAAAGAAGTGGGAAAACACTAAACAAACTTCTAAAGAGAAGTGTTCTAATTTCAGAGGTAGGTCTCCTCAAAAGGAGCCCTCTGAAAGGAGGTATAACTTCCAGAATAGGGATAATTTGAGAAAACCTGATAGATATCAAGATACTGATACACGTTCCTCTCGTACATTTCAGACTTCGTCACAGAAATCTGAAAGAAGAGGACGGTCAGAACACAAGGAAGAACGTGTGAAGTCCAAAGACGATCAACACGTTCAGAAAAACAAGAAAACTCAATTAATCAAAAAGAAGATAGCAGGTCTAAAAATCAGACATGCCGAGGATCTTGAGGACACAACTCAAGAACGGGGAATGGGCTCAGACAATGTTGGACAGAGCAGCAGAAGTTACCATAGCTCGCAAGATCTTGAAGGATCATCTGGAAACAGTGGACTTGAATGAATTTATTTAAGTTGAAACTGCAGTCTAGTCAGAGAGAAGATCGCAGACAAGAAGGAATTTGGGCCTTCGTACAGGCAACCAGTACCTGTCCTAGCAATCCACGGATCAAGAACAGTATTACTGCCACCCCTTGCTGTAAAAAAGGAGAACAGGTTTGGGTCAATCGACTTGGTCAAACCACATCATGTGACCGATCATAAGCAGTAGGCCAAGTGGACTCCGCCAATGTAGCAGACTCCCTAATCTAGCTACTATCCAAGAGGTTCAAACTGAGAGACTCATCACCTTTGAAAAATGCGAAATGAAGGACTAAGCAACAAAGCTATGAAACTTGCACCTCTTGAAACCCAAATAACAGTTCGTCAAGAAACGCCTGTCTACAATGAAGTAGCATTTGACTACAAAAATGTAACAAGTGATCGTGAGGTTCCAGCGATTTCCACTAATCCTGATGCAATCCCGACAATTGACAGAACTGTCTCTGGCTATTTTATTAACTTTGATATGTTTTCTGAGGATCCCACAAATCATGAATATTTAGAAGGTTCATCAGACTATGAACAAATGTATTGTTATATTCACTATGGTCGTCATTTCTGGCACAAATCTTAGAAATGTATTAATGTATAACCAATGGGAACATTGTCCTACGCCACCAAAGGGTAGCTGAAAAACATTTGCAAGAAAATTCCAGTACTTTTCAGGGTTCAATGTATCCAATGCTGAATCATTTTACTTTAGAAATACAAACAAAACAGGGATGAAAAGTATGTTGACAAATACCAAACAGATTTATTCTGCAGCCTTTTATGCTTGAATGTCTAAACTAGGTTTCGACTTTTAGAAAGACAGCATTGACACGAAAACTGTCTGGGGCACAAAAGATTGGCAGGTACAGGGGATAGAAACTATGTTTAGAGCTTGTATCATCCCTGAGCAAATTATGTTTTTGAATGACACTGTCCAACAGACGTCTTGTCTTGGGTTAGCCAAGATAAAAGACCTAAGCAATCTGTCCATACCCACACCTACACCCGATAGTGATAACACTTCGGAGGGGGAGGTCGACGTACATACTATTTTGCATCACAACATAACCGATCCAGATTGGAAAAAATGGTTAATCTGGCCCACAGACACAAACAACTGTCAAGATAGATTCCTGAACAAAACATAGGGTTTCACATTCACTAGGCCAGACCCAAGATATGTTCAAAGACAGCATCCAGGAATAGTAACAACATACAGTATAGGGAAACTGTGCCTTGAATGGTTACATAGATCTACATTCAAGGATGTAAAACAACACTTATCTTTACTTAAAGATGGCGCTGATCTTAGGGAATTCTTGCTAGTACCAAGAACACCTGTCATAAATGTTTTTTAAATGCCGGTATCTATGCTGCTTATAATGAAGCATGGAAGAATACACAAGCAGAGACTGCAGAAAGAATACGAGATATTGATTGTATACATTTAGAGAAAACTCTCTCTGTGGTTGACAATGGGTTACTGACTCTGTCGTCCAGAATATATTCTTTGGACAGCATAGTGTCTTCTGCCATAGACATCAGGGAACAGGACTTGGCCATGTTTCAACATGGTCAGTCGCAATTAGGTTCTATCATGCTATTGGGCTGGATGTTACAAATCCTTGGTTCAGGCTATGTGCCTTGGCGTTTAATCAATACTATGTCACTGTTTTCAGAATTTAATCTCACTGATAAACAGATCAAATTGGTGCAAAGGGGAGCAGACTATAAGGTGCTGAGCATTGAAAAACTGGAAAGATTGCCATTTACAGTCACTGGAAAGCCAACCATTGAATGGATTATACATGGAACAATCACTCTGCCTGTCACAATTTTCCATTTTCAGTATTGCCTAAAACATATACCAGCAGGCACATATGAAAGGTTGGGTAAAGAATACATCAAGATATCCTGGGAATTACTGTACACACACAGATGTTGGAGTGGGGGAAGAGAAGTGTTTCTTAGTGGTAAAAATTGTGAAAACGCACTAAGCGGTTCTCTCCTTTGTCAGGGTATTAATTTACACGGGGCCTGCGATGGTTCCTCTACCAGCTTATCCTGCCACCTGCAAGGTTCACCAGCTGGGGTGATTGATCCAATTTTTGGATAACTTTCCAATGGAAGTTACATTATGTTGAACGATCACAGCTGCTGTGGCAGGTTGCCAGGTTTACCATATCTAGTAACTGTCAGCCAGGGTCACTTGTTCTATGCAAGTATTGTTTCCAAAAACCAAGACAGACAGGGAGTTGCCATTAAGGCCTTCACTGAACATCTCTTTTAAACGAATTGATACTTTAAGCAGAATGAAAGCCATTCTTTTGCAAAAAACGGTGCCACTGACCTCGGTCAAAGAAACCTATGATCTGCAAGTTGCAAGGACTTCTGCCGAGATACATGCACTCTTAACTACAAACTGCCCTGTACATTTCTCAGAAATGTTAAGTCGTCTCTTAAACATGTTTGATATGAGTGGTATTGTACATGTATTTAAAACCGTATTTTCTGGACTGTTATCACCTTTTGAAGCAGTCCTAGGACTATTTCCAAACTTCGTGCACTCTGTGTTTGGCGGACTGCCTCTCATTTTGGGACTTGCTGCAGGGATTCTATTTTTGCTCCTACTGCTGCGATATGGCAAGCCAATTCACCAGCGACACCCAGTTCTCCATGGAGACAACTCTACTGGCGATGAAGTGTTGTGAGCGCATCGTCCAAATTTTGGGACTACCTCGTCTAAGAGAATTAAATACCACATGGTTTCTGTCATTCAGACCAATTTGGCAAGATTGCATCTTACCTGTTCTACGTTGCCTGCTATGCGGAGAAGAATGCGTGTTAGACTCATGTCTCACACTTCCATCAGTCATGCCAACAGGTGTTGATACTTTGCTTGGACCGGTAATGGCCCATGCGCAGTTGTGTCCCCAGCGGCTACAAATTCTGATGACGTCATTCATTGAGTTCTCACAGACGCAAAATGCTGACGGTGAGGTACGAGAGGAAACAGGCTCACAGGTACCTTCCACTACGAACATTGCTAAGGAGACCAATGCTGATGGCGATGCTTCACATCTATGTGCGGTTAATATTCTAAACGAGGTAATACAACTTTCACCTACAATGGTAGACAACTTTTTTACAGACTTAGATGTTTACTCCAAACAATAACACTGACTTTTGATTTGGCACACAGTGTTCTGAGAGACTTTGAATTCGTCCTTCATTTTTTCAAAACAAAGTTCTAACTTTGGGACTCTTTTCCTATGACTAATTTTTTTTCCCACATTTGTATTTTTCTTTTTTGGAACCAGTAATATGCTTAAAGTAGAACTATTCATAGAGAACAAGAATTCTTTGAAAAACTTCCAGAGACAATATTTGACCTTGTCCACATACACAAACAGTTTTATGTAATCTGACATGAAATGGTTTCGGCCCCTTTTTTCTCGTGTATTTCCGAGCCATTTCATGAATGTAATTTCATGATTCATTCACACAGCATTTACAAAAGTCAATTATATGCTTAGAATGAACCATTGCTTTATATGCGTACAGCACCAATGCACTTTTGTGTACAACCAGTACCATTGCATTTTCATTTGTTTGGGTGGGTTTTAACACATTATGTTTAGATATGTTCAACGTGTTTAGAACTTAGTAATGTCATACATAACAAAGTGAAGTGGGTGTTGTATGGCGTTTTAGATTCCGAATGATTTTCCCGATTCATGCCCTTATATAGGTACAATTTGCGTTGCCCTTATATAGGCATAGATTCAAGCCCTTATTTAGGCATAGCCCATGCTGCCTAAATACAGGCATGGCTACTTCCATCCAATCATCCGCGTCACAACGATTTCTTGGAAAACCAAGCTCTTAAGCAGAAGGGACTTTCTCTAGCCTGTATATTGATTTCTCCAAGAAACTCTTTATTATGCATGAACAACTATTCCTTAGGGGTTCATCCATGAAGTTCATATGCCCGACTTTAACTCAAAGCTGGCATTCCTAAACACCTTCAAGGTATAAATATACCTTCACTTGCTATAGCAAAGCATGGTGTTGTTTTGTGCAGTTCAACTACCTACTTGCCCGACGCAGCTCGCTACAGCAAGTGCCGAAGGAAGCCAACTCTCCAGCTGACGCACTGACAAAATGCTGTCCTCCTCTGCCGGGAATCCAGCTCCAGTGTTTCTGACTCCCCTTGCAGGGTGTTGGGAAATCGAGGACGAGACAGAGATACCAACCTCGTTCATTCTAAGGTATGGAGCTGATTAGAGCCTAGAGAAACCTTTGGCAATTTTTGGCAGAACTAAAACCTATGCTAAAACAGCACTTACTTCTTCCCTCGTACTAGACTCAGGCTAGGTACATTGGGGTAGGCTTATTTTAGAAGCAGCAGTTGAGTATTTTAGTCTGTGTTATTTATGTATGTATTTTTATATGTCATAGCACTAGACAATGCTATTACAGTATTATTTTACAATACTATTCTCGCTGTGCGCATTATACTTTGCATTCTGTCTAACGATTGTAGCAGTTCACCTCTCTTGCATGAGAAAGAAGACTGTTCAATAAACCTTTTATTGAAAACGCCCTTCTCACTATTTCTCTGCAACTCTGTAGAAACGAAGCATGCACGATTGACTGAGTGAACTAGTTATCTATTGTTTCCACAACTCTGAAGATATTTGTTCCAGTCCTAGAGAAACAAAGTTGTCATGTTTATGCGGTTGTCAGAAACTAATCCCTTCTTGTGTATTCGAGAAAGTTTCTAGTGCCCTCTGAGCTAGCTGGCACTCGCAATTAAGTTTAGTATATTCGGTAGAGACATACTGACCTCAGTCCTATGTCACATCTATAGGATATATTATTCCAATTCGCAGAGCCTATTGGGCATAGAGGAACTACACTACAAGAGGTGCAGAAATATGCTACTTTAACTAGTAGTCGCGTTTGCAGAGTGTTGGAGAAAGGGTGCTGGGCGTCCAACCAACGCTCAGGAATTCCACTGCATAGGACTTACAGGAGGTACCAGGAGGAATTCTTAGCCCCCAAACTCCCTCATGACTAAATTGGACTTCATCCCCCATCCCTTGTCTACCACGAGGCACGTTTGCAGAGTGATAGAGGAAGGGGGCCCTGGCCTCCGAAGACGTCTTAGCAATCCCACTGTGTGGGACTTACTGGAGGTAACAAGAGGGGTAGTTGGCCCCAAGGACATCCTTGGGGGCCAACTTCCCAAACTATTACCTCCAGTCAGTCCCACACAGCAGCATTGGTAAGTACTCGTACCAGGCCATGCCCACTTTGGCCACCACTCTACAAACGCACTCCCTGGGACGCACTTGGATGTGGATTGAAGTCCCCTTCACTGCTGGGGTTTCTTTAGGGGCCAACCAGCCTTCCTTTTACCTCCAGTGAGCCCATACAGTGGGATTGGTGTGAGGTAGACAAAGGCCATGCCCCCTTTCTCCACCACTCTGCAAACGCGCACCCTGGCGTGTTACAATTTGGGGGATTAAGTCCCCTTGAATCCTTAGGGCCCCTGGGGGCCAACTAGCCCACTAGGTACCTCCAGTAAGTGCAAGAGGCCTGCGTTGCAGAGAGGTGGTCCAGGCCACACCACTTTTTACACCTCTCTGCAATACAGCTCTATGGCGCTTACTGGTGGTACCTGTTGGGCTAGTTGGACCCCAGGGACCCTCCGGATTCTAGGGGACTTAATCCCCGAACTTAAAATGTGCCAGGGAAGCGTGTTTGCAGAGTGGTGGAGAAAGGGGGCACGGCCTTTGTCTACCTCTCACCAATCCCATTGAAGCCCCTTAAGTGCTCCTGTCGGCCAATGGCCGTTGCGAGCTCTACCTCCGTTGGCCGACGAGGCCGCGCCCACTGATTGAAACTGCCACACCATGACGGAATTCGGACCGCGTTTAAGCGTTTATATATATATATATATACAGGCTGAGCACCATTTCTGCAAAGAAAGGCTAAGAAGGACAATAATTCCTTCTTATTCAGCACGTTACCCTTACGCAAAATTGAAGCACGTGAATTAAGGAACTCCGCCCTACTAAGGAGACTGACAAGCTTAAATACAACAGAAAGACACTGAACCTACTAAGGTAAAATACTATAAACTCACCTAAAGAACTGCAAATACCAGCATGCAATAGGACAGGATACCAACCGAGTCACGCCCACTAAAGGCGGTTCCATTTGATTGAAGCAACAATGAATAAATAGGTGTTGCAAAGACAGTGCCTGGATGTTTAGCTCATGAAGAAGAGGCACGATTGCCTCGAAACGCGTCGAGCATGTGAAAATTGAGAAGGACTGACAGCAAGCTGCGACGAGGCAGAGAACACTGCCAAGTGCAGGAAAACGTTGTGTGCCCGCCTGAGCGGGCACACGACAATAACATATATACAAATAAAATCCCACATCACTGAAAAGGCCACAAGAATACTTGCACTCCATGATCCATTAAATTTTCCGAACTTTTAATCACAACAAGTTTCAATCTCCTAGGGTGTTCGTCGCGGTACAAGGCTGTGATGAAGACGATGTGAGGTTGAAATGCATTTCCGATTAAAACTCCTGGAAATTTAGTGCGAGTATTCTTGTGTCCTTATCTCTGGTGCTGGATTTCTTGGTAATACATACCGGGACCTGCCTCCATCATCCCGCACTAGCCCCGCCTTTGTGGACGTGACCGGACAAATTCCGAATTCCTTGTGTGTGTGTGTTTGTTTCCTGATGCACTGGATAACTTGCACTTTGCACCTTTTTGAAAACCAAATGAAGAAGTATCTGAAAAAATAAAAGTGCTTAATGCTACAACAACTTAAACTTGCAGAAAAAACCTAGGTTTCAGGGGTGTTTTAGTTAGCTGGACATTTCACTCGTACAAAACCATAGAGATTCCTCCGTTATAGTTAGTACTGCTAACTATAACTCGCCCACTCGCAATGCACTGCTGATGATGTCACATATTACATCATTCATGACATGGTCAGTGACATCACTGATGACATCATCCACATGACAATCTGATACACCTCATCATACATTAGTATAACCTGTCATCACTCACTGTAAAATACAGAGTACCATATTTGAAACCATTGACACACCAATACCAGTTACTACATACCCACTCACTGATTCCTAAATCTACACACACAACTACCTATTCAACTACAGAATCACTTATACATGCAGTCACTAATTATTAGAACACTATCAAATGCACTCATACACATATATAGACATTGACACATCAGCAATCATCTTAGTCGAGTATGCAGTCATCCTAATCACTCATGAAAAAATTAATCACACTTACATCTACTCACTTACAAAATTGTACACACAACATCTCATTTATTCAAACACATAGTAACTCATAGTTATGTTAAAAAATAACCATTACAATTATACCCTCATTCATATAGTTACTCTCACAATCACTGACTCTTACATATACTTATTTATATACACCAACGCTCACATACAATGCCTTTTTATTCTTTTACTTTGTTGAAGACGTACAAGTAAAACATATATTCGCTCACCAACACATCTATGCATAGAGTTACACACATCCCATCCAACCACGCACAAACTCAGTGTCCCATACAAATACTCACCCAACCAATCAATTACTAATATACACACTCATGTAGTTAGTGACCAACTGATGCAGCATGTTATACAACAACAGAGACAGTGATGCACACATTCACATAGTTTAGTTACTAATCCATGAATTAAGTGAGACACTTTTAATTACTCACTTAAAGAGACAGTCAGACAGCTACTAAATCCTCCATTCAGACAGTTATATATCCACTCAATCTTCAATACAGATTGGTATATATATTTATATATATATAATATACATATTTGAATTTCAAACTAAACGACATTTACTGGATGATGTCATCAGTGATGTCATTTGAGATGTCATCAGTGATGTTACTGACCATGTCATGAATGATGTAATATGTGACATCATCAGCAGTGCATTGCGGGTGCACGAGTTATAGTTAGCAGAACTAACTATAACGGAGGAATTTCTATAGTTTTGTACGAGCTAACTATAACACCCCTAAAACCTATGTTTTTTCTGTGAATATATATATATATATTTTTTTTTACCTACTGGCAGTTATAGTTGCAACCTAGTTCCCATGGGAAAATATTTTTTTTGTTTTGCCAAATAACCTTGGCACCGTTTGATGAATCTTAACAAAATTTTAAAAACTAATACAACACTCAGTTTTGCTGCTATTTTGACAGTTTTGGGTGATCCGTCAAGTGGAGGCCGAGAACAAGGGGGTGCCTAAAATCGCGTTTTCCCCATAAAAACTTTAGACATGGCTACAGTCCAAACTGATGTACTAAATTACACCAAATTTGGCTTTAAAGAAGATGTTGGTTCAAGGAAGTGCCACTTTAGGATTTGGTGTAAATTCATTCAGTAGTTGCTGAGAAATGTAAATAAATTTCCAGTTTTATATATATATTTACCATTCCAGGAACAGTATTACAACTTTGAATTGGTAATTCAAAGCTTTAATACTGTGCCTGGAGTGGTAAAATGCTTTTGTCATTTTACAGCTCAGCATGGATAGCACTGTGCTAGTACTATGCTTAAAAACTTTGCTGTAGAAATGGCAAAAGACTTTTACCACTCCAGGCACAGTATTACAGATTTGTCCCTTTCGATCTCGCCGTGAATGGCATTATGCTAATACTATGCTTAAAGACTTTGATTGAAAAGCAGACATTTGAGGTGAGCAAACTTAGAGTGTCACTGGTGTTGAGGGTGCTCATTATGGGAGCTGCTTTATATATATATATATTCACACACAACAGAGTTGCCCCCTCGGAAAAGCCGCACAAAGGTAGGTTTCACTTCGTTTTATTTTCAGGAAGTTGCAGCACAGAAGGAATGAAACCATACATCCAAATGTTCAGATTGCCGACGCGTTTCGTGCATACAAGCACTTTGTCAAAGGCATGCTGGTCCCCGCAGCGCAGGGCATTGTGCACTGTTTTATTTCATACCTGAGTCCCGCCCATGTGGGCGTAAGCTCCTCGCAGAGCTTCATGGTCTCTGTAGTACACAGTTGTATTCCTCCAGTGAGGTGCTCCATACGTTGCATTATTCGACATGAATTAAAACCCAGGTGGGTATGCAGAGTTTCACGCTCACTCCGCGCTGCATGTAACACCTTCCACTTTCCTCTGTAGTACACCTTCCTGTACTACAGAGACCATGAAGCTCTGCGAGGAGCTTACGCCCTACCTTTGTGCGGCTTTTCCGAGGGGGCAACTCTGTTGTGTGTGAATAAATTACGGCTGGCCCAGCCGTGGAAAAGCTCCGCCGCGTGAAAGCGGCCCGATGGTGTTCTCAACCTCGAACACCATGTTGGAAAGGAGGTTGTTTTTGGAAGGTGTTACATGCAGCGCGGAGTGAGCGTGAAACTCTGCATACCCACCTGGGTTTTAATTCATGTCGAATAATGCAACGTATGGAGCACCTCACTGGAGGAATACAACTGTGTACTACAGAGACCATGAAGCTCTGTGAGGAGCTTACGCCCACATGGGCGGGACTCAGGTATGAAATAAAACAGTGCACAATGCCCTGCGCTGCGGGGACCAGCATGCCTTTGACAAAGTGCTTGTATGCACGAAAGGCGTCGGCAATCTGAACATTTGGATGTATGGTTTCATTCCTTCTGTGCTGCAACTTCCTGAAAATAAAACGAAGTGAAACCTACCTTTGTGCGGCTTTTCCGAGGGGGCAACTCTGTTGTGTGTGAATAAATAAAGGCTGGCCCAGCCGTGGAAAAGCTCCGCCGCATGAAAGCGGCCCGATGGTGTTCTCAACCTCGAACACCATGTTGGAAAGGAGGTTGTTTTTGGAAGGTGTTACATGCAGCGCGGAGTGAGCGTGAAACTCTGCATACCCACCTGGGTTTTAATTCATGTCGAATAATGCAACGTATGGAGCACCTCACTGGAGGAATACAACTGTGTACTACAGAGACCATGAAGCTCTGCGAGGAGCTTACGCCCACATGGGCGGGACTCAGGTATGAAATAAAACAGTGCACAATGCCCTGCGCTGCGGGGACCAGCATGCCTTTGACAAAGTGCTTGTATGCACGAAACGCGTCGGCAATCTGAACATTTGGATGTATGGTTTCATTCCTTCTGTGCTGCAACTTCCTGAAAATAAAACGAAGTGAAACCTACCTTTGTGCAGCTTTTCCGAGGGGGCAACTCTGTTGTGTGTGAATAAATTACGGCTGTCCCAGCCGTGGAAAAGCTCTGCCGCATGAAAGCGGCCCGATGGTGTTCTCAACCTCGAACACCATGTTGGAAAGGAGGTTGTTTTTGGAAGGTGTTACATGCAGCGCGGAGTGAGCGTGAAACTCTGCATACCCACCTGGGTTTTAATTCATGTCGAATAATGCAACGTATGGAGCACCTCACTGGAGGAATACAACTGTGTACTACAGAGACCATGAAGCTCTGCGAGGAGCTTACGCCCACATGGGCGGGACTCAGGTATGAAATAAAACAGTGCACAATGCCCTGCGCTGCGGGGACCAGCATTCCTTTGACAAAGTGCTTGTATGCACGAAACGCGTCGGCAATCTGAACATTTGGATGTATGGTTTCATTCCTTCTGTGCTGCAACTTCCTGAAAATAAAACGAAGTGAAACCTACCTTTGTGCGGCTTTTCCGAGGGGGCAACTCTGTTGTGTGTGAATAAATTACGGCTGGCCCAGCCGTGGAAAAGCTCCGCCGCATGAAAGCGGCCCGATGGTGTTCTCAACCTCGAACACCATGTTGGAAAGGAGGTTGTTTTTGGAAGGTGTTACATGCAGCGCGGAGTGAGCGTGAAACTCTGCATACCCACCTGGGTTTTAATTCATGTCGAATAATGCAACGTATGGAGCACCTCACTGGAGGAATACAACTGTGTACTACAGAGACCATGAAGCTCTGCGAGGAGCTTACGCCCACATGGGCGGGACTCAGGTATGAAATAAAACAGTGCACAATGCCCTGCGCTGCGGGGACCAGCATTCCTTTGACAAAGTGCTTGTATGCACGAAACGCGTCGGCAATCTGAACATTTGGATGTATGGTTTCATTCCTTCTGTGCTGCAACTTCCTGAAAATAAAACGAAGTGAAACCTACCTTTGTGCGGCTTTTCCGAGGGGGCAACTCTGTTGTGTGTGAATAAATTACGGCTGGCCCAGCCGTGGAAAAGCTCCGCCGCATGAAAGCGGCCCGATGGTGTTCTCAACCTCGAACACCATGTTGGAAAGGAGGTTGTTTTTGGAAGGTGTTACATGCAGCGCGGAGTGAGCATGAAACTCTGCATACCCACCTGGGTTTTAATTCATGTCGAATAATGCAACGTATGGAGCACCTCACTGGAGGAATACAACTGTGTACTACAGAGACCATGAAGTTCTGCGAGGAGCTTACGCCCACATGGGCGGGACTCAGGTATGAAATAAAACAGTGCACAATGCCCTGCGCTGCGGGGACCAGCATTCCTTTGACAAAGTGCTTGTATGCACGAAACGCGTCGGCAATCTGAACATTTGGATGTATGGTTTCATTCCTTCTGTGCTGCAACTTCCTGAAAATAAAACGAAGTGAAACCTACCTTTGTGCGGCTTTTCCGAGGTGGCAACTCTGTTGTGTGTGAATAAATTACGGCTGGCCCAGCCGTGGAAAAGCTCCGCCGCATGAAAGCGGCCCGATGGTGTTCTCAACCTCGAACACCATGTTGGAAAGGAGGTTGTTTTTGGAAGGTGTTACATGCAGCGCGGAGTGAGCGTGAAACTCTGCATACCCACCTGGGTTTTAATTCATGTCGAATAATGCAACGTATGGAGCACCTCACTGGAGGAATACAACTGTGTACTACAGAGACCATGAAGCTCTGCGAGGAGCTTACGCCCACATGGGCGGGACTCAGGTATGAAATAAAACAGTGCACAATGCCCTGCGCTGCGGGGACCAGCATGCCTTTGACAAAGTGCTTGTATGCACGAAACGCGTCGGCAATCTGAACATTTGGATGTATGGTTTCATTCCTTCTGTGCTGCAACTTCCTGAAAATAAAACAAAGTGAAACCTACCTTTGTGCGGCTTTTCCGAGGGGGCAACTCTGTTGTGTGTGAATAAATTACGGCTGGCCCAGCCGTGGAAAAGCTCCGCCGCATGAAAGCGGCCCGATGGTGTTCTCAACCTCGAACACCATGTTGGAAAGGAGGTTGTTTTTGGAAGGTGTTACATGCAGCGCGGAGTGAGCGTGAAACTCTGCATACCCACCTGGGTTTTAATTCATGTCGAATAATGCAACGTATGGAGCACCTCACTGGAGGAATACAACTGTGTACTACAGAGACCATGAAGCTCTGCGAGGAGCTTACGCCCACATGGGCGGGACTCAGGTATGAAATAAAACAGTGCACAATGCCCTGCGCTGCGGGGTCCAGCATGCCTTTGACAAAGTGCTTGTATGCACGAAACGCGTCGGCAATCTGAACATTTGGATGTATGGTTTCATTCCTTCTGTGCTGCAACTTCCTGAAAATAAAACGAAGTGAAACCTACCTTTGTGCGGCTTTTCCGAGGGGGCAACTCTGTTGTGTGTGAATAAATTACGGCTGGCCCAGCCGTGGAAAAGCTCCGCCGCATGAAAGCGGCCCGATGGTGTTCTCAACCTCGAACACCATGTTGGAAAGGAGGTTGTTTTTGGAAGGTGTTACATGCAGCGCGGAGTGAGCGTGAAACTCTGCATACCCACCTGGGTTTTAATTCATGTCGAATAATGCAACGTATGGAGCACCTCACTGGAGGAATACAACTGTGTACTACAGAGACCATGAAGCTCTGCGAGGAGCTTACGCCCACATGGGCGGGACTCAGGTATGAAATAAAACAGTGCACAATGCCCTGCGCTGCGGGGACCAGCATGCCTTTGACAAAGTGCTTGTATGCACGAAACGCGTCGGCAATCTGAACATTTGGATGTATGGTTTCATTCCTTCTGTGCTGCAACTTCCTGAAAATAAAACGAAGTGAAACCTACCTTTGTGCGGCTTTTCCGAGGTGGCAACTCTGTTGTGTGTGAATAAATTACGGCTGGCCCAGCCGTGGAAAAGCTCCGCCGCATGAAAGCGGCCCGATGGTGTTCTCAACCTCGAACACCATGTTGGAAAGGAGGTTGTTTTTGGAAGGTGTTACATGCAGCGCGGAGTGAGCGTGAAACTCTGCATACCCACCTGGGTTTTAATTCATGTCGAATAATGCAACGTATGGAGCACCTCACTGGAGGAATACAACTGTGTACTACAGAGACCATGAAGATCTGCGAGGAGCTTACGCCCACATGGGCGGGACTCAGGTATGAAATAAAACAGTGCACAATGCCCTGCGCTGCGGGGACCAGCATGCCTTTGACAAAGTGCTTGTATGCACGAAACGCGTCGGCAATCTGAACATTTGGATGTATGGTTTCATTCCTTCTGTGCTGCAACTTCCTGAAAATAAAACGAAGTGAAACCTACCTTTGTGCGGCTTTTCCGAGGGGGCAACTCTGTTGTGTGTGAATATATCTATATATATATATATGTATATATCAGAGTTGGGTATTCACTCTATAGTTAGGCTTCGGAGAGATAGGTATTCCTCAGAGTTTTGTTTGCTAACAACTTTGTCACCGTTCGAGGAATCTCTAGGAAACTTTGTTGACCTATTCTTATGTCTGCATTGGCTGGTGATGCAAAATGTTGGTGATTAGTTAAGGTGGTGCAAAGAAGAAAAAAAGGGGGGGGTCCCAAAACATGTTTTCCCACCAATGCATTATCAATAGAGTTTACAGATTTACATGGAATCTGGCAGGAATATTAATGAATGCGTGGAAAAGGCCCTTTTTGCTATTTAATCTGAATTTGTTCAGTTGTTTTTAAGTAATAAGGGACAAAAACTTAGTGATATTGTGAGCTGTGATATACAGTGTACTGCAGTACATGGTGATGACAAAACACAATATTATTAGGTAATCAATGTCCTTGCAAAATAAAAAGGCTGCCATATTGTTTAGACCACACTTTGTCTTGGTTCTGTGTTTTAACATCAAATATAGCATATAACTCTTTTTGCAATGCATAGGAGGTTTAGCAAAGTCTATAGAGTTGGGGAAAAGTATGTTTAAAAGGTTTACAGAGTACTGTGGTATTTCCACAAAAGTATCTAGAAAGTACAGGGGTACTTATTGAAATAAAAGAAAAAAAAGGCAAAGTAAAATTAGACATAATATAGGGTAGCTTTACCGCAGTGGATAACCATAAAGTGAGATGGCCACATTTACTAACAGAGTAAAGTAGAGGGAGTAACTGATTCCATTTCAAACCTCTTTCACAAATATATGTTAGTTAAACTCCTTTCAAACTAAATTAATTTCAGCGTCTACTTTCTTATCATGCTCTGTGGCCCATAAAATTAAACTGTGCCCAACAAACCAATACTCTAAACATCTTGCACATACATGGACATACAAGAATAAGGAACACAAAGGCAGACAAACAAATATATAAAGAGTTAGATGATTGGTCATTAGGAAACTATATCACACCAACCACTTTGACCTTCCTTGAAAGTACCACGTCACCAAAAAACCCCATAATAAACAATATTATATGGTTACAAACAAATTTAAACAAAAAAAATACAAATTCACTGAAAAAAAGTAAAGGTTTATGATTAGTAATAGTTAGGAGAACGTAATGTATTATTTCTATACAAATCCACCTTAAACTACACAAACATTAAAAATTTGAAAGTTATGGTTATAACTTAAAGATCTCATTTGCACCACGGCCAAAACTTACTATGACTTGTACACTCCATACAGAGGGTTGGCAACTCGCTAGCCAGACTAAATTAACTATAACCTACACCTTCCCCATGCACTGCTTATACCCTATCATATTACATCACTTATAGCATGTTAAATTATACGATTCAGAACACTTGTGCCATCTGTAATGACATCATTTATGAGAACACTGTAAATGTTAGAGGGTTGTGTTGTTATAGTTAATTAAGTCTGGCTCCAGATGGAAAGTCCAAATGTTTGGAGGTCTTTGGGAAGAGAATGCTCTCATCTGCCCGTTCTCCTATTTGTAAACACCAGTTACCTCCTAGGATGTTACTAGCACACGTTATGGAACATGGTGAGTGAAATCTTGCCCACGGTCCCTGATGAGTTACGCACCAATTTGGCCCAGATAATTCAGAATGGGCAAGATGCTTTGCAGTATTTCATTAGATCTGGTCTGTCGGTACCAGTGTGTTTTCGCCGCCATGCTTGGATGTGTTCCATGGGCTTCTCCAGTGATGTTCAGTTATCACTATTGGACAAATCATTTGATAACACTTGTCTTGCCGAGCTAATTCAGCCTTGAACCGCTTCAAAAATGGATAGCCACAGCACACCCTGTCTTGACCTTTCAGTGCCTGTGTGGCATAATCCCCAACCTACCCCTGTTTTTGAGGCTTCGGAAGGGCCATCCAGCAGAGGCAACACCAAGGTCCACCTCCACTGGAACAGACTGCCGAAGTGGAAGCATGGTATCAGGCGAACAGTGTCCAGTCCCTCGGGGACCATGAACCTCCCAGTCTAGAGCTCCCTGCTGCCACTCCAAACCCCTTTAAAATGTCCATGGTGGCATACTGTCAACTTGTTGAAAGTAGAAAAAGTTATTACCCTCATTGTTGATGAAGTATCACATCGAACAGATGGGTGCTTTAAACTGTCTAGGATGAGTACACAATACCTTTCCTGTCCTCACCACCTCATCTGCCACATACACCAGAGTGTCTTCCGGAGGGTCACTTGTCTGTTCTACATTGCTAATTCTTTTGCACAAGGGAGCCATCTAGAGGTTGCCTATATCAGAGATAGGGACTAATTGTTTCCAGGGAAGGATGGAGAGTTTGGCCTATTTTAGACCTTCACGCTCTGAACCTTTTCCTTAAAAACAAAAAATTCAAGATGCTCTCCATGACCCAAGTTCTATCTGCCCTGGATCCAGCTGACTAGATGGTGACATTTAGTTTGCAGGATGTCTATTTACACATCCTTCTCCTGCAGTCCCATAGGCATTACCAGTGGTTCTAAGTGGGATTCAAGCATTTTATTCTGTACTCCCCTTTGGCCTCACCAGTGCCCCTCGGGTGTTCACCAAAGTAAGGCTGTGATATATATATATATATTCACTGAAAAAACCATAGGTTATAGACCATATATAGTTAGGAATTAGCATTTAAAAAACCTTATTTTACTCACACAAAACCATTGAAATTCCATATATAGTTAGTTGCACTAACTATATATCGCGCACCCGCAATCCACTGCTGGTCATGTCACATATTACATCATTCATGACATGGTCAGTGACATCACTGATGACATCACTGATGACATCTCAAATGACATCACTGATGACATCACTGATGACAACATCCAGTGACTGTATTTTTCTGTAAAGTTAAAATATGTCTTGAGTGGATGTATAAGTGTCTGGATGAAGGATTTAGTAGGTGCATGACTGACTGTATGAGTGAGTGATTAAATGTGTCTCACTGAATGCATGGGTTAGTGACTAAACTGTCTTAATTTGTGCATCATTATGTCTGTTGTTCTGTAAACTGCTGCATGTGTTGATCATTAGCTATACGAGAGGCTATATGTGTTATTAATTGGTTGCCCAAGTATTTCTATGGGAGATTGAGTTTGTGTGGGGGTGGCTGGAAGGTGTGAGACTCTATGCATAGATGTGTGAGCAGTTTATTCACTAGGTGTATGAGTTCAAGAGTGCATGTGGAAACAGCTACATGGGCAGTTGACTGTGTGCATGAGTGTATTGATGAGTGAATGGATATCTCAATGCTACATGTCATAGTAAGTACATATGTAAAACACAGTACATGTGAGAGTTGGCATATATAAATAACTGTGCATGAGAGCCACTGAATGAGTGAGTGGTTGTATCGATCATTGTGAACTTGTATCAGGGATTGTATAAGAGAGTAAATATGTGTTAGTATATGTTTCAATAAGTAAGGTGTGTTTAACTGTATAGTTGAAGAAATGGAGGTGAGATTGTTTCTTTGCATGACTGACTGGGTGTGTGAGTAACTCCATGGATGAGTGGCAGTGTGTGAGTGTCTGTATACACTGAGTGTATCTAAGGTTATATTAGAGTCTGAAGAGGTTTATCGTATTAGCACAAGAATGATGTCAAATGAGATGTCATCAGTGATGTCATCAGTGATGTCATTTGAGATGTCATCAGTGATGTCATCAGTGATGTCACTGACCATGTCATGAATGATGTAATATGTGACATGATCAGCAGTAGATTGCGGGTGCGCGATATATAGTTAGTGCAACTAACTATATATGGAATTTCAATGGTTTTGTGTGAGTAAAATAAGGTTTTTTAAATGCTAATTCCTAACTATATATGGTCTATAACCTATGGTTTTTTCAGTGAATTTTCAAGGTTTTGTAAATGCTAATTCCTAACTATATATGGTCTATAACCTATGGTTTTTTCAGTGAATTTTCAAGGTTTTGTAAATGCTAATTCCTAACTATATATGGTCCATAACCTATGGTTTTTTCTGTGAATTTCATTGGTTTTTTAACAGCTAATATCTGTAGCTGTAAAATGTATTCTTCTTTAAATCCAAAAATATATTTTATATGTTTATGAATAATTTTTTTTTTAAATATTTTTTTTTCTTCGTTCCCGCTTCGCAAATCGGGAAGCTTCCCGTTAGCTGACCTTGATGACGCGAAATAGACCGCGAGCCGGTAAACGTTTCTTTACCGCAAGTGCCGCGTTACAAAACAACATCGTGACGCCTCCCGTCCGCATGACGTTTCACGTTGTCGCGTGATACGTCATATGACGTACTACGTTAGCGAACTGGTACGCGAAGCGAGTCGCAAAGCGCAGGTTTCTGGAAGCAAACCGGGAGGCCCTGCAAAGCGCTTAACGTAAACACAGCAAGTCATGTGACTTGGTAATAACACTTTTCATTGGTTCATTTCACTTTTGGTTTCCTAATGATGTAAGACTAGGTCATATAATCTAAAATGAACACTTTTGATTGGTTGAGAACTCTTGTTTTTCCCAAATGATGAAAATCCCTCCTTCTTTCCTCACTCTGACTTTCATCATTGTGAGAGAAAGACCCTTTGTGATCACTGAGCAATGGCTTTTTTAGTAGCTTCAGCTGGTGCTTCCCCACCACCTCCACCACATCCAAGGAAGAGTGGACCACCTGCTCAAGTTATAATTCAACAAGAAGAAGAAGAAGAGGAACAGGAGGACGAGCACGAAGAGAGGCAGTTTTTGCCTGAGCAGCCCAGGACGTCTCACCGGAAAGAAAACTTCATTTGGCAATTTTTTAAAATTCCCAAAGGTCAGAAAAAAGTAAATGCAAGATACGTAACTTGCCTTATATGTCAAGATAGACTGTCCAGAGGGACCGACAAAAAATACAGTTTCGGAAACTACACAATGCATCGCCATATGACTAGGTGGCATCCTAACAACTACAGTGCTGCACAGTTTCGGAACGACCTAGATAATCTCCCTATTATGGCCAGAAGATCTGTTGTACCGGAAGTAACGGGACCAGAGGGCAGGGAGATGGTGCCAAATATACAAATGAGATTTGGTGAAGTAAAACACACCTGCGTATTTTGCGATGGATTCATTTTCTACGGAGAAAGAAGCATCACTCTGATCAACAGAGCTATTGACTATCATATGCAAGTTTGTCCGAAACGCCCAAAATAATAAATACTTCTTTTTTTTGTTTTGTTGCTCCTGTTGAGCCCTTTACAATGAATCGTTTTCATTGCCCCCTCCAAGAAAAACCCCAAAAAATATAAAACTGTTCCGAAAAATTCAAAAACAGTAAAAAAATGTTCAGAAAAATAAAAAAAAAAGTTCTTTTCAGAACTACCTCCCCGTTATTAAACAATTGGTACAATATTTGGAACTGTGCCAACCTCTATTTCTCTTAGTTCGCTTCCTAGTTCGCTCGCCGGTACGCGAACTGGAAGCGAACCAAAAACAGTAAGTATAAGGGAGGGAAACACACACTTATGTTAAAATAAAGACAGCTATAGGGGAGTAAACTAGAGATACTATTACCCGTAATCCACTGCTGATGATGTCACATATTACATCATTCATGACATGCTCAGTGACATCATCAGCAGAGGATTGCGGGTTTTTTGACAACATGCCTTATCCACGGTTTAATAACGCTGCCTTTTGCTTTATATAAGTTTTCAAATTGTATGAAATATATACCAATAGGTCGTTATGAACCTTTAGGTAGTGCTTTTCTTCATGAGGTCTGGTCGCTTCCATACACATACAGATGTTTCAAAGATGATCAAGAAGTTTATCTGAATGGAGAGGAATGCACTGAGACGCCAGATCATTCACTAATGTGTAGGCACATACAGTTACACGGTTCATGCAACAAACACCGACCAAATATGGCTTGCGTGTTGCAAGGCACGCCAGTTCCTGCTATCATCCCCACGTTCAAGTTGTTGGAAAATGGTAGTTATTTGATGCTCAATAATGAAGATTGTTCTGAGTTAATTAAAAGTATTCCTTTTATCGTAACAGTAAGTGAACGGGTTATTTGCTGCAGAAATGTTCTATTTCCTCCCACACATGAACATAGTGAGTTTTCAATCTGGCCACAAATACCAACCTTGGGACACGTTTCAACGGCATGGCAAGAATAAGAGCTCTTTTGTCTCAGAGAGAGGTGGCCTTGAGTTCGGCCCGTGAAACTTTCGTACTTCACATAGCGAACACCCGTACAGAGGTGCACACCCTTTTCAATTAAGATTTGCCTTTCAATTTCAGCAACATGTTTCCGACTATCTTTAACGCATCCTCCACAAAGTCCCTGACACACTTTTTTAAAGTTGTTACCAGTGGTCTCGTGACTTCATTTGAGAAAATCTTTGGAGTCATCCCTGCTTCCTTTCATTGTATTTTCTGCACTCTGGTTCGTGGATTGGCATTTTTACTTGCATTACCAGCGGACGCTCTTGTGCTTTTTTACATTTTTAAATATGGATGTCCCTCCTATGCAACCTCCGACCCTGCAGCTGCTGACACTGTTCCGCAATCGCATGCTAGAATATTATGGCACAATGCCGTTGGCGATATTAAGCACGGCATATGGATTATCTTTTCGGTTCTCCTACTTCACCTGTGTCCAGCCTGTATTTCACTGCCTGACCTGTGATTTCGATTGGGCCATTGATTTGTGTCTCTGCGGACCGGTTTCTCCTGACGTCGACTTTAATCAGCTGATGACTCCTATCATTACTCACGAGTTGGTTTGTCCTGGCGAAAGGATTATGGCTGTGGCATTGATGCATGGACTACTTGGTCCCTGGAATTTACTGGCGGCAGCACAGTCTTTCTTGGAAGAGAGCTTTCTTGAAAACCCACGAGCTGTCCTCTGATGGTGATAGAGGATCCGGTGCTGGGAGAGCACGTATGTTCTTTTCCGCTTTTAAATTGGATGGCTGAACTGTTTTCGGATGAAGACGGTGACTTCCTATTGGAGGCTGTTGCAGCTTATTTTGCATACACAGTTATGTCATAGACCTTTTTCATGTTTGATATGCTGAGTACTAGCATTTCATTGACAATTCATTGACTTATTTGTCAAGTTTTTATTATTTACCTTGCCTATTGGCTTAAGACTCGATAAAGTACTTGGCTGTTTTATTTTTCTTTAGCATTACATTTTCCTAGTTTTTAATGCTTTACCTTGCGGACCGTCCACATATAAACTTGCAATCTGCTCTCATGAGATGGCACTTCTATTATCTTATTCAGTTCGTTTCCGGATCATGAGGAGGTGTCATCTAGGTCCTGGATATCTTTACACCGTGTTAAGTTAGCATGGGCTCATTACCGGTTTAAACGCCATTTTTCCTTTTTTGCAACTTCTGCACACGACACTTAGTTGTTGCTTTAGCTTTCCACCTAGTAGTTCATCGTGGTTTACATGAGAATAATATGTTATTGGTCTACTATCTGCTTTACTTGTTAAACTATATCTGTACAGCGAGTGCTAAAGTTTCAAGAACAACACGATACAGAATTGTTATGAGGTCTGATCTCCACGACTTCATACTCATAACATAAGTGCAACTTCTGCCAATTCTGGGCATGAGGCGGGTTTTATATTGCTTTGCCGAACACACATACACAACAGTTGATGCGGTTCACATGAAGAGAGAGCTGGTGTATGGTGATGTGATTCCTTCAAATCTAAGACACTAAAGTATGGGCACGCCCTAAACCAACACAAAGAGACCTTCTTAGCAAATAATATAATATGTGTATTAGGGAGGGTGAGATATAAGCAGCCGCGGGCCGTGGAGGGAGTTACGATGGGGCAGGGAGGCGGGGAGGGGGAGAAGCAGGGTGGAGCCCTCTCTACCTTGCCCCTCCCCCTCCCCGCCTCCCTGCCCCACCGTAACTCCCTCCACGGCCCGCGGCTGCTTATAAGTGTTGCTAACTCTTATTCATTTACAGCATGTTAACATACTGTCACCATTCGCTTTTTATGTACTAGTAACTATGCTGGTAATTTTGCTACTGATAATATGTGTACTTGTATTCTCCACCCTGCTTCTCCCCCTCCCCGCCTCCCTGCCTCACCGTAACTCCCTCCACGGCCCGCGGCTGCTTATAAGTGTTGCTAACTCTTATTCATTTACAGCATGTTAACATACTATCACCATTCACTTTTTATGTACTAGTAACTATGCTGGTAATTTTGCTACTGATAATATGTGTACTTTTATTATCTAAGGTACTACGCCTGAGAAGACGGCATTAGTAAATAAACATTTCAAATACACATCTGTTCTTCTTAACTCCATGTTCTGGTTTCTAAGAAATCTATAACGACCGACTGTTCATGAGTTCCACGTATCCTGAGGTACTATAAGTTCATATTCTGGATTGTCTAAACATTGAGAGTTTGTTATATCCAATGTGACACTGTACCTAGCTTGCTAAGGAGTTTTTGATTACTAACGTGAGTTTTGGGACACCCTAATTCGCCGAGGTTCCAATCCTCTGTCCACAGTTCTGTGTGACAACAGAAACCCTGCGACAGGGGCACCCCCGACCCTTGCTGGAGCTTCATCACACTTGCGATACAACTCCAGCAATGCATTCGCCGAGGTTCCAATCCTCTGTCCATAGTTCTGTGTGAGAACAGAAACCCTGCGACAGGGGCACCCCCGACCCTTGCTGGAGCTTCATCACACTTGCGATACAACTCCAGCAATGCGCCACCTTTACGGCACAGATACATCACGCATCTGTGCTGTTTTTGCCCCATGATGCGCCGCATTGTAAATGCAGCACACCATAGGTGACGGAACAGCGGCACAGAATGACTAACACATCCCTGGTGATGCGCCAGTCATCATAAATGTATCCCTATGCTTCTTATCTTGTTAGAGATGAACCGCCATATATATCATCAAAGTTTTTTGCATTTCCTAAATAGCGAACTTTAAGGAATAAATAGCGATTCTTTACCATTCCTAGTTTGCGATGAGCTATTTGCTAATTAGCCGAATGTAGCCCAATGAAGCCCAATGTAGCCCAATGTAGCCCAAAGATGGCCGCCAGACACACAAAAAAACAAATGTAGCCCAAATATCAGCCAGATGTAGCCCAACTATAGCCCAGTGACAGAATGACCAATCAGCTTCGCAAACCTCCGTTACGCGAAGCGGAGCGCTGTTACAGATATATATCTTTTTTTGAACGTTAATTTCTCAAAATCCACTGGAGCACATATATTGAGACCTAGCAAAGGCACATCGGGCTACCAGTCCCTAATATTTTGCCAAGTTTCGTGCAAATCCATTCAGCCGTTCGATTATTATTATTATTATTTTTTTTTGCCCCGCGGGGCCCTTTTAAAACCTCCACATCAAACCTAGGGGGTCAGCGAGGATCTACTATGCCCCCTTATAGTTATTTCCCCCTTTGTTTTGACCTCCTCTTGTCTCTCGATCCTACCGAGAGACAAGATGGCGGCCGCTACGGACTGTTTGGAATGTTGACAGACGCCGGAGAACCAATCAGCTTCGCTTCACAAAGCTCCGTTGCGCGAAAAGTCCGCGAACCAGAGCGCTGCCCGGTCCGCTGTTACAGATATATATCTTTTTTTAAATGTTAATTTCTCAAAATCCACTGGAGCACATATATTGAGACCTACAAAAGGCACATCGGGCTACCAGTCCCTACAATTTTGCCAAGTTTCGTGCAAATCCATTCAGCCGTTCGGGCTAAAAGTGAGGCCAACCGCCCTATGGAAAACTCAATGTTAAAAACACGTTTTGGGACCCCCCTTTTTTCTCGGCCCCCACTGGACGAACCCCCCCAAATTTTCAAGGGCTGCTCAGAAACAAAATGTGCCATTTTCCTGAAAATTTCAGCCAATTCCGTCCACAAACGCCAAAGTTATTAGACATAGAATTTTCAAAAAACCCATAGAGAAAAAATCCTAACTATATATACCTACTGGCGACCGCCAGTAGGTAATATACATATATATATACATATCCATTGAAAAAAAATATAGGTTTCAGGGGTGTTATAGTTAGCTGGACATTTCACACATGCAAAACCATTGAAATTCCTCCGTTATAGTTAGTGTTCTAACTGTAACTCTCGCGCCTCCAATCCACTGGTGATGATGTCACATATTACATCATTCATGACATGACTTATGGTTTTTTTAATTCATTTCTACGTTTTTTTAAAGGATAATTCCTAACTATAACCTGCTTGAAATCTATGGTTTTTTCAGTGAATTTCAAAGGTTTTTTAAATGAGAATTCCTAACTATAAACTGCCTGAAACCTATGGTTTTTTCAGTGAATTTGAAAGGATTTTTAAATGAAAATTGCTAATTATTATATTGACCACTTCCCCATATTTTCAACAAGAAACCAAATCTGCAATGCTACCTAAAAAACAGGCAATAGTTCCACTTACCACTAACAAATTAACATCAGCATTTAACTAGTGTAAAGACGTCGACTTTGTACTGCGTGGATTACATCCAACTCACACCCATATTTAAAGAGGAATATGTGATAGAGGTACTAATCATGCACTTCCGACACCCAACAAAATCACAACACCCAGCGCCGCCACCACCACAACCACCCCCCCGGACTCCTGTTCCCTACTACCTCATAGGCAGCGCAAAACAGGACAACGGACCTTCCCAAGATACCATATCCTCTCAACCGCACAATAGCTGAATGTTCAGAGATGTGGCACCAACTATGTATAAGGGAAGGACCTCACACATCAACAATAATTTACACAATGCCAAGACTACCGGTGAAATGCTATACACAACTCACTATAGAAACCAAAAACTTTTCCGTGTGTAGATTACTATTGATACGTGTAGTGAACTGCATAGTGGACGCAACCATATTATCTCAGACACTGGGGAATATTTCGGTCATGTAGCTGTGTTCCCCCCCCCAGTCTCCCCCTCGAAGCAGAAGCGGAGTGGGCTGGTCCAACGTACACAACGTCAGTGTAAAACTATAAATAATTAGGCTACGCCTTGGGCGTGGTTCACTTCTGCAAAGAGAAGAGACTCCACCACAGTGAAGGTCCTCACCCTGCCACGTGGCTACCACCATGACCACGTGCCTCCTCAATAAAGGCCCATTGCGAACTCAGCGCCACAGTTCCGCAGACTTATGTGTGTATCGACTACTGCCTTCGATCTACAGTGCCGAAAGCAGGGTTCATAACTTACATTCAGCTTTGGATCTACACTACGGACAGCATTGAAGTTAGCCTTGATTTATGTAAGGCAGAGACAATTGTACTTTATATCCTCAGACTTTGTTAAAATAAGTGACATAAATTCTTCGTCAATATCTGTGCTGACTACTGCCTTCGATCTACAGTGCGGTCAGTAGAGTTTACAACTTGATACCAGTTACGATATGCACTACAGACAACATTGAATTCAGTCTCGATTTATTTAAAGCAGAGACAATTGTACTATGTCGTCAGATTTTGTTAAAGTATGTGACAAAAAAGCATTCCTCGATGTCTGTGTCAACTGCTGCCTTCGATCTACACTGCGGAGAGCAGGGTTCACAACTTGAATTCAGCTTTGCATCTACACTACGAACAGCATTGACGCTAGCCTTGATTTATATAAGGCAGGGTCAATTTTGTTAAATGAAGCAACAAAAAACATTCCTCAATGTCTGTACTGAGTACTGCCTTCAAATGTACACTGCGATCCACAGAGTTCATTACTTGATACCAGAAGCGCATCAGCTGTACAGACAATATTAAATTCATTCTCGATTTATTTAAGGCAGAGAAAATTGTACTGTGTCCTCAGATTTTGTTAACTGTGACAAAAAAGCATTCATCGTTGTTTGTGTCGACTACTGCCTTCGATGTACACTGCGGATAGCAGGGTTCACAACTTGAATTCAACTTTGCATCTACACTACGGACAGTAGGGAAATCACCCTTCATTTATTTAATGCAGAGACAATTGTACTGTATGTGTTCAGCTTTTGTTAAAATAAGAGACAAAAATCATTCGTCCATATCTGTGCTCAGTACTGCCTTCGATCTACAGTGTGGACAGCAAGGTTCACAACTTCAATTCAGCTTTGAATCTATACTACGGACAGCATGAAATTTAGCCTTGATTTATTTAAGGTAGAGATAATTGTACTTTATGTCCTCAGATTTTGTTAAAGGATATGACAAAAAGAATTTCTTGATGTTTGTGATGACTACTGCCTTTGATCTACATTGTGAGGGCTCACGATTCAGGTGGAATGACGCATTCCAGTAGGCAAGAGACATTGTACCAGTGTGACCCGCCCGAACCACGAATCATCGCAGGGTTCGCACACGCTGAGTTCTTCAGGTACCACTAACTCACTGCACCACAAGTCATCTCCCCGGGGCCTTATTAAGGCAGAATTCACGTAGCAAAAAACATTGATCCTAGTGCGGCCTGCCCGGACCGCAAATCATCACAGATTTTTACATACACGCTCAGTGCCAAAGCTACTACTAACTCAGTGCACCATAATTCATCGCCACGTGACCGTATTGAGTCAAATGTCTTATTTTGAAGAAAACATGTCATAGTTTTTGGAGATCTACTGCAATTTACTCCCGTATAAGGACAACCTTGATTTTCAAGAGTTTGCTACCAGTGCGTCCTGCTCGGACCACGCATCATCGCAGGCTCCACAGAACCTTGTTGCTTCAGGTGCCACTAACTCTGTGCACCACTTATCATCGCTGGCTGCACACACACTAAATTACCAATACTGTGCAGCTCTACTCAACGCCACGTGGCCGTGGGCTCTTGCTAATCGTTGCCTCCTGCCTACACTGTGGTCATCAGAGCTCACAATCAATTAGACTATTGATTCATTATTTGCAGAGTACAATACCAAACTAAGTATACCATTTATCAAACCCTATACAATGTCCCTTTAGTAGGTTTCCTCTAAGAACTTCTTTTATATCACTTATAGATATAGTTGAATAATAAAATTCACGCTGCAAACACAAAGGCACACATAATGACAGGCTATACTGTGGACAGCATATGTCACAATTTGAACCTCACTTTTTCTTCACTGGTAACCTGAATTTCTTTTTTGGAGACAAAAATGGCTACACCACTGGAAGAATCATCTGATTCTGATCATTTTGTTGCTGAAGAATTGATAACCATCCATGGTATTTTTTTTCCACTCAAAGTACATGCAGTCCAGTATGCAACAGTCAATACTTTGAGTGCAGCCCGTTCAGACCACGCATCATTGCAGGGTGAGCACACGCTAAACACCAGACGTACCACTAACTCAGTACACCATAAATAATCACCACAAGGCTTTATTAAGGCAAAATTCTGTAGTAAAAAAACATGATCCCCAGTGCAGCCTGCCTTGACCACGCATCATCACAGGTTATGTACACGCTCAGTCCCAAAGTTAATACTAACTCAGTGCATCATAATTCATCGCCACATGGCCGTATTCAGGCAGAATTCAACTGATTCTTCATTCATTATCTATAGAGTGCAGTACCAAACAAAGTATAACGTCCCTCAAACATACAAAATATCCCTTTAGTAGCCTTCCTTTAAAAAATTATTTTATATCAGTTCTAGGTTTAGTTGAAAAACAAAATTCACTCTGCAAGTGCAAAGGTACACTCAATGGTAGTGTACACTGCGGATGCACAGGTCACAACTTGAACTATAATATCTCTAAAACATACATATTTCAACATTGTATTCCATACATGTTTCATCTATTATTTCAATTGTGATTACAGATCATGCAGTCTAGTAGGCAACACGCTGAGTACCATACATACTACTAACTCAGCGCATCATAAATAATCGCCACGTTGCCTTATTAAGGCAAAATTCAGTAGCCAAAAGACATTCTTACCAGTGCGGTCTGCCTGAACCACGCATCTTTGCAGGTTTAACACAAAACGACCCTGCCTTAGTGCACCACAACTCATGAACCCTTTACGATAGAATCTTCTGTGTATTATTTCACATGTAGTGCTCCTACCTTTGTACAGCAGAATTCATAAACTGTTTACGATTGAATATCAATGTATGATATCATGATTACTATTCTACTTGTTACCAACAGCAACGTAATAAAATGGAGTCTAGCACATGTGCCCGTACGCACTTCAACTATCTATCTGTGTCTGTCTATTATGTTTGTAAAATGCTGCTCCTGCACCCTACTACATTATATTGTGATATAAATAGCGTATGCAACTATCTTACCTCTGATAGTAAGTGTGGGCTATTCCTCCGCATATTTACAAGGACAGCGTTAAAATTGTCGCCGCTTTAACGGCAGCAAACTACAACTAAAACAGCGATAGTGGACTTCAAAATCCTTTGTTATCTTACCGCTGTTGCTGTTTGCTATGCAAGAGTGAGAGCTGAGGCATATTGGGGGCATATTATCAAGGACAGCGTTAACATGTTCTGGTGCAAACCTGGGATTCTATTGGAATTCTCACAAATTCTCAAAAGCCTATTATTAAGCCATTATGGCCGCTTTAACAGCACTTTCCTAACGCTAAAGCAACGATAATTTTAACACTGTCCTTGTAAATATGCTCCCAATATCACGAGACATACAGCTATAATTTATGTTCGCAAGTGAAAAGCTTATTAATATAAGACTGTGGACTTAACATATCAATCCACCTCGCATATTAAACATGCTTAAGTCTACTGCAGAACAGATGTTAGGATCCGACTTAAACCACAATTAGCAAGAGTTTTGCTATCGGTACTCAAATCCAGGGCCGCCTTGTAAATACAACGCTGTTGTCATACCTCCCTCTTCCTTTTTATATTCTCATAAAAACACCTACCTTGCCACTGAGAACACCTAAATTGCAACTCATTGGAGATACGAGGCGAGCCCTTAGCAAACCGGCTGCTAACATGCGATGCATCTCCTCGTCACCTAGTAAATAGGGCGATATATTTTTCACCACATTTTTGGCTTTTTTTTAAACATTGCGGCGAAATGGCATTTGTTAATATGCCCTCAAGTTTGCTACGACACAACGGGAACCTTGGACTCCTGCCCTGCCATACCAATCAGCAATATCCCGGGGGTAGACACCCCGAGACACAGCAGGAGCCGCTCCGGGGGGTGATATTCCCCAAGGCTTTTGACTGCTCCAGAATGGAGACCAAGCGGCTCCCCTCTCAAAATATAAAAAGCCCCAGAGGGTGGTAATCCTCGGGGTTTATACAAACCTTTTGAAGACACCACAAGCTCCCTCACCCATTTATTTTGTAGCACCGAGGAATGGTGGTCCCCGGGATACAGGGCCCCTCTGGACCCCCATCAAATGTAATATTTTAGACCCTGGGATTTGGCCTTCCCAGGTAGCTAATGCTTAAACAACTACAGGAGCCCTTGCTTCCTTTTTATTTTTGTTACGGCGGATTCATGAACCCAACGCACATTTCCCAATTTTTTCCACCAAAAAAATGTTTTGGGGGACCCTAGGGGTCTTTGGGGATCCCATAAGCAGGTCTAGAGAATCAAAATATTTCTTACATGCTCCCTTTATACCTTTTAAACACTTGTCCCACTATTTTCTAGATCCTCGCTTCTACCGAGGCACAAAATTGCTGCCAACAATTCCTGATTTCGAATGTTAACAACCACTTGACAGCCAATTAGCATTCAGTGCGTCATCGGGACGGTGCACTTAGAGTGCGCACAAGAGGCACCGATCCACCAAGGTCATAGATCTATATGTATTTTTTATTGTCATTTCTCTCAGGAACTACTGAACGGATTTACACCATTTAAGCAAAAGGCACTAGTATGAACAAACGACTACCACTTTGCCAAATTTGGTGTAATTCCGTTCAGCCATTCGAGCTGTAGCCGTGATGAATGGTTCCTATGGAAAATTGCATGGGGAAAACACGTTTTGGGACCCCCCTTTTTTCTCGGCCCCCGCTTCAAATGCAATATTTTAGACCCCGGGATTTCTCCTTCCCACGTACCTAGTTTTTAAACAAGTACAGAAGCCCGCGCTTCGTTTTTATTTTTTTTACGGCGGATCCATGCACCCATGCACATCCTTGTGGGTTCCCCTAAGCAGGTCTAGAGGGTCAACATATTTCTTACCTGCCCCCTTTATACGTTTTAAACACTTGTTCCACTAATTTCTAGATCCTCGCTTCTACCGAGGCACAAAACGGCTGCCAACACTTCCTGGTTTCAAATGTTGACAACCACTTGACAGCCAATCAGCATTCTGCGCGTGATCGGGACGGTGCGCTTCTAATCCGCGCATCCACCGAGGCCATAGATTTATATGTACTTTTAATTGTAATTTTCTCAGGAACTACTGAACAGATTTACACCATAAAAGCAAAAGGCACGAGTCTGAACCAAGGACTAAAACTTTGCCAAATTTGGTTTAATTCCGTTCAGCCGTTCGGGCTGTAAATTGCATGGGGAAAACACGTTTTGGGACCCCCTTTTTTCTCAGCCCCGCTTCACGAATCACCACAAGACTTTCAGAATAGGAGCGGACCAGAGCGCCCCACCAGTTTTGAAAATTTCACGAAGATTCGTCGACCGGCGCCAAAGACTATAACTGCCTACTGGGGACCGCCAATAGGATATATATATATATATATATATATATATATATATATATATATATATATATATATATATATATATATATATATATATATATATATATATATATTACCTACTGACGGTTGCCAGTAGGTAGTTATAGTTAGGACCTAGTTTCCATAGGAAATACACAACATTCTATTTGGAATAACTTTGGCGCCGGTGGACGAATCTTCGTGAATTTCTCCAAGAAAACGGCTGAACGGAATTACACGAAATTTGGCAGAGAGGTAGAGTTCTGTTCGCAGAATGTGTTTTTTGTTAAATGGTGTAAATCCGTTCAGTAGTTTCTGAGAAAATTGGAAGTAAAATCATAGCGATATCTAGAGTCGGAGTTCAGTACGCGTACTGAAATCTGTTCAATTACGAGCGCGAGCTGCATGCTGATTGGCTGTGAACTGTCTGTCAACACTCGAAACCAGGAAGTGTTGGCGGCCATCTTGTGCCTCGCCAGAACCGAGTCACAAGAAAACAGAAAAACAAAGTTATGAAATAAGGGAAGGGGGTAGGGTAGAGATATTCTGACCCTCTAGGCTTGCTTAGGGGGTCATATATGGATGTTTAGGCTATATTTTGTATTTTATTTTTTTTAAAGAAAAATCGCGGCGTACGCGTATGTAAATACCTACAATTATGAGCAGGAGCTGCATGCTCATTGGCTGTCAATACTCCAAACCAGGAAGTATTGGCAGCCATGTTGTTTGTCGGAAGAGCAGAGTCACAAGAAAACAGTAAAACAAAGTTGAGAAATAAGGAAAGGGGGCAGGGTAGAAACATTCTGAGCCTATAGTTTTGGTCAGGGGGTGGTACATGGATCTTTAGGCTCAATTTGTATTTAAAAAAAATAAAAAATGGCGGGGTACTCGTGCAGTACTTGTACGCGGTGGAAAAGGTGAAAAAAAGTAGAAGTCCGTTTTATTCATTAGGTCCCGGGGGGTACATTACGGGGGCAATTTTTCTGCATAATGGGGGCTTGTAAGGTGCCCCGAGCACTGGGGAACGGCACTCCTCTGGTTTTATTTTGAAGTATGCGGGGGGGGTTACGGTCCTACTCCCCGCAGTCTCGGGGAGTGGCACCCCTCGGGTCTTTTTAAAAAAAGAATATATTTTGAGCTCTCTCTCTCTCTCTCCCCGTACACGTCGCGGGGAACGCCACCTTTCTGGGGCAGTGATATGTAAAATGACCTTCCAGCTCCAGGTATCTGCATTGTCTGGAGTTTTTTATTAATGTTGGGAGGGTGGGCTTGATAATACGTCCTTGTTAATTCCCATAGAAGCCTATGTTCTGGTGCTAACATGGGGTTCTATGGGAAATAACAAGGCCATATTATGAAGCTCATTATCAGCAGTTTCTTGTCAATAAAACTGCGATAATTTTAACACCGGTCCTTGATAATATGCATCTAAGTTTCATGGTTAAAAAAAAGAGCAATGGTCCATATTGTCAACAAAAGGCGATACATTATCGTTGCATTTATTGGCAGGAAACTGCCGATAAAGCGGAGATAATGGGCTTGATAATATGTACTTGTGAATAACCATAGCAGCCGAGGTTAGATCAGAACCTGGGCTGCCATGGGAAGTTACAAGGGCCTATTATCAAGCACATTATCGCTGCTTTATCTGCAGTTTCCTGTTGATAAAAGCAGCGATAATGTATCGCCTTTTGTATGTAAAGCTTTCCTTTTTTTTGGTGTAGCAGTTGTACTCTCTTCGCATGCTCAGCGTCGTTTCGAAGTTCACGTTTTTTTCTTCAAGTTCAACAAGCAAACCTTTCTTTATATCAGTTAGTAAATCTGTCGCTTTCTTTTCCCGGTTCGTGTGATTCATCCGGTGCTGTACTTTTGTACAGTATTAATAGTCCTATTTTTTATATATTTATTTGAAAGGTAGTGCCGAGGCGCCAAACGTTAATTACGTACTCCGTCCACCGCCATTTTAGTAGTTTCTCACCGTTGTATTTATTATATCAGTTAGTTAGAACTCAGTAGTTTTCAATCCTAGTCTTGAATATCTTACTATAGTATTTCAACATTATTTTTATTGTGGACCGTCACACCCCTCCCCCACAAAATAAAAGAAGTATGTCATTTTTTTAAATTAACTTTTATTAAACAATAAATATAAATGAAACTCAATTATAACTATATTAGAACTGGCAAAATAAGTTAAACAATGTTATAAAGAAATTGTGAAATGTATTCCAAAAGGTGTCCGATTGGTAATCTGCAAAAGAAAAAAGAAAATTAGAGTTTAGAATAATGTAGATTTGAGTAAATAAGCTAAAGCATTACAAGTTCTGGTAACTCTACAGTTTTACGTGTGCAGTGTGACTCGTATATTCCTGTTCTGTTATAGTGCCGCGTTCAAGTGGTGTCTATATGGAAGGACCTATTGCATTACTGACGCCCGTTATGGCGACTATTATTTCTAATGCATTCCTTTGAAAGATTTGTAGATCTAGGCCTCTGTGCTTACCGTTGTATAAATCTTGCGGCCAAACACTGCAGCCACTGGATGGACAACTTCAGGTGGGCTGATCTTCTACACGTCCAAGTAGACAGCAGTGTCTAAGTTTAAGAGAGATAGAGAAATGATGTCACAGAGAGTGAGAGAGAGAGAAAACATTAAAACTGTGTCGCAGAGTCTGGAGTTGAGGGAAAGTGTCGCTAAAGTGGCAATAATGGGTTTGATAATATGCTCTTTGGAATTCAAATCGAAGCTCATGTCAGATGTAGTTCACATCTAACATGAGCTTCGATTGGAATTCCATAGAGCATATTATCAAACCTATTATGGCCACTTTAGCGGCAGTTTGCTGCCGATAAAGTGGCGATATTTCTGTCGCCAAGGGTTGATAATATGGCGCTATCTCGTTTCACAAATAAAGCTAACACTACAGTTTTACGAGTGCAGTGTACCTGGTACATTTTACTTGTTATAGTGCCGCGTTCAAGTGGTGTCTATATGGAAGTGCCTACTGCGTTACTGACGCCCGTTATGGCGACTTATTTCTAATGCATTGCTATGAAGGCTTTGTAGATCTAGGCTGCTGTGCTTACCTTGTATAAAGAGTGCGACCGCCGGAGTTCACCATTCGACTTGAACTCTGCCTCTATACGTCAAAGTATATTCAATAAGTTGAAGAGAATTCCATTGCTGTTGCTCGATAGGCCGTGGTTGCTTCTGAAGGATGTTTGCAGAAGGAAACAAAAGGACGTTTTGATTAGTCATCGTAAACTGAGTTGCGTAACTACTATCAAAAGTGAATTTTAATGTGGGTTATTAATATTCCGTAGTTAAGACTGTTGCAATTTCAGCAAACAAAGGAAGATCAATAAGTTAATAAAGGCCTGGGACGGCCTCGTGACGCAGAAAAAAAAATACTATCATGGACGCACAATTAATAATAATAGAGGCCTAAGCACGTGGCGTAGTACAGAAATACGACACAGAAATTTAGGCACGCACAATTAGGACCTCGTGACTTATAAAGAAATATTTCAATTATGTAAGTACAATTTAAAACCATTGAGGGGTAGGAAAGCCATATAAAGGATACAAAAATAGTATTATGCATATACAATTTACAGTGGAGGCTGATGTTGTGACGTCTTCTCTTACCTTTGTTTCTGTCGTCAATGTCGTGTCTTGAAAGGCTGCGGTTTTGCTGAGTCTGGGGTGTTTTCGACAGTCTGTCTGTCATCGCAGCAGAGGCAGCCAAAAGAGAGTGTGCTCACGTCAGTGCCAGGATTATATGGGAACCACGGGGGCTGACCAAACCAAGCCCAGGGCCGTCATTGGTAGAGTTTTCGCGGTCTATAAGAATGATGGCCCTGGGGGACATCACATTGGCTAATGGTCAAAAGAGTGAACGGAATTACCCCAAATTTGGCAGGGAGAAGGGTCTTGGTCTCAAAAGCATCCCTTTGTTTATTTGGTGAAAATACGTTCAGTAGTTTTGGAGAAATATTGAAATTTATAGATATCAATATTTGGGAATTCTGCCATCTGAATGGCTGAGGCATTACGAGTACGAGCTTTCTGCTTATTGGCTGCGAGCTGTTGCAACTAGGAAGTGTTGGCAGCAATTTTGTGATTCTGTTGAAATGAGTAAGGGGAAAAAAGGGCGAAAAGAGTAGGAAGCAAGAGGGTAGGAGCACTGTAACCTCTGTGGAGAGTGCGAAGCGAAATAGTCACGCCTACCGGTCTGAAATTGCGGTGTTGCTCAGAGTGACATGGTGCTGAGATGAGATGCTGCTACACTAGGGTATGAAACCGAGTGCCTAAACCTTGAGCTCATTGCTGTAAAGTGATGTGCTCTGGTCTTTGTAGTATACGTGTGCAAGTAGTGTTAGTAGGCATTTATACCATACAGTGAGTGTGAAGCGAACTACTGACCCCTCTTGTGCGTTTATACTATACCGGAAGTTGAAGTACTCAAGCCTACCGGTGTAAAGACTCAGGAATCATACCGAGCTGATTGCTGTAAAGTGATGGGCTCTGGGCGGTGTAGCATACTGGCCGCTGTAGCATAACTGTGTAAGTAGTGTTAGCATGCGTTTATACTATAGAGGGAGTGGGAAGCGAACTACTCACCCCTACTGGTCTGAAGTCTCTGGGATGAAACCGTGTGCTCATTGCTGTAAAGTGATGTGCTCTGGGCGCTGTAGCATACCTGTGGAAGTAGTGTTAGTTTGCGTTTATACAATACAGTGAGTGGGAAGCAAACTACTTACCCCTACCAGTCTCAGGACTCGTGGATGAAACCATGAGCTCATTGCGGTAAAGTCATGTGCTCTGTGTAGTATTCCAATGTAAGTCATAGTAGAATGTTAGTATGTAATGCTACTAGAATGTAAGTATGTAATGTTAGAATGTAGGGCTGTCATGAGGGGAATCTAGGGGAGTTTGTACACGGTGCTGGAGAAGACGGTTGACTTGCTGTCTGGTCCTGTTGGTGGCTGTTTAAGCTGTCTTGTTTTCCTGCAATAAATCTACATATCGATCCACTGCTGTCTGCCTCTTCACTACATAAATTTGGCGACAAGCGGGAGAAGGTAAAAAGAAGACAGCACTCAACAATATTTTGAGCTTTCTTGCGGTCTGCTGAAGACTCGTTTTCTTCGTGTAGCTGTTTCTACTCATCCCAGGGTCGTCGGCTCATCAAACTATGTCATCTGACCTCTGGTAGGATTTATATTTTTTGATTTTGGGCTTCCTCTGCCTCTTCACTACCCTCTAGTCGCTGTACTACACGTGTGCAAGTAGTGTTAGTATGCGTTTATACTAATTCTGTAGTTATGCACTAACCAATGCATCATTGCCCTCTGGAGCGCCACCTCACAGGCGCAGCTCATACAATGTCCCGGGGTGTGCATCCGCAGGACATTTATGTTTGCTATTACAGATCGGGAGCATGGCTTCCACCCTGTGATAGCAAATCCTTGTTTGCCTCGTTGAAGCGAGAGGAGGAAACCCTCATTTCGCTTCAATAAAGCGGATCCGGATGGTAAAAATGGAGAAAAAAATGAAGCAGGGTCTCACCCGTTCATTTAAATGAGCCCCCTGGAGGGTAATGTTCCGGGGCCAATCCTATTATTATATTGGGGGTCTATGCAGCACTCTGGACCTTAATCTCACATGTAAATTAGGCGCGGGAGGGCACAGAGACGTTTCGCAGCCTAGGGGATCGCCACGTCCCTGGCTATTGTTTACTAATTGTTCGGGGGGCTTCGAGGTCAACTCAAGACCGGGGATCGCCACCCTCCGGGGCTTTATTTAAACATAGCAGGGTGGGCCTCGCCAGTCCCTGAATCCTCGGTGGCCCTAAGCAGTGCCTTATTGGTTCTGTAATCACTTGGGCAGTACTCATGGTGTTATAAAGTGATACACTCATAGAACCCTTGCAGTTGTAGAATTACCCAGGCTTCATTTATGTAATAGTCTGTTGGTTTATATTTGGTAGGTGCACCGCAAAATTACAAATGTTTTCCCTCATAACCTCCTATCAACCGCCGATTTTCACAATAAACTACAGACAAGTGTTGTCAGAAAAAGAAGACCCATACACTCACTTATTTATTGGTAGAAAAAAGAACCTTCATTAAAATAACACAAATAAATGGAAACGCAACTTTATTCGAACAATCAACAATATAACATGAAATAAGTGGGTGGGACTCCTCCAGAAGTAGCGTACAAAACCTGCAAGACAAAAAAGAAACATAAGTATGTGTGCCATGTCCAAGAGAAAAAGAAAGGTAGTCAGAATGAAAGGAAGAAAGTGAGAATGGGACAGAGAGCGAGTGGGTGGAAGAGAGAAGGGGAGGGAGAGTCAAAAGAACAGATACATCGAGGCTTTACTGCTCACCTGCCACCACTAGTGTGTCCAACGACATGCCGGTGCCAGCTCTAACTCTGGGTTGCCTCTCTCAGGGTGGCACAGCAGGTCTCCGGTAGGGGACGGTGTCTTGATACCACGATGGAAGGCGTCAGAATGCCCAGGGCATAATCACTGGCTCCGCCCATTTTGGCGCAACCAACTCTGTCTGAAAAGGGAGAAATAATATAATGCTGGAAACGTCTTGAGGTAAATGAAGGTTTATTTCAAGCTTAATAGAGAACATCAGTTGAGTGCATCCTTCCTTCTTGAATTACGATCTACCAACTGTTGGTGGTAATCGTGGTTCAAAGAGGAGTTGGAGTGCACGAGAATGCACAAGGTTAAATAATAATATGTTATGCCAATGTTCACATACAAAGGAACAAAGCGCATGCTAGAAGCATAATGTGCGCATTTAATGCAGTGGAACAAGCCTGTGGGCATGTACATTTAGTAATCAGCTCACTACAGTGCCCCAAAAGCCAAAGCCAAGTGTCTGTAGGGCAACGCTGCCCCCTGGCTCAGGCCTACAGTACGGTCCAGCAGGTCCTTAAAATGAGACAGTGATGTGACTGAATGAGGTCAGAGATCACATCATTACACACAACACATCGCTTGTTCGCACCTGCGCTCCCAGGCTGATGCACCCTACCCCTCCCGCCGCACCACGCTCAATTGCAGCCCCTGTGCCCCCAGACCCCACTGCTCACCTGCTGTCATTGTTGTGTGTCCAAACATGAAGGCCAGCAGGGTTCACAATTCAAATCAAGTTTTGATTGCCAGGATGGTGTACCCCTCATGAATCCCTTTTTTTTTATTGCGCATTGTGATATGCGAGGTGGATGCGGCCAGATCACCTGAGGCAGTGTGGAAGAACTGGAACATGTAACATTGTCGTTATCCAATTATACGTACACAAAGTGGGCTGGGCTTGCATATGCCAGGCCAGCGTAGGGGTGTGAATAATTATTCTGGGGACCTGGGTGTTGGTCAGTTCCTGCCTGGCCAGGAAGTGTACTGATGCGTGTGTCCCTGTTGCAGTTTTAACGTTGCACAATCCGCAATTTACATTAATGTAGCATGTACCGGGAGGGCGGCAACTATCGCTAATGAGAGGCTGTCCGAAAACATGGAATGGCCAACATCACATGTCGTTGTCAAGCTTGTGGATATGCGCAGACACGCATGTCAATGGTGTACGGTATTATTGAAAGTGTTGCTATGACGAAGCACACACATGTGAATGTGCTCGGATGGAGGGAGGATCAGCAGTGAGGCTACATCATACACAGTGATAACGCTCATTACAGTCAAACAATGCATGCCAAACGTGAATCTGAAAGTCTCACATATGACACACTACTATACTGGTAAAGACTGACAACAGAGCATACTGCAACACAAACCTACACATTACTCTTTACTGTTAGTCACATGTGATCAAGGATGTGCAGTCTGCCCATGGCTGTTGATACCCCTTCAAGCCACCAATACCCGGGCCGAAAGGCAGCACAAAAATGGCCACACACACCAGGGGCATCGTGTAACACACATTTGTTTTTTGATGTAACGTTTCAGATGCATGGCCATCACACTTGGAAGGCTACTGTACAGGCCATAAATATTGATCAAGATGATCGTTGCATGTTGTGTGTAAAATAAGATATGTGTACACAGCAAAACACTTTTCAAAAAAGCTCCCTAAGCAGAAGAGGTGTCTCTCATCAAACGCTGTAGAGAGAATGACTAAAATGGGTGAGGTCCTACAACTGTTACAATGGGAAAGGTTATGAACCAATCAAAAGCTTTTTTTAAGGTCACATGGCAATCGCGCACCGAGCGTGCAAGGAGGCCACATCCGACACAATTTTGAGAAAATATATTTACCATAATATACGTTTATTACAGGTAGAAATATGTAAATGTTTAAAATATTTTAGATAATTGCTTGCTCTCATATACACTTTAAACTTATTTAGATATAGTTTTGAGACATAAAAAAATGAGGGAATGGCGTACCGGGGCGACACCATACGTCTATGACGTAACACAGGGCCTGGCAGCGTGCACTCATCGCATATGCAACGCGCAGCAGGCGTGACCACATACGTACATGATGTAATGCGAGGCTTGGTACTGCGTACCCATCGCATACAAAAGTAGCAGGTGGCGCGACCTCATAAGTTTATGATGTTACGCAGGATGTGGTGCCACAAACCCGTCAGGAACGAAATGCGCATCATTTACGAGTTTAGCAATATGGCAGATAGGATTTGCGTGCTGATGGAGTTTGGTACACTACCGGTACAGGACTCCAGTTTTCTAAAAAAAAAAATACAAATGTTTTTGAAGATATAAACCATTACATAATTTTTAAAGTTAAAAAAAGGAGAATAGAGTTTCAAAATATTACAAAGAAAATAGAAAAAATATAGGTTTTATAAATATTAAAATATGAAATTAACATTTAAAAAACTTTCGAAATTCACTGAAAAAACCATTGATTTTACAGACGTTATAGTTAGGAATTAGTATTTAAAAAACCCTTGAAATTCACTAAAAACCCATAGATTTCAGGGACGTTATAGTTAGTTGGACATTTGACTCGTATAAAACCAGAGAAATTCGCCTGTTATAGTTAGTTGAGCGAACTATAACTTGCGCCCCCGCAATGCACTGCTGATGACGTCACATATTACATCACTCATGACATGGCCAGTGACATCACTGATGACATCACTGATGGCATCTCAAATGACTTCACTGATGACATCATCCATGTGATAATCTGATGCACATACTGATGCCCTAATATAAACTTTGATACACCCACTCTAAAATACGGACTACTATTTTTGAAACCATATACACAACAATGCCAGATACTACATACCACCCACTATTTCCTAGGTCTACACACACATCCAGTCACTTATACATGCAGTTACTCATCAATACAGTACTATAATATGCACTCATACACCTATACATACAGTCACACTCTGCCACTCATCCATAGAGTTACTCACGCACCTAGTCAGTCATGCAAAGAATCAATCACATACCCATTTACTCATGTATACAGTTATACATACCAACGCAGTTATTTATACACACACCACATCACTTATTTATGCAGATACTAACACATACTTTTTGTGTTATACACTCACTGATACCAGCAGACACTCATTTATACACCCACTCTTCAAATAACTTACTCTCACATATAGTCATTTATATACTCCAACACTCACATATACTGCCTTAATACATATGTAGTTACTCACACATATACCACTGAGACATTCATTCACTCACCAACACACCCATACACACACTAACTCACCCATACAGCCCTTCCCAGATGCACTTTTGAATCCATACAACCAGTGAATCACCCACTCAGACATCTATGGACAGAGTCACCCCCCCCACTCACACAGACACTCAGGCACCCATACAGATACTCAGACAACAAATCAATAACCCATATAGCCACTCATGTAGCTACTCACCAACCCATGCAGCCGCTTACACACCAACTGAGAGACGAATACAGACTTTCACACAGTTTATTCACTAACCCATGCATTCAGTAAGACACGTTCAATCACTCACTTATACAGTCAGTCAACCACCTACTAAATAATCCCTTCAGGCACTTGTAAATCCACTCATTCTTCAATACACCTTGTCATAGATATATATGAAAAATATTTAAACTTTACAGAAACCCACATTCACTGGATGATGTCATCAGTGATGTCATTTGAGATGTCATCAGTGATGTCACTGACCATGTCATGAGTGATGTGATATGTGACGTCATCAGCAGTGCACAGCGGATCCATTACTTATTAGCCTCAAGAATCATTATCTTCACGAGGCGACTCCTCAGAAATTTTGCAACGCTACATTGGAAGCAATTCAAAATCTACTCACACTCGAGTTTTACCGGAACCCGGCGCATTCCCTGTTGAAACCAACTCGCACCACATGGTTTAGAGCCCCGCCGGGTTGGAAGTATCACCGGCTAAGCGACCTTTCTTCTCTCAAACGAAGTATACAGCCCTGAGGAGTCACACTATGATGTGACAAAACACGTGTCGGCTGGCTGCTAAACATATTAAAGAAGATGATCTTTCACAATTGCGTTCAAGACTTTGTGCTTTCTCTGACAGCTACTCTTGTTTAATTTGTTGTTAAAGTGTCCATTGAGACACAAACTTACTTAATAGAGAAGAAATTACTCTTTTGTTGTGTGCAATAGGCATCCTGCTTCTAACAGATATATATATATATATATTACCTACTGGCGGTCGCCAGTAGGTAGTTATAGTTAGGATTGGCTACCATAGGAAATCCGCAACATTCTATTGGGAATAACTCTGGCGCTGGTTGAGGAATTTGTGTGTAATTTTCCAAATTTTGGCCAGCTCTGCTGCGCTCCTTCCCTGAAAGTTTCGGGGGGATTCGTGAAGTGGGGGCTGAGAAAAAAGGGGGGTCCCAAAACGTGTTTTCTCCATGTTAATTTCCATAGGACGGTCTGACAAGTCTACAGCCCGAACCACTGAACGGAATTACGCCATACTTGGCAAAATTGTAGGAACTGGTACGCAGATGTGCCTTTGCTATATTTGCTGAAAATTACTCCAGTGGTTTTTTAAAATTAACTTCAAAAACACATATATATCTATATGCGCGCTTCGAGCGCTTACAGGAACGCGTACCGGGGAGCACACCCGGCGCGCTACGGGAGTGCGCGAGCGGAAAGTTGATTGGCTGTCGGGTGTCTGTCAACATTCTGAACAGTCCGGGGAGTCCGCCATCTTGTGTCTCGGTAGAATCGAGACACAAGAGGTGAAAAAGAAAGGGGGAAATAATTAAAAGGGGGCAGAGTAGACACCCCTTGACCCCCTAGGTTTTCTGAGGGGGGCCTAGAAGGACCTTGAAGGGCAAAAAACCTTTTTTTTTATTTTTTTTTCGCGGGGTAAGCGCTGGGTGCGCTCCCAGGTGCGCTCTCCGGTACGCGCACCACGGGGAAAAACAGTGTAAAAAAATAGAGTAAAAAAATAATGTAGAGTGTTTAGAGGTAAGTTAGCTCTGAAAAGAGCTGTTGTGTTAAGTGGGTGTTTTTTGTACCTACAAGTAGGTACCAATGCAGAGTCTTATATTCAAGAGGAAAACTCTATTCCCCTCATCTGTAAAATGCACACCATCTCTCCTATAGATGTCTTGCATGTTGTAACGCAAGTTGTTGTGGTAAATGGAACCCATACCATAGTCTCTGAGGTAAGCAGAAACAGATTTATTCACATGTTTCCTTGCTTTCTCAATCTGTGGACAAAATTGGTTGGACCAGTTCCATTTTTGCCTTTGGCATATATTAGAAAATACCAAGGCAGTTTTTGGAAAAAGTGACATCAATTGCCCAAAGATGTCCTTTAAAAGCATTTCCAGACCTACACCAGTCAAAGTGCCTAAGTCATTTCCACCACAGTGCACAATTATAAGGTCAGGGTGTGGTAAATGCATAAAGGATTTTACCAATGGTATCAATTGGTGACTCCTCAATCCTCTCGGTCCAATCCATACAATGTCCACATTTGGTAAATCAAGATTGTAAATACCTCTGTTAGCTGCGTATTTTTGACTCCAGTGGACATAGCTATGACCCACAAACCAGACTTTTGTCATTTTGAAGGTTGATGTGCTTCTAGTCAGATGAGTGTGGAAATGAAATGGCAGTTTGATTATGAAAACAAGTGGTTGTGAATCAGTGCAGTTGAATAACCATAAATGATTGGAGCTTTGTTAAAAATCTCCACTGAAAATTAGCGTGCATGCTTTTTTTTTGTAAGAAGTCATTTCAATGGTTGAGAAAAAGTCATTTAAAGAAACATTGCATTTCATTAGCTAGTAGATTGAGAGGTCAAACAGCCTTGAAGGATTGTTTTGCAACATATTATGATGAACTTGTTAACTGTGTGCTGGTTTAAGAGGGAGTTACCATGGTTACAGGGTAAATGAGCACTGGGGGGATGGGTGAATGGTATGTGAGTTTCAAAGGCTTGAAATGTACAACCAATTAAAATGTGCAGTTTGGTTTTGAATTTGTGTGGGAACAATTTTTATTGGCTATGTACAAGAATATGCGTCTGAAATGAGAAAGAATCTGTGCCATTATTGAAAGGCTCCAGTGAAGGTAGCATTATTCAGAGATTCTGCTTAAGAATATCTGTTGACTGTGACTGACACTGTTTTACATCTTCCAAAGCATTTTAAAGGTGAGTAATGATTGTTTTAAAAAAGATAGAGAGCTTAAAGATTTTTGACAAGTATCATAGTGAGTGTCTGTGTGAATTAAGGAATTATATTTTTACCTTTTTCCATAATGTTAGCTGTGTGTTGATAAGGTAGACTTCTTTATAAATTGTTTTTTATGCTTGGATTCAATGCTGGTTTCGAAATTGTGTAATGGTTTCATTGGTCTTGTAAATATGCTCTTTTTTTTTAAGCGCCTTGTGCAACCTTTAGCATGGGTGGAAGCAGTGAATGTATGGAGAGGGATAGGAATAGCAGATAGAAAACCATGTGAAATGGTGTGGGAGATGCATAAAGTATTTCAGTAATGGTATCAATTGAGATGGAATATAAGATAAAGAGGGGCATATTTACAAGACTCTTGCGCAATCTTTGACATGGGTGCAAGCAGAAAATGCATGCAGAATAATAAAATTGGCACCCAGACAAGAATATGAAATGCCGTGAGAGATGTTTAAAGGTTACTTTTAATGGCATAAATTGAGATAGAATATATAAAGAAAGAGAAGCATATTTACAAGCTGCGTGCACAATCTTTGACGTAGCTGTGTGTTTATAAGGTAGACTTCTTTATAAATTGTTTTTTATGCTTGGATTCAATGCTGGTTTAGAAATTGTGTTATGGTTTCATTGGACTTGTAAATATGCTCCTTTTTTTGAAGCGCCTTGTGCAACCTTTAGCATGGGTGGAAGCAGTGAATGTATGGAGAGTGATAGGAATAGCAGATAGAAAACCATATGAAATGGTGTGGGAGATGCATAAAGTATTTCAGTAATGGTATCAATTGAGATGGAATATAAGATAAAGAGGGGCATATTTACCAGACTCTTGCGCAATGTTTGACATGGGTGCAAGCAGAAAATGCATGCAGAATAATAAAATTGCCACCCAGACAAGAATATGAAATGCCGTGAGAGATGTTTAAAGGTTTCTTTTAATGGCATAAATTGAGATAGAATATACAAAAAAAGAGAAGCATATTTACAAGCTGCGTGCGCAATCTTTGACATAGCTGTGTGTTTATAAGGTAGACTTCTTTATAAATTGTTTTTATGCTTGGATTCAATGCTGGTTTAGAAATTGTGTAATGGTTTCATTGGACTTGTAAATATGCTCCTTTTTTTGAAGCGCCTTGTGCAACGTTTAGTATGGGTGGAAGAGGTGAATATATGGAGAGGGTTAGGAATAGCAGATAGAAAACCATATGAAATGGTGTGGGAGATGCATAAAGTATTCCAGTAATGGTATCAATTGAGATGGAATATAAGATAAAGAGGAGCATATTTACAAGACTCTTGCGCAATGTTTGACAGGGTGCAAGCAGAAAATGCATGCAGAATAATAAAATTGGCACCCAGGCAAGAATATGAAATGCCGTGAGAGATGTTTAAAGGTTTCTTTTAATGGCATAAATTGAGATAGAATATACAAAAAAAGAGAAGCATATTTGCAAGCTGCGTGTGCAATCTTTGACATAGCTGTGTGTTTATAAGGTATACTTCTTTATAAATTGTGTTTTATGCTTGGATTTAATGCTGGTTTAGAAATGTTGTAATGGTTTCATTGGACTTGAAAATATGTTTCATTTTTTGAAGCGCCTTGTGCAACCTTTAGCATGGGTGGAAGCAGTGAATGTATGGAGAGGGATAGGAATAGCAGATAGAAAACCATATGAAATGGTGTGGGAGATGCTTAAAGTATTTCAGTAATGGTATCAATTGAGATGGAATATAAGATAAAGAGAGGCATATTTACAAGACTATTGCGCAATTTATAAAGAAGTCTACCTTATAAACACACAGCTAGGTCAAAGATTGCGCACGCAGCTTGTAATGCTGGTCCAGAAATATGTTTAAAGGTTTTTTTTAATGGCAAATTTATAAATTAAAAAATTAAAAAAGATAAAAAATGCAATAGATCGCGCCCTCGGTGTCACACATACTGTTGGCAGAGACAGACATGGTACATTATATCTAAAATCCTATTAATCTGCCTAAGATCACACTGTAAGTGAAGCTTGATTCACCCATCATTGTAATCTTAGGCAGAGTCACACATACTGTTGGCAGAGACACACATGGTACATTATATCTAACATTCTGATCATGTGCCTAAGATTACACTGTGACTGAAGCTTGATTCACCCATCACTGTGATCTTAGGCAGAGTCACACATACTGTCGGCAGGGACAGACATGGTACATTATATCTAAAATCTTATTAATCTGCCTAAGATCACACTGTGAGTGCAGCTTGATATAATGAGCAACTAGAGTGCTAACATTCAGAATGTATGGCAAATGTGTGACACATCTGAATGCCTTCTTGATGCAACTAAAGTAAACAAGCATTGAAAATGCAACAGATCTCGCCCTCGGTGTCATACATACTGGTGGCAGAGACGGACATGGTACATTATATCTAAAATCCTATTACTCTGCCTAAGATCACACTGTAAGAGAAGCTTGATTCACCCATCATTGTAATCTTAGGCAGAGTCACACATACTGTTGGCAGAGACAGACATGGTACATTATATCTAATATTCTGATCATGTGCCTAAGATCACACTGTGAGTGAAGCTTGATTCACCCATCACTGTGATCTTAGGCAGAGTCACACATACTGTTGGCAGAGACAGACATGGTACATTATATCTAATATTGCGCACACGGCTTGTAAATATGCCAATGAAACCATTACATTATCTCTGGGCCAGCATTAATGTCAAACACTGTGCACGCGGCTTGTAAATATGCCAATGAAAGCATTACACTATCTCTGGACCAGCATTAATGTCAAAGATTGCGCACGCAGCTTGTAAATATGCCTCTCTTTTTTTGTATATTCTATCTCAATTTAAGCCATTAAAAAAAACCTTTAAACATCTCTCACAGCATTTCATATTCTTGTCTGGGTGCCAATTTCATTATTCTGCATGCATTTTCTGCTTGCACCCATGTGAAACATTCCACCAAGAAGGCATTCAGATGTGTCACACATATTTCTAAAATCCTATTAATCTGCCTAAGATCACACTGTGAGTGAAGCTTGATATAATGAGCAACTAGAATGCTAACATTCAGAATTCATGGCAAATGTGTGACACATCTGGATGCCTTCTTGATGGAACCAAAGTAAACAAGCATTGAAAATGCAATAGATCTCGCCCTCGGTGTCATACATACTGTTGGCAGAGACAGACATGGTACATTATATCTAAAATCCTACTAATCTGCCTAAGATCCCACTGTAAGTGAAGCTTGATTCACCCATCATTGTAATCTTAGGCAGAGTCACACATACTGTTGGCAGAGACACACATGGTACATTATATTTAAAATCCTACTAATCTGCCTAAGATCACACTGTCGTTACACAAGGGGGGGTTTTACCCATGCAGTCGCGGGGACCTGGGCGCTATATGATATGTGTAGGAGGGGGTCCCCGCAAGGGAAACGTGTTATGTGCAACACACACGAACAACAATACTTGTTAACACTTTCTCAATTATATAAACATCAGTCAAAGCAATAAAGAGAGGTATTGTCATTTATTTTACAATACCAATTTTCAACCATTCGTCATTATATTATCAGTACTTTTGAGAAGCCCCAGATGGGGAGAGGGAGAATGAGGTGAAGGAGGGGTGTGTGCTCAGGGCAGTGTACAGTCAAAGAGAATTAGGCATAGTCAAAATGAAGGCAATCATAAACGATATTAGCATATGACTCAGACCAAATCTAACACAAAAAGCCTAAATATTTAAGGCGTTCATCGCAAGATTATTACAGTAAAGCCCTTCAACGGTCACACAAGAAACATTAGACTTGATTAGAGGACATGTGCTGGAGGTCCACAACAAAGGAACAAGAGCCGTCGACGTTTCGACCCCTGGCCGTAGGCTAAGTTAGGTCCTTTAACGGGGTCTTCATCAGGACAAGTGCGGGAGGAGGAAGGGACAAGGTTGGAAGGGGCGATAATATCTGTGAAATAAAAACAATTGGTCAGATCACTATTTTTAGATTTCTGGAACGTCATCCTATTTGACAGAATTCAGTTACATTAACAGGAAAAATGACCATGGGCTCAGGGCCTGCTAGGCCTCAAAGCGTAGGAAATAGAGTAGGACCAACCAGTAATCTCGGTCAAACTCAGCGATATAGATTCGCATATACACAGAGGAAAAATGTTTTTTTATAGGTGGACCCTCAAGCGACTGTAATTGTAAAGAGGCTCCGCTCACATGAAATATCAACAAATCAGCTGATTGGTGAGACTTTCCCTGGGATACTCGTCAACCAACACGAGAAGTAGGGTGCAGAAGAATATGCACCAACTGTGAATAGATCGTTTAAAAAGATTAGGTCAAGCACTGCTTGTAATAGTGACCTAAGTGGATACTGGTCAAGCCATACACTTACTTACATTGAAGGAGCAAAATCAAGGGCCACTGCAGGTCTTTTCACTCAAAACTCTTCTCTTCATCAGACTTCCAAAATAAATGGTCGCTGAAGATGAGCAATAAGTACAAATTGCAAAAGGCTGCATAAATTGCTGGATTGAGCTAAGGACACTCTAGGGGACATTGTAACCACGTACATACCTCCAAATGGAAATTAATCTGGGAGCCGACCTTCCTAAACTTTGTTGTCGGTCTGTCTCATCAGATTGCAGCAAGGACCGGACTGGTTTAAACATTCGATCAGTCTCAAGCAGTGGAAGCCTTTTTAAAAAAATTAAAAAGATGGGGCTTACAACTCAGATACCCGAACAGTGTCTATTCCAGAGTTTTAAAGAGAGAGATTTTTGTCAAAGGAGGAAGGGTTGAGGGTTGTTTTATCACAGACTTACACGTATTATTGGCGGAAGACCGTTGAACTTCAAGCATTGACTGCTGTGGCTTCTTGAAGCCCTTGTAAGTACCATGCGCCTCACTTGGAACGAACGACGCATACTCTGTCAAATTACGACGGGTTTATTTCCAATTTTGACGTCCGTTTGTTTTCCCAATCCGTAGAAATATCTCCCACGAAAAGTGATTATCACGCTTCCCGCCTGAAACCCGCGAAGCAATTATGCGGATGCGGTGATGAAGTTCAACGGTCTTCCGCCAATAATACGTGTAAGTCTGTGATAAAACAACCCTCAACCCTTCCTCCTTTGACAAAAATCTCTCTCTTTAAAACTCTGGAATAGACACTGTTCGGGTATCTGAGTTGTAAGCCCCATCTTTTTAATTTTTTTAAAAAGGCTTCCACTGCTTGAGACTGATCGAATGTTTAAACCAGTCCGGTCCTTGCTGCAATCTGATGAGACAGACCGACAACAAAGTTTAGGAAGGTCGGCTCCCAGATTAATTTCCATTTGGAGGTATGTACGTGGTTACAATGTCCCCTAGAGTGTCCTTAGCTCAATCCAGCAATTTATGCAGCCTTTTGCAATTTGTACTTATTTCTCATCTTCAGCGACCATTTATTTTGGAAGTCTGATGAAGAGAAGAGTTTTGAGTGAAAAGACCCGCAGTGGCCCTTGATTTTGCTCCTTCAATGTAAGTAAGTGTATGGCTCGACCAGTATCCACTTAGGTCACTATTACAAACAGTGCTTGACCTAATCTTTTTAAACGATCTATTCACAGTTGGTGCATATTCTTCTGCACCCTACTTCTCGTGTTGGTTGACGAGTATCCCAGGAAAGTCTCACCAATCAGCTGATTTGTTGATATTTCATGTGAGTGGAGCCTCTTTACAATTACAGTCGCTTGAGGGTCCACCTATAAAAAAAAAATTTCCTCTGTGTATATGTGAATCTATATCGCTGAGTTTGACCGAGATTACTGGTTGGTCCTACTCTATTTCCTACGCTTTGAGGCCTAGCAGGCCCTGAGCCCATGGTCATTTTTCCTGTTAATGTAACTGAATTCTGTCAAATAGGATGACGTTCCAGAAATCTAAAAATAGTGATCTGACCAATTGTTTTTATTTCACAGATATTATCGCCCCTTCCAACCTTGTCCCTTCCTCCTCCCGCACTTGTCCTGATGAAGACCCCGTTAAAGGACCTAACTTAGCCTACGGCCAGGGGTCGAAACGTCGACGGCTCTTGTTCCTTTGTTGTGGACCTCCGGCACATGTCCTCTAATCAAGTCTAATGTTTCTTGTGTGACCGTTGAAGGGCTTTACTGTAATAATCTTGCGATGAACGCCTTAAATATTTAGGCTTTTTGTGTTAGATTTGGTCTGAGTCATATGCTAATATCGTTTATGATTGCCTTCATTTTTACTATGCCTAATTCTCTTTGACTGTACACTGCCCTGAGCACACCCCCCTCCTTCACCTCCTTCTCCCTCTCCCCATCTGGGGCTTCTCAAAAGTACTGATAATATAATGACGAATGGTTGAAAATTGGTATTGTAAAATAAATGACAATACCTCTCTTTATTGCTTTGACTGATGTTTATATAATTGAGAAAGTGTTAACAAGTATTGTTGTTCGTGTGTGTTGCACATAACACGTTTCCCTTGCGGGGACCCCCTTCTACACATATCATAAGATCACACTGTGACTGAAGCTTGATATAATGAGCAACTAGAGTGCTAACATTTAGAATTCATGGCAAATGTGTGACACATCTGAATGCCTTCTTGATGGAGTCAAAGTAAACAAGCATTGAAAATGCAATAGATTTGGTGTGATGTTAGGCACATGTCCACCATATTACATGTAATCTACCATCTCTTTCTCTGCAAGCAGTATGTGTGTCTCTGCTCATATTATTTCAAAGTATGTACAGGCCAAAAACAGACCACTTTTATATAAACAAGACATAAAAATTAATTAGTTAATCGTTTTTGACAGAAAGCACATGTAATGTAAATGAGCCTTTTGTTGTATACTAGTGTTTATATTGTTTACTTATTGTAATTGATGTGTAATATGTTTGTAGTGGTCTATAATATGTTATTTTTTCTTTACTCCAGATTAGAATCATCTATACAAACAAACTAAAAGATGCCTTCTAAAGAAAGAAGAGAAACAATTCATAAAAGAAAATTAAGGACTAAGGAAATAAAAAATCAACAACCAAAATAAAATCTTCAGAGAAAAAGAAAAATGCTCCTGGTAAGCAAACTAAAAAATTTCTCAGGAAGTTATTGAAATGCCAAGGAAAAAAAATTATTTTTAGAAAGAACAATGAAACACCTGTAATTTCAAAGAAAACAGGATGTCCTTCTAAAAATGTTAGATCTGTACAAGGAGATGATATTTTGCATACCAAACGTAGAAGCAAGCAATTTTCTGAAATACGTAGACAAATGTTTTACAACAGAATAGTATCACATTTATTAAAAAATGTAAAAAGGTATAAAAAAAGACAGCTTTTTACAAGAAAAAAAAACATAGTTAAGATTGTGGATGAAGCATTTAAGGTGAAATATAAATTGTTTAGTTTAGTAATGAATAGAATTCGTACACTTGATAAAGTAATCAATGTGTTCAAATCAAAATGTAAGTGGAGGAGAGTAATTAATCGAACTCGTTTATGTTATGTTTTTTCTGGAGAATGGAAGCATAGTTCAAGTTCTGAGCCATTTTTTTATGAAGAAAGTTACTTTCAGGATAATGATTTGGTGCATGCAGTTGACACCAGTGGTCGAGCATATGAGGTGAAGGACGGTTGTCCGGTTGAAAAAGAAGAGATTGTGCCTAGAAATACAGAAGAGGTGTTAGCTGATGAAGTTTTAGGGAGACGTCCTAAGGCTCCAGTGTATGCATGGAATTGTAGTAGTATTTGTAGTGTCCGACAGGAATCAATTGATTTGTTTCGCACTTTCTTACGGACATATACTAAGAAAAGTGTGAAACAAAAAATGAAAATTTTACAAGAGTTAGATCCTTGTAGAGTGAGAGAAAAAACAGGTTTGCAAGGGCATTCACTGGCTTGTCTTTCAAGAAAAGTATGTCAGAGTGTTTTTCACCATTTTAGGATGTTAGCCGTGCATCATAATAAAGTGAGGAAATTAGTGAGGAGGTTGTACTATGCAAAAAGTCCAGCACTTAAACTAAAACAGTTAAACAATGCTCTTTTGCATGGAACTGAATTAGATGTCTAAAACATTTGTGATGAAATTGAGTTTTGTTACTTTGGTGAAAAAGAGGTTGGTGCAGAAATTGATACAGTAATAGAAGGTAATGTAGAAGAGAATGTAGAGATTTTAAGTACAGAAAAATTTGAAAATGAAATTATAAAGTTTAAAGTGAATTCAAGTGAAAGGCCTAATTTTTCTTGTGTTTGTTGTCGACGGACTCATTATAAGCATCAGACTAGATTAGTTGATTTATATGTAAAAAGCGAAAAGATAAATAATAATGAGTGGAAGGATTTTGCAACTTATTTGTTGGTTGAAAATTGTTTTGATTTGGGCTCTGATCAACGTATTTGTATATATTGCTATAATAAATTAAATGAAAACAAAATGCCTGCTAGAGCTGTTCATAATAATCTGGAGTTGGTAGACATTCCTTCTGAATTGATGGATTTAAATACCTATGAGTCTATTCTGATTCAATGTGTGCATCCTTTTCAGGCTATTGTTCGCATGGAGCCTAAGACAGGGAAATTGCCTCCTTCAGATTTACAGAGAGGATTAAAGGGAAGAGTTGTTTATTTGCCTCTAGATCGTAAGAAAAATATTGATACAATTGGTGTTGAAAAAGTAGAAGAGGAACCTCTGGTTATTCTAGTTAATGGTGTTCCGACAAAAAGTAAGAAAATCTGGCAAGAATTAGTGGATGTTAGGAAAGTCAAAAAGGCAACGTTGTATCTGGTAAAAAATAATCAGTACTATAAAAATGTGTATGTGAGAGAAGAGGAAACAACTGTACAAGACTACACTGATGTCTCTGCTGGACAAATAGAAAAAGTTGATGTCTCTAGAAGTGAAGAAATTTACGAACATTATAGTGTTCATCCACTGCATTCCAAAGAAGTAATGGGGAATGCTATTGACTTGTTTCAGATGAAAAAAGCCCAAGGAAGTCCCATTAGTGTATGGGAAGAAAGTTTAGAAGCTCGTTGTTTTCCACAGTTATTTCCAACAGGTGAAGGTGGACGATATGACGACCGACCTGTTCAAATTCCTGCATCTGAATACCGGACTTCAAGATTATATGCAGAAGATCCAAGGTTTCGGCAATGCATTCCATATTTGTTCCATCTACTGTTTGAGAGTGACTTGTCTGGACTTTCCTATGCAGTAAACCATATACTAAAAAGTGGAGCACATCTACAAAATGTTTCGGCAAGGGATTTTATGGATAAAGTCAAACTGCAAGACAGTGTTTTGGAATCTCAGCTAATTAATCTCATGGCATGTCAGCGTGGTACTAACGAGTATTGGTACCGTCGTCATGGGGAATTGAAATGTATGCTAAGAAACTTAGGAACTCCTACATGGTTCCTCACTCTTAGCTGTGCTGAGAATGCTTGGGAAGACTTACTTGAATTTCTACGAGAGGCAAATAAAAACATTGAAAATATTGAATACAAGACACCTGGAGAACTGTGCTCTTTGGATCCAGTTAATGTATGAAGGTATTTCAATCATAGGTTTGAAGCTATGATGTCTTTTATTACAAACAAAAAAAATCCTCTGCTTGGAGAGGTGTTGGATTTCTTTTGGAGAAAGGAGTATCAAGCAAGAGGTGCTCCTCATATACATATGCTGCTATGGATTAAAGATGCACCTAAATTTGGAACAGATTCAGATGAGAAAGTGATGAGTTTCATTGAGCAGTATTCTACATGTGCTGTTCCGAAAAGTACAGAAGAAAACAATTTAAGACACCAAGTTTTACGCTTTCAAAGTCATCGTTGTGGGAAATACTGTCGTCGAAAATACAAATCCAAGGACAAATTCTATACGAAATGTCGTTTTGCATTTCCACGTCCAGTAACATTGAAAGGAAGAGTGAACAATTTTGTGTCTTCTCTGCGACATACTGTGACAAGGAAATCACCCAAAAATACATACAACCTAAGAAGAAATGAGGAATCCAAATTTATAAATTACTACAACCCAGTCAATTTGGTCATGTGGAATGCTAACATGGATATTCAATATGTCGTTGACAACTCTATTGCTGTGGCTCGATATGTGACTTCTTACATCACAAAATCAGAAAACACGGAACTGAAGGAAATGTGGGAGGAAATTTCACATGAAAAGAGTCTAAGCAAGAAATTATACAGTTACAGTCTAAAGATGCTGTCGCAGCGAGAAATTGGAGCGTATGAATGTTCTGATCGGTTGTCATCAGCAAGTCTATATGCCAAATCTAGAACCATCATTTGGGTGAGTCTAGGTCTTGCTGCAACACGAAACCGAGTTTTGAAATCTGTATAAGAAATAGAGTATTTGGCGGAGAAAGAACCAGACAGTACAGATATTTTGAAGACAAACATGTTGGATACATACTATCCAAATAGAAGTACTCACCTTGAGAACGCTTGTCTCTATGAAGTTCTGCAAACCTACATTTTTAAAAAGAACGTCACAGAAGACATCAATAAAGGTGTATATGCTGTAATTGGATGTGAAGGCTGTCTAGTAAAACAAAGAAAAGGCCATTTGATTAATCATCGAAAATTGAGTTGTGATTCTCCAGACAAAAGGGAATTGTATTACTTAGCTCTTTTGCATCTCTTTAAGCCTTGGCGTAGAGAAGAGGAACTACTTGGAGATTTTCTTACTTATGAAGATTCGTTCAATGCAACCAAGGATACAATAGAATGTCCTGTTTTTTCAAATTATCTGCAATTGTTGAACGAGGAAATACACAAAGAAGCTACAATTGCAGCAGAGATTGCTAGAGACAGTTCTCAAGATAGTCAGAGTTCTGCTTCATTGAGTCAGGATCCACTAGGAGGACCAATTATACAAAATGAAGCTGCCACTGCCATGGATGAAGTTGAAAGAGCCATGGAACAAGCTCAGGAGGATGGAGTTGACTTAGAAGATTTGGAAAAAGAACTAAATGTTGAGCAGAGACAAATATATGATCAAGTCACACAACAAATTGAGCATGGTTTATCTCATGAGAAAAAAGAGTGCTCATGTACATCATTTGTACCTATCTGACTGTATGTGAGTGGAGAAGCAGGAACTGGGAAACGTTTCCTGATTAAAGCGATTGCAACATATTTGCAGAAAACAACGGAGTCATCGCTCTCTTGTGTTGTTACTGCTCCAACTGGGTTGGCAGCACACAACATTAAAGGGATTACTTTACATCGCTTATTGATGCTGCCAGTGGAGCATGATAAGAAATTACAATACCACAAGCTATCTGGAGAAGCTTGTTGTGAAGTTTCAAGAGTCCTAAAGAAAATGAAACTTCTTATCATTGATGAACTAAGCATGGTATCAAATGTAATGCTTGCTTTTGTCCATTTAAGAATGCAAGAAACTCTTAAAACAGACTATGATGTGTTATTTGGAGGCAAACACATCATTGTTTTTGGAGATCTACTGCAACTAACTCCAGTGAAAGGACAGCCAGTGTTTAAAATGCTTATGCATGAAGATACCAGGAAGTGCTTAGGAAGCATTGGAAATGTTAACATATGGCTAAATTTCAAATATGCAGAACTACTTCAAAATATGCGACAGGCAAAGGATGAAGATTATAAAAACATTCTACAAGATGTAAGAATTTGGAAACTAACGTAGCATAGCAAAGAAGCTTTACATGGACGATTAATTTCAAATTTGTTTCCAAAGGAAAATATTCTCCCAGAGAATATTTTTAAGAAAATTCCTGAAAACAAATCTGTCATATGCTTGATGCCAACTCTGCAAGAATGTTCAATCTTCAACATCAAAATGTTAAAGTTGGAAAATCAAGAAATTGTGAAACTGGAAGCTATTGATAAAATAGAACATGAAGGAGCAACTAATATTTTGTCAGAAAAGTTGAAATCAAAATTAGATTCTTTAGAGAAGACAATATCTAAAACTGCTGGTATGGAAAAGACTCTGTATGCATCTTTAAATTGTCGTATAATTTTACGACGTAATTTACATGTGGAAAGAGGTTTAGTAAATGGAGCAATGGGTCATGTTGTGCATTTTGTGAATTACCGAAATAGAGATGGAATTGAAATTATAAAAATTAAATTTGATGGTATTGAAGAAGTACAACAAAACAGTCGTTGTTCTGCTAGTTTTTTGGTAGTGAAAGATTTATATGTGCGCAGAAAAACGTTTCCTGTTTCTTTGGCATATGCAGTAACTATTCATAAATCTCAAGGTTTAAGTGTTGATAGTGCTTTGGTGAATATTGGAAATTCTGTGTTCAAGGAGGGTATGGCATATGTTGCTTTTTCTCAAGTCAGAACTTTATCTGGATTGTACTTGATTGATTTTGATGAGACAAAGATTAATGCAGATCTAAATTGTGTAAAAGAATATAATAGGTTAAGAAGAGAGTATGCTCCAAATTTACCTCAATATCCTCTGTTTGAAAAGCGTGTGGTAGGCCGAAAAAGAAGAAATGAGAAAAATTTTGTGAAGTTGTAGCAAAAAGAAAAAAAATAGATAAAACAGTAATTGTAAGCAGAAAGGAAATGGATTCAGTTAAAGATGTTGTTGGATTTCAATTTGAAAATAGTTCTGGTGTCAACTGCTATGCTAATGTAGTGGTTAATGTTTTTTTTTTCTCCAAACTGTAAAAGAACAGATTGCTGAAAATCGTGATCAAACACTTTGTTGTTTATTAAATTCTGTATAAGAGAAATGTAGCAGTGATAGAACAAAAATACAAAGTGTTTCTGAAATTCGAAAGGTTTTAGACATATGTTCTGGTCTAAATAAATTTTCACAGAATATTGAGCAAGATTGTCAGGAATTTCTAATGCATATGCTTGTTGTTTTGCAAGATGAAGGTGTAGATGTAGAAAATCTTTTTAGCCTTTCTTATGAATGGCAACATGACTGTGACAATTGCTCCTTTTCAAGCAGTACTACAGTAGACACTGAAAGATTTATATATTTGACTTTACCAGACTGCAAATCAGTGTCTTTTAATAATCTAGTTAGAGCAGCAAATCAAAACATGGTCTGTAGTCAATGTAAATCTGCAATGCTATCAATTTTATTTTTAAGAAGATATGGACAGTATGTTATTTTAATGTTCCAACGATGTAGACCTGATGGAACTAAATTGACAACATTAATTAAAAATTTTGTGGCTTCTCAATTATCAATTTCAGGAAGAACCTTTACAACTGCAGCAATTATTTACCATGATGGTCCTTCAACAACATCAGGACATTACACATGTTATTTAAAATGTCAAAAAGGTTGGAAGCTCTGTAATGATACTCAATTGACTTTCAAACAACGTTTGCCTTCTGACTTACTAAATTCTTACCTACTGTTCTCACAACCAACATTTTAGGGAAGGTAATTGGCCTATGAAGATTGCAGCAGTTAATATAACTTAGTTTGCGCTTCAAAATTACTTTCTGAATGAGAGTGATGAAGGTAATAAAAAACATGGAGTTCTCATAGAGATAGTATTTGTTTATCATATAGTGTGTGCTGTGAGTATTATAGAAATTATTTATAAAAAGTAAGCTAGAGGTGGAAGTAAAACTCTTGTTTCATAATGTAAAAGATGTTGGAGCTTTTCTTTCAGAAAGTCGGGTAAATGAGACATTAAGAATACTCTGGACTAATTTCCATAGAAAAGGACTTTCCATATACTATTTGGCCGCGTGGAAAAGTGTATGGATCAAAAGTGAGTTTAGATATGGTTTTTTAAATTTTACATTATTTAAGAAATTATTCAATGGTTTTTTTAAACACAATCATTTTGATTGTGTTTTTTTTTTGCCCGCTGTTATATGATGAGTACTATTGAAGTCACTGTTTTAAGTGAAATTCAATATATTCTGAGAACAGCAAAAATAAACCATTTAACATGATGTTGAAATTATTATTAAATATATATTACTTTCCCAATCTCTTATGCTCACTCACCTATTTCCACCCGCTATCACTCCTCTTAACTCACCCTCACTGGCCTTTTTTCACTCTCCCTCACCTCCCTTCCCATATTCCACTTTCCTCACTTATTCTTATTAACCACTCCTTCACTGCCCTTTCCCTCTCTCCCATTCACTACTTTCCAGCTGTCAGTCACTCTACTTCACTCCCCTTCTCATTGTTTTCTTTCTTTGTTTCCTCAATGATTCCCCTTCTCTCACTCACCTTATTACACTTCACTCACTCCTTCTCTCACTTCCTCTGTCCTCTCACATCCTCACTCTCTGTCTCTTAGCTTCAGTCTTTCGATCCTGTTACTCTCTCATTCCTCTTCCATCACCCACACTCCCTTACTTATCTTACTTTGTCTCTTGTATTCTAACATATATATTATAAATATTCTATTTTTTTGTCTTTCACAGATATAATTTTTAATGGAAATATGATATTAAATTTACATTACTTATAAGGTAAGTTTCATGTACAATATTTATTTTCACTATACTGTTTTCCATAACCTCACTACTCTTCTTTGATACTCCCACACCTCTGTTCCCTTATTGCGCTTGCCTCACTTATTCTGAATCCCCACGTTTACTCTCTTTTTTCACATTTTTCTCTTACACTCACCTTCTTTCAGGCCTTCTCCTTTATTTTCTTTCTTCTGTCTTCTCTTACTTCATTGTTTTATTTTTTTCCCTTCTTTTACTCTCCTTACTCCACTTCACTTACTCCTTCTCTTTCTTTCTCTGTCTTCTTACTTCTACACTCCCCTTCCCTCAATCTCTTTCTGTTAGCCTCATTCTCTCCATCCCCTTAGTCTCTCACTTCTCTTCTGTCAAGCTCACTGCGTATAACTCAGCTATACTCCCACACTCACCTTCTGTCAGACCTCCTTTAGTTTGCTTCCTCTCTCTTTCCTTCCTTTGCTCCTTCACTCTTTTCTCTTCCCTTACTTTCTTATTCCACTGTACTAACTCCTTCTCTTACTCCTTCTGTCCTCTTATTTGTACACTCCCTTTCCCTCATTCTCTCTCTGTTAGCCTCATTCTCTCTGTCCTCTTAGTCTCTCACTCCTTTTCTATCACACTCACTCCCTATAACTCAGCCATACTCCTACACTCACCTTCTTTCAGACCTTCTCCTTTACTTTCCTTCCTCTCTTTTCTCATCCTTCACTCCTTCACTCCTTCCCTCTTTTCCCTTCCCTTACTCCTCTTTCTGCAGTTCAGTAACTGCTTCTGTCAATCCCTCTGTCCTCTAACTTACTCACTCCCCTTTTCTCACTCTCTCTGTATTACCCCCATTCTCTCCGTCCTCTTAGTCTCTCACTCCTCTTCTATCATGCTCACTCCCTATTACTGAGCCATACTCTCACACTCATCTTCTTTCAGACCTTCTCCTTTACTTTCCTTCCTCTCTCTTCCCATCCTTCGCTCTTTCACTGTTTTCCCTTCCCTTACTCTCCTTAATCCACTTCACTAATTCCTTGTCTTACTCCCTCTATCCTCTTACTTCTACACTCCCCTTACCTCATTCTCTCTCTGTTAGCCTCATTCTCTCCGTCTCTTTAGTCTCTCACTCCTCTTCTGTCACGCTCACTCCCTATCACTTAGTTATACTCACACACTCACCTTCTTTCAATCCCCCTACGTCACTTCCCTTCCCCTCTCGTCCCTTTTTTTGCTCCCTCACTCATTTTCCTTTCCTCTCTCACTAAAATTAGGACTGGGGACGGCAGCGGTGGTTCTCTAATGCTCGAACAATGATCATAATACTTTGTTCCCCGTAACAAAGTAGGGCATCACAATGTTTGCATTTGATGGAGGCCTCATTAAAAACAGGCTGAATATTTGGGATCAGCTGCTCTGGTGGCCCCCTCACCGATGCAGTTGTTCCTCCAGTTGAAGTAGAGGCACCCTCTCTTGGAGCCTCTCGTGCCAGAGACCTGACACTCTCCCGCGCATAGTTCTGGGGGTGCCTCCTCTTGACGTACCAAATCATAGTAGAATCACCAAAACTGTACTTCCTTCTGGGGTCTCCTCTGGAAAGTACAGTATGGCAGATCTTGCACTCTACCTTTGGAGCATTACATTTCACTGTCTTCTGAAAGTACACAAAATGGCGGCGATAGTGTACATTAGAGAGAGACAGTGAGAGAAAGAAGGCATGAGATGAAAAAGAGATGTGAAATGCACATTGGAGAAAATATAGTGGGAGAAGGGAAGTAACTGTGAGTAAAGTTACTATGTAACACAGAAATGTTGCACTCTATACTATAAGTCTCACTTTATACCACAATCATTTCGCTACTATCTCATAAATTACAAATAGAATAATAAAAAATGTCTCAAACAATTTATAATTTCTAAATATAAATTTATTCTTCAGAATTTTCATAATTTAGAAGAACTTCTAACATTAACTGATCAGGAATCTCCTCGTCAGAAGTCTCCATACATGAGTCCTGGAACTCAATATAATCCGAACATTCGATTAATTCAGCATCCAAAGTCTCATCATTAAAATCCCCCATTCCGTCTCCTCTCAAAAAAAGGTCTTCTTCATGGATAGTGTGATCAACAGGATCATTCAAGACCTCAATAATACTCGCCCCAACAAAAGTCGCAGAAATTTCAAAATTAATATCAACGGCGTCCTCATTCAGATCCATATTCTTTTCAAATTTCTTGCTGTAAATTGCAGGAAAAAAAAATCAATTTAATTTATCGTTTTTAGTAATAGATAATATAAAACTAGCTTTATCAAGTATTAAATTCCCCTTACAAATTAACAACTCACCTTTTAGAAAGCAGTAGAAGAGATAGTACTGTGTAAATTTCACACCAGAAATAGAACACCAAAAATTCCTCACAAATGTACCTCAAAGAGTACTATCACAAAATGGCTGTGTTTCCCTCTCATTTTTCATGTATATTCATGTAGAAAACCAATGAAACTTCATCACACACAAATTCAAAACCAAAGAAACATTTTAATTGGTTGTAAATTTCAAAAGCTAATTGGCTCTTGGGTGTCTGTAAACATTCTAAATGGTCTGCATAGTCCGTCATCTATTGACTCTGAAGAACAGAGACACAAGATGTGAAAAATAAAAGTGGAAAACATTGATAGGGGGCAGGGTAGAGACACCCTGCCCCCCTTATGTTTTATCAGGGGGGCCTAGGAGGACTCCGAAGGGCAAAAAAGCGTTTTAGTTTTAAAAAAAAAATTTGCGGAGTAAGCTCAGGGTGCGCGCACATGGGCGCTTACCGGTACGCGTACCCTGAGCGCTCCACGGGGAAAACAGTGTAAAAAATTAGAGTAAAAAAAATTATTTCGAGTGCTGTTCCCTTACTCCGGTTCCCTCACTACCCTTCATTCCCTATCCTTCATTCCCCTTCCCCTTACTTTCATCCCCCAGTCACCTTCTCTTAGTACCTCTGCTTCAGTCCTGTTCCCCTCTGTTCCCTTCCTTGGCTCCCTCACTCATTGCCCTTCCCTCACTCACCTTACTCCGCTTCACTCACTCCTTCTGTCACTCCCTCTGTCCTGTCACATCCTCATTCTCCTTCCCTCACTCCCTCTGTCTTAGCCTCACTCCCTCTGTCCCCTCACTCTCTCAGTCGCCTTTCCTCATGCTCCTTCCCTTCAACTCTCCCACACTCCCTTACTTACGTTTCTTTGCTCCCTCACTCAGTCCCCTTTTCTCACTCTTTCCTTTATTCCCTCTGTCTCCTCACTCTCTCAGTCCCCTAGTCTCATTCTCACTTGCCTTTATCCACCCTCTATCACCCCTCTTTACTCATCCTCACTGCCGTTCTCTCACCCTCCCTCACTCCTGTTCCCTTACTCCGGTTCCCTCACTACCCCTCATTCCCTATCCTTCATTCCCCTTCCCTTTACATTCATCCCCCAGTCACCTTCTCTTAGTACCTCTGCTTCAGTCTTCTTCCCCTCTGTTCCCTTTCTTCGCTCCCTCACTCATTGCCCTTCCCTCACTCACCTTACTGCACTTCACTCACTCCTTCTCTCACTCCGTCTGTCCTTTCACATCCTCACTCCCCTTCCCTCACTCTCTGTCTTTTAACCTCACTCCCTCCGTCCCCTCACTCTCTCAGTCCCCTTTCCTCATGCTCACTCCCTTTAACTCTCCCACACTCCCTTACTTACCTTTCTTTGGTTCCTCTCTCAGTCCCCTTCTCTCACTCTTTCCTTAACTCCCTCTGTTTCCTCACTCTCTCACTCCCTAGTCTCACTCTCACTTGCCTTTATCCACCCTCTATCACCCCTCTTTACTCATCCTCACTGCCGTTCTGTCACCCACCCTCACTCCTGTTCCCTTACTCTGGTTCCCTCACTACCCCTCATTCCCTATCCTTCATTCCCCTTCCCCTTACTTTCATCCCCAGTCACCTTCTCTTACTACCTCTGCTTCAGTCCTGATCCCCTCTGTTACCTTCCTTCGCTCCCTCACTCATTGCCCTTCCCTCACTCACCTTACTCCACTTCACTCACTCCTTCTCTCACTACCTCTGTCCTCTCACATCCTCACTCCCCTTTCTTCACTCCCTCTCTCTTAGCCTCACTCCCTCTGTCCCCTCACTCTCTCACTCCCCTTCACTCACCCTCACTCATCTTCAAACACTGACTGTCATCAACTCACTCTCAATCAGTCCACCTTCCTTCTCCCTCACTCCCCTTGACTTACTCTCAGTCCCATTACTTTATCGTCTGTCACCCTCTTTCTCTCAATATCAATCCCCTTTTTTCACCTTGACGCCTTTCTTTCCGTCACTCCCTGTCACTCTCCTTCATTCTCTCCACTTCAACTCACTCTTGTTTACAACTCACCTTCTCTCACTCGTCTTCTGTCACTTGATCCCTCTATCACTTTCTCCCCTTCATTCACTCATTTTATTCATTCATTTATTCAGTACACATTCTCTGAAAAAAAGAATTGTAAAATATCTAAAGAATACAGCTCTTTTTTGAGAATTGGAGGTAGTTCTGAAAAGAACTTTTTTTTCTTCTTTTTTTAAATATTTTTTTTATACTTTTTTATAACGATTTTATATTTTTTTTGTATTTTTTTCAGGGGAAAAACAAAACCAGGGATACCAAAACTGCTCAACAGGAGCAAAAAAAAGTTGAAAAATTAGGGACGGGGAGGGCAGCGGTGTTCCTGTCTCTTCATAGCAATGATTTCAACGCTCTGCTCCCCATAACAGAGCAGTTCATCACAGTCCACGCATAGAAATGTTATGCCTGCAAAGACCGGCTGCACGTTAGGGACCATTCTTCCTCGTGAAGTTCCCGAAGCTGTTGCTCCACCAGTGGAGGTGCTGCCGCCATCTCTTGGTGCATTCCGTGCCAGGTCCCTGACACTCTCCCTGGCAAAATTATTTGGGTGTCTTCGCTGTACAGGCCTAATTAAAGTGGCATTTCTAAAGCTATATTTCCTATTAGGATTGCCTCTGGATAAAGTAGTGCCACATATTTTGCAGGTTACCTTAGCAGCATTAACCTTTTTTTTTTCCTTCAGGGATGGAATTTTTTTTCCAGATGAAGTGGTCCTTTACTTTGTGGTGAGGAGGGTCCTTAGGCAAAAAACCTTCAGAATCACTGCTGGATGACTCCCTTGCAGCCATTTGCTGTAGATCAGAAAACTTTCAGAAGCAGATAATGCACAGAACACCTCTTGCTCTCTCCAAGTACAAAGCAATAGTGAGAGAAATGGGTGGGGTTCTCAATATTTGGAAAAAAAAATGTTCTGAACCAATGAAAAGTGTTATTTCAAGGTCACATGGCTTGACGCGCTTACGCTACGTGCTCCGGAGCGCTTCCGGGGCGCTTACGCGGCACGTACGTGGGTGCTTCCTGGAGCGCTTCCGGGGGAGCTTACGTGGCGCGTAGCAGTGACGTTTTGCTCGTTTTTCAGGAATGCGTTTAAAGTTCAAATACGGGTCTTAAATATTATAAATAGTACTTTTATATATTATTATTTACTTTTAATACATAAATACATTTTTTGTCGATCGCGATAGGGCGCTCTCGCTGCGTGTACCGATGCGCGCGCCGGTACGCGTACCGTGAGCGCACCGGTGCACAAATAATAAAAAATAACATATATATGAAAAACATGTGAATAATAGTTTTTTGTAATTAGGAAATAATTAGAAAAAAATAAAAAAAATAATAGATATAATAATTTCCTATCATTAAAAAACAATACTTCACTTAAAAATTGTAGTTTTCAAACTCGTTAAAGTTACGAATTAGCTTTTTAAAAAACGTGCAAATTCACCGAAAAAACCATAGGTTTCACACACGTTATAGTTAGGAATTAGCTTTTAAAAAACCTTTGAAATTCACAGAAAAAAAACATAGGTTTCACACACGTTATAGTTAGCAATTAGCTTTTAAAAAACCTTTGAAATTCACTGAAAAAACCAGAGGTTTTACAATCGTTATAGTTAGGAATTAGCATTTAAAAAACCTTTGAAATTCACTGAAAAAACCATAGGTTTCACATTTGTTATAGTTAGGAATTAGCATTTAAAAACCTTTGAAATTCACTGAAAAAACCATAGGTTTCACACCAGTTATAGTTAGCTGAACATTTTACTCATACAAAACCATTGAAATTCCCACGTTATAGTTAGTTGGACTCACTATAACTCGCGCGCCCGATGTCATCAGTGATGTCACTGACCATGTCATGAATTATGTAATATGTGACATCATCAGCAGTGGATTGCGGGCGCGCGAGTTATAGTGAGTCCAACTAACTATAACGTGGGAATTTCAATGGTTTTGTATGAGTAAAATGTTCAGCTAACTATAACTGGTGTGAAACCTATGTTTTTTTCAGTTAATATATATATATATATATATATATATACATATATATTCACTGAAAAAACATAGGTTTCAGGCCTTATATAGTTAGGAATTAGCATATAAAAAACCATTGAAATTGCTCCTATATAGTTAGTTGTACTAACTATATTTGGAGCACCCGCAATCCACTGCTGATGATGTCACATATTACATCATTCATGACATGGTCAGTGACATCACTGATGACATCACCGATGACATCTCAAATGGCATCACTGATGACATCATCCAGTGACTGTGTTTTTCTGTAAAGTTTAAATATGTTTTACATATTGAAGAATGGGTGGATGTATAAGTGTCTGGATGAAGGATTTAGTAGGTGCGTGACTGACTGTATGAGTCAGTGATTAAATGTGTCTTACTGAATGCATAGGTTAGTGACTAAACTGTCTGAATGTGTGCATCAGTATGTCTGTTGTTGTGTAAGCTGCTGCATGTGTTGATCAGTAGCTATATGAGTGGCTATATAGGTTATTGATTGGTTGCCCAAGTATTTGTATGGGAGACTGAGTGTGTGTGTGGCTGGCTGGGAGGTGTGTGACTCTGTGCAGATCAATGTGTACTTGTATCAGTGATTGTATAAGAAAGTAAGTATGTGTTACTATATGTTTGAATAAGTAAGGTGTTGTGTGTATAACTGTATAGATGAGGAAATGGAAGTGTGATTGATTCTTTACATGACTGACTAGGTGTGTGAGTAACTCCATGGATGAGTGGCAGTGTGTGAGTGTCTGCATAGGTGTATGAGTGCATATGATAGTGTTGTATTGATGAGTGACTGTATGTATGAGAGATTGTATGGGTGAATGAGTGGATGTGTGTGTAGACCTAGGAATCAGTGAGTGCCTATGTAGTAACTGGTATTGGTTTGCCAATGGTTTCAAGAATGGTAGTCTGTATTTAACACTGGGTGTATCAAAGCTTATATTAGAGTGTGAGGAGGTGCATCGTATTATCACATGAATGATGTCATCAGTGATGTCAAATGAGATGTCATCAGTGATGTCATCAGTGATGTCACTGACCATGTCATGAAAGATGTAATATGTGACATCATCAGCAGTGGATTGCGGGTGCGCTAAATATAGTTAGTACAACTAACTATATAGGAGCAATTTCAATGGATTTTTATATGCTAATTCCTAACTATATAAGGCCTGAAACCTATGGTTTTTTCAGTGAATTTGCAAGGTTTTTAAATGCTAATTCCTAACTATATAAGGACTGACCCTATGTTTTTTTCCAGTGAATTTCAAAGGTTTTTTAAATGCTAATTCCTAATTAAATAAGGCCTGAAACCTATGTTTTTTTCAGTGAATTTGCAAGGTTTTTAAAATGCTAATTCTATTAGCGGATAACGTTTAAATATGTTAATATCCTTGTGGGACCACCTGAGCAGCCCTAGGGATCCGATTTTTGGACCGGAGCAAGATGCTCTCTGATTGTGCCGTATTTCTTGCCTTCTGCCCCCCTGATTGTGCCGTATTTCTTGCTTCTGCCCCCCTGATTGTGACATATTTTTTGGCTTCTACCCCCCTGATTGTGCCGTATTTCTTGCCTTCTGCACCCTGATTGTGCCATATTTCTTGCCTTCTGCACCCTGACTGTGCCGTATTTCTTGCCTTCTGCTCCCTGATTGTGCCGTATTTGTTGCCTTCTGCCCACTAATTGTGTCGTTTTTTCTTGCCTTCTGCTCCTTGATTGTGCCGTTTGTCGGGCCTTCTGTCCCCTGATTGTGCCGTTTTTTGTGCCCCTGCCCACCTGATTGTATTATCTTTGCCAGTGTTTGTTCGCTGCTGGTATTGCCTTTGCCTGTGTTTCTTTGCTGCTGTTATTGTCTTTGCCAGTGTTTCTTTGCTGCCGTTATTGTCTTTGCCAGTGTTTGTTTGCTGCCGTTATTGTCTTTGCCAGTGCTTGTTCGCTGCTGGTATTATCTTTGCCAGAGCTGTGTGAGCTGTGAGAGCTGTGTGGGCTGTGAGAGCTGTGTGGGCTGTGAGAGTGTGGGCTGTGTGGGCTGTGAGAGCTGTGAGAGCTGTGTGGGCTGTGAGAGCTGTGTGGGCTGTGAGAGCTGTGTGGGCTGTGAGAGCTGTGTGGTCTGTGAGAGCTGTGTGGTCTGTGAGAGCTGTGTGGGCTCTGTGGGCTCTGTGGGCTGTGAGAGCTGTGTGGGCTGTGTGGGCTGTGAGAGCTGTGAGGGCTGTGAGGGCTGTGTGGGCTGTGAGAGCTGTGTGGGCTGTGAGCTGTGTGGGCTGTGAGGGCTGTGAGTGCTGTGTGGGCTGTGAGGGCTGTGAGGCCTGTGAGAGCTGTGTGTGCTGTGAGAGCTGTGTGGGCTGTGAGAGCTGTGAGAGCTCTGTGGGGTGTGAGCTGTGTGGGCTGTGAGGGCTATGTGGGCTGTGAGGGCTGTGTGGGCTGTGAGAGCTGTGTGGGCTGTGAGAGCTGTGTGGGCTGTGAGGGCTGTGTGGGCTGTGAGAGCTCTGTGGGCTGTGAGAGCTGTGTGGGCTGTGAAAGCTGTGTGGGCTGTGAAAGCTGTGTGGGCTGTGGGAGTGCGGGCTGTGTGGGCTGTGTGGGCTGTGTGGGCTGTGTGGGCTGTGTGGGCTGTGAGAGCTGTGAGAGCTGTGAGAGCTGTGAGGGCTGTGAGGCCTGTGAGAGCTGTGTGGACTGTGAGAGCTGTGTGGGCTGTGAGAGCTGTATGGGCTGTGAGAGCTATGAGAGCTGTGTGGGATGTTAGCTGTGTGAGCTGTGAGGGCTGTGAGGGCTGTGAGGGCTGTGTGGGCTGTGAGGGCTGTGTGAGCTGTGAGGGCTGTGTGAGCTGTGAGAGCTGTGTGGGCTGTGAGAGCTGTGTGGGCTGTGAGAGCTGTGTGGGCTGTGAGAGCTGTGTGGGCTGTGAGAGCTGTGTGGGCTGTGAGAGCTGTGTGGGCTGTGAGAGCTGTGTGGGCTGTGAGAGCTGTGTGGGCTGTGAGAGCTGTGTGGGCTGTGAGAGCTGTGTGGGCTGTGAGTGTGGGCTGTGTGGGCTGTGAGAGCTGTGAGAGCTGCGTGGGCTTTGAGAGCTGTGTGGGCTGTGAGAGCTGTGTGGGCTGTGAGAGCTGTGAGAGCTGTGAGAGCTGTGTGGGCTGTGAGAGCTGTGTGGGCTGTGAGAGCTGTGTGGGCTGTGTGGGCTGTGAGGGCTGTGAGGGCTGTGAGAGCTGTGTGGGCTGTGAGAGCTGTGTTGGCTGTGAGAGCTGTGTGGGCTGTGAGAGCTGAGTGGGCTGTGAGACCTGTGTGGGCAGTGAGAGCTGTGTAGGCTGTGAGCTCTGCTTCTTTTGTGTCTCGGTCTACCTAGCACAAGATGAATGCCAACACTTCCTGGTTAGAAGTGTTGACAGCCAATGAGCATGCTGCCTTCCTGTGAAATGCATGCTGATTGGCTGCCACTGTCTGTCAACACTCCAAACCAGGAAGTGTTGGCAGCCATCTTGTGCCTCGGTAGAACCAAGGCACAAGAAAGCAGTGAAACAAAGGGGCAAAACACGCAAAGGGGGCAGGGTAGAAGCACCCTGACCCCCTAAGCCTGCTCAGGGGGTCCCACAAGGCCCCCCAAGCCCCCCCAAACAACAATTTCTGAAAAACCGCAAGGGTACGCGCACCGTACGCACACTGTACGCGGACGGTACGCGCACGGTGCGCGTACGGTGCGCGTACCCTCGCGATTTTTTTAAACAAAAATACAAAATTTTGGCCTGGGGGGGGGCTTGTGGGGCCCCCTGAGCAGGCCTAGGGGGTCAGGGTGCTTCTACCCTGCCCCCTTTTTGAGTTCTACACGTTTGTTTTTCTGCTTTCCTGTGCCTCAGTCTACCGAGGCACAAGATGGCTGCCAACAATTTCTGTTTTGGAAAGTTCATAGACAGTAGCAGCCAATCAGCATGCAGCTCATACTCGGGAAGGTACAGAGTACTGTACGCTTACAGTGCACTCACGTGTGCCACCTATAGATATATAATTTGAACAAATTTGATTTTCTCAACAACTACTGGAGGGATTTTCACCAAATATACAAAAGGCACTTCTACATACCAGGCTCTACCATTTTGCCAAGTTTGCAGTAATTCCATTCAGCCGTTCGGGCTGTAGCTGTGTCTAAAGGTCCTATGGAAAATTGCATTGGACTCAATTTCACATTCAATTTTCTCAAAAACTACTGGAGGGATTTACACCAAACATACAAAAGGCACTGCTGCATACCGGTCCCTACCATTTTGCCAAATCTGGTGTAATTCCGTTCAGCCGTTCGAGCTGTAGCCTTGTCAGAATGTCCCTATGGAAATTAGCATGGGGAAAACACGTTTTGGGACCCCCTTTTTTCTCGGTCCCCGCTTGACGAATCCCCCCGAAACTTTCAGGGAAGGAGCGGAGCGCAGCGAGGCAAATTTAAGGAAATTAAGGAAAATTACAGGCAGATCCCTCAATCGGCACCAAAGTTATTCCCAATAGAATGTTCGCGATTTCCTATGGTAACTAGGTCCTAACTATATATACCTACTGGCGACCGCCAGTAGGCAATATATAATCGGTAACTCCTTCAAGGAGACAGATTATGGCAGACAGTGGGGTGCAGGACCCCATCTATTTCAAAACAGCATGACACGTTACGGCGAGTGTGCCTTTTACAAAAGCAAATGACTTGGGGGCTCTTTTACACGTTAATATGCATGCTGTCTCGCTCTCATTGGAGGCAACATTATGGCACTCTGAGAAGACTGCATGTCTCAGAATACCCTACCCATACTTCTCCTGGGAATGCTGTTATTTACAATATTATCTTAGTTTCAGCCCTTTGAATTATTGTAAGCTGTTATCCTCCAGTGAGTACGGGCTGTATTTATTTCACATCCAGTCGTTTACAGAGTTCTCTGTACGCCACTCAATCGTTGTGTTTGCCCCATAAGTCACTTTTAAAATGCAGTGGTATTCTTCCAACCCCTACATCCAGACACATAACGCCACACACACACACACACACACACACACACACACACACACATACACAAATACATATATATATATGTCAATAGATTTGGTAATGATCTGAACAGAATATATTGTTGTTCTGACAGGAGACGTGGGCCCAATTCTATTACACGCTATAACATCTATTAATGTGACCAAATGGGACTTTCCAAAGAAAATGGAATGGCAAATCTTACATAAAATGTGTTATTTTAATTTGTCTGTCTCGACCCCAGCAATGAGGTTGGAATTTGGTTTGACAAGCTCCTATGTGCAAGGATTAGCCAGCATGATTTCGGCGGGGCGATCAGCTTAACAGTGAAGAAGATTCCATGAGCGGTTTCATGAATTGTGAAGTATTTGTCTCAGACCCGAGTAAATATTCCTTTTCCAGAGAGTTTACCTCGATCTCCAGGAAGATGACTTGAGCTCCCTTTCTCCGGGCACTGCTAGCACTATTAGTTATTAGAGAGATCTCGCGTATTGTACACTAAAGAAAAGTTTGGAGGTGGTAACTTTATCTTGCCGCCTCAAGGTAGCCCTGAAGTACTTCTTAAATAATTTCTTTATATTATTTAAAATTCATTTGCTCTCTTTAAATGAGCTAACGGCAAATAGGTCCTTTTCAGGGAAAATGGGGAACGATTGTAAAATGTGTAACTCGGGCATCCAGGATCTTAATCATCTTCTCTTTGTTTGTCCTGCATTGTTACTTCTGCACCACCACCTTTTACAGGCAAGGTTTTAAAAGAATAATTTTAATTCTGTAGAAGCGGCACGAGATTTTCTCCTGAATCCCAAAAAATTAAGTGATTTGTACAAACGTTTTTAAATTTTTTAAAGGCTTTAAGAATTTTATTAATCTGGATTTAAGATTGCGGTGAGTGGGCTGAGAACTTTTTAGCAGCTCTTAATGGAGTAATTTGCACATAAGTTTAATATTTTAGAGCTTTATGAACTTATTCCAATTCATATTCATGTGGCTGCTACAGAAATGAGATAATGTGTACGTATGTTTTATAATCCTTATGTTTATTCTTCTATTCCTTTGAAATCGTAATTTTAAAGCATGCTATTTATTACATTGGTTTGATTATATGTGGACCTCTTTTGAGCTCCATATCATAATTAATTAATTGAATTGACATGAGACGTAGCTCTGTGAACCGCTACGGTCTTGGCCATGTTGGGGCTACAAGAATGATACAACATGGTTCTCCTCTCATCTTTTTTTTAAGCAATCTGGGAATTAGAGAAAGGCGGAAATTCATAACCAAATATTTTTGTCCAGTCTATCTGCAAAGCATTCACTCACGAACCTCACCAAGGGTATCTGTTGGCAGAGTTGACACTTGGGATTAGATGTCACAAACAAGTTCAGGTATGTGCTTCCCCGTATCTGAAAAATTATGTTTAGTTGACATTGGTCTAATTCCCATTTGTGGCAGTCACTGGTTGTACTGCTGGGAATGTCTGTCCACTGATTGTCCATTCCAGAAACATGTTCCACTTTTAACTTTATCTGATGAAGCATAATGCTTTTCCGTATCTGTTGGTCTTCCATTGACAACAGACGCAACCTTTCTGTCCCCTGTTTGTTCAGATAAAACCTTGTGGTCATACTGTCTGTACGAACAAGCACTGATTAATTCCTTATCCTTGGAAGAAAGGATTGAAGTACTAGTGCAACTGCCCTTCAATCCATAAGGGGAAACATCCTTTACAACGCAACTTTTACAACACAGTGCTTTTACATCGCAACTTTTACAACGCAAACCATTACAACGCATTGCGCCGGGGGGGCGCTCTAGGATAGGGCTGCTGTCTGCTTACCGGGCGGTTTGCTGTTAGCCACCACTGCTGGGGCACTTTCACCGGACTTTGGCAGGCGCGGCCCCCGCTCCACGGGCGTGCCGTTGTTCTGGTCTGCACCGCTGCGGGACTGCGAGGCAGGGACTGGACACACCTGCAGCCTCTTCCCGCAGCGGCTACGCCCTCCTGCCTGGCTTCCTATAACTTTTCGCGGCACCCGCTACGCGGGTGCCACTCATTGCTGTCTGCTTACCGGGCTGTTTGCTGTTAGCCACCACTGCTGGGGCACTTTCACCGGACTTTGGCAGGCACGGCCCCCGCTCCACGGGCGTGCCGTTGTTCCTGTCTGCACCGCTGCGGGACTGCGAGGCAGGGACTGGACACACCTGCAGCCTCTTCCCGCAGCGGCTACGCCCACCTACCTCGGAGGTTTAAAACTAGCCCGCTCACTCCGCGACGCGGGACGGAGAGCGGGGTGAAGCCCGGGCAAAGGGCGGGCCGTTTGAGGCCGTTAGAGGACGGTAGAGACCGGGACCGGGCCACCACCCCCCTGGTCCATCTCTGAGGATGTCCACGAGGGAAACAAGGAGCAAAACTGCGTTGGCAGCAACGGGAGCGGCCAAAGGTACTTTGGACAACTACTTTGTAAAAGCGGGGTCATTACTGATTGATGAAATTACTATATTAGAGAGGCGTATATCGCAGGAAATAGATTTGGTGAGGAGATCCTCTATGGGCCCCCTGGCCCAGGCCAAGACCCCGGATACAAGATATGAGCGTACCGATATTACTGAGTGCAACAACGGGGGAAGCAGTAGTATAGACAATACCCCGAATTTAGATTTGACCAACTCTATCTCTCACATTAGCACAAAGGACCTTAGTGACCTTGGCGATCTGAGTTTGTTAAATCTACCATTGGCCCAAACCCACCCTATCTTACCATCTCCCCTTGAATGCGCTCCTGATGCGGGTAACACCAATGGTGGAGATAGCAATGCGCTACAGGGTGCGAGGGAAGGAGCGATCCCAAAACAGAAAAAAGGGGCCCAAAACAAAGGGGGAAGGAAGCCAAAGATCCAGAAACCCATCTCTACCCTGGAGGCTGATAGTCCTGATAGTTCGGGATTGAGTACGACGGGATGTTGACTATTAATAGAGATGAGGCCCTATCCATTGAGACTCCACACGTAGAGATTACAGAACATGGTAATATGAAACCCTTCGAGATCTCAGATGAAGATATCACCCTGGCCGACATAGGTACTCTTCTGAGGGCCCTATTAAGTCCCCTGGAAGCTCGCCTAATCAAGATCGAAGCTAGGCTAGTGAATATTGAGAAATCTACGGTGCAACTAGCCAACAGCCTGAAAGTAAACAATAAAGCTGATAGCAATGGTGAAAGAGAGGGGGCCGAGGCAAAGAACAAGAGGGGTACTTTAGCTTCCACCAAGGTGCTCAACAGAGCAGCACCCCCGGCCCGACAGGCCAAACCAACCCCCATCAAAAACACTACCACGCAGCTCGGAGCCAATATTCCCATCCCCAAACAGTTCCCGGCCCGACCCCCACACACATCCCCACCGCAATCGAAGCCCACACAGCCAAAGGTTAATTCCTCTGTTCCCAACCAGCCTCAGAAAGTAGTAGTACCAACAGATGAGGCACCAGTCAAAGCTAATAAGGCAAGGGCAGTGAACCTGCCACCGGAGGTGAGCCCTTATACAGTAATTTTAGCAGGCGTCCCAGAGTTAAAAGCAACCTTTAAAGAATCCACTGCCTCTCTAAAGAACAAGGTGGTAAGTTAGCTATCTATCTACAGACCACTTCCACAAGGTGGGAGGTAGAGAGATGGGATGGCCTACAGGAGAGGGTGGGCAGGTGGGATGCAAGACCGAGAGGAGACTTTCACCACCCTAGAATCCAATACCAATCGTATTCTACATTAAACAACGGGGAGGAGGGCTGGGAAACTTGTTATGGGAGGAGGGGTGACTGGAGAGGTAGAGAGAGAGGAGATTGCCGCCGCCCCAGAGCTCACTACCCCACATTCTTCCCGACATCAAATAGGTACTCCCACTTAGATATGGTGGATTGACAGTTTATGTGCGTTGGCAGCAATCAGTACTGCCACCCACGGGTGGGCGAGGAATTAGACATCATACCTCCTAGACCCACCACTGTTTTGATGACAGAGCTCGGGCAGCCCGAAGCAATATTGTACAGCTCGGAAGACAACCAGGCCAATCCTGACCTGCCTCTTCCCACTGTAATGGTACCAGGAGAAGCACACGGAGACCTGGATACAAAAACAAGGTCCCAGGGCAGTGAAAATGAGAACTATCACTCCCCAGTCCCAGCTTCCAACCCAGGTTTGCCACCTCTGAAAATAATATCTTGGAATGTGGCTGGCCTGGGCAACAAGCTCGAACTCCAGGAATTGATTGCTTTCATCAATTCCAAAGATATGTGTTTGCTCCAAAAAACCTGGGCAAGGGACGAGTACTCCTGTCAGGGTTTCGCGGCATTCTCCATCCCTGTGAAATGGGGGGGTAGGGGCCGCCCCTCCGGAGGCCTCCCAACCTTGGTGGCTACCCACCTGGGTTGTCAAGCCACCCGCCTTCCCTTGCCTTATGAAGACATATTAGCGGTGTTATTGGAATGGCCAAGCTCCCTTAGATTAGCTGTAATAAATGTATACTCTAGGCCTGTAAACATAGGACGAGAATCAGCCACCATCGAGGAATTGTCAAATTTCCTTAATGAAATTCCTAAGGGGACTGCATACGTGGTAGGTGGGGACCTAAATTCACATTTTGAGCCCCTACCAGGTCTCTTGGATGGGTCCTCCTTGGAAGAGGACGCAAGGTGGTCAGTACCCCCCACGGCGGCTCCGCCGGCCAGAGCATGGACGCCCCTCGCCCTACAGATTACCGCTCTGACTCTTAAATACGGTCTCAGAGCGTGTAACGGGCGCATCAAATCTGATATCCCCAGTAAATACACCTTCAATAGACCAGGCAGGGAGTCTAGATTGGATTATGTTCTAGTTCAATTGTCCTCGTGGTCGCATATTACTGATTTCAAGGTAATAGATAGAACGGACAGCAACCATAACGCCCTTGAGTTGGTCTATACCCTCCCTGGCAAGGAGGGTTCGGACCAAACTACGAGAGCTACAAACACAGGGCTTTCACTTGAAAATAATAGAAGAAGAATAAGGTGGGAAAAATTAGTGTCTGGCAGAGAGAATTTTCCCAAACTTTATGCTAGACTTATTCTGACACTGGAAAAAGTGAGCATCTTAAGTGAGGACCCCAGCACAATGGAAACCCGCAAATTACTAGGTATGGCACATGAGGAACTTATTCAGACTCTGGCCACAGATCTCTTTTCCATGGGACAAACCAAAGGTGGTGGACCTTGTCGTAATACATGGTATAACGCCACATGCCGCAAGGCGAAGGGGGATCTCTTGACTAGTATCAAGAAGGGTAAAGGAAGACAGGAGATACAGGCCAAAATAAGGGAATATAAGAAACTGGTCACCCAGGCCAAGATTGAATGGGACCAAGATAAATGGGAGAAACTCTCAAATTCTTTAGCGATCAGGGACTACCGTAAGTTCTGGGGAATTGTCAATACGGGATCTGAGCACCTGGCCTCGGCAATGGAACCAAATATTGCACCCAGGGTATGGAATGAGCACTTTCAGTCCCTCTATACAGAGGAAACTGGAGCTATATGCTATCCTTCCCTTGATAACACTACTTATCCTGAGGGTTACCCCTTTACAGAAGAGGAGGTATGAGTTGCTATTGCACGCCTATCGTCAGGCAAGGCTCCAGGGTTGGATGGCCTCCCTGGTGACCTTTTTAAACAAGAACCTGACGTTTGGGCCCCTTATTTGTTCACAATATTTAATGCCATCCTAAAGGGCATGGAGGTCCCAAATACTTGGCTGGGTGCAGAGGTAGTTCCGATATTTAAGAAGGGCTCGCCTCTGCTCCCAGCCAACTATAGGCCCATCAGCCTAATAGATGTTTCCCAGAAGCTTTTCGGTAGGCTCATCCTGGATCGCCTCAAGAACTGGCTTGAGGAAACTGCCACTCTGAGTCCTTATCAGGCGGGATTCAGGAGGGGGGTGTCCACAACTGATCAGATATTCCGCCTGAATCTCATTTATTGGAGAACTGCGCTAATCGAGGGCGGCAGCTTGTACACAGTCTTTGTGGACTTGCGAGCCGCCTTCGATTTGGTGCCAAGATCTAAGTTGTGGAATGTCCTGGCTGATCTAGGTGTTCCGCTAGACATTCTCGCCATTCTGATGAAACTGCATCAGAATAACTTCGCCCGTGTCAGATGTGGTAGAAATGGCAATTTAACTGAAAGATTCCCCGTTGACAGGGGGGTGAGACAGGGCTGTGTGCTTGCACCGACCCTGTTCTAGCTCTTTGTGAACGGGGTAATCACCCATCTGTCTAGGATTAATGACATTGACGCCCCCAAATTGAACGGCAGCAGGGTGCCCGCAATTATGTTTGCGGATGATACCCTGCTGTTGTCGAAATCCCCCATGGGAATACAACGTGTACTGGATGGGTTTCTGGAATTCTGCACAGAGAGGGGTCTTGAGATTAATGTCACTAAAACAAAATATATGATCTTAAACCCTACCCCATCATCACGTCCCAATCCCTCGCTAGGTCTAGCGCGGCTAGAGAGGGTATCTACATTTGAGTATTTGGGAGTAACCCTCAATGAGAACATGACCTGGGGTACACAACAGAATAGGGCAAATATGAAATTGGTCCAGATAACGGGTGGTATCTCTAGGATGGCGAATACATCATCATATCGTCCATTTGGTCCTGTCATCCAGATCTACAAATCCCAGGCAAGGGGGGCAGTCACCTATGGGGGTGAGTTGTGGGGCCATACCTCTGCCAAAAACCTAACAAGCACGGAAAATAAATTCATTAGGCAGTTGGCAGCTCTCCCACCAAGTACCCCGTAACTCCCACTGAGAATGGATTTGGGTATCAGGCCAATTGCAGAAGAACTGGGTCTTAAACCACTAACTTTCTGGCAACGTTTATGGAGCAGCCAAGATCTTATCAACTACAGAATGGAGCTCCAGGAGTTCCTAACTTTACCAAAAGCCTCCAACATCCCATGGCTTGGATACATAAAAAGTTCCTGTGAGGGCCTGGACCTACCGGAGCTTTGGACTGATCCGGTAAATGCAAGCACCAGGATTCCACGCAAGGTATTGTCAAAAGTCTATTACGACCGAAAGTTGGCCAATATCTTGAACACAATGCGTGAGGGATCCCTAACAAACTCATTTATTCAAAGCAAAGACTTCTATTTACTGGAATGTGTTCTGGATGGTATAACTCCGGTGCTGACCAGAAAGCTATTTCTCCAATGGAGATACGGCACACTTCCCCTTAGAACATTTACTAGCTCCTGGTCTTCTCCCCCGACCACCGAGTACTGCCCGGCATGTGCGCATTTTAAAGAAAATGATCTACATGTGGTCTTCTTTTGCAAAGCTTACAAAAGAATCAGAAGACATTGGCTAATCCCCCTTTTTAAAAATCTGGGCTTCAGACAGTTCCTTCCTGCGTACAGAATTTTAAAAACTGATGTCTCCCCCCAATCGTGATCGCAGTGGCAAAGTACCTAACAGCAATGTGGTTCACTCGCAATCTCTTTTTGAAGACGGAATTGGCTTTTTAAACAAACTTAATCTCATTACTGATTTTTAATCTTATTTTAATGATGAATTGATTAATGTGTAGCAGCGTAACCTTACAAACAATGTTTTTATTGATTTGTGAAATGATTTGATTGATTGCATATCTTTGATAATCTATAGATCGAAATAAAGATTGAAAATGAATAGATGTAATTTACTATCCAACACCTTCCCTACTATCCACGGGGACTGGAGTTGGAATAGTAAATTAAACTATTCACTATCCAGCACCCCAAAGCGCTATGCGGTGTAATGGCATGCGTTGTAAAAACTGCGTTGTAAAGGCATGCGTGGTAAAAGCATGCGTTGTAATGTCATCCATCCATAAGATGTATATGCAACTCGGATTCCTGGTGTGACCATTTAAAAAAGAATCTGAATAGAAGGCCATGTTGCATTGATTGTAAAGAACTTCTACGACTTCTTTTTGCAGGAGAAAAAGAATCTCCAACTTTGCCAGTGTTGATGCAACATCCTTTGAGGTGGATTTTGAGGAGATTTTTTTAACAAATCGAAAGGGTGTGATCAGCTTGAATAAGAACCAGCATACATTGTTCTGTGGTAATAGATCTCCAGCTGTTTAAGAAACTGGAAAGTCCTCCACCCACCTGATGCAGGGGAGGAATGGTGACTGGTGCCGGTGAGGTTTCACTGATGCCTGGAGGAGTCCTGTCCTCTACCTGACTGCAAAGGTTTTTTATGTGGGGGCTTTCTGGAATAAGCTGTAGGTGGCAGTTCTCTGTACTGCTACTGTTTATAATGTTGGTTGTACCCCTGGTTAAGAGTATGGCGGATACCAGTATAACTAAAGGTTAAGAGTATGGTTGATACCAGTATAACTAAAGGTTTTATCAATATGAAAACTGCTGCCTTCCTCTAGCGCCTTCAAAAGGTTGAAAACTGTGCTGCTGTAGCACACTCAAAGATCTTGCAGTCTCAGTATTAGACTTTATAGACTGGAGGGTGTCTACATGCAGGCCCAGCTCCAGAATTTGGGATCAGGGAGGGCCATGAAGAAGCATGGGTTGGCTATAAAGATGGGTTGCGTTGTTCAGAGTCTCCCAGGTTTCTGTTAGCTCGGTCTGAGCATGCCAGACAGTCTTGTATGGATGTGAGCTGTGTACCATACTTACTGTTGGCTTCTGTTTACTCATATTAGCTGTGTATTTCTAGAGGTTTACACCTATGGGCTTGATCTCTTCTGCTCTCTCTGCCTCACCTCTCCCGTTCTCTCTCATCTTCTCTCTTGACTTCACCCTCCTTTGTCTCCACTTCTCCCTGTTCCGCTCACCTCACCCTCTACTTCCTCCCACCTCACTCTCTTCTCCTTATCCTACTCTCTCTCCACCTTGACTGCACCCTTCTCTTTCTTCACTTCGCCATATATTTCTCTTACCTCATCTGTCTCTATTTCTGCCTTATCCTTCTTTCATTCTCCTGACCTCACCATCCTCTCACCGTAATTCAACATACTGCCACTCCACTTCACCTTTCTATTTCCACCTCACCCTTCTCTCTCTTCCTCGCCCTTCTCTCTCTACCTCACCCTCCTCTCACTTTTGCTCACCCTCCTGTCTTTCCAAGTTCCTCTCCTTCTCTCCCACTCACCGTCCTCATGTTTTTACACTCTCCTGCCTTAGCCTTTTCCTTATTACCCTCCTGTCACTCTGCTTCACATTCCCCTCTCTTCACCTCACCCTTCTCTCTCTCTCTCTCTCCCCCGCACCCTGAACTCTCCAACACATCCTCTTCTGTCAGCCTCTACAAAGACATAGGGTTATGCATATTTTAACTAAATCAGTGAGGTAACAATTGGAAGAGCAATCGAAGATGGCAACTTGAGCATCAAAACCAAACAAGACATTAAATATGCCCCTGTTTCTACCCCTATCTGCCCACTGTACCACGAGTACATCTTCTGAGGTTGATGACTGGACTTGTGATTTGGTGGCTATTTTCTCAACCACTATTTTGCTGTTCATCGTTTGAGCAGAATGTATTTGAAGGGGAACAAAGGGGAAACGTGCAGCTCATGTAAGTGCCTTAAATTGAATTTTCTCTCCTAAACAGTGACTGGCATGCTTTGTCATCTTTAACATTCTCCTGCCTTCAGTCTGTATCCACCACACCCATCACCCACTCCTTACCAATCATCCTCTGGGTCAATCAATCTCTCCCTTTTCTTGCTCTACCTCTGTTCTTCAGTCTCTTCACAGTCCTTCTCAGGCCCCTCCCCTGCCACTTATCATTTGCTCATGACCCTCCTACGTGAGCCCGATTTAATCGAGGAAGAAGACTACACGCTGTCCTTTCTTATCCAAGGATTCCTAAAGAGAAAAGGGACTGGTTTATCAAACATTTCGAACGGATAATAAAATCTGCGGTGCTCATATCGATCCCAACAAGCGATTAGATATCATATCGGACCAGGGAGTTTTTTTTTCCCTTTTCACAAAAGGTATAATCACAAGAGAAGATTGCTCAAATTAAAGAATAATACATTAATGCAACATCTGTGACTTACACCTACTGCAATAATAAGTTTGCGGGAGTGTCGTGTCCTCGTTGTGGGCACCACACAGGACAACGACCCACAGGACACAGGTTGGTACAATCACGTTTCTTTATTGACTTCTTAGTTACAGCTGGTCGTGCCCACGTCCGTCCCCTTGGTCGCCCTGGTCTAGTCTGTCCTCTTCCTGTCCCCTGACCGGATGTCGTGTCTGGTGACCTGGTCACCTCCCTCATGACCCACAGGGTCCTAGTGTCCTGTCCTCAGTCCCTGCTTGCCAGGTCGCCACTTCTCCCCCTTTGTTGTAAACAAATATTCATGATGTTACTGTCCTGACCATTTCCGCCCCTTCAGTCCTTGACTGCATTTGCTTGATGTGGTGATGACGAGAGAGAGAGAGAGAGAGAGAGAGAGAGAGAGATGTCTTGTCCGTCTCGTCGATCCTTCTCCCCAGTCTCTGCTTCCTACTTCTTTCTATGTAGTTTCTTTGTTTCCTTGCTCTCTTTCTTTGATTGTCCATATCTGCCGTCAGCTTTGTTCCTGCTTTTCTGTTGTCCTCCATCTGCTCTCAGTGCGCCAACCGTTCTTTTTCTTCGTCGTTGCTTTCCCCTTTTTGCTTTGTTTCTGTTCTTCCATGGTCCTCCTTCTGCTCCCTTTTTGTCGGTCTCTCGTCGTCTTGATCGTTGTTCTCGGCCCTCTGTTTTGCTTCGCGTTCCTTTCTTTCTACCGCCGCCTTTTGTTGTATTTGTTCCTTCAATCACTCTTTTTTGTTCTCTTCCTCTGTCTTTCTTCCCTGAGTCTTCTCTTTGCTTGTTCTCAGCAGGTCTATTATTTTTGTTATATATCATCGTTATAAGGCCCATCATTTTCGCTGTGCTGTTGCTCATCAGGCATGGCCCTGGGACCTCGCCTTGTAGAACATGAATCTCTTCTCTTTTTATTCTGTCCTCGTATCTCAGTTCCTCTGTGAATTTTCCCCAGTTTGTTATTTCTTTACTTGCCCCCCAGGTAAAAACCTTTACTTGGGACGCTCTCAGGGCCGGCTTTACTTCCATTCTCTCGTATTCCGATATACACATGACATTGCATGTTGCACCACTGTCCAGTATAAAGTCTGTTTCATGCTCTCCTACTCTTATCTTTGCTTGGTCCATCTTTCTTCTGGTGCTTCTGTCTGCTGGCTGTGTTGCCTCTCCTGCTTCTTCTTCCTCGCTCCGCTCGATGCGCACCTCCGACATGTGGTATAATCTTTCCACTTTCACTTCTTCCTCTTCTTCGCCTGACCCTCGTGATGAACTTCTCCTTTCATTGTCGATGTATCTGATGTGTCTTGCTGTCGATTCCTGTTGTCTTCCTGTTCTCCCCTTGTCGTCTCCTCTGAATTGTGCGCCTTGGCACATACTGGCGTAGTGATTTCTTCCACCACATCTTCTGCATGTCTGGCCAAATGCTGGGCATGGACCTCGGTGTGGAAATTCCATTCCACACCTGTAGCATGTTCCTTCAGGTCATCTCCTCTCTTTTTGTTCCCTCCGGTCATTCTTCCATCGGTCTGTGCGATATCTGTTTGTCGTGAAGTGTGCGTTTTCGACTTCAACGCTTTTCCCTCTTTCCATTTCTTTGGCATGTTCCGTTGCTCTCGCCTCTGCTCTTGCTAGGGACAGGATGTTCTCCAATGAGGTCGGTTCCTTTAGTATTCTTGCTCTGAATCCGGTGTCGCGACAGCCCTCTATGATCCGTAGTCTGATTGCTTGCTCGTTATCAAATTTGTCAAACTCACAATGTGTTACCAACTTTGTCAGCCTTGTTGCGAAGTCGTCTAGTGTTTCGCCGACATGTTGACAGGCAATGGTAAAAGTATATCGTTCAAAATCAATGTTGCGCTGTGGGTCGAATTTGGCTGTTAGACATTTCTTTAGTTGGTCATATGTTTTTGTTTCCTCGGTAGGCAGTGTCACCAGGAGTTCTTCAACGTCATCTCCTGCTAAGTTCAACAGTAATCCTCGTTTCTTTCCATCTGCTACGTCGGTATCATCTACATATCTTTCAAACCGCCTGATCCATTTCTCCCACCTTATTCCTGTTTGTGGCTCCGACAAGTTGAAAGGTAGTGGTGTCCTGTATTGCGCGCTGGGCTTTGGATCTGCCATTCTTTCCTTCTTCCTTTTCTTTGTACTCTTTCTTTCCTTTCCATTTTCTTCTTCTTCTGTTCTTTATTTTCTTTTCTTGGCTTCCCTTGTCTTTTCTGCCTTTTCTTTATTTGGCCTCTTCTGGGCTTTCTCTGTCCTTTTTCCTAGTGTTATTTCTTCTGTCTCTTCTTTATTTGGCCTCTTCTGGGCTTTCTTGGTCCTTTTTCCTTGTGTTATTTCCTCTGCCTTTTTGTTTTATTTCTTTATGTCTCCTTGTTTTATTTCTTTGTTTTCTCCTTTTCTTATTTCCCTTTTTTTTTTCTTTTCTTTCCTTTTTCTTCTTATACATACATATGTCTCTGCTATTCTGGCACTTATTTCTGCCTTTATTTTCACTTCCAGTGCCCTTTATTCTTGTGTGTGCTTTCTTTCGTCTCTTTTCCACCTTTATTTCCTTTGTTTCTCTTCTTTTCTATTTTCCGCGCTGTGCCTGACTCTTTAAAATGGCCGCCGCCGTTTCCTTCAATTTCATTGGCTCCTGCGCCTGCTCTTAAGATGGCCGCCGGTGAGGCTTCGCGTCCAATGAACGCGATGCCTGACTCCAAAATGGCCGCCGTCTTTTCCTCCGCGGTGATTGGTTCTCACGCCTGCTTTGAAAATGGCCGCCGAGACTCTCGCGAGAGCTCGCGCCAATTCTCTTTTACTTCGCGCTTTCTGCTACACAGCGCTTACCGGAGTCAGCGGTCTTCGTCTCCACATCAGTCGGGGTGGGCTCCCGCGTTGAAGGCACTTTCCTCTTCTTTCCTCACGACGCGATCCAGGGTGGGCTCCTGAATCGAAATCTCTAATGGGCACACGTCGATCGTCGATCCCTCCTCGTCGCCAGTTGTCGTGTCCTCGTTGTGGGCACCACACAGGACAAGGACCCACAGGACACAGGTTGGTACAATCACGTTTCTTTATTGACTTCTTAGTTACAGCTGGTCGTGCCCACGTCCGTCCCCTTGGTCGCCCTGGTCTAGTCTGTCCTCTTCCTGTCCCCTGACCGGATGTCGTGTCTGGTGACCTGGTCACCTCCCTCATGACCCACAGGGTCCTAGTGTCCTGTCCTCAGTCCCTGCTTGCCAGGTCGCCACAGGGAGGTCCTCGCCAAGCTGGGATTTTTTTCTTTCAAAAGTATTAACAAGGGAGGTTCTACCCCCGTTTCTTTTATACAGAGGTATCTGCATGAAACTATGTTACAAGATACAGGGTGTTAAATACCAGAGTCTTGAAAAAGATGGATTTATAAGGTTTTCTCCATCGAAACGCGTCAACGCTATTCCTTCACACACAATCCGTTTTGGGGACAGTGGTGTCCAAAAAGCCAACTATAAAGTGCTTAAGCCCACGTCTTTGAGATACGATTACAACGGATGTGCAACTAGTTAAGACCAAGTTGTGTGGTCTAACTCTTGTTTTTTCACTCCTTTTATGTTTTCATGCATTTTGTCTTTTGATGAATTATTAATTTCTGTGATTTTATGAATTTTGTATTAATTGATGGGATATTTTCGTGTTTTTATCTTGATAAATTTTGTATTAGGCGTAATAAACACATGTCATTTGGTTTTGACACTGTAGTAGAATTTTTTCCTCTTTATATGTGGCCGAATCTTGAAATGTGGGATTTTAGATGAATGGGCATGAAAGCAATTTTGAGTGACTAGTTTTCCAAATTGTGGTCTTGGATCAATGTGTTACCTAAGGGATATCCTCTTTATTTCACCTCCTACGTGAGCACCTTCCTTTTTCATCATCCCCATCCTTCACAAGTGTCATCCCCTGCCTTCACCTTCCTGTATTCATCTCCCTCTGCTCGCCTCTTATCGCCTTCGACTCAGTACATGCTTACCCATCCCTCCACTCGCACCACTCATTTTTCTCAACAATATCATCCTCCATGCATGCCACTTCCTCAGAATCTTTTTTCATCTTCCTTCTTCTACCTCTCACACCATCTTCTTCATGTTCTCTACTTTATGATGCTCATCATCCCTTATTCCTCACTAATCAACCCTCTATGAAATATTTCTACTCTTCTTTTAATCACTTCTTCACTCATGTTTCAACCGTTTCCTTACCATTCTTTTGTCCTATGCTTCCTTTTCTTTTTTCTTACTCGTCTTTTCTACCCACATGCTCTTCTCTGATCAACCGCCATCTCTCATCTCTGTACCCCATCACCTTTTCCTTTTGTCAAGATTCTAGAATCTTTAATCATGTTTTTTACTCATTTGAGCCACAGCTCTAAAGGTAGGTGTGCTTTTCTCAGGACTTACGAGTAAAGGACACCACCTCTTTAACAGCTGTGAGTTAGTCTTTATCTAACATCATTCGTGTTATAAGTGTGTTATGCACTCTAGATTTCGAAGTGCCCCAACACATAACATTTATTTGAAGCTTAAATAAGTGTGTTTATCTAGATCAGGGACGCCTAGCAGCTCCGAGTTTTTATATTGATGGTAGGACATGAAAGTATTATAGTGCTTGCAGGCTGTGAAAAAGATGATTATTATTTGAGGTGGTTGGCGTGGCGTTTCACTCAAGACGAGTCAAAACTGAGTGTTTTTGATGCTTATAGTGCCTCACGGCCATAAGTGAGATGAAGCAATTGGGGGAGGGGTGGGAGGGTGGGGGTTAAAACGGGCATGAAAATGTAGTTATAGACATGGCTTAAAACATAAACTACATTTCTATGATTTCTATAGTGCGCCTCTCGACTGGTATTTTGGGGACTCTACAAGTTTTCTGTTATTGCATCCAGCTATATAACACAACTAGCATGCACCTACAAATATCCAGAACTATAATGGTTGTCTCTGTGCACTCTGCAGAGAGGCCAAGGATTGGATGACCAGGTATTCTGAACTCCTTTTTGACCCAGTGACAGGCACTGTAAGAAATGTGAGGCGCCTTCAGCCTTAACTCCAGAGCTCTCAATCATGGTCTGTTATAAACACCTCTAGGGGACTCAGTTCAATGTAGGCACTATACAAGAGAAATATGCTGCATGAAAAGAAAATACAAAAACACAACATCCTGGATACAGCTAACACTTATGGAGTGCAAGCTTAAGTAAAACATGTGAAATATAAACAGAAACTAAGTCACTGATATGGATTACCTTAACGTTTTTACATTAATTGTTAAGAAATCATCAATGTTTTTCCCAGGAAAGTTCAGGACATGTATATAGGGCTTAATAGGGATTGGTTTCAATGTCTGGAATTATGCGATTCCGCTTCTGCAACTTATTCCACATACTTGTCGATTTGTCACATAATTCATCACTTGCTGCCGAGTTTGCCGATTTTAACAAAACAAAATGCTTCTAGCTCAAAGGGTTTGAAAGTTACTAAAAAAGCAACGTGTTGCTGCGTTCTGGAATCCCCTTTACTAAGTTTGATTGGTCACCTTTCAATTCCTATTGCTGTATTTCGGTGTTAAATTGCTACTAACGAGGCATAAACTTCTCCAAGACAGTGTTGAGGTGTAAAAATTTGAAAATAATAAAGAAGTACTAAATGTGCAACATTACACAGAGTAATTTGCCTTTTTTTGTCACATATGTTAGTCAACACTGCTGCATAATTTGGTTTCCCCAGCCGCATAATCAGCTGCCTTGGCCATAAATATGAATTACGTCACAGTAGACCGAAAATAAAACAAACCACGACTGAAATGTATATACATTTCCACTTACCTTTCTTACAAGGAAAAACATCCTTCTCACTGTTTCTGATCTAAAACAGTTTTCATCTAATTATTGTGGTGAGGGGAACTTGCGGCCTCCATATAGGGGTGTGTCTCAGGGACCCCTTATGTTGACACGTGCACAGTAACAGCAACAATCCCTATTGACCTCACCCCTGTCCCCAGTCATTTAAAGTTCCCCAAGGCATTGGTATTATAGATAAAATGTACACAATTTGATTTTGATGCAGGGGCTGCAGGCCGTTAGTAAAAAGAACATAAGATGGATTTCAGCTTGTGGATGTGCCTTTGGTGGGTCACTGGGCTATCTTGTGTGGGCCTGGCCCACCCTCTAGAACCGGGTTCGCCATTTTATAGCATATCTAAAATCTTTGTTTGAAGCCTAAAGGAGGTTGCTTTGAGCCATCCTTGCTTTCTTAGGACTGCCACACTTGCTGGTTGGTGAAATCCTGTCACAGACACAGCCATGGCTGTGTCAATTACCTCAGCGGATGCTCCTTCACCTTCCTGGATAACTGCATTTACCTCTTTCCTCTTGTCCTCTGGAACTAATTCAAGATAGGCTCCTGCCTTTCGTATGTATCTGCCGAATATGACAAGGGCATTGGACCCTCTGTGGTAGCTGCTATTACCGAGAAATGTTTGCCCACATTGTCCAGAAGTCTTTCTTCCTTTTCTGGTGGAGCGGAACAAGGCGTTAATGGGCTCCTAGTATATCTCTGTACAGCTTGCATTACCATTGTGTCTGGTCGCGGGTGCCCTATAAGGCAAGCTGGTGTATTGCCTAGGTCGGTCAGTTGTTAGGGACCCATACAGAAGCTAATTTCCAGGGACCACGGAAGCAGGGTATGTATTCGCCATGCTCCCTCCGCACCAAATTGTTTTGAGTGCAGCTGCTCCTCCTTCCATATTGAGCCCTAAAACGTTGATTGAACTGCTCATGGGGTTTCAAAAGCAGTTTTCAGAGGTTTACCCCTACTTTTGATTACCACATTTATCAGTAATTAGAGCACAAGTGGGTTGATATTTCATGCACTATTTTTGGTATGGAAAACTCAGCATAACTCAGGATAGTAAGTAGATTGAAGTTGTGTTATGATTTGGTCCTGAAGAAATGCCTTTGACCCTGTGGATGACGAGGGCATGAAACATTTTGACCACAAGGTGAAACCAGAGGGTCATCAACATGCCTGGTTGGTTCGAATTTAGCTTTTAACCTTGGCATGGACACTCGCCAAGAATAAATGTCAAAAAGGGATTGTCCATAGCAAATTTTAATTTCATCTTTACCAAATCTAACTCTCCCTCAACCCACATTGAAAGGCAATCAACTGCACTTTGTTAAATACCGGGCCGGGGGTGGGGGGAGTGGAATAAAGGGTAAGGGACTGTAAGGGATTTTTCAGGTTCATGGATGGGTTGGGTAGGGGTCTGGAAGCATTTGTACAGTTCAGGTATGGGTTGAATAAGGGCTTTGTTTATTTATAACTGGTGAATTAAGTTTTAGGGACAGGATGCAAAGCTGCTAGGGGCCAAGGGCGGGGAGTGCATTATTTTTGGATATTTAAAGGGAAATGTTTGTGTTGGGGTTATTTTTTTTCTTAGGGTGGAATATTTTTGGGGGTATTTTTTATTTCTATGTTGTGAGATACCCTTTATGGACAGGGTGCAAAGCTTCTAGGGGCACAGGGTGGGATGTGTTTTATTCTTGAGTATGTATTTAAGATGGTAGGGCTTTTTTAATGTAAGTCTTGAGTTACTTATAAGGATTAGTGTTTTTTGTTTAAATTTCAAATGCCTTTATGTAAAGATAAATGTTTTTAACATACGCAATACACACTTTTTTTTCAACAAACTGTATTGAGTTTTAACATTTAAAAACGAGATAAATGGCATATATTGAGTCGATAGTCACAGAGTACATTTTAGACATTCAAGTATATATGCAGCATAGACTTTGTATCAGGCAATGTCAGTGACACCGCATATAAGTGATATTAACATTGTTACCAGGGGGCGTGGCTAGCGCCCGCAGGAGATGGCGGTGGTTCCGTAGCTCTATCGGGACATCGGGAGCAGAGACGGACCAAACGCGACATTTCTGCCATGCGCAGCCGCCAAACTGAGGGATGAGGCGTGGGAAACCCTGAGGAGCCAAGGGAATCCTACTTTGAGGCACTTCAAAGAACACTGACAGTTATAACTCGTAAGTGAGTCACAGCGCGGCTTCACTGAATTTACGACCTTCATTTTGTGCTAACCGCTGACGGAGTTTCACTCCAACGCGGTGTTTTAGCAGTCGGGTCGTCGCGCCTTCAAAGTTAGCTGATGTGAATTCCTCAAGCATCAAGGTATTCTTCTCTACTTAAGGCCATTTCAGGAAATGTAAACTTTATTGATTCACGAGCAAGGTGTGTCATGGCTCTCTTAAGCTCGGGACCACCATTTTGTCTGTTTTTCATCACCGACGGAGCTCCACTCCAATGCGGTCCTTACAGACTAGACTCAATTGAAAACGAGCGCTTAGGGATTTGACATGAGCGTTTTAATTACCAGTTTGAAGTGACATTCCCACTAGTGCCTCTCATTGCCATTCATTGGTTTTTCTTTCCATCCTGCAGCCCGCAAATTCAATGTCTCTGTGTTTCTTCAGATAATCTACCCTCAGCGCACTGATTGCTCATTTGCCTTAGCACTGCTTTATTTAAGAAATTGCGCTGTTAGCACTGCTTTATGACTATCTTATCCTTGTTGTTTTAGATATGGCTTGGTTTAAATAATACGTATTTTTATGCATATGCCACTCTCACATAAATTCAAAAATAGTCTATAACATGTTTTTAAGAGTATTTACTCATGAATAGATTTAACGCTGTGTAGCTCTTTCTTCTGACCTTCTTTCATTATCTTTTGATGCCTGTATGCCATGTCTCCTTTTCCCCTTTTATTCTCAAATTACTGATGGAGATGTAATTACAAAAATATAGAAATGTATTAGTTGCATACCCTGTGTGTACCCTCTTACATGCTTCCCTATTTATATCATGTTAGGGTGTTGTAATTTGACATTTCGTAATTTCTGACATTTCATTTCAAAGAGTACTTGTTTAATCTATGGGAAGGTTATCTAAAGGTTTACAACAGCCTAATTCCTCATCTCGTAGATTCCTGGTCCATACTAGCTCACGTTACCAGTGTCTAGCCATGGATGTCTCACCAAACACCTCACCTACTGGTGCGTCAGCATCTAATACTAATTTGACTCCTAGCACTACCAAAGCATCGACTAAAAGGTTGAAGAAGGATCCTCCCCCTCCTCCCAAACAGTCTACTTCAGTCACAATGGACTTATTGTTAGAATAAATTAGGGCTTTACGCCCTTTTATTGAGGAAACTAATTCTCAGCTTCAGTTACTTTCTGACAAGTGGTCAACTATGGAAAGTTGTATCACTACACTGGAACAGAATGTTGACTCCTTAACTTCTTCTACCTCCAAAGTGGACTCTCTTTGCACCCAAGTATCAATGCTGCACAGGCAACTGGAAAATTTGGAAAACAGGAATAGGAGAAATAATCTCCGTATATATGGCCTACCTGAAGGAACAGAAGGCTCTGATCCAATCGCTTTTTTCAAATCCTTTATCCCAAAACTTCTTCAGCTACCAGACAGTACTGTTCTAAATATTCAGAGAACTCATTCAATTTGGTCCACCGGTGAATTTGACATCGTCTTCCTCAACAAGAAAACCAAGGGGAGTGATCCTATTCCTTCTTGAATACACTGACTTGTTAAAAATCTGCAGCTAGAGCAATGAAACGCATCACCTGGTCAGAAAATACCTAATTTTTTTCTCAAGATTATGCTAAACCAACTGCTGACCGTCGCAAGGAGTTCTTAGCGCTAAGGCCACAATTACGTTCAATAGGTGCACAATACCGTCTCTTCAATCCTTGTCTATTTAAAGTGACCATCAATAACAAAACTGATACCCATGAGGACCCTATAAGACTAAGGAGTTTCCTATACTCTTACCACGCTGCCTCAATGGATACTAAATCTCCATCAAGCTCCAAATAGACTGCTTTAGATAATGTTATGGTTCTACATTTTCCATTGATTTTCACTTTGTTTTCGACTTGTTTGTAGCTTATTCATATGTAAACACAGTAAATTGTTACTCCTATTGTTCTAATTATATACTTAACCTCTTCTTTCTCCTTCCAGGTTGTTTTTCGCGTGTTCTTCCTTCCCTTATGTTTTAAAGTCCATTGGTACTGTTCTCCTCTCCCGCCTCCCCAAAAGGGTCTTGGACACGTCATTGTTCCGTGTGGCCTCACACCCCTCCACCTCTCGTATGTTTTGGAGTGTATGTAAGTCTTTTATCTCATTTATTCTCTTTATCTTCTATGTCACTCTCCTTCTTTTCTATCTCTTTTTTACTCTCTTTTTCGTTCTAAATAATCTATTTGCACTTCTACTTAATTCAAAATTGTTCTCTTTTTCTCACTACTTCCTTGATTTTCAAATGCTGTATAACCATTGGACTTTTATCTTTTTCTTTTTCTTCTTCTCTTTCCCTTTTCAATTGCTTCACTTGACATACAGTTGGTTGGTTGTTAGATATGGTTTAATCCGCTCAATACTATGTTTCATTCGGTATTCATTATATTATTACAGTTTTATTCTATGCCTTTAAAAATTGTATCTTGAAATGTCAGAGATTTACACTCACCTATTAAGCGACAGAGAGTTTTGACTCATTTATCTAAACTAGGAACAGATATTGCATGCATACAAGAATCTCATCTATCAGCTGAAGAATCTGCAAAGTTGAGGAGAGGCTGGGTGGGTGAGGTCCTTTTTTCCCCGGGTGATGGCAAACGTAATGGTGTCCTTATTCTTTTTCGCAAATCCCTTTTGATCAAGGTACTCTCACAATCTGCAGATCAAACAGGTAGATGGATATTTGATAAAATTCTGGTGGATAATGTTCCACTCTCTTTATTGAATGTTTATGCACCCACAGTAGGAGATCCTTCTTTCTGGACCTTCCTGTCCCAACAAATCACACAGAACTATGATGACAACTTTATCCTTGCAGGAGATTGCAATGAAACCTTTGACCCCTTCATTGATCGGAATTCCTCAACTCCTTTCGTCCCTCATAAATCTCACAAATCTTTCACACAAACAATTATTCAACACAAGCTTACAGATGCCTGAAGACTGTGCAATCCCACATTGAGAGAATATTCCTTTTACTCACCAGTGCATCACACTGAAGTCACGTTTGGATTATTTTTTTTATATCCCACAATCTTTCTCAATCACTAGTGGCATCAGATATTGGCACCATCTTAATATCGAACCATGCTCCCATAACTATTCACCTTGATGTTTTGCACAAACCTAAAGCATCCCGTAAATGGCGCTTTAATAATGCTTTGCTTTCAGATCCAATATTCACCTCATCCTTTACCTCTTTCTTCAATGAATATTTGCTTTTTAATCAAGGGGATAACACACCTTTTCATTTGGTTTGGTATGCCTTTAAGGCCTCAGCCAGAGATTTCATTATTAGTTTTGTCTAAAAAAGAACGTAAAAAGGCACAACAAGCTACTACTACTGCCTTATTAACCAAACTTAAAATGTTGGAACACTCCTATTATTCCTCCAAATCAAAAGATTGCTTATCTGACCTTATAAAGGCTAAGTTCCAATTCAATCAGGGTACAGCTTATAACGCTTCAAACTGTTTGCTAAAATCTAGTGCAAATATTATGGTGGTCGGAATAAAGACAGAAAAGTATTAGCTAACTATTTAAAGATTAAACAAAATAAACTCAATATAGAATCTATTTTTGGCCAAAATCATCAACTGAAATTCAAAGACGAAGACATTCTAAACGAATTTCTCCACTTCTACAAGTCACTTTATACATCTGAAACTCTTTCCTCTGATCAATCCATATCCCAATTTCTCTCCAAGATCCGATGTAATCCCAACACGTACTCAGACCTTCCACTCTTAGAATCTGACTTATCACAGAAAGAACTCCTTGCCGCCTTAAAAACGCTCAAAAAGGACAAGGCCCCAGGTCCATATGGTTTTACTGTGGAATTCTTTACTCACTTTGCGCACTTACTTATTCCTAAATTGCATGCCCTCATACTTGCCTTTTTGCAATCTGGTGAATCGCATTGGCTCTTTTTCAGATGCCCTTATTTGCATTATACCTAAAGAGGGCAAGGACCCACAATACTGTGAAAACTACCGTCCCATTTCTTTGGTCAACATTGACTATAAAACACAAAAGTGTCAATGTGTCTTGAAATGAAAGTCTATATGTGACACATTAAACCTATTCTGCCTGTGGCATCCTACCTGGAAATAAAGAAAAGCTAGAAAAACTGGGAGGTACCCTGATCTCAATGTGATCTAAAGGGATGCCCATCAGTCACCACACGGAACCGCCCTTCATCATTTGGGATTCCTGATAGACCACCCACTTGGAAACCTACCGGTAAATATGGAAGGTCAGATCTTATAACCTCCAAAGAACCTGGTAGTGTCTAGTGTGGTCTTAGTATTGATGGTACTAGTTTGTGGATAAATGTGTGACTGATTTGCTGTGCATGTGAAAAAAATAGTGAATAATGGTGAAAATAAAATTGGGTGAGGGAGCAAATATGAAATTTTATTCTGTGTTCTGCTCGCTCCACCAATGTTAAAAGAGCAGCAAAGGTAATCTTAACAAATTACTACCTGGATGGAAAGGGTGGTCGACATGTTTCAGCAACAATGTTGGACTAATGTGTCCATTGCCTTCATCAGGACCTAGATATACATTATGCTACTGCAATTAAATAGTGATAAAATGAAAAAAAGTAGTGACTGCATGAGTGTCATGCTGCGACAAGGAAAAAGATCACCTGATTTCGTAGGTGTAGTCTTGACCTGTAGCGGTTATTTTTGCATGTCACTGGTGGGAAGATAAAAATACAGACAGACCACAGGTAAATGGACACATAATTATAGACATATTGATATGTAAGTGATAGACATATTCTACTTAAACATGAATGTTTATACAAAATTAGGTTTCGTTTTCATTTTCTAACATGGAGGCACATCGTTGTTATTCCTGCATGTGACTAAAACTTACCCTTGTCATGGGAGTTTGAGGCCCCGCCTCGCCTGGCAACGGCTCAGGGAACGAGGGAAGCACCGCTCTGTTTAAAAGGGAAGCAAGCACATTAGAATCGTAATTGCTTCCTGTCAAAATGAGAAAGTATGCACACCAGTAAAGCCATCTCATCCAAAATGGTTAGTAGGTGAGTATTTCTAGCCGTAGTATATCGGGTCTGTATGAAACCACTAGGAAGAGATTAACCTTTAGCCTCTTCTGCACGTTAGCCTCAAAGGTGGTATAATAGCAAGGAGTGATATAGAGGAGGACTGCCAATTGTTGCATGCAATAATACTCAGTCGGATCTCACACTCACACATGGCGAGATCTTGTGTGTTAATCAAACCGGAGATAGAGCGCCAAACAGAGCGTATTTTGTAAAGCGCTATCGGCGTACGAGAAATCGCCTCGACACCCATCGTAGCGCCGCCCAGCGTGTGCTATAAGTTGGGGCGTAGCGCAAGAGTGTAGCTATCACTAGTTGCAAGCAGTTTCTTGGTATCCGTGTAAGGAAAACTATACAAGAGAAAAACAGCTATATAAGAGAAAATGAGCAGAATCAACTCACCTCTCTGTCGGTACTTCTCTGCCGGCTTCTGAGCCGGTTGGGGAGGTACCCGAACGGAGGGCGAGTCGCGTTTAAAAGCGGTATTCTGATAGGGCAAAGGAAATCATGTGACTTGTAAGACCGCCTTTTTGTTGAAATCAAACACGGAAGTCTTGTCTTGTGTAGCGGCTCCATTCCGATAGGTCGGAGGCCATTACGCGAGATAGCTAAATAAGGTGAAAAGTGTTGACACAAAAAGAGGCTTTTGTTAATCCATACAGAAAGGAATGAAGTTGAAAAGTATTTAGCTATAAAGGAACACATTCGGAGAGGTTATGTGCAAAACCTCAGACCCGGCCACAGCTGGGGGGTGGGGAGAAGGGGAAAGAGGATGTTATTTACCCATTTGTTTGCCTTTGTAGTAAAACTACACCAGGGAGCTAATGTGTCAAAGTTGTAAAGGAGGAATGACCGGCACCAGTGTGGTCTATCACAGGGTGGACCAAGGTATCTCGTCATTTAATCCTCCTTTATTTGTCCCCAATTTAAAAACCCATTTCTATTCTCTGTGGAGTAGGAATTTGGAGTGATCTGTAATATGAGGAGGGATGTATGGCTGTTCGAGAACAGTCCAGATGAATGCAGTGGGGGCATGTTGTTTATCCAGAAAATGATTGGTAAGTTTGGTAGCCTGCCTTTTGCATCTGATGGTACTTTTGTGTTCGGAAATTCTGATTGTTATTTTCCGAGTGGTCATCCCTACATATTTCAATCCACATGGACAGGTTATGAGGTAGATTAGTTTCTCACTGTTGCAGTTGGTAAATTTGGTTTGTTGCCATGGTCTGTTGGTTCCTATGTCAATTTCTGTGGATTTTTTCGTTTGTGGACAAGTTTGGCATGACCCGCAGGGATGATGTCCTATTACAGGCGGGAGGTCCCAAATAGTGCCAAGGGCCCTTGGCATCTTATTGCGTGGTCTAGTTTGAACAATACGGTCCCTGAGGTTTGGGCCTCTCTTAAAAGAGAAGAGGGGCGCTTCAAAAGTCTTGTGCCCTGAGTTCAAGATAGTCCAATGTTTCTTCACTATCTTCTGAATTCTGTTTGACAGGGTACCAAACGTGCTGACACAGGTAAGTCTTTCAGAAGGCGGTTTGGGAACAGATGGTTCTAATAAGGCCTGTCGGTTGTTATTCTTGGCACGTTTTAGTGATTTGTGCACCAGTCTGGGAGGATATTTCCTACAACAGAGCTGGTTTTGTAAGGCAGCTGAGTGTTCCTTGTATCCTTCTGTTGTGGAACAATTTCTCTGTACCCTCAGAAATTGCCCATATGGTAGGTTTTCTCTGAGGGATTTCGGGTGATGGCTATCTAAACAGAGTAAGGAATTTCTTGCCATGGGCTTCCTGTAGAGTTCTGACTGGAGTCCCTCTGGGGTAGCGAAGATCATGAGATCTAGAAAGGCAATCCTGGTCTTATTGGCTTCCACAGTGAAACAGAGAAAGTCATTCCTGTTGTTCAGCCAAACCTGGAACTTCAATAGGTCCTCATGAGTCCCTTGCCAAATTACCAATATATCATCGATATACCTTTTCCACATTTTTATGGAGGCGAGGTAGGGGTTACAACTGGTGAGGACATGTTCATGTTCAAAGTGATGCACGTAGTGGTTAGCCAAACTGGGAGCAAAAATGCTCCCCATGCTGGTACCAGATGTTTGCAGGTATACCGTATCTTCGAACTTGAAGAAATTGTGTTTCATGGCTAAGGTGGCGCATGCCATGATAAAGCTAACTGGCGTAATGCTATCTAGGTCACAAGCCATCAGTAGAGAATGTAGTGTAGTTCCTATTATCCCAATAGGCTCTGCGCATTGGAATAATATCTTCAATAGTATAGACCTAGGGCAGAGGTTAACTAGGTCTTCTACCGACGATATTAGACTTAAAGTTTTGTGTTTGCCAGCTAGCTCAGAGTTCACTAGAAACTTTCTCGAATAGGCAAGGAGGATTTTAACCTCCCTGGATAGACAAGAAGGGATTTAGTTTCTGACAACCATAGAACATGACAACTTTGCTCTCCCCTAATCAAGAGTGTATCTCTAGAGTCGTGTGAAAACAATAGACAACTTATTTTACTCAGTCAGTACGTGCATTCTTAGTTTCACCAGTTTGTAGAGAAATAAGAGATGGGCGTGGTTCAATAAAAGATGTTATTTATTGATCAGTCTCTTTTCTCATACAAGAGAAATGAATCGCTATTATTGCAATACTTGTAGTTAAGTAAAGTGCATACAGTAGAGACAGAATTATAAAATAATACTGTAAAAGCATTGATATGGTTTCTGAGCCATATGATACTTTAAAATGGATAAAATAGATACATACATCTATACATTTGACTAATCATACTCAACTGGTGCTTCTAACCACGCCTACCCCAGTGTACCTGACCTAAGCCTAATACGTGGGCGGGAGTAGATAAGTAGCAGTTTAAGTTAAGTTTGTTTTGCCAAGGGACTGATTCGAGAATTCTCTGCAAGGGGTTATTCAGTTCTGTACCTGGGATCTAGAATGATGGAGGGCTGGTATCTCTTATCCCAGGTCTTGATATTCCAGCTGCCTGCGAGGGCTGCTTGGAAGCGCCGGAGCTGGATTTCTCAGCAGGAGAAAGGCAGCGTCTCGTTCTCAGCGCGTCAGGAAGGCGGGGCAGCGTCTGTGGGCTTAAGGCAATGTCGGTAATATTTATACCTGAAAGGTGCCGAGATTGAAGTAAGGATGGACATATATACGTCAATAAGGATGTCATATGAACGGGCTCGTTCGCACATTCTTTTGCTGAAGTTCTCGGTGAAATCAAAACAATGGCTATGGGAATTTCCCAGGTCGCTGTAGGTTTGATTTGTTTTGAGAACTCCGTATGCCTTATCAGGGGCTGGAGAAATATCGCTTGTCTAATTAGATGGCATGCGTTATGACCTAATCAGATAACGCGCTTCTGTGCTGTGGTGTGGCTTAATCAGATAACGGTTTTTGCACCGTTGGATGGCTGCTAGTTAATTATTAACCAAACCAGGGTCAGGAATAGGGGAATCGATACAGTACCTATAGGAATACATCACACCCACTCCACGTAGACTATGTCCATATTTACAAATCTAGGCACAGTGAATATCAGTAGCGTTTGTGTATACCGTACCACCCCAAAATACATTTATATGCATTCCGAAATTGGATTTTATAAAATATACGAAACACAATCACATGTACTGTCACGTATACTATAAGCACAAGCAGTCTAATAATGCTACTCATATGTTAAAAATTCAGCATAATCTAAATGCGAAAACCACACATGAAATGGCTCTTAATACAGAAAAAAAAAGTGCGAGATCATTTCATCACAATCATAAATTTATGTATAACAGTGCTAGCATAGCGAATGTCTTGTGACTACCAAAAAATAGAAATTTAGTTCTCTAAGAATAACGTCTACTTTAAGCAGAAGATAAGTGTCCCAAAAATCGTAAATATTGTGGAATTGGGGAAAAAGTTCTTGCAGTCTGAAAAAAAATTATGGGAATTTTTTTTTTCATATCGCTTTTCTTCAAAAAGTTGAAGGCCAAATTCAGCATGTAGGGAACTCCAAGTGCAAGTTTGCTCAAAGTTATTCCTGCTGCTCTGGTGAAAACATCATATCATTTAGACTGTTGAAAAAACTGTCAACAGCTTCTTGCGTAAGTTCCACTAATTCAGAAAAGGTTGTTACCATGCATTCATGAGCCTGAGCACGATTGCCTCCATTGATGTTTGGATCAGCATAGCTGACTGAAGGTCGTACCTGATCGATGCTGCTTTCATCTTGTACTTCACTACCCCTCAATCGTAGTGGTGAAGACTCCACGAATGCCGTCATCAGGATTGGTAGCCTCTGGGGACAGCACAATGCATGAGCCGTTATCGGACCCAACAAGGTATCTGCGTCCATTGGCACATCCGATTGTAGTGCCAGACAGGTGTCCAACACGCATTCTTCGCCGCATAGCAAGCACCTTAATACAGGCATAACACAACTTTGCCACATTGGTCTAAATGAAAGAAACCAAGTCATGTTCAGGTCTCTGAGCCGGGATAGTCCAAGGATTTTAGTTACCCGGTCCCGGTAGCCAATGGCTAGGATCATTTCTTCCCTTGTCGCAGGTGTTTTGTCTGTGACATGGTTTGCCATAGCGAAATAACAGGATCAAAAATAGAATACCCGCTACTAGTCCTAAAAGGAGAGGAAGTCCGCCAAAAATGGAATGGACAAAGTCTGGAAAAATACCAAGGATGGCTTTGAATGGAGTTAAAGCACCCGAAAACACTGCTTTAAATACACTGGAGATACCAGTGGTATCAGAAATATTTAAGATTTCGTTCAGTATTTCTGCGAAATGTATGGGGGAATTAGTTGATAATAATGAATGAATCTCTTCTGTTGTCCTTGCAACTTGGAGATCATACGTTTCTTTTGATGACGTGAGCCTGGTCGGCGTCTGTAGGAGCACAGTCTTCATTCTGCTTAAAGTATCTATTCGAATAGAAGCAATTTTCAAATCGGGCCATAACCTTGCCTCCCTGTCTGCAGACTCGCTGGGGAACAATACATGTTCACAGCACATGACCTTCCTAGTCACAGTTATGAGATAAGGTTTTCCGGGCAGCAAACTACAACATCTGCGATCTACTATTAGAATGTAACTCCCGTTCGAGAGTCTCCTAAAGAATGGTTCTATTCGTGTTGCAGGTGTGCCTAGCTGGTAACATGAAAGGTTATTTGAAGTCCCTTCACAGGCTCCGTGCAAACTAATACCCTGACACAGAAGTGTACCGCTCAGTGATCTTGCACAATTATCGCCACTGAGAAACACTTTCTGGCCTTTATTGCTGACACATTCGTGTGTATAGGGCAAGTTCCATATTGACTTAATGTATCCTTTACCCAACCTTTCATACTGGCCTGCCTGTATATATTTTTGGCAGAATTGAAACTGGAAAGTAGTTATCGGAATATTTATTATTCCATGTATTATCCATTCAATGACAGGTCGTTCTGACATTGTCAATGGTAATCTCTCAAGTTTTTCAATGCTCAGAATTGTATAGTCAGCACCCTTCTGTGCCAAACTGATTTGTTTATCAGTGAGGTTAAAGATATTAAATAATGACGTTGTGTTGATTAAACGCCAAGGCACATAGCCAGAACGCAAATTTTGTAACGTCCAGCCAAGCTGTACAATAGAACGCAATTGGGACTGACCGTGTTGTAACATCAGTAAGTCTTGCGATATTATATCGATTGCTGAAGACACAATGCTGTCCAGAGAATATATTCTGGAGGACAGAGTCATTAACCCATTGTCCACCACAGAAAGTGATTTTTCCAAATTAATACGGTCAATTTCCCGTATTTTTTCTGCTGTCTCAATTTGAGTTACTTTCCAGACTTCGTTATAAGCTGCATATATAGAGGCCGCTATGAAACGTTTTTGACGCTGTTTGCGTGGTCCCAATATGAAATCACGCAAGTCAGCACCTTCTGTAAGTAAAGTTAGGTGTTGCTTAATTTCAGCCAGTGTGGACGTTTGTAGCCATTGAAGGCAGAGCTTGCCCACGCTGTAGGTGGTTACTATCCCTGGATGTTGTCTTTGGGAATATCTAGGGTCTGGCCTAGTCAATGTGAACCCCTGTTCTTTGTTCAGGAATCTGTCTTGACAGTTATTTGTATCTGTGGGCCAGATCAACCATTTTTTCCATTCAGGATGTGTTCTGTTTTGGTTTAATATATGGTTTACGTCTATCTCAACATCTATAGAGCTATTACTGTTTACTGTTGGCTTTGGAATAGACGGTTTGTTCAAATCTTTGATTTTGGCTAAGCCAAGACAGGTAGTTTGTTGAATAGTGTAGTTCAAAAATATAATTTGTTCTGGGATCATGCAGGCTCTAAACAATGATTCTATACCTTGTACTTGCCAATCTCTTCTACCCCAAACAGTTTTTGTTTCAATATTATTGTTCCAGAAATCAAACCCAAATGTATTCATTTGTTCAAAGAATGAATCGGAATATATCAATTTTGTGTTTGTAAGCATGGTCTTCATACCTGTCTTATTTGACAATTTGAAATAAAATGTTTCTGCATTACTTGTGTTAAACCCTGAAAAGTATGAATATTTATCATAAAATGTTTTCGAGCTATCTTTTGGAGGAGTAGCACAATGTTCCCATTGGTTATAATTTAAAACATTTCTAGGTTGAGCAGATTTATGTAGATAATGGTTACCATAATGGTTGTAGCAGAACATCTGATCATAATTAGACGAACCCTGCAAATAATTATGTTCTGTAAATTTAGCAGACATCACAAGATCAGACATCATATCATTAATACTTTCAAAGTCCCAATCATCCGCAAATGAGCTTGGTTTTACAAAGTCACTCAATGAGATCTTGAATTGGTGTGGATACTTCAGGATTTCAACCGGACCATAGATTTCATAATCAGTTTTGTCCCATGCTACACCGCCTGGTATAGGATTGGCTGTGAAGTTTACTGAAGAAAGTTCTCTTTTCTCGATGTGTGAAGATGTGTGTGGTTTAAGGACCAAGTTGATTTTCTGGCTTGCTGTGTCCTTTTTAGCATATTTCCCTTCAATGAAATGTCCCAAACATAGTACTAAGATGAGCCAAAGAATGAGGATAAATGCACCGAAGGCCACCCAAAATTCAATCCATGGAGAGATCAGATAGGTTTCTTTCAGCTGTTGAAAAAGTTCCTTAGCTTTGTCTTTAAAAGTTTTTGTTGATGGCTGTTTCTTTGCTTCACTCAGGTCTTCAGATGAATCATCGAAGTTGATGAAGTAGCCGGATGCTGTTCTGTCAATTGTTCCAATTGTTTTTGGATTTTGCTTTGTTTCAATAGCAAAGTCTGCAGTTACATCATCATAGGTTGTTGTTTCTTGATGAAAAGTTTTAATTTGGGTTTTAAGAGGTTCAAGTTCCATTGCTTTGTTGCATAGTCCTTGTTGATTCACTGTAGATTTTCCAAATGTGATCAGTCTTCCAGTTTGAGCCTCTGTATTCGTAGCAAACATTGGTGTTCTGCTACTTCTTGGGAGTCCACTTGGCCTACTGTTTGTTATCGGCCACATGATTGTGGTTTAACCAGGTCGATGGATACAACTCGGTTCTCCTTTTTACCAGCAAGGGGCGGTAGTACTACTGATCTTGTCCCGTTGACAGACAAGACAGGAACTGCTTTTCTGTAAGAAGGCCCAAATTCCTTCTTTACCGCGATCTTCTCTCTGACTAGATCCCCGACTTTTGGAATCCAGACAGGCCTTGCTGGGACAGGTGGTTTCTCTTCAGTGGTTGTTGGCTGTTGTTTCAGTTTTATGTTGCTCAGGTCTTTTCTTGTTTCATTTAAGTCCTGTAAAATAGCCAAACGATCTTTGATATCAAAGCTTTTGTCTTTAACCACTGAAGTCTGACTATCAAGATCTTGGATCATCATTCTAGTCCCGAACAATAGTTCGTACGGACTGAACCCTTTCAGAGAATTCCTTGGCAGGTTATTTAGACTACGTTGGACACTTATTAGATGTTTGACCCACCCAGCACCCGAACCTAATACCTTTTCCGTTATAGATTGCTTTATGTCTTGGTTTTTTCTTTACACCATCCCGTATCCCTCAGGAAGGAAGTGAGAAGAGTCCCGCTATGCTATGCTCATTTGGCCATGCTTCCCCATAAGCTTGAAGGCTAAAAGGAATACATTAGTCAAAACGTAGCATGCTCCTAGCATATATGCCATTATAGACTCGCAAATCCTTTTATAACAGTCCAGACGTCAGCCGAGCGCTGGGGTCTACATTATAAGTGAAAATTAGTCTTTTTATGTTAATATAACGCTTTTTTTTTTTTTATGATGGGGGCTTTCTTATTGTTGTTGTTCATCTGGAGTGAAATGCCATGGCAATAGTCCTCCCCGCTCGCCACTGCGATCTCTATTGCAGTCTGGGCAGTTTTTTACAAAAATGTGATGATGCAGGCTCATGCCTGGCCACCAGTACACTGATTGTAATTCTTCCAGAGAATCTTTTAGCTTAAGGTGTCTGAGACCCTCACCCATATGTGCGTCTGCTATTAACAAGCCTCTCCTGTCCGTGTTTGGAATTACTCTATCCCCCACTCCAGGGATTCGAGCAAAAGGGACTGAGTTTGCATCGATTATGTATGTATAATTGAGTGGATAATTGATCGGTAGTGCTGAACAGTCGCCTTTTGATGACGTTTTCACCGCCAGCACAGTTTCACCATCAATGTATTTTACTGCACGCTTTTTTGTAGCTACGGAAGCCGGTTTAGTTGTTACCGCTGTGGCTGTCTCAGCCAATGAATTCCCTGCAACGTGAACGCCATCACGCTGATGACTCAGTGAATGTATCACGTGAGTTTTTGGTAGTTCTTTCTGTAAAAGAACTACTTGTTCCCAAAGCACTTTTTGCTTTATTGTTGCACCTGTGTCATCTTTATAACCGTTTTGAATCCATTTCTGTAAATCGTTATTGTATGATTTGACGCAGTAATACGAATCGCACACAATAAGTGTCGGGAATTCGCGATCGGCATTATCTAGCGCCATTTTTAACGCTATTATTTCAGTTTGTTGTTCTGAATTATTTTCCACTGAGTGTGTTTTTGTAAGTAGAGGTCTTAATTTACCTCCGCGCCACACTTCTTTTACAATTTCGCATGTGGCCTTGTAAGCCAGCTCTCCCCAAACTGAGGGTTGAGCATGCCCGTCTGTATGTATTACACAGGCGTACTGTCGTAAAGGCAGAATGTCGATTGGCAGAGGGTATTCTTTCTCATATTCTAGATATTTTAATTCTTTCATTTCCGGGTCAAAATAGTATTTTACTTTGTCTGTAGCAACAGAATTTACCCATTGTATCCATTCTGGATTTAGTGCAGTTGTCGGTAAATTACATGGTGTTGTTAATGCCTCAAAAGCTGATTCTGCTGTTCTGACTGTAACCTGTCTACCGTCTGCTTGGTATTTTTCTTTTTCTACAGCTGTTTGAACCGCATGAACAATGTTTTCCTTAATGTTGAACCTTTTTTCAGCTTCTGTGTACAAATGTGATTTGTATGCTATTGGTACCTTCTCTCCCTCATTAGAGGTCAGGTATGTGAATCCGCATCTTCCTGGGATGACTCGAATCACAAGGTTGCGTGTGTTGTCACGTGTTTGTAATTTTGTTTTAATTAACATGTCTGTTTGTAAAGATCTCAAAATTTCTGTGTGTTTTTTAGTCCAATTGATTCTTTTAAAATCTGGTTTTATTAGATCATAAAGGGGTTTGACCCTTTCTGCATAATTTATAATATAAGTTCTTCCGAAATTCAGGAAGCCTAGAATTGATTGTAGGTTTTTTAGTGTTCTGGGTGCTTGGATTACAGCACATTTCTCTAGGAAATTGTCAGCCAGGCTTTTGCCTTCACTTGATAGTTCATATCCTAAAAACAGGACTGTTAGATGGGCAATTCTTGACTTTTTAAAGTTAAATTTGTAACCCTCTGCTGCGAACCCAAGTATTATGGTGTTCACTCTCTTCAAGTGAGTATCCAAGTCATCGTCTGTTAGATAGATGTCGTCGACATAAGATAATGCCTCGTCATCATAGGTTTGTAGTAACTCTGTTACCCTCGCTGAGAATAACCCTGGGCTGTTCTTGAACCCCTGGGGCAAACGACAGAAATTCTTTTGCGTGCCATTTATTGAGAACGCCGTCAAATATCTGCTCTCCGGTGCTATATTTTGACAAAAGAAACCATTAGAAATGTCTAAGGTTGTTTTGTATTTTTTGCGTACTATGTTATTCATTAGTGCAGCACTATGTGAGTTTTGTACTGCAAATGTTCTGCAACATGAGTTAAGGTGTCTGTAGTCCAAAACAAGACGATATGAATTGTCTGGCTTGGAGACAGGAAACAAAGGGTTGTTCATTTGTGAGGTGCAGGTTTCAATCACCCCCTGGTATTCAAGTTGATCTAGGATTTCTTTTACCTGTTTTTTAGCTTCTTGCTTAATCGGGTACTGCCTCTGTGCAGTATGTTGTGATTTTAACTGGATTTTGTGAGGAGGAGAGTCCTCATCCCATCCCACATGATTTTTATATAAGGCAGGGGCTTGAGCTACTGCCCACTTTCTTGCAAGTGTATATTTTTTATGAATTGGAATATGGTTTGAGAAGGCAGGCATAATTATTTCTTCGCCATGTGGGCACTCCCTGACAAACTCTGGAGGCCAGTCTTGTTCAGCTAGAAGGATGTCATAGCCCTTGGACAGATTATCCCAAAATAGTCCCCTTATTTTTCTAGTCTTATCCCCCTCTATACGCAATGTTATTTCATATATTTTATGAGGTTTGCTAACTCTGGTATCTGCAGTTTCCACCTGAATGTATTCATTCGTGTCCACTGTCTCCAGATGATTCATAAGGACTTTGCGAGCTATGCTCACTTCTGCTGCGCTGTCTAGCATTGTCTGAGCTCATTCTCCGTTTTTCAGCTGTGTCCTCAGTATTCTCGGCATTGTTGATTACTTTAATACTGGCTACCTTCTTTTTTGGAAATTGTAATTTTTTATTCAGATGAGCAGGTTCTTTGTCTTTGGACTTGACGTGCTCTTCCCTTTGTTCTGATCGTCCTCTTCTTTCCGATTTCTGCGAGGAAGTCTGAAAAGATTGAGAGGGACGTGTATCAATATCTTGATATCTATCAGGTTTCTTTATATTATCCCTATTTCTAAGGTTGTATTTTTTCACAGAGGGCTCCCGTTGGGGAGACTTGCGTCCTTGGTCGGGAGATCTTTCTCTCCACCAAGGAGACCTTCCTCTGGACTGGAATCTTTTTTCTTTAGGATTGGATTGCTTATTTCCATCCCAGCTCTTTTTTTGAGTGTTTTAAATTATTTTTTATAAATACCTTTTCAGGACTTTCAACTAGTTGGGGTTTCACTGGTATTCCACCCAAACTATCTCTTCCTAGTTCTTCATAGGATTTTTCTATGATTCTGGCAATTTCCGATGGTTGGTCTGCTATATTTGTCTCTTTTAACCTCTGGCGAATCGCCACATTTGCTGCTTCTCCCTTTATGTTGGCTAATAATATTGCAGAGACCTGCTTGAAGTCTTTCAGTAGTTTCATACCGAGAGTTAAAGCGGGTTCTGGACCGTATTCATCTTGAATCTGTTTTAGCACATCTGGTATTACTGACATGGATGGTACACCATGTGTTTTTGTGTAAATGGAAGCAAAGACTGTTCCCCAAGTGTCACAATCCTCCACATGTGGTGCGATTCCCATTGGAAGACAGATAGTCAGAATCCTATGTTTCTCAACAGGGGTGGTATCTGGAAACACCGCCTCTATTTGAGTTATTTTTTGTGCTAGCCAGAAAGGAATTTGTTCCCGTTTTGCGGGTACCTTACCTAGACAGGACTGTATGTTCTGTGGTGTAATTTTATTTGTGTTCCCCTGATGACTGGTCAGCTGTGGAATTTTAATTGCTGGTTGGATTGTTGAAGTCCGCATTACATATTGGACTAATTGTCTATGTATTTTTATTAATTGTTTTAGCTGTGCTAAAAGTTCTGGTGCAGGCATTTCTTCAATGTCTGGATGTGGTGTGTATCCGGCTAGGACCGGCCACGTTGCTCCTGGTCTACCTAGTGGACCGAGCCTGGTGATGTGATTATTATGTTTTAGGGCGCCATTAAACAAGAGCAGATGCTCTTGGAATTTGAGTGGTATTTCCACCTCCTCGAAAGGAGTGTACTCACTAGGAGGTTCCTCTATTTTGTAATAGTGGAAGTCCTTTGTTACAGCGTTTGCTGCTGGAAAGTGTATCCATGAATAGAATACCTCTGTCTGCCGATATTCGTGTGCCTCAATTACGAATATGACTGTACCACCTCTTGGTGTCAGTCCATTTTCTATAAGTTTTAGGGTTATAGATTTCCTTATGTTGACCGGGATGAGTATTGCATCTGGGTCATTTTCCAGCAGAGTATTGTCTGCTACTAGGAGTTCAGCTGCTAGTCTAACTGTCTCCCTTTCTTCTTCATTTTCTGTCATTTTACTGACAGGAAGGTTATTCTGTTTGTTTGCAGATCAGGTTTCTATGGAAACAAAGATTAGATGCACAATATTTTGGAACAGTGTATCCTTCAACGTTGAATAAACCAAGAACCATACATAGGAGTCTCCTCCTGCGAGGTTTGGCGGATATGACCTTTCACCCACTCCAGACGTCTTTGGAGTATTATGGGAAAAAAGGGGTTCTGTGTGAAAAAGCACGACTGAGTTACTCTAATGTCTTGCGTTAGTTTTATCGCCTATCCAAACGTTGGGCGCCATGTAGTGTAGTTCCTATTATCCCAATAGGCTCTGCGCATTGGAATAATATCTTCAATAGTATAGACCTAGGGCAGAGGTTAACTAGGTCTTCTACCGACGATATTAGACTTAAAGTTTTGTGTTTGCCAGCTAGCTCAGAGTTCACTAGAAACTTTCTCGAATAGGCAAGGAGGATTTTAACCTCCCTGGATAGACAAGAAGGGATTTAGTTTCTGACAACCATAGAACATGACAACTTTGCTCTCCCCTAATCAAGAGTGTATCTCTAGAGTCGTGTGAAAACAATAGACAACTTATTTTACTCAGTCAGTACGTGCATTCTTAGTTTCACCAGTTTGTAGAGAAATAAGAGATGGGCGTGGTTCAATAAAAGATGTTATTTATTGATCAGTCTCTTTTCTCATACAAGAGAAATGAATCGCTATTATTGCAATACTTGTAGTTAAGTAAAGTGCATACAGTAGAGACAGAATTATAAAATAATACTGTAAAAGCATTGATATGGTTTCTGAGCCATATGATACTTTAAAATGGATAAAATAGATACATACATATATACATTTGACTAATCATACTCAACTGGTGCTTCTAACCACGCCTACCCCAGTGTACCTGACCTAAGCCTAATACGTGGGCGGGAGTAGATAAGTAGCAGTTTAAGTTAAGTTTGTTTTGCCAAGGGACTGATTCGAGAATTCTCTGCAAGGGGTTATTCAGTTCTGTACCTGAGATCTAGAATGATGGATGGCTGGTATCTCTTATCCCAGGTCTTGATATTCCAGCTGCCTGCGAGGGCTGCTTGGAAGCGCCGGAGCTGGATTTCTCGGCAGGAAAAAGGCAGCGTCTCGTTCTCAGCGCGTCAGGAAGGCGGGGCAGCGTCTGTGGGCTTCGCTCTCTGCTGGGCTCCTCAGCACGTCTCGCTGCTCCGATCTCGTCACCACCGCATGTGTTTGCTTAAGGCAATGTCGGTAATATTTATACCTGAAAGGTGCCGAGATTGACGTAAGGATGGACATATATACGTCAATAAGGATGTCATATGAACGGGCTCGTTCGCACATTCTTTTGCTGATGTTCTCGGTGAAATCAAAACAATGGCTATGGGAATTTCCCAGGTCGCTGTAGGTTTGATTTGTTTTGAGAACTCCGTATGCCTTATCAGGGGCTGGAGGAATATCGCTTGTCTAATTAGATGGCATGCGTTATGACCTAATCAGATAACGCGCTTCTGTGCCTTGGTGTGGCTTAATCAGATAACGGTTTTTGCACCGTTGGATGGCTGCTAGTTAATTATTAACCAAACCAGGGTCAGGAATAGGGGAATCGATACAGTACCTATAGGAATACATCACAAGAAGAGATAACCTCTAGTGTTTCGTCTTGAGGTATGGACGTATAAAGTGACTCCACATCAAAAGAGACGAGGTGGTCACTCTCTGCATCAAACTCCATGTCTGGGAGAAGGCATAAAACATCCATAGTGTCCTTGAGATACGTAGGCATTTCCTGCACCATTGGGCGCAGGAAATGGTCGACGAAGGTGGAAAGCGGTTCTAGGATGGATCCGATTCCCGAAATGATGGGACGTCCTGGTGGGCAACATTGACTATAACATGTTTTCAAAAGCCCTAGCTTTGCGTTTGGAATCTCACATGCCTGATTTGTTAGGAACCGAGCAATCTGGTTTTGTTAAGGGACGCCTTATCATAGACAACAATCGCTTATTTTTTATATTCTTTCTAAAGTCTCGCATACTCCCCATCCACTGGCAGCCATAGCCTTGGACGCAGAAAAAGCATTCGACAGAGTCGAATGGCCTTACCTTTTTCGCACACTTCAATGGTTTGGATTTGGTCCAAAAATGATTGCTTTAATATCTATTTTGTGTTCTAACCCAAGAGCAGCTATATCAGCAAATGGTGCAGTTTCTTCCTACTTTCACCTTAGTAAAGGTGCCAGACAGGGCTGCCCTCTTTCTCCTTTTCTTTTTAATCCTGCCCTAGAGCCTTTTTCTTTTAAGGATTTGTCAAAATGACAATATTCATGGTTTTACTTTTAAAGAGACCACTGTTAAAATGGCGGCTTATGCTGACGATGTCCTTTTATTCTTCTCACAACCTCAAGCCTCCCTTCCCACTTTTTTAGAAGAAGTTGATTCCTTTGCATCTGTCTCTGGTAACAAATTAAATAAGGATAAATGTGAGATCCTATCCCTAACCAAATACACTTTCAAAGCTGACTTTACTACTTCAGGTTTCACGTGGAGTCCTCAGTATATTGAGTACTTAGGTTTACATTTTACTCCCTCCATATCAGGAACGATATCTTGTTGTTTGGAGAATTGCATACAAAGGCTGTCATCCTTAACAACGAAATGGCATCCCTTATATTTGTCTTGGTGGGGCCGTTTAGACACCATAAAAATGAAGCTCTCCCCCATAGTTTTATATACAATTTCTAACATTCCATTGTCTATTCCTTTAAAATATTTTAAAAAGCTTAATTCCATTTTATCTTCTTTCTTATGGGGCAACAAGAAATCGCGTATGTCCATATCAAAACTGATTCGTCCAAAGTCAGAAGGTGGGACAAACTTTCCTACTTATCACAAATCCTTCTTATTACATCAGGCGTCAAAATGGCTTTCTGAACCTTCCATTAGCCCTCCTTTTTGGACCGTACTTGAACAATCCTTTCTTTCACCATTCTCATTTCAGGAATATCTCTCCTTCACACGTAAACCGCAGTCTGTATCCAACCCTGTAATCAAGTATACTTCTAAGATAATACCGCTTGCTTCCCTAACTCCCTTCTTAATCTTCCTATATGGCATAACAAATATATTTTGATTAATAATAAACCTTTATTTTGGAAATCCTGGAGACAACGGGGTCTGATTTGGGTACATCAATTATATGATAACGACCAACCTCTGTCTTTTGCACAAGCCCGCACTTTGTTTGCCTTGCCTTCTACTCTTAGTTCTAAATACTCTTATCGAAAGCTGTTCAAGCTGCTTACACACAATATATACCCTCTCCACCAAGCACTCCCCCTGGACTTTGTCAAACAGAAAAATTAAGGACCCTTCTTATTAACGAATCTAAGGCATCCGCTATATATACATTTTCGCATAATTCATCTAGTTTGAGAAAAAAACCAAGGTAGAAACATTGAGGGAAAGAGATTTAGAAACTTCCTGGTCTGTAGAATTTTGGGATAGTATATGGCTCAAAATCAGGAAATCCTGTAGGGCTGCAAATACCACACAGATACTCTTCTTTATATACAATAGACTCTTACTCTCTCCATTAATCCTTAATACACAACACTCTCATCTTCCGGATATTTGTTGGTCCTGCTCGTCACCCTTTTTCTCCCTCACATATCTTTTTAGGCAGCTGGTCCCCTATTAGGGAAAGTTGTGACTCTAATGTCAAGATAATAGATTTATTATTAGCAGTGGCCTTTCAGCAAGTAACCAAAAATCGGAAAGACTTCACTAAATTTTCTTACCAAGCATGGTGGTATGCTGTCTGTTATAACCACAGACTGGATACAACATTTGTATACCCATTACACATGGCAGCAAAACGTTTAGACTTGTGGTCACCTGTTACGGTGTTCATTGACATGAGCGCCAGGCGTTCTGTTTCATACTCCTCAACAACAAGAAGTAACTAAACCTCCATGACTTCCTTCATGTTAATATTATATAGTTTACCCTAGACTATATTTTGTAATGCAAATGTTTGTATATCATATAAGTTTCCTTTCCATACCGATGTTCCATATAATACTGTTCTTTTACTTGTGCATGATATATCTGATTGTATTTCATTCAAATTTCTCTTCTTTATTAATTCTAAATTTATATATTCTTTTCTTTTCACTGTTATTATATCTTTTGCGTTAATGTAATCCTTTACCTCAATAAAATCACTTTTGAACTCAAAACATTGTTACCGGAGGTAATTATAGACTGTGTATCCCTTTTTCACTGAGGTAATAATACAACTCAAACAAAATGTTCATGACCCCCCACCCTAACCCCTACCAGTGTACTGCCATGTGTAATTATTAGAGAACAATATAGGTAGAGAGTCTTGGAGAGGGAGTGGGAGTGGGACGAGACCTATTAGGTAAGATCGACATTGGGTCGCGCCAGACAAGCACAGTAGCTGCAGAGCCTAACTTTTCATTCTGTTCACAGGGTCAGTGATTTAAATGAGGAGGGACTCGTTCTTTACTTGCATCAGGGTGCAATACTTTTGATAAGAGAGTACCTGCACTTCTTAGTAGCAAACAGGTGCACTGGAATAGTGAGCACCTACATTTTTATATTTCCATTGCAAAATCCTGTCAACTCGGACCCCTGTGTAGTGCCAGAGAAGTGTGCAGCTTCGCTGCCTCAGAGTCAGTGTTACACATCATGGATGCCCATCGGAAGTAATAGAAATCTGTAGATACGTGCCAGCATTCGATTGCATAACATTTTAAATTCTAACGGCCAGCATAATGCGATAATTCCATTTGACACTAAATGGCAAATAAGCTGTTTGCTTCATCAATATACAAAAGACGGGACATAATGAAGCACGATTGAATCATAGCATAATGCTGAAAGGGACAACAAAGTCCATGTTGAGGCTCTGCTTCTAATTGCTGGAATAAGGCGGGGGACAATATATTATGTGTAAGTTGTTTGGTATATAAAGTAAACACTAAGCACCAAACATGAGACGGGGAGCTGCAGCCACCTTTAGACTACAAGAGCACTGCTAGCAAGCTCTCATGCTCTCCTGTCCAAGAACACAGGCCAAACAAGCTCTCTGCCTCAGTCTGGCACTGCAGGGGGGTCTTGCTTTTGGTAGCAAAGGGGAGTCCAGCAATAGATCACTTATTGATCTGTGCAATGGGGGCATTGTCTGTGAATGTGTGGGAGCATGGCAAAGATACTTGTAGAACTTCTCATTTCTCAAAGAGTCTAATATCTGATATTTATGTCTTTCTGTGCACTTCATTGCCTGATTTTACTCATGAGAAAGTAGTGTCACTTTAAGTGTCACACATTTGGCAGTTGGATGTCAATCATAAACTGGGACCTTGTAGCACTAAACATACACAAGTCACTATTCTCCACTGCACTGACCAGGTTTCAATTCTGTGGCTCAGTGCATTGACTAATTGAGGTCCCATGTGGAGAGCCTGGACAGACTCCCATTAGTGCCCTTCCATTTCAGGTGCTTTACAGCAGTTTAAAGATCTTCTTTGAGTTTTCCGTTGCTGCAATGGGCGTCATTTCTGATATTTATATTTTCTTCGTCTTTATTGCTTGGTTTTTGCTCGTGAGAAAGTGTCACTCATAGTCGTTGAATGTCACTCATAATTACTTATTATTATTTATGACTATTTATGAAAATGTCACATAAGCAATCTGAAACCGTGCCAGCTATGCAGTAGGCATGTTCCGCCTCGTGACAAAAGTCATAGGGAATGACAGAGGGGGTATCAGGAATATCTACAAAGTGGATTCCTTGCCATATAAACAGGTCCCTAACCATGTCGATTTGGGACATGAATGTTTCGAATAGACCATCCCAGACAATGGCTATGGGCTATTTCTGAAGTGTGCTGTACTCCTCCCTATGCAATGCGTGCCCCTCAGCTGTGCCCCAATGTATGGCCTCCTCCCTCTAGCTGGCTGCCGGGGGGCTCCAGGGGATTTCAAGCATCTGCCAATCTACTGTTTGGCCAGGGGAAGCGAATAGGTCTACGAAAAGCGACATTGTTTTACAATGCTTGGGGCATGGGTAAAGGGCCTTCTAGACAATGCTGTACCGTATTCCAGGGAAGAATTTGTCCAAAGTACATTTAATAAGTCTGCTGGGTCTGCATGGCATCTGGGGAAATTCGAGGGTACTGTGGGGACTATTTTGTGCAATTTTAGAGGTGTAAAATAGGCCCTGGGCAGCAGTGTGAACTGAATAAATTTGAACCAGGAATTATGGTGAATCGTATTAAGGTATTCAATGAGGAAGTTCCATTCTCGGTCATGTAGGGCACAATCAAGGTCCTCTTCCCATCGAGCCCGGGGGGTGTCAATGAGATGTGTAGATGTGAATGCAGGCCTTTATACAGATATTTTACCAGGTGCCTGCAGGTGCCTATTTCGTATACTGGCTGAATGAAGGAGTGTGTTTTTGGTTCTGTCCCCGTTGGCACCCAGTGCATGTGAATATATCTGGAAATATTGGTGTGGCTCAAAAAGAGAGTTTGACAATCCATCAGTCTAGATAAAGTCCTGGTGGGGCACGAGTTCTCAGTCTGAAAACATGTCTCCTAATGTGTGAATACCCGCAGACTCCCAGGGCTACTAAGGGACAGGAGTGGACCAACCAGTGTTGGCTGTCCTCTTACTGGTATGCTAGGTGTGTAATGCGAGGGGGCAGCAGTGTATATTCAACCTGTTTCCAATAAGTAAGTGCATTGCCTAGGAGTAGTGGTACATGGGGGAGGGGGTGCATCTCACTTGGCAGCAATAACGTGTGTAGTTTGCCTAGTCGCAACATTTGCAGGTGCATTTTATTTCAGTTAGGTGAAAGCCTGCCAGCCAGTACGACAACCACTGCAACTGGCCTGCATAGCAATATGCCTGAAATTCAGTGGCACCCATTCCATCCTTTTCCGGTGGCAGCTGTAGTTTGGGTAGGCTCATTGTGCGTCCTCCCATGCTCCGCACCAAGTCTATAAGGAACCATCACAGGTAGATTAACAAAATATAATAAACAGGGTAGCATCACCATCTTGGAGATTGCCAGATGTCTTTGTATTTTTATTTGTGAACAGAGGGAAGTGATGGTCTTATTTAGGTTACCATTTAGCAGATCAGTGGTAGACCTATAAATCTGTATACCAAGGTAAAGAAATGTACGCAAGGCTGTTGGAATGTTACATGCACCCATCGGTATAGTATTCTCCAGTATGCGCTCCTGAAAGGAGAATGAATGAGACTTGGAGTGATTAACACGAAGGCCAGATGGATTTCCAAACATATGAGGCAGAGTGGCGGAGGGCATGAGATCCATGGTCAGGTCTCCGAGGACATGGAGACTGCATGATGTTATGGCCCTCATGATATGCACCAGTCATCTGCCATTTGCATCATGCTCTGTGCAAGGGGCTCCATTGCTAACACAAAGGAGGAGCAGGGCCAAGGGGCACTCCTGCCTAGTGCTGCAGAGTATGGGATAAGTGGAAGGTATGTGGTCACCCTTTCGTGCTCTCCCTGTAGGGTCTAAATATAGCAGTTTGATCCATCTGATAGAGGCTGGCCAAATTCCAAATGTAGGGCCGGATTTAGATATTGGTGGACCGGTTACTCCGTCACAACAGGGAAGGATATCCCACCTGCCGAAATGTAAATCCCGTAGGATGTTATGGGATTTATATTTTTGCTGATGAGACATCTGGCCCCGTTGTGACGGAGTTTCCTGTCCGCTGATCTCTAATTCAGGCCCTTAGTCAGTGTTTCAGACATATACTCCCACCCCAGTGTGCCGAATGCCTGTTGGAGGTCAAGAGAGAGGCATCCTGCGGCAGGGTTGTTGGCTCTAGCCACCTCCATTACATGGTATAGGCGTCTGATATTTAAGTAGGTACTGCGGCATGGGATGAGCCCATTCGCTGTGGATCAGGTCTGGTAATATGGGGAGTTGCCTTTTCGCCAGCACTTTGCTGAATATGATATAATCAGTTGTTAATAAAGATTATGGCCTACAAGAGGACATGTCTTTGGTGTTGCGGCGGGTTTGAGCAGGGACATGACCAGTGTCTGGCGTATAGTAGGTGGTGGGGCAGTCTCCAGTGAGGTCTGATATAATTTGTCTAATTGTGGTGTCAAATGTGCAGTGAAGGTAGCGTGGAATTTGATGGGTATTCCATCCAATCCGGGAGTCTTATTGCAGGGTAGCAAATTTTTTGTACTCCAAATTTTGTCCTGTGTCAGTGGGGCCCCCGACTCTGCTCAGCAGAGCCCAGGTACCAGGGGCAGCTGTAAACCATCAATGAAGGTAGTATTGGCAGCAGGGGATAGGGAGGGGGAGGTCCATAGAGGTGAGTTTAGTAATCCCTAACAGAGAAAGAATGGGGGAAGAGGGCAATTGCGCGTGAGTCATTGATACCAATAGTGCTCCTGCCTCATCACCCTCGGTATGTAGCATTTGCATGTGTGTATATGAGCCGTTGTCTATAACCTGCAGGCGCTCTAGTATTTCTGCATATTGAATGCAACATTTATGTAGTTCGCCTGCGTGAGGGTCATCATTGGCTGATTCGCGTTCAAGCACCCCTAGTTGCATTCGGCATGTTTGATGTCCCGTAAGACCGTGTGCCATGCCCCCGATATTGCGGATATGGACTCCCTGCGTATCATTACTTTGAATGCTTCCCACTCTATCAGAGGGAAGGAGGTAGTATCAGTGTTGTTTACAAAATACTTTGTGATAGTAGTAGCCAGGGTATCTTTGAAGGCAATGTCCTCTAATTGAAGAGGCTGTAAAAGACATATGGGACTGCAGTAGGCATCTGGCCCCAGGACATGATAAGCTCTAAGGGTTTGTGATCGGACAGGGTTTTACCCAGGTAAGTGGAGAATGTAATGGTCATTAGCATGTGTGAGGGGCACAAAATACGGTCTAGACGGGAGTGCAGTTTGTGTGGAGGGGAGTAGAATGAGTATTCTCTCAGTGCTACATTAAGCTCCCTCCATGCATCCGATTTTGACCATCCTTGTCCCCTGGCTTCTTTAAATGATGGAGTACTGGGGATCGAGTAGGAGAGATATATGTGTGTGACCAGGACCGCATTGAAGTCTCCTCTGATCTCCGAGTGGGACCAGTCAGCCAGCACGGAGGAGACATGTGATAGGAAGACAACTTGTTCCATGTTTGGGGCACAGACACTACCCAACACCAGTTGTCTACCATCCAGGTTCCCATGAACAATCATGTAAGGAACATCTGTATCTATTTTAGTCTCCTCAAACTGTGTACAAGCCCTCACCTTAACCACTGCTCCACGTGCAAAATCAAAGAATGCATCGGCAAATAGCTGTCCCCTTCACTTCATGCGCAGTTTGAGAGATTCAGCTGGAGGTGTGGGTCTCTTGTAAATAAACAATGTCGGCTTTACAATAGTTACGCTCAGAATAGATACAGTGAGATTTGTGAGCTGAGCCCATACCTCTGGCATTCCATGTTAAGATTTTTAATGCATTTGCAACTGTAGGCATATATAAAGCATGTGGAGAGCATAAGTAAGAACGTCCCCACCGAACCTCCCTCATCCCCAGAAACATGAATACACAGTTTAGTACAGAAGGTTAGAAACCAATGATACAATCCCAATACTCGGTCCAGCAAGGAACATTAGTTTGACCAAAAACACAAGCTTATCTCAACTGAGAATAAACTGTAGCAACTACTATGGGGTCAGTAAGTTGGACCAGAAATACTGGACAATCTAAAGCAATTGTGCAATAAAACACAACTTACTCGCTCTCTAGGTGTCTCAGGAAAAAAAAGGGGAAAAAACCTGTAAAAAATACCACATAGACGTACAGCATAACATTACTGATATGATACTTGAGTCGGGAGTAGTGAAGAAGACTGCGACTGCCAGCTGGGCCCTTTTGAGAAAGTGCGGGTGATCAGGGTCACAGATGGCGAGGCAAGGTAGATCAGATGATGTTGTCTGACGTCCTGTGGTGTCACGATGGGAAAGCGGGCCATGCTTGTGTTAGTCAGAGTCTGAGGCAGCACTAGTAGATGCACTGCTTGGAGGCAGGTGGGGTTGTTCTCTGGTCGAGGTCACGGTGGCTGTAACTGCACGTCGCACCTCCAATGCCTGTAGAGGTCGACGAGAATTCCCATGCCGGCAACTTCGAGGGAGATGCATTAGGGCTCTGTGTGACGTCTCCGGGGGTGGGGGGGCGATGGACATTTGGGTATTATGGCTTCAACCAGTCTCATACTGACTCAGGAGTGTCAAAAAACCGAGTTTGCTGGTCATGCACCCTGAGGTACACTAGCAACATTAGGGCATATGTTAAACCCTCTGATCGGAGTTGTTTCTTTGCAGTAATAAATTATGCTTGTTTGCGCTGAACTGCTTGAGTGTAGTCTGGGAAGAGGGCCACATTAGTGTTGGCAACGACAATCGAAGTGTTATACCTGGCCTTCTGCAGTGCTGTATCTTGGTCCCTGTAGTTTAGAATATGGGACACAATGTGCCTGGGGGTTCCCCTGGTGGTGGACGACGTGAGGGTACCCTGTGTGCTATTTCCACGGTGAACAAGGTCGAGAGTCCCTGTGGGGCCAACCTGGTCTTAAACCCGTTTTCGATAAACAAGGTAGCATTGGGTCCCTCTGTACCTTTGAGCCGTCTAATATTTTGCACATTGTTGCTTCATGCTCGGTCCTCCACATCCTCAGCCCTATCATGTATAAGGTGCAACTGGGACACCAGATCATCCTGTTCAGCTGTAGGTGTTCTTCACAGAGTAGGCCCAAGTTTGTCACCAATGCAATGTTCTATGGTGGCCGTGGTGTCCTAGATTTCTTCCAGGATTATGTCACGTATATCTGGAGCAGTACCCAGCACTGTAGGTCGGATCCAGCCAACTCCTGTGCAAGCTGGCATGCCATCGGTTGAACGTGTCTAGATTGGGGGCTGCTTGATGTTGAGGCCGGCGTTGTACTCCTGGTTAGGCCTAGGCCTTTACTGTTTATATGAAGTGCAGGTCCATGGGGGTGAGGAGGAGGAGGGCATTGAAATTAGTGTCAATGTATACACAGGTGCGATCTCATAGGGTGGGGGACGTGGACTGTGCCCTAATCAGTGTTTGTTGTGAGCTATTGATCCCAGTTGTGGACCTAGAAAGCCCTAGTCCCAGAGTGTCATCAGGGTCCAGCTCCTAGCATGGTGTTGCGATGCAAATAAGCCTCAGGAACACTGACCGGGTGGCCTCAATACATCTAGATGTGCAGCACTGTTTTAATTAGGGCAACCCCCCAAGGCTGACTCTCCCATTAGAATCACACGGAGAGACGGCAGGATGCAGTGTGTGTGTTGATGCCATGCCTGCCTTCTTCAGCTACAGTCCTGCACCCACCTTCGCTCCTGGTTGCCAAAGTGATAGCAGGGCCTGCTAGGGACCACTACCGGAGACGCCCGCTCCTGCAGCATGGCCTGCACACGGCTGGTGCATGTCTCTTCAGTGTTGGCAGCTCATCCTCTCAGATCAATCTCCTCATGAATCAGGAGCATGCCAGGGTGGTCCAGGCTCGGAGGCCAGGGGGACCCAGCGGTAGATTCATCCCAGTCCGTGGGGTCCCACGCAGTGCCTCGATGGAGAAGGGTGGTGTGCCAGGAGACCGGCAGAGACAGCCTGTGTCATCAGCCCCTCTGCACACCCCTCGCAACGGCGGTCCGCGGTCTCACCGTACCCTCACCAGCCAACAGAATTTCCGTTCACGGTGGGAAGCGATTATTATTAGACCCACAGCATTCCAGCGCTGACTGTGGTAAGGATGGAAGCGGATTTACGATTTTACTTGGCATCCCTCTGGAGCTGTAAGAGAGTCCGCTCACCATCTTCGGAGGCTAGACACGCCCCCTACACAATACACACTTAACCCATTACCTACTTAATGAACTAGTTTAAAAACATTAAATTAAACACATCACAGCACAATAATTTTATTTTACTTTTCTTCATTCAAATAAAATGATACATTTATTAGACATTTTTAACAATATTCATTTTTATTTTACAAAAAGCTATACATATGTTCCGTTTTTAAAATGTTATATTTTTAATAGCATTACATTTTTTTTTTCTTCATTTAAGTCTATAGGGAAACTAGACTTTTTCTTTCTTTATTGCTGACTTTTTATTATGTTTTGTAGTTGCAGCATCTGTTTCTTGTATCAGTGGAGCATTTTGGTCAAGATTGGAGGGAAGATGCTGTATCAGAGAGGTAACACATTTATTTATTATATTTAGTAACTAGTTTTAGGGGACTTTTAATTTAGGGCAATGGTTACAGGGATCATCTTAGAGATTAATAATTATATTTTAGTATGTTTGGTTGTTTTAATTACTTCCCCTATGTATACTGTTGGAAAAAAGGGCCATTAGGTCAAGGATTTTTTTTGTGGAGCTTTTTTTAAAGACATAGGGCCAGATGTAGGTAATTCTATTTTACCGATTCATAAATACCGAATTTTACCGATTCGGTATTTATGAATTGGTAAAATAGAAGGGGGGAGATTTAGGTAAATTTGGTAATTGAATTACCGAATCTGTAAAAATCGGTATTTACCGAATCGGTAAATACCGATTCGGTAATGCCCATTGATTCCTATGGGCATTGAAGCCCATAGGAATCAATGGGCAATACCGAATCGGTATTTACCGATTCGGTAAATACCGATTTTTGCAAGGGTGCAGGGGGCGTCACTTTGACACCCTCTAGCACCCCGAATACAGGCATGTGTGCCATGTGGCACACAGACATGCCCTAAGGGCACGTCTGTCTGTCACATGGCATAGGTGTGCATGCACATCTGGATTCGGTATTTTACCACCCAATTGAATTGGGTGGTAAAATACCGAATCTGTAAGGCCTTTGGGACTCAGAAGAGTCCCACCTACATTTGGATTTACCGAATCGGTAAAATTACCACTCGATATTTTACAGAATCGGTAAATTTACCGATTCTGTAAAATAAATGCACCTACATGCCAATTCTTAAATACCGGTCGGTATCGGCCGTTACCGACCGGTATTTTGGCTCCTACATCTGGCCCATAGAATGGTAGTATAGTAGGAACTGTAACTGTCTACTACTTTATGTTGTTTTTCAGGTTTCTAAAGTGTTTGCTTTCCCTGTTTTATATTGCAACTTGTTTTTCTTGCTGCCTTTACTTTGCAATATTGAGGGTGTTCAGTATTGCTTACTATTCCCCCTACTATCATTTCTCAATTTGCAATGGAGTTTTTTTTTTTTTTTTTTTTTTTTTTAAATTTTTCCAAAACCTTTATTGCACTTTGCACAATACACAGCGGGATGCCTACAACCCTGCGGGCCGGCCGCCATTTTAGGATCGTTACGTGTAACATACAGTAGAAGAGTGTGACGTTAGATAAAGCTCACACTAGTATTTATCAAAACAAGCTGTGTACGAAAAGCGCAGTATTAGCATATAAAACATTCGGAAGATGCGGTTTTGGTAATCTTTTTCACTTTTTCTGTTTAAAACAACAAACTAGTAACATTAACCTGTTAGGAACGACAGTATGGTCCGCTATAATACAATACAGTGCCAGCTAAGAGCGATATTGCAGAGGACAGTAAGTCGAACCACATTCCTTTGTGCCCAAGTTTGTTCAACAATCAATACATTCTCCCTCACTGCCCGATCAGCATGGCGTACCCCGCCTGAAATCCACCCATGCCTCCAACCCCCCATTCCCTCCCCCCTCAATCTTCATCATATCCGTCATCGGAGTCGCCCTGGTCGTCCTCGGGCAAGGGCTCACAAATATCTCCCCTAAATACATTCCATTTTAGCCAAATCTTGTTCCATTTCCCCGGGCAGGCTCGGCTGGAGTATATTGCCCTTTCGGTTAACATTACTTTGTCCATGGTCCGGCACCATTGGGATCCAGACGGCATGTCTGCTGCCCCCCATCGCTGTGCTATGTCGCGTTTCACTACCATGACCCCTGCTGTGAACCAGAGTTGTCAATGGAGTTTTTTAATATAATATTTAATTGCTGTACTTTTTTAGGCTTTGAAAAGCTTCACTGTGAGTATGTAATGTCAATGGATTGGAGACTTTTTTTAAATGAAAGGAATAGATGTATGCGTGTATGAATATTTAACTGAAACAAGCACTCATATTTTAAGGTTTCCTTTGGTTTTTCCTGAAGCAAGTTTTTTTTTCAATATGCTAAAATATAGGCTCGATTACGAGTTTGACGCAGTTGCACCAGCTCTCCGCCGGCACACCTGTGCCAAACCCGCGCAAGGACCACCCACCGTATTACAAGTTGAAAGAGTTCAACTTTTAATACAGCAGGCGGTCCTTTGCCCTTCCCATGGCAGTGCCTAGATACAGGCCCCTCAATGGGATTGGTAAAAAGGTTCCAACATGGCGTGGACGTGAACGTCCATGCTTCGTTAGAACTTTGTGGGGATACAGACAGAGAGACACATGTTGTGCCCCCCTGAATGTGGCGGGGGGCATATGGTGGCCCTCTTGGGCCCCCTTTGTTCCTGCAACGCCAGCCTTTTTATGGCTGGGCTCCTTCATGAAATTGCTGATGGTGCAGGAACTCATAATATGCTGAGCCGGACTGTGCCAGTTCCCGCTCAGCATTTTGCGTTATGGTGCAGCTGTGCCACTGCCATGGAATGACTGTTCCCTGGCGCAGCTAGTGGTCCATCGCTGATACAATGGTGAACGTCGTAATAGGGAAAACGGTGGACTGCCACTGCTGTGCCACTGCTGTGCCACCGCGAGTCTGGCGATTGAAAGACCCCTTAATTTTTCCAAATTTGGATGGAATAATTTTGGGATTTGTGAAGTGGATTACACTGGAATAGAGGTAACGGGAGCAATTCAATAGCCTCTAATAGAAGAAAGAAGACCTCTCGAAGTAGGCTTTTTTAAAACACTTTGGAAAAACAAATTGCAAAGATGTTAGGAATAAATGAGTTTTAAAGGTGTGCAATTTTTAGGGTCGAAGGGCAAGGCAGGGTAACATGTAAAATAAAGGTGTCTTTAGTAATGTAGTATGTAAACAATATTTTCCAGGTACTCTACAACATCAAACATAACAAATTGCTGAAACTTTAAAGGAGACTCATTTGTTTCTTTTTGTTGTTGATTTTTTTTGCATACTTTCACTTGCAAAGTACTTGAAAAAGATTGTGATTGTTGCATTTCCTGGAAGCGTTGCTCACTTATCAAAATTTAGAAGAAGCGGTATAAACTTATGTGAGTTTTTCCAATTGAGAAAAAAAAGTTATGCTATACCTCTATCCCATTATTGGTTTTTGCTCTACCCACTAAACAGGTTGATCAGTAGTTCAACCAATCAACTAATCACTTAATCTCCCCTGCCTAACAAAGATTGAATGTGTCCTTCTGGTGCTCGTGTGAAGGTCTCTGATAACTTTGGGTCAAGTTTGCGCTATATATACTCTATAAAATTTTCAAATTAAATTATTATATGCCAAGGGCTCCTATTTAGGTTTTCTTCGTTTACAGTTATAAACATGTTCTATGATGAAAGCGTTCCCAGAGTAAACCATAAACCAAAGGCATGTTAGTGTTATTCATTTTAACCTAGTGCGGGTCGCTTGTCTATGCTTCCGAAGAAGTCTCTCTCACTTCCAATTGGTATTGCCTTACGCCCTGGCGCTACCACTGCTTGGCGCAATGCGGGGTGAAACTGCGACTTCCCTGGCGGATTTGAGTTTCTGGCAGACTGTGGGCCTCCATAGCCTGGGAGACCTGTGCAGCGACGGTGCTCTCCTTTCCATAGAGGAGCTAATTGTTGAAACTGGCTTCCCCCAGTGTGGAGACGCGCTCTAGTGTTTCAGAGCGTGCGCCCGGGGATTCTCGGTACGTGCAGTGGCCATGTTAGAGGCCGCACAACTCACCCAGCGGCAAGTCGCTTTCCCGGCGCTCGGGACAAATAAAGAACTTAAAACCCCCACCACGAGTCCGCATAATTACTACGGGCGGATCGTGACAAATTGGCGACGAGGAGCGGGATGCTGCAAGGGCCCGCCGCTGCCAGTGCTAACTAGAACCCACCATACCACATTACTGACCCGAGCGCGGCAGAGGAGCACGCAGCTCCACAGGAGGACTGGGGATTTCCCATAGTCCCCAAGGATGTTGTTACAGAGGTGGTTTCCCCAGGGGAGCCCAGGAAAAATCTCAAGAGCTGCAGAAGAGTGGCCTAGTGGGCGATAAGGGCTAACAGCATCACAAGACCACCCAGGGACTAGAGACAAGTCCCACTGGCAAGAACACCACCCATAAGACAGGCACTGATCAACAGCCAAGGACCAAGCTGCAGGTGGAGCACCTCTGGCTTCAACCAAACAGCAGCAACCTCATCCTCCCACAGTGAGTACCTTGACGCCAGCAGCGTAAGACGCACAGAGACACACTCGTGGGCTCCAAAACAGGAATACCTGCTTCTGGGCCTACACCAGACAGGGCACAGATCTGGAGCGCCAGGGCTCATCACGAAACGGGAAAGGTAGCCCCGCGCACACGCAGGCAGCAAGGACAGAAGAGAGACAAGCCCCTGGGAGTCCACCAGGAGTCAACACACAGCAAGCTCCAACCCAGCGCGTGGAGGGAAGGATGTGCGCGCAAACGTCATCCCTCACCAACCTAGTCCCATTCTTACCCAAGCGGGGAGAGCCAGTGATGCCGTAGGAGGACTGGAAGCGATACTTTTTGAATTAACTGTCTGCTTTGGAGGATGAGGGAGAAGGCGAATTCTCCAGCGCAAGAAGGAAGAGAATAATCCTACATAACCTAGGTCCTGAGGATATTAGAGTGTACGATAATTTAGTAAAGAAAACAAGGTTCCCGAACGACACAGATAAATTCCAGCATGCACCAGAAGACTTAGATTCCCACTACTGCCCAGTGATGTGCATAGTGATAGACAGATGCAGCTTTTTCCAGAGAAAACAAAACAGTGGAGAATCAATAGATGAGTACGTAGCGGCCCTGAAGAAGTTAGCGGTGACTTGCAAGTTTGGCACTCTGCATAACGATCTCATCAGAGATTAGATCACAATGCACACAGCAGACACGGCGATTCAGGAGAAACTGTGGGTGAATGGAGATGCACCTCTCAAAGAAGTCGTGGCATTCGTGAAGAAAGCGGAGCTGTCGAAGAGGTGTACTGAAGCTGTTAAAAAGGAGAGTATCAACAAAACACCAGTGTGCAGAATAACAGACAAGAGCAAACAAGAAGCGACCCCGCAGCAAACACAACCGAACACCAGGTTCCAGAAGAAATATTCCCCGAGACCTGCGAGGACCCAAAGGTTGCAGGGAGAAGGCCGAAAAAACTGCTACAGATGCAGGAGCCGGCGTTTAGAGCTAAATGCTCCTTCTGCAGGATAATGGGGCACTATGAAAAAGTGTGCAGACGGAAACTCAGGCGGTCGGAAGTGAAGTATGTGGCCCAAGAAACGGACAGGGAAGAAGAGGCACCGGAAGGAGAGGAAGAAGAGGATGAAGTCTTGTGCGTCGATGACCAAATTTTGGGAATAAACTGCGCTCGATCCAGGAAACCTGTGTTACAAATGGAAATAGGGGGAGTGCCGATTAACATTGTGGCGGACTCAGGTTCCCCATATACAATTGTACAGCGAACAGTATGGGAGAGAGACTTTGAACCACAGACGAGCAGGAACTTACTCCCAACAGACATACACCCAGTCACATACACTGGCGAACCCATACCCATGGTGGGTTACTGCACCCTCAAGTTCGAGTTCAGAGGAAGAGCAGCGGAAGGTAAGCTCCATGTCGCTGAGAAAGGACCTTCAGTACTGGGATGGATAGACCAAGGAGCTCTGGGGATCCAACTCAACCCAGGAGAAACCACACAGGTGATGATGACAGATACAGCACAGGCATGTGGAGAAGAGGCGTGGAAGAAGGAGTACCTGGGAGTCTTCAAGGGAACGATCGCCGGATGACGAAATTCACACACAAAATATGCCTAAAGGCAGGAGCGGTACCAGTGAGCCAAAAGGTGCATTATATTCCCTTCAGTAGCAGAAAAGCAGTACAGGAAGAGCTCCAACGATTAGAAAAGAACGGAGTCATAGAAGCCATTGAAAGCGCTGAATGGCTCGCACCGTTGGTGGTCACACAGAAACCAAATGGGAAGGTATGTCTGTGTGTAGATTTGAGGGAACTCAATAAAAATATCATAGTGGACGAGTTCCCTCTGACCCGGATAAACGAAAGAAAACAAAAGGAGTAAGGTGGTTTTCCACGGTGGACCTCACATCTGCGTACCACTCAATCGCACTGCATCCTTTGTGCAATCATCTTACATCGCTCATTACACCTTTCGGATGTTACAAATTCCTATCTATGCCGTTCGGGCTAGCATCCGCCGCTGCAGTATTCCAAAAGCTGATGCTCCGCTTATTTCAAAAGGTGGAAGGCGTACAGTACTTCCAAGACAACATCCTCGTCATGGGCAAATCAAAAAGTGACCACGATGCCAAACTACACGCAGTCCTGACCATACTAGCACAGAATGGCCTCACAGCGGGATGGGGCAAATGCAAATTTGGAGTGGGGTCTGTGACATACTTAGGCCATGAGATCAGCGAAAGAGGGATCGAACCGAAACGGGCCAATGTGAATGCTATTAAAGAAGTACCAACGCCGAAAAGGAAGGAGGATGTCCGTTCATTCCTAGGCATGGCAGAGTTTTATAGCAAGTTTGTTCCCCAGTTTGTGTCCAAAACGCACCATTTGAAACAACTGCTGAAGGAGAAGAACAGCTTCAAGTGGACGGGCGAAGGACAGGCAGAGTTTGATCTACTCAAGCAGGACATCTGTGCAGCCATTCCGCTCAAAGGATTTGACCAAGGAGCCCTATCCATACTGACCACCGACGCCAGCGACAAGGGATTGGGAGCGGTGCTAATGCAGGCATCCCAGGGAGGAGAAGTCACCGCCGTCAGCTTTGCCTCCGGATCGTTGGCTCCCAATGAGGAAAAGTTTAGTGTTATTGAAAGAGAAATGCTGGCTGCAGTGTGGGCCATTGAACGGTTCAGACAGTTCTTGTGGGGTTCGAAGGTCATACTCTGCACAGATCACAAACCACTGGTGAAAATCCTGACCTCGAGTGGGCATGCACACGCGACGCCGAGAATAGCAAAGATGACCTTGAGGCTGTTAGATTATGTCTACGAAGTTGAATACATCCCTGGGACAAGAAACAGAGTGGCCGATTTCTTGAGCCGAGCAGCCGCAATGGAATCTGCTGCAGAACAAGAACACTCGGAGTGGGAGGATTACATAGTGGCGCTCACGCAAGACCATGAAGGAGTGATCAGCAGTCAGGAATGGGAAGGAGCGTACTCTAAGGACGAGATGCTGAAGGTTGTGAAAAGCTATGTGACGCAAGGATGGCCGGACAAAAAGCACATGGACAGCATGCTGAGGAAATTCTGGGACGTCAGGGAAGAGTTATCCATCGGAGATAATCCCGTGTTTCTACTCAGAGACGACAAAGTGGTGCCCCCGCAGCTGTTAATTGAACACCTATTAGCCATTCTACACGAAGGACATCTCGGAATAATGAAGGCAAAGGCTAGGGCGAAGCAGGCTTACTGGTGGCCTGCAATGGACAATGAAATAGAAAGACACGTCTGGATATGCGAAAGTTGCAGCCGGGCAGACAAAGCTCAAGTCTTGCTGCGCCCTCCCTTGGGGAAGTTTGCTTGCCCCTCAAGCCCATGGGAAATGCTTTCTGTCGACATCTTGGGCCCCATAGCGGACACCAATGGCGTACCCAAATACGCAATCGTCCTGGTTGACAGGTACACCAAAGGGCCGGAAGTGGACATTTGTGAGGAAGCGTACACAGACGTAATACTTGCCTTCCTCACTGCCACCTTCTTGAGGGAAGGGATTCCCAAGGTAATCACGTGCGACAATGGGCCACAGTTCATTTCAGCAAAGTGGAACGCCTTCATGGAACGTGACGGAATTGAAGTCAAGCACACTCCTGTGTACCATCCGGTGGGAAACGGACTAGCGGAGCGATTCAACAGAGTGATAATGGCCTCTGTCCAAGCTGCCATAAGTGCGGGGAAGGACTGGGAGAAGGAACTACAAAGGATGCTATGGGCATATCGCATCACCCCAGCCAACACAGGGTACAGCCCCTTCAAAGTGCTCAGAGGGCGAGACCCTCACACGAAAGACAATCTAGCTGGGAAGCAACTGGTGGTTCAAAGCAAGTGGTCCCCAGCGGTAGTACGTCACAACATGGAAAGAGCACAGGCCGTGTACACTGAATATTATAACAAGAGCCATAATGTAAAGGATGTGACCCTGGAGAAGAGCGAGTGGGTGGAGTGAAGCAGACAGTGATGAAGAAGAAGGGTGACAGCAAGTTCAGCCCCCCACTACAAGTTGTGGAACCGTACGCCAGGTCAGCCTTGCTAAGTGATGGCAAGATATGTTCTCAAGACAGGATGGCACGGTGCAACAAAGTGGTGAAATGGGAAGACCCGGATGTTGGGTGCTCAACTACCCAGGAGGAGAGCCCAGAACCTGTAAGAGCGCGAATGTCAGACAAGACCATACGGGAAACCATTAGTACAGAGTGGAGAGACGGAGAACAGTACGAGCCAGCAGAGAGTGGAGGTGAGAGTCCAGCTCATCAAATCACACCACGCAGTGAGAGTCCCGCTCATCAGATCACGCCACGCAGCCCAGGTACCGAGGGAAAGGAAGGAAGGCTGAAGAGAAAGGGGATGGGGAGTGTCTGCCCATCTGGCGGTGACCAGCGAGTTGACAGCAGCCCGGTGAAGACACGTACCAGGCTAGGAAGACTAATCAGAGCACGCAGGAGGTTTGAGGACTATAACATGGAGACCAAGTAAGACTGTTATATAATCGATTCCTCTGACTACTACGGTAGTCCCTGGACTGTTATGACATTATTCAGTGTTTTGAACATTTTGTAGTGGGAATGCCAAAGTGGGGAGATATGTGGCGACGCGCTCTAGTGTTTATGAGCGTGCGCCCGGGGATTCTGGGTACGGCTGCGGCCATGTTAGAGGCCGCGCAGCTCACCCAGCGGCAAGTCGCGTTCCCAGCGCTCGGGACAAATAAAGAACTTAAAACCCCTGAGGAAAATTGAATTTTGCCTTGTCATATGTGCCTACGTGTTCCCCATCCTATGTTATATGTGCATGATCGATATGCATGTATCCTCCTATGATCGATTAAAGACGCAATTATAGTTGTGTCCAACTCTAGTATGCCAGTCTCCAGTTCTCGTGAAAGCAACGAGTATTAGGCCTATGTTGCCACGTTTTACAGTATGCACGTTATATTCCCCGCATTGTCCCCTTTTCTAGGCCTCAAAGGGCCCGGACACCAGATTCAAGCTCCAGTCTCCAGAACTCACTCCGAGGAGCGATGCAGCCCCCACCTGCATCCCTGACCCTTCACTTACTTCCTGCCGCGCAGCGCGGTGCCCGGCCTGGCTCTGCCTGCCTGTCTGCCAAGAATATGTTATGCCTCTAGTTATCAGTTCAGCTCTCCGTCTTCACATTCCTAAGATACTGAACCGCATAAACATCTTCAGCTATAGTCTAGTCTTTCTGTCTCCATGTAAGAGAATTACTGTATTTATATTCATGGAAGATTCATAGCACACGCAATACATGTAGAATATATGCATGCACCAGCCTTAGTGTCAAGTAGCCTTTGCCCTGATAACTTTTAGATTCTATCAACATGTACTCAAAACACCAGATACCAGATATGCTATAGGTACATGTCGTCCTGACACCGCAGACTTTAGTCTCCTCTTCTAGTGCAGAAGTCATAGCCCCCAGTTCTCCCCGGTAACACGTCATGGCCCGTTTGCGCGCACCACTAGGTTAAAGGTCCCAGCTGCTCAGGTAGCCCCCTCCATGTTTCCACCCACCATTATGACACTTCTGTGACGTTCTCATCACATGTCTACGTGCACGCCCTGTGCACGCCTTCTTTTCACGCCCATGTGTTCTTATCTTACGCTTGTCACTAGTTACGCCTACTGTATGTAATGTAATTGTGATGTTTTACTATATATACCTTGTACTGTTGATGAAACGTTGCAGCTGCCTCTCTATTTTATTTCAGGCTGTCCCGATCCTGTCCCTTCCCTTTTGCCTGAATAAAGCCCGTTCGACTCAGATTCCTCGGATCCTGCCTCTTATTTATTGAGCTATCTGTTATTGTTAATGTATTCAAAAATAGAACCGGTATTTAATTATTTATTTACCACAGAAATGGCGCCCGGACAGGGACGTGCCCTTTCCCCACGCGGCGGCGATGTAACGCAGGCCCCCTGACCCTTCTACAGCCGTGACGGAACTCTACCGTGCACGTGCAGATATTTCTGCTTCAAGTCTCCCTCAGGCCCACGGAGGAGATGGAAACCGGCATCCAGACGAGGCGGTGTGGAATGCGGTCGTCCCGACCAGAGCCCAAGCCGAGAGAGCAAGGTCCGAGGTATCCGGAGGCCCACCTGTTCCTGAAGTCCGAAGTTCGTAGTCCGACGTCGTAGCAGTCCAGTCCAGTCCGAGGCCTTCCAGTTTCTGCTTCCCGGTGAGTACCGTTGCGGGGGAAGTATCTAGACAGGTTCACTAGTTTGTTCCTGGTCCGATGGGTTTGGGTACACAGATCCAGTCCGAAGTATTCACCTAGGTGGATACGGTATGACGTGTCTCTTTATGAGACCGGTATGTTCTGTACTGTTTTAGCAGTGCATCCAGTAATTCTAGTTAGTCCGTTCTCGAGAAATTCAAGTGTTATGTTTTCAGTGTATCAGGTAGTATTCTGTTCAAACTGTCATTAATGTATTTCCATGTCGTGGTATGAGTGATTTGTTTGCCATTTCATTACTGTGATTATTGTGTATTGTGTTCCAAGTATAACTCAGTCATGCCTCTGTTCTCGAAATTACGTCAGATAAAAACCAGAAAAGGGTTACTCGAAGAAGCAGTTCCTGTCCCTCCTAGGGACAGTCCTGGACATTTCATGTATCACAAGCATGGCTTAGATGCCATATTATATCTAGACTTATGGGCGGATTATACGAAAGATCTTGAAGAGAAATATAGATGGCCTGTATCAGGTACATGGGATGCCGAGTGCATCATGCGAGTAGAAGAAGCATTATGGAAAAAGAAAGCCAGACAGTCCCAGAAAAATGCCATTGAGTTATGGCGCAAATAATCTCATAAAAGAACCGAAAAAGAATTCAGGAAAACAGAATTAAGTAGGGAATCCTCAGAAAAAGCCCAAGAAAGGGAATTAATCGAAGAAGGTGAACGAGTTAGAGCAGAACAGTCAGACAGACAGAGAAATGCCCTTATTAAAGGTATGTATCCTCTTCTTGCCGAGGGCTTGCCGAAGGCAACCCAGGAAGCACCCTGTAATTTACCGCCACCATTGGTCCCGATTAAGCTACGTCATAAACCGACCGCAGCTGAAATTTTTCTTTCGTCCTATTTGGACGATACAGTTCCAGCATATGCAAATCATATTCCGCCTGCTCACCCTCCGCATCCTGTAAATAATGTAATTCCTGTTCCTCCAGCCACTGGTCCCGGGGACCAAGTTAATGTGCCAGTACCCCCGGACCAGCCCACAGTAAATGTACCCGCTTTGCCAGTCACTCTGCCAGCCCGTACAGTATTAACTGACGATTCTAGTTCAGGAGCAGTGGGGGGAAGTGCTCCTATCACCCCGCCTCAAGTAAGACGACTGACGCCGCGAGACGCAGCGTTACAGCGTACGCCAAAACTAGCTACATACGCAGACCTCAAGCGACTTCTTATGGAATGTATATATGATCCAGTTCCAGGCGATGATCACATGGTATTATATTCAGTACGTTTAATACGGGTTGCCAACTTTCTTGTCACCCTGCCCGACATGAAGGAACATCTAGACAGAATATATCGTTTTGTCCGTACAGGAGAGAATCCAGGAAGTATTCACGAAGCTATGGCACACAGAAAAGTCGAGACTCAACATATGATTTTACAGTTCTTGATTAACTGTTTAATAAGAGAGCAAGATTATCCTGATAAAGATAAAGACGAGATGAAAGGTCTGACTAAGTGGAGTGACAATATAGCCGAGGGAAAACACAAGACACAAGGTAGTGTAGAAAGTATGTACAAGAAAATTCGTAAGGAAATTATAAGTATACACCAGAAGGAGGAAGCAAAAAGAGCAACCGAGAAAGAGTATGACTCTTCTAGTGAAGAGGTAGACAGCGAGAATCCCTCCAGAATAGCGTACGTAGGTAGAACTAGACTTTCCGACCGACATTCACGCCTAGATTACAAGAAAGTTTTTCCTCCTCCAGTACCAGAACAGTGTTCTCTTGAACAAGTATTCCAGGCCACCGATCAAATTCTGAAATCACGAATAGGTTATAGTGAGCTTAGTACCATGCATGAACAAGAACTAGCCCGATCAGCAGTCCGATGGACTAGTGATTCTAGCACGTTTCCAGATGAAATAGTGGCCCAAACGTTTCTGAAACTGCCCCCAGCCGAGCAGCGTCTGGTGGGTACGTATATGATCCAGCACCTCATTACACTGTATGAGGATCAGCATTCTGATCCAGGTCCTTTACATGATGTACTGAACGAGTTACTCCTAAACAGATGGAAAGGTCTAGGTACCGATTTAATTAGTGTCATACTAGAACAGCGCCACAAATACAGAACGTTCCTGAATCCACATTTTGTTCCCGTTCCACCCCCAGAAAGAAAATCATTCTACATAGACAGACAGAATCCGTTACGAGAAGTACATCCAGTTAAGGGAGAGGGGGGTGGTCTAGAACGAGTATTTGTTTACACCCCTATCACGAAAATAGAACTTCTGGAAATGAAAAAGTTAATCCCCTGTCACGATAAAGATCCAGCAGGGTTCCACCGTGAATTAAAGGACATGCTCCGTATGGGAGAATACACGTATCCTGATATCATTAAAATGTTAAAGGTCCTGTTGCCTGCGGGCATATATGAAAAACTCAAAGAAAAAGAATGGGAGGTGGGAGAGAAAAAGATAGATTGGACCGCATTAGAAACTGAAGATAATACACGAGTTCCAGGTACCGGTCTTGGGGATAAAGCTAAAGCATTGCCCGAGTTACTGATACAAGTTTTGCCAAGATTACTAGCCACGAAAAAGGAAGATTGGGATGCCATCTCAGCCTGTAAACAGAAACAAGATGAAGATACTAGTGATTTCTATTCTAGATTTGAGAAATGTTTCATTATTAATAGTGGTCTGAAAACAAGTAGTGAATCGTATCCACATCTTTTTGTTACCAAGCTAGTCGAGAATTCAAGTTCACAAGTTAAAAATCGAGTACTGAAAGTCGAGAGTACCTGGCAAGCTAATACTCCGTCACAGATGCTCCAGATGCTACAGTACCACCAGAACAGAATTAGGGAGGAGCAGGAACACGAAAGGAGACGTATGAAAGACACGAAAATGAAAGTACTAGTTGCACAGTCTGTTCCGCAAGACAGTCAGAAGAGGGGTCCGAATCAAGCCAGTCATCCTGCATCTCCCGTTAAAGGGACATGTAATTACTGTAAACAGCCAGGTCATTATATAAACAAATGTGCAGTTCTGAAACACAACATAGCTACTGGTAAAACGAAAGAAAGACCACGTCCGCCTAGACAAGAACAAGTTTCACAGACTTCCCAGCTACCGCAGAACGCACAACAGACAGTTACAGTACCGCAGGTTATAGCTGCAACGCAACACGTTACACAGCAGATGTACCAGTATGCACAGTCAGAGTATCCAGATTATCAGCCGTATTCATGAAACAGCCTAGAGAGGGAGGTTGGCTTGCCTCTCATCGAGATTCCTGTAGATCAAGAGGGTCCCTATGTGCACAGTCAAGTATTAGGGAAAGACAGAAAGTTTCTGATTGATACAGGGGCAAGTAGGACTACCATCAGTCATGACGAGGTTCCAGGGGCTCCACTCTCAGGCTCTAGAAATGTTTCCCTTGGATTTTCAGGAAAGCCTATTGTTAATGAAATATCGAAACCAGTTACTCTAGAAGTTGGTCCATTGTCCCGAACTACAGACTTGTTACTTACGAAATCATGTCCAGAAAACCTATTAGGCATTAGGACCCTGAAAGAATTAGGAGCAGTAATATGCTGCTCCCCAGAAGGGGTGCGACTGTTTCTGAGAGACTTTAAAGGTCATTATGTATTACGTGATTTTGATCCAAGATTATTGAATGTACCACAGCATTTATGGGCGCAAGGTCCAACTGATGTAGGTTGTATGCACATCACACCCCATCGTGTTACTCTGAAGCAAGGTGTTGTATTACCACGAATCCGACAGTACAAATTGCCGCCTGAGGCTGTAGCAGCCTTATCCAAAATTATTGACGAGCTTATTGCTCAAGGAGTGGTTGTAGAAACTGACTCCAATGTATGTAATTCTCCTATCATTCCGATTCTGAAACGTACTGATCCAAATACACCTCCAGTTTATCGATTAGTGATTGACCTTCGAGAACTTAATAAATGTATCATACCCCAGTACCCAGTGGTTCCAGATATTTCTTCCCTATTGACAGCCATTGATTCCGAAGCTACGTTCTTCACTGTTATCGATCTCAAGAACGCATTCTTTAGTGTCCCCATTCATCCAGATAGCCAGTTCCTTTTCGGATTCTGTTTAAATGGAAGGAGCTATAAATTTACACGAGCTCCTCAAGGTTTCACAGAAAGTCCTAGCATTTACAGTCAAGCACTTAAAAGACAACTAGACAATATTCACATGCCAACTGACACTGCTCTGCTCCAGTATTTCGATGATCTATTGATCACAGCCCGTTCTGAACGTGACTGCCAACGTGCGTCACTTACAGTCTTGTATTTTCTGGCCGAGATGGGGCACAAGGTGTCCCCTTCCAAATTACAATTCTGTGTCCAGCAAGTGGTCTACCTTGGACACTTACTGTCCAAGAGGGGTAGGCAGTTGACACCTGACCGTATCCAGTTAATAGCACATCTTCCACAGCCCAAGACACAGAAGGAGGTACGAGCTTTTATCGGCCTCACTTCTTACTGTAGACAATGGATTCCTCAGTATGCATATCTAGCCAAGCCACTGATACAGTTAACGACACAGGAGGCAGCCGTATCGACTGTCCTCCCTTGGACCCAGGAACATACACTTGTTTTCAATGAGTTAAAGAAAGCTTTATGTAATGCACCTGTTCTAGCAACACCGAACTACAGTAAGCCTTTTACACTTTTTGTCACTGAACGTGAGGGTACTGCATTATCTGTTCTCACACAAGATCAAGCAGGACAATACAAGCCCTGTGCTTATTTTTCTAGCACATTAGATCCGGTGGCCCAGGCTCTGCCTGCGTGCCTCAAGTCAGTTGCAGCCACAGCTCTAGCTATCAGACAAAGTGATTCCATAGTGTTAGGACACTCCCTGACAGTACAAGTTCCACACTCCGTGGAAGTTCTTTTAAACCGAACACAGACTCAGCACTTGACAATTGCACGTTTAACAGGATATGAACTGACACTGTTCCAGCCACACATAGAAATCAGACGCTGCAATATTTTAAATCCCGCTACACTGTTAACGTCAGCTACCTCAAATCCTGCCACACATGACTGTGTGGAAGTTGTTAACACCGTGACAAAGCCAAGACAAGACTTGACAGACATTGCATTACCTGATCCCGACCTGACACTTTATGTGGATGGTTCATGTATGAGAACAAGTACAGGAGAACTAGTAGCCGCGTATGCAGTGACTACTGAAACCGAAGTTATAGAAACACATCGTATTGACACCCTGTCTGCTCAAGCAGCAGAGCTCGTCGCTCTGACCCAAGCCTGCATACGAACGAAGAACCTGAAAGTAAACATATACACGGATTCACGTTATGCATTCGGAGTCGTACACGACTTTGGAGTGCTCTGGCAAGAAAGAGGTTTTATGACTTCTCATGGAACCAAGATTCAGCATGGCCCCCTCATTCAAGCTCTGTTAGATGCAATACATTTACCGACAGCTATCGCTATCATGAAGTGCAAGGCACATACGAAAGTCACTGACATCATTTCCCAGGGTAATGATCTGGCAGATCGAACAGCCAAGCTTACAGCTCAGACTCCAGACATTCCAGTTAACCCGACACAGACAGACATTCCAGATCAGACTACTTGTATGACAGTTAAGGACCCTACACAAGACGTAATAGATATACAGTCACATGCTACTCCCGATGAAATCAAGAAATGGTCCGAACAAGGAGGGGTCCAGACAGATCAAGGATGGTTGACGAAGGGAAAAGCCACATGGTTTCTCCCCGACTCTATGGTTCAAGTCATTATTAACACCGCACATAGTCCAGCACACTTAGGAGAAAAAGCCATGTTAGACAGTGTCCAGAACCTCTGGTTTAACAAGCATTTACGAACAGCAGCCAAGCAGAAAGTGCGTACCTGCATGATCTGTTGTCAGTTCAATCCAGGTAAAGGTGTCCCGGTGGAACAAGGTGGATTCCATCCTCCTGACCACCCTTTTGAAGTCCTCCAGATGGATTATATTCAGATGGAGCGATGTCGAGGTTTCAAGTATGTCCTCGTAGTTGTATGCGCTTTGTCCAGATGGACAGAAGCATATCCAGTCCCAGATTACACCGCTGCGACCACTGCCAGGCAGTTGGTTCGTGAGTTTTTCCCCCGCTATGGATTGCCTAGGGTCGTGTATTCAGATAACGGCCAGCCATTCTCATCCGAGCTCATGAAACAAGTATCCCTTCTGTTAGGGTACCAGTGGAAGTTCCACTGTGTACCACATCCAGAAGCAGCCGGTCTCGTAGAGAGACATAACCAAACTCTGAAAATCCGCATTGCCAAAGTATGCGCCGAGAAAGGTGTAAATTGGATAGTAGCACTGCCAGTCGCTCTTTTCTATATGAGAATGGTCGCTCACTCCCGTTCAGGTCTGTCTCCTTATGAGATAGTGTTCGGTCGTCCCCCAAATATGTGGGGTACACCTAGACCACGTACAATTACAGATGTTGACAGTAATATGCTGACAGATTACTTGGCCTCCTTGATGTCTGCACTACAATCTTGTCGTTCACAGGTTGCCGCTGCTTTTCCAGACAACACCAAAGTGAAACCGCATGAGGTCATACCAGGCGACCTGGTCCTCGTGAGGAATTTTGATCGTTCAAGTCCGCTGGAGCCCCGCTGGAAGGAGCCCCGACTTGTACTACTAACAACAAGGACCGCCGTGAAGATTGAAGGCAGGAAGGGGTGGTTGCACTCCAGTCATGTAAAGAGATTCCATGGACTCAAACCAAAGACTTTTCTCAAGGACTGCCCAGACACTGAATCTAAACTTCCCCTGTTAGAGAAAACTCTGCAGCAGGAGTATAAAGAGAAATTAAGGTCTAGTAAGTCAGCCAGTTTAATTGTCTAAGTCCCTCTCGGGTGAAACGGTTAGACAGGTTCCTGACATGTATGAGATAGACCCACACAGTGAGAGAGTTAGTCAAAACTCTAAGAGAATACGTTATCAAAAGAATCTTCGAAGTAGATGTATTGTTACTTTATTTTTTATGCTATTTCTGAGTCTTATGGTTACCTGCATAAGTTATGCCTTACATTTATGTTTTCCTATTACTTCACATGTACATATGTTTTCTAATGTTACAGTAAAGCACACTTTTAGTGACCTGCCTCCTCACGAGTTATCGTATCGTCTTGCCATGCGTAATAATACGTTTATCCGAATGTTACACTATTCACACCAGACCAGCAATGCCACTAATTGTTGGGTGTGTGGTCGACTCCCCCCTTTCCAGACATCGAAGGGAGTTCTGCCACTCTTTCCTTATCCGTTTTCACACAATGGTTCGTGTGGAGCATGGTCCACATTAACGTCATCCTCGAATGATATGTCTCTTTTGAATCGAACATGTTTCCCAGACAAGGAAGGTCTTTCCCATAGAACAGGGTTAGATCTAGAAAATGAAGTATATGATCTAGGTAATTATTCCTCGAATTTCATGGTTTTGAATGTTCAGTCCGAGACTACTCCAGATTTGCCTGCTATTTCAGTTCTACCTGTTAAAGGCGAATTATGTGTCAGAAAGAATGGTTCCGCACATGTAGGTCATAGTGATTGTACTACTATGGTCGAGTATAGTGACAGTGGGAAATCCATTTTCAAAACCTCACGTCATTCTTATTTTGTTTGTGGTCAGACCGCATATGTTCGTCTGCCCCTCGATTGGGATGGAACATGTTACATTGCCTTCCTACTGCCACCAGTTTTTCTAGCCCCATCCGATTATCACAGAAACACACATCTAGTACACGGTAGACATAGAAAGGAGATCGAGTCCCCAATTGTCGATCAAACTGAAACTGCATTAGAACAGTATCAAGATTTAAAGGTTTCTTTTTCTTCATAGGTCCTGTCCAGAATAGTAAGCTAATACGTAGGCTAACCAGAACCCTTGAAGCAGTAGTGAATGAGACTACTTCTGCTCTAGGTAACTTAACTGAAGAGCAATCTGCTATGAGATTTGTCGTGCTCCAAAATCGTCTCGTCCTTGACGTCATACTGGCCGATAGGGGAGGAGCTTGTAGAGTCATCGGATCTAGTTGCTGCATTTTCATTCCTAATAACGCACCATCTGTTTATTCAGCCATAACCAGACTTCATAAAATTGCCCATCAGTTACACCAGAATCCAGGCACCTGGACATGGTCCGGTTGGCTCTGGAGTATAATATCTGCCTGGGGATGGAAAGTATTGTCATTCCTAGGTATAGCAGTAATGATCATATTCAGTTGCTGCCTATGTTTACAATGTGGCCCTGCGATTTGCGGCTTGTGTGCTACCTCTTGTATTCCTAGTCCTAAGTCCCGTTCCAAGACAATTCGAGACGAGCAAATGATGCTATATGAACAGATAGATGGTATCATGAATATTGATGTTTCCTGATGGAAACGTAGGGCACAAGGAGGGAATGAGGAAAATTGAATTTTGCCTTGTCATATGTGCCTACGTGTTCCCCATCCTATGTTATATGTGCATGATCGATATGCATGTATCCTCCTATGATCGATTAAAGACGCAATTATAGTTGTGTCCAACTCTAGTATGCCAGTCTCCAGTTCTCGTGAAAGCAACGAGTATTAGGCCTATGTTGCCACGTTTTACAGTATGCACGTTATATTCCCCGCATTGTCCCCTTTTCTAGGCCTCAAAGGGCCCGGACACCAGATTCAAGCTCCAGTCTCCAGAACTCACTCCGAGGAGCGATGCAGCCCCCACCTGCATCCCTGACCCTTCACTTACTTCCTGCCGCGCAGCGCGGTGCCCGGCCTGGCTCTGCCTGCCTGTCTGCCAAGAATATGTTATGCCTCTAGTTATCAGTTCAGCTCTCCTTCTTCACATTCCTAAGCTACTGAACCGCATAAACATCTTCAGCTATAGTCTAGTCTTTCTGTCTCCATGTAAGAGAATTACTGTATTTATATTCATGGAAGATTCATAGCACACGCAATACATGTGGAATATATGCATGCACCAGCCTTAGTGTCAAGTAGCCTTTGCCCTGATAACTTTTAGATTCTATCAACATGTACTCCAAACACCAGATACCAGATATGCTATAGGTACATGTCGTCCTGACACCGCAGACTTTAGTCTCCTCTTCTAGTGCAGAAGTCATAGCCCCCAGTTCTCCCCGGTAACACGTCATGGCCCGTTTGCGCGCACCACTAGGTTAAAGGTCCCAGCTGCTCAGGTAGCCCCCTCCATGTTTCCACCCACCATTATGACACTTCTGTGACGTTCTCATCACATGTCTACGTGCACGCCCTGTGCACGCCTTCTTTTCACGCCCATGTGTTCTTATCTTACGCTTGTCACTAGTTACGCCTACTGTATGTAATGTAATTGTGATGTTTTACTATATATACCTTGTACTGTTGATGAAACGTTGCAGCTGCCTCTCTATTTTATTTCAGGCTGTCCCGATCCTGTCCCTTCCCTTTTGCCTGAATAAAGCCCGTTCGACTCAGATTCCTCGGATCCTGCCTCTTATTTATTGAGCTATCTGTTATTGTTAATGTATTCAAAAATAGTACCGGTATTTAATTATTTATTTACCACACCCCCACCATGAGTCCGCGTAATTACTACGGACGGATCGTGACACCCAGGCAGGCAGTTTTTACTGTACCCTTCTCTCGTTTGGTCGTTGGGAATACATTGGAGTGACACACAGCGGGAACAAGACATGCACATAGCAATCCAATACCTGCATGTAATGGAGAAAGGCAGACACCTGACGTAATGGTTAGCCAGTTCCTGATGCACCAATGCTGAAGTCCCTCCCACTACACTTCGGCAACACTGGCACACCAAACTGGGCCACTCTTGTACAGTTAAATAATGGCAGAATATCCTGGCATACCCTGCTCTGGTGTCCTGCAAGGCTCGCTTCAAGCTCATACAATATTATGTACTGCACAGGGTTTGCCTCACCCCCACAAAACCAATTGCTACTTTCATCGCACCGACGCTATCGGTCCCAGCTGTCATACACCTGATGCCAACTTCCTTCATATGTTCTGGATGTCCCATGTGCCATTCACTCTCCCAGTATTAGTTAGTGAGTGTGAACCACCTTGCGCACTGCAAGGGCCGCTCTGCGTTATAAACCTGGGAGATGTGCCGACTGGGCTTGATATGCCGAACCTAGAAAACTAAGCAGTGCCACGATTTACAGACCTAGCTCTTCTCCTTGACATGCACCTGTTCACCCGCAGATGAATGTGCCAAGCCCCCCAACTCTCTCCACCCGGGCAATCTCAATGGATGCCTGGGCACAACCAGAAAGCTTGGCCTTGCACCAAAAGGACAAGGGCTTGCGCTAATACTCCGTTTCAGCCAGCTGGGACACTCCTGACGGAGCTGCACTCTAGCCTGATTGACGATGACCAACACACAACCATAGCTGCCGCCCTCTAATTCTTAGCAACAACTGTTAGGCGTACCACACAATGAGTACCAAAGCTCACTCTTTCGGCATCACAACTATTGCTAAACATGCTCTGGTGCCTTATTAATCCTGGATTACGAAGCAGGTGCGGGCCAGTTGTAACAATTGTTGTTACACAAAATGCCATATTTTTATTGATTTTGCAATTGTATGCTTCACGTAAGTTCAGGAGCATCTGACTCGGTATTACGGTTACTCACAACCATATATGTCCATGTAAATTCGATCTGGTACTACTATAGGTGCAAAGCGCTGTGATCTGGTAACTTGCCCGGCAGGTTCATGGTTTGCAAGATGTAAAACATATTTGAAAAATCTACAATAAAAATGTTTTAAACATTGAAGTTAGTGTTATTAATTTTAAAATGCACAGTGTAAGTTTGGGTGAATGGATGGGGCATAGTTTTAAAACTACCATCCGTCATCCAAATGACACTACTGTCCCTTACTGTGTGGAGTGCTGTTCCTGCTTTCCGTTGTTCTCCGGCCACTTCGTCACGCCTCGCGGCCCCCGCTTCGCGGGTGCGCCTCGCAGGCAAAGACTCTTGCTGTGGATTCTGCCTCTTGTTTCCTCCACGTGCATTTGAGCACCAACGCGCTTCCCGGATTCCAACAGCTGATCACCAAGGTTAGAGGCGGGACTGCGAGGACCAGCGTGCCCAGCGGCGCGGATCGGCCGCAGCTGGTCCTCTTCCCGCCCCCTCCTCCCATTAAAATCTGCGCGGAGTGAGTGTGCCTTGGGTCCCTTACTGTGTGGAGTGCTGTTCCTGCTTTCCGTTGTTCTCCGGCCACTTCATCACGCCTCGCGGCCCCCGCTTCGCGGGTGCCGCTCGCAGGCAAAGACTCTTGCTGTGGATTCTGCCTCTTGTTTCCTCCACGTGCATTTGAGCACCAACGCGCTTCCCGGATTCCAACAGCTGATCACCAAGGTTAGAGGCGGGACTGCGAGGACCAGCGTGCCCAGCGGCGCGGATCGGCCGCAGCTGGTCCTCTTCCCGCCCCCTTCACTTGACCTCTCCCTAGATAAGCTGTGGCAGTAACGCGCACGCGGGACGCGCGCGGGGCAACGGCCGGGGCGAAGACCGGGCAAAGAGCGGGCCGTTTGAGGCCGTTCGAGCCTGGGAGAGTCTGGACTGGGCCTGCCCTCTAGCTCCCAATACACGAGCTCTATCGTTAACTTTAGATACCATGTCATCCCGGGAGTACAAGGAGAGGGCTGCAAAATCAAAATTAAAAAATGGAACCCTAGACGACTTCATCACCAAAACTCATTCCGCCATAGATAATGAGATTGCTAAAATGCAACGTCGAGTTTCATCTGAACTGGACGCGGCAAGGAGGTTGTCACAGGAGTTAGTCGCGGCCAAAAAATCCTCTTTAGGTGCCATTGCTTTTGCAAAAACTCCTAACCGTTCCACCGGCCAGCCACTGATACTGCTTGCAACAACTGCAGACATCCATCAGCCAACTGTTCCAACTACACCCATATTAAAGGAGATCTTACCATCACCATCATTATCCCCAAATTCTTCTTTAAAAACACCTATGACTGAGTTAATAGAGGAAGTGAATGAGTGTAAAAAAGGTGTCCGGGTGTTTGGTCTAAAACTAACTCCTACAGAACAGACTGGAGTAATTCCTAAAATTACACAGCGAGGGTCATACACCAAAAGGAAGCGTGATAAACAAACATCGTACACTAGGAAAAAAGTAAAGCTTGCAAAGTCCCATTTTTTCACCAAGCTGCCATCTCCGTCCCCAGCGATTAACACACATCCTTCTGACCTCATAACTGAGGTTGAGGTACACTCGCTGGCGATAACTCGAGATAAGGATAAATTGACAATAGTGAAGGAAAATAATGATGGGCCACTTTGTGTTATAAAGGGGGATGATGTTGATTTTCTGACTGTAGTGTGGGAGACGCTAAAAAAGCTTTTAAACCCCTTTGAGGACAGATTAGCACAGATTGGATCCCAACTCTCCAACATTGAAAAGAAATTCTCGCATCCAGGAGAAAAACCCCCTGGTAAAGAAGATAAAGATCTAATGGTTGGATTAGAGAAACTAATAAAAAGTCTACTGAATCCCTTGATGTTAAAAACCCAAATAATAAACTCAAAATTAGACCAATTGGAGTTTTTAACATCTAAAAACACCGTCCTATTGGAGAGTTTGGTAGGAGATAAAAAACAACCAGTTACTACTGTCGGTAAGACTAATAATAGTAATAATACCAGTTTAGAGGAAAAGGGCCCGAAGATCAACACAAAAATTCAACCTCTACCTGTAACATCTGTAGCTTTTAGTGGTACTACTGTTGGTACCACCCCTTGTGTAGCACCAGCACCCTTAATAAAAATCAAGCAGGTGAACACATTGGGCCACAAACCAAGTAATACCCTGGTGGTAACTACACCAGCTAATGCATCTGTGCCTGCCCCGATTAGCACTGAAGTGAAAGAAACTCTGTTGAGCAAATCACAGGCCCCTAGTAAAATTCCACTACAAGGTAGACAGATTTATGTAAATATACCCCCGGAATCTGCCCCTTTCATGGCTATCCTGACAGGTGTTCCGTTACTCCAAGAGAATAAATATGAGAAAAACGAGGACCTCTTAAATAAAACAAAATTCTGGCTAAACAAAAATAGGCCATTGACTGAGGATACTGTTACAAAAATACTAAGTGTACGGAGGGTCCCCTGGGTTGGACCAAGTAAAAAAGACCTGGAGGGTGATTGCATTTTGATAAACTTTAGAGATAATTGGGTCAAGGATATTATTTGTAGTAAGGCTAGGTTTGGAAGGATGGGGGATATTCAGTGTCTGGGTCTTGAATATTTCTATCCCAACCTCTATCAGACTATCCCTGACCAAAATCCCTTCCGTCACAGACATAGCACAAATGGCAGATATCAAACGGGTTGGACACATAACCTGAATACGAATCAAGGCCCGCATTACCAGTACACCCCTTGGCACGAGTCAGTTCAATTTATGGGGCCAACAAGTATGGGCAACTTTACACAAGTCCCTTATAACCCACGAAGATCAAGATTTAGGGGCACAGACTATCCTGGCTGGTTCCCAAATAATAATAATTACAACAACAACATCCCATTAAGGAATCGCTTTGACCCTTTAATGAACTTGGATGAGGTAGACTGACTACCATCCAGGGTCGAAGACATTGTATCATCTCCTATGAATGGGGGAATGACTGAAGAACCAGGGATACGTATTGATGATGATGACCTAGTGCAGGTAACCCCTGAGTGCGATAATGTGAATGTTGGACACCTGCAGATGGGGACTGCTGTCATGCCAATGGTTAACATCGTTAAGGGCCAGGAAACGAATGGGTTATTTTTGCCAGAACAAAATCCTACTGTTGTAAGAGATGCCTTGGGAAGTAATCATGGAACACCAGGGCCTTCATCACCATCATTGATCTCTCTACTGTCCTGGAATATTTCCGGAATATCAAATAAACTAGAAGATGAGATATGGTTAGATTTTGTGGAAGCCCATGGAATTCTGTGTTTACAAGAGACATGGTCCAGGACTGCCTGTGATATAGAGGGTTTTCAAACATTTACTGTCCCAGCTGTCCCATCCACATTGGGGAGGGCAAAAGGTGGAATAATGACAGCACTGTCAACAAAACTACAGGAGCCCAAAATCCAGACACTGGTCGAGACTAATTGGTACCAAGTGCTGTTATTGGAACAACTTTTCCCTGAATCAGTGTTACTAATTAATTGGTACTATAACATCTTTAATGGATATGATACCTCAATAATTCAAGGTTTGGAGGTTTCTCTGGGCAAAGTCCGCAGTAGGCACCCTTCTTCGCCTCTTATTTGGGTCGGTGATTTTAACTGTACATTGTGCACCTATGGAGGTTCGAATGTATGTGGTCTAGAGGACTTGCACGCCCAGCCCCTAAACCATTTCAGGCATACACCACAGGGGGATGCCTTGAACAATATTATCATTACAAATGACTTGCGTGTAGTAGACCCCTGGTCTCCTCCAGACACTCTGCAAATACCAACTTTTCAGGGTTTGAGGGGGGAGATGAGTAATATTGATTTTGTTCTAGTATCGAGCACCTTCCTTAAGCATGTGGAAAAGTTGGAGGTGGTGGCAAATCCCACCAGTGATCATAACCCTTTAATGTTATCATTGTGGGTGCCAACAAAAGATCCACCAAGGATCTGGGAACAGCCGATCAAGTATAACAAAAATCAGGGTGTTACTCTGAAATGGGGGCAGGTTAATGTGTCTAAACTGGAGGAAGACATCATTGTAAATTGTAAATCCGAAATAGAATCATGTTTAGCACTAGGCCCTGACCCTGATAAGGTTATAGAAAGCTTTGAGAAGTTGTGTTGCCATGTAGGACAGTGCTTGAAAAAACCCAAAGGGAAGGGAGGCCAAAAGGCTTTGAGATGGTTTGACTCCGTGTGTTCTGCCACACATCGATCATTGAAATTAGCTCTGTGTCAAAAGCCAAGAAATAAAGAGCTTGTAAAGAACAGTAGGAAGGCTTATAGGGACGCTATCATAAAAAGAAAGCAGGATCTGAAAGGCATGGCGTGGGATGACCTTGAAAGGCAGCAGAACTAAAAGACAGTAGGCTCTTTTGGGAGGTTATTAATCGTCCACTTTTCAAGAGTGATAACAAGGAATCCATAGTTATGCAGGTTACTGCTGAACAATGGGTCCAACATTTCAGTACGATTTTTAATCCAAATTCTTAAGTAATAATGGCAGGCATTGAAGGGACAGGGGACCTGATGTCGTCTCCCTCGGCTTTGACCCTCAGCTCTTCAATTACATTGACTGAGATTGAGGAAGCCCTAGGGAAAGGTGCATCATTAAAAGCTTCAGGCCCGGACGCTGTCCCTCTGGATCTTTTTAAGTCCAACGTTAGTCTGTGGGCACCCATTTTATTGAATGTTTTTAAAGCTGTTGTGGTTGGCCGTATTCCTGGCACATGGAAGGAGGCAACTGTAGTGCCAATCTTTAAGAAAGGTAATAGGTCTGATCCACGTTGTTACCGCCCGATCTCTTTAATAGATGCCTCATGCAAAATTCTGGGCAGGGTAATCTTGGCGAGATTAGAAAGTTGGGCAGATTCTACCGGATTGATAATTGACTCCCAGTATGGTTTTAGACGTGGGAAGGGGACAAATGAGCAATGCCTCAACCTAGCACTGATCTTGGAGGATGATGAGCGATATGGGCTTTGAGGAACCTTTAGTCACTTTGCTCCGTAGGTTACATGAAGCAGCAAATGTATCCATCAGATTTGGCACGGGAGGGGAATTAACAAAACTGATACCTTCCACTGAAGGTGTCCGTCAAGGATGTATCTTGGCGCCTTTCCTCTTCCTGGTTTATACCAATGGATTAGAACAGTACCTATTAAACCAGGGCTGTGATTTCCCAAAAATTAATGGTAAAAGCATTCCTATGCTTTCGTATGCGGACGATACTGTCCTAAGGACATTGACAGGAAACAGCATGCAATTGTGTTTAGACGCTTTTAATAAATTCATGCTTGATCTCGATTTAAAGGTAAATTTAGAAAAATCCTTTGTAATGTCTTGTGGCCCTAAGGGGTCATCCATTAGGAAGTTCGTGGTAAATAACCGCATAATTGGGAAAGTGGGAAATTTCAATTACCTTGGTAATCTGTTTAATAGTAAACTAAGCTGGACGCCGGTAATGAAGGTCCGAGCCCAGAACATGACAAGGGCAATAGATGGTATTTTCCGCTTCTGTAGCAAATTGGGGCAAAAGCACATCATGCATCTCAGAAACCTTTATACCTCAAAATGTTTATCTGTAGCCACTTACGGGGCAGGGGTGTGGGGTACTGAAACACCTGCTGTGATACAAGTGGTGGAAAACAACTTTATAAAAAGGGTTCTATCAGTTCCAAAAAGCTCCTCAAACAATTTTTTCCGATACAATCCGCTTGTCCCCTTTACTGTTATGGGGTAAAATTTGGCAATCTGAAGACCTTCAATTAACTAAGGATATCATCACTGATTGCATGGCACTAGAAAACTCAAAACAGATCCCCTGGTTGTCTTATGTCTGTAATATGTTGAACAAAATTGGACTTAGTTCATATTTTAACAACCCTGAAAAAATCGAGGGGAATTATAAGGTGGTCATAAAGGCAAAGTATCTGAAGTCACTGAACCAGGTTTCTATGGATAACGTAGCTGATAACGGTATTGTTAGCGTCTGTAAACCATTACCACAGTTCTATTTAACATTTACCCTTAACGTGCAATGGCGATTCCTTTTAACAAGGTTTAGACTGGAGATTCTTCATTTTTTACTCGCTTTTCCGAAACAAGGGGGTTGGTGTGAGAGACTGGACCCCTGTCCGTGTAATAACAGGGATAGGCAAAGTACTTTACACCTGGTTCTTTTTTGTTCTCTGTACAGAGAGCCAAGACTCCGGTTTATTAAACCAATCTTGAAGAGGAGGCAGCCCTGCACTTATAAGGAAGGGTACGAACATTTGTCATCATTGTCCTCTGTGGAAATCTGCTGTGCAATGTTAAATTTTATTAGAATCTCACTAAAGATTAGGAAGAATTATGGGTAGCACCACATGTATGGAAATTTCTTAATTGAAAATCATTTCTCTGAATTTTCTTTTATTGTATCATCATGTCTTTTTATTGGTATATTTGTGTATTCAACTGAGCATTCCTTTTTAGACACCATGAGGCAAGATGAATTGTATGTTCAATACTTTTATGATTCATTTTATGTATCGAATAAAGTTTTTGAAACGAAACGAGACACTATTTTTTAGAGTTAAAATGTTACACAGCGTACTAGATATTAGTATGCTTTTCTGAGAGTGGGTATTGTTATACATCAGGAAGGGTTCATGATTAAAGGTTTCTGTTAGCTTGTCATGTATTGTTATATCAGCAACGTTTTTGGGAGATCCTTACTCGACTGTCTTTTTCCATTCAAATTTTTTTTCTAATTTGGTGTGGCAGGAATGTGTGCTGGACCATTCATGAGTGACATTTTGAGGGACCTCTGTTAGCACTGCATCAGAGAGCTCATTGGAAGTGTTGCCTAGTGCTTTAATTTGTGGACTGTTTTGCTAACCAATATTTCACTTGCAGAGGCAGTGTGGTTATGTTCTGAGGTTCTTTCAACAAAGCTTCCCGGAATTAGCACCTAATATGAGCCCTTAGTTTAGTGTAATTTTCCCTACTTTAAAGAGACCCCACGTGCTTTATTATATGTTTTCCCCTTATTGACATGACATATGTGTTAGGAGCCATGTTCTCTATTATTTTCACTTAAAAAAAAAAAATGGACCTGAAAAAATAATTATTTATGTACTGTACATGTATTATTATTTACTGTTGCTCCCACTGTGTTCACTCTTTGTTTTCCTTTTCTTTCTTTTTTTACTGTAGGCTTCTTGAAACATATTTATTTATCTGTGCTATTGCCCTGTTCTGGTTTTCTGTGAAGTTCTCTGAATTATGAAAGTAATTATCACTGATAGAAATGTGATTTTTATTTTCATTCTTCATTTACAATATTTTATGTTTCCTGTAAAGAAAACGTATTTTAGATCTCCAAGATATGGTGCTTTTTTAAAACAAAAATGTGTTTAGAGTAGCGTTCTTTTAATCCCACTATGCTGTTGAAAGAATTATTATTAGTCTTGATTCAGGAGATGTTTCTGTTCTAATCAATTTGAGTTTCATTAACTCATTCATACCTAATTTTGTAGATTCTTTGATTTTGTTTTTTAAAATATACACCGAATTTGTTTTTTTGTCTTTTCTCTCCTCATACGTCAGCTGCTTTTTTATTTTTTTATTTTTGGGGATGATCTGTAAGTCGCAGTGTCAGAATACAGAAAAAAGTAGCATTAGAAAACAGTTTGTGGATTCAATTAATTACTGTTGATTAATTTTAGTCCTAATTTATAAAAACATTTCTTCATTTGTTTTTAGCACATGGAATGGTGGCACTGTGCAGTGAGATAGTTTCAATACACTGTCAGTTGTCTGGTCTCCAGATGATTGACCACAAAGTGGCAGTCAACGATTTGTACAGGTTTGTTGGGGGTTCTATTGGTTTTTTTTTCTTCTCAAATTTTAATGCAATATTTGTATTTTTGGTGCAAATTGATGCCAGATACATATTTTCTTTTTATTTGTCTATAAAGTTAGTTTGTCCTATAGGTATGTGCCTTTTGGTCGCCATCTTAGTTGGGAACATTTCTTATTTCCGTTTCATATCATAGCAAAGTTTAAAATTAACTGGTAAAATGTGTAAGAAATAATTATTACATTTTTAGAAATACTAAAAATCTGTTAACAAATGCAATGTTAAAAAAGTAACATAATAAAATAGTATGCGTGATGGATGTATTTTCCATAGGATTACGTTAGTGATGTAAAGACATCCAATGTAAAAACTGCAATAAAAAGGACCACAAAATAAAAACTGACATTAATCACAGTGGCTCATGTGCTCCCTGTTCTGCTTGGCAGCACTGTCATGTGGTCAGGATAGACCTAGCAGAAACAGCGTCATTCATATGCTCATGTTTCCTAAGTTGCCTTCTCTTTTACACACAATGACTTTTGACATACATTTGTGTGCATCTCAATGCAGGATAACATTGTCTGAATCTGCATTGCTTACATTTCAACTTCGAAGGCACTTTATCATGATAGCTTGAAAATTCAGCACAAAGGATAAAGTTCAGTGCGCAAAGGTCATATTTATTTGTCCATGGCGACATTGCTATCCAACTAGAATAAACAACTGCGGCCCAAACAGGGTTTACGACATGGCCACATGGGTTATATTGTTATGAATACACAGCCACTACCTTGTTTAGGCAGAGGAGTACTCAGCTGACACTGCAGTGTTACTACCTATTGGAATTCCAGTTGAGCTGATTCCTGCATACCAACATGAGGGATGTCCTGCTCTACACCAAGACGGACAGCCTAATGACACATCCTTAGTAACGGGGAGTTCGTCTACCTGGCAGGGGGTTGGCAGATGACCCACCCTAGGCAAAGACTAGGTTGGGGAGAGCTTGTTAGGAGTACACATATACAGTACTGATATGCCTGCATATTTACACTGTCTTTGCACAATGGTGGAAATGTTTATTTGGTTCACTGTTCTTGTAAAGCTAATCTGTTTCATTCTACTCATAACCGCAGCACACGTCTTTTATGCAAGAATCAGACTTGCACCATCCCAACGTTTATGTTGTCTGACAAATGCACAGTTTTATCGCAACTGGTAAATGCTGTATGACAGCACTGCAACTATTGGAGCTGCTGATTCCTCACCTGCCATCTTGTAGTATGCTTCTGGCTCCACACTTGCTGCAGTCCTCTCAAACAGACAGTACATATGCCTTTGAGGACTGTGCCAGCCTTCAAGACCTAGTCATTCTGCTACCTTTCCATAATCCAGCCATTCTGGACCTGACAATGATGGCATTGCCAAGTTTCTGGTCAATGCCTGACTCTGCCATTGGGATCCAAGTCTCTATTACAGTAATAGCAATAAAGAGATGGGAGTCCTGGTTAACTTCCCTGATCTTTGCAGATCCCTGAGGCCCACATGAACCAGTATGCATGTCTCACTTCGAGACCACTTTCTATGTTCATTCACCACTGTTTTAAGTCACTTTACATGTTTTTACAGGGTTAATGGCAGAGGCCTGGGGTGTATAGCAAAGGTTTTCTATTTTAATTCCAATCAGACATGTTGTCTAATCACGCCACCCCCACTGTACACAGTGCTAAAGCTTTATGCTATTACAATCTCACCACAACTGTGGGGGGGAATGTAAACATCTGTGATCCTTGCACTATGTTCTGTAGCTCTAAAGCTGTGTTTGCAAATCGCATGGCAAAAGATGGCTGTTTCTGGAAAAAACTGTTGATTTCATCATTCTAGGTTACATGCTTTGAAGTCCCGTTTATGCCCCAATGGCACATTTTCAAAACTTGGTTGGTGGACCACAAAAAGATTGCACAATTAAAATGTTCAGCTTTAAAATACCAATCATATGGCCAGCATTTTAAAGTCTGCAAACCTTGTAAAAAACTGTTTACAAACCCAAAGGCCAATACAATTAATACATGTATGGATACTTACAGGTACTTATCTTCTCAACTTGCCCCTAGTTCTGAGTGAAAGAGAAGCCTAACTCATGACACATAAAAAAATGTCCAAGGCTTTCAGCCTAACTTCAAATTATACATGAAAGAACACCCCTCCCATAGACATATAAGAGAACATAAAGAACAAGCAGCCCCACAGAGAATACTCGCTGACCCATAAGTTAACTTCTTCTGAGGAGCTGCCCAGATTGGTTCATATTCCTTTTACTTCCGGTCTGGCCCTACTCCTGTATTGACCCATATTATTTTCTTTTTATAAAGCCTTCTAGCCGCAGATTCCTAACATTTTGAATATTCCCCAGGCGTCAGACCGTATACGGAAACCTTTCAGCAGTACTCCTGAGCACCAGTAGGTGGCACCATGTGACTCCACACTGATGCTGTTCCACTCTGGAAATGACATGCTGATTTCAGCTCCTTTCTTTCTGCACCACCAGACGCGGATCCGGAGCTAACTCTTTGTGGGATTTTCTGGAACGAAAAGAAGCAAGGCTGGGCAGAAAATAACCATCTCTCATGGGATTATGCTCTGCATTAAGATCTGCTATGCATTGGTGAAAACAGCCACTAAAAGGACTGCGTGCATATTCTACCAGTCCCAGAGCTGCTTCCACTGTGTTAGAATGCAGTTTCCCTGCCCTGAACATTTGCCAGGTGGCTACATGGGCATTCCTTCATGCATTCACGAAGCACTATTTATTTTTATTTTTTTATTTTTTTTATTGCAGATTCACAGGAAGGCATGAACAATCAATCAGATATTCCAATTATTCAGCGCCTGTGGCGCATCTCACCATTGGTTAGGGCATACACGGCCATTCAGCCCACATCCCGGAGGTTGGGCGGCAAATATCAGGAGAGCGCCATATGTAAAAAACACATTTGAAAGAGCAGGCATGTATTGGGCATTCCGGGAGTCCGCTTTTTTCAGTATGTTATTACTAAAACTCCCCCCCCCCCTAACGAACAATAAACTTAATTTTCGTGCTTCCAACATAGCGTATACAGAAAAGAAACAGCAGCAATTACATTTCTAAGTCCACCCTCGTCTCTACAGTGCCAGCATAGTCTTTCACAGTTCTAGGCCATTAGTAGCAGGAGTCTCACGTCACCCGCAAGTTAGGCGTGTTTCGTCCCACCCTTTGTATCGTGGTCCCGACTGTCCCGCTGGTCTGACCCATGGTCTACTCCAGGTAGCCCCCCTCACAGTCCTCCGTCAAGCCCATGATAATGTCTCCATTTGGACCAAACTTTTCGGAATTTTTTCGGGCATCCCCTCGCCTTATAGGTGACCCTTTCGGCTGCCATATACAGATCAAGGCCTCTCCTCCATTCCTCTAGATCTGGGGGGGCCGGCGCCCCCCCCAGTGCCTCGCGATGTCCCTTTTCGCTACCACCAGCGCAAGGACCAGGAATATAAGGAGTGGGCGAGTCAGGTCTACCTCGGTAGTCATGCCTAACAGTGCCAGCCTGGGATCCCGCGGGATCGGCGTCTCCAGGACCTCCTCTTATTCTTGAAATACTTGCGTCCAGTAGGTTTGTATTATGTCACACTCCCATAATGTATGATAGAAGTTCCCTACTCCCCGCAAGCACCTAAGGCAGCTTGGGTCCTCTATCCTCCACATTTTGCTGAGACGTAATCTATCGTAGTAGGTTCTATGCAATATATTAAATTGAATGAGCCTTAGTCTAGACTTGATAGCCACCTCCCGGGGGTGCATCAACACTATTTCCCAGTCCAGGTCTTCCAACTCTCCCACTTCAGCCTCCCATGTAGCCCTGAGGTGTGCCAGGTCTCCCAACATATGGTTGGTCAATGTCTTGTACGTCAGGGAGACCGCTTTTCCTGATAGTCGTTCTTGAAGGAGCCTCCCCTCCAGCGGTGCATACTCCGGGATGTCTGAGAGTGTGATGTTTTGTGCGTTCCAAGCGTGTCGCAGCTGGATATATTTGAAGTGCTGTGTGTTATGCAACCCAAACTCTGCTTTAAGGACTTGAAAAGATTTTAGTTCCCCCTTGGCCACCACATCTCCTATAGTTGAAATACCAATATCGTCCCATCTGTGAAAGCCTCTCAATTTGTGAAGGTCTCTTATCTCACCCCATATGTTTTGTGGCCTTTGTCCATGCGCCAATCGTGATAGACGTAGCCGGGAGGAGGTGTGCCCTACCAGGACTCCCATAAAGGTAGCACAATAGGTTCTTTGAAGACATTGTCCGTCTCTCCAAGGCATAAGTCGGGTGGTCCACCGGGGCGTGGAGCCAAGCATTGATCGGTGTTAGATGTTCAGCCCAGTAGTAGGCCTCTATGTTGGGTAGCGAGATCCCTCCGCTATACTGGTGCCTCTGAAGCGTGGATAGAGCTACCCTAGCATGTTTGCCCAACCAAAGGAAGGACCGCCACGGGAATCGGGTAGTATTCGTTTTGTAGGGCGTAGAGAAATTTCGGCAGAGTGACCATTTTATACATGGCCGCCCTACCCAGGAGTGTCAATGGGAGCTGTCTCCACCTGGCCATATCCGTCCCCGCATTAGTTATGCTCCGTTCCAGGTTTCTGTGGAACGAAAGGGTCGCACTGGTGGTGACATAGATCCCGAGATATTGGAAACCTTCCGTGGTCGTCAACAGTTTGTCACGTCTCCCAGGGTCGTAGAGTATGGATTTATGCCAGTTAATTTTGTGTCCCGCCATTTCACCATATTTCTCCAGTTCTCGGAAGATCGCCGGGACGGTGATCTCTAGTTCAGTAATATAGAGCAGGACATCGTCCGCATAAAGCGATATCTTTTCTGAAGTCGTGTTCGTGTCCCTGCTCAAGAAACCATGAATATCAGTGTTTTGCCGGTTCCTGGCAGCTAGCACCTCTATGGTGAGCGTAAAGAAGAGGGGCGACAGGGGGCATCCCTGTTGGGTGCCTCTCTGGATTTGGATCTCGCGCGAGAGTTCCCCATTCACCCTCACCCTGGCCCTCGGGGCAGTATAGAGAAGCTGTACCCACTTGATAACGTTGGGCCCACAACCTGCCTTACGGAGCACTGCGAATAAAAAGGGCCAGTGCACCACGTCAAATGCCTTCTCGGCAAACAGGAAGAGGAACCAATGTGGGTCGCTACGCCCTTTCACCTCCTGTAGCCAATTATGGGTTCTTCTAAGGTTCCGTTTGGTTGCCCTGTCAGGTAGAAAGCCCGATTGGTCCAAATGAACTAAGCTTGTAATTACTGTTCTCAAGCGGGCCGCCAATATGGTTGCCAACAATTTGACCTCCGTGTTTAGCAGGGAGATAGGCCGGTATGAGGCGCAGTCCTCACGCGGTTTGCCTTCCTTATAAATGGGGATGATCGTGGCCATGGCCAGATCCGGGGGGATCTCTCCCTCCTTGAAGGCCCCTGTGAAGAGGCCTTTGAGATGGCGGGTCAAAAGGTCTGCCACACGTTTGAAGAACTCCGCGGGGAAACCATTCGGGCCCGGGGTTTTGCCCGGTCTCAGTCTGGCTATGGCTTCCGTGATATCATCAGACGTTATGTCTGCCTCCAGGGTCTCCAGGGCCTCCGGAGGCAAGACCGGCAGTGGCGTAGTGTCCAGGTATTGTAGAGCCTCCTCAAGAGTTGCAAGTTCACGGGCGGCGTAGAACTTTTCAAAATATGTGGCAAATGCTTCCGCTATCTCAGCGTCTGTGTTAACAGTGAACCCCTCTGAGGTAACTTTGCTATCTATCCATCTTGCCGCCCGCTCCTTTTTGCTGAGCCATGCCAGGAGTTTCCCTGACTTGTCCCCCACATCATATAACCGATGGAGGGTGGCTAGGGATTGTGTCTTCGCCTCATCAGTAGCCAATGCTCTATATTGTTTCTGGGCATCAAGTAGTCGTCTGAGAGTCCCGCTATCTTTCTGGGTCAGATAGTCCCCCTCCCGTTTCAGGACCTCCTGTTCTAGGGCGGCCACCTCGGCCTGGAGCCTCCTCCTTTCCTCCCTCAGTCTGGAGTTTATCCTGTCTCGTAATACTGGTTTTAGGGCTTCCCACAGGGTGACACTAGAGTCTATCGTACCCTCATTTTCCGCAATATACACCTTAATGTCTGCTCGAACGCCCCTCAGTATGGCGGCATTCTGGAGATCCCAGGCCGCCAATCGCCAGGAACCCCTGCGCCCGCCTTGTTCATGTCCAACCCTCACATACAGTGGCGAGTGATCTGATTCACGAAGCACTATTGTCCAGCAGTCAGGTTTGCGGAGAGGGGCATTTTGCCTGCTTGACCCTGTAGAATTTTCTGGTTTGAGTTCATCCACAGACCTACCTTGAAGCAGGTACTACTTTTATATCTATTCAAAAGGTGAGGAATCTGCAGCTAGGGGAGTCTAAAAGAATAACAAGTTACCTTCTGTAACGCTCTTTCTGGTAGAGATTATATCTAGCTGCCGATTCCTCACAGAACCTCTCATCTTGCTGTGCACACTAGTCACACCATTCTGCTTTTTGGGGCTCTGAGTCTGAAGAGGCGAGGGCATTGTTAAAAGCAACTGATGCCCTTGCACAGGAGTGGCACATATATATAGGCCAATATGTCCTTTCAAGGGCAGAACAGCATCCGTGCAAAGCCACTAATCACCAACAACTGGTGCACAGAAGTAATACTGAAAAGTTTCTGACTCCAGTCTGTCACCTGGGAAATATTCAAAAGGTGAGGAATCTAAGCCTCGCAAAGGTAAGTAACTTGCTCTTATTGGCTCTACCTTCAACACTGACCAAGAAGTTTTGTTACCGGCACCACCAAAATCTAAGTACTCTGCGCAGTTGGATCTCTTGCCAATGTCTTCCACTATTTGGCTTTTGAGATGTAGGTGGGTCGGAATTTACAGAATCTGTATATTTACTGATTCGGTAAATTTACCACTTCGGTATTTTACCGAATTGGTAAACATACCGAATCTGTAAATCCATATGTAGATCACACTCCTGAGAGTGCCACAGGCCCTTAAGAGTCATTATTTTACCAACCAATTCTATTGGGTGGTAAAATACCGAATTCAGGTGTGCATGCACATCTGTGCATGCACACCTGTGCAATGTGACACACAGACATGCCCTTAGGGCATGTATGTGTGCCACATGGCACACAAGCCTGTAGTTGGGGTGCTAGAGGGTGTTAAAGTGACACCCCCTGCACCCTTGCAGGATTCGGTATTTACCGATTCTGTAAATACCGATTCTGTATTTCCCATTGATTCCTATGGGCTTCAAGGCCCATAGGAATCAATGTGAAATACAGATTCGGTATTTACAGAATCGGTAAATACCGACTCTTACAGAATCGGTAATTTTTTACCTACATCTGCCTCCTTCAAATTTACTGACTCTTAAATACCGATTCGGTATTTAAGAGTCGGTAAATCGAAATTACCTACATCTGGCCCCAAGTCTTTACATTATACATAGAGTGGGCATTCGCTCCACCCAGAGCATCAAATTTCTTTCACCGTGTGCTACTAGTTGCTTAGTGTATCATTCCACCTCTTAAGGAGCGCCTGGAATGCAAATGCATGAAGGGCTATTGCTAATTTCCCAAGAGCTCTGAATCATCGTAAATTATCTTTGTTATATCTTAGATGCACCGTATTCAGAAAGCAAGAATGTGTTTAATGTTTTCATTGTTTAATTCAAGACTCAAACAGAAGCTAGACCTATTGGCTTTGCCATGGCTCATGTAGGTTTCATACTTCATCACATATTGCATCCTTCACACCCTATACACACTGTAGTCTGCATGCAATCTCCGAATCTGTTGAAGAGATGCTAAAGTAATTAAAGAGCCGAAGAAGTGAGCTATCTCCCATGGCTTCAATCACCATGAGCTGAGCTAAAACAGCTGCTCTATGAACCCCTACGGCACCCCCACCAACCACTCAGGGTGCCTTGATGGAATCATGTTCCAGGAAGGAATAGGGCTGCGTAGTTTGGGTCTTCTGCGATTATGAACCTTTTACCCCTGAAGAGGTCATCTGGTTCAATTGTAGAGTAAGGAACAGGGGGTCTCTAATTGTTTTTCCATTCATAAAAAAGGGTTGCAAATTCTCATTGACTTTTTGCGAATGGAGTAGTATTTTGCAAACTGACATGTTCTACTACTGAATCATAGAGTTGCCACAGAACGACCTGTCTCATTAATATTCATTGGGCTGTTTGCACGTTGTGACCCCTGTGATTGCAGATGGTGACCTGCAAGAAATAGCAGACCACCGATGTAAATGAAAGCCCATGTATCTTGACGAACCAGTGCTGCTTTTTTAGGTTTTGCCTTAGCGATGCGTACGAAGTACGCATGCGCTAGCAAAACCTCTTGATTTCTATGTGGGGTGATGACCCGCCTCTGCCTATCATTGGCTAGCTCCATATATGGAGGCTAGCCATTGGGAGGCAGAGGCTGTCAATCGCGCTGTCTCTCGAAAACGCGATTCGGGGGCGTTTCTGGTGCTTTTTTTAAGCCCCGCCCCTTTGTCCCGGGCCGCGCTGCAATTGGCTGCCGGCCCGGGACACCCCCGTGACATCATTCCCGGGCCGCGCTGTGATTGGCTGGCCGGCCCGGGACCTGACTTGTTTGTATATGCTCACAAAACTTTCTCCCAAACTTCTTAAACCTAATAGCTTTTTGAAAACACAAGAACGCGTGAATAGTTAGGGTTTTTTTCTGAATCCACTCACCCCCAAAAAATGTAGAAGGCTCCTTGTGAGAGGCTTTCCAACAGCATGTAGTACTTACTATTAATTTTAACTTCCGTGCGAGCGATGGTGCAAATTGCAACACAATTGTCCCTTTTCTGTCGCTGAGGCTACGTGCCGCATAAATGCAATGCGTTTCCGGACTGCACTCAGTTTCATGCTACTTTGATATGTCACCAGCCAAGCAAAGAACCGTCCAATACTCAATAGTTATTAAATGATCTGCCTAGCAGTGGGCTGGCGGTTACAATTAGCTACCAACTAATTGCAAAACCCGATCAAACACTTGCCTCTGACATGTCGAGATCTGCAGCCCACGACCCCTAAGTGCCTATGGAGACTTTACACTGTTTGGGGGCTACAGTGGTACCCCAGATCTGCAAATAACATGCGTTTGTTATTTATTTGCAAATGTTGCCGTCTGCTAACTGCAAGTCACAGTGAATATCCGCAGAAGGCATGTGGATATCCTTTGTCCCGGGCCGCGCTGTCATTGGCTGCCGGCCCGGGAAACCCCCGTGACGTCATCCCCGGGCCGCGCTGTGATTCGCTGGCCGGCCCGGGACCTGACTTGTTTGTATATGCTCACAAAACTTTCTCCCAAACTTCTTAAACCTAATAGCTTTTTGAAAACACAAGAACGTGTGAATAGTTAGGGTTTTTTTCTGAATCCACTCACCCCCAAAAAATGTAGAAGGCTCCTTGTGAGAGGCTTTCCAACAGCATGTAGTACTTACTATTAATTTTAACTTCAGTGCGAGCGATGGTGCAAATTGCAACACAATTGTCCTGTGATTAATAGCAGTGAAAGAAGCCTTTGAAGCAGGATTGGTGACATCAAAGTCCTAATCCATGGGTGGCGGATCTTTATAATGAGTGTGAAGCATTTTAGCACATTTCAAAGGCTTTGCAGCATGAATAAACAATAGCCCTCCGCAGATGTAGCGCACACCTTTCAGAAACATAATACAAATGCATTTCAGTTTTAATTTAAATGTAAATAAAAGTGCCTATACATCTTGCAGATGTTAAACGTTCTGTTTGCATAGCAACAATGTTTAGCTATTTAGTGGATCAAAGTCTTCTGACTTCAAGCAAAAAGTGAACAGTTTTAAATTATGAACCGCTCAGACAGGGCTCGGGTAGCCAGGCGACTGACACTTGCGGCTCATTGCGCAGACACGCCGTGTGCTCCTCGGCAGCGCCGGGAGCGGTTTCTAGGCGCCAGTCATCCGTGGCGCCCTGAGGAGCGGAGGGATCGTTGCATGCTCCGCATCTTGGGATCTGTCGGGGCTCATCCGCTAGTTCATGACAATGGGCGTGTGAGCGGGTCCCTCTCGGGGGCAGTGCAAGGGGGCCACGCTTGGACCCTCGGCGGCCTCCTTCGGTTCAGCGGGTGAGATGCCAACTGGGCCCCCCTCGGTGGGCAGAGAGGAGAGGAGAGCCGCGGTGCATCGCATCTGAGGCTGGCAGGGAGCAGCCTGCTGGCCGTCGCTGGGGTCTGCCCTCTCCACAGATGGCATAGGGACCGACCCACCCAGAGGAAAGAAGAGGGCCCGAGTGGCTAGAGCTGCAGCCCCTCGCAGGAGGCGCTTGAATACACCCCAGTGTCTCTGGGAGTCGGTGCCGCTTGTCGGTACCCATGCGAGGAGGGGACAGGCATCCCGCGCCCTCGTCCCGCATCTGATGCTTCGGGCGCGCTCCGGGGCCTCTGGGCTCAACAGATGGGATAAAGACCAGGCTGCTGGGGAGAAGGAGCCGCTCTGCTGGGACAGCACATCTGTGCAGCTTCAGTCACCGCGCTTCACTCCGGCGCATTTTCCCACCATGGATATTAACAAGATGGTAAGGCGCTCGCAGCTGTTCGCGCAACTTTTGTGCGTGCACCGGCCCGTGGGCGCTACTTGTGCATAGCAGTGTCTGTCTTTCCACTTCCAGGGGCGCGTGGTGAGCGGTGCGAGCCTCCAGTGTGGCTTCCATCTGGTGTAAACTTACTCAGGAATAGCCAGCTGAGAGTTAGGGTCTCAGCCTGAATAAAAAACGTCTGTTTTCAACAGGTTTGTAGCTGTAGAGAGGGGGACACGACCCTCTGGTTTAGTAGCGACCCCAGTGTTTGAATATATTATGTACTGCCTATTTGGACATAATTTACTTGATGTAAAGCGCTCTGATACCCTCGGGTCCAGCTAGCGCTATATAAAACTCCTAAAATAAAATAGGTAGTGGGGGAGGGGCCCGTCTAGGAAGGGTGCTTCTACTGTCAGTGATGGATGGTCAACCCTGAGGTCACATAGCTGCGCTGCCACTGCATTGTATGCATTGTATTTTATCAGGGAGGGCTGCACCGGAAGAGGAGCCAATGGGGAAGCGAGGCTATTGTGATTGGTGCTCTACAGGTCATATTACGAGGGGCTTTTTTTATTTAAATTATTTCTTATTTAAAGATCCGTAAAGAGTGCACTATGTCAGAAAGAAAATTCCATCACCGTCCGGAAGAGAAAGAACACGGTTTTACCTTTTTCGCGCGCCTACTTGGACTTCAACTCGTGTCAAATATCCTAATGGGGACAGAAGGAACTGCAGCTCTGGTCGGAGAAAAAGTTTGCAGTCTTTCACATCATTGCTTTCTGCTAGAGAGACGGGCAAGCCAGATAATAAATGTCTGGTTTGGGAAGGGAAGAGCCAGTGCACCACCCTAACTTATCAAAATCGTTGGCATGTGTGTAAGTGCAATTTCTAAGAAGATATTTCTAGTGATCTGTGGATGTAACATGTCAGCCCTTACGAGGCATCTAGATTGACTGTACCTTAAGTTATGACCACTTGTGCTGGCAAGGGGTGAGACCCACAGCCTGCTTTAATGTCCCCCCAAATCGGCAGCCACTATTATGGACAGCGTTGCAAAGGGGAGGCAAGTGGTTTGTGGCCTTTAGAATGAGGAGTCTCAGGCTATGGCAGAAGCTGCATTGAACCTAGGGCTGTTGCTGATACCTTGGTGGACCTAGAATGTTTGAAATAATTTGGGGACAAATAACAACTTTCCTAACAATCTGAAAGTAGTAAGGGAGGGGTTGGGCTTGGTAAGTTAAAGAGGAGATTGTTGTGGATTGAGAATGATGTAAACACGATGAATATTCAATCTTCAAAGCTAGTAAGAGAGGTGGAGGTTTCCCATAGCAAGCTAAAAGAATCAGAGGACAAAGTATGTAATAGGTATGCACACATACGTGAACTGCTGAGGAAGTGTGAAAAGAGCCAGATCAGGAGTGTAGCAAGGGGTTACGACCGCCCCCCACTCCTACCTGTGACCACAGGAATCGCCAGAACTCCCCCGCTTTTAGATCCGGCCACCGCAGCAATGCGGAGGGGTGCCAAGGGCGGCCTAAGGCCTAGCTACACCACATCCTTCATGAGACACTTGAATGCTCTTGCGTTGTATATATTGTCATGGGCTATTGGTATATGCAATTCTGCTTTGTCCCGAATTACCCCATGTCTGTTCATCTTCCTTCCGGTACACGCACGATGCCTCTGTGTCTGTACTGTGCTGCATCAAAGCGCTCTGAAGCTGCAGGAACGCAGAATGTGGCGCTATAGTAACCAATTAAGTCTCTCGAATAAGTCATCGTGGACTGGACGCGTGTACCCCTCCTCCGGGGGGTTGCCCTTCGAAGCGGAGGGGTCAATCGCATTGCAGATGACCACCGACCCTCCCTTGAGGTCGTCACAAACCCCCCATTTTAAAGTAGGTTGGCCGCCTCTGCCCGCGGTGTGGCCGGGGGATGGGAGGCTGACAGAGTGGGCCATCTGCTGCTCCATTAGCCCTGTACTCCAGAATCTGCCCTCCCCCACCCTTCCTCCGCTTGCATATACAGAGCTGCATACGTAGGGCTCCCTGCACAGAATTAGGTCCCTGCATTCACGGTGGTGCCAGACAGTGCACTATACCTGGCTTACCTATAGGGAGCGCAGGAGTTACCACCACAGCCTGGTGAGCCTGCCATGTGAAGGACTCTACCCCAGCCCTACCAGCCGGCAGCCTGTCACAGAATCTCCAGCGTTCCCAAGGTGGACGAGTGATAGATACGTCCTCGGGCCCTCCCTGTCCTGCACAGGCAGTTGCCTATTACACAATTTTCAGACTACCACGGGCGACCAACCATCAGCCATTCACAGGTAGTGGTTGACTCAATATCTTCAGAGCTCCGTGACTTGGACATATGAATGGCTCGGCCCCAGCCCTAGAAGCCATTCAGAAGGGAACTGTCGCGTAATGTCCAGATTTCCAGCCGGACACATGACTGGCTGCGCCTCAATCGTACCCTCTTTCAGGAGTTGCAAGCTGTCTCGAAACCTGCACACTCCCTCGAACGCTGCATGTGACTGACTTCGTCCTAGAACTATCAGCCTTGCAGAGGCACGATTATCCAGAACTTGGCATGCCGTCACAGTGCATTTTTTTCTAGTAGTTGCATAAAATATACAATTTATTGCATCGAATACTTAGAATCGAGGATGATGCCAGGTACAGACAGATCTGATTAACCGGAAGGTGTTGTGCGACTGTGCTAGCGCCCAGCAAGCGTCAGTTTCCGTGGCACGAGCCTGGCTCTGTGACGCACTCTCAGGCGTTCTTTACAACCCCCCCACCCCGTCTCTGCTGCGTGTACCCTCGCTCAGGCCCAAGTGGAATAATGTCTTTAATCGGACCAGCTCCTTCCACGGGATTATGTGGGTGTGGAGAGCATTATCCGCCCTGAAACCAGGGCTTCAAATGGCACCGCTGACCTACATCCACCGCTCCAGAAAGCCTGGATCTGAAAAAGTGATGTATTCCTCTGCTCTTCTGTGCTTCTTTCATTGCTAGCGAGATACAGCATTCAGGTGTTTGTGCCTTTCACGAGATGAGTGTGCAACCTGCAGTGCACGCGTTCGAATCCCAGCAGGCTGACTCAGCCTTTCCCCAGTCTTTTTATGTTGATGACGTGTATTCGTGTTGCCTAGAAAAATACCAGCTGAATGTGTGTGTGGGGGGGGGGGAGGAGGGATGGCAGCAAGTATTAACAATATGCTATTCTTACAATTAAAGCGCATTGGCAAAGCCAATACTAGGTCTCACTGATGGGAGAGCTATTGGCTTTGTTATGTTAATGTCTTTTGGCCATGTAGCCCAGGATCACACGAGTTAAGCAGGGAAGTCGTGGTTTATTCTCGTTTTCTGGATGTGACCCCTTATTTTTAGGTTTCGCCTGTCGAAAGCTGCGCAAGCAGCGTTTCGCGCAGGCGAAATCTTTTGTCTAGAGTATGTGTGTATAGTCCCGCCCCTCTGTTCCATTGGCTAGCTCCATAAACGGAGGCTAGCCATTGGAACAGAGATCTGCTCGTCATTCTGCGAGCAGATTCATGGGCGTTCCTGAGATTTTTAGACTTTCCACCACGTCATGCGTGGGCGTGGGCGTGGGCGTGGGCGGATGTAATTTTTTTTTCCAGGCCGGCATCCTTCGTCACACCAGCCTGCTCGCTCTCCCTGTGAGGACGCAGACCCAACCCGCTCCCTACTCCAAGCAGGGGTGGGCTGCGCCATTTCACTTTTCTTGTTTTTTTTGAGGTTGTATTATCTCGGTCGTGAGTTTCAGAGAGCGTTTTCGACTGTGTGGTTGAAATATTATAAGGAGTGTGCATTCGGCGGATCAGTTTGGGGCTTCTGGAGTCGAGCACAGTGAAGCTCCAGACCCCTCAGTGAAGAACACGCTATTAATATTTGTTTTTCAATATAACGCAAATAGCACTCTTACATATCCGCCGCATCAGGGAAAAGGGATAGCGTATGAAATCGGGCACCTTCCTACAATCGGGCAGGAATTGAACGGCTTTCTTTTCGCGGAAGTATTGCTCTGCTGATTTTGCATCCCCGGTGTTGTGCTGGTCACAAGACAGCGTGGCTGAGTTCCTTTGCCCTCGGTGACTGTCCAGAGTCAATCACTTATTCCACAATCCAGTGGACCTTTTAATTTGCATGCTGTGGGGCAGCAGTCGGCGTGGAGCTGTTTATGTTGGATGGAAGGCAGACTTTGCAGAATGTGTTTGCTGAGTTGATTTCTGTGTAAAATTGAATACCGAGGCCCGGATTTATAAAAGGTGTTGCGTTGTCTGTACGTTGCACAAGGCGATGCAAGGCAGAGTGCAGAGTGAGTGTGTAGAGTGAGTGTGCAGAGTAGTGAGTGCAGAGTGCAGAGTAGGGACTGCAGAGTGCAGAGTAGGGACTGCAGAGTGCAGAGTAGGGACTGCAGAGTGCAGAGTAGGGACTGCAGAGTGCAGAGTAGTGAGTGTGCAGAGTAGTGAGTGTGCAGAGTAGTGAGTGTGCAGAGTAGTGAGTGCACAGTAGTGAGTGTGCAGACTAGGGAGTGCAGACTAGTGAGTGCAGAGTGCAAAGTGAGTGTGCAGAGTAGGGAGTGCAGAGTAGGGAGTGCAGAGTAGGGAGTGCAGAGTAAGGAGTGCAGAGTAGGGAGTGCAGAGTAGGGAGTGCAGAGTAGGGAGTGCAGAGTAGGGAGTGCAGAGTAGGGAGTGCAGAGTGCTAGGGAGTGCAGAGTGACTGCAGAGATTAAGCTAATGGCAATGTAAATGACAATTCCATTTATTTATCTATTTTCAAAACCAACACATAAATACAAATTTTGTCATTTACAATGCCAATAGCTCTAACTTTTCCAAAGGCAAAACCATTGCATTGTAAATGCTTGTTTTTAATTGTATTTTATATTTTGAAATTTTCCAGAGAAGCAGGAGACCACTGCGTTCTCCCTCCGAGGCTGCCAAACAGGAAGGGGCCCTAAGGACACCCCTTCGCGAATCAGTTACCCTTACCACTCCAACTCGGAGGTAGGTAACTTACCAATGATTTGTCAACACAATTGCAGTCATAAAACATTGAAACATTATTTTCGGAATCGGAAATAGGAGGGCAACTCCCCTTCCACACTCCCTTCTATTTGCTCTTTGGGAAGGTTTCGAAAGTCCTTTTACGAGTCGTAAATACATTTCTGATTCGTAAAAGGGCTTTTATAAATAAAGAAAAAAAAAACATTTTGAGATTGATAACCCTGTGGAATTGCGAATCGCTTGTAGTGATTGGCGATCACCAGAATGCTGTGTGCATGAGGCGCAGCAACCCCTAATACTCCAGCCATGTTGAGCAGAGTTCCTTAAACTTCATTGCTGGAATGTATTCTGGGGGACTCAGGGAGAGAATGCCACAGTGGCTCAGCTGATGCCGATGCCAAGACGCAGGAGTTTGTGAACTCCCAGGTAATTAAATGAATGACCCCCCAAGCATAAGGAGAGTACTTATTTCTGGTTTGTCACCGAATTTGTTTAGTACCTTATTTATGGACCTCATCTGACGATTTCTTATTTCCCTTTTTGTTTTAAAGGTGACAAAGGTGATGGATAATTCCAACAACGGATGCCAGTTAACATTCCAGATTAATTCAGAAGTAATTGAAAATCGTTTCAACACCAAACGCTTTATGTAAAACATTGCTTAAAGCCTTCCTGCTTCATGTTTTGTAAATGTAGTGTCTGAATTTAACTAAGCGTTATTCAAATTTGCTGCTGTATGCTGTGAGGAGCGTGTGTTTGCATAGCTACTGGTTTTAAACTAAATGTGTTTGCTTGTAGTTATTCACATACAGTATCTACTGTAATAAGCATCAGTAAATGAATTAGGTTTCACCCATGTGACTAATAATTAGATGGTTTTTGTTTTAGTTGAAGCTTGCTGAGTAGTTGTACAATAGCTACAGAACGTCTGTTAAAGTGTTATGACTTGTTTATGTACAAAAAGGCAATATATTGTGCAGTTACTAGTGGTATAGTGCGGGTAAGTAATACTGCACTTGCTGCACTATTTAAATAAAGCCACTTTTAACTGCAATATAACCACAATAGTGTCTGCCTGTGTAGCAGTAAAATATAGCTCTATTTGGTGTTTAGTCGGGCGCCTAGAGCTTTTGGTCCTGCACCTGCTGTACCATTCAAATTATGACGGTATTGGCTGCTAGAAAAATGCACTTGTGACTGCCTGCTTAGTAGTAACGTTTTGCAATATTCTGCGTTTAGTGGGGTCTTTAGAGCTTTTGGCACTGGTGCCACTGCACCTGCTGCACTATTCAAATCAAGTTCCTTTTCACTGCAAGGTAACTGCAATTGTGACTGTTTAGTAGTCAATGTATAGCAATAGTATGTGTTTAGAGGAGTACTGACAACTTTTGGGTCTGGTGCTACTGCACCTGCTGCACCATGCACATTTTGACCCTGTTGGCTGCAAGGTGACTACACTCGTGGCTGCCTGTTTAATAGTAAAACATAGCAGTTCTTGTATATTAACTTTTATTTTTAACATACAGTATTTATTACAGCATTTAGAATTTGTTCATAATGATCAAATAGATTAAGTTGGAAAAAAAAAGATAATGCCTATAAACTGCAAAGAAAGATACTGAGTCATGAAAAAGAAATGACACAAATATTCTAAGGCTAAAACATCTGCTTTACACAACTGAATAATGAAAAGCAAGCATTCCAGCATACTGTTAGAAGCTGTCCGCCTTTTCCGTGGGAAGAGATCTTATCTTGACAATGAATGGGGCTGAAAAGGTGTGAACAGCTTTAGTAGAAGTATCATAAATGCAAGGGGAAATTAACAAAAAACAAAACTTCCACACAAAAGTGAATGAACACAGTAATTAGGCCATCGGAACTGGTAAAAGACCCCCTTTAAATTATATTCAATGCAAGAGATTTCACAAGCGAAATCTAAAAATTGAGCAGATCTTTTGTCCAATTCACATGCATTTAACTACTTTGACTGATCTTTGCCTCGTGCAGTTTTACTAAGCTACATTAGTATTTGTTTGTTATAATCTCTATTCCAAGTTTAAAATCAATAAAAACTGAAAATGAAACAAAAACACTTTCAATCTCTATCTTAAGGTAGATGTGCTCCAATGGCCCTTAAAAGCAAGAGGCAGCCTCTTTTGTTGTATACATTTTAAACCTAGGGAAAATGTTTGCTTTGCCAGTTTCCGATTTTAAACATTCCATGTTTACCACAGCATTTTATTGAATTGAAGATAACTCCGATCATTTTGTTTTTTGTATAATGAAAAGGGTTTTAATCTGCTTCACGAAACACAATGTAGGTTTAGCATGGGCAAGATTAGGGAAATTTTCCATAACAACAAGCATTGGTAAAGCCAATAGGTCTAGTCTTTAAAATTCAATTGCTGACCTACTGCTCTTTTTCAGTGGTGCTGCTGCCCCCTTTCTTTTTAGTTTGCTTTTCTAAAACAGTTGTTTGCCATTCTGAAACAGTAAATTAGCTATGTCAAATTGGCCACTGTTCTATTATGACGTATGTGCTTGCATGATGGGGGCATAGCTTCAGGGGGTGTTTGGGATGGTACACCCCCCTTAATAATTGAATTTTGTAGTGAATAGTTGGGTACAGGAGCTTTCAGTTGGGTATGTTCAGGTGTCTCTCGGATTTCACCTAGAGTTTAAAATGCTCAAACAAAAACACTCTCGTCTCGGTTTTGAAGGTCATAAAACATGGTAATTTTACAAAATATTATGCTTTAAGTTTTGCCTCACATTCCGCACTCCTTAACTTTTCCACTGGTATTTAGCCCTACTCCAGCGCTGCATCTCATATACTGATTAACATGATATAGTTATAGTTAGGACGGAGTTTCCAAAAGAATATACATTTTTTTGTTTTGCTAATCATTTTCACGAATCTTCATGAAATTATCAAAACTAGGTTGCCAGGCACTTTGGTTGCTATCTGTAAAGTTTTGGGGTGATCTGTCAAGTGGGGACTGAGAAAAAGGGGTGGTCCCAAAATGGGTATTTCCATGGGAAATTTACACACAACTACAGCCTGAACCATTGAATGGAATCACACCAAACTTGGCAGAAAGCTAGATCTTTGTCCGGAAATAGGGCATTTTGTAATTTGGTATAAATATGTTCAGCAGTTTTGGAGATAGTAAACTGAAAATATTCATGTATCTCTAGAGACGTGGATCCATAAGGATATTATAGTTAGGTTCACCTTTTACACACATAAAACCGCAGTAATTCAGCAGTTATAGTTATCTCAAGTAACTATAACCAGGGCAACTGGAATTATGCCATTATGCAGTCATTGTGATTTTTGCATAATTATAGATGGGCCACATTTAAGACATTATCCAACATTTGTTGCAGAATCTGCAGATTTTAACATAAAATTATTTGCTTCTAGCCCAAATGGTTCAAAAGTTACTGAAAATGCAATGACATGTTCCAGTATTGTGGAAGGCTCATTCCAAAACTTGACTGGTCAGCTTTCTGTTGATTATTGCGATATTTGGGTGTTAAACTGGTACTAATGGGGTGCAACCAATGCCCAGACAGTATTACCAAGTTTAACAAGCATTTGCAATTCAATAGGTCTCGCATTTACGCGAGTTTAAGCTATTGGCATTGTAACTGACAATGCCTTTTATTTATGTTTTAAAACCAAAATATAAAAAAAGGCATTGTCATTTACAATGCCAATAGCTTAAACCCGCATATATATGAGACCTTCTGCATTGCAAATGCTTGTTGTTACTGCTGCAAAATCGGACCACGTAACAAACAAATTTCTTTCAGATAAATTTTAATTATTTTCTTCCTCCTTTATAAGGAGCAGGTCAGTGTATGTTTGTTTTTATCTTAACAAAGGCTGGAATAACGTAATTGCAGGTGACAGGATTATCTTGCAGAATGGTGCGGAAAGGAGGTTGTCAGTCGATACGCACCAGTGCTCATGGAAAGCTTGGCCAATCACTCAATCTCCGTGTGTCTAAAAATGAATGAGTCCGTCTGCAATGCAGCCAGTGTTTATGCAAAGCGCTCTGATAATGCTATGTACAACTGAAAAAAGTATAACCAAGCAAGGCATGTAATATATTATTACAAATGCGTTCAGACGTGTGTACTCCACTGTGTTGCGACCTTTTGTGATCAAAGATGCACAGGACAGCAATAAAGAAGCAGCTGTGTCTCCAGAAAAAGCCAGCACAGGACAACCTGAGTAAACACACGGGGAACTGCCCTCACAGATGGTAACAATGGAGCAGAGACAGACCAGTGGCTCAAAGGCTGCCCACACGCACCACCCTGGGTATAAAAAATGTCATAATGGGCAGGGCAGTGAATTAAGGTGGAGATGGGGAGGCAGGTCAAACTCCTGAGAGGTGGCATGTAATTTACACACTTCCTCTGGTATGTGAACTCCCAGGGAGGCGACATTCTAAACCACATTAGGGATTAGCAGCGAGGGTGGCTGCGTGATTGCCCTTTTCACTTTCGCGACTTCGCCCGCAACTGACATCGGACATTACTTCGAGTACGTGTGCCTTGTCTGTTTGGCGTTCGCTAGAAAAAGAACTAACATCACAGCGGTGAAAGCGCGGTGTGTGCACTGGTGAAAAGTAAGAATTAATGTTTTCAAACGTCACAGCAGTGAAAACGCATGGGTGCAAACATTAATTCTTACTTTTCAACAGCGCACAAACTGTGCTTTCACTGCTGTGACATTTGCAAACATTAATTCTTACTTTTCAACAGCGTACACACACCGGTCTTTCACTGCTGTGATGTTTGCAAATATTAATTCTTACTTTTCAACAGTGCAAATGTCACGGTAGTGAAAGCGCGGTGTGTGCGTTGTTGCAAAGTAAGAATTAATGTTTGCAAACGTCACGGCAGTGAAAGCGCGGTGGGTGCACTGTTGAAAAGAAAGAATTTATGTTTGCAAACGGCATGGCATTAGGAGGAAACGGCGGGTCTAAAATAACACAGACAAGTTGAGGCCATTATCACTGGGGCGCGGTTGCTAAATGCAAATGAAACACACTGCTATTCAAAGAATTAAAGGTAACTACAAACACGTGCAGTGTTACAAAGTTGCCTATATACTTATCAGAGACGCGAGCGGTGATTATCTCTGACTTTGGTGCAACATAAATAACGCAACAAACGAAAAGAAATCGGAAGCACTGCTATGCCGTAAAATAACACTGCAGTCGCATTTAACTTAAGTGCAGTATTAGAAAGTTACAAAGTTGCCTATATACTTAGACATGGAAACCGTAATTATCTCTGCCTTTTGTGCAAAATAAATCACACGCAACAAACAAATCAAAAAATAAAATATCGTAAGCACTGCTATTAGATTGATTGTACTCTCGTACAAGTACACTGCACTGCATACATGTTTAACGTAACTTAAGCAAGCAACTACCTACAAAAATATTTCCAACATAAACACTTTAGTCCTCTAATATCATGTATACAGTACTTAGGCGGTGCTGTCTGAGAGTGCCGCCACAAAATAAGGAGGGACAAACACACGTATTAACCGGTCAACAGAAAGAGCATGCAAAAAAAAAAAACGGACTCACCAATAAAAGATCAAGAGGAGGAGTTTCAACACACATACTAATTACTAGATGTCTCGGAGAGACAGCGCATGTGCTCTGCCTAGGCGAGACCTAAAAATGAAGTAATGCCATTACAAAATGTGCCACAATATGCGGCATAGTTTGCCTTTTCATGTTGCATAATTTACTCAACCATGGCTCGTAATGTGGACCTCTCCTGCCACATTATTCCAGTGGTCCTGACTATATCTCGTGCTCTCTCCATACACTGCTAATTATCCCACATATTACATCACTCATGACATCTTCGATGACATCATTGATAATATCACTGCAACATTTGCAGTGAAATTATTCATGCGAAAACTGTGAATCGCGGGAGTACAAGTTATAGTTACCTTGGGGCATGAGTTGTAGTTACTTGGCATAACTATAACTCCTGAATTTCCATAGTTTTGTGTGTTTAAAATCTGAACCTAATGAAAATGTCCCCACAACACTTGTTTTTTTTCATTGAAGTTCTATGGTTGTTTTAATTCCACAGAGCTGCGTTGCAGAGAGGTGTTCCGAGGCCACACCCCATTATACACCACCCTGCAAACGCAGCTTCTGGTGCACTGATGCTCGGAGGATGAAGTCCTCTTGTGGCCGAGATCCTCAGGACACAAGAGGACCTCATCACCCCACTAGCATGGGTTGTGTTTGCACACTTGTAATATCAGGCCGACCACTCCCTGCACCACTGTGCAAATGCCCCCCTTGGTGCATTGTAAATTGGGGGATAAAGTCCCCTTGAGTCCTGAGGGTCCCTGGGGGCCAACTAGCCCACCAGGTACCTTCAGTAGGAATAGGGTTGCAGTTAGAAAATTGATATGTTAAAGATAGCAGTGGACTAAGTGAAAACACTGCTTGTTTGAGCTGCTACAACATAATTCTTCATCTGATTAAAGGTTAGTCAAACGTTTTAATAAAACTTGTCAGTCTGTAAAATAGTTCTGAACTCTTGAATGTGTTAAAGTTATTATAGTTTAGCATTAACTGCTTACTATTCATCAGATTTGCAGTCGTTAATTACCCATACAATCATGCATGCAAGACTAGGTCATGGTTTTTCATAAATAGATTTTCTATTGTGTGGAATCATTTTTCTCAGTTAGTTTAATCATTGTGCAAATTGTAAAAGTTGTAGGTAGTGAATCGCCTTGATTACAGGACACAAATATAATAGATCATTTACAGTATCTAGGATTATTTATAGTATTGTAGTGCACAGTTATTTAAGCACTCACAGCACACAGAGAAGTACAAAGCCATGGGAAAGTCTTTTGTTTTTCGATGCCAACCAACATTTACTCTTTCTGAGTCCAAACAATTGAGCCAAGGGTTTTGTTCCTTGTCCCAGGTAGCTAATTCAATGATTAGACACCTTTAAATAGAACTCTGGTGTTCAATTAGCATCCTGAGGGGCACCATAGCATAGGAACTGCCACTCAGAATGCTCCCTTTGTTGGCTATATTTAATATTACGGATTTACAAGGTGGACATGCTGCCAAAGTCCTTCCTGTTTGCTCAGTGCATGTCAGGATTACTGTGGGAGCATGAGCAGCCTCCCACCTGAGCGTTTGGAAGCAATGACAGCTCACTCCTCCCGCTGACCCCATCGGCCTTTTCTCTAGCAGCTGCTGTTTTCACACATATAATTGATTGGCTTGCCCCCTTGCTTATGGTGAAGGGAAGCCCAATCGGTCAAGGAAAAGTGGAAAAAACATAAATACAATTCTTCTACTTTTCCTTGTCAGAAGGGGCTTCTCTTTGCCAAAAGTAGGGAGAAGGGCCCCAAAAGCTGCCTGTGACCAGCAGCTTCAGGAGGAAAAGAGGTAGTGTCGCATCGGAGGATGGCACAGTTTTAGGCAAACTTCAGGCAAGAGACCGCTCGTGCTACTCAGCGCCCCAGATTTTGGGCCGGATGGGGTGCCAACAGCCTTATTTCCCACAGCTGCAGGACAATAACGGTCGTCAATTACCCTCTAGCCCCTTTTTTTGCACCTTCGCCCACTGCCCGGGAACATAACTAGCGGAGAGGGTAGTTAGCAGCCAATTATTAATTGCAAATGCGGGCAATAAGGCATAGCTATAAACGCATTAATTTATAAGGCACGTACCAATTTATTTATAAGGCCCCACCAATTCCGGGGATGCCTGGCTCCACCTTGGGGACTCCCAGCAAGGGACCATCCCACAGGGAAAGCCAGGACGGGTTCCCCAGAGTTATACAGCGCCGGGACGCCCCGTTGCTGGGGCAGCTGTGCGCTTTACAAGTATACTACATTTACATTTGTTATTATTATTTACCAATAATATGAGTCCTTTTAAAAACTAAAAGTTGATATTTATTTTCAGCTATTGAAAAAGAGAAGAAAAAAGAGCGTCTGATCTCCACTGCAAACAAAACACATTGTCCACAATATTCTGTTCCACTTTCTCGTATTGTCATTTCCCCTCCACAGAGTTACTGAAAAAATAAATAAAATCACAATAGATTGAACATTCTCTGGACACTTCAAGAAAAATCAAACAGGTAAGTATGCATTAGGTGGATCAGACCAATTTTTATAGAACGATGATGCCAGTATTTGCCCAGAGTCCAAGTCAATCTGAATCAATTATGAGCCAAAAAGACGATTATCTTTAAACCTGGTTAGTAGTTCATAAAATCAGGCCAAGTGCGAGTTCACTGATCAACATCTATATTTTAATGATTCAACCATGATTCAAGGTGAGCACTTAAAGACTCGGTCACCCCTAGAACAACCACGCTGGCCATGTCAGTGTAATGTGCATCATGGTAATACGGACTATGTGTAGATCTTCAATATCTGCATTATCAGTGGTATTGGGTGCTTTCACATGGCTCATGCCAAAATACAAATATTTCACCGCGCTCATGGTACACTGATGACCTTGATGCAGGGAAGTGCATTTTTCTGCGGGCAAGGATGGTCGGCAATAAGGAGCAATCGGACATGCTGATAAACAAAAAGAACGGACGGGTCACAGCCACCTGAAAGCACTCAAGTGAGCCCCTGCTTGTGCCACTGGGGCACCAGGTCATGTTTGATTCCTCCAGAATGGGCAAAACGACAAAAAAGCTATGCTGCCAGTCAGCAAGTCAAGCGGGTGCCTGCTAAAATATTAAGCATGGTGCCCGTGTTGTTGGTAATGCTAAAGGTTTAGTGCAGACCCAGGAGCAGGACGGCAATGAGGAGCACGTTGACCCACTGACAAACAAAAACCAAGCATTGGACTTGCGGCCATAAAAGTAACGACCGCGCGGCCGTGAAAGCGAAAGTGATCGCCGTGAAAGTGATCGCGAGGATGTACGTGCGCAGCATTGATCGCGCTAGGAGGCAGATGGCGTCTGCACGCACACGTGCGTGCAGTGAGCCATTATAAGCCAGATGGCAGCTGTGCACGTCACGAGCACTTGTACGTGCGACAGTAAGCTGGTGGCCACTTTGGTAGCTCTTTTCAAAGCAGCTACTAAATGACTCACCAGTCCAGCGCATGCGCTGGTTCTAGCGAGACCTAAAAAAGGGCTCTTTCTGAACCAAGACCTACATTTTTGCCAAATTTGCTGTAATTCCGTTTAGCAGTTCAGGCTGTAGGTTTGTCAAAAGTTTCCTATGGAAATTAACATGGGGAAAATGTGTTTTGGGACCCCCCTTTTCTTCTCAGCCCCCGCTTGATGAATCACCCTGAATCTCTCAAGACAGAAGCTGAATGGAGCGGGACACTTTTTTGAGAACTTTGCGAAGATTCATCAACTGGGGCCAAAGTTATTGGGGGAAAAAAATGCTTTTCCTGTGGAAACTAGGTCCTGACTATAACTACCGCCAGTAGGATATATATATATATATATTACCTACTGGCGGTCGCCAGTAGGTATATATAGTTAGGATTTTTTCTCTATGGGATTTTTGAAAATTCTATGTCTAATAACTTTGGCGTTTGTGGACGGAATTGTCTGAAATTTTCAGGAAAATGGCACATTTTGTTTCTGAGCAGCCCTTGAAAATTTGGGGGGGTTTCGTCAAGGGGGGGCCGAGAAAAAAGGGGGGTCCCAAAACGTGTTTTTAACATTGAGTTTCCCATAGGGCGGTTGGCCTCACTTTTAGCCCGAACGGCTGAATGGATTTGCACGAAACTTGGCAAAATTGTAGGGACTGGTAGCCCGATGTGCCTTTGCTAGGTCTCAATATATGTGCTTCAGTGGATTTTGAGAAATTAACGTTAAAAAAAAGATATATATCTGTAACAGCGGACCGGGCAGCGCTCCGGTTCGCGGACTTTTCGCGGTACGGAGCTTTGTGAAGCGAAGCTGATTGGTTCTCCGGTGTCTGTGAACATTCCAAACAGTCCGTAGCGGCCGCCATCTTGTCTCTCGGTAGGATCGAGGGACAAGAGGAGGCCAAAGCGAAGGGGCAAATGACCATAAGGGGGCATAGTAGATCCTCGCTGACCCCCTAGGTTTGATGTGGAGGTTTTAAAAGGGCCCCGCGGGGCAAAAAAAAAAAATAATAATAATAATCGAACGGCTGAATGGATTTGCACGAAACTTGGCAAAATATTAGGGACTGGTAGCCCGATGTGCCTTTGCTAGGTCTCAATATATGTGCTCCAGTGGATTTTGAGAAATTAATGTTCAGAAAAAGATATATATCTGTAACAGCGCTCCGCTTCGCGTACTTTTCGCGTTACGGAGCTTTGGGAAGCTGATTGGTTCTCCGGCGTCTGTAAACATTCCAAACAGTCCGTAGCGGCCGCCATCTTGTCTCTCGGTAGGATCGAGAGACAAGAGGAGGCCAAAGCGAAGGGGCAAATGACCATAAGGGGGCATAGTAGATCCTTCCTGACCTCTTAGGTTTGATGTACCATTTTGCCAAGTTTGGTGTAATTCCGTTCAGCCATTCAGGCTGTAGACGTGTGTAAATGTCCTATGGAAAATTGCATGGGGAAAACACATTTGAAAGTGTTGAAATTTAGAACCAATTAAAATGTTACTTTGGTTTTGTATTTGTGTGTGATGAAAGTTAATTGGTTATGTATATATCTCAAATGAGAGGAAACCACAGCCATGTTGTGATACTACTGTCTGAGGTACATTTGTGAGGAATTTTTGGTGGTGAATTTCTGGTGTTTGATTTACACAGTACTAACACTTCTCCTACTTTTAAAAAGGTGAGTTGTTAATTTGTAAGGGGAACTATGTTGTACACTTGAAGATAATTTGAAAAATGTTTTCTGTTATTTATTTGCAGTCCTTCTGTTATACTAAATACTTGATAAAGTTAGTTTTGTATTATGTATTACTAAAAACGATAAATGAAAGTGATTATTTTTTTCTGCAATTTACAGCAAGCAATTTCAAAATAAAATGGCTCACAATGAAGAGACCGTGGCAATTTCTTTTGAATTGTCCACTACATTGATTGAAATTGACAGCACCAATAATGAAATATTGTCACAAGGAGGAGATGACTTGAATGATTCCACTACATTGATTGAAATTGACAGCACCAATAATGAAATATTGTCACAAGGAGGAGATGACTTGAATGATTTTTTTGATCAATCTGTTGATGGCGAATTTATCGAATGTTTGGAGACCATAGAGTTACAAGAATCATCATTGCAGACTTTTAATGAGGAGATTCCAGATGAGATGATTGAAGAGGAAATTTCTGATGAGGACATGTTAGTAGTTCTTTCAAATTTAGAAAATTCAGAAGAATACATTTATATTTAGAAATCAAAAATTGTTTGAGACATTATTCATTTTTATTTTTAATTTATAAGGTTGTAGCGAAGTGATTGTAGTATAAAATGAGACTTATAGTATAGAGTGCAACATTTTTATGTTACATGGTAAGTTTACTCATATTTACTTCCCTTCTCCCACTATATTATCTCCAATGTGTATTTGACATCTCTTCTTCATCTCCGGCCTCCTTTCTCTCACTGTGTGTCTCTGATGCATCTTATTGCTGCTATTTTGTGTAATTACAGAAGAGAGTAAAATAAAATAGTTCGGAACGTGAAAAGGGGGCAAAGTAGAGTACCCCTCACCCCCTAGGCCTTCTCAGGTGGTCCCAAAAGGATCAGTTTCTGCTTTCCTGAGAGATTATGGTATGAGTTCCATATACCACAATAATTTGCATTACAACATGCAAGATATATATCTCCTATTACCAACTTTTGGAGATATTCGCGCTAAGCGCGAATATCTCCAAAAACTAACACCTGCCCTGAGCAGTTCTTAGCCATGTTATCCAATGGGAGGTGGATAACATGGCTAAGAGCATTAGCTCGGTAATGCATGAATATCGCTGAGTTTCCAGCGATATTAATGCATTGCGGTCGTTTTTTATCGCATTTGCGATAAACCTTGATAATAGCAAGGTTTATCTTCGATAATTTCTGACGATGCTTAGCGGTAAAAAATTCGTTGCTAAGCATCGTTAGCGATAAATATCGCTTAACTTTGGTAATATGCACCAACGTCTGTTAACGTTCGATTAGAAGGAAATGAAGTGTTGAAAAACATTGTTTGCGCCATCTTGCCTTTTTTGAAATGCCACACTTTTGTCGTGCACGGCAGCCATTTTAGATGCCTTGACCAGACCCACTCTCTGCACGCTGTCGATTCGTAGCATGGCTCCCCACCCTCGCAAGCATCTTCCCCAGGCACTGGTCACCCCCGCTCTCTGTGTTATGCATGGGCAATAAACCTCTCCCCATCTGCGCTGCTCTTCCCTGAGAATCACACTCTGTGCCCGCCCGACACCTCCCTTTCGCCCTATTCACTACCGCACCCTCTGACACTCCTCTTCCTCTGTGTCCGATTGTCCAGGCTATCAGCTAGCCCTGCAGATGTAGTTTATGGCCCCAGCTGTAAAGAATCACCCCTCTTCAAAGGAGTTATAGTAGATCAAGGCCCACACCCGATGAGATCCGTCACACCACACGTGTTCCTACTATCTGAAAACCATCCTGTATTGTGATTGGGGAGGGGACCGAGCCTGAAGCGGAAGATTCCAGGGATGACTCTTTGTACATCAAAGTTTTTACATTTATGTGTCACATTAAAAATATATAGCACTCCAACAAAGTAGTAAGATTATAAAACTTTAATAACTTATAAATATATACAACAAAACAAAAACAGTAAAAACATTTAAACAACGAAGAGACCGTGGCAATTTCTTTTGAATTATCCAATACATTTATTGAAATTGACAGCACCAATCATGAAATACTCTCACAAGGAGGAGATGACTTGAATGATTTTTTTTGATCAATCTCTTGATGGCGAATTTATCGAATGTTTGGAGACCATAGAGTTACAAGAATCATCATTGCAGACTTTTCATGAGGAAATTCCTGATGAGGACATGTTACTAGTTCTTTCAAATTATGAAAATTCAGAAGATGTTGCCTGGGGGTGGGTCGTCAGTAGCAGTCTGTTGTGCGAATAGTTCCAAGGCAGCAGAACGCGCTGAAATCTAGATGGCACGAAGGTGATGTCTAGTAAGTTGCCGCCCAGCAAATAACGGCGTGGGGCGCCGCGGGGGTGAGTGAGTCCAGTAGGCACCACAGCTATTCTTACCGGCATTGCAGAATTACTGCTGGGGACAATGCCTGTGCTGTAGCAGGGTCACAGCAGAAACAAAAAGGATTCTGTTGAAGATGTTGTTGGTTTTGAATTTGAAAACAGTTCTGGTGTCAACTGCTATGCTAATGTAGTGGTTAATGTTTTGTTTTCTCTAGAAAATGTAAAAGAGGGGGAGGCAGTCCAAAGTTCTGGTAAAAGGGCAAAGGAAAGGATCGGTGGTTTGAACTATCAGTCAAAAAGGGGAGGGGGTGCAACAATTTTTCCTACCGGGTCACAGTGTGCTTTCACCGGAACAGAGGTTTGCAGGATTCTAGTAATTCAAAGTGAGGCTGGCGCCAGCATGGGAGCGCCGACGTCCCGCGGATACAGTTTCGTCACTCCACGGGCGATCATGGCAGTCATTCCCCATCGGGGGTGTCTGCGGGGGTCGGAGACTCCCGCGGCTCCTCTAGAATCTTCAAGGTCGTGGAGGACTACGGTGGTGGAGTCAACCAGTGACCGGGCCATTTCTTTATGCTGGGCCCGCTCTTGCCAGGTCGATCGCCATTTTGAGAGTTCGGTAGCTACTGGCGATCGCGGGGTCAAATGAGCGGACGGGCTCCACCCTGCCGGGCGAGACGTTGCAGCATCGCCACAGTGGAAGAACCCTTTTCCGGGCGCCTGGAGCGCTGAGGGTGCAGGTGGGAAGCCTCCACTGGGGAGGCGGGAGAGGCCTGTTCGCATCGTCTCTCCCTCCCAGTGCACCCCACGGCGTCTCGCTTGAGATTTGTTATGGCCGGACCAGGCGATGAGGACGAGGGGGGGGGTCGGAGGCATGTGCAAGACATCTCCCCCCAGTGTTGTCAAAGCCATTATTCAAGAAAGAAGAAGTGTCCCGTCCGTCTTCGGGCCGGGCTTCCGGTGGATGTCGGCCGGACGCCCCTTGCTCTGGCCCCATGAACAGGTTCCTTGGTTTATCGGCTGCAGCCGGATCCCATCGGCCCCGGCCGTTGGTGGCCGGACCGGTAGAGAATGTGGCGGGACTACCTGAAACTGTCAAGGGCCACCGCGGCCGGACTGAGAGAGAGAGGGGAGGGTCGAGGACACGGACATTCCCCCCCCTGCAACTCTCCAGCGTTGTCAATCCCCCTGGCCGGGTCCCGCTGGCCTCGGCCTCGGCCTCTCCTCCGGCTACACCCTACGTGATGATCTCCTGGCCGAGGCGTGGCAGCAGGACCCGCCTTATATGTGTTGCTTCCGGCTGGGCGTAGCCGAAAACCTGTTGCCCTTTGGAAGTTTCTAGAATGGGGCGGATGTCTGCTGACTTCTATCTTTCCCAGTTTGCCGTTATTTGGCCGTGGCAGGCGGTGGGACAGACACGTTTTGGGGCAGTGAGGGGCGATGTTTTCAGGTTTCTTATTACGGGCTTACTTCTAACGTTTCTTGTTTCTAGGACAATAATAGGTTTTATCATTACGTATTGTTATCGTTTCTTTGTTTGTTATTTAATAAAAAGTTCATCAGTGGCCTACTGATTTTCGTTTTCCTATTCTTTTCTTTCCAGGTTGTTTCATGCTAAAGTTTCTGTTAACAGGATACAGTGATCACTTCGTTATTATTGCATATGTCCTTTTCACTAGGGGTGCTCTCTTGTTGGGCCAGATGACCTATCTCTAGTAAATGGTCCGGGTGAAACAGGTGCATCAATCAGTGGGGAGTAGATAGGCGTGACAGATTACAACGGGGGAGAAAGGTCCGCATTACCTACCCTTTCACTACTTGCAAAGATTTTCCTACGTTTATTTGCAAACAGGGAATACCTCCAAAAAGAACTCATTCCCAAACAGTCAATGTTCGGACAATCAATCAATCAATGAGGAATGAAATAGGTACGACGTGTTAAAGGCTTGCGTTACCTACCCTTCACTATCTGCAAAGGGAGAGAGAATATTCCTATTCTTCCTCGTTTGCAGGCAGAGAAGATCCTTAAGAGAACCAACTTCGAACAATTCAATGCTCGATTCAAACAATCAACAAGGGGTACTGTGAACACAAATGAACGCCGCTTATGTACATACACATTGCTATTTTCAACAGGTTGTTCCTAATGTTTCTATTTTAGCGAGGTCAAAAAGAGATCCCATTAGTGGCCTACTGATTTTGCTCGATTCCTTTTGTTTTTTTACACGATTTTTCGCTATCTGCAAAGACTAAGCAGAGTATTGCGACTCTGTGCTTGTTTGTAAATAGAGAATGAACCAAAGAGAACAATCAATCAAATGGAGAGAGAAGCAGGCACGACGGATTACAACGGGGGCAAAGGCCTGCGTTAACTACCCTTCACTATCTGCAAAGAGAGAGTACTCGTAATAGAAATGAGGGGGGGGCAGCATTCAAAGCAGATCAGTGTGCATAAACACGAAAATGTTTTTACTTACCACGTACTTGACATTCGACAGCTTATGATATTTGCTATTAAAAAACCATTGAAATTCACTGAAAAAACCATAGGTTATAGACCATATATAGTTAGGAATTAGCATTTACAAAACCTTGAAAATTCACTGAAAAAACCATAGGTTATAGACCATATATAGTTAGGAATTAGCATTTACAAAACCTTATTTTACTCACACAAAACCATTGAAATTCCATATATAGTTAGTTGCACTAACTATATATCGCGCACCCGCAATCCACTGCTGATGATGTCACATATTACATCATTCATGACATGGTCAGTGACATCACTGATGACATCACTGATGACATCTCAAATGACATCACTGATGACATCACTGATGACATCTCATTTGACATCAATGACCACATCATTGATGATATCATTCATGTGACAATACAATGCATCTCCTCACATTTTAATATAACCTCTGTTTCACCCAGTGTTAAATACAGAGTATAATTTTTGAAACCATTGACACACCAATACTAGTTACTACATACGCACTCACTGATTCGTACGTCTACACACACATTCACTCATTCACCCATACAATCATTCATACATACAATCACTCATCTTTACAACACTATCATATGCACTCATACACCTATACAGACACTCACACTCTGCCACTCATCCATGGAGTTACTCACACACCTAGTCAGTCCTGTAAAGAATCAATCACACTTCCATTTTCTAATCTATACAGTTAAACATAGAGCACCTTACGTTTTCAACCATATACTAACACATACTTACTCTCTTATACAATCATTGATACAAGTACACATTGATCTGCACAGAGTCACACACCTCCCAGCCAGCCACACACACACTCAGTCTCCCATGCAAATACTTGGGCAATCAATCAATAACCCATATAGTTACTCATATAGCTACTGATCAACACATGCAGCAGTTTACAGAACAACAGACATAATGATGCACAAATTAAGACAGTTTAGTCACTAACCCATGCACTCAGTGAGACACATTTAATCACTCACTCATACATTCAGTCATGCACCTACTAAATCCTTCGTCCAGACACTTATACATCCACTCATTCTTCAATGTGTAAGACATATTTTAACTTTACAGAAACATACAGTCACTGGATGTTGTCATCAGTGATGTCATCAGTGATGTCATTTGAGATGTCATCAGTGATGTCATCAGTGATGTCACTGACCATGTCATGAATGATGTAATATGTGACATCATCAGCAGTGGATTGAGGGTGCGCGATATATAGTTAGTGCAACTAACTATATATGGAATTTCAATGGTTTTGTGTGAGTAAAATAAGGTTTTGTAAATGCTAATTCCTAACTATAAATGGTCTATAACCTATGGTTTTTTCAGTGAATTTTCAAGGTTTTATAAATGCTAATTCCTAACTATATATGGTCTATAACCTATGGTTTTTTCAGTGAATTTTCAAGGTTTTGTAAATGCTAATTCCTAACTATATATGGTCTATAACCTATGGTTTTTTCAGTGAATTTTCAAGGTTTTGTAAATGCTAATTCCTAACTATATATGGTCTATAACCTATGGTTTTTTCAGTGAATTTTCAAGGTTTTGTAAATGCTAATTCCTAACTATATATGGTCTATAACCTATGGTTTTTTCAGTGAATATGAATATATATATATATATATATATATATATATATATATATATATATATATATATATATATATATATATATATATATATATATATATATATTCCCACTGTAAGTGCTCGCACAAATGAGATCACCACACTCCACGCCTTATTTTCATCTTTAATGTTTGATAGACAGCAGCCTGCTGGGACGAGTTATTCACATACAAAGTCTTTCACCTTCCACCATACGCGTTTCAGAAATCCTTCCTTGGTCACTGGCTCAGCGTTTCTGGGGAAAAGAAGCAGCATGCAAAGTTCAATCAGCTGTTAAGTTGAAGCCATAGTGGGCGTGTCTCTGATTTGCATCTTGGATATTGTAGTCCTGTGCAGTGTTAATTTCCTTTGGTAGAAGCTGCTCATATTTTTCCTCCACGCTGGCGTGGAGTGTAGTGATCTCATTTGTGCGAGCACTTACAGTGGGAATATATGTGGCCTGCTCTGGTCACGAGGTCTACCCCCTCTGCTAAACACAGCAGATCTAAGCGCTTTGTTACAGAGGCGCAACGTTGGAGCCACGTACCTGTTTGTGTCGGCGCAAGTAAAGCAGCAAGCGGGCTGTGTTTTTTGCATCAACCTGACGGGAAATATTCACTGAAAAAAACATAGGTTTCAGGGAAGTTATAGTTAGTTGGAGATTTCACTCGTACAAAACCATAGACATTTGGCTGTTATAGTTAGTAGACCTAACTATAACTCACGCCCCTGCAATGCACTGCTGATGACATCACATATTACATCACGCATGGCATGCTTAGCGACATCACTGATGACATTTCAAATGACATCACTGATTATATCATCCAGTAAATATGTGTTTCGGTAAAGTATAAAAATATGTTTTATATATATAAATGCCAAGGTGTATTAAAGTATGAGTCGGTGTATGAGTGTCTGAATGGATGATTTAGTAGGTGTGTTACTGACTGTATACGTGAGTGATTAAATGTGTCTTACTGAATGCATGGGTTAGTGACTAACCTGTTTGAATGTCTTTATTAGTCTGTTAGTTGGTGTGTAAGCGGCTGCATGGCTTGGTGAGTAGCCACATGAGTGTCCATATGGGTTATTTATTGGTTGTCTGAGTATCTGTATGGGTGCCTGAGTGTCTTGGTAGGTGGGTGGGGGATGTGTAACTCTGTGCATAGTTATGTGAGTGGCTGTTTTACTGGGTATATGGGTTCAAAAGTGCATATGGAAACAGCTGAATGGGTGGGTGATTGTGGGTATAGCTGTTTTGGTGAATGAATGGATGTCTCAGTGTTGCATGTGTGAGTAACTACATATGTTTTAAAGTTGTGTATGTGAGTGTTGGAGTATATAAATGACTATATGTAAGAGTGACTGATTGCAAGAGTATCTGTATGGATGAGTGTGTGTTTCTATGAGTGATTGTTGAAGAGAGTAAGTATGTGTTAGTATGTGTATACATAAGTGGGGTGGTGTGTGTATGACTGTATAAGCAAGGAAATGGGTATGTGATTGTTTCTTTGCATGACTGACCAGGTGTATGAGTAACTCTTTGGGTGAGTGGCAGTGTGTGAGTGTCTATATGGGTGTATGAGTGGATATAGCAGTGGCTGCATTGATGAATTACTGTGTGTATGAGTGACTGTATGGGTTAGTGGGTGGATGTGTAAGTAGACATATGAATCACTGAGCAGGTATGTACTAACTGCTATAGGTCTGTCTATGGTTTCGATATTGGTGGTCTGTATTTGAGAGTTGGTGTATGAAAGGTTTTATTAGGGTATGAGTAGGTACATCAGATGATCATGTGGATGATGTCATCAGTGATGTCATTTGATATGTCATCATTGATGTCATCAGGGATGTCACTGAGCATGTCATGAGTGATGTAATGTGTGACGTCATCAGCAGTGCATTGCGGGGACGCGAGTTATCGTTAGGTGTACTAACTATAATGGACGAATTTCTATGGTTTGGATGAGTGAAATCTCCAACTAACTATAAAGTCCCTGAAACCTGTGGTTTTTTCAGTGAATTTCAAAGGTTGTTTGAAAGAAAATTTCTAACTATAACGTCCCTGAAACCTATGTTTTTTTCAATGAATTTCTAAGGTTTTTAAAATGCTAATTTCTAACTATGCCTACAAAGGTAGGACATGTGAAGAAAGAGGAAGAAAAGTGCAGAAAAAAGCAAGACGAATGCAGAAAGAGGCAACAGAAGTCCAGAAAGATGAAGAAAAGTGCAGGAAGAAGAAGCGATGTGCAGAAAGAACCAACAGAGGAGCAGAAAGTCCTCGTGTGCCCCAAACCTTTTGCTGATGGGTACTGGTGGTAATTGACTCTAACCAGGCCTTGAGCCAGTGCTATGCTAAAAGACACCTAGAATACAGTGAAAATACCTACATTCACTAGGCAACACTATGCGTTGGGGTACCCCTGTGATTAGCATGACCTCCTCTGTATTTACCATGAGTTAATGTCAGGGTCATTGCATGAGTACATGAGTAGTGACTGGATGATTAGAGTGCTACAAGGAGAGTGCATGGTGATTTTATAAGTGCTTGGGTTTTGGCGCAGTGATTGGATAAGCAGATAGGATTGGCTGGGTGATTGGAGGACTGCATAGGAGGAGTGTTTTCTAAACAGTTTTTCTTTCTTTTATTTGTTGGGGATCTTTACAAAGATGTCTCAATCCCTGTGGACATTTTTTTAATAATTTCGGTGGGATTCGTGACCCCAGCGCGAATTCTGCTGACATTATTTTAGAAAATGCTTTTATGGGACCCCCTGAGCACGCCTGGGGGTTAGGGTGTTTCTACCCTGCCCCCTTTTCTTCCATTTCACCTTCATTTCCCTGTTTTCTTGTGACTCAGTTCTACCGAGTCACAAGATGGTTGCCAACACTTCCTGGTTTGGAGTATTGGCAGCCAAAGGGTAAAGAGAACCACAATTTCTCTTTAAATCAGGCTCCTGCCTCAAACAATTACAACACTCCCTAGCACACGTAGTAGTTAAATATAGGTCATATAAACCAGTGTTTCCACCGTTTGTCAAAAACACAATAGTAATTATTTCTTTTCTTTGTATTTCAAGTTTATTCTTGTGCGGTATGTTCTGGAAATTCTCACACAGCCGACACGTGTTTCGTCGTTTTGGGAATGTAACCCACGACTTTCTCAAGGCTGTACAAATTGAAAGAAAGAACACAAGACAATATGTTTAAGGACTGCAGTCTAAGTCCAGGTTGTTTGTACATAAAAGCATTACTTAATATGGTTTAAATATATCCCACACCGGAGTGTTTATTACATGGTGTTGTAAGTAAAAGAAGTGGTGGTGAGAAAGGAATTTTATAGATCCAAAGAAGAAGTATTTGTCAAGTAACACGGTTATGTTTTACACAGAATGTACCTCTGAAAGTTCAGTCGGTCTATGAGCCTGTTATGAGGTGGAGAGACCAAGTCCCATTAACTATTTACAATGGGCAGTGCCAAGTGATAATTTTCTCTACAAATGACGGATGGTGATATAAATGTGGCTAATTTCATGCATAATTGACATTACAGTTTATCATAGTTACGTGATGTACCTATTTCCAATTCAGCTCTGTTGTATCTGCAAGGGATAAACATGTTGAAACTATCATGAGCATCATATTAGTCATAAGTAACCTCATGGTAGGTTATATAAGATGTATAGGGTCCTTCAGTGTCCAATTACTTGTAATGCGGTGATAATTCCAACCCGCATATGGGTTCATAGGTGGCATCTGAGTCAATAATCCTCAATTGGTTTTGGCGGCCTTTCTATGACTCCAAAGTCGGTAAAGAAAACTGCAAAAATATATGATAGCTTGGTTAAGCTGTGGCTATTCTTGAAGTGTTTGAATATTTAAATATTTAAACTATGTGCTGGCGACCTTAATATTATCACTAAATACACCTATCTGGTGATGAAACATATTGAAGTCTCCAAATTTAGTATGTGAAGTCAGTAGGACTCTCTAAACCGCGTCTACTTATACTACTGTTTTAAGGTCAAAATGTTGTCGCATAAAGCTAATGCGAGGAGAGTTCTATATTATCTAATGTCAACTCGAATAGTGAATATAACATCAAAGAGGGACTATGTGTGTGGTTTGTGGCGGCTTTCTTAGTGTTACCTACAGGACCTGATTTATACATGAAGTTTAGTAAGATGAAGTCCTCATAGCGTCTACAAATACTTTAAATTGTGCTTATCTGGGTAACTGATCATAGTATAAGATCAGTTCTATGGCATAAATTTCTAATCCGAAGCTGAAATTTCCATAATGATATGTAATGGAAGAGAGTATAGTTTGAAAAACTCTCGATTCGCATCTTCTACCTTTAGTGTTCGTAATGTGGTAAATCTAAGATCCTAATATTAAGTGTCATGTTCTCCTAATTGTGTTCGTTAGGTCCCCCGCGCTTACGTTGCTCAATTACTATCATTTTTAATTGTCATCCCTGGCAGTATTGTAACGTGATTAAATTGTCACAGTTAATATCTAAGATATGATCCTTGAAGATAGTACAATATATTGTTGTACTGTCAGGTTATCACTATTATAAGTGCTATGCAGCTATTGGTGTTTAGTGGGCTATTTTTATATAATGTGTGTTTTCTATTAGTCTCTCCATCATATGAGGTTCAGTACAGGTTCATGCTACTGACACTAATACATGTTATGCACTCTATACTTAAAAGGCATACCGTTAACAAATGGGTATAGTACATACTTTATACATTATGTCACTGGTATTCATTCTCTATTTGTTAAGGATGATCTCCTCATAGTCTTCAGTTTGTCATATATATAGATATACTGTCGCTATGGTTATGAAGCCGCAATGTGTTAGTCTTGCTAACCTTCTAGTTCCCTAGGAAGTAGTGTAGCTCATGGTCTATGTTTAGGCCCTGTTCCACACTTCGCATTTTCAGAATCCATTGTGCCTCCCTTCGTCTTAGTGACAGTTCCCTGTTTCCACCCCTGGGGTGTCTTGGTACGTGTTCTATGCCCAAAAACTCAAAAGAGCGATTTGTCGTTTGAGTTTGACAAATTGACATGTGGGCAGCCACTGGGTACCTCATATCCCCTTGTTTTACTGCTCTTATCTGTTCGTTGATTCTTTCCCTCAGTGTTCGTATTGTGCTACCTATGTATCTTTTGCCACATTTGCAATCTAATGCATAGATTAATAATTTGGACAGACAATCGATGTTAGTGTAGATTCGATATTTTTTCTTGTCAGGTCCCTCAAATTCAGTTTTTCTTCTGCAGGCCCACTTGCATGCGCTGCAGTTACCACAGCTGAAGAATCCCAGTGTATGTATGTTCAACCATGTTTCTTTGATGTTTGTTGTAGGGTAGCTAGGACTCAATATGTTTCTTAGTGTAGTCCCTTTTCTGCAGGTTATAGTTGGTCTTTCTGATACATACTTTTTAAGTGAAGTATCAGTTGTTTTCAATAGATGCCAATGTTTGTTTAGGCTCCTTCTTAATATCCCAGACCAGTTGTTATAGCTCGTCACCATTCTGATTTTGTCATCTTTGTCTCTGTCTTTGGGCTGATCTTTTAGTGTATCCACCAGTTTGACCTTGTCAATTCTTTGTTCGGCTTTCCTAAGTAGTTTCGTGTTGTATCCCCTGTTCACAAATCTACTCAGAACCCCTTTTTATTAGGGTTTCAAATTCTTCATCCCTACTGCAGTTGCGGCGTGTTCTTATGAGTTCTCCATATGGGATTGCTCTTATTTGTGGGTTTACGGTACAGTCTGCTTTGTATCTCATTGTTGATTTTGTAAAATGGGCCCCAGATCCTTGTCTCCTCGAACCAACCCATGACTAGGTTGGCATACGAGGGCGAAAATCTGGAGCTCATTGCCACTCCCTGTTTCTGTCTATACCATTGGTCTTTGTAGAGAAACACTTTATTGTCTAGTATAATTTCCACCATTTCTATGATCATTTCTGTGTGTAACCATGAGCTGACTGTTCTCCTGTTAAGCATTGTTCTTACTGCTGTAAGGCCAATTTCTCTTTTGATACTAGTATATAGTAAGACTACATCTAGAGTGACCATAAGCATGTTGTCAGCCCAGCTTAGGTCGGCCATGGTGCCCAGAATATGTTTAGTGTCCCTTATGTAGGACGGGAGATTTGTCACTAGTGGCTTGAGGAATATTTCTAAGGAGAGTAACCCTTGTATCTCAGGGGAACAGGGTAAATTATATCAACAAACGCAAAAAGTTCCCTTGAGTTCCTGTCTCTAAGTTTTTGTGGAGTTCTGATGTTAGTTAGAGATCTCCAAAGCTTATTCACTTGAAAGGCTTACTGTGTAACAACTAACATAATTTTCCATTCACTCACAACTTCTGTCTCAATTGAACCATCAAAGGAGCACTTACATTCTAAATTTATATATATTACGTAGCCAAGGTGTATGTATTATTTCCAAAGATTTATTTTATCTTTTTATAAAAGAAGTTCAGAATGACAAAAAACACAATTTACATTTAAAAACAAATATATATATCTCTGTTTCATGGATGTTCATATGTGGGTTCGCATATGCTTATTCAATAATGTACATGCCTAATATCACAACAATCACAGAAATAATAAATTTACACAATATATAAAAAATACACTTAGAAATACAATCAAATCCAAGTCGACGCATTTCGGTGGATCTTGCGGTGCGCACCACCTTCCTCAGGACAATTAAAAACAATTCTGTGGAGATAATTTAAAAAAAACAATGTCACTACCCATCCTCGGCATACGTTTACACAACCTTAAAAACATGTTAAAACCATTTAAACCATAGGTGTTGGAAGTTTAATTGCCACCTTCAGGAAACTTATACTACGTATGGCTTTAATCTTTCAGAGATGATACTCATAGATGTGAGTATAGATTTTTCATAACAACCTCACGTCTTCCATACTGAGATTTTTATTCTGGCATCAGTCTGTTGTAGTTATACTCGACATTTTCCCTGTGCTATTTTTATGTTCCAAATGCGAGACATTCATATTAAGGTATCATCATTCATGCTACGATTCACCTTCATTCATACACAGTGTATAGCCCTGTTTAGTTCACATACATTTAGTAAGTTTACCTTTTTGCCCCGTTGATTAATCGAAGGCCAATTCCAACTAGTTAAATTTTCTTTGTCCTATATTGAAGGAAGACAGACATCATGTTTGTTTACCTCTTGTTCTAATCCTTCATGTGCACCTAACTATTCTTATGCATTATACTTACTGGATAGAATTATGGTGTGTTTCTATTAAAACCTTTTCGTTATACACTTTTCAGTATTCTTCCACAATGTGGGCACGTCTTTCTTATTCTTGGGAATACGTACTGGCACCTTTATTATGAGAAGACAATACACGGGTTTTTCAGAGTGTTACTATTGCATTATTTCCGCCTTAATTTCTATATATAATGATTGCTGGAGCTTACCAGTATTGATTTAGAGTATTTTTCAATCTATCATTCCTCTTGTTGGGGAATTATTTCACTTCTGTTCACGCTTACTCTCGGGAATTCTTCAATTATCCCAACATCAGCGTTCTAATATTCAAAGGAAATTAAATAAAGAACATATGTCATTCTCTGTGGGTATGGCGATATATTTCTTAACAATGTCTTCGCTGTCTAATGAAGAGAGCCGTATTTATCTCCACATCGTTTTTACATAAACTGTTATTAACATGATGTGGTTTGCTTAGTCCGGGCTCTACGTCCTTTATCACAAGTTCTCTTATGTTTCTAGATCGCATATTTAATATTTTTAGTTATGGCTGCTCTTATCTAGTCTGTTAAACTGAATACCACCTTCACGAGGTGTTGATTATCATTAACTGACGCCGAGATCTCTAAACATTTGATATAGAGGATTACTTGTTATGGGCGCCCTTTCAGTTTAATCTCTTCCTCAGTAATACACCCCCCTTGTTATCATTCTCGCTGTGTCCATTGCACTTTTTTTTGTAAAAGAGAATTTTTACTTCTTTTTACAAATACCTTTTATTTTTATATTTTTATACTGAACACAAACAGAGTCTACCTTCTTTTCTTCCTAAGGTTAAACCAAACTAAACTAAACCCAGAGCACTTCCCCTCCTTACCTGGTGCCTCCTTGTTTGTCAATGCCGCGGTCGGTGTCAAGTAAACCGATTTGTCTCGCTGCCTGGTTTTGAAGTGTTCTGGATGGGTCACATGATGTTACTTTGTTAGTCACGTGATCCACAAGGTGGAATGCTTCTGTTTATTTCGGCCATCTAAGAGTGGTGTTCAGTGGCTCTATATTTTATCTTTTATTATTCCTACATTCGAAAAGTTGTTTGCCTTATTTTGTTATGTTGTCCACAGAATTGGATGTTATTATTAATCATTTAGATTGTTTTAATATTTCAACCTGCTATGCTGTATTGCGTGTTTTATATATACAGCTTAAAAATGCCCTTCGTTTTGGCCGCCATCTTTGCCTAGTCAATCTTAAATCTCGATTAGTTTTCTCATAATGCTGAGGGATGCTTAATCAATTCCTTTCGCCAATATTCTTAAATTATACTTGTTTCACGAAGGAGCAGTATAAAGAAATGTTTTTTATTATTAAGATTCATATAAAAAGGGGATTTTTTATTAAACTTTCTAACAAGTAATATTAATCACGGGATAGAATGGCATCAGGATTTGTTACTTGTTGTTGTTTATATTCATCTGTATAGTCTTTTCCATTCTTCTCGATTGTTTAAACCATGTGTAAAGGTCTTAAATTTACACATGTAGAATTGTTCTCTTATTTTCCTCTTGTTTTCAATGTTGCCACCTCGTTTTGACTGTTCTATTTTTTCTACAAAGCACCATCTAAGATCTTCTACTTTAAGTTTGCTGTTGTGCCAGTGGTAGGTCAGAGGGGCATTACATTTGGTATTTTTTATGGCCGATCTATGTTCGTTGAGACGAGTTCGAATCTCTCTACTCGTCTCTCCTATATAGCCTAAGCCACATGGGCATTGTATCAGGTAGATGACATTTTTTGTCCTGCAATTGAACATTTCCCTCACTGTATGTTCAATATTGTTAACTGATATCTTCTGTCCAGTTACTATTGTTTTATAGTTTATGCAACTACTACATGGGTAAGTCCCTATTACTTTGTTTTGGGTATCTATACTTTTCTGATAACTCTTGTTTTTATCCTTGTAGGTCTTTACTAACCTATTTCTGATGCTTTTATTCCTTCTGTAGGAGAACAATGGTTTCTCTAGTGGTGCCTGATTTCTATCCTGTAGTAAGCTCCAGATTCTATTGATAATATTTTTTATTTTATTGCTCAATGAGGAGTAGTTGGTTACAAAGATTATTCTATTCATCTCTGTCTTTTTTTTTTTTGTCAGTGTCGAACAAGGATTCACGATTATAATATTTAGCTCTTTTGTATGCCTGCATGATTATTCTGGCGGGATAACCTCTACTCGATAATTTCCTTTTCAGGTTACCTGCGTGTTTCTCAAAATCCTTCTTGTCTGAGCAGTTTCTGCGTAAACGCAGAAACTGCCCAAATGGGATATTGTCTTTTTGGCATCTGGGGTGTTCACTGTCGTAGTGCAACATAGTATTTCTATCAGTTGGTTTTACAAACAAGTCAACAGTGAGTTGGTTGTTTTTATTCAGAATTTTTATATCCAAAAAGTCACAAAATTGTTGGCTGATATTTGATGTGAATCTTAAGTTTGGATCCCCACAGTTCAGCCATTCAATGAATTCAAGTAGGGTCCCTTCATCCCCTGTCCAGATAAAAAATATATCGTCAATGAATTGTGACCAATGGGTCACGCATTCAAAGAAAGGGGCAGCCTCATTATAAATGTGTTTATCCTCAAAGGCACCAACATAGAGACAGGCCAGGCTCGGCGCACAGGTAGCCCCCATGCTGGTGCCCTTGGTTTGACAGAATAAGTCCTCCTCAAAAATAAAAATATTATTCATAAGGATTAATTCGACCAATTCCATTATGAAATATGAGTGTTCAGATAGGTCGCCATTTTCGTCTTTTAGAATTTCCCTAATTGTAATTACTGTGCCTTTCTGTGGAATGTTTGTATATAACGCCTCGATGTCGAGGCTCACCATCCACTGATTGCTACCATTAAATTCTAGACCTTCCACTTTTCTAATCATGTCGGTGGTGTCTTTAATGTAAGAATTTTGTAATGCCACCAATGGTCTTAGAAATTTGTCAACATAAATACTTAGGGGTTCTGTTGCAGAATTTAAACTTGAGACGATAGGTCTCATCGGGGGATTTGTTATACTCTTATGGACTTTGGGTAGTCCGTATATAGCAGGAAGAACTGGGTGTCTGTTGTATAAAAAATCATATTCTTCAGTGCATATAATCTCATCCTCTTTTGCAAAGTCGAAGACTCTTTTTATATTGACTTGCAGATTGTTCCATTCCTCTCTAGTTGATTTCCTATAATGTTCCTCTACAAGTAGCAGAGACATCATCCTTCTCCTATAATCATCAGTGTCCAATAACACAATACTACCACCGTTGTCTCCCAGTTTTATAGTAAGATTGTCACATTTTTCTAGGCTTATTAGGGCATCTCTACATTCCTTAGATAGGTTGTTGTTATATACTTTTAAATCTACATCTAAAAGATCCTCGATGTCTTTCTCTATGGCTCTTTCAAATAATTCCACATTCTTATGCACCATAGTGCTTACTGGTGTCCATGTCGATATTGTTTTTAGGCCTGAAAGATTTATCTTTTGTATTGGTTCTTTATTAGGAAAGAAGTGTTTTAGCCTTATTTTCCTAAAAAGACTCTTTATATCTTTTTAAATGTCATAAGAGTTAGGTTTAGATGTAGGTGCAAATCCTAAGCCTAAGGTTAGTACTGTTTCCTCTGCTTTGTTTAACACCTTATTAGATAGATTTATAATGGGAGCCTTGTCTTCAGGCATTATTCCCATTGTTTTTGACTTCTCGTTCTCATGTAAGGGGGTCTGTATGTTTGAGCTGGTCGTTGGAAATTCCTTCGGCCTCTCCCTCTGTTTCCTTGATTCTGTCTCTGTTGTTGCTGTCCTAAAAAAGGTCTGTGTTCCCTATGTTGTCCCTGATGGCTTTCATTTCTATTTTTATTTGTAGGTTGATTTTTCTCTTCTGATTCTGTACTTGCGTATGAGGTGTCTGGAAAAACTCACATTCTTCCTCATCCCCCTAGGGCGGTATGGATACCAAGTTTTTTTCTGATAGGTTGTGTCCTGTACTGGGGTATCATAATAATCCTTTTGTGTGTAGGGGTAGATTATTTCTCTGGTAAATCTAGCTACATCTTTTATTAATTTGTTTTTTTTTTTGTTTATCAGATATTCTCTATATCCCTCTACATCTGTCTCTATTTCCTTGAGTTTTTGTTTTGCCTCATCAAGTGCATTCCTGATATTATTTTTCAGTTTGTTTTCTAATTGGTCTAACTCCCTCCTTTCTACTAAAATGTATTCTTGCGCCGTTTCAATTATTAAAAGCATCCAGTCCCTGCTGCACCTATTTGCTATCAGGGTCCAGTGTTCGATAAATTTGACATTTTTAAACAAATAGACCAGGCTCGTTCTTTACCTGTAGTCCAATAGGTATAATACCTTTTCTGCAATATTCAATAAGGAACTCCACATGTAATTCTGTGCGCGTTACCTTCTTCTTAAGATTCCAGAAGGTGTTCCACTTTTCTGCATTACTATCTGTCAAAGTAGATGTATTGATACTTTTTGAACTTCCAATGATTTTCGAAAACTGATCTTCCGTAAAACCAAATACTTTAATCGTGTCTATTGTGATTACACAATGTATGGACCAGCTCTCCGGGTCACAAGCCGTACAGAGACAGTGTAAATCTAAGGAGAGTAACCCTTGTATCTCAGGGTAACAGGGTAAATTATATCAACAAACGCAAAAAGTTCCCTTGAGTTCCTGTCTCTAAGTTTTTGTGGAGTTCTGATGTTAGTTTGAGATCTCCAAAGCTTATTCACTTGAAAGGCTTACTGTGTAACAACTAACATAATTTTCCATTCACTCACAACTTCTGTCTCAATTGAACCATCAAAGGAGCACTTACATTCTAAATTTATATATATTACGTAGCCAAGGTGTATGTATTATTTCCAAAGATTTATTTTATCTTTTTATAAAAGAAGTTCAGAATTACAAAAAACACAATTTACATTTAAAAACAAATATATATATCTCTGTTTCATGGATGTTCATATGTGGGTTCGCATATGCTTATTCAATAATGTACATGCCTAATATCACAACAATCACAGAAATAATAAATTTACACAATATATAAAAAATACACTTAAAAATACAATCAAATCCAAGTCGACGCATTTCGGTGGATCTTGCGGTGCGCACCACCTTCCTCAGGACAATTAAAAACAATTCTGTGGAGATAATTTAAAAAAAAAACAATGTCACTACCCATCCTCGGCATACGTTTACACAACCTTAAAAACATGTTAAAACCATTTAAACCATAGGTGTTGGAAGTTTAATTGCCACCTTCAGGAAACTTATACTACGTATGGCTTTAATCTTTCAGAGATGATACTCATAGATGTGAGTATAGATTTTTCATAACAACCTCACGTCTTCCATACTGAGATTTTTATTCTGGCATCAGTCTGTTGTAGTTATACTCGACATTTTCCCTGTGCTATTTTTATGTTCCAAATGCGAGACATTCATATTAAGGTATCATCATTCATGCTACGATTCACCTTCATTCATACACAGTGTATAGCCCTGTTTAGTTCACATACATTTAGTAAGTTTACCTTTTTGCCCCGTTGATTAATCGAAGGCCAATTCCAACTAGTTAAATTTTCTTTGTCCTATATTGAAGGAAGACAGACATCATGTTTGTTTACCTCTTGTTCTAATCCTTCATGTGCACCTAACTATTCTTATGCATTATACTTACTGGATAGAATTATGGTGTGTTTCTATTAAAACCTTTTCGTTATACACTTTTCAGTATTCTTCCACAATGTGGGCACGTCTTTCTTATTCTTGGGAATACGTACTGGCACCTTTATTATGAGAAGACAATACACGGGTTTTTCAGAGTGTTACTATTGCATTATTTCCGCCTTAATTTCTATATATAATGATTGCTGGAGCTTACCAGTATTGATTTAGAGTATTTTTCAATCTATCATTCCTCTTGTTGGGGAATTATTTCACTTCTGTTCACGCTTACTCTCGGGAATTCTTCAATTATCCCAACATCAGCGTTCTAATATTCAAAGGAAGTTAAATAAAGAACATATGTCATTCTCTGTGGGTATGGTGATATATTTCTTAACAATGTCTTCGCTGTCTAATGAAGAGAGCCGTATTTATCTCCACATCGTTTTTACATAAACTGTTATTAACATGATGTGGTTTTGCTTAGTCCGGGCTCTTCGTCCTTTATCACAAGTTCTCTTATGTTTCTAGATCGGATATTTAATATTTTTAGTTATGGCTGCTCTTATTTAATCTGTTAAACTGAATACCACCTTCACGAGGTGTTGGATATCATTAACTGACGCAGAGATCTCTAAACATTTGATATACAGGATTACTTGTTATGGGCGCCCTTTCAGTTTAATCTCTTCCTCAGTAATACACGCCCCTTGTTATCATTCTTGCTGTGTCCATTGCACTTTTTAAAAAAAAAACAATTTTTACTTCTTTTTACAAATACCTTTTATTTTTATATTTTTATACTGAACACAAACAGAGTCTACCTTCTTTTCTTCCTAAGGTTAAACCAAACTAAACTAAACCCAGAGCACTCCCACTCCTTACCTGGTGCCTCCTTGTTTGTCAATGCCGCGGTCGGTGTCAAGTAAACTGATTTGTCTCGCTGCCTGGTTTTAAAGTGTTCTGGATGGGTCACATGTTGTTACTTTGTTAGTCATGTGATCCACAAGGTGGAATGCTCCTGTTTATTTCAGACATCTTAGAGTGGTGTACAGTGGCTCTATATTTTATCTTTTATTATTCCTACATTCGAAAAGTTGTTTGCCTTGTTTTGTTATGTTATCCACAGAATTGGATGTTATTCTTAATCATTTAGATTGTTTTAATATTCCAACCTGCTATGCTGTATTGCATGTTTTATATATACAGCTTAAAAATGCCCTTCGTTTTGGCCGCCATCTTTGCCTAGTCAATCTTAAATCTCGATTAGTTTTCTCATAATGCTGAGAGATGCTTATTCAATTCCTTTCGCCAATATTCTTAAATTATACTTGTTTCGCGAAGGAGCAGTATAAAGAAAAAATGTTATTATTAAGATTCATATAAAAAGGGGATATTCTATTAAACTTTCTAACAAGTAATATTAATCACGGGATAGAATGGCATCAGGATTTGTTACTTGTTGTTGTTTATATTCATCTGTATAGTCTTTCCCATTCTTCTCGATTGTTTAAACCATGTGTAAAGGTCTTAAATTTACACATGTAGAATTGTTCTCTTATTTTCCTCTTGTTTTCAATGTTGCCACCTCGTTTTGACTGTTCTATTTTTTCTACAATGCACCATCTAAGAGGGGCATTACATTTGTTATTTTTTATGGCCGATCTATGTTCGTTGAGACGAGTTCGAATCTCTCTACTCGTCTCTCCTATATAGCCTAAGCCACATGGGCATTGTATCAGGTAGATGACATTTTTTGTCCTGCAATTGAACATTTCCCTCACTGTATGTTCAATATTGTTAACTGATATCTTCTGTCCAGTAATTATTGTTTTACAGTTTATGCAACTACTACATGGGTAAGTCCCTATTACTTTGTTTTGGGTATCTATACTTTTCTGATAATTCTTGTTTTTATCCTTGTAGGTCTTTACTAACCTATTTCTGATGCTTGTATTCCTTCTGTAGGAGAACAATGGTTTCTCTAGTGGTGCCTGATTTCTATCCTGTAGTAAGCTCCAGTTTCTATTGATAATATTTTTAATTTTATTGCTTAATGAGGAGTAGTTGCTTACAAAGGTTTTCTATTTATCTCTGTATTTTTATTTTTGTCGGTGTCGAACAAGGATTCACGATTATAATATTTAGCTCTTTTGTATGCCTGCTTGATTATTCTGGCAGGATAACCTCTACTCGATAATTTCCTTTTCAGGTTACCTGCGTGTTTCTCAAAATCCTTCTTGTCTGAGCAGTTTCTGCGTAAACGCTGAAACTACCCAAATGGGATATTATCTTTTTGGCATCTGGGGTGTTCACTGTCGTAGTGAAACATAGTATTTCTATCAGTTGGTTTTACACATAAGTCAACAGTTAGTTGGTTGTTTTTATTCAGAATTTTTATATCCAAAAAGTCACAAAATTGTTGGCTGATATTTGATGTGAATCTTAAGTTTAGATCCCCACAGTTCAGCCATTCAATGAATTCAAGTAGGGTCCCTTCATCCCCTGTCCAGATAAAAAATATATCGTCAATGAATCGTGACCAATGGGTCACGCATTCAAAGAAAGGGGCAGCCTCATTATAAATGTGTTTATCCTCATAGGCACCAACATAGAGACAGGCCAGGCTCGGCGCACAGGTAGCCCCCATGCTGGTGCCCTTTGTTTGACAGAATAAGTCCTCCTCAAAAATAAAAATATTATTTATAAGCATTAATTCGACCAATTCCACTATGAAATATGAGTGTTCAGATAGGTTGCCATTTTCGTCTTTTAGAATTTCCCTAATTGTATTTACTGTGGCTTTCCGTGGAATGTTTGTATATAACGCCTCGATGTCGAGGCTCACCATCCACTGATTGCTACCATTAAATTCTAGACATTCCACTTTTCTAATCATGTCGGTGGTGTCTTTAATGTAAGAATTTTTTAACGCTACCAATGGTCTTAGAAATTTGTCAACATAAATACTTAAGGGTTCTGTTGCAGAATTTAAACTTGAGACGATAGGTCTCATCGGGGGAGTTGTTATATTCTTATGGACTTTGGGTAGACCATATATAGCAGGAAGAACTGGGTGTCTGTTGTATAAAAAATCATATTCTTCAGTGCGTATAATCTCATCATCTGTTGCAAAGTCTAAGACTCTTTTTATATTGACTTGCAGATTGTTCCATTCCTCTCTGGTTGATTTCCTATAATGTTCCTCTACAAGTAGCAGAGACATCATCCTTTTCCTATAATCATCAGTGTCTAATAACACAATACTACCACCTTTGTCTCCCGGTTTTATAGTAAGATTGTCACATTTTTCTAGGCTTATTAGGGCATCTCTACATTCCTTAGATAGGTTGTTGTTATATACTTTTAAATCTACATCTAAAATGTCCTCAATGTCTTTCTCTATGGCTCTTTCAAATAATTCCACATTCTTATGCACCATAGTGCGTGCTGTTGTCCAAGTGGATATTGGTTTTAGGCCTGAAAGATTTATCTTTTGTATTGGTTCTTTATTAGGAAAGAAGTGTTTTAGCCTTATTTTCCTAAAAAGACTCTTTATATCTTTTTTAATGTCATAAGAGTTAGGTTTAGATGTAGGTGCAAATCCTAAGCCTAAGGTTAGTACTGTTTACTCTGCTTTGTTTAACACCTTATTAGATAGATTTATAATGGGAGCCTTGTCTTCAGGCATTAATCCCATTGTTTTTGACTTCTCGTTCTCATGTAAGGGGGTCTGTATGTTTGAGCTGGTCGTTGGAAATTCCCTCGGCCTCTCCCCCTGTTTCCTAGATTCTGTCTCTGTTGTTGCTGTCCTAAAAAAGGTCTTTGTTCCCTATGTTGTCCCTGATGGCTTTCATTTCTATTTTTATTTGTGGGTTGATTTTCCTCTTCTGATTCTGTACTTGCGTATGAGGTATCTGAAAAACTCACATTCTTCCTCATCCCCCTAGGGCGGTATGGATACCCAGTTTTTTTCTGATAGGTTGTGTCCTGTACTGGGGTATCATAATAATCCTTTTGTGTATAGGGGTAGATTATTTCTCTGCTAAATCTAGCTACATATTTTATTAATTTGTTTGTTTATCAGATATTCTCTATATCCCTCTACATCTGTCTCTATTTCCTTGAGTTTTCGTTTTGCCTCATCAAGTGCATTACTCATATTATTTTTCAGTTCGTTTTCTAATTGGTCTAACTCCCTCCTTTCTACTAAAATGTATTCTTGCGCCGTTTCAATTATTAAAAGCATCCAGTACCTGCTGCACCTATTTGCTATCAGGGTCCAGTGTTCGATAAATTTGTCATTTTTAACAAATAGACCAGGCTCGTTCTTTACCTGTAGTCCAATAGGTATAATACCTTTTCTGCAATATTCAATAACGAACTTTGCGTGTAATTCTGTGCGCATTACCTTCTTCTTAAGATTCCAGAAGGTGTTCCACTTTTCTGCATTACTATCTGTCAAAGTAGATGTATTGATACTTTTTGAACTTCCAATGATTTTCGAAAACTGATCTTCCCTAAAACCAAATACTTTTATCGTGTCCATTGTGATTACACAATGTAATGACCAGCTCTCCGGCTCACAAGCCGTACAGTTACAGTGTAAATCTAAGGAGAGTAACCCTTGTATCTCAGGGGAACAGGGTAAATTATATCAACAAACGCAAAAAGTTCCCTTGAGTTCCTATCTCTAAGTTTTTATGGAGTTCTGATGTTAGTTAGAGATCTCCAAAGCTTATTCACTTGAAAGGCTTACTGTGTAACAACTAACATAATTTTCCATTCACTCACAACTTCTGTCTATAGTTGATTATAGGAAAAGGATGATGTATCTGCTACTTGTAGAGGAACATTATAGGAAATCATCTAGAGAGGAATGAAACAATCTGCAAGTCAATATAAAAAGAGTCTTAGACTTTGCAAAAGAGGATGTGATTATATGCACTGAAGAATATGATTTTTTATTCAACAGACACCCAGTTCTCCTGCTATATACGGACTACCCAAAGTCCATAAGAGTATAACAAATTCCCCGATGAGACCTATCGTCTCAAGTTTAAATTCTGCAATGGAATCCCTAAGTATTTATGTTGACAAATTTCTAAGACCATTGGTGGTGTTACAAAACTTCTTACATAAAAGGCACTACCGACATGAGAACAGTGGAAGGTCTAGAATTTAATGGTAGCAATCAGTGGATGGTGAGCCTCAACATTGAGGCGTTATATACAAACATTCCACAGAAAGCCACAGTAAATACAATTAGGGAAATTCTAAAAGACGAAAATGGCGACCTATCTGAACACTCATATTTCATAGTGGAATTGGTCGAATTAATCCTTATGAATAATATTTTTATTTTTGAGGAGGACTTATTCTGTCAAACCAAGGGCACCAGCATCGGGGCTACCTGTGCGCCGAGCCTGGCCTCTCTCTATGTTGGTGCGTTTGAGGATAAACACATTTATAATGAGGCTGCCCCTTTCTTTGAATGCGTGACCCATTGGTCACGATTCATTGACGATATATTTTTTATCTGGACAGGGGATGAAGGGACCCTACTTGAATTCATTGAATGGCTGAACTGTGGGGATCCAAACTTAAGATTCACCAAATATCAGCCAACAATTTTGTGACTTTTTGGATATAAAAATTCTGAATAAAAACAACCAACTCACTCTTGACTTATTTGTAAAACCAACTGGTGGAAATACTATGTTGCACTACGACAGTGAACACCCCAGATGCCAAAAAGACAATATCCCATTTGGGCCGTTTCTGCGTTTACGCAGAAACGGCTCAGACAAGAAGGATTTTGAGAAACACGCTGGTAACCTGAAAAGGAAATTATCGAGTAGAGGTTATCCTGCCAGAATAATCAAGCAGGCATACAAAAGAGCTAAATATTATAATCGTGAATCCTTGTTCAAGACTGACAAAAATAAAAAGACAGAGATAAATAAAATAACCTTTGTAACCAACTACTCCTCATTGAGCAATGAAATTAAAAATATTATTAATAGAAACTGGAGCTTACTACAGGATAGAAATCAGGCACCACTAGAGAAACCATTATTCTCCTACAGAAGGAATAAAAGCATCAGAAATAGGTTAGTAAAGACCTACAAGGATAAAAACAAGAGTTATCAGAAAAGTATAGATACCCAAAGCAAAGTAATAGGGAATTACCCATGTAGTAGTTGCATAAACTGTAAAACAATAATTACTGGACAGAAGATATCAGTTAACAATATTGAACTTACAGTGAGGGAAATGTTCAATTGCAGGACAAAAAATGTCATCTACCTGATACAATGGCCATGTGGTTTAGGCTATATAGGAGAGACGAGTCGAGAGATTCGAACTCATCTCAACGAACATAGATCGGCCATAAAAAATAACAAATGTAATGCCCCTCTGACCGACCACTGGCACAACAGCAAACATAAAGTAGAAGATCTTAGATGGTGCATTGTACAAAAAATAGAACAGTCAAATCGAGGTGGCAACATTGAAAACAAGAGGAAAATAAGAGAACAATTCTACATGTGTAAATTTAAGACCTTTACACATGGTTTAAACAATCGAGAAGAATGGGAAAGACTATACAGATGAATATAAACAACAACAAGTAACAAATCCTGATGCCATTCTATCCCGTGATTAATATTACTTGTTAGAAAGTTTAATAAAATATCCCCTTTTTATATGAATCTTAATAATAAAATATTTTCTTTATACTGCTCCTTCGCGAAACAAGTATAATTTAAGAATATTGGCTAAAGGAATCGATTAAGCATCCCTCAGCATTATGAGAAAACTAATCGAGATTTAAGATTGACTAGGCAAAGATGGCGGCCAAAACGAAGGGCATTTTTAAGCTGTATATATAAAACACGCAATACAGCATAGCAGGTTGGAATATTAAAACAATCTAAATGATTAAGAATAACATCCAATTCTGTGGACAACATAACAAAACAAGGCAAACAACTTTTCGAATGTAGGAATAATAAAAGATAAAATATAGAGCCATTGTACACCACTCTAAGATGGCTGAAATAAACAGGAGCATCCCACCTTGTGGATCACGTGACTAACAAAGTAACATCAAGTGACCCATCCAGAACACTTTAAAACCAGGCAGCGAGACAAATCGGTTTACTTGACACCGACCGCGGCATTGACAAACAAGGAGGCACCAGGTAAGGAGGGGAAGTGCTCTGGGTTTGTCAGTCAGTCATTCAATTATCTTTATTCGATTATTAAAAATCATAAAAGAACGAGCATTCATACATAGCAGCATTTCATCAGAACACAAAATTAATACAATCAGTATTTGAAAGAAGAAAACTCTAAAATCACAATATACAGAATAACTTATACTAAAATATTAAAAATGTTAAAATCAGTGTAATAAAAAAGGGTTTCATTATTCATGGATGGGGTGTCTAGTACTAGTACGTTGCTTATTTATGCATGCACCTGCAACTAAAAAACTAGCAACATGAAAAGCTACTCTTGCGTTAGGGAGGAGTTGCAGGAATATCAAAGCTGGTTTTACCTGAATTAAACCCGAATTGCACAACATTGGAAGCAAATATCTTTTTCTAATCTCAGCATAATGGCCGCAGAACATGGTAAAGTGCATCGTGTCCTGTGTGGAAAATTGGTCACAATCACATGGTTCAGCATTAAAAGGTCTATTCCATATTTTAAAATTGCCCAGAATGAAATGAATCAAATCAAAACGAAATCTCGTTAGAAGGAAACGATGATATGGTTTAGTTACCAGGGAAAGGTATGGTTCCATTCCTGGGACAGATGTCAACAAACAGTGTTTCCTAACCGTGAGTTTATTTAGCTCTATGGCTTCCCTCTCCATGACATATAAATTTGTCAGGGTATTTTTAATTATTTTTAGATCTTCTTGCTTTATCAGATCCGGAGATGTGAAGAGCTCAGGTCGGCCGGCTAAAGTTAGCTGCGTTTGTACATATTTAACCCACGGAATGTTTAGGGCTCTGTCCAGGGCTAAACAATCTTTTAAAATGATGTGATTTAATGTAAGCTCCTGGTTAAGCCAGGTTTTCATCCATCCAATAACTGGGGCTAATTTTAAAATGTCAGTTATATAGCCCAATCCTAGCTCTGTATGTATAGCATAGGTGGAAGTCGATTGGGGGACAGAAAGCAGGGATCTCAAAAATGTGTTTTCTACTTTCTGGATTTTGTCATGATTAGTGTACCCCCAAATAACAGAGCCGTATTGGGCAACAGACAAACATTTTGCTTTATAGACATTTATAATGCTTTCCATGGGGCGGGCTCCAAGTTTTTTAGCAAAGCCAAGCAACCCAGCTGCCGCTCTTGCAACTGTATTGCTTTTGACAGAATGCTGGGGGCCCCACGTGCCCTTTTCATCGAAGGTCATCCCTAAATATGGGAAAGATGGAACTCTCCTGACCTCTTTCCCAGCACAGAAAAATGTTTTCGACTTTCTTTTCCTGCCTGCAGCTCCTGCAATCATTACATGAGATTTCTCTGTGTTGATTTTCATGTCCAACAAGGACATGAAGTCCCCAAAAGATGAAAGGAGTTTATTAAGTGCCACTCCAGAGCGTGCCAAAATGACTGCATCGTCCGCGTACAGGAGGACAGGTATCTTTGTCTCGCCTGCACGCGGAATGTCGGTGTGGGAAGCTGCCAATACTGCCTCAAGATCATTTATGTAAAGGGTAAAGAGGAGGGGGGCAAGGATACACCCCTGCCTAACCCCCCTCTCTGACTTAAAGTGGCAAGTGCATCTCCCTTCCCTAGTCACTCTGACCGAGGTCATGAGGTCCCTGTGTAACTCGGCCAGGTATCCAACCAAAGGGGGGTCAATGCCCATGGTCAAGAGAACCCCCCACAGCTTAGCCCTGTTAACCAGGTCAAAAGCTGAGGAGAGGTCCATAAAGGCCATGTACAGAGAACCCCCCTTGGCGAGTACGTATTTATTTATGATCAGTTCTAAATTTAGACACTGATCTAAAGTTCCTCTTTTGGCTCTAAAACCATATTGTGCATTTGATAAGACACCCTTCCCTTCTAAAAGCTGAGTCAGTCTTCCTAGGAGGACTCTTCCCAAGATTTTAACACTGGAATCGATAAGAGAGATTGGCCTATAACAGGCCGGATCTGTCCTCTGGCCTTTTTTAAAGATCGGTATTATTGTGGACTTGGCCCAACTAGTAGGAAAGATGAAATCCCTTGTAGCATTAAAAATGTTTGTAAGGATGTTGGTACTTAGTTCAGGGGCACTCTTAAAGAAGTCTGCGGGAACCCCATCGGGTCCTGGTGCCTTTTTATAGAGTGTGTCATTAATTGCTTTTTTCACCTCCTCTGAACTAAAAGGAGAGATGGTAGTTGCTGCTTGTGTGAATGGCAACTCGCAGACTGGAGTGGTATCAGGACAGCTATAGATGTTACTGAAATGTGTCACCCACTGTTCGTCTGGTATAATGCAGTCTGCTCTCTGATTCTCTAGCCCCACAAAGTATGGATGGTTTATTATTGCCCAGAATTTAGCGCTATCTCTTTGTGTTTCAGGCAACAATAAATTATTCCAGGCCTCCTTTATAATTTCAGATTTCCTCGTCCTGATAGCATAACTGTATTGTTTCCTCAGTGATGCTATCTGCTCTTTATCTCTAGGTTTGTTTTTTAGAGCATTTAAGAGGGTTGAGTGGGCCTTGGAGCAATTTGAGTCGAACCATTTGAGGCCCCTAAGCATATTAGGCTTTGTTTTTACGGTCAGGTCTAAATTGACCTGATGGCAGATGACATTGAAAGCCTCTATCATGGTGATACCAGAGTTATTATTATCCAAACAAATGGCAACCTCCCCCTCGACTTTAGCCAGAGTGTCCTGTAAGAAGGTGATTGGGGTTACTTGATCCCATTTCAGTCTGCGATTCTGATCTCTCAGGACTAATTCTGTCACACATAAAGCATCAATCTCCCTTTTTCCCAGAACTCCCTGCGATACGATCTCTAAAATTATAGGATTATGATCACTAAAAGCTGTAGTTTCTACCTTATAGTTAATGACTTCTGGCAGAATACTAGAAGATAAAAATATATAATCTACAATTGTGCCTGTATCGTTGCCCACGTATGTTGGTAACCTCGGGCTAAAGGGGCAACTACCTGATTCATAGAGGTTAAAAGTTGCTAGGAGCGATTCCAGAGCCTCTCCACGTGATGAATGTTCGAAATGCGATGTGGAGGAACAGGGGGAAAATTCCTCCTCAAGCTCCACAAAGCAATTCGCCTGGCATGGGTGGATGTTAAAGTCGCCCATTAGAATCACCTCATACCCATGGTCACTGTTCTCACTGTGGGTAGACAGGAATTCCTCTAGAGTTACCAAATGCTCATTTGGGATTTGACTGACGGGAGAGTTATAAAAATTAATAAGTAATCTGGACTGAGAGTTTGGTGTAATTAGTTCAACCGCTAAAACATTTTTTGAATTAGTTTTTATCTGTCTTGGCTTTCCTTGAATATCTAGTGAGATGCATATAGCCAAGCCCCCCTTTGCCCTTCCTGCTTTACTAGGGTCTGCCGGTACGATGAAATGAGAAAAGCCGTCCAGAGCCAGTCTATCTGACGTTTCCCAGGTTTCTTGAAAAGCAATGACGTCGTGGGATCTAATTATCTCCAGCCAGTTCTTGTCATTATATTTGGCTCTGAGACCAGCGACGTTCCAGCTCAAAATTCTACAGACCCTAATGCCTGCAAAGTTCCGAGATAGTGAAACAGGAGCAGGCTGTGGACCCACACAATTACTAAGTCAATCGTTTTGGTCCATGAAGGATAATGGGGCATAGCGATTGAACAGTTGAAGGGGTTCTGCAAAAAGATTATGCTGTGCTGAGTGAGAATGATGGGCTACCACATTATATCTTGGGTCCTGCCCCCATCTAAGGTTTGAATCCCAATTTCTGTCCCATCCTGGGGCAGGAGTCCTTGGGTGGGTAACATTCTGCTGCTCACCGTAAAAAAACTTTAGAGTTAAGGGAACAACAGTACCCTGTCTGCGCTGGGGAGGGAATAAATTAGCAAGAATGTTGGGAAGGACATCTTGATTTGAAAAACTCACGGCCACGCAGTCCCCTTTAAACTTTTTCGGCCGGTTTCCCAACCAGGGGACCCTGGTTGCTGACTTGATTACACTTGCCAGATGATACTTTCCCCCTGGTGCTAGCCGCATGTTACTGGTTAACCAGTGTAAGGCCTTGCTTGTTAGAGAAGTGGGGCTTTCAGCTGAACCCCCTTCCAGAGGGGGGACATTTGCTAAAACTAAAACCACTGGTGTGGCTTCGATTATGAATTGAAGGGGGTCAATTGAGTGAACTTGTACTGGGGGGATGCTGACCGAAGGGGTTCTGTCTGTTGAAATGTTGACTAATAGAGGACCCTCACTGTTATCAGTCAATGTTGGTAGATGAGGTGGTGAATTCTCTTCTGGCAACTGGTTTCCTGCGCCTTCGCTTACAACCTCTCTAACAACATTTCCCCCTGTATCATTGCTCAAATTTGTGATTAACATAGTTATATTTTCTACCCCATCTGCAACCAAACTGTGCGTTCCACCCAACTTCTTAATTTCCGCTTGCAATTTGTCCATTTTTGATATTAGGGGTTTAACAATAGTGTTGATTTTTAACTCAAGAAAATCAGCAATTCTTTCAAAAAAAGCATCCTCAGATGTATGATTTGATTTGTCCTCCTCAATGTTATCTTGCTTTGACTTTGGGGTAATGGCCCTCTTCCTTCTTATCCCCGATCGTAAACCGCCCTGCTTTGGTGGATTTTTGGTACATAATCGTTTTGGCCTGGTTACGCGCCCTATAGGCGATAGCTCGCCAGATGAGACGTGAGTCTGTTTCTCCTGTTCAGAGTCAATGTCACTCACAGCCTCTACATTAGTTACCTCGGAGGCCGGGGCTACGTTAACAGATGTGCCACTTGTTCCTGGAGAGATAGGGCCGTTAGTTATATCTGCGTGATTAGCTTCCTGCAATATGGTATCATCAATCAGTATAGATGCGGAAGGGGTCAGACATCGTAAATCTGGGGATTGACTCAACCCCAAAGATGTTCTCCTCTGCGTATTAATTTTTTTGACGGTCTGGACGAGGTAATTGTCAATAGTGTTTCGCGGGGTTTCCTTAGATTTTGTAGACATATTTACAATATGCACACAGACTCACTTTAGTGCAGAATTAAAATATATCAGATGACAAAATCATAAAATGTTCAGTCTTACTTGGAAAATGGGTCATGCACGTTTTCCTGCAGCGTTTCTGGCCCTGTCCCTGCCTCCTCCTGCCGATGAGGGCCGTAGAGGGCCCGCCCTTTGCCCGGGCTTAGCCCCGGGCGTCCCGCTCTGCCGGTCTTTACGCCGCTTATGAGCGCCTCCTGGCGCTCTCTCTGCGTCAGAAAGCGCGCCGCCGCGTAGGCTGCCGGGAGTTGTGGTCCCGGAGCGGCGGCGCGTTTAGTATACTGAGGTTTGACTCCTGGCGGTGGCGGCGTGTTTCAGGATGCCTGTATGCCTCGTGATGACTCTTGGCGGTGGCGGCAACTTGCAGGTAAGTGATTGTCCTTTTTGGTGCGCTCTGGGTTTAGTTTAGTTTGGTTTAACCTTAGGAAGAAAAGAAGGTAGACTCTGTTTGTGTTCAGTATAAAAATATAAAAATAAAAGGTATTTGTAAAAAGAAGTAAAAATTCTCTTTTTAAAAAAAAAAAGTGCAATGGACACAGCGAGAATGATAACAAGGGGCGTGTATTACTGAGGAAGAGATTAAACTGAAAGGGCGCCCATAACAAGTAATCCTGTATATCAAATGTTTAGAGATCTCGGCGTCAGTTAATGATAATCAACACCTCGTGAAGGTGGTATTCAGTTTAACAGACTGGAAAAGAGCAGCCATAACTAAAAATATTAAATATCCGATTTAGAAACATAAGAGAACTTGTGATAAAGGACGTAGAGCCCGGACTAAGCAAAACCACATCATGTTAATAACAGTTTATGTTAAAACGATGTGGAGATAAATAAGGCTCTCTTCATTAGACAGCGAAGACATTGTTAAGAAATATATCGCCATACCCACAGAGAATGACATATGTTCTTTATTTAATTTCCTTTGAATATTAGAACGCTGATGTTGGGATAATTGAAGAATTCCCGAGAGTAAGCGTGAACAGAAGTGAAATAATTCCCCAACAAGAGGAATGATAGATTGAAAAATACTCTAAATCAATACTGGTAAGCTCCAGCAATCGTTATATATAGAAATTAAGGCGGAAATAATGCAATAGTAACACTCTGAAAAACCCGTGTATTGTCTTCTCATAATAAAGGTGCCAGTACGTATTCCCAAGAATAAGAAAGACGTGCCCACATTGTGGAAGAATACTGAAAAGTGTATAACGAAAAGGTTTTAATAGAAACACACCATAATTCTATCCAGTAAGTATAATGCATAAGAATAGTTAGGTGCACATGAAGGATTAGAACAAGAGGTAAACAAACATGATGTCTGTCTTCCTTCAATATAGGACAAAGAAAATGTAACTAGTATGAATTGGCCTTCGATTAATCAACGGGGCATACTAAAGGTATGTGAACTAAACAGGGCTATACACTGTGTATGAATGAAGGTGAATCGTAGCATGAATGATGATACCTTAATATGAATGTCTCGCATTTGGAACATAAAAATAGCACAGGGAAAATGTTGAGTATAACTACAACAGACTGATGCCAGAATAAAAATCTCAGTATGGAAGACGTGAGGTTGTTATGAAAAATCTATACTCACATCTATGAGTATCATCTCTGAAAGATTAAAGCCATACGTAGTATAAGTTTCCTCAAGGTGGCAATTAAACTTCCAACACCTATGGTTTAAATGGTTTTAACATGTTTTTAAGGTTGTGTAAACGTATGCCGAGGATGGGTAGTGACATTTTTTTTTAATTATCTCCACAGAATTGTTTTTAATTGTCTTGAGGAAGGTGGTGCGCACAGCAAGATCCACAGAAACACGTCGACTTGGATTTGATTGTATTTTTAAGTGTATATTTTATATATTATGTAAATGTATTATTTTTGTGATTGTTGTGATATTAGGCATGTACAATATTGAATAAGCATATGTGAACCCACATATGAATATCCATGAAACAGATATATATATATATATTTGTTTTTAAATGTAAAGTGTGTTTTTTGTAATTCTGAACTTCTTTTATAAAAAGATAAAATAAATCTTTGGTAATAATACATACACCTTGGCGACGTAATATATATAATTTTAGAATGTAAGTGCTCCTTTGATGGTTCAAATTGAGACAGAAGTTGTGAGTGAATGGAAAATGATGTTAGTTGTTACACAGTAAGCCTTTCAAGTGAATAAGCTTTGGAGATCTCTAACTAACATCAGAACTCCACAAAAACTTAGAGACAGGAACTCAAGGGAACTTTTTGCGTTTGTTGAGGAATATATCCACATACTCAGATATCCTCTCTGTTGGTCCACCTATACCAGAAATGATTGGTCTGCCTGGGGGAAATAAATGTGGTTTGTGTACTTTAGGTACCGTGTAAATACACGGATACCTTGGTCGGTCCACTCTTAGGTATGCCAATTCATTGTCATCTAGTAGACTAGATCCATGCCATCTTTTTAGATGGGCGTTAATGTAATCAGTGAGGCCCCATATGGGATTGCCTTGTAATGTTTCATAGCAGTCTTTGTCCTGTAGTTGTGTGAGTATCTCATGGTCATAATGACCTAAGCTGGGATGACAACATGCTTATGGTCACCCTAGATGTAGTCTCACTATATACTAGTATCAAAAGAGAAATTGGCATTACAGCAGTAAGAAAATTGCTTAACAGGAGAACAATCAGCTCATGGTTACACACAGAAATGATCATAAAAATGGTGGAAATTATACTAGACAATAATGTGTTTCTCTACAAAGACCAATGGTATAGACAGAAACAGGGAGTGCCAATGGGCTCCAGATTTTCGCCCTCGTATGCCAACCTAGTCATGGGTTGGTTCGAGGAGACGAGGATCTGGGGCCCATTGGGCTCGAAATGGAATGATGCTATATTATTTTGGGGCAGGTACATAGATGACTGCATTATGATTTGGACCGGCACGCCTAGTAAACTACTAGGCTTCCTCGAATACCTTAACAACAATGATTTGAATCTAAAATTGAACCATGGAATACAGCAACACCAAAATACCCTTTCTAGATGTGGAATTTTACATACACAACAATGAGATACAAAGCAGACTGTACCGTAAACCCACAGCTTGCAACTCACTACTCCACGCATCTAGCGCGCACTCCTCGCACCAAATAAGAGCAATCCCATATGGAGAACTCATAAGAACACGCCGCAACTGCAGTAGGGATGAAGAATTTGAAACCCAAAAAAAAGGGGTTCTGAGTAGATTTGTGAACAGGGGATACAACACGAAACTACCTAGGAAAGCCGAACAAAGAATTGACAAGGTCAAACGGGTGAATACACTAAAAGATCAGCGAAAAGACAGAGACAAAGATGACAAAATCAGAATGGTCACGGGCTATAACAACTGGTCTGGGATATTAAGAAGGATCCTAAACAAACATTGGCATCTATTGAAAACTGATACTTCACTTAAAAAGTATGTATCAGAAAGACCAACTATAACCTACAGAAAAGGGACTACACTAAGAAACATATTGAGTCCTAGCTACCCTACAACAAAAATCAAAGAAACATGGTTGAACATACATACACTGGGATTCTTCAGTTGTGGTAACTGCAGCGCATGCAAGTGGGCCTGCAGAAGAATAACAGAATTCGAGGGACCTGACAAGAAAAAATATCGAATCTACACTAACATCAATTGTCTGTCCAAATTTGTAATCTATGCATTAGATTGCAAATGTGGCAAAAGATACATAGGCAGCACACTATGAACACTGAGGGAAAGAATCAACGAACACATAAGAACAGTAAAACAAGGAGATATGAGGTACCCAGTGGCTGCCCACATGTCAATTTGTCAAGCTCAAATGACAAATCGCTCTTTAGAGTTTTTTGGCATAGAACACATACCAAGACACCCCAGGGGTGGAAACAGGGAACTGTCACTAAGACGAAGGGAGGCACAATGGATTCTGAAAATGCGAAGTGTGGAACAGGGCCTAAACATAGACCATGAGCTACACTACTTCCTAGGGAACTAGAAGGTTAGCAAGACTAACACATTGGGGCTTCACAACCATAGCGACAGTATATCCATATATATGACAAACTAAAGACTATGAGGAGATCATCCTTAACAAATAGAGAATGAATAACAATGACGTAATGTATAAAATATGTACAATACCCATTTGTTAACGGTATGCCTTTTAAGTCTAGAGTGCATAACATGTATTAGTGTCAGTAGCATGAACCTGTACTGAACCTCATATGATGGAGAGACTAATAGAAAACACACAATATATTGAAATAGCCCACTAAACACCAATAGCTGCATAGCACTTATAATAGTGATAACCTGACAGCACAACAATATATTGTACTATCTTCAAGGATCATATCTTAGATATTAACTGTGACAATTTAATCACGTTACAATACTGCCAGGGATGACAATTAAGAATGATAGTAATTGAGCAACGTAAGCGCGGGGGACCTAACGAACACGATTAGGAGAACATGACACTCAATATTAGGATCTTAGATTTACCACATTACGAACACTAAAGGTAGAAGATGCGAATCAAGAGTTTTTCAAACTATACTCTCTTCCATTACATATCATTATGGAAATTTCAGCTTCGGCTTAGAAATTTATGCCATAGAACTGATCTTATACTACGATCAGTTACTCAGATAAGCACAATTTAAAGTATTTGTAGACGCTATGAGGACTTCATCTTACTAAACTTCATGTATATATCGGGTCCTATAGGTAACACTAAGATGGCCACCACAATATCCACACACATAGTCCCTCTTTGATGTCATATTCACTAGCGAAAAAAACCTACTCAAATCTCGCGAGACCGCGGGAGTCCGGAAAGTAACATATCTCGGACTTCCAGCTCTTCACACTCGAGCGGATTTGCTACGAGAGAACGGGGACATACGGACCTGTAAAGTAAAGACGAAAGGTAAGCGAGCAAAACGCTGTTAGCTCGTTAAACCTAAGCGAACAGTTCGAGCTGACGTTAGATAATATAGAACTCTCCTCGCATTAGCTTTATGCGACAACATTTTGACCTTAAAACAGTAGTATAAGCAGACGCGGTATAGAGAGTCCTACTGACTTCACATACTTAATTTGGAGACTTCAATATGTTGCATCACCAGATAGGTGCATTTAGAGATAATATTAAGGTCGCCAGAACATAGTTTAAATATCTAAATATTCAAACACTTCAAGAATAGCCACAACTTAACCAAGCTATCATATATATTTTTGCAGTTTTCTTTCCCGACTTTGGAGCTATAGAAAGGCCACCAAAACCAATTGAGGATTATTGACTCAGACGCCCCTTTTGAACCCATATGCGGGTTGGAATTATCACTGAATTGAATTGAATTGAATTGAAAGAAAATTTATAATGCGCAAGAACAATGACCCGCAGGTATCAAGGCGCCTAGCCAAAGATAAAAGAATGATCAGGAAAAGGACATAGGGACCTAAACATATGCTTGGCGGAAGAAAAGGGTTTTTAAGGCAGTACGGAAGTTCTGTAGGGACGGGAGAGATCTCAGATCCAGAGGAAGTTCGTTCCACCACTTAGGAGCAAGGGTGGAAAAGGCTCTGCCACCCCATTTGGCTCTTCGTACACGGGGGGCTGCCAAAAGCAGTTTTCCAGAGGAGCGCAGAGTCCTTCGGGGGACATAGTGGGAGATGATGGATCCTATTCCAGAGTCGCTCTTTTTGGCAATGGCTCTATAGGTCATACAAAGGACCTTAAACCGGATACGATATTCTACCGGCAGCCAGTGCAGCGTTTTCCTGGCTGCAGTGGCCGAAGAGCGTCTGGGGATATCCAGGACAAATCTGGCTATGGCGTTTTGTACTACCTGTAAGCGCTGCAGCTGTCCTTTATTAAGTCCAGCATACAGCGCGTTACAATAGTCCAGACGCGAGCCAATAAGGGCAACAGCTATTTGTTTTCTTGCCTGGAGGGAAAGATATTTCCTAACCCTTCGTAGGGTGTGAATCAGGCCCCAACAGGTGGAAATGGTTCTGCTCACCTGGTTGCCTAAGTTAAGGGCAGGATCTATTAGCACCCCGAGATTTTTTGCAGAAGATGTGGGGGAAGGGCACGTTCCAAGAGAGTCAGGCCACCAATTGGCTGACCAGATGTTTTCTTTCCCCCCAAACACCATCACCTCCGTCTTCTCCCCATTCAGTTTCAGAGAGTTCTGGATCATCCAGTTACCAACCGCCTCCATACAAGATCTAAACTTGGAGGCGATTAGTTCATCTGAATGGGGAAGAGAGACGAGGATTTGAGTGTCGTCTGCATACGAGACTACCTCCATCCCGAATGATCTTATTAATTTGGCTAGTGGGGTAACATAGATATTAAAGAGGGTCGGGCTAAGTGCTGACCCTTGAGGAACCCCACATAGCACAGGACGGGATGGAGATAGAAATTCCCCAAGCTTGACTCTTTGTTCCCTCCCCGTGAGGAAGGAGATCAAGAGATCCAGAGCTGCGTTCTTCACCCCCACCTCCCTCAGCCGTGATGTAAGTACTGAGGGGGAGAGGGTGTCGAAAGCCGCAGTTAGATCTAGCAGGACCAGGAAAGAGGTCTGGCCCTCATCTACTGTCGTGCGGATCTTGTCAAGCACGATGGTGAGGGCTGACTCGGTGCTAAATTCTTTCCTGAATCCATGCTGGGAGGAGTCTAAGCATCCTGAGCTTTCAACAAAGGCAGCGAGATGCTTGTTAAGGTGTGTCTCAAGCATCTTCGCAGGAGCAGGGAGCAAGGAAATAGGCCGGAAGTTTTTTAGGATCCCCGGATCCAGAGAGGCCTTTTTCAGCAGGGGTTTTACTACCGCCCACTGCATTACAAGTAAGTGGACACTGAAGGACCCTATCCATCCAATAACCTACCATGAGGTTACTTATGACTAATATGATGCTCATGATAGTTTCAACATGTTTATCCCTTGCAGATACAACAGAGCTGAATTGGAAATAGGTACATCATGTAACTATGATAAACTGTAATGTCAATTATGCATGAAACTAGCCACATTTAAATCACCATCCGTCATTTGTAGAGAAAATTATCACTTGGCACTGCCCATTGTAAATAGTAAATGGCACTTGGTCTCTCCACCTCATAACAGGCTCATAGACCGACTGAACTTTCAGAGGTACATTCTTTGTTAAACGTAACGGGTTACTTGACAAATACTTCTTCTTTGGATCTATAAAATTCCTTTCTCACCACCACTTCTTTTACTTACAACACCATGTAATAAACACTCCGGTGTGGGATATATTCAAACCATATGAAGTAATGATTTTATGTACAAACAACCTGGACTGAGACTGCAGTCCTTAAACATATTGTCTTGTGTTTTTTCTTTCAATTTGTACAGCCTTGAGAAAGTCGTGGGTTACATTCCCAAAACGACGAAACACGTGTCGGCTGTGTGAGAATTTCCAGATCATACCGCACAAGAATAAACTTGAACTACAAAGAAAAGAAATCATTACTATTGTGTTTTTGACAAACGGTGGAAACACTGGTTTATATGACCTATATTTAACTACTACGTGTGCTAGGGAGTGTTGTAATTGTCTGAGGCAGTAGCCTGATTTAAAGAGAAATTGTGGTTGTCTTTACCCTTTGGCACCGTCTAATAAGGATTGCATTAACTATATTGTGGGAATTTCTGAGTAGCGCCAGTCTACCTATACAAAACCACTCCAAGCTGATCTAATGACAAAATGATGGCACACCTGAAGCCATCTTGATTGGAATAAACTGGTAACACTTAAAACATTTAATTTAAAAAGGAACAAAATAAAGGGGTTTATTTTGTCATAGAAATTATGGTTAGTGCTGTAGGAAGAAAAATTAGGACATGTTTTAAGCGAGATCTCAAATATCTTCCTGTTATATTTCAACAGAAGCAGCCTGGCAGTTGATTCCTGTTTGTTCTACTGCATCTACCCAGAGTGTTCTAAAGAACAAGTAGAGCACTAACAGTCTTACTTATGACAAAATTATGGCACACCTGAAGCCATCTTGATTGTAATAAACTGCTAACACTTAAAACAGGGGTTCATTTTGTCATAGAAATTATGGTTAGTGTTGTAGAAAGAAAAATTAGGGCATGTTTTAAGAGAGATCTCAAATCCTCTTGTATTTAATTTGAAAATTCTGATATGCAGACTGAGCAAACCACTTTCAATACCAGCAGTAGACTTCCAGTTAACTCCCTGGTGAGCACTACCCCCTACACTACTCAAACACCACTGCACTACCCTAAACCCTAAAACGCTACCTCCAGCACGAGCCCCTGCACTACACAAACACCACTGCACTACCCTAAACCCTAAAACACTACCCCCTACAGTAGACTAACACCACTGCGCTTTCCTGAACCCTAAAACACTACCCCCAGCATGACCCCCTATACTACCCAAACACCACTGCACTACCCTAAACCCTAAATCTACCCCAGGCACGACCCCCTACACTACCCAAACACCACTGCGCTACACTAAACCCCAAAACACTATGCCCCTCATTACACAAACACCACTGCACTACCCTTAACCCTAAACACTACCCCAGCACGACCTCCTACACTACACAAACATCACTGCACTATCCTAAACCGTAAAACGCTACCCCTACATGACACAATTACCACTGCTCTACCCTAAAACACTACCCCCAGCATGCCACCTAGACTACACAAACACCACTGTACAACCCTAAACCCTAAAACACTACTCCAGCACAAACCCACAAACACTATACAAACACCACTGCACTACCCTAAACCTTAAGTCTACCCCAGCACTACCCCCTACACTACCCAAACACCACTGTACCACCCTAAAAACTATATCTACCCCCAGCACGACCCCTACACTACACAAACACCACTGCACCACCTTAAAATCTAAATCTACCCTCGCCATGACCCCCTATACTACACAAACACCACTGCACTACCCTAAACCCTAAATCTACCCCAACACGACCCTTTACACTACACAAACACCGCTGCACTACCCTAAACCATAAAACACTACCCCAGCATGACCCCTACACTACACAAACACCACTGCATGACCCTAAAACACTACCCCCAGCACGACCCCTACACTACCCAAACACCGTTGCACTACTCTATACCTTAAATCTACCCTAGCACGACCACCTACACATACCCAAACACCACTGCACTACCCTAAAACACTACCCCAGCACGCCCCCCTACACTACACAAACACCACTGCACTACCCTAAACCCTAAATCTACCCCAGCACGACCCCCTATACTACACAAACACCATTGCACTACCCTAAACCCTAAAACGCAACCCCTACATTACACAAACACCACTGCACCTCCCTAAACCCTAAAACACAACCCCCTGCATGACCCCTTACACTACGAAAGCACCACTGCACTGACCTAAACCCTAAAACACTACCCCCAGCACGACCCCCTACACTACACAAACAACACAGTACTACCCTAAACCCTAAAACACTACCCCAGCACGAACCCGCAAACACTACACAAACACCAATGCACTACCCTAAACCCTAAATCTAACCCCAACACAACCCCCTACCTTACCCAAACACCGCTGCACTACCCTAAACCCTAAATCAACCCCCAGCACGAACCCCTACACTATCCAAACACCACTGCACTACCCTAAACCCTAAAACACTACCCCCAGCACGACCCCCTACACTACACAAACACAACTGCACTACCCTAAATTCTAAATATACGCCCAGCATGACCCCTTACATTACACATTCATCACTGTACAACCCTAAACACTACCCCAGGACGACCACCTACACTACCCAAATACCACTGCACTTCCCAAAACCCTAAAACACTACCCCAACACACCCCCTACACTACCCAAACACCACTGCACTACTCTAAACCCTAAAGCACTACCTCAGCATGACCCCATACACTACACAAACACCACTGCACTACCCTAAACCCTAAATCTACCCCCAGCACGAGCACCTGCACTACCCATTCACCACTGTGCGACCCTAAACCCTAAAACATTACCCCCCGGGATGACCCCCTACACTACCCAAACACCACTGCGCTACCCTAAACCCCTACCCCTGGCACGACCCCCTATACTACCCAAACACCACTGTGCTACCCTAAACCCTAAAACACGACCCCCTACACTACCCAAACACCGCTGCACTACCCTAAACCCTAAAACACTACCCCCAACAGTAGACAAACACCACTGCGCTTCCCTGAACCCTAAAACACTACCCCAAGCATGACCCCCTATATTACGCAAACACCACTACACTACCCTAAACCTTAAATCTACCCCCAGCACGACCCCCTACACTACCCAAACCCCACTGCGCTACACTAAACCCTAGAACACGAGCCCCTACACAACACAAACACCACTGCACTACCCTAAAACACTACCCCCAGCATGACCCCTACACTACACAAACACCACTGTACAACCCTAAATCCTAAAACACTACCCCAGCACATACCCACAAACACTACACAAACACCACTGCACTACCCTAAATCTACACCCAGCACGACCCTCTAGTCTACACAAACACCACTGCACTACCCTTAACCCTAAAACACTACCCCCAGCATGACCCCTACACTACACAAACACCACTGCTTGACCCTAAAACACTATCCCCAGCACGACCCCTACATACCCAAACACCAGTGCACTACTCTAAACCCTAAAACACTTCCCCAGCACGACCCCATACACTACACAAACATCACTGCACTACCCTAAATCTACCCCCAGCACGAGCACCTACACTGCCCATTCACCACTGCGCTACCCTAAACCCTAAAACACTACCCCTGGCATGACCCCCTACACTACCCAAACACCACTGCGCTACCCTAAACCCCTACCCCTGGCACAACCTCCTATACTACCCAAACACCACTGCGATACCCTAAACCCTAAAACACAACCCTCTATACTACCCAAACACCACTGCACTACCCTAAACCCTAAAACTACACCCTGCAGTAGACAAACACCACTGCGCTTCCCTGAACCCTAAAACACTACCCCCAGCATGACCCCCCTATACTACCCAAACACCACTCCACTACCCTAAACCCTAAATCTACCCCCAGCATTACCCCCTACACTACCCAAACCCCACTGCGCTACACTAAACCCTGGAACACGACCCTCTACACTACACAAACACCACTGCACTACCCTAAACCCTAACACACAACCCCTACACTACACAATTACCACTGCACTACCCTAAAACACTACCCCCCAGCAGGACCCCCTACACTACACAAACACCACTGTACAACCCTAAACCCCAAAACACTACCCCAGCACATACCCACAAACACTACACAAACACCACTGCACTACCCTAAACCCTAAATCAACCCTCAGCACAACCCCCTACACTTCCCAAACACCACTGTACTACCCTAAAAACTAAATCTATCCCAGCACGATCCCTACACTACCCAAACACCACTGCACTACCCTAAACCACTATCCTAGCACGACCCCCTACACTACGCAAATACCACTGCACCACCCTAAACTCTAAATCTACTCCCACCATGACCCCCTACACTACACAAACACCACTGCACTACCCTAAACCCTAAATCTACCCCCAGCACGACCCTCTACTCTACGCAAACACTGCTGCACTACCCTAACCCCTTCGCTGCGGGGGTATTTCCCCCACTGTGCTGGGGCGCGCACAGCGCCCGCATGCTCACGACGAGCTCTCGTCATGAGGCACAGGGCTCCTGTGCTCATGACGAGACAGGTGCACCGGCTCCCGTGGAACGCTCAGCACAGCAGGGGAATTCTCCCCGCACCAGAGCGTTTCACGGCTCATGACAAGCTGAGCTCGTCATGAGCACAGGAGCACCGTGCCTCATGACGAGCTCAGCTCGTCATGAGCATGGTAAAGGTTAAACCCTAAAACACTACCCCCAGTATGACCCCTACACTACACAAACACCACTGCACTACCCTGAACCCTAAATATACCCCAAGCATGACCCCCTACACTACACAAACACCATTGCACTACCCTAAACCCTAAAATACAACTCCCAGCACAACCCCTACATTACACAAACACCACTGCACTGACATAAACCCTAAAACACTACCCCCAGCACGACCCCCTACACTACACAAACAACACTGTACTACCCTAAACCCTAAAACACTACCCCAGCACGAACCCGCAAACACTACACAAACACCAATGCACTACCCTAAATCTAACCCCAAGAACAACCCCCTACCTTACCCAAACACCGCTGCACTACCCTAAACCCTAAATCAACCCCCAGCACGAACCCCTACACTATCCAAACACCACTGCACTACCCTAAACCCTAAAACACTACCCCCAGCACGACCCACTACACTACACAAACACAACTGCACTACCCTAAATTCTAAATATACGCCCAGCATGACCCCTTACACTACACATTCACCACTGTACTACCCTAAACCCTAAAGCACTACCCCAGGACGACCACCTACACTACCCAAATACCACTGCACTTCCCAAAACCCTAACACACTACCCCCAACACACCCCCTACACTACCCAAACACCACTGCACTACTCTAAACCCTAAAACATTACCCCCCGGGATGACCCCCTACACTACCCAAACACCACTGCGCTACCCTAACCCCCTACCCCTGGCACGACCCCCTATACTACCCAAACACCACTGCGCTACCCTAAACCCTAAAACACGACCCCCTACACTACCCAAACACCGCTGCACTACCCTAAACCCTAAAACACTACCCCCTACAGTAGACAAAATGTGGTTATCTGTCCGCTTTTATGCAAATGTGATGTGACCGGTGAAGCTGGGAGCACTCAAGCAGCCCGATCACTCACCACGGGGGCTGCGGTCGCCGCAGCTGAGATGCCCGAATTAAATGGACTGAGCCCTGATGGATAAATGACACGCGCTGCCCTGAAAGGGGAACAACAATTACACATTACATCGCATGCGTTGTAAAAGCGCATGCAATGTAATGGTATATGCGATGTAATGGTATGCGTGGTTTTACCACGCGTTGTAACATCACATGCGTTGTAATACATGCGATGTAAAAGCAACGCGTGGTAAAACCCGCGTTGTAATGGTTGTTCCCCCACTGCACCACCTTAAACTCTAAATCTACTCTCTACATGACCCGCTACACTACACAAACACCACTGCACTACCCTAAATCTACACCCAGCACGACCCTCTAGTCTACACAAACACCACTGCACTACCCTATACCCTAAAACACTACCCCCAGCATGACCCCTACACTACACAAACACCACTGCTTGACCCTAAAACACTATCCCCAGCACGACCCCTACATACCCAAACACCAGTGCACTACTCTAAACCCTAAAACACTTCCCCAGCACGACCCCATACACTACACAAACACCACTGCACTACCCTAAATCTACACCCAGCACGACCCTCTAGTCTACACAAACACCACTGCACTACCCTATACCCTAAAACACTACCCCCAGCATGACCCCTACACTACACAAACACCACTGCTTGACCCTAAAACACTATCCCCAGCACGACCCCTACATACCCAAACACCAGTGCACTACTCTAAACCCTAAAACACTTCCCCAGCACGACCCCATACACTACACAAACATCACTGCACTACCCTAAATCTACCCCCAGCACGAGCACCTACACTGCCCATTCACCACTGCGCTACCCTAAACCCTAAAACACTACCCCTGGCATGACCCCCTACACTACCCAAACACCACTGCGCTACCCTAAACCCCTACCCCTGGCACGACCCCCTATACTACCCAAACACCACTGCGATACCCTAAACCCTAAAACACAACCCTCTATACTACCCAAACACCACTGCACTACCCTAAACCCTAAAACACTACACCCTGCAGTAGACAAACACCACTGCGCTTCCCTGAACCCTAAAACACTACCCCCAGCATGACCCCCCTACACTACCCAAACACCACTACACTACCCTAAACCCTAAATCTACCCCCAGCATTACCCCCTACACTACACAAACACCACTGCACTACCCTAAACCCTAAAACACTACCCCTACACTACACAATTACCACTGCACTACCCTAAAACACTACCCCCCAGCAGGACCCCCTACACTACACGAACACCACTGTACAACCCTAAACCCCAAAACACTACCCCAGCACATACCCACAAACACTACACAAACACCACTGCACTACCCTAAACCCTATATCTACCGCCAGCACAACCCCCTACACTTCCCAAACACCACTGTACTACCCTAAAAACTAAATCTACCCCAGCACGATCCCTACACTACCCAAACACCACTGCACTACCCTAAACCACTATCCTAGCACGACCCCCTACACTACGCAAATACCACTGCACCACCCTAAACTCTAAATCTACTCCCACCATGACCCCCTACACTACACAAACACCACTGCACTACCCTAAACCCTAAATCTACCCCCAGCACGACCCTCTACTCTACGCAAACACTGCTGCACTACCCTAACCCCTTCGCGGCGGGGGTATTTCCCCCACTGTGCTGGGGGCGCGCACAGCGCCCGCATGCTCACGACGAGCTCTCGTCATGAGGCACAGGGCTCCTGTGCTCATGACGAGACAGGTGCACCGGCTCCCGTGGAACGCTCAGCACAGCAGGGGAATTCTCCCCGCACCAGAGCGTTTCACGGTTCATGACAAGCTGAGCTCGTCATGAGCACAGGAGCACCGTGCCTCATGACGAGCTCAGCTCATCATGAGCATGGTAAAGGTTAAACCCTAAAACACTACCCCCAGTATGACCCCTACACTACACAAACACCACTGCACTACCCTGAACCCTAAATATACCCCAAGCATGACCCCCTACACTACACAAACACCATTGCACTACCCTAAACCCTAAAATACAACTCCCAGCACAACCCCTACATTACACAAACACCACTGCACTGACCTAAACCCTAAAACACTACCCCCAGCACGACCCCCTACACTACACAAACAACACTGTACTACCCAAAACCCTAAAACCCTACCCCAGCACGAACCCGCAAACACTACACAAACACCAATGCACTACCCTAAATCTAACCCCAAGAACAACCCCCTACCTTACCCAAACACCGCTGCACTACCCTAAACCCTAAATCAACCCCCAGCACGAACCCCTACACTATCCAAACACCACTGCACTACCCTACACCCTAAAACACTACCCCCAGCACGACCCACTACACTACACAAACACAACTGCACTACCCTAAATTCTAAATATACGCCCAGCATGACCCCTTACACTACACATTCACCACTGTACTACCCTAAAGCCTAAAGCACTACCCCAGGACGACCACCTACACTACCCAAATACCACTGCACTTCCCAAAACCTAACACACTACCCCCAACACACCCCCTACACTACCCAAACACCACTGCACTACTCTAAACCCTAAAACATTACCCCCCGGGATGACCCCCTACACTACCCAAACACCACTGCGCTACCCTAACCCCCTACCCCTGGCACGACCCCCTATACTACCCAAACACCACTGCGCTACCCTAAACCCTAAAACACGACCCCCTACACTACCCAAACACCACTGCGCTTCCCTGAACCCTAAAAAACTACCCCCAGCATGACCCCCTATATTACGCAAACACCACTACACTACCCTAAACCCTAAATCTACCCCCAGCACGACCACCTACACTACCCAAACCCCACTGCGCTACACTAAACCCTAGAACACAACCCCCTACACAACACAAACACCACTGCACTACCCTAAACCCTAAAACACTACCCCTACACTACACAATTACCACTGCACCACCCTAAAACACTACCCCCAGCATGACCCCTACACTACACAAACACCACTGTACAACCCTAAACCCTAAAACACTACCCCAGCACATACCCACAAACACTACACAAACACCACTGCACTACCCTAAACCCTGAATGTACCCCCAGCACAACCCCCTACACTACCCAAACACCACTGTACTACCCTACAAACTAAATCTACCCCCAGCACGATCCCTACACTACCCAAACACCACTGCACTACCCTAAACCACTACCCCAGCACGACCCCTACACTACACAAACACCACTGCACCGGATGTATGTCATTACATCGCATTCTAATACCACGCATACCATTACAACGTGGGTATTACAACGTGATGACAATGACATCGCATGCCATTACATCGCATACTTTTACCACGAGTATGCTTTTACCACGCATGCCATTACAACGCAAAGGCATGCCTGGTAAAGCTATACTTATGGTAAAAGTATGCAATGTAAGTTACATCTCTATCCCTACACCTACACAACAAACTACTCCCACCCTTACACTACCCCAACCCAAAAACACTACCACACTACTACACTACCCTCACTACCCACACTACTCCCACCCTTACACTACCCTAAACCCAAAAACACTACTACGCTACCCACACTACTCCCACCCCTACACTACCCTAAACCCTAAAACACTACTACGCTACCCACACTACTCCCACCCCTACACTACCCTAAACCCAAAAACACTACTACGCTACCCACACTACTCCCACCCCTACACTACCCTAAACCCTAAAACACTACTACGCTACCCACACTACTCCCACCCCTACACTACCCTAAACCCTAAAACACTACTACGCTACCCACACTACTCCCACCCTTACACTACCCTAAACCCTAAAACACTACTACGCTACCCACACTACTCCCACCCTTACACTACCCTAAACCCTAAAACACTATTACGCTACCCACACTACTCCCACCCTTACACTACCCTAAACCCTAAAACACTACTACGTTACCCACACTACTCCCACCCCTACACTACCCTAAACCCTAAAACACTACTACGCTACCCACACTACTCCCACCCTTACACTACCCTAAACCCTAAAACACTATTACGCTACCCACACTACTCCCACCCTTACACTACCCTAAACCCTAAAACACTACTACGTTACCCACACTACTCCCACCCCTACACTACCCTAAACCCTAAAACACTACTACGCTACCCACACTACTCCCACCCCTACACTACCCTAAACCCTAAAACACTACTACGCTACCCACACTACTCCCACCCTTACACTACCCTAAACCCTAAAACACTACTACGCTACCCACACTACTCCCACCCTTACACTACCCTAAACCCTAAAACACTACTACGCTACCCACACTACTCCCACCCCTACACTAGCCTAAACCCTAAAACACTACTACGCTACCCACACTACTCCCACCCCTACACTACCCTAAACCCTAATACACTACAATAAACATACACTACAACACTACACTACCCTAAAACCTAAATCACTACACTACATAAACCCTACACTACCCTCCCTAATACACTACACTAAATAAACACAACACCACAACACACACTAAAACGTTTTAAAAAAACACAAACATTACCACACTACTTTAAAACTGCCCTAAACCCTACATAAGTAACCCCCACCCCATGCGCAAAACCCCTTACCTGTCTCCTCTCCAACGTCGTTTACGGATCCCGCAGAGTTTAAAAGCTACAGGTACAAAACCATCAACCAAGGCAAATTTGAGACGGGGTCCACATGATAAACAGGGAAGAGCTCGCAAATCACATTTTTCACAATTAGCTGAACAACAACTGTGGCAGGTTCAGCGCGCCGCATTTTCATTTGTGAGCTCAAATTTGGTTATCTGTCCGCTTTTATGCAAATGTGATGTGACCGGTGAAGCTGGGAGCACTGAAGCAGCCCGATCACTCACCACGGGGGCTGCGGTCGCCGCAGCTGAGATGCCCGAATTAAATGGACTGAGCGCTGATGGATAAATGACACGCGCTGCCCTGAAAGGGGAACAACAATTACACATTACATCGCATGCGTTGTAAAAGCGCATGCGATGTAATGGTATGCGTGGTTTTACCACGCGTTGTAACATCACATGCGTTGTAATACATGCGATGTAAAAGCAACGCGTGGTAAAACCCGCGTTGTAATGGTTGTTCCCCCACTGCACCACCTTAAACTCTAAATCTACTCTCTACATGACCCGCTACACTGCACAAACACCACTGCACTACCCTAAATCTACACCCAGCACGACCCTCTAGTCTACACAAACACCACTGCACTACCCTAAACCCTAAAACCCTACCCCCAGCATGACCCCTACACTACACAAACACCACTGCTTGACCCTAAAACACTATCCCCAGCACGACCTCTACATACCCAAACACCAGTGCACTACTCTAAACCCTAAAACACTTCCCCAGCACGACCCCATACACTACACAAACATCACTGTACTACCCTAAATCTACCCCCAGCACGAGCACCTACACTGCCCATTCACCACTGCGCTACCCTAAACCCTAAAACACTACCCCTGGCATGACCCCCTACACTACCCAAACACCACTGCGCTACCCTAAACCCCTACCCCTGGCACGACCCCCTATACTACCCAAACACCACTGCAATACCCTAAACCCTAAAACACTACACCCTGCAGTAGACAAACACCACTGCGCTTCCCTGAACCCTAAAACACTACCCCCAGCATGACCCCCCTATACTACCCAAACACCACTACCCTAAACCCTAAACCCTAAATCTACCCCCAGCATTACCCCCTACACTACCCAAACCCCACTGCGCTACACTAAACCCTAGAACACGACCCTCTACACAAACACCACTGCACTACCCTAAAACACTACCCCTACACTACACAATTACCACTGCACTACCCTAAAACACTACCCCCCAGCAGGACCCCCTACACTACACAAACACCACTGTACAACCCTAAACCCCAAAACACTACCCCAGCACATACCCACAAACACTACACAAACACCACTGCACTACCCTAAACCCTAAATCTACCCCCAGCACAACCCCATACACTTCCCAAACACCACTGTACTACCCTAAAAACTAAATCTACCCCAGCACGATCCCTACACTACCCAAACACCACTGCACTACCCTAAACCACTATCCTAGGACGACCCCCTACACTACGCAAATACCACTGCACCACCCTAAACTCTAAATCTACTCCCACCATGACCCCCTACACTACACAAACACCACTGCACTACCCTAAACCCTAAATCTACCCCCAGCACGACCCTCTACTCTACGCAAACACTGCTGCACTACCCTAACCCCTTCGCTGCGGGGGTATTTCCCCCACTGTGCTGGGGGCGCGCACAGCGCTCGCATGCTCACGATGAGCTCTCGTCATGAGGCACAGGGCTCCTGTGCTCATGACGAGACAGGTGCACCGACTCCCGTGGAACGCTCAGCACAGCAGGGGAATTCTCCCCGCACCTGTGCGTTCCACGGCTCATGACAAGCTGAGCTCGTCATGAGCACAGGAGCACCGTGCCTCATGACGAGCTCAGCTCGTCATGAGCATGGTAAAGGTTAAACCCTAAAACACTACCCCCAGTATGACCCCTACACTACACAAACAACACTGCATGACCCTAAAACAGTACCCCCAGCATGACCCCCTACACTACCCAAACACCACTGCGCTACCCTGAACCCTAAATATACCCCAAGCACGACCCCCTACACTACACAAACACCATTGCACTACCCTAAACCCTAAAATACAACTCCCAGCACAACCCCTACATTACACAAACACCACTGCACTTCCCTGAACCCTAAAACACTACCCCCTGCACGACCCCTACACTACCAAAACACCACTGCACTAACCTAAACCCTAAACCACTACCCCCAGCACGACCCCCTACACTACACAAACAACACTGTACTACCCTAAACCCTAAAACACTACCCCAGCACGAACCCGCAAACTCTACACAAACACCACTGCACTACCCTAAACCCTAAATCAACCCCAGCACGAACCCCTTCACTACCCAAACACCACTGCACTACCATTAACCCTAAAACACTACCCCATACACCACACAAACACCACTGCACTACCCTAAACCCTAAAACACTACCCCCAGCACGACCCCCTACACTACACAAATACCACTGCACTACCCTAAACCCTAAATTTACCACCAGCACGACCTCCTACACTACACATTCACCACTGCACTACCCAAAACCCTAAAACACTACCCCAGCACGACCACCTACACTACCTAAACACCACTGCACTTCCCAAAATGCTAAAACACGACCCCCAGCACAACCCCCTACACTACCCAAACACCACTGCACTACTTTAAACCCTAAAACACTACCCCCAGCACGACCCCATAGACTACACAAACACCACTGCACTACCCTAAACCCTAAATCTACCCCCAGCACGAGCACCTACACTACCCATTCATCACTGTGCTACCCTATACCCTAAAACACTACCCCCGGCAGGACCCCCTACACTACCCAAACACCATTGCGCTACCCTAAACCCTAAAACACTACCCCCGGCACGACCCCCTACACTACCTAAACACTACTGCACTACCCTAAACCCTAAAACACTACCCCAGGCACAACCCCCTACACTACCCAAACACCACTGCGCTAACCTAAACCCTAAAACACTACCCCTGGCACTACCCCCTACACTACCCAAACACCACTGCCCTATGGTGCGTTTTAAGTTGACAAATTAATTCCTCTTCAATCTTTAGGGTCCCTGGGGGCCAACTAGCCCACCAGGTACCTCCAGTATGTGCCAGGGAGCTGTGTTGCAGAGTGGTGTTCTGAGGCCACGCCCCTTTTTACACCTCTCTCACAGTGGTGAAGGAAGGGGGCGGGGCCTGAGTTCACATGTGTGCAAACCTGTGGCGCGGTTTAAGTTGAGGAATTAATTCCTTGTCAATCCTGAGGGTCCTCTGAACACCTCTCCGCAACGAAGCCTCCTGGCACGTACTGGAGGTACCAGGTGGGAATTAATTCTCTAACCTAAAACGTGCCCTGTGGCGCGTTTTAAGTTGGGGAATTAATTATCTTTCAATACTGAGGGTCCCTGAGGGCCAAATAGCCCAACAGGTATCTCTAGTATGCGCAAGTGAGCTGTGTTGCAGACAGGTATTCAGAGGTCACGCCCCTTTTTACACCTCTCTGCAATGCAGCTCTGCGCGCTTACCAGAGATACCTAGTGGGCTAGTTTGACCCTAGGGACCCTTACGATTGAAGGGGACTTAATCTCTCAAATTAGAACGGTGACAGGGTGTATTTACACAATAGTGAAGGGAGGGGACGGGGCCTGATGTAATGTGTGCAAACACGCCCTGTGGCACGTTTTAAGTTGGGGAAAAATTCCACTTCAAACCTGAGGGACCGTGGGGGCCAAGTAGCCCACCTGGTGCTTCCAGGAAGCGCCACTGTGCTGAGTTGCAGAGAGGTGGTGCAGGCCATGCCCCTTTTTACATCTCTCTGCTACACAGCTCTGTGGTGCTTACTGGATGTACTACGAATTCGGATTTACTTACCTGTTATCAGGAGAGACCTCAGTGCTGCATCTTTGAGCCCAGTACTGATCCTGAAAAGTAATTCTTACCATACTTACCAGTAACTTGAATTTCCTTCCATAGGCTATCATTGACTGGTTTCACTTGGAAATTCTTCTAAGTGTGAAGTTTTCGATCTTTAAAATATTCACCTAAAATCATCCGAACAATGAATTCCAATTTAATCACCTGTTATCAGGAGAGAACCCAGTGCTGCATCTTTTAGCCCAGCACTGAACCTGAAAAGTAATTCTAACCGTACTTACCAGTAACTTGTATTTCCTTCCATAAGAATCCATTTTCTGGTTTTCACCAGAAAAGTTTTGGTGTTGATTTTCACAAACTACAAATATTCCTTAAAAATCGCCTGTATGACTTAAACGCATTCTTTCAGCTGTTTACAGGAGATGCATCAGTGCTGGATCCAGGATTCACAACTGTGTAAGAAAAAGTAATGATAACACTACTTACCTGCTAAGTGAATTTCCTCCCATAGGATAACATTGGTAATTCTATGTGAAAAAGTTTCTGTCAACTTTTAAAATACAATAATATTCCTTAAAAATCACTACTGTAACCAAAACGCTTTTACTCAGCTGTTTACAGCAGATGTCCAAGGACTGAATCTAGGATCCAGTTCTGTGGTTAGAAAAGTAATCCATAAAGTAACTAATTGCATTTAACTAGAAATGTACATTGAGCTCAATGTTGCATTGTATTTGAAATTGTGTTGCCCATTGCAACAACTGTAAGTACTATACTTAAAAGTCGATTGCCTATTTCCAAAGTATTTAAACTAAAGTAATTCATTCTGAGAAGGTATATTTTGCAATGTAATGTATAATGTAATTATAATGTAATTTAAAAAATAAAATATCTAAAAATAAATAGTGATTAAAAAATGTAGTAAATCAGTATAAAAAAAATAAATACAATAATTTATACCTTTAAAATTTGTCATTTACAAAACCTTTGAAATTCACTGAAAAGAACATAGGTTTCAGACATGTTATAGTTAGGAATTAGCGTTTAAAAAACCTTTGAAATTCACTGAAAAAACCATAGGTTTTAGAGGTTTTATGGTTAGGAATTAGCATTTTAAAAAACCTTTGAAATTCACTGAAAAAAACATAGGTTTTAGAGGTGTTATAGTGAGCTGGACATTTCACTCGTACAAAACCATTGAAATTCCTCCGATATAGTTAGTTGTACTAACGATAATTCGCGTGCCCACAATCCACTGCTGATGATGTCACATATTACATCATTCATGACATGGTCAGTGACATCACTGATGACATCACAAATGACATCATGATGACATCATTCACGTGACAATCTGATACATCTCATCATACACTAGTATAACCTTTCAACACTCATTTTAAAATATGGATTACCATATTTAAGACCATTGTCACACCAATACAAGTTTCTAAAAACCCACTCAGTGATTACTACATCTACACACACATCTAAACACTTACCTACAGATTCACTCATACATGCTAACAAAGATCAATAGAACACTATTAAATGTACTTATACACCTACATCGACATTACAAACCAGCACACATCATATTGACTTGTACAGTTATCCTACTCACTCATGCAAATAATTAATCATACTTACATAACACCACTTTAATTATTCATATAGTAACTCAGTTAGTAACTCATACTTAGTGTGTTATAAAATCACTATTCATGTATAAAGTGTTTGATACAGTCACTCATACAATCACTGAGTCTTATGTATACTTATTTATATACAACAACTGTCACATACACTGCCTTTTATATTTCTAGTTTGTTGGACTTGTATCATTGAGAAATATATTTACCCATCACCACACCCATAAAGACATTCACTCATCCAAACAACTGTTTCCACATACAGTCTTAACCTCATATACCTACTAAATCAACTATTTACACATCTTTAGACAGTCACACACCTCCCACCCAACTACACACACATTCACTATCCCATACAAATACTCACTTAACTAATTAATAAGTAATATAGACTTTCAAATAGCTGGTAACCAACTTATGTAGTAGCTTATGCAACAAGAGATAGAGTGATATAGATATTCACACTTTTTAATCACTATCCCATATATTTAGAGAAACACTTTAAATTAGTCACTTAGACAGTCAATCACAGTTCTACTAAATCTTCCATCCAGACTCTTATACATCCACTCAGTTTTCAATGCACATTGCTATATACATAATACTTATTTAAAAAATATCAAACCAAACCACATTCACTGGATGATGTCATCAGTGATGTCATTTGAGATGTCGTCAGTGATGTCATCAGTGATATCACTCACCATGTCATGAATGATGTAATATGTGACATCATCAGCAGTGGATTGTGGGCGCGCGAGTTATAGTTAGTACATCGGAGGAATTTCAATGGTTTTGTACGAGTGAAATGTCCAGCTCACTATAACACCCCTCAAACCTATGTTTTTTCAGTGAATTTCAAATGTTTTTTTTAAATGCTAATTCCTAACTATAACAGCCCTAAAACCTATGAGTTTTTTCAGTGAATATATATATATATATATATATATATATATATATATATATATATATATATTCACTGAAAAAACCATAGGTTATAGACCATATATAGTTAGGAATTAGCATTTAAAAAACCTTATTTTACTCACACAAAACCATTGAAATTCCATATATAGTTAGTTGCACTAACTATATATCGCGCACCCGCAATCCACTGCTGATCATGTCACATATTACATCATTCATGACATGGTCAGTGACATCACTGATGACATCACTGATTACATCTCAAATGACATCACTGATGACATCACTGATGACAACATCCAGTGACTGTATGTTTCTGTAAAGTTAAAATATGTCTTACATATTGAAGAATGAGTGGATGTATAAGTGTCTGGATGAAGGATTTAGTAGGTGCGTGACTGACTGTATGAGTGAGTGATTAAATGTGTCTCACTGAATGCATGGGTTAGTGACTAAACTGTCTTAATTTGTGCATCATTATGTCTGTTGTGATGTAAACTGCTGCATGTGTTGATCATTAGCTATACGAGAGGCCAAATGTGTTATTAATTGGTTGCCCAAGTATTTCTATGGGAGATTGAGTTTGTGTGGGGGTGGCTGGAAGGTGTGTGACTCTGTGCATAGATGTGTGAGCAGTTTATTCACTAGGTGTATGAGTTCAAGAGTGCATGTGGAAACAGCTACGTGGGCAGTTGACTGTGTGCATGAGTGTATTGATGAGTGAATGGATATCTCAATGCTACATGTCATAGTAAGTACATATGTAAAACACAGTACATGTGAGAGTTGGCATATATAAATAACTGTGCATGAGAGCCACTGAATGAGTGAGTGGTTGTATCGATCATTGTGAACTTGTATCAGGGATTGTATAAGAGAGTAAATATGTGTTAGTATATGTTTCAATAAGTAAGGTGTGTATAACTGTATAGTTGAAGAAATGGAGGTGAGATTGTTTCTTTGCATGACTGACTGGGTGTGTGAGTAACTCCATGGATGAGTGGCAGTGTGTGAGTGTCTGTATACACTGAGTGTATCTAAGGTTATATTAGAGTCTGAAGAGGTTTATCGTATTAGCACAAGAATGATGTCAAATGAGACGTCATCAGTGATGTCATCAGTGATGTCATTTGAGATGTCATCAGTGATGTCATCAGTGATGTCACTGACCATGTCATGAATGATGTAATATGTGACATGATCAGCAGTGGATTGCGGGTGCGCGATATATAGTTAGTGCAACTAACTATATATGGAATTTCAATGGTTTTGTGTGAGTAAAATAAGGTTTTTTAAATGCTAATTCCTAACTATATATGGTCTATAACCTATGGTTTTTTCAGTGAATTTTCAAGGTTTTGTAAATGCTAATTCCTAACTATATATGGTCTATAACCTATGGTTTTTTCAGTGAATTTCAATGTTTTTTTAATAGCAAATATCATAAGCTGTCGAATGTCAAGTACGTGGTAAGTGAAAACATTTTCGTGTTTATGCACACTGATCTGCTTTGAATGGTGCCCCCCCCTCATTTCTATTAGGAGTACTCTCTCTTTGCAGATAGTGAAAGGTAGTTAACGCAGGCCTTTGCCCCCGTTGTAATCCGTCGTGCCTGCTTCTCTCTCCATTTGATTGATTGTTATCCAAGTATTTACTGTTTTAGAATTAGTTCTCTTTGGTTCATTCTCTATTTACAAACAAACACAGAGTCGCAATACTCTGTTTAGTCTTTGCAGATAACGAAAAATCGTGTAAAAAAAAAGAAAAGGAATCGAGTAAAATCAGTAGGCCACTAATGGGATCTCTTTTTGACCTCGCTAAAATAGAAACATTAGGAACAACCCCTCATGACAAATACAAAACTAGTGAGATGAACTGAACTCCACACAATGATGGCTGCAAAACAGCTCGGCTCCGCCACCCACCCCGCCCAAAATAACGATAAAGAGCGGCTGCCATGATTGGTTGCGGAATGGCCACAACGGAGCTACGAAATGGTGCTGCTCTCATGCTAACCCCAGCTTCAGTCTGAAACATCCAGAAACACTGTAGACTACCAATTCGATCAGTTCCGGTAGCGCCCCAATGTAACCCGGTAGAGAAGAACTAGCCCTCCCCTCTTTGACTGATGGTTCTTGTTGCCTGTCCCTTCTGTTGTCATTTAACAGAACTATTTAGCCTGCTGAAAGGGGTTGTGTTCCGACCGCTGGTTGGTGGAGACATTTTGACTATATTCTGGACCTGCGTTGTCGCGTAATGCGTCATATGACGCGCCGCGTTAGCGCATCCGGAAGTCATCCGGGGCGCGCAGCGCGTAACGTAAGCATAACAAGTCATGTGACTTGTTAATAAAACTTTTCATTGGTTCATTTTACTTTTCTTATTGTAATGATGAAAGGCTTGGTCATATCACCTAAAAATTACGCTTTTCATTACTTCCGAACATTATTTTTTCTTAAATATATGTTATAATGTTCCAGGCTAATGTACTTTCCCGGAAATTTTACAACTGTCCTGCAAGTAAAATATATTCTTTTTTCGAGAAAAAGAGCGTTTCTTCGTCCCATGACGGAGCCGTTGAGCAAAAGAGGGTCGACCTGCTGTCTTAGTCGCCGATACGCCTGAATATGAGATTCTTATCGATCACTTTATGTTGCAGGAATAGAAAACACAACAGCCCTTGACCATTTATCTTTACTGCGTTCCTTCGTATTATACCTTTTACCCTTCATGTAATTGGTCTGCTTTATTTCACTTGCCTTTTAATGATTCTAAAACAGTGACTATTATTAAAAACTTTACCAATGTATATACTACTACCATGTTTTCTTTTAAAAACCTTTATTGTGAAAATTTCATTATACAAATACGAGCCTATAACCACATGGGCCTGCCACGGAGCAAACTGTAATCGTATATGATGAATAGACATTTACACTGTAGAGGAACGTAACGGGCGGGCTATTAGGTTGCAAGAACTAAGGTGTCTAACAGTTACGGAATCGGTGGACGTACATTTTATAATTAAAATACGACAGGGCCAGTTACAATAAAATTATCTAGATATACATTTGCGGGCAAGTACCATGGGTGACATTAATTTGAACTTTCAACAGTACAGTAATCAATAACACATCAGAACTTAATATCAATAGGGATGTCGAAATATTCAATCAATTCTCGTCCCCGCCCGCCATGTGCTTCAAAACTGCATACGTATCTCGTGATTTCAAGGTTCTGCAACCAGTACACAACAAGGAGTTACGAGTCCCATTTATTCCGGCGCCATTTTGGGCGAGGACGGGCAGGTCCAGGATATAGTCAAAATGTCTCTACCAACCATCGACTATGATGATGTTCATATGCTGTATTTATTAGAGTAACACTCATCTGTCCACATGAAATTAATTTACCACAATCTAAACATGTCATTTTAATCTTTCCAAAGTTCTTCTAAATATTTGGGACCGTTTCCCTTGCCTCTGAAGCTCTCAGTGCCACTTATTTGATGAATGTACTAGCAGGTCAGGGGTTCTCCTCCAAATCTCTCTTTTATGCAGCACTATAATTAATTGGTGCCACCTCTCCATATGACGATGCATGGTATAGTTACCACAACTATATTTTTTTTCGGTTCCTCTGGAGAGTTCATCGTGGCAGATGAAGCGTGTAACGTACCGGGCATTTACCTTTTTTTGCATGTACAGGAAAGGAAAAAAAAATCGAGCGTCCGAGTTCTAAGGTGTCCCAGGGCCATTTTAGTGGACCAGGCCCAAATCCAAAGAACAGCCATCTCACAGGCTAATGGGGCGACCCACGCCGAGTTTCAGCATTGTAGGATGACCACACCAGTACAGCAACTTGCTAGACATCACCTCGGTGCCATCCGAATCTTGGCATCTCAACGCCTACTGGTATCTTCCATACAGAAAATATTGTTACGCTGCCTTTGGCCCCATTCGCACATCGGTCCGCAACTTAGACATCACCTCGGTGCCATCCGGATCTTGGCATCTCAGCGCCTTGTGGTGTATTCTCTTCAGAAAATATTGTTGCGCTGCCTTTGGCCCCATTCGCACATCGGTCCGCAACTTAGACATCACCTCGGTGCCATCCGGATCTTGGCATCTCAGCGCCTTGTGGTGTCTTCTACTCCGAAAATATTGTAGAAAATATTGTTGTGCTGCCTTTGGCCCCACTCGCACATCAGTCCGCTACTGACACCATCTCACAGGCCAACAGGGCGCCCCACGCCGACTTTTACCATTGTAGGATGGCCACACCAGTGCCACAACTTGCTAGACACCACCTCGGTGCCATCCGGATCTTGGCATCTCAGCGCCTTGTGTTGTCTTCAAATCAGAAAATATTGTTGCGCTGCCTTTGGCCCCATTCGCACATCGGTCCGCTACTGACGCCATCTCACAGGCCAACGGGGCGCCCCACGCCGACTTTCAACATTGTAGGATGGCCACAGAAGTGCGACAACTTACTAGACACCACCTCGGTGCCATCCGGATCTTGGCGCGTTGTGCTGCATTCGGCCTATTCGCACATCGGTCCGCTACTGACGCAAACTCACAGGCCAACGGGGCGCCCCACGCCGACTTTCAGCATTGTAGGATGGCCACACCAGTGCGGCAACTTGCTACACACCACCTCGGTGCCATCCGGATCTTGGCATCTCAGCGCCTAGTGGTGTCTTCTATTCCGAAAATATTGTTGCGCTGCCTTCGGCCCCATTCACACATCGGTCCGCTACTGACGCCATCTCACAGGCCAACGGGGCGCCCCACGCCGACTTTCAGCATTGTAGGATGGCCACACCAGTGCGGCAACTTACTAGACACCACCTCGGTGCCATCCGGATCTTGGCGCGTTGTGCTGCCTTCGGCCTATTCGCACATCGGTCCGCTACTGACGCAAACTCACAGGCCAACGGGGCGCCCCACGCCGACTTTCAGCATTGTTGGATGGCCACACCAGTGCGGCAACTTACTAGACACCACCTCGGTGCCATCCGGATCTTGGCGCGTTGTGCTGCCTTCGGCCTATTCGCACATCGGTCCGCTACTGACGCAAACTCACAGGCCAACGGGGCGCCCCACGCCGACTTTCAGCATTGTAGGATGGCCACACCAGTGCACCTTACCAGACACCACCTCGGTGCCATCCGGATCTTGGCGCGTAGTGAAGCTGCAGCAGCTGCAAATAAGCTTCAGACAGTGTTACAACCGCTGCTCAGAACTCTCAACTATGACACCACCTCGGTGCCATCCGGATCTTGGCGCGTTGTATTGCCTTCGGCCTATTCGCACATCGGTCCGCTACTGACGCCGCCTCACGTGCCAACGTATTTTCTCCGCATTTTATACCCTATGCCGCATAACAGGTCATGTGACTTGTTTATAAAACTTTTCATTGGTTCATTTTACTTTTGGATTCCTAATGATGGAAGGCTTGATCATATGACCTAAAAACAACACTTTTCATTGGATGAAAACTTTTTTTTTTTCCAAACGATGAAAGCCCCACCTTGTTTCTGGATGTTTCAGACTGAAGCTGGCGTCAGCATGAGAACACCACCATCTCGTAGCTCAGTCGTGGTCATTCCGCGAGCAATCATGGCAGCCGCTCCCCACCAGAAGCCTGCAGGAGTCGGGGCCCCCAAAACTTTTGATGAATTCTCAAGGCGGAGGGGACGCTTTCGAGAATGGGGTCCAAGACCTAGCAGACAAGCGTCCGATTTCCAAGGTGTCCCACGGCCATTTCAGTGGACCAGGCCCAAAAAGGAAACAGCCTGCCGCCATTTTGAGAGTCCTGTGACAGCCGCCTATCGCTGCACCGCAAGAGTGGGCGCAACTCAGCTGAATTGCGGCTTTTGACACAGTGGACCAAAAACGGACGGAATGGCAACTGAAACGGTAAAGGGGCGCCCCACTACAACAGATGACACTCCACCTGGAAAGGCCCGTTCACGCCGCCTCCCCCGGGGCGCCCCACGGCGTTATTCGGAGCAGCATTGTAGGATACCAAAACCAGTGCGGCAACTTACTGGACATCACCTTGGTGCCATCGTTCTGCTGCCTTGGAACTATTCGCACAACAGTTTGCTACTGATGACCCACCCCCCGCGACGCCCCACGCCGTTATTCGCTGGGTGGCAACTTACTAGACATCACTTTCGTGTCATCTAGATTTCAGCGCGTTCTGCTGCCTTGGAACTATTCGCACAACAGTTTGCTACTGATGACCCACCCCCCGCGACGCCCCACGCCGGAAATCTGGACGTTGTGCTGCGTTGGGACTATTCGCACAGCCGACCGCTACTTCGTTGTTTTTCCCTAAAAATGTTTATATGTTATTACTATTTCTGTTTTCTTGTATATATTTATAAATTATTAAAGTTTTATAATCTTACTACTTTGTCGGAGTGCTATATATTTTTAATGTGACACATAATTGTAAAAACTTTGATGTACAAAGAGTCATCCCTGGAATCTTCCGCTTCAGGCTCGGTCCCCTCCCCAATCACAATACAGGATGTTTTTCAGATAATAGCAACGCTTCTGCTGTGACGGATCTCATCGAGTGTGGGCCTTGATCTACTATAACTCCTTTGAAGAGGGGTGATTCTTTACAGCTGTGGCCATAAACTACATCTGCAGGGCTAGCTGATACCCTAGGACCAGCCTGGACAATCGGACACAGAGGAAAAGGAGTGTCAGAGGGTGCGGTAGTGAATAGGGCGAAAGGGAGGTGTCGGGCGGGCACAGGGTGTGATTCTCAGGGAAGAGCAGCGCAGATGGGGGGAGGTTTATTACCCATGCATAAGACAGAGAGCGGGGGTGACCACTGCCTGGGGGAGATGCTTGCGAGGGTGGGGAGCCATGCTAAGGATCGACAGCGTGCACAGAGTGGGTCTGGTCAAGGCATCTAAAATGGCTGCCGTGCACGACAAAAGTGTGGCATTTGAAAAAAGACAAGATGGCGCAGACAATGTTTTTCAACACTTCCTGATTTCCTTCGAATCGAACGTTAACAGACGTTGGGGCATATTACCAAAGTTAAGCGATATTTATCCCTAACGATGCTTAGCAACGATTTTTTTACCGTCAGAAATTATCGCAGATAAACCTTGCTATTATCAAGGTTTATCGCAAATACGATAAAAAACGACCGCAATGCATTAATATCGCTGAAAACTCAGCGATATTCATGCATTACCGAGCTAATGCTCTTAGCCATGTTATCCACCTCCCATTGGATAACATGGCTAAGAACTGCTCAGGGCAGGTGGTAGCTTTTGGAGATATTCGCGCTTATCTCGAATATTTCCAAAAGTTGATAATAGGAGATAGCGATGTTAGTGACTGTTTCCAGTCGCTAACATCTTGGCATGCCCACTTTGCATGTCATTAGTGATAAATATCACTCACATGCAAAGTGGGGCCCAAGATGGTCGCTATCTTCTACTAGCCGTCGCTAACTGGTGTTAGCAACAGCTAGGTAATACACATATAATTTTATCTCCGCGAAGCGGAGCGCTGTTACAGATATATATCTTGTTTTTGAACGTTAATTTCTCAAAATGCACTGAAGCACATATATTGAGACCTAGCAAAGGCACATCGGGCTACCAGTCCCTACAATTTTGCCAAGTTTCGTGCAAATCCATTCAGCTGTTCGATCCTACCGAGAGACAAGATGGCGGCCGCTACGGACTGTTTGGAATGTTTACAGACACCGGAGAGCCAATCAGCTTCGCTTCGCAAAGCTCCGTAACGCGAAAAGTACGCGAAGCGGTGCGCTGTTACAGATATATATCTTTTTTTGAACGTTAATTTCTCAAAATCCACTGGAGCACATATATTGAGATCTAGCAAAGGCACATCGGGCTACCAGTCCCTACAATTTTGCCAAGTTTCGTGCAAATCCATTCAGCTGTTCGATTATTATTATTATTTTTTTTTTTTGCCCCGCGGGGCCCTTTTAAAACCTCCACATCAAACCTAAACGGTCAGGGAGGATCTACTATGCCCCCTTATGGTCATTTGCCCCTTCGGTTTGGCCTCCGCTTGTCTCTCGATCCTACCGAGAGACAAGATGGCGGCCGCTACGGACTGTTTGGAATGTTTACAGACGCCGGAGAACCAATCAGCTTCGCTTCACAAAGCTCCGTTGCGCGAAAAGTACGCGTTCTGGAGCGCTGCCCGGTCCGCTGTTACAGATATATATCTTTTTTTAAACGTTAATTTCTCAAAATCCACTGTAGCACATATATTGAGACCTACAAAAGGCACATCGGGCTACCAGTCCCTACAATTTTGCCAAGTTTCGTGCAAATCCATTCAGCCGTTCGGGCTAAAAGTGAGGCCAACCGCCTTATGGAAAACTCAATGTTAAAAACACGTTTTGGGACCCCCCTTTTTTCTCGGCCCCCCCTTGACAAACCCCCCCCAAATTTTCAAGGGCTACTCAGAAACAAAATGTGCAATTTTCCTGAAAATTTCAGCCAATTCCGTCCACAAACGCCAAAGTTATTAGACATAGAATTTTCAAAAATCCCATAGAGAAAAAATCCTAACTATATATACCTACTGGCGACCGCCAGTAGGTAATATATATATATATATATATATATATATATATATATCAAGAAAATACCCTTTCAGGCATAGAGTGATGAATAAAGTATGCAAAAAAGAAGCCGAGAACTCCGGGTAGTTTTCAAGTTTAGGTGGAAAGCAACTCCTGTATACAGCACTCAACACCAGCGACACTCTAGATCTGCTCAACTCAAATGTCTGCTTTTCTATCAAAGTCTTTAAGCATAGGATTAGCACAGTGCTATATACCTACTGGTGGTCGCCAGTATGTAGTTATAGTTAGCAACCGAATTTCCATAGGAAGAACATTTATTGTTTTGCTTATAACTTTGGCGTAGTTTGACGAATCTTCATAAAATTTTCGAAACTAATCCTTTGTTCATATTAGCTCCCATGTTAAAAGTTTGGGGGTGATTCATCAAGGGGGGGCAGAGAAAAAAGTGGGTCCCAAAACGTGTTTTCTCCATGTTAATTTCCATGCAAACTTTAGACAAGGCTACAGGTCGAACGGGTGAATGGAATTACCCCAAATTTGGCAGGGAGAAGAGTCTTGGTCTAGAAAGCATGCTTATGTTTATTTGGTGTAAATTTGTTCAGTAGTTTTGGAGAAATATCGAAATTTACAGATATCGATATTTAGGAATTCTGCCATCTGATTGGCGATACCAAAGGGGATGATGGACGGAGCGCTTGAGCAAATCAAACACTCACCCCCTGTCAACTGATCTGGGTGTAATCCATCATCAGTCTTTAGCACACTCCACCACCCCAGTTCAGACATGGCCATATGCAAATCAGTCTGACTCTGTCCCTCATGGGAACAGTCCAGCCCGAACTACAAAGCCATGTCTTCACTGGACCAGAAACAAGCATCCTGGGACCGGTTTCTGGCATTTCACCCGTCATCAGCCAGGCTAGCTTGAATCCAATGGCAAAGTGAGCAAGGGACCCATGTCTGGGCATACCTTGCCAACTTAGGGCGAACAAAGCAATACCAAAGGGGATGATGGATGGAGCGCTTGAGCAAATCAAACACTCACCCCCTGTCAACTGATCTGGGTGTAATCCATCATCAGTCTTTAGCTCACTCCACCACCCCAGTTCAGACATGGCCATATGCAAATTAGTCTGACCCTGTGCCTCATGGGAACAGTCCAGCCGAGCTGCCAAGCCATGTCTTACCTGGACCGGAAACAAGCATCCTGGGACCGGTTTCTGGCATTTCAGTCGTCATCAGCCAGGCTAGCTTGAATCCAGTGGCAAAGTGAGCAAGGGACTCACGTCTGGGCAAACCCTGCCAACTTAGGGCAAACAAAGCGATACCAAAGGGAATGATGGACGGAGCGCTTGAGAAAATCAAACACTCACCCCCAGTCAACTGATCTGGGTGTAATCCATCCTCATTATTTAGCTCACTCCACCACCCCAGTTCAGACATGGCCATATGCAAATCAGTCTGACCATGTGCCTCATTGGAACAGTTCAGCCCGAACTGCCAAGCCCTGTCTTCCCTGGACCGGAAACAAGCATCCTGGGACTGGGGGTGAATGTTTTGACATTGTGCAACATTCCGTCCATCAATTGTTGTTTTTGCATTTGTCACCCCGAGTGGGATGGGTATGCTCAGACGTGAGCCCCATGCTCTCCATGCCACTGAAATCAAGATATCCTGGCTGATGACGGCTGATAGCCAGAAACCATTCCTAGGATGCTTGATTCCTGTCCAGGGAAGACATGGGGTGGCAGTTCGGGCTGGACGGTTCCCATTAGGGACACAGGCTCAAGACTCATTTGCATATGGCCATGTCTGAACTGGGGTGGTGTGGTGAGTAAAACAACGATGGATTAAACCCAGATCTGTGACTGGGGGTGAATGTTTTGACATTGTGCAACATTCCGTCCATCAATTGTTGTTTTTGCATTTGTCACCCCGAGTGGGATGGGTATGCTCAGACTGGAGTCCCATGCTCTCCATGCCACTGGAATCAAGCTATCCTGGCTGATAATGGCTGATAGCCAGAAACCGGTCCTAGGATGCTTGATTCCGGTCCAGGGAAGACATGGCTTGGCAGTTCGCGCTGGACTGTTCCCATGAGGCACAGGGTCAAGACTGATTTGCATATGGCCATGTCTGAACTGGGGTGGTGTGGTGAGCAAAATAACGATGGATTAAACCCAGATCTGTGACCGGGGGCGAATGTTTTGACATTGTGCAACATTTCGTTCATCAATTGTTGGTTTTGCATTTGTCACCCTGAGTGGGATGGGTATGCTCAGACGTGAGTCCCATGCTCTCCATGCCACTGGAATCAAGCAATCCTGGCTGATGATGGCTGATAGCCAGAAACCGGTTCTAGGATGCTTGATTCCAGTCCAGGAAAGACATGGCTTGGCATTTCGGGCTGGACTGTTCCCATGAGGCACAGGGTCAAGACTGATTTGCATATGGCCATGTCTGAACTGGGGAGGTGTGGAAAGCAAAATAACGATGGATTAAACCCAGACCTATGACTGGGGTTGAATGTTTTGACATTGTGCAACATTCAGTCCATCAATTGTTGTTTTTGCATTTGTCACCCAGAGTGTGATGGGTATGCTCAGACGTGAGTCGATGCTCTCTGTGCCACTGGAATCAAACTATCCTGGCTGATAGCCAGAAAACGGTCCTAGGATGCTTGATTCTGGTCCAGGGAAGACATGGCTTGGCAGTTCGAGCTGGACTGTTCCCATGAGGCACAGGGTCAAGACTGATTTGCATATGACCATGTCTAAACTTGGGTGGTGTGGTAAGCAAACTAATGAAGGATTAAACCCAGATCTGTGACTGGCGGAGAATGTTTGACATTGTGCAACATTCCGTCCATCAATTGTTGTTTTTGCATTCGTCACCCCGAGTGTGATGGGCATGCTCAGACGTGAGTCCCATGCTCTCCATGCCACTGGATTCAAGCTATCCTGGCTGATGATGGCTGATAGCCGGAAACCGGCCCTAGGATGCTTGATTCCGGTCCAGGGAAGACATGGCTTGACAGTTTGGGCTGGACAGTTCCTATGAGGCACAGGGTCAAGACTGATTTGCATATGGCCATGTCTGAACTGGGGTGGTGTGATGAGCAAAATAATGATGGATTAAACCCAGATCTGTGACTGGGGGTGAATGTTTTGACATTGTGCAACATTTCGCCCATCAATTGTTGTTTTTGCATTTGTCACCCCGAGTGTGATGGGTATGCTCAGACGTGAGTCCCATGCTCTCCATGCCAATGGAATCAAGCTATCCTGGCTGATGATGGCTGATAGCCAGAAACTGGTCCAAGGATGCTTGATTCCGGTCCAGGGAAGACATGGCTTGGCAGTTTGGGCTGGACTGTTCCCATGAGGCAAGGGTCAAGACTGATTTGCATATGGCCTTGTCTGAACTGGGGTGGTGTGGTGTGGTGAGCAAAATAACGATGGATTAAACCCAGATCGGTGACTGGGGGTGAATGTTTTGACATTGTGTAACATTCCGTCCATCAATTGTTGTTTTTGCATTTGTCACCCTGAGAGGGATGGGTATTCTCAGACGTGAGTCCCATGCCACTGGAATCAAGCTATCCTGGCTGATGATGGCTGATAGCCAGAAACCGGTCCTAGGATGCTTGATTCCGGTTTAGGGAAGACATGGCTTGGCAGTTCGGGCTGGACTGGTCCCATGAGGCACAGGGTCAAGACTGATTTGCATATGGCCATGTCTGAACTGGGGTGGTGTGGTGAGGAAAATAACGATGGTTTAAACCCAGATCTGTGAATGTGAGTGAATGTTTTGACATTGTGCAACATTCCGTCCATCAATTGTTGTTTTTAGGTCTCGCCTGTCGATGCGCATGCGCATCGAGCTTGCGAGACTATTGGGGCTTAAACAGTCTTTAACCAACTTGCAAGGAATCGTGGCGATTCCTTGCAGTGCCCGTGAAATTCAAGCTTAATGCGCATGCGCTTAAAAGCTTCAAACAAACAGCATACAAACTATCAAAAGAAACAGCGGATGTGGTTTAAAAAAAAAAATGCTAACGTATTATCTTGCAACCTATGTTCCACTCTCCAATTTGTATTACATTTCCCCAACTCCATGTGTATGTGCGCACAAACAGCAATTAATCACCACTTGCTTTTAAAAACATTTTGGCACGCTTTTTGTACTGATATATTAAACTGGAATACTGCACAGCTCGTGTGGCATTGATAAGTTTAATTGTAAACTTTTAAATACTTGTAACAGTGTGTTCTGTTTCTTACAGTTTGTTTTTCTAGCTTTTACCTGTAACCTACACTTGGTTCCGCTACTTGTGCATCCTGCTGCTTCTTTGTCTCAACTACTGACCTGCTTTTCGCATATGGTGCAGACGATGCCAGAGCTTCCCCCGGCCCCCTTCGCGCAATGCCAGAGCTTTTCACTCCAAAACATCACACTAAGCTTGCCCACCTTGGCCCCTCCGCCCTCATCAGACAGACAGCAATATAAGACCTACAGATAGTGCTCGTGTGTTTTCACACCCTCTCGCCGTCTGTTCCCCCTGCTGCGTCATCAAAGGCTTTCACGGCCGGCCGGACGTGCTTTCAGTTTCACTGCCGGCCGGCCGTGTAAAGTGCACTTCAAAGGCCGCTCTCCCTGCTCCGCCCCCTGTAAGTGCTCTGCTTCTTCAACTAGGAATCCAAGAATAAACGCCTTCATAAAATCACCAGCTTTCCTTAAAGCACTGACATCTTTCCACGTTTCTTGTATTCAGGTTGAATCGGACTTGAAGCTGCAAGTGTTCTACAATTGCAAAAATATTTTCATCCAGTTCTCTTTTAACGGGGTGTACCTATGTGCGGGCACAGGAACTTTACTCATTTAATCTTTGTGGCCCATGAGACAATCCCCGCTGCTCGTAGGAAAGTCGGGTCTCTTGCAGGGCCTGGGTTGGTTGCTCATGTCCATAGTGGCTCCCAAATCCCATTTTCTTTTACAATTGCCGCTGCTCTTGCGAGTTAAGCTGATGAATTCCTCACCGGTGCTGCCTTTTCTGTTGTGCACCTCCATGGAACCCACGGCCTCCATCCTCCGCCGCATGAGCTCTGTTTGTTGTTTGTGGGTGCTTGCTTATTTTAAAATATTCAGTGATAACCCCTAATGCGCTCTGTAAATTGTTTTAAGTTGTATACTTCAGCGCTAACACCCGATGCGGTCTGAAAATGCTTTGTTGCTTGTATTGGGATGAAGTATTAATATTATTTTTGTGGGTGCTTGCTTATTTTAAATGCTTCGGCGATAACTCCCCTATGTGGTTGGAAATTTTTTTTTGTTAAATGCTTTGGCGCTAACTCCCGATGCGGTCTGAAAATGCTTTGTTGCTCCTATTGGGATCAAGTATTCATCTTGGAAATGTTTTGTTTGTATGTGCTTTCTTATTTTAAATGCTTCACACTAATCCCCGATGCGGTCAGAAAATGAAATGCTTCGGAGCTAACCCCGATGCGTTTTGTTTGCCTTCTTCAAACAAACAGTATACAAACTATCAAAAGAAACAGCGGATGTGGTTTAAAAAACAAATGCTAACGTATTATCTTGCAACCTATGTTCCACTCTCCAATTTGTATTACATTTCCCCAACTCCATGTGTATGTGCGCACAAACAGCAATTAATCACCACTTGCTTTTAAAAACATTTTGCCACGCTTTTTGTACTGATATATTAAACTGGAATACTGCACAGCTCGTGTGGCATTGATAAGTTTAATTGTAAACTTTTAAATACTTGTAACAGTGTGTTCTGTTTCTTACAGTTTGTTTTTCTAGCTTTTACCTGTAACCTACACTAGGTTCCGCTACTTGTGCATCCTGCTGCTTCTTTGTCTCAACTACTGACCTGCTTTTCGCATATGGTGCAGACGATGCCAGAGCTTCCCCCGGCCCCCTCCGCGCAATGCCAGAGCTTTTCACTCCAAAACATCACACTAAGCTTGCCCACCTTGGCCCCTCCACCCTCAGCAGACAGACAGCAATATAAGACCTACAGATAGTGCTCGTGTGTTTGGGCTGGTGAGGGATTTCACAAACAGACTCTCTATTTTCCACCACGGACTCATATGTTGTTACTAAATATAAATTTAGTGTTTTCGTTCTTCCTTCCTCTCCTTTGTCCCTAGTGTACTTCTCCTGTCTTTGCGCCTACTGCCTTCCCTATGAGTATTTAATTAAATGGTGCTGTTATTGTGCTGGTGTATGAGTGTCTCCCCACAACTGACCCTATCTGGCACTAGTCTGTCTACCAATGACATCGGGCAGACGCTTTACTGTGCTAGCAAAGATGTCAGCATACGGCCTCTGAGGCTGGCTGCTTCACCCCGTTGGGTTCCCCAGAAGTATCAGACTGTCTCACAAGTGACTGACTCTGTCCCAGCCTTATTCTGCCCATGTCACTCACTCTGCCCGAATATTACCAGCCCTTCAGGAGCACCAAATTGTCTCACGAGTTACCGACTCTGTCCCAGCCCTACCAGCCTTTTAGAAACACCCTCTCGCCCAAGTCACTGACTCTGCCCCAATATTTCAGGCTCATTTGAAGCATTAAGCTGTCTCACGAATGACCAACTCTGTCCCAGCCCTATCGGCCCTTCAGAAGCACACTGTTTACCAAGTCAATGAATCTGCCCCAATATTTCTGGCCCTTCATCCACCGTTCAACTTCACCATCCAACTCCACCCTCCAAATCCAATTCTACCCTCCAACTACAACATCACCCTCCAAATCCAAATCCACCCTCCAACTCCACCCTCCAAATCCAAATACACCCTCCAACTCCACCCTCCAAATCCAAATCCACTTTCCAACTCCACCCTACAACTCCACCCGCCTCCTTCTCTAACTCCCTGTTCTCTTCTCTTCTCCTGTGATGATCTGCAGCTCTCTTCCACCCGCCCCCTTCTCCAACTCCCTGTTCTCTTCTCCCGTGCTGATCTGCTGTTCCCTTCCACCACCTCCTTCTCTAACTCCCTGTTTTCTTCTCCCGTGCTGATCTGCTGCTCTCTTCCACCCACATTTTTCTCTAACTCTCTGTTCTCTTCTCCTGTGCTGATCTGCTGGTCTCCTCCACCCGCCTCCTTCTTTAACTCCCTGTTCTCTTCTGCTGTGCTGATCTGCTGCTCTCTTCCACATACATCCTTCTCTAATCGCTCACACACATACAACCACGCACACACACACATGCAACCACACACACAAACACACACAATCACACCACACACACAATCTCACACACAACCACACACAACCACACACACAACCACACATACAACCACACACCCAACTACACACCCAACCACACACCCAAACACAACCACACACACAGCTACACATACAACCACACACACACACACACAACCACACCCAACCACACACACAACCACACACCCAACCACACAACCAACCACACAAACACACACAACCACACACACAATCTCACACACAACCACACACAACCACACACAACCACACAACCACACATACAACCACACACACACACAACTACACCCAACCACACACACAACCACACACACAACCACACACACAACCACAAACACAAACCCACACACAACCCCACACACCCAACCACACACAACCACACACAACCCCACACACAACCCCACCCACCCCACCACACACACAACCACAACCATACACACATATAACGACTCACACATACAACCACTCACACATACAACCACTCACACATACAATCACTCACACATTCAACTACACGCACAACCACACACACACACACAACCACACACACACACACAAACACACACATCTATTGCCCTCACTCTATCTATCGCCCTCACTCTATCTATCTGTCGCCCTCACTCTCTATCTATATATCAATCTATCTATCTGCCTCACTCTATCTATCTATCTGCCTCACTCTATCTATCTGCCTCACTCTATCTATCTGCCTCACTCTATCTATCGCCCTCACTCTATCTATCGCCCTCACTCTATCACCCTCACTCTGTCTATCTATCTATCACCGTCACTCACCCTCAACACCTCACCCTCACTCACCCTCAACCCCACAGCCTCACTCACCCTCACCCTCACCCTCACTCACCCTCAACTCCTCATCCTCAAGCCCTCACCCTCACTCACCCTCACCCTCACTCACCCTCACCCTCACTCACCCTCAATAATCCCTCACCCTCAACACCTCACCCTCACTCACCTTCACCGTCACTCACCCTCACCCTCACTCACCCTCAACACCTCACCCTCACTCACCCTCAACACCTCACCCTCAACTCCTCACCCACCCTCACCCTCACCCTCATCCTCACCCTCACTCACCCTCACCCTCACCCACCCTCACCCTCACTCACCCTCACCCTCACTCACCCTCAACACCTCACCATCACTCACCCTCACCCTCACCCTCACTCACCCTCACTCACCCTCAACACCTCACCCTCACCCTCTCCCCTGCTGCACTCTCCTGCTCTCTAGAGATGTGGCATAACGACCAGAGCTGCCATATAAGTCACGTAAATACAAAACATGTTGCATTCCAAATGCTATAGGTGTCACATTCGCGAAAGTTATAACTATTGGCATTGTAAATGACAAAGCCATCAATTTAGCAATTTTAACAACCAAAAAATAATTAATATATGTCATTTACTAGACCAATAAGTACAACTTTTCTAATGCGAGACCTATTGCATTCCAACCCCACTCATCCACGCAACGCCACTCACACACGCAACGCCACTCACACACGCAACGCCACTCACACACGCAATGCCACTCACACACACAACGCCACTCACACACGCAACGCCACTCACACATGCAACGCCACTCACACATGCAACGCCACTCACACACGCAACGCCACTCATCGACGCAACGCCACTCACACACGCAACGGCACTCACACACGCAACGCCACTCACACACGCAACCCACTCACACACGCCACTCATCCACGCAATGCCACTCATCCACGCAACGCCACTCATCCACGCAACGCCACTCATCCACGCAACGCCACTCATCCACGCAACGCCACTCATCCATTTGCAAAACAAAAAAGGTCAAACTCTTCTATTGCGAGACCTATTGCATTTTCAATGCTTGTTGCATTTGTCACCCCGAGTGGGATGGGTATGCTCAGACGTGAGTCCTATGCTTTTCACGCCAGTGGAATCAAGCTATCCTGGCTGATGACAGCTGATAGCCAGAAACCGGTCCTAGGATGCTTGATTCCGGTCTAGGCAAGACCTGGCTTGGCAGTTCGGGCTGGACTGTTCCCATGAGGCACAGGGTCAAGACTGATTTGCATATGGCCATGTCTGAACTTGAGTCGTGTGGGGAGCAAAATAACAATGGATTTAACCCAGATCTGTGACTGGGGGGAATGTTTTGACATTGTGCATTATTCTGTCCATCAATTGTTGTTTTTGCATCTGATTGGCTGAGGCGTTACGAGCCCGAGCTTGCTGCCTATTGGCTGCGAGCGGTTGCAACTTGGAGGTGTTGGCCACCATTTTGTGATTCCGTTGAAGCGAGTAATGGGAAAAAAGGGCGAAAAGAGAAGGAAAGAGGAGGGTAGGAGCACTGTGAGCTCTGCAGGGTAATTAGGGTGTGCTATAGAGTGAGTGTGAAGCGAAGTATTTACCCTTACAGGCATGAAAGTGGTGTTTTGCCCAGAGTGCGATGGTGGTGAGGTGAGGTGCCGGTAAACTCGGGATGAAAGCGTGCGCCTAAACCATGAGCTGAGTACTGTAAAGTGATGTGCTGAAGTATTTTGCCCCTACCGGTGTGAAAGTGCTGTTTTGCCCAGAGTGAGATGGTGCTGAGGTGAGGTGCCGGTACACTCTGGGATGAAAGCGAGCGCCTAACTCGTGAGCTGAGTGCTGTAAACTGATGTGCTGTGAGCGCTGTAAGATACTGGCCACAGGACCATACCTGTGTAAGTAGTGTTAGTATGTGTTTATACTATACAGGGAGTGGGAATCGAATTACTCACCCCTAACGGTTTAAAGACTCAAATGCAGTGTTTTAACAAGCAGGAATACAGAAAAAACGTGAAGAATATAATGCAGAATGTTGCAATGCCACAGAAGACAAATGGTGAAATCAGGTATGTGTAAGAAAGTGCCTGTCTGTAATAAAGCAATGGAGTTTGAAAGTTGTATGAACAGTGTATTTATTTAAGTGCCATAAATGGACTTAATGGTGCAATAGCTAAGGCATCCAGCTGAGGCAAACTGTAAGCTGTTTTGCTGGATTCAAACATAAGCTCCTGTATCAGTGAATTCCACATTACTTTTTACAGTTCCATGTGACATCAACAATATCTATTAGAGTTGAATGACTCCAAATTCTATGAGGAAAATAAAGGTAGGATATGATTACCACATGTATCCTTTAAGAAAACTAAGGAAAAAAAAGAAAAATGTTATCACACTTTTTAGGTACCCTGGTACTGCTTTTTTGTAACACAAAATTATCAACAGTAGAACAGTCCGGAATCTGTTGTACAGTAGATTCTATCTGGTGCATGTCAGAATTGGTAATAGTTCTACCCACATTGGAACTTTGAGGAGGAACACAAACATTGCGCTTCTGAGAAGCACGTTCTTGTGCAGAGAGCTAAGCCATTGAGCTGAGGCAAACTCCAACTGCTTCTGCTGTATTGAAACCCGAAGCTCCTGCATCAGTGAATTCCTCATTACATGTTACAGTTCCATGTGACATGAATAATAGCTATTAAAAAATGAATGACTAAATTGTATAATGAAAATAAAGGTAGGATACGATTACCACAGTGTGCCAACCAGTTCCTAAACAATGTTGTGTTTTTTTATCAAGATCGCCAGCTTGTGAGCACAGGCTGAAGAAGAGTAAATTTGTGTGAAAGGGCTTTGTGGATAACAGGCAGGCAGAGAGAGACATATGCACAAAGAATAGACATGGTTTCAAAATGGATGTCGGGTTTAGGCTAATTTAGCAAGTAAATAGCGTATTTGCATAGGCCATACATCACCGATCCCTGGTTAGAGTGGAGACGTAAGGGGCAATAATGAAAACCGAGTTGAAATGCGTGTAATAATACAATTTAAGTGTACTAAAAAAATTTAAAGGAAAAGGTAAAAAAAGTTGGAAAAAATCAATCCAAGAATAACGTGAATTTCTTACAAGTCGTTCTTTAGAAGCAAAAATAGTAGTAGGATGGCCGCAAAGAGAGCGAGAATTATGGGCACTCTTCCTGTTATTCCATAGGTGATCGAATAAATGAAGCCTGGTATTATACCAAAAACGGTTTGAAAGACTGTGAGAAGGCCGGGGGAGCTCGTGTTAAAACAAAGTGTGCCAGACCTTGAGTGTGAGATGTGCTGAAAATTGTGTAACAATTTACAAAGTGTAATGGGAGGTTCGTATTTAAAAGGGACTGTATTTTACTTGAAGTTCGTGTTATCTGCAGTCAATACATTTCTTTTGCAGAAGTGAGGGACACTTCTGTTCTGAACAAAAGCTGTTTCAGTTTGGTTAGTTTAATGAAATCTGTTTTCAAAGGAGATTTTGAAGGTCAAGTTGAAGTTTGGGAGTTGTTTTGTGTGGGTGGGAATAGACATTGCCACAGGAAGTTACTCAGTTTGAAACAGTAAGGACAGACGGTATGCCAGCTCATATTCTGTAGGAGTGCATGTTATTGAGAAGCAGATAAGTGCTGTTAGAAGGCTGTGTGAATGTTGGGCTGATTTTGGGAGTTGGCGTGATTTTAAGAAAGCGCGCAAGATTGGGGGCTGTAAACTTAGAAGTTTCATGCAGTTGGACATTCTTGGATAGTAATGACTGAGTGCCATTGTGGTCGCACTTTTCACCTGTGAGAAAAAGTTCTGTACGCTCTTTAAGACAGCGATATGCAAATGGAACAAACCACTGGTCGTGAATAAACGTGGTACCTTATATAATGACATGCAACATGACAAACAACATGTACACCTAGCAGACACAACGACGGTACGTACTGTGGGAACCGTGGCTAGCCATGTAAACAAACCAAACATGGCATGGCACCTCTGCCACACAATGCAGAATGCGGGGAGAGATGGGAGCAAAGCATGTGCAAAGGTGGGAAGTGATACTCTATTATAAAAGTATACAATGCAAAGTGTTGAGGGGATGTGCCGGACAGACTTGAGTATGTAGAGCACAGACATGTACATGTGAATATACACTTATGGTCTATTGAGTGAAGTAGACAGTGGACGCAACCATGATAGTACAGTCAGGAGGGAAGACATAGTTCGTACATGCCTCCTCCCCCCAAATCTTTAGCGTAGTGAGCTGGCTCGGCGTATGCAAGGCTAGCATAGGGGTATGAATAAAAGGCATGTTTATGTGGGTGTAGTTTTGGTCAGGAATGGCGAACATGTCTGCTTGGTCTGCGCAGCTTACACCGCCATAAGGTTAAACTTGTGAGCGAAGGTGGCAGCGAGAATGATGCTCTCAGGCTGATGGTATCTAGAAATTGTCATGGCCGCTGCGACGCACATATGCCTCACAGTTCACCTTTTGCTACCACATTATGTGCAAGAAGGCCTAACACGTGCCGGCGGTCTGCGAGGTCAGAAGGTTCCTGAGATCAATGCTGGCTACCGCGACACAGGCACACAGCGCCCAGCCTGAGGCCCAGTACCGTGGAGTTCTCTGTATACTACTAACACAGTAGTCCAACAGTGGACCGGTGTTCTGATACCATAGTGGATGATGTTAGAACTGTATCTGAGAGTGGAGATGAAGGTACTCTCTTCAATCCGGTGCAACCAACTCTAGGTCTCAACAGTGGAACGGTGTCTTGATCCCACAATGGACGATGTCCGATATTACCTCCTGCATGCTTTTCACAGAACTCCCTCCATTGAGGTGCATCATACCCTGTGCTTCGGTAGTTAAGTGTTGCACATGATTATTGGGCTTGGCTGATGGCAGTCGCTGGACTACACCGTGGTACAGCCAGTCCGAACAGTGAAATGGGGTGTTGATTCTATGATTGAGGATGTCAGAAGTTAAAATCTGTGATAATTTCTGTGTGCCCCTTCTGATGAGGTGCAACCAACTGAAGGTCCCAACAGTGGAACGGTGTCTTGAACCCACAATGAACGATGTCCGATATTACCTGCTGCTTAGTTTTCATAGAACTTCCTGTGCATCAGACTTTGTGCTTGCGAAGCTACCTGTTGCACATGATTATTGTGCTTGGTTGACACCAGTAGGTGGAGTACACCGTGGTACAGCAGGTCCGAACAGTAAAACGGGGTGGTGATTCTATGATTGAGGATGTCAGAAGTTCAAGTCTGTGATTATTTCTGTGTACCCCATCCGATCTGGTGCAACAAACTCCATGCTTTCGAATTCAACGGTACGTGTCTGTGAGGCGTTGAATAGTGCCTCTGGCCTACACTGTGGTCAGCAGGGCTCACAATTTAGATCGAGTGGTGATTGTTTAATTACATAATATAGTAGTCAAGTAACTAGAACGTCTATTGAAATATACACAATATCCTTTTAGTATACTTGCTTGAAGAATGTTTTTTAGATGACTTATAGGTTTACTACAATGACTAAATTCATCTTTCAAGTCTAAGGGGGCACCGACTAGTCTACACTGTGGACAGCAGAAAATGATATTCAAATTGTTTTGATTTATTTATTGTAGAGTTTTCTATAATTTATGTTGTTGTATTTTGTGAAGAGGAAGTGAGAAAAAGCATTCATGGTTGTCTGTGTGAGTACTGCCTTCAATTAACACTGCAGACAGCAGTGTTCACAATTCAGATCGAGTCGCTATTGTAGATGGCGCAGTCCTGTACGAAAAGGCATTGCTCCAGTGCGCTCTGTCTGCACCATGTGTTTGTATCATTACAGGCTCCACACACGCTTTTTGTTGTTTGCTTCTGACAAACTGTGGAGCTCAAGTCTACGTTACATTGCTGTGGGTCCTTGCTGACCACTCTCTCTGGCCAACAGTGCAGACAGAAGTGTTCACAATTCAGATCGAGTGGTGATTGTTTAATTACAGAATCCAGTAGTCAAGGAACTACAACGTCTATTGAAATATACACATTATCCTTTTAGTATACTGCTTGAAGACATTTTTGTTAGATGACTTATAGGTTTAGTACAATGACCAAATGTATCTTGCAAGTGGAAAGGAACACTGAATAGTCTAAATTGTGGACAGCAGAAATCAGAACTCTAATTGTTTTGATTTATTTATTGCAGAATTTTCTGTAATTTATGTTGTTGTATTTTGTTAAGAGGAAGTGAGAAAAAGTATTCATGGATGTCTGTGTGAGTACTGCCTTCAATTAACACTGCAGACAGCAGTGTTTACAATTCAGGTTGAATAGGTATTGTAGATGAGGCAGTCCTGTAGGAAAAGACATTGCTCCAGTGCGCTCTGTGTGCACCATACATACGTATCATTAGAGGCACACGCTTTTTTGGTTTGCGTATGAGAAACTGGGCAACTCAAGTCAATGCCACGTGGCTGTGGGCCCTTGCTGAACGCTGTCTCTGGCGTACACTCCAGACAGCAGTGTTCACATTTGATATTGAGTCTCAACTGTAGATGACGGAGTCCTGTAAGAAAAGACATTGCTGCAATGAGCTCTGTCTGCATCACTCATACGCATCATGGCTGGGTCCGCCCATGTTTTTTTGTTGCTTCGCGTACTGCAAACTGGGGAGCTCAAGTCAATGCCACGTGGCTGTGGGCCTTTGTTGACCGCTCTGTCTGGCTGACACTGCAGACAGCAGAGTTCACAATTCAGATCGAGTCGCTATTGCAGATGATGCAGTGTTGATGGCAACAGATGTTGCCCCTAGTACGGCCCGCCCGCAGCATGCATCATCGCTGGCTGTGCACATGCTGAATGCTTTTGATGTGACTATGTGAGTGTACTAGAACTGATGAAGCATTAATGATATAATCTTTTTGTGTATTATTTCAGATCTATTGATTGTGTCTCCGTATACCACAAGTTGTGGTTGTTTTATGATAGAATTTTTTCTGTATTATTTCACATCTACTGTCCCTACTTTACTGCAGCACAAATTATTGATTCTTATAATATTGAATCTCTGTGTGTGATCTAATGATTACTGTTGTAGTTGATGCTAGCAGCAGCCATTCCCTCAGGGTTGCTTTACACTCACCCCCCACGCATCAGGCAGAGACGTCACTGGATACGTGACCCTGGTAATACAAAGGTGTCGAGCGCACGTGCCTGTACCCCCTTCCACTATCTATCTGTGTCAGTGCGTTCATTATCTATGCATGAAACTGCCTCTGGGTCGTACTACATTACATTGTGCTGTGGACATCATATGCAACCATGTTACCTCTGGTAGTGGAGAAAACGTTGGTTATGTAACTTTTAGGTGTATGGCTATCACAGGTGGAAGGCTACTTTACAAAGTATGAATATTGATGAAGATGATTGGTGCACGTTGTGTGTAGTGTAAGATATGTGTAGATTGCAAACAGTTTAGAAAAAAGCTCTCTAAGCAGATGAGGTGTGTCTCATTAAATGCAGTACAGAGATTGACTAAAATGGGTGGCGTTTTCCAGCTGTTACAATGGGAAATGTTATGAACTAATAAAATGCTTTTTTTATGGTCACATGGCAATGGCGCACACAGCGCACAAGGAGACTGCACCCAACGTGATTTTGAGAAAATATATTTACTATAATATAAGTTTATTACATTTATAAATATATAAATGTTTAAAATATTTTTCATTATCGCTTGCTCTCATATACACTGTAACGTTATTTAGATATAGTTTTGAGACAAAAAAAAATGAGGAAATGGCGTACGCGGCGAGACACCGTACGTCTATGACATACCACAGGGCGTGGCAGGGTGCACTCGTCGCATACGCAGGGGGTGTGTAGCATTGGCATACCAAAGTAGCAGGTGGCGCGACCTCATATGTATATGTTGTTACGCGGTGCCACAAACCCATCGGATACGAACTACGCATCATTTAAATGTGGTGGATAGGATTTGCGTGCTGATCGAGATTGTTAGACTACCGGTACAGGACTGTAGTTTTCTAAATAAAAAAATAATTTTAAAAATGTACATATTTTTGGGGGAAGATATAAAACATTCCATAATTTTTAAAGTTAAAAAAAAGGATAATAGTCGCAAAATATTAAAAAACAATTAGAAAATATATAGCTTTTATAAATATTAAAATATGAAATGAACATTTAAAAAACCTTTGAAATTCACTGAAAAAACTATAGGTTTTACAGACGTTATAGTTAGGAATTAGCATTTAAAAAACCTTAGAAATTCACTGAAATAATCATAGGTTTCAGTGACGTTATAGTTAGTTGGACATTTGACTCATATAAAACCATAGAAATTTGGCAGTTATAGTTAGTTGAGCTAACTATAACTCGTGCACCCGCAATGCACTGCTGATGATGTCATATATTATATCACTCATGACATGGTCAGTGACATCACTGATGACATCTCAAATGACATCATTGATGACATCATCCACTGAATGTGTGTTTCTGTAAAGTTTAAATATTTTTCATATATATCTATGCCAAGGTGTATTAAAGAATGAGTGGATTTACAAGTGCCTGAATGGATTATTTAGTAGGTGCGTGACTGACTGTATAACTGAGTGATTGAACGTGTCTTACTGAATACATGGATTAGTGACTAAACTGTGTGAAACTCTGTATTAGTGTCTCAGTTGGTCTGTAAGCGGCTGCATGGGTTGGTGAGTAGCTACATACTATAACGTCCCTGAAACCTATGCTTTTTGCAGTGAATATTTATGTGTGTGTATATATATATATATATATATATATACATATATATATACATATATATACATATATATAGTTTGATTTACAAAAAATAAATGAAAAGTATTGGTGGTAAGGGTAATCTTAGTAGTTAGGGGTGGGTAGTTGTATAGGATGGTCTGAGTGATGTTATTTATTTATTTATGTATTTGTTTGTTTGGTTTGTAAAGCGCGACAGCTACCCAAAAAGGGTTTCCCGGCGCTGGCAGATATATAGCTGTTGAAAAGATGTAATATTCATAGGCTAGGCAGGAACAAAATTACTGCTTGAACAGCCAGGTCTTTATGGCTTTGCGGAATTGGACAAAATTTGTTTCTGTGCGCAAATTTAGGAGGAGAGAGTTCCACAATTTAGGTCCCAAAAGTGAGAAAGACCTGCCCCTCATCCTAGATAGACGGATTTTTGGCATGCTGAAAAGACCCTGCGATGAGGATCTTAAACAGCGTGCAGGGAGGTAGGTATGTACCAGCAATGTGAGATATTTTGGGGCAGAGCCAAATTTAATTTTGTGCATGAAACTCAGAGTCTTCAACTTAACTCTATTTTCGACTCTGAGCCAGTGCAAGGTCTTCAGGTGCTCAGACATGCGTTCTCTCCTATGACATTTACACAGCAGTCGAGCTGCAGCATTTTGCACTCGTTGGAGACGTCTCATAACAGCTTGTGATGACCCTAAGTAGAGAACGTTTCCGTAGTCAAGCCTCGAGGTAATGAGGGCACTGACTACAGACTTTTGTGTGTCTTCAGGTAACATCCATAACATTTTTCTAAGCCATCTCAGGATGGTGAAACACATGGCAGTGAGCTTGCTAACTTGAGGTTGCATGGTAAGACTTTTGTCAATTATAAAGCCCAAGTTTCGCCCTTGGTCGGATGGTGTGGGAAGAGGACCCATTTCTGAGGGCCAATGCCTAATACTCCACAAATCCGGATTTGGGCCGAGGATTAAAACCTCCGTTTTGTCACCGTTAAGCTTCAACAGATTTGCCTTCATCCAAGTTGCAATTTTGGTAAGACCTGCCTGCAAAGGAGATGGCGAGTTTTGATCTGTGTTTGAGAGAGAGAAAATTATCTGAGAATCGTCCGCAGAGGTGAACATGGTCAGACCTTCATCTTCAACGATTAGCGCAAGTGGGGCCACATACAAATTGAAAAGCAAAGGGCTAAGCACCGAGCCCTGGGGGACCCCATACGGGGACAATTGGATACTTGAGGACCCAGTATTTGAATTGATCTGAAAGGATCTTTGAGTTAAAAATGAGGTGATCCAATCTAAGGCCTTGCCCCTCACACCAATGGCAGAGAGGGATTTTAACAGAATACTATGGGAAATAGTATCAAACGCTGCGCTGAGGTCGAGTAAAATCAGCGCAGCTGAGTCTCCTTTATCTATTAAATTGCGCAGAAATTCCAACACCCCCAGTAGGGTAGTTTCGGTCGAAAAACCAGGGCGAAAGCCTGACTGCGTAGAGTGGAAGATGTCGTTTACCTCTATGTAGTAGGCAAGATGACTATGAACATGCTTCTCCAAGAATTTGGAGAAGACAGGCAGTAAGGAAATAGGGCGAAAATTTGCCAGAATTTTAGGGTCGGCCGTCGGTTTTTTCAACAGTGGTGAAACCTTTGCATGTTTCCACATTTTGGGGACAGTGGCTGAAGTTAGGGACTGGTTTAAAACCTTGCAGATCACAGAGAGATGCTTAATGTCAAATTGCTTAAGGACTGAGATAGGGAGAGGGTCAACAGGAGAGCAACATTTCAGTTTCCCGATTATCTTTTGAAGGTCTTGGACATTTAACTCAGGCCAGACAGTAAGTGAATCATAAGTCAACTCCGACTGGAGGGAGGAATTTTCATGGTTAACATTTGTTTCAGTGAGCCCCAACTGTTGTTTAAAGATGTCAGAATAGATTGTTTCAATCTTATTTGTGAAGTAGTACGCCAATTCTTCACATTGGGCATCATTCAGAGGAAGGGGTGCAGCAATGGTTTTAGAACCCGCAAATTCTTTGACTAGGTTAAATAAGGTTCTAGATTTATTAGTGGCTGCCGAAATGGTCTTTGCCACATAGCCAGCTCGCGCTGCGGCACAGTCTTTATGATAAAGCTTAAGTGCCCTTCTATAATTCAGGCCAACTATTGGGGAGTAATCCTTCCCCCAGAGGCGCTCAAGACGTTTGCATTTGGACTTTACCACTTTCAATGAATCATTAAACCATAACGCAGGGGTGTTATGTGCCTTGAGTTTCTTGTTCGTGAGTGGCAAACAGGTATCAATGGCCTTCTTGAGCCATCTATCCGTCATCTTAGCCACTGTTTCCATGTCATTTGAGTCGTCAAACATATCATCAGGGACTGAATCTAGGGGTAATTTCAAGAGATTCATATCGAGTTTCTTCCAGTTCCTGTGACCATACAAGGCTGTTAAATTAGGGGGAACAGGAGTCTCAGGAGCCAAAAGATTAAAATATGTAAGGAAATGATCTGTCCAGTGAAGGGGCAGGGCAGGGAAGCATTGAAGCTGAGGAAGACTAGCGAAAATAGGGTCTAATAAATGGCCACCTTTATGAGTGGCCCAGTATTGCACAGAGTAATATGCATGGCTGCCAAGTCATTGATTAAATTAATGGCTATATTATTCTGTGGGTCATTCAGATGAATATTTAGGTCACCTACTATCATAAGGTTGCTAGAATTGACCAAAAATGAGGCAACTAGATCAGAAAACTGAGACGTCCAGGTTTGTGCGGAACCGGGTGGTCGGTAAACTAATAAACCAGTCAGCGTGAAATTAGGAAGTAGTGAGAGTTTAAAGCAGGCTAGCTCACAAGCATTCACAGAAACTGGTTCCAGAGTGCATTGCAGTGATTCTTTAAAGATAATTGCTATCCCTCCCCCAGTTCTTTTAGGTCTATCCATTCTGACTATTACATAGTTTGGTGGCAGAGCTTCCGCAACATCTGGGCCTGCGCTGTCATTCAACCAGGTCTCAGTTAAAAACAAGGCATCTAACGTTTCGTCGGATAGAAGGTCATAGATGTTTCTTTTATGCTTACTTAGGGACCGGCAATTTAGACTATCAAAGCGCCAAGTCCGCAGCGACTTACAGCCTGCAGCCGACTGTCTACATAACTGGGGAGTATCAAGCTGTAGATTACATGTGGAGCACGTGCTAGTGCATTTCCGATCATTCGGAAAAATCTTACATTCTTCATTAATTGATCCCCGAAGTGAATGCAACATGCTTGAGGAATAAACCTTTGTTATTGGGTCAATTTGGACAGAGGTCTGGGGCCCGTGGCCCAGTCGGGCGCGGACGGGCACAGACGGGCTCGCCTTCGCCGCGCCCGCTGCGCCGTCGGAAAGTGATGTTCATTTTATTGGCAGAGCGGAGGGTGGTAGGCAGCAGCAACTAGAGCGCTCGCCCTGCCTTCCCCCCAAGATGGCGTCCGCCCCTCTCTCGCACCAGCACCTTAATCGGCTGTGCGAGGAGTGGGTTCAAGGAAGAGGTAGGGACAATTTTAATGTGCAAATAGCAATATTTCAAGGTGCCAGCAAGAAACACACAATTTTAAAAGAATAAAATTCGATCGTGACACAGAAGTGGAAATTGATTAAAAATAAAACGCAATTTAAACACAAGGTTCTGCCTGGCCTAGCAACCCCCGGCTTTCCGCCTCAAGGGTATACAACAACATTAATCTGTGTTAATTAATGTTAGGGTTTAGAGGTTGGTTGTAATAAATGGTGGTAAGGGTAATTTTAGGGTTTAGGGGTGGGTAGTTCTATAGAGTGGTAAGGGTAATTTTAGGGTTTAGGAGGATTGTGGTAAAAAGTTCTGGGTAAGTTTGGGGTTTATGGGTGGGTAATGATATAAGGTGGTAAGGGTAATTTTAGGGGTGGGTAGTGGTAAAGGCTTGGAGTTAAATGTAGAAACAAATATAGGGTTTTGGGGGGAAGGAAGTTCCATCCACCTGCATGGGAAAGTCATTCACCCTAATAAACATGCACAGAGACATATGGCAGATGTGACCCGTATGATGCGGTTTACTGCAGACTCTATCCCCAGTGGCCTCGACATGTACTATTTCATGTAGGGTTCCAAATAATCAAACTCATGTGGGGTTTCTCAAGAAGAGCATGAGTGTTTTAAAAAAAAACAGTACATGGTCTCCCTTACATGGAGGGTCCAAATCCAACTAGGAAAGATACATTATTTTATTAGGTTTTCTTACAAAAATCACATGTGCAACATTGTATGCATTGGGAAAGAAGCTAGCAACATATAAAAAAAACAATATGCATTTAACCTCTTCGGTGCTCAGGACGGCCCCCGGTCTTCCGAAATCACGGTGGGCATTTGCTAAGGACGGCCGGGGTCTTTCCAAATCCCTCCCACTTATTAATTCTACCGCACAGCTGGAGAATTTGCGCAGTACCGAAGGGGTTAAAAGATCATTGTATTAAATGCAGAAGGGACAACGCTCAGCATATTCAATTGTAAAACAATAAATAAAAGTAACTGTACTTGTGCTAAAGTGTTGAACATAGTGGAACGCACATGCCAAGAGATCAAAGGAATGTTTGCTCACAGTGCATAAACATCCCACAGAAAAGCATCACAATAGAAAAACTAACTTGAACTGTTAATCACTGCAAAGTATTGATAGATTTCCCAAAGAAATACAAATGTGTGCTCAGGTGCTTTCTTTCCTGTTGGAGGAACAATTTTCATTACCAGCAAACATATGGACAATGTATATATATTTACAGTCTGTTCAGGCCCCTGGTCAAACAGCGGATGGGCCAGGGATTTTTGTTGGCATGCCATAAAGATAGCACTACGCTCTCTTCACGGGTTGAATGACCTACAAATCTTGGCAATTGTAAAAAGAAAATGACAGCTTCTGGCATCTAAGTGGAAGGAGTGCTGTGGCAGCACTTAAGCACGCACAATGAAAAGCAAACTCTAAACAAAACACTTTCATGCAGAAAATGTGTTTAAAAAACCGAAACAAAAACAGCTTCTGGTAAAAGTGACAGCAGAATCCACAAATCACCTTACAGTAGCCATATAGAGAAAACATTTATTTATTTATTTTAATTTTATTTATTTATGCGATTTTATATAGCGCGAACTTTACCCGAAGGTGTCAGAGCGCTTTACATAGGACCCAGTTTCAAACATAAGGACTGTCGGTAGAAAAAGAATTTGCAAATTGTTGACTTACATAAGAACCAGTTGAAAACATACGGATTGAGGATTACATGCGTTATAGAAAGATTTAAGATTACATACGTTATAAAGAGGTACAAACAGAAAAAATTGCAAATGTGCAAGAGATAGAATCACACAGGGAGGAGATACAACTGGATAAAATCTAGGCATATACTAGTGATATCTCTATCTACTTAGGGAGGGGATACACATGGATATACTCTAAGAGTCACATAGGAATGGTAGAAAGCACAGCGGACTCCTGCATAAACTAGTGATTAGAGTTATCTCTATATACATAGGGAAGGGGTAAGACTGGATATACTCTAAAAGTCACATAGGAAGGGCAGAGAGCAACGCGGACTACTACATATTCTAGTGATTAGAGCTATCTCTATATACATAGGGAAGGGATACACATGGATATATTCTAACAGACACATAGGCGACTAGTCGTGAGAGTTATCTCTATATACATAGGGAGGGGATACACATGGATATACTCTAAAAGTCACATAGGAGACTAGTCATTAGAGTTATCTCTATATACATAGGGAGGGATATGACTGGATATACTCTAAGGGTCACATAGGAATGGTAAAGAGTACAAAGGTCTACGCATATACTAGTGATTGGAGTTATCCCTATATACATAGGGAGGGGAAAAGAATGGATATACTCTAAAAGTCTACTGCATATACTAGTGATTAGAGTTATTTCAATAAATCACAGAGCAGAGTTCCAAAAGTGTGGATGCAGTCACAGCACAAAGGGAGGGTGGGAGGGATGCAAGGGTAAGGAGAGAAGGGAAAGCAGAAAAGGGAGAAAACATTTGAGGATCATCCACGGGGATAAGGGGTTGAAGGGCGACGGAATGGAAGGAGGGCTAGAGTCCAGAAAAAAACTGTCCGAAAACAGCAGCAAGGTGTCGGCCAGGACAGCACAAGAAGTCAAGAAGTCAAGGAGAGAAGGTGGGAGTCCAGGTGGAAGATGAAGCTGGAGGCCAGCCGCAGGCGCGTCGCCATATTGGAGAGCTTGCGGTCAGCCGGCTCGGTGGGGGTGAGCTTGCGCCAGGTGGTGAAGGCCATGTTGACGCTGTTGGTGCGATATGTTAGCGGGAGGCTCCGCTAGGAATCAGCGAGCAGCCAGCGACTCTACCTCCCGGGTTGTTGTCGTCGGGTGGGCATCTCACAATAAGGCACTGCAAATGTCCGGTAGATCGTAGATGCAGAGGTAGATGCAGGTGAGGGTCACCGCCAAGGATCCTTGAGGAGGGCTCACCCCCTCAGGTATGAGACACAGAGAGAGCTTGCGGGGTCGCATATGGGAGAGGCAGTAAGCGCTGGGGCCAGATGGTCAAGCAGAGGCGCCGACCGATAGTTGCATGTCACACCCGGCCGCCATTTTAAGGTCAGGCAGGCGTGGGAAGGCAGATTGTGATGGGGGCCGCCCCCGGTGTCTTGCTGCTACAGAGGCCCCTCGAGACTATCCTCAACTAGAGGCAGCCCCTGCGTCCCTCAAATTTCGCCCGTCAAGCGTACCTCCCACTGAGGGTTGAAGTCATCGGCGCTCTCATCAGGGCTCCGGCTGCCATTTTGCCCGCTGCCGTCCTCTCCTCGCGTCTCCTCGCAGATCCAGCCGCTTCAGCGGCACCAGGGGCGATCGGAGCAGCCCCGCAGGTGCCCTGCACCTTCCGCTTCCGAGGTGTGCCGAAAACAGCCCCCAGGCCACTGGGGAACCGCCAAACCAAGCTCCCGAGCAGCGCCGGAGCCGGGAGCCGAGACGGATCACGACCGCCCGGCTCCGGCTCCGCCCCCTAACCCCTAAGAACAGTGGGGTGGAAGCCTGCAGGGAGAGACAGCTTTAAAAAAATGCATTCTCATCAAGTGCTAAAATTAAAAAGAGTTTCCAAACAGCAAGCGGTCATAGAAGAATAGGAGGAGCCCATCAGGAAGGTAGTAAAAAGGCTATGCTTCACTAGAGGGACTAGATCAAGCTAGATAGCCTAAAACAAAGCGAGCAAACAGGAAGCATGCAAATGTGATTTATGAAAGGCAAAGCCAAGGGTAAGCGTTGGGTGGGATGTCTGTTCAACCAGATAGCTGTGCTGTCTGGTAGGCTTCGACCTAACACAGGCAGCTGCAGTGCAAAGGAACTATGAGAAAGAGATTGGGATATTGCAGAGAAGCAAGGAAAAGTTTGAGCTGATGAGCCTGGACAGGGTGGCATAATTCCTTCTAGCTAGGGTCTGCTTTGGTGAAAAGTGATGGAGCGCACAGACAGCTTGGCTGAAAGGGTAATGGATAAAGAACGTTTCAGCAGCACTAATGGGCGAAAGATAAACAGGCCGAGATAATTTACACAGGGTTTGATTATAAAAACAACTTTTAAAATAATGTTTTGAGATTAGAGACTGGTCTCTTGAAAGAATGTGTCTTCCATATGGTCCAAAGAATGTTTTTCTTCTTGCTTGAGCTAATCATACTAATTCATTATTGTATTGTTTTGTAAATGGATTTGCCCCACCACCTTCTTGGAGTCTAAATTTAGCTACAACAGAAAGCGCGTCTCATTATATTTGAGGGTATTGGACTGTTCACAGACAGAGTACGTCTGGTATAAAAATAGGACTAAAAAGAGAAAGGAACAGAGATGGTGAAAGACCTAAGCATGTAGTTTCAGAACACAAGCCTCACTCACCCGAAGGTGACGTGCTTCATCAGTGGGTGCCCTCCTCACAGCAGGACCACAATACCTGCTGTGGGTTCTTGACTGAGCAGGGCAACACCTTTCTCTTGATCGCCGCACAGCCCGTATATGGTTCTTCGAAACCTGCTTGCGTTATTGCTCATATTACACGACCGTGAGGGAAGCCTACAGGGGCGGCTCTAGGCTCATGGCGCACCTGGGCAGGGAGCGTAGGTAGGGGCCCCGGAAGAGGGGCGCAGGTCCGGAGGCCAGTGAAGAGGGGGGGGGTCAGGGTGTTTGGAAGTGGAACAGAGCAGGAGGCCGCCAAATCCCTGGCAGGGGCCGCACACAAATATGTATAGATCCTCAGAGGATTATTATATTAAGGATATATATTGGCATGGAGGCCCCTGGGGTTTGGTGGCCCTGTGCAAGTGCACAGCTTGCACATGCCTAAGGCCGCCCCTGAAGCCCAGAACCATTGTAAAGGATCCCTCTGCCCGACAGATGCCTAACAATGAATAAGACACAGCCTTGGGCCCCTGAAAAGTGTTGTAATCCTGCAAGATACAGGACTTCATTTTCAGGGATTGCAGGCATGATCGCCATGTACGTACCCTTGATTGCAGCGTGAGGACTTGAAATGAGGGGCATGGAGCAGCGTGTATCATCCTATTCCGAATGGCTGAAGGAACAGTGGGGAAAAGTCATATCTGCCACTCTGATCGATGCATCAGTCCTGGCCAGGTGTTGGAGGAAAAACATTTTTCATGTTTTTTCAATGTCCCTTCAGCTACAGGCTTCCATCACCGTGGTATTGTTAGTTTGTATGCTTCTTCAACACTACAGCTTTTGAAGACACAAGAATGTTAGTCACTAAAAGTCAGTCAATCACTAGAGAAACGGACACTAGTTACACCTTATGACCATTGGTATAAGGAATAAATCAGAGTAACCTCAATAAACTCTATGTATTGGTTGGAAAAAGGTGCGGTATATCTGGTTCATCCGCCCCACATTAGAGTTGTGGCAGTTATCATTGGATACTCCGAAATAGTAGTTTTGCCAGCCTCAACCCGAGGCGCCTCTGGTCTAGGGTGCAGCGTCCAGAGAAAAATGAATGAAAAAGTGTGAAAATAAATTGTACAAAAAAAGGAAAAAATAGTTAAAAATGGCAAACAACCCAATGGGTTTTTTATTATAGGTTGATTAACCACAGATTATTAAAAGTAAATAATACTCCTTTTTAGACCAAGTTACTGGATCTAGCAGTATAATTAGAAAAATACGTCGACATGTTTCAGCTCCTTGGGCCTGGACGGGTCTATGGAGCTTTCCTCAGGACAAACAAACATAAAAAATTCATACTCACACAATTTGTGTAGTATTTGTTTCTGATATGGTCACTTTTTTGGTTATATGGTTGAGAACTACTCCTTCACAATCTTATGCCAAGAAGTACTCTACTTCATCCGGGTTCCGCTTTTAAATTTAAAAGCCCAGAGCCGCGTGCATGTAAGGTTCCTGCCTTGTGCTGACTCTGCCCCATTGGGTTGTTTACCATTTTTAACTATTTTTTCCTTTTTTTGTACAATTTATTTTCACACTTTTTCATTCATTTTTCTCTGGACGCTGCACCCTAGACCAGAGGCGCCTCGGGTTGAGGCTGGCAAAACTACTATTTCGGAGTATCCAATGATAACTGCCACAACTCTAATGTGGGGCGGATGAACCAGATATACCGCACCTTTTTCCAACCAATACATAGAGTTTATTGAGGTTACTCTGATTTATTCCTTATACCAATGGTCATAAGGTGTAACTAGTGTCCGTTTCTCTAGTGATTAACTTACTACTTCCTGTGGGGAATGAAACGGAGATTTAGATCCCTTATCCCTCTTTTTGATTAACTACTAAAAGTCAGTCCTCTTTACTTCAATGCTGTAGTAGTCAAGAAAATACCTCACCCTTCAGCAGTTCCTCCCATGCCTCCAGGGCAAGGTAGGGTCTACCTGCACCCCCATCGCAGTGTTGTACTATCACAAAGAGGGCTTTGCTTAGATTTCATCATGCTTTGGAGGCATGTATCGATTCCATTTTGAGGGGATCAAGAGGTTCTCCTGATCACTTTCCTCTTGAACATCAATCGTGAAGGGAAGAGTTGGAAGAGAGGGTAAGCAGTTTCCATTATGTCCGTTTTGATGCACTCTGTTTTCCAACACGATGGTCTTTCTCATTCAGCTCCATTCCATAAGCCAACAGTAGACAATCGGGATGGTTATGGAGAACACGGGTTAGTGTGAAACCATTCCGAAGAACTACGGTTCATCTCTGTATGATCACTCTGGGCTTTATAAATGAAACATGTACGTTATTTTTCACAATGGCTGCAATGTGTGCCCGGCACTTGGAACTCCTACCCATCGTCACACACTAGATCCTGCATCTATTTTGGGAGCCCCTCTTCAAAAGGAAGTGGTGGCTGCTCAGCTTTCTTACTTGGCTACTGTAGGTGACAGTACAAGATCGGGAAACATCCTTTACAATGCAACTATAACAACGCACTACCATTGCAACAAAACTTTTACAACGCAGGATCCATTACAACGCATGCCATTACAACGCAGCTGCTATTACAACGCATGCCATTAGTATGGGTAAGTATGGGTAAGTATTTCATTTAATTTTAACCCCTACACCATCCAAAACTTACCCTACAATTACGCCCCCCTGGAGTTAGAATAGTAATTTTAACCCCTACACTATCCAACACGTACCCTAGTATTACGCCCTACTGGAGTTAGAATAGTAATTTTAACCCCTACACTATCCAACACTTATACTACTATTACATTCCCATTAATTAAAAAACCAAAAAACTTACCCATACTTACGTTGTAATGGCATGCGTTGTAATAGCAGCTACGTTGTAATGGCATGTGTTGTAATGGCATGCGTTGTAATGGATCCTGCGCTGTAAAAGTTTCATTGTAATGGTATGCATTGTGAAAGTATGCGTTGTAACATCATACATCCTACAAGATCATGAAACCATGCAAATGAGGGAGGAGCACTATATCTCACCTCTGCTTTTCTCTACACACCTGGCAGGCTGTAGCATTCTATGTGGCAAGTCTGGACGCTTTTTGGTTGTGGCTGGGCACAGGAGTGCTTCAGAAGAGATTGTTTTCTTTCAGAATGAGATTACTTTGACCCTCATTAATTAAAGCCCATCATTCCCAAAATATTCCGGCTTCTGTTGAGCATAGAACCCATCTTTTTTTCAGTAAAACAGATCAGTTGACAACATCACACCTTTCCATCCCTAAAGTTCTTGTGCAGAGGAGATCCCATCGTAATGGTTGATGGTTGTTGAAGTGAAGGGTAAGACGCAGGTGGAGTTTATGGGTTGCGGCCAGGTGTGTACAAGAAGCGGGCGCAGGTAACTTCAGACTGCCTTTACTTTAAACTCTGACCAGTTTCAGGTTCTAGGGACTGGGTGTGTGGACCCACCTGCTGCAAATTCAGTTCTGCTGAGGGGCAAGAGCCTCATTTAGGCAAGAGATGCAAAGTGTAATCCTCCAAAAAGCATTAGTAACCCAGTTTTCTTCATAAGAGTGATCTTCACAGGATGATTCTCTGCTGGATAAAATAACACTGCCGGTTCGCAGGCAGAAAACCCTCCGATAAAATTCCACTTTCGGATGAAATCATGTCAATACTGTATACTGGAGGAATATTCATCACTACCCTTATCTAAATCAGGCCCTCTGGATAGAAAGCTACTACAGCAGGCTAATAATGTAGGAAGCTACTGATGGAGCGAGATTTAGAAATATATTTATTTCAACTCGCAAAGTTACACTTCCATAATTAAATAATTGTACTAACAAGCATGGAGTGATTTTTATTAATCAACCTAGATTAAAATGCACTCATTACATAAGGGATTAATACATGTGCTCATATATGTGCTTATGTTGCATCTGCATGTACGTGAAAAATAATGAATTAACCTTGTGTATTGTTTTTGTCAGTATTAAATGCGGCTGTTTTATTAATGGCATGTGCTTATTTTTGTGTGCTCATGTTATGTCTTTTCGTCTTTATGTTGCACAATTCTGTTTGTTGCTTTATTTGCTTCAGCTAGGTAACATAGATTAATGGGTTAATAATTAGCAAAGGTGGGTGGGTAACAGAATGAATTCTAATTCTTGCATTAATTATTCTTTTGTGTTTGTTTGAATACTAGTTTTCCATGAGAGAGGCCTAAGGCCTGAGGCCTATTCGATAGAAATGGTGTTGTCAAGTCCTGTCCAGAGAGAGCAAAAGCCTTGTGTGGAAAGTTTTATCACGTTGGCATTCTTTTACAAGTTCATTTGAAAAATGTAAGCTCATGGAAGGACCAAGCTAAGCCAAGGTCGGAATTTTTTTTTCTCTTTGAGGAAGCTGCGTGACTTGTCAATAAGAGACAATGGACTTTTAGAAAGGTCGGAACTAGGCTTTGAAAAAGGAGATGACACCATGGGCTGACGTCTATCAGACAATGAAAGCTCTGGATGGCAGTGAAAAAGTATTCTTTTTAGTTAGATTAGCTGGGGAAAAAGGTATAAAAATTGCCCCCTTGGGCAGGAGGGAGCTTCTCGCTTTTCGAATCCTGTATGGCGTGCTGTGCTGAAGGACTTTTTGGAGCACGTAAGGATCAATAGGGTTATTGACTATTTCTTTAGGATAAGTGAGTTTTAGACAGGGAACTTAGGTGATGGAAACTGTTTATTTTACTTAAATCATGTTATTTGATTTTACTTTGAATTGACAGTCTAATGTGCTATTCCTTAGTAAAAGTTACAAAAATTGCTAATAAAGTGTTTCATAAAATGCATTTACATAAATAAAGCTAATAAAATAAGATTCTAAAACAACAAGCTGGCCTTGTTATTTAAGTCTTGTTACCATTAGTTGATCCATTTACCTTAGTGACTTAATTAATATGTTCTATGCGCAAACCATGGTGATGTATATAAATATGTAAATAATTTGTGAATAGGTTCTGATTAATTAGGTCACATGATTCAGTTGCCCAAAATCTGTCTAGTTGGTTAATGGGCCTTGTGAGTGATTTATGATTAATGGTGAGTATCTGGAGTTGGGTAGTGTTGCTGAGACAGAATTTCTATAGGGGCGCTGGATCAAATCTTTGGTAGCAGAGGATAGTTGCTATGGAACTGACATGTTACATGGTAATTACATAGGATCTATGACTAAAACATGTTAAGTTTGTCAAAGTTGTTAAATGTTGTCGAAAGGTTTTTTCCTGCAGTGTGAAAAATCCTAGTTATGCCGGCATATGAGTAGTGTGACAAGTGAAGTTGCACAGTGCATTTGTTCTGTTTCATTATAGTGGTATTGTCATATATCACTAGTGTTGTGGACGCACAGCACGAGTTTAGGGATTTTGAGGTGTGCTAGGTAGAATGTATAGTGAGGATTGTCTATGAAATCGTAGCTTTCGAGTATAGGGACTTGGAGCCTGTTTTAAAACTCATTGCGAAAATAGTATTAGAATTAATCTGAGCTTGTGTGAAGGGTAAGGTAACGTTGTTTATTTTACTGGCAAATGTGGATTTCTATGGTTGGTTAAAGTCCTACCAAGATTTCATGTATGTATGTTTAGGGAAACTTTCCGTTTGAAAGTGCGCAAATGATTTTGTAATTCCGTTCGAGTCAAACTTTGAATTGTTACTTAATGTACATTCAGAGGGAAACGAGTTTGTTATTACTGTTAGAAGGGTAGAGTAGTCATACTTTATCAACAATTGAATATTCTGTGATAATAGCGTCGTCTATTTCACGCAAAAGAATACTAGAATGATTGTAAAAGCTATCACTTTATTTTAGCGAAACAGACAAATGGTTTGTTTTTCTGTTGTTATTAATTGAAATTCATTGAAAAAAAATTCTTAAAATGGCGTTGTGAAAATATTTTGTGAAGGAGGGGTGAGCTCTAGGAGTGAGAGACGAGGAGCTGCAGCGGCAGTGTACGTCACAGGGTCCGCGCTGTGATTGGCTAACATACGTCACAGCTAGCGCGTTGATTGGCTCACGTGACTCTGACGAGCTGTTAGCTGATTGGCTCATTCTGAAAAGCGGCAATTCTATTGGTTAAGCAAGGTGGTGACGTAGCTTAACCTGATTGGCTTGTTGGTGAGTTTCGCGCACGGATTGGCTGGTTTTGCAGAACAACCAGGAAACATTTACGATCATTTTAAATTAAGCGGATTTGATTAAAATATGAGTTATTACTACAAAAAAGAAGAGAAAAGGCTTACATGGCTTCAGAAATTGAAAAATATATTTTCACCCGACAAGAAAATTGAAACGCGAGGTGGAAAATTACTTCATAAGTACAAAACACCTGCAGCCTATATGGAAGGTGAATATGGTTATCATACTTGCCTTTGGTTTGATAATTGGATGGATTATACCAAGGATGATGGTGTTTTAGCCTGGCCGGAAGACGGATCATTTAATATGAGGGTTTTGAAAAATTTGAGAGAAAAAATGATGGCTCTTGTGCCAAAGCCTAGACCTACACAATTTGAGGCTTTAGTTGAGTGGGAGGATGAGATGTTTGAACTTCAGCGAGAATCAACTAGAGGTGTGACAAGACGTTCAAAGTTAAACATTAATAGAGAAACTCATGAAGATAGAATGCGTCGATGGAGACAGGCAGACATGTGTGATGGTTTGTACCCAGTGAGAGTAATGGTTACTGAAATACCAAGTCAAAAGAATACCCAAAAGAAAAATAATATTGAAGAAAATGAATTAGAAGATCCAGTTTTAGATGAAATATATCTTACAAATAAGAAACAGAATCCTTTAAAACCAGCTTGTTTATGGTCTACCCCGATGGTTTCTACAGAAACCACTCCAAGTGCACCACCTCTTAATGAAGAATCACCCAGATTTTACCCGAATAATACGCAAACTCCTGAAAGAGTAGAAATAAGAACTAATTCTAGTACATATGGTGAAAGTAGACATTTTTCTGTAACTCCAGTTTCAAGAAATGAGACTTCAAGAAGTCAAATGGGAACTGGAAGAGATGAAGAAACTCCAAATGCTTCAGAATATTTACGATCAAAAGAAGAATTAATTCGACAGGTAACTAAAGGCATGGAAGCAGTGACAGATCCGGTAACAATTGGTCCTGTTCAACCTGTATTTGATCAGGGAGATATTAGACATCCAGGTTTGACTATTCCATTAAATGCAGAAATTCAGAAAGTGGCTGAAAAATTTTACTCAGAATTAACTGAAATACATCGAGAGAAAACAATGATGCCAGACTTAACTTTTAATCCAGGTTCATTATGCAGAACACCAATAGGTGCAGAATCTGATACTGAAACCCCAGAAAAGAGTGTTGAAAAATCAAATGTAACTTCCCCAAAACTTGATGTTGCTAGATTAAAAGCAGATTTGGAGGAATTAATCATTGGCACAATTGGACCTGATAATTTAAAGCATTATCAAGATGATGAATTGTTATTTATTTGCAAAAGTGTATAGTGGAAAACGAAAAATAAATATGAGCAGTTGGAAGAATTGGCTGTTGAATTAGGTATTGAGTTGAGTAAATAGAAGAATTTGGGAAACCACTACAGATTAGATTTCACTGAAAATGACATTGAGAATTTCAATTCAATGGGAAGAATTTGCATATAAGGGATTTGATTGTGTACATAAAAAGACTGGGAGATTTGAGCAAATGGAGAGTAAAATGGACAAAGCAAAGAGAGGAAGAAAGGAGAGAAAGGGGCATGGTGGCAAATCAGTATCCAATGAGAGAAATAGCAGGAGGTGGATATGTGCATGTTCCTTGGTTCCTTGGTCAAGACAAGACATTTTGTTGTTTACAAATGATTTTTCTCGGCTGAGAGAAAAGCGTGTAGAATGGTATCGACAGGTAGACAGATTCATAAAGGTTTCAAAAGTTCTGTGGATTGATCTTGATGGATTTTTTGACATTGTTGTCCCGTCAGATCTTTGGACAGAATGTAAAGTTTTTGTAAGTTGGCCAAAAGTAGAACCTGCTCGAGATGTTGCAACAGGTGCTCCATCATCAGAAGTTATAGGTCTGTATGATTAAGTAATTTACTGGTTGAAAAACAAGATTCCCCCAAAAGAAGTTGATTGGGTTAAAATTGACAGAACAAATCAGGAGCCAAAAGAGTCAGTACATTCATTTTATGAAAGATTACTGTTGGTTTTTAAACAGTACAGTGGCTATGTAAAATTAAGTGAAAAGGACATGAGCCACTTTATATACAGATTTGTGTATGGCTTAAGACCTGAGATTGGTGAGATGATCAGAAATGGGATTGTCGGCTGGCAAACACTCTAAGTTGACGATATTCTGAGAAAAGCTAAATATTGCAGTGACGAAATAGATGCAAGGCAGAAGAAGCTTAAGGAAAAGGGAATGTGGGCACAGGTGAAGGTGGCTGAGCAGCAAATTGCAAATTTGGAGAATAAAAATGTTAATGTTAATCAGAATCAGAATCAAGGCAAATTTAAAGGTAATAAACCAAAATTCAATGTTAATTTTGAAGAGCTGAAACAAAAGCAGCCTTGTTTTAATTGCGGTGAAATTGGACACTGGAAGTGCAAGTGTAAAAATCCGCCCAGAAGCGACAGGTAGTGAATCAGCAGAGTCAGATCCCACAGCCACCATTACCAAATTGTGTGAATGTGCAGAGATACAATTCGGAAGCAGGATTCTGCGGAGGTGATCAGGTAATCAGACCGCAAAGAGTGAATGTGCCAAATGTTTCTCAACAATTTTTGATGACAGAAAATGGAGGAAGTGATTCTGAGGATTACTTATGACGGTGCCTGAGAGAGGAGGAAGAGTGTGTGCTTGGAGCCACTCTTGAGGTTGACCAGTCTGGTCCATTTGTAAATGGTAAAGTGAATGATGTAGAAATCACTTTTCTTGTGGACACTGGTGCTACCCGTTCTACTGTTAGATCAGTGGAAATAGAAAACCTGCCTCTCTCTGGGGAATCAATCCAAGTAGTTGGTGTAGCCAATCAACAGATTAAAACAGATTTAACAGAGTCTGTAAAAATTGAAATTGGAAAATTCAAAGACAAACATCGATTTGTAGTTTGCAACAGCAGTCCTGTAAACTTGTTAGGAAGGGACATATTGTGCGAGATGAACTGCAAAATATATTGCTCACCGGAGGGTATTGAGCTTCAAACATTAGAGGAAGATGGGCTTTACAGATTAACAATGTTAATGGTTGAAGCAGAGGAAAGTAAATTGTTTCCTGCATTTGACAAAGATAATCTCCCAGAAGAATTAAAAAAGACAGTCAAAGCTGAAGTTTGGGATTTAACAGGAAATGAAATGGGTTTAATGAAAAATGTTGATCCAGTTAAAATTACAGTGAAACAGGGAATAGATTTTTCAAACATTCCTCAGTACAAAATGAAAGCAGAAACCATTGAAGGTGTCATTCCTGTAATTGAGAAATTCATTAAACAAGGTGTATTAAAAGAAATTGAAAGCAGTCCTTGTAATTCACCGATTATGGGGATCAAAAAGCCAAATGGAACATACAGGATAGTTCAAGACCTGAGAAAGGTTAATCAAATAGTTGTTCCATGTTGCCCAGTTGTTCCAAACCCAGCAGTGATTCTTTACCAGATTCCGCATGATGCAGAATGGTATACAGTCATTGATCTTTGCAATGCGTTCTTTACTGTTCCATTGCATCCAGATAGCCAGCAAATGTTTGCGTTCCGGTTCCAGAACCGTATATTAGCATGGCGTTGTATCCCTCAAGGGTATACAGAGAGTCCTTCCATCTTTAATCAGTTGTTAAAAAAGTCCTTGGAGAATCTAAATTTACCTGGAAAATCGACATTGGTTCAGTACATAGATGACCTACTTGTAGCAGCAAAAACACGAGATAGCTGTGTTACAGATACAATTACTCTTTTGAATCACCTGGCAGATGAGGGACATAAAGTGTCTCCTGTAAAATTACAGTTTTGCAAACAAGAAGTAAAATATCTTGGTCACAGGATTGCAAAAGGAATCAGACAAGTGACAATTCAGAGAATTAAAATGATTCAGGGAATGCAACCTCCAAAAACACAGAGACAGGTCAGAATGTTTCTAGGGATGGTTGGCTATTGTCGCCAATGGATTAGTGGATTTTCAGTAATTGCAAAACCACTGCAGAGATTAACAAAAGCAGACATAAAAGATCCAATTGTTCTGACAGAAATTGAGATGGAAGCTTTTGAAAAATTAAAAAGAAGCTTGTGTGAAGCACCTGCTCTAGGTATGCCAGATTACGAAAAAGATTTTGAGCTGTATTGCAGTGAAAGGGAAGGATGTGCATTATCAGTTCTTATTCAGAGACATGGAAAACTGAGAAAGCCAATAGCATACTTCTCAGCAGTTGTTGACCCTGTTGCAAAAGCATTACCAGGCTGCTTAAAAGCAGTAGCTGCAACAAGTGTGAGCCTTGAGCAAAGTGAGGGAATTATAATGGGGTTTCCTGTAAAAGTCTATGTACCCCATTCTGTTGAAATTCTTCTTACCAGAAGTAAAACACAGCATTTAACAAGTAACAGGCTTACTAAATATGAGAAAGTTATTCTGGGATCAGATAACGTTTCAATAGCAAGGTGTGTGAATTTAAATCCTTCCACATTATTGCCTGATGGTACTGTAACAGAAATCAGAAATGAAAATGACATCGATCATGAGTGCTTGGATGTTTTGGAATATTGCACTAAGCCTAGGCAGGACATTAAAGATGTTCCTCTGCCTGAGTCAGATTTTGTTTACTTTGTTGATGGTTCTTGTCTGAGAACAGATGAGGGCTTTCTGAGAGCAGCATATTCGGTATGCACAGTTGCTACAGTAGTAGAAGCATCATGTCTCGAAGGAATTCGTTCAGCTCAAGTAGTAGAATTAATTGCTTTGATTCGTGCTTATGAAAGAGCAAAAGACTCAAAAAAACCATAGATATGGAGTTGTCCATGATTATGGTCAGCTCTGGTCTCAAAGAGGTTATTTAACTTCTGCGGGAACTCCTATCAGGAATGCAAAATTGATCAAGAGATTGATTGATGGCATTCAGTTGCCAGAGAAAATTGCTGTCGTAAAATGTGCAGCTCATAAAAAAGGTGAAGATTATATCACCAAAGGAAATGCCTTTGCGGATGAAATCGCGAAATACTGTGCGAGAAACAATTTTGCAATCAATCGGGAAAAAGATAATGAACATGTTTCGAGCTCACTTATGCTCACATCTGTAGTTGAGACATGGCAAGGAGTAAAAGATTTGCAAGATGAGGCAAGTGATGAGGAGAAAGACTCATGGTTAAAAGCAGATTGCAGACAGCGAGAGGAGGATGGAATTTGGCTTTACAAAGATGGCAGACCAGTTCTACCAAATAGCATGATTGCTGACATGGCCAGGATGTACCATGGTCAAGGACATATTGGAAGAGATTCCATGATTAGGCTTTTCAGACAAACATGGTTTAACCCAAAATTCAGAACAATAGCAGAGTCTTTTTGCCAGAGATGCTTAATCTGTCAACAAATGAACCCTAACAGAAAAACAGTTGTGTGCATGGGAACCATAGGACGGGAGGGTGGTCCTTTTACCAGGTTACAAATGGATTTCATTGACATGCCACCCCATAACAAGCTACGTTATGTCCTCATGATAGTTTGTTTTCAAGATGGGTTGAAGCGTTCCCTACACGTCACAATGATTCAGTTACTGTTGCAAAATTACTTTTAAGGGAGATCATACCAAGGTACGGTTTTCCGGTGACTGTGGAAAGTGATTGTGGAACACATTTTGAAAACAGATTGTTACAATTGGTTTGTGAAGCATTGAATATAGAACAGAAATTACACTGTGCCTATAGACCAGAAGCATCAGGTGTTGTTGAGCAAATAAATGGAACGATTAAGAACAGGATTGGCAAAATGTGTCTAGCTATGCAGTTATGCATCAGAAGAGACAATACGCTGTTTGACAATTACTTTGTGGGTGCCAGTCAATGTGAAGACACTTACCAGATCATGGGGGGTTGGGGATTCAAAGGTGGCAAGGATCCAATGTTTCCTGGAATTTATTTTGTATGTGGGGACAAAGCCTATTACAATCTCCCAGACCACTGGTATGGGACTTGCTTTATTGGATTAATTTTTCCAAAAAAATTTCATGTTGACAGAAATGCAGAGGGTTCATTTGAGATTAACAGTCATCTGAGCAGATTTAAAAGAGAAAGTTTCTCAGAAATTTTGGGAGACATCTTTGAAGCAGTAATACCTTTAGTAGGTATAACCCTTAATGCAGTAAAAATCAGAAAATTGTCCACAATTGTTGACAGATTGTCAACTGATACAGCCAGTGGTTTCCAATTAGTAGATACAGAGCTTATTGCTATACGATCCATGGTAATGCAGAATCGTCTTGCGTTAGACATCCTGCTAGCAAAAGAGGGAGGAGTTTGTGGCATTGTACATGTCCAACACTGCTGCACCTACATTCCAGATAAGAGTCAGAGTATTGAGATGTACATCAAAAACATTTCAGAGATTCATTCAGAGATTGTACCTTTAGAAGAGGAAGATTTTTCAGAACGTTTGTCCAAAAGAATTTCAGCAATCAAAACCTGGTTTCAAGAGATAGGTAGTTCAATTTTTGGCAAAATACTGACACCGTTATTAGTTATAGTCTTTGTGATACTTTTGTTGAAGATCAGTTGCATGTTACAAAAGAGAAAGAAGTACCTAAGGGAGAAGAAGAGAATCTTTAAGCTCAGAAATTAGCAGGAGAGAGAAATAGAACTGGAAGAGTTTCGTAGAACTCAATATGAGAGTTGCAGGCAAACAGCTGAGACAAGACTTTAGAAATACTAACACAGTGAGAATCAAAACATGTTCTGAAATGAAATTTTGCTAAATTTTGGGTGTGGTTTGGTGATTTTGAAATCACCAGATGAGGGGGTTGATGGAGCGAGATTTAGAAATATATTTATTTCAACTCACAAAGTTAAACTTCCATAATTAAATAATTGTACTAACAAGCATGGAGTGATTTTTATTAGTCAACCTAGATTAAAATGCACTCATTACATAAGGGATTAATACATGTGCTCATATGTGTGCTTTATGTTGCATCTGCATGTACGTGAAAAATAATGAATTAACCTTGTCTATTGTTTTTGTCAGTATTAAATGTGGCTGTTTTATTAATGGCATGTGCTTATTTTTGTGTGCTCATGCTATGTCTTTTCGTCTTTTTGTTGCACAATTCTGTTTGTTGCTTTATTTGCTTCAGCTAGGTAACATAGATTAATGGGTTAATAATTAGCAAAGGTGGGTGGGTAACAGAATGAATTCTAATTCTTGCATTAATTATTCTTTTGTGTTTGTTTGAATACTAGTTCTCCATGAGAGAGGCCTAAGGCCTGAGGCCTATTCGATAGAAATGGTGTTGTCAAGTCCTGTCCAGAGAGAGCAAAAGCCTTGTGTGGAAAGTTTTATCACGTTGGCATTCTTTTACAAGTTCATTTGAAAAATGTAAGCTCATGGAAGGACCAAGCTAAGCCAAGGTCGGAAACCGGCAGAGATTGCCAAGCTAAGGAAGTCACGGACTGTCATTTACAAAAATGTTTCTCTATCATGAAGCTGCGTGACTTGTGAATAAGAGACAATGGACTTTTAGAAAGGTCGGAACTAGGCTTTGAAAAAGGAGATGACACCATGGGATGACGTCTATCAGACAATGAAAGCTCTGGATGGCAGTGAAAAAGTATTCTTTTTAGTTAGATTAGCTAGGGAAAAAGGTATAAAAATTGCCCCCTTGGGCAGGAGGGCGCTTCTCGCTTTCCGAATCCTGTATGGCGTGCTGTGCTGAAGGACTTTTTGGAGCACGTAAGGATCAATAGGGTTATTGACTATTTCTTTAGGATAAGTGAGTTTTAGACAGGGAACTTAGGTGATGGAAACTGTTTATTTTACTTAAATCATGTTATTTGATTTTACTTTGAATTGACCGTCTAATGTGCTATTCCTTATTAAAAGTTACAAAAATTGCTAATAAAGAGTTTCATAAAATGCATTTACATAAATAAAGCTAATAAAATAAGATTCTAAAACAACAAGCTGGCCTTGTTATTTAAGTCTTGTTACCATTAGTTGATCCATTTACCTTAGTGACTTAATTAATATGTTCTATGCGCAAACCATGGTGATGTATATAAATATGTAAATAATTTGTGAATAGGTTCTGATTAATTAGGTCACATGATTCAGTTGCCCAAAATCTGTCTCGTTGGTTAATGGGCCTTGTGAGTGATTTATGATTAATGGTGAGTATCTGGTGTTGGGTAGTGTTGCTGAGACAGAATTTCTATAGGGGCGCTGGATCACTACAAACAGGGCAAATGGAATTATTTGGTATGGAAGGGCCAAATTATGCGGCAAAATATGCGGCAGGGTTGTCTACATTTTGCAGCAAGAACAGACAAATTATGCACCATAATGAGGCACATTTTGAGCAACTTTACTTCATTATCTTGTCATTATTCGATGTTAACACTGTACAGGCAAAGATTTAAATTCAAACATCTCATCTTTTTTTTCATTTAGTAACTGAAAGTTCAATCATTAACCTTTGCAAAGAGTCTGCTGTGGCACAGCAACGAGTGGCAGCGTTTAAGTAACTTTTGATCATAATGAGCTAGCAGCAACTTTTTGTTTGGTGAAATCTGCTAATTTTGCAGCAGATAATGAATTATGTGGAAATTCCTAACTATGGTTCAAAAGTGCATACATGTGACTAAATGCATCCCTGTATGAGGCACTCCTTAATCAACGAATTGTTCTTCGACGCGAGGATTAGGATCCACCCAATGCCTTGTTACTTTATGGTCAGTACAACCCCAACCAGTACTTAATTTGAGCCGGTGTTTGTGGGTGAGGGACACCGTTCCGTATGTTTCGGGACCAGCACTTAGTTTTCCTCATCAGACTTTGACTGTGAGCACGAGCGAAAAACACAAAAGGAGGCAAGGAAAGACTGAAAAAACTGGATTAGGATTAGGATCCTCGCGTCGAAGAACAAGCAAAGGAATCCACAGTAACACGAGCGCCATGCCGATCACAGCTGAAAGTATGATTCCCTCCTTGACAAAGGGTATTTCACCCGAAATGCATTGGAGTTGGTATTAATTCGTTGATTAATGAGATATTTATCATTACATCGTTGGATATGTTGAACTTTACAAATGAAAGTAATTATTTCATATAAACTTTGAAAACATGAATCGATCTTCAGTGGAGTCATTGTTTCATTGAACCTTAAGGAGTGCCTCAAACAGGGATGCATTCAGTCACATGTATGCCACCTGTGAGAGCAACCTATCTCAACTAAGTTTACAACTAAAATATTATTTAATTGGATCGCTGTGCATCTTCCATTTCATTTTTTCTATAGAAATTCCTAACTATGCAGAAAAAATGAGCCCCAGAATCGCTTTATTTTAGTAGCTCTTACTATAAAGTAATAGACACATGTAATAGAGTAAGGTAGTGAACTCCGAAGGGAAGTAATGGTGCCGGGTTGTAGATTTGCATTTCAGCTGTGTATTTACAGCCAAATATTAGCATAAATGCTGCACATTTAAAGAATACTTGATTTTTGATTTATTTTTCAGATCATTAGTAACTGTCTGTGTCATATGCCATATCTACCTCACACATCTTCACCTTTGCTAAGAGACTGTGTAACACCTCTAGAGCTTTGACGCATAGGACTGAGGTTTAGAGTGGTTTGAGGAGTGCTAAAGCCACTCCATTTTATTATAATTATGAAAACTACTCCCCCACACAGACTCTAAGCAGTGGTGGAAAGGAAGCTACAGGCAGCCCTGGAAAATGTGTGCATATCAGCACCCTGGTACACGGAGTAAGTGCAGGCTAATTTACTTGCATGTCGCAAGAAAGTCGGGTGTGTCCCTTCAGAGGTGTTTGCTCGACTGGATAACTTTTGATCCCTCTTTCTATCCACCCCTAAAAGCAGCCACGCTGTTCTCGGCTACTAGGAATTTTCCCTGCTTACCTCATGGTCAGTACAACCCCAACCAGTACTTAATTTGAGCCGGTGTTTGTGGGCGAGGGACACCGTTCCTTATGTTTCGGGACCAGCACTTAGTTTTCCTCATCAGACTTTGACTGAGAGCAAGAGAGAAAAACACAAAAGGAGTCAAGGAAAGACTGAAAAAACTGTAACAAAGAATTAAAGCAGGGATTAAAAAGAACCTGCAAGAGTGAGATAAAGAGGGAGCGAGTGTCTTGTAGTGATCGAAAAAGGCATTGGGTGGAATCCACAATACACAGAGTTGTTATTAGCCAAACCCAAAATTGGACACCACCAGCTGGGGCAGAGTCTGGCTGGGATAGAAAGCAGATCCGGGAGCCAAAATGAAAGTGGCCCACATTAGTGAATTAGAAACCTAATAATGTTGCAAATTGGTGCAGTTTTTACTAATAAAAACTCACTATGTGATTTGCAAGGTCGTGTAATTGTAATTGCATTCATATAGTGCCTAAATACCCCTGATGAGGAATTGAATCGCTTTTGGCGAGTATGAGAAGACGTCGGAGGGGGGGCGTGGCTTGCGCGCCGCTTCAGTATGGCGTGTTGCGCTTGAGCTCCGGGGTGAGTTGGTCCCGTCGAGCGTTTTTCTCCGTCTATCACTGCCCTTCTTGACGGAAAAAGCAACCCTCATCAGCGGACCATGTGGGGATCGGCATGACACTCTTTTCCTGCTGCTTTGACCTCCGGCTGAATGATTTCTGCCTCTCGCCTCACAGGCGCTCGCATTCCTCACGAGCGGCAGCCATTTTCCCGCTCATGACGTTCCTGGCATTTTACTTCAAAGGAGCCGCCGCGGATACAATTTCGCTGTGTTGCTTGTCTGCCTGATGCATTTCGTCCACAACGCCCACTACTGGTAACATTTTGCCTTCTTTACGTTACTTTCTTGCTGCTTGGTTGGGTTTCAGCTGTTTTCAAGCTATTTTTCTCTCAGTCCGTTTTTCATAGATGTGTTGACATTTTTGGTTACGAACTCATTACGGTGCCCCCCTGCTCTGCTCATTCTTTCACCGCTAGAATATCATAGCGCACTTTGAGCTTGTTTTTATATTTTTAATATTTGTGGGTTACTCTGCGCAACTTTTGTGGTTTTTCTCTTCCTCAAGTGGTATTCTTACAGATTACTACATCACCACTGCCACTATGAATCGGTCTTCGACCAACAAAGACTCTAAGGATGTTGCAACGTCGTTGAAAAGGCTTAAGTCGGTCTCTCCGACGCCCGAGTCGCCTCAGCCAGACACTGCTTCCACATTGGACGCAATATTATCACGCCTTAATGAAGTACATGATATTGCGCAGTCAACGAAAACTAACACAGACTTGTTACAAGTGGAAGTGTCTGCTATCAGGAATGACTTTAAGGCTCTTTCTCTTCGTGTATCAGAGACAGAATCACGAATCAGTTCTGCTGAGGATGGCATGCACAAGCAATCCAGATCCCTCAACCACTTGGAACGCTCAATGGCGGCATTGCGCAGAGACCTCACTGAGCAGGAGGACCGTAACCGTAGATCTAATCTGCGTATTTTTGGTCTACCGGAAGATTCAGAGAAATCATCTTCCTCTATGATAGATTTTTTATCTCATTGTATTCCGGATACTCTCCAAATATCATTCCATAGAGATTTTGAGATAGAAAGAGCACACCGTGTTCCAACGTTTCGACCTAAGGCAGCAACCCAGCCAAGAGCAATAATTTTTAAGCCTTTGCGACATCAGCACACTGAACTGATTCTCTCTCATATGAGGAAAGTTAAGCAAGTCAGTTGGGATGGTCATCGCATCTCTATTTCACAGGACTTTGCCAGAGACACAGTCATAAGAAGGAAGGGATTCCTGAACCTTCGAAAACGCCTCACGGAAATGGGCATTCCTTTTTCGTTTTCTGGTCCTTCCAAATTTCGCATTACACACAAAGGCCGTTCTAGAATCTTCGATGAACCGGCGGATTTGGCGACATTCCTGGACAACCAGTTGGAGATTGAGATGGAAATCCAAAGAGCAACTTCGCAGCCTCCTGGGGCCTCAGGAACTTGAACTGTTTTCTTCTTTTTCTCTGCATGATCTTTTTATGGCTAGCTGCCTCCTCTCTTGTTACAGCTAATTTACTTCTCGGACTTTCCTGTTACCATTGTTCGTCCTAACGTTGCCCTTCCTTCGTCCATGTTAATATCGTTTTTCTCATTCTTCCTTATATTCAATCTATCTATATGTTTATGATGTTTATCCTACATCAACACTTTTTCTTATCCTTCCACTGTTTCTCTTCTTACTTCCTTTCTGTCGTCTTCTTTTCAATTCCTCCTGATTATTTCTTCAACATTGTCATTCCTCTTTTATTCAGTGTCTTTTTCGTTTTTTTTGTCCAAGGTCTCTTACCTCTCTGTTTTCTTATTTCTGGATTTAGCTTCATGTTCTTCTCCATATTGTCATATTTTCTTTTCACTTATGATGTTATGGTTTTAAATATGTAATTTACCTGCCTTACATTTATCTACTGTTTAAGATTTTTCGTATTTAAATAACGTATTCTTACTTATTTCACTAGCATTTTGTACTCACATATATTTCCTGTTCGGATGTTCTTATATTATAGGTGCTGTTCAATTCTCTTCTTTATTTGCTCTCCTATTTACTATACTCGTTCTCTTCCTTCTTCTCTATCCCTCTGTTTTATCTACAATTTTCTTTTTCTATTCGCACACGCTCCTCTTTTTCTTACTTCTGTTAGTTAACTTCATAGTCTAATCAATTGTTGATATACGTTATTCTTTAACTTTGTTGCATCCTTTTACAATAGGTATTGTATTCTTTTAATGCTATATGCTGATTAGTTTTTTCGCACATACTTACACTGTTATTAGTTTTGGTACTATTGTTGCTTAGTATAGATATTATTCTCAATAGATATTGTTAATCCATCCTGCATTGATGTACTCTCTTCTTTATCAAGTTTAGGAATTGCATTATAATAATGTTTTCCGGTGTTATTTGCTTCTTGCTTTTCCTTTATCACTCGTTGTATTTTAATATTGGGCTAATCTTTTTTTTTTACCCACTTTTGCTCCTAATACGGGTCCCGTACTCGCCTCTTCCACGTTCTCCCTTGCATGTTATGGGTCTTTTTTAGACCTCCCCTCCTGCCTCTTCTCTCTCTCCTTTCTATTCTATTTTCCTCTCTTCTTTTCTTTTTCTTCTCATGGTTCTCCCACATGGATGCTCCCACAGATTTTCTTTTGATTCAAAGTTGGTCCCTTATTTTTTTTCACAGTCGTTCTTTCTCTGTTATCAGTGGTGTCTTCTTTTGATCCCTCCATTTTTGAATGCCAGGTTTAAATGTGTTATCCCTTAATGTTAAGGGTCTGAATCACCCGGTCAAAAGGTCTAAAATCTTGGATTACTGTAAGTCCCTCTCTACAGATTTAGTTCTTTTTCAAGAATCCAAGATCACTAGCAGAGAAGCGCTGTTTTTAAAGAAAGAATGGGTGTTGGATGTTTCATGTTCTGATGCCTCTGGCAAACGGAATGGAGTTGTTACGTTAATCTCAAGGAATTCTGGTCTATCAATTCTCTCTTCTGAGCATGATTCTGACGGTCGTTGGCTCTTGTCTAAACTGTCGGATGGACAGCATGACTTATATGTTATGAATATTTACGCTCCGAATGTTGACGATCCAGCGTTTTGGAAGTCCATTACTAAAATTTTGCAAGATACCCCACATGCTGGAAATCTCATTGTTGGTGGCGATTTTAATTTACCAATGGACCCTCTTTTAGACAGGAATTCTGCATTCCAATTTCGTCCTCCTAAAGCACACAAACATATGCTTAACATGTGTTCCCTTTCCCATCTTCACGATATCTGGCGTCTTCACAATCCCACTGGTAGTGATTTCTCTTTCTTTTCCTCGCCGCATTCCTCCTTTTCTCGTATTGATTATCTCCTAGTTCATTCTTCTCTTGTCTCCTCTTCTTCTTCTCCGCTTATACACCCCATTGTCATCTCTGATCATGCCGCGGTCACTTTTACGCTATCTTCCTTTACTCCTAAACCACGTAGTCGTTCATGGCGTTTAAATACTGAAGTGTTACATGACTCCTCTCAAGTTGCGGAATTTTCTACGGATATAGATGCTTTTTTCCGTGAGAACGAAGACTCTGTTTCTTCCCCAATAACTCTTTGGGATTCTTTTAAATGTACTTTTAGGGGTCAAGTCATTAAATGTATGTCCAAACGTAATTCGGCTATTAAAAAAGAGCTTACTGACTTATCATCTAAAATCAAAACTCTAGAAGCTTCCTTTCGACACACCAAAGATCCGATTAGTCTACAGCAAATTAAGCTCCTAAAATACAAATATAATACAATTGTTACTAAAAGGGCTCATATTGGTGTCCAAGCACAAAAGTCCAAGAAGTTACTTTTAAAGAACCGGGCTGGGAAACTTTTGGCTGCTACCCTAAAATTTCAAGATTTCTCTTTTAAGTCCTCGCAAATTTCTTCCATTACAGACCACAAAGGCTCTAAAAAGTTTCAGACGGAGGAGATTCTTGAAGTTTTTCGTGATTTTTATAACAAACTATATACCCCATCTAACCAATCCTCTTTTGATAAGTGTCAAGATTTTTTAAAATCGATTCCGATTCAGTCAGTCTCTGAGGAAGATCGCTCCATTCTGAACGAATCTATTTCTCCAGAGGAAATTATCGCTGCGATCAAGGCCACCCGGTCTGGGAAAGCCCCTGGCCCGGATGGGTATCCAATATTATTCTATAAAACCTTTCTTCCGTTGCTAGTCCCTAGGTTACAATCTGTCTTTAATTCTTTTGTTCAGGAAGGCTCTGTTTCTGGTACGGCTGCTGAAGCCACCATAGTTGTGATCCCGAAAGACGGGAAGGACCACTCAGATCCTAAAAACTTTCGGCCTATTTCGCTTCTAAACATGGAAGCAAAGATTTTTGCTAAAATCCTGGCTAAGCGTTTAGAATCCTTTATTCCCCACCTTGTACATCCCTCCCAAACTGGTTTTGTTAAGGGTCGTCTGGCGAGGGACAATATCCGCACCTTCTGTCATATTATCGGTGCTGCCAAACGGTCCCAGCTTCCGGCCGCTGCCTTGGCCCTTGATGCAGAAAAGGCCTTCGATAAGGTCTCGTGGCCATTCCTTCGAGCTGTCCTATGTGCACATAACCTTGGAGATTCTTTCATTAATATGGTCATGTCTTTATATTCCCAACCCAAAGCTAACATTAGAGTCAATGGTGCTACGTCTTCATTTTTTAATCTTTGCCAGGGCACAAGACAGGGCTGTCCCCTATCCCCACTCTTATTCTTATTGTCTATTGATCCTCTTCTTCGGCTGATTGATCTACATCCTAATATTAAAGGGTTTTCTTTTGGTTCTCACTGTCTTAAAACTGCCGCATACGCTGACGATGTTCTTATTTTTTCAGATGATATCGCCTTGGCCATCCCTGCTATTTCGGACACCATCTCCTTGTTTTCAACGGTATCGGGGTATACTTTAAATAAAGATAAGACGGAGTTGTTCCCTCTAAATGCCTATTGCTTTCCTGCGCATATGGGCTTGGCTGGTTTTAAATGGCAATCTACGCATCTCAAATATCTGGGTATTTATTTCTGTTCTACTCTGCATGACACCGTTACATATAATGAATCGCAGACTATTGCCAAAGTACATTGTCTTCTGGATACATGGTCTCCAAAACATATTTCATGGTGGGGTCGTTTACAAACCCTTAAAATGATGATCACGCCGATTATTAATTTAGTCTCATCCATGTTACCGCTTAAACTGTCTGCCTCCTTCTTTCGAGAAATTGATGCTCTCACTTCTAAGTTTTTATGGAATGGTAAACGAGCTCGATTAGCATATAAATATTTACGTCGACCTTGTGATATGGGTGGTTGTAACTTTCCGGACTGGGAGAAATACCAAACTGCTTTCTTGGCATCTCAAGGTGCTTTTTGGTTCTCTCCTCCAACTTGTCATACCCCCTCTTGGATTCTCATAGAACAAGAATTGGCATCACCTTTACCACTTGCCTCTTTTTGTACTACATCCACTTTGCATATTCTGTTTTCCCGCTCTATCATTATTGATACAATTACTGCGATTAAGAAATTAGATAGGAAAATGGCAACTCCTTTGCATAACACTAGGTGGTCTTCTATCTGGAGGAACTCCAAAATCAAGATTAATATTTCTCCAGCCCTCATGTCTTACTGGGCTGCTAAGGGAATCTCTCTTGTCCAACACTTATATAGTGATTCTGGAGATCCATTACCTTTCTCTACCTTGGCACATGTACACTCCTTAACGAATTTTGATTTCTATACCTTTCTTAAAATCAAGGTTGCTGTTTCTAAAACTCGTCTTCACTCCTCCTCCTCCACCATCTCGCTTTTCCACATTTGGCTCAAAGCTGGTCATGTTGCTTCCAAAATGTATAAGTTTTTATCTTCCACTTCGCTTCCTGATCAAACGGTGGCACAACAAAAATGGTCGCGCCATTTTGATCATAACATCACAGATCATATTTCATCCGAAGCTTGGCAATCCATTGGTAAATTGGCTCTTCGTAATAAAATAGCTCCTTCCCTAATGCAATCTAAATTTTTCTCGATCAATCTCCTCCATTGGACGCCTGCGCGTCTTCATTCGCTCCATCTTAAAGATGACGACCTCTGCTGGAGTTGCGGCTTGGTGGCTGGGGATTTTCCACATATGTTTTATCATTGCTCCTTACTTAAACCTTTCTGGGACCTTATCCAGCAACATTTATCCCTTATTTTTAATATTGAACTCCAGCTTTCCTTTCCTTTCGTCTTACTAGGCCCCTTGGCTGCTCCTACTCCTCTTCCTTTAGACCCGTTAGACCTACAATTGTTAGATCTTCTCTTAACTATAGCGGTTAAAATCATTCTTATGGAATGGAAATCCTTTTCGTCTGTCTCTTATCATACGTGGTGGGCGTGGGTATCCTTCTTACGCAGTGCCCACACCTCAGTAGATCTAGCTCACCTGTCGCCTTCCATCTCTATAGGAGTTTGGAGAGCCCTGGATGATTATATGGAACTCTCCTCGAAAGGGCTCATACCTCAATTCCCTGTTGACTCGTCTGTCTAATTGTTGTTTGTTCTTTGTGTTACATTGGGTCGCTCATGTGGGATTCCTTCTTTTTTCTCTTCTTCCACCTTTCCTGTCTTCTTGTCCCGTTCTTTCTTTTTGCTGTGTTTTTCTCTCTTCTTTCCTTTTTTCTTTCTTTTCTTCTACTTCCTCCCTTGTTCCCATCCTCAATTTAGAGAGTGATACGTTTTGCTTTTGATTACTGACAGCCTATATTGGTTCATATTCTCAACTTCGCATTGATTGTCTTTTTCAATTTTATTTACATCTATTCTACTTACTTCTTGAGTAATGTATAAGCTTATCTTTTTTGCTTTTGTCAGATTGTATCACCTCTATTGTACTTGATTTTTACTATTTGGATCATTATCTCTCTCAATAAAATCTTCTTGAAATCAAAAAAAAAAAGAAGACGTCGGAGACTTTAGATTGCTGCAGACAATTTTATTTTAATATAAGGAAAATCAACAGTAGAAACCGGCCCAGCAGACAAAGAGGGGCCCACAAGCAGCCACAAAAATGGCACACACACTGACCAGTCAGACCAGCCCATCTGGCACTACCTGGTTACCTAATAGACCAGTTCGGCCCTGAGCAAACATGTGGTCTCAGGCACATTCTTTTACAAATTAAGCACAGCCCTAACTTCTACAGTGTTTATTTTTCCATCCCCCAGAATGCTTCAAGAGAGATTTTTAACATCCGTGTGCCAGCGACTCATTGCCAGCACAAGCCGTCGCTGTGATTTACTTTATTGTGTATCCGCAGCTTGAAAGTAACTAATTACACAGCGCCTCGCAATCCTTCTGAAGCGAGAGGCGCGTGTCCCTGGCGCTCCTGCAAGCTGCCTGCCCCTAATGGAGAAAGTCATAATTATGTATTTAGAGAAGTCGTTTTTAGAGAAGTGGGAACGTCTGTTTTCAAACTTTGCTTTTTTGGTTGCCTTGCTCAATTTGTATTGGTTTCTTACCCTTCTTGAGTCCTGTCCGTACATACTGTACGCTTTAAACTTATTTTTTCTCATTTGAATTTCAATCGCTTCAATTATTTAAATAATTGGGTATTTCATATTGCTGCTTTTCAAATCTGAATGTAGTAAAATCAAAGCTGCATTTATTCATAATTGACTACTTATTGTATAAGCCTCTAGTTTTCATGCCAGGCACGTTTGTCATAATTACATACGGATTTATTTGCACCTTCAGTCACAGAAGGTAGCCGTGTGCCGCCAGAACCTCTAACTACATTTCATGTATTTAAACTCCTACCAGTTATTGTTTCAGATCTGCATACCAATCAATTCCTATAAAATTAAAGGCAACATTTGATATTGCGTAATTCACTGATCGAGGGTGGTGGATTCAAAGAACTGTCTGGAATTATCACGCTTTTTCTTTCTCTGTCATAATGCATTGAAGGACAGATTTATCAAAGTGTTGCAGGGCCGGACTGGGAACCGAAACCGGCCCTGGCAAAGTGCTCGGCCGGCCCCCTCTTCCCCCCAGGGGGTTGGGGGGTGCGACCGCGCTCTTTGCTAGGGCCGGTTTTCGTTTGTATGCTGCAAGAAACGACCCTGTAACAAAACCGGCCCCCTGGTGCCCAAAACCGGCCCCCACCCTCGCAGCCGACCGGGGGATTGCCCGGTGCCTGCAACGGCCAGTCCGGGCCTGAAGTGTTGGTTTGCCCTTGTGTTACGCAAGGGCAACAGTAAAGTCAGATTAACCCTTTCGATGCTTGTGACGGAACCGTTCCGTCATCAGTCACGGTTGAGCTGTGCTGATGACGGAACGGTTCCGTCACGACCGCGCCCTGTTCTGGAATGTCCAGCACAGGGGCGGAATCGGCGCCGCACGGAAGCGGTTAACCGAGCCTGGCAAGGCCACCTTGCATGGCCCAGCAGTTCTTGGCAGATCTGAAGTAACACAAAGCAGCACAAGTTGCTCCGCCTGTACTCTGCGTCACGGAAGCGTTCCATAGGTGGAACGTGGGTGTTCCCATGCATCCATCCAATGATTTTGGCGCATGCCCAGGTTTACCATGAGTGGTAGACCTGGGAACGCGGCAAAAATCTACGCCTTCCCATGGGAGGCGTAACAAGGAGACATATCTTTATTTCTCCTTGTTTTTTCTTATTTCTATGCGTGCTGTATTCTGCAACAAACATAGAAAGAGGAAAAACCTCAAAGGATTGTTTTGGTGCAAGAAGGTGTTCCTTCTCCACAAGAGCGATCTTGTCTGCCGCACAGGGTCTCTTGCACCATGACGCGAGGGCGCATGCATAGGTTTCTAGGTGGCCAAAAATGCGCCCGCACAAGGAGAGGACAGGAATGCGCAATTTGCTGTTAAATATGGCACATTCCTGCCCTCTTATTTTCATGCAGCTTATCAAGGTCTCTTGCTGTGTTGCATGAAATATTGATAAATCTGCCTTCAATAAAATGAATTTCCTTTTAGTGTCTCCCTCTCTAGGTCTGTTTCCCCAGGGCGGACTGGGTCTGTCAATCAGATATTCATGTAATAGTCTTTGTAAATGAATCTGAAGGAATTCACAACATATGAGTGCCCGGACACCCTATCAGGTGATTGTGCTCTTTACATATACCTATAACATGTTACTCTCTCTCACACTCATTTACAGTGATGCAGACTTGTGCGGTAATCTGATTATCGCATATTTCTACCATTCGCAAGAATTCTAATTAGTGACACAATGTTCCACAATACCACCAATAAAAGACTGGTGATAAAGGAGTGCAAATAAATTTAGTAAGACGTTTAGTACCACTGGTGCGGTGTTTGCTGCCACTATTTTTTTACAACGTGGACTTTAAATAGTGCACTTCCCACAAACAAACATCTTAACAACTGCCTGAGGGAGCTAATCTGTGAGTGATTTTGGTGAAATGAGGCAGATGCGGACATGTTTGTGTAATGAGCCACAGACTGACCAATGAATACAGGGCACTATTCTAGCAAAGGCCGACTCTGAGCGCACCACCATTGTATAAATCTGAGGCCACTAGTCTCACATATTTGGTGTGATTATATAATTTCATGTAATTTAATTTAGCGACTTCACTAATTGCAGAAAGGGAAGTTACGAGTAGTAAATGCTGTTTGTGAATACCAAAAGTTGTAAGGTTAGGCTTTCGTCTCACTTTACTTATGTGAATCAGGTCCTACATGTTTGACTATAATGTGATATACTGTTACAGCATAAGCAATGTGTGCTGTTATGTTTCTGGAATTTTGTAAATGTAATACTAACTTATATTTCTATTCCTTTTCTTTTTCAACAGAGTTTGGAGTGATACGCCTTTAGATGAGTCCAAATACTCGTAGTGCCACACAAATATTTCTTTGACATACTCATGGAGAGAGTCTTCACGCATAAAGAGCACTTGATATTATGCTATGTCACCAGTTTCTTTTGCCAGAAGGAGATGGTCAAAAACTCCCATGCAATTGATTGCCAATTTGCTCTGATGTGGTAACTAATCCTCACTGCCATCAGATGCCATTTTATTTGCAAATGTATAAAAAGCAATAAAGTTAAGTTTAGAAAGAGGAAAGAGCAGGTGCTGAATTATGAACAGGGTATTGTTTAAAACAATGTTTGTGGTTGTATTTCCCCACTGTTGAATAATTAATCTTTATAATTGTTAGAACTGGCTATTTCTGGTAGGCTAAGGCTGATGCCAAAGCCAGGCAGAAACCACCATTCTAGTCAGGGCAAGGGAGTCACATGCCAAGATAACCCCTGCTCACCCCCTCGGTAGCTTGGCAGGAGCAGTAAGGCTAAACTCGGAGGCAATGTGTAAAGCACTTGCGCCAGCACACAACAGCAACAACATCCTAGGCACACCACAAAAGGAACTCCACACAAGGTTATATTAAAATAACTTTTGTATTGTCAAAACACATCAGATAGAAATCACACATGTACATTGTGCCAACTGGCACGGGCAATATTCACAAGGGATTATTTACACCAGGACAGGGCCACATGGGGCACTGTCAGATTCAACACTTTTAGAAATAGCACTTTTAGAACTTAGAATAAGTATAGCACAAAATAACAGTTATAAATCACAACCAGTAACTACTGGTAACAGGTAAGTACCACCTACGCAACCCTAACCACCTTAGAAGAATGTCACGCAGGGGACCAGTACCGCTCTAGGACCACCTGTACTGGAAAGAACAACCACCTAACAATAAACTACATTTAGGGGTGTAAGCAAGAGCACATTACACATGATGCATCAAAACACATTCAGAGGTGTAGGGAAAAGGTAAACACATGATGCATAAAACACATTCAGCGGTGTAATAACAAGGCACATGATGCGTCAAAAACACATTCAGAGGTGCAGGGAAGGAAAAACACATGATGCATAAACCAACACATTCAGAGGTGTAAAATCAAGGAAGACCCATGATGTATAAAAACATTCAGATGTGCCAGACCATAACTCAATAGCGCAAAAACACATGATGCATAAAAACATTCAGAGGTGCAAGATCAAGGTGCGTAATCATATTAAATGCATTACATTTCCTAGCACCACATCACATTGCGCAAAACTCACATTAGGCAAATACCATCACATAGATAATCACATTGCGCCTAAATAAAATCATATACCAGCCCCCATCTAATAAAGGTACTTAAGAGCCCTGTGTCCAGAATGTCAGGGCGCGCTGCCAATGCAGCGCCAGTCAGGGGTGCGCCACTGGCGCAAAACCTAAACGTTGCAGGTGCCCACTACTTGCTGGGCACCTGAGAACACCAACATGAACTAAACGGTGCAGCTGCCCACTAATTGCTGGGCAGCTGTGAATCAAAAACTGCGACAGGGTCCTCACTGACCCTTAGGCGCAAACTGCGCCCACTGCTGGAGCTCTGACACCAAACACTGCGGCCAACTGGGAGCCTTCTAGGCTCTGAACTGCACATGTTGGAGCCACACAGTCTCTGGACATCACACATGTCCCAAACGTTGGAGCCACACAGGCTCTTAAACAATTATGGCCCATGGAGCCCTCGAGGCTCGGAACAAATCCCTCACAGGCAGGAGGGGGCGGGCACCGGCAATGTGCCCCGACGCCCCCCTCTAATTAAAATGGCACCCGGAGCCTCCTCAGGGCTCTAAAACAACCAAGTGGACAGGGAGCCTCGGGGCTCTAAACAGAGAAATGCCCCACGAGCCTCTCTGGGCTGGCAACACAATGCCCCCCTGGACGTTGGAGCCATCTGGCTCTATCCAAATAGTGGGGTGGCCCACTGCCATCTGGGGCTGCCCTAATTCTGCCTCCCGCCGGCACCCCTAGGATTCTTCTGCTCCCACGGGGAGCAAAAACAGACATGCCCCACTCTGCCCGGCCCAGCCCTGACTCACCGACTGCTCGCGGTCCTGCTACGGGGCTCTCCTTGCAGTACGGAGGCCTTGCGGCTCGGGCGGCCGGACTTCTCTCTCTCCCCGGGGCTCCCCCTTCACTCAGGAGCCCCGGGGCAGACACGGCAGGCGGCTTCCTTCTTCTGGTCTTTGACGTGTGGTGGGGGCGGGCACCGACAATGTGCCCTGCACCCCCTCTGCTACTCCTCAGCTCCACCGGGGCTCCCTCAGCACAGGGGAGTCCCGCTACAGGCCGCAACACCCCCTCTTGCTGCAGGGCTCCCTCAGCTCACGGGAGCCCTGTAGACCAGCCGCCATGCTTCTTCGTCTCTTCCCCGCCTCACTTCCGCCTGATGGCAGGCCCCGCCTTCGTCACGGCTGGGCCTGCCTGACTTCCGGGTCTGAGGGCCGCCAATGGCAGCGCGGCCCCGGGCAGGGAGGCGGGCGCAGCGCCTCTGCATCGATCTCCGGGCCAGCGGCGGTGATTCACTCGAGGCACAACATGAGGGGTGGGCACCCTCGATAATAACAATAAAAGCGCTACTAAGCACTTGGGGGCAAAAATAAAGCGCTCTCAGCGCTATAAATGAAATACAGCGCTCTCAAGCACTATAAGCAGAAAAAGGCCTCTGCAGGAAAATGCAGCTTCTCCATGCTGCCACAGGTCCCAGAGATTCCAAGGGGCAAAGCAAAGTCCCCCCATCAGCCCAGGCAAGGCAGAGGGGTCCCCCAGAAGTCCTCCAGGCATCCAGGGGCTGGGCAGGGCCCAGGGATTCCCCTGGGCCCAAGCAGCAGCACGCCCCTGGCAGATTCAAGTCAGAAACAAGAACATTTTTAGAGTGTCACAGCACACTTTTTATACCCAAAATCCTTTGTCTAAAGGGTGCAGGCAGTGTGAGAACCAGCTACAACTGGTTATAGGAAATTCCTTTGACTGACCAGGCTAGGGACATCAGACGCACCCCAGGGGGTGGAGCCAGCACTGTGTGGGGAAAACCCAGCCTCATTCAGGACCCTCAAACCAGACGGTCAATCCACAAGCAGGCCCAGGCTCACTCCTCCCCTCACATCAGCATGCTAAACACTCCATTCACCACCGGGGCAGACCCTCCCAGACTCTAGGAGCCAGGCTCACCAGCCAGCCTCAGACAATCACACGTCAGACACACATTACACAAATATGCCAACTTCTAAAAGTGGCACTTCCGCACTAGACACATTCATGCGCATACATCATTACGCAGCATTCAATCTCACGAGTTTGCACATATCAAACTCGACCCTGCACTCCCCACACATCAGGAACTACCATGGGCATACATATTCCCCATTCATTCCTATGGGAGGGCAGGTCACTCACCACACATACACAGAGAGCACACGCACTTTACACTGTACCACAGTGAAAAAGTGCGCAGAGGCCTAAAATCACCAACACCAGGTTCCAGAAACAGGCTAGGAAAAAGCAAAAAGTTTCGGGGTGAACCTGCCAAAAGGGCCAGGTCCAACACAACCCCCTTCCAGCCAAAATGCAGGGTAGACCAATCACTCCACTGATGCGCTTCCTTGCTTTGGGCGACAAAACACGGACACGGGCCCGCACGGCAGGGACACCCTCCGGTTTTTCGCCACTCTGAACCCACATGGATTTCTCTCAACAAGAACTCTCTGTCTCAACTAGGATACCCCACTGGCACTCCCTAGTCGTCCACGGCCAGGACCAGGCCCTAGGCCATCCAAATGTCACAGGTCCTGACCAATCACAGAGTGGGGGTCAGTAACCCCTGGCACACAATAGCCATTCTCCACTCTCCCTCTCAGGGTAGCTACAACTACCACTGATCCTTCAACCTAGGGACCATACCCTCAGGCTGACCAGAGGTCACGGGCAAGCATGCCCCACCCTACCTTTACTTCTGGGGTTCCGCACCCTCCCAGGGAAGCACCCACCAGAACACATCTCTCCTACCAGATCAGGACCTCACTCCATCACTGGTCTACCACCTGGGAACTATTTCACTTCTGAGGTACAAAGCACACAGCACAGTTCCTCTTCAAGCAGGTGGGGGGACACAGCACACAGCAAAGTCCCCTTTCCTCTTGACCTGGAAGCTTCCTAATCTCCCAACCTAGGATCTAAACCCTCAGTTTGCACCGGGGTCAGAAGTACACCGTCCCTCTGCACCCCCTTCCAGAGTTCTGCACCCTCCACTTAGGGGCGGTACTACCCAGCACCAGGACCGCCGGAGTTCTGGTTACAGACACTCCTCGTCCTCTAGACACAGGACGATCCTCCTCAAATGACCTGCAAGTACAGCCTAGGCCCTGACCTGGCGCTCCCTTAGGGAACCCTCCAGGTCCTGAGACAGGGTTTCGGGCCAACGTGGGACACACCGTCCCACACTCACTCCGCCTCCACTGAGACAGGACGTGAGCCCCTACACCCCTACCATCCTACTGGGACCTAGCAGGGCTACTCATGAACCTCTTCACCTACACAGGATCATCAGATACACATGCCACTACTTTTAGAATCACTCCCTAATGCCTCTGCAAGACATCTAGCACACCGCCAGACATCCACCTTCTTGTCCAGTGATTCTGCAGCACCTCCTGCACACCACCAGAGGTACACCTCCTTTGCAAGCTCCTTTAAAAAAACTCACACCAACTCCTCCAGTTCAACACACCACTCATCCACACACTCCCCCTCCAGGCTGGTAAGACAGTTCCTCACTGCCTCTGACTCTCAACCTGTACCCCTCTTACTGAGCACCAGGCACCATACTCTGGGAACTGGGAATGGGACTTCACGCACTGGACACACTTAAGCTGCCACCACTGGATCCTACCATACTGGGGAATCCAGACACACACACTACACTCAGGGGATGACCACCCTCCTGAGCTAGCCATTTCTCCTCCACACTCCCTCTCTTCCATCTACCCACACCGGGACAGGAACAGGAACAGGTATTGGGCACTGGACCCAGCAAGGGATTCCTAATCTATGGGAACATCCCCCTCTACTGGCGTCCCGCCCTGTCATTTTCTCTCATCTGCTACTAAACATAAAGCGCAGGAACACCATCTGAAAATGACACTCTTGAGAAAAAACAAAATCACAAACAATAATCCCAAACATGTGACTATCTGAAAAATGCAGAGTTTTGTAATGTAGCCAGTTGTCGCTGTGGCACTGCGCAAACACAAGTCCTAATCCGCACAGCTGACCAACAATGTTAGAAGTGGCTATTTCTGGTAGGCTAAGGCTGACGCCAAAGCCAGGCAGAAACCACCATTCTAGTCAGGGCAAGGGAGTCACACGCCAAGATAGCCCCTGCTCACCCCCTCGGTAGCTTGGCACGAGCAGTAAAGCTAAACTCGGAGGCAATGTGTAAAGCATTTGCGCCAGCACACAACAGCAACAACATCCTAGGCACACCACAAAAGGAACTCCACACAAGGTTATATTAAAATAACTTTTGTATTGTCAAAACACATCAGATAGAAATCACACATGTACATTGTGCCAACTGGCATGGGCAATATTCACAAGGGATTATTTACACCAGGACAGGGCCACATGGGCCACTGTCAGAATCAACACTTTTAGAAATAGCACTTTTAGAACTTAGAATAAGTATAGCACAAAATAACAGTTATAAATCACAACCAGTAACTACTGGTAACAGGTAAGTACCACCTACGCAACCCTAACCACCTTAGGAGAATGTCACGCAGGGGACCAGGACGGCTCTAGGACCACCTGTACTGGAAAGAACAACCACCTAAGAATAAACTACATTTAGGGGTGTAAGCAAGAACACATTACACATGATGCATCAAAACACATTCAGAGGTGTAGGGAAAAGGTAAACACATGATGCATAAAACACATTCAGCGGTGTAATAACAAGGCACATGATGCGTCAAAAACACATTCAGAGGTGCAGGGAAGGAAAAACACATGATGCATAAACCAACACATTCAGAGGTGTAAAATCAAGGAAGACACATGATGCATAAAAACATTCAGAGGTGCCAGACCATAACTCAATAGTGCAAAAACACATGATGCATAAAAACATTCAGAGGTGCAAGATCAAGGTGCGTAATCATATTAAATGCATTACAATTCCTAGCAGCACATCACATTGCGCAAAACTCACATTAGGCAAATACCATCACATAGATAATCACATTCCGCCTAAATAAAATCATATACCAGCCCCCATCTAATAAAGGGACTAAAGAGCCCTGTGTCCAGAATGTCAGGGCGCGCTGCTAATGCAGCGCCACTCAGGAGCCCCGGGGCGGACACGGCAGGCGGCTTCCTTCTTCCGGTCTTTGACGTGTGGTGGGGACGGGCACCGGCAATGTGCCCAGCGCCCCCTCCGCTACTCCTCAGCTCCACCGGGGCTCCCTCAGCACAGGGGAGCCCCGCTACAGGCCGCAACACCCCCTCTTGCTGCAGGGCTCCCTCAGCTCACGGGAGCCCTGTAGACCAGCTGCCATGCTTCTTCGTCTCTTCCCCGCCTCACTTCCGCCTGATGGCAGGCCCCGCCTTCGTCACGGCCGGGCCTGCCTGACTTCTGGGTCTGAGGGCCGCAAAATGGCAGCGCGGCCCCGGGCAGGGAGGCGGGCGCAGCACCTCTGCATCGATCTCCGGTCCAGCGGCGGTGATTCACTCGAGGCACAACATGAGGGGTGGGCACCCTCGATAATAACAATAAAAGCGCTACTAATCGCTTGGGGGCAAAAATAAAGCGCTCTCAGCGCTATAAATGAAATACAGCGCAAAACCTAAACGTTGCAGGTGCCCACTACTTGCTGGGCACCTGAGAACACCAACATGACCTAAACGGTGCAGCTGCCCACTAATTGCTGGGCAGCTGTGAATCAAAAACTGCGACAGGGTCCTCACTGACCCTTAGGCGCAAACTGCGCCCACTGCTGGAGCCACACAGGCTCTGACACCAAACACTGCGGCCAACTGGGAGCCTTCTAGGCTCTGAACTGCGCACGTTGGAGCCACACATGGTCTGGACATCACACATGTCCCAAATGTTGGAGCCACACAGGCTCTTAAACAATTATGGCCCATGAAGCCCTCGAGGCTCTGAACAAATCCCTTGCAGACAGGAGGGGGCGGGCTCCGGCAATGTGCCCCGATGCCCCCCTCTAATTAAAATGGCATCCGGAGCCTCCTCAGGGCTCTAAAACTACCACGTGGACAGGGAGCCTCGGGGCTCTAAACAGAGAAATGCCCCACGAGCCTCTCTGGGCTTCCAACACAATGCCCCCCTGGACGTTGGAGCCATCTGGCTCTATCCAAATGGTGGGGTGGCCCACTGCCATCTGGGGCCGCCCTAATTCTGCCTCCCGCCGGCACCCCTAGGATTCTTCTGCTCCCACGGGGAGCGAAAACAGACATGCCCCACTCTACCCAGCCCAGCCCTGACTCACCGACTGCTCGCGGTCCTGCTACTGGGCTCTCCTTGCAGTACGGAGGCCTCGCGGCTCGGGTGGCCAGACTACTCTCTCTCCCCGGGGTTCCCCCTTCACTCAGGAGCCCCGGGGCGGACACAGCAGGCGGCTTCCTTCTTCCGGTCTTTGACGTGTGGTGGGGGCGGGCACCGGCAATGTGCCCAGCGCCCCCTCCGCTACTGCTCAGCTCCACCGGGGCTCCCTCAGCACAGGGGAGCCCCGCTACAGGCCGCAACACCCCCTCTTGCTGCAGGGCTCCCTCAGCTCACGGGAGCCCTGTAGACCAGCCGCCATGCTTCTTCGTCTCTTCCCCGCCTCACTTCCGCCTGATGGCAGGCCCCGCCTTCGTCACAGCCGGGCCTGCCTGACTTCCGGGTCTGAGGGCCGCCAATGGCAGCGCGGCCCCGGGCAGGGAGGCGGGCGCAGCGCCTCTGCATCGATCTCCGGTCCAGTGGCGGTGATTCACTCGAGGCACAACATGAGGGGTGGGCACCCTCGATAATAACAATAAAAGCGCTACTAAGTGCTTGGGGGCAAAAATAAAGCGCTCTCAGCGCTATAAATGAAATACAGCACTCTCAAGCACTATAAGCAGAAAAAGGCCTCTGCAGGAAAATGCAGCTTCTCCATGTTGCCACAGGTCCCAGAGATTCCAAGGGGCAAAGCAAAGTCCCCCCATCAGCCCAGGCAAGGCAGAGGGGTCCCCCAGAAGTCCTCCAGGCATCCAGGGCCTGGGCAGGGCCCAGGTATTCCCCTGGGCCCAAGCAGCAGCACGCACCTGGCAGATTCAAGTCAGAAACAAGAACATTTTTAGAGTGTCACAGCACCCTTTTTATACCTAAAATCCTTTGTCTAAAGGGTGCAGGCAGTGTGAGAACCAGCTACAACTGGTTATAGGGAATTCCTTTGACTGACCAGGCTAGGGACATCAGACGCACCCCAGGGGGTGGAGCCAGCACTGTGTGGGGAAAACCCAGCCTCATTCAGGACCCTGAAACCAGATGGTCAATCCACAAGCAGGCCCAGGCTCACTCCTCCCCTCACATCAGCATGCTAAACACGCCATTCACCACCGGGGCAGACCCTCCCAGACTCTTGGAGCCAGGCTCACCAGCCAGCCTCAGCCAATCACACGTCAGACACCCATTACACAAATATGCCAACTTCTAAAAGTGGCACTTCCGCACTAGACACATTCATGCCGCATACATCATTACGCAGAATTCAATCTCACGAGTTTGCGCATATCAAACTTGACCCTGCACTCCCCACACATCAGGAACTACCATGGGCATACATATTCCCCATTCATTCCTATGAGATGGCAGGTCACTCACCACACATACACAGAGAGCACACGCACTTTACACTGTACCACAGTGAAAAAGTGCGCAGAGGCCTAAAATCACCAACACCAGGTTCCAGAAACAGGCTAGGAAAAAGCAAAAGGTTTCGGGGTGAAGCTGCCAAAAGGGCCAGGTCCAACAATAATCAATTATGGTGTACGAGTACAAATGCTGAAACCTGTGGAAAAAAAGGGAAAGGAAATTCCATTACTTATTGTGAAATATTATTACAGCATAAGAAATGTCTACTATTTTGTTTAAAGTATGAACTTATGCTTTGTAGAAACTAAATATTTAACACAGAATTGTGCAAAAAGTAATACTAACTTATATTTATGTTCTTTATATTTAAAACAGATGATTGACACCATCAATTGAAGTAAAGTAATTTCCAAATTACTTCTTTCTGTGTAGTTATACAAGCTAACATTTTCAAGGTATACACTAAGGTAGAGTCTCACTGAGACATACAGACAGACATTGATAGAGCTACTCGTACACCCAGCCACTTGCCCATTCAGCCACTCACACACTGACTAACACTGTCAATAACACACTAAAACACTTACACATACATCTACTACATACACTCACTTTCCCATATGGATACTCACAAACCCACTCATTCACTCATACACCTACTAACACATGCACTTACTCATCCATATAGCTCCTCACACACCCATTCACTTGCCCATATAGACATACACACCCACTCACTCATGCAGGTATTCACCTAGTCACCCATATAATATCTAATATACCCCTTCACTCTCCCATGTACACACTGACACACCCAATCACTCAGGCATACATCTACAAACACATCCACTCACATACCCACATGGCTACTTAATCAATCAATCAATCAATCATGGCATTTGTATCGCGCGCTACTCACCCGGAAAGGTCTCAAGGCGCTGGGGGGAGGGGGTTGCTACTGCTCGAACAGCCAAGTCTTGAGTTGTTTCCTGAAGGCGAGGTGGTCCTGTGTCAGCCGGAGGTGGATGGGGAGGGAGTTCCATGTCTTGGCTGCCAGGTAGGAGAAGGATCTTCCTCCGGCGGTGGCTCTTCGAATGCGTGGTACGGCGGCGAGGGCGAGGCTTGTAGAGCGTAGCTGGCGGGTGGGTGTGTAGAAGGTCAGGCGGTCGTTGAGGTACTTGGGGCCCAGGTTGTGGAGAGACTTGTGTGCGTGGGTGAAAGGCCTGAACGTGATCCTTTTGCTGACGGGGAGCCAGTGCAGGTCCCTCAGGTGTCCGGAGATGTGGCTGCGTCAGGTGATGTCCAAGATGAGTCGGGCGGAGGCGTTCTGTATGCGCTGGAGTTTTTTCTGTAGTTTGGCTGTGGTTCCCGCGTAGAGGGTGTTCCCGTAGTCCAGTCGGCTGGTGACGAGTGCCTGGGTGACGGTCTTCCTGGTCTCGGTGGGGATCCATCGGAAGATCTTACAGAGCATACGTAGGGTGTTGAAGCACGATGAGGAGATGGCGTTGACTGGTCTTGTCATCGAGAGGGAAGAGTCCAGGATGAAGCCCAGGTTGCGTGCGTGGTCTGTTGGCTTGGGAGCGGTGCCCAGGGCGGGAGGCCACCAGGAGTCGTCCCAGGCGGAGGGCGTTGGTCCCAGGATGAGGACTTCCGTCTTGTCTGAGTTCAGTTTCAGGCGGCTGTTCTTCATCCATTTGGCAACGTCTTTCATCCCTTCGTGTAGGCTCGTTCTGGCGGTGTCGGGGTCTCGGGTGAGAGAGAGGATCAGCTCTGTGTCGTCGGCGTAGGAGATGATATTGAGGTTGTGTTGGCATGCGATGGTTGCAAGAGGTCTCATGTAGACGTTGAAGAGGGTTGGGCTGAGCGAAGATCCTTGGGGTATGCCGCAGATGACTTCGGTGGCCTCGGATCGGAACGGGGGGAGGCGGACTCTTTGTGTTCTTCCGGTGAGGAATGAGATGATCCACTCCAGTGCCTTTTCTTGGATCCCGATGTTGCTGAGGCGTTGCACTAGGGTGCGGTGGCAGACGGTGTCAAACGCTGCAGAGAGGTCCAGGAGGATGAGGGTTGCTGTGTCCCCGTTGTCGAGCAGGGCTCGGATGTCGTAGGTGGCTGCGATGAGGGCGGTCTCGGTGCTGTGGTTGGCTCGGAACCCAGACTGCGAGGGGTCGAGGGATCCGTTCGTCTCGAGGAAGGCTGCAAGCTGTCTGTTGACGGTCTTCTCGATGACTTTGGCAGGAAAAGGAGGAGCGAGATGGGGCGGAAGTTCTTGAGGTCGGTGGGGTCCGCTGTTGGTTTCTTCAGTAGGGCGCTGAGCTCGGCATGCTTCCAGCTCTCCGGGAAGGTGGCGGTGTTGAAGGATGAGCTGATGAGGTTCCGGAGTTGGGGTGCGATGATGGAGTCGGCCTTGTTGAAGACGTGGTGGGGGCAGGGGTCGGTTGGGGATCCGGAGTGGATGGTGTTCATCGTGCGGGCTGTGTCTTCGGTGGTCACCGTGGTCCAGGTGCGGAGGGTGGCGGTGGGGGGCGTTGGTTCGACGATAGGGTGCGTGGAAGGTGCGCCGAAACTGTTGTGGATGTTGGCGATCTTGCGGTGGAAGTACGAGGCGAGAGACTCGCAGAGATCTTGTGAAGGAGTGATGTCGTTGTTGCTGGTGCTGGGATTGGAGAACTCCTTGACGATGTTGAAGAGTTCCTTGCTGTCGTGGGCGTTGTTGTCCAGTCGTTCCTTCAGTGATTTCTTCTTGGTGGTGCGGATGAGTTGGTGGTGCTTGCGGGTGGCGTCTTTGAGGGCGGTCCTGTTGTCTGTGGTCTGGTCGCGGAGCCAGGCTTTCTCGAGGGTGCGGCAGTTCTTCTTGGAATTCTTGAGTTCGTCGGTGAACCAGGAGGCTTTCTTGCTTCTGGGTCTGCTGGGCGGGTTCTTAAGTGGCGCGAGGTAGTCGGCGCAGGTGGTCAGCCATTGTGTGAAGTTGCGGGCTGCTTCGTTGGGGTCCGTTGTGCTGGCGGGTGGGTTCTGGCTGAGGGAGGTGGTGAGCTGCTCGGCGGTGATCTTGTTCCAGCTCCTGCAAGGAACCTGTTGCGGGTGATGGTGGGCCGTGGTTCTTCTGAAGCTGAAGTGGACGCAGCTGTGGTCGGTCCAGTGAAGTCCGGTGGAGTGGCTGAAGGTGATGTGCTTGCTGGCTGAGAAGACGGGATCAAGCGCGTGGCCGGCGTAGTGGGTGGGGTGTTGACCAGTTGCTTGAGTCTGAGGTTGGCGAGGTTGTCCAGCACGGCGGTGGTGTTACGGTCCTTGTTGTTCTCCAGGTGGAAGTTGAGGTCCCCTAGGAGGATGTAGTCAGCGGAGCGGAGGGCGTGTGGGCTGATGAAGTCCGTGATGTCTTCGCTGAATTGTGTACGTGGTCCCGGGGGTCTGTAGACGAGGGTGCCTCTGAGGGTCATCTTTGGGCGGTGTGTATCTGGAAGTGGAGATACTCGGCGGTGGTGAAGGTGTCGTTGGAGTCGGTCGTGATGCGGATGGTGTTCTTGTGTACGATGCCTCCTCCAGTCTGGTTGGCGTGGTCTCTCCGGATGATCTTGTATCCGTCTGGGATGGCGATGGCGATGTCGGGTGCTGAGGAGGCGTTCATCCAGGTTTCCGTGAGGAAGGCGACTTACACACACTCACTCACCCATACACCACTTATGCACTCACTCAGTCATACAACCACTCCGTACCGATTTGCTTACCCATATAGATACTCCTTGATATAGAAACTCACTAACTCATACAGCCACTTACACACCCTGGGGCCGATTCACAGAACTAATATGATATAAAATACGAAACTTGCTACTTTTAGTATTCACAGAAGGCATTTAGTAATAGAAAAGTTAGGACTCCTAACTTTACTACTACTAAATGCCTTCTGTAAATATCAAAAGTACTAAGTTTAGGAATGTATCCCAGTTTAGTAGCAGTAAAGTTAGGAGTCCCAAATTTACTACTACTAAATGCCTTCTGTGAAAACCAAAAGTAGTAACTTAAGGATTTTATTTCAGATTAGTTCTGTGAATCTGCCCCCCCTGCCATTAACTCATACAAATACTCACACTCACTTACTATCTCACACACCCACTATTTGACCCATACAGCTACTCGTGCATCTACTTACTCCCCCATACAGTCACTGACACAGCTACTAACTCACTCATAGACGTACTCACTCACCCAGACACTTGCTCATACACAAACTCTCACACACATACCCATACAGCACTCTCGCAGTCACTCACTTACCGCTGCAGCTAGTTACACACTTACTCATATAGCTAGTCACACACCGACTCTCTTATTTACCCTTATAAGTACTCGCAAACCTGCTCACTCATCAACATATCACTTATGCACCCATTCACTCACCCATACATGCTCTCATGCACTCACTTGCACACCCATACACCACTGATGCAGGCACTCACTCTCGCATAAACCACTCATGCACTCACTAAGTCACCCATACAGCCACTCATGCACCCTTACACTCACCTACATAGATACTCACTCACTCACCCATACACCACTCACACCCATTAACTCACCCATGCAGCACTCATGCACCCACATACGCACTCATACAGCCAATAACACACCCATTCATGCCTATACTCTACTGACACACCATTGCACTAACTCATACAGGCACTAACACACCCAGTCACTCACCCATACAGACACTAATGCAACCACTCACTCACTCATACAAACACATGCACTCACTCACACATTGAGTCACTCACACACCCACATACACATCTATACAATCAATAACACACCAATAGACATAACACAATGTATTCACACCACTACAAACATACATTTAACATATTTATATTTTTTCTTTCTTAGTGTGGAATGGGTGATTTTGAAAAGAACCGTTTTTTAAAAACTTTTTTTGTTTTTTGTATTTTCTAATAGTTTGGGGGTTTTTGGTGGCTTTTTTCTTCGCAGAAAACTGAAAAACATAGGGGCATATTACCAACAACTAGCGATAATTTTTGTCTCTAACTTGTTTAGAGACAAAAATTATCGCCGCACATCGGCGATTTTTATCGCAGATAAACCTTGCTATTAGCAAGGTTTATCGCAAATGCGATAAAAAACGGCCGCAATGCATGAATATCGCTGAAAAGTCAGCGATATTCATGCATTATCGAGCAAATGCTCTTAGCCATGTTATCCACCTCCCATTGGATAACATGGTGAAGAACTGCTCAGGGCAGGTGTTAGCTTTTGGAGATATTTGCGCTTAGCGCAAATATCTCCAAAAGTTGGTAATAGGAGATAGCGATGTTAGCGACTGTTTCCAGTCGCTAACATCTTGGCACGCCCACTTTGCATGTCATTAGTGATAAATATCACTGACATGCAAAGCGGGGCCCAAGATGGTCGCTATCTCCTATTAGCTGTCACTAACTGGTGTTAGCGACAGCTTGGTAATAGGGAGATAATTTTATCTCCGCTTTCTTGGCTTTTAAAGCCAAAAAAGCGGAGATAAACCCCTTGATAATATACCCCATAGTGCTCGAGAACTAGAAGCACAGAAGTACAACAGCTGCTGTAATGGTAGAAAAACAAACTATCACTAGAGCAGGTATTGATTGTTCACCTATGCTCAATACTTTTTTGCATTTCAGGCAAAATTGTCCCACATTCGCAAATGCAGGAACAGTTGTTGGAATACCCAGAATTTCTTGAGAATCTGATGAGGTGCCTGGTTGTGATTCAGCTCCAGCAAATGTTGCTTGTTGGCTCCTCTCTCTTTCTTTCTCTGCTCATTCTGCCAGATAGTTGGAATGTATGGTCCTGAGTTGCTACATCATTCTAGAAGTACCACATGAGTGCTTCTTACCTGTATCTCTTGAAAGGGTCTTCTTGCAAATATTCCAGATTATTTTTTTGGCATTAACTTTATTTCCCCCACTGGTATTGAGAAGAACTGCCATACAATACTCTTTCTGGGCCTTACTTTCTCCAATGAAGAGTTGCTATGTTCCTCTGGGTGGTCTTGAGGAGCAGATGCAATCTTTCTCTAAAATTCAAAAAACAAAGTAAAACAAAATTATCAGTGGCAATACAGAAGTGAAACACAGCCACTCCTAAAAGATGGAGAAAAGGGGTGAGAGCTTGCTCTATTAATGATTGAAAGGTGTTTCTACCTATCAAATCCATTTGTTCCTGTGTCACATGCAATCTGCGATGCAAGCATGATGTCCTTGTGATGCCATCGCAAACTCTGAAAATGTATTTAAACAAGTTTTAAAATGTTTTTTTCTCTAAAATAATACTACTTTTAATGCTTTAGTAGTAAACCTCTAACATTAGACAATACCTTCAAACTGTCCATGTATGTGTTTAAGTGCTATTAAAAAACATGCTGAAGCTGCCAAATTCCCACAGTACCGGAAGTATGTGCCGTAAAGGGTTGCGATTCCCCCAAATAATTAAACAAAACTTTGACACACACCAGGAGAGGGGCTTCATGGGACAAGTCTGACCCAAAACTGAATTCACAATAGAATATAGTGCAGCCCATGGCTACAGACAGTGTTGGTGTGAGAACTGGCAGGAACCTCTCACGAAAAAACTCTTGTTCTTACACTTCTGCGTGGAGACCCAAGTCACCTGAAAGCCCACAGCGTGATTAGAGCAGCCAATGGAATATAGGTGTGAATAAGATATTTATGGAATTCATGATACAACAGAAAACACTTGTGCAACAGTATTCTTAAACCGCCACCCTTGTGAAAGACTGCTATACCATTCTTGAGGCAACACCACTATACTAAAGTGCAGTAACTGGTATTAGATCTACAAATGAACTGTGAACATCCACTCCTGCACAAACCTTTTCAATGTGACTAAACTATGCAAGGGTCTCTTATTAAGATGTGTATAGAGATAGACTTAATGTACACACATGTACCAGTAAACATGTCTTTTCTACAAATTCACATAAGTTAAAGAATACCCACACTGTATGACAAGTTACCATATTTCCACGCAGCTCACCAAATGTCATGCAGTACTAAGGTCAGCGTCATGTCACTCTGTAAAGTATTACCATATGAATAAATTAATTTTCCAGATAGACACTGCCACTGAAAGATGTATTGCCAACAATAGCTGCAGTGTAATGAAGGTAAAGCTTTGGTGCACACAAAATTACTCATACACCCAAACTGAAACTAACACATCCAATGACAGATACACAACAACTAATACACTCAATAACAGAGCCATACAGCAAATTACCACTCTCCCAACCATAAAGGCACTTACACAGTTACTGATACACACCTAATCACTCAAACATGCACTCACAGACCTATTCAGACACTAACACTCCAACTCTGAAAGGTTCGAATTTACACTCAGAAAATAAAAATAATATACCTTCAAATGCACTGAAAAAAACTAAGATTACAGGGCCGATATAATTCGGAAATAGATATAAAAAAAACTAAGAAATTCACAGAAACAAACCAAAGGTTATAGGGATGTTATCAAAAGGCTCATATTTCACTTGTACAAAATCATTGACATTCAGCAGTTATAGTTACCTGAGCTAACTATAACATACGCTCCTGCAATGCACTGATTAAGATCTCATACATTATATCACTCATGACATAGTCAGTGACATTACTGATGATATCATTGATGACATCACTAACATCATTCACTGGTTCACTCACACAACCAAATACAACCTCTCATACACCCACTCACGTACCCACACAGCTACTCACATACCCATTCACAGACCTATACAACTACTGTTACTCAACCAGTCACTCACTCATACAGCAATTCACAAAACTCACTCAAACAGCCACTCCCTCACCCATATGCTACTAACAGCTTCTCGCTCACTCATGCAACCATTCATACATCAATACAAGTACTCATATAACGACTCATTCACCTATACAGCCACTCATCCACATACTGTGCAAAACAGCCACTCACCCACCCACTCACACCTACACCCACTCAAACAGCCACTCACCCATATACCCACTTAAACACACACTCACCGACCCATAGAGCCACTGACTGAGCCACTCAGTCACCCACATAGTAACTCACACAACCACTCACTCACCAATACAGTTTCTCACATCACTCCCTCATCCATAAGCTACTAACACAGCCCCTCACCCACCCATACAGGAACTCAAACATACACTCGCTCACCAATACAGCTACTCACACACCCACTTATTCACCCATACAGCAACTTATACACCCACTCACACACCCATACAGCCACTCTGACACCCACTCTCGCACTGATTCACAGTCACTAGGATGAAGTGTTATAAACAGTATCACTCAGAAGTACAAAAAGAATAGTAATTTAACTTAAGCAGTAGCTTACTATACATCTTTATGTCTCAGAATATTTTATGAAACAAATCAGTGATGTCATTTGAAATGTCATCAGTGATGTCATGAGTGATGTCACTGACCATGTCATGAGTGATGTAATATGTGAGATGGATTGTGGGGGCGAAAGTTATAGTTAGCTCAGGTAACTAGAACAGCTGAATTTCAATGGCTTATGCAAGTGAAATTTGAGCCTAACTGTAACGTCCCTGTAACCTTTGTTTTTTTGCACTGAAAAAACCAAAGGTTACATGGACGTTATAGTTAAGTGAATATGTCAGTGACAACATTAACATTTGGAACTGAAAAACACCCAGAAATTCATCAGTTATAGTTAGCAACACTAACTAGAACTTGTGCCACTGCCGTGCACTGGTTATACGCTCACAAATTACATCACTCATGACATGTTTTATGACATAATTGATGACATCACTGATGACCTCATCTAATGAGTGTTAGTTTGTTTTCTAGTTTACTTAGTGGCGACTAACTACCATATTGATTTTCTACCTAATTTTGTACAGGCTGTGTCTAGCCAATTGGTATAAGTGTTTACAAAACATGTGCTCCTAATACACCATCGGTCTTTAGTGGTACTGAACATCCTCCGGAAGCTACTCCCTGTGGGCGGGAGCAATGCTGCTCCCGCTGGATGTGGGGAGCCAGCTGGGGCCACTGGGGCCTTGGGCCTCCCCCGGCCTCCCCCAAAAGAACTATGGTGGGTACCCTAGGTGGGCACTAGGGTAACCACCTTTGGCAGTGCCGGGCCCCGGAGGATGGAGTCCCCTGGCAATTGGACTAGGAGGTTGCATGCCCCCCTCCCCCTATAAATAACAGTGGGCCCTGGAGAATGGTGCCCGGGGCTGAAATCGGCCCAGGGAGAGGGGTGGGTACCCCCCTAACAATGTCAGCAGGCCCATTGGGATGGGCTCCCCAGGGTTGAAATCAGCCCCCATCATCTTTTAACATACACCGCAGGGGATTGGGTTCCCAGGGCCCAAAGAGGCTCAATGAGGTGGGGCGTTAGGAACAACAAGGGACCCCAATTCAGTCAGCATAGGACCTCGGGGAGCATAATATTAAGAACAACAACGGTCCCATGCATACAAGATACTGCGAAATAATAAATATAGACAGAATTAATTCTATATTTGGAGCGACATGTCCAGCCGGACAGAGGTCTTCAAGTTTACTCAATACGTAATGGATTACAACCAGAAGGAATACCTTCATCATTCACCAGTGTGGGGCACAAGCCTGTACCTAGACACTCCTAGATTCCACACAGAGAGGAAAAAAGGCTTTGTAAGGCAAAAGTAACGTTTTCTGTTTCAGAAGTTCATATGTACAGAAATATCATAGGGCACCATTTACATATACATTACATATAAATCAAGTTATGTATAAGGTGCAAGGCAGGTCGACGGCGTTTCGGTCCCACTACTTAGATCATGGGGACCATCATCAGGACATTAATTAATGCCTTAACGTTTTTTAAGCCTCTAAATGCCTAGGAAGGAGAAAGAAGAAAAGAAATGACATATGTACATTTTCAAAATATCATCATAAATTTATCCAGTGACTTGAAGTGAACCTACTTATATACAGGCGCGGTGAATTTGTGAAGCTTCCTAGATTCTATGCCAAGAGGCATGGAAACAAGTAATTATCATTCCCGTTTATAAGTCTCAGGTATAACATTTCTAATGGTCAATATGAGAGAATTGATTGAATAAAAGTGGTCGATTGTGCGCTAAGGAGGCGGTATCCGTGTGGATAACTTGCAGGGAAATTTCTAAGGTGGTGGATAAAGTTAACCGTGCGCTTTAGACGGAGTGCTTGATGGAGGGGGGCGCGAAGTGCTGACAGAAAAGTGCAGCATGTGAGCTGGTGCGCTGTACAGGCTGAGGTCGACGGCCAGATGTCTACGTGCTCGGTGCTTGACAGACCGATCAGTCCAAGTGGTTATACAAGCAATATCAAATGGCCAAGCGGTTAGGAAGGCTTACCGCGTTCAGATTCAAAAGCGATGGGGGCGGCGGCGGAAAAGTACCCGGTTGTGAACAAGGAGCCCTGTAAGATAAACAAGTGGATATAAACGACGTGCAATGCAGGAGCCGGCTGCATGGTGACAAAAAGTGTCGGTCGATTCTTACCAGGGATTGGGCTTGATGATATGAACCGCGTTACAATGATGTAATCGAGCGGTACCAGGGATTTACCTGTGAATAAAAATTGGGTCAGAGAAGGGGTTGTAAAGGGACAGGGATTAGGTAGTTACAGGCCCCGAGACGGAGTGCAGCTTACCAGTTTAGTCGGTAGTTCGGTCTGTTTCCTGGCTTCCTCGTGGGGAAGTAGGCATGGATGTTAAAAGGGCTCTGGTTGGCCGGTGGACCCGGGGAGGAGCAAGGCCATAGAAATAAAGGGTGGACAAGCGCGAGGCCATCTTAGGAGTGAAGGGTGTGTTCTACCTTATTAAAAGGTGCGCAGTGAGGGTGATTTAGGTGATTAAAACCATGATATATCACATATCAATAAACAATTATTTGGCCCAAAATTAATTATTTACAAAAGATAGTGGCAGCGTGACATCCAATGTCTGAGACAGCCCGATCTGAAGGCTAGAGTTCATTTGTGAACGGGTCACTAAATTAAGGAAGTCCAATCCTCTTGAAGGTTTAACCCAGAGTTTAAACTGTCCGTTTTGAGAATCCATTTTAGCTCTTCCTTGTTGAGCATTCGAGTTAAGTCTCCGCCTCTAGGTGGGATGATGACTTGGCTGATCACTGTCCAGCGAATTTCATTCTCTGTATGCCCTTTGATGGAAAAATGTTCGACTAGGGGGGCGTTGGGTATCCCACAGCGGATCCTGCTTCGGTGTTGGGATATCCGAAGTTTTATTTTCTGTTTGGTTTGGCCCACATATATCAGATTACATGGACAAAAGATTGCATATATGATGTTACAGCTATTACAGTTGGTAAAAGTCTTAGCTCACTCTTAACATCCTTATATACAAATTCCTTACAATCTATTGTGAAATCACATACCACACATGACCCACACTTAGAGTGGCCTCGTAGGGGTGGTAATTGCCAGAGGTCATTAAGTGTGGTCTTCATGGGAGATGTGGAAGGTAAGGCTGCCCTGACAAGCTGATCCCTCAGATTTTTACTTTTGCGGAAAGCAAATAAAGGGGGTTCCCAATTTAATTGTCCAGAGTTAAGTATGTGCCAGTTCCTTTTTATGCTTTGTTTTACACGATTGGAGATGGTAGAAAAGGTAGTGACACATACCAGTTTGTCTGTGGACGGTTTAGGTTTAGGTTCAAGAAGGGTCTCTCGAGGACAATACCATGCCCTTTTCATGGAGTTTTTTACCAGACGTCGTGGATAGCCCCTAGATCTAAGTTTAGCTGAGAGTGTATTGGCTTCACTGAAATAGTCTTCCTTCTTGAAGCAATTCCTCCTAAGCCTGAGGAATTGGGAGTATGGCAGGCTGTCTCTCAGAGCCCTGGGATGGCAGCTGCCATAGCTAAGCAAAGTGTTTCTTTCAGTGGGCTTGCGGTAAAGGGACGTATAAAGTATCCCATCTTGGTGTTGGATAGTGAGATCCAGGAATGCAATGTGACTTTTACTGTGAGTAAGGGTGAATGACAGGCCCTTGCAATTATTATTAAGCCAGTGTAGAAGACCCGGGAGATCATCAAGGGACCCTCCCCAAATGAGGAAAATGTCGTCAATATAACGTTTCCAAGTTAACAACCTTAGGTGGAATGGGTTGCTGTGGGTCAGAATAGTATTACATTCTAACCAGTCCATGAACAGGATGGCCAGAGTTGGAGCAAAAATAGCCCCCATACTGGTTCCTCGTACCTGCTGAGAAAATTGTGAATCATACATAAAGAAGTTCTGGGTGAGGCAAATCTCAAGAAGTTGGACTATGAACAGAGTAGGTACTCTATGTGGGCGTGGTCTTGTGTTGAATATACTTTCCATAACAAAGAGCGAGTCTCTCTGGGGTATGTTCGTGTAGAGAGACGCTACATCCATAGTACATAGAGTCTCTCTTTCGTGGTTGAAGGGATGATTCTCAATGAGGTTTATCATGTGCATACTGTCACGAATATAGCATTTGGTTTCAGGCACAAAGTCTTTTAGAAAATAGTTAACATAATGGCCCAGGGGTTCTAGCACCGAACCGCAACCAGACACGATAGGTCTACCAGGAGGGTTATCTAGTCTTTTGTGAATTTTCGGGAGCGTGTAGATAACCGGGGTTAGGGGGTTGGTGATGTTGAGAAAGTTGTATTTAAGTTTGCTGAGATAACCATTTTCAACGGCTTCTGTGGTGACTTGTTTGATAAGTGTCTGTATACCCCTGGTGGGGTTACATGGCAGTTTGCAATAGTGGTCAGTGTTAGAGACCTGACGTAGTAGTTCGTCCTTATAGTTTTCAATATTCTGTAACACTATTCCACCACCCTTGTCCGCAGGTTTGATGACAAGGTTAGAGTTGCTTTTTAAGGTGGAGATGGCAGATTTTTCACCCCAAGAGATATTGTAGGGTATGAAGAGATGTGATTGGGCCAGGTTGGAGGTTTCTTTTAGAATAACCTTTTCAAAGGTAATGATCTCCTTAGGGATCATGTTTGAGGAGGGTGAGAAGGTAGATGGGGGTCTGAATGGAGTGATAGCCAATTTGGGCTCTGAGGGGTTAAGTTCAAAGAATGCCCGAAGTCTAATCTTGCGGAAAAAAACCATTAGCTCTGACTGTAAATCAAGAAAATTGGAGTAGACTGTAGGGACAAAAGACAAGCCCTTACTTAGAATGGAGACCTCCTGGCTGGACAGGGTGTGTTTAGATACATTAAACACGGGGATAGTGTCAATGTTATTACTTTCAGTTACCATTGGTAAAATTTGTGTCGGGTTTGTCTCTCCCCTGGGGGATTGTGCCATCTCTGCTGTTGCTTCACTCGCCCTCTCTTCGGGGGTTCGGTGTTGCCTCTGGCTAAAAAATGCTGGCCTTGATTACGTGTGGGGCCGCTTGGTCCCTCACCCGGATCTGAGCTATCAGATGATTCTGCGGAGGAATCAGTAAAACCCACCACTGTATTTCTTCTGTTAAAGCGTCCCCAAGGTCTTGGGGTCTGTTGGTGTGGGTTAAAATTACGATTTGTGTAGAAATCTTTCTGGAGATAGGGGTAGGCACGTTCAAGGGTGAAAGCTTTAATATCTTTCTTGACTTTATTTGACTTTTTATTTTGTTCTATGCGGTGGAATTCTAGAACGGTTTTTTCAATCTGTGCAAGTAGGCTTTTCGCCTCAGTGACAGTGTTGTTATCAGTTATTTGTTGATCAAGGTCTTTAATGATATCACCCAATTTTTTAAGTTCTTCACTTGCAGTTTCTATTCCTAGAACTAACCAATGCCTAGAGCAAGTGGTTCCTATACTACTGAATCCTGTAATGTACTTGGGATTGTCAGTAAAGACTCCAGGAATATTCCTGACTTGTAAGCCTAATGGGATGGTGTTGGATTTCAAGTATTGGGTGAGCATGAGAATCATTAATTCTAGTCGGGCATATTTTTTCTTTTGTTTCTCCAAATCCTCAGAGAGACTCGAGCTCACTGCTGTGGTATTTTCTTCCTGGTCTGTGAACAAGGAAGGACCTGCGCAGATCTTTTTAATATATTGCACTGAGTAAAGAGGGACTGAGTCAGACATTACAGAGTGGTCAGACGTGGGAAACGGGACATGGAAGTGTAGAAGTGAATAGAACCCAAGAGCAAAAGGGTAGGGAAGCAAGAACCCACTTAGGAGAAGTGGAAGGCAAGCAAGGCCCTTGCAATCAAGCGATTGCGCAAAGTACGTTAGGAACAACAAGAGACCCCAATTCAGTCAGCATAGGACCTCGGGGAGCATACTATTAAGAACAACAACGGTCCCATGCATACAAGATACTGCGAAATAATAAATATAGACAGAATCAATTCTATATTTGGAGCGACATGTCCAGCCGGACAGAGGTCTTCAAGTTTACTCAATACGTAATGGATTACAACCAGAAGGAATACCTTCAAGATTCGCCAGTGTGGGGCTCAAGCCTGTCCCCAGACACTCCTAGATTCCACACAGAGAGGAAAAAAGGCTTTGTAAGGCAAAAGTAACGTTTTCTGTTTCAGAAGTTCATATGTACAGAAATATCATAGGGCACCATTTACATATACATTACATATAAATCAAGTTATGTATAAGGTGCAAGGCAGGTCAACGGCGTTTCGGTCCCACTACTTAGATCATGGGGACCATCATCAGGACATTAATTAATGCCTTGACGTTTTTTAAGCCTCTAAATGCCTAGGAAGGGGAAAGAAGAAAAGAAATGACATATGTACATTTTCAAAATATCATCATAAATTTATCCAGTGACTTGAAGTGAACCTACTTATATACAGGCGCGGTGAATTTGTGAAGCTTCCTAGATTCTATGCCAAGAGGCATGGAAACGAGTAATTATCATTCCCGTTTATAAGTGTCAGGTATAACATTTCTAATGGTCAATATGAGAGAATTGATTGAATAAAAGTGGTCGATTGTGCGCTAAGGAGGCGGTATCCGTGTGGATAACTTGCAGTGAAATTTCTAGGGTGGAGGATGAAGTTAACCGTGCGCTTTAAACGGAGTGCTTGATGGAGGGGGGGCGCGAAGTGCTGACAGAAAAGTGCAGCGTGTGAGCTGGTGTGCTGTACAGGCTGAGGTCGACGGCCAGATGTCTACGTGCTCGGTGCTTAACAGACCGAGCAGTCCAAGTGGTTATATAAGCGATATCAAATGGCCAAGCGGTTAGGAAGGCTTACCGCGTTCAGATTCAAAAGCGATGGGGGCGGCGGCGGGAAAGTACCCGGTTGTGAACAAGGAGCCCTGTAAGATAAACAAGTGGATATAAACGACGTGCAATGCAGGAGCCGGCTGCATGGTGACAAAAAGTGCCGGTTGATTCTTACCAGGGATTGGGCTTGATGATATGAACCGCGTTACAATGATGTAATCGAGCGGTACCAGGGATTTACCTGTGAATAAAAATTGGGTCAGAGAAGGGGTTGTAAAGGGACATGGATTAGGTAGTTACAGGCCCCCAGACGGAGTGCAGCTTACCGGTTTAGTCGGTAGTTCGGTCTGTTTCCTGGCTTCCTCGTGGGGAAGTAGGCATGGATGTTAAAAGGGCTCTGGTTGGTCGGTGGACCCGGGGAGGAGCAAGGTCATAGAAATAAAGGGTGGACAAGCGCGAGGCCATCTTAGGAGTGAAGGGTGTGTTCTACCTTATTGAAAGGTGCGCACTGAGGGTGATTTAGCTGATTAAAACCATGATATATCACATATCAATAAACAATTATTTGGCACAAAATTAATTATTTACAAAAGATAGTTGCAGCGTGACATTCAATGTCTGAGACAGCCCGATCTGAAGGCTAGAGTTCATTTGTGAACGGGTCACTAAATTAAGGAAGTCCAATCCTCTTGAAGGTTTAACCCAGAGTTTAAACTGTCCGTTTTGAGAATCCATTTTAGCTCTTCCTTGTTGAGCATTCAAGTTAAGTCTCCGCCTCTAGGTGGGATAATGACTTGGCAGATCACTGTCCAGCGAATTTCATTCTCTGTATGCCCTTTGATGGAAAAATGTTCGACTAGGGGGGCGTTGGGTGTCCCACAGCGGATCCTGCTTCTGTGTTGGGATATCCGAAGTTTTATTTTCTGTTTGGTTTGGCCCACATATATCAGATTACATGGACAAAAGATTGCATATATGATGTTACAGCTATTACAGTTGGTAAAAGTCTTTAGCTCACTCTTAACATCCTTATATACAAATTCCTTACAATCTATTGTGAAATCACATACCACACATGACCCACACTTAGAGTGGCCTCGTAGGGGTGGTAATTGCCGAGGTCATTAAGTGTGGTCTTCATTGGAGATGTGGAAGGTAAGGCTGCCCTGACAAGCTGATCCCTCAAAACGGACAGTTTAAACTCTGTGTTAAACCTTCAAGAGGATTGGACTTCCTTAATTTAGTGACCCGTTCACAAATGAACTCTAGCCTTCAGATCGGGCTGTCTCAGACATTGGATGTCACGCTGCAACTATCTTTTGTAAATAATTAATTTTGTGCCAAATAATTGTTTATTGATATGTGATATATCATGGTTTTAATCACCTAAATCACCCTCACTGCGCACCTTTTAATAAGGTAGAACACACCCTTCACTCCTAAGATGGCCTCGCGCTTGTCCACCCTTTATTTCTATGGCCTTGCTCCTCCCCGGGTCCACCGACCAACCAGAGCCCTATTAACATCCACGCCTACTTCCCCACGAGGAAGCCAGGAAACAGACGGAACTACCGACTAAACCGGTAAGCTGCACTCCGCCTGGGGGCCTGTAACTACCTAATCCCTGTCCCTTTACAACCCCTTCTCTGACCCAATTTTTATTCACAGGTAAATCCCTGGTACCGCTCGATTACATCATTGTAACGCGGTTCATATCATCAAACCCAATCCCTGGTAAGAATCGACCGGCACTTTTTGTCACCATGCAGCCGGCTCCTGCATTGCACGTCGTTTATATCCACTTGTTTATCTTACAGGGCTCCTTGTTCACAACCGGGTACTTTCCCGCCGCCGCCCCCATTGCTTTTGAATCTGAACGCGGTAAGCCTTCCTAACCGCTTGGCCATTTGATATCGCTTGTATAACCACTTGGACTGATCGGTCTGTCAAGCACCGGGCACGTAGACATCTGGCCGTCGACCTCAGCCTGTACAGCGCACCAGCTCACACGCTGCACTTTTCTGTCAGCACTTCGCGCCCCCCCTCCATCAAGCACTCCGTCTAAAGCGCACGGTTAACTTTATCCACCACCCTAGAAATTTCACTGCAAGTTATCCACACGGATACCGCCTCCTTAGCGCACAATCGACCACTTTTATTCAATCAATTCTCTCATATTGACCATTAGAAATGTTATACCTGACACTTATAAACGGGAATGATAATTACTTGTTTCCATGCCTCTTGGCATAGAATCTAGGAAGCTTCACAAATTCACCGCGCCTGTATATAAGTAGGTTCACTTCAAGTCACTGGATACATTTATGATGATATTTTGAAAATGTACATATGTCATTTCTTTTCTTCTTTCCCCTTCCTAGGCATTTAGAGGCTTAAAAAACGTTAAGGCATTAATTAATGTCCTGATGATGGTCCCCATGATCTAAGTTGTGGGACCGAAACGCCGTCGACCTGCCTCGCACCTTATACATAACTTGATTTATATGTAATGTATATGTAAATGGTGCCCTATGATATTTCTGTACATATGAACTTCTGAAACAGAAAACGTTACTTTTGCCTTACAAAGCCTTTTTTCCTCTCTGTGTGGAATCTAGGAGTGTCTGGGTACAGGCTTGTGCCCCACACTGGTGAATGTTGAAGGTATTCCTTCTGGTTGTAATCCATTACGTATTGAGTAAACTTGAAGACCTCTGTCCGGCTGGACATGTCGCTCCAAATATAGAATAAATTCTGTCTATATTTATTATTTCGCAGTATCTTGTATGCATGGGACCGTTGTTGTTCTTAATAGTATGCTCCCCGAGGTCCTATGCTGACTGAATTGGGGTCCCTTGTTGTTCCTAACGTACTTTGCGCAATCGCTTGATTGCAAGGGCCTTGCTTGCCTTCCACTTCTCCTAAGTGGGTTCTTGCTTCCCTACCCTTTTGCTCTTGGGTTCTATTCACTTCTACACTTCCCTGTCCCGTTTCCCATGTCTGACCACTCTGTAATGTCTGACTCAGCCCTTCTTTACTCAGTGGAATATATTAAAAAGATCTGCGCAGGTCCTTCCTTGTCCACAGACCAGGAAGAAAATACCACAGCAGTGAGCTCGAGTCTCTCTGAGGATTTGGAGAAACAAAAGAAAAAATATGCCCGACTAGAATTAATGATTCTCATGCTCACCCAATACTTGAAATCCAACACCATCCCCTTAGGCTTACAAGTCAGGAATATTCCTGGAGTCTTTACTGACAATCCCAAGTATATTACAGGATTCAGTAGTATAGGAACCACTTGCTCCAGGCATTGGTTAGTTCTAGGAATAGAAACTGCAAGTGAAGAACTTAAAAAATTGGGTGATATCATTAAAGACCTTGAACAACAAATAACTGATAACAACACTGTCACTGAGGCGAAAAGCCTACTTGAAAAGATTGAAAAAAACGTTCTAGAATTCCACCGCATAGAACAAAATAAAAAGTCAAATAAAGTCAAGAAAGATATTAAAGCTTTCACCCTTGAACGTGCCTACTCCTATCTCCAGAAAGATTTCTACACGAATCGTAATTTTAACCCACACCAACAGACCCCAAGACCTTGGGGGCGCTTTAACAGAAGAAATACAGTGGTGGGTTTTACTGATTCCTCCGCAGAATCATCTGATAGCTCAGACCCGGGTGAGGGACCAAGCGGCCCCACACGTAATCAAGGCCAGCATTTTTTAGCCAGAGGCAACACTGAACCCCTGAAGAGAGGGCAACAGCAGAGATGGCACAATCCCCCAGGGGAGAGACAAACCCGACACAAATTTTACCAATGGTAACTGAAAGTAATAACATTGACACTATCCCCGTGTTTAATTTATCTAAACACACCCTGTCCAGCTAGGAGGTCTCCATTCTAAGTAAGGGCTTGTCTTTTGTCCCTTCAGTCTACCCCAATTTTCTTGAATTACAGTCAGAGCTAATGGGTTTTTTCCGCAAGATTAGACTTCGGGCATTCTTTGAACTTAACCCCTCAGAGCCCAAATTGGCTATCACTCCATTCAGACCCCCATCCACCTTCTCACCCTCCTCAAACATGATCCCTAAGGAGATCATTACCTTTGAAAAGGTTATTCTAAAAGAAACCTCCAACCTGGCCCAATCACATCTCTTCATACCCTACAATAGCTCTTGGGATGAAAAATCTGCCATCTCCACCTTAAAAAGCAACTCTAACCTTGTCATCAAACCTGCGGACAATGGTGGTGGAATAGTGTTACAGAATATTGAAAACTATAAGGACGAACTACTACGTCAGGTCTCTAACACTGACCACTATTGCAAACTGCCATGTAACCCCACCAGGGGTATACAGACACTTATCAAACAAGTCACCACAGAAGCCGTTGAAAATGGTTATCTCAGCAAACTTGAATACAACTTTCTCAACATCACCAACCCCAGAACCCCGGTTATCTACACGCTCCCGAAAATTCACAAAAGACTAGATAACCCTCCTGGTAGACCTATCGTGTCTGGTTGCGGTTCGGTGCTAGAACCCCTGGGCCATTATGTTAACTATTTTCTAAAAGACTTTGTGCCTGAAACCAAATGCTATATTCGTGACAGTATGCACATGATAAACCTCATTGAGAATCATCCCTTCAACCATGAAAGAGAGACTCTATGTACTATGGATGTAGAGTCTCTCTACACGAACATACCCCAGAGAGACTCGCTCTTTGTTATGGAAAGTATACTCAACACAAGACCACGCCCACATAGAGTACCTACTCTGTTCATAGTCCAACTTCTTGAGATTTGCCTCACCCAGAACTTCTTTATGTATGATTCACAATTTTTTCAGCAGGTACGAGGAACCAGTATGGGGGCTATTTTTGCTCCAACTCTGGCCATCCTGTACATGGACTGGTTAGAATGTAATACTATTCTGACCCACAGCAACCCATTCCACCTAGGGTTGTTAACTTGGAAACGTTATATTGACTACATTTTCCTCATTTGGGGAGGGTCCCTTGATCTCCCGGGTCTTGTACACTGGCTTAATAATAATTGCAATGGCCTGTCATTCACCCTTACTCACAGTAAAAGTCACATTGCATTCCTGGATCTCACTATCCAACACCAAGATGGGATACTTTATATGTCCCTTTACCGCAAGCCCACTGAAAGAAACACTTTGCTTAACTATGGCAGCTTCCATCCCAGGGCTCTGAGAGACAGCCTGCCATACTCCCAAATCCTCAGGCTTGGGAGGAATTGCTTCAAGAAGGAAGACTATTTCAGTGAAGCCAATACACTCTCAGCTAAACTTAGATCTAGGGGCTATCCACGACGCCTGGTAAAAAACTCCATGAAAAGGGCATGGTATTGTCCTCGAGAGACCCTTCTTGAACCTAAACCTAAACCGTCCACAGACAAACTGGTATGTGTCACTACCTTTTCTACCATCTCCAATCGTATAAAACAAAGCATAAAAAGGAACTGGCACATACTTAACTCTGGACAATTAAATTGGGAAACCCCTTTATTTGCTTTCCGCAAAAGTAAAAATCTGAGGGATCAGCTTGTCAGGGCAGCCTTACCTTCCACATCTCCCATGAAGACCACACTTAATGACCTCTGGCAATTATCACCCCTACGAGGCCACTCTAAGTGTGGGTCATGTGTGGTATGTGATTTCACAATAGATTGTAAGGAATTTGTATATAAGGATGTTAAGAGTGAGCTAAAGACTTTTACCAACTGTAATAGCTGTAACATCATATATGCAATCTTTTGTCCATGTAATCTGATATATGTGGGCCAAACCAAACAGAAAATAAAACTTTGGATATCCCAACACCGAAGCAGGATCCGCTGTGGGACACCCAACGCCCCCCTAGTCGAACATTTTTCCATTAATGGGCATACAGAGAATGAAATTCGCTGGACAGTGATCAGCCAAGTCATCATCCCACCTAGAGGCGGAGACTTACCTCGAATGCTCAACAAGGAAGAGCTAAAATGGATTCTCAAAACGGACAGTTTAAACTCTGGGTTAAACCTTCAAGAGGATTGGACTTCCTTAATTTAGTGACCCGTTCACAAATGAACTCTAGCCTTCAGATCGGGCTGTCTCAGACTTTGGATGTCACGCTGCAACTCTCTTTTGTAAATAATTAATTTTGTGCCAAATAATTGTTTATTGATATGTGATATATCATGGTTTTAATCACCTAAATCACCCTCACTGCGCACCTTTTAATAAGGTAGAACACACCCTTCACTCCTAAGATGGCCTCACTGTCAGGTCCCCAGTCTACAGGTCCAATAAAAAGAAGCCTGTCCAGAATAACTCTAAAGGAATGGTAATAGCTGTTTTATCGAAATTGTGGAAGCAGCATTGGGCGCAGGGCAGACAGCAATATGGCGGCAAGATGCCCCGAAAAGGAGAACAGGTTAGCGCTCTAGTCTGCCAGAAGGATTCGAATGATATCGGTGAGACGCGCGGAGAACTGCGCACTTCACCTGATCATCGAGAGGAGTAGGAGGTGTATCTGCGCGTCGCGTTTAGTCAGGGAATATAACGCGTCGCAAATATTTTCCAGAGTGACAGAAGATTAGCGTATCAACAGAATTCAAGTAAGACGGTTCCAGTAGTAGAATTATACATTTCGTAGCTGAAGTCAGTTAAGCGAACTTTTGCTATCCTTCCTTTCGTATGAACAGTATAATCGAGGCATGAGAGCGCATTGAATTTAATGAGAAGAGGTGTAATTTCCTAGTATTCATAGAAGTACATTTGAGAGACAACAAGAACCAACTGCTGTAGTTTTAAAAAGACAAGAGTGCGGTACGAGATAAAAACTGAATAGAATAAATGTGCAACTAGCCAAGTGTATATGAGAAATTTCGAGTAGTGAATCAACTACAGGGAATAATATACACATTAAAGGTGAAGCAAGAAGATTACTTACCAAGCAGTTGTTCGCTGTTCTGTAGGTGAGCCCCTAAGGATAAAAGAAAGATAAAGAAGTTAATAAGGGTAGAAACATATTAAAAACACAGTACATTTCATTACAGTGATTACAACTCAGAACAGAAGAACAACAGAATAGAAGAGAGGAACAGGCACACAGCTCTTTGGGTAGGTTTTCAGTTGACTAGAGAAACAGTAGCGTTAAGTTAAGAAGGTGCAGGGAGAGTTATATGTGATTTTATGTGACAGCACCATCAAGTCAATAGAGCAGAACCTAAGTAGTCATAAGAATAAGACGAAAAAGAAGAAATAAGACTACAATTGTGTGCATTCTCTTCTCTGTCCAATTCCCCTTTCCCCGTTAGGGCTCTTCTGGCTACACATTTAAAATTCGTGCGTGGCTGGGGAGTTCTGAGGTGGAATTGGGAGCTTACGTCGTTCTGCTCCTGTGTCACTGGCCAGCACAGAGAAAGACTGGTTCTGACAGAGTGAAGTGCCCACGATATAGAGGCACCTGAGCAGAATGGCGGAAGGTTTGGATTTGAAGAAGTTAGGAAATATTTTAGATGAAATACAAAACGAACTAATAGCGGTTAGAGCGGAGAATAGGGAACTAAAGAAAGACACCACAGAGTTGGCACATAGAATAGGGAATTTAGTTTCAGGAGAAGGGTTCAAAATATCTTCCCCAGTGTTGGGTTCCTTTGAGGAGTCAATGCCATCTCAGTCAAAGGTAAACACACAAGTAATACATTCCTTGTCCCCTGTGATTCCTCTGGCCCCCCCTGAACGTTTTAGTGGAGACCCTCAAAAGGCACAAGTCTTTTTAACTCAATGCTCTCTGCACTTTATGTGTAGACCTGCACTGTTTCCTGATGCGCAGTCTCGAGTAGCATTCATATTATCCTATTTAAGTGGAGATGCCGCAGCCTGGTCAATGCCCTTGGTCACCAGAAGCGATCCTGTGTTATTCAATTTAGAAGACTTCAAGAAAGAATTTATGCGGATTTTTGATCGACAAAAGGTGTCTCAAGCTACTGACAATGAACTTTTAGAGATTCGACAAGGAAATAGAGAGTTAGTAGCATATTTGGCGCAATTCAACAAACTGGTGTTAGAAACTGAATGGCCGGAGAACAAACGAGCAGCAGTATTTTATCGGGGGTTAAAAGACGAACTCAAAGACGCTTTAGCACAAGTTCCCAATCGTCCCACTGACATCTCCGCCTTGTTGGACCTCGTGTTGGAGATAGATTTTCGTCAGAGCGAGAGAAGAGGTGAGAAGAAGCGAGATTATAGACCCAGTGTACCACGTTTTGATAGAGCCAGATATGAACCTCACAAGGAACATGATTCTAATCGCGGAGTGGAACCTATGCAAATAGGAACGATACGAGGGCCTCTTACGAAAGAAGAGAAGGAAAAGAGGCGGAATAATAAACTGTGTCTCTATTGTGGAGGTAGTGGACATTTTGTTCGAGATTGCCCTAAAAAAAACAAGACTTCGCCGGCGGAAAACGCCATGCGCCACCAGTAGTTGGGGTTGGACTGGTGGTTGCAGAAACAAATTCGGCTCCAAAGAATCACGCATTGGCAAATACTTTACAATCTGCCTCCCCACATTTGGTAATATCTGTAACCCTGAGTTATCGAAATCACAGAAGAGAACAGATTGCTGTAATGATAGACTCCGGGGCAACGGGCAACTTTTGCGATCTACGTTTTGCAGAGAAGATTGGATTACAAGCAATCCGGAAGGAAAAGAGTGAGTCAGTCAGGGCTGTAGATGGTACAAATCTGTCTTCAGGCCCAATTGTCAGTCACACTGAATTAGTACATTTAGAAACTGCAGAAGGACATTGTGAAAATTTGCAGTTTAATCTAATAGATGCCCCGCAATTCCAGTTGATCTTAGGTTTACCTTGGCTCACGGAGCATAACCCAACCATAGAATGGGCAGCAAGAACAATAACTATGATTTCGATTTATTGCAAAGAAAACTGTTTCAAGGATGGAGAAAACAAAGGTGGTCTATCACCAGCCTATCATTTGAGCAAATATGAAAATTCAGTCTGCGTGATTGACACGGTGACTCTGCCGGAAAAGTACCAAGAATTCCAGGATGTCTTTAATGAAGCAGAAGCAAAGAAATTACCACCTCACAGAGAGTATGACTGTAAGATAGATTTAGAACCTGGAGTAAATTTGCCCTGCAGCAGAATTTATGCCCTAACCGAACAAGAGGATAAACATTTGAAAAATTATCTGGAAGAATATCTGGAGAACGGTTTCATTCGACCTTCTCAGTCCCCAGTTTCATCCCCTTTGTTTTTTATTCCGAAAAAGAATGGGGAATTACGCATGTGCATTGACTATAGGGCCATAAATCGGATAACAGTCAAGAACCGATACCCATTACCCTTGATCTCGACTCTCCTAGACCAAGTGAAAGAAGCCAAAATCTACACTAAACTTGATTTGAGAGGAGCATACATCTAGTCCGGGTTAGAGAAGGAGACAAATGGAAGACGGCATTTAGAACAAGACAAGGTTTATTTGAATACCAAGTGATGCCATATGGGCTATGCAATGCTCCTGCAGCCTTTCAACATTTTATAAACGATGTTTTGAAGGATTGTATTGATCAAATCGCGATAGTATATATCGATGATATTTTGATCTACTCAACCGAAGTGGGAACTCATGAGAGTCCTGTCAAAAAGGTATTACAAAGACTTCGTGAGAATGGGTTATTTGTCAAATTGGATAAGTGCGCATTTGATGTAACCTCAGTAGAGTTTCTGGGGTTTGTGCTTGCTCCTGGGGGAATCACCATGCATACCAATAAGATAAAAGCGATGATTGAGTGGAAATCCCCAACTTCAGTAAAAGAAATCCAAAGTTTCATCGGATTTGCCAACTTCTATAGAAGATTTATTCAGGATTTCTCCAAGAAGCTAATCCCAATCACTCGCCTATTGAAAAAAGGAGTGCCTTTCCAGTGGAGCACTGAAGCGGAGACCGCTTTTGCACAATTGAAGAAGGATTTCACCACAGTTCCGATTTTGTTGCACAAAGATCCAGCCGAACCATTCTTCGTAGAAACAGATGCCTCCAATTTTGCCTTGGGAGGAGTGTTACCGCAGAGACACAAGTCTACAGGCCAACTGCATCCAGTGGCATTTCGTTCCAGGAAGTTAACACCTCCAGAAATCAATTATACAATCACGGAAAAAGAACTGTTGGCCATAAAGGATGCTTTCAAGGAGTGGAGACACTATCTGATGGGGGCTCGACATACTGTAACTGTATACACTGACCACCGAAATCTAAAATTTCTAAAATCAGCCAGAACCTTAACCCCGAGGCAACTCTGTTGGTCCTTGTATTTCTCTGAATATGACTTTGTCATTACCTATAGACCCGGAACGCAGAACGGAAAGGCATATGCCTTATCCAGGTTGGAGACAGAAGGAGTTACAGAAAAGATTGTGGATCAGACAATTATTCCAGCAGAAAAGATAATAAATGCGGTATTACAGGAAACCAGAGAGTCTTCGAAAGAATCTGAAAATTTGAAAAAAGAAGAAGAACTGAGGAATTGGTTAAAGGAAGATTCAAAAAGAGAAATACGAGAAGGGTTACCCTATCACGATGGAGCACTGTACTTACCCACATCTGAGATGCAGTTGAAGGCTTTAAGAGACTGTCATGATAGTATTTTAGCCGGACACAAGGGCATCAACAAGACTAAAGAATTGGTGCGCAGACGTTTCTGGTGGCCAAACATGATCCAGGACATCCATCAATATGTGGCTACTTGTTAGACATGTGCAAGGGGAAAACCAGAAAGAAGACGTCCACAGGGTTTGTTACAACCATTACCCACCTCTCCATTCCCTTGGCATACCGTAACATTAGATCTTATAGTAGATTTACCATCTAGCTCAGGTTTTGATACCATTCTTGTATGTGTGGACGCTTTTACGAAGATGGCCCATTTTGTGCCTTTAAAAGGTGTACCATCTGCCAAGGTTTTAGCAAATGCTTTCAGTCAACATGTAGTTCGAGCACACGGAATACCCAAGGTTTTGGTGTCTGACAGAGGTTCCCAGTTTTTGTCTCATTTTTGGAGAGCATTCACTAAGCGTTTGAATATAGAAAATAGATATTCCACCAGTTTCCACCCAGAATCTGATGGACAAACAGAACGCACCAATCAGGAATTAGACCCGTACTTAAGGATGTGTTTGTTAGAACAGGAAGGTGACTGGCCAGATTATCTATGGGCAGCTGAATTTGCACATAATAACACTACTAATGCATCTACAAGGTACACTCCGTTCTTTTTAAATGCCGGGAGACATCCACAGCATTCTTTAAACTTCCAAGAAATAGATGTTCCTGCAGTATCTGATTTAGTGGAGCAACTGACACTAGTGCATAGTAAGGCCGTTCAAAATTTAACTATGGCTAAAGCTAATTGCAAACATTATGCAGACAAAAAGAGAAGGAAAGAATCAGAATTAGTTGAAGGAGATAAGGTCTGGCTAAATACCAAAAATCTCAGGCTGAGAGACAAAAAATTAAGTGCATTAAATTACAAGTTACAGTTACCTAAAAGTTTACGAGTCCACCCAGTCTTTCATGTTTCATTGCTAAAAAAGGCAGACCCAGAAGTTAGACTAGGAAAGACCCCAGAGCCAATTCAAACTGAAATTGGAGAAGAGTTTGAAATTCACCAGACTTTAGACTCAAAGCTGAAGAAAGGGAAGCTATATTACCTGCTAGATTGGAAAGGTTATGGCCCAGAGGAGAGGTCCTGGGAACCGGAGTCTGAAGTAAATGCCCCACGATTAATTAGAGAGTTTCACAGAAGATTCCCACACAAGATTCAGGGGGAAAAGAGACTTTTGAGGGGGAGTACTGTCAGGTCCCCAGTCTACAGGTCCAATAAAAAGAAGCCTGTCCAGAATAACTCTAAAGGAATGGTAATAGCTGTTTTATCGAAATTGTGGAAGCAGCATTGGGCGCAGAGCAGACAGCAATATGGCGGCAAGATGCCCCGAAAAGGAGAACAGGTTAGCGCTCTAGTCTGCCAAAAGGATTCGAATGATATCGGTGAGACGCGCGGAGAACTGCGCACTTCACCTGATCATCGAGAGGAGTAGGAGGTGTATCTGCGCGTCGCGTTTAGTCAGGGAATATAACGCGTCGCAAATATTTTCCAGAGTGACAGAAGATTAGCGTATCAACAGAATTCAAGTAAGACGGTTCCAGTAGTAGAATTATAAATTTTGTAGCTCAAGTCAGTTAAGCGAACTTTCGCTATCCTTCCTTTCGTATGAACAGTATAATTGAGGCATGAGAGCGCATTGGACAGGCACACAGCTCTTTGGGTAGGTTTTCAGTTGACTAGAGAAACAGTAGCGTTAAGTTAAGAAGGTGCAGGGAGAGTTATATGTGATTTTATTTTACAGCACCATCAAGTCAACAGAGCAGAACTTAAGTAGTCATAAGAAAAAGACGAAAAAGAAGAAAGAAGACTACAATTGTGTGTATTCTCTTCTCTGTCCAATTCCCCTTTCCCCGTTGGGGCTCTTCTGGCTACACATTTAAAATTTGTGCGTGGCTGGGGAGTTCTGAGGTGGAATTGGGAGCTTACGTCGTTCTGCTCCTGTGTCACTGGCCAGCACAGAGAAAGACTGGTTCTGACACTCGCGCTTGTCCACCCTTTATTTCTATGGCCTTGCTCCTCCCCGGGTCCACCGACCAACCAAAGCCCTTTTAACATCCACGCCTACTTCCCCACGAGGAAGCCAGGAAACAGACCGAACTACCGACTAAACCGGTAAGTTGCACTCCGCCTGGGGGCCTGTAACTACCTAATCCCTGTCCCTTTACAACCCCTTCTCTGACCCAATTTTTATTCACAGGTAAATCCCTGGTCGCGCTCCATTACATCATTGTAACGCGGTTCATATCATCAAGCCCAATCCCTGGTAAGAATCGACCGGCACTTTTTGTCACCATGCAACCGGCTCCTGCATTGCACGTCGTTTATATCCACTTGTTTATCTTACAGGGCTCCTTGTTCACAACCGGGTACTTTCCCGCCGCTGCCCCCTTCGCTTTTGAATCTGAACGCGGTAAGCCTTCCTAACTGCTTGGACATTTGATATCGCTTGTATAACCACTTGGACTGATCGGTCTGTCAAGCACCGAGCACGTAGACATCTGGCCGTCGGCCTCAGCCTGTACAGCGCACCAGCTCACACGCTGCACTTTTCTGTCAGCACTTCACGCCCCCACTCCATCAAGCACTCCGTCTAAAGCGCACGGTTAACTTTATCCACCACCCTAGAAATTTCACTGCAAGTTATCCACACGGATACCGCCTCCTTAGCGCACAATCGACCACTTTTATTCAATCAATTCTCTCATATTGACCATTAGAAATGTTATACCTGACACTTATAAACGGGAATGATAATTACTTGTTTCCATGCCTCTTGGCATAGAATCTAGGAAGCTTCACAAATTCACCGCGCCTGTATATAAGTAGGTTCACTTCAAGTCACTGGATAAATTTATGATGATATTTTGAAAATGTACATATGTCATTTCTTTTCTTCTTTCCCCTTCCTAGGCATTTAGAGGCTTAAAAACGTTAAGGCATTAATTCATGTCCTGATGATGGTCCCCATGATCTAAGTAGTGGGACCGAAACACCGTCGACCTGCCTCGCACCTTATACATAACTTGATTTATATGTAATGTATATGTAAATGGTGCCCTATGATATTTCTGTACATATGAACTTCTGAAACAGAAAACGTTACTTTTGCCTTACAAAGCCTTTTTTCCTCTCTGTGTGGAATCTAGGAGTGTCTGGGTACAGGCTTGTGCCCCACACTGGTGAATGTTGAAGGTATTCCTTCTGGTTGTAATCCATTACGTATTGAGTAAACTTGAAGACCTCTGTCCGGCTGGACATGTCGCTCCAAATATAGAATTGATTCTGTCTATATTTATTATTTCGCAGTATCTTTTATGCATGGGACCGTTGTTGTTCTTATTACAATGAGGTGGGGCAGCTCAGCCCTCCCTCCCCTTTAACGTATATGTATGGCCTTGGAGGATGGGTTCCCCAGGGCCTAAGGAGGCTCGGGGAGGGGAGCAGTGCGACCCCTCCCCTTTGTATCTAGTAATGGCCTGGAAGATGGGGTCCACTGAGGCCTAACAAGGCTCGGGGATTGGAATCATGTGTCCCCCCTCCCCCTTAATTTAAAAACCAAAAAGGCCATGGGGAATGGGTTCCCATGGCCTAATAAGGGTCAGGGAGAGGGCCCTCTTGGCTCCCTCTTCTTTAGAAAGCATGAGGCCCTGTGTGTAGGTTTGCTGCAGGGCCTGACCAAAGGCCATGCACTTTGGCCAACTCCCAGCAGCACAGGGCCAAAGTATGGTGATAAAATATTACTTTGTCCCCCAAAAAAACCCTGAAATTCTCTCCCAAAAATGTTATAGTTTGGTAAATATGTCGGTGACATTAACATTTTTACCTAAAAATCCACAGAAATTAACCTGTTATAGTTACCAGAGTTAACTATAACTTGTGCCCCGTCATGCACTCCATATGACCTCGCATATTATATCACTCATGACATGTTCTAAAACATCATTTATGACATCTCTGATGATATCTCAAATGAGATCATTGATGACATGAGAGATTTCATCAGACAAGCTTTGTTTTTGCACATATTGCTCTATACATTAGCTTGGCATTAGAGGTCTGGATGTAAATACAAAATAGCTCAGAAAAATATAAGGCCTCATTATTGCCATCGCAGATGCATCTCCCTGAGGTATAGAAAGCATGTGTTATGTGCAACATTGATCCTTTGTGTCAGCAACGTGATAATTTGTTAATGCTATGTCTACAATCATTTTTTGCATACAGACATTTGTAATGTACAAAATAATATTTTGTTGGTTATTTTGTTAGCACAATGTTGTGAAAATACACATCAAACAAAAATACATGTATTGATGTAAGTTACATGAATCATTGTCAAATAACAATTCTTTAATAAGACGAATGTGTTCATTTGTTTATAAATGATTGCATTAGTTTGAAAACTGTCTTGAAATAGAATAAGGCACAGAGCGATAGTTCTACAGGTACAGAGCTCACTGTATCCAGGTTTTTCAGCCTGTTAGACCACTAGTTTATTAACACATGTGATGTCAACACATTGCAGTAGTGAAGCACCCTTAGTTTAACTTCTAAATAAAAATAAAAACAAACCAGTTGTGAGTGCTCCTCTAACCCCCAGATTGTTTCAACATTGATCCTACACCATACATTTCATGAGTTGCATAGTTCATATGAACCATCAACTACAGATATATGGAAAACCCTCCTTGCATACAGTGCTCAGTCTGTTTACAACTGTTCAAAGAAAGCCAAATTCCTAAAAATACTTACCCTCTGCTCTGCAACCAATGCCCGTGTACAGACAGTTGATATAAGTAGAGAAGTACGTACTGTAAACCGTATTTGCTCTATGGATATATTTTAATCTGTACATCACTGTTTGCAGACAGTGAACCTCTCATGAGAAATACACTACCGAGTAATAAAAAGTATTTACTAAAAACAGTGTACACTCTATGCAACACTTGGCAAAAAATAGACAGTTCTCTTAAAATAAGCAACGTGGGAAGATACTAAAGATTATACAACCTGCAGGCTTCTTCACATTGTGGTGAAAACTTTACAGATAAACCATATTCTGAAGCAAAACAAGCACACGTATATAGCTTAACACATGCTGCACACAGTCTTCTGTGTTATATCGAAACTATCATGCTGAAACAATTCAGTCTAACAACTTAAGGCTGCTTACAATATGTAGTATGTTGTATGTAGAATGTTTGCCCTGTTGCAAACGTTTTCTATGGAGCCTAAAAATGTGTGTGGTACATGCTGAACATAAGTTGTCAACTGTCACCTGCATACGTAACACCTAGGGCTAAAGAAAGAGTCTGAAAAGGGCCCGCGCCAGCCTCTGAAGTAAGTATACAACACAAAAATTGGTGTGGTGTCCTTATGATAAGAGTGTCTGGGGTAAATACCAATAGCTACTCTAATGATCCTGTTTGGAATACGCTGGTGTGTCTCCTACTAAGCCGCCTGGAAATTCCATGATTTGGACGAGGTGGGCTCACTCATGTAATGTGACATGCTTTAATTGGGCCACCTGGTCGCACCCTAGTAAGATGGTACTACCAGGGCAGACCCTACCTCGTGCTAGGCTATCCTGAGGGAATTCTTAGATATTATTCTATTTTTCTAGACAACTTGTGTCTAGTTATTTGACTAAAAACACCTCAGGGCATACCTCAAAAGTATCAGTCTATTAAGATGATACCGTGGATATAGTTAACAAATAATTGTAAGGTAATAGCAGGGTATGTAAATAGATGCCATGATCCTTCCGGTCCGCATCCTACTCAGGCACCATCTTGCTTGCAAGCAATATTTCCTACTTCTTCTCTTTCTAGGTTGCCTGATTTAGGAATACAATACTGCTGTTTTTATTGCCTATAGCTCAATTTAATTAATGGGAGTGTTCCTAGAGATTCATTGTTCTTCAGTTCTTTAGGATTAACATGAGCTTCCAGCAAAAACATAATAGATTTTTCAGAACCCCTTTCAGAGGGCCACATGGCAAACAGGTGTTACTAGGCTCCAACCATAGAGGTTGAGGCCTTTTAATCCTGATGCCCTGGGCCTGACGTACTATGGATTCTGAGCAATTGGCCCAAGTAGCCCTTCAGCACTTTACTCTCAGAAATAGCATGGTCCGAGCACTGTTAGGCTCCTTCGAGGGAGGTGTGGATAGAAGGGAGTTCACAACTCCAAATGTGCACTGTAGCAGTAAGAAATCATTGTCCAGCCAAATGTTCACTTTTATGAAAAAAGAGACGCGTTCTATTTCTACCGCTACTAACATATAGGAAAAATATCACAGTCACAAACAACTGCTCAGTCCCCCTGAGGGATCTAGTGTTTCATTAGGTGAATCTGGTGAGTTTTCCACACGCATGCCAGGCGGGTTACACTTAGTTGGTGCAGAGCTTCTCTCTCGCGGTTGCACCGCTGAAGTGACCTGAGGTTCTCTACAGCTTCTTCTTGCAGGGAAAGTGTCTGATCCGTCCCAAAGCAGGGAGGTAATGTGACGATTCTGTTGCAGGTCCCTTGTCTAGTTGACGATGCGCAGGTACTCCATGGAGACCTCTCTTCTTCGGTGGGGGGCGTCAATCAGGTTGCACATCTTGTTACTCCTGGTGACCCTCTCTGGCTTACAGGATCAACGTATCCTCTCTGTACATGGGATCGGGCCTATTCTGCACAGCAAATTCCGCAATGGTGGTCCCTCCTGGCATATGGGGTTATGGCACTTCACAAGGGCTACTTTCCTTGCAGCACTGCAGTCTTCTCTCCACAGCCCCACTGGGATACATGATCCCCACTCACCACTTCACAAAGGGTACGGCCCTCATAGAATGGCAATCTTCTCATGGCAGCACTGATCTAGCAGCATACCAAAAACCACAGATACTCCACTACCATATACTCACCTGGGCCCATAAACACACACACAAATTGAGTAAACTGCTGGAGTCAAAGTTTATACATTTCTACAATGCTCAAGATTAGTTATTTAATACTCCTAACTAACCTTTCACTGATCAACCTGTTCTTTCTCTGGTCGATGGACCATTATGTGATCTAGTTGATGGTGATAACTAACACTAACTCTATCTTATTCATTTAAAGTGAATAACCACAGACTCAGGAAGTTTTTAAATCTTTATCTAAATTAAATGCATGTGAACCACTCAAACTACAGTACAGTCACCATCATTCATAGGAGAGACAATTCAATTAAATCACCAACAACACATACTTCTGACTCATGCAATGATCAATGCTCAGAAAGGGAGAGCATAGAGAGAAAAGAACATCTGCAAATAGCGTGAAAAATATATTTACCAAGAATGGTGTGAAGACTAACCCCCTAACCAAAGGGCTGGTAAGGGTCCCCCGGGCTAGATCAGGTGACAAAGACTTCAGGACAGGAATCAGGACAGGAAAGATGACCTCTCTAAATACAGACAACTGCGTCGCACCCCTCTATGACACTCTCCTCAAGATTCATCCGCGATCTTCTTATCTAACCCAATTAAATTAGGATAGAAGATTCTGCATTCGGCTCTTCATCAGCATCTCACGGCATCTCTCCCAGCAGCATCTCCCGCTCACGGCATCTGGACTCCTGAATGTCTCTAACTAACTACAGCTGTCTCAATTATACCTTTTGTTCTACATGTTCCACCCATTAATTCTCCAATATCGTAAAAATACTAAATCTGATTCATCAGGCAAGGAGAGGAAGATCATCACACTATGCTTACATGTCATTTAAATCAGTTTAACCATTGTTCACAAACCCATCCCCTTAATTGTATTCATAATTTTATTTCCCATCCGCATTCAATTTTCATTTGCAACAATTTTGTCAACAGTCTGAATGTGAGTCCACATCGTTCAACTTTTCACCATCCGTTTCCAGGATAGGACACTTCACGACCTTGGCTTTCATTCAACATCCAAGTTATCATTCCGGGTTAACATTCAGTAGTCATGTGCAGTCGTCACATGGCTCAGCTTACTTCGGTTATACATGAGAAGCCCAAATGTGCACTAGTGATAAAGTCAGAAAGTCAAATATATATTTAACAAATAAATGGTTTTACTGTATACCACCCACCTCTATTCTATCCCAGTTTATTTATTAGACTTATCCCCGCGTTAGCATTAGTAAAAAAAAACACTTGATTTAGTTCAAACAAGCAGATGCCATGCATGTGCGTCTTCAAGACTCCATTTTAGTGTCTTCTGCTCATGCGCAAGAATTTCCCTCCAAGCGATAGCCCGTCATTCTGCGTAGATGCAGTTGACACATGCGCAGTAAAGATTTCCCCGTTTAGAGCGGGAGTAGTCCTTCGTTCATGTTATTTTTGTTAGTAAACACATACGCAAGGTTCACTAACCTGCGTATTTATGTGGTGCGCATTAGTTTTACACAAACAATTTTAATAACTTGTTAGTTAGTTAAAGGAGTTGGTTGCTTCCGAGCAAGTCTCTTTCTACGAGCCCTTGCTCCATCATTCCCTTCTTTATGGCATTTTGAGCCATCACAAAATTACCCATCCCAACCATATGCCAACTCTTACTGTTTCTCATTCTCAATCCCCTCTTCTTCTTTGTTATTTTCATCTTTTTTTGTTTATCCTGTATCATTTATTTTGTATATCCTGCCTTTCATTTCTTCCATTTGTATCTCCTCGTATTCCCTCTTTCTCTTCTTTCCTCACTTCATATCTTCTTCCTTTTCCCTGGTTTCTAGAACATTTGCACCAAATCATTATTGCTGAAACTATTATTGTTATACCAACTATTGGAAGAATTATTTGACCTAAAATACTTTTCCCTAAGTCAGAAAACCAAGTCCCTATTGAAGAAATACTCTTTGTTAGTCTTTCCTATACACTGTCAACCTCCAGTGGTTTCAAATCATCTTGAAGTCTTGTAATATTCTTAATATACCCTCTAATTTCCTTACTTTTGTCAGGAATGTAAGTGCAACAATGTTGAACTTTCAGCATTTTGCTGATTCCGCCCTCTTTTGCTAATAAAATATCATCCGCAAATCGATTTTGTAAAACCATTTACCGAATTGCAACCATTTCTGTATTTATCATCAAGAAACACCCAGCAGTATTAGTCAAGAGACAATCAACTACTGTTGACAATTTACAAATTCTATGTGAATTCAGAATGACTCCCACTGAAGGTAACAATGCACCAAATATATCACCTACTATTTCTGAAAAACTAGCTCTCTTTTTCCATGTTAGTCCATTAGTGTTTTCATTGTTTCCAGTGATTCTTTTTACATGATACATGATATATTTTCGGAAATACTATTCCAAAGTATCAGCTTCCATACCACCATGCAGGCAACTTATAGTAAGCATTATTCCGAAACATATAGTAAACCCCAGGAAATACTGGATCAGTTCCCCCTTTTAGTCCCCAACCTCTCAAAATTAGGACATTATGTTTACATTCAGTGGAACCAATAAATACGTTATTATATTCTGTCTTTAATCTATGTAGGCAGGTTTTCCCTTTCTTCGCACAGTCCAGGGACTTCACAGCATGAAACTTGCCAGTTGCACAAGTTACCTTCTTTCCCAGCCCATGGTGGTACATGGGTTTTCTGTTCAGCAACTTTCTTTTGGAAATCCTTCCCTCAACTAAATTCAAAAACACTTTCTTTTGTTCACGTAATATACATGTTAAATTATTCTTGTGTGCCTTGACTATGTCTATTGATTTAATCGTTAAGAAAAATTCACCCATGAACTGTGCATCTTGACTACTAAGTACTAGATTCATATTCTTTCGAATAGGATGCTCTGAAAATACTACATCAAAGTTTGAATAATAATACTGAAGTTTTCCTGTCGCATAAAACAGACTTGCTAAAACACTACATGAAATACCATATGTTAAGGGTAAATGGTGATATGTAACTCCCTCTGATACTGACGCTGATAATTTCATACAGACATAACAGTCACTAATCTCCATTGTATCTATATATTGAAATAACAAATTTGGAAACACATTCAAAGACGTGTCATTATCTGATACTGTGTGATGAAAATCTGTCTCTTCTGCTGCTTCTAATTCTACTCTATCCCCTTTTGTTGTAGCTGTTTTCTCATTAGTAACTGTATCATTATTTTTACTTGTAATCATCAGTAAAGGCACTGCCACTGTTAGAAATTACCATACTGAAATTACTAATAATATACTACATATGCAAACTCTACAACATCTTTATGTGAAACTCTGTTTCGGTTGCTCTGTGACTCTATTTCTCACCATTTTAATCTGAGAAGATATTTTCTCCTCTTTCTTTTTTTACTTGGAAATGCAAACTCTTGTTTTAAGGGGGTCTCAATTTTCTTTTATCAATCTGTGCAGCATCTACTTCTTCTGATTCCTCACTTAAATCTAAATTCTCAAATTCCTCTAATATTACATAGGTCCACTCAGGGGCCTTGTATTTATTGTTTAAAAAGTTCTCAGTCTTGGGCGTCTTTGTATGTTTCTCACAGTTGAATGTTTAGACTGAGTTTGACCAGTAACCTCATTCACTTGCTCTGGTCTTTCGTTTGTTTTTCGCAGATAGTATCTCAGTCTTTTCACTCCACCTGGCCAGTTATCACAGTTTCAAACCCTTTTAACTTGCACTGCTCTTTCACCCTCTCCGTCTTTTTCTAGAGTTCTTTTGTTTTCAGTATGTCTAGGCTAAATCTGTTCTTGTTCTGGTCTTATTATTATTTCATCCGCCTGAACTTGTTCTTCTTCTTCTACCTGGTCCTGGTCTGGTCTTATTTCGATTGATCTTCTTTTTCTGTCCGAACTGGGAAATGAAGGGAGCAAAAGGAAATAAAAGGTGTCTTTCATTTTAACCATAACTACTGGATTTGGTTTGTTTATTCTGCATCATTAATTGAGAAACGAAACTCTATAGAAAGTAGCGTAGCCTGGGTGAGAAATAAAAGATTTCAGTTTTAGCATATCCACTGCATAGAATATTAGATGACAGTGCACCGTGACGTAGCAAGGACGTCTGACCCATGTCTGCATCAACCAAGGCCATAGTCAGCAAGCCTAGGCCATCTCTGCACAGGGACACACAGACCATGTATGAGTGGTGCTTTTCGTGCATGGCTGGAGGTCTGCTGTGGCGTATCACCATCCAACTCACAGCAATGCAGTCAGGCCCGTGTGAGCCGACATACAGTGGATTTTCTGAATATGTACGGCACGCAAGTAGTCATACGATTGCGACTGCCAGGTCTACTATTATTTGCTGCCTGATGCTGAAAAATAATTTCAACAAAGTATTTTTGTTGCTAGTTCACACGCATTCACTTTCATTTAAAATCATTCATACATATCCCCGTGTCGTGAGGCGCGCGCTCAAAATACAAGGGCGTGAGAAAATGTCTCTAACAACTTAAAGAACATTGGAACATTGGAAGGAAAATGTAACAATTTGCTTTACTGCACGCACGCAGTTTCGTAATTACTAAAAACGCCTTCTTTTATTGGCTCGGGGTAATTACCTCCCATCTTCGTGATGTGAGGGGGCCAGGAAGCTGGTGCCCAAAGTGCACGGCTGCTGCGATAGAGTAGGCCCCAGCATCACTGCTAGTAGTAGTGCACCCTTCTGATGTGCGGAGATGAAGGTGGCGCTCATGGAGCAGTGGTGACCTATCAGACCACTGTTGGGGTTTCTAAGCGCTATGCAAATGCAATTATAATGCAAGCAAGTCAAATGCCCCACTGCTTACCTTGTGACTTCGTGACTTTGTGATAGCTACACAGCGAGTAGAAGCGATCAACCGACCTCACAGCGCCGCACGCGTCCCGAAATGGCCAATCACTGCATGACTTCACATGAAGTCACACAGTGATTGACCATTATGCAGTGCGGCTGAGCAGTGTGCCACCACCCCCCACGTGCGGCATCCAATAATGTATTGCCCTGCCCTGCTGCGCGGTAGACCGGCCAATCCTGGCGCTGCATGCAGCACACTGACTGCTCACCCAGTCGCCCTTTGTAACGCTGGGGGCTGCTGCCCGGTTAAACCAGCACTCCCCCTGGTCACTCTAATGGGGAACTTATTATGCGCATGCTCGGGCTAGTTTCAGCCACAAGCTTCACTTGCGCACTGCAGGTACTGTGACTGTCTGCTGCTGCAGCTGAGTGAGTGTGTGGACTGTCACTCAAGCTAAAGCAGTCCAGCCCCCCTGCGCGCAGCGCACTCCGGATAAGTCAGGTGCTGCCCGGATTCCCGGCGGCGGCGGCGGGCGGGTAGCATATTAATTTGCATTACTATTTATTTTCATTGTCCTTGCAGCTGCGACGGTGGGTCCATGTGGCTAGTGGGGCTAAGCCCCTATGTCCCAATGGACGCACCGCGGTTGTCCAGGATTCAAATCATGCACCTGTGTTAGCTGCCTGGCAACTGCATTTTCTCCAACCTGGTGAGAGACAGAACACACTTGGTAAGCCAATCCTTTGTAATAGTCCAATACCAGATCATCAGTTGTATTCATCAATTTATGTCCAGAAATAAATGCTTGTCTCATTGCCCTTCCCATGAGTATCTCAAGTGGACTTAATCCTGTGTTTCTGTCAGGAATACTTTAGGGTCCCATCAACACAAGAGACAATGTATCTGGCCATTTCAGTGATGTGGATTCACACACCTTCCCTAACCTTGACTTGATTGTGCCATTTAGTTGCTCAACCACTCCAGAAGCCTCTGGACAGTATGCACAGTGCAGTTTCTGTTCAATATTGAATGCTTCACAGATTAATCAAATTATTTCATTATTAAAATGAGGGCCTCTATCTGATTCCAAAGTGACTGGGAAAGTGAAACGAGGAATCAACTCTCTTAACAGCAATTTAGCAACTATCAAACTGTCATTTCTCCTAGTTGGGTATGCCTCCACCCATCATGAAAACAAACACACTATGACGAGGACGTACTTCATTCTGTCGCTTGGAGGCAACTCGATGAAGTCAAGCTGCAGTCTCGTGAAGGGTCCTTCTGCCTTCCCAATTTTCCCCAACTGACTACTGTCTTCCTGCCTGGATTTGGCTGCTGACAGATCAAACATCTTTGGCAAATACTTTCTGCGACTACCCTGAACTTTGGATTGTACCAATCCTGTCTGAATAGTTTAATCATGGCATCCCTACCAACATGTGTGTCCCCATGATACATTCTTGCCATTTGAGAGAGTAAGCAATCTGGCATGATTGGTTTGCCATCGGCGTATACCCAAACATCATCTTCTGTCCTTCTTTCAAATCCTGACTTTATCCAGACTTCATTTTCATTTGCTTCAACCTCATCCTGCAACTGGCTAACCTCATCCCATGTTTCTAGAGCTAAAAAAACATAAGTTGGAAGCTGATTTCATTTGTTTAACCTTTTCTGTTAAGTGCCATGTTATTTCTTGCACAATATTGAGCAATTTGGTCTGCATATCTGTTACCTGCGCTACATAGTCATTTCCCGACTGATGAGCGGCACATATGACCACTGCTATTTCCTATGGTAATTGTATTGCTTCCAATAATTCTTTCACATTTTTTTTTAATTTCTTATAAGAGATCCTGAAGAAGACATTTCAATTTCAAAATTCTTTATTCGGTTTTAAAAATCAAAAACCATAAAAGTTACAATGCTTCCAGTAAAATGTATAAAAATTTATAAGAACACATATACATATTTCATGATCTCAATGCATAAATATACATTCCTATAAGAATAAAGGGGTATATATACAAGAAAATCAAATGCCTATAAAAAAAACATGTACACTCTAGGGGTATAGCAACTGGTATGACAGCTGTGATATGGGGATATATTAGTTCTCCATGCAGTTTCTGATCTTCAATGAAGATTTCAGGTAACCAACCACAAATAGGGTACATTCTGGCTTCAACAATTGTAGAAAGCAAAGGGCTGGGCTGACCTGAATAAAATTCAACTTTTTTAAAAGTGGTTTTAAAAAGAACCTTCGGGGAGCGTCATAGAGGCTACAAAAAACATGAAGTGCACCAGATCCTGTGGAGACACTCCGGCACAGCCACAGGGTGGTAGCACCTGGCCTCAATGGCTTCCCTTCGATACAGTAAGTAAAATATGGAAATAATCCATTCGAAACCAGGTCAATAAAAACCGCTCGTGGGCCGACAGGGACCACAAAAGATATGGCTCCGTGGATGGCGTAGTTTTGAGCATCACAAATTTACGGACGCTTGGTTTACACAGTTCTACCCCATCTCTATTAAATGTTTTGAGTGAGATAAAAGACTTCTTTACAAACTCCAAATCCGCTGCGGTAATAAGATCAGGTCTTAAAAAAATGTCCGGATGCCCCAACTCACCAAAACAGCCTTTTATGTATTTTAGCCACTGAATGGTAAGCATGTGGTCCAGGTTCAAGACTTCTCTCAATAACTGATGGTTAAGGGCTAGGTCTTTATTTAACCAACAGTTGAGCCAGAAGAGCAATGGGCACATTGACAGAATGTCACAAATGAATGGTAACCCTGTTTCTTCATGTACTATTAAGTTTGATGTTCTTTTAGGTACTCCTAGGAGCTGTTTAAAAAAAATATTCTCTGCAACCTGGATACCCTCAGATGCTGCATATCCCCATAACTCACTGCCGTAACTAGCAATTGCAACGCTTTTCGCCCGGTATATTTTCAGCATTGCCGCGATAGGGTGCCTACCCATTTTTGTGGCAAAGTTGAAAATAGCTGTGTTCGCTCTTATCACCTCCCCCTTTTTCTCCAAACTAGAGCACCCCAATTTAGGTGGTCATCTAAAAGGGTGCCCAGGTATGAGAAGGTTGACGTTATGGGCACTTTCTCGGCATTCACTATAAAGGGATACTGCTTCTTGGGGAGTGACCCGACCTGCATTATATAGGATTTAGAGTTATTTATGGCTAAGTCGCGTTCAGCCATGAAACTTCTGAAGATGTCGAGCAGAGACTGCAAACCTCTAGCGGTTCTGGCGAGGAAGACCACGTCGTCATTGTAGAGCAGGACGGGCAGACCCCTTCGCCCCACATAGGGAAAATCGGCTCTGGTTTCTACCAAGATCTTATCCAGGTCATTGATGTATACATTAAAAAGAGACGGGGCAAGGATGCACCTCTGCCGTATTCCCCTTTCAGTATTAAAATCCATAGATACCCTGTGATCCTGAGCAAATCTGATATTTGCCTTGGTGTCCCTATGCAGGTCCCTCAGGAAGTCAACCAGGCTAGCCTCCACCCCCATGGCCCTTATGGACTGCCACAATTTCCCCCGATTAACACAATCAAAAGCGTAGGAAAGATCCATGAACGCCATGCAGATCGTACCCCGGCGGGCAACCGTGTACTTCCCGAGGATCATGTATAGGTTGAGGCATTGTGCTAGGGTTGTGTGCCCTGGGCGGAACCCATATTGAATATCAGAAATAATCCTATTATCTTCTGCCCATGCGGCCACTCTGTTCAACACGACTCCGCCCACGACCTTGACCACGGAATCAATAAGGGAGATCAGTCTATAGCAAGAAGTACTATTGCGATCCCCCTTCTTGAATACCGGATCGATTGTTGAGGTGCCCCAGGACTCCAGACAGCCGGCCTTTGCTGCCGTGTTAAGCACGGCCGCCAGGACCGGGGCCCAGAGGGATGGATTTGATTTGAAAAGGTCCGGCGGGATACCATCCGGACCTGGAGCCTTATTACACGTCAGCCCAGAAATACCTTTCTCCACCTCACTCTGCATAAAAAGGATCATGGTTTCATTTTGAACTCTAGCTTCGGATTGTAATTGAGTTGTGGCACTCTTTAATATGGACCTAAAATGAGACACCCATTCATCTTCGGTTATATTGGTGCCTATATCTTCGGCCCCATCCCTCTCAAATAAGGGTCTGTTAAAATTCACAATTATACAATCACCCCCCCTGATTTCTACCCAGCTAGCCCACACGGCGCATTACAGGATATTTAATTCCACTGCTGGACCCACGGAAGTGTTATTAGACAACCAGTGGGTGACCTTGTTCTTAAGTTGGAAAAAGTCCTCATTGGTACCCTGTGAAAGTGGCGGGGCATTCCCCAGGATGACCACCAATGGGGTAGATTGAGGCCGTAAGTTAATAACTGCTGAATTCTGCGGGGCATTGGTAGAGTTTCCCTGCGGCTTTCCCATGTTCTTCCCCGAATCCTGAGTGGCATGACCATGTTGATTTGCTAGTGGGGCCCCATTCGATGCCAAATCCTCAGTTGTACCGTCGGGCATCCCCCCTGTGCTGCTGGAGGCCGTGTTTGCGCCACGGATCAGGATAATACTTAAAGAATTAAATTCCCCAATTACCCTGATGAAGGCAGAATGCCTAATGTAGTTTTGGGTTTAGTTAACTCAGTAGTGATGCTATCTGATGATTGAATGGATTGCAAGATTTTGAGCTGGTCTGCTATACTTTGCTCTATATAATTTAGCTTAGCCACAATGGGGCACAATTTTTCCTCCAGCATGGAACTCAGAATAGATTTAAAAGCTTCCAACGTGGGATGATCAACCATAGTGGATGCTACTAACGGAGATACCCCAATATCAGATGAGGCTTTTAGCGGCGCGTTGGGTTTGGTCTTTTTGGCTTGGCTACCTATTGCTTTACACTTTCTTTTCAAGCTTCCACTGGAACGGCAAGCCTCCCCCATTTGTTGTGATGGATTGGGGCCACGGGGTACCTCTGTTAGGGTGTCAATAATCTTCCCACCATTCCTACCCTTCCCTGATGTAACAGCGGGAGCAGCACCCTTCCTGTTTGCGATTATCACTGCAGGGGACAAGGGCCTAGGGGGTACCTCCCCCAGGGCTTCTGGTATGGGAAAAAGCACATCCTTAACCTGGATATCACTACCCAACCCCGGGGAAAGAGCAATACTCTGTACCTCGTCAGTAGATTTCCGGGAGCGGGTGTTGGACCCGCCCAGAATGGGATAAAGGCCACTGAAGGGAAATCTAGATAGACAAATTCAATCTCTTTGTCAATGACTGAAGCAGCCCTTGACACAAAGGCATCCATGGTGGTTACTGTTGCTCTGGCTGTAGCTATAGTCCCCTCTTGATTCACCTGGGTCTTTCGCCTCCCCATAGTTACTGACCTAGATAGTTATCCAAAGCCTGTGAAAGTGATTTGGCCCCACAATTTGTAGCCTATATCAGGTTTACCACAGTACAGGTAGTAAGCAAATGTGAAAATTATTAAATGGACCCCAGAGGAATCCACTTCACCCACCTACGAGAACTAGTTTAAGACATTTTAACCACCTTCTAAAACCAGGAGGGAAGAAAGATCAGCATGTAATTTAAATGATTAACCATGTAGCTGTGATCATAAATGGAAATAACGTGGCCCATCCCGGCCTCTTCGGGCCCCTGACGGGCATGGACAGGTCCGCCCTTGGCCCATGCTTCCACTGGGCATGGCCCGGGCACGCCCGCGGGTGTCCCGCGCTGCGGGAGCCCTGGCCCCTCTTTTGAGCACCTCCTGGCGCTTGACGTTGCGGTGCGCGGAGTGCACGCCGCACAGAATGCCGGGAAATGGAGTCCCAGGGGCTCTGGCGACAATGGTGGCAATAGCGGTCCTCAGCACTGCAGAAAGACCAAGAGTCAGCAGGCAAGTGGACCCGGGGCTCGGGCAGCAATGGCGATCCTCTGTGCTGCCGGTGAAGAACAGAGTCAGCAGGTAAGTGGGCTGAAGAAGTCAGAAATCCCCTCTGCATCCAGAGCTAGCCAAAATCGTGTACAACCCAGAAACCATATTGACTGTCCGTGAAAATGGTTATCCTCTAATTTTTCCCAATTTTGCATGCCTTTTTAAGGCCACCAATTTGGCTACTTGTACAGATTTGACAACCGGTAAGCATGATGCTTCAATGACCCCCGATATTTTACATACAACATAAGCTGCACTAAGTCCTCCTTTTTCAGTTCTCATGCAAGAGCAATCTGCAAATAGTTCATGATCTGATTCTTTCAAGGGTACCTCCTTGATATCCGACCGAGGCTTAGTACACAATTCAGTCACATCCAGACAATCATGATCCACTTCATCTTTCACTTCTTCACAACATGGGTCTGGCAATAATGTGGCAGGATTAATCATTGTACATCGTATTATAGTCACATTTTCCGCTCCAAGATTCACTCTTTCATACTTAGTCATCCAACTAGGGGGAAGGTACTGTGTTCGAGTTCTTGTTAAAAGAATCTCTACTGAATGTGAGACGCAAACTTTGAGTGGATGTCCCATCACAATCGATTCACTTTGTTCCAGACTCATACAAGTAGCAGCTACTGCCTTTAAGCAGCCAGGTAACGCTGAAGCCACATAATCCAGATTAGCAGAGAAATATGCTACTGGAAATCGGCTTAATCCATGCCTTTGAGTCAAAACTGAAAGTGTGCAACCTTCTCTCTCACAACAGAAGAGTGCAAATTATTTTGTGTAAACAGGCATGCCTAAAGCAGGGGCCTCACACAGACAATTTCGTAATTTCACAAATGCTTCCACGTACTCATCATTCCAGACAATCGGATCTTTTGCTCTTTTCCGGATCAATTGAATCAATGGTTTTGCCAGCAGGGAAAATCCAACTATCCACTGCCTACAGTACCCTACTACTCTGAGAAACATTCTCACTTCCCTTTGTGTCTGAGGTAGTTGCATTTGCTTGATTATCTTTATTTTCTCTGGGGTCACTTTTCTAACTCCTCTTTCTATTTTGTCGCCTAAATATTTAACATCCTGTTGACAAAACTGTAATTTTTCTGGAGACACTTTGTGTCCTCCTTCGGCCAAATGGTTTAGTAATGCAATTGTGTCAGTGACACAATCTTCTTGTGATTTAGATGCCACAAGTAGGTCATCAATGTACTGAACCAGGACTGCATTTCTAAGCATGACCAACATTTCTAGACACTTTTTCAGGATTTTACTAAAAATCGAGGGGCCTTGAGGAACTCGGCACCATGGCAAAACACGGTCTTCGAACCTAAAGGCGAACAAATACTGGCTGTCTGTGTGCAAAGGAATAGATAAAAGGGCTTGGTATAAACCAATTACTGTAAACCAGCCTGCATTCCAGGGTATCTGATAAAGAATCACTGCTGGATTTGGCACTACTGGACAACAAGGAACTGCAATTGTGTTGATCTTTCTCAGATCCTGCACTATCCTGTATTTTCTGCTAGGCTTTTTAAGTCCCATTATTGGTGAATTACAAGGACTACCCATTATTTCCTTTAAAATGCCTTGTTTAATATTTCTGTCCATTTCTGGAGCAACTCCTGCTTTCACTTCCGGACTCCTTTGTACTTTTGTGTATTTGGATAAACTGCACCTTCTTTCACTGTCACTTTAGTTAAGATATCCTCCAACAATTCATCATCTGATTCACCATATCCTGTCACCTTCATGTGTTTTGTTTTCTCCTTACACATGATTCCTGACTGTTCCTCAGCCATTACACTGGGTGTAAACATTCTGAAACCATAGGTCTTTTCAATTGCTTTATCTGACCTTCGTGTGACTCACGCAAATATCTGGGAACAAATCCTCTATATGTCTTACCACCTCTACATTTCTCTCGTTCAAATGACTCAGTCTCCCATTCTTCCAAAGCCTCATACTGAGTTAACCTAGGTCTTGGTTCCAAATCATTAGTTCTCATCCTCAAATTCTGAAGAACTCTCCCATTAAACGTACCATGTTCTGGAAAAGCTAGAACTCCATCACCTTTTGTATATTCCATCCAACTCTCCAACCATAAACAAGTATTATGATATCCTCTTTCCATCATTATAAAGGAAGCAGGCATCTTAGGTGGCGGAATGGGAATAGGAATTCCCTCTAGAGCAATTCCCTCTCTAGTCAACACAGGCTTATCTTCTTAAAGAAATTTAATTTTCTTTTTTAACAACATTCTTCTCTTTTCCCCATACATTCTAGATAAACGATATATGAAAGAATACTCCGCAAACCCTTGAACTCTACTATCTGTGCGATTTACACCAGCCACTCACTTTGCCACTGGATTTAAGCTAGCCTGGCTGATGAGGGCTGTTATCCCAAAACCGGTCCCAGGATGCTTGTTTCCGGTCCAGGGAAGACATGGCTTGGCAGTTTGGGCTGGACTGCTCCCATGAGGCACAGGGTCAAGACTGATTTGCATATTGCTGTGTCTGAACTGGGGTGGCAAAGTGAGCTAAAGAATGAGGATGGAATCAACTGAGATCTGTGACAGGGGGTGAGTGTTTGAAAAGTTTCAGCACTCTGTCCATTATCTCCTTGTGTTTGCTTTGTTCACCCTAAATTGGCAGGGTATGCCCAGACGTGGGTCCTTTGCTCACTTTGCCACTGGATTCAAGCTAGCCTGGCTGATGAGGGCTGTTAGCCCGAAACCGGTACCAGGATGCTTGTTTCCGGTTTAGGGAAGACATGGCTTGGCAGTTCAGGCTGGACAGTTCCCATGAGACACAGGGTGAAGACTGATTTGCATACACTGTGTCTGAACTGGGGTGGCAAAGTGAGTTAAAGAATGATGATGGATTCAACCGAGATCTGTGACGGGGGGTGAGTGTTTGAAAAGTTGCAACACTCCGCCCATCATCTCCTTGTGTTTGCTTTAATCAGAATCCAACATACAATTTTTTTTCAGCCAATCCTAGCGCGGCTTGTATCTATTTAACCAATCAGACTCAGGCACACGCTCGTGATCTGACCAATGCCAGCACGGCCTTTTGTGATGTCAGTTTTGCTCCTTACTACTGACCCCTCCTTTACAATCTGCTTCTATCTCACACCCGCTGTTTCAACCAATCCCATCCTCTCTGTGACGTCAGTACAACTCCGGCAACTGACCCTCCCTTCACAAGGTAACACGAACATTTATTTCTTTACTTTTCTTAAAATAAAATCCGTTACTAACAACATAAAAACATTAGCTACTCTGCTTGTTCCACTAAAACAAAGGATAGATTTTCGATTTATTCTGGAGTCTCAGAATTGCTCCTCTTCTTCTGCGAGTGAAAACCTCTGTTTATCCTTCATTCAAGCCCGGGAGAACCTGTTACTCCTTTAGTGTTACCCCTACTGGGAAATAAGACCAAAGTTTCACCAGCGAACCCTCTGCTATTATTCACACTATGCTTTTATACGAAATAGTCCCTAATTTAATACTGCTAGCCCTATGTAGCTTCTCAGTATTATTCCAACAGACGAGTAACCTCACTGCAGTGTGGCTTCTGTCACCACCCGCTATTCATTTCCCCGGGTTTTTTCAGACAACATAAAACAAGATACTAACTCTTTTGTTAAACATAAATCAATAGTCAATATTTATCACCAAACTAGTCAATAATAACCATAGCTCTGCTACTAGAAAACTGATCCAGCGGGGTACCAATAACAACGGTTACTCCACTACCATATACTCACCTGGGCCCATAAATACACACACACATTGAGTAAACCGCTGGAGTCAAAGTTTTTAAATTTCTACAATGCTCAAGATTAGTTATTTAATACTCCTAACTAACCTTTCACTGATCAACCTGTTCTGTCCTCTGGTCGATGGACCATAATGTGGTCTAGTTGATGGTGATAACTAACACTAACTCTGTCTTATTCATTTAAAGTAAATAACCACAGACTATGGAAGTTTTTAAATCTTTACCTAAATTAAATGCATGTGAACCACTCAAACTACAGTACAGTCACCATCGTTCATAGGAGAGAAAAATCAATTAAATCATCAACAACACATACTTTGGACTTATGCAATAATCAATGCTCAGAAAGGGAGAGGATAGAGAGAAAAGAACATCTGCAAATAGCATGAAAAATATATTTACCAAGAATGGTGTGAAGACCAACCCCCTGGACAAAGGGCTGGTAAGGGTCCCCCGGGATAGATCAGGCGACAAAGACTTCAGGACAAGAATCAGGACAGGATAGATGACCTCTCTAAATACCGACGACTGCGTCGCACCCCTCTCTGACACTCTCTTCCTCCTCGAGATTCTTCCACGATCTACTTAGCTAACCCAATTAAATTAGGATAGAAGGTTCTGCATTCGGCTCTTCATAAGCATCTCACAGCTTCTCTCCCAGCAGCATATCCTGCTCACAGCATCTGGACTCCCGAGTCTCTCTAACTAACTAAAGCTATCTCAATTATACCTTTCGTTCTACATGTTCCACCCATTAATGCTCCAATATTGTAAAAATACTAAATCTGATGGGTCAGGCAAGGAGGGGAAGATCATCACACCATGCTTACATGTCATTTAATTCAGTTTAACCAGTGTTCACAAACCCATCCCCTCAATTTTATTCATAATTTTATTTCCCACACATATTTATGTTTCATTTGCAACAATTTTGTCAATAGTCTGAATGTGAGTCCACATCGTTAAACTTTACACCATCCGTTCCCAGGATAGGACACTTCGCGACCTTGGCTTTCATTTAACATCCAAGTCGTCATTCTGGGTTTACTTTCAGTAGTCATGCGCAGTTGTCACATGACTCCGGTTATACATGAGAGGCCCAAATGGGCACTAATAATAAAGTTAGAAAGACAAATATTAATTTCAGTAATAAATGGCTTCACTGTATACCACCCACCTCTACTCTATCCCCGTTTATTTATTAGACTTATCCCCGCGTTAGCATTAGTAAAAAAACTTGATTTAGTTCAATCAAGCAGATGTCATGTACGCAAGTCTTCAAGACTCCATTTTAGTGTCTTCTGCTCATGCCCAATAATTTCCCTCCAAGCGATAGCCCGTCATACTGATTAGATGCAGTTGACGCATGCGCAGTAAAGATTTCCCTGTTTAGAATCAATCATATTTTATTGCGTGGTAGAAAATCATTATCCACAGCTTAGCTGCCTACATCCAGGTGCCGACAGAGCGTAATCTTCCCTGTTTAGAGCGGTATTAGTCCTTCGTTCATGTTTTTTTTGTTAGTAAACACATAAGCAAGCTTCACTAACCCGCGTATTCATGTGGTGCGCATTAGTTTTACACAAACAATTTAAATAACTTGTTAGTTAGTTATAGGAGTGGATTGCTTCCGAGCTAGTCTCTTTTCTACGAGTCCTTGCTCCATCAGCACCTCCTTGCATATGGGGTGGTGGCTCCTCACTATGCACGGGGCTCCCGTCCGATTGCAGCAGCGATGCCCAAAGCTTAATTCATGGCAACCCTCCTCTGGAATACAAGTGTCGCTGACCTGATCAGTGCAGCAGCCGTCACCTCACACCTCACAGATGGAGTACTCTTGACAGGGCTTGCCACCTCGCTCCTGCCAATGCTTTCCTCTTCTTCACAGGTCTCACTGATCTTGGCAAGCAGGCATGCGCTAGTGCTCCAGGGCAGGTGGTGTTGGATTCTTTGGGTGAAGTGCCCCCACCCACCAGGGAGACTGGTAGGCCTTGGCCCCCAATCCAAGTCACAGACAGAAGTCTTGCAGAGCATCCCCTCCTCACACAACCCATCTGGTTGCTTGGCAGATGACCATTTTTGGGGGTCTCCAGCTATTCTTCTTTTAGTCCAGATACCAAATGTAACCTAAAATATGAGTCTTTGAAGATTATTTTGGGGGTCTGTTTCTTTTGAAGTGGCCACTCCTCATCCCCCTCTTCTACTTGAAAGCAGTTTGTCACAGCAGGAGTGACTCCAAAAGAAATAGCCCCACAACATAATCCACAGAAGTGACTAGAGTTCACATCTGTATGTCATCCACAGTGATGTATATCAAAAGGTTAGCCCCGTGCCTCACCCATGCCCTTTATAATTTTCTTATCAGCCTCATGTCGTTCCTGAGATTGCATAGAACCCTTTCACTGAATCAAAGAACACCCTTTTAAGTGTACAGGAGAAGCCTTGCTCTCCCCTATCCAGTGTCTGTTCCACCCAGCTCACAAGAATTCAGCAATACAGAGATCTGTCTGGGGGGGGGGACATCCTGTACAATGCGGATGTTACTCCGCAGTACCGTTACAACGCGTCTTTTACAATGCAAGTCGTAACCACGACTTGCGCTGGAGGGCGCTCAAGGATAAGGAATAGTAGATTTACTATTCCAACACCTTCCCTACTGTACGTAGGCTGGTGTTGGAATAGTAAATTTAACTATTCCTAAGTCCGCAACCCTACAGCGCAAGTCGTGGTAACGACTTGCGTTGTAAAAGACGCGTTGTAATGGTACGCGTGGTAATACCACGCGTTGTACCGTCATACATCCGTCTGGGGGCTGGGAGGAGGAAGCTTTACCTCCTCTCTGTTTCACCATGTAGGCCTGGATCTCCCCGAATGGAACCCAGGGCCTTCCATATATTGTACCATTCACAGGCACACATGCACCCTATGCAGATATGCAGCCTACATACACTGTACAGTACTGTATCCTTCATGTACTGTACTACTGATAGGCACCCATACATCCAGCACATACATTTAACATGCACACACTGCACAGCACTGTATCCATAAATTGCTGTACCACTTGTAGGAACACATACATCCAGCATATGCACAGCACAGCACTAAATCCTTCATGTATTTTACTACTCATAGGCACACATACATTCAGCACATGCATGCATGCCCTGCACAGTAATGCACGATCTCTGTATTGTACCCTTCGCAGGTGCACAGATACCCAGAACAGATACTCCATTCCTGCGCTGCACCGCACTACACATCAAACTGATGTAGGCCAAGGGAGAGTTAAGCACTCAGAAGTGGAACTTTAACTGAGAGAGCCTCTAGGCCTGTGACCCAGGTTTAGAAGGACCTGTTCACTCCTACCGATCACTACATGATATGCTGCCACCACCATGCTTGTGCTGAGGTTCCGTGACAATTGTAAGTGATGTTTTCGACTCGCACGAATATGGTCGAGTCTGGTATCTGAGAACCGCAAATGACGAGTTTAGTAAGTATGCGCAGTTTTCGCTGTGCTAACTTAAACCGTTCGTTTGATATGTGGGTTTTTCATCTGTACCCACGGGTTCCATCTTAGATACAGCATCCATTTTGTCTCTTGCCCTCAAGTAGCCAGCGAACGGACACTGTCCGCTTCGTTACCCTGGGACTTTCAAGATATTTGTGGAAGACACATGTTCTTTGAAAGTATCTTTTACGATGAGGGGGATGATACTGTAAGGCAGATGGCCCCGCTTCTGCCGTGCCGGTTTATTGTCTCAGCCGTGCATCTCATTAGGCACGTCCCTTTGATGCCTGTATCTCGTGTTTCCCGATACCTCCCCTTTTACACCCTTTTCGATCTCCCCACTGTCTCCATCTTCCTCTGCACCTGTCTTTGTCCCTATTTCGATCTGTTTTACTGCCGATTGGAATTCACTAATGTTGGGAAGATGGGTTTTTACAGTTGGGAACCGCCAAATGTTTCCGCACTTATGTTCCGGACCTTATGTGTACCAAAGTGACCAAAGCGACCCCTCTGGGGGATAATTATGGGAACCAGGTTGTAAACTTTTGTGTACCATGTTGTCCTATGAGTAAATTCTGTATAAAAGGAGCGCTCCACAGAACCAATTTGAAGCAGTCTCCCCAAGTTGCACGTGTTGTACTTGTTGTGACTTCTGTGTTCCCTGCAGTAAATAAACCTTGAATCTTTGACGCCGAAGGAAGTGTCCCGTGTCTCTGTAGTTTGTGCGCCGAAACAGGTATCCCATGAAGGTTATAGGTGTTGTTCCCTGGCACCGCTGGTACTGTTAAAAAGTCCAGTCCTTCAGTTGGCGCCCAACGTGGGGCGACTTCAGCGGTACCGGTCCAAAGCCTGATGATCGTGAGGAACTTCGTGTGAAATCTCCGAGGGAAGGTGCACCCCGCTTCATCGATCCTGTTGTCGAAATAAGTGGCCCGAAGTTTTTCCCTGCGAAGATTCCCGCCTCCTGACGGCTGCGACGGACCGATGCCCTGACTGTCGACCTGTCTTCGACGCCCGGCGTAGACCTTATGTACAAGCGAGACGACAGACGGGCCTTCCTGGTGACGCCATTGAAGTTCTGAGTTAAGTATTTGTGGGTCGCTCCCAGTCCTTAGTGGTTGTTCTAGCTTTTGAAAGCTTTGTGGTTAGCCTTTAAGGCTTTGTGGTAATAGCTCACTGAGCTTTGTAATAGCCTCCTCAGGCTTTGTGGTTAGCTCTACGAGCTTTGTGATAGCCTTAAGGCTTTGTTGTATTGCATGGTTCCATTGCATTTGTGGTTCTTAGTATTAGTTTTTAGTATTATTTGACAGTTGCAATTGCCAAAAACCGAGGGTTTTGACTTACACGAGGTTTTATTGCTTCGGTAATCCTTGAAGTTTGATACTAGGTTAGTGTGCACGATGCCTAGCCATAGTGATTTGTTTCGTATTTTCAAATGTTGCGCAATGGATTCCCGGTTGGAGGACTCGTGTCCGATACCTCCAGTTGGAACTCCGATACATGATCTTTATAGTCGACATGGGGTGGGTCCTATAATATATAATGATTACTGGGTCCGCTATACAAAGAAAGACGGTGACCTTAGATGGCCACCACATGGAACTTTTGAACTTTCGATTTTAGATAATCTTGAGGCTAAATTATTTTTAAAGAAAGCTAGGCCAGCTATGTTTGATTCCTTTCGGATATGGCGTAAAGAGGCCAAGCAGAAAGAAATCAAACAACTTAAAAAGGATCAAAAGCAAGAGTTCGTTCCTGTAATGCAAGCTATAAAAGAATGTAGACAAGACAAAGAAGAAAAAGACATGGAAATCGCTACTAGATTGCATCACATGAAAATAGATAAATGTTACCCAGTTTTACCGAATAAATTAGAAAAGAAAGAAGAAGATTTGAAGGAGGATTCCTTGCTGTCATACTTGATGAAATCACCACCTCCTTATGTACAGGGTGCTACTGCTCCTGTAGCTCCCCCTGTTGTTCCTCTTGTTGCTCCAGCGGCTGCGGGCCAGCCCGCTGTTAACCCTACGTTTGTTTCACCACCTGTTCTTGTTCCTACTGCTCCTGTACCTGTACCTTCGCAGACTGTTGTTTCTGCTACTCCAACTATCTTGTCCGTTCCTACTATGCCTTCCTTCACCTCCAGTGTTGTTGCCCCTGTTTTTCTTTCTCCTTCTGTTCGTAAGCGTGTTCCTAACTCTGTTGCTACTCTTTATTCACCTCTTTCTGGTCCGCTATTTTCGTCTAATTTATCTGAAACTCCTCAGAGACGGAGTCAGATCCCTAGTGGTAGGGAGAAAGAGACGTTAGTAACAATGGCACATAGGTGGATAAGACATCCTGCTAATTACACTCCACGTGTAGTCTTTGATACGTTTTCTCAGTTTAATGAGCCTACGCAGAGATTCGTATTTGAGGAGATGTGTAACTTTTTGAGGGAAGAATGGTATAATGATGATGTAGATAATGTACCGTCCGACATAATTGAACTTCAGAGTCACTTTTCAAACGGTATGATTATAGGAGACGATGTACGACGTGCCGTGGAACGCTTATTAGCATTCAGACCCACAGCACATTCTCGGGTATCATTAGATGATACCACTGAGAACTGGAAAGCGGTTCCTGGTCAGTATCCTATGAGAGAAGTCCCGCCACTGTGGGTGCCTGGAGATCCGCAGGGTAACCCTGTGGTGCTACCGCATTTTCGAAGGGTGTGGATACATCTTCCATGGAAACGATCAGAAGTTTTGCAAGTGAAGCAATCCTTACCTGATCCGCGTAAAAATCCGGCTGGTTATTATAAGGAGTTATCACAACTGGTGGAAGCTACTATTATGAATATTGCCGACATCGACATGTTGTTTGGCAATGTGGTACCACAACCAGTTTGGGCTAAAATTCGTCAAGCCAATCACGCAGTTGAATTAGGGGGTGATTGGGCTGCACTGCTAGCAGCTGATGCATTACAAGTCGGTGGGGCAAAGCCTGAACAGCTGATTTTGGATTTGCCTCAGAAAATCATTACGCTCATGAAAACTCTCATGCCAGCGATGAAGGTGAACTGGGATAAGTTATCAGCTTGTAAGCAAAAGAAAGACGAGAGTGTCTCAGATTTCTTTACAAGGTTTGAGGAAGCGTTTGTCGACCACAGCGGCCAGGACATGGGCGCTGAGGGAGGCCAGCGGTTATTCGTTGACAAATTCGTGTCGAATTTGTTGCCTGAACTAAGCAACAAATTAAAGAATTCAGAAAGTGCATGGGCAGTTTCAACCCCTGCGCAAATACTATCAACGGCTCAGTATTATGAGAATAGGGAAAAGGAAGAAAGTGATCGTGTAAAAAAGAAAACTAAGGAGCTCAAAATGAAGGTTTTGTTGCAGCAAGCATACCCTCCACGATCAAACCAAAATGATTCGCAACAACAGTATCGACCACGAGCACAGCTCGATAGGACACAGACGCGCTCTGACAACTTTGATTCCAGATCTTCACTTGGGTATAATCAGTGCGCATATTGTAGGAAAGAGGGACACCTAAAATATGATTGTCTTGCCTTACGGGACCGTCTGAATGGTGTGTCGACACGTGGAAACCGTGGTGGTGGTCCTCAACAGGCACCTCGTGGTAGAGGTCGTGGTTCATTCCACAATCAGATTGATCGTCATCAAAATCAATCGGATGTAAATAATTACTTTGACCAGCGAAATGCGGGGTCAGTTCGATCTGCACAGTATAATGTTGATGATTATTATGCAGAGCATGAAACTGTTGTAAATGACCATTACTAGGACAGCCAACGACAAAGAGAGGGAGTAGTGTCAGTTCCGGTCGATCAGAGTGGGCCTTACGTTGCAGTGGCTACATCAGGTGTAGTTGAGCCTTTTCTGTTAGACACTGGTGCGACAAAAAGTTCCATCATGCATTCAAAACTCCCTGGCGCACCTTTGTCTGGCTTAACGAATGTTTCCGTTGGATTCTCTGGCGCCCCTGTTAGTAACCCAGTCTCTAACCCTTTGCCTCTTATGATTGGACATCGTGAGCTAACGGCTCCACTGATTCTATCTACAGGTTGTGGTGAAAATCTTTTGGGTCTGGATTTGTTGAAACGATTATATGCAACATTGTATTGTTCCCCCGAAGGAGTGGAACTTACATTGGGACGGAGAGTGATCTCTCCCATGTATTTATCGGTTGATAAATTACCACCGGAATTGAGTTCCCTCCCTGCGTCCTTATGGGCCACAGGTCCCAATGACGTGGGCCTGTTAGACATTCCACCCTATGTGATTCAATTGAAACCAAATGCGCGATTACCGCGTTTACCTCAATATCGTATTTCTCTTGAGGCCGAACGAGCGCTGTTAGCAATTGTTTATGATCTCATTGGAAAGGGTGTTGTTGAAGAAACTCGTGGAAATGTATGTAATAGCCCTGTATTGCCAATTCTGAAACAAACTGGCCCAACTAAACCTCCTGTGTACCGTTTCGTTATAGATTTGAGAGAGGTAAATAAAATAGTGGTTCCACAATTTCCCGTGGTCCCTGACATTACGGCTTTACTAACAATGATTCCGGCATCTGCCTCCTGGTTCACAGTGATCGATCTAAAGAATGCTTTCTTTAGCATCCCGATTGCAGAGGAAAGCAGAGACCTATTCGGATTTTCATTAGGAGGTCGCAGTTTTAGGCTAAAACGCGCTCCACAGGGCTACTGTGAGAGTCCGTCAATCTACAGCCAAGCACTTAAAGGTCAGCTTGATGCCTTTGTATTACCTAAAGGTGCAGCTTTGATTCAATACGTTGACGATCTTTTAGTGGCAGCTGATACAGAAGCTATTTGCAAAACGGCTACAGTATCATTATTGCACTATCTACATGACTTACACCACAAGGTATCGCCTTCAAAGCTACAGTATTGTTGTCAAGAAGTTACCTATCTAGGTCACTTATTGTCAAAAGAAGGGAGAAGGTTGACCCCAGAGAGAATTGCAGCGATTTCCCGAATGACTGTGCCAAAAACTCAGAGAGATGTTCGCGCCTTTTTAGGTATTACGTCCTACTGCAGACAATGGATTCCAAATTTTTCATTGTTGGCGAAACCATTGATAGCCCTTACATGCAAAGATGTTTCATCCCCAGTACCTTGGTCTGAAGAATGTCAGAAAAGTTTTTCTGAATTGCGTGATGCGTTGTGTTCGGCTCCTGTGTTGGGCACTCCTGACTACAGTAAGCCGTTTACACTATACGTTCACGAGAGGGATGGTTGCGCGTTGAGTGTTTTGACACAACCTTTTGGTGGTAAGCAACGCCCATGTGCCTATTTTTCTTCGACTTTAGACCCAGTAGCAAGAGCCTTGCCAAGTTGCTTAAGGGCAACAGCGGCAGCTGCGGCGTCCATTCGACAGTCCGCAGGTCTAGTCATGGATAATATGCTCACGGTAATGGTTCCGCATGCAGTCGACACTCTATTGAACCGAACGAAAACTCAACATCTGACAAGTGCAAGATTGTCTGGTTATGAATTGACGTTGCTGGCCAGTCATATACGGATAAAACGATGTAATGTGTTGAATCCAGCAACATTGCTGCCGATCGACACAGAATCAAGTGGTGAAGCAGTACATGACTGCTATCTCAGAACTGAAGAGGAAACCAAGGGTCGTATTGACCTAAAAGATACTCCATTGACAGATCCCGATGGTACTTTATATGTGGATGGTTCCTGTTTTAAGTTACCGAATGGTGATGTAACAACTGCGTATGCTGTAGTTACATTGAGAACGATTGTGGAAAACGCAAGGTTAAGTCAGAATTCGGCTCAGACTGCTGAGTTAATTGCTTTGACGAGAGCGTGTGTGTTGTCTAAAGATAAACGGGTGAATGTGTTTACAGATAGCCAGTATGCGTTTGGTGTGGCACATAGTTTTGGACGACTGTGGAGAGAGAGAGGATTCCTTACGTCACATGGTACGAAGATTCAACATGGCCAGCTTGTAAATGATCTTTTGGATGCACTTACGTTGCCTAAGCAAGTGGCGATTGTTAAATGTAGTGCGCATCGTAAGGTGACGGATGATGTTGGTCGTGGTAATGCGTTTGCGGATGAGACTGCTAAGGAGACTGCCCGGAACCTTAGCACTCGAATGTATGTGACGAGTTCGGTTAGGTGGCCTGCAGAATCAAGTATGTGTGAAAACACTATCGAGAGTGTGAAAGCAATTCAGAATAAGGCCACCGAGACTGAAAAGGCGAAGTGGAAAGAAAGTAAGGGAAAGTTGGATGCGAATGGTTGTTGGATTGACTTATCGGAACAGAAAAGATGGATGTTGCCTGATGCGTATGTGCTGGCTGTTGTGACTATGGCACATGGGTTAGCACATATTAGCGCGAAAGGTATCTGTAAATTGCTGTTTCCTGTGTGGAAGAATGATGGTATTACGAAATGTGCTGAACGCTTGGTTAAGAATTGTATGGTATGTATGTTGTACAATCCTGGTAAGGGAACCCCAACTCCTCCTGGTAGTTTTGCTCCCCCTTCATGTCCCTTTGAGGTGATCCAATTGGACTTCATCCATATGGAGCGATGCAATAACTTGAAATACGTTTTAGTTGTTGTTTGCGCATTCTCCCGATGGATTGAGGCCTATCCTCTCAAAGACAATACTGCTTTGTCCACTGCGAAAATCCTACTGAAGGAATACTTTCCTCGGTATGGAATGCCTAGAATTGTGTGGTCAGACAACGGAAGTGAGTGTATGCAAGGGCCTTGGAATTGATCAGAAATTCCATAGTGCCAATCATCCTCAGTCAGCTGGTTTGGTTGAAGGGTACAATGGCACCCTTAAACTAAAACTAGCAAAGATTCAGGCTACGACAGGTCTTTCATGGCCTGACGCTTTACCCTTAGCATTGCTGTCAACAAGGGCAACTGTACACTCCCGAGTAGGGCTCAGTCCCTATGAAATAGTGTTCGGTCGCCCTGCCAATGTTTGGGGGGTCCCTAGACCGGGTGCCTTTTGTGATCTTGAGTATCCAATGTTGATCGATTATCTTCATGACTTGACTGCTAAACTGAGGTTAATTCACCAACAGGTTCACGAAGCATTGCCGACGCAGACGGAGGGTCCAGGCCACCAGCTCCAGCCCGGAGATTGGGTGGTAACGCGAAACTTTTCGCGCAAGAACAATTTGGATCCCAGGTTCACTGGACCCTATCAGGTCCTCCTTGCCACGAGAACTGCAGTTCGTCTCGAGGGGCGGAAGAATTGGGTGCATGCCACCCATACCAAGAAAGTCCCCATCCCGTTGCCAGCAGACTCGTGGGTGAGGAAAGGCAGTGCATCAACTGAAACCGAAGGATTGCCGGCGTTTGTACCTTTCAGCGACGCACAACCTGTCGGAGAATCCTCAGTGCAGCAAAAAGGCATTGTTGAACACTTGTCATCAGAAGACTCAAGACCAGAACATTCAGCTGATCAACAGGGCGTTGTCCCTTCGACGGATCTTTTGTTTAACGAACAGACACGTCCTGGGAAAACCCGATACTTTTTGCGACCCAGCACTAAAGACTAATAAAAGACCCCGTTCTGTCCCTTGACAAGTGCATTATCCCGTTTTCCATGATCAGTTTGAACACTCATACTATTGTAATTATTTTGTACATATTCATTGAGCTTCGTTCCTTACACTTTTTGTTTCCACAGCTGAGAGACATTGTTTTCACATGTATATACATATTTGTGAAATGAAGGCCGTAGGGCCGCGCGCGTACTTCCTCCTGGTTAGTAGGTCTTGACGCTAGGTTAAAGACCGTCGGTTCCTGGGAACTCCTAGGAATTGACTATTGCTACACAGAACGAAGTGCGTCAAGAAACGTTGCGGACGGTCATAGGGAATGGCATTTTCAAAGCTGATGGACTTGGAAAGAGCTCAAGCACAAAGATTCAAGCTGCAGCAACTCAGTCGTACCAAATGTTTTGTGTTCCAAATATTCGTACTGTTTGTGACTGTTTCTGCGTTATTGGCGGGTGGGGTGTATTACACGATGTCTTACTTCTTGCCTTCTATCATACCTACTCCTACCCCTGACCTTAAACTCACCTCCACTGTTTCTCCTCATTCTTTTCACATCTTACCTGAACACGAGCAGGCTAGACGTGCAGAATTCCGCAACAATTCCTTTATTCAGCTCCTTCATCAGCATCAGTTAGTGGTTAACACTACTAATTGTTGGGTGTGTGGGTTGATGCCGCATACTACGGATAAGGGAATTCCATATCTGGTGTTACCGTATAGCTCCCAAGGGTCTGCTCGAGCATTTCAAACAATGTTTCAAAGCGCACTGGGTTTCCACCCCATTCGAGAACCACGTTCCCCCTACTCTGGTCCTACCTCGTACCAAAAACCTTTGTCTATAGCAATAGAGGATTTAGATAGCGATATCTATGATCCCTCGCTTATCCCTGAAGAAGAGGTACAAGCCTATAGGGTCCTAAGTAGAGGCGAATATAGTGTGTTCACTGGTGAAAAACAGCTTAAAAGCTCGCCTCCGATATGGGTCGTACCCCACATTGGTAATTTTTGTTTAATAGGTCGCGGCCGTAGATCGAAAGCCCGACTTGGAGAGAGTGCTTGCACTGAAAATTATATTTTGCCAATGGTCTCGTCCCCTGTGTTTTTGGCTGCCAAGGGTACATACTTTATTTGTCATGATCGTGCGTATGCATGGTTGCCCTCTGACTTCATGGGCTCATGTTTTATCGCAAACTTGTTGCCTCCGACGTTTACTGTAGATGCAGATTATCACAAAACTAGAGTTGTGAGAGGCGTAATTAGCGAAGAGGATACTGCCGGTCAAGAGGCAGGAGACTTTTTCAAGGGTTTCCTCCCATTTTGGGGACCTATGGTTAATAGTAGGAACCTGAGACAGTTGACTCGAGTGGTAGAATCGACAGCTAATATTACTGCCAGTGCCCTTGGTAATATCACCACAGAACTTCAGGCGGATAGACTTATGACGTTACAAAACCGTATGGTTTTAGACGTGATCTTAGCAGATCGAGGTGGGTATGTAAGGTGATCCATTCGAGCTGCTGTATTTTCATTCCTGATAACGCTCCGACTGTCTATCAAGCCATTTCGAAGTTGCATAAGATCTCCGAATCCATACACGTGGATGTAGGGGATTGGACGCTACTTGGATGGTTTTGGGGCCTGATGTCGACTTGGGGTTGGAAGATTCTGATGATCATTGGAGTCGTTGTAACGTTCCTGTTCACGTGTTGCCTTTGCGTGCAGTGCGGTCCTGCCTTATGTGGCCTCTGTGCTACAACGTGTATGAGACAGCCACCTGTTACCAAAGGGTCTCGGTTGGACAGAGCTATGCTACAGCAACATCTCGAGGGTCTGATGAATATCGAATATGATTCCGACTAGTGCTTGCCTACATGAGGGCAAAAGGAGCGTCTGAGGTTCCGTGACAATTGTAAGTGATGTTTTCGACTCGCACGAATATGGTCGAGTCTGGTATCTAAGAACCGCAAATGACGAGTTTAGTAAGTATGCGCAGTTTTCGCTGTGCTAACTTAAACCGTTCGTTTGATATGTGGGTTTTTCATCTGTACCCACGGGTTCCATCTTAGATACTGCATCCATTTTGTCTCTTGCCCTCAAGTAGCCAGCGAACGGACACTGTCCGCTTCGTTACCCTGGGACTTTCAAGATATTTGTGGAAGACACATGTTCTTTGAAAGTATCTTTTACGATGAGGGGGATGATACTGTAAGGCAGATGGCCCCGCTTCTGCCGTGCCGGTTTATTGTCTCAGCCGTGCATCTCATTAGGCACGTCCCTTTGATGCCTGTATCTCGTGTTTCCCGATACCTCCCCTTTTACACCCTTTTCGATCTCCCCACTGTCTCCATCTTCCTCTGCACCTGTCTTTGTCCCTATTTCGATCTGTTTTACTGCCGATTGGAATTCACTAATGTTGGGAAGATGGGTTTTTACAGTTGGGAACCGCCAAATGTTTCCGCACTTATGTTCCGGACCTTATGTGTACCAAAGTGACCAAAGCGACCCCTCTGGGGGATAATTATGGGAACCAGGTTGTAAACTTTTGTGTACCATGTTGTCCTATGAGTAAATTCTGTATAAAAGGAGCGCTCCACAGAACCAATTTGAAGCAGTCTCCCCAAGTTGCACGTGTTGTACTTGTTGTGACTTCTGTGTTCCCTGCAGTAAATAAACCTTGAATCTTTGACGCCGAAGGAAGTGTCCCGTGTCTCTGTAGTTTGTGCGCCGAAACAGGTATCCCATGAAGGTTATAGGTGTTGTTCCCTGGCACCGCTGGTACTGTTAAAAAGTCCAGTCCTTCAGTGCTGCTTAACTTCTGATGAAAGCAGTGCATTTCTCTACTATGAGGGTAATCATTTGGCTGCCCCACCTGATCCAACCAGAATGCAAGCTGTGAGACAGGCCTATGTCATGGTGCACATGCATGATCTTTGTTTGCCTATGACAGTAAAAATCAACATTAAGGAACCAGACATTATCACAGTTAGGTCACTCAGGACAGGGGTGCACATTCATTACCATGCGGTGGACTTTTCTGTCCCAACACGTTTATTGACTTCTTCTAAAATGCTAACTAATAACAGATCTTAATATATTATTTTTTAAATAACATTGGCCTTATTTTGAGCGCTCAAAATTTGCATTTATTGAATTGGACACGGGTATAAAGTTGCCCTGTAGCCATGTTTAAATTGCATAGCTTGGAAACCGAGGACCAAGGCAAATGAACTTACAGAGCCTTCTGAATTCTTTTTTTCTTTAGGTTTTAGGTTCCGCATGGGATTATCTTCAGTCATATCTTCCAGATCACACATTGTCTGCAATTTGGCAAAGCTCTCAGTTTGCGTACCTCACTTTGTTCAGTATGATTTTCATGAGGACTTTGTTCTTCGTCTCCTGCTTTTTTCTCTTTATACTAGTCACCTGATGACCATAATATCTTCCTAAATTCAGAAGGCTACTGGTATATGGAGTATTTCTAAATCTTAATTTCCTTTAATCATCTTCTCACCTCTCTTCATGCTCAAGCCTTACTTTTCTCTCTTGAAGAATGGATGGCCTCTTATTGTCCAGAATGTAATCCTAAAAGCTTGTGAGTAAACCTTTGAGCAAGAAGAATTGCATTGTTATAATTCTTGTTAAGAGAACTTCTTAAGAGGGGTTGTATATGCTGGATCTGGTGGCTTAGAGGACTAATGTGTCCACTGTAGAGGCCTGTGTTCAACCTCATGGGTCACAAACCACTGTGGGTACACTCTGCCTTTCATCCTTCTGAGGTTGATAAAATGAGTACCATTGATTTGGTTAACAATAAACTTCTGCTATTCAGCCCCAAGATACCCTCGTGTGAACGTGCGCTTTTGCCAATTGTGATTTTACGCACTTGTAATTTTGCCCACTGTTTGCTTGATGGTTGTCTTGTGAGTAAGCTTATACTTGATATATTATGCCTGCAGTGGTGATGATGATAAGCCAATGATAAATATTACAGCCCTGATTAATTTGGGTGAGTTATATCAGCTGCCATAAGACATATATATATATATATATATATATATATATAATCCAAGAAAAGACTCCTTCCGGCAATCCCTCGCGTTTCAGGAGGTGGCTCGAATCCGGCAGAGCCACCGGAATAAATATTCCTTCGAAAACGGAGTTCCGTCGAGCACTCGGTCTAAAATTACCACAGAAGTCAGGGTTCTTGTGCCAAAGCAAAGAGGTTTATTAACTCATAAACCTTCGTGACGCGTTTCGCGCTTAGAAAGCGCTTGTTCACACAAAGTTTTGTTACAGGCTATTGTGCTTTATGGACACAAACGATTCACATGCATAGATACGACATAGAAAGTGGACTTGTGTATATGTCGGCCATGTTGAAGCGGTATAAAGACGGCATGAGCATCAATTCTATTTACAAGGTATTGTGAAAGATAAAATTAATAATAAAGTATAACATTTGTACAGACACACTTCATAAATGAAATCATATAATCTTGACCTCTTGATGCATCCTCGTAATCCTGGTCATTATTTCATCATTTACGCTCAATATTATTTAAGTTCAACCAAAGCCTTGTTACTGCCAGTTAATCAACTTCACTGTCAGTACCTGGTTACCTTATTTACCAACAACGATTGATGACTACATGAATTCGTATTTTGCATCGAGCACAATCACTAAGAAATAACCGTCCCGGTTCAAGTGAAGCATTCTGGGACAGGTAGTCATACATTCCCCCATAGTGTTAGGTGTATGATCGTTGTCGAATCGGAGGTAGATTCTAAGATTGTTTAGTGGATGAAGGGCTGGTTAGTGCCCAAAATTAACTTAAATTCTGATAAACAGAAATGTTCAACAAACATATTCTTTGCCTTATAGCAACACCATACATATATAAACTGTGCTGGTTAGTGCAGATCTGCTCCGATATCTAGTTCATGTGCCCAATGACTGATACTTTTGTCTAAAATGTTTTTTAGGTAACCTTGCCAACATTTAAATCCATTTTCTAAAACGAGTCCATACTATCACAGCACTTTTTTAACCTCCTTTAGTCCCAGTGAATGAATACCATTACGTGAAAATAAACAGTGCTAAAATAAAACAAAATACAAAAGTTTACGTTACATATGAAGGAGATCAGTGATGAATCACAGAGAAAGGATTAGGGTGTCTCTTGTCACCGGTCTGCGGCAAGGCCCCTCCCTTTCATCCTATGAGAGAGAAAAAAGAGAAAAAAGAGAGAGATATAAAGACAGAAGATAAAAGTAGTAGAGATTAACCACTTTCTGAAACATGATTTGTACAGCATAACGATTGTATTAAACATATTGTATACTCTATTCTTGTTGTAAGTGTCTAACCATTTCCTCATCCATGTTATGCCCCTTCGGGTAACGTGTGCAAAGATTGATAATGTACTTGGATTCTCGTTGTCTCAGTCTTACAATGCGATTTCCGCCCATAGGGCCAAGTGTCACCTGTTCTACAATGAAATACGACAGTTTCCTGGGATCTGAAAAATGATGACTCTCAAAGTGGCGAGCAACAGGATATTGTTTATCATTCATGATTATGGCTCTTCGATGTTCAAGAATTCTCTTTTTTGCCATATGTGTTGTGCTCCCCATATATTTGAGGTAACATGGGCATACCAGTACATAGATAACAAACGTGCTGGTACATGTCAAAAATTGTTTGATTTCTCTCATTGTATTAGTACTTGGACACCAGTATTCTTTAACCATGTGGCTGCTGTTGCACGCTTTACAGTGTCCACAAGGATAAAATCCACACAGATCTATGCCTCTTTTGATATTCATGTTACTAATATCATTATGCACAAACAAATCTTTAAGATTCTTTCCTCGTCTTTATGATATACTGGGTCTTTCCGGTAGACTGGGTCCAATGATGGGATCCCCCTTCACTATTTTCCAGTTTTTGACAAGAATTTTGCGGATCATGTCAGAATTCCCATTGTAGTCTAAGACAATGTGAGTTTCACAGGCTTCATCTGAATCTGTACATTGTATTCTGGTGGTTTCCAATAATGTTTCGCGTTGGATCAGTTTGACTTTGTCTTTTGCTCTCTTGATTACCCATTTAGGGTATCCACGAGCTTCAAATCTTTTGGACATAGTCTCCTCTTCCAACAGATAATCATCTTCAGAGCTACAATTCCTCTTGGCTCTGAGTAGCTCACCATAAGGAATGCTCCATTTCAGATTTTCCGGGTGGCTACTCAGTCCATGTAGGAGACTATTACCTGCCGTGCTCTTTCGATACAGAATTGTATGTATGTTGTTATTTCTGATCAGCACTTTGGTATCCAAGTATTCTACTTCTTTGGCGCTTACATTACAGGTCAAGGAGATGTTCAGTTTATTATTATTGAGTTTGGTTATGAAGTCAAGTGCTTGATCTTTTGTACCTTTCCAGACGTCAAAAATGTCGTCTATGTACCTTAACCAAACCTTCACCTTCAACCAATCATCCTTCAATTTTGCTTCACTATGGATATCATTTTCCCATGCCCCCATGAAGAGATTGGCAACGCTCGGGGCAAAACATGTGCCCATCGCCGTGCCATACAATTGTACATAGATTTCATCATTGAAGAGGAAAAAAATATTGACCAAACAGTGCATCATCATATCAAGGATCATAATAGTATGATCCAAAAAGCAGATTTGTCTTTTCTTTAGAAATCTGGCACACACTTCAGTTCCTTGTGAATGTTCTATAGACGTGTACAGGGAGTTTACATCCATGGTTATTAGTAAATAATCAGATTCCCATGTTAAGTTCTTTAATTTTTCCCAAAAATCTTTGGTATCCCTCACATGCGAGGGCAACTCTGTTACATAGTCTCTTAAGAAGTGATCTACGTACCGGGAAACGTTTTCAAGTACGCTTCCCTTGGATGAGATTATCCGTCTTCCAGGGGGATCAATCCTGCATTTATGGATCTTGGGGAGTAGGTATAAAATGGGCAGAATGGGATGATCTTTTTTGAGGAAACAATATTCCTCCCACTCAATGAGTCCTCTGTCTTTCCATTCACCTAATTTATCCCATATCTCATTAATACTGTGATTGTATTCAGTACGATTGGATATTCTGTATGTTTTCTTGCAACTTAATTGGCGATTGGCTTCTTTAATATACAGTTCTCTTGGTAGAATCACTATGTTGCCGCCTTTGTCGGCGGGTCTGATAAGTACACTTTCGTCTGCCGCCAGTTCACACATTGAGTTTTTTTGTGCCAAAGTTAGATTATGTTTAAAGTTTTTCATTTTTTCGGCCATTTTTTGCTCCTTAAATCCAATAACTCATTCCCCACTATCTCTTGAAAAGTATCTATGTTGTCATGATTCATTTTAGGAGAAAAGGTAGATTTAGTGCGGAAATCAGTGCAGGCTGAGAGATCCCGCCTTATTTCCATTGCATCTAAGATACGTATTGCTTCATGGTTGGTGCTTGAGTCATCATTCTCATGTTCTAATCCGTCTAATGCCATCATGGCATCTATGTCACCTATGATCAATTCTTCATTGCCTGTTTCCCTGTTCATTTGAGATTTAATTTTATTCCTGGCAGGTTTCAATTTATGCCATTTCTTTAACTTCAATTTCCTGCAAAATCTAAAAATGTCAATTTTGCTATCCGCATAGTTCATGGGTGTAGTAGGGCAAAAGGATAGGCCTAAACATAATGTTCTCATATCTTTCATACTATCTCTCTCGTTGATAAGTATGGTTTGATTTACCTGTTCATCATCCATAGTTATTTTCTCTTGGTCTGAGCTTTCTTGTATCCCATGTGCTCTTGTCCTCTGCCTCTGCTGTTTTCTCCTCCTCTGTTTGAGTTTCTTCCTCCTCTTGTGTTGATACCCCTTGGTCTTCCTCTGCGGTTGTTCCCCACATTGTCTTGTTGCTCCCTTATTCTCGATGAGGACCTCGTTGCTTGTCTGCTTTCCTTCAGCATGCGATATTCGTCTAAAAAAGTACGTCGCCTTGGATTCATTTCTGTATCAGAGTTAACGCTTTCTGATGATTTCGTTAGTTCAGACACCATTGAGGTTGCATCACTGTACTCGTCACTTTTTTCCTCTTCTGTTCTTGTGGGAATAGATGTTTTTGATCCTGAGGCACTTGTACCTGCAAACAGATGATCATATTTGCGGCTGTGGGTTAAGATTCGTCCTGCCTCATAATCCCCACAGTCGCGATGCAACTTGTATTGCTTCCGTTTTTTTATGTCTTCTTCTGTTGCCTTCAATCTTATTTTCATTTCATCAATGTACTTGCTAATGATCTCCTGTTCCACATGTTTCTTCAACTCTTCTGCCAATGTTTCTATTTCCTTTTTGATATTGGCTCGATCTGACCAGGCCTATTTAATCAAGATCTGTAACATATTTCTAGAACTGGTCGCAGAGTTTTCAGACCACTCCTGTAACATTTGTGGATCAGGCGAATCGTATGAGGGCGTAATGTAAATTCTTAAACCCCGTGGGACCATGTTTTTGTCCACATAGTCTTGCAGCGATGTTGCCTCCCACCACTTGGATATTTCCAGTTTGTGCAGTTTTTCATATCTTCTTAACTGCTCCATAATAGTTTTATCTGTTCTAGATGTTGGTACTTCGATTTTTCCTTTGCCTGGTGCTCTAGCAAAGAGCAATTGCGCTGCCTCTCTCCTTTCTTGATCAACCTCCATGTTGTACTTGAACCCTTCACACGGGTCCCTTTGGCATTAGAACCTTTTCTTCCCGTGGTAAATAAACCCTTTGAACAGTTTCAAAGTTCCTCTATACTGTGGATCAATAGTCACTTCCTAATAAAGTGTCCGTATTGTAAGACGTATATCGAGTCATGCATCAATGTACCAGTTTTGTAATAGAAAAACACTGCCGTAACTTCTTACCTTCCCGTTCTTCCTTCCTCGGGAGGTTATGCGGTACCTGGTGTTTGCTTTCGACAGTTGATTTCACTTGATCCAAAGGCAAAACATCTTCCACTGCCGCGTAGAATGCCTCATGTAATATAATCCAAGAAAATACTCCTTCCGGCAATCCCTCGCGTTTCAGGAGGTGGCTCGAATCCGGCGGAGCCACCGGAATAAATATTCCTTCGAAAACGGAGTTCCGTCGAGCACTCGGTCTAACATTACCACAGAAGTCAGGTTTCTTGTGCCAAAGCAAAGAGGTTTATTAACTCATAAACCTTCGTGACTCGTTTCGCTCTTAGAAAGCGCTTGTTCACACAAAGTTTTGTTACAGGCTATCTTGCTTTATGGACACAAACGATTCACATGCATAGTTATGACAAAGAAAGTGGACTTGTGTATATGTCGGCCATGTTGAAGCGGTATAAAGACGGCATGAGCATCAATTCTATTTACAAGGTATTGTGAAAGATAAAATTAATAATAAAGTATAACATTTGTACAGACACACTTCATAAATGAAATCATATAATCTTGACCTCTTGATGCATCCTCGTAATTCTGGTCATTATTTCATCATTTACGCTCAATATTATTTAAGTTCAACCAAAGCCTTGTTACTGCCAGTTAATCAACTTCACTGTCAGTACCTGGTTACCTTATTTACCAACAACGATTGATGACTACATGAATTCGTATTTTGCATCGAGCACAATCACTAAGAAATAACCGTCCCGGTTCAAGTGAAGCATTCTGGGACAGATAGTCATACATTCCCCCATAGTGTTAGGTGTATGATCGTTGTCGAATCGGAGGTAGATTCTAAGATTGTTTAGTGGATGAAGGGCTGGTTAGTGCCCAAAAGTAACTTAAATTCTGATAAACAGAAATGTTCAACAAACATATTCTTTGCCTTATAGCAACACCATACATATATAAACTATGCTGGTTAGTGCAGATCTGCTCCGATATCTAGTTCATGTGCCCAATGACTGATACTTTTGTCTAAAATGTTTTTAGGTAAACTTGCCAACATTTAAATCCATTTTCTAAAACGAGTCCATACTATCACAGCACTTTTTTAACCTCCTTTAGTCCCAGTGAGTATATATATATATATATATATATATATATATATTTAAAAATATTTTTATTAAACAATCTCGACATGATGGTACATAGTCACAATGATGAATAGGCAGGGTACAGCAAGTCACAAAGGAAATAGCACATAATTACAGTAAACGATGTTGGTGGAGATCACGGGGAGGGAGGCTCTTCGCAGTCTAGTTCTTGAGGGGGAGAACAAATATCACCTCGGTAAGCATTCCAATGGGCCCATATTTTGGACCATTTCCGGGGGCACCCTCGGGCCACATATACTGTTTTTTCAAGCATCATACTCCAATCAAGGGGCCCGATTCGCAGAACTAACTTCAGACAAAATCCTAAACTTACTACTTTTGGTATTCACAGAAGTTATGATTTTGTCTTAAGACAGACTTAAGACAGACTTAAGTTAGGATTCTGTCTTAAGTCTGTCTTAAGACAAAATCCTAACTTCTGTGAATACCAAAAGTAGTAAGTTTAGGAATTTGTCTTAAGTTAGTTCTGTGAATCGGGACCACTGTCTTTTTCCCAGTCAGTTACAGTAGGGGTGTGTGCGGCACCACAGAGTTGAGCTATGTTTCTCTTGGCGAGCATGCAAGCGAGAGTGACCCATTGTGTTGCATGTGTGTTGAGATCTGTGGGGTCCCAGATATTGAGGAGGCACCTGGATGCCAGCGGTTTGATTTCGATATCCAACGTTTCGTTCATGACCACACGGATTGCACACCAGAATTCTTGGATTGAATCACACTGCCAGAGGATGTGCATAAAGGTACCCGTGTGGGTGCAGCCCCGTCTACATGTGTCATCAGTCAGCCCACCTCTGCGCACTAATTGGGGTCCAGTCAGATATATCCTGTGAAGGATTTTTAATTGCACTAGTCGGAGCCACGTCGGAATAGCAAATGGGAGACGAGACTGCCATCTGCCAGTCCTCATCATCCAGTTCGATCCCGTCATTGGTCCATTTCTCACGAAGTGCCAGTAGGGGGTCATCCATATTATTTATTAGTTTACGATAGGTAAGGCAGATGGCTTTCTCGGGCAGATGCCTATCTAATAGTCTGTCTTCTAAAGGAGAGCTTTCTGGAGGGGTTGTACCTCGGGGCAGTGTCGTGGTTAGTGCGTGTCAGACTTGGAGGTAGCGTAAGAGCTCCGAGTTCGCAAGGGAGAATTGATTTTGCAATATAGCAAATGATTTCACGCCCTCGGCATTCCAAAGGTCTTTGATGTGGGAGATACCAATTATATCCCACTTGTCGAAACCCTTGGATTGTCGCAAGCCTCCCAGTTTTTGAGAGTCCCACAGCGGAATGGCCAGAGTCAACCTGTCATTCCAGCCAAGAGATTTGGTTGCCCTATGCCAAATTTTAACTGTGCGCCGCATAGGGCCGGTAAGCGGGAATCTATCTGGCTTGGAGTATAATGCACGGGCAAAGGATCCATTTGGGAGGATCCACCGGTCCATATTAAAACCTGGATCATCTGGGCGACAGTAGGTGCAATGGTTGATAGCAGTGAGGTGTGCTGCCCAGTAGTATTTCCTGATGTCCGGCAATCCAATACCGCCGTCATATCAACCGAGTGTAAGCTTTTTTGTGGCTATGCGCGGTCTCCCAGCCCACAGAAGGTCTCTCTGGAGTCCCTCTATTTCTTTGAAATATGCATTAGGGACAGGATCAGCGGAGTTTTGGAGGGCATAGAGGAACCGCTACACTTCCTGTTACTAACGACAATTTGAGCCATAGGTCTGCTATACAATAGGCGCACCCACTGACAGAAGATCGGACCGAATCCCATTTTCTCAAGCACTGTGAAGAGATAAGGCCACTCAATTGTGTCAAATGCCATAGTGGCATCTAATGAGGCTATGACCGCATCCTCCCTTATGGTTGAGGCCCTGCCAAGCACACCGTGCAGTCTGCAAGACATATATTTTTAATATGAAAAGTTATGACAATGATTTACAGGTGTAGTTGCCTCTGAGGTTGTTAAATAAATAAACAATTCCAAAGATATATACATACATAGAGGGTCCTTGGGTCAGCCCTCTTCTGTCTGTTTCAGCGTAATTCACGTTCTGCTTTTTCCCTATGACAGCATACTGCATGGGAGTAATATTTAAGCCCATTTCTGCCATTGGACCTATTGGTTTGTGAGTAAGAGCATTTTGCCTGATGAAGGGTACAGATCTGCCTGGAAATAAGTGTGCTTTAGTATCTGGGCTGGTGGCCAGTTCTTTAGTTTTCCATTTTTCTTTGATCAGTCTCCTTTCATTTCTTTCCTTATAACCGTTTCCCCCAGTCAGTCGCACTGGACTGCTTGCTTGGCGTTCATTCTATCTGTAGTGCGCTGCATCCATTATTGTTAACTGGGCAGCCATATTTGAAGGTATTGTTTGTAGGGTATCATTGTTTTACCATTCCAAGATAGCAACCATGTTTAGAATAATTGGGTCTGATTCACAAACTTCACTTTGCAATATGTTTTGTAGTACTAAAATACTTACATTTATCTACACCTATTTGTGTGGATTTCTATGCCCCGACTGCGGACCCTCTGCACACCTAAGTATAGATTTTAGTCGTTGATGTGGGAGGAATACAGGGGAGTGGGTGGGAAAAGGAGCAGGTTTACTATTAAAGGGTATGGGTTAGAGAGGAGTAAGAGGGGTTTTGAGAGGGTCGGGAGAGGTTTAGAGAGAGATGTCAAGCAGCCACACAAAACAAAGCCAATTGCTTTAATCTGGTGTTGGAGACATGTAATGCACACTTATGTAGTGAGTTTACACTTAGAGTTTTGTGACTACTGATAGTAGTAAACTTACTTAAGTGTAATTGTGCTTGCACCTTAGAACAGTAACATACTATACACTTTAGAATTCAATTATGGCTATCCAGTGTCAGTGGTGGCTCCTCGGCTAAGGCGGAGGAGCGTTGCCCCTACTGACAGCCTCAAAACTTGAAAAATAAAATATTTTAACCGGATTTATTATTGTTTTACTTTTCATGTTCTAATCTTGGGGGAGGGATCATCACAGGGGCAGTCAGGAGAGGTAGTGTTGGGCACTCGTATCAGTTTGCATGTGTGTTTGGCCGGCTGTCTCAGGCCTGCCAAACCGACATGCGCACTGAGCTGTCTCCAACCCAGTTGTGTTGCTGGGTTGGAGACAGCAAAGCACAGGTTCCCGGTCTCACTGGGAGCGCAATTACTCAGTTATCAGGCCAATCATGAAGCAGCTTTCAAACATGAGAGCAGCATCAGGATTGGCCGCAAGGGACACTCGGAGCCTGTGTCGCAGCTGCAGCAAGACTCGGAGCAAGACTCGGAGCAGAAAAGCAGCGGGCAAGCCTTAGGTAAGCTTTTGTTTTTTCCTTTCTTTTATTTCTATTTTCATCCCATTTACCCCCCCTGTGGAAAATTATTATTTCTCGTAGGTTATGTCCCATCATACACCCTTTGGGTCACGTCCCCGAGCCCATCATGCCGGAACACGAGCACACGAGCACACAAGCAAGAACCGATCACGCGCTCACAAAGTTGCACACGCACTCTCCTTCCCTGAAAATTCAAAGTTATATCCTTATGGTCAGGGCGATTCCGAGAACCAGCTTCCTCACTCAAACCGTACATTTCTGCGGTCAAGCCAATGCCGAGAACAAGACCCCCCCATTTGTGACCATTTCCCTATAATCAGGCCGATTCTGAGAAATAGGCCCCGTTCTGCTAAACCACGACGACCAATTCCGAGAAGAAGAGCCCCCGAATGCTGAAACACGACAAACAGACATCCTGTCACGACCACCTCTCCCTTATCTAAGGAACCAGCCTAGTGTTACTTCTCCACATTTCTGCTTCTCTTGTGCTTCCTCATTCTAATCATGACGCAGCCTCATCTCCTCTGCCATGTTTTCTCTCTTCATTGCGCAGCCTTGTTTCCTAGTCATGACTTCTGTTTTATTGCAACATATGATCCGGGCTTGCATCGAAGGGAAGCTCCTTCCTCTTTTTCTTGTATAAATACAATGTGTTCTGATAATAAAGTAGAGATTCTTCCGATCCTCCTCAGGTGACGGAGCTCTCCCTTAACTCGAGTTATTGAATAAAGACCCTGAATTCGAACCACCACGGACTCTGCTCTTCATACTTGAACTTATTGATATTGTCTAGAAATTCCGATCAAGGTAAATTACTCAAATGTTTACCACAGCAAATTGGCGCCCGAACAGGCACTTCCCTTTCTCCCCACACGCCGGTGATGCGGACCTAAACCGGTTTCTTCAAGACATCGACGGACTTCTACGTGCACGCTGCAGGGTGTTCCTGCATGAACTCCTTCGTGTCCAAGAGAGACTGTACCAAGATCTGAGCATCCATACTAGGCGGTGAGGACGACAGCGGAAGTCTCGACCCAGAGCCCGAAACCCGTGAAGATTGCCGAGTCCGAGGTTGTCTGAAACCCGACCAGTCCCTGTCCACGAGCGCTGCGTAATCAAGTGTCCAGATATTCAAGGTCTTCAAGTTCTCTGCACCTCGGTGAGTACTGCTGGGGGTATATCAAGACGGGTTCTGATTTTCAGAGCATGGTCAAGACGGGTTCTGATCTTTCAGAGCACGGTAAAGACAGGTTCTAGGTTTCTAGAAAACGGTATGTCTGTACTCTGATGCTCAGAGTATATCGAGTTTCTTTCAAGTGTAAATTTTATTTGTATCTAATACAAAGCCTTTTTTCTCTAAACTGTGTAAACTGGGGACCTGGAAAGGGTTACTGGAACAATCTGTACCAGTCCCCCCGAAGAATACTCCTGGTTACTTCATGTATACGAAGTACGGAATTGGTGCCATCTTGTATTTGGATCTTTGGGAAGGTTACACTAAATATTTAGACATTGCGATCAGATGGCCAAAGAGTGGTACATGGGATTTGAATTGTATTATGGCAATCGAGAAAAAGTGTTGGGAAAAGAAGGCAAAATCCTCGATGTTAGAGAGCGTTGATATATGGCGTAAAGAAGCACATCGAAGGGAACAGAAAGAGCAAGCGAAAGTGGGGAAAGCAAAGAGAATGTCAGAAGAAAGTAAGATGAAAATGTTACAGGATCAGAATGATAACATTTGTTTTGAACAAAAGAAAAGAGAGGTCTCGGCCTCAGTGATGGGTATATATCCTGTCCTCTCACCAAAGATAGGGTCCGAGGTTAGCTCAGACTCTAGTACCCCTACGGCACCTCCACGTCCTAAGGTTCCTTCTGTACCCAATGATTGTATCACCACCTATTTAATGGAACCTCCTCCTGCTTATACTAATCAGATAACAGCCAGACGAATAGTTACTCAGACGGAACCCATCCCTGATACTTCGGGTGGTGTTCTACCTATGTTAGAGTGCGATTATGACCCGACCCCAGGGGAAGGTTCACAAGCAGATATCTCCCTTCGCCTACGAGAGGCTCTAGAAGGTATACGGGAGGTACCGAATGTCACCAATTTCCTAAACAAAATTTACGAGGCTCTCCGAACAGGAGAAAATTTAGAAGCCCTACAGGAAGCTATTAAAAATAGACCCATAGCACATAGAAAATGCCTCTCACGATACATGATCATTGTTTTATCAGAATGATAGCTAGCGCAGGAAAAAGAGTTCCTGACGATTTACTACAACTAGATCAAGCAGTAGTTGCAGGAAATTACAATAAAATAAAAGAAATAGATCTCTTTATTCCGCTCTTCACGAGCAAGGTTTCTGATTCCCATCGAAAAGATGCCCTTACCCAGGAAATAGAGAATGAGAATACACACGAAGACAGGGAAGAAGGAACTTCTTTTCCCGGTGCAGTACGTTCCCGAATCCCTCGTTCTCAGAATAGTGGACAATTCCAACTTAAAACTAAGAAATTGTCAGCCCCTACAGATAGATTGTTACAACGAACACAAGAAGCTCTAGATGATTGGATGGACGACGAGCCTCCACTCACCACCCAAGAAAAAGAACTCGCTAGATCAAGCACCCATTGGGTATCTCAATACTCTATATATGGCCCTGATATAGTTGCTCAAATGTTTTTATCGATCCCTCTAGCATCTCAAAGGCTAGCTAGCATCTATATGGTTCAACACCTCATTACAATGTACGAAGATACTGGTTGCCCACCAAAAAGGTTACATCCTCTCTTACGAGACTGTTTAGAAGCGAGGTGGGTGGCCAGAGGACAAGAATTCCTTAATATCTTCCTTGAACTACGACAGCTATATATCCAATGCTTTACAGACTGTTATGATACAAATCCCCATGCCTATGACCAAGGACAGTTCCCCCTCCGAGAAGTACACCCCGTTGCAGATTCCGGTGGAAAGTTGGCACAAACGTTTGTGTACACTCCCTTGACAAAACTAGAAATACTCGAGATTAAGAAAATGGTCCCTTCTTATGAAAAAGATCCTTCGGGTTTCCATAGGGAACTCAAGGACATTCTTCAAATGGGTTCCTTTACTTATAAAGACCTCAATATCCTCCTCAAAGTCCTGATACCTCAAGGAACGTATGACAAGCTAAAAGGAAAAGAGTGGGAGGTTGAAGGGAAAAAGGTAGCATGGGCAGATTTAGAGAAAGAAGACACCACTCGTAATCCTGGACAAGGCTTGGGACCTCTAGTTCAGGAACTCCCTCGCCTTCTTCCTAAAATACTATCCCAGTTACTGACCACTAAGAAAGAAGATTGGGATGCTATCTCTGCATGTAAACAGAAACCAGATGAGGATATAGGGGACTATTATACAAGGTTAGAGAAATGTTTTCTCATCAACAGCGGCCTCTCCTCAGGTGGAGACGCCTATAGTCGATTATTTGTCTCCAAATTCGTAGAAAATGCCTTGCCCAGGATCAGAAATAGAGTACTGAAAGTATAGAGTACTTGGCAAGCAAGCTCCCCTTCACAAGCACTTCAGATGCTCCAATATCACCAAAATAGAATTAGGGACGAACAAGAACAAGAAAAGAAAAGTACAAAAGATACTAAAATGAAGGTATTGGTAGCACAAACTAATACGATCCAACATACCCCTAAACAACCCCAAATATCACAGGAAAAGGTTACTTGTAATTATTGTAAAAAGCCAGGCCATTTTGTGCGTGACTGTCCAGTATTACAACCTAATATTGCCACTGGGAAGACACAACCTCGTAACTACCCCCCTCGACCCACATCAGCTCCTCCAACTGATGCTAAACCTGCCACCCAACTCTACCAGTACCCAGTATCATCCTATCCTGAATTCCCCACGATCTCATGAGACAGCTGGGAGGAACACGATAGTCGTCCACTGATACCAGTCCCGGTTGACCAAGAGGGTCCCTATGTACATGCTAAACTCCTAGGTAAAGAAGCAAAATTTCTGATCGACACCGGGGCTAGTAGGACGACAGTGCAGCACAACGAAATTCCCAAGGTACCCCTCTCTGGCTCAAATAGTATTTCCTTGGGTTTTTCTGGTACACCTGTCATCAACAACGTTTCTGAACCAATATCACTTCAAGTTGGTCCTCTTACAACTTCCACCGATTTGGTGCTTACAAAGTCCTGTCCCGAAAATCTCCTTGGCATTCAGACACTAAAAGAACTAGGTGCTATAATATGTTGTTCCTTGGAAGGTGTCCGACTATTCCTCCGAGATTTTAAAGGTCATTTCACCACACGAGAACTAGATGTCAGAATAAGAGACATTCCTGTTACACTATGGGCTACTGATCCAACAGATGTAGGATTCATGGATATTACACCGCACCTAGTGACATTGAAAGAAGGCGTTGTCCTACCCCGTGTCCATCAATACAAGTTACCTCCAGATGTAGAACAAGCTCTTATCCAGATTATCGATGACTTGATACAGAAAGGAGTAGTCAGAGAGGTACCTTCCAACATATGTAACTCGCCAGTTCTGCCAGTCCGAAAGAAAACTGATGATGGTGCGCCACCAGTCTACAGACTCGTGGTTGACTTACGTGAACTCAATAAATGTGTAGTACCACAATACCCCGTGGTCTCAGAAATCAGTACTCTGTTAACAGCTATAGATCCTGAAGCCACACATTTTACTGTAATCGACCTGAAGAATGCTTTCTTCAGTGTACCCATCCACCAAGACAGTCAGTACCTATTTGGATTCTCCCTACAAGGTCGCAGTTTCTGTTTCACAAGAGCTCCCCAAGGGTACACAGAAAGTCCCAGTATCTACAGTCAGGCACTTAAAAGACAGTTAGATGACATTGTCTGCCCACCAATACGACATTGTTACAATATGTCGATGATTTGCTGATCACCGCACGCTCCGAACCAGAATGTGAGCAAGCCTCACGAATTGTCCTAATGTTCCTTGCACAACATGGCCACAAGGTGTCACCCTCGAAATTACAATTGTGTTTACAGCAGGTGGCCTACTTAGGACACCTGCTGTCAAAGGAGGGTAGGGCACTCACACCTGAAAGAATCCAACTCATTTTTAACATTCCTGTCCCCAAGACACAGAAAGAAGTCCGTGCCTTTATTGGCCTCACGTCCTACTGTAGACAATGGATTCCCCAGTTTGCATACTTGGCCAAACCCCTGATACAACTAACGACCACAACCTCTTCCCCATTGCCATGGACACCTGATCATACTTTTGCTTTTGACACCCTCAAACAAGCATTATGCTCTGCACCTGTCCTAGCTACACCTGATTATGCCAAACCTTTTGTCCTCTTTGTCACGGAACGGGAAGGTACAGCCTTGTCAGTACTCACACAAACACAAGCCAACAAACATCGTCCCTGTGCTTATTTTTCTAGCACTCTTGACCCTGTTGCACAAGGTTTGCCTGCCTGTTTGAAGTCTGTCGCAGCTACAGCTCTAGCAATACGGCAAAGTGATTCCATAATACTAGGACACTCTCTTGAAGAGCAAGTTTCACATGCAGTGGAACTACTCTTGAATAGGACACAGGCACAACACTTGACCATAGCTCGCCTCACAGGTTATGAAGTCACTCTGTTCCAACCCCACATCATCATCAAAAGATGCAATATCCTCAACCCAGCTACGCTACTGCCTACTGTTCCAGTTGACAATCAGATTCATGACTGCTTAGAGGTAGTCGAACTAGTCACAAAACCCCGATCTGATCTTACAGACGTCCCTCTAAGTATACCAGAACACACACTGTTTGTAGACGGTTCCTGCATGCGCCTCCAATCAGGCGATCTTTCAGCAGCCTATGCTGTCACGAGAGAAAACACAGTCCTTTTAGCAGCCAGAATATCCGTACCTTCAGCACAAGCAGCAGAACTAATAGCTCTTACCCAAGCATGTGAATGGTCCAAAGGAAAACGAGTCAACATCTACACCGATTCGCAATACGCGTTCGGGGTAGTCCACAACTTTGGCATCCTTTGGAGAGAAAGAGGTTTCCTAACCTCTCATGGAACCAAGATCCAACATGGAGATCTTATCCTCCAGCTACTAGATTCAATACACAGACCCACAGAAGTAGCCATACTGAAATGTAAAACACACACCAAGGTCATAGACTCTATCAGTAGAGGTAATGCTCTGGCAGACGCCACAGCTAAACATGCTGCTCAGACAAAAACACTAAACACCGAAACCACCATTAGAACTATCTGTCCAGTTATCGTTCCCACCAAAGATGTAGTAGACATCCAAAACCAAGCCACAGAGACCGAAAAGAGAAAATGGGAGGAAGAGGGAGGTTCACACACAGATCAAGGTTGGGTAACAAAGGACAAGTCCAAATGGTTTCTCCCTGACCTAATGGTTCCCATAATGATAGAAACTGCCCATGGTCCTGCACATCTAGGAGAGAAAGGAATGTTAGACAGTCTGAATTTGATATGGCACAACAAGCATCTGCGTGCGGCGGCCAAACAAAAAGTACGAACCTGTATGATTTGCTGTCAGTTCAATCCAGGGAAAAGTATATCAGTTGAACAAGGAGGGTTCCATCCTCCAGATCACCCCTTCGAAGTCCTCCAAACGGACTACATACAGATGGAGAGATGTCGGGGACATAGGTATGTCCTCGTAGTAGTCTGTACCTTAACCCGATGGACTGAAGCATACCCTGTCCCAGACTATGGTGCCCAGATGACTGCCAAGCAATTGGTAAGGGAATTTTTCCCTCGATATGGGTTGCCAAGAGTCATATACTCTGACAACGGACAACCATTCTCCTCTAAATTGATGGAGGCTGTCTCCTTACTGTTAGGATACACCTGGAAATTTCACTGTGTCCGACATCCCCAAGCAGCAGGCCTAGTCGAACGACATAACCAGACATTAAAAACGAAGTTGGCAAAAATATGCGCTGACAAGCAAATAGATTGGGTAACAGCCCTTCCGGTTGCCCTCTTCTACATGAGAATGGTGGCACATTCCCGGACGGGTATGTCCCCTTATGAGATCACGTTTGGGAGGCCTCCGAATATCTGGGGTGTCCCATCTCCTAAAAAGCTAATTGACCTTGATGCAAATGTACTGACAGACTACCTGGCTTCTTTGATGTCTGCACTACGTTCTTGCCGTTCACAGGTGGCTGCAGCTTTTCCAGACAAGACCACGCCCGACGAGCACTCCCTTCAGCCTGGCCAATGGGTGCTTGTCAGAAATTTTGACCGAACCAGCCCTCTGGAAAGAAGGTGGATGTCTCCCAAGCTGGTGATGCTGACGACGAGGACCGCTGTCAAAATCGAAGGACGGAAAGGATGGCTCCACGTGAGCCACTGTAAACCCTTCTACGAACCAACTCCTTCGGACTCTGTTGCTGATCCCGAGATCAGAGACACTAAAACATCAGACTTTAAAGACACTGAAACGACAGACTTTATTTCACCCCTACCAGAACTTTTTCCCAGGGAATAGTATAAATCGCGGCTGCGTTCTTATCCAAAACAGACTTGAGACATTGCACCTGACCTCGGCCTGCCAGTGGCTATTTAAGCCCAAGACGGACACTTGGTGAAGCGGTTGCTGGGAAGTGACTGGTCACTGGTGCATAATTTTACTCAGACTAAGCAGCCAAAATCATGAAGATAAAGACTCATTGTGCGAAATTGTTACAGAACAAAGTTTCCTTTTCCCTTTCTATCATGATTCTTATTTTCTGCATCATGGCCTGTCTAGGTTGGTTCCTTGATCTAGCTTTCCCACCATCTTCCCCCACACCTTTGAACAACACTGCTATGCATTCACATGTAGATCTTCCCCCACATCTCAGGAACAGAAGAAAAGAGTTATTCAATAACACGTTCATCTCCACATTCCACCAACATCAATTGGTGAGTAACAAGACCAATTGTTGGGCTGTGGTTTATTGCTACATTCCGTGCACGGAGGAATGCCTTTTATTCCTCTCCCTTTTGGCTATGCTGGATCTACCTATGCACTCTCTATGATATTTTCCGCCTCTGTTAGAAACATTCCTGAGACCCAGATCAAGAACGCTAGTACCTGGAACGAGGTAAAAACAAAAACAGTACGAGCCGTCAGAAGAATGGTAACTTTTACAGCAAAATGGGGACGAGTAGACAATAGTGAGAACACCAGTTATTCCCTCTTTAATGACACTACCTCCTTTAGGGAGACATTTTCAGTCCAGAAGAGACAGACAGAACAGGGAGGATGGGCCGTGCCTCATGAGGGCCTATTCTGCGTAAGAGGAAAGGGCAAGGGTCCGAAAATGGGAGATAGTGAATGTAACAAGACATACACCCTACCTGATCCAAATTTCCCAACGATGGCCACTGCCCCCAACACCTACTTTATCTGTGGACCTCACTCACGCACTTGGCTACCTCAAGGCTGGTTCGGAAAATGCTACTTTGCATTTCCCCTTCCCCCTACCTACACCGCCCCAGCAGATTACCATCTCAGTGACCCTCCGACCGTAATTAATAAACGGCGAAAGGGGGCCATAGACGCTGAGGATACAGCGGACCAAGAGGCCGGCGACTTCTTTAAAGGAGTCATCCCATTCTGGGGGCCTATGATCAACAGCCGCCACATAAGACAACTGACTCGTGTAGTCCAGGGAGCCAATAATGAAACAGCTGGTGCATTAAGTAACATCACCGCTGAGATGGCTGCCGACAGACTCATGACGTTACAGAACCGTATGGTCCTCGACATCATATTGGCTGACCGTGGTGGTGTATGTGAACTGATCGGGTCCAGCTGCTGTATATTTATCCCAGATAATGCACCCTCGGTGTATTCTGCTATTTCCCGCCTTCATATACTTTCCAGGAAACTAGATGCAGACACTGGTGCCTGGTCCCTGACGGGTTGGCTCTGGGGCCTCCTGTCCTCATGGGGATGGAAGGCGCTTACAGTTATAGGTCTTGCTCTGGCCTTCCTTTTCACCTGCTGCCTCTGTATTCAGTGCGGTCCAGCACTCTGTAGTTTCTGTACCACTACCTGCATTCCCAATTCAATTAAATTTATTTATTATGTTTTGGCACTCCAAAGAGGGCCACATAAAACAAAATACAACAAATACAAATACACATTTCTCTAAATAAAAATGACAACTACAACATTTTCCACTAAACAAGAAAATCAGCGTCACAGACCTCCATATTTCATCAATAAATAGCTAAAAAACATTTAAAAAAGTAAAAAATGTTGAAGCAAAACATTTCATTTGGAGGAGTATATAAGGCCTGTAAAAAAGAATTCACATTAAGGATCTCCAATTGCAGGCATATTGGTTTTAACCACTTCAACCGAAGTGGACGCAATGCATGACATGTAAACAATATATGGGAACGATTCTGAACAGATATGTTACAAAAGTTACATGTGGGAGATGACCCATACTGTTTTGCCAAAAGAATGTTCAGGGGCAACAAGTCCTGCCTTAAAAGGAACCAAAATCTCCGAATACCATGAGGTAAATTCCAGGCGACATAGGGTTGGGCAAGCTTCATAAAATATGAGTTGGCAAGGAGATCACCTCCCCTCTTTACTTGCATAGACTTCTTGTCCAACGTGAAACATAAATCCCATGACGCCTGTTTCAAAAGGGATTTTAACTGGGTAGGAGAGATAGTAAAAAGGGTACTCTCTTCCAATTCTAGAAGTGCCACAGCCTTTCTATAGTTCTTAACAATTTGGGAGTACTCTTTTAAATTATCCAACATCGAACTAAAGCTGCTAGGCCCTGCGCCCAACTGCTACGGAGACCTAATTCCAGTCTGCAGGCGTCCACAGTACAAGCCGGATTAAGGGATGTTATAGACCTTAATAATTTTCCTTCTACCGTCTGCAAAAAGCCCCAAAGCTTTATATCAACCAGTTCCATTCCGTACGAGAGAGTTGGAGGAATTTTTGCCCTAAAAACCTCCAGTAAACAAGCAAAATGTCTTCTCCCTGTGGCGGAGTAAAGGGCACTCAGACTTTTGCCTTGGGAACTGGCTTTACGGGAATTATTATCAATATGAGGCTTCTCACTCAAGTTGGCGGAAATTATTTTTCCTAAAAAGGTATATGTCTTAACCACCTCCAGTTTCTGACCACCTACTGCCCAACCAAAATTCTCAGATTTAGATTTTTCCTTCCCTGTAATGCACATGATTTTACTTTTTGAGGCATTTATCCTCATGTAGTGGGACTCTGCAAAAAGAAGTAAAGCCTGCAGATGATTGGCCAATCCCTTGGGAGTTAAATCTAGGATAAGATTGTCGTCTGCATATAGCAAGCAGGCAATAGAAGATCCCCCCACTACCGGGGCTATGCCAACACAAGATGAGAGGGTAGCAGGAAGATCAGCAATATACAGGGAGAAGAGTAAGGGGGCAAGAAGACAACCTTGTTTTAAGCCATTAATGGAGGGGATAACCCGCGATAAACCCCTTTCTCCCCCTTGTAAAACTCGGCACCAGGTGTCTGTATGTAGAGATTGCACCAGATCTAATAGGAGAGAGGGCATGCCCAAGTCGGACAGCTTTCTCCACAGCAAGGGACGGTCAACTTTGTCAAATGCTGTGGAGAAATCAATAAAAGCTGCATACACTCCTCCCCCCCAGACTCTTATATTTTTGTTCGAAATAACCTGAAGGGCTGTGAGGTTATCCAATGTACCATGTCCCCTACGGAAGCCAGTTTGTTCAAGGGGTAATATCTGATTCACATCAACCCAATCCGTAATTAAAGAAAGGAGACATTTGGCAAAGACTTTTCCAATGGCATCAAGGAGGGCTATCTGGCGATAATTCATTGGCTTATCCCTATCGCCCTTTTTGAATAAAGGGACCAATATGCTCCCCTTCCAAGAAGAGGGTACAGTTTTGATAATGAAGCAAGATCTAAATAAAGGAAAAAGAATCTTACTCCATGAGATAGGATCCTGCTTCAATACTGAAATGGGAAGTTCATCAGGCCCCATTGCTCCGGAGGAGCGCATATCCTTAATAGCCAATTCAATGGTTTTCTCCGAAGGGGAGTCAATAGGAAACTCATCTTCTTTAGTAGTCTCCTTACCTTCTACCATTGCGATATTCTCAGCATACAAGTTGGAAATGTAAATGACCCATGACAATTCAGAGATGGGAATGGGGAGGGAGCTAACTCTTGCACCACAACCCTCACCAATGAGAGATCAGAATTGTCTAACTTTGCCATGAACAGCGGCCTCCCGAAGACTTACCCAAAGTGAGTCTTCTTTTTCTTTTCTAAGTTTCTTCCTAATTCTGCTTCTCCTTCTTTTTAGCAAGTATATTTTCTTATTTGTTTCAAAAGTTCTACACAAAAATTGCTCCCGCACCAATTTATTTATTTCCTTATTTAGGAGGGTAATTGGTATGGGAACATAGATCTTTTTTACAGAAGAGCTAGACCTTTTGGCAACAGAGATGACCTCCTTCATAAAATTCTCAAAATTAATTATTTCGGAACCCTGCCAAACATTCAGTTCTAGTATTGTTTTACCAAGTATACCCTCCAGGCCCTTCTTGGCTTTAAAATTCCAGAAACATCTACCAGAATCCTTATGGAAGTTAACTATATCAGAGCCTGGGGGACCAATAGGACCAATGCCAGAGATATTAAGCAATGGGCTCTTCGAGATGTTATACTGTGAGGAAATATCTTGCGATTTTATGGAGGGGGTACTACTATAAAGCAAAAGACCAGATGGAGTAGCACCAATAGGGGACTTAATTGCTTCCGATGATTTCAAGGTAACATCCGCTAGGTATCGACCACAGAGCTCCAGGTCAATACTCGACAAATGAGAGTCCCCCTTAACTTCCACCTTTGGCGGTGAATCTCCTATAAGAACATTAGATAACAACACTTTATGGTTTGTAGCTACATTATTTTGTTGGCCACCCTCAGAACTGGGAACAGAAGACTTAATGACACCAGTTAATTCAGAAGACACTGGACAAGGCTCCTCAGTAATCAAGGAGCCCAAATATTCTTCATTCACCAGAAAAGGGACCTTCTTAACCACCGCAGGGGCTGTGCCAGATGGAGAAGCTATATCAGGAGCTTTGTTTGCGGCGTTTAACAAATCCTTGTCCTGGGGTTTTTCCCACAGTTGCAACAACTGCATTGTCCCTTTAATAACAAGTTATTGGAAGCCTTATTTCTAAGGGGGTTGGATCTTGTCTTCATACAGGACCTTCCCCCCAATAATCTCCCTGATCGTAACTTTTTAGCCGTCATCCTTGTACGTGTAGAAAAGGGGGGACCGTAACCCCGATGAATATAATTAATAACAATTAGACAATAAAAATTTAAATAATTGGAGGTGAGTCACGATGAGTTCCTGAACAGAAGGATAATGTCTATACTGACATATTATGCCATGTAGTACTAAACAAGAAATATTTTCAATAACAATAAATAATAATGTAAATGGGTAGGCCCAGCCCAGCCTACTTCAGCCACTGAGGGCCACAGAGGGCCCGCCCTTTGTCCGGGCTTAGTCCGGCGCATCCCGCGCGCCTCCTCGCGGGACGAGGGACCTGCCGGTGCTTTATGCGCCGCCTGGCGCGCTGGTTACGGCGTCGTCGCTGGCCCCCTAAGGATGTTGGGGCATGTGGTCCGGCCGGCGGAGCCAAGCCCGGCCGGTTGGTTGCTGCTGTAGGTAAGGCCGAGCCAAGCCCGGCCGCTGTGCAGGAGGGTCGAGAACCACAATTCAGGCAGCGAGCGTAGAGAAATGAAAAACAGGGGACTCGGCCCCTGCCGGTGCTTTATGCGCCACCTGGCGCGCTGGTTACGGCATCGTCGCTGGCCCCCTAAGGATGCTGGGGGATGTGGTCCGGCCGGCGGAGCCAAGCCCGGCCGGTCGGTTGCTGCTGTAGGTAAGGCGGAGCCAAGCCCGGCCGCTGTGCAGGAGGGTCGAGAACCACAATTCAGGCAGCGAGCGTAGAGAAATGAAAAACAGGGGACTCGGCCCCTGCCGGTGCTTTATGCGCCGCCTGGCGCGCTGGTTACGGAGTCGTCGCTGGCCCCCTAAGGATGCTGGGGGATGTGGTCCGGCCGGCGGAGCCAAGCCCGGCCGGTCGGTTGCTGCTGTAGGTTAGGTGGAGCCAAGCCCGGCCGCTGTGCAGGAGGGTCGAGAACCACAATTCAGGCAGCGAGCGTAGAGAAATGAAAAACAGGGGACTCGGCCCCTGCCGGTGCTTTATGCGCCGCCTGGCGCGCTGGTTACGGCGTCGTCGCTGGCCCCCAGGGATGCTGGGGGATGTGGTCCGGCCGGCGGAGCCAAGCCCGGCCGGTCGGTTGCTGCTGTAGGTAAGGCGGAGCCAAGCCCGGCCGCTGTGCAGGAGGGTCGAGAACCACAATTCAGGCAGCGAGCGTAGAGAAATGAAAAAAAGGGGACTCGGCCCCTGCCGGTGCTTTATGCGCCGCCTGGCGCGCTGGTTACGGCGTCGTCGCTGGCCCCCTAAGGATGCTGGGGGATGTGGTCCGGCCGGCGGAGCCAAGCCCGGCCGGTCGGTTGCTGCTGTAGGTAAGGCGGAGCCAAGCCCGGCCGCTGTGCAGGAGGGTCGAGAACCACAATTCAGGCAGCGAGCGTAGAGAAATGAAAAACAGGGGACTCGGCCCCTGCCGGTGCTTTATGAGCCGCCTGGCGCGCTGGTTACGGCGTCGTCGCTGGCCCCCTAACGATGCTGGGGGATGTGGTCTGGCCGGCGGAGCCAAGCCCGGCCGGTCGGTTGCTGCTGTAGGTAAGGCGGAGCCAAGCCCGGCCGCTGTGCAGGAGGGTCGAGAACCACAATTCAGGCAGCGAGCGTAGAGAAATGAAAAACAGGGGACTCGGCCCCTGCCGGTGCTTTATGCGCCGCCTGGCGCGCTAGTCACGGCATCGTCGCTGGCCCCCTAAGGATGCTGGGGGATGTGGTCCGGCCGGCAGAGCCAAGCCCGGCCGGTCGGTTGCTGCTGTAGGTAAGGCGGAGCCAAGCCCGGCTGCTGTGCAGGAGGGTCGAGAACCACAATTCAGGCAGCGAGCGTAGAGAAATGAAAAACAGGGGAATCGGCCCCTGCCGGTGCTTTATGCGCCGCCTGGCGCGCTGGTTACGGCGTCGTCGCTGGCCCCCTAAGGATGCTGGGGGATGTGGTCCGGCCGGCGGAGCCAAGCCTGGCCGGTCGGTTGCTGCTGTAGGTAAGGCGGAGCCAAGCCCGGCCGCTGTGCAGGAGGGTCGAGAACCACAATTCAGGCAGCGAGCGTAGAGAAATGAAAAACCAAAACCCAGTCCAGGAAGAAAGAAAAGGAAAGAATCATGTTACAGGAACAAGTAAACGGCCTAATGAGTATAGAAGTGGATTAGAAAAGGAAAAGAATTTTAGAAGGGTATATTATGGGACAAGGAGGGAATGTGGAAAATGATTATTTCTCGTAGGTTAGGTCCCATCAAACACCCTTTCCAGTCACGTCCCCGAGCCCATCATGCCGGAACACGAGCACACGAGCACACAAGCAAGAACCGATCACGCGCTCACAAAGTTGCACACGCACTCTCCTTCCCCGAAAATTCAAAGTTACATCCTTATGGTCAGGGCGATTCCGAGAACCAGCTTCCTCACTCAAACCGTACATTTCTGCGGTCAAGCCAATGCCGAGAACAAGACCCCCCCCATTTGTGACCATTTCCCTATAATCAGGCCGATTCTGAGAAATAGGCCCCGTTCTGCTAAACCACGACGACCAATTCCGAGAAGAAGAGCCCCCGAATGCTGAAACTAGACAAACAGACATCCTGTCACGACCACCTCTCCCTTATCTAAGGAACCAGCCTAGTGTTACTTCTCCACATTTCTGCTTCTCTTGTGCTTCCACATTCTAATCATGACGCAGCCTCAACTCCTCTGCCATGTTTTCTCTCTTCATTACGCAGCCTTGTTTCCTAGTCATGACTTCTGTTTTATTGCAACATATGATCCGGGCTTGCATCGAAGGGAAGTTCCTTCCTCTTTTTCTTGTATAAATACAATGTGCTCTGATAATAAATTAGAGATTCTTCCGATCCTCCTCAGGTGACGGAGCTCTCCCTTAACTCGAGTTACTGAATAAAGACCTTGAATTCGAACCACCACGGACTCTGCTCGTCATACTTGAACTTATTGATATTGTCTAGAAATTCCGTTCAAGGTAAATTACTAAAATATTTACCCCCCCCCCCCCCACCCCCACCCTGTTGTTCTGCCCGCACAACAGCCACTACTCTCCAGTGCAATGTTTACTGAGTGGCCCTCTTGGAATAGTATTGTGCATAGTTCATAATAGTTTTTACTGCCGCGAGATGGCCAACACATTGCCTCTAAATATGACGGTCTTTGCTGGGATAACGTCCTGGGTGAATAGAAATTTGGCACCTTCGCTGCTATGGTGAATACAATTAATAGCTAGTTCCGCCTAGTTGATGGAAAAGGGATTGTTGGTGTGTGGCAGAATGGAATTTAAGCCCTCAGAAGAATGAATCGGGGGAGTGAACTTACCATGACTCAAACCTGCGAACACAAGCTTAAACACAGATTCCTGAAGTGAGCACATTAGTCACCTAACCACTCGTTTTATAACACATTCTTATATCCATCATGTTGGACAATAGTTCTTTAAAAATTTGTGATTAGTTTCTGTTTTTCTTTTGTTTGTTTTTCTTAATGATACCATTTACTAAAAAAGTAAAGATTTATAGTATTAAGACCTAGAGCACAGTGTTTTCTCGTTTTAAATAAGTTGCCAATGTTCCAGCTGTATTGTCACAACCAATTAATAAATAATGTTTGCAACCAAACAATTGACACATTTTCTGCAAGTTTGATTTTTAGCATATATTTTTTGACTTTCAATCCCCCCAGTTCTTTTTATATTTACCACCATCTCAAATGTGAGGTTTGCTTTTCAGACATCCCAGTTCAGTACCAAAGATGAGTCAGAGTTAAAGTAACACTGTATGAAAACACACAGTGCTGTTTTTGATCCAGCATTGGTCTCTGGTAAAAGTGTGCACTGCTGTGTCGGCTCATACACCTGATATAAATAACTATGACATTGGAGTTTGCCTGTAAAGAGAGAACGGTCCAATGGTAATTGCTCACAGCTGCAGCAACCAATGAGTGTGTTGTGAGCTGATCAACAGGGGAGTGACACAGAAACTACTGGGTGGGGTTGGCGGGGGGCTTATCTATTGACTTTCTTTCTGTGTAATAATGGGCTTGGCGTGTTTCTGCCAGGCAGCTAACCCCAGATGCACTGAAATTATGCGATTTTGCTGCATAAATATGGTTTGGCACATAAATCATCTGCTGCATAATCTGCGGGTTTTAGCAAAAAAATGCTTCCAGCTCAAACAGACCAAAAGTTACTAAAAATGCAGAAACACATGCTGCCACGAAGTGGAATACCCTTCACAGAGATAATTGGTTACCTTTCTGTTGCTCATTGCTGTAATATGGTGTCAAACTGGCACTAATGATGTGAATCGTTTGCAAAGATAGTGTCAAAACAATAATGAGGTAACATTATCACAAAATGTGGTGCATTATGCTGCATATATGTACATTATTCAATGTAATATAGCCAACCCTGTCACATCATTTGAGTTTAACATGGGGCATAAGTCCACTGGTCTTGGCTAAACCTGTCTATGTCAGCAAGAGGCCCTCGTGAGCATGACTGAGCTAAAAGTAATTCCTGCTGCCCACGGACATTACAAACTTGGATTCTATATGGGAGAAAACTGAACTTGCTTGTTGGACATGATGCGGCAGCCTGATATGGCTTTTGTGGGAGGAGTTTAATGAAAGAGAAATACATTTCCTGGATAGCAGAAAATTGGATGTGGTCTCCATTTGAAGTCCATGTCTGAGACGTGCATTCTAATCACAATGTGTTACCCTGGGCAAGATACTTCATATTGCTTTAGTTCTGTTCTCATCTTCCCAGCATTTGTGTATCTGATTCACAGGTTTCAGACTGTTAAAAATGCAGCGGCGAGACTGATCTTGAATTCCTTTTCAACAGTCACCCCATATCTGAAACGTTTGCTCTGATCACCAGTGTCTAAAGGCATTCAATTTAAAGCGGTAATCTGTGTGTAAAGATTTTTTTTATAGGTCAGGTCTATATAAGGAAAGGTCTTAAGCCTTACCACCAAGCCAGATATCTTAGATCTAACAAGCTTCTGTTGCTGCAGGTACCCATAGTAGGCAATGCCAGAAGACACGAGGCGGTAGATCGAGCGCTTACCTCCCTTCTAAGCGCTGTACTGGCATCTTTGGCTGTGCAGCGGGCTCCTAATGTATCTATTTAAAAAAAACTGAAGATGCTACCATTAGTATCCAATTCGGGTGCCAAATGCTCCTTATTCTGCTGAGCGCCGGGCGCTTCTTTGAAGCGGCTGTGTGGTGTGTAAATGGCTTTATTATTGGGATAGCCTCGGTATTACATGAGTACTAACACGGAAGCCAACATCCTTGCCCTTATTTGCCTCTTGCCTATGCCGAGGCAGAAATTTACTTTTGTTTCCCTGTTCTTGTGGATCAATCAAATAAAACCATCTCCGGCGCTGCCATCCACGGAGCACAGAAAGATGACGCGCGTGGTCCCTATGGACCGTCCGCTCCTCCGTGCAAATCTGTTGTCCGAAAAACGAACCGAACTATAAAAAGAGACCTGTCAGACTGATCTTGATTCGTGATGAAAATGGAAGGTAGTGTAGTTTCTCGGGACTACTATTTATCCCGGCAGCATTCCAAGAGATAACTTTCAAATTACTACTAAAGATGTTGAAAAAGTTTAGGGTTGTCTGTGGCTTTACTAGACAAAGCACCGGGCAGCCAATTCCACCGCTGGTTTTCTTCTATTGGAAGGCTATTCTGAATTAACGGGGCGGGCATTACATGTGTTACCAGACGAGTGTTTTTTGATACCCATATTTTTAAATCATCATAAGAGGTAGTGGGACCATCTTTACCAGTGCCCTGCTGAGGGAGTCGATTATAAGGGAAACTATCTCTTCGAGAAGAAAAAACAGGTAATACATCAATTCCCCTACACTGGAAATTCTCAGCCTGTTGCAATATAAGATTTACTATAAATTTGGAATAAAACTTTACCCTAGCATATGGCGCGGCAGCTGTTCCGGCTAAGAAAACTAGATCAATATAATTTGTTTTGATTAACTTTAAACTCTCTATACTTTTGAAACATTTGAGTAACCATGCTCTATTTAAAGGCTGATCAAAATCAAATAACGATAGAAAATCCAAAGTCAATGTATCAACAAAAACTTCTGATACTTTTGTGGGCAAATGGTGAGGCCATACAGCGCCGTCACCTGTAGTATGAAAAGCGGGGGCAAACGGATTAAGAGCCGCAGGTACAATAGGACCTAACTCCATCATCTCTGCTGCGGGGGGAGGGATCGTCAATCCTCCTACGTCTAGAGAGGGGTCTCCCTCAGGAAAGATAGTGCAATTAGGAGAAGTTGTAATGCCTGATGCAGAGGGATTCAAATTGTCAGAAGAATAAATGGCAACTTCCTGACTCAAGGACCCATTCACAAGCTCTTGAGTGATAGGTTCATTGATATCAGGAGCATGAGAATCCTCAAAAATTATTTGTCTCTGCTTTTTTTTCCTATATCTGCGGATTGGTTTTCTCTTTTTTACTTTATTTTTTCTGTGATTTCCAGATTTTACTTTTTCTTCACCCCCTATCACCTTACTTTCAGGCACAAAAATTGGGAATAGCTCTTTTTCAGATTTTGGAGCGGTAACATCAACATTGTCTTCTTCAATTTCGAAAACAGAATTTCTTACACAGTTAAATGCAGAAAATGTGGGTACTAGAGATGGCTCATTTTTAGAAATAACCACATGTTTATTTTGGACTGGATTAACATTTCCGGCTAAGTGGTCACTGCTCAACTCAGACCCATGCAATCCAGCCTTAGGATCTAATCGCGACCCTTTTCCGGGAGCTTTAACAGTAAGACATTTAATATATGAGTAACCGACTCCAAAATACAATCAGAGCTTCCCACAAATTTACCCAGTAACAGTAAAATGGATGCCAACAAATGTTCCAATGCAATCATAGATTCAGAAATTGGTTTTTCCAATTTATCAGAGCCTGGGGGACCAATAGGAACAATGCCAGAGATATTAAGCAATGGGCTCTTCGAGATGTTATACTGTGAGGAAATATCTTGCGATTTTATGGAGGGGGTACTACTATAAAGCAAAAGACCAGATGGAGTAGCACCAATAGGGGACTTAATTGCTTCCGATGATTTCAAGGTAACATCAGCTAGGTATCGACCACAGAGCTCCAGGTCAATACTCGACAAATGAGAGTCCCCCTTAACTTCCACCTTTGGCGGTGAATCTCCTATAAGAACATTAGATAACAACACTTTATGGTTTGTAGCTACATTATTTTGTTGGCCACCCTCAGAACTGGGAACAGAAGACTTAATGACACCAGTTAATTCAGAAGACACTGGACAAGGCTCCTCAGTAATCAAGGAGCCCAAATATTCTTCATTCACCAGAAAAGGGACCTTCTTAACCACCGCAGGGGCTGTGCCAGATGGAGAAGCTATATCAGGAGCTTTGTTTGCGGCGTTTAACAAATCCTTGTCCTGGGGTTTTTCCCACAGTTGCAACAACTGGCATTGTCCCTTTAATAACAAATTATTGGAAGCCTTATTTCTAAGGGGGTTGGATCTTGTCTTCATACAGGACCTTCCCCTCAATAATCTCCCTGATCGTAACTTTTTAGCCGTCATCCTTGTAGAAAAGGGGGGACCGTAACCCCGATGAATATAATTAATAACAATTAGACAATAAAAATTTAAATAATTGGAGGTGAGTCACGATGAGTTCCTGAACAGAAGGATAATGTCTATACTGACATATTATGCCATGTAGTACTAAACAAGAAATATTTTCAATTTTCAATAAATAATAATGTAAATGGGAAGGCCCAGCCCAGCCTACTTCAGCCACTGAGGGCCACAGAGGGCCCGCCCTTTGTCCGGGCTTAGTCCGGCGCGTCCCGCGCGCCTCCTCGCGGGACGAGGGACCTGCCGGTGCTTTATGCGCCGCCTGGCGCGCTGGTTACGGCGTCGTCGCTGGCCCCCTAAGGATGTTGGGGGATGTGGTCCGGCCGGCGGAGCCAAGCCTGGCCGGTTGGTTGCTGCTATAGGTAAGGCCGAGCCAAGCCCGGCCGCTGTGCAGGAGGGTCGAGAACCACAATTCAGGCAGCGAGCGTAGAGAAATGAAAAACAGGGGACTCGGCCCCTGCCGGTACTTTATGCGCCGCCTGGCGCGCTGGTTACGGCGTCGTCGCTGGCCCCCTAAGGATGCTGGGGGATGTGGTCCGGCCGGCGGAGCCAAGCCCGGCCGGTCGGTTGCTGCTGTAGGTAAGGCGGAGCCAAGCCCGGCCGCTGTGCAGGGGGGTCGAGAACCACAATTCAGGCAGCGAGCGTAGAGAAATGAAAAACAGGGGACTCGGCCCCTGCCGGTGCTTTATGCGCCGCCTGGCGCGCTGGTTACGGCGTCGTCGCTGGCCCCCTAAGGATGCTGGGGGATGTGGTCCGGCCGGCGGAGCCAAGCCCGGCCGGTCGGTTGCTGCTGTAGTTAAGGCGGAGCCAAGCCCGGCCGCTGTGCAGGAGGGTCGAGAACCACAATTCAGGCAGCGAGCGTAGAGAAATGAAAAACCAAAACCCAGTCCAGGAAGAAAGAAAAGGAAAGAATCATGTTACAGGAACAAGTAAACGGCCTAATGAGTATAGAAGTGGATTAGAAAAGGAAAAGAATTTTAGAAGGGTATATTATGGGACAAGGAGGGAATGTGGAAAATGATTATTTCTCGTAGGTTAGGTCCCATCATACACCCTTTCCAGTCACGTCCCCGAGCCCATCATGCCGGAACACGAGCACACGAGCACACAAGCAAGAACCGATCACGCGCTCACAAAGTTGCACACGCACTCTCCTTCCCCGAAAATTCAAAGTTACATCCTTATGGTCAGGGCGATTCCGAGAACCAGCTTCCTCACTCAAACCGTACATTTCTGCGGTCAAGCCAATGCCGAGAACAAGACCCCCCCCCATTTGTGACCATTTCCCTATAATCAGGCCGATTCCGAGAAATAGGCCCCGTTCTGCTAAACCACGACGACCAATTCCGAGAAGAGCCCCCGAATGCTGAAACACGACAAACAGACATCCTGTCACGACCACCTCTCCCTTATCTAAGGAACCAGCCTAGTGTTACTTCTCCACATTTCTGCTTCTCTTGTGCTTCCACATTCTAATCATGACGCAGCCTCAACTCCTCTGCCATGTTTTCTCTCTTCATTACGCAGCCTTGTTTCCTAGTCATGACTTCTGTTTTATTGCAACATATGATCCGGGCTTGCATCGAAGGGAAGCTCCTTCCTCTTTTTCTTGTATAAATACAATGTGCTCTGATAATAAATTAGAGATTCTTCCGATCCTCCTCAGGTGACGGAGCTCTCCCTTAACTCGAGTTACTGAATAAAGACCTTGAATTCGAACCACCACGGACTCTGCTCTTCATACTTGAACTTATTGATATTGTCTAGAAATTCCGTTCAAGGTAAATTACTAAAATATTTACCCCCTCCCCCCCCCCACCCCCCACCCCCACCCTGTTGTTCTGCCCGCACAACAGCCACTACTCTCCAGTGCAATGTTTACTGAGTGGCCCTCTTGGAATAGTATTGTGCATAGTTCATAATTGTTTTTACTGCCGCGAGATGGCCAACACATTGCCTCTAAATATGACGGTCTTTGCTGGGATAACGTCCTGGGTGAATAGAAATTTGGCACCTTCGCTGCTATGGTGAATACAATTAATAGCTAGTTCCGCCTAGTTGATGGAAAAGGGATTGTTGGTGTGTGGCAGAATGGAATTTAAGCCCTCAGAAGAATGAATCGGGGGAGTGAACTTACCATGACTCAAACCTGAGAACACAAGCTTAAACACAGATTCCTGAAGTGAGCACATTAGTCACCTAACCACTCGTTTTATAACACATTCTTATATCCATCATGTTGGACAATAGTTCTTTAAAAATTTGTGATTAGTTTCTGTTTTTCTTTTGTTTGTTTTTCTTAATGATACCATTTACTAAAAAAGTAAAGATTTATAGTATTAAGACCTAGAGCACAGTGTTTTCTCGTTTTAAATAAGTTGCCAATTTTCCAGCTGTATTGTCACAACCAATTAATAAATAATGTTTGCAACCAAACAATTGACACATTTTCTGCAAGTTTCATTTTTAGCATATATTTTTTGACTTTCAATCCCCCCAGTTCTTTTTATATTTACCACCATCTCAAGTGTGAGGTTTGCTTTTCAGACATCCCAGTTCAGTACCAAAGATGAGTCAGAGTTAAAGTAACACTGTATGAAAACACACAGTGCTGTTTTTGATCCAGCATTGGTCTCTGGTAAAAGTGTGCACTGCTGTGTCGGCTCATACACCTGATATAAATAACTATGACATTGGAGTTTGCCTGTAAAGAGAGAACGGTCCAATGGTAATTGCTCACAGCTACAGCAACCAATGAGTGTGTTGTGAGCTGATCAACAGGGGAATGACACAGAAACTACTGGGTGGGGTTGGCGGGGGGCTTATCTATTGACTTTCTTTCTGTGTAATAATGGGCTTGGCGTGTTTCTGCCAGGCAGCTAACCCCAGATGCACTAAAATTATGCGATTTTGCTGCATAAATATGGTTTGGCACATAAATCATCTGCTGCATAATCTGCGGGTTTTAGCAAAAAAATGCTTCCAGCTCAAACAGACCAAAAGTTACTAAAAATGCAGAAACACATGCTGCCACGAAGTGGAATGCCCTTCACAGAGATAATTGGTTACCTTTCTGTTGCTCATTGCTGTAATATGGTGTCAAACTGGCACTAATGATGTGAATCGTTGCAAAGATTGTGTCAAAACAATAATGAGGTAACATTATCACAAAATGTGGTGCATTATGCTGCATATATGTACATTATTCAATGTAATATAGCCAACCCTGTCACATCATTTGAGTTTAACATGGGGCATAAGTCCACTGGTCTTGGCTAAGCCTGTCTATGTCAGCAAGAGGCCCTCGTGAGCATGACTGAGCTAAAAGTAATTCCTGCTGCCCATGGACATTACAAACTTGGATTCTGTATGGGAGAAAACTGAACTTGCTTGTTGGACATGATGCGGCAGCCTGATATGGCTTTTGTGGGTGGAGTTTAATGAAAGAGAACTAAATTTCCTGGATAGCAGAAAATTGGATGTGGTCTCCATTTGAAGTCCATGTCTGAGACGTGCATTCTAATCACAATGTGTTACCCTGGGAAAGATACTTCATATTGCTTTAGTTCTGTTCTCATCTTCCCAGCATTTGTGTATCTGATTCACAGGTTTCAGACTGTTAAAAATGCAGCGGCGAGACTGATCTTGAATTCCTTTTCAACAGTCACCCCATATCTGAAACGTTTGCTCTGATCACCAGTGTCTATAGGCATTCAATTTAAAGCGGTAATCTGTGTGTAAAGATTTTTTTTTATAGGTCAAGTCTATATAAGGAATGGTCTTAAGCCTTACCACCAAGCCAGATATCTTAGATCTAACAAGCTTCTGTTGCTGCAGGTACCCATAGTAGGCAAGGCCAGAAGACACGAGGCGGTAGATCGAGCGCTTACCTCCCTTCTAAGCGCTGTACTGGCATCTTTGGCTGTGCAGCGGGCTCCTAATGTATCTATTTAAAAAAAACTGAAGATGCTACCATTAGTATCCAATTCGGGTGCCAAATGCTCCTTATTCTGCTGAGCGCCGGGCGCTTCTTTGAAGCGGCTGTGTGGTGTGTAAATGGCTTTATTATTGGGATAGCCTCGATATTACATGAGTACTAACACGGAAGCCAACATCCTTGCCCTTATTTGCCTCTTGCCTATGCCGAGGCAGAAATTTACTTTTGTTTCCCTGTTCTTGTGGATCAATCAAATAAAACCATCTCCGGCGCTGCCATCCACGGAGCACAGAAAGATGACGCGCGTGGTCCCTATGGACCGTCCGCTCCTCCGTGTAAATCTGTTGTCCGAAAAACGAACCGAACTATAAAAAGAGACCTGTCAGACTGATCTTGATTCGTGATGAAAATGGAAGGCAGTGTAGTTTCTCGGGACTACTATTTATCCCGGCAGCATTCCAAGAGATAACTTTCAAATTACTACTAAAGATGTTGAAAAAGTTTAGGGTTGTCTGTGGCTTTACTAGACAAAGCACCGGGCAGCCAATTCCACCGCTGGTTTTCTTCTATTGGAAGGCTATTCTGAATTAACGGGGCGGGCATTACATGTGTTACCAGACGAGTGTTTTTTGATACCCATATTTTTAAATCATCATAAGAGGTAGTGGGACCATCTTTACCAGTGCCCTGCTGAGGGAGTCGATTATAAGGGAAACTATCTCTTCGAGAAGAAAAAACAGGTAATACATCAATTCCCCTACACTGGAAATTCTCAGCCTGTTGCAATATAAGATTTACTATAAATTTGGAATAAAACTTTACCCTAGCATATGGCGCGGCAGCTGTTCCGGCTAAGAAAACTAGATCAATATCATTTGTTTGGATTAACTTTAAACTCTCTATACTTTTGAAACATTTGAGTAACCATGCTCTATTTAAAGGCTGATCAAAATCAAATAACGATAGAAAATCCAAAGTCAATGTATCAACAAAAACTTCTGATACTTTTGTGGGCAAATGGTGAGGCCATACAGCGCCGTCACCTGTAGTATGAAAAGCGGGGGCAAACGGATTAAGAGCCGCAGGTACAATAGGACCTAACTCCATCATCTCTGCTGCGGGGGGAGGGATCGTCAATCCTCCTACGTCTAGAGAGGGGTCTCCCTCAGGAAAGATAGTGCAATTAGGAGAAGTTTTAATGCCTGATGCAGAGGGATTCAAATTGTCAGAAGAATAAATGGCAACTTCCTGACTCAAGGACCCATTCACAAGCTCTTGAGTGATAGGTTCATTGATATCAGGAGCATGAGAATCCTCAAAAATTATTTGTCTCTGCTTTTTTTTCCTATATCTGCGGATTGGTTTTCTCTTTTTTACTTTATTTTTTCTGTGATTTCCAGATTTTACTTTTTCTTCACCCCCTATCACCTTACTTTCAGGCACAAAAATTGGGAATAGCTCTTTTTCAGATTTTGGAGCGGTAACATCAACATTTTCTTCTTCAATTTCGAAAACAGAATTTCTTACACAGTTAAATGCAGAAAATGTGGGTACTAGAAATGGCTCATTTTTAGAAATAACCACATGTTTATTTTGGACTGGATTAACATTTCCGGCTAGGTGGTCACTGCTCAACTCAGACCCATGCAATCCAGCCTTAGGATCTAATCGCGACCCTTTTCCGGGAGCTTTAACAGTAAGACATTTAATATCTGAGTAACCGACTCCAAAATACAATCAGAGCTTCCCACAAATTTACCCAGTAACAGTAAAATGGATGCCAACAAATGTTCCAATGCAATCATAGATTCAGAAATTGGTTTTTCCAATTTATCAGAGCCTGGGGGACCAATAGGACCAATGCCAGAGATATTAAGCAATGGGCTCTTCGAGATGTTATACTGTGAGGAAATATCTTGCGATTTTATGGAGGGGGTACTACTATAAAGCAAAAGACCAGATGGAGCAGCACCAATAGGGGACTTAATTGCTTCCGATGATTTCAAGGTAACATCAGCTAGGTATCGACCACAGAGCTCCAGGTCAATACTCGACAAATGAGAGTCCCCCTTAACTTCCACCTTTGGTGGTGAATCTCCTATAAGAACATTAGATAACAACACTTTATGGTTTGTAGCTACATTATTTTGTTGGCCACCCTCAGAACTGGGAACAGAAGACTTAATGACACCAGTTAATTCAGAAGACACTGGACAAGGCTCCTCAGTAATCAAGGAGCCCAAATATTCTTCATTCACCAGAAAAGGGACCTTCTTAACCACCGCAGGGGCTGTGCCAGATGGAGAAGCTATATCAGGAGCTTTGTTTGCGGCGTTTAACAAATCCTTGTCCTGGGGTTTTTCCCACAGTTGCAACAACTGGCATTGTCCCTTTAATAACAAATTATTGGAAGCCTTATTTCTAAGGGGGTTGGATCTTGTCTTCATACAGGACCTTCCCCCCAATAATCTCCCTGATCGTAACTTTTTAGCCGTCATCCTTGTAGAAAAGGGGGGACCGTAACCCCGATGAATATAATTAATAACAATTAGACAATAAAAATTTAAATAATTGGAGGTGAGTCACGATGAGTTCCTGAACAAAAGGATAATGTCTATACTGACATATTATGCCATGTAGTACTAAACAAGAAATATTTTCAATAACAATAAATAATAATGTAAATGGGTAGGCCCAGCCCAGCCTACTTCAGCCACTGAGGGCCACAGAGGGCCCGCCCTTTGTCCGGGCTTAGTCCGGCGCGTCCCGCGCGCCTCCTCGCGGGACGAGGGACCTGCCGGTGCTTTATGCGCCGCCTGGCGCGCTGGTTACGGCGTCGTCGCTGGCCCCCTAAGGATGTTGGGGGATGTGGTCCGGCCGGCGGAGCCAAGCCCGGCCGGTTGGTTGCTGCTGTAGGTAAGGCCGAGCCAAGCCCGGCCGCTGTGCAGGAGGGTCGAGAACCACAATTCAGGCAGCGAGCGTAGAGAAATGAAAAACAGGGGACTCGGCCCCTGCCGGTGCTTTATGCGCCGCCTGGCGCGTTGGTTACGGCGTCGTCGCTGGCCCCCTAAGGAAGCTGGGGGATGTGGTCCGGCCGGCGGAGCCAAGCCCGGCCGGTCGGTTGCTGCTGTAGGTAAGGCGGAGCCAAGCCCGGCCGCTGTGCAGGAGGGTCGAGAACCACAATTCAGGCAGCGAGCGTAGAGAAATGAAAAACAGGGGACTCGGCCCCTTCCGGTGCTTTATGCGCCGCCTGGCGCGCTGGTTACGGCGTCATCGCTGGCCCCCTAATTATCCTGGGGGATGTTCTCCGGCCGGCGGAGCCAAGCCCGGCCGGTCGGTTGCTGCTGTAGGTAAGGCGAAGCCAAGCCCGGCCGCTGTGCAGGAGGGTCGAGAACCACAATTCAGGCAGCGAGCGTAGAGAAATGAAAAACAGGGGACTCGGCCCCTGCCGGTGCTTTATGCGCCGCCTGGCGCGCTGGTTACGGCGTCGTCGCTGGCCCCCTAAGGATGCTGGGGGATGTGGCCGGCCGGCGGAGCCAAGCCCGGCCGGTCGGTTGCTGCTGTAGGTAAGGCGGAGCCAAGCCCGGCCGCTGTGCAGGAGGGTCGAGAACCACAATTCAGGCAGCGAGCGTAGAGAAATGAAAAAAAGGGGACTCGGCCCCTTCCGGTGCTTTATGCGCTGCCTGGCGCGCTGGTTACGGCGTCAACGCTGGCCCCCTAATTATCCTGGGGGATGTTCTCCGGCCAGCGGAGCCAAGCCCGGCCGGTCGGTTGCTGCTGTAGGTAAGGCGAAGCCAAGCCCGGCCGCTGTGCAGGAGGGTCGAGAACCACAATTCAGGCAGCGAGCGTAGAGAAATGAAAAACAGGGGACTCGGCCCCTGCCGGACTTTATGTGCCGCCTGGCGCGCTGGTTACGGCGTCGTCGCTGGCCCCCTAAGGATGCTGGGGGATGTGGTCCGGCCGGCGGAGCCAAGCCCGGCCGGTCGGTTGCTGCTGTAGGTAAGGCGGAGCCAAGCCCGGCCGCTGTGCAGGAGGGTCGAGAACCACAATTCAGGCAGCGAGTGTAGAGAAATGAAAAACAGGGGAATCGGCCCCTGCCGGTGCTTTATGCGCCGCCTGGCGCGCTGGTTACGGCGTCGTCGCTGGCCCCCTAAGGATGCTGGGGGATGTGGTCCGGCCGGCGGAGCTAAGCCCGGCCGGTCAGTTGCTGCTGTAGGTAAGGCGGAGCCAAGCCCGGCCGCTGTGCAGGAGGGTCGAGAACCACAATTCAGGCAGCGAGCGTAGGGAAATGAAAAATCAAAACCCAGTCCAGGAAGAAAGAAAAGGAAAGAATCATGTTACAGGAACAAGTAAACGGCCTAATGAGTATAGAAGTGGATTAGAAAAGGAAAAGAATTTTAGAAGGGTATATTATGGGACAAGGAGGGAATGTGGAAAATGATTATTTCTCGTAGGTTAGGTCCCATCATACACCCTTTCCAGTCACGTCCCCGAGCCCATCATGCTGGAACACGAGCACACGAGCACACGAGCACACAAGCAAGAACCGATCACGCGCTCACAAAGTTGCACACGCACTCTCCTTCCCCGAAAATTCAAAGTTACATCCTTATGGTCAGGGCGATTCCGAGAACCAGCTTCCTCACTCAAACCGTACATTTCTGTGGTCAAGCCAATGCCGAGAACAAGACCCCCCCATTTGTGACCATTTCCCAATAATCAGGCCGATTCCGAGAAATAGGCCCCGTTCTGCTAAACCACGACGACCAATTCCGAGAAGAAGAGCCCCCGAATGCTGAAACACGACAAACAGACATCCTGTCACGACCACCTCTCCCTTATCTAAGGAACCAGCCTAGTGTTACTTCTCCACATTTCTGCTTCTCTTGTGCTTCCTCATTCTAATCATGACGCAGCCTCATCTCCTCTGCCATGTTTTCTCTCTTCATTACGCAGCCTTGTTTCCTAGTCATGACTTCTGTTTTATTGCAACATATGATCCGGGCTTGCATCGAAGGGAAGCTCCTTCCTCTTTTTCTTGTATGAATACAATGTGCTCTGATAATAAAGTAGAGATTCTTCCGATCCTCCTCAGGTGACGGAGCTCTCCCTTAACTCGAGTTACTGAATAAAGACCCTGAATTCGAACCACCACGGACTCTGCTCTTCATACTTGAACTTATTGATATTGTCTAGAAATTCCGTTCAAGGTAAATTACTAAAATATTTACCCCCCCCCCCGTGCCCGCACAACAGCTACTACTCTCCAGTGCAATGTTTACTGAGTGGCCCTCTTGGAATAGTATTGTGCATAGTTCATAATTGTTTTTACTGCCGCGAGATGGCCAACACATTGCCTCTAAATATGACGGTCTTTGCTGGGATAACGTCCTGGGTGAATAGAAATTTGGCACCTTCGCTGCTATGGTGAATACAATTAATAGCTAGTTCCGCCTAGTTGATGGAAAAGGGATTGTTGGTGTGTGGCAGAATGGAATTTAAGCCCTCAGAAGAATGAAACGGGGGAGTGAACTTACCATGACTCAAACCTGAGAACACAAGCTTAAACACAGATTCCTGAAGTGAGCACATTAGTCACCTAACCACTCGTTTTATAACACATTCTTATATCCATCATGTTGGACAATAGTTCTTTAAAAATTTGTGATTAGTTTCTGTTTTTCTTTTGTTTGTGTTTCTTAATGATACCATTTACTAAAAAAGTAAAGATTTATAGTATTAAGACCTAGAGCACAGTGTTTTCTCGTTTTAAATAAGTTGCCAATTTTCCAGCTGTATTGTCACAACCAATTAATAAATAATGTTTGCAACCAAACAATTGACACATTTTCTGCAAGTTTGATTTTTAGTATATATTTTTTGACTTTCAATCCCCCCAGTTCTTTTTATATTTACCACCATCTCAAATGTGAGGTTTGCTTTTCAGACATCCCAGTTCAGTACCAAAGATGAGTCAGAGTTAAAGTAACACTGCATGAAAACACACAGTGCTCTTTTTGATCCAGCATTGGTCTCTGGTAAAAGTGTGCACTGCTGTGTCGGCTCATACACCTGATATAAATAACTATGACATTGGAGTTTGCCTGTAAAGAGAGAACGGTCCAATGGTAATTGCTCACAGCTACAGCAACCAATGAGTGTGTTGTGAGCTGATCAACAGGGGAATGACACAGAAACTACTGGGTGGGGTTGGCGGGGGGCTTATCTATTGACTTTCTTTCTGTGTAATAATGGGCTTGGCGTGTTTCTGCCAGGCAGCTAACCCCAGATGCACTGAAATTATGCGATTTTGCTGCATAAATATGGTTTGGCACATAAATCATCTGCTGCATAATCTGCGGGTTTCAGCAAAAAAATGCTTCCAGCTCAAACAGACCAAAAGTTACTAAAAATGCAGAAACACATGCTGCCACGAAGTGGAATGCCCTTTACAGAGATAATTGGTTACCTTTCTGTTGCTCATTGCTGTAATATGGTGTCAAACTGGCACTAATGATGTGAATCGTTTGCAAAGATAGTGTCAAAACAATAATGAGGTAACATGATCACAAAATGTGGTGCATTATGCTGCATACGTGTACATTATTCAATGTAATATAGCCAACCCTGTCACATCATTTGAGTTTAACATGGGGCATAAGTCCACTGGTCTTGGCTAAGCCTGTCTATGTCAGCAAGAAGCCCTCGTGAGCATGACTGAGCTAAAAGTAATTCCTGCTGCCCATGGACATTACAAACTTGGATTCTGTATGGGAGAAAACTGAACTTGCTTGTTGGACATGATGCGGCAGCCTGATATGGCTTTTGTGGGTGGAGTTTAATGAAAGAGAAATACATTTTCTGTTGGCTGTACCTCGTGCAAAAAAAACCAGACTTGGAGGGAAAGCCCTATCTGTTGCGGGGCCCACACTGTGGAACAAACTGCCTCTGGCCCTCAGGCTCTGCACAGACCATTTAAAATTCAGGAAGCAACTGAAAACTCTGCTGTTCACTGATAAAATCTAGACCTTATCCCTCATCTGCATATTTGTTGGACTCTATTTGGTATCACAGCGCAGAGATACTCCGATTGGAGTCGATTCCAGCGCTATAGAAACCCATAAATAAATAAATAAATAGCAGAAAATTGGATGTGGTCTCCATTTGAAGTCCATGTCTGAGACGTGCATTCTAATCACAATGTGTTACCCTGGGCAAGATACTTCATATTGCTTTAGTTCTGTTCTCATCTTCCCAGCATTTGTGTATCTGATTCACAGGTTTCAGACTGTTAAAAATGCAGCGGCGAGACTGATCTTGAATTCCTTTTCAACAGTCACCCCATATCTGAAACGTTTGCTCTGATCACCAGTGTCTAAAGGCATTCAATTTAAAGCGGTAATCTGTGTGTAAAGATTTTTTTTTATAGGTCAGGTCTATATAAGGAAAGGTCTTAAGCCTTACCACCAAGCCAGAAATCTTAGATCTAACAAGCTTCTGTTGCTGCAGGTACCCATAGTAGGCAAGGCCAGAAGACACGAGGCGGTAGATCGAGCGCTTACCTCCCTTCTAAGCGCTGTACTGGCATCTTTGGCTGAGCAGCGGGCTCCTAATGTATCTATTTAAAAAAAACTGAAGATGCTACCATTAGTATCCAATTCGGGGGCCAAATGCTCCTTATTCTGCTGAGCGCCGGGCGCTTCTTTGAAGCGGCTGTGTGGTGTGTAAATGGCTTTATTATTGGGATAGCCTCGGTATTACATGAGTACTAACACGGAAGCCAACATCCTTGCCCTTATTTGCCTCTTGCCTATGCCGAGGCAGAAATTTACTTTTGTTTCCCTGTTCTTGTGGATCAATCAAATAAAACCATCTCCGGCGCTGCCATCCACGGAGCACAGAAAGATGACGCGCGTGGTCCCTATGTGTGGTAAATAAATAAATAATACCCTATTTTTGACTAGACTTATAGCATAACAGATAGCTCAATAAATAAGAGTCAAGATTCGAGGTAGTAGGAGTTTCTGCAGGTTTATTACAGCATAAGGACAGGATCAGGACAACCTGCATAGGAACAGAATGACAGGGCCCAGCAGGACAACTGGGGCCCAGCAGGGGAAAAGAGGCCCAGCAGCTGCTGGGGCTAGGTCTGGGATGAGCGCGCTAACATTTAATAACAAAACATTGACTTATATACATAGCGCAAACACATAGCATTACATTGCAGTAGGCGTAGCAGTGGGTGGAGCAGAAGGCGTGACGCGTAGCAGTCGCGAGAGATAACAGAAATAAGAGGTGTAACTGGGAGTTTACATAGACATGTGGTGCAAACGTAACAGAATATGTCATGAATGGGCGGAAACATTGGAGGGGGCTACCTAAGGAGCCGGGACCTCTAACCTAATGGTGCGCGAAAACTGGCAATGACGTGTTACTAGGAGAAGCTGGGGGCTACGAACTCTGTGCTAGGAGCAGAGACTAGAGTCTGGAGGGTCGGAGCGACATGTACCTAAACCCTATCTGGTATCTAATGTTTAGGGAACATGTTGATATAAACTAGAAGTCATGAGGGGAGAGGCTAACCTGATTTCTAAGACTGGACCATGCATTATTCTACATGAAGTGCGTGAAGAATATTAAATGACCATTAAATACAGTGTTTCTCTAACGTGGAGACGAGAAGGCTAGACAATGACGGAAACTATTGATGCAGTTCAGTAGCTTAGGAATGCAGAGGAGGAGGACTGAACTGATAGCAGGAACTATAACATACTTTTGGCAGACTCAGAGGCAGAGCCGGGGTGCACCGGGCACTGCAAGGCAGGAAGTAAGTGAAGGGTCGAGGATACAGGTGGGGGCTGTATCGCTCCTCAGCGAGGCTTTCAGGAGACAGGAGCTGAATCTGTGGTCCGGGCCCTTTTGAGGCCTGGAAACGGGGACTTTATAATTGAATAACGTGCACACTGAGAAACGTGGCAACATTACTTACATAGGCCTGATATTCGTAGTATTCACGAGGACTGGAAACTATCATACTAGAGGTGGACACAACTGTAATTGCGTCTTTAATCAGAAATGGGGAATAACATATGCATATTGATCATGCACACATAACATATGATGGATGAGGCGTAGGGACACAGAACATGGCAAAATTTACTTTTCCACATTCCCTCCTTGTCACTACGTTTCCATCAGGAAACATCAATATTCATGATACCGTCTATCATTTCATACAGTACCATTTGCTCGTCTCGAATTGTCTTGGAACGGGATTTAGAACGGGGCTTGGGACTGGGAATACAAGAGGTAGCACACATGCTGCAAATCGCAGGGCCACATTGTATACAGAGGCAGCAGCTAAATATGATCGCTACTGTAATACCTAAAAAGGACAGGACTTTCCAACCCCATATGGAAATTACATTCCAGAACCAACCGGACCATGTCCAGGTGCCTGGATCTTGGTGTAACAGATGGGCAATTTTATGGAGTCTGGTTATAGCTGAATAAACAGACGGCGCGTTATTTGGAATGAAAATACAACAACTGGATCCGAGAATTCTACAGGCCCCGCCCCTATCGGCCAGTATGACGTCAAGGACGAGACGATTCTGTAAAACGACAATTCTCATAAAGGATTGCTCTTCAGTTAAGTTACCTAGAGCGGAGGCAGTCTCATCTACTACTGCTTCAAGGGTTCTTGTTAACCTACGAATGAGTTTACTATTTACAACTGTACCTAAATAAGGGAAAACACCTTTATCTATATCAATGAATTGCTCTGCGGCGGTTTCAGTATAATCGACAATCGGGAGATTTCTCTTGTGTCTAGTGTGTACTAAGAAAGAATTCCTATGATAGTCAGGTGGGGCTAGAAAAACAGGTGGCAGTAGGAAAGCAATGTAACAGGTTCCCTCCCAATCGAGGGGCAGACGGACATATGCAGTTTGACCACAAATAAAATAAGAATGACGTGAAGCTTTGAAAATAGATTTCCCACTGTCACTATACTTGATAACAGTAGTACATTCACTATGACCTATATGTACAGAACCATAACTACGGACACATAATTCGCCTTTAACTGGTAGTACTGAAATAGCGGGTGAGTCTGGAGTAGTATCAGACTGAACATTCAGAACCATGAAATTCGACGAATAATTTCCTAAATTATATACTTCATTTTCTAAATCTAAACCTGTTCTGTGGGGGAAACCTTGCTTTTCTGGGAAACATGTACTGTTAAGAAAAGACATATCTGTTGAGGATGACGTTAACGTGGACCATGCTCCACACGAACCATTGTGTGAGAATGGATAAGGAAAGAGTGGCAGAACTCCCTTCGGTGTCTGGAAAGGGGGGAGTCGACCACACACCCAACAATTAGTGGCATTGCTGGTCTGGTGTGAATAATGTAACATACGGATAAATGTGTTATTACGCATAGCGAGGCGGTATGAATATTCGTGAGGAGGCAGATCACTAAACGTGTGCTCTACTGTAGCATGAGCAGACATATTTACATGAGGAACTGAAAAACACAGGAAAAGTGCGTAGCTGGTGCAGGAAATCATTATGCTGAGAAATAATATGAAACTCAGAAAAACGATACATTTGATTGAGCTTTGACTGACTCTCTCACTATGGGGGTCTACTTTATACATGTCAGAAACAGTCTAACCGTTTCACCTAGGGGAGGACTTATACAATCAAACTGGCTGACTTATTAGACCTGAGCTTTAACTTATACTCCTGTTGCGGAGTTTTCTCTAACAAGGGAGGGGTTGTAATAATGTCTTGTGCGGGACAGTCCTTTAAAACAATGTTCTGGCAATCCTTCGAATCCTGGGAAATGTTCTTGGAAATGTTTTTGAAGACTGGTTTCGGTCCTTTGAAAAGTTTTACATGAGAAAGGTGGACCCACCCCTTCCTGCCTTCCAACTTGACGGCAGTTCGGGTGGTCAAGAGGACCTGGCGTGGCTCCTTCCAACGTGGTTCCAGCGGACTTGATCTGTCAAAATTTCTGATCATCACAAGGGACCCTGGAACGATCTCGTGCGGTGCCACCTCGGTATTGTCTGGAAATGCGGCGGCAACCTGTGAACGACATGAGTTGAGGGCAGACATCAAGGAAGCTAGGTAATCTGTCAGCATATTACATGAAACATCGGTAATACTTCGGGGTCTAGGAGTACCCCACATGTTAGGGGGGCGGCCGAATACGACCTCATACGGGGACAGACCTGATCTGGAATGTGCGACCATACGCATGTAAAACAGAGCGACTGGCAGAGCTATTAACCAGTCCACACCTTTGTCCTTACAGACTTTTGCAATACGGATTTTCAGAGTCTGATTATGCCTTTCGACTAGTCCAGCTGCTTCTGGATGGCGTACACAATGGAACTTCCACTGGTACCCTAACAAAAGGGAAACGTGCTTCATTAACTCAGAGGAGAATGGCTGACCGTTATCAGAATATACGACTCTAGGGAGTCCGTATCTAGGGAAAAATTCACGAACCAACTGCTTGGCAGTGGTCGCGGCTGTGTAATCTGGGACTGGATATGCTTCTGTCCACCTGGACAAAGCGCATACAACTACAAGGACATACTTGAAACCTCGACATCGCTCCATCTGAATATAATCCATCTGGAGGACCTCAAAAGGGTGGTCAGGGGGCTGGAAACCACCTTGTTCCACCGGGACACTTTTACCTGGATTAAACTGACAACATATCATACAGGTACGGACTTTCTGCTTGGCTGCAGCTCGTAAATGCTTGTTGAACCAAATGTTCTGGATACTGTCTAACATAGCTTTTTCTCCTAAATGTGCTGGACTATGTGCGGTATTAATAATGACTTGAACCATAGAATCGGGAAGAAACCATGTGGCTCTACCCTTCGTTACCCATCCCTGATCTGTCTGGACCCCTCCTTGTACAGACCATTTCTTGATTTCATCGGGAGTAGCATGTGACTGGATATCTATGACATCTTGAGTAGGGTCCTTAACTGTCATGCATGTAATCGGATCTGGAGTATGTGTCATATTAACTGGGATGTCTGGAGTCTGTGCTGTAAGCTTGGCTGTGCGGTCTGCTAAATCATTACCTTGGGAAATAATGTCAGTGACTTTCGTATGTGCTTTGCACTTCATGATAGCAATAGATGTCGGTAAATGTATGGCATCTAACAGGGCTTGAATAAGGAGACCATGCTGAATCTTGGTTCCATGAGAAGTCATAAAACCTCTCTCCTGCCAGAGCACTCCGAAGTCGTGTACAACTCCGAATGCGTAACGTGAATCTGTGTAAACATTAACCTTCAGGTTCTTGGCATGTATACAGGCTTGTGTCAGAGCGACTAGCTCTGCTGCTTGAGCGGACAGGGTATCAATACGGTGTGTTTCAATAACTTCAGTGTCAGTAGTCACTGCATACGCGGCGACTAGTTCTCCTGTACTAGTTCTCATACATGAACCATCCACATAAAGTGTCAGGTCAGGATCTGGTAACGGAATATCTGTCAGGTCTTGTCTTGGCTTTGTCGTAATGTTAACTACTTCCACACAATCATGTGTGTCTGGATTTGAACTAACTGATGGTAACAGTGTAGCAGGATTCAGGACGTTGCAGCGTCTAATTCCTATGTGTGGCTGGAACAGTGTCAATTCATAACCTGTTAAACGTGCAATTGTCAAGTGCTGAGTTTGTGTTCGGTTTAAAAGAACTTCTACTGAATGTGGGACTTGTACTGTCAGGGAATGTCCTAAAACTATGGAATCACTTTGTCTGATAGCTAGTGCTGTGGCTGCAACTGACTTGAGGCACGCAGGCAACGCCTGGGCGACTGGATCTAATGTGCTCGAAAAATAAGCACAGGGCTTGTATTGACCTGCTTGATCTTGTGTGAGGACAGATAATGCTGTACCTTCGCGTTCAGTAACGAAAAGTGTAAAAGGCTTACTGTAGTTCGGTGTAGCTAGAACTGGAGCTTGACATAGGGCTTTCTTTAACTCGTTGAAACTAAGTGTATGGTCAGATGTCCAAGGGAGGACAGTCGATACGGCTGCCTCCTGTGTCGTTAACTGTATCAGTGGCTTGGCTAGGAATGCATACTGGGGAATCCATTGTCTACAATAAGAAGTAAGGCCGATAAAGGCACGTACCTCCTTCTGGGTCCTTGGCCGGGGAAGACTCGCTATTAACTGGATACGGTCGGGTGTCAACTGCCTACCCCTCTTGGACAGCAAGTGTCCTAAGTATACCACTTGCTGGACACAGAATTGAAGCTTCGAAGGTGACACCTTGTGCCCCATCTCGGCTAGAAAATACAGAACTGTAAGTGATGCTCGCTCGCAGTCACGTTCAGAACGGGCTGTGATCAGTAGATCATCGACATACTGGAGCAGGGCAGTGTCAGTTGGCATGTGAATGTTGTCTAGTTGTCTCTTGAGTGCTTGACTGTAAATACTAGGGCTTTCTGTGAAACCTTGAGGAGCGCGTGTAAACATATAGCTCCTTCCATTTAAACAAAATCCGAAAAGAAACTGGCTGTCTGGATGAATTGGAACACTAAAAAATGCATTCTTGAGGTCAATAACAGTGAAAAACATGGCTTCGGAATCAATGGCTGTTAACAGGGAAGAAATGTCTGGAACAACTGGGTACTGAGGAATAATACATTTATTAAGCTCTCGTAAATCAATCACTAATCGATATACTGGGGGTGCATTTGGATCAGTACGTTTCATGACTGGAATGATCGGAGAATTGCATACATTGGAGTCAGTTTCTACAACTACTCCTTGAGCCATGAGTTCGTCAATAATTTTGGATAAGGCTGCTACAGCCTCAGGTGGCAATCTGTACTGCCTGATTCGTGGTAACACTACACCTGGTTTGAGAGTCACACGATAGGGTGTGATTTGCATATAACCTACATCAGTTGGACCTTGCGCCCATAAATGCTGCGGAACATTAGACAATCTTGAATCAAAATCTCGTAATACATAGTGACCCTTAAAGTCACGTAGGAACAGACGTATTCCCTCTGGGGAACAGCAAATAACTGCACCTAATTCTTTCAGTGTCTTAATACCTAATAGATTTTCTGGACATGACTTAGTAAGTAACAGATCAGTAGTACGGGACAATGGACCTACTTCTAGAGTAACTGGCTTAGATATTTCATTAACTATGGGTTTTCCTGAAAATCCTAGGGAAACATTTCTTGAGCCTGAGAGCGGAGCCCCTGGAACTTCGGCGTGACTAATTGTGGTCCTACTTGCCCCTGTATCGATCAAAAACTTTCTGTCTTTCCCTAATACTTGACTATGAACATAGGGACCTTCTTGGTCTACAGGTATCTCGATGAGAGGCAAGCCTACCTCCCTCTCTAGGCTGTTTCATGAATATGACTGGTACTCTGGATACTCGGACTGTGCATACTGGTACATCTGCTGTGTGACATGCTGTGTTGCAGCAATAGGCTGCGGTACGGTAACTGTCTGTGGTGCATTCTGTGACTGAGGAGTCTGTGAAACTTGTTCTTGTCTCGGCGGACGTGGTCTTTCTTTAGTCTTACCAGTAGCTATGTTGTGTTTCAGAACTGCACACTCGTTTATAAAATGACCTGGCTGTTTACAATAATTGCAGGTCCCTTTAACGGGAGCCGCAGGATGACTGGTTTGATTCGGACCTCTCTTCTGACTGTCTTGAGGAATAGACTGTGCAACTAGCACTTTCATTTTCGTGTCTTTCATACGTTTTCTTTCGTGTTCTTGCTCTTCTCTGATTCTATTCTGGTGATACTGAAGCATCTGGAGCATCTGGGACGGAGTATTTGCTTGCCAGGTGCTTTCGACTTTCAAAACTCGGTTTTTAATTTGTGGACTTGAATTCTCGACTAATTTGGTAACGAAAAGATGAGGGTACGACTCACTACTTGTCTTGAGACCACTGTTAATACTGAAACATTTCTCAAATCTAGAATAAAAATCACTAATATCCTCATCTTGTTTCTGTTTACAGGCTGAGATTGCATCCCAGTCTTCTTTCCTAGTTGTCAATAATCTGGGTAAAACTTGAATCAATAATTCTGGTAATTCTTTACATTTATCTCCAAGACCGGTACCTGGTACTCGTGCCTTGTCTTCAGCTTCTAGAGCTGCCCAATCGATCTTTTTCTCTCCCACCTCCCATTCTTTTTCTTTTAACTTTTCATACACCCCTGCGGGTAGCAGGACCTTTAACATTTTAATGATATCTGGGTAAGTGTATTCTCCCATACGGAGCATGTCTTTTAATTCTCTATGGAACCCCGCTGGATCTTTGTCATGACAGGGAATTAATTTCTTCATTTCAAGAAGTTCCATCTTTGATATCGGAGTGTATACAAACACTCGTTGCATTACGCCACCCGCCCCTTGGACTGGGTGGACTTCTCGTAGCGGATTCTGTCTGTCTATGTAGAATGGTTTACTTTCTGGGGGTGAGACATGAACAAAATGCGGGTTCAGGAACGTTCTATACTTGTGGCGCTGTTCTAGAATGACACTTATTAAATCGGTACCTAGACCTCTCCATCTGTACTGGAGTAACTCGTTCAGGATATCATGTAACGGGCCTGGATCAGAATGTTGACCCTCATACAGGGTAATGAGGTGTTGGATCATATACATACCCACCAGTCGTTGCTCGGCTGGGGGCAATTTCAGAAACATTTGTGCCACTATTTCGTCTGGAAAAGTGGTAGAATCAGTAATCCATCGGACTGCTGATCGGGCTAGTTCTTGTTCATGCATGGTACTTAATTCGCTATAACCGACTCGTGATTTCAGGATGTGATCGGTAGCTTGAAATACTTGTTCTAAAGAGCTTTGTTCTGGTGCTGGATGATGAAAAATAGACTTAGGTTCTGGACGTAAATGGCGATCTGGAAATCTGGATTTTCCTACATACGCTATTCTGGCGGGATTCTCGTCTTCCTCTTCAGGATCAGAGATACTTTCTTTCTCGCTTACTTGTGCTGCTTTACGCTGTTCGTGTAACCTTATTACTTCTTTACGAATTTTCTTGTACATACTTTCCATGGCACTAATGGTCTTGTGCTTACCCTCGGCTATATTATCACTCCACCTTGTCAGGATTCTCATTTCGGCGGGATCTTTAGACGGATAATCTTGTTCTCTTATTAGACAATTGATCAGGAACTTTAATACCATGAGCTGAATCTCGGCTTTTCTTTGAGACATAATCTCGCCAATACTTTCTGGATCATCCCCTGTACGGATGAAACGATATATTCTGTCTAGATCTTCTTTCATATTTGGTAAGGTGACTAGATACTCGGTCACCCTTCTTACGCGTACGGAATATAAAACCATATTATACTCGCCTGGGACTGTGTCATAGACACATTCGGCAAGGGCTTGTCTGATTTCTGTAACAGACTTATTACTTTTAGGAGTACGCTGTGATGCTTGAGCATGTAATTCGAGTGCTGATAAACGTTTGTGTGGCGGCGGGGTTTGAGGAGGACCTCCCCCTGCGGCCCCTATACTAGAATCGTCGACTGACATTCTTCGTGCTTGCAGGGTCGGTAATTGTAACGTGGGCTGAACTTGTATGGCAGGCTGACCCGGGGGTACCGTAACAGGTACTCCGGTGTCTGGAGGAACGGGAAGTGCCTGATTTACAGGGACAGGTGGAGCGCGAACTGGATTTGCATATTCTGGAACTGTGTCGTCCAGATAGGACGAAATAAAAATATCAGCTGCGGTCGGTTTGTGACGTAGCTTGGTCGGAACTAATGGTGGCGGGAAATTACTGGGTGCCTCTGGGGTCGCTTTTGGCAAGCCTTCGGCAAGGAGAGGATACATACCCTTAATAAGGGCATGCCTCTGTCTATCTGACTGTTCGGCTTTGACTTGTTCACCTATCTCGATTAATTCTCTTTCTTGGGCTCGTTCTTGGGATTCTCTACTTAACTCTGACTTTCTGACTTCCTTTTCCGTTCTTCTATGCGCTTCCTTACGCCATAACTCGATGGCATCTTTCTGTGACTGTCTGGCTTTCTTTTTCCATAATGCTTCTTCTACTCGCATGATACATTCGGCATCCCATGTACCCGATACGGGCCATCTATACTTTTCTTCTAACTGTTTGGTATACTCTACCCATAAATCTAGATACAATATGGCGCTTATGCCATGTTTCTGATACATAAAGTGACCTGGACTGTCCCTAGGCGGAACAGGAACTGCTGCTTCCAGCAGACCCTTTCTAGTTTTTAACTGACGTAACTTGGAAAAGAGCGGCATTCTAAACTTGAATCGGAACACAATACAATACACGAAAAACAATAACAATTGGGAAAACAATTCAGGCATACCACGACATTGGAAATACATTAAACAACATTATAAATAACAGTTCGAACAGAATACTACCTGAAAAAACTGAAAACAGAAACAGAACAGAATTCTCGAGAACGGAACAGACTAGAGTTACTGGATGCACTGCTGTAACAGTACGGAACATACCGGTCCCATAAAGGAACACATCAAGACCCGTATCCACCTAGGTGAACACTTCGTTTGTGGGCTTGGGTACCACCAACCCACGGACCAGAGTCAATTTAGACTGACCCTGTCTAGACACTACCCCAGCAATGGTACTCACCGGGCAGCACGGAACGGAAGGCCTTGAACGGGACTGGACTACGACGGACTTCGGACTTCGGACTTCAGTTACGGGTGGGCCTCCGGATACCTCGGACCTTGGACTCTCGGCTTGGGCTCTGGTCGGGACTCGCCGCGTTCCTCCACCGTCTCGTTTGGATGCTGGACCGCCTCCTCCGTCTCCTCCGTGGGCCTGAGGGATACTTGAGCAGAAAATTCTGCCACTGCGCAGAAGAGTTCCGTCACGACTGCAGAGGGTCAGGGGGTCGGCGTGGCTTCACCGACGCGTGGGGAAAGGGCAAGTTCCTGTTCGGGCGCCATTATGTGGTAAATAAATAAATAATACCCTATTTTTGACTAGACTTATAGCATAACAGATAGCTCAATAAATAAGAGTCAAGATTCGAGGTAGTAGGAGTTTCTGCAGGTTTATTACAGCATAAGGACAGGATCAGGACAACCTGCATAGGAACAGAATGACAGGGCCCAGCAGGACAACTGGGGCCCAGCAGGGGAAAAGAGGCCCAGCAGCTGCTGGGGCTAGGTCTGGGATGAGCGCGCTAACATTTAATAACAAAACATTGACTTATATACATAGCGCAAACACATAGCATTACATTGCAGTAGGCGTAGCAGTGGGTGGAGCAGAAGGCGTGACGCGTAGCAGTCGCGAGAGATAACAGAAATAAGAGGTGTAACTGGGAGTTTACATAGACATGTGGTGCAAACGTAACAGAATATGTCATGAATGGGCGGAAACATTGGAGGGGGCTACCTAAGGAGCCGGGACCTCTAACCTAATGGTGCGCGAAAACTGGCAATGACGTGTTACTAGGAGAAGCTGGGGGCTACGAACTCTGTGCTAGGAGCAGAGACTAGAGTCTGGAGGGTCGGAGCGACATGTACCTAAACCCTATCTGGTATCTAATGTTTAGGGAACATGTTGATATAAACTAGAAGTCATGAGGGGAGAGGCTAACCTGATTTCTAAGACTGGACCATGCATTATTCTACATGAAGTGCGTGAAGAATATTAAATGACCATTAAATACAGTGTTTCTCTAACGTGGAGACGAGAAGGCTAGACAATGACGGAAACTATTGATGCAGTTCAGTAGCTTAGGAATGCAGAGGAGGAGGACTGAACTGATAGCAGGAACTATAACATACTTTTGGCAGACTCAGAGGCAGAGCCGGGGTGCACCGGGCACTGCAAGGCAGGAAGTAAGTGAAGGGTCGAGGATACAGGTGGGGGCTGTATCGCTCCTCAGCGAGGCTTTCAGGAGACAGGAGCTGAATCTGTGGTCCGGGCCCTTTTGAGGCCTGGAAACGGGGACTTTATAATTGAATAACGTGCACACTGAGAAACGTGGCAACATTACTTACATAGGCCTGATATTCGTAGTATTCACGAGGACTGGAAACTATCATACTAGAGGTGGACACAACTGTAATTGCGTCTTTAATCAGAAATGGGGAATAACATATGCATATTGATCATGCACACATAACATATGATGGATGAGGCGTAGGGACACAGAACATGGCAAAATTTACTTTTCCACATATGGACCGTCCGCTCCTCCGTGTAAATCTGTTGTCCGAAAAACGAACCGAACTATAAAAAGAGACTGTAGTGTGAATGAATAGTCACAGACGCAGCTTGCTGTGAGAAGTTTATTAGGCTCAAGAGCAGCACAGCGACAGCCTCAAGGTACAGCATCCAACTGCCAATGCCATGAACATTCCACTGGCAACCTCGGAACTCCCAACACACAGGGTTCCAACTACCAGTGCCATAAGGGCACTAACACAGAATACTACATTATCCTCATTTCTGCAAACAAAAGGAAGAAAAGAAAAGAGTGGAAAGATGGACAGAAAGAAACAGAAAACTAAAGAAAAACCAAGAAGGAACGAAAAGGAAAGTAAGGAGGAAAGAAAAGGAAAGTAAGGAAAAGAAAAGAAAACAACCCTGACAGACACAAAGCAGGGTAAGCACCTCACAACGCAGGACAGAGAAAGAAAACAGAACTATCTGAACCTGACAGGAATCCTGGGTACTCTCACACTCCTGCGAAGTGTGGGCGACAAGTCTTCATTACAAGGTTTGCTGCCTGAATTAGTGGATTCAGAGGAGGCAACTTTAACTTTGACAACCTTACAAACATTCCACCAATGATTGTTGTTGACTTGCACGGCATTGCCACAAACCTTGTTGACAACAAACGGTTCAGAAAATTTACTCCTGCCTTTGGTGACATGAGCAGGATTCTTAATACGAACAACATCACCAACACAGAAGCCATGAGACACCACCCTCTTCCTCTCATCAAAATGGCTTTTCTGCCTAGCCTGGGCTTTGTTAACATTTTCTCTCACAAGACCATCAATGCCATCTATGACACCCATCTTGACCCACTTTGACATCCAACCTGGACAAATCTTAGTCGACGGTTTCCTCCCTCTTAGAAGCTCAAAAGGGGAAAAACCGGTGGAAGAATGTGCGGTCGTACGGTAAAACCATAGCATGGAGCGAATAGCGTTCTCCAACACACACTTACTGGCAATGGCCCATTGCACACAGTTGTTCAACACACGGTTCATTCTCTCGACAAGGCCATTGGACTGGGGATGGTACAAGGAACTCTTCTTGTGAGATACTCCACTTTGGGTAAGGAAAGACTCGAACTCAGAACTAACAAACTGTACCCCATTGTCGGTCATGATGCATGAAGGAAAACCCTCCCTAAGAAAGATATCCTTCAGGAACAGAATGACATTAGCGGAGGAAGGCTCATTGATGAACCGAACCTCTGGCCACTTTGAATAGTAATCAATGGCCACGATAGCATATCGTGAGGTGGAAGGTAAGAGGTTAAAGGGCCCGACCAGGTCAACTCCAATCTTTTCCCAAGCTCTTTCTGGGAGTTGAACCGGTTCCAGGGGAGGCGTCCTCACTTTTAGACTTTTGTCAGAATTATTGCATATGACACAACCATCAATCATTGAATCAACACACGTATCCATTTGTGGCCACCAAAAAACATCTCGCAACCTGCGTTTGGTGAAAGTTTTCCCTAAGTGACCCTCATGTGCACCATCCATAAGACGTGCCCTCAAACTCTCCGGGGGAATCAGCCTACCACATCGCAAAAGAATACCATCCTCTACGGTGAGTTCTTCAGCAACTTTAACATACGTCTGAAAAGGTCCAGAGACATACTTTTCCCTCGGCCAACCAGACTTCAAAAATTCAATGACACGAGCAAGGATAACATCCTTTGCCAATTCTCCTCTCCATTCAGTTTCATTCACAGCACACATGCCTTCTAAATCTAATGCCGCCACAAAACAATCTTCTTGATCATCTTCCCTCTCAACCTCCGAGTCATTGCCAGAGATGGGAAAACGTGAGAAATAGTCAGCCCTGACATTTTTAGCACCAGGCAAATAAGTAATGTCAAAATCATACTGTAGAAGTTTGGTTGACAACCTTGCAATTCTAGGGGTGTGCTCTTTAATCTTTTCACCAGACAAAATTGAGACCAAAGGGCTGTGATCTGTGCGTATAGTGAAATGACTGCCCCAGAGAAATGAATTGAATTTCCTGACTGCCCACCAGCAGGCCAATAACTCTTTCTCGATGACCGAGAAATTCATCTCTGCACCACGCAAAACTCTTGATGCATAAGCTATGGTGTTATCAACCTGACCATTCTTCTGGGTGAGTACCGCCCCTAGACCAAACCCGCTAGCATCAACGGTCACCACACATTCCTTATTGGGGTCAAAAGCTCTGAGAACACTGTCACTCACTAGCTGAGACTTGATCCAACGAAAAATTTCATCACACTTCTCATCCCACACAAAAGGTACATTTTTCTTGAGCATGTTGGTTAAAGGTTGAATCTTTGACGCGTAACCCTTGATGAATCTAGAGTAGAATTCACTCAAGCCTATAAAGGATTTCAAACCAGGTTTATCCAGGGGAGGAGAGGCGTCCACAATGGCTTTCACTAACCCTGGACGTGGTTCAACCCCCTTGTGAGAGACTACATGCCCAAGGAATTCCATTTTCTCTTTAAGGAAAACACATTTCTCCCTTTTAAGAACAACACCCTTGCTTTGCATAATGCCTAACACCTGACTCAAAGAAACATCATGTTCCTCTTTGCTTTGCCCAAAAATCAAGACATCGTCTTGAAAAACGATCACTCCAGGAGTGTCCTTGAACATCTGACTCATTAACCTCTGAAAAACTGCTGCCGCAGAGGCAAGACCAAAGGGCATTCTACAGTATTGGAAGCTGCCAAAAGGCGAAACAAAAGCAGTTAAGTGCCTAGACAACTCACTCAACACCACCTTGTGGTAAGCAGATGCTAGATCCAACTTAGTGAACCACCTAGCGCCCCTGGTTAGAGTCAACAAATCTGTAATCTTAGGCAAAGGGTGCGAGTCAACCCAGATGTTCCTGTTGAGGCTGCGTAAGTCGACACAGACGCGTAAATCTCCATTCCTTTTCCTTGCAACAACAAGAGGAGACAACCACAACGATGACTCGATGGGTTCAATAATCCCCTTTTTGCACAAATCCATGAGCTCCTTTTCAAGACTGTCCCTGACACTAAAAGGCACTCCCCTTACCTTATGCTTGACTGGAATAGCCCCTTCCTTAACTCTGATTTCGTGTTCGAAGCCTCTAATTGTTCCAAGACCTTTACTGAAAACGGAAGGAAACTTAACGGCCAAACCCATCACATAGTCATCAGTTTCTACAACTGCCAAACTCTCTGAAAGTAAAACATCCTCTTCCATTCCCACCTGTTCTCTTGCACCCGGTCTTAATATTAACCGAAACAAACCACCATGGAACCACCCCAAAATGTTAAGACCCTTCCAAGCCACATAAACTTTCCCAAAAATTTTCCTCCCCCTGAACTGAATGATATCCTCAAAATACCCATCCAAAGCTATTCTGCGTCCCTCAAAGGACACGGGAGCTCTATCGGGAGGTTCAAGTTTTCTTCCTGGCCAAGTCTCATTAAATAGTTCTTGGGTGATCATAGTGACCTTCGCTCCCGAGTCTACTAATAAAGAAATGATTTTATCACCCACACCAAAATTTTCATATGGATCAACACAATCCGCAGGGTCACCAACAATGACCCCATCATCACGCACAGCTATGACCATGTCTTTGTCGACTTTGGTAAACACATCAACGCAATTCTCAACCTCACGAACCACAACAACCATGTCTCTAAGATCATCTTGGATAGTACTAATGTGATCTTCCCCCCTGCTGGTGTTATCATTGCATTCTGCAACACATCCTACCCCAGTAGTATTAACCTGACTCTGAGACCTATTGCCAAAACTCATATTTCCCTGCCTAGAATTTTGGCAAATTTTGGCAAAATGACCAAATTTTCCACAGGTGCGGCAAGTAGCGCTCCTAGCCGGACAGAACTTATTGTCTTTATTGTGAGAGGGATTCCCACATCTATAACAAATGTCACGTCTAGAAAACAGATTCCTATCGTTGCGGTGTGGATAAGAAGGAAAGTTCCTCTCAACAGTTTGCTGACCAGGACCAGTTCTGGATTCTCTGTTCTCCTTGGACCTCACGATGGAGACTGTTTCTTCGTTCTTCTTTTCAAGTTCTTTAACCTCTTTCTTCGATAGTTCAATACTTTTAGCTGTGCGGATTACTTCTTCCAGAGTAGGATTCCCTAACGTGAGCAATTTCTGTTGTATCGACTTGTCTGTGCACTTGCAGATGTATTGATCCCTAATCAATTGTTCTCTGAATCCTTCGAATTCACACTCAGCACTCAATTGTCTCAGAATGGATACATAGGTTTCCACATCTTCGCCTGGAAATTGGTCCCTTTTGAAAAACTTATGCCTGATCACAACGAGACTAGGTTTCACGTCAAACCTCAACTCCAATTTCATCCTTGTCTCAACATAGTCATCGAAGTCATCTTCATTGTTTCTTGGGAGAGGTGGTAAGTGTTTAAAGATTTCCCTACCTTCGAAACCCAAAGAGTGCAAGAGAAGACACTTCTTCCTTTCTGCGCGGTATCTAGACGCGCCTATTGCACCAAGGTATGTTTCGAAGGCGTCGAACCACTTCTTCCAGATTATCGGCGGATTACCTGGTGTCTCCAGGAAAGGCGGAGGAGGTGAAACAGATTGCATTGCCAGACAGGGAATTGGAATGAAAAAAACAAAGAAAAATAACTCTTGTGATGTCGCTGTGTCAACTGAAGAACAATTTTCCCTTGAAACATTCAGAATGGAGACTTGTGAGGTAGCACACTAGTTTTGCTTTAATAGCTTCTCCTTTTGATTCTGTGGATGTTGATATACCTTGAGTTAAAAAAAAAAAAAAATTTTTTTTTTTTTTTTTTAACTGTAAATGTAGAAGTAGTGCGTTAGCGCGTTATGGAGGAGAATGTTGTTTAAAATTTTAGAGTTCTTTGACCCACAGCGTGTAACGCACAACAGTAAACTCTGTCGATTTCGTTTTGCGTTTTAACACTGGACTTGCCCCACAACGTGTAGCACAAAGTATTCAAGCTTGTTCGTGGTTTGCCAACCACGTAGATTCCAATGGACAAAATGGCTGCTGCGTGGGTACGCGTTGCCAACCACAGCGTCGCCGTCAAAATGGCCGACGGGTCTTAAACAGCGTGGCTTGCGCTGCCAACCACACGCTGCAGACTGCGCCAACCACGACCGTTGTGCTTCCGCTCTCCGCCCCCAGATGGACGCGCAAGGAAACAAGTCGGAGCACTTATCTGAAAATGTCCGTTGGCTGTAGTCGTGCACTCCGCTCAGGACAGGTCCATTCTGTGGGCACCGCTCTTCTCCCTCAAAGCGACTCCTCTTCTTCGTCGGCGCTGAGGCACGCCGACCCTCACTCAGGATTCTCCCAGATTCACGAGGTAAGACAGCAGGTCCGTCCGCTCTTGAGCATCGTCGCCAACATTTTTGTAGTGTGAATGAATAGTCACAGACGCAGCTTGCTGTGAGAAGTTTATTAGGCTCAAGAGCAGCACAGCGACAGCCTCAAGGTACAGCATCCAACTGCCAATGCCATGAACATTCCACTGGCAACCTCGGAACTCCCAACACACAGGGTTCCAACTACCAGTGCCATAAGGGCACAAACACAGAATACTACAGAGACCTGTCAGACTGATCTTGATTCGTGATGAAAATGGAAGGTAGTGTAGTTTCTCGGGACTACTATTTATCCCGGCAGCATTCCAAGAGATAACTTTCAAATTACTACTAAAGATGTTGAAAAAGTTTAGGGTTGTCTGTGGCTTTACTAGACAAAGCACCGGGCAGCCAATTCCACCGCTGGTTTTCTTCTATTGGAAGGCTATTCTGAATTAACGGGGCGGGCATTACATGTGTTACCAGACGAGTGTTTTTTGATACCCATATTTTTAAATCATCATAAGAGGTAGTGGGACCATCTTTACCAGTGCCCTGCTGAGGGAGTCGATTATAAGGGAAACTATCTCTTCGAGAAGAAAAAACAGGTAATACATCAATTCCCCTACACTGGAAATTCTCAGCCTGTTGCAATATAAGATTTACTATAAATTTGGAATAAAACTTTACCCTAGCATATGGCGCGGCAGCTGTTCCGGCTAAGAAAACTAGATCAATATCATTTGTTTGGATTAACTTTAAACTCTCTATACTTTTGAAACATTTGAGTAACCATGCTCTATTTAAAGGCTGATCAAAATCAAATAACGATAGAAAATCCAAAGTCAATGTATCAACAAAAACTTCTGATACTTTTGTGGGCAAATGGTGAGGCCATACAGCGCCGTCACCTGTAGTATGAAAAGCGGGGGCAAGCGGATTAAGAGCCGCAGGTACAATAGGACCTAACTCCATCATCTCTGCTGCGGGGGGAGGGATCGTCAATCCTCCTACGTCTAGAGAGTGGTCTCCCTCAGGAAAGATAGTGCAATTAGGAGAAGTTTTAATGCCTGATGCAGAGGGATTCAAATTGTCAGAAGAATAAATGGCAACTTCCTGACTCAAGGACCCATTCACAAGCTCTTGAGTGATAGGTTCATTGATATCAGGAGCATGAGAATCCTCAAAAATTATTTGTCTCTGCTTTTTTTTCCTATATCTGCGGATTGGTTTTCTCTTTTTTACTTTATTTTTTCTGTGATTTCCAGATTTTACTTTTTCTTCACCCCCTGTCACCTTACTTTCAGGCACAAAAATTGGGAATAGCTCTTTTTCAGATTTTGGAGCGGTAACATCAACATTTTCTTCTTCAATTTCGAAAACAGAATTTCTTACACAGTTAAATGCAGAAAATGTGGGTACTAGAGATGGCTCATTTTTAGAAATAACCACATGTTTATTTTGGACTGGATTAACATTTCCGGCTAGGTGGTCACTGCTCAACTCAGACCCATGCAATCCAGCCTTAGGATCTAATCGCGACCCTTTTCCGGGAGCTTTAACAGTAAGACATTTAATATCTGAGTAACCGACTCCAAAATACAATCAGAGCTTCCCACAAATGTACCCAGTAACAGTAAAATGGATGCCAACAAATGTTCCAATGCAATCATAGATTCAGAAATTGGTTTTTCCAATTTATCAGAGCCTGGGGGACCAATAGGACCAATGCCAGAGATATTAAGCAATGGGCTCTTCGAGATGTTATACTGTGAGGAAATATCTTGCGATTTTATGGAGGGGGTACTACTATAAAGCAAAAGACCAGATGGAGAAGCACCAATAGGGGACTTAATTGCTTCCGATGATTTCAAGGTAACATCAGCTAGGTATCGACCACAGAGCTCCAGGTCAATACTCGACAAATGAGAGTCCCCCTTAACTGCCACCTTTGGCGGTGAATCTCCTATAAGAACATTAGATAACAACACTTTATGGTTTGTAGCTACATTATTTTGTTGGCCACCCTCAGAACTGGGAACAGAAGACTTAATGACACCAGTTAATTCAGAAGACACTGGACAAGGCTCCTCAGTAATCAAGGAGCCCAAATATTCTTCATTCACCAGAAAAGGGACCTTCTTAACCACCGCAGGGGCTGTGCCAGATGGAGAAGCTATATCAGGAGCTTTGTTTGCGGCGTTTAAAAAATCCTTGTCCTGGGGTTTTTCCCACAGTTGCAACAACTGGCATTGTCCCTTTAATAACAAATTATTGGAAGCCTTATTTCTAAGGGGGTTGGATCTTGTCTTCATACAGGACCTTCCCCCCAATAATCTCCCTGATCGTAACTTTTTAGCCGTCATCCTTGTAGAAAAGGGGGGACCGTAACCCCGATGAATATAATTAATAACAATTAGACAATAAAAATTTAAATAATTGGAGGTGAGTCACGATGAGTTCCTGAACAGAAGGATAATGTCTATACTGACATATTATGCCATGTAGTACTAAACAAGAAATATTTTCAATAACAATAAATAATAATTTAAATGGGTAGGCCCAGCCCAGCCTACTTCAGCCACTGAGGGCCACAGAGGGCCCGCCCTTTGTCCGGGCTTAGTCCGGCGCGTCCCGCGCGCGTCCTCGCGGGACGAGGGACCTGCCGGTGCATTATGCGCCGCCTGGCGCGCTGGTTACGGCGTCGTCGCTGGCCCCCTAAGGATGTTGGGGGATGTGGTCCGGCCGGCGGAGCCAAGCCCGGCGGGTTGGTTGCTGCTGTAGGTAAGGCCGAGTCAAGCCCGGCCGCTGTGCAGGAGGGTCGAGAACCACAATTCAGGCAGCGAGCGTAGAGAAATGAAAAACAGGGGACTCGGCCCCTGCCGGTGCTTTATGCGGCGCCTGGCGCGCTGGTTACGGCGTCGTCGCTGGCCCCCTAAGGATGCTGGGGGATGTGGTCCGGCCGGCGGAGCCAAGCCCGGCCAGTCGGTTGCTGCTGTAGGTAAGGCGGAGCCAAGCCCGGCCGCTGTGCAGGAGGGTCGAGAACCACAATTCAGGCAGCGAGCGTAGAGAAATGAAAAACAGGGGAATCGGCCCCTGCCGGTGCTTTATGCGCCGCCTGGCGCGCTGGTTACGGAGTCGTCGCTGGCCCCCTAAGGATGCTGGGGGATGTGGTCCGGCCGGCGAAGCCAAGCACGGCCGGTCGGTTGCTGCTGTAGGTAATGCGGAGCCAAGCCCGGCCGCTGTGCAGGAGGGTCGAGAACCACAATTCAGGCAGCGAGCGTAGAGAAATTAAAAACAGGGGACTCAGCCCCTGCCGGTGCTTTATGCGCCGCCTGGCGCGCTGGTTACGGCGTCGTCGCTGGCCCCCTAAGGATGCTGGGGGATGTGGTCCGGCCGGCGGAGCCAAGCCCGGCCGGTCGGTTGCTGCTGTAGGTAAGGCGGAGCCAAGCCCGGCCGCTGTGCAGGAGGGTCGAGAACCACAATTCAGGCAGCGAGCGTAGAGAAATGAAAAACCAAAACCCAGTCCAGGAAGAAAGAAAAGGAAAGAATCATGTTACAGGAACAAGTAAACGGCCTAATGAGTATAGAAGTGGATTAGAAAAGGAAAAGAATTTTAGAAGGGTATATTATGGGACAAGGAGGGAATGTGGAAAATGATTATTTCTCGTAGGTTAGGTCCCATCATACACCCTTTCCAGTCATGTCCCCGAGCCCATCATGCCGGAACACGAGCACACGAGCACACAAGCAAGAACCGATCACGCGCTCACAAAGTTGCACACGCACTCTCCTTCCCCGAAAATTCAAAGTTACATCCTTATGGTCAGGGGGATTCCGAGAACCAGCTTCCTCACTCAAACCGTACATTTCTGCGGTCAAGCCAATGCCGAGAACAAGACCCCCCCATTTGTGACCATTTCCCTATAATCAGGCCGATTCCGAGAAATAGGCCCCGTTCTGCTAAACCACGACGACCAATTCCGAGAAGAAGAGCCCCCGAATGCTGAAACACGACAAACAGACATCCTGTCACGACCACCTCTCCCTTATCTAAGGAACCAGCCTAGTGTTACTTCTCCGCATTTCTGCTTCTCTTGTGCTTCCTCATTCTAATCATGACGCAGCCTCATCTCCTCTGCCATGTTTTCTCTCTTCATTACGCAGCCTTGTTTCCTAGTCATGACTTCTGTTTTATTGCAACATATGATCCGGGCTTGCATCGAAGGGAAGCTCCTTCCTCTTTTTCTTGTATAAATACAATGTGCTCTGATAATAAAGTAGAGATTCTTCCGATCCTCCTCAGGTGACGGAGCTCTCCCTTAACTCGAGTTACTGAATAAAGACCCTGAATTCGAACCACCACGGACTCTGCTCTTCATACTTGAACTTATTGATATTGTCTAGAAATTCCGTTCAAGGTAAATTACTAAAATATTTACCCCTCCCACCCCCACCCTGTTGTTATGCCCGCACAACAGCCACTACTCTCCAGTGCAATGTTTACTGAGTGGCCCTCTTGGAATAGTATTGTGCATAGTTCATAATTGTTTTTACTGCCGCGAGATGGCCAACACATTGCCTCTAAATATGACGGTCTTTGCTGGGATAACGTCCTGGGTGAATAGAAATTTGGCACCTTCGCTGCTATGGTGAATACAATTAATAGCTAGTTCCGCCTAGTTGATGGAAAAGGGATTGTTGGTGTGTGGCAGAATGGAATTTAAGCCCTCAGAAGAATGAAACGGGGGAGTGAACTTACCATGACTCAAACCTGAGAACACAAGCTTAAACACAGATTCCTGAAGTGAGCACATTAGTCACCTAACCACTCGTTTTATAACACATTCTTATATCCATCATGTTGGACAATAGTTCTTTAAAAATTTGTGATTAGTTTCTGTTTTTCTTTTGTTTGTTTTTCTTAATGATACCATTTACTAAAAAAGTAAAGATTTATAGTATTAAGACCTAGAGCACAGTGTTTTCTCGTTTTAAATAAGTTGCCAATTTTCCAGCTGTATTGTCACAACCAATTAATAAATAATGTTTGCAACCAAACAATTGACACATTTTCTGCAAGTTTTATTTTTTAGCATATATTTTTTGACTTTCAATCCCCCCAGTTCTTTTTATATTTACCACCATCTCAAATGTGAGGTTTGCTTTTCAGACATCCCAGTTCAGTACCAAAGATGAGTCAGAGTTAAAGTAACACTGTATGAAAACACACAGTGCTGTTTTTGATCCAGCATTGGTCTCTGGTAAAAGTGTGCACTGCTGTGTCGGCTCATACACCTGATATAAATAACTATGACATTGAAGTTTGCCTGTAAAGAGAGAACGGTCCAATGGTAATTGCTCACAGCTACAGCAACCAATGAGTGTGTTGTGAGCTGATCAACAGGGGAATGACACAGAAACTACTGGTTGGGGTTGGCGGGGGGCTTATCTATTGACTTTCTTTCTGTGTAATAATGGGCTTGGCGTGTTTCTGCCAGGCAGCTAACCCCAGATGCACTGAAATTATGCGATTTTGCTGCATAAATATGGTTTGCCACATAAATCATCTGCTGCATAATCTGCGGGTTTTAGCAAAAAAATGCTTCCAGCTCAAACAGACCAAAAGTTACTAAAAATGCAGAAACACATGCTGCCACGAAGTGGAATGCCCTTCACAGAGATAATTGGTTACCTTTCTGTTGCTCATTGCTGTAATATGGTGTCAAACTGGCACTAATGATGTGAATCGTTTGCAAAGATAGTGTCAAAACAATAATGAGGTAACATTATCACACAATGTGGTGCATTATGCTGCATATATGTACATTATTCAATGTAATATAGCCAACCCTGTCACATCATTTGAGTTTAACATGGGGCATAAGTCCACTGGTCTTGGCTAAACCTGTCTATGTCAGCAAGAGGCCCTCGTGAGCATGACTGAGCTAAAAGTAATTCCTGCTGCCCATGGACATTACAAACTTGGATTCTGTATGGGAGAAAACTGAACTTGCTTGTTGGACATGATGCGGCAGCCTGATATGGCTTTTGTGGATGGAGTTTAATGAAAGAGAAATGCATTTCCTGGACAGCAGAAAATTGGATGTGGTCTCCATTTGAAGTCCATGTCTGAGACGTGCATTCTAATCACAATGTGTTACCCTGGGCAAGATACTTCATATAGCTTTAGTTCTGTTCTCATCTTCCCAGCATTTGTGTATCTGATTCACAGGTTTCAGACTGTTAAAAATGCAGCGGCGAGACTGATCTTGAATTCCTTTTCAACAGTCACCCCATATCTGAAACGTTTGCTCTGATCACCAGTGTCTAAAGGCATTCAATTTAAAGCGGTAATCTGTGTGTAAAGATTTTTTTTTATAGGTCAGGTCTATATAAGGAAAGGTCTTAAGCCTTACCACCAAGCCAGATATCTTAGATCTAACAAGCTTCTGTTGCTGCAGGTACCCATAGTAGGCAAGGCCAGAAGACACGAGGCGGTAGATCGAACGCTTACCTCCCTTCTAAGCGCTGTACTGGCATCGTTGGCTGTGCAGCGGGCTCCTAATGTATCTATTTAAAAAAAAATGAAGATGCTACCATTAGTATCCAATTCGGGTGCCAAATGCTCCTTATTCTGCTGAGCGCCGGGCGCTTCTTTGAAGCGGCTGTGTGGTGTGTAAATGGCTTTATTATTGGGATAGTGAGAGAGCACAAGTTGGGAAAAAAAATGTATAAGTGTACCATATTTACAAGCACGTAGTTAGTTTAAACATGTTTTGCACACGAGTGTTTTATATCCAGGAGTGAAATATACAGAGTGTTTTATATTCAGTAGCGAAATGTATAGAATGTTAAGTAGAGTAACTATAATTATAACAGGTGTGAGATTTATGTAGAAATGTTGGAATAAATGTGAAAACCTCATGTTCTCATGTTAAAAGAATCATGTCCGAATTAAATGTAACTTTGAAATCCAGTATAATGTGTAGGCCTTAGGGCAATTCACAGCAAACCTAAACGTGCTGCTAAAATAATGTGAGATAAGGTTGACGTGGTTCTTCCAAATGTATTATTGAACTTAGGGTTAAAGTATATGCTGTATAGATGTGTTATTTTAGAAACGTATGCTAGTTAAGAATGTTTGCTGTTTAAATCAAGTTAATGTTTTAAGAGTGCAGGGACCTGCTTCATGTAAATCAAGTAGGCCTGAAAAGATAATGTCATGTCGTTTGAACCGCCATGTGCTCGTTAAGGAAGAAGTCGAGAGGTGTCCAGTACAGAGCTTTGGAGTGTGTTTTACGACCTAAAGATATGGTGGAGTCTGGAATTTGAGGCCCACTGCAGGACGAGCTGTATGCAGGTGCGAGGGTCCTAATCAGCTCGAATGAAAGGGACTTTGTTCAGTGGCGCCTTGCGCAGGCCTGTAGGAGTTTCCAGGAATTTAGGGGGTATCGGCGCATTGGAGAAGAAGCCTGGGAACCAAGGTCAACTTTAACGAGGGTCTTCAAGAGTACCATCATGGAGTTTGCCGCGCAAAGATATACCACGTGAGGGGCGTCCCAAGGGGCGTTTCTGTTGGAAATGTGATTTGGTATTAGGGAAAGAGACCCGGGAGGAGAGCAGAGCAGATGATTTTGGGAGCCTAAGGAAGCGGATGGGTAGGCAGATAGGCTGATCAGGAGAGACCCATTATCAGAGAAGAGACAAAGAGAAGTGCGTGATCTTCTTAGGAAGTCACCACGGCTGACACCTAGAGGGGTAAAGATCTTGTTAAGTAGGGATGTCATTTAGCATAGTGTAGGGACAGACTAATCTTAATTTTCTTTTCTGTAATGACTTTGAGATTGCAACTTATATCCATTTTGACAACCCTTATGGTTTTTGAGCTTGTACTTATTATTTTGTTTTTCAGACTTAGATTATTCAAAAAGTTCATGTTCATAGTGATACCAATTTATCTGTTGAATCTCATTTTGAGAAGTTTGTATCTTCAGTTATCTTTGACTTTATATTAAATCTTTGAAACTTAAAAATTTGGTCAGTGGTCCTTTAGAGTGGTGTAAGTTCTTAAATTGATTGACTTATTGTAAGATTACCTTTTACTCAATGACAGGTACCAACGATTCAGTCGACTTAGTTTGGGATTTGGTAAGGTAACTAGTAACCAATAATCCCGCGTTAGCAGTTGGTAGCAGAGTGAGGATGGTTATCTTCTTGAGGAAGGTAATCTAGAGAGGTTAGTTTACCCCAAGGCCCGAGACGTCGAAAGACGAGCAGCGGAAGAATCGTGTGCCGAAAGGTGCAGACGGTGCGAGAAAAGCAGCAGTATCGGAAGAGAGTGAGTATAACAAAGGGTCATGCGTGAACAGATTGCGGTGTTTTGTGTTGTATTTGTATTGTAATGTCTTGCGGAGTTGAATGCCTGTAGTGTGAATGAGAGAAGGTTGTGAGCGCGCGCAACCTGGTAAACTGGTAACCTGGTAAACGGGTGAACTGGTGAAATCTTAAGTTCAGGCCAGAGCTTAAGTGGTTTTGGGTGTATCGAACATCCAGGGTAGTTGTCGACCATAGTACGGAGGTCACGAGGTACCATTGACCGCCGTGGATCCAAGATAGGGGGAGTGTAAGAGTGAGTGTATGAGTAACGGACGCTGGTCGAAAGTTACTGTGTGTGAGTAACCTATCGGAGAAGGCGATTGTCTGGAAGTAAACGGAAAGACATTTCGCCAAGTTAAGGTGACAACTACAGAAAGACTGTGGGCGTACAGTCAAGAAAGGTGATCGCTTGGACGGAAGTAATCATTTTTCAGAGTATGAATGGGACGCGTGCATGACCGAGGAGACGAGCTGAGAAAGGAGGGGAACTGCTGCGAAGGGGGACGGGTGACGTCGGCTAGAGCCGCGCTGTGATTGAGCGGTTGGTGTGACGTTAGCTAGAGCCGCGCACTGGTTGGGCGGCTGGAGTGACGTCGGAGGAAAGTCGCGTACGGATAGGCCAGTTAGTGAGAACGGCGCTGAGATTGGTGGAGTGTCATCAGGAAGTAAACAAACGCGGAGAAAAGAGAAATCATGAAGTGTTTTAAGTGTTTGAAAGGGATTTTTAAACGTAAACGAAGTGAACATTATTACGGGGAGGAGGCTCCGCCGGAGGGTACGCCAGCTCATTATATGGCAACGAATGTTGGGCTGCATACCATATTATGGATTGGGGCTTGGAATAAGCTTACGGAAGGGAATGAGGAAATGCAGTTCCCGAAGTACGGGACGTTTAAGTTAGAGGTGTTACATCGGCTAAAAGCAACCATGTCCTCATTGAAACCCTCACCTAGACCAACACAGTTTGAGGCCCTTAATGCATGGATTAAGGCTGCACACGACCGAAATTTGAACAGGCGTCAACAAAGGCTGACGCGATCGGTAAGGGCAGTACGAGATTCCAAATGGGATGAGGAAGCAAAGCGATGGAGGGTACAGGCTATTGAGGTGGAAAAAATGTATCCGATGAGGGAGGTGGCAGGAGGAGGAGGAAACCTCATGGAAGAAGACGAGGAAAGCGAGTCGGAGGACAATCTGATAAACAGATTGTTAATGGATAGACCACCTCCGAGAGTGGGGTTGATAGAAGATAGAGGGCTCGCAAGGGAAGATGGGAATGACATAGAGGGATATACACCACTCCCTATATCGGAATGGACACCTATCAAAGGCGGAGAAACACCTCAAAACAACACTGTACAGAGTGTAGTGGGAAGGTTTGTGGTGCAGAAAACGCCAACCACCGAAAGGGCTGAGTCTATGGGATTGCCAGACGCTCTTCAGGTGCCTGTTACCATAGGACCCATAGTTTCGATCTATAACCCTGAGAGAGATAGAGAGGAACAACAAAGGCAATTGGATAGGGAAAGGATTGAGATGGAAAGGAGGAATAATGTGACAAATGCATGGAAACAATTGCCAGGATCGGTAACATGGAATACCCCATTAGACACAACTGTCGGTCCCAATTCAGAACAGGGAGGTCCGAGAGGACCAATGGATCTAAGGGGACCGCGGCCAAGATCCTATTCAGAATTAAGAGCTGATTTGAGGGAATGGGACGGGTCCATAGTATCTCCGAGTAACAGGACAAGAACGGAACCAGAGTGGGAAAGCAGGGGTAATGGGACTGTATCTCATTGTGGGGCCAGCGAAAGCAGTCAGGGCCGGGAAGGCCAAAGTCAAGAGAATAGAGGGGATACATGTCCTACAAATCAGAGAGAACAGCAGGAACAAAATACCAGGAGTATGGAGTGTGAGGAGGTGTCTCGCCTCACGCAATCAGAGGGAGACCAAAGAACGCAAGAGTACAGAGATAGGTTTAGGTGCACCCATCATACACACGTACCTGGGGAGAATGTACAGCACTGGCAAAGAGGGAACAGTGAAAGGTCACGTCATACATCGAGTGATAGGAGGTCACAGATGCATGAGGAAGAAAAAGGGAGTAACGGAATTCCTTACCATGCATCCCGTGAAACCAGACAGGATGGGGAACGCGGGACTATGAGGCGCGAAGGAGTGTTTCACTACCCACCCCGAGAAGATGGAAAGGCATGGGACCTAGAGAGATGGGAACAGGGGAGGACTCCCTTTAACTCACCAGTGCCTAGACGCAGGGCTAGGAGCTGGGACGGGAGGGAGGCAGAAGGTACATCTGGACCAGAGGTGCTGAAAGCTGCGATAAAGGTTAAAAGGCTTGATGTCTCCAGTCTGAAATCCGATCTAGATGAGATTATAGAAGGAACGGTGCCTTTAGAAAGGATCGATTTGTACGAACAAGACGAGTTGCTGTTCATAGCGAAGGATACTACTAGGAGAGCTAGAGCATTCCACGAGAAACTGTCTAATTTGGCCGACAGGTATGCTGTAGATTTATCTAGGACAAGGGCACTACAGAGTAACCATAGGTTACAATACTCAGACCAAGATCTAGATGAGAAAAGGACTACTGGATTGAAAACTCACATAAGGGAGCTGATATCTGGAATAAGAGTGTGGAGAGAACTAGACAAATGGGAAGAAAAGTGGTCGAAAAAGGGCACGGTTAGGCGAAGTACAAATGTGATGACCCCTGAGGGAAGGGTAATGCAGATGGAGGCATTTCCTTTGCGAGAAATATCGAATGGAAATTATGTACATGTGCCCTGGAGTAGAGGAGACTTAGCTGCATTTACCAACTCATTTCCGAAGTTGCGGGACAATCCAGTAGAGTGGTATAAGCAGGTAGAGAGGTTTGTTAAAATTTCGAAAGTATTGTGGATTGATTTGAACACGTTGTTTGACATCGTGGTCCCATCTGATCTGTGGACCCCTTGTAAGACTAGTGTCGAATGGCCAAATGCTGAACCATTGAGGGATGCTCGAACAAATGGACCATCTGAGATTGTCATGCGAAAGTATGAAAGGGTAATAGCTTGGTTGAAAGATAAGGTACCACCTCAGGATATAGATTGGGTAAAGATAGATCGAACAAGGCAAGAACCGAAGGAGACCGTGCATGAGTTTTATGAGAGGTTGTTGAAAACATTCAAGCAATACAGTGGACTTGATGTAATGGATCCCAAAGATATAGGACAATTTGTGTCAAAATTTGTCTTGGGGTTGAGACCTGACATTTGCTTGATGATTCAACAACATTTAATCTGTTGGCAGAACAAACCACTAGATGAGATTTTACGTTATGCCAGATACTGTAGTGATGAAATAGACTCTAAAGCCAAGAATCTAAAGGAGAAATTGATGGTGGTACAAATGCAGTCCGCCGGGAAGGGTGGCCAGCAGAAACAGGGGATGGGACGAAAGCCAAACGGTCAGAATAAGGACAATGAGGAAGGGCAGAGACCTAGGATAGACTTTGCCACTTTAAAGAAAACGACAAAGTGTCATCAGTGTCACCAGGTGGGGCATTGGCGACGCGAGTGTCCCTTTAACCCTGAAAATGGAGAGCTAGAAGTAGAAGAGCAGGTCCAAGAAGTCCCAACGCAAAAGGTGACAGTTCCAAGCAGTAAGGTGGCCAAAGGGGGGACTTCGGCTCCACGGGCCCAATTCCCACAGCCTCCGAAGATAGCAACTGGGGGAAAGGTCTTTAAACAAATGCCTCTGTTTATCGAGGAAGAAAAGTGTTATTACATTGATCCATTGACAGGACAACGGGTGAGCAGTGAAGAGGACTGTACCCTCGGGGCAGTCCTAGAAGTGGATCAGAGAGGGCCATTTGTTGAGGCAGAAGTGGCAGGGTGTCCCACTACGTTCTTAGTGGATACTGGGGCTACTCGTTCGACTCTGAGATCAGCGGTGGTTCCAGACTTGCCGATGTCAGGGGAAACAATTCAGGTGGTAGGAGTCGCAAATAAAAGAATGACTAGTCCTTTGACAGAACCAGTGTCTGTGAAAATTGGAAACCACATGAACGAACATCAGTTTGTGGTTTGTGACTCGAGTCCGGTATGTCTGTTAGGAAGGGATTTGTTGTGCAAATTGAACTGCACCATATACTGCACCCCGCAAGGAGTGGAGGTACAGACTACCGACGAAGATGCTACTTTTAAGGTGGCCAATTCAAAATCCTGTGTAGAACTATATCCTACTCTGACTGTAGAAGATCTTCCCCAAGACCTACGAGATGCAGTGGCGTCAGAGGTATGGGATTTCACCGGAGAAGAAATAGGATTGATTAAAGGGGTAGAGCCGGTAAAAATATTGGTAAAACCAAATGTTGAGTTTCCAAGAACGCCTCAATACAAATTGTCACAGGAAACGATTGCAGGAATAAAGCCTGTGATCGAGTCAATGATACAACAGGGAATACTGAAAGAAATCGTGGGTAGTCCTTGTAACTCCCCGATTATGGGTTTGCAGAAACCTAGTGGGAAATTCAGGATAGTGCAGGATTTACGAAAAATTAACAGCATAGTCGTTTCATGTTGTCCCGTGGTACCGAATCCTTCAGTGATACTGTTTCAAATACCATGTCAAGCAGAATGGTTCACAGTGATAGATCTTTGCCAGGCTTTCTTTTCAATCCCATTGGATGAAGAGAGCAGGTATCTTTTTGCTTTTAAAATGGAAGATCGCGTTTTAACATGGTGTCGAATCCCACAAGGATTCACAGACAGCCCATCCATCTTTAATCAGTTGTTGAAGAAGAATCTTGAGAATCTAGTACTGCCACAGAACTCGGTTCTGGTACAGTACATAGATGACCTACTTGTTGCGTCAGAGACAGAGGAAGCCTGTAAAGCAGATTCGATTGCCTTACTGAACCATTTAGCTGAAAATGGACATAAGGTATCTCCGAGCAAGTTGCAGTATTGTCTGACAGAAGTACAGTATCTAGGGCACAGGTTAGAAAAAGGGAAACGTAAGGTGTCCCCAGAGAGGATTGAGGCGATAATGAAAATGAATGCGCCTACAACACAGAGAGAAGTTAGAATGTTCCTAGGAATGGTGGGTTACTGCCGACAGTGGATAGTTAACTTTTCACTGAAAGCAAAGCCCTTACAGAAACTGACGCACAAGGAGGTGAGTGATCCGGTACCATGGGATGAAGAATGTCTGGTGGCGTTTTTACAGCTGAGAGACGATTTATGTCGTGCTCCGGCTCTGGGAATGCCCGATTACGAGAAATCATTTTTACTCTATTGCTGTGAGAGAGAGGGTTGTGCTTTGTCAGTCTTGGCACAGACCCACGGAAATGCCCGTAGACCAGTTGCATATTTTTCGGCTACATTAGATCCAGTAGCCGCAGCGTTGCCCGGATGTCTCAAATCCGTTGCTGCAACGGGTGTCAGCATTGAAAGGAGCGAGAGTATTGTGATGGGACATCCAGTAGTGGTGTATGTACCGCATTCAGTTGAATTGTTAATGACCAGGACGAAGACGCAGCATCTGACCAATAGTAGGCTCACGCGCTACGAGCAAGTTATTCTTGCCGCAGAGAACGTGACCCTCAGGAGATGCTCTGTCTTGAATCCTGCTACTCTGATGCCATTACCCACTGTAATAGAAGGCGAAGGATGTGAAGACCACGATTGCCTTGATGTGACTGAACTATGCACGAAACCCAGACCAGATATTGTGGATGAGCCATTGTCTGACCCCGATGAAATTTATTTTGTTGATGGCTCATGTTTAAGAGACGATACTGGTCGGTTGAGAGCAGCTTATGCTGTTTGTACTATTACTGGAGTTGTGGAAGCCGCTTGCCTGGAAGGAGTACATTCCGCACAGGTAGCAGAAATTATTGCCTTAACTCGTGCCTGCATAGCAGGAAACGGAAAGAGAGTCACCATCTACACGGACAGCCAATATGGTTTCGGTGTGGTTCATGATTTCGGGCAGTTGTGGTCTCAGAGGGGTTACATGACCTCCTCTGGTTCGCCCATTCGAAATGGAGAATTTGTGCGGCTGTTGTTAGAAGCATTGCAAGGTCCAGTTGACATCGCAATAGTAAAGTGTGTAGCTCATACTAAGAATACAGATTTTGTGTCACAAGGCAATAGATACGCTGATGAAGTCGCACGTTACTGTGCGGAACAAAATTATTCTTTCTCCAAGGTGGAAATAGAAGGTGCAGAAGAAAGGACAGAATTAAGCATGATGTTAGAGACCGTGGATTCCTGGGAAGATTTGAGGGTAATGCAGGAGAATGCACCAGAAACTGAGAAAAGGGCATGGGAAACCGCAGGTTGTGTGCGAAGTGAAATGGATTTTTGGGTTTCAGCAGATGGGAGAGCTGTGTTACCTGAAGAATTAGCTAATCCCATGGCAAGAGAAATACATGGTCCAGTACATCTAGGAAGGGATGCTATGATGAGAGTGTTTAGGCAAACTTGGTATAGCCCTAAATTTAGAATAGCAGCAGAGTCAGTATGTAAGCGATGTGTTACCTGCCAACAACTGAATGTAGGCAAACGAACACCAGTCACACTGAGTTACATTGGGAGGTCGGGGGGGCCTTTCAATAGAATGCAATTAGATTTCATCGAAATGCCAAGGGTCAATCGCCTTAGGTATGTGTTGGTGATTGTATGTGTATTTTCCAGATGGGTTGAAGCGTACCCTACACGTAGGTGCGATACACTCACAGTGGCTAAATTGTTGCTCAGGGAGTTGATACCGCGCTTCGGGGTGCCTGCCTCTTTGGAATCTGACAGAGGAAAACATTTTAACAGCGAAATAGTGAAGATGTTGTGCTCCACACTGAATATCGATCAAAAGCTGCATTGTAGTTATCGACCAGAAGCTTCAGGAATTGTGGAACAAGTGAATGGCACTTTGAAGAATAGATTGGCTAAAGTAGTGGCATCCACATCTTTGAGTTGGCCAGATGCTCTTCCTCTAGTGCTCATGAGCATGCGCAGCACCCCTGACAGGAGGATAGGTCTTTCTCCCCACGAGATCCTGATGGGGAGGGCCATGAGACTTCCTACAGTTCCAACTACTGCCCTACTGAATATTATAGATGATCTGATCTTAGATTATTGTAAAGGACTGTCTGACGCCATTCATTCTGTGTCCCTTCAGGTGCATGCGGTTGAAGTTCCAGCATCAAGGAACCTGTGTCATGACCTGAACCCAGGGGACTGGGTATTGGTTAAAAAACACGTCCGGAAGAACTGCCTAGATGTTCGCTGGCGTGGGCCCTTTCAGGTAATCCTGATAACGAACACCGCGGTGAAGTGCGGGGGGCTGCCAAATTGGATCCATGCATCCCATACTCGAAGAGTTCCAGCACCTCTAGAAGGAACAGCTCCTATCCCAGACGAAAGCCCGGAAGTGGAAGAAGAGTCGCAAGAAGGGATTGAGGCAGCTGAGGGGGTGTCGGAAGAAGTTGGGAACGCAACGGATTCAGAAGAAGAGCGAAGGCAGGACGGCAGTGAGACGGAAGACGCAACTGAAGGAGAGAGCAGAAGTGAATACGACTCAGACTCAGATCCGTATCAGAGCGACCAAGAACCAAGTGAGAGGACAAGGAATAGGAGAATAAGGCTTGGAGCTGCCACTTGGCCAGCAAGGAGAAGAAGGCTAAGTTTGAGGTCGGCCCAGGAAGAAACGCTTGCTCCTATATCCGAAGACTCAGATCCAGAAGAAGATATCCAGGATCAAGCCGAGGAGGGTCTTAGAAGATCAAGAAGGGTGCGAGTGCCTAGCAGAAGATACTCTACTCCCGACTGGACCTACCTCGTTGCAGATGTCTGGGAGACACAGAACAGGGAGGATCAGGGAAGTGGAACTGGTCAGAACTGACCCGATCATCACAGTGCAAATAAGGTTTCTACTGCCAGGAGCGGAGACCGAAAGGTTGCTGACACTCAACATCGTTCATCCTGCTCTCCTGAGCGGAATAAGAAAATTGATTTTAGAGACAGTTGAGTTTCCAGTTTGCTGTTCACGATATCCAATATTGGAGGGAACTCTTCTTCGTTTGGAAATGCTTGAGCGAGTAGTAGAAATGCTAGGAGCGCTTATTGTTGTGGATTAATACCATATTACGAATGTCTTCAAAGGGGCGCAGAACTGGAAAGGTGAAGAAAGTGATCTTGATTAGAACGGACCCCTTCGTAATTGTGGATGTAGAACTGATAGTACCAGGAGTAGAAATTGAAAAAACGCTAACTCTCAATTTCGTCCGTCCACTTGTCCTGAGCGAAATAAGGAGAATAATCCTAGAAAAAGTTGACTTTCCATGTTGTGGTACGAACTGCCCAGAACCTGAGGGAATGTTACTTCGGATGGACATTTATGAAGACGTAGTGTCCCTCCTTGAGTCATACATAACTTCAGACGAAAATAAGACTTTTGAAAAGAAATTGTAAAATTGTTGCAAGATAACCTAGCGCCGAGTGGAAGAAGAAAAAATGGTAGGGGTTTCCTTTTAGCGGATGGAGAAGGGCTAGGGTTGTCTATTTTTCTACTGGACTTTGAACTGTTTTGCGGAAACAAATTGTCAAGCTTCCAAGTGTTCAAAAGAGAGACATTGCAAGAGAGAAAGACTTTGTTTGAAAAAGAGGAAGAAGTTGATGCGGGAAGAACGTCCAAAGCGACACTGTTTGAGAACATGGAGGCTGGCAACCCGAACCGCAGGGCAAAATGTATAGTTGTTACACTTTTAGGAGTAGTGGTTTCTCTTATAATTTTAGTGGTAACTGTTTCATTCCTAGTGGGACACGAGAGGGATGAAACTGCAGTCAAGGAGGTCAAGGGAGTGTCAACACCGAAAACTACCATTATTAAGGAAAAGGGAAACATCAATGATAAAGACAAAGCGTTGTTAGATGCAGAAATAAAAAGGCTACATACAGATGAGTCACAGGGAAATTACAAGTCAAATGCTTATGCTAAATTGCTTTATGAATATGTTGATGCCATGGAAGTGAAGGATTGTTACGTTTGTATGCAATTACCAGCTTCGGTAGAGGAGGGTATCAGATACCATCATCTTCCGTTGACATATGGAATCACATGCAGTTTGTTGTTGAGCATATTTTATGGACGAGAAGGATTTGAGTATTATTTCTCGAATTTCGACTCGACATTGCCAGAGGTCCCGAATTTCAAGCATTTGAACAAGTGGGACTATTACAAAAGCGAAGACAGATTACACAAATGGTTTATTCCATGGAGAACGTTAGATACTTCACATGCTCGAAGAAACAATCTGACTTGTCAAATATCAGAAGTTGAGAAAAAGTTTATAGGACAGGTAGATACTAGATACAGGAGGCAGAAGATTTTGAAGGCATCAGGACAATGGGAAACAGATTGGACCAAAGAGGAAAGGGCACATCAAAGAAAAGGTAGTATTGGTCCAATTGCTTTGGATAAGGAGAAACGGGGGAAACTGTGCATTCACAGAAGTCACTCTTATTATGAAAACTTTTATGTAGGTCAAGTCAATTGTGAACATGCCTTTCAACTGGAGTATTACTCTAAGGATTTTTTGAAAGGGATGCAAGCAATTCCAAATGTATATTTTGTATGTGGAAGAAATGCCTATGTGAAGTTACCAGATAATTGGTACGGATCATGCTATCTGGCTGTTGTCTTCCCTAAAATATATCATGTTGAGAATTTAGACACGCCAAAGAAAGAAATACCAACTAGATGGAAGCGAGGGCTGGGTGCAGCAGAAGTAGTTGGAGATGTACTAGGCGCTGCATTCCCTATCTTAGGGCTGATATTGACTGACATTAAGATCAGGAGGTTAGCTACAGTCGTGGATAGGCTATCTGCCAGCACTGCAAGATCCTTGATGCTGATAGAAGGGGAGATGCAATCGATTAGGGCAATGGTTCTTCAGAACCGACTTGCTTTAGAAGTTCTGTTAGCAAAAGAGGGAGGAGTCTGTAAGGCTTTGAAGGTCCAGGAATGCTGCACTTACATTCCAGATAATTCAAAACCTCTAGAGAAGTATATACAAAACATCACTGCCATACACTATGAAATTGAGGACCTGGCAAAGGTAAATGTGTGGGAAAAAGTAGGTCATGGAATGGGTAAAGTTGGAGGTTGGTTTGCCAACTTAGGAAAGGGTATCGTTTGGTACATACTGAAACCCATCATCATAATTGTGATTTGCGTAATCACTTTGTGGGGATTGGTGCGTTTGTATCAATGTTATAGAGCAAATAGGTTGCAGAGAACTATGAGGAAACAGGAGGAAGAGTTGACAGCGATGCAGGACACTCAATACAAGAGTCTGAAAGCATTAGAGAGTATGAAAAGAGGTGGCACAGCCATGACTTCACTTTGAAGGGTTCTACATTTTTAGTGTCTTGGTGATGATGACCCCTGAAGGTCATCAAAGGGGGGACTGAGAGAGCACAAGTTGGGAAAAAAAATGTATAAGTGTACCATATTTACAAGCACGTAGTTAGTTTAAACATGTTTTGCACACGAGTGTTTTATATCCAGGAGTGAAATATACAGAGTGTTTTATATTCAGTAGCGAAATGTATAGAATGTTAAGTAGAGTAACTATAATTATAACAGGTGTGAGATTTATGTAGAAATGTTGGAATAAATGTGAAAACCTCATGTTCTCATGTTAAAAGAATCATGTCCGAATTAAATGTAACTTTGAAATCCAGTATAATGTGTAGGCCTTAGGGCAATTCACAGCAAACCTAAACGTGCTGCTAAAATATTGTGAGATAAGGTTGACGTGGTTCTTCCAAATGTATTATTGAACTTAGGGTTAAAGTATATGCTTTATAGATGTGTTATTTTAGAAACGTATGCTAGTTAAGAATGTTTGCTGTTTAAATCAAGTTAATGTTTTAAGAGTGCAGGGACCTGCTTCATGTAAATCAAGTAGGCCTGAAAAGATAATGTCATGTCGTTTGAACCGCCATGTGCTCGTTAAGGAAGAAGTCGAGAGGTGTCCAGTACAGAGCTTTGGAGTGTGTTTTACGACCTAAAGATATGGTGGAGTCTGGAATTTGAGGCCCACTGCAGGACGAGCTGTATGCAGGTGCGAGGGTCCTAATCAGCTCGAATGAAAGGGACTTTGTTCAGTGGCGCCTTGCGCAGGCCTGTAGGAGTTTCCAGGAATTTAGGGGGTATCGGCGCATTGGAGAAGAAGCCTGGGAACCAAGGTCAACTTTAACGAGGGTCTTCAAGAGTACCATCATGGAGTTTGCCGCGCAAAGATATACCACGTGAGGGGCGTCCCAAGGGGCGTTTCTGTTGGAAATGTGATTTGGTATTAGGGAAAGAGACCCGGGAGGAGAGCAGAGCAGATGATTTTGGGAGCCTAAGGAAGCGGATGGGTAGGCAGATAGGCTGATCAGGAGAGACCCATTATCAGAGAAGAGACAAAGAGAAGTGCGTGATCTTCTTAGGAAGTCACCACGGCTGACACCTAGAGGGGTAAAGATCTTGTTAAGTAGGGATGTCATTTAGCATAGTGTAGGGACAGACTAATCTTAATTTTCTTTTCTGTAATGACTTTGAGATTGCAACTTATATCCATTTTGACAACCCTTATGGTTTTTGAGCTTGTACTTATTATTTTGTTTTTCAGACTTAGATTATTCAAAAAGTTCATGTTCATAGTGATACCAATTTATCTGTTGAATCTCATTTTGAGAAGTTTGTATCTTCAGTTATCTTTGACTTTATATTAAATCTTTGAAACTTAAAAATTTGGTCAGTGGTCCTTTAGAGTGGTGTAAGTTCTTAAATTGATTGACTTATTGTAAGATTACCTTTTACTCAATGACAGGTACCAACGATTCAGTCGACTTAGTTTGGGATTTGGTAAGGTAACTAGTAACCAATAATCCCGCGTTAGCAATAGCCTCGGTATTACATGAGTACTAACACGGAAGCCAACATCCTTGCCCTTATTTGCCTCTTGCCTATGCCGAGGCAGAAATTTACTTTTGTTTCCCTGTTCATGTGGATCAATCAAATAAAACCATCTCCGGCGCTGCCATCCACGGAGCACAGAAAGATGACGCGCGTGGTCCCTATGGACCGTCCGCTCCTCCGTGTAAATCTGTTGTCCGAAAAACGAACCGAACTATAAAAAGAGACCTGTCAGACTGATCTTGATTCGTGATGAAAATGGAAGGTAGTGTGATATGTATATTATAAAACGCTAAAGGGAAAATCTCACTTTGGGGTAGATTGTTAAGGAAGGATGGAGACAAGGACTCTCTCCCGCTGGAAAGAAGCGCAGCACTCATTCAGCAGGTTTTAAGGTTCCCGTCGCTCCTCCCCCGCCTCGTCAATCCCCCTCCGCTCACGGTGCGTGTGATGCTCAGCCTGTCACTACTATGAATGACTACCCGTGTGCTCGGCTGTAGCGTGGAGTTGATTTCCATAGACGGATATGTCTGCACAGCAGCGCCGTGAAGACTGCCTGCGGGGGCTGCTCCAGACAGAGCCCACCAGCGCCCGCAGCGCGCAGAGGGGACGGCGCTGCCTTCCGTAGACAGACCTGGACCTCTCCTCTCCTTCACTCACCCTTCCCCTCACAGCCACACACGGACCGGGAGGCGGCTGCTGTGCCCCTGCCTCCCTCCCTCCCCTCTGGTGTGTTTACACTCCTCGCTCCCGGCCCGAGCTCGTGGCAGCTTGAGGCCCCCGCTGCATCCCTTCCAGCAGGGTGCTGCTCCCCGGAGGACGGAGGGATGCTGCGACTGACTCTCGCGGATGTGATTGCATAGCAACACTGGAGGAGGAGGGGGCGGCACGCGGCGAGCGCCGGTGTCACTCCTCTGCTGATTCACGCCGCGCGCGGGCGCCCCGGACCCCTGCAGCTGACGGGATCACAGGTAGGCCTCGGCGCGAGGGCACCGCGAGGCTCCTGCTGCACCGGCCCCGCGCGCAGGAAACTTGCAGGGGGGAGGACGGGGTGCGCGCCAGGCTCCGGGTTATGTCATTTCCACAGTTGAGCCCACGCTGCGGGGGCCACGGGCTCGGCTGTGTGCCCTGTCTGACTGATGCCTCAGCTATCTGTTACCCCTGTTAATGACAGTGGCACGTTTTATTAGCCAAGGAGCATCTCTTTTGGGGGAAGCAGAGTACAATGGCGGGGATGGGTACCAATAGAAGCAAAGAGTGACAGGACTCCTCGCAGGCAGATGCGATGTGGAATAAATCAGTTAGACACAGGTGTTGCATTTAACCCGACAGTGTTTAACTGTGTGCTTATTTCTGGTCTGTGTTCTTAGCTGTGTTTTCGTGTGACTAGCAGTCCCGTTTGAACTAACTAGCCACCTTGGTTACAGGGTGTGATGAATATGGAGATTTGACATTGTTTTTAGCTCCCTGCACACTTAGTTGTGGATGTGCGCTTAGAGGCCGTATATTGTATGGGCAGCAATCTGTGGCGCCCTTTCGTTCCTTCTGAGATCGGCAAGGCTATGTTGTAGTGCTATTTGTACTGTGTAGTTGTTTTTCTCTTGACCTTTTGGTAACCACAATGTATGGTGTTTAAAATAGTCTACAGCGGATCAGACCCCCCCAGCCCCCTCTCCCCACACACACACACACACATACACACTGTGCACTGTGGGATCGTTCCTTCAAGTACCCAGTGAGTGGGGGGCTTTGATACCATCTGTGCCCATGACTTGGGGAAGGACGAGTTATGTCTCGATTCACCTTGTCCGGCTTCCCTACATGCAAAACACTGCACATAATGTATGTACCAAGAGAACACGTCTCAACGCATCCTCATTTAGACGGTCTTACACTCCATGAGCTCATCTTCGCACTCCAAACAAGATAAATGGGTCCATTAGACTTCAAAGCCGCCCCCCCCCCCCACACACTCTGAGAGCCTCCAGGGTTGGACTGGGATAGAGAGTAGACACTCGAGCGCCACAAAAAGTGTTCCCCCCATTAGTGAATTAGATAGGTAAACAGTGGCCCATGTTCGCAAACTGGGCCAGCTTTGAACCTGTAAAAACCTGCTGTATACGTGTTTTAAAAGGTATAGAAGATTGCATTGATTTGAGCTCGCTGCAGGCAGTGTATATGGTATTGTGAGGAAAATCAACTAGTAAAATCCGACACAGCAGACCATAAACCAGGCCCACAAAGGACCCCGAAAAACGAGCTCATGCACTGACTTGTGAGACCAGCCGGACAGTCCTTCAGGCACTGCTCGGTTACTTTCCTCACACTACAAACATGTTTTCCACCCCCTTGATTTCAGTAGGACGAGCCACAATCTCACCCTCCTTTGAGAATTAAAAAGCTGACAGACATCAACCCCAAAGGTCAGGCAGGGAGTGTCGGGTGAGACGGGGCCTCTGTGAGGTGCCCCCTGCTGGGCTAGCCCTGCCTCTTTCGTCACGTCTGTCATACGTGCGTTGCCCCTACCAGTGGTGACGTGAAGGTTTGCTTTGCGTGCATTGCCGCCTCGTTGTTGGAACGTGAAGAGCAGCGAGAGACCTATGCACCCCGGGGCAGGCTTACAGCCGCATTACTGCGAGCTCGCTCCAGCCCGTATGTCTCGTCAGGGGCTCGTTTGTTACCTGTCAGGGCAGCTTATGCTCCGGGCCCTTTTTGAGGTCTCCCCTGACCGGCACACGCAGCAGGAGTCTGACCGAGGCGCACTGTGCATGGGCTGAGCAGAAGCCAGGCTCCTGGGCAGACCCCGGGCCCGTATTCACCGCCCGTCATCACTGACCGTCTCTTCTACCCCCTTTCTCTCTTCTGCCCTCTGCCTCTCACCACAGTGTCCACAGTGTCTCACAGTCTCGCTCACCGAACCCTCAGTATTCCAGTCTCCTCTTTGGACCACTCTTTCCCAGGCAGTGCAACCTTCAGTCTCTCGTCCTCAATGTCGTTCTCTCTCAGGCTGCCACTCGATATTTCAGCCTCCTCTGCCGGCTGTCCGCCCCCTCTCTATTTTGTCTCCCATCCTGACTCTTTATCTGCCCCAGTCACTCCCTCGGTGTCTCTTCACTCTTCATCTCACTTAATGTCTGTCTCGTTTCTCTTTCTCAATTTTTTATCTCTTTCTGTCACCATCTTGGTCAGCCTTACTCTTTCTTTTCTCCCAAGCCTCTCACATTCTCAGTCTTTCTTTTTATCTACGTCTATGACTTTGTCTTAGTTACCCTCAGTTTCTCTCTTTCTCTCTGACTGATTCTCAGTAGTGAACTTTTTCTTTCATTCTCATGAAGTGCCTCGATCACTTCTTCACGGTTCTCCATTCTCTTTAAAGCCCCTCTCTTTCTCCCCACTGCTACTTTTCTCAGTCTCCCAAGTCTCTCCTCCCTCCCAACTATCCTCACCAGAATCTTGCTCTTTATTTCAGTCTCCAATTCTCTCTTGTATTCTCTCTCTCACACTCTCTGCCTATGTATATACTATTTAATTCTCTTTCTTTTGCTGTTCTTTCATTCTTCATTGCTCACCTTCTCCTTTCCCCCCGCCTCCGTGGCCTCTCTCCATATTTCTGTCTCTCTCTCTCTCTTGTTTCTGTGTTTATCCGTTTTTCTGTCTCTCTCTTGCTGCTGTGTTTCTTCATATTTCTGTGTCTATCTCTTGCTTCTGCCTTTCTCCATGTTTCTATCTCTCTCTCTTGCTTCTGCCTCTCTCTGTATTTTTGTGTCTCTCTTTCTTGCTTCTGTCTCTCCATGTTTCTGTCTCTCTTGCTTCTGCCTCTCTCCATGTTTCCGTGTCTCTCTCTCTTGCTCCTGGCTCTCTCTCTCTTGCTTCTGCCTCTCTCCATGTTTCTGTGTCTCTCTGTCTTGCTCCTCTCTCTCTCCATGTTTCCGTCTCTCTTTTGCTTCTGTCTCTCCATGGCTGTGTGTCTCTCTCTTGCTTCTGTCTCTCTCCATGTTTCTGTGTCTCTGTCTCTTGCTTCTGTCTCGCTCCATGTTTCTGTGTGTGTCTCTCTCTCTTGCTTCTGTCTCGCTCCATGTTTCTGCCTCTCTCTCTTGCTCCTGGCTCTCTCTCTCTCTTGCTTCTGCCTCTCTCCATGTTTCTGTGTCTCTCTGTGTTGCTCCTCTCTCTCTCCATGTTTCCGTCTCTCTTTTGCTTCTGTCTCTCCATGGCTGTGTGTCTCTCTCTTGCTTCTGTCTCTCTCCATGTTTCTGTGTCTCTGTCTCTTGCTTCTGTCTCGCTCCATGTTTCTGTGTGTGTCTCTCTCTCTTGCTTCTGTCTCTCTCAATGTTTCTGTCTCTCTCTCTCTTGTTTCTGTCTCTCCATGTTTCTGTCACTCTAGCTTCTGCCCCTCTCCATGTTTCTGTGTCTCTCTCTCTTGCTTCTGTCTCTCTCCATGTTTCTCTCTTGCTTCTGCCTCTCTCCATGTTTCTGCATCTCTCTCTTGCTTCTGTCTGTCTCTCTCGCTCTCTTGCTTCTGTCTCTCTCTCTCTTGCTTCTCTCTCTCTCTCTCTCTCTCTCTCTCTTGCTTCTGCCTCTCTCCATGTTTCTGTGTCTCTCTGTCTTGCTCCTCTCTCTCTCCATGTTTCCGTCTCTCTTTTGCTTCTGTCTCTCCATGTTTCTGTCACTCTAGCTTCTGCCTCTCTCCATGTTTCTGTGTCTCTCTGTCTTGCTCCTCTCTCTCTCCATGTTTCCGTCTCTCTTTTGCTTCTGTCTCTCCATGGCTGTGTGTCTCTCTCTTGCTTCTGTCTCTCTCCATGTTTCTGTGTCTCTGTCTCTTGCTTCTGTCTCGCTCCATGTTTCTGTGTGTGTCTCTCTCTCTTGCTTCTGTCTCTCTCAATGTTTCTGTCTCTCTCTCTCTTGTTTCTGTCTCTCCATGTTTCTGTCACTCTAGCTTCTGCCCCTCTCCATGTTTCCGTGTCTCTCTCTCTTGCTTCTGTCTCTCTCCATGTTTCTCTCTTGCTTCTGCCTCTCTCCATGTTTCTGCATCTCTCTCTCTCTCTCTCGCTCTCTTGCTTCTGTCTCTCTCTCTCTCTTGCTTCTCTCTCTCTCTCTCTCTCTCTCTTGCTTCTGCCTCTCTCCATGTTTCTGTGTCTCTCTGTCTTGCTCCTCTCTCTCTCCATGTTTCCGTCTCTCTTTTGCTTCTGTCTCTCCATGGCTGTGTGTCTCTCTCTTGCTTCTGTCTCTCTCCATGTTTCTGTGTCTCTGTCTCTTGCTTCTGTCTCGCTCCATGTTTCTGTGTGTGTCTCTCTCTCTTGCTTCTGTCTCTCTCAATGTTTCTGTCTCTCTCTCTCTTGTTTCTGTCTCTCCATGTTTCTGTCACTCTAGCTTCTGCCCCTCTCCATGTTTCCGTGTCTCTCTCTCTTGCTTCTGTCTCTCTCCATGTTTCTCTCTTGCTTCTGCCTCTCTCCATGTTTCTGCATCTCTCTCTTGCTTCTGTCTGTCTCTCTCGCTCTCTTGCTTCTGTCTCTCTCTCTCTTGCTTCTCTCTCTCTCTCTCTCTCTCTTGCTTCTGCCTCTCTCCATGTTTCTGTGTCTCTCTGTCTTGCTCCTCTCTCTCTCCATGTTTCTGTGTCTCTCTGTCTTGCTCCTCTCTCTCTCCATGTTTCCGTCTCTCTTTTGCTTCTGTCTCTCCATGGCTGTGTGTCTCTCTCTTGCTTCTGTCTCTCTCCATGTTTCTGTGTCTCTGTCTCTTGCTTCTGTCTCGCTCCATGTTTCTGTGTGTGTCTCTCTCTCTTGCTTCTGTCTCTCTCAATGTTTCTGTCTCTCTCTCTCTTGTTTCTGTCTCTCCATGTTTCTGTCACTCTAGCTTCTGCCCCTCTCCATGTTTCCGTGTCTCTCTCTCTTGCTTCTGTCTCTCTCCATGTTTCTCTCTTGCTTCTGCCTCTCTCCATGTTTCTGCATCTCTCTCTTGCTTCTGTCTGTCTCTCTCGCTCTCTTGCTTCTGTCTCTCTCTCTCTCTTGCTTCTCTCTCTCCATGTTTCTGTGTCTCTCTGTCTTGCTCCTCTGTCTCTCCATGTTTCCGTCTCACTCTCGCTTCTGTCTCTCCATGCCTGTGTGTCTCTCTCTTGCTTCTGTCTCTCTCCAAGTTTCTGTGTCTCTCCCTTGCTTTTTCTCTCTACATGTTAGAGATCCCGGTTTTGGTGTATTTTTTATATTTTTGGGGCAAACATACTTTTCTGCAATAAGTCACTTGGTGCGTGAACTTTCCGGGATCGTGATTGATAGCACACGCTGAAATACCTTATGCAAAGCTTTAATAATATTTAGTATTTTCTCATAGGTAGACTGTGTTCTGCTAACTTTGTAAAGTGCACTGTTGTCTACGGTGCTTTGGATGCAAAATATAACAGTAAAAAAAAAATAACATGTTACTTCCTCATTGTCAACTGCTGAATGCTGGTTTCAATAGTGGTCACCATTAGAACAAGCATTTACAATGCAACGGTTTCGCCTTTGGAGAAGTTTACATTGCCAATAGTTTAACCTCTCGCAAATGTGAGAACTATTGTACCCTACGGACGACCTCAGCAGACAGCAATTGCTACCACACACACACACAGACCCAGCCCCACACACCCAGAGCCAGCCACACCCAAAGCCCCCCCCCACACACACACACACTGGAGCAGTCACACATACACACACACACTGGAGCAGTCACACACACACACACACACACACACTGGAGCAGTCACACACACTGGAGCAGTCACACACACTGGAGCAGTCACACACACACTGGAGCAGTCACACACACACACACACGCACTGGAGCAGTCACACACACACACACACACACTCTGGAGCAGTCACATACACACGCACATACTCTGGAGCAGTCACATACACACACACCCAGGAGCAGTCACACACACACACCCCCAGGAGCAGTCACACACACACACACACCCAGGAGCAGTCACACACACACACACCCAGGAGCAGTCACACACACACACACACCCAGGAGCAGTCACACACACACACACACCCAGGAGCAGTCACACACACACACACACCCAGGAGCAGTCACAAACACACACAGGCGAAACCTAAAAACCTCCCGCCCATGCTCATTACTTGATAAACAGTACCACCTCCGCCCTCCTACTTGCATTGACAGAATATCACTATACATTTTTTCATACCATGTTACATGTATCCCCAAGTTTTGGTTCATCCATATGAATCTCGTGAACCTACCAGGCACTTTAAGAGAACGTATTTACACCGGACACCAGGGTTGGGGGGAGATTCATTTCTATTTAAAGGAGTCCGGAGCACCTACCCAGGAGTATTTCTTCCTCCTGTGACCGCCTGTTTACACCCCGAGGCTCGTGCTACGGTGAGAACAAAGGGCAGCACATAGTATTACACCTAGGCAGTGCACACTTCAAAAACGCCAGAATAAGCGACACCGGGCCTTTAAATTCATACCAGTTTCTTGCACGTTTCTGTATACAATTCCATACAAGTAAGGCAAGAAAATGCCCACGCATGGGAATTTTGAAAGTCTGGTTTGATTACAAAAGCATCTAAGTGCTGCACATAAAAATAACGTTTCAGTAAGACTCGGAAAACAACGAGGGGACCAGGAGATCTGAAAAACAGGCATGTTAAACGTGAATAAAAACAGAATGCACAAGTTCCAATAGCTTTACCATCTAAGACTGGCCAAAAGACAGTCACCCGAGAAATCCCCAGAGAGACCTGCTTCAAAGGAGGATGAAAACACAGCACAGCAGCGAGGGAAGCGGGCAACACTCCCACTGGGGGAGGCAGCCTCTGGAGTAAAAAAAAAGTGAGGACAAATTCAGACGCTATGTTTTCAAGTCGTTTGAAAACTGATACTAAAAGGTCCTGTCGTGCATTTTCTGAGCACCAGAATTTCCCTTAAACCTGCTACCAACACTAGCCTCCCCGTTACAGAAATGTGCTTTGAGGGGGAAAAAACGAACAAACAAAACATTTTGCACTGCCCACACATCCGAACACCGAATCAACTTCTTACATTAGAAAGCAAAAAGCACAAAAGGTAAGGCAGTTTTAGACAGCTCCGAGCAACTCTCTCCATAAACGTGAATCAGACTGGACACCACTGTTTTGTAAGTGTCCAGCAACAACTGGCCGTGGGTGAAAAACTGTCCATTGAATAGGTGCAACCAGTTCGCCGCACATAAACCGCATGTGCTGCTTTAAGACTTCCACCCAAACGAAACCTACAAACTAAAGATGGTCTTAATTAACAAGAATCACCAATTACAAACACATTTCTTAGATTGGAAGTTACCATTAGTTTGTCATTTCCCATGTTCTTGTGTAGTGCTACCCATGTTAGTACACTCCTCCTTTGCATCACCAGAGGTACAGGCGAAAACAAAGACACGAACACAATGGAAAATACAGGTGACATTATAGACAAATAAAAATGAACAGAAGCTCGTTTGTGAGACTAGCCATTGCATCGTATACAAGCACCAGTCGGGTCTGCCGACCTCGCCACCCAACACAATAATACAGATAAGTAACATGTTTTCAGGCAAATGTGGCCACGCCTGTAGCCGAGTGGGCGAGGTGCATAGAACTAGTATGTATATCAATCATCAACATCTGAGGTAGTGATAGAAGATTGCTTTTTCCGTCTCAGAGGTTTGGCGAAATCCATAGCTAGTTTCGGGGTTGCGAATATCTTTGCATTTTCATCAGTGTTTATATGAGGGCGAGCGGGGTAAAGCATTGCATAGGGAATTTGTTCTTTCATTCGTAGTTTTTTGACACCTTGAAATTCGTTCCGCGCCGCCTGGACTGTGGCCATAAAATCGGGATAAAAAGACAGAACATTTCCCTAGTAGTTTATGATACCCTTCTGACGAGAAATGCGCAGTATAGCATCACGCTCCTTGAAATTCAGTGGGAAATTCAGCGGGCGGGAGGGGGCGAAAAGAAAGACACGGACAGCGGGCGGGAGGGGGGCATAATAAAACATTTTTTGTCAACAGTAAACAGTATTTCAGAGGCAATTCAATTGAGCTAATGTTGACTTCGGGCCTCGCCTTTTCCCTTGGACTGCGGCCGCCGTTTGCCAACGAGGCTGGCAGGCGGACAGCCAATCCCAGCTGACAGGTTGTGATAATTGTATTAGCTGTCAGCTGAGCCTGGTTCAGACCAGGCAGCGAATGGGTGCGCTCTAGGACCCGGGGGAAGCCCGTGGATCCGCCGCTCGTACACACACCGCATTGCCATTAGAGCGGGTTGAATGGCCGGCTATCGCGCGCTGCCTGCCGCATCCTTTACGCTGGGGCAGCAGCCAGCGAGGGGAAGGATGAGGAGGTGGCCAGCTGGGTGTTTTATTGTTATGGTTTGCACGCCCCTGTAGACCCTCCTTCTGCTCCCGCCTCCTCTGGAGCTGGTATCGGCTGCAGCGCCTCTTGCATTTGCTGTCACCTCTGAAATTGGTATTTGCCATCTGCGGATTCCCTGCTCCGCCCGGCCGTGCCAGTTTGTGCCTGCATGGCTCCGGGTGGTGCATCGGACCAGACTGGGTGTGTGGGGTAGGATTCCGCCCTGCCACTGAAGAGGGTTGCTGCTTCGCGAGCGAAGGGATAAAATCCTGAAGGGAGTAACCGAGGCCTCGCGCACACAGCTTCGGGGTCCTCAGGGAGGCAGGGGGGTCTCCATCCTCGGCATTGTGTGTGCGCACGGACCCACCGACCGGTCCGTTACCTCTCGCGGCACCAGGGGGTGACAGATTGCGGCATCCCTTGCTGCCGCCTGCTCGTGTGGATTATCGCTTTATGGTTCCGTCCTGCCTGCGGGATTATGCATGCTTGCATATAAAGAAGGGAGGGGGGCAAACACACGGACAGCGGGCGGGAGGGGGGTGAAAAAGACACGGACAGCGGGCGGGAGGGGGGTGAAAAAGACACGGACAGCAGGCAGGAGGGGGCACAACTTACCTCATAAAGGAGAGAACAAACAAACAAGTCAGGTCCCGGGCCGGCAGCCAATCACAGCGCGGCCCGGGAATGACGTCACGGGTAGTGTCCCGGCCGGCAGATTCGGGGGCGTGTTTTTCGCGCTCTCCCCTTCCCATTGGCTGGAAGGTAAAATTCCAGCCAATGGGAAGAGGAGAGGGCGGTATTTAAAAAAAGACACAGAAACGCCCCCGAATCGCGCTTTCACGGGAAAGCGTGATTGACAGCCTCTGTCTCCCAATGGCTAGCCTCCATTTATGGAGCTAGCCAATGGAAGAAGGGGCGGATTCAAGTCCCCCATAGTGTAAACAATAGCTTTCGCCTGGGCGGGGCACTGCTTCGCAGTGCTCCGGCCAGGTCGAAACCTAAAAAAGTAATGTGTGAAGCCTGGTGGAATAGTTAACTTCACCAGTGGAGTCATAAATTGACTAAAACATGTTACTATAAACATTGACAAACTCCGCCCCCCCTCCACCCTTCCCCCGTCCGAGCTCATCAAAAGTCTCTCAAAGTCTGTCTTAGTGTTGTTGTAGTGTCTTTTGAGAGACTATTGACAAGCTGGGGGTGAATTTGTCAAGGTTTATTATATTGAGCTACTTCTGTACTTAAGCAAGTTTGTTGTAATTGTCAAACTCTGTTTCATTGGAGTTACGCTTCATGTAGGCTTCCAACATCCTGGTTTAGATGAAGGAGAGAAAATTCTTTAGGTGATATTGTTGATATCAGATGCAATTTTATGCTAGAGTTGTGTTTTATTTACCTACAGGTAAATACTAATGTAGTTTCCAGCCTGGAATACACTGAGAGTTTTTGTACATAGGTAGAGCATGACCAGTGGTAGGATGGCACTCTTGGATGTGGTGTGGGTCACTGAAATGCCTTCTAATTCTGAGGGTCTCTTTTATATAAAGTGTTCCAGGAGCACAACACGCTTGTCTGCCCACTTTCAGGGGGCGCTGCTTCCTTCTACCACCATAGTAGATTTTCAGTGTGAGCGGCGGGTTTCTCACCACGAGCACCAGCTTTCTCAACGCAAGCAATAACAACCTGCGGCGACTGCCCATGTTGAGAAATCCCTCTGGGAGGTGGTCTAGTGCTTGATTTTCTCACTCGCCAACTTATCGTTGGTGAGCCACACATAAGAAAAAACTCCGCCACGCGGCGGTTTGCAGAGTTTATCCAAAACTCCATGCTCCAAGTGGAGCGCAGGGTGGGCAAAACTCTGTGATCTCCACTGGAGGAGAAGAGTTTACCACCCACCTCTAGACAGCACATCGTTTACATAATGCAGGCTAAGGAGTTAATTTTGATAACCTGGTATTTGCTGATCAGACCCACTTATGAACGGTGCCATCAAAGCTATTAAGTGAAGTCAGGATTTTGAGCAAGTCTAGATGATCAATTGTATCCAATGCTACAATTATTGGGGGTTGTCTACCACCTTGTTAGTGGTTGTCTCCAGCGGCGGCTCGCAGAGGGAATGCTGTAGGGCGGGACAGGGTAGGGGTAGGTAAACTATTTACCTGGTGCTCGCTGCATCGCCAACTAGTAGTATTTATTTATTTACTTACTTACTTTACTCCTTACGGTCGTATGTCCGACTCCACTACCCCCCACCTTGCCCCGTCCCCACCCCGCCTCACCGCCCACAGCATTCCCTATGCGAGCCGCCACTCTGCTTTTTACTGTATGCTGCTTCATTGTTCCTGGATATATTTACATTGTAGTGTAAGCAACAGAAGAATTCTTACCACTCACACTACATGGTGATTTCGCTCCACACGTGATATCACTAATTATGTCTCCCCACTTGCCTGCGTGAGATCTCAGTCGGGGAAGCAGTATAATGTTGCAATTCAAAGTCTATAATTGATAGTGTTGCTTCAAGGGAGCGTTTTTTATGTTATTGTTCTCGAACATCTGTCTTGTACAGGAGAACAATAGCCTTGGATTGTAACAGCCATCTTGTGGTAGGTATACATTGTACTGAGTCTATGTTAGAGCTTGAGGGGTTGGGGTGGAGGGAGGCACAAGAGATGTTTTCATTTTTAAATGTTGTGTTGCTACTAACTTTTTCAGTATTGATGCCGTGACTATGAAATTGCCAATAAAAACTTACACTTAAAAAATATAAATTGTGAACAAAAAAAATATATAAATTGTGAACGGACCTCAATGCAATGTTTGTATTATTCGATTACATTTCTCTTTAAAGAGAATGTGCTCCATGCTTCCTTTCTCTCGTGCTGATGTATTTTGTCACGGGTACGGTATGTCCATGTGCACAATGTCCTGGACTCGCCCCTTCCCCGTGGCGCCCTGTCAATCACGCGCCTATAGGCTGGTCTCGAGTCATCACAGAGTCTGTTTATGGTTTCTCATTACCATGTTCCTATTTTACATTTTGGTTTAACATTGTAAAGCACTTCACTGGCCGCTGAATTTCGCACGGATTTATTTTGCCGTTTCGTGAGGCTGATGTGTATTTCAGTGCCTAGTTTACAGGTGGATTTATTTTCAGTTTGCTGTTTTATGGATGCATGAAGTCTGTGCTGCAACTGGAACAGAATGACTGTGGGGAACCTAAAATAGGGGCACTGCGGAGGTGGAGTTAAAGGGGGCGGGCCAGGCAAGGAAGAGTGGGAAGAGATGCATTCTGTGTTAGGCAACCTAACGTCTAATGTCTGCACTTACATATGAATTATTTTTATATACTCTGCTCCAAAGGAAACTGGCAATTAGAAAAGCAATATTAAACTGCCCTGGCATATTTGACTTTCTCATATAGACCACATTTAACAAAACCCATCACTTTGCTTAACATAAATACTCACACCGGCTATAAATAAACTTGAATACAGATGTGAGCATACAAAAGTAAAAAAAGAAGCACTACACGCATACATAAATGTATCCCTCCGCAGATTAACTGATAAACTGCCTCATTGTTCCTTTTATCCGCTGCTCCATCTGGGGATGAGATGTGTAATTCCTTACCTGTGCCAAGCCCAAAAACAACCTATTGAAAATGAATGAATTACCTGTCAACTATGAAAATGTCGAGAGTCCAGTCCATAAGGAAAGTAATCATGTGGTAATATGAACACCTCTAGTTAACAATGCAGCACATCGACACAAACAGGAGGAAATAGCCCCATCAACCCCCTGCTGCCAACCAGCTGCTCAGTAAAATTCACACAATGCGTGTGAGGGACCAGCCATGATTGCAGAGGGCAGCCTGGGTCTCTGTATCGGGGACAGCGGCGGGGGAAGCTGCTGGCACCAGCCAAGAACGCTGTTCCCAAGCAATAATACCTACCGGAACGGGAACCTGCGCGTTCCCACAGCATTCGAGCGCTGGACGGGAAACGGCCACTACAACGCGGCCGTTTCCACGAAAACCTTAACAACGCATGCATGGTTACCACAAAAGCCTTTACCACGCATACTTTTACTACGAGGTACGTAGTAAAGGCATGTGTGGTAAAGGGTAACATTAAAAAAGGGGGCTTGGGGGGTCTCCCCCCCAAAAAAAAGAAACTCACTAGAAGTCACGTCGAGATGTGCAGGCAATCAGCGTCGTTTAAGAGGAAACGGAAAGAAACTTCCGCTTCCTCTTAACGACGTACGCTTCACCACGGAAGAATTCGAGGAAAAGGTTATGCGTTTAAATACCATTCCGTTGTAACGCATGCGTGGTAAAGGCATGCGTTGCAACAGAATTCGTTGTAAGAACATACAACCGCGCTGGACGTGTGTCTGTTTTAGTCTGATTCAAAGCTAATTCCGGAAATGGTAGGCGCATGCTGACGCCGTATAGATGGTCAGATGGTCTCATTTTATGGTGAACTATCCAGGTGACAGGGGCTCTCTAAAGGAAATTACGACTTTCATAGTGAGGAGGCGGCCCATTTCTCCTGTTAGCACTGCTTAACACAGCGCCAACAAATCCTACAAATGGGGAAGAAGATGTGGCCTAATGGCCAGGGCTGCCCACTTCAGAGCTGGGGAAACAGGTCCGAGTTTTGGCGACGGCTCAACATCCTGAGATTCTGAGTGAATACCTTAATCTCCCTGTGCCTACTAAAAACAAGCATTGGCATAGCCAATAGGTCTCGCCTTTGGGACCTTATAAGTGTTTAGCCAGAGCTATTGGTTTTGCCAATGTGTTTAAGGTATGTTGTAGAGCAGTATGACAAGGTGAAAAGGTACAATAAAAAAGAGTTATAATCTTTTTTGTTACCTTATATATAACCAAGAAGACATCATGTACAACTGGACGTCCCTCCTAGAAAATCAGAGTTAACATAAAAAATGTGTTCTAGCGTTTTTGTTCTTTTCTGAATGCAAGCAGTGTAAAAATACAAGTTATCCAGTCGAAAGGATGGCCCTGAAGCTCTGCTCTTTTTGAGGGTCAAACACAAAAAGAGGACTGACCCAAAGCCCACAATGTGTATACATCTGAATTTACTTGAGACCGTAGGTCTCTGACAACAAACAACAAAAGCTGGCTTACACACGACCTTAAAAGTAAAGTATGGAGTGGGATTGGGATTTCTACGAGTATGTAACACACGCTCAGGAAAGGATTCTACCAAAGTTTGTAGGTCTCATTCCTAAGCAAATGAATAAATCTGCATACAAAAATGTATTACATTACGTGTCAGTACAGTTAGTTATTTTGAAAATTCTCAGCACTAATGAGCACTGTTCATGCCTTGGAGAGCCTTGCTCTGTCTCTGCTGCACCTTGATGTGTAGAGAACATGACTTACCATGTACAGTGAAACATTGCCTGGAGTATGGTGGTAGCGTGTGTGAGGTGAGGTGTACATTATACAGGTTATGGTGTACAGATAATTCCAAACTCTTTAGTACTTTCCGTTTTCTGAAATGTCCTTTGTTTAGAGATTTCAATTGGTTATATTGAACTAAAAACGCAGGCCCATGCCCCTTTCTTTCAGTGTTTTATTACTTTGCTTGCTGCCCGTGCTACAAAATTCGTTTTATTAATTCAATTGTTTACTTACCTCCAATTATCCATATTCCGGTTTTTAGCACCCCCCACCCTGCCCCTCCCCGCCCAGCCTCTCTGCCCCACCGCAACTCCCTCCACGGGCCGCGGCTGGTTTCAAGCCACTAGCACATGCTTGTTCCTTTTAAGATTTCCTGAGTGCCCATACTACTTGCGGTGGAGGAGTGAATTAAAGCAATAAAGCCTTGTCTGTTCCTCCTATGTGAAATTTGGGAGGAATGAATAGAGGAAGATATAGTTGTGGGCAGGGGCGCAGCTTGGCCAATAAATTTGGGGGGCTGTGAGCTTCAGATTTTCCAACAATCACATTGGGATATCTTGTAAAAAACACCTTATATGATAAGAAGTACATGGGGGCTTAAGGGCCAGGTGAATGAGAGAGGATAGCACATTTTTAGTGGCACTTAAAACAAAACATTTTTCAAACTGATCAACATTTTTAAGGCCTTCAAAACAGACCTGAGAGAGTGTGTGCTTTTGTCAGTGTTGGGTATATAAAAATCTCAAGTGAAATCCCACAGACACTTCATCCTATGCAACTGAAAGTTCTTGTACCAACTATTTACTTCAGAATAAAAATGTTAAGGGGGGTGTAACACCCCAAACACCCCCTGAAGCTATGTCCCCTGTGGCAGAGCTGGAAAGGTAGAAGTTTGGTGCCTGAGGTAGAACCAAAGGTAGGCGGGGAGTTGAAGTCTGCGGGTAGCACGGGTTGAAGTTTAAAGGTTCATGGCTGTGGATGCTGAGGTGGTTGAGAGCTGGAAGGGGGGTACGGAGGGGGCGAGAGGCTGAGGATGGTTGGTGATGAATACTGTATTTGGGAGGGTTGGGCGATGGATTGTCGGTGTAGTCAGTTCCAAGAGGGTTTGAGGATTGGTTGGGAAGGTGGCTGGTTGTGACTTTAGGGGGGGGGGGGCTGCGAGGTGTAGTAGAGCAGAGTGGGGGACATTTGGTGAGGACTGCAGGTGGTCTTCTCAGTGGCCGAATAAAGGATTTCTCGATGGGCCAGGCCTGGAATTCCAATCTGTGCCCTGAGCTAGAGTCAGGACTTGGCACGAAAGACCAACATTACTGTGCTCACAAACAGCAAGTAAGGCATTCCTTCTGTTTGTGGTTGTCTGCCCCCTCCCCCGACTCTCCCCTCCACCGGCTCACAGATAAATTAGCATTACATTAACATCTGGGGGTGCACAGGGGCGCTCACCTACCACGCTGGTGACCGTCACACCACCCACGAGTCCACGACCCACCCAAAAAAAGCAGCGTTGGTAATGGCTTATAATAATAGGTGTTACTTACAGTTACTGGTTGTGGGCGGCTGGGCACTGGCTTGCCTGCCTGCCTTTATTCGATAGGCAGCTTAGGTTTGCTGCTGCTGCTGCCTGCACTACAACATTCTCGGGCTGGACTAACCACCTCAACCGCTGAAGACTCGTGTAGGGGTGTGTACGGGTGTGGGCATTTTGAAAAAGATCTACGCACGCTGCCTGCCGCACAGCCCTACCCCTCAGACTCAAATCCAGCCCCTGCCCAATCAGTGTCCTGCCCACCGGCAAGGGCCTTAGCCTAACCAAAGCAAATTCAAAATGAGCATCGTGACCGTCACGACTGAATCAGTGTGTGAATCTAATCTGATCTGATCTGAATATTGGATTCATTCATGGAATAAATAATTTATGAGTCGGACGGTCTGGACCAGTATGTGATGTGCCAAGTCAGTGAGGTAATTTAATTTTATATACTGTCTAGTGTACGTCTAGGCGTACTCCACATTCACATTGCCATATGACGTGCAGAGTTGCAGACACATGGTGTTATATAAACACAGTTTGATAAATATGTGCCGGTGCTAAGCACCGGAAAGCACCAGCACAAATTAAGCATTGGTTATGAGGAATGAATTGTCAGAGTATATGAATATTCAGGAAGTCAGACCTCATTTTCCTTCCCTTCTTCCACCCACCCCTACTCCTGTTGAACAGCCAGTAAATCGGCACCATCTCCACCCTTCACTCCCATAATAAACGAATCCGCATTCTATCATTTGCAGCCTCTGATTATGACACTTTGTCACACCAGAGTATAACTTTTCTGGGCAAACAGTTTCAATGAGCGTGATAGATTTTTAAGGGTCCGGATTTTTTTTGCTCTCGTTATCAAGGCTTTTCATTTACTCACTGAATACTGCAGATTTAAAATGTAGCTTGTTTGTGTCTATAAAATGTTGTCACTTTGCGCCATTTCCTAAGTGAAGTACCAGTTTGTGTTCCAAAAACATACACATGATTTACAAGAAGTAAAATCAATAAAAAGCTGGATTATATTAGTTGTTTTTGTAAAGTGCTTATTCAGGCAGGGGACAACTCCAGGGCGCTGATAAAACATAACATAATATATATATTTTTTTAATGATACATTTTTAATGCATCTCACATGTGATGGGAGTGAGGCATACTTCCTGTGCCATCAGTTCATGGGACGTCACTATACATTGCCTCTACCAATTAGTCCCTCATTATTTTTTTCTAGGACTTGAGCCCTGCTTATGATTTCCACTATTTTCTGTACTGCTTTTTCTGTTTCAATGGCACTCTACTATTAAGCCTTGTAACCCCAGTGGCCTGTTTTCTTAAAGATCCGTAAAACATTAATTCCAGTTGACCAGTCACTAATGTTTTCAACTGAATATAGAATGATGTACTTATCACAAAGGTTTCGGTAAACTACATATCAAACAGACAAGGCCACTGGAATTATGCATCAAGGGAAGATCCAGCTATGTGTCAGGGGTAACTAAATTATGCTGCTCTGAAAGGCAAATCATGTCATTGAACACGGCACATTTTGCAATAGTATTAATATTTTTTTCATTTTATCACGTGTTACGCTCTCTATGCAAAGGTTTTGCCTCGTTAGTATTATTTTATCTTTTAACTACAGTAATAAGCAAGTGAAAGATGATCAGTCAACCTTTGCATGTGATCCGCCAGTGTGAAGCAGCACAGGTTGCTGTGATTTTTATAAATGTTGATCTGTTTGAAGTGGAAATACTTTTTTTGTTAAATTTGCTGGTTATGCACAAGATGATGGATTATGTGGCAAATCCATACTTATGCGTAAAATACAGAAGCCACCGAATCGCATAATTCTGGTAGTCCTGCTCATATTTGTGCATGGAAACCCATTTGTGACAGTAAACTCCTGACACTTTTGAGCATAAACACTTACATATAAATGGACATGGTCTACCTTTACATTTCTCTTAAAAACACGTATAAATCAGTTTGCAAGTGAAAAATCCCAATGCCTATTCCCCGAATCACACCTGGCAAAATGCTACCCTTATTAATGATGTTTGCAATAACTTAAATTTGGAAAGTGTGATAGAATTTTAGCACGCCTCGATTTACGTTAAAGGGTGGCTTTGTGGAACTTTTTAAGAGGTCGTACATGCGAACATAGGTGAACGACTACAAACGGTTAATTTGGAGGGGTAGGACAAGTCTTTTCTTTTTTATTCTCAACGGCGGAAGATATTTTCCCCATTGAGAAGCAAACAAAAATGTGAATTGTGCTAATGCATATTTAAACCGTATTTTTGAAGACTGCATTTTCCACCTGATGGAAATTATGCATGAAAAAACATACTATTCGTGATGTAATTTTCCACTAGGGACTCTTTGTGAATTTCATAAAAGTGAAAAAAAATTTAAACAACGGAATGATCCTAGGGGAGCAATAGCACATTTACAGCATTCCTCATACTTTTATGCACCTACCCTGTAGCACCTTGTTATCGTAGTGAGTTGTTCCTTTAACTCATCATTGCCTCTCAGTCTTTAGTTCCTTGTAGCCTCTCCCTTTCTCTGTTCTATGTTTTTAGTCTCTAGCTTCATGAGCCCTTCATGATTTTAGAGTGTCTTGCTTAGTTTAAGTTCAATGTTTTACATAGTACCAAACATATTGAATTCTTAATTGTCAGAATGTTTATCAGTGTCACCTTTTCCCCACCCATCTTCCCCTACAGCCTTTCAGTTTCTCCCTGTTAGTATCTCCTTGCATTCTTTCTGTTTCTCAATGCCATGTTCACTTGTACTCACGGCTGGACCTGCTGTTCTAGCCATCAGGCGTTTCCCCGGGAGGCTTGAAGGATGGGTGGCTGCTTTTGTTACTGGGGTCTGGTTTTGTAGCAGTGCAGCAGTTTTAAAAGCACTGCAGAGATCCTTGTATATCCAACAGTTTTCATGCAACTATGAAAGTGCCAAGTCAAGGCCGGACTGGCCTTACCAGGCATCAGGCGATTCCTTGGGAGGTTGAAAGGGTGAGTGCCCGCTTTTGTAGTAGTGCAGTTTTAAAGCACTGCAGAGGTGCTTGTATATCCAACAGTTGCCAGGCAACTGTAAAAGTGGCAAGATAATCTGGTGAATAATGTACCTGCTGGAGAGAGATAGTAGTTTTGTCTAGTGGCGGTTTTGACTCACCTAAGGTAGCTGCTGCAAACACCGTGTACTGTGCAGATAACATAACTGTATTTTATGTGCATAGCTCAGTGGGTTACTGCTTTTGTCACAGAGATCCTTTTGTTACTGTGCAATTAATAAGTTACCATCATAATCTCGGGTAGAAAGTTATAATTATTTGTCCCAGTTTTTTATTATCATAATTATGATAAAAAAGGGTTTGCTTGGGTAGAAATAAATTCTTGTTAGTAAAGTCAACCTTAACCCCTGCGCTACCTTCTGAATCCTGAGTTTGTGCTTCCCCAGATAAAGCACTCTTAAAAAATGCGTACCAGAATGGATGACCTGAATCCTACACCTTGTAGTCTCACTTGTGTTATGTAACATTTTCTATACACTGATTTATTTGGGTATGAATCATTGTCTCTTTATGTGTTTGTAATGTAAAATGCTCTGACACCCAACACTTGTATGAAAGGCGCTATAAAAACAAATGAAATACATGTGAGAGACAGGCTGTGGAGAGATGCGAGGCACTGTCAGAGTGTGATAGTGAGGGAATCATTGAAGAGCCCCAATAAAGTTTGCCGTATGCAGGGGCACTGTAAGATCATCATTTACTATGCTGTAAAAGTGAATAGAATTGCATATATAATGAAAAGTGTGTTGTAGAATGCACCCTTTTTGCCACTTTTCCCTAAATCTTATTGGGGGGAGAACCCCCCACAAACTCCATGTAGGGGTCAGGCTCCCTTGCCACGCTCGCTCTTTATGCACCATATGGGGCTGGTCTGACAAAATTTGCCAGGGCTGCTTTGGATTCAGTGTTCGGCCCTGCTTGTACTAACCATTTTCTTGATTTTTATACGGTGCAAGTCTTTGTTTTCTCTTAGCATCTTCCTATGTAGTCTTCTATTTTTTATGTTTCATTTTTTTGGTGAAAGCTTTGTTTTCACTCAGCCGCATTGCAGTGCAGTCATTTTCTCCATCCGTGTTGTGTTCCCTTGTCTTTTATAATTGCACCGCTCTGGTCTGTTTCTCGTTTCAAATTCGTTTTATTGGTGCCGCACTCCCTTTCACCTTGTTTTGTTTGTGGTGTTCTTTTCCACTATTGTGTATAGTGCGTTTATGAGCCACGTAAAAATGGTCCTAGACAGCAAAAAATTATTTTAATCTACTCCTGTAAATGTAAGTATAAATATGGAGTAGATTTATGAGTAGATTAATGAATTTCCACAAATTCTCATAAAATTCCATGCTTCTACCTGGAGAGTTTTGACAGCTATTTATTAAGCGCTTATTCATGTGCAAATGCACATGATGTATACTTACTCACTTGAAAATGTTCAGCTGAAGTGCATAAGCACGTCATTATTTTTTTTATTGTCCGTGGGTGAACATTTTTTCCCCCAGTGGGAAATCGATTGCCCCACTCACCGTCCATTTTTAGAGGTGTCCCTTTTCAATACTTTCCATGGAAAAATATTTTATCCTGCCCTTGACAGTAGGAAATATCACATCTTTGACTGTTCCAGGGTGCAAACTGGCCTCAAAGAGTTTGTGAATACTCACAAACTCACACATTTGAGGGTGTTCACCAACATTGGAATACATTTTCTTCCTAGAACAACAATTCTGTGCTCTAGCCGAAGATTTAATGGCATAATATTACATGAGAGTTGATCAGTTTACCAGTGTACCTTTTCGGAAGTGTCAATGTGAATTTACACTCAAGAATTTGGTAATTTTAGCACATAACTTGAATTGATGCGTGTAAATGGATATGTGAATCAGGTCAAACAAATATGAAGCACACTCACAGCTCACAGCTCACAACCGATCTGTCTACCGCAGTGCTTCTTTATTGAAATCCTTCTCTAATATTCGTTCATTTACTTCTGCAGCAGCTATCCTTAACTATGATGGCCCTGCTTTGCCCTAAACTAGAGTTTTTTTCTGGTCCACTTCCTGTCCATCCTCCAGACCGAAAGTAGTGTCTTGTCTACAGTGCCTTCTTTCCCAGCTTCATAGTACTATATGCATGGCCTCATCTTAACTTTCTACTTCCTCTGTGGTAGATTAACATTGCACTCTGTCTGTTATCAGCGTGTTCCCTTGTAGTTTCTACTGCTGTGTTCATGTTACAGTGTAGTGTTCTTTTTCCTTAGTGACTTGCTCAGATGTAATCAATGTATTCATATCGTCATGGGCACTGATAGTGTTCTGTTTTGTTAATGTCATGTTGCCTTATGGCAGATATTCGCCTATGTCCCCTTAAAAGTCCCCAAACCCTGTCCGCCCCAACATGCCCACTTCAAATGACATAGCTCCAGTCCAGTTCTCTTTTTCTTGGTTAGGGGGCATGCAGGCCGTAATGGTATGTCATATTTATTGTGATTGGCGGGTGAGGTCAAGATCTGTGGGATATATGAAGGGTCCGAGTACTGCATCCTTTTAGACCAAAATAACAGCCCTGTCACTAGACCCTTTAAGGGGTGCTGGCAGCAAGTCGAAAGGCGGTTGCAGTGATGCAAGGGGTTGGTCTCTGCTATAAATGAGGCTACCCTAAGTTGGGGGAGCCTCTTCAATATGGCATGTTGTCGATTATGTCCCCTGAAAGTCCCAACATCCCGTCCGCCTCAACATGCCCTCTTCAAATGACATAGCTCAATTCCAGTTCTCTTTTGGGCTAGGGATTGTAAAATCCCCAACCATATTTACTATACACATACCCACACAATTTTAAACATTACTGCTTTAGTATTGTGACCTAGCTTTACCAGAGATGCTAGTACATGGGTATTACCTAACCATAACTAAGATGTGTTCCTGTGCAACCAAGAAAAAAGATGAGCATTCCGATTGAGATCATGACTGGTTTCAGGACACTTCCTCTTAAGGCCCGTCATCTCTAAAGGAAAATGGGTGGGTCCCTCCTTATGGTAGGTCCCCACCAACCACCCTCCCATTCGAGAGTTTTCTGTGCAGGGGTCCCGGCTTCCCTTAGAATACCTACCTCAGGGCACCCCATACACCCACATTGCTTGTCCCCTAATGGGTCTGTGCTAGCTTGTGTCAACTGCATCATCGCCAGTGGTTGCCACGTAAGGACTGTGTATCAGCAACTGCACCAAACCCCCTTTCCCCTGCAACCTCCATTTGACTTGATGCCTGCACCCCTTGAGGGTCGAGTGATGTTGCTGTTAATTTTGGTCTAAAAGGGTGCCGCACATGGATCCTAATTATCGCCACCAATTCTGGCCTCCCCGCCATGGGCCAGCATAGTGCTTACGGGGGCCGCTTACGGCTGGCCTATGCACGACCAGCCCGCAAGCCAGCGGTGCTTTGCGCTGCAACCCTGGTTTGTTCCTCAGCTCCCCGCCATAAATGAGTCTACCCAAACTAGTAGAGCCTCAGTACTTTTTGTTTTGTTTTGTCAATGGCAAGCCCTGGTTATCGTCTGGGTATTCTTATCTTCATTTTCTCTTGTAGTCCCTAAATGTCTCAGTGTTGTGTTTTCTTGCAGTGCCCCACTTTTGGTTAGTCTTATTATATCTTAGTGTCTTGCTTATTCTTTTTCTTTCTCAATGTCTTGTTCTCTTCCATTGTTTCTGTAGTTTTAGCTGGGCCCTGTTCTTGTTTAGCTTAATGATTTCTTGGTGCTTTGATTTGTTTTATGTCTCTGAGACTGCCCACTCTTGTTTACTCTTCTGTTTTTTTGTGTTGTACTATTCTGTTATAGTGCTTTGCTGTTTTATAGTGTGCAGATTCCTCATCCTTGTATTCACTTTTATCTTCCTAGTCTCTGTGCCTGTTACAATCATTGTGTTCTTATTGTCATGGTCTCATTTTGACTTGTTGTGCTTTGTCCCTTTCTCTTGTTATCTCTTGACTTTCTGTGTTATATTATATTTGCTTGGTTTTCCGAGGTTTCATAATGCGTCTTTTCCATTTGTAGTTTTGGTAGATTGGTGTGTTGTTCCCAGCCATTGCTCTGTTTTTCCAGTGTGGACTAAGGCATGCTTTGGTGATCAGTGTTATTTCCTAATGGCATTTCTTTGCCGCACACTCATTTACCATGTAGTGCGAAAGAACAGTGAGGGTATTCTTAATCTCTTGTTCTCTTGTAGTCCCTACATTTCTCAGTGTCCTGCTCTCTTGCAGTTAGCTAGTGCGGTAATATATTTAGTGGTGGGATATATTGCAATAATAACCATCCATTTAAACATTCAGGCAGTAGGAGTGCTAAGATGTGTTTTAATGCAATAAAATACACAGTAGTACTGTAGTGCTATCGCTGCATGTGGTGGTACACACTTTAGCATTAACCCTGTCGTAAAGCGCCCATGCATGGCAGAATAACCTGCAAATGTTGTGAATGCCATAACACATAATGCAGGTAATTTAGGCCTTTCTTGTTGGTTTTTATTGAGGGGGGGAGTTGTTAACCAGCTGCCTTTGGGTCGTGTATTCTATGTGTTTTTTTTGGTGCTTTTAGGTCCTATTGAACAACCTTAAATCTGGCAGATTTTCGACAAGAACATTACTACATTGTAAGTAATACTATCAAACGAAAAATATGTAGATACGGTAATTTCTGGTGGTAATCCAACTTCTTCTGAGTTTCCAAATTACCAGCATTCCCTACAAAAAGGCCCCAGTATCAATAATTGATGACTCCTCCACCAAGTCTTGTGCAGAGCAGCAGTTCACACTGCCATTACTTATGTGCATCATTACTGCTCTGACACCTCATGCCTCTCAGTAAAGGCACTGCCTTCTTAGTGCCATGTTTCCATTTAAACCTCTTTGTTGTTAAGTGACATGTGTAATCGTGTTTTATATTCATGTCATTCCCTAAATAAGAGCTTCTGCCACAGTCAGATGGGACCTAATGGCTTGTAATGTGCAGCAGTCTCCTTGCTGCTTACTTAGGAATCCACACCATGAGGCAAGAGGGGGATTAGGGCTGTGAGATGTGAATCACATATTATGAAAAACAGGACGCAGGTGAGACCTGATGTTAGCTTCTTGGAAAGAATCATTACTTGTGGTGAGAGTGGTCATCAATACATGATAAAACAGCCCTCATCACAGTTTGTGCAATACTTGATAAAACAGCCCTTATTACAGTTTGTGCTATCGTGTTTAATAAAACCAGACTCTGCTTAGACAGCACGTGAAAAGGCAGCCATCTTGAAAAAACGTTCTCCCAGGTCAATATCACTGAAACAAATTGTTTTTGCCCGCTTAACTACAGTGATGTCAACACACATTATGAGTGAAGCCAGTTGGAAATGTAGGAGAGTATGTTAAGTGTTGGTGGCACCAGACTTCTTCAAAGACCTCCTGATGTTTGTTTCAAGCCTCTTCAGTTTTTGATTGTTATGGACAAAAAACCCCACCCACTTTGCATTAGAAATATCTGTTCGTACACTGTGGTGCAGCTAGGATAGCATGTCAAGTGTGGAAGCAGTACACATTGACTGTTTTTAGGGCAGGTTTGTCTGCTGTAGCGGAGTCTGTGGAGGCTGTGCCTGGTCACACACTCAGACATGATTGAGGACAGCTTGAGGGTAAATCCAGGTAGACATGGGTATGAAGGCGTCAGGGTTGACCCACAAAGACATAGTTGTGGACGGCATGTGAGTGCTATCACACAAACTTCGATTTTGTCAGACGTGAGGTATTACAGAACAGGCTTTTAATATGTGCTGTTTTAGCACACTACACAAAAAACAAGATGTACAGGTTATATAGGACTTTCATTTGATACTCTCAACAAAAGCATCATTATGGCAAACCTTCATGGCCATAAACTTGTTCTACTTGCAGCTGACTTCTACTCGGGTTACACCACATGTTCATATATAGTCCAAGTGGCAGACTTTACGTTCAGTTTGAAGTTAAAATATGCTGGTCTTTTCACACTCTTTTCTGTTTAAAACGAATAAACCTGGATACAACTTTGGCTGACCTTAACACGGATATCCACAAGACTCACAGAATGTCCTACCTTATAGAAACTTACTTCATCCATTGTTTGACTTTCCTTAGGTTTGGTGCTTGAATTACACTCACCTACACGGCACTACAGCAGATAACCTCCCTGCCTAACAAGGAGTTCTACGAATTCCTCAAAATAAAAGCAGCTGTCACCAAAGCAGGACTAACGAAACTAACACCCACCATCATACAATACGCACAAAACTTAAACAAGACGGGCCACCAAATAGCACAAATCTACAAGCTAATCACACCACGCACCACAACCCTAAACAACAAGACGCTGGCATTCTGGGAGGAGACCATACAGAGACAGCTGAACGAAGTGGAAAGAGCCAAACTATGGACGACAGCGTCCAAAAACAAAATCACACCACAGCTAGCACAAACCAAATTCTGGCTACTTCACAGGTTGCACTGGACACCAGCGAAACTAGGGAGGGTTGGAGCCAGCGATAACAGCACATGTTGGAACTGCCAGAGTGCCACGGGAGACCTATCTCACATGCTATTCGAGTGCACCAAAGTCAAAGCTTTCTGGGGCAAGGTCTACAACGTCATAGACACAATAACGGGAAGTAAGATACAAAGAGGACTAGCCGGGGCAGCCACTGCATTCCTAGCGACAGAACTCCAGTCCAAAGAAGTACGAGACCTGGTCGATGTCCTTCTAATGGCTGCAGTGAAAACGATTCTGGGTGACTGGAAGGACACCAGCAAAGCCACTTTCAAGCGCTAGTTCAACTGGGTAACCTTCCTCAGGGGGGCAGATAATATCACCGCCAAGCAAAAGGCGGCAAATCATACAGCCAAGGAGAATATGTGGGAAGCTCTCGACGCATACCTGGAACGATAACCAACCTACCCCCCCCTCTTTTTCTCTCTCCTTTCCTTTTTCTCTCTCAGGCCCCGCCAGGCCGCAATCTTGCAAGACCAGTACAGTATTAAGAATGTATTTTCTATGGATATGTAAAATTTTATTTTCAATAAAAATATTTTGAAATAAAAAAAAAAAAAAAAAAAAAAAATAGTGCATTTCTATTTGCATTATTGAGGTAGAAGGGTACCAGTACTCTTTAAAGAAATAGTTTCTTGTCAGAGAAGGGTTGATACACGCTGATCCATTCAATACTGCACAAGTGCTTCCCAAGTATCGAAGTACTCCATACCTGTTATTGCTTGAACTATTGTAGCTGAACACGAAGACGTTGAAGGCATATCTGTTCCTGGGAATAATTTCAACCTCTAATCCATATTACAAATGGCTTCTTAACAAATATGTTCTGTATTTTTTAATTTTCTCCGTTTTTTTTTATTGCAGGGAGTCATACAGAACTCACATTATTTGACAGCTCAGTTGTAAACGAGAAATTTGAGGGGGATTGTGTCTCATTATTTAGGCATGTGATTCATATACTTTCACACTGGTTGAGCCGAATAGATATGGCTAATGCTTTGTTGGTCCACAGTGTACAGGCAAAGCTATCTTTCTTTCAGTCTCCAATACATTGATGAAAGATTGAACCAACAATACTGAGCTACTTGACTAAGACTGTGGCATACGAAAAACATGTGGCAGATTTATATAATATGGAAATATAAGGCACCTTTAAAGCTGCACCTAAAAAGCTAAATGTTTTTATTTACTATTTGCAATATAAACATTTACTCAGAAAAATCATGAACACACAATATAAATTGGATGGTGAGCAATAACATGTGGTACAGAACAAAAAAATCCAGCACCGTTCTCAGGAAATGAGAGCAAGAGATAGGACATCAATTTCAAAGATGAACATAGGTTGATAGTCACATCACGATTGTCTACATTGGTCGACATTGGGTCAAACTTCACCATTGTAAGGGCGCAGACTGGTGCCTTAAATTTGAATGCTATATCTAGTGCAGTGGCGGCTCCTCCACTAAGACGGAGGAGAGTCGCTCCACAGGTAAAATAAAATGATTATGACACCATGCTATTATCATTTTAGTTTTCAGTATTGGCTCTGGTGTGTTCTTTTTAGATGTTGGGCAGAGTGGGGCAGGCCTGGGCTGCCCACAGTGCAAGGGGAGGAGTGGTGGGCACTTTTCCAAGTGCGCATGACAGTTTGGCCGGGTGTCTTGGGACCGCCAAACAGACATGCGCACTTAGCATGTTCTCCACCCGGTGGTATTGCACAGCCGGGTGGATAACATGCACAGGACTACCTGTCTGAGTGCCAAATCAGGCTGCTGAGACCAATCACAACGCTGCTGTCATGCTGATGACAGTAGCGTTGTGATTGGCTTACGGGAGTCTGGGAGCCTGTGTGCTTTCTGAGGCGATCAGAGAGGACGGAGGAGAGGCGGCAGCCAATAGGTGAGTGAAATTGTATTTTTTTTAACCGCCCCTCCCCCCCCACCCCCACACCAGTACTGCCCCGGAGCAGCCACTACTGATCTAGTATTCAGGCAGGCACTGGACAGTGTATGGCTTGGTTGACCTGACAACAAATGGCAGTAGCTAAGAAACTACCAACATATATTCTTCATTCTGAGTCTGAAGATTGCAATAGGTGCAAATACGACTTCCAGCATCTGTGAGAGATGACAGTTTATCTGAGAAGCTACTGATGAGGTTTTTTTTCGGACACTTCACGTTGAAAGCAGTGCTAAATGTGGAACATTCTCCAGTGCCTGATAAAATTTCAAGTGCAGGAGTCTTTCTAACTAACCTAAGCATCAAACCGCTGCCCTTAAATGAACTGGAAGCCAGATGGAGTGAAGAACGGCTCACTGCTATTACTGTAAATCAATACAGAGACCAGCAGAGCATCTATTACTTGCCTGTCTGTGTTATCAGGTGCTTCGACAAAGACAGGCAATCGTGATCTTCATGGCGCTAATCTGATGGATGGGAGAGAGCTGGACTGAGGACGAATTTCATCCCTGGCAAAATGAGAAACAAGCACTACACTGCAGTGTGCAAGTGAGCGTGGCAACGGCGCATGCGCGACTCTCTGCTCTGAGGTTGGGGCGATGATTTTCCAGCAGTGAAGAGTGTGTTTGTAGATATTTCTGAAGGAGACTGGCTGAAATATTGAAATGAGTGAGGGTTTATCACAGTACGGGAGTAATATTTATTTAAATGAGAACCTCCTGCCTGTACCTACAGAGAAATCGAGTGCTAGTTACAACAAACGTTGACAAAGCCACTAGGTTTCACCTATGCGAGCTACTGGCGTTGCAATGTTTTTTTAGCCATGCTGTACAGCAGCACGGAGCCCCAATCTATTGCTAGTGGGAGCGCATGCGCTGTCTTATGTGAGACCTAAAATGACAATTAATTGCTCCATATGTGCTAGCTCAAATATTTGTTACAAAGGAGACCAATCCATTTGACATTCATGGGGCTTTTGTCTTGCACGTGAATGGGACTTCCGAATATAACAAACACGAGCGAAATTTGCAGCAGTGCTTGCATGGCCAAAATATGTTTAACACAGCTTAGCTGCCCAGAAAGTACCCACCATAATAGCGTGGTAATACTCAATGTACTGAGTAGAATAAACGGGCCTGGTTTCTAAAAACAATCAAGTAGGTGTAATATACTACCCCATATTTAAATCATGTGATGTCGTAAACCTCATTCAAGCTTCCTTGTTAGGAGAGTGAGATTAAATATACGAACACATTTTGGTAAGTTTGCGAGCTCTCCTCAGTGCCTCCGCATTACCTATTGTGACCATGTTAAAATGCAGGTTTGGGCGAGCACTGGGGGACAGATGGGTCTTGAGAAGAGAGGAGCGACAGTCTGCCTTCAGTACTCTGCAAAGATATAAAACATGGCATGCTTCGCACAACTGCTGCTTTACATTCGAAACTTCACTAGAATCTGAGTGCACTTAACGTTCTCCTGCCAGCGATTGGCTGCCTGATGAAAGCAGAAGGCAGTTCCTTTATTGGTTCCTTTACCGCGCCATCAAAAAAATTCACTTAATTGGTACATGGGCCATGCTCCACACATATGCAGGAAGTGGAGTGTCGCAAGCGCTGCCGAGTTAGAATGCAGCAAAAAGTGTTTATGATGGCAACTAATGGTAAGTAATGGGTGGGCTATAACCCCTTTTAGTAGACCTTTTTTTTAAAAACACAAAAGATCGTCGTCATAGCGACAGCGCTTGCGCGCACTGCCTGTACCCTCGACCTAAAAACAATTGGATGCAAAGTAGGCAAATATTTTCTGCTCCTGAGCATGCAATGCAAAGCTGATACAGGGTACCCCACTGAGTAAAGTCCAGGGCCGGATTGGCTACCGGGCGTTTTTTGCTGGGTGGCAGGGTGGGGTCCAGGTTCACTGCTGAGGGACTGATTCTGCTGCTAGGGATCTGCCGGATACTTCTAAATGAGCAATCCAAATCAAATAGCTTTAAAGCATATATAAAAAAAATGTTTTTCTGCATTGTTTATTAAGGAAAGCCCGGTAACCAGTCCGGTAACCCTGGTAAAGACCAATGCATCATAAGGGTCTTTTCTAGCTCAGAGCAGGGCCCAGTGCCTGTTTTATGCGCCTGCAAGGCGTGAGGTGAATTCATTTAACGCGACATTTCTTGAAGCGAGTGCTTCAAATTCAGATAGCACTGCTTTGAAACAATGGTTCAGAGCTGGGCTGTCTGAAAATAAAGCACTAACTCAGAGAAATAAAGGGTTAAGTGACGTTGCTTTAGGCCCTGCAGGGACATAAAACAAGAGCTCGGCTCTGCACTGCGCTGGAAAGGCCATCATGTTGCGGCCACTCGTTTACAGTCTGTCAGGATACACCGCCCATCACTGTTCATGTGCTATTTAAGAGCCTGTCAAAAAACCGTGTTGCTAATAATATGCCAGTCTGCCATGGTGCTTCTTAGAGAAGAGAACCACTCAAAATGCGCGTCTGTCAAGCATGATCACTGATGCTCAAAAAGCCCTTCGTTGCTATTTGTGACAGAAGGCATCTCACAGTGCCAACAAGATGCACAGGGCGTTCGATCTGGAGCAAGTGACCTCTTACAAAGGCTGAGCCTCCACACCTTAGAGGTGTCCGTGAGGTTACAGGTGATGCCAGTTACCACACTGCCCCGGTAAGAACATCAGAGACTGCCATGGAGGTTTCCTCGTTGCCATGCATGCAAAATAACACAGCTATGTCAGATTCCACATTGTAGAATTGTGCACCCCTGTTATGCTGCTGCCAGTCCACACGACCCCCTATGTAAAGAACCACACCAAATCAGAATCCACATTTCTCTGGAGTGTTCAGCAGCACTGCAGTCTGAGCATGAATCCTGCCTCAGTTCATTATCATGCCAGAAGCCGCTCTGCCCAGCACGCCGGCACCACCGCCAGGCCAGGTAACACGTTGCTTCAATAGGGAAAGCCCAATTTCAATGGCAGCAGCATTGCTAGAATGCTTATAACCTCAACTTCTACAATATATGTACCTTTGCTCCTTCTCCTCCTGGGGTGGGTATAATGCATGTCCAGTGCCAGGTGCTGCTTAGATTTAGGGGTGCAATGGGGCTGTTTGGGTGGTGAGGATACTAGTGCAGGGCATGGGCTAGATGGGGCCCTTTCAATCCTAGCAGCAACCACCCAGTTTGCAGTCCGTGGTGAGATTGGCCAGTCCAGCCCTGATTGGAAAGGAGGAGTACACGCATGTGCTCCAGGTTAAGAGTAAATATGTGGCTGAGGCATTTTAAAATAGCAAACTAGTGTCTGTGTAATAAGGACAAGACTGTTCACTATATAAATCAAGCAAGCTCGATTAAGGGGGTACACCCTGTCAGACTTCACTCTGAATCAAATGCCTGTGTATGTGTTCACTGTGGGGGATAAAGATGAGTTAGGGATGTTTCCTTGAATGTTTTTCCTCTTGAAATGATGCATGTCTCTCATCATAAGCATTCCTCAAACGCATTTGTGAAGATTGTGTTGGATGCTTTTATTTCTTTTTTATGTGTAGATTGATGGCAACAATTGTTATTGTAATTAATAAATGAAATAACGTGTTAAACTGTACTTATCTTACCTGAAATACACTGCATTAAAATTGGATAGCTATAATGTTGCGGTCTGAGGTTTTGCTCTCCTCCTCTGACTGACTGCCTGCCAAGAGCCATGGTTAGAAAAGCTGGCTTTCAGGGAGATTTAAGAACTGTTGCTCCTTCAGGAGTCCTCCTGGAGCCTCTTGAAAACCCAAGACCTTGAGGCCCACCGACTGCGCTCCTCGCGTAGAAGGTGCTCTGGGGTCCCTTCTTGTTGACCAGTTTAAATGCGCCCTGCCCACGACTTGACAATGGAGAGTTGATTCTTGGTTCCCCTTCTTTTTTAAGTTCAAAATAAAGTTTATTAAAATAAAAGAGGTGTCAATACAAAGTCAAAGTAAAATACAATATCAGTGGCGAGGTCAAATACAGAGAAAAAAAAGAAAATGCATGAAACAATACAATAATGGCGAGAGGAAAAAGATATACAATACATGAGGCTATCTGAAGGAGAGCAAAACAGAAGGCATTTGTGAAAATTAGCGAGCTATAGAAGAAAGAAATGGAACGAAAGGTGAGTCATGGAGGTTTAGAAACCTCTTGCTGAGAGGGAGATAAACGGGTAGAGCGTTTAGCACAGCCATCTAGATAAAGGGTAATGGGAAGCCATAAGGCGTGTCTCTTCGGGGCTAGGGTAAGAGGGTAAACAAATGCAGTGTTTAATCTGTGATTATGGCAAACATTATACCACCAAGCTTTGAAGGTAATATTGTTCGAATTCTTCCAGTTAACAGTTATCTGCTGAAAGGCAACAGCTAGTAATAGATCAATAATTCGTACATTAGAGTCAACATGTGCCCAGGAAGGAGATAGGCTTCCTATTAAAAGTCAACAATAGAGAAGGGAGAGGTAGTATGGAATATGGAATTGATTTGATCCCAGACTTGAGTCCAAAAGGTGTGAGTAGAAGGACAGGAGAAAAGCATGTGGGGGAGTGTGGCATTAGGTGCAGAACAAGACCAACAGGAGTCTGGGGCTGAGGGAAATCTCTTGTGAAGTAGAGATGGAGTGTAAAGAAGTCGGTTGTATATAAAGAAAAGTGTTTGTGTGAGGGAGGCAGCTCTGGAAGATTTGCGAAGTTTAGTCCAGAGTTTGTCCCATAAGGAGGAAGGCCAGGACGTGTTGAAGTCTGTTTCCCAAAGCCGTTCCACCGTTGACTTCGGTCGGGGAGATAAGGGTGTATGAAAAGAGTGATAAATGGAAGAGGCTTTAGGTCCAGTGCTTAGCAAGGCGTGAAGACATGAGGTTGGGTTAGGGGGGTCAGAGAGGGGAGGGGATTGAGGAAGAGAGTTGTAGGCAGACAAGACCGCATCTTTTAACAAAGGGAATTTATGGGCGAAAGAAGAAGGGAGTGAAAAAGTCTGACTTAGGACAGAAAAAGATAAGAAATCCGAACCTTGAAATAGTTGGGAAACCCAGAGTAATCCTCGTTGTCTCCATGTTTTCCAATAAAAAGGTTTTTGCTTAATGAGAATACTATGGTTGTACCAGATGGTGGATTTAAGAAATTCAGCGACAGAGGCAGGGGGATCTGGAGAGGAACAAAGGAGTAACTTAGCGGTGTGTTTGTGAATAGGGGTAGAGAGAAATTGGGGTTTGCGGGAAAAGGAGAGGTATTCAGCGAAAGAAAAAGGAGAAAGGGAAAGACGTTCGATTGTAACCCATAGGGGGGATGGCTCATCGGGATCCTTCAGCCAAAGGGAAGCTTGCCGGAGGAGGAAAGCCTTATGATAGATGGGGAAATTTGGAAAGTTAACCCCACCCTCTAATTTAGGAAGACGAAGTCGGAGCAAGGACATACGCGGTTTCTTATGGGACCATAGAAAGGAGGAAAGAATGGTATTGATTTTCCGAAAGAATTTGGTCGGGATAGAAACAGGGATATTGGAGATGACGTGAAGGACTATTGGGGTCAACATCATCTTAACAGTATCAAGCCGGCCCCACCAGGAGAGGTAAAGGGGATGCCATCTGGAGGTGAGATCGGAAAGTTTCTGGGAGCATTTGTTGAGGCAGAGTGAAACGGTATCTGAGACAGAAGGGGTAATATGCAAGCCAAGATATTTTATGTGAGTAGGACTCCATGTAAAGTTGGATGCGGCAAAATCTGGTTTAAAGGTAAATTTGGTAAGGGGTAGGATCTCGCACTTGTCATTGTTTAATTTATAGCCAGACAATTGAGAGTAGGCCTGAACTTCAGCGAGGAAAGTGGGGATAGAGACAGAAGGGTTGGATATGAAGAGGAGAATGTCGTCAGCGTAGGCAGCTAGTTTGATATGGGAATGAGAAAGTTGAAAGCCATATAAGTGGGGATACTGACGTAACCTGGAGAGAAAGGGTTCGAGGGCTAGATTAAAGAGAAAGGGAGAAAGAGGGCAGCCCTGACGGACTCCTCTACCTAGATTGAAAAAGGATGAGATTAAGCCATTGGCACAGACCGCGGCTCTGGGGTTAGAATAAAGGAAAGAAATGAGGGCGATGAAATTGGGACCAAACCCAAACCACTTTAGCGCAAAGAAAAGGAAAGACCATTCGACTCTGTCGAATGCCTTCTCGGCATCCAAAGCGATTGCAGCCAGGGAATCGTTGAAACGTGAGGATTTGGAAAGGACGTTGAAAAGGAGTCTAGTATTATCTGTGATATAGCGGCCTTTAACGAATCCGGATTGTTCGGGGCCTAGGAGTTCTGGGAGGAAAGGATCTAATCTGATTGCTAAAGACTTGGCATATAATTTATAATCTTTGTTGACAAGTGATATTGGTCTATAATTTTTGCAGTGTTGTGGATCTTTACCCTCCTTGGGTATAATACAGATGTGGGCGTCGGAGAATGTGCCAGAGGAAGCACCGCTAGATACAAAGGAATCAATGAGGGCATGCAATTTTGGTAAAAGTAGGGAGGCAAAATGTAAAAAGAATTCGACCGTGAATCCATCTGGGCCTGGAGCTTTATCTTGTTTGAGAGAGTTGAGGGCAGTATGTAATTCGCGTGTGGTTATGGGTAATTCGAGGGTAGATAAATCGACTGGAAAATTAGAGGGAGTTTGAATGCTAGCAAAAAAGGTATCAAGGGAGTGAGTAGAAGGGTGGGTGTCAGAACAGTAGAGTGTGGAATAAAATCGGGAGAACTCCTCTAAAATATCAGAATCTTTATAACGTAAAACAGAAGTAGTATCAAAAACAGATTCAATGTTCAATTTGTTTTGTTTAACTTTCAAATAATTTGCAAGAATTTTCCCCGCCTTGTTTTTCCCACCATAACATTTTGAGCTAGATTTCAACAGGTATAATGAGGCGTCTTCAGTAGCTTGCTTGTTGTAGTTCATTTTGGCACAAACAAGAGCATTCAAGCTGTCTCGGGAATGGGAGGTATAGAAGGAGTGTTCTAGCTGCTTGATTTGAAGTAGGAGATCACTGGTATGCTTGCGTGCAGCTCTGCGTTTTGTGGCAACGTGTCTGATAATGAAGTCCCTGGCAGCAGCTTTATAGGCATCCCAAATGGTGTGTTTGGGTAGAGAAGGGGTGTCGTTGAGGGTAAAAAATTCAGTGGAGAAGTCCGTGAAGGATTTAGTGAATTTAGGATCAAGGAGAAGGGCATTGTTGAAGCGCCACCTCTTGGGTCCGATAGGTTTGGGGAGGATATCGATATTAATGAGTACTGGGGCATGGTCAGAGAACATTATGGGGCCAATATCAGCTTGAGTGAGGGATTGCGATAAATGATGGGAAAGGAAGATGTAGTCAATACGAGATTGTGAGTGATGTACAGGGGAGTAAAAAGTAAATTCTTCAGAGGTGGGGTTGCAAATTCGCCATGCATCGACAAGTTTGTGTTGAGAGATGGCATGTGTGAAAAGTTTGTGCGATTTATGAGAAACAAAAAATGAGGTGGATTTCCTATCTAAAAAGGGATCAAGGGGCAAGTTACAATCACCAGCTAGAATAGAATTGTCATCTATACATTCAGTAATACGAGTGGTAAAGGAACTCCAAAAGGCGGGATTGCCGCCAGTGGGGGCGTAAACATTAAGCAGGGAGAGAGAGGTGCCCTTCGAGGAGAGCTTAACAAACAACCATCTACCTTCGGGGTCAAATTCAGATGACAGAACTGAATGAGTAAAAGATTTGCGAATTAACAGGGAAACACCATTCCTCTTACCATCACCAGGAGCGGAGAACACAGCCCCCACCCAACCTCTTTTAAGTTTGGCAGCTTCAGTATCAGATAGGTGAGTCTCTTGCAAAAAAGCAAAATCAACATTCAGTTTAGCTAAATGGGAGAGAATTTTTTGCCTCTTAATTGGTGAGTGCAAACCTTTAACATTCCACGATACAATACGTAATGACATTAAGTAATATTAAAAGAGTAAAGCGTGAAAGAAGTAAGAAAACAAGAAGAAGCCTCAAATAAGTGCGTAGTACATATAAATGGAGAGGAAAGACAGAGATAAAAAGGTGAGAGAGTAAGTGGAAAAAAGAAGAATAAAGAACGCGGTAAAAGGATTACAGCAAAAATTAAGGAGTAAAAACAGGAAAGAAACAGCAGAAAAGGGAAAAACGGAGGAGATGAAAAAACAGGAGCAAACCAGAGGGAGATTGAAACGGGGATCAAGGTGAGTCTGAGAGAAAGAAGGAGGAAAGGAAAGGAAAGGGTAAAAAACAAATGATGCAAGCATATGAGAAAAGGGAGAAGACATGAAAAGATGCAAAGTTGTGCGAAAAAGAGTGACACCAAAAGAAATAACAAGGTGAAGTAGGGTACGAGGTCAGGAACAGATACAACAGATGAAAACATTTCAAAAATAGGAAGGAAGGAAGGGTAGGTACTTACAAGGGTGAAGGAATAAGGATACAGAATCTGGAAGGAGGACGAAGGGGATGAAAACGAAGATGAGACGAGGGGGGTAAGGCCAACCAACGGAGGGCAGGAAAACGGGGCAACGAGACGTCCAACCAGGTAGACATGACGGGGCGCTAAATAGGTATCTGCAAAAGAAGGAGAACAGCGTGATTAGGTAGGAAAAGACATCAAAAGTATACCATGGCAATAAAACAGACAGAGAAAAATGCATAAAACAGCAACAGAGGTCGGCTAGTCAAAAAAGACTAGTCAAAAACAGGGACGGGGGTTAACAATCAAAGAGGATAAAGAAACATGAATAAAAGGCTAGCAGGATACTAGGAGAACCAATTACAGCAATGTGAAAAGTCACGGAGGAAATGAAAGATGAAGAACTGGAACTGGAGAACTCCATGTTAGCAGGACCGCAGGAATTAAGGAAACTTCGGAGTCTCATTGGATCTTCATAGGTCGTGGTCTTATTGTTGTGGGTAACTTTGAATAAGCAAGGATGAAAGAGACCATATCTAGCTCCAATAGATCGAAGATCCGCTCTCATGTCAAGGAAGGCTTTGCGTCGATTGGCAGTGGCCTTGGCGTAGTCTTGGGCGAAGAATAGGGTGGAGCCAGACCAAGTTAGGCGTGGAGAAGCTTTAGCAGCCAGGAGAACCTTCAGTAGATCCGTGTATTCAAGAAAATACATTATGACACCCCCGGGCTTTGTAGATGGAGAGGCTGAAGAGGAGAGTCGGCCAAGCCTGTGAGCACGCTGGATATTGAGCGTAGTGTCTTCAGGTAGGTGCAGGAGCTTGGGCAGAAAGGACTTGAAGAAAGTTATAGGATCATTCCCCTCACAACCTTCTTTCAGGCCGTAAAGACGAAGATTATTACGTCTGTTTCTATTTTCGAGGTCCTCCACCTGCTTCTGGAGAGAGGACAACTGCAAAGCCATGTGGGGAATCTTGGTGGCAGATTCCTGAAGAGATGACACAGACTTTTCCCCGGTGGAGACCCTGGCGTCCATTTGAGACCAATTGTCAGTTAGCGTTTGCAGCTTGGCATTAGTCTCCTCCCTGTAGGGGCGCAAGGCCCTAATCTCCTCAAGAAACAATTCCATGGAGATGACTGAGGAGGATTTTGTAGGAGAGGGGGGATCCTTTTTTAACCTCTTTGAGTTGGTTTTAGAAACATTTTGTGAAGGAGTATCCATAGCAGACATCGTGTCACTGGCGATGGAGGGGGCAGAAGCTTCTAAGTGAGCTAGCGCTGTAAAAAGTTTGGAGTTTTTATTATAGTTGCGCTTAGGGGTCCTGCTGGAGCAATTCGCCATCCATGCGTGCGTAAAAAGGATTGTAGAAGACGCACGAGTTAGGGCTGAAGGAATAAAAATAGATAATAGGAACAAACAGCGCCCAAAAATATAGGAAGTCGTAGAAGAAAGCCAAAAAAGAGTCAATGGAGTGATGTGGCAAAAGAAAAATACCAAAGTAGCCAAAGGAGAAAGGTACCTCCTATTTCAAATCGCAAGGAAATTCCGGGCAGAGAAAACAAGAAACAAAATGGCGGCCCGTTCTGAGGGAAGCGAAAAAGACGAAGTAATTGCCATTTGTCATGCCAAAATGCAAAAAGAGTCACCTGTGTAGGTCAGAAGATGTCTTCATGATGGTAGAGTGGGCGAAGACAGAGCAGGAAGCCTCATGGCGCTGGAGTGCAAACGTGAAGAAAGTTCACGTAGGGAATGAGCGCCGCTGCGAAGGACAAAATGGCGGTCGCGGCCGCTGCAGAGCCGCGACCGGAACGAAGACTGGAATTTGCGGGCGTAGAGGCTTCAAACCGCGGCGGAAATCACCGCATGTGAAGCCTGGCGATGTCCGACATCGTGCGCTGCTTCTCCGGTGCAATGTCGGTGGCGCGAACCGCCAGTCAGCTCCGGTACGGACGGAGCTCTACCGCCGCACCTCCATCCGGATCGGGCGCTTAGCCACGCCCCTCCTTGGTTCCCCTTCTGACCAGGATATTGATGTGTTTTTCTTTGGGTTCGCTTGCTAGTCTGATTGGTATGAGTGACTTGGTGTTTAACAGTATGGTGTAGTATGTTGTTGTAGGGGTGTCACTTTGTGGTATTCAATTCACAGATATATAAAACTGTTTATCCAAAATGGAAAATATTGTATAAAAAGGAAAAAAGTCTATGTTAAATCATTTGTCTTTTGAATATGTATGTCTTTTTAAGTAATATTTTCAAAACTTTTGATAAATATCAAGTGACAAAAATGAATAAATACACTTGTTGAATATAAACATGTGATTTTTTTTCAGTATGGACATGTAACCCATTGGGATTGATTTCCAATAGCAAAGAAAAATAGGTCTAGAGAGAGACACATTATCTTTTGTGTGTTTTTGGTCATTTTCCCCCTTTCTCTCCCTGACCTGTAGTGCATTTAGAGGGGGGTCCCTTTCTCAGAAGGTCCCTTCTTGTTGGAGCCTTGGCACCTGCCACTCACTCTCCTTGAGACAGGGCCCAGTTTAGACTGCCTGAGGCTGCAGGCAGAGACAGAAGCCATGGCAAGAGATGGGGATGTATCAGCAGTGAAGCAATTGTGCAGTGCGGCCATCTCCACAGGAGAGAGGTCAGGAGTATGAATAGACTAAGAGACAAGCCAGAGGTGACACCCAGCTCTTGGCGTTCTCTGGGTGCAGGGCAAAGAAAGGGGTGTTATTGGTGTTTGACTCTCCCAGTGTCATAATCTTGTTTTGGAAGTTCTGCTCAACCTTTGAAGGACCAGGGGGGACATTCGTACAGATGTTGAGAAGAAATCATAGAAAAAGAATGTCTAAAACTGCAGTGGGTTACAGCCTTGAACACATGCTATGCGTGGGTATTTTTAAAGCACAATATTGTCTTGGCCTCTTAGTGTTGACATGGATTGACTTCGACCATAATACTGCTGCTGCTGCTACTTACGGTGGAAATAAATAGGTGATATTCAACTATGCTGCCTGTGGACAGCCTGCCTAGATGTTGAAGGGACGTAGAGGCATTAGGGAGTAGGCTACATAGGCGGTGAAACTGATGTTTTTTATAGGCGAGAATCCATACATTGGAGCTCCTACTGGCACCCTGTTGCGGTGATCTAATTTGTCCATAATGAGAGAGAGGTGTGGGCAGACCTTTCTAAAATGTAATAGGCGGCACCTGGCCACCGTGGAAGTGTTGGCCATCTCCCTCTGCTCTAAATGCTCGGTTGCCAATGTTTTGCAGTGTTATATAAAATCACAAGATGATGGTAAGTTAGTCAAACTCAAAGGCTCTTTGTTAGTTGGAGAGGGGCAGAGAGAGTCTAGTGGGGAGATTGAAGAGTTAGTTGGTAGGCAGTGTAAAGCTACCCAGTACTTAATGGATGTTGAGATAGTTTTAGCTACAGCTGACAGTATAAAATGGCTGTAAAGAAAATGAATATCTGGGTATCATCAAAATCCAAGTGTTAGTAAGAGGGTTGTAATAACATCAAGGGATGAGGCGTGCAGTGAGAAAACTAGCAAACCCAGACTGTAATTTAAGGGGCACGCGTTGAAAAGAAGGTAGTTGCATGTTGGACTAAGTATCACAGGATCAATGATGACTGGTAGAATAACTAAGACGTGAGCCATTAATTTTATGCCAGCAACTCTAAGAAAGTTGTATGCAGATAGTACTTACAGCAAGGGATACCTCGTGTTTCCAGTCCTACCTAGCGTCTGATACAGAGGGCTAGAGGCAAGTTTATTTTGCCAGTTCTTATTCAGTAACAGGTGGTTGCGTAGAGCGTTTTTGCAAAGCTTTAAAACGTAGCATCTTCTAATCTCTTTTCCCATTTCAAGATATATGGTGTGGTCTGGGTTGGTGATTGTGAGAATCTCAAAGTCTCATTTCCAGTGCTAATTTTCCTTGCTACGTGAATAGTATCTGGTTCCTTACAACGAGAGCGGGAGTAGTAAACCTTCCTTGGATAACCTGATCAGTCTCTCGGTTCCATTTGGGTTCAACTTATTTTACTCCAGCTTGTCTTTTTCTCCTCGTGTGTGTTGATCTCTTGTTCATTGTTGGCTTGCATTGTAAATCGCTTGAAGGCAAATGTAATATCAAAATAAAAAATCAATCCCTCTAAACATACATTTTTGGTGAGTACAACAAGAACTTTTATCACCTCAGAAGTAGATTTTGATTCGAGGAGATGGAGCTTGGTTAGGTAGATTGGGTAGATCAAATGTTATTTTTAAAACATTTCATGAAATTCTCTGTCATTTCCAATGCATACACAGACTATGCTTGTGGAGAAACTCATGGGCACATGTTGATAGCTCTGGAACGACTTTCGGAATGACTAATTCCCAAATGAGAAATAATGAATGGTATAGCTGTAATTAAAAGATGTTAGAATAGAACAAACATTTTCTAACTTCCTTGAATGAGGGCCCCCGTGGGCAGAGGTGGGCGATCGTCTTACGTCTCGAAGCAGAGGCCTGACTCTGGCTCAGCTCAGAGTCCTCTTGGATCCTCGAGCCCAAAATGAGCTGAGCTTTAATGTGGCTTCTGGCTGCCACCCACGCTCTACCATCGTGTGGACAGAATTAAAAACAAAGCATACGCCACTGGTGTTAAAAAGGAGGGAAAGAGGTAGTCATTGAACGAGTGAATTGCATAATTTGAAACCTGAATAACTGGAACTAACCCTGTCTTCCTTGCTTGACCAAATTGTGTGATCCTAGGCAAACATTTAAATTTACAACGCCTCCTTTTTCTTCATTATTACATATGAGAACACCTTCCAATGCGTGAGTTCATGGGGTGCACTGTACAAAATAATATGTTGTATTAAGGTGAAAACGTTCTGTATGTTAAAGAAGAGACTTGTTTTCAAATTTTAAAGCGGCTCCCATAATTTCACGTGATCTTTGTTGGATGATTTCGATCCCTCGAGTGATGTGTGGGCTCTTAGAGCCCAGCCAAACCCTTGACTCTGCTCTTAGAGCCCAGCCAAACCCTTGACTCTGCTCTTATAGCCCAACCAGACCCTTGACTCGGCTCTAGCTGAGCTCTCATTGTTCATTTATTGGCTCGTAAAACATCTTCTAATGTCCTCTCCTCTCTCCGCCTCTCTTTTTCTTTGACTGGCAATGGCTCTTTTTGTGTCGCTGGTCACCAGTTCGTGCTCAACCCACGGCTGCTTGAACTTTAGCTTGCACATCTCCTTTCTATTCACATTTCTCAAAATACGGAGGAGACTTGAGGGTCGTTGCCCAGCCCTCTCAGGCTCAGGAGAGCAGCTCCTGGGGCACGGAAGTACTGTCGTTGGCTGATGATAAATGGAGGGTCAGGTGCTTGGTCTCACGTGACTCTCCTGGCTTAACCCCATTGCAGTTTTCAATGGTGCTCACAAACCACATTTTCCATGAATAAACTTATTTTGTTTCTTTTTTACCATTTTGCATTTATCATATTTATTTCTTTTAATACACACATTGTCATGCGTTGACCGTTTTATATGAAAGGACTATCATTCAGGAGTAGAAAAAACATGAATATTCAATTTAATCTAAAATGAAAAGCAATAAATGAACGTATTCTAACACTAAAAGGAACATAACCCTCATATGTTGAATGAAGGAGGGTGCTGTGCACTTTTGAATTTCCATTAGTTACCTCAAGACATTCACCTGAGCTGCTCTCTGTGTAGAAAATTGATGGAAATGTTGATGTCAGCCAGTGTGACTTGGGTGTATTTAAATTCACCCTTTAAAGTGTGATAGACGCTGGTGTACATCGCACACCAAGTCTTTGCGTCAAGTCCAAAACTGACTGGACACATCTGACGCGAGATGATACGATACGAGGACTGCTACAGTCACCAAGATCACCATGAAAGGGTGACGAGGAAAGGCACACAGTTGTGCTCAGGTTTATCCTATTCCTTTCTACTCGTGACAAATGCTGGGCATTTTGGTCATGACAGGACCATAATAGTATTTAGGATCAGGCCAACATATTTCTCGTCCTTCAGCCTTTATCTGTACATTTTTACAAGCATACTGCAGATACTTGGCGCCAACATTCTGTCTTCATTTTGCCTCTTTGACACAGTGAGGAAAATAAAAGGGCTTCATTTCTCCCCAGTGAGAGAGCGCAAACTGATTTAAATATATGAGTACATCACACTTACCTATAGTAAGCACAAGTCATGATGAGAAATGCCATGAGTGCTAATAGTATCTGAAATTATATTCTAAATGTATAGCTAATATAGAGATTTAAGTAGAAGTGGAACTAATACAGAAATGTGTGACATTATATGATTTTATTAGATGTGATTATTTTTGAATCCATGTCGTGAAGCTGCTAAAACATAAGGTGGTATGTGGTTAAGAGCAGAACGTGGTAGGCCTCAGGGCCAGAGCTGGAGGGAAAGGGAAGGTGGTTCTTTTCACGACACAGATTGTTTAACGTTTTTGGTCATTGCATTAATGGGCCATGATTTATAGTAATGTTTTCTAAATAATAGAATAAGAGTTTTAACATGCTTTAATTAAATGAAGAAGTTGAATGCTATAATCATAATGAGAAATATTGTAGGCCTGAAATGTTTTAGCATTGATTTACACGTACATGTCTGGGCTGAGAAATGTTGCAAGCCTTTTTAGAAGTCTATGAGAGTTGGGTTCTTGGCGGCAGATATCTGTCTGCAACAGGAAAGGGGGGATCCAATTATAAATGAATGAATAGAGGTCTGTTCAGTAGACGGCCCAGACATGGAGGAGGGTTTTGGAATGTTTAAGGGGTATCAGCGGGCCGGAGAAGAATCTGAGAAGCAAGGTCAACTCTAACGCATGAGGCCCAAGACAAAGCATCATGGAAAAAGCCTGAAGTTGCACCACGTGAGAGGCGTTTCGCAAGGGGCGTCTCAAATGTTGTTGACTGTTTTGTATTAGGGACAGCACCCCTGGGTGGAGTTAGAGCAGAGACCTGAGGACCCTTTAGAGAGCGGATGGGTAGGCAGTGAGGGGTCATGACTGGAGAACTATAGGTTTTCACCAAGAGACTTAGAGTGGGTGACTTCCCTTGGGGGTCATTCATTGCTGACACCTTTGTTAGGTTGGGATTTGGTTAAGTAGGGATACCATCTAGAACAGGGTAGGGACGCCTAACCTGTGTTTGTTTTCCTCCAACCTAAATGAAGGAGAGATATGCGTCTATGCTGATAGCTTTGCTATTTTTAGAACTTGTGTTAGTGATTTCTGTTGCTCGTTTGAGGGCTTTTCGAGAGCACATGTATGTAATTGGACCTGTGTATCTCGTGAATCTCATTCTGAGATGCTTGTATTTGCAGCTCATTATATCTTTACAATAAACTTTTGAAACCTAGAAGTTGTCCGTGATCTTTAAGAGTAGAGTCCTTTATTGGGTGAACTAACTTGCAGATAGGTGTACTGTTTTCTTCCAAGACAGGCAACAAAGGTTCAGTCGACCAGATCGAGGTTTGGATCAATAGATATAAGGTATCGATCAAAATCTCGCCCTTTCAGTTGGTAGCTATAGAGGATGGTTGCCTTCTTGAGGACGGTGACCTAGGCCAGGTTAGCTTACCCCAAGGCCCCTAGAAATCGATGATCGGAAGAACAGCCCGCAGATGAAGATCCGGATGACGTGAGACAGAAAAAGCAGCAGTATCGGTCGAGAGTGAGTATAAAGGGTTATGCGTGTTAGATTGCGGTGTTTTGTATTGTATCTATGTTGTAATGTCTGGCGGAGTTGAATGTCTGTAGAGTGACTGTGGAACAGGTTGTGAGCGCGCGCAACCGGTGGAAATCTTAAGTTCAAGGAGAGCTTAAGTGGTTCGGGTGTATCGGACACCCAGAGTAATTGTCAACTAGTGTGAAGGGGGTCATGAGGTACCATTGATCACCCGAGAGACCGAGATAGGGGGAACGTAAGAGTGAGTGCGTGAGTAACGGACGCTGGTCGGAAGTTACTGTGTGTGTAAGCAACCTATCAGAGAGACGATAGACATCTCGTCAGTTGTGTTGACAATTACAGATAGACTGTGGACGTACAGTCGAGAGAAGTGACCGCTTGGTCGGAAGTAGTCATTTTTCAGTGTATGAATGGGACGCATGCATAACCGGGAGACGAGTTGAGAAAGGAGGGGTGCTGCTGCGAAGCGGAGAAAAGAGACGTCAGGTGGTGTCGCGCAGTGATTGGCTGACCGGAGAAAGACCGCGCTGTGATAGGCCAGCTAGCGAACACGTCACACAGGGTCGCGACGTGATTGGCCGACAGGAGAAAAACCGCGCTGTGATAGGCCAAGCTAGCAAAGCCGCGACAGGATTGGTGGAGTGTCATCAGGAAGTAAACAGAGTAGCGAGGCTGGATTTTGTGCGCATAATTATGAAGTGTTTTAAATGGTTGAAAGCGCTGTTTAAGAAAGAGAAGCGGGGATCGTATGAAGGGGAAGAAGCCCCGCCGGAGGGTACGCCAGCTCGTTACATGGCAGTAAACGTTGGGTTGCATACGATCCTTTGGATATCAGAGTGGAGTAAGATTACTGAAGGAAATGAGGAACTGACGTTCCCGAAGTACGGGACGTTCAGATTAGAGGTGTTACATCGATTGAAATCAGTCATGACCTCAAAGAGACCCTTGCCTAGACCAACCCAGTTTGAAGCCCTTGATGCATGGCTTAGGGCAGCGCATGAAAGGAATATGAACAGACGACAAGAAAGGGTGAAACGCTCGGTAAGGGCAGTACAGGATGCCAGGTGGGATGCGGATGCTAAAAGATGGAGAGTGCATAATTTGGAAATAAATAAACTGTACCCAGTATTAGAGGCGCCAGTAAATAAAAGTCCCCTAGAAGAAGATGATGAGAGCGAAACAGAGGACAGCCTGATAAACAGATTACTGACAGACAGGCCACCCCCGTATAATAGAGCAGGGGGAGAGGTCGAGAATACTGAAGGAGCAAAGGGGGGCAATGCAGGAGAGCATAGACCGCTTCCCAGTTCAGAGTGGGATCCTGAGCCAAAGAAAGAGTTGCTCCAGCCTAGTCAGGTGCAGCAGGTGGTCGGTAGGTTTGTGGTACAAAGAGCGCCGGAAACGGAAAGTGCCACATCCTACCCATTACCAGATGCACTACAAGTACCTGTTACCATAGGTCCTATAATATCGATATATGACCAAGAGAGAGCAAGAGGGGAAGAACGGGTACGGAAAGACAGAGAAAGAGCAGAGAAGGCTAGGAGGAACGATACCACTAATTCCCCAAGTCAGATGCCGATACCCAGAGAGTGGAGTACACCGATGCACACAGCAGGGGACCCGGGAGGAGATCCTGGGGGCCCTAGATGGCCAATGGATCTGAGGGGATCTGGACGAAAATCCTTCCAAGAGCTAAATGAGTACATGAAGCAGTGGGACGAGGCAGTGAAGGCTCAAAAGTGCATCAATGCTGCAGAAGCAGAAAGGGAAAGTCAGGACAGCCGAGCACGGACTCACTGCGGGGCTGGGGAGAGTAGCCCGGAGTGGGACTGTAGAGGGAGTAGGGGAGTCACCCATTGGGCCCGGAATGGAGGTAGAACAGACCTGGAAAACGGGGGCCCCGGGAGTGGAGGGGTGGCGTGCCCAATACTCAGTGAAGGGGAGAGGAGGGCGCAAGAGTACAGGAATAGCTTTAAGTGTCCACACTGTGTGCCTGGCACCAGAGAACAGAATGGGAGTTGTGAGAGGTCGCACCATAGTCCCTGTGATGACAGAAATGAGCGCAGCCCAGGGAATATGGGGAACCAGGAAGGATCGTATCGGATACTGAGCGATACGAGGCAAAGGGAGTGTAGCGACCAGAGGGAAAATAACAGAGAGATGTGCGGTGAGAGGAGAGAAGAAGATGAGAGTGGGCAGAGAGAGAGTAGGGATAACAGGCCCGTGTTCCATCACCTTCCAAGATCGGATGGCCGAGCATGGGACCTGGAGAGATGGGAGCAAGGGAGGCCACCCATTAATTCTCCTGAGCCCAAACGCAGAGCTCGAAGTTGGGATGGTAGGGAGACCAGTGAGCCCCCTTCAAAAGACATATTGCGAGCTGAGATAAAAGCCAAGAGACTTGATGTCTCCAGCTTAAGGTCAGATCTGGATGACATGGTAGATGGTACCCTGCCTTTAGAAAGAATGGAAATGTACGAACAGGATGAAATACTGTATATGGCAAAGGACATCACACGAAAGGCGAGAGCAGTCCATGAGAAGTTAGTCGAACTAGCAGGCAAATATATGGTGGACTTGTCAAGAACCAAAGCATTACAGGGTAACCACAGGCTACATTACTCAGATCGGGACCTAGATGAGAGGAGAACGATTGGGCTGAAAACACACATAAGGGAACTGATTATTGGAATAAGGACATGGAGGGCACTAGATAAATGGGAAGAGAGGTGGTCCAAGAAAGGGACCGGCAGAAGAAGCATGATTGGTATAACACCAGGACAGCAGGGAATAGAAGCTTACCCTTTGCGTGAAGTTGCCAATGGGAGCTATGTACATGTCCCTTGGAGTAGGGGAGATTTAGCTGCTTTTACCACATCTTTCCCCAAGTTACGAGAGAGCCCCGTGGAGTGGTACAAGCAAGTCGAGAGGTTTGTAAAGATCTCAAAAGTCCTATGGATAGATCTGAACACGCTGTTTGACATTGTAGTACCAGGAGATCTGTGGACAGCATGCAAGGTTAGCGCTGAGTGGCCCACAACGGAGCCAGAGAGAGATGCTAGGACTAATGGGCCGTCCGAGATCGTGATGGCAAAATTCGAGAGAGTGATGACTTGGCTGAAAGAAAAAGTGCCAATGCAAGACATAGATTGGGTCAGAATAGACAGAACGAGACAGGAACCCAAAGAGACAGTTCACGAATATTACGAGAGATTGCTGAAAGCGTTTAAACAGTATAGCGGCTTGGATGTAATGGATCCAAAAGATATAGGGCAATTTGTGTCCAAGTTCGTCCTGGGACTGAGACCGGATATTAGTTTAATGATTCAGCAACACTCGATTTGTTGGCAAAGTAAACCCCTAGATGAAATACTGAGATATGCCAGGTACTGCTGTGATGAGGTAGACTCCAAGGCTAAGAAACTAAAAGAAAAGCTGATGGTGGTACAATTGCAGACGGCAGGAAAGGGGGGACCGCAACAACAGCAGCAAGGGACAGGTACAGGAGGTAAGAAGCAGTACAGTCAGAACAAGGGTAATGAGGAGAGTACTACCTTTAGACCCAGAGTAGACATAGCTACCTTGAAGAAAACGACTAGGTGCCACCAGTGCAACGAGTTGGGGCATTGGAAACGCGAGTGCCCTTACAATGTAGAGATAGGAGAGCAAGAGATAGAGGAGGAAGAGGTCCAGAGCGCACCTATGAGAGGGGCGACGCAATACCAAGGAAAGGTGCTCAAAGGGGGGGCTCCTCCCCGAGCCCAGTTCCCGCAACCTCCTCGAGTAGGGAGTATGGGTAAGACCTATAGACAAATGCCCCTGTTTATGGAAGGGGAAGAATGCTATTATGTGGACCCATTGACCGGACAGAGAGTGGAAAGAGAAGACTGCACCCTCGGGGCAGCCTTAGAGGTAGATCAGAGGGGACCCTATGTGGAAGCAGAAGTAGCAGGGTGCCCTACGACATTTCTGGTGGACACAGGAGCCACTAGATCCACGATCAGATCAGCTGCAGTTCCAGACCTGCCCATGTCTGGAGAGACCATACAGGTGGTAGGGGTCGCAAACAGGAGAATAACCAGCCAATTGACAGAACCGGTACAGGTGAAAATAGGGAAGTACAGCGATGAGCACCAATTTGTGGTTTGCGATTCAAGCCCTGTGTGTCTGCTAGGAAGAGACCTGTTGTGCAAATTGAATTGTACTATATACTGTACACCCCAGGGAGTGGAGGTATTGACTAATGATGATGATGCAGATTTCAAAGTTGCAAACTCAAGAATATGTGTGGAGCTGTACCCTACTTTGACAGTGGATGAGCTTCCCTGGGACTTGAGAGAGACAGTGGCATCAGAAGTATGGGATTTCACTGGGGAAGAAATTGGATTGGTCAAAGGGGTGGACCCAGTGAAAATAGTAGTGAAACCACATGCTGAATTCCCAAGAACACCCCAGTATAAATTGACTCCAGAAACGATTGCAGGCATAAAACCCGTGATTGAGTCCATGATTAAACAGGGAATACTGAAAGAAATCGTGGGTAGTCCATGCAACTCCCCGATTATGGGTCTACAGAAACCAAATGGGAAATTTCGGATAGTGCAGGACCTTCGAAAGATTAATAACATAGTCGTTTCATGTTGTCCAGTGGTACCGAATCCATCAGTGATACTGTTTCAGATTCCATTCCAAGCAGAGTGGTTCACTGTGATCGATCTTTGCCAGGCTTTCTTTTCGATCCCTTTGGACGAAGATAGCCATTTTCTTTTCGCATTTAAGCTGGAAAATCGCGTCCTAACATGGTGTCGTATCCCTCAGGGGTATACAGAGAGCCCATCGATCTTTAACCAGCTTTTGAAGAAAAATCTTGAAAGTCTAGTGCTGCCCCAGAAGTCGGTTCTGGTCCAGTACATAGACGACCTCCTTGTGGCGTCAGAAACAGAAGAAGCTTGCAGGGAAGATTCCATTGCTTTGTTAAATCACCTAGCTGCCAATGGGCATAAGGTATCCCCGGGAAAATTGCAGTACTGCCTGACAGAAGTGCAGTACTTGGGACACAGAATTGAGAAAGGCAAACGAAAAGTGTCACCAGACAGGATAGAGGCGATCATGAAAATGAATGCGCCTCAGACCCAGAGAGAGGTCAGGATGTTCCTAGGGATGGTGGGTTATTGCCGACAGTGGATCGTGAACTTTTCACTGAAAGCAAAACCTTTGCAAAAACTGACGCACAAAGAGGTGAGTGATCCGGTACCATGGGACAAAGACTGTTTGATGGCGTTCCTACAGTTGCGAGAGGACCTGTGTCGTGCTCCGGCATTGGGAATGCCTGATTACAATAAACAATTCTTTCTTTACTGTTGTGAGAGAGAAGGTTGTGCGTTGTCTGTGTTGGTCCAAATCCATGGGAATGCCCGTAGACCAGTTGCTTATTTCTCGGCTACTTTAGACCCAGTAGCCGCAGCGTTGCCCGGATGTCTCAAATCCGTTGCTGCAACGGGTGTCAGCATTGAGAGATGTGAAAATATCGTCATGGGGCACCCGTTAGAGGTGTGCGTGCCACATTCTGTTGAACTGTTGATGACCAGGACCAAAACACAGCATCTGACCAACAGCAGGCTCACGCGCTATGAGCAAGTTATTCTTGCTGCAGAGAACGTGACCCTCAAGAGATGCTCTGTTTTGAACCCTGCTACCTTAATGCCACTTCCAAATGATATTGATGATGATGATGAATATACAGACCATGACTGTCTCGATGTGACTGAACTATGCACCAAACCCAGACCCGACATCGTAGATGAGCCACTGACGGACCCAGACGAAGTTTTCTTTGTCGATGGCTCATGTGTAAGAGACGAAGTTGGGCAATTGAGAGCAGCGTATGCTGTTTGTACAATTGAAGGAGTTGTGGAAGCGGGGTGCCTGGAAGGAGTAAACTCCGCTCAGGTAGCCGAGATTATTGCCCTGACACGTGCTTGCTTAGCAGGCAATCAAATTCGAGTCACCATCTACACCGACAGCCAATACGGGTTTGGGGTAGTTCATGATTACGGGCAGTTATGGTCTCAAAGAGGGTTCATGACTTCTTCAGGCTCTCCCATTCGCAATGGAGAGTTTGTGCGCCTGTTGTTAGAAGCATTGCAATGTCCAGCAAGTATCGCAGTTGTAAAGTGCATCGCACATACCAAAAATGAGGACTTTGTTTCGAAAGGCAATAGATATGCTGATGAAGTTGCGCGGTATTGCGCAGAACAAGGTTACTCTTTCACAGAGGTGGATGTGGGTGGAATAAATGTAAGAACCGAATTAGCCATGATACTGGAAACTGTTGACACTTGGGATGAATTGTCAACCATGCAAGAAAATGCTCCTGATTCAGAAAAGGAAACATGGGAAAGGGCAGGATGTGTAATGGGTGAGACTCATTTTTGGGTCTCAGCAGACGGCAGAGCAGTGTTGCCCAATGAGATGGTGAGTCCAATGGCTAGACTCATACATGGTCCCGTACACTTAGGGAGAGATGCTATGCTGAGAGTGTTTAGACAGACTTGGTACAATCCTAAGTTTAGAATAGCAGCAGAAGCAGTGTGCCAGCGTTGTGTGACCTGCCAGCAGCTGAACGTAGGAAAAAGAACACCAGTTGCACTAAGTCACATAGGAAGGTCTGGAGGTCCATTCAACAGAATGCAGATAGATTTCATTGAAATGCCAAGATGCAACCGCCTCCGCTATGTCCTGGTGGTTGTTTGTGTGTTCTCCAGATGGGTTGAGGCATACCCTACACGTAGGTGCGACACCCTCACAGTGGCTAAGTTACTGCTTAGAGAACTTATCCCTCGTTTCGGGGTGCCGGCCTTTTTGGAATCAGATAGGGGAACACATTTTAACAGTGAGCTTGTGAAGATGATTTGTGTTGCACTGAATATAGATCAAAAGCTCCATTGCAGTTACCGACCAGAAGCCTCAGGAATTGTGGAACAAATTAATGGCACGATCAAGTCCAGAATAGCGAAAGTTTGCTCCTCAACGACCCTGAGTTGGCCTGATGCCCTGCCATTAGTCCTCATGAGCCTTCGTAGTACCCCAGACAGAAGAACAGGGTTGTCACCACATGAGGTGTTAATGGGGAGAGCAATGAGGCTGCCATCTATTCCAGCTACTGCACTGTTAAATATCACAGATGATATGATCTTGGACTATTGTAAGGGGCTGTCTGACGCCATGCGTTCTGTGTCCCTTCAGGTGCAGGCTGCAGAGGTTCCAGCGTGCCAGGGCCCTTGCCATGACCTGTATCCTGGGGACTGGGTCCTGGTGAAGAAACATGTGAGAAGAAACTGTTTGGATATTCGTTGGCGTGGGCCCTACCAGGTCATCCTGATCACAAGTACAGCTGTAAAGGTGGGAGGCCTGCCCAATTGGATACACGCGTCACATACGAAAAGGGTTCCAGCACCTCTGGAAACAGCTCCTCTCTCGGATGGACGTCCAGCTGAAGACCAAGAAGCTATAGAGGGGGCTAGCCAAGCTGTAGAGGTGCCAGTGGAAGCAGGGAACGAATCTGACCAAGCTGAGGACGGTCAGTACAACAGCGAAACAGAAGACGCTACAGAAGGAGAAGACAGCTGGGAGTACGAGTCTGACCCTGACAGGTCTGAAAGAGAGCGAGAACAGACCAGAAGGAGAAGGAGTAGAAGGGCACGTGGAGAAGCAATTTGGCCGCAAAGAAGAAGTTCTAGCCTGAGGTCAACTCCAGAAGCAACCCTTCCTCCGATATCAGAAGACTCAGACCCAGAAGAAGGTGCTCAGGGCGCTGAAGCACCAGACCGAAGGAGGTCAAGAAGAGTGCGTGTGCCTAACAGAAGATACTCCACACCTGAGTGGACATATCTGGCGACAAATGTCTGTGAAACCGGAGACAGGGAGGATCCGAGCGGTGGTGGTGTCCAGTTCTGAGCCCATTATCACCGTGGAAATACAACTGTTGGTACCCGGTGTCGAACAAGAAGGGTCACTAACATTCGTGCTCCCCAGACCTCCCCGCCTCAGCAAGTTAAAGCACATGTTTCTTACAGAATTGCAATTCCCCGACTTTGGTACAAAGATAACAGCACATGAAGAGCATACTCTTCGCATGGAAATATTGAACTATGCTATTGAAGCTGCAACCACAAATCTGATAGTTGACTGTTAAAGGACTTTGTAAATAAAGCAAGCAGAAAAAGAAGATTACCTAGCGCCCAGGAAGCAGAGAATTTTAGGGAACCCCTTGAGTGGATGGAGAAGGGCTAGGGTTGTCTTTTTGAACTGTGAAAGGACTTTTTGCGAAAAAGGCTGTCAGCCTCCAGCTGTGTGGATTCTAAAGACAAAAAAGGATTGAAAGAGACTGTAAAGGAACGAGAGGAAAAGAACTTTTTTTGCAAAGAGAAAGGGAAAAGCTAGATTGTCTGACGAAATGGAGGCCGGCACCCCGAACCGCAGAGCTAAATGTATAATAGGTACACTAATAGTAGGAGTGATAATATTAATAGCTTTAGTGGTAACAATTTCTTATGTAAAGGGACATGAGGAAGAGGTAAAGGTAACTGATGCGAATTCTGTAGTAACACTTACACCCACTGTTGCTGGTGAGAAAAGGGAAAACACTCAAGAGAAAGCGTTATTGGCTGCAGAAGCCCGCAGGTTACATGTGGACGAGTCCCAAGGAGACTTTAGGTCGAATGCTTATGCTAAACTTTTGTATGAATACGTGGATGCCATGGAGGTTAAGGATTGCTACGTCTGCATGCAGTTGCCTGCGTCTGTAGATGAAGGAATTCGATATCATCACCTCCCTCTGACATATGGCATTACATGTAGCTTATTGCTTAGTATATTTTATGAGAGAGATAGTTTTGAATACTATTTCTCTAATTATGATTCAGTGTTGCCAGAAGTCCCAAATTATAAGCAGATGAATAAATGGGATTACTGGAAGAGTGAAGACAGATTGGCCAAGTTCTTCATTCCTTGGATTACCTTAGATACTTCACATGCCCGTAGAAATAATCTGACATGCAAGGTGTCCGAAGTCGAGAAAAAGTTCATAGGGCAGGTGGATGATCGTTACAGGAGACAAAAGATTTTGAAAAAATCAGGACAAGGGAAATTAGATTGGACCGAGGAAGAGAAGTCACATAAGAGAAAGGGTAGTAGTGGTCCAATAGCTTTAGATAAAACGCAGAGAGGAAAGTTATGTCTTCACCGAGCCAAAACGTATTATGAAAATGTATACGTGGGTGAAGTTGACTGTGAACATGCTTTTAATTTAGAGTACTACACTAAGGATTTCCTGAAGGGAATGCAAGTGATTCCAAATGTGTATTTTGTATGTGGAAGAAATGCTTACGTGAGACTACCTGACAACTGGTATGGATCATGTTACTTGGCAATTGTCTTCCCCAAAATATATCATGCACAAGACTTATTGATCATTGAGGGCCAGACATCATCGAGGGGAAGGAGAGATTTGGGCGATGCAGAAATGGTTGGAGATGTCTTTGGAGCTATGTTCCCTCTTTTGGGAATAATCCTTAATGATGTTAAAATTAGACGACTGGCAACAGTTGTCGACAGGTTGTCTGCCAGCACTGCACAGTCCTTAATGCTGGTAGAAGGAGAGATGCAATCGATAAGGGCTATGGTTCTTCAAAATCGGCTTGCATTAGATGTCTTATTAGCAAAAGAGGGCGGAGTCTGTAAGGCTTTGAAGGTCCAGGAATGTTGCACTTACATTCCAGACCTTTCAAAACCCCTTGAGAAGGTTATTAAGAACATAACTAATATACACAAAGAGATCGAAGACTTGAGTAGAGAAAATGTCTGGGAAAAGGTGGGCCACGGAATGAGTACAGTTGGAGGGTGGTTTTCCACCTTAGGAAAAAGCTTTATATGGTATATCCTAAAGCCTATCATCATAATATTGATCTGTGGGATAATATTGTGGGGATTGGTGAGGGTATTCAAATGGTACAGAGCAAGAAGGTCAGAAAGGGCCCAAAGAGAACAGTTGCAGAGATTGGCTGCCATACAAGATAATCAGTACAGGAGTCTGAGAGCTCTGGAAGCGCAGAGAATGCCAGCAATAACTGCAGTTTAAATGTTAGTGATGACCCCGAGAGGTCATCAAAGGGGGGAACTGAGAGAGCGCAAACTGATTTAAATATATGAGTACATCACACTTACCTATAGTAAGCACAAGTCATGATGAGAAATGCCATGAGTGCTAATAGTATCTGAAATTATATTCTAAATGTATAGCTAATATAGAGATTTAAGTAGAAGTGGAACTAATACAGAAATGTGTGACATTATATGATTTTATTAGATGTGATTATTTTTGAATCCATGTCGTGAAGCTGCTAAAACATAAGGTGGTATGTGGTTAAGAGCAGAACGTGGTAGGCCTCAGGGCCAGAGCTGGAGGGAAAGGGAAGGTGGTTCTTTTCACGACACAGATTGTTTAACGTTTTTGGTCATTGCATTAATGGGCCATGATTTATAGTAATGTTTTCTAAATAATAGAATAAGAGTTTTAACATGCTTTAATTAAATGAAGAAGTTGAATGCTATAATCATAATGAGAAATATTGTAGGCCTGAAATGTTTTAGCATTGATTTACACGTACATGTCTGGGCTGAGAAATGTTGCAAGCCTTTTTAGAAGTCTATGAGAGTTGGGTTCTTGGCGGCAGATATCTGTCTGCAACAGGAAAGGGGGGATCCAATTATAAATGAATGAATAGAGGTCTGTTCAGTAGACGGCCCAGACATGGAGGAGGGTTTTGGAATGTTTAAGGGGTATCAGCGGGCCGGAGAAGAATCTGAGAAGCAAGGTCAACTCTAACGCATGAGGCCCAAGACAAAGCATCATGGAAAAAGCCTGAAGTTGCACCACGTGAGAGGCGTTTCGCAAGGGGCGTCTCAAATGTTGTTGACTGTTTTGTATTAGGGACAGCACCCCTGGGTGGAGTTAGAGCAGAGACCTGAGGACCCTTTAGAGAGCGGATGGGTAGGCAGTGAGGGGTCATGACTGGAGAACTATAGGTTTTCACCAAGAGACTTAGAGTGGGTGACTTCCCTTGGGGGTCATTCATTGCTGACACCTTTGTTAGGTTGGGATTTGGTTAAGTAGGGATACCATCTAGAACAGGGTAGGGACGCCTAACCTGTGTTTGTTTTCCTCCAACCTAAATGAAGGAGAGATATGCGTCTATGCTGATAGCTTTGCTATTTTTAGAACTTGTGTTAGTGATTTCTGTTGCTCGTTTGAGGGCTTTTCGAGAGCACATGTATGTAATTGGACCTGTGTATCTCGTGAATCTCATTCTGAGATGCTTGTATTTGCAGCTCATTATATCTTTACAATAAACTTTTGAAACCTAGAAGTTGTCCGTGATCTTTAAGAGTAGAGTCCTTTATTGGGTGAACTAACTTGCAGATAGGTGTACTGTTTTCTTCCAAGACAGGCAACAAAGGTTCAGTCGACCAGATCGAGGTTTGGATCAATAGATATAAGGTATCGATCAAAATCTCGCCCTTTCACCAGTGTCCATTTCTAACATGAAGTTGCAGCTTAATATCAACTACACGTTAAAGGATATCACATAGCAGAAAAGAGGCAATTTTAAGTAATTCTGAGGTCGGGCTCACGGGTGATGAGTTTTGATCTTAACTATTCTGGCCCGGAACTATAACACATCGCTCTTCTCCATCCAGTCACACCTGCTGTGGGACAAGGTGGCAAATTTAGTCTTCCCAAGTCTAGCCGTATGGTAGCGGGTTGTCTTCCCAGACGTGGAAAACATAGGTATTACTTCTGGCAACTAGTCCAAAGATGCAGGAGTTGTCCATTGTTAATGGAATACAACAAAAAAGCTCAAAGGGCCCTTTCTGCAGGTTAACGCTTGTGCAGCAAACTTCAAGGGAGAGTGGATAGACTGTGGTGGCAAGCTGAGAGAAGACATCCCCCAACTTGCGGGTAATAGCATAGCTGCCTCAAAATAATCTGTAATCCACGGCAGTTGTGGTCAGCCTTTATTTACACAGGGATAAATCATGCAGATGGAATCCTTTTTGGTGGATTCCATTTGTTCTCCCTTAGGCCGCCATCTGGAGAGGGAAAGTAGGAATGGAGAAAGGTGCAATTCCTAATCCTCTCAAGGCGTCGGCCAGGAGCTAACCTTTCTTTTTAGTTAGAGAACTGGACAGATGTATAGGAAGGAAAATTCTGAGGAGGGTCCGCTTGGAGTAATCCCACTTCAAGCATCCTGAATGGACAGTGAAACCCAGGCAAAGGGAAGGGGGAAGGAGATATTGTGAATACAGTGGGGTGTTGGGGCACACTGAAGTCCAATCCCATTAGGTTTACCATGATGGTAATGGCTATCATCACCAAGTAAGTCAGCGGGACCGCTAGTCGAAATATAATGGTCCCTCGAGGGCCCTTACAATTATTCTAGAGCGGACTCCAGTCCGGATGGAAGAATAAAGGCTCAGCTTCTGCTCTCCTGAATCTTGAGCCCTCATTGCTGTATGAGAGCCTTTTTTGGTGGCGTAGAGAATATGTCTTATGGTCCATAAGGAAGGAGGCTCAGCCAGCACAAACAGCGAAAGATGAAGAAGGAAGGCATAACAAAGGCGAAAACTCTTTTCAGGTGATTGCTCATTATTAAGCCAACAACTGAAGACATTTCAACAGTGGGGAAAACTGTGCAGCACAATGAGGCAGGTTAAGACGACCTATGATGTGAAGGGAAGGCTACAACAGCTGCAGACACGCTTTTGGCTTTACAAATTACATTTTCTCATTTTTCTGCCTAATTAGAGTGAGCAAGTGCTTGGTTAATGGAATTATAAAAATGTTGTAGTAGTGGCAATAACAAATCTGTTTTTACAGAGGAGGTGGAAAAAGTGAAGTCTTAGAACTATCTGCGAAAAACCCCAAACCTTATCAAAATTGTTGGTTTGTCCTCCCTTTAAGACCCTGGAAATTTGGAGACTTTGTTGCATGCTGCACAGCAAGACATAAACCCATGGTAGAGAAAGAGGAGACTTTTTTCTATCTAAGTAATGGAACTAGTGAAGCGAGCTAGGGAACCAAGACTTGTTCTTGGGAAACAGCTGTGTTAAAATTATGACTTTTGGTGACCAGAGAAATGGAAAAACTTTTAACTAGCGACAGGGATTCCTATACACAAACATTTGGCTTATGTTATAATGAATCAAGCTACCTGAAAGCTGATTATGCCATTGTGTTAAAACGGAAGGATTTTTGATGAATTTGAAACAGGAACCAAGGGTGACAATGGAACGACAATCGCTGGTGTCACAGAACAGCCAATCCAGTTGAAGAAGCCATCTTCAGCAAAACATGTAATAGGGGTATTTATTATAGAAGAGAAATCCATCACGGCTCACAGCACGGGGGAAACATGGCGACCGCAGGCTAGGTGCGGTTCGCTCGCTCGTCAGGACCTGTAACCTTCAGTACCTCAGAAGACGGAAACGCCGTGTCAGGAGAAGTTAATGTGGCGGACTCGCTGCGTGGGGCATAAATAATATTATTACCTCTGCTTTACAACTCTTGGATTACGAGATTGTATCGGATGCGACGAACGCCCTGTCGGAGTATTCCCGCCCCCGCCCCCGACTCTCCCTTCCACTGGAGGCGGGCTGCTGCAGAGCTTAGGCGCGGTCACTCGGCTGTAGCGAGGTGGACCCACACAGCAGCGGCGACCGGCGGTCAGACCGGTTGGAGAAACGGGGAAGCAGAGAGAGCAGCGTCAGGGGAACCAGGAGTCTGTCCATTCACACTGGAGTCAGCGAAGTTTGGAAGGGTGGCGGAGGACGGAACACAGGCTGCAGGAGCAGGAATACAGTCTGCACAGATTGAGGAGACAGAGAGGTTTTGCTCACCTACCAACCAACTCCAGTCATGTAAGCCTTTTAATTTATTTTGTGAGGCGTCTGGTGAAGTGCATACTAAAAAGGTGTTGGAGAGCCAGACAAGGATCACCAGGAGTAAAACGAGAGGTAGAGGTGGAGGTAAGGAGTTTGGGTTGCAGAGGGGACTACATCTCCCAGAGTGCACCGCAGCGGGTGAAAAAAAAAACCCAGCAAAAAAGAGAGCACCAGAAGGTGGTAGAGATAGGGCTACGACATTAAAACAGCCTAAACAATCTAAACAGCCGAAAAACAAGATCAAGAGCAATAATCCTAAAGCCCTGGGGGAAATAGCTCCATCCTTGCGCGCATATTTTAAGGCTCTCCCACAGGTGTTACAACTTACACACGATATGGCAGATGCTCTGGAAGACCAACAGCTTAAGAAATCCGGGCCAGTTGAACACATTGATTACACTCCACAAATTAATCAAGGGGGGCTGCCTTTGCGAGCGGGCATAATTGAAGATCCTACTGCGTTGAGAGAGGGAGGTGTAAATGGACTCCTTTCAATGGATGTACCAAACTCCTCAGTGGAAATACCCACTGCTAACGGAGCAGAGAACCATGGAATTGTCAAGCTAACGGGCGCAATGGAGCAAGATGGCTTAACTAAAACTAAAGTGGGCAAGAGCAAGAAGGTCGCTTCTCAAAATTTAGACCCCGAGATTGGAAGCGCACTTGAAGCAATAGTTTCCTCAATCTCAGAAATGAGAGAGGAGATAAGACAAGATTTTACAATATCCAAGACAAATCAAGCTGAGATCAGAGACACTTGTGAAGAGCTTGGGCAGAAACTTGAAGGTCTCTGCGAGAGAACGGAGGCACTTGAAAGTTCAGTGGGCAACCTGACTATAAACTTAGAGTCAGCAAGATCAAAAATTAATAGCTTGCAGAAGGATGGAGACAAGATGAGAGGAAGGATCGAGACGTTAGAAAACTATTCGAGACGTAACAACATTCGACTCCTTAAGATTCCGGAAGGAAAAGAAGGCGAGGACCTTAAGAAATTCATTGTGCATCTTATAAAGGATACATTGAATGTGGAAGAATCAATTGAGGATCTGGAGAAGGACATCCAGCGAATCCACAGAGACCCCTTTCGTTTGAATCCTGCTAGGGTTAAGCCACGGAAAGTTCTGGTTAATTTTCTAACGTTTGCCCTTAAAGAGAAAATCCTTAATCTAGCCTTAAAAGCAGGCACTATAAAGGGTCCTGATTTTGTATATGAAATCAGATCAGATCTCTCTAAGGCAGTGGGAGATGGGGCGGCGTATGGCCAAATTTAGATCGTTTGGGGCAACGGTCCAGATGAGATTTCCGGCTTTTCTTAAGATCATGTACAACAATAAAATGCACAATGTTCGCTCTATTCAGGATGCCGATGAATTATATGAATCAATTAGAGTGCATGCCCAAGGCCAAGCCCAAATGCATAAAGTAAATTAAGGAAGAATGTGAGCAGGTATAGAAAAAGCCCACAATACAAAAAAAAATATATATATATACTAAAAAAGTAAAAGAAAAAGAAAAAAAAAATAGAAAAAAAAAACAAAATGGGAAAAAAAAGAGGGGGAAAAAAAAATATATATACATATATTATATAAATATAAAAATTAGAATAGGATTCTGAACAATTATATGTATACTCACACTACAAAGTTCCCAAACATTAGAACTAAAATGATAAATTAGATCAAGAATAATCACAGAATATATATAACCATATAGACACACACTCATTTATAGTTGACACGGTGATGGCATAGTTTTTTTCTCACGAGCAGTGGTAGAGGGAAGAAGGTCAGGTTTTTGACGGGTGGTGAAAGGCTCAACACTGAGCCAGAATAAGTAAGGGGGGGTTTCCCAGGGGGAGGGGAGGGAGGGGGGGTAAGAATATAAAAAAAACTCATTTGCTGAATCAATGTGAACATCTAAAAACCAACCGTTTATTAAAGTTAAAAACCAATATTTTAAGATCAGCCAAATATCATTTTTATAATTTATGGCAAATTTAATTTTCATGTCATGGAATGTTAACGGTCTAAGAGTGCAAGGTAGAAGAAATAGGATTCTACAATATCTTAGAGATTCTCTAGTACAGATTATTGTATTGCAGGAGACGCACCTTCTCAAATCTGAGGCATACGCTATACTAAAGAAACACAGATGGATAGATACATTTTGCTCTACTGACCACAACGCGAACGTAAGGGGAATTATTTTTATCTTCAAAAAATCAGCAAAAGCACAAATCTTAGAATTAAAAGAAGATAAAACAGGGAGATGGCTGATGGTCAAAGTAGCATTTGAGGGTCAGAACAGAACATTGGTGGGGTACTACGGACCAAATTCAGATGATTCATCACACTTGGATGCCGTTAGAAACCAATTAATATCTACCCAGGATCCAATAATTTGGATGGGGGACTTTAACATCGTTCTTGATCTCAATTTAGATAAATCAAATAAATCAAGAGTTCCCAGTATGGTAAGATCAAGGGAGACTCTTAAATCTATTATGAAACATTTAGGGTTAGCAGATCTCTGGAGAGAAAAGGTGGGCAATATGCCAGGGGTATCTTTTAGAAATAGTCGATTTAAACATAAGTCTAGAATCGACTATGTTTTTTTTCAGCTACTATCTGAAGGACACATTGACTTCTATAAAGTATCTGCCATCACATTTATCAGACCATTCAGCGATAGTATTTACTTTTAAAAGAGACAATGTAGTCAAACATCACTCTTGGTCTTTTGACCGTACTATCTTGTTAGAGCATGAAGAGGTCGAGTTTCTATCAGATGCAACTACAGCCTTTTTTAGTATCAACACATTTTCTGCTACCCAGACAATAGTCTGGGAAACATTTAAGGCCTTTTTAAGGGGGCAGATTACTAACAGAGCCTCTTATAGGCGAAGGGTATACAACGAAAAAATAAGCAAAATAGAAGATAATATGAAACGTTTGGAATCAAGGCTGGACCCGACAATATCATCTCCAGATCATGAGAAGTTGGCTGACCTGAAAAACCAGTTAGAAAATATCTTACAAGAAAGAGTAAATAAAAGGTGGGAAGCGAGTACATCTTCTAATTTTGAGTATGGTGAAGCTTCAGGAAAAATTTTGGCGTGGAAAATTAAAAGTGAGAAAGCCCAAAACTACATAAGAGAAATTAAGGTGGCCGGGGAGTTAGAGACTAGATCCACCAACCAAGAAATCGGAAGGGCATTTTACGAGTTTTTTGAGGAGATTTATAAAGAAGATTTACCAAATGATCAATATATAAGAGATAGCTGGTTAGACTCCATTACACTACCAACCCTAACAATAAATCAAAAAACATTGTTAGAAAAAGAGATTTCGGAGGAAGAAGTCTTTAAAGCAATTCGTCATTCCAAAAAGGGGAAAGCAGCAGGACCGGATGGCCTGCCAGGAGAAATATATAGATCCTTAGAAATGATCATGGTTCCAGAACTTATGACTCTCTTTAATGGAATTTTATTAAATGGCGATATACCACCTAAATCTTGGGGAGAAGCCGTGATAGTACTTATTCCAAAACCAGGGAAACCCCTATCAGAATGTGGTTCATATCGACCTATATAACTTCTTAATAGTGACTATAAAATTTTCACAAATATCATGTCCACTAGATTAGCAGGCATTATCGGAAGTATTATACACCCTGATCAAAAAGGATTCATGAAAGGTAGACAGTTGGCAGAGTTAATTCATGAACTCGTGGGGGCTATTGATATAGCAAATACCACCTTGTTAGCCCTAGCTACTCTGACATTAGATGCTACCAAAGCATTTGACAGAGTCAATTGGTTATATCTTAATGAGGTTCTAAAAAAATTTAACTGTGGAGAAATTTTTTGTAGAACAATTAAATTACTCTATAATAACCCTTCTGCTAGGATAATGGTTAATGGGGGCCTGACAGATGCTTTTAATATAACTAGGGGCACAAGGCAAGGCTGCCCGCTTTCCCCACTCCTTTTTAATCTATATGTAGAACCATTTGCTCAAAGGCTCAGGACAGACACTAATATTCCATCCTTCCGTTACGGAGATTGGGAAAAGCGTGTAGCTTTATATGCGGACGACATACTGATATGCACGTCGGACCCAGTTATGGCATTCCCAGCAATAATAACATGTGCAACAGAATTTGGACAAATATCGGGATATGACATAAACTCTAGCAAGACGGAGGTAATGGTTTGGAACCTCCCAAATATCATGTTGGAGGTAAAAATTTCGACAGCTATGAGATATTTAGGAGTCAGAATAACACAAGACCTGGATAAAATAGCTTCAAATAACTTGGAAAGAATACACCTGGAGAGTAAGAAACAGCTAAAATCCTGGTCCCATCTTCCACTCTCTGTATCTGGTAGAGTGAATCTGGTCAAAATGTGCATCCTCCCCAAGTTTATTTTCATTTTCAATACAATCCCACTGGCTTTTGAGGTGAAACAAATGGAAAAGTCACAAAGAGAAATCAATTCTTTCATTTGGAATTATAAAACAACACGAATTTCATGGAAGAAACTAAGAAGGAGAAGGGAGAAGGGGGGGCTTGCACTCCCAGATTTGGTCTACTATTCATGGGCTTTTCAAATGTCACATACGAGAATGTTACTGAAATCAGCATCTAACCTAAGCTCTAACAGTTTGTATAAAGCAATAATATTGGCGGCAAACCTAACACCTGAGGGACTTATGTTTAAATTTAGTAACTACTAATTTTTCAAAAAAATTAAGTTAAAGATGGCACAATCATGGGCTAAAAACTGGTTTCATATAAGAAAAAAAATGGGCCTGTCATACTATTCCAGCTATTCTCCAATTTGGGACTCACCGGGCTTACCAGAATTTTTGAAGGACAGGTTATCAATAATTATAAAACAAGCAGGGATCGTAAGATGGGGCCAATTGATTATAGACGGAGAATTGATATCCTGGAATCTACTACAAGAACTGGCAGGATTAGAAATTTTCTAGATATAAATATATCCAACTAGATAGTTGGCTCAGATCTCAGAATAAAACAGACCCTAATATCGGGAAAACTAATACACTTGAACAAATGCTGGTAGAGCGACCCAGTGGAGGAAAAGAAGTAGCTACTTGGTACTGGCAGATGCTGGAAGAAAATGATGGGGAATTCAAATTACCAAACGAATTATGGGGGGAAGTGATTGGCACTCAATGTGACGAGAAATGGCAAAAGTCTTGTGTCTTACTATACAAAATGGTAAAACCTGCATGGCTAAGACGTAACCACCTGTTCACAATTCACCGAGCTTATGTTACACCACTAAGATTGTCTAAATTTCTTCCAAACAAAAAATGTAATAAGTGTAACATGGCTGAAGTTAATGACATACATATGTTTTTAGAGTGCCCAGATCTATCGGGTTTTTGGGAACAGGTGAGGAGTACGCTCAATTCAATTCTACAAACTTCCTTGTCAATTACTCTTTCACTTGTCATTTTTGGTATAACAGATAATATCAAAGGAATGGAGAGGTCATTCTTTTTTTATGCGATCTTATTGGCAAGAAGACAGATTTGTATTCAATGGATAGAAAAAAAAAAACCTTTACATTCCCGGTGGTTGTCATCTCTATACGAATCTTCTAAAATGGACCTCCAAAGAAATGCCAGTGAACGTAATTTGGCCTTCTGGGATCTTTTGGTTAGTTGGAAGTGAACCCGGGGTTTTTTTTTTTTGTTTTTTGTTTTTTTTTTCCCCCGGGTCCAATGATTATGCCATTAATGCTCTTGGACCAAGGGTCAGCCTCGAATCAATCAGGTCCTACAGGTTGAAAAACCTAGATAGAGCCAAATAAACTCCTTCTCAGCTCTGGTTTACACATAATACCATTCTGTATGTCAAAATCACGGTGTTGAGATTAACAAGGAGGTTGGTTTGAACCTTTTTCGGGAAAAAGGGAAGGCAAATGAGGACAAAAAAAAATAAAAAAAAAATAGGGGTATTTATTGCCCCAGCGTTGCATTGCAATGTTTTGATTTGATTCAAGGCATTGATATGGTTACATATCTTTTGTGTTTCATCTGTTTATTAATGGTGTGATTATGTTTGGGGGGCATGGCCTCACCCGTCTTAGGCTGCGTTGCACGGACGTCTACTATTGACTTTTGAAGGTTGTGCCAGGGTAGGTAGCTTTCATCCTCTGTGTAGGCAATTTGCATACCAGTGGAGGCGTATGCCCCAGATGATCGTCTTCGAGTTTACGCAGACTGCTGGCGGTTCTGTTTTTAAATATGTTCGGATTACTAAGTAACCTGTGAATCCAGAGAGATTTATGACGTTTTTACCGTATTTTCAGACTATTGCTGGTGTTTTAAGCTGCCAATGTGACGCTTACTGAATGATCGCGTATTGGATATATAGCTGTGGGACTACAGAACAATACGAAGAAACCGACAAAGTGTCCCTTTTAAAAAAAAGGTTTTCAACATTGGAGGTCTTTGTAAACCCCACAAATAAAGATATAACATTTTAGAGTGGGAACAAAATATTTTTTCCTGAAGAAGGTGTTGGCTATTAATTTACTTGCCCACCGAAACGCATCGATGCATATATGAGTGGAAATTACGCTAAGTCTGTGGAGACAACAACTCTGACTGCAATTGGAATATAAATCAGAGCTGATTTCTGGTTGACTATTGTATTTTCCCTCGTCCTAATAGGAATTATTTTTCCTTATTGTGTTTCCCCTTTCTGTGTTTTTATTGTGTTTGTCTAAATGTACCTATATCTCCTTATTGATTAGTATTGTATTGATGATAGGGTTGGATCATGTTTTTAACAATTGTCTGAATAAATTGTATACATTTTAAGAATTTATTTTTACATTTCTTCTTTGTTTAAGTAAACAATTTAATTAATAAAACGAATTTCGTAGCGCGGGCTGCATCGCATTATGCGATGGAGGGCGCGCTATGAAATTCCTGATTTGCAGACCTTTCTTATTTTACAGTGTGCCTTTGTGCTGGTGTACATGCTCCGTTTTTCATGTGATGTGTCTTTATGTCATTTTCTCTTCAAGCCTTGGAGGGTTTTCGAGCAGGTGGTAGTTTTGTTTATCTAGTATTTTATTTTTGGAAAAAAATCCCTATGTCATGACAATATATACATTTTTGCATTTCTTGGGCTGTATATGTAAATGTATATTATAGTAATATTTCGTAACTATTCTACTTTGAGTTTCAAAAAGATGCTTTGCCATAGTTTGTGTGTGGTTTCTTTATACAAGTGTTCGGGGAATGTTTTCTTGATGTTTATAAGCTGTGTATAACAAGTGTGATGACTGGTCCCATGTAACCAGATCACCCACTTTCTTCAGTGAAGAAGGAAGTATTTATTTTCTCTGGCGAATTCAGAAAGCTGGGTAAGTCTTGAAGTGCAGTGATGAGATTTCTAGGTGCCTTGAGCCTACACCTATTGTGTCACTATTTGTGCTACCATATTGCCCCTAATGTTTTTAAGGATACGAAACTGAGCTATTTATTTTGCCCAAATAGAACAGGAGAGAACCGAATAATCTGTGTAGCATCTATCCTCCTGTTTATGTACAGGAGGACTTCTGCAAGGAAGCCTCAAAGGTTTTTGAAACTCTTAAGTAGAATAAAATATGTTTGGGTGATGAACTCCGTGTAGTTCAAGTTATTGTGCTGCATAGGTCAGTGCCTGCAAACCCAAGGAGGGAGCTTTGCAATTTGGTGCATTCACTCCAGCTGCGGGATGTTTGGAGGTTGTCGCTTTCACAAGAGAGATATTATATCACTTACTCTCCGTTTACATGATTTCCCTTCATTCATTGTCTTTTCTGTAGTACCAAGGGATAAAGCACAATTGGGATAGAATGGTGTAGCTGGGGATTTCGTTGTGTCTGATCATGTCAACGTATTTATTATAAATATATATGTAGTAGTATTTTTACCCTGTTTGTTGAAGAGAACATCATAGTTTGAACTAATTTTCCCAAACACAATATGTGTGAGGTGCATGAAGGTAACTTAGAGAGGAGAAATACTTTTTTAGTCACAAAATGGTCTAAGGAAGACTAAAATTGCTGAATGAATGCACTAGCTCAGACAATAGGGAGGGGCAAATATCTTCTAACGATTTAGGGTTTACTTGAATAGTCTCTTGGGTCTTAGGGCTATGGATTTAATTTCCTCTACTCGACAAACTTATTGGAGACAGGGAATCTTTGAGCAAGTTGTCTGCAAAATCTCCAGCCTCAACACATTATGGTACAATCTTTAGGGAGTGTGTACTTTATTTCAAGCAGATCTATATTAAGGCTTGAGGTTGAAGAAATGTAAACATCCAGGGAACATTGAGGCTGCCTATTTAAAATACGATGTTTTTCCTCCTCTTGGAGGATAAACCTATAGTTGAAGAAATCATACAAACTAAACAAGTGAGATCAGGTAAGATCTTGTAGCTGATGACCTCCCATTGAACTTTTATAAACATCTTTTAATGAATTTGCTCCATTTTTTGTAGTGCTTTTAATACTTAAAGTAGAGGTATTGAAATTGCTGACTTTATGAACACAACAAAGACCCATCTTACTAGCAAGCCAAAGAAGAATGCAAATAATTTAATGTAGATACAAATGCTTGTGAAATATCTTTTGTAAATGCTTTACTAGAGTTTCAACATTGTGATGCATTCATCACAAACATAGTTTATTTAAAACTCATTCGATCTATTAGACAGCTGATTAGTAGGATTGGTACCACCAAGTTTAGTATGTTACAGACAGCAGAAGTGTTTTGGCACTCTGGAAAAAACATTTCATAGCGTTAGGTGGGGTCGTGAAAATATGTTTCAGAACAAATTAGGCATCTTGGCGAAAATTCTGATTATTGGTAGTATCTGATTCAAGGGTTTCTAAGGAGTTTGACACTGCCTCCTTTATAATGACCTAACATTTAAGCCACTGGCTACATACATGAGTAAGGACGAGGACATGAAATATGTGCCAGAGAAAATAAGACATTGATATAGGCAGTTTACATGCTGCTTTTTGTTGCAAACCCTAAGCAAGATATCTGGCCCTTATTAGAGGTAGGTTTAACATTTGGTGAAATTTCTAGGTAAATTGGTTTAAAAAAACCTATTAAGTACAATATTACAAGGGTGGAATGGGTAACCTACTTACAAATCACAGTTGTGAGAGAGGTCACTAATATGATCAGTTTACGCTTGTGTCCTGTTTAAATCCTGTCTTTTTGAATGTAAAAGATTAAGGGGCCGATTAGGACGGCGGACGGACTTGTGTCCGTCCGCCACCCCTGAGTAGGAGGGACCGTGCGCATGGGCAGCGGCGGTCCCTCCATGGCAATTAGGATGTGACCGCCAGGGTGGCGGTCACATCCTCTATTTTTAACATTGCGGCGGGTGCAGCTTCAAGCTGCACCCGCCGCAATGTTAAAAATGCATGTGTTGCATTTACATGCACAAAGCGGCAGGCACCGCACGGTGCCTGCTGCTTTGTGTACGCAAATGCAGGGGGGTACCATAGGTACCCCCCATGTGCACCCCCCACCCCCCATTCACCCAGGGGGCCCGCAACGGGCCCCCAAAGTGAATGTCCGTATGCTTTTCCATGGCGGAAAAGCCGCCGTGGAAAAGCATATTTACACCAACATCATAATATGGTGGACGGTGTCTCATAGACACCGCCTGCCATGTTATAGCTTTTCCGCCGCGGTCGGAATCCGACCGCGGCGGAAAAGCGGCGGACGGAATTCCAGACCCACCAGCCATCCTAATTTGGCGGTGGGTCTTTGGAGTCTCCGCCGCGGTTTTTCCGCATCCTCCAGGCCGGCGGACACTTCCGCCGGCCCGGAGGATGCGGAAAAACCGCCATCCTAATCGGCCCCATAATGTTTAAAATTGAATTTATGGGGGGAAATCAATCCAGGTAAAATGTGTATTCTACCTAAGGTGTTAAGTATTCTTCTGTTAGATTGGATTGTTAGGGACAGCCCTGAAACGAAAAGAAAAATATTCATATTGTAGAGGCATTGTTTAAAAAGTGTTCAGCGGTTCTCAGAAATTGGGTTATTAATTTTGGAGGGGTGATCCCTCCAAATTAATACACACAGTCTGGTTAGATGAAAGCAGTGCCAACACCTTAAAACTATGGAATGCAACACAATAAAATTACATAACCAATTTAGAAAAATAGATCAAAATGTAATGGCTCAACGACCTAAGGGGAACCAAAGATATGGTTTTACATAATCCCTTTCAAACAATGTGCCTTCAGAAATAGTCTCTGCAATGGAAGGCAAAATCATCTAGCAGGGCAAGATGCAAATCTGTGGCTGATGAGAGGCCATCAAAGTTGGATACTTTGTCATCAAGCTCCTGCTGAAGATGTTGTTTTCTTGCCAAATAGCCAAGCAGGACATAGTAGTAATTCTTGGCCGCTGAAGGTGAATTGTCGGTTGGATAGAATTACCCCAATCCAAAATTTTACTTCCAGATTGTGTGGAATTTTTGGAAGTCAAAATCCTCTAGCGGGCAAGGCTAGAGGTCATAGCCGGCAGGGCTCTACGAGGCTGGATACCTTTACCACAAGGTTCCTCTCAACTCTTTTCAGAGCAACAAAAAGCTCAGAGTGGGATGAACCACCTAACGTGCAACCTTCCTGGACAAGCCTCAGCACTTTTTTATTACAAAGTCACAATTTTCTCCAATAATTAGGAAAGTTCCCTCTGGCTAATTCTGCAGCCACTAGCTCTGTGGGGCTGCAGTCCTCTGTGGTCAGCTGGGCCTTCTTGGAGCCAGGAGTTGTTCTGCGTTTTGTGTCATGAAGCAGGAATAAAATAGGCCTGCCATTTGGCTTTTCAAGAGCAGGTCCAGTCCCCAGGTGCCAGCAGGAGTCAGAAGTCAATGAGGGAGTCCTCTTCTTCTAGTAGTAGTCAGGAGTATTTTGACTTACAGCTTTGTTCTTCAGGTAATGTCTTTCCAGTTATAGAAATTCTCTAAGGAGGTGGTGACAGAGGTGCCAGATTTATCCTGTTCGGTGGCTAGTGTTGGCTAGTGATTGGAGACATTCTTTCACCCAGTGCTCTTTTCTCATATCCCTCACCTCCTTTGGAAACACTCCCTTTTTGTCTTACTGTAACCTTACTCAGAAACCCACATTTTCAAAAAGGAGGTCTATCTTCAGCTTATTGGTCATTGCTCTATGTAGTTGGGCTCTCCTTCCACATAGCAGGGCCCACCTGGTTCTCTTACCCAATGTAACTGGAGTCCGTCTGTCTGGGAGGGTCCTGCGAATGAATAAGAGAGATCCTCCCTGGCATCTGTAAGTGAAGCGGTAATGCTAAGGCTATCCTTTATTCTGCCAGCTGTCCAGTCCACTTCCAGATAGCTAGACCCTGTTAAGTGGTCAGCAATTAACACCCTGTCTCTGTCTCGGGCTCAGAGGCAGGATATTATATTGTCTTCTGAGCCAGTGCTGTTAACCCAGCCAAGGATGTATATTCCAGGCCTGAAGGTGTGATGAGTGCGAAACAGGAAGCCCAAAGTAAAGTTTTGCAATGTCACTTTTCTACTCAAACTTTCAACAATCTGATTTCACCATTGAAACTCAAAATCATCAGATAAGCAATAAAAACTAAATATTTCCTCTTAAGGTGTATCCTGAGCTTTAGATCCTTTCATAAAATACCAAGATCCTTCTACTAAACAGATCCAAAAATGTGTATAGACCACTGGGGTTCTTGCGTTCTCTATTTTTTGCTCTTCAGTTAGATTTATGCAGGTACATATTGGGGCACTGTCTCCATATCACACTCACACAATAATCTATCGAAGTGAGCCATCCTACGCAGTAGGTTGGAACAGTGTTAAACCTATTGTATAAAGAAATTCTCTAGAAGAAACAAATCACCCAGTTACAGCCAGTACAAAATATAATAGGACAGACACACTTGCCTGTGGCCTCAGTAAGTTGTATCAGTCAAAACCAGTTTTAAAGAAACATCATGACCAAAAAGTAGAATAATTTATAAGGTTTCACAATCATATTTAATATACTGATGATATGAAGAGAAATATCAGCTGTGCTTTTGCCCAAAGATGGCATCACAGGAAATGACACCATATGTCATGGGACCCTCATTGTAGGAGGCGAGGGTGCCCCTTCTGACCTAGATTACACCATAAGAAATAAATGACAAATTACTAAATGAGTGACCGTGCTAAGGGGCCGATTAGGATGGCGGTTTTTCCGCATCCTCCGGGCCGGCGGAAGTGTCCGCCGGCCTGGAGGATGCGGAAAAACCGCGGCGGAGACTCCAAAGACCCACCGCCAAATTAGGATGGCTGGTGGGTCTGATAATCTGTCCGCCGCTTTTCCGCCGCGGTCGGAAGGCGACCGCGGCGGAAAAGCACTAACATGTCTGGTGGTGTCTATCAGACACCGCCAGGCATATTAGGATGTCTGAAAATATATGCTTTTCCGCGGCGGCTTTACCGCCGTGGAAAAGCATACGGACCTTCACTTCGGGGGCCCGTTGCGGGCCCCCTGGGTGAAGGTGGGGTGGGGGGTGCACATGGGGGGTACCTATGGTACCCCCCTGCATTTGCGTGCACAATGCAGCAGGCACCGCGCGGTGCCTGCCGCTTTGTGCACGCAAATGCTGTGCATGGATTTTTTACATTGCGGCGGGTGCAGCTTGAAGCTGCACCCGCCGCAATGTTAGAGATAGAGGATGTGACCGCCACCCTGGCGGTCACATCCTAATTTGATCGGAGGGAACGCCGCAGCCCATGCGGACGTTCCCTCCTCCTCAGGGGTTGCGGACGGACTCAAGTCCGTCCGCGATCCTAATCGACCCCTAAGTGTGGCCAGTTAATATCGAATTAACACATTTTCATTACCCTTATGCGGTGAAGTGTTGAGCATCTATTTCTGAATACAGAACAGCTTTCACCTGTATTGGTGATTTTTGGATCTTGCCCTTTTTTCAGGGTTATCATCAAACTTTTGCCTTCTTCCTCCTATTTTTCGGACCCTCTTTTTGTTGGCTCTAGGACTCTGGGCAAGTTACCATTGCTAAAGTGCATGTGCTCTCTCCCGTAACACATTGTCTGATTGGTTTACACCTGTTTGGCATATTTAATTTAGTTATAAGTCCCTTGTAAAGTGGTATATGATATACACAGGGCATGTAAATGATTATAAAAAAATATTAATAATTGAAAGTTTTATGTAGCGCGAACATGACCACCGAAGGTAACAGAGCGCTTTACAGATTATGCATCACAAAGATTATAAGCAAAACAAAACAGAATAAACGAGGCAACACAATCAAAGTCTAATTGACAAACATTATCCTGAGGGAAAAACAGACACAAAGGAATCGACAGCGCGACAAGGTCACAATCTATAGTTGCCCACGAAACTCGTGAACCAGGTGGCTGGGCCAGAGTCAACGGGTATGGACCCCGAACCAAATGAAGGAGCCATGCTAAAGAAGACATTTCTTCATCAAGAGTCCTTTGACTTCTTTTTTGAAGACGACCATGGAGGGGTTCACCCTGACTTTGAGAGGGAGCCATCCCAGAGAAGGTTCGGTTATAGGTCTTTTTTTTCTTTAATTTTTGTGGTTTTAGCAAAAGGGTGCTGGTACTTCTGGAGGCTCTAGAACGGCAGGAGAGATCCAGTTTCCGAGCGAGGTATAGTGGGGTCTTGAAGTGGATGGCCTTGTGAGCCATACATGCAATTTTTAACAGTATCCGACCTTCATATGGAAGTCAATTCAGGTCCCTCAAGTACTGAGAGATGTGGTGGAATTTTATTGTGCCAGTTAACAGCCCAGCTGCAGAGTTTAGGGAAGCGGTAAGAGGAGCCGTCCTCACTCTAGGCAAGACCACAAAGTGTTGCGCTACCATATTCCAGCTTTGAAATCACTAATTCTTGAACTGCAACGTTTAGATCATGAGCAGGGAGAAAGAGTTTGAGTGTCCTGAGTGGAGTGAGTTCGAAGTTCGCTCCTTTGGTGAGGGAACTGATGTGCTTCTGCATGTTCAGGCTTTTGACCAGAATGTTACCCAGAGAAGATGCCAAGTCCATGAGGTGCGGTGTACAGTTAAGAGCAGTCATCTGATTCAGCCATTGCTCCATGACCGGGGATTGGTTGTGGGGTGAGATCAGTAAGACTTCTGTTTTAAGAGCATTTAATTTCAGGTGATTACTTGTGAGCCAAGTTTGTGTTTTCAGCAGGACTGAGTTGAGGGACTGAATATCTCCAGGGGAGGCAATCTCCAGATATAGTTGGGTATCATCCACGTACATATGATAATGAATGCAAGGGCTCTTGTGGCACGAAACGCGTCGTGCGTGGGTTGTTCTGAGAAATAAACATCCTGCCTGAAGTCCTGTTGGGTCCGAGTCTCCTTCTTCGCCACCGCCGCTGCAGCGTGGGGTTGGAAGTAGCAGGAGCTGAACGTTGATGATAATGCTGGATGATTTTAGAATTTCTGTCAGAGGCTCCATGAATAGGTTAAAGAGCGTGGAGGACAGTACTGAACCTTGGGGAACCCCCAAGGTGACCGGTGCAGGATGTGACAAGGAGTGGTTCACCTTGAAGCTTTGGGATCTGTTGTGAAGGAACGAAGAGAACCAGTTTAAAACCATCCCAAACAGCCCCATCCTATGTTCCAGGAGGTCAGTTAGGTGATCGTGTTTGACAGTATCAAATGTTTACGAGAGGTCAAGAAGGATCAATAGGCATGTTTCATTATGATCCAACATTCTAAGTGCATCATTCATGATGTGTGTTAGCGGAGACTCCGTACTATGACCTGGGCGAAAACCAGATTGGCATTAGTCCAGGAGCTGGAAGTGGTCGATGTGATTACAGAGTTGGGCGAGCACACGTTTCTCCAGAAGTTTTGTTAAGGTGGGGATGTTGGTGATTGGGCGAAAGTTAAGAAGGTTAGAGGGATCATCATTTGGATCCTTTATGATCGGAGTATCTTGACCTGATTTAAGGCAATCCAGAATAGCACCTTGCATAAGAGAAGCATTGACGATCGTCGTCCATAGTGTTAGTGAGGAGGATCTCACTTCCGGGAACAGATTTGATGGCAAAGGGTTGTTGTAATGATTGGAAGGTTTCAACTTCAGCATAATTTTGTGAATAGTGAGTTCATCCAAGATTTGGAACAGACTCCAAGATGCATTATTTTTGGGGAGGAAGGGATGTGAAGGGTCAGTGCTAGTCGACTCTGACGGGCGTAGGGTGTTCAGAGGACCAGTCGGGAGGAGATCACGGGCCAAGCTTAATTCCATCTCAATCTTAGTAGACTTATCAGTGAAGAAAACAGCGAATTGTTCGCAGTTCGGGAGTGTCCCTTGACACGGAGAGAGGTTAGGATGATTGTTAGCTTGATGAGTTTGAACAGTTTTTGTTGAAAGTTTTTTTGCTTGATCTAGTTGGGTTCTGAAGAAGGCGCCTTCGAGCATCTGATGCGTTTATTGTAAGTGCTTCGCAAGGATCTCAAGTGGCAAAGATGTTCAAGGGAGGGATGCGATCGCCATTTCCTTTCTGCAAGTCTAAGATTTCTTTTTTCAGCATTAAGACTATCATTGAACCATGGTTTGGAGGATTTAGAGAGACACTCATTTAAGCTGAAGTGGTGCTACTGAGTCAAGAACATTAAGCATTGCGTGGTTATAGTGGGACGTTAGGTCATGGACATCCGACATGTTCAAAGGGGGTGGCAAGATGCTATCACAGAGTAACGTCAAGTCTTGCGAGTTGATGTTCCTTAAACATCTTTTCAACTGTTTTGGGTTCTTAGGTTGGGATTTGCTTGCTCTTAATGATTCAAGGACGAGGAAGGTGATGCAGTAGTGGTCCGTCCAGTCACATGGAAGGATCGATTCCAGGAGGAGAGAATTGGGCTTACCAATGACCAGATCTAGCGTGGCTCCTTTGTTATGCGTAGGGCTGTCACATAATTGGGTACGGGTCAGGTCAAGTAGGAAGGATCCGTGTTAGATTAAATAATATCCATGATCTGTTCTGTGAAGCGAAGGTTGTCACAAAGGGGGTGGTATAAAATATGCAGTTTGTATGTGCGATTGTTGCCCCCCAGTGACTTCAATGCATAGATATTCACAAGACGGCAGGAGGTCGGCATGAATACTTTCACTGTTAGATTACTACGATGTAGGCATGCAATGCCTCCCCCTAGACCACTAGTTCTATCCATCCTAATGATATCAAAGTTGGGAGGCATGAAAAGGTCCAGGATAGGAGCGGCTGAGTCATTTAGCCAAGTTTCCGTTAGCATTAACAGGTCACGATCTGCAGTTTAGGAGTGCACATTTGAGGCTAACTGGGATGTCCGTTGATGAAGGAAGCGTGGGGTTGACTATTGTGAGCTTGTTCATGTTTAAAGTTCAAGTGTTTAGCTTAGGTTCCCTGAAGGGATCAGTGGGGATCGATTAGATGCGAGTTAGATGGAGTGGAAGGAAGTGGCAGATCATAGGACAGTAGGGGAGATTGAATATCACTCTCAGACAAGGAGGATCTACATCTGGGCGGGCAAGAGGGATCATTCGGGTGCAGAGTGGCGGCCCAACTATGGGGTGTGTGGGTGGAGTGGGGTGTGGTTCGCCTAGGATATGGGGGGTGGAAATGCATCGGGTACAACCGCAGTCAGGGCACAAGTGAAGATAGATCCTCAGTGATGTGTGATAGGCTACGAATATCAGCCTTAAGTTGTTGAAGGCAGAGTGAAATCTCGTTAAGTCTGTCTTTTAATGAGGTGTATGAATGGGTAAGTGAGGCTAGATCCTGGGGACCCTATGGTTGAGGATAGTTAGTGGGGGAAAGGATTTAAAAGCTACAGGTGGGCCTGCAGCACTGCTTATGTTGCCCACAGTAGTAGCCTTTCAAACTTGTCCCAGGACTTCAACTGCAGGGCCTTTGTGTGCAGCTAACTGCCACATTGACTTGACATTTGAAACTATGTGCCAAGCCTTAAACTTCCTTTTACTACATTTGTCTCCCCTAAAGTAAGACCTCGGTAGTCTTATGGGCAGGGTGCTGGGTAAGTAAAAGGTAGGACATGTACCTTTATGTGTGGCATGTCCTGGTAGTGACAAACAGCCTATTTTGTTTCTCACTACTGAAAGGCCTACTCCTCTCATAGGCTAGCATTGGGAATTCCCTTATATATGTTTACGTGGTAATTCCTGATCTGAGGGGAGTAGTGTTGCCATATTTTGTGTGTTTGGAAGAATGGCAATAAAGCCTACCTACTGGCATAGTTGGATTTTACATTACTATTTTGCTACTTTTAGAAAGTGAGCATTTCTCTGTGCTTATGACCTTTTGTGCTTTGCAAATGGACTCCAATCCACATCTGGGTTACAGCTACACTTTGTACATACTTTCCAGACAGCCATCACACCGGAAGGCTTGGGTGTGACAGGGCTACATCTGCATTATCTGCATACTGATGGTCTTCCTGGGCTGGGGGAGAGAGAGGGGCGCTCACATTTTACATTTGTATAGGCAGTGTCCTAACCTCACACAAAGGACTGATTTACCCCCTACTGTTGTCTGGAGCCAGGGCTGGGGTTGAAAGGGATTGTTGAGTATAAGTGCAGGGGCTCTGACCCCATGTGTTCCGAGCAATCTGGAACCAAAACACTGTCAGTAGGACTGCTGCACTGCTTAAAGGACTTATCTGGGCTGCTTTTCTGCTGTTGCCTTGCTGCCTGCTAATTGGGTGGCCTAAAGGACTGACTGGATTGCTTTTCAGCTTGTTGCCCTGCTGTCAGCCGCTTCCTATCTCTAGTCTAACTGCCTCTACAGGCTGCACATTGCCAGAGGGCTGCTGAGCTACCAGGAGGAACCTCCATCTGAATCACTTTCTCGTATGTGCTGGCCTGCTTGGCTGCTGCTCCTTGCTCTGTCCCCAGTGTCCGAAGAGCTTGTTGATTTGCCCCACCTGTTTATTATGGAATCTCAGGGGCATCAAAAGATTCCCTCTGTGCACTGCTTCTAGACCCGGCTCTAGTGGTAGCACGTGGTGAGTGCTTTATTGTGTCCTAGCGCATGTTGGGCATTCTTCATCCTTCCCAGATTGCCAGGGTGTGTTGTCCTGGAATTGTGGGGGACTGATCCCTGTATTTTGCAACAAATTGCATGGAGACTGCTGTCACTGGCCCAACGTTGCCTGTGTTATGCACCTTATCCCCGGAGAGGCGTGCACAGGCTTCAGGGGCTGTGTGCTTCTCCCCGTTGCCCCACTCTGCAAAGGAATGTTGTGGCACTGAGAGAAGCCCCACTTCATGATCGAGTTACCTGGAAAGTCCAGGCACCAAGGAACACGAGGCCCCACCCCTCGATCTTGCCCGACATCCGCTAAGAGGATTCCCCACTCTGTGCTGACGGATGTGGCACTGTCCCAGTGGCCCAGCCACCGAAGAGAGGAAGGAAGACCGCTGCTTCATTAGTCCGACACCGGAGGGGTACTGTCCATGGGCAGCCACACTGGCTTTCTTACAGGAAGAGTGTGGACAGGAGCCCCAACCCCTGTTCTTTTGGATTTTAGGCACGGGGGACCCCATGAGGTCTCGCTGCTAGTCTCTGCTGTGTGTGTCGCCCCCTGTGAGCCGCACCTGGGGGATTGGTTCCTGCACAGTAGTCTTGCGGGATGAGACCTCGCAGGAGCCCCTGCTTTGTGGCATTCAGGAATTGGCTGCACATTATCGTATCACTTAAAATAGGAGTGCAGGTGCTCTACAACCTATGTTTTATTATACCTTATGCAGTGTACTCCATGTAATATTCATTCACCTTATCTTACCTACCATTTGACTTTTATTGTGATGTCAGGACACTGAGGGATATATCCCAGGGCATCGTAATGTGCCTGGAATTTATATAAGGATACCCAGGTATTAGTTTCAAATAGGTCCATAAAGGTTACTGTAACCTTGTTAATGGGAGGGCAGGTGTCCTCCTATCCATGTTTGCCTACTGTGAAGTGTGCGTTTCTCTGCTTCATTGCATGCTATTACCAAAGTATTTCGTTTTTGTGGCCTTGCATTCCCCAGGATATCAAATACTGTCTGAGTAATGGCGTAACATGCACAGCATTTAGGATCAATGTCTAATGTCCAAAGTATTTATGGTTAATGCATAATGTGCCAGTTATTTATGATCTAAGTCACTTTCCGTTTTAGGATTTATATACAATAGAGAAACATATTATCACATAATCCGGTGTGGAGTCAATTTTGGGGTGTCTTCATGGTGTTACTGTGTGAGCGGGTTGCTCAAACGCTTTACACATTGCCTCTGATGATAAGCCGGCCTTCTCTGCACAAAGCTACCAGAGAATGTGCACATTTTATCTTTGGTGTGTAACTTACTTGCCCTGATTAGGGTGGTGGGTTCTGCCTGGGTTAGGTGCATAATCTAGCCAACTGGAAACCCAATTTCTAACACTAATAGGTCATTCTCTTCCTGCTCATGGATAAGGCTTATACCTCTCATTAACTAAAAAAATTGTATTTCAGCACTAGGTGAGAGGAATGCAATTCCCCTCTCTGCCTTGATTTCAGAAAGCTGTTGGTGATTTTGTCCTGCCTAAGGCCACTGAAGATATTTAATCAGCAAATTTCCCAAGGGTAGTAGTAAAACTCAATAGTTTGAAAGTCTTTCTGCAAACCTGATAAGTCATTGAATATATTTAATAGAGCAAGAGATTATGAATTTCCATAAATGTAATAGGGCAAGTGAGTTTGGATATCTTCAGTGTCTCCCCAAGGAAAAGTAGAAAAAAGTGTAATGTCAACTACTCTACCTCATTCACAAAGTCTAATTGGGCTCCAGTCGTCTGCAAAAACCTAGGATACCACCCCTTCTTTATTCTCTGTCAGTCCTAGAATCTGAAGCTTTGCAATTTAAAAAGGTTCCCTATACTTTACTACTGTAGGAGTCCACAGTTGGGCTGCAGACCTCTGCATGGTAAAAGTATGGATACAATTTGGAAAGATATAAAAATATGTTTCAGATACATATTACTGCCACACATATATGTATTTTAAGACAGAGCTCAATTAAAAAGATGTGATAGCACCATTAACTCAATTTTAAATGAACTATTTAATTGATGTATAATAAATTACATTAAAATTATTTTTTTGAAGTTTTAATTAAAAAGAAAATTCCCAGCTAATGTAAAAAAATAATGCAGCAATAAATATGAAAAATGAAGCATACATTTTATTAGTACTTTATTTGTAATAAAAGGTATTGTACATTATTTTTAAAATGCAAAAAAGTTATTAAAATATTTTATAATCAATTAAAAAAATATGTGCTAATTGTATACATTATTTTTAACAATAAATTATATATTTCATATTTTTAACTATTTTAAATACATGACCTTACTTTAACATTGTTTTCAATGGTGTTTTATTATAAGTTCATAAATCAATTTTTTTCTACTAGAGTTTTTTTTGTGTGATAACATAAGTAAGTTAGGCTACACCCTCTTTTCCAAAGGGTGGGAGGCATGCAAGTCCATACTTTTCATTAACTTTAGCGTTGGATTTTGCGAATAGCTAAAAGTAATAAAATTAATAAAAAGTGTTAGTAACCTACTTACGTAACTCACACTTATAAGTACATTTACATTTGTGAAAAGACCTGTGGATGTTTCATCCAAAATATGCAGTTACACTGTAGCCAACTCCGGTAGAAAAGGTTGTCACCTTGGTCAAAGGGATGAGAGAGATTATTTCGATCCTCTACAATCTGTGATACGATGCCGAAAGTAAACCCTCTATCTCCTCCAAACCCAGTGGGAGGCAATATCATGAACGCAGAAAACAGACAAAGAAAATTCCTATTGCGTGAAATTCCCCCAAACAACGTGTGCAGTATTAGGCATTGAATTACACTATAAAGTCTCATTTAATTGGTACCTATGCCCAACACAATTGCACAAAATATTTCTACAAACTAGTGAACTATGCTGGAGGAGCTAACCTCAAAGAGGAATTTTACCATATAAGGTGGGACTGTTCACACATTCAGCCGTACTGTACCGAAATATTAGCAGCAATTAAACACATTTACCATCAGACTTTGCACCTGCAGTCTTGGGGTTACTTTCACTGCAGCTGGAGTGTCAAACTTAAATGGATTGCTGGATTTTGTGGAACTGCTTGGGAGCGTCAAAACAACTTTAGCTTCATGCTGGGAGTTAAAAGTTGTTCCCTTCACTATCACTTAAGACTCTGCCACATTATGGCAATGGAGAAACTGGTAGGCAAATCTCCATAATAGAGATAAGAATTTCGATGAAGTGGGGGAGAGGTCTTAATCACTTACCTATTGAAAGACTTACCAAGTTGTTCTTACCCACCAAGATTGCTCTGAAGTAATTGTGACATTGCTGAAATACAGTGGTACAAAAGGGGGTGGTGATGGACGGAGCATCTGAACCAATCAAACACTCACACCCAGTCAACAGATCTGGGTTTAAACCATCACCGTTTTTTAGCCCACTCTGCCACCCCAGTTCAGACATGGCCATGTGCAAATCAGTCTGACCCTGTGCCTCATGGGAACAGTCCAGCCCGAACTGCCAAGCCATGCCTTCCCTGGACCGGAAACAAGCTTCCTAGGACCAGTTTCTGGCATTTCAGCCGTCTTCAGTCAGGCTTGCTTGAATCCAGTGGCAAAGTGAGCAAGGGACTCACGTCTGAGCATACCCTGCCAACTTATGGCGAACAAAGCGGTACAAAATGCTGAAATACAGCACTTGTATAGCATTCCCAGATTGTTTGAAATGTGTGTGTATCCAGGGCTCGAGTCTAGGGTTATTTGCACTGGTTTAACACAGCCCCCTACTGTGCGGGGGCAACCTCCAGGGCATCCCTTCTGCACAATACTCTGGATGGAGAGCTCCTGAGTGAGTCTGGAGGTGGCCCCTCCACGAACTTGCACGGGGGCACCCTCGAGTTTCGTTTTATCAGTGGATAAATGCAGGTAGATGCCATCTACTCAATATTTTTAGAGGGTAGACTGCATTTACCCTGCTGTAAAGCTGCCCACTTTCAGCAGAGTGCTACGTTCCTTTCCTACATTCACAGAAATATGTTGAACTCATCCCGGTGTCATTTTCTGAGACCGGGACACTTTCAGCAGGACCTGCACGTTGTCTGCCTTTGTTCCGAGCAGAAATGTGCAGGTGGGGAAGGGGCTTTTCAGATTTCAGCTTCTGGCTGCGAGCTAGCCTCACACATAGATGCAATGGAGGGGAAGTAAAGGCTCACATCTTATCACTTCACAGGTACTTAAGAGAGAAATGCTTTTGACTTTGTTCAGCTCATGTATATAAAAGATACGCGCACACTACAAGAATGTCAGAAGTGTTGGTCGCTCCAGTATTTACACAAATAACAATTTAAGTACCACACTTTTGTTTTATGTCTTTTATAGCGCTTTAGCACTACAGTATTGCTAAAGAGTTATAAAAGAAATAAAACAAAATAGTGGTATTTAAACTATTTGCGTACGTGTGATGTAAAGTGCTCTGACACCCTCCATTGGGATGAGTAGTGCCACTATTCATCCCAAAGCAGAGTGTCAGAGCACTTTACATTACATGTACAGATTATACATTGACAATAAATCATATGTGTGCACATCAATGTACTGATGTCTTACATAAGACAGTGAGGGTTACAAGGTGTAGGAGCCACATGTCCTTTATACCTCGCTGTGCTATAGTAGAAGGTTTCATATTTATGAACTGCAAGTAACAAAAGGATCTCTGTCTTAAAAGCAGTTATCCACTTACCTATTTACATAAAATAAAAATCTGTAATCTGCGTGTTGCATATTGTGCTTTGCAGGAGACATATTTACCTTCTATGCTACTTTGATTCAAAACTAGAACTAGGACTTGGCAAAACACAGATCTCTCCAGCAAATAAGTTATCCTCCAGTGTTAGCTTACCATTATTATTATTCCCTGAGATTTAGCGGACACACAAAAAACTCTGCAGCAGGTGCCTTAACCCTATAACAAATTTCAAAATACAGAAATTGCAACCAATTAAGCAGAACAGATGTATTGACACATTTTTCCTTCTTGCCAATTTCTTTGTGGCAGAGTTTTAAAAAATGTTATAAGTTGAGGCCAAGATTTTGCGTTGTGGTTGCCTTAAATTTTTTGGCACAACCCCAATGCAAAATCTGATTTGTTAAATATTGTAATGCGCTCAAATGTACTCATGAAAGACCTGCTAAACATATGTGAGGTCTTGCGATCTGATGTCACTTCCTGTGGGGTCATGGGTTGTGATGCTACTTCCTATTGTGCCACATGTAATGTCTCACACCATGATGTAACTTCCTGTGATGTCACACGCGGCAATACCACTTCCTGTGATGTCACACACAGTGATGTCACGCGCAGGTATGTCGCACCCATTTTGCCTAACTTGGTGAGTCCCCCCACTTCTTTTCGTAGGACTTGAGCCCTGTGTGTATCTCAATTTAGGGTTGGGAGAACAGTCAGTTTGGAGGTGTGGGGCGCACATCGTTTGAAATGTTTTGTGGGTTTCATTTTGGGCAGCAAAGCATTCGCATTTCTGCAGGAGAAAATCTAAAGTATACATTCACTTAATAACGTCTTTTTCCCACTGGGAAGATTTGTCTCCTTGGAGAAGCCATTTATCTTACACCTCAATTGATTTTAGGGTATCCCCTTCATTATCCAGTTTTGGGAAAGGATTTACTACTATCTCGTCAGCAGTTAATGTCAAACCTTTTTCAGTGTGGCAGAGGGTCGAAGAGAAGTTTGCGAATACTTAGCAAGCTATACGATGTTGGCATTCCAGTTCTATAATTCCCACTACCCTCCTGTTCCCCACCTACCCACTTGTAAATATACCTACTCAAAAATCCTTGTGTGAGTAAATCCATTTAGGTCTGTAAAAAATATTTTTCCTGAATCAGAAAAGTGATTTTGCACTTTTGGTTTCGTTCAGATCCTTACTTCCGTCGACATGGTTGACGTGAATACATTTGCTAATCCTGTCTTTATTACATACATGTAAGTGGTGTGCAGATCTAGCTGTTTTGGGTGGATAAGAGCGCGGTGCCCAATGAATGTATGTAAAGTGTAAACTGGCAGCCATTTAGTGACGCTGCAGATCATTGGCCAAGACCCTTTTAATTGCACACTGTCATTAGGATGCACACAACATCCAAGTAGAAAAAAGTTGAGACTAATAGAATTGTATAACTGGCAATAAAATTGGAGACAACAAAAAGATCAATTTAATCACCAAGTAAACTACACTAATTAGGTGCTGGATATAAAGAAAGAAAAAGCAGGGCTTGAACATCATTAGGATAATTAATTCATCATTAGGAATACAATTGGGATATCTAAGGCGCGGTAGATTTGCAAAGAACCAGAAATCACTGTAAATCATTGCAAGAATAGCTGATGATGTGTGAGGGATAATATGGCTGGGACAGAAGTGAAAAATGCAGGTCATAGAAATAGTGAGGGAGCACATCGGGTTTTTATATAGATGTGACATACATATATTGTAACAGAATGTGCTCAACATACCATATGCAAAATGGTACTAGCAGTTGGAATTGGAAATACTGAGATCTCTGCTAATTTATGTAAACAAATCCAGCCCTTTGGCAAAGAAGTGAGCTGTGGGCGGGACGGGATGGGTAAGGCTAGAGCATACTGATCAAGTAGGGGTTTGATTGTTTAGAAGCTGAGTGCACTCTGTTTTTGCATTGAAGTTGCAGGTAGAGCTTCCACTCTGCCTTGAGGGGCTTGTGTCTATTTAGGGATTGATGCATTTGGATTTGGGTTGGTTATGAACCCCACACCACTGACGGGAAAGGCACTGCAAGTGATATGGCGTGCTAGAATATTGTCCACCTGCAGTCAGGGTGCCAAAAAAACAGGAACCCTCTCAGGGACCTTGCGAGGAAACAAAGAAGAATATTGCTTTGGTGTTGACAATAAATTCCCTTTTACCGAAGAGACCTTAGACATAGTTAACATAGATGCTCACCAGCAGGTAGACCATGGATCCCTCTAAATTAGAATTTACACCTCAACAACACATAATTCATTACTAAAACATACAAAAAACACCAAGCAAGGTAGCAACAGAGCTGACAATGTCTAGCTAGATACAAAGAAAGCACCTTCTATATCAACTGCCCTTATATCCAGTGGTTGCTGGTATGGAGTGGGGTGGCGGGTGAAAAAAAAGAACATTTCACTTACCTCTGCACGTCCGTCGACTCTCCTCTGCTTCTCTTACCGGAAGCAGGAAGTGCACAGGATCCCCTAAGCCAATCACGACGCTGCTGTCACAGCATCACAGCAGCGTTGTGATTAGTCTGAGCTGCCTGGTTTGGCACTCAGACAGGGAGCGGGAGCCTTTGCATGTTCTCCACCCAGGCTGTGCAATACAGCTGGGTGGAGAACATGCTAAGAGCGCGTGACTGTTTGGGCGGCCTAAGACGGCTGGCTAAACTGTAATGCGCACTTAAGTGCACCAACCACTTCTCCCCCTGCTAGCAGCCAAGCCACCCCATCCCAAAATTGGCGTCAACAAGGACAAGGAAAAAAGAATGAAAATAACATTGTTATTATATTTTTTTTCCTTTTCTGCTTTGCAGAAAAACAGTGAGTTGACACTCCTCCGCTTAGTGGAGGAGCCACCGCTTCTTATATCCTTTGTCTGGGCTGACATGATGTCTAGATGACTTTTGATTCTCCAGGTGGCTCGGTAAATCATCTTGTATTGATAATTTTCCATTGGCTATTTGATATCCTAGAAAGTGGCACTGAATATGGATGAACATTGAACACAATGAAGATCCAAAGCCTAAATATATACCAAGGTGAGGGCCTCCTTCTTCAACTGTGTAGCTTTCTTTCAGCTAGGGCCATTTGACTTTGATATGATTTAGTTTATGAGAGCCGCATTTGAAAGCAGTTTTTGATAAGAGATGGGAACTCTATCAGGGACAACTTGAAGCACCCTAGTAACTGGACTCCACGTTATAACGTTTGATGTAAGAGCAAAAAGATAAGAAATTGCCTTAGGAGGGTGTTATTAGGTAGAGTATTAGCACAAAAGCAACATTTTTAATTTATTTTCTGTTTTATGTGATATCAATATTGAAATGTTTAAAAAATAAATAAAGATAATTTGAATATATTTTTAATATATTCAGAGAGCATAGAATGCGTAAAACTGCAAATAATGTGCATATTTGAATGTTGTAGTTAAAGGATATGGCAATTTAAAAACATGATTCACTTAATTAAACACCTATTTGTGCAGCCAACAATTTATGGTGGCATATATCCTTCTTATTTGGAGATTTAGTTATTATGAATAGTTCTTTTACTGAACATTCTGGCTTGTATATTTGCGAAACGTTCAATTTAGGACTGGGAACAAGATCGAAATGGTAAGCTTCGCTGCACACCAACAATGACTTGCGAATAAGCATTGAAAAAAGCCCAGATATAGATTTAAACATATATGATTTATAGTAGCATGAAACAAAATGCAAGAGGATGCTCTTTTTTGTTGACTGCCTTAGATGTAAGGGGAGTTTAATGTTTCTGTTAGCAAAAACTGCCAAATACGAAGGTTCAAGGAAGATTTTAAAGACCAAAGAGAATGTCTCCTTCACTATTAATGCCAACACAAAGATGCTTGTAGTCTGCATATTATGTGGCTAGTTATGCCACAGACACCCCTCTATCTACTCTGTCATCACTCCCTAAACACACTTGTTTGTTAAGGATGGAAACCCACACCCTCCCTAAGGCGGCATGCTTCATCATATGGAAACTACTCACATTACTGAGGTAAGCTTGTGGTGTGAGCCTGAGTGTTACATAGTCAGGATCGCATACAGATGTCACACCTTTCAATGTTATATAATGCAAGATGTTTACATTACACATCACATTAAGGTGTTAATGGTTCGTCCAGGGTTGGGATCAGGGAAGGCTCACACAGGTTGCCACGGTACACATTCCATTTCGACCAGATCGCTATCCATTTCCGGGGGCAGCCCCGGGAAACATATACTGTCTTCTCTTGCAACATGCACCAGTCCATGTCTTTCTTCCATGTGCTAAGTGTTGGAGGTATTACTGCCCCCCATAGGTGTGCTATGTTACGTTTTGCTATAGTCTGACCAAGCGTTGCCATATTCTGCCCTTTGCTGTCAGATTTGTGGGCTCCCAGATGTTTAAGAGGCACCTTTTGGCTTCAAGCCGCATTTCTACCCCCCAAACTGTATGCATACATTCATGTACCTGTTTCCAGTAAGTTTGTATCAAGGGGCACACCCATAGTATATGCATGAACGTCCCTGCCAGACCACATTGTCTCCTACAGAGCCCTTCCTCACTCCTGCCCATCAATACAAGTTGGTTACCAGAGAGGTAAATTCGATGTGGTATTTTCAGTTGAATCAGCCTCAATTTTGCTGATATCGCTACTTCCTTGGGGGAAGAAAGCGCCTACCTCCATTCCTCATCATCTATCTCTAGACAGTCACTCTCCCATTTTCTCCTTAGTTCGATTAGGGGGTCAGGGGTGTGGTGTATGAGTTTTTTGTATGTGAGGGAGATGGCCTTTTCTGGCAAGTGATCGTCCAGCAGTCTGTCCCCTAGGGGTGAGGACTCCGGGAGGGGTGTTCCGGGTGGGATGTTTGCCTGGAGTGAGTGCTTGACCTGCGCATATCTAAAGTATTCTGTTTGTGCTAGTTCATATGTCTGCTGTAGTGAGGCAAACAACACTATGCCATTGGGTCCCCAGAGGTCTTTTATACAGGAGATCCCTATCAAGTCCCATTTATTGAACCCCTTAGTTTGACCCAGTGTGCCCAGCTGTTCAGGAACCCAAAGTGGGGTAGCCAACGTAAGTTTATCAGCCCTTCCCAGTTTTCGGCTCGCAATGTGCCAAAGTTGGACCGAAAGTCTTGTAGGCCCTGTATGGGGGTACTAGTTGGGCTTAGAGTAAAGCGCAGCCTCGAAGTTCCCACCCGCAAGGAGGCACCTGTCCATCCCGTAATTGGGATCATCACCACTACAGTACGTACCCTGGTTAATAGCTGAGAGATGAGCTGCCCAGTAGTATTTCCTAATGTCTGGAGAATCACAGGATGTTGATCTGACACTGAAACTCAAACCTGGTTCCCCAGCTCCAAAGTCGGCAGCTCTGGCCATGACCAATGGGGTGCTGTTCCTCTGAGCCCCTCCTGCCCGCAGGACAGGATGTAGGGTTTAGGCAGACAGCCCATAACTTTTGTATCTGGTGTACCATTTAGCCCTGCCTTTGGTGCACAGTTGAAATGTTGCTCTTGTCATGCCTCAGGCTAGAAAGTATAGTCCATGTCCAATGCAACACAAGCTTCTTCCTGTTCCTTTCTATTAGATGATGATTCCAGCCCTACAATTATACCTGGCTTTATAAACTGTCCTACAGGGAGGGGTGAATCGGAAGAGCAGTGCAAGATGACATTCAAGGATGAGGGCAGACAGCAGTACTGACTTCTACTAAACAGTGTATAGCACCCTTATAGGCTGCATGCATCTAGAAAAAAAATGATACAGGTACCCAGCATTTACTGGGGGCCCGAAATGGGCCAGTAATGACATACTATGTGAACTCAGGAAAGTAGACATTCTGTTCATTGGAGTAAAAAGGCCTATACTCCACTACTAAATGTGGCTGCTAGCAACCGTTAGTAGTGCCAAGACCAAGCCATGGAAGCATTAACCACCTATTATAAAAAGAGTACTACTTTAGGTAGATTTTGATCCCCAAAAGAGTCTGGCACTCTGGTCATGAGCACCATACTATGCTAAAACCATGACTAACCTTTTTCAGCAGAATGATGACACATCTCTTGAAAGAAAATATACTGGGGTTTCCAGAGCAATAGGATCATGTGCTTTTTCTGCGGCCTCTCCAAACACAGCACATAGCATAGAATGTGGAGGTTGTGCAGGTAGCCATAGTGGTATCTTAAAAGTTTTGGAGGTCCCAGGCAAGAAATAGTTTGGGGTACCAGTCAGATCAACTTTAAATGTTATTACCTATTGCCCGCTAATTTAAGCATTCATGATGCCAAACAGTACTGAATTATATGTTAAGCTTTCAGAAAGCGTCACATAAAAGCAGTAGAAATATGTCCCGGGGACCCAAACATTTTTCAGGTGATTCTGGGTAGAGAGAGATACAGAGTCAGAGAAAAAGGTAGGCAGAGAGAGGGAGAAAGGTTTAAACAATTGAATAGACAGAGATAAATAGACTGAATGTTCACTTTCTCAGAGAGCCCCTAGGAAAATGGGGATCCTGGGCAAATGCCCACTTTCCAGATGCCATTAAAAATAATCTTTTGTAAAAGGTGTTCACCTTTGACCCTGACTGGGGGCCACTGTATATATTCAAGAGGAACCCTTACACAGACATACTCTACTGCTCACAAACCCAAACACTCTCATAGACAAAATCAACGGTAGCCAATGGGGTAGCCATGACATGCCACATCTATTTACTAGGAGAGCTTGTAGGCTGTTGCTATAGTTCAGGGGAAAAATACCTGTACCCACCTGCTATAGTCAGTTGCACCAACCGTTAGTAGTGCCATTGCCTTGCTATTAGGGTTGAGGCAACGTAAGTAAAAGCGAGTACACTTCGGGTGGACCCAAGGAAGTGCATTGCACTAGTGGCGAGTGATGGAAATGGCCCTTTTTTCAGGGTTATCCCCAAACTTTTTGCTTCTTTCTTCCTTGTTTTTCCTGACCGGTGGTTGATGGCAATAGGACTTTGGGCACTTTACCACTGCTGATCAGTGTTAAAGTGCATATGCTCTCTGTGTAAATTATTATTGTAATTGGTTATCCATGATTGGCATATTTGTATCACCAAGAAGTCCCTAGTAAAGTGCACTGAGTGTGCCAGGGCTGGTAATACAAATGTTACTAGTGAGCCTGCAGCACTGATTGTACCACCCACATGAGTAGCCCTAAAATGGTGTCTCAGGCCTGCCACCGCGGTGCCTGTGTGCAGTCTGTGAACTGCCATGTCCTCCTGGTCAGTGTCCCCACTGACCAGGCCTAACCCTTCCCTTTCTGTGCACATTGGTCACCCCTATGGAAGGCCCAAGGTACCCCCTTGGGCAGGGTGCAGTGTATGTGAAAGGTAGAACATGTACTAGTGCAGGTGACATGCTCTGGTAGTGAATGACAGCCATTTTCGTTTTTCACTATTGTAAGGCTATCTTGCCTATAGGCTATCATGGGGAATGCTGGCTACAGTGGCTACCAGCATATCTTCCCATAGGAGCAATATAGGACATAAAAGTCTGGTATCCCTGAACTCAGAATTTAATAACACATATTTTAGGAAGGATGGTTTTTAAATCATGTGTTTGAAAGCGGCACTTTTAGAAAGTGGCTGCTTTCTTATCTGACCTTTCTGTGTGCCTGTGGCTGTTTGTGAATTGACTGTCTAGTTTATGAGTGACAGGGCTGGGGGATTCCAGGAGACAGAATGAGTCCACCCAGTGGTGAATAGAGAGATCTGCATCTAGATGGGAGGAAGGAGTTGCACCTGGGACCTGAATAGGACTGTGCTTGCCCCCCACAGTGCTGGCTCCACCCCCTGTGGTGGGTCTGATGTCTCTGCCCTGCACTGTGAAAGGAGAGAAGGAATCATGTCAACAAAGTGCTCCAGGGCTGTGCTTTCCAGCCACAATGCTGGCTCCACCTCCTGCTGGGCGGCTGAGGACCCTGCTCCTCTCTCTGAAAGGAAAGGAGAGGCCAGGAAAACAAAGTGCTCAGGGAACACCCAGAACTGGTTCAGACCGGCCTCAGAGCCCTCCTGCACAAAGGGAACAAAGACGTTTTAGGGGTATAAGTACAGGACTCCTGACTACAGAAAATTAGATCATCCTGGAATCAAGAAGGAACCTCTGCCAAGGAGAAAGCTGAAACTGAAGAAGGAAGACTGTCCTGCTGTTGCTCTGCTGGACTGACCTGCTGTTGCTTTGCTGCCAAGGAGAGGGGAAGGACTTTGCTTTTGGTGCTGTGTCCCCTTGCTTGAAGGAATCTCCAAGGGCCTGAAAAGAGCTGGCTCCCTGTTAAGAAGTCCCAGGAACAAAGGACTTCACCCCCAGCTTCCCTGAACTCTGCTGAGAGAGTTCTGTCCTTCTTAGAATGCTTGGGCCAGTTGTGGTGCCTCTGGAAGTTGTACCTGTGTTGGGAAGCTGGAAACCAATATTTTAAAGACTTTGTGCAAGTTTTGTCACATCGCTCGCTTGCGGAGCACATCCCCGTCAGTGCGAGGAAATTCCCGCCGCTACGAAGGCCGAGATCGTCGCAGCGCCTGTTGCCGCTGCCAGAGTCGTCGCATCCTTCGTTTGAGGGACGCACTAGACCGGTCCGGGAAGATTACCATCGCTGCGAGTGTCGTCGCAGATCCTGCCGTCGCTGGGTGAGATCGCCGCATCGCTTGCTTGTGGACCGCATCACGTCGCTGCGAGTGTCGTCGCAGAGCCATCGCATCGAGGAGCTGCGAGAGGAAGATCTCCGCTGGTCCGCGCATCATCACCCCGGAGATCGTCGCAACTCCAAAGATCATGGCATTGTGCCTTTGCAAGCTTTTTCACTACGGAACCTCCACACCGGAATCTATACAGGGTCGCATCCCTCCCCATACAGACCGGAGTCACCGCACCACGCCCGCTACATCCAGTGGGGCGATCGCATCGCATCCCCAAGGTCTCAGGAGTGACGCATCGCTTGTTTTCCACCGCACCAGCTTCTGTTTTGGAACTTTGTCGCATTTAAAGGTACTGTTGGCTAAATGTGACGCAACTGTGAACTTTTCACGCAACTGTGGATTATTTTATCGCAACTTTAAGAACTCTTTTGCAACCATATTCTTGAACAGTGTATGTTGGATTTTTGTCGTTTTGGTCTTGTGTAGTTTAGATTAAATACCTTTATTTTTCTAAACTGTTTTGGAGTCAGTTTGTGGTGTTTTCACTGTGTTACTGTGAGTGTTGGTACAATTACTTTACACATTGCCTTTGATAAGCCTTGACTGCTCGTGCCAAGCTACCAAGGGGGTGAGCAGGGGTTATCTCAGAGGGTTTCCTCCTTACCCTGACTAGAAGCAAGGGTCCCTATTTGGAAAGTGGTACCTACCTCTGCCAACTAGAGACCCTCAGTTCTAACAGCCAGCAACATACTAATGACTCATGACACAGGTCTCCTGCACAAGAAAACATGCTGCGTCTGGAAGATGATAAAATAAGTTGCAGGCTGTCCTATTGGCTTAGCACCAGGGACTTTAAAACGAAAGTCTGCTGAAAAAGTAAGAAGTCAGATATTAAAGAGAAGGCGACTCCCACATGTATTAGACAACGTTAACAGTAGCCGCTGGTGTTGACAAAGAGTGGCGTGCTGGGAGGAGGGTTGTTGGGACAACAAAATAAAAAAATAAAAAATAAAACTTTCCTACAGCAGGCCACATCACACTCTTCTGCCCCTCTCTTCCGCAGGCACAGGCTTCCAGACTCTACTGCGGCCAATCCTGATGCTGCTCTCATGCTGCTGGTGGCAGCATGAAAACAACGTCAGGATTGGCCTGAGCGCCGTGAATTTGCACTCCCAGTTAGGCTGGGAGCCTGTGCCTGCTGTCTCCAACCTGGCAAAGCAGCTCAGGTTGGAAACAGCTTCAGTGCGAATGACGGTTTGGCCGGCCTGAGACGGCAGGCCAAACCGTCATGCGCACTGACAACAGTGCCCACCACTCCTCCTGCAGCCTGCCATCCCTCATGGCCCCGTCCCCAATGACTCGTCCGGAAAGGAAAAATAAAACGATAAAAAAGTGTTTATTATCATTTTATTTTTATTTTCCTACTGTTTTGAGGCAACTGGCAGGGGAGGATGATGCTCCTCTGCAATAGCTCGTGAGCCGCCGCTAGAGGGGAATGTCTAGAGCCAACGCATTGTTTGTAATTTTAGGTGAATGTGAAATTACCATATATGTTTTGGGGTTTTATCAGTATATTGACTAGTACATCCATTGATGTTCTAGAATTAATAAATAGCATAAATCATTTGAACCCATGTAACACAAAATATGAATGTATAACATCAGACTTGATGATGATCGAAAATCCAGAAGGAAAAAACCATACCCAAGGCGGAAAAGCAGCACATTAACAAGTTGCACAGTAATATGTGTCAGGTTATCATTTAGAGGTATCATAAATAGAAAATTCACCTACTTTTGAAACAAGCAAGCACCAGAGTACAAACACTATTTTATAAACTTTGGCAGCATAAATATAAGCTATCTATAGTGCAATGAAACTGCAAGCCCGGAGCAAATGCTAAATCAAGTAATGTATCATATTTAAACAAATGTAAGGGCACATCCCTAACACTGATAGCAATGAATACATGGAGCCATTATTTCCATCAGCACTATCATTTTTTTCTTTGCGAAGTCTTGCCGGTAGCCATGCTAAATACGTTTTCAAAGTACTGAATATTATTAAATCATGTCCTTCACAGAGTCAAGAGCAAAATCTGGCTTGATCTGCAGTTAACTGCGGAAGATAGGAAATTAACGAGCTCTGAGAATACTGAAGCTCAGATTTACTAATTGGCTGTTCAGAAGCAATCGGATGCATCTAGAGGCAAAAGCTGATTTACAATCAAAATGTTGCATCCAATTACTATTTCGTTTAGGTGTTTTTGTGACACTCTGTCTGCTGATTATTTGTTATTAATTTCAATTTTTTGAGGCAGTGCTTAATTTGTAAAAATAAAAAAGCAAGTGCCATGGCCCTCATCAAGAGGCCACCCCAGCTTGCACTACCCATTGCCACTGGTAGTGCTGCCAATGACTGTACCCAGGGCCGGAATGCCATAGCGGGCACCGGACAATCCCCCGGTGCGCCGCATGGGTGGGAGCCGGTTTTGGGCCGCTGGGGGCCGATTTTGTTACAGGGCTGTTTTTGCAGCAGAGCTCGACGGCACCTCTAACCCCCCCGAGTGGGGAGGGGGGGGGGGGCCGAGCACTTAGCCAAGGCCGGTTGTTGTTCCCAGTCCAGCCCTGACTGTACCTACGCAACTACAAACCATCAAACTTCTACAAGTGTGACGATTCAGACTGTTCGAGGCCCCCACAACTATAAGAATGGTTTGGGACCAGGTTTTAGTTGTTTTCAATGTATATTCAATGAATAAACTACTGTTGTTCTACTCATTTCTAAATCATACAAACAGCGCCACTATGTGGCAGCTGTTCTAAGTGCCAGTGTTGATCATTAAGTGCTGTGTCAAGCACCGGAAACTACCGGCTCCAATTAAGCACTGCTTTGAGGAAAATAAATAATAATTTGACCTGATAGACAAACTAACTTGTGTGGAAACAACACATTTTGCTACACACACATAGCCATGTAGCAATCCCAGCTCATAGAAACAATCAGTGTAAAGTTTGAGATCATAGAGTGGTAGCACTATAATGCACCTTATTGTTATAGGAGAACGAATTAGAAACCATCTGTTCCAAAATATGGACGCAGAACAATAACCATTTAGCTCAAACTTTTTCAAAATAATCTAAACATGTCTAGAATAAACACAGTCTTGTTTGTACAGCAAAGATTTCAAGAGTACTTCATTGAAGAGAGATACATAGAGTGAAACACAGGTAAGCAGGAAAGCCACGGGAGTCCCACAAATCAAAGTCACATTCTAAATGCCACATGTACTTGTAAATAAATAAACAGACGGCACTACTTTTGAGGTACATTAAAAATGATAAAACCGGTGTCACAAAGAGTGGCCATACCTTACGCATGAATTCATTAAACTCGTACTCCTCGAGGCAAGAAACTCTCACCTCCAATCTACACTTGTAACCCATCACAGCTCTAAGGAACTGTGAAGCCATACAAGCAACTCCTTAATTTACAAAATCCTCAGCCCTAACCCAGCTATTTGCTAATCGCTGGGTGTCTTAAAACCATGGCACGTGGCACTCATATTGGCATAATTATAGCACACTCTGCCCCTCCTGTCAAGCGAGTATTATCATCAATGTTTTTTTTAATAAAATGAACACAATCATAAAATCGAGCTACCTCCCATCCAACCTTCAGATATCTTCTTCAATGGCAGTGGTGATGGGTGTTCAGGGTAAATCTCTCCTCTCCAAAATCAACACCTTCCTCTAATGTTAATATAATCTGTGAATAAAAATAGCCAGTGCCATCCCAGCTGGTAAAGAAGTTAAACCTGGTCCCAGAAGGTTATTTTTTTAACTCTCATATCTCTTTTATGGCTAAGACCCTTGAAAAATTGTTAACTGTTCTTACTTGCAAAGCCACTTTGAGGGTCCTAACATCCTCTCTTGCTGGCAACCTGGGTTCAAACCAGGATATTATTTGCACTGCCAAGTAAAGAAAACAAATTACTTTGTTATAGCAGTTACATTCATTGAACAGGCCAGCAACAAATAGTACATGGTTCATCACAACCTCTTAACTTTGAACTCCAAACTAACCAGGTTAAAAAAACTAAAACCCACACAACTTGCCATATGAAAATAGTCTGTCTCTTACTCTGCTTCATCGACAATGTAATGGTGATCATTGCATATGCGTGCATCCCTTTTAAAACCAAGAATTGTTCTATAAAAAGACCATTAGTAAACTTCAATTGGTCAAATGAATTAGTACTCTAGTTTTTGACTTTTGCCTGCCTCTATTTCACTGACATATGGTGTCTGGGATGCAAAAAAGTGGTTTGTCTCCAATCACTATCAAACAAAATCTGCTAGTTGGTTGTGTCATGGTTGTTCCAATTGTCCTTCTTTAGAACTTCTTTTCACCACATCTTCACGACTGTATGTCTACTTTATAACAGGCATTTATAACACCACCCATTTTCTCTAGTGTCCTGTTATTTTTCACACTCTGTGCTGTACATTTCCAGTTATGAACCTTTATCTCAACTCAGTTGTCCTTCTGGCCTCATTTTTGCACTTGTTCTACATTCATCCTAGTCCCATCATTTTCATGCTGATCCAACCCCCCCAGGCTGAATATATTTTAGTGAGGTATGATGGATGGGGAAGTGACCTGGAATGTCGTAGTTTTTAGTACTTTTGTGGTGTGATGTAGTGTATATTGCTGCTTTGTAGTGTGGTAAGGGGTGATGTGATGGTGAATGTTTTGCTATGAAGAAGGTGTGATGTGGTACAATGCATAACACCCATACGGTGCCCACTCTCACATGACATGCAACTTTGTTACATCTTACATATATAACAGCCAACACATATTTTTGGTATTTGTGGTCGATGTTGGCCACAAATTTATTATCATATATGAATCATCATATCTTTCTTTACACACCCCAGGTCATCGCTTTACGACCCTGGTTATAAATAATCATTGTGAAATGTTACACCTTGTTGCTTGTAATAACTCCCTTGTTTGTCCTAAATCATTAGCACCTCATAATTCATAAGGCACTTAGCCAGTTCGTTGCTCTGTTCTTTTGTGGGCAATACTCATTTTTCTTGCCACTTGTGGGGTCCCAAAATTGTTCTGTTGGTTTCCACGCCCTCTGCGTGTGAAGGGGTGGCCCCTCCCCGGAGTTAGGCCCCAACTTCTTACCTTGTTTGTCTCTTTTGTGCCCTGCCATCCGACCGGGTCTGGGATGTGAGCGTCTTCTCCGTTTGCTACCCCCTTTTTGTCAGGCCTACTCAGCCTGCTCTAAGGCATCCCAAAGGGAGTGGCTTTCCTCATGCACACCGTCCTGCTGGTGTGCCTCCATAACCAACCATTGTACCCCTTCCTAACCGTTACAACATCGGGGAGGCTGCCGTCTTCCTGCGGCTCCCCCTGCCCCCTGCGGTGACCGTTGCTTCTTTTTTTTTCTCACTTTGTAGTGGCCAAAACCAGATTCTTCCATGGCAGTGGGGCTGTTATGGCGCTGGCCCTCGAGGCCCCCTTTCAGGGGGCAGCCTCTGCAAGAGTGTTGTTTAATGCAAAGCATAGCATTGGTTTATGGTGGCCTCTGATGTTGTGAGGTCAACCATGTCCAAGGTGCATACTTATGCATTGTTTCCTCAAGTGTCCGGTGCTTTACTTTGTGCCATTTAGTCCTTGTATGTATTTATTCCAGTACCTGTGTTCTGTCTTGTTGCCTTTTTTTGTCTATCATTTACAGTGTCTGTAGTTTACAGTCTATACGTATTCACTCTTGTCCCTGGTGTTTGTGTCTCCAGAGTGAATGTTCTTAATCTGGGTGAAGAGTTCTTGTGATTCAGATGAAGATGCAAAAATGAATTTTCACCTAAACTGTAATTACAAGTTGTGCTTTAAACTATACTCCCATTTTTTGTGCATGATAAAAGGTCCTGAAATGGACATAAACTGCAGAAAGACCAATTCTGCTGTAATTCACCAATGGACAAGATCAAGACTCATTGGGGCTTATTTACAAGAAAGTGCTGCTGCGCGACACCGCAAGCCCTTTGGCTGGGCCACGCTGCAGCACTTTCAAAACATGGGGGTACATCATATTCACATCAATATGACGCATCCCTGCGCAGTCTCCTGTGCTGGCGCACAATCAGCTGCCATGAACCACGCAGGCACTCTTGTGCCATGGTGCAATGGTGCCTGCGTTGCGGGGAGGCTGTTTTTGTGCAGGGAGTGTTACCTATCTGCACATAAACAATAAAAAAAGAGGTGATTTCCTCTTCCTATGTGTGCTGCAGAATGCGGTATCCCTAGAAAGAGGTAAAAAATGAGGAGAAATGTAACAATTTCTCCTCGTTGTGCCTCGCTACTCTGACGCATTTACAGGTTTACGAATTCTCGTAAATCTGGAAATGCAGCAGAATACATGGGTGTTGCATGGGAACACCCACAGCAACACCTGTGCCACGCCTCTTTCACGCAGAGTGTTGCATGAGAATGGGCTATATTTACAAGGCAGGAAAAAACACTCAGGGTGGCTTTATGTGTCCTAGTAAATATGAGGCAGGAGGTTGTGCCAGCGGTGTGTCACATAAAATGATGCACCAATGGCTCAAGGGGCTTGTAAATAAGCCAGATAATCTCTCAGGATTTTAAGTGCCTGTCTGTTAAAACCAACTATTTATGACCAACTAACTAGGGTTCTGTCTCACTAAAAATATTGTGTACCAAGAAGGTGGGAGCAACTTGTTCTGCAAGGTCGACAATGTGGTAAGAGCAGCCGCGGCACGTGGAAGGAGTTACGGTGGGGCAGGAAGGCGTGGCGGGGAGGGCAGGGTGGGGGATGCTAAAAACCGGAATATGGATAATTGGAGGTAAGTAAACAATTGAATAAATAAAATGAATTTCGTAAGCGGCCTGCATCGCAAAATGCGATGTAGTGCGCGCTACGAAATTCTTTTTATTAAATAAATTGTTTACTTACCTCTAATTATCCATATTCCGGGTTTTAGCACCCCTCACCCTGCCCCTCCCCCGCCCCGCCTATCTGCCCCACCGGAATTCCCTCTACGGGCCGTGGCTGGTTAGGAGTACCTCTATTAATGATGTACACATTCCTGAATACCCTTTGTGTCACCAATGAGAAGCAGATTTGAAATATGTCTGCATGTCATTGGCATATTGTTTGATCTTATGCTAATGGGAAAGGTCTTCCAGAGACTGCACCTCAGGATTGAAGATAAATGACTGAATTTAAGTCTAGTCAATAAGCTGATGGCACAATTTTCTCAGTGACTGATAATGGCGAAGGATGACATCTTGTACCCATCAGTTTTTATAAGGTGGACAATGTATCATTATATTTACATACATTTCCAAAGTTGTTCAGCGATCCAAATTGCATTCATTGACTGTCATATCTAAGGACAACCAGCACGTGGAAATGTATATTTTGTTCATGAAATACGGTAATTAAGATGCATTGCAGCAATCCATTTCCATACTCCCCTACCTGTTGCAGAAGGGTCTTTTGTTGTAGTGATATGTGTATTCTTCTTTGTTCCATTTTGATGGCATGCTTAGTTTGAATGGTAGTTAATGTTTCTTTCTAAATGCAGTTTTTGGTTGTTTTTCTCAGATGATGTTACAAAGTTCATGGCATCGAACATGCTGTTGCCCTGTATTGGGCTTGGTCTTATTGCAAGAGAAGAAACTCCTGGCCAATAACATCGTCCTCATTAAAGTTATTTTCAGCAGTAGACATAAAACCAATTGCAGTCCAGATTTCGAGTGGGTCGTGTGAGGCTGCAAGATCTGGGTATACAAAAAATTCGGGACACCTTGAATTGTTTTATTCACTCTTGATCGGAAGAGCCTTGATTAGCTTGTGATGCGTTCTCCTATCTTCTGAAAAGCAAGGCACCTTTCCAATCAGCTACAGCCTGCATACTGTAGCACTGCAGCAGTCACAACAATCGTTTTGACGTGGGATTGCACTGGTAGATATTGGCATGGCTTTGATGCTAGGAGTTAAATGATTACAGTAGGTCCCATTACCAAGCAAGCAGCCTGCTCTCTTGTCCATGATGTTGTCCAGATAGAGCATTTATTCTCAGTATACACGGTGTGAAAACTGAATTAACTAACATTAATGAGTGTTATAAATGGGGTCTCTAGTTGGCAGAGGAAATGTGTAAAATAGTTGTACACACGCACAGTAACACAGTGAAAACACCGCAAAAGTTCTCCACATCAGTTTAGAAAAATAGCTAATATTTATAGAAATAACACAAGACCAAAAGGATCAAAATCAAACATATACAAGTCAAGGTCTGAAATTTCAAGGGTAAATAAAGTTATAGCTCTTAGAAATCAATGGTTACGCTTGACCAGAATAAAGTACCTTTGATGCATCCAAATCAAGGATGATGTGTGGCGCAGGGGAGGTGAGGTCTCATTAAAGCAGCTGATGCGTTGGTTCCGTCCTGCTATGCATGTGGCTGGCATGTTGTTACAACCTGAATCATTACATCGCAAGTCGTTTCAACGACTTGCTGTAGGGGGCGCACTGGTGTTGGATTTAGAATCCAACACCTTTCTTGCTGTTGTACAAACTGGAGTAGGAATAGTAAATTATACTATTTCTAAGTGCAGCGCGCCCCCTACAGCAAGTCGTTGAAATGACTTGCGATGTAATAGTTCGTGCTGTAACAACGCGTTCGTTGTAACAACCACTTTGTAAAGGCATGCAATGTAACGCATGCGAAGTAAAAGTATATATATTCGTTAACTAGGCCTCAGTTTGGGCCTAGCAGCCACCTTGTTCAAAAGTGATATTTCTCCTGTCTTCCCTGTACACATTCCACTGTTAGTTTTTTCTTCAGTGCACAGTCAAGCAGAGTCATGTTTGTTATTTTTATAGTCTTTGTTCATGCTGTTCTTGATTAATCTTCCTCGACTTGGTCACAAAAGTGTATATGTACTTCAATGTCCTTCCAATAACTCACTCTATCCTATTTATTCATAATGGCTTGCTGTTGTTCATGTGTCTAGTTTGTTCTACCAATTCTGAAAGGCATTACTATAGAGTGGGCAGAATCAATATTCATGATGTGCCATTGTGCTTAGGTGCTAAAGCAATAATATGGCAGTAAATAAACTGTGGTCTGATTTGCTATGAATGTAACCTTATTTATCATACCATGATGAATCTGCAGTTTTAGTGATTTCATGAGCAGAAAAAATGTAAAAAAAAAAACCAAAACATTTTGGAGACGGGCAAGAGAGCTTTCTTATACTTCTAGGGATGCTGTCCATTTCTCTTTTGATTTTACTGCCCGCTTTGGGACTTAAAATATATTTTATTTTGCATCTCTCTGTAATAATGTATGTTCTTAGAGCCTTCATTTTGTAATAAAACCTATATATTTATTCAGCTGATTTAAAACTCAGTTGATGAGTGAGCCCTTTTACTCATTTGACTGCATTTCTTTTACATTTTTGATGTGTTGGGAGGTGCCTTGCCTCAGGGACATATTGCCTCATGAAATCGAGGTTTAACACCGGTGAATGCACAGGTTCTACAGATTTCTGTATCTGGCTGAAGACCAGACCCAGTGATGAACCTTGTGTCCTTTAAACAGAAATGTATGTTGCATTAAACCTTGGGTTGGATCTATAATAACTGTATTATTAAATAAGGAAATTATAGATTTACTGATCCCTTCCAGCATATTCAATTGAGCAGACACCTGAGGCCCTCTGTCAAACATCCCTTTTTCTCGACTCACTATTCAGAGAGGGCGGCTCCTCCACTAGGGCGGAGGAGCGTTGCCCTACTGCTTTCTCGCAGCTCGTGAAGCAGAAACATAAAATAGTAATAACTTTAAGTTATTACCATTTTATGTTTGGTTGAGGGCGGGTGGGTGGGGCTACAGTGTTAACAACAAAATATTATGTGCATTGTTTTGCTGATGTGGAGCTACTGTAAGCAACAGCTCTAATCTCTGCTTCGAAACTATCGTATAGGAATGGATACTATAAAGGAACATCATATGATTTAAATCCCACATCAGTCCAACTGATGTCCTTATAGATAGTCGGAAGATCCCATATTAGCCATTAAATAAACTTGGCAGAAGAGATAATTCAACTGCTGCCCTGGCACTGCATCCCTCGAGCTGCAGTTCACAATCAGGCTCCCTTGGAGGGCTGTATGAACTCTTCTCCCCAGGGGTCTTGTTTCCCTGGGCTTCGGGGCTCTCCTTCTCTTGTACCTTCTTCAGCTATGAACATTTTCTAAGGAGGTGTCAGCATGGTCTCCACGGCTTTTATGGCTAAAAATGTTTAGGGGGTTGTTTGTACAGGACTGAAAGCTTGTGCAGTGTATTGTGTGACTGTGGAAGCATTTGTCATTTACATGTCATATAGAGAATATTTAACTAAAAACAAATATTCTGTAGCAGCACATCTGAAGGGGTAGTTTGAAGGCAGGGTATGTCATGCTGTCCGCTTTAATGCTTCGTGGAGCCATCATCTTGAGATGAAAGAGTGATGAGGATACACTGAAACATACAAGTCTATGGCTGTCTCCAAAAATCACAAAATAAGTATTCTTAGTCAGTATTAGAAACAATATTGACTTTTACTACTGACCCTGGATAGACTGATCGAGGGACACCACCTGTCATCTTCTGGTACGTTGAGCGAAGATACTTACCAAGTCCTGTTGTAAGTTTCACAGTTCAACAGTGTTTGTACTTCCTGATATGATGCATAAAAAAGCAGTGAGTGGTGGGGGGCTGTTATTTTTCTCATCCAGTCAGGCTTTTGATAAGTATATTTTCTGTAGAAGTAAAAAGAATGAAATGATATAAATATATTTCGGAAGGAAAATGCCTGTGACTCATTTAGTAGTTTAATGGCTTATGTGGTTTTACAAATATCAGAAGTTACTTGAACATTTTTACCTTCCCATAACTCTTAACATCATCGGCAATCAATAGAACAATATCTGACAAGTGAAGTATGTTGAGTACCAATAGCAGTTTATGAGAAAACTATTATTGTGTCACATTTGGAAAATCAGAAGCAGGACCGACCTCAAACCTGGTACATGGAAATGTTGTAGTTAAAAATATTAGGAGGTTTATGATAATTGTATTGTACCTTTCACCATCGAAGGAATAATTTAACACTCAGTCCTTATAAAACGAGACTACGGGCCTGATTTAGATTTTGGAGGGAAATGAAAATAAACACCCCAATTTGGAGAAGGAACTCTTAAAACGGAGTAGAATCTGCCAGCTGAAGTTTCCTCACAATATTATCCCTATGGTGGATGGAGGAAGCTCAGACGAAGTGTTCTACTTTGTATTTAACTTTCCCTCCAGAAACTAGAGGATTTTCAGTTCCCTCCATATGGTAAATGAGTCCCTATGCATATGTGTTCAATGAGGAGCTAGTGTCTCTCATAGGAGGGGGAGGGGCCGCGCGCGGTGCAGCGGTGGTAGTGACGAGCAATGCTCGTCATGCTGCACAGTGGAGCTGTGCTCATGACGAGCTGGGCTCGTCACAACTCTGTCCACTCCAATAGAACCCCCGCACGGGGAATTAGCCATGCGTGGGAGTGCCGCAGCCGTTATGACGAGCTCACAGCTCGTCATAAGCATAGAAGGGGTTAATACATTCTCACTCCACTGCTCTATCACTAGGCCACAGTGCTTAATTTGAGCCGGTGGTTTCCAGTACTCAGCATCGGCACTTAATTGTCAACACGGGGACCTATCACAGCTAGCCACATGGTGGCGTTGTTTGTCTAATTTTGTGACGAACACAACAACAGTAATTGAATATGCATTAAAAATGACTAATACATGCCACCCAAAGCTTCAAAAATAGCTTGAGTATCAGGTATTTATCATTTTCAATGTATAAAACGTCTGGCTTGTCATTAGTAGTGCAATAGGTGGTGCAATCTGCTGTGATCTCCTGACTATGGCCCTAGCACTTATTTCTTTACAAATTAAGTACTGCTAGGCATTCTCATTCCCAGCACACGCTCACTGTTCGCCCACCTTGCTGGAGCATCTGCAAGGTCTGTGAATAAAGCAGCACAGAGATTAATTCAATCCACACTTCAGAGTGTTTCTTTTTTCATGTGCGTTTCTGCTACAAAGAAAATAAGATGTTGAGAAATCAGACAAAAGACCCTGAGGATTTGTTCTGACAAGCAGCAGTGATCCTTGGGAGTCACTTATTCCTGGGCAGATGAGCACAGCATCGATCCGCCTTACCTTGAAGCCGCCCATGGGTTTCACCGGGTCGGAGTTCCTCTGATTGTCCACTGAGCAAAAGGGTCAGGAAGGCTGCGGCACGCGCTGCGTCGTCAGCACCGCCATAGAAAGAGACAGGCAGTCCATGACTGGAATAATGTGCCAGGAACTCGCATATCTTTTAGTCCAGCTGATTTCTTTAATGGTCTATTAGCGTTTCTTTCCGCTAATGCCCTGCACATCAATATTGCATCCTAACTGAAAGGCATCAGGAGATAATGATGCCAGAGTGGGAGGTCATTATTGACTCTGCTGAAGTATTTTACCTGCAGGCCAGTCACCCCATGTTCCTACCTATGTTCACAGACCGACTGGAAGGATACAGTAGCACTCTGGTAACCTCAGCTAGGAGCCTGGGAGGGAGGGGAGGAAGGGAAGAAAGACTCCCTCTCTCTCTGCCGCGTCTGAGAATGGGGGCTGGGGTGGGACCTGGGTATGTAACAATCTGTATGAGACACCAGGGAGGAGGGCATGTTTTGCCTCTGGGCCCTCTCGAAAAACCACACTCTTAATTTAAGCTTTTAGGAGCAAAAACGCAGATGGTGGTTCCTTTCATGAATGTTTGCTATGGGGTAGTATTTGTATGAAGTAAAAAGGGGAAGCACCAGGTATGCGCGGTTTCTTTATGCGTAATAAATGCCACAGGTCACATTACCTTTTCCCAATGGGGCAGAACCAGAAGTGGTGTAACCTGAAGGGTGCTAACAAGACTGGGCTGAATGTGTGCAGAGTGTAGTAGCTATGGGTTTTGGGCTTCACTGATTGGTTGTATCAACGTTCTAACGGAAGCTCTCTCATTCTGTTGTATTTATCTTTGTATGTGGGGATTGTAAATCGGCCAGCTTGAATTAATCTGTTGAGTGCTTGTGACGAGCTCAGCTCGTCATGAGGCACAGTGGAGCTGCACTCATGACGAGCTGAACTCGTCACGGCCGTTGGAACGTTCGCATGTGGGGATAATTTCCCCACTGTGCTGAACGTTCCAAAACGGGTGTGGCTGTGACGAGCTCAGCTCGTCATGAGTGCAGCTCCACTGTGCCTCATGACGAGCTGAACTCGTCACAAGCACAGCGGGGCGCCCCCTCCCCCCGCACAGCGGGGGGGAAACACCCCGCAGTGAAGGGGTTAAACAGAGATACAACCCAATTTTATATCTCACTGTGAGCTCTTTAACACTTACTTTTACCAGCTTCCTGTTGTTTCCTGATTGGAAACAAGTGCTAAAGAACCCCTTTAGCAGCTCATCTGCTACTCCTGTAACAGCACCTTGAGCCAATAGTTCTAGGTCTCAACAGCCTGCTGGTGGCTCCAACAGTTTGAATCTGAATGTTGTTTGGACTGTGGTGAATGGACAACCCTGCGATTGATAACTAACAGGTGCCAGTCAATCCCTGGACTGGTGATTTTGGTGTGCAGCATTTGGAGTGGAATCTGCCTGCCTGGAGCCACCATCATTATATCTTCAAAGAAAGCATCATCGTGCAACTGTGGTAACAGAGCTCAATGTATGTAAGACATTTAGAAGTAGCAAAACAGTGCATTATTCTACTACCAGTTAGAAAAGCATCAGCTTGACAATAGCCACCCAGCACAAACATGAGAACATTGTGTCTTTATTGTTTTTGCTTGATTGAGTTTTCTGATGATAAACGAAATGTGCTCTTTTATATATACTCCTGTTGCATACATCTCAAAAGAAAATCCTTTAATAAGGTGCTGGAAACGGAGGTTGGTATTTTCTTTTGAAGTAACTTTAGTCTTACAGTCTACGGATATCTATGTTGCCTCTTTGCATCTTCAACTTTATTTGCACTTCTCAGCCAACAAGCAATGTGTTAATCCACTAACATCTTACATGCCTTAGCCTGGAGAACCAGCTATTAAATGGGACAGGTGGTTAAGATTGGTAATAGCCTACCTCGATCATCTTAGTTAGTGCATCTATTTTTTTTTTTGTTACAAAGCATAGGTTGAGTTGTGCATTTCTTGCTATTTGAAATAGTGTGTGCTTGCATAAAATTTATATTACATAGTTAACGGGGGAATTTCGCCACAAAGTTTGCAGAATGGGGAGACGAGCTTGTGTGGAAAAGAAGCAGGTCCCGGCTAAGCCAACCTCCAAACCCAATTCCATTGATAGGATTCTGGAAAAGGCCCTAGGAGCCATGCAACCGAAATTGAACGGACCCAGAGACGTTTGATCACAGATCTTCACAAATTTTAGGGGCTTCATTATCTGATCCTTCCAGTGACCAACTACCGATAACTGAAGCTGATTCCCAAAATGAGCCCAGGGTCACTATGTCGTGTAGGAATCTAGGACCCTAGTGTAATTTTCCTGATTCATCCCGATATAATGGTATAAATTACCCGATCCATATATAGGCATAGAAATCATTACCATATTTAGACTGAGCCTATGCAGCCCAAATACGGCATGGCTACTTCCACTAAGTTCCGAGAATCAACAACGATTTATAAAAACCTGCCTTCAGCAGCTAGGGGCTTCCCCTTGCCTGAATACTAATTTATCTTGGAAATCATGGAGTTTTCAAAGAACCGAGTCTTTGATGACGTTATTATGTCCAATCATACGTCAAACTCGGCACCTTCAAGGTATAAATATGCCTACATTTGCCTAGACAAACACACAGTGGTTTGGAGCAGTTTGACTATCTACTTGCCCGACGCGCCCTGCAGCAGCAAGTGCCGAAGGAAGCCGACCCTCCAGCTGACGCACTGAGAGACGCTGTCTTTTCTCCTGCCGAGAAATCCAGCTCCAGTGTTTCCAGGCTACCCTTGCGGGTTGCTGGGAAATCGAGTCCTGAGAGAGAGATACAAGACTTCCTTCATTCTAAAACCAAGGTACGGAGCTGATTAGACCCTTAGAGAATTATTGGAATAGATTCTTGGCAAAGAATACTAAACTTAAACTACACCCCACTTACTTCTTTCCTTGTACTAGACTTAGGTTAGGTACACAGGGGTAAGCGTATTTTCGAAGCACCAGTTGAGTACTTTTAGTCATTATTTATCACTGTTTGTATGTATTTTAGGTATTTTATGGCTTAGAAACCATATCATGCTTTTATAGTATTATTTCATAATACTCTTCGTGCTGTACGCATTGTACTTTATAACCAGTATTATGATTGTAGCAGTACATTTCTTATGCTTGAGAAAGAAGACTATTCAATAAATACTTTTTATTAAAAATGCCCGTCTCTATATTTCTCAGCACCTCTGGTGAAACGAAGCATGCACGATTGACTGAGTAAAATAGCCATCTATTGTTTCCGCGAGTCTAGAGATTGATTTCTTATTCTTGGGAAACAAAGTTGTCATGTTTATGCGGTTGTCAGAAACGAATCCCTTCTTGTGAATTCGAGAAAGTTTCTAGTGACTTCTGAGCTAGCTGGCACTCACAATTATGTTTAATATATTCGGTAGAGACCTAGTCGACCTCTGTCCTACGTCTAAACTACTGGATATATTATTCCAATGCGCAGAGCCTATTGGGAATATAGGAACTACACTACAACTATACAAGATCAATCCGGCAGAAAAGCAAACCTAAACCCAAGGCGAAACCAGCTGCAAGGAGGAAGAAGGCTCTGGGTCTAACCTCTGACAATGGGAAGTCTGGGACAGGGATCCAAGAAGAGAGCATGGAAATTACAAGTGAACAGCCAGTGTGGGTCACAAAGCTGGTAGTGGATTTACAGATCCAAATGAGGGATATAGTCAAGGATGAACTTAAGTTCCTTCAAGAGATGGTTGAGGGTCTGACTGCACTTCTTAATGACTGGATAACTCATAGGGGCATAACCCATGGCTCTGCTAGTTCAGAGAATAGTTTACAACAAGGGGTGGTGATGGACAGAGTCTCTGAATTAAGCAGAGTACTCTCACCCAGTCAAGAGATCAGGGCTAGATCCAACACCGTTTTTTTAGCTCATTGCACCATCCCAGTTTCAGAACCTGGCTGTATGCAAATTAGTCTGTCCCTGGCCCAGTGCATCATGGGAACAGGGCAGACCAGACTACAAAAGCCAATTCTTACACTGAGAAGGAAACAAGCTTCCGGGGACCGGTTTCTGCCATTTCAGGCGTCTTCGGCCCGGCTTGCTTGAATCCTGATGGTGCAATGAGCAAGGGACTCACATCTGAGTATACCCTTCCACGCTTAGGGTGGACAAAATTATTTACAACAAGGGGTGGTGATGGACAGAGTCTCTGAATTAAGCAGAGTACTCTCACCCAGTCAAGAGATCAGGGCTAGATCCAACACCGTTTTTTTAGCTCATTGCACCATCCCAGTTTCAGAACCTGGCTGTATGCAAATTAGTCTGTCCCTGGCCCAGTGCATCATGGGAACAGGGCAGACCAGACTACAAAAGCCAATTCTTACACTGAGAAGGAAACAAGCTTCCGGGGACCGGTTTCTGCCATTTCAGGCGTCTTCGGCCCGGCTTGCTTGAATCCTGATGGTGCAATGAGCAAGGGACTCACATCTGAGTATACCCTTCCACGCTTAGGGTGGACAAAATTATTTACAACAAGGGGTGGTGATGGACAGAGTCTCTGAATTAAGCAGAGTACTCTCACCCAGTCAAGAGATCAGGGCTAGATCCAACACCGTTTTTTTAGCTCATTGCACCATCCCAGTTTCAGAACCTGGCTGTATGCAAATTAGTCTGTCCCTGGCCCAGTGCATCATGGGAACAGGGCAGACCAGACTACAAAAGCCAATTCTTACACTGAGAAGGAAACAAGCTTCCGGGGACCGGTTTCTGCCATTTCAGGCGTCTTCGGCCCGGCTTGCTTGAATCCTGATGGTGCAATGAGCAAGGGACTCACATCTGAGTATACCCTTCCACGCTTAGGGTGGACAAAATTATTTACAACAAGGGGTGGTGATGGACAGAGTCTCTGAATTAAGCAGAGTACTCTCACCCAGTCAAGAGATCAGGGCTAGATCCAACACCGTTTTTTTAGCTCATTGCACCATCCCAGTTTCAGAACCTGGCTGTATGCAAATTAGTCTGTCCCTGGCCCAGTGCATCATGGGAACAGGGCAGACCAGACTACAAAAGCCAATTCTTACACTGAGAAGGAAACAAGCTTCCGGGGACCGGTTTCTGCCATTTCAGGCGTCTTCGGCCCGGCTTGCTTGAATCCTGATGGTGCAATGAGCAAGGGACTCACATCTGAGTATACCCTTCCACGCTTAGGGTGGACAAAATTATTTACAACAAGGGGTGGTGATGGACAGAGTCTCTGAATTAAGCAGAGTACTCTCACCCAGTCAAGAGATCAGGGCTAGATCCAACACCGTTTTTTTAGCTCATTGCACCATCCCAGTTTCAGAACCTGGCTGTATGCAAATTAGTCTGTCCCTGGCCCAGTGCATCATGGGAACAGGGCAGACCAGACTACAAAAGCCAATTCTTACACTGAGAAGGAAACAAGCTTCCGGGGACCGGTTTCTGCCATTTCAGGCGTCTTCGGCCCGGCTTGCTTGAATCCTGATGGTGCAATGAGCAAGGGACTCACATCTGAGTATACCCTTCCACGCTTAGGGTGGACAAAATTATTTACAACAAGGGGTGGTGATGGACAGAGTCTCTGAATTAAGCAGAGTACTCTCACCCAGTCAAGAGATCAGGGCTAGATCCAACACCGTTTTTTTAGCTCATTGCACCATCCCAGTTTCAGAACCTGGCTGTATGCAAATTAGTCTGTCCCTGGCCCAGTGCATCATGGGAACAGGGCAGACCAGACTACAAAAGCCAATTCTTACACTGAGAAGGAAACCCCCTTTTCTGAATCGTTTTTGGCCACTATAGGTGTGGCAGGGTATACTCAGACATGAGTCCCTTTCTCACTGCTCCATCAGGATTCAAGCAAGCCGGGCCGAAGAGGCTGAAATGCCAGAAACCGGTCCCCGGTAGCTTGTCTCCTTTCTGGTGAAGAATTGGCTTGGTAGTTTGGTCTGCCCTGTTCCCATGATACACTGGGCCAGGGACAGACTAATTTGCATATAGCCAGGTTCTGAGCTGGGATGGGGCAGTGAGATAAATAACGGTGATGGATCAAGCCCTGATCTTTGGACTGGGTAAGAGTGGTCTGCTTAATTCAGACACTCTGTTCATCACCACCCCCTTTTCTGAATAGTTCAGAGAATAGGGCACAACCTCAAACCACCTTAAACCAAGCTCCAGATAATGCCTCCTCTAAATCCAGTGATCAAACATTGCCTTCAAACACAAGGGGGGGCGGCACATGTAGCGGAGGCCAATAGAGACAGCATTGTCAAGCCTCCCACGGTTATCTCTAATGAACCCATTCGTTTACCCCCATTGTACACACCAACAGGGGAATCCAGTAATACATTCTAGGCAGGTGGGGGGACGTGTGCCCAAAACTAGAGATGACACCAATCGTTCTAACTCCTCAACAGTCAATAATCTTCCCCCCGCATCAACACCATATGTCCTCATCCTTCCAGGTATCCCTGAACTCATGAGAGATCAATTTGAACCCCACCAAGATCTAAAGAATAAGTGTGTCCACTGGCTAGTCAACCATAGACATTTTAGATACGAGAACATGGAAGAAATTTTGACTACACGCAGAGTGGGATGGTTAGGCAGACTCCAAAAGGACATACACGGGGATTGCATAATAATTCATTTATTTTAAAAATCCCAGGATGACTCAAAGTATTTTATCTAGAGAAGATGGAAGATCACCAAGTGGTATTCAGGTACTTCCATTAGGTTACTTTTATCCCCCCCAACATCCCTCTTTGCGAATACTGCGAAGGGGAGCAGGGAAGGGAAAATTTACCTATAACATTCCTACTGCAAATAGATTCGGTTGCTTAGATGGAGTAGATTGACTGGAGGAAAACTCATCCATCTTTAACACACAAATTTGCCCAGCACAATTCGTAACCCAGATTGAGGTGGGCACAGCAGGTCCTTGTATCACACCCAGGGGGGGGTCCAAGCTGTGTGTGCATGAGCGGCTCCACTGCTTGCACCCACAATGGTGATGATTCGGATCGGAATGTTAACACCACAATTATATTGTCTTCAGGGTCAAATTCCAAGGATGATAGAGGGATACTAGAGGTCTTACCACTTTTATCCCACCTAGAGCCCCAAAAATTGAAGCCCACTAATCCCACAGCAATAAGAGCTATATCATGGAACGTGGCATGGTTGAGTAATAAGATAGAGGACCCCATATGGGGCACCTTTATCAACCAATTTGAAATCTGCATGTTTCAAGAAACCTGGGTTATAGGGGTGGTTTCCAAGTTGGGCTTTGCCACCTTTAGTATTCCCGCAATTTCTGGAGGCAAAGGGAGACCATCTGGAGGCCTTAGTACATGGGTAGGTGTTCATTTAGGATGTAGGGCCGAGCAGATAGACACAGGATCTAAAGACATATGTGTCTTACTGCAATTCCCACTAAAGACTCCTGTAGTCCTCATTAATGTATACTCAAGACCCACAGTTCTGGGCAAAGAGTCACACACGTTGGAAGAATTATCTAATTTCTTAGGCACTATTGCCGACAAACATATGGTGATTCTGGGAGGGGATTTCAACTGTCAGTTTGAGCCACTGGAAGGATTGCTCAAGGATAGCTTACATGAGGAGGAGAATTTCTGGGCAATCCCGGAGACCAGATGTCAACCAGTTAAAAAATGGTCCCCTTTGGTGATGCAAATGAATTGCCTTGTATTGAAACACTCCCTTAGAGCCTGCAATGGTAGAACCCCTTCCGAAACCTCTAGTAGTTACACCTTCCACCGAAATGAACGAGGCTCTTTACTAGATGACATTTCAATTGATTCCAAATCTTGGGAAAGGGTCATAGACTTTAGGGTTGTCCGACGACTTGACAGTGATCACCATGCGCTGGCATTGGAATTAAAAGCCTTCAATCCAGGGAGTGTTTCCGATTTGGAAAACCCTATTGACCACAGGTTGACTATCTCCAATTGTAGGCGAAGAGCGAGATGGTCTGACCTTAGCCAATCTCAAGCGAAAATGAGTTCCCTATATGAAGCCCTGATCCCAGTGCTTCAGACAGCATCCCACTCAATAAGTCAAAATGGGGATGGTATAGATCTCGAGATGGTGAAGAAGACTTTATAAATTGAATTTCTTCTATCCCCAAAAAATCAGTAGGCCAAGTAGGAAGCTCCCTCACCCTTGGTATAACGACCACTGCCGTAAGTCGAAAAGAGCCTTGGCATTGTCTATCAAGGCTAATGATCGTTCGCTAATTAAATCTGCTAGGACGACATATAAAAAGGCAATTCTAAAAGCCAAGAAAGGGTCTGAAATGAATAAATGGGAGGCCCTGAGAAGCACTCTGGGTACGAGGGATATGAGATCATTCAGGAGAGTTGTCAATTTGGATAGCTCTGGCCCTAGATCATGGGTAGACCCCAATTTGGGAGAGGAGGTTTGGCGGCAACATTTCAAATCCCTTTACGCTAAAGAAGAAACAGCGGTTGTCGACCCAGTTGAAGGCTGTCCTATGGGGACTGACCTTTTTCATAGCCTCGGAGAATGCAAAGAAGCCTTTGACGTTAAAAGCAATATAATTATAAGCCTAAATGAAATTAAGGGAGCTTTAGCGAAAGTAGCCCCCGGGAAAGCACCAGGTCTAGATAAAATCCCGGGGGATCTTTTTCGCAATGAACCTTCTTTCTGGGCTCCATATTTTTGGGTGCTATTCAATGAGATACTGCAGGGCATGAAGATCCCCCCGAGCTGGGCAGGAGCGGAAATAATACCGATCTATAAAAAAGGCTCTTCCTGAACGCCTCGGCACGATTGATCCTCGACGTCCCCGACGCAACAACATCAGACCCCACCTGAGAGGCCTGCACTGGCTCTCCGTCAACAAGAGGATCACCTTCAAACTCCTCATCCACGCACACAAAGCACTACACAACACCGGACCTACATACCTCAACAATCGACTCAGCTTCCACACCCCCACCCGAAGCCTCCGCTCAGCCAACCTCTCCCTCGCCACAGTCCCCCGTATCCGGAAAGCCACTGCCGGCGGCAGATCCTTCACCTACCTCGCCGCCAAGACCTGGAACACTCTTCTAATAGCCTACGTCAGACCCAGGACCTGATGGCCTTCAGAAGACTTCTCAAGACCTGGCTCTTCGACCAGTAGCGCCCCCCCCCCCAGTGCCTTGAGACCCTCACTGGTATGTAGCGCGCTTTAGAAATGTGTGTGATTGATTGATTGATTGATTGATTGCCAAACAATTATAGGCCAATCAGCCTGATTGACATTTCACAAAAGGTTTTTGCTCGTGTAGTGCTGCTTAGGCTCCAATCCTGGATGGAGGAACAGAACATACTAACCTCCCTCCAGGCAGGGTTTAGGGAAAATATGTCCACTGTTGACCAAATACTTAGGCTCCAGGTGTTACACTGGAAGAACGTGTGCTTGGAGGGTGGCAGCCTCTATTTAATATTTGTTGACCTCCGGTCAGCCTTTGATTTGGTCCTTAGGGAAAAACTGTGGACAGTCCTCTATGAGATGGGGGCCCCTGTATACCTAATCCATCTCATCAAGCTGCTGCATGAGGAAAACTTTGCGCAAATTAGGTTTGCAAGGACGGGAAGCTTACTGCTCTGATACCAATCAAGCGCGGTGTACGTCAGGGTTGCGTGCTTGCCCCCACTCTTTTCAGCCTCTATATCAATGGCTTGATAGATTTTTTATTATCAGAAAAAGATCTTGATGCCCCTAAACTAGCCTCCCGACCCATATCGGCAATGATGTTTGCGGATGATACTTTATTAGTATCAAAATCTCCCATGGGAATCCAGAGGGTACTTAATACATTTGAACTTTTCTGTAGCCAAAGAGGTTTGGAAATTAATCTACAGAAAACCAAATTTATGGCGTTTAATAGCCCTAAAAGTACAAGATCTAACCCTACATCAAATGGTAAACCCCTCGAAAGAGTTACCTCTTTCGATTATTTAGGGATAACAATCGCAGAAACAATGGATTGGGGGGCTCAAGTTAAAAAATCAACACTCAAATTATCGCAATCTTCAGGCGGCATCATGAAGGTCTTCTGTAAATCTAGCCAGAAACTACTGAGCCCGGCCATTGAAATTTATAACGTCCAAGCACAGGGAGGGGCGCTATATGGTGCTGAACTTTGGGGGCATGCAATCCAAGAGAACCTCACCCAAGTAGAGAATAATTTCCTTAGATAATTGGTAAAACTCCCACGGAGTACTCCACTAATTCCTCTATGATTAGATCTGGGCCTTATGGCAATTGCGGATGTAACAAATCTGAAACCTTTATTATACTGGCGTCGCCTGTGGGTTACCCTTGAACTTTTACCATACAGGGAGGAACTATTGGAAATATTGAATCTGCGAAGGGCTTTCAAACTGCCGTGGCTTGCCCATATTAAACACTGGCTAGTTAGTCTCGGGGTGGATGAGCTTTGGGATTATCCAGAGACTGCCTGTGCCACTCTGCCTAGGAAATTATTGCAGGCTTATTATGAGGAGTATAAATTATCTCAGCTTCATAGTTGCTCCAGAACTGGCAGATTAACTACAGCCTTTTTAGAAATCAAAGATAGGTTTATCTTCGAGCCGGTTTTAGATGAAATCAAATCGGCAGTGGCTGAAAAGCTATATCTCCAGTTCAGGCATGGGTCCCTTCCTCTTCGATGTTTTTCACATAAGTGGGGGGATATACAAAGCTTAAATTGTCGGGCATGTGAATGTACTGAAGAGTCAGTACCTCACGTGTTGTTCAGCTGCCCTGGCTATCACAAGGCAAGAAAACGATGGCTGGTGCAGATCTGTAGGAACCTTGTAGACGTTGCTCTGAGGCCATCAGGATACTGAAGTACGATACTAGTATCCCGATAGTCTACTCAGTTGCAGGTTTCCTATTTTCCATGTGGTGCCCCCGCCGGACATACTTGAAAGCGTCAACTTAGGAGCTATAGGGCCTTTCTTGGTGGATATGAATCAATCTACTATATTCATCAATCAGTATTTGGAAAATAACTACAGTGCCTAATCTTGCCAGTTTTAAAATCAGGCCCTGTTTTTATTAGAACAACTCAAGCTTGTAGTTGGCCCTCTAACTACGCTATAATGAATTGGTAATTTTCTTATTTTAATTAATTCAAATATCCTTTGCAGACGCAGCCTCTAGTATAGAGAGCTTCGAACCCCAGCTCACACTTATGTAGAATGATAGATCACAGGTCATCGTTTTTAGTAAATCCGCTAGGTAAATGTTTTTAGGTAAATTATTTATTTATTAGCAATTTGCACTTCCCGAGTATGGAGTATTATAGAATGCCATGAACTAACCTTTGCATTTTATATTCTTCCACGATAAATTAGCTTGATGTGTACTTTTTTTTCTTTTATAGTGCGTTGTATAGAACCTCTATTTTATCAATTGCGTTTATTATTGTCACTTTTATTTTCTTAAATGTCATTGATCTATGCTGTAATTTTAAATGCATTTGTTTGTCTTGTGAATGTACTTTTGAGGTCATGTTGACCGAAATAAAGTCTTTCTGAAAAAATTAAATAGTAATAGCAAACAGGGCAAGCAGGGTAAGAGCAAACACAGACAAGACGGAGGTCCTCATCCTGGGATCATCGGCCTCCGCCTGGGACAACTCCTGGTGGCCCCCTGCCCTGGGCACCACCCCCAAGCCAACGGACCACGCACGAAACATGGGCTTCATCCTGGACTCCTCCCTCTCGATGACCAGACAAGTCAACGCCGTATCGTCATCGTGCTTCAACACCCTGCGCATGCTCCGTAAGATCTTCCGATGGATCCCCACCGAAACCAGGAAGACAGTCATCCAGGCACTCGTCACCAGCCGTCTGGACTACGGAAACACCTTCTACGTGGGAACCACTGCCAAACTACAGAAAAGACTCCAGCGCATACAGAACGCCTCCGCACGACTCATCCTGGATATCCCTCACCACAGCCACATCTCGACCCACCTGAGAGACCTGCACTGGCTCCCCGTCAACAAGAGGATCACGTTCAGACTCCTCACCCACGCACACAAGGCTCTCCACGACATGGGTCCGGAGTACCTCAACAGCCGCTTCACTTTCTACACACCCACCCGCCAGCTACGATCGGCCAGCCTCGCCCTCGCCACCGTACCACGCATTCGCAGAGCCACCGCTGGAGGAAGATCCTTCTCCTACCTGGCGGCCAAGACATGGAACTCCCTCCCCATCCACTTACGGCTGACCCAGGACCACCTCTCCTTCAGGAAACAACTCAAGACCTGGCTTTTCGAGCAGTGACGGACCCCTCCCCCCAGCGCCTTGAGACCCTACGGGGTGAGTAGCGCGCTATACAAATTTCTGATTGATTGATTGACAATAAGATGATGGATGGAGTGCTGAAACTTTTCAGACACTCACCATTAGTCACAGATCTGGGTTGAATCCATCATCGTTCTTCTGCTCCCTAAGACAACCCAGTTTGGAACTAGCCATATGCAAATCATATGCAAATCAGCCTTGACCATACTCTTATCTGTTCTTTTTGCATTTGTCACCCTAAAATTGTTAATAATCATTTAGTGTTCATAGACAGAAAATCATTTGGTCCAAATCACAAGAAAACAATTTTCCTTGAAATATCTGCCCTCTCTCTGAGAACCACAGCCATAGTGATCTGTTTAAACTCTCCTTTATTATCAGAATACACTCTACGCAATCCCACTGGGGAGCTACAGTAAGGGAATACGTTTCAGGAAGGTGATGGCTAATAAGGTGGTTCTAAACAATGGTCTAGGGTCACAAGAACAATCATTCTAGGCTCTTTCACATGTTAACCGCACCCTAGAAGCTAGAAACAGGCATTGAATATGGAATATTAGGAGGAACATAGTACTTATGTGTTGTGCCCAACACTGTGTCAATGCTAATGCTTGCATTGGAGTAACTTCCACGGTAGGAGTAATGCTGATTGTGTTATTTTAGTGTGGAAAGCTTGTATTACAGTTTGGTTTCTTTACTTAGTGAGAGTTGCAGATGTTGTTTACTTGTCTGTGTGAGGGCTGTTGTAGTTAATGGTCCAGTGGCAGCCATTGCTGATGTACTTATGATGCAGAAGGTGTCGAACGTGAAGGTAGGACAATAACCTGGGATCCACGGCAATGTAGTATTTCAAATTATTACACTTCAGTCTAGCTCTTTGTCAGCAACAATGTGACAAAGCCCAATGCATTTTGAGCCTAAGCTCTTCTTCCGGGAACCTAGTTGAGGTAACAAATGTGAGACAAAACAAATAAAGGACATAAATAAAACAAATACATGTAAAATCCCTTCATATCATGAGCAAGCCCTCTGTATGAGACAATTAATCGTTGTGAATGCAGACTTCTTTCTATATTGTCTATTCCCTTAATCCCAGTAGAGTTCTACTCTGTTTACCTCCCTGCACTGGCATTTAGCAAAACAGTGATATACAGCTAATAAAATACTAATGCGTCTGTTTGTTCTGCAAACACGCGAAAATAAAAGGTCATCAATTCCTAAAAGCATGTCGGGGCCTCAAGTCAGTATTTATAAGCTTCACAACATTGGACAGGAAATCCAATTGATGCGCCTTCCTTACACAACCTTTTCTTTCCGCTGCTGTTGCAAGGCAGTGTCGTCTGGTTCTACAACGCGCATGATTGTAAGCGGGGGTTAACAGTCAACAGCTTCTTTCTTTGGCTTGCGCGCCCTACTACAGTAATACCAGCATCTGTCTATCTATCTGTTATAAAGTTGTCTATTCTTTCTTGGCATTCACCACCTCCGTTCCCAATGCATGTTTGATTAATGCATCCTGAAATGTGCCTATGGGTCTGATTTAGAGTTTGACTGGGAGGGTACCCAATAGTAATGAAAACGGGTAGCCTCTCCGCCAAACTGAAGGTCCACCCATCTCATTTAGAGTGAGCTAGACCATCAGTATGTCAGCAATGAAGACTACCTGATCGCCGTCGCTGGCATACTCCTCTGACAGCTAGATTAAAGGCCACCAGAAGTTTGGCCATCTGGCTGCCTAGCTTATTACAGAGGGTGGTCAAATGACCAGTTTTACTGCCATAAAATGTGATGGTAAGTGAAAGTAAAAACATTTAAATGACCCCACACCATGGGAAAAAACTCCCATGGTGATGGGGGTTCATCAGTTTCTATATTTTCAAAAAGAAAATCTGCTTTAGAATTTTATTTTTCAAACAAAAAAAACTAGTGATAGTGTGCCAGATTCCACTGTCATGTTGTCGGAGCCATACGGCACACTTTCAATTCATTGACAGTAATATCTGTGACGGTTGTTCCTGCCAATGGTGAGATATGTCTGCTGGGCAGACGGACATCTCTATATTCAGAGTGCGGTTGCTTTGTCAGGGTGATGGAGTGTCCTCATGGAATAAAATCTGTATTGCAATATCTAAATCAGGCCCAAACTTTTTTAAGGTTCCCTTGCCTATAGTGCTCACCCATGTTACTAATTAAAAGGTACTGAGTTGACTAGTCCAATGAAATGGTGATCTCTCCACGCTGGATACCGTAGTTTATTTGGGCTTTCTTGTTCACACCAATCAGTGGCTAATCCACTTACTTAAAGTTGTTTTGATGGATTTATTTTTATTCTCAGTAAAATATAGATGCTGACCTGTCCGGAGTGTAGCGCTATGTGTTTCTCATGCTGTGGTTGTTCCTCAAACTGCACTCTGTCAATAAAGAAATTAAAAAAAAAAAAACTGCACTCTGGTTCAATTTCCTTGTACACTTGTACTAAGGGTCCCTAATTCACTCATTTGCTCCATTATGTAATGCGCCAATATTATATTGACGGATTTGTTTTGGTATACTCAATACAGTAGCTGACGTATCTGCAATTTAGCGCTAAATCAAGTTATACTGTAGTTAATCTTCAAACTGGATCCCTATTTAAGCTCAGTGCCTTTGCTTCACCTGTTTCCAGCTCGGTGCGTTTGCTTCACCTTTCTTATTTCAACTCTGTGTCCTGGTTTTAACAATCTACTGCTTTATTCTATATGTATTTTAACTGCTTTCCTTCTCTTAGACTTGTAAAGACAGGATGGAGAGAAGAACGATGAATGAAATGGTTAAATGTATCTCAGTGACCCCAAAGTATGTAGCCTTGTCTTCTGTTAGCTGGTTTATTATATGGGTCTTGCACAGAATGTATAAAAGGACTTGCACTATGCTGTAGATCATTAGATAAAAAATGACGTTTGCGCTTTATGATTCAACCCTCATGGAAACAATGTATGTATTCTTTTGGTCCAAAATATTTCCTCTTGTGGTAACTATTTAGACTTGTCTTCTTCATTCATTTCAGGGATGAGTTCTATGATCTGAAATCTCAGTTGACTAACATTGTGCCTTCACTTTGTCAGGTGTTTGGCTACATATGAACTTGATTTTCAGTTCTTGTGTTGCTTTTGTGTCCACTCCAGACATCCTCGTCTTGATTTTCTGTTCTGACTTGCCTTCGTTTCCCAAGCCACAGGGATATTTGAGATAGTGTATGCGGAATGGAGATTTACAATTCAATTAGCTTTTAATTGACTCTTTTCTTCTGTCTGGGGATGAAGAGACAAATCGCCCTTAATTACATTGGTGCAATAACTGGAGTTTAAACAAGGTTTAGTGCAGGGTGTTCCAACGAGTAGATTGTGGACTACTGGTATTCCAGCTACTTTTAAGTGCTCTACTGTGTGCAGCGCTTTCTAATAAATGAGAAGACTTTGCTTGGTTGAATTAATATGTATATAGCAAAACTGTGTCTGTGTATTCGAAATGAAAATGTGTGTATGTTCACAACTCACCAGCTGATGTCTGGAGAAAATGTCTGAATTTCCAATTACCATGTAATGCTGATAATGAAGAGATAAAGAATATGGCTTTGTGGGGTGTGGGGCATTATTACTAATATTATTACCTTTGTGACAGAGCCTTGCATCTACGACTCTTGAACGTATGCACGGCATTCCAAGTTGACAAAGCCTTTTTTACCCTACCACTGACAACCCTGCATGATATAGTGAGTTGATCACTGCTGGCAATTTTTCATAAGCTGGCCGCTAATGTAATTTTGTTTGATGTGGTCACTATTACAACACTAATAGTAAGAATGATTTTCATTGAACATAAGTAGTTCATGTTACAGAAAAGGTTGGAGACCCTCGGATTGGGGCCTTTTTTTCTTGATGTGCTAGAATACATTTTCTCCTGCTGTTTATGCTAACACCAGTGGTACTTTTGCTTCTGGAGAAAGCAAAAAGCATTCCAATAAGATGATACTTATCATCTGGATGTATCACACACCAGTGTTTATAAATGAGCTGCTTCCTGATTGTCATGAAAAAGTGGAAATGAACACTCGTTTTGTGTTGGTTTTTTTCTGTCTTTCATTCAGCAGTTGGAGTTTGTCTATTTTATTGATTCGATCTTCAGCTTTGTTTCGTATTCCATGTGTGTAACCTCTCTCCTTAAATTTCTATTACAATGTCTCTTTAGAATTCAAAATTCTCTTTTTTCTCATGAATTGAGAGAACGATACGTTTGTTTTAAGTGACCAATCATGAAAACTGTGAAAGTGCAATGTATTGTTTGTGTGAATTTGATGTTGGGTGTCTGTCTCTAAGGGCCACATTTACAAAGAAAATGAATGCTGATTTGTAATTTGCAATTTTAAGAATCACATTTAGTGATTTGATAAATAGTGAATCGAGACGCAAATTCAGAATGTTGTTTTCTGGCAGTGGGGGATGACTTCACAAACAAGAAGTAGTGTAGCACCAGGCTATAAGAAGACTGCAGAGCATTGAGACCGGTGATTGTAGTTTGAATTCAGTTGGAATGAGCACCAACCTCAGCCATCCACGCTTGGAAAGCATCAATATGTCTTGGCAGAATAGAGAAAAGGAGAAGGTTCTTGGAGGGAGAAAAACTTGGTTTTTGAATTTCAGATATGAAATAATAAACATTTGAAACATGCTCAGAACAACTTATTATCCTTATAATTAAAGATGGAGAAGAGAAAAGCGTTGGCCATTCCTCGGTTACTCATGGGTGAAATAAAGGAGAGATGTGAATAACGTTTAAGTACAACAAAGAACATGGCATTTCAATGGTGTTCATGGTTCAATAAAGAGAAGAACGTGTTACACCCAAGGATGTTGGTGTGGAACTATTGTTTACCATGAATATGCAGTGCACCGTACACATTCGTTCAGTTATGATGTATTTGTCAATCTTATCTAGAACGGATAAGTAATGGGAGGTAATTCTAAGCATTCATGTCAGAGTGGTTGGTAATTATCGGGATTCCAGTGTGGGCACTGCCTTGATGTTGTCCGATACCACCTGCCATGCTTACACCATGTAACCAGCTGCAACTAAAGTGAGGGAATGGAGGAGTGGAAGTGGGGATTACGCCAGGGAAGAGATGATGCCTCTCCACATGCCGTTCTAGTGTGCGCTATTCCATACGCTTCCATAACATCATACAACTTTATGTGATTGGGCTGGTGGGGGAGGGTCGGTTAAGAGCAGTTCGACCTGGCAGGTAGACCTGGGTCGAGCTGCTTGACTACATCTGCTCCTGGTGGTGCCTTTTTATACACTTATACATTAACCTTCCTGCTAAATAAAGCCTTCCATTAAGTTACAGGGTGCCAACCGGTGTTCAGTCTCTACCATCTTCAGTAACTACAATTGCGTACTTTAAGTTCTCTGTTGAGTGGTTGGATAAAGGAAATAGGACTGCGTCATTACAAGACGGCATTCCTCTGCAATATCTGAATTTGACATTCATGGGTGCAATGAACATGTTCTCTATTGCTCAGGCAAAGGACTGACACTAAAAGTGTACTAGCCACATTAAAATACTGTAAAGCATTGATACCATCATAACCTTTTGCTTTTTTGTATATAAAAGTGCAGGATGTCTCAGTAATTTGAATGCTCACCACTGACAATTGTTGAGATTTGAACATCAAGGCAGACTCAGCATTTCATTCTTTGGTTTTTAGTAAATGTACTGCTATAAATTGGTTAATACGGATAACCAATGCTTCATTTGTTAAATGCCAGGCCCACAGTTTTTCTCAGAAGCCCACTGCTGCTTGTGCTGTCGAATGGCTATGTTGCTGAATACCAAGGCTGTTTGGTCTTCATTCCAAAGCATTCCTCTCTTCCACCACCCTGCCACCTTATCTCACACTTCTTTTTCATTCCTGTTTTCTCCCTTTGTCACTGTTGTCTGTCTTTCTCTTCCTCATTTATTTTCCCTTTTCTGCTTTTTTTCTCATGTAGTGGGCCTAAGTCTGATAATGAAAACTAGGTCCCTGACCCCAAATATGAGTGCCAGTGAGCTCCACCTGCAACCACCAGCTCTAATTAAGCACTGGGGATATCTGTTATTTACAGCAAAATTAACAGGTATTTTGTGGTTGAAAGAATGTATGGAAATAAACAATAGATTCCCTCATTTTGATATACTGTAATTCATACCGACTGTTATTGAACATTTAGAAATGTCAGCCTTCCTTGCCAAGAAATTATTTCAGTTTCAGAAATTAACAGATACTTTGCAGTTGAAATGCTTAATGAAGATATACCAAAGGCACTAGGGTGGCTATCTCAATTAAAATGCAATGCAACAATATACAGCGGAATAATGGTCTAAGCGATAAAACAATTCAGAGAGATATTCCCACCCATATATTCGATCTAGAGGCTAGGCAGGAAAAAAATAATGGCATAACAACGTTGATTGTGCTAGAACATCCTACATGAACCCACGACGGTGGTATTTTACCACACCAATTAGAAAATGACTTTGAACACGTATGACAGACATATTTAATATGAAAAGACTACTTAAATTATGAAAAAAAAAAGTTAATACATATAATAGATAAAAGGTTATATATATGCAAAAATAGCGATCATATCTTGGAGAATAAAATGTACAACTTAGTTTCAAAGAGGCCCAAGTTAACTATGACTGTGAGATCCACATACTGAAATGTAACTTATGTGCACTATGATACTAACAAAAGAAAAGCAGAGGCACTAGGTTGTTAATACATTTCATGGAACCTTAAAAATCTAACAATGTGTTAACAATAAACATAAGGCTCAAACAGGGCCTAATAAATGGGCTAAGGGAATAGAATTGTATGGCATGACATGGAGGCTAACATTATACAAATCTCCTTTATTGTGAAACTCACAGCAGCAACAATTGAAGAAATCTAGAACTTCAAAGAACATTCTAATAATATATAAAGTCCATCAGCACGAATCATTCTCCCTTCTTTGTTGCTGCTGCTCACAGATAAGTACACTCTCTATTGTTCTATCTTCATTTTGATTTAATACTGTTTTTAGCTGTTGAATACGTGTTTTAGTAACACCCCACCAACCCTCTACTAATACCTACACACTCCCTAACCCTTTTAATACTGAATTTCATCTTTTTCTGTGTCGCTTTAATAGGAGTTATCAGCAGGGGTTGGTGGTAGAGGTTTAATTTTTCGCAAATTTTTCCTTCCATCCACTTCCCCTTGGAGCGCGATATTTCTTTCACCCACTCTGAGGAAACTCTTTAATCTCTTTCTGTCTTGTCAGGGCAAAAACTAGGTTTTCTCTTTAACGAGACAAACCCTTCTCGGGTCCGACCTCGCGCAGTCTTCGAGCCGTGTTCTCGGCTTCAAAGGTAAACTCAGGAAGCTCCCATTGTCATAGCAACGGGACCGCCCTGACACTGACCATGTGTTTAGTATTGTTTACACGTGAGCCAGCCTCGCTCTGAGACCGGTGAGCTGCTCCACGCGCAGGCCGTCCGCCAGTGGGAGACCGGCTCGCAATATTACTCCTCTGTGACCGGCGAGCGCATTGAGCAGCAGCGCCTCGCCGGTCAAAGCCCATTTAATTTTAACAACAAGCCGGTGAGCAAGTGTTGTCAGGCAGTGTCTCACCAGCAGAAATAAGTAATTAATTAAGACTCACAAGCCGGCAAGCACATGTTAAGAGCATTAATTAACTAAACAGTTACCTAATATTTACATTTTAAAGGCAAAAAACATAATAAAATAAGGTAACCAGGGAAAAATAACCCGTACAAATAAAAATAAAGACTTACCAGTTAAGAAGAAGCAACAATGGTGCTTGGTTGTCCAAAACAATAAAAAAGAAAAAAAAGGATGACGTAGGTTTCCAGGGAAATAGAGGTAGGACTTTAGAGGAAACGTCCTGGGGAACTCTCTGTAGCCATCTTGCATGTTTGGGCTGATACTATTACTTAGCATATAACTGCCATTTTGTTGTTAGTTTGGGAGACCAAAGGAATTCTGGCACTTGTAGTCTAACCAACTGTCACAACCATCTCTTCAAGCAACGCTGACAGCTACTTACCTGCCGGTATGTCTCTTGAAGCCTCAGTGAGTAGCATAGGGGAAAAAATGGAAGGGCTTATAAACTAAGCCATCAATAAAGTTATTGGGTCACTAGATGACACAATAAAAAAAAAATTGGAAGCCCCCTCTCAAACAGGCTGGTAAATCGCTGGCTTAAGTCACCCTGAGGGGAAAGACGGGGCAAATAAGGCCCCAAGGAAAAGGAGCACTGGGGAGAACACTTCAAAGGGCTAAACAAAACCCAAACGCTCAATCCCTCTGAGTTCACTCACTGCGGGTGAAATTTATGGTGCCTCAGGCACTTCTGACGGGCAAGCAAAAGGCCCAATTCCTATCCCCATCAACAGTGATAATGAAATGGGGGATGAAATAGAGCTGCTATGCTCCTCCGATCAAGATTCGTACATTAAAGATATTGAGGAAGAGGACACTGAAGTTAATGATGAGGCACCAGGGGCCTCTGGGTCGAAGAGGGGCATTATGGATCCATTCTGACAAAGTTTGTTTGTCCCTCTCCTAATTAAGCATCCCCTATCACCATAGTGCACCCTACCTAACACATTGTGGGTTACCTTTCCTTTTGGCTCTGCAAAGAGATACCTAAGGATGTCAGAACACGCCTGAGATCTGAATGTCCATGCCCCTCCCTCCCAGACAAAATAACTGTAACTCCGGAACTTGACCCCAAAGTTGTAGCGTTTATTGAAAAAGGAGGAAAATATCCAAGAAAAGGCATTGACAGGGGCCTTAAATCATGCCTGGATAGACTACTCAATCTAACTGATCCACTGACCAAAATGTTTGCATTGGCCAAAGGGATCTGCATGGTTGACTCCTTAATCGACCCAAACAAGTTATGCCAATGGGCGCAGAGAGCAATCTGCCTCCTGGGAAATGCCAACACGGTACTCTCAAATGAGAGAAGGAAGAGCATCTTGCTAAAAATTGACCCAAAACTCATAGAATTGGCTTCCAAAAAAGGTGGAGCTTCTGCCCAAGGGCTTCTCTTCGGGATGATTTCATCCGAGATATGGCAAAGTATGTGGGGGCTTTCAGCTCCATTCAAAAAACCCAGAAGGTTATTAAAAGAGTCTTTGAGGACATATTTTTGGGGAGGGTCGGGAGAACACGAGGTCGGTTCTCCGTCCCTGGACAAGGTAATTCAAGGCCCTTTTACAGGCGGAGTCAAAGATTCCAGTCAAGCTTCGACTCGTACTCATCTTTCTATCTGCAGAAGCAGAGAGCTTGTGTTAGAGGATTCAGAGAAGAAAGAAGACAGAGAGTTTTCTCAACAGGTAGGATTACCAAAGACCTTTCACATACCCTTCTAAAGGGATGTATGACGTTAAAACGCATACTTTTACAACGCATACCGTTACAACGAGACTTTTACAACGCAAATACTATTACAACGCATGTATTTACAACGCATTTTTTTACAACGCAGGTACCTTTACAACGCATACCATTACAACGTAAGTATTGGTAAGTATATATAATTTTTTTAATTGTATATTATTTAAAATTAATATAATTTAATGTAATTGTATTTAATTTAATTTAATTTAATTTAATTAATTTAATTTAAATTTAATTTTATTTTATTTTTACCCTGTACCCCTGTACCCCAAAAACCCAAAACTGACCCTGAACCCAAAAAATACCCCTTTACCCAAAAACTGAAAACTGACCCTAAACCCTAAAAATACCCCTTTACCCAAAAACCCAAAACTGACCCTGAACCCTAAAAATACCCCTTTACCCAAAAACTGAAAACTGACCCTGAACCCTAAAAATACCCCTTTACCCAAAAACCCAAAACTGACCCTGAACCCAAAAAATACCCCTTTACCCAAAAACCCAAAACTGACCCTGAACCCAAAAAATACCCCTTTACCCAAAAACTGAAAACGGACCCTAAACCCTAAAAATACCCCTTTACCCAAAAACCCAAAACTGACCCTGAACCCTAAAAATACCCCTTTACCCAAAAACCCAAAACTGACCCTGAACCCTAAAAATACCCCTTTACCCAAAAACCCAAAACTGACCCTGAACCCTAAAAATACCCCTTTACCCAAAAACTGAAAACTGACCCTAAACCCTAAAAATACCCCTTTACCCAAAAACTGAAAACTGACCCTGAACCCTAAAAATACCCCTTTACCCAAAAACCCAAAACTGACCCTGAACCCTAAAAATACCCCTTTACCCAAAAACTGAAAACTGACCCTGAACCCTAAAAATACCCCTTTACCCAAAAACACAAAACTGACCCTGAACCCTAAAAATACCCCTTTACCCAAAAACCCAAAACTGACCCTGAACCCTAAAAATACCCCTTTAAAAAAAACCTAACATATAACATTTTAAATATAATTATATACTTACCAATACTTACGTTGTAATGGTATGCGTTGTAAAGGTACCTGCGTTGTAAAAACATGCGTTGTAAATAAATGCGTTGTAATAGTATTTGCGTTGTAAAAGTTCCGTTGTAATGGTAGTGCGTTGTAAAAAATGCGTTGTAACGGGTGTATACCTTCTAAAGGTGGGAGGGAGACTAGCCCAATTCTCTGGGATCTGGAATATGGTGATGGAAGACCCTTGGGTCTTAGAAACAGCAAGGGGATACAAAATAAAATTCACTGGTACCCCAGTACAAAGATTACCCCAAGGAATGTTTTTCTCCAACAAGGAGTCAACACTAGTGTCACAAGAGATAGAAGGTCTATTGGCCAAAGGTGCAATCCAAGATGAGACACAATGGGGTTTTATGAGCAAAATCTTCTTAGTAGAAAAAAAAGACAAAGGACTAAGACCAGTGATAAACCTAAAAAAACTAATTGAATGGGTGTTCTACAACCACTTAAAAATGGAGGGAGTACTTTTTTTAAGAGATATGTCAAGTTAATGGGACTGGCTAACCTGTCTAGACCTCAAAGATGCTTACCTTACCATCCCAATTTGGCCACCTCATGAAAAAAATCCTGCAATTCACCTGGGGCAGGAAACTTTGGCAGCTCTGCAGCCTCCCATTCGGGTTGTTCTCTGCCCATTGGTGTTGCACCAAAGTTCTTCGCCCCTTAGCTCAGATCAAGGGGAATAAGACTGACTATATTTTATTTATTTATTTATTTATAACAGTTTTCTATAGCGCGAACTAGACCCTTGGGTATCAGAGCGCTTAACATCACATGGTATATAATAAGAACAGCAATGTGTATAACACGTCTATATATCTAGACAACATTCTTCTAATGACCCAATTCAGAGAAAAAGTGGTTATTGACGCAGATCTCCCAATAAAACTGCTAGAACACTTAGGCTTCATTATAAACAAGAAAAAATCCTGCACAATCCCAAGCCAGGAAACACAGTTCTTGGACTTTGTTATAAACACAACACAAGGGGAATTAAAATTACCTGGAGAAAAACTAAGATAACACCGCAAATACCTTATTTATTTATTTATTTTTGCCATTTGTAGAGCGCGCTGTAACCCTACGGGCATCCTGGTGCTAAGAGAACATCCTGACCGGAACGCTAGACAGGTAGCTAGCAGGCTGGTACACAGGTTAAGGCCTCAGGGAACGGTCTTTGGGGAAGAGCCAGGTTTTTACTTTCTTGTGAAACGGCAGCAGATTCCGCGTGCTCCTAATGTCCAGGCAGGCTGTTCCAAAGGCGGGCAGCTGCCACACTAAAGGCTCTGCCTCCCATGGTTTCCCTCTTCGTCCTTGGTATTCTGACCAGATGGGCAGATGTGGATCGCAGGTTGTGATTAGGTGCATACCATTGAAATCTGGCTTGGACTGACTTTGATCCTTGCCCATGGAGTGCCTTAAAAGTAACGCACAATGATTTGAACAAAATCCTCTGTGCTACCGAAAGCCAATGAAGCTCCGCCAAGGCCTGTGTTGTCGATGAGCGGCGTGAGCGGCTCAGCGCGAGCTTGGCTGCAGTTGTCTGAACACTCTGCAGTCTGGCAATCAGGTATCCCGGGGATTCCAGAAGTAGAGCATTACAGTAGTCAAGACGGCTTAAAATAATGCTCCTGACCACTGTCGTTCTTGCCTGGACCGGCAGCAAGGGTAGTATTTTGCGCAGTCCTCGGATAAGGGTGAAGCAAGCTCCCACTACTTTATTAACGTGGGTCTCCAAGTTCATTTTTTCATTAAGGCTGACCCCCAGAATGCGTAAAGTGCTAACTGGTGCCAGTGGGCCATTTCCGTTTTTTGGCCAAAAGTCATTCGGCAGTCCTCGAGAGATCTTACCCACTTTACAATGAAGAATCTCTGTCTTTTCCCCATTATATTGGAGCGAGTTGCCTTTTAGCCAATTGGCCATTTTAGACAAACAGGCATGAAAGCTTTCCCGCGAGTCTGCTTGATCGCCGTCCAGGGACACAATGAGCTGGGTATCATCGGTGTAGTTGACCACACTGATGTTATACATGTTGATGATTCACAGCAGCGGTTGCAAGTACACGTTAAATAGTACCGGGCTGATGGACGACCCCTGTGGGACTCCATATTCATTTTTTATAAATTGAGATTGGTAAGGAGGGAGGGTCACTGCTTGCCACCTGTCCGATAGGTAGGAACGCATCCACCCCAGTGCCACCTCTGTCACTCCTAGGGATTCCAGTCTTGTCAAAAGAATGTAATGACTGACCGTGTCGAAGGCGGCGGACAGGTCCGGCAAAACCAGAGTTGCCGATTGTCCCCTGTCCGCCCGCATTCGGATATTGTCCAAGACGGTCACCAAGGCTGTCTCTGTTCCGTGGCCTGATCTAAAGCCAAATTGCTCCCCCGCCAGTTTGTTGTTTTCCTCCAGAAAACGAGACAACGCCCTACTGACCAGACACTCTACTATCTTGGTCGGGTAAGGCAGGAGGGAGATGGGCCTGTAGTTCTTATAACTACCCAGATCTAGAGTGGGCTTCTTCAGCAGTGGCGTGATGATGGCCTGCTTCCAACTAGTTGGAACCAGTCCATTACTGAGCGATTGGCAGCATATTTGATACAGAACAGGAATCAGCTTGGCTCCGAGCTCCTTCAATATTTTATGGGGGATGGGATCCAGATACGTTGTCCATTCATAAGGAAATTACTAGGAAAAAAAGATTTCCATCCGAGTACCCTAGCAAGGATTCCAGGCCTTGTGTCCTCTATGATCCAAGCTATCTACCCAGGTCCCCTATATTACCGAACCCTTTAAAGACTCAAAGCCAAGGCTATGAGAATAGACCTTTCCTACTCCCAAATTGTAACTCTGGACTCAGATTCGAGGAATGAAATAATATGGTGGTTAAAAAATGCAGAAGCATGGAATAGGAGAGCAATTTTCTGGAAAGACCCAGAGATAGTGATAAACTCAGATGCGAGCTTAGAAGGATGGGGAGTCAGATGCGGCAACTCGACAACTGGGGCCCACTGGACAGAACAAGAGAAGGAATTATACATCTACTGTTTAGAGTCACTGGCAGGCTCCTTTGCAATCTGTTGCTTCACCATAGATTTAATTAAATGTATAGTCATGTTACGAATGGACAACGTATCTGCAGTTAGATATGTTAACAAGATGGTGGGGTACCTCACTCCAAGGGTCTGAAAGATTTAGCCAAACTCTCCTGGGGTTACTACCTGAGCAAGAACATCTCAGTAATAGCAGAATATTTCCAGGCCTGAACAATGGGGTTGTGGATTGGTTTTCCAGGAATTTCAAAGATTCAAACAATTGCAAATTACACAAAGGAATCTTCCTTTCAATCCAGTTAATGTGGGGACCTTTTGGGGTAGGCCTGTCTGCAGCAGACAGATTGAACACTCAGTTAACCAATTTCTTCAGCTGGAAGTCGGACCCTCAAGCACTGGGGGTGGACGCCTTCCTTCAGAGTTGGAAGGGTCTAACACCTTATGCTTTCCCTCCGTTTGTCATGCTTCCCAGACGACTAGTACACACTCACTGGAACAAAGAAATTTTAGTAGTAATAACCCCCCTGTGGAGAGTCCAGGCATGGCTTCCAATCTTACTGGAAATTAGCATAGACCTTCCGATTCTAATACCAACATTTAAAGGAATATTAACAGGACCGGAGAGAGAACAAAATCCTCTAGTAGAGAAGGGTCTTCTAACACTGATGGCTTGGAAGATTTCAGGAGACAGTGGCAGATCGCAGGCCTTTCGGCAGATGCACTCAACATCATATCAGAGTCATGCGCACCATGGGAGAAATGGGTTTGCTCCTGTCTTCAACGGAATTACTATTCTGTTTCAACTAATTTAGTTCATGTATTAAACTAGTTATCTGAGCTTTTCACACCAGGACTCTCTTACAGAACAGTTAATGTTTATAGGTCCGCGATTGCAGTGGGCCTCGTAGAGGGAGTATCTGTAGGACTAATCTTACTAACCAAAACAATTATGCGAAGTATACGGGTCTTAAAACCTCCTTCCGCAAAATACGCCGCTCTGTGGGACGTAAAAGATGTTCTTCAAGTTCTAGGGAATTTGGGTGAAAACACTAACTTATCCCTTAAACATTTATCCTACAAACTCCCTGTTTTACTGTGCCTGGTATCTTTTAGACGAACCTCAGATGTTAAAGCCTTAGACGTTAACAGTAGGGCCTACCAACCAGAAGGGGTTTGTTTCTACATAAAAAGAAGGACCAAAACAATGTCAACCTTTATTTTGTTATCCCTTTTCCCCTCAAAATGAGACTCCTTGCGTGGTGAAATGCTTGAGACGAAATACAAACCAATTGCTTCTATCCTATAGATCACCTCATAAGGCTGTATCATCCCCCACTTTAGCTAAATGGGTCAAAGAGGTAATGAAAGAAGGGGTGCCCCTCCATCCAAAGCTTTCTTTCTAGGGGGCGTCCTACAATATATCCTTACAACTGCAGATTGGTCCAATGAAACAATGTTTAAAAGCTGTTATTTTAGACCAATTAGCAGTGCTATTGATAATGTTTTAAATGCATTTTAACCTTGCATAATGTTTGCCCCCATCTCATGCCATAAAATGTAGATTTTCCACAGCCTGATGGCCAGGAAATTTGAATTTTATTAAAGACACAGAGGCAAAGATTATACCACTGCAGAAAACCCTCCCTGGCGGAGTGAAGTTTTTTTCTGACTTTATCTCATTTTTATTTTTCAGAATAGGAAATACTACACTTGGAAAACTAAAGTAATAGAAGTTATTTGGTTTGCAACATCAATAAAGGAGGGAGATTGCTTCGTGCTGATGGATTTTATATGTTACTAGAATGTTATTGAAGTTCTAGATTTCTTCAATTGTTGCTGCTGTGAGGAGATTTGCATAATTTTAGCTTCCGTGTCTTTAATAAACTCCAGATTTTCTGCCCATCAGGCTGTGAAAAATCAAAATTTACTTGACTGAAAGTATTGAAGACATAGCTATGTGGTAAGCAAGAAAAGTGCAAAAGTGCAACCCCGAACCTACAGTTACCTAAATTGGCTCGGTTCCAGAAATACTACATTTTCATGCATTGTAGCACAGCAACCAAATATGCTGCACTGTTTTGCACACCGGGGAAAGCTAGCCAGTGCAGAGCCATGTCTGCTGAGATTGGTTTGCTGCTGCTGTCATCTCCGGAGCTGGTTCTTTAACAAAGCTGACTTGTGTGATGCAAAGCCTTGCACCACAATACAAAGATGAGTCTGAATTATCTAGCGTAGAATTTATGCTGGAAAGCAAATTCTTCCAGTACTAATGGCTAAGCCTAGGCCAGCTTAGAATGACCCCATGGCTGAGTGCTGTGCACTTCTGCATGTATGCAATACACCATTTTTTGATAAATTAATGAAAACATTTCCTCTTGTTTATGCTTGATTCAAGTTGAACTAGTTTCTGATGCAAAACCGAATGTTTCTATTTGAGTAGATCAGGCGTCATACCGAAAGCTACAAATGTTTTATACTGATCTGTTCCAGTAAGGATCACTTCATAGCACTTGATAGTCAAGGCCCACTTGACAGGATATAGCAAAAAGATATTTTTCAATTGTATGAAACTCGAAATTTTTGTTGGTTAAATAGTTTCTGCTGCTGCCGATTTAATGTTTGTTTTTGAATTTTCGCTGATAATTTTTTCAATATAGTGAACGTTGATTAATTGACGGTATCTGCACTAAATTGATCTTCTGAATACTGTGAAACATTGATGAACTGACTACACTTAGACATATTTTGCACATTGCACATTACCACTGATTCCGCTTCTGAATGCTCCTCTGTATATTTTCTGGTGCCTGACTGTGATTCTCCTCCTCTTGGTTTTGGCAGATGTGGAGGAAGCGGCTGCCATTTTTGCTCAACCCGGCTGGCACTAACTAGAGACTCCATTTTTTTATTAGGCATGCAGATTAGCACCAATAATTATCACGCCCATTCTATATTCATGCTTCATACTCCTTCTTAATTAAACCTGCCAGCACCACAGCGTGTGGGGAGCAAGATAGAAATGTTTGTAGGCAATTTTGAATTGTTATTCTTTATGTAAATATCTCGGGCATGGGAATAGATCCTAAACAAAGAGAACATCTTAAAAATACTGAATGCTTTTAATGGCACAAAGTTAAATCAGTAGGTATTGAGTACAGAATTTATTTTAGCTCCAGATGCTCTTTTGAAAGAGGTAAAAAGATTAAACTGAGTATTCATCGGGGCTTCTATAGCTCGACTTGTCATCCCGGGGGGATCTCCAGGTGTTTTGTTGGAGAGAGGTGTATGTCGAAAAGCCAAGACTTCAGCTGCTTTCTGAACTTCCTCAGAGAGGATGATGTGCTCAGGTGGTGGGGGAGGTCCTTCCAGGACTTGGCGGCAATTTAGGGGTAGGCGCAGCATCGGCTGCAGCAAATGAATGGGATGTGGGCTAAGGCGAGGGTGGCGGAGCGGAGCTCTCCGGTCAGTTGGTAGAAGGTCAGGTGGTTGTTGATGTAGGTGGGACCCATTTTGTGGAGGGCTTTGAGGGCATCTCTTCTGGACCAGGAGCCAGTGGAGGGCTCTGAGGTGAGGAATAAAGCTGGATCTTCTGGGAAGGTTGACGATGAGTCTTGCTGCCGAGTTCTGGATGGTTTGGAGTCAGTTGAGGAGCTGTTTGGTGGTTCCGGCATTGAGGACATTGCAGTAGTCAAGTCAGCTGAATATGATGGTCTGGGTAGTGTCTTCCTGGTCGAGGTGGGTATTCACAGAAGATCTTACAGAGCATGCGGATGGTGTGAAAGCAGGCAGAGGAGACGGCGTTGATCTGATGTTTCATGGTGAGCTGGGTATCCAGGATGATGCAGAGGTTGCATGTGTGATCTGACGGGGAGGGTATGGGCTGGGTGCAGAGGGTCACCAGGTATCTTCACAAGGGGAGGGATTTTTTCCGAAAAGGATGATCTCTGTCTTGTCTGAGCTGAGTTTTAGGCAGTTGCTTTTCATCCAGGTGGAGATGTTAGTCATGGTGGTTTGGAAGTGTAGTCTTGGGTGTCTGGGTCTTCTGAGAAGGATAGGACGAACTGGGTTTCAACAGCGTTGGAGATGATGTTGAGTCCGTGGATGCGGGCTATGCTGGCCAGAGGTGTCATGTATGTGTTGAAGAGGGTGGGGGTGAAGGAGGAGCCCTTGGGGATGTTGCATACAATGTATTTGGGTGCAGAGGTGAAGGGTGGGAGGTGCATGCTCTAGGTTCATCCGGAGAGGAAGGAGGCGATCCAGATGAGAGCCTTCCTCTTGATGCCTATTTGGTGGAGTCTAGCAATGAAGGTGTGGTGAAAGTCTATGTTGAAGGCTGCAAGAGGTTGAGGAAAATGAGGGCAGCAGAGCCACCTTGGTCAATATCTGATGTTATCTGCAGCTTCAATCAGGGCGGTCTCTGTATTGTGGTTAGACCAGAATCTTGACTGGAAACGGTTAGCACGTTGTACTCTTCGGGGAAGTTGGTAAGCTGGAGGTTGTTGGCTTTCTCCAAGACTTTGACGGGGAAGGGGAGTATAGAGATGGGTCAGTAATTTTTTAGTTTGTTGGGGTTGGCTGTGAGTTTCTTCAGGAGCAGTATGATCTTGGCATGCATCCATGCACTGGGTAGGGTGGCGGTAGTGATAGAGGTGTTGAGGAGTCCTGCAAGGGCGCTCTAGTGGCTTCATTTCCTAGGTTGAAGATGTGATGAGGGCAGGGGTCTGAGGGGGATCCAGAGTGGATGGGGTTTATGATGGACATAGTGTCTTCAGGTGAGAGCTGCTTCCATTTGGTGTTTGGTGGAGGGTGGCATCACTAGACATGCAGGGCGTGGGAGGGTGAGGTTGGTGGTCGAAGTTGCTGTAGATGTCAGCGATCTTGTGTTGAAAGAAGTCTGCCAGTGTGTCGCAGAGGGCTTGGGAAGGGCGGACAGCGTTTTCAGTGGCGTAGGGACAGGCAAACTCTTGGACAATGTTGTAGTGCTCCTAGGTGTGGTTGGGGCTTGCCTCAAGACGGGAGGTGAGGGATTCTTTCTCGGATCGAAGGAAGTAGTGAAAATGGTAAGGCGATTATCTCTATGGTTATTCGATGTTGACATAATCGTTTGTAGAATGGTGAAGCAAGAATATCCATTTATGCTGTCAAGAACATACCTGTTGCCTGCCTCAGGGTCTAGCGAATCTAGCTGACGGTCATACTCATCCCTGGGCTATTGAATGAATGAATGAAGAGAGGTTTTGTATAGCGCAACGTTCACTCCAAAGAGCATCTTGGTGCTTTTGAGGACGGAAAGAAAAACAGGCGTATGAAGGTGAAAGTGCTAAATAGCACGGGAGAGAAGGGGAGCCCGAGTACCAGCCTTGCGGCAGCGTACTGGACTACCTGTAGTCTGTTCACAACCGCCTTTTTTGTTCCTGTATAGAGACTGTTGCTGTAGTCCAGGCGGGACAAGATCAGGGCCACCGCAACAGTCTTCCTGGCATGCAGTGGGAGTAGGTCAAAGAATTTTCTTAGGGTTTTTATAGTTTGGAAACACATGCCTGCAATGGTGAGAGCTTGCTTATAGAAGGAGAGCGTTGGGTCGAATTTCATTCCTAGATTTCTTGCGGTATCAACTGTAGTTGGTGGGGGATCTGAATCAGAAGGCCACCTTTGGGTGGGTTTAAAGACATTGGATTTTCCGAACAGCATGATTTCCGTTTTTGAGCTATTGCAGATGAGGTGGTTTATTTTCATGCAACTCATTACTGCGGTGAGGCAGTGGTGGAATTTTTCTTCCATTGCTGTGGAGTTTTTGTCTAGGGTGAGAATCAGTTGCGTGTCATCTGCGTAGGCAATTGATTCAATATTGAAAGTAGCAATCAGCGAGAGAAGTGGTGACATATATAGATTAAAAAGTGTAGGACTCAGGGAGGAGCCCTGAGGAACCCCTGATGATAGCCACTTCCCCTCTGATCTGTAGCTTCCAAGTGTTACAATCTGATTCCTTTTGTCTAGGAATGAGGCAATCTAGGCTAGAGCCTTGTTGTTTATTCCACTGTGGTTCAGTCTGTCTCTCAAAATGTTGTGAGAGACAGTATCGAACGCCACGGATAGGTCCAACAGAATCAGTACTGCTTCCTTGCCCTGATCCAGGGCAAATTTGAGGTTATCAGTAATGTGTAGCAGCACTGACTCTGTTGAAGGGCCTGGTCTGAAAAATGATTGATTAGGATGTAGGATATTGGTTTCTGCTAGGAATTCGTTAAGTTGGGCATTAACTACTTTCTCCGTAATTTTACTAAGGCACGGTGACAGGGAGATGGGTCTAAGGTTTGTGAGAGTGGCGGGGTCCGAGAGTTTCTTTTTTTGGAGTGGCTTGACCACGGCAGTTTTCCAGAGATTAGGGATTTTTGCTAACCTAAACGTGGTATTAATAATCTGGTTGATAACGGGGTTTACTATGTCCACCAAAGCATGAAGAATTTTTGGCGGGCATGGGTCAAACGGAGATCCTGACTTGCAGGACAGGATGGCTTGTCTGGATTGTTCTAGATTGATTTCTTTGAAATCAGAAAGTTCTTTAATTGTTTCTGAATTTAGGGCTATGTTATACTGGGGAGGAATATTAGAGAAATCTTTTGTTAGATCTTTAATTATATTGTCGAAGAACTCGGCAATGTCATCACATAGTTCCTGTGAGGGAGGTATTTTACAATCTAAGTTAGTGGGGTTAGTGAAAGATTTGACTATTTTAAAAAATGGTTTTCTGATTGTCATCCGCCCTGGTAATGAGATTAGTGTAATTAATTGTTTTCTCTATTTTTATTTGTTGTTGATATGCTTTAAGTGTGGATTTAAAGAGCTTCATATCTTCGGCCTCATAGTGTTTTCTCCATTGTTTTTCTGTTTGCCTACACTGATCCTTCAAGGCTTTCAGGTGAGGGGTAAACCACGGGGCTGATTTCCTTATTTTCCTAGCGGTTCTTTTTTGCGGGGCTAGAGTGTTGGCTATTGACAGCATCCATTCATTAAATAGATTATTGTCTGTATCAGGATTACCTGCGAGGGTGGGTCTGGTTTGCTTCCGCCGTGATCTGTAGTTTGGGGTTAGCTAGCATATTTTTCCAATTTCGTGTGTGGGCCAGATTGCTGACATTTTTTGTTTTTTGGCCGTTATCATAGATGAAACTGAAAGGAATCAGTTTATGATCGGTCCATTTTGACGTGACTGGAGTGGCAACTGTTAGGTCAGTGGCGTTGGTACAAATCCCGTCTAGGGTATGTCCTGCCTGGCATGTGGGCCCCTGGACCAGTTGTTTTAGACCCAGAGCGTTGGTGATTTCTGTCTGTCTTAATATTGGGGTTTTCAATTTCATCTAGATGGAGATTGAAATCACCTAGAGTTGTGAAATGTGAGTATCGGACCACAAAGGGACTGAGGTATTCTCCCAGGGTGTCTAAGAATTTTTTCACAGGTCCCGGGGGCCTGTAGACAAGTGCACCAGCAAACGTGGTTCAATTGTCTAGTTTAAAGTTAAAACAGAGGCTTTCTGCATCTTTTAGTTCAGAAGTATTGGTGATGGAGCATTTCAGATGATCTCTGTAGAGTATGGCTATGCCTCCTCCCTTTTTCCCGATTCTATCCAGCCTGGAGATGGTATACCCCTGAGGGAGTGCCTGGGCTATATCAGGGTTTGAGCATTCGGCTAGCCATGTTTCAGTGACAAAAAGGAAGTCATAGTTGTGGTCTGTCAGCAAGTCATAAACGTGTAGGGTGTATTTTGCTAGTGATCCTGCGTTTATGAGGCCGCACTGAAATTGTTTATGAGAGGTATTTGCCTTGAGCGTGATGTTGGGCTTAGTCTTTGTGTTGGGCCCATGAGTGATAATGCATTTGCAAGTGGGACAAGTACTGGTGGTTTTATTGATTTCTGTGAGAGGTATGATTTGGCAGTTCCTAGCCTTTAGGTTCAGAGCCCGTAGTTCTCCTGCAGTCTATTGAAGTCTTGAGGGTAAGCCTGTAGCATTTCTGGCCGCGGTCTTCACGCTAGCCTCTCAGAAGGAGACCTAGGATATTAGTGAAGCACTCAGAGGAAAGGGGAATTGGAAGAGAGGACCAGATGTTGGTGCTTCTACAGGGGTAGTGTCTTCGGCTTTGGCAGCCATCCTGAAATCAGCTTTATCAGCGGGATTTTTGGGAAAGAGAAGAATGAACAACATAACATAACTCAGTGTTGTTTGGATGGCCCCCAAACGTACTTTCTTTTTAACTCTCTTTGGGTAGCCCTTGCCACTTCTACTTCCTATATGTGTCCTTAGCATCGAACCTCGGGTGCTTTTTCTTCACTGCTATAGTTATCTCTAAGCAAGCAAGCAATTTGAACACACACATAGCGTGACTACTCTCCATCAGTATAACCGTCAACTGTTCTTAAAGTCAACCTGAGGTAGTAATGCATGCAGCTAACTGCTAGTGATGCTGCATCAATATGGAGTGTTCCGTCACACTCTTATGATGTCCCCACCTCTGCGCTTTTTAAGCCTGTGGTGAGGGTTTTCTACACTCCTGCATCTCTACTGATGTCCCTGTGCACATGGTTCTCTCTGTGCCTGGGTCGGGAAACATCCTTTATAACGAAACTTTCACAATGCAGTAACATTACCACGCAGGTTTTACAACGCAAGTCGTTACAACGACTTGCGCTGGAGGGCGCTGTAGGATAGGGAATAGTTTAATTTACTATCCAACACCTTCCCTACTATCCACGGGGACTGGAGTTGGAATAGTAAATTAGACTATTCACTATCCAGCGCCCCCCAACGCAAGTCGTTGTAACGACTTGCGTTGTAAAACCTGCTTGGTAACAGTATGCATTGTGAAATCACGTGTTGTGCCGTCATACATCCGCCTGGGTCTATGTGTAGTCAGTCCAGGAGCACTAGGTTCTTGTAGTGCTAGTTTTCCAATGTACTGCATCTATGACAGGAGTCTTGTGCTCTGTCTAAGTTCAACTGCTCTGGCGACCCACCCCTTACATAAAGGGTGTGGCCTGTAACACAACAGACTGAAAAACATATGTGCTGGATTGCTGCTGATGAGGTTTACTTGCTGCGGGTGACAGCGCTCTCAATGCTTCATGCAGAGTCCTTACGCTGCCAGTGAGCTGCTCCTTTGCTGGGTCAGTCAGGATGTCCTTGCATGAGCTCTTTCCCAAGAAGCGTTGATATCAAAGGTGGCGGTTAGTGAGGTCTTCATCCCATGAGCCTGCTGAATATGACCTCCGTCCTCTCATAAAACTTGATAATCTCCCATGAGCTTGAAGTCTCCTGTACTGCAGTAGAGCTGTGACAGGAGATGTGGACGAGGATCTGCTTCGTTCTCTTGCTGTTCTCTAAAATACCTGATTGGTTGTGAGGGTCTCTGACTGTCTTAGTGTTCTTGGTTGTGTGCATCCACCATTCTAGAGTAGCTGTGGTGGCTGTCTCTGTTTTCGTTGAGCTATGATGGTGACAAAGGCCAAGTTTCTTTGTTGCCTAGTGACGGCGGTTCTGTTTTGCTATCCTTCCAAATTAAAGGAGGTACCTTGTGGCCACTGACCATTACCTGGACACCCCAGATGATCCCAAGATCTATATCCAGTGCCTTGATACCCCAAGCCCTGAGATTGCAAAACAATTACATTCACTGTCATGGAACTATATCTTAGATTTCAAGGTACTCTACATTAACTTCATTTCAAATTAATAATTTCCTGACCCAATAAAGGGGACCCCTAACAATAACCTTTGTAAGAGGGACCCAAAAGTAGTCAGGACCGTGACCACTTCTTGTCAGAATGAAATCAGGTTTTGCCCCCTTTTACATTAGAGCACTTACAAAAATTGCCAGACTACTTAGAAGATAGCGCTCTGGAATGAGGCCTGATATCTTTGTGTTTAAAAGCATCGGATTTTGATTCGCTTTGAAAGAGAAAAGGTAATGTCGGATTAAAAAATGCTTTTTGAATCATCTCTACGAGGTCTTAAGCAAATGCGTTTTGGCCCACAAATGGCATATGAGGCAGCAGCAAGGCTTTTTTGCTGGCATCAGTACTCAATTATCTCACCTGGTTTCCACTGTGTAACCTCCAGTAAAAACTGCCACATATATGGAGAGAAAAACAATAGAAGACAAAAATCCACCTGCTGACAAAATGTCCACATCCACCTTGTGGGAAAGTAAGTCTTTAGTTGTCATATCCCTCCCCCTGCCATCAACCGTGCCTTCAGGGTTAAATAACATGGAATCCAGCTCTCCGTCCCTCCCTCTGCAGGATACATTTTTGCCATAAGCTTTGGCATGATAAATTTCGCTGAATGTTTCCACTCAAGCGAAATCACACCCTTCATCTATTTATGTGGAGGAAAAGTAGAAGTGGATGTACATGGCAAATCATATGACTCAAAAATAACTTTTTCCTTATTGTAGATAGTGGAAGTGCTAATAATTTCATACTGTTCCTGGCCGAAATCAGGGCTTGCGTCACCAAATCTATAGCCATGAATCTAGATTGCCTACCCAAACCAATGTTCTCCTCCCCATCGGAATTAGCAGCAGGGGCGGCTCCTCCATTTGAGCAGAGAGGCGTCGCCTCACTGGTTAAAATGCCGCTCCATGCCCCATTGAATTGAATTGAAAAATACAATTGTAATAAAGTTAGTTTATTACTATTTTATTTTTCAATATAACCCCGTCCTGGCGCTCGCGTCAGGACGGAGGCAGGGCTACTGCTGAGTGACAGCAGCATGGTGGAGGGGGTGCTGCCTCTGCACTTGTCTTTTTGGCCGTCCGTCTTGCTACGGCCAAACAGACATGAGCACTTTGAAACCTCTAACCCAGCTGTCTTAAGCTGGGTTAGAGTAAGTGCAGGGCTCGAGTGTCCTCAGAAGCGACGAGTAAGGCTGTTCCCTCCAATCAAGGTGCTGCTCTCACAGCATGAGAGCAGCAACAGGATTGCTTAAGGTACTTTTCAAGGGCTCGCGTTACAGGCAGAAGACGTTCAGCGAGGAAGACAGATGTGTTGCAGGTGTTTTTTATTTTTACCCACCACCCATTTGCCTGCCCCAGCACTCCCCATGGATGTCAGTGGCCACTGATCAGCAGGGTACCCATGGTTTCACCATTCCACCACAACCACAGCAAAAAAGGTTGCCTGAATCGTGGCTTGTACCGCAGCAGCACTTCGAGGAAGCCTACTCTCATAACTATGCAAGGGAGATCCGTCAAAGACACGCATATAAGCTGGGGATCGTAGCCATGACTGGAAGTAGAGTGTGCTCTTCTCCAACATCTCATCAGCTCCTCAGACTTTATTGCCATGCGCTTATTTGCTGAAATACTTCGTGCAACAAGAGAAAGTGCTTGAATGTGACACACACCAGTTTACTAATCATACAGGGGTGATACGTAGGCCTTATAAGATTGATAGCATTGGATCTGTTGAGGTCTGGTGTTCCAGGAAACTTTCCCAGGTTAGTCAAAGAACATTTCCCAGTCTTTGTAAAGTATAAGTTTAGTAGAGGGAATGGTGTATAAGGCAGCAAATATCTATGCAGCCAAGTTATCAACCTATGTCCTGTTCACCTGATAGAAAGGGACTGTATTCACTAGAGTGGCTGAGGTTCCAAAATGGTAACGTGCCATAGAGTATTCATCAGTGCCAGAATAGCTCTGTAGATCCAAAATGGCCCAGGTGGGAGTTCTGTGATGTTAAGTAAGAAATCAAAGGGAAGTAATTCCCCATTCTCAAAAAGATCACCCAGAGTGATGAACCCAGCATGATTCCAGCGAGCTGCTGTGCCACCACCACACCTGGGCATTCGCCAAATGGAAAGGTAAGAGGCATATTAGGAGCATAGGAGTGTCGTATCTTTAGTGTGATGTAGCATTACCCAGTGACAGTTGTGCGCTACACATACAAGATAGGCTGTGGTGTACCATGGCATGTTGACTGTGAAACCCATTGAGCCTGCTTTGTCGGTCTGAACTGTTGGGAGTTACTTTCGTGCTCGCTCAAATGAAGTTTCGCCAGTCAGCACACAACCCACTGTGTTTGGGCTGCCAAATAATACAATTGAAAATCTGGGATCTCCAGACCCCCTGCTCGATCCTCTGTTTGTGTTGCTCAGGTACCTACTGCCATTGAGAGGGTTATGGTGGCCCAACATGTTGATACTTTTGAAATCTCTCTGCTGCCAATTTACGAGTTGAACATCAAATGTCCAATAGACAGCTGAGGTACTGAAAGGTATGTGAATCCCTTGCCTTATCTGTGATGCTTCTCGTATTCCTCCTGTCCCTCTCCCCGTTTTGGCAGAGGTGGGAGTGCAGTGTTGACAGGCGATTCACTGAAAGAATTACTGTTTTACCAATGACGGCACTGCCTCGCTTTTTCCTTAATAATGCTCTTAAATAAGCTGCAAAAGTAAAAGGAACAAACGATGGACGGAATGCTGAACAATGCAAACATTCACCTCCAGTCACAAAGATATGGGTTAAATCCATCTTACTTTTGCTCACCACACCACCCCAATTTGGACCCAACCATATGCAAATCAGTCTTGACCCTGTGCCTCATGCGACCATTCCAGCCCAAACTGCCAAGCCAGGTCCTCCCTGAGCCAGAAACAAGTATCTTTAGACCAGTTTTGGGGCATCACCTCATATCAGCCGGGCTAGCATGAATCCAGTAACGCAGGGAGCATGGGGCCCACGTCTGGGCATACCCTTCCCACTTAGGGCGACAAAAGCAAAAGGAACAAATGATGGACGGAATGCTGAACAATGCAAACATTCACCCCCAGTCACAAAGATCTGGGTTAAATCCATCGTTCTTTTGCGCACCACGCCACCCCAGTTTGGACGCAACCATATGCAAATCAGTCTTGACCCTGTGCTTCATGGGAACAATTGTGCAGCATTCTGACCATCAATTGTTCTTTTTGTTGTTCTTTTTGCTTAAATAAGCTGCAGCATGGTGAATGAATGAATGTTTATGGCCCTTACGCTGGGCACAATAAAAACAAATGGTCTTGGCACGGTTTTGCAAGGAATACCTAACAAGTAGATGAATTGATATTTTTGTGATCTGAGACAAAAATGGTCTGTAATGAAGATATACTACATTTATGTCTCACAGCAATATGACTAATACATTAAGGATACATGGGAGTATGTTCAAAATTGGATAATTACATTTAACTATTTCATAGCTTCAAAAGACCATAACATTAACGAATATATATATATATTCACTAAAAAAAACATAGGTTTTACACACGTTATAGTTAGGAAGTAGCATTTACAAAACCTATGAAATTCACTGAAAAAACCATAGGTTTGACACCAGTTATAGTTAGCTGGAAATTTTACTGATATAAAACCAATGAAATTCCCACGTTATAGTTAGTTGGACTCACTATAACTTGCGCGTGCAATGCACTGCTGATGACGTCACATATTACATCACTCATGACATGGTCAGTGACATCACTCATGACATCACTGATGACACCATCCTTGTGACAGAGTGAGAGACCTCCTTTCACTGTAATGTAACCCTTGAAACACATATTCAAAAATAGAAACTAAAATTTTCAAAAAAATGCAGATACCCATACCACTTACAACAACCAATTCAATAATTCCACCATCTATATACACATCCACTCATTCACCAACAGTTTTATATAGTCACTCATACATATACTCACTCATCATATGTAGTGATACACTTATACATCCTGTTACACACTGACAGGCATCCAAAAGTTACTCACACACATACTCACACATGCAAATAAACTATTGAACATCCATTTATTTGCATATACAGTTATACACACACTACCACTTTACTTCTAAGGAAACTTACACATACTTACTCTCTTAAACAATCACTTATAGAAACACATACTAATTTAAACAGGAACTCTTACAATCCCTCACTCTCACATATACTCACTTATATACATCAATATTCACATATACTAGATTAAAACATATGTAGTTACTGATAAAGACACTAGTGAGACAGTCATTCACTCACTAACACACACATATACACACTCATCCACCCATACAGTCCTGCACATATGCTATCTTCAAAACACATACAAAGAGAAAGTCAGTCATTCATGCATCTATGTGCTAAGTAATACCCCCACCAAACCATACAAACACTCATACTGATACTAAGAAAAACATCTAATAACCCATATACATACACATGTAGCTACTCACCAACCCATGCAGCCACTTATACACAAAGTGAAACAATAATACATATATTTGGGGGAAAACATGGCGGCCGGCTAGGGAGCGGGTCGCGGATGTCTGGAGCCATGGCGGTGCTGATCTGAGCTAAAGGCTATAGCTGTGGTCTGGTGTAACTCTCAGGAAGGTGTCACTTACGTGGAAATCTCTGGAGATCTCGTTTCCGATCTTAAAACGAGCAACCGGGCGATTTTGGAGGCCGTTTGTCGGCCGTTTGTTGTCTCCTCGCAGCGTATGGCGGAGACCTCGGCTGTGCAGGCGGCTGAAAGTGAGGGGGAGGAGTCACGTAATCCATCGGCTGGTTGCTGGGGGAGAGCGGCTCAAGGCATCGGCAGAGGACGCCGAATACTGGCAAAAATCGGGACCCCTACGTGTGGTGGACGAGGGCGAGGAGAAGAAAACCTTGCAAACTCCCCTTCTGCCCCATTACTGGAGAGAAGCGCTGTTGAAGTGGTTGCATCCACACGGAAAAAGGAGGTCATATCAACACAAGTAAGTAAAGGGGCAGAAGCGAAGGGGAAAGTAAGATATCAATTAAGGAGTAACAAACTTGGGGATTTGAATAACCCTGATAACAGCGAATTTGCCTTGGGAAAACCAAAAACACTGCAAATACAAAAAAAAGACTTAAAAAAAAAAGGGGACGGATAAAGAAGTAAATCTTAATAAAATTAAAGAATCCCCCTCAAGAAAAAGCAAAAAGAAGAGGCAAAAAGGGGCTGGGTTTAATTTTTCAACGACTCCTTCACTTAATTCATATTTTAAACCAGTCCCAAAAATCTTGGTTTTGAAACCACATTCTACAGCTCAAGCCCAATCATCTACTTGTGAGTTAGTTTACCCTCTGCCTGAGTCTGTAGAGGTAGAAGTAGAACAGGATTGGTCTACTCTTTCGACTCCCAACCCTTTTCAAGTACTCAAAGTGGATATGGATTCAGATAAAGGTGGAATGCTTACTATAAATGCAGATACAACAGCAGAAGATTTATTAGTAGCTCCAGATGAACTGACTGTTGTAGAAAATGATGAGAGAGATGAGAGAGATATGGGAGACGATACATTTGTAATGTCGAATAACATAATAAGTAGTGGACAAATGCTGATTACCACAGAAGGACCCGGAGTAGAACAACTCTTAATACAACAAGATAACCTAGCTACATCAGCTACATCAGACTTGTCGGTTTTGGAGCTGCTAAGAAAACTAGAAAAAGATATTCATCTAGGTTTCGAAGCCTCTAGAAGAAACCAGGAAACTATAAGCACTAAGTGCACACTACTGGAAGACAAAATTGATAAACTAAGTATTCGTACAGGAGAAATTGAGTCAGATATGAAAGTCATGCAAGGAAAAATACAGGATAATCGTAAGGAAATTGAGAGTTTAATTGTTAGAGACAAAGAATCTGATGAAAGAATAGAGAGGTTGGAGAATATGCAAAGACGCAACAACTTAAAAATTCTAAAAGTGCCCGAAGGAAAGGAGGGGTCAGATATAAAAAGTTTTGTAGTACAGTTATTAAAGAAAGAACTGCCGCTAGTAGAGACAGAAGAAATGTTGTTGCGGGACATTCAGAGAGTACATCGAGATCCATTCAGGTTAAATCCAAATCGTTCTAAACCTAGAAAAATTTTGATTAATTTCCTGACGTATTCTCTAAAAGAAAAGATCTTGACAGCTGCTCTTAAGAAAAAGGGCATACTGATTGACGGAGTCGCTGTGGATATTAGGTCTGATCTGTCCCCTGCTACAGCAAATAGACAGTGGGAACTAGGAAAACGATTGTTACCTCTAAGAGAAATAGGGGCTACGGCCCAATTGAAATTTCCTGCGTTCCTGAAAGTTATGTGGCAAAATAAGATGTATACCTTTCGTACAGTAGAAGAAGTAGACACCTTTCTGGATAGCTCTCAGGAAGAGTAGATTATAGACCACAGAAAGCTGAACAATAGAAACGATGCACCGCCATCGCGACATCCACCGGCCTAGGCCATGGGAGTTTTGGTTGGCTTTTCCAGGGAGGGAATGGGAGGGGGGGGAAGGGAAAGTAGGTTCTGGGGGAAGGGGAGGGGTGGGGGAGGGGTTGGGGAGGGGGGGGTCAAGGGAGAAAATAAGAAAAATATTCCTCAGGAGCTACCTCACTGCCAAATAAGTAGAAAGGAAACATGGGTTAATTCTTATGAGTGGGATAACTAATAAGGAGCTAAGGTTCCTCACATGGAATGTGAATGGTCTCCGGGTTAAAATGAGGAGATTATCAATATTGAAATATTTGGAAGACTGTTCTGCTCATGTGATCATTATACAAGAGACGCATTTAACGGAGACTGAAAGTAAGGAGATTTTCGGTACTCAAAAGTGGATTGCTCATGCTATCTATACTCCCCAAGATCTAGTAACTAAAGGGGTGGCTATTCTGATCAGGAAAGGAATTGACATTGTGGTCGAAAATAAATTAGCAGATAGAAGAGGAAGATGGGTGATTGTTAAGTTAAGATTGGCAGGGGAAGCCTTTATACTAGTTGGGTATTATGGCCCGAATGCTGACGACCCAACAGTATTAGAAAAAATTGAGGTGGAATTATTAGAATTCTCTGGTAAAATCATTATGGCTGGAGATTTCAATACAGTTTTGGACTATAAGTTGGATAGAACTGGGAATGACAGAGCAATAGTAAATGGCAAAACGACAGCTAAGATAAAGATGATAATGGTACAACAAGGTTTGTGTGATATATGGAGGTGGAAAGCTCCACAACAGATAGGATTTACCTTTCACAATAAAAAATATAAACATAGTTCACGGATAGATTTCTTTTTGGTAGATACTAGGCTAAAGGAAAGGGTCACGAAAGTCGAACATATAGGGGCACATCTATCAGATCACTCAGCTGTGAGTTTGAATTTAAGTTTAGATGCAGACGAGGGGAGCTCAGTCTGGAGATTAGATAGAACTATTTTAGCGGATGACGAATTTTTAGAAGCCTTGAATGAAGAGTTACGAGTTTTTCTGGATGTGAATGCTGGATCAGCGAAGGATGATATCGTTTGGGAGACTTGTAAAGCCTTTATGAGAGGGAGATTGGGAGCTCAGGGGGCTAAGAAGCGGAGGCTGTATAAAAATTTGATTACTAACCTGGAGAAAGAAATACGAGATTGCGAAAGTAGTCAAATAGCACAGGCAGGGAATATTTCCGGAGAGAGGGTCAAGAATAGACTTTTAGATTTAAAAATAGAACTTACGGCAGTACTTGCTCGAAGAGTCAAAGAAAGGTGGGAGGCTAGTCAGCTGGCACATTTTTCATATGGAGAGGGCTGTGGTAAGCTACTAGCGTGGAAAGCCAAGAAATACTTTGTACGTAATCAAATAAAAGAAATTAAGAAGTCGAATTCAGGAGAAGTTATAACAGAGCGGAAGCAGATTGTACAAGCATTCTATGATCATTTTGTAAACGTCTATACAGAGGATCTCTGTCCGAGTGAAGTAGAGATAGAAAGTTGGCTATCTATGATGAAACCACTCTCTGATGATTATATGGAGGAGTTGAATAAGGAAATCACTCAAGATGAAGTGTTGAGAGTCATCAAGGAGAGCAAAAGAGGGAAAGCCCCTGGCCCGGATGGCCTCCCAGGGGAGGTATATAAAGTGTTAAGTGAAGTAATTGCTCCCACATTATGTCAATTATACAACAAAATTTTCAGAGGGGAAGTAAAAATACCTAGTTCGTGGAATGAGGCAATAATTACTTTAATTCTTAAACCAGGGAAGTCCCCTAGGAGTCTAGATGCCTACAGACCAATCTCGCTTTTAAATTGTGACTACAAATTCTTCTCAAAGATCTTGGCTGATAGACTTGGTAAAGTTACACATAAACTGATTCACGAAGATCAAAGAGGTTTCATTAAGGCAAGGTACCTAAAAGAATTAACATTCTCACTGATTGGTATGATAGATCTGGCCTCTAATTTTGATCTCCCCTTGGCAGTAATAGCCTTAGATGCTGCCAAGGCTTTCGATCGAGTCAACTTTACTTATCTAAAAACTCTCTTGCAATATCTTAACTTGGGAGATAAATTTACGCAATCTCTTTTTGCTTTGTATTGTTCACCGACATCGCGTGTTTTGGTTAATGGCACTCTCACACATCCTATTAAAGTAATGCGGGGCACCAGACAAGGGTGTCCTTTATCGCCCTTGCTTTTCAATATATATATTGAGCCTTTTGCTTGCAAGATCAGAGCCACAGAACAGATCCCCCCTTTTGTGTCTATGGACTGGACTGAGAAACTAGGGTTATATGCAGACGATATTATTGTATATTCCTCGAATTTGTTGTTTTCCCTGGAAAATCTGGTTAGAATAGCAAAGGAATTTGGAAAAATCTCAGGTTACCAGATAAATCAGGATAAGACTGAAATTATGGCCTGGAACCTTAATACAGGGGATGTGAAAACAACTACAGAAATGAGATACCTGGGGGTTAGGATAACACAAAAGATTGAAGATCTAGCAAAAACTAATTTCGATAGGATTAAAAAAGAAGTTGCTGCTACACTAAAAGGATGGATGAATTTACCTCTTTCTATATATGGTCGATCTAATCTTGTAAAAATGGTGATTGTACCGAAAATTACCTTTTTGTTTGAGACTATCCCACTCGGTTTTAAAAAGGAATGGCTGGTTAAATTACAGAGTATGATAACATCTTTCATCTGGGCGTCAAAAGGCTCTCGAATCTCATGGAAAAAACTTAGGAGGAGACTTAATAAAGGAGGGTTGGCGGCCCCAGATATTCAAATTTATGCATGGGTTTTTGTTTAAAAAACTGTAGGATGCTGTTGGGTACCCTATTTAAATCTCCGATTGGAGAAATGTTTGGTTTTTTGCTGAAAAGGTCTGGATATAACGATTTTGGTTTTTTATATAAGTTCTCAGACCCTAAATTTTTTAAAAAGGTGAGACTCAAGATTTTGCGAGATTTGGCAGAGATATGGTATAAAATTAGAAAAGTAGTAAAACTGCCCTATTTTAGTCATATGGCTCCAATTTGTGAATCTCCCGGTGCTCCAGCTTGGACAAAAGATGCGTTGGCACTACAATTAAAAAAGGAGCCTGATTTGCAAAGGTGGAAGGACTTGTTTTCAGATGGCAAACTTATACCATGGAGTGTATGCCAACAAAGGTGGGGACCGGTTTTCTCAAAATATAAATACTTGCAGATCCAAAGCTGGGTTAATGATGTGGAAACAGAGATTGGGACTGAAAATGATTTTGAGCTGAAGTTGGAGACAGAGACCTTTAAAAAGGAAGTTGCTTTTTGGTATTGGACGATATTAGAAATGGAGGATGGACCGTTTGTCTTGCCAGAGACCCTGTGGATGGAGAGCTTGCCAAGGATCGCGACGGAAAACCAATGGCAAGTAACTATGTCTATGCTATATAGTATTGTTAAGCCTGCAAACCTAAGGCGAAATCTCTTGTTTACCATCCACAGGGCATATTGGTCTCCTTATAGACTTTCCAAATTCAAAGCTGGTGGAATTGTTGGGTGTCTGAAATGTAAAGCTCCGAATGTGGATGATTTGCATATGTTTGTCTCCTGTCCAAAAATAACGCAATTCTGGATAGATGTAAGTAGTTCTCTTTCCAAATCTCTGAACCAATGCATTGAGGTAAGCCCAGAACTAATTATTACGGGGAGATATGACTTAGAAAATAGAGTTATGAATAATAATGTTAGACTTATTTTCTATGCTATGTTGTTGGCGCGCAGAGAGATATGCAAGTTATGGGTCTCACCGCTTAGTCCTAGTTTAATGGATTGGATTTTAGCCATGAGGTATATGGCTAAGCTTGATATCTTAGACTATTCCAAGAGAAATCGAGGATTTTGGTTACCCTTCCTTTTATGTTTTGGCTGAATACTTTGTGTTAATTTCCGATGATTAAGCCCGTGCCTATCTCGCTGGTACATGGCACCCCAGGATGAAAAATAGAGATGGAGGAAGACACACCTGTTGAGTCAGGTGGCCAAGAGGGGCGGTTCAGAGAAAGGCCAGACTCAAGAATAGGTGATGTCTATGCCCCATTACTCTAAACCAGCCTATGAGATAAAAAGCCCAGTGGTGGTTTAAGATTGAAGTTATGGGTGGCGAGGTGGCAAATGAGGATAATACATATATTTAAAAATTTAAACATTACTCACTAATATTTATTTTTCAGAAAGACACACATTCACTGGATGGTGTCATCAGTGATGTCATGAGTGATGTCACTGACCATGTCATGAGTGATGTAATATGTGACGTCATCAGCAGTGCATTGCATGCGCAAGTTATAGTGAGTCCAACTAACTATAACGTGGGAATTTCATTGGTTTTATATCAGTAAAATTTCCAGCTAACTATAACTGGTGTCAAACCTATGGTTTTTTCAGTGAATTTCATAGGTTTTGTAAATGCTACTTCCTAACTATAACGTGTGTAAAACCTATGTTTTTTTAGTGAATTTCATAGGTTTTGTAAATGCTACTTCCTAACTATAACGTGTGTAAAACCTATGGTTTTTTCAGTGAATTTAATTGGTTTTTAAAATGCTAATTCAGAAATATCTCATGTATGCAACCTATACTTTTGTCAATAAAGTTCTGGCAATATTTTTTTCGGAAACAAGCCGTTTCCTTCACTGTTCAAGTTGCATAGAGACTCCTTGTAAAGCGATACAGAATTAGAAAGTCTGTACCTTGCCTTTTTTTGAACGCCTTAAAATTTGTCTGTAAATAAAAATAACCTTTCTAAACTTTCGTGCGCGACCCGGTGTGCGCACTCTCGGCAACAGTTCTCAATAAAATGGATAGCGCATTTCCAGGCTTTCGTGCTCGACCGACTGCGCGCACCCGCCTATATATTTCGTGAAAACTTTGCAATTTGAACTTATTGAATTTCTTCATAGACCCATCAAAGAACTTATAGTACGTCAAAGAGACTAAACCTAGGCTTCTTTTTTATTATTATGAAAATTTTCATTAAATGGAGCAGAATGTCTTTTTAAACTTTCGTGCGTGACCGAATGTACACACCTTGGTATTTTTAAAAAAAATATAAAAGGTTTTATACTTTAACAATTGTATGCTTGAATCGAGCTCAGAAGATATATTAAATCCGGATGTGTTTGGATTTACTCCTTTTCACGTTTTGAAACTTCGCTGAATTAGACCGCTACTTCCAAATGACGTACGTGACCAGATACTGTCACCGCGTACACGTCCTGAGACGCGCATGTGAAGTCATGTGACTTGAAAACAACACTTCCAATTGGTTCTTAGTAGTTTCTATTCTGCAATTTACACGGAGCACTCCACCCACTTCCCTCACTATCTTTTGTACTCTCAAAAGAGAACAACGTTCAACATCTTTCGGAAAACTTTGCTGAAATGGCTGCCGTTCCGCATTCATCTTCCGAATCTGAAGGAAATGAGCGACTACCTTTAAAAAGAAAAAAGGAATCTTTTATTTGGCAATTTTTCACTTATCCTGAAGAACAAAAGAAAGTGAATGCGCCAAAAGTTACCTGCACGATATGCAAATCGGTTCTCTCAAGAGGAAATCCAACAAAAAAATATTCCTTTTCCATACATATCATGGTGCGGCATGTCAAACAAGTGCACCCTGTGGAATTTGCACAGGCATCGACAAGAGCCCTGGCCACGCTATTACCATCAGAGGAGGCCAGCACATCTTCTGGTGGACGACCTGTATCTCCATCGAGTGCTGTGATGGACTTGAGACCATATCTTGCAAAGGTGCACATGAAATGCAACGAGTGTGGAGAACTTCTTCTGTACGGAGAGCAGAGCCTCATTCTTACTAAACTAAAAATTGAGAGTCATAAATGCCCCGAGAAAAGATACATTTCTTCATTTCATTTTGATCCTGTGTCACACATGAAAATGTTGTTGCAAGTTTAAAAAATCAAAAACAACATAACACTTGTTTAAAAAAAAAAAAAAAAAAAGTTCTTTTCAGAACTAACTCATTGTACCAAAAAGAGCTCCAGGAGCATATTATAAAGGGGGTTTATCTCCGCTTTTTTGGCTTTCGTTCGTGCGCGACCGTGTGCGCGCACCCGCCTATATATTTCGTGAAAACTTTGCAATTGCAACTTATTAAATTTCTTCATAGACCCATCAAAGAACTTATACTACGTCAAAGACACTAAACCTAGGCTTCTTTTTTATTATTATGAAAATTTTCATTAAATGGAGCCGAATGTCTTTTTAAACTTTCGTGCGTGACCGAATGTACACACCTTGGTATTTTTAAAAAAAATATAAAAGGTTTTATACTTTAACAATTGTATGCTTGAATCGAGCTCAGAAGATATATTAAATCCGGATGTGTTTGGATTTACTCCTTTTCACGTTTTGAAACTTCGCTGAATTAGACCGCTACTTCCAAATGACATACGTGACCAGATACTGTCACCGCGTACACGTCCTGAGACGCGCATGTGAAGTCATGTGACTTGAAAACAACACTTCCAATTGGTTCTTAGTAGTTTCTATTCTGCAATTTACACGGAGCACTCCACCCACTTCCCTCACTATGTTTTCTACTCTCAAAAGAGAACAACGTTCAACATCTTTCGGAAGACTTTCTTTTCACGCGATAATGTGAAATACTGAGATTGTTACAGGATTTTCTATCAGATATGTGTTCCCATTGCTGTTGAAGCACTAACACCGTGGAAAATTCCACCGATAGCAGTGATATTTTTAACGCCGAGCACCGGCGATTTTTATCGCTTAGAAGCCTTCCTATTATGAAGGTTTATCTCCTAAGTCTCTGATTCTCAAACTGTGCAACGCAGCTCCCCTGTGTGCCGTAATGAGGTGCTAGGGGCGCCGCGCACACTCTAGTGTGACTAACCATCCATAAATTCCACGGACATCTCTACCCTGTTATCTGCAATTGTGAACATCAAAAGGAGCTGCGCTACGCCCCTGTGAGAGGCCTCACTCCTACTGCTGCAACGGCTTGGCAGTCCTCCAGATGCACAGGAACAGCCCCTCCGATCCATTGAAGTTCTGTGTCGGTCTCAATACCACTTACGAAATGAAAATAAGCACTGATGAATATTCAAGTATGTACTACTCCTCCTGCTACAGCATACAGAATGCATTCTATTACCTATAAAAAAGTGAAACACCCACGCTACAATCATATAGAACACTTCCTCTAAAGAAGCCTGTGAATAACTTTAAAACATCAGGTTAACCTTTTTTTACTCTCTCATCATTGTTAAAGATAAGTATTTACAATACTATATTAAACAATGCCATGGTTGTTGCTTTTTAATTTTAAAAATCTTGCAATCTTTCACAAACCCAATACTCATGGCTTCTTTTTCGTGACAAAAATCTTGCAATATTACATACCTACATAGAATAACAGAAAAAACATAACACTACAAAGGCCGAACACTCTACTAAACGCAGATTTGTAACCTATGGGGCAGATTTATGTTAACTACTTCATACCCAGATATGCACCAGTTAATGTGCACCACAGTATGCTAGTGCTCCGTTACCCATGGTGTGCCACATTTGAAATGTGGCGCACCATGGTACAAAAACACCATACATGCGTAACACATCTATGCTGAAAAAGTAATACATTGCTAGGGTTGCATCGCAAGTGTGATGCAGCTCCAGCAAGGCTCACCAATGCACTATATTCACAATGCTGCGTCAATACCTACGCCTGCTTCAAGCACATGCAGTTTTGAAACAGCATGGGCCTGAAAGTCACTGAGTGAAATATCATGCATTACAGTCAGCCACTTTCAAGACGCATTCCTTCAGAGGAACACTTACCGTTTATTAGAGGTAGATCGTCCGACTCCACCGGAGGACACCCCTAATAAAAAGGACATATATATAAAATGCGGACTAGCCGCTGTATCGTGCTAGCAAACTTTAACTTAAAAATCGTTAGAAAAAACAAAAGGAATCGAGCAAAATCAGTAGGCCACTGATGGGATCTCTTTTTTTTTTTCACAACTGTAATGATGGGATCTCTTTTTGACCTCGCTAAAATAGAAACATTAGGAACAACCCCTCATGAGAAATATGAAACTAGTGAGAGAAACCGAGCTCGACGCCATGATGGCTGCAAGACAGCTCGGCTCCGCCGCCCACCCCGCCCAAAATAACGACAAACCCTATGCAAATATTATAAATATATACAACACACCAGCAAAGTAACAGGGTAAAACGTTTTATTAAATAACTATTTACATGGCAGCCTGCTGCAACATCGATCCAAATGCATGACGCTGTTCCTGTCGAGGTAGCATAGCTGGCGGCCTAGGGGTGGAGGACCGTTGTGCAAATACCCCGGGGACGACACCATGCGCCAAGGCTCGTCCCCAGTACATCCAGAGGTGATGTCCGACAAGTTGTATGGGGGGATGCCTTGCTGATGCCGCCACCCCCACCACCTTCTTGTTGCCTGATCCGGCCAGCTCAATCGATCGAGCATGAGACTCATGCACTCTGATCTCCTTGGCCTCAGTCAAGCATCAATAGTAAGATTTTCATAGGTGAGTGTAGGTTCATAGTTTTCCATCCACAGACTAAAAGCCTGGAGTGGGAGTGAAAAAACCAAAACTAGGTAAGAAGGAAGGCAGAGACTGTAGGAAGGACTCTGGATATGCTTGGTCCCTGACATGCTTCGATGTCACTGCCTTGCACAAATGGCATAAGTCCTGGATGTTGGGTGCCATAGTTGAGGGTTTGACCTAAAGACACGTCCTGCGGTGCCCTGGTCCAACCATCACATATACCTGCGCCAGGAGACGGCGTGGGGTGCACTGGAAGGGAGAGGTGGCGCGAACGAGCCTCCCCCACCTCCCCAGGTGGAGGTTTCTCAGCTACACCCCAGCGCTTCACTCGACAAGCTGAGTTGCGCCCGCTCCTGCGGCACATTGCCTCGCTCGGCCAGCTGAATTACGCCTGCTCTTGCTATTACAGCGTCTCACCCGCCATCCGGCTGAATTGCACCCACTCTTGCGATACAGCGACAGGCGGCTGCCACGGAGCTCAGGAAATGGCGGTCGGCTCCACAGACTTGGGCCTGGCCTGCAAGGATGGCTCTCGGCAACCCTGGAACTCGGACGCTTGACTGCTGGGGCATGGGCACCATTCCCAAAAGCGTCCCATCAGCCTTGAAGATTCTACAAGAGTCACCGGGGCCCCCGACTCCCGCAGAGTTCCGGTGGGGAGCGACTGCCATGATTGCTCGCGGAATGGCCACGACGTAGCCACAGGGTGCTCTCATGCTGACGCCAGCTTCAGTCTGAAACATCCAGAAACACTGTAGACTACCAATTCGATCAGTTCCGGTGGAGCCCCAACGACGTATCGCGTTGTTGCATAATGCGTCATATGACACGCCGCGTTAGCGCACCCGGAAGTGCTCCGGTGCGCGAGGCGCGAAGCGCAGCTTCCCGGAAGCAATCCGGGGCGCGGCGCGGAGCGCGTAACGTAAGCATAACAGGTCATGTGACTTGTTAATAAAACTTTACATTGGTTTAGAACTATTTTTTGTCCCAAATGTTGAAAACCCCTCCTTGTTTCCTCTTGGCTCCTGCCCCCTCCCCAAGTCTCGCTCGGCCAGCTGAGTTTCGCCCACTCTTACGGCCTACGACATGGATAGGCCGGGGCGTTATGGATCAGTATGGGCAAATATACACTTGGGGATTCACAAGCAACAACAAGCCTTTGTATTTGGGGCTCTAAATCAACAACAGTGACAGAGAACAGAACCGAACTAAGCACTCAGGGGCTACGGTTAAACGTAACATCATCTCCCCAGAGGTACATCACCTTACACAGACATGCACTCTGATCTCCTTGGCCTCAGTCAAGCATCAATAGTAAGATTTTCATAGGTGAGTCTAGGTTCATGGTTTTCCATCCACAGACTAAAAGCCTGGAGTGGGAGTGAAAAAACCATAACTAGGTAAGAAGGAAGGCAGAAACAGAATCTTCCTCTGCAACATCAGGCTCTGCATCGCTACTTACTTGCCCCCACGCCTAAAGACTCGGTGAGAAACCTGGGAGTGCGCTGGGATAATCATCTCAGTTTCAACGCCCAGGTTCAAACAGTAGCAGCATCCTGTTTTGCTAAGATCAAGACAATTAGACGGCTCATCAACTACCTGCCGATGGACTGCCGTAAGACTGTGGTACAAGCCCTGATAATATCTCACCTGGACTACGCCAACGCACTATATCTTGGCATCACAGCAGGCCTATGCCACAAGTTACAGACTGTCCAGAATGCTGCTGCTCGGCTGGTGGAGAGAATTCCTGCCAGACATCACATCTCCCCACACCTCCGTAAACTCCACTGGCTCCCCATTTCCAAGAGATGTATTTTTAAGGCCATGACCCTGGCTTTCCGGGCCTCCAAGGGCAAAGGCTCGGCCCATCTGAAAAGCACTCTGAGACCGTATGTCAACACCAGGACATTACGCTCAAATTCCCTACTTCTGCTGGAAACCCCTAGATTTAAACGTACTCGCGCCGGAGGGAAAACATTCGAGGTCTGTGCCACTCGGTGTTGGAATAACCTCCCGGTTGCATTACGAGCCTGTCAAACTGAATTAGCATTCCGAAAGTCCCTGAAAACACATCTCTTCCCCATATAATGCCCCATTGGTGCCTAGCCTCTAAGTTCCATGATTTATCAGCGCCGGGACGCCCCATTGGGGCAGCTGTTGCGCTTTACAAAATACACAAATAAATAAATAAATACTTATAAATGCAGAAAAAACTCAATTAACACAAGGGCTCTTTTCAGAGCCCCCTTATATCAAAGCACTCAAACTTCTGATTTATCTCCATTTTCACACTCTTGTTAATAGGTGTGCGCGCCCGAGTGCGCGCACCCCGCAACTTTTAAAAAAAATATATATATATATTTTCGCCTTTAAGGGCCTTACTGCACACCCTGAGAAAACCTACGCAGCAAAACAATCTCTACCTTCTCCCCTTTCCATGTTCCAACGCTTTGAAATGAACAATATATTTACTCGCAGTGACAAAATGGCGGTCAACACTTCCTGATTACCTTCGAATCGAACGTTAACAGACGTCACGCAGCAACAACAAAAAATTCCGCTCGCGCGCAGCCGCTTGAGTGCGCGCACCCGTGCGGGCGTATAGATATATAATTGACTTTAACTTTAATTTTCTCAGCAACTACTGAACGAATTTACACCATTCCAAAAAAAGCGTAATCTGCGAGCCGGACTCTACAGTTTTGCCAAATTTCTTATAAATCCATTCAGCCGTTCGACCTGTAGCCGTGTCTAAACGTCCTATGGAAAATAACATGGAGAAAACACGTTTTGGGACCCCCCTTTTATCTCAGCCCCCACTTCACCAATCCCCCCCAAACGTTCAGGGAAGGAGCGCAGCGGACCGAGCCATCTTCTTTGAGAAATTCGCAAAGATTCATCCACCAGGGCCAAAGTTAATCCAAATAGAATGTTGAGGATTTCCAATGGAAACTAGGTCCACGGGGGTGACCCACCTGTGGGACACCCCCGCGCCGCACGGCCACCAGCTGCTGCGTGTGCCCCCAGTGCCTGCCTCTGCCTCAGCGCCGTTCTCGCTGCTGCCTTGAGCGCTCCCCTTTGGTTTTTGCCCGTTTTGTCGGAAAATTGTGCTTGTTTTGTTTCTGTGCCCGAGATCGCGTTTCCACTGTTTTTTCCCCGTTTTGTCCTGTATTATTGCCTGTTTTTCTCTGTGACGTTTTTCTCCTCGTGTATTTGACCTCCATTGTGCCTGTCTCCTTCCTGCTTGCCCGCCTACCTCGCCGCTCTCCCTCCCCGCTCCCGCTTCCCGCCACCGCCATTAGCCCCGCCCCTTTTTCTTCTGTACCCTCCCCGCTCCCGCCTCCCAGCTGCTCCGCCCACCCGCGCACTTGGCCTTAAATGGCGACCGTGCGACGCAGGTGAGTGTGACCCACCTGTGGGACACCCCCGCGCCGCACGGCCACCAGCTGCTGCGTGTGCCCCCAGTGCCTGCCTCTGCCTCAGCGCCGTTCTCGCTGCTGCCTTGAGCGCTCCCCTTTGGTTTTTGCCCGTTTTGTCGGAAAATTGTGCTTGTTTTGTTTCTGTGCCCGAGATCGCGTTTCCACTGTTTTTTCCCCGTTTTGTCCTGTATTATTGCCTGTTTTTCTCTGTGACGTTTTTCTCCTCGTGTATTTGACCTCCATTGTGCCTGTCTCCTTCCTGCTTGCCCGCCTACCTCGCCGCTCTCCCTCCCCGCTCCCGCTTCCCGCCACCGCCATTAGCCCCGCCCCTTTTTCTTCTGTACCCTCCCCGCTCCCGCCTCCCAGCTGCTCCGCCCACCCGCGCACTTGGCCTTAAATGGCGACCGTGCGACGCAGGTGAGTGTGACCCACCTGTGGGACACCCCCGCGCCGCACGGCCACCAGCTGCTGCGTGTGCCCCCAGTGCCTGCCTCTGCCTCAGCGCCGTTCTCGCTGCTGCCTTGAGCGCTCCCCTTTGGTTTTTGCCCGTTCTGTCGGAAAATTGTGCTTGTTTTGTTTCTGTGCCCGAGATCGCGTTTCCACTGTTTTTTCCCCGTTTTGTCCTGTATTATTGCCTGTTTTTCTCTGTGACGTTTTTCTCCTCGTGTATTTGACCTCCATTGTGCCTGTCTCCTTCCTGCTTGCCCGCCTACCTCGCCGCTCTCCCTCCCCGCTCCCGCTTCCCGCCACCGCCATTAGCCCCGCCCCTTTTTCTTCTGTACCCTCCCCGCTCCCGCCTCCCAGCTGCTCCGCCCACCCGCGCACTTCGCCTTAAATGGCGACCGTGCGAACGCGCAGCGGGCGCGCCGATTGTGCGCCGAAGGCGCGCCAAAGGTAAGCCCGTCTGCGCCCGTCCGCGCCTGGACCGCGCCCAGTGCCAGGACCCCTGGACCTCGACGATCCCGACCGACCCGCAGGACGTACTCCGCCGCCACCCTCAGCGCACTCAACACCGGCCGACGCCCAGAGTGCCACCAAGCCACTCCACGACGCACCCACGGACCTTTCAGCTGCCACGCCTGCAAGTTCGCCTGCATCCGGACCTGCCTCACACCAGCACCCGCCAAATCGAACACCAGCAGCACACACCTCAAGTGCATCCTGCTCAACACCCGTTCCGTCCACAGACACGCCGTAGAACTCTGGAACCTCCTAGACGCCACAGCCCCTGACGTTGCCTTCCTCACAGAGACCTGGATGAACGCCTCTTCAGCTCCCGACATCGCCATCGCCATCCCAGAAGGCTACAAGATCGTCCGCAGGGACCGCAACGCCAACCAGATGGGAGGAGGCATCGCCATCATCCACAGGAACACCATCCGTCTCACGACCAGCACCGACAACACCCTGACCAGCGCCGAACACCTGCATTTCCAGATCCACACCAACCCGAACACCACCCTCAGAGGCACCCTGATCTACCGACCCCCCGGACCACGCACACATTTCAGCGAGGACATCGCCGACTTCGTCAGCCCGCATGCCCTCCCCTCCGCTGATTACATCCTCCTGGGAGACCTCAACTTCCATCTGGAAAACAACAACGACCGCAACTCCAGCACCCTGCTCGACAACCTCGCCAACCTGGGACTCAAGCAACTGGTGTCCACCCCCACCCACCGCGCCGGACACACACTCGACGCAGTCTTCTCCTCCAGCAAAGACGTCAGCTTCAGCCACGCCACTGAGCTTCAATGGACGGACCACAGCTGCGTCCACTTCACCTTCAAGAGAACGACGACCCACCACCACCAGCAACAGACCGCCCGCAGAAGCTGGAACAAGATCACAGCAGACCAGCTCGCCACGTCCCTGAGCCAGCACCCTCCTGCCAGCTCAGCAGACCCCAGCCAGGCCGCCAACAACCTCACGAAGTGGATCAGCATCTGCGCGGACGAGCTCGCCCCTCTGAGGACCCCGCCTAGCAGACCCGGCAGCAAGAAGGCCCCATGGTTCACCGACGAACTCAAGAGCTCCAAGAAGAACTGCCGAGCCCTCGAGAAAGTCTGGAGAAGGGAACCGACACCGGACAACAGGACCTCCTTCAAACTTGCCACCCGGAAACACCACCAGCTGATCCGCGCCGCCAAGAAAACAGCTTTCAAGGACCGGCTGGACAACAACGCACACAACTGCAAGGAACTCTTCAACATCGTGAAAGAGCTTTCCAACCCCAGCGCAGGAAACAACGACATCACCCCATCGCAAGACCTCTGCAACTCCCTCGCTTCATACTTCCACAACAAGATCGCCGACATACACAACAGCTTCAACAACCAACCAACGCACACCATGACCGAACAACCACCCCCCACCACCACCCTCCACGCCTGGACCCCGATCAGCACCGAAGACACCATCCGCACGATGAACTCCATCCACTCCGGATCACCGACCGACCCCTGCCCTCACCACGTCTTCAACAAGGCCGACGCTGTCATCGCACCCCACCTGCGAGACATCATCAACACATCCTTCGACACCGCCACCTTCCCCGAGAGCTGGAAGCACGCCGAACTCAGCGCTCTTCTCAAAAAACCCACAGCGGACCCCTCCGAACTCAAGAATTACCGCCCCATCTCGCTCCTCCCGTTTCCAGCCAAAGTCATCGAGAAGATCGTCAACAAGCAGATGGCCGCCTTCCTCGAGACGAACGGATCCCTCGACCCCTCACAGTCCGGCTTCAGAGCCAACCACAGCACCGAGACCGCCCTCATCGCCGCCACCGATGACATCCGAGCCCTGATGGACAATGGAGAAACAGCGGCCCTCATCCTCCTAGACCTCTCCGCGGCATTCGACACGGTCTGCCACCGCACCCTAGTACGGCGCCTCAGCAACATCGGCATCCAGGACAAGGCGCTGGAATGGATCATCTCCTTCCTCGACGGAAGAACACAGAGAGTCCGCCTACCACCGTACAAGTCAGAGGCCTCCGAAGTCATCTGCGGCGTCCCCCAAGGATCATCCCTGAGCCCCACCCTCTTCAACGTCTACATGAGCCCCCTCGCGGCCATCGTACGCAAACACAACCTCAGCATAATCTCCTACGCCGACGACACCCAGCTGATCCTCTCCCTGACCAACGACCCCGCCGCCGCCAGAGCCAACCTGCACGAAGGGATGAAAGAGGTAGCCGAGTGGATGACGACCAGCCGCCTGAAACTGAACTCGGACAAGACGGAGGTCCTCATCCTGGGCTCCTCACCCTCCGCCTGGGACGACTCCTGGTGGCCCCCCGCCATGGGCACCGCACCCAAACCGACTGACCATGCACGAAACCTGGGCGTCATCCTGGACTCCTCCCTCTCCATGACCAGGCAAGTCAACAACGTCTCCTCGGCGTGCTTCAACATCCTACGCATGCTACGGAAGATCTTCTGGTGGATCCCCACCGAGACCAGGAAGACCGTCACCCAGGCCCTCGTCACCAGCCGATTGGACTACGGCAACGCCCTCTACGCCGGTACCACCGCCAAGCTCCAGAAGAGACTCCAGCGGATCCAGAACGCCTCAGCCAGACTCATCCTCGACATCCCACGAACCAGTCACATCTCCGGACATCTGAAAGACCTTCACTGGCTCCCCGTCAACAAAAGAATCACCTTCCGCCTCCTCACCCACGCACACAAAGCCCTACACGACCAAGGCCCGAGCTACCTCAACAGCCGAGTCAACTTCTACGCTCCCAAACGCCACCTCCGATCAGCCAACCACGCCCTCGCCGCCGTCCCCCGCATCCGAAGAGCGACTACAGGAGGAAGGTCCTTCTCCTACCTGGCCGCCAAGACCTGGAACTCCCTCCCGACCGACCTGCGCCTGACCCAAGACCACCTCTCCTTCAGGAAGAAGCTGAAGACCTGGCTGTTCGAGCAGTAGCGGCACCGCCCCCCCCCCCCCCAGCGCCTTGAGACCCTACGGGTATGTAGCGCGCTTTATAAGTGTCAATGATTGATTGATTGATTAACTATAACTACCTACTGGCGACTGCCAGTAGGTAATATATATATATATATATATATATATATATATATATATATAGAAATCCACAATCCTGAAGCGCCGAACAGCAACAGCAACGGACACAGCCAGGTACAGACCACAAACCAAGGTTTCACAAAGAAATATTGTGCTTTATTCCATCAATGGGGATGGCGGCATGACGCGTTTCGTCCGGGAAACCCGGACTTGATCACATATATATATATTGAAAAGGTGCTTATAAATTTAATTGAAAACATATAATTTGTCTTTTAAACTATACACGATGTTTCAATTTGTGTTAACTTGACATGTCCAAAATCCAAGTTTTGACTTGTGTTTGAGCTTTAACTTCGATAAACCATGTAAAATTAATTGTCTTTGTAAAAAACATTTAGAGGTACTTAAAGTCATTTAACAAAATTGTTTTTGTTGAGAGTCTAATGTTTGCCATTGCAGTTGTCCAGCTGCCACCCGTACACCAGATAGTAAGTTGGTTAGGCCTGTGGAAAGGGGAGTGGGATAAAAGTGAAAATAGAAAGACTGAATATCACCACTCTGCTTGGTGATACAGCTTGGCACTGTCTTCAAATGGTGGAACGTTAATACCTAAAACAAGAAGTCTTTAGCACTTTTATTGATCTTGCAACAACATCTATTCTTCTACATTATATATGATATACCTTTAGTACTTCTCTGTGTCTCCTCCTCTCTGAGGAATCTGTGTCTTCGAAGAGCTGAGACACAATTATCATCTATCAAATAAACATCAAGAGAATTTGGAGCTATTATGCTTTTCTCTCTAAACACAGCTACCTTTTGTGTTATGTGAATTGCTCTGTGAATCAAATTAATTTTGAAGTGACAGGTTCATAAATGACAACATAATAAATGCATGTTTTTTGAAAGTTCGTCTGACAACAAGCAATTTTCTCACCTGCGTCATTACCGTCATACCATACGAGTGTCAAAAGAAATGTTATCAAAGTCTGTGAAGAGATGAGAATTATTTGTGCTTCTCACTTGGAAACGCAAGATGTTAAAAATAAGAATTCACAATCCTCAAAGGATTACTCCTTTAAATAGTGCTTAGAAAATATAACCCAAATAACACAAAACATTTCCTAGAATACTTCTCTTTATTCAGTTTACACTTTCATTGAATCCAACATAAACAGTCAGTAAGGTTTCTCATAACATTCACATTTTTAGCAACTAATGGGCATATTTATGAGAGGTTATGTTACAGTTACACAACGCAAAGTGGTACATTGGTGACGCAAGCCTCTAAGTAAGATTGTGTGGCTTTGAACGGCTTCATGAATCTGGATAAATGCAATGTAGCACAAACTGCTGTATCTCCTTACTCAGCGCAAGGGAGGTGTTCCATGGGTGTTGTGGTGGGTGTTCCCATGCAACTCCCATGGTTTTTGACAAACTCTTAGATTTTTAAAGACTTGTAAACCTGGGAATGTGTCAAAATCTTACAGCTCCCCAGGTAAGGCATAACAAGAAGATATATATTTATTTGTCCTTGTTGTTTCTCTTTCTATGCTGCAGCACACATAGAAAGAGGAAAATGCCTCTATGGATTGTTTTGGTACAGGAAGGTGCCCCTTCCTGCACCAAAACAATCCTTCCTACAACGCAGGCACCCTTGCACCATGCTGCAAGGGTGCTTGCATTGGAGCTAGGCTGTTGAAACAGCGCTAGCACAGGGGGAAAGGACAGGAATACACAGTATTGGATTAATACGATGCATTTCTGTCCTTTCTCTTTGGCGCAGGGCAACACACCAAGGTAGCTTGCTGTACTGCCCTGCACCACCATTCCAGTAAATATGCCCCTAAGTATCCTGATTGCCCCGCAAGGATGTACCAGGCCTCAAGAAATTTATACTCTGTGACTTCTAAATGAATGCCAAAACCTGCAAAAATGGTGAGGGTTCTTCAACTTCATGGGGCATGTAGTTTCCTTGACTTGTCTAAGCCGTCTCGCTTAAAATGAGCAGTGAAAATGGGACACTTCTCTCCAAGAAGCGCCAACACTCCATACAGCCCGGTAGCCTTTCCGGCTTCTGAATGTGGGAACTGCAGGGCCGGTCCTAGGCATGGGCAGGGCCTCGCGCTCAGGGGGCCCCACCGCCGGCCCCGCAGTGTAGACCACAGTGAAAGAGCAGGGCCCAACATTAAAATGCAGGAAAAGCGATGAGTGCACTTGTGCAGGCAGTTAAGTTAGTGGATAGTGGAAGTGCACCGTGCACGCACGCACCACCACCTAGATTAGTGGTGGTGGTGACGTGCGGTGCGTCGTGCGTGGGCGGCATATCGTTTTATGATGTGGGTCCCAGGGCCGTCAATCTGGTAGCGCGCGAAAGCGCTACCAATGACGGCCCTGGACATCATATTGGCCAGCCCCCACGTGCTGTGCTTCAAAAATGCAGCCAGTGACGCAGCACGCATGCTGCACGCGCTCCCTCTCAGTCTCTTCAGCCAGGAGTTGAGTCGGGAGTCTATCGTTCGGGCAGCGTTGGCGTAACTTCAGACAGATAGTAAGTAGTCACGGCCCATGGCTTTAGCTTCTTGAAGTCGGGGTGGGAAGTGGTAGGGGTTGGAATGTGTTTTTCAGTGGGCGTCTCTTTTCCGGGCAGATTCCTTGGGGGTCTCTACTCTTTCCCTGTGTGCCTCATTACTGGCCAACTCCTCAGACCATCTTAATGGAAGCATTTATTAAACCAGCAATATTATTGACACTGGAACAGAATGGAAAAAAATTGGTTACACGGTGACGGTTTTGTAGGTGTAACAGGCAGCTATGTTTGAGAACTGAAGACCAGCTTGTTAGAAAGGAGCGGCTGGGCTGGGGTATGAAATGTTTTAAAAGCATTAAGACTTTTGTTTTCTAGTCTCTCTTTAAGTGACCAGGATAGAGTGCTGTGTCGATTCCCAGAAAGTGTTGTAAATGGTTGATCGTATTCACGTACGGCATTGCATGTCTGTGATAGGATGCTGTTGGGGTAGACTGCAGAGGGTTGTTTGATGATTCTTAGCACATATTAAAAATGCATATGTTTTCTAATGTTCTGTGAACGCACTACTTTTAGCTGCTTCACAACACACGTGCATTGGTGTCTGCTTGAGGTAACTACTCGAAAGAGAAGTGATATGAGAGGACAATCATAGGCTTGCATCTGTAGGCTCTGGCAGGGCGTCCAGCTCTCTGTGGTAGAGGCAGTTCACCCCATGCGACCAATCATTGATGGAAGCCTATCCCAGACCTCTTCTGTATTCTCTGTTATCGAGAGGTTCGGTTCCAGAACCTGCAGCAGATCTTCACATGATGATTTTCATTCGCTTTCTGAGAAGATCAGCCAGATCCTACTGTGCATTTCCTTATTAAAAAACAGAGAATTTTCAAATGAAGGTGCCACTCTACCTGCATCTACTGCATGCATCTCAGAATTAATGCAGTGTGCCCTGGATTTTCGTGTGAGTAATAGTGCCTCCCCTTTGCAGCATATTTGACATATGATATTTGCATAAGTACGATTCTTGATAGTCCCAATGGTTAAAATTATGAATTGCAAGAAAGGGGATTCTTGATTCTGATTTGGTGAGTACACGTTTTAACTACTTTGGTGACTTGTGGCTCGAGTGCCATCTAGAATTATAGCGGAGCTATGCACCTTGTACACTTGATTTGGCATCTCAGTAAGTGAGGCTGCAGGGTTGAGAGTGTCAGAACAATTGACTGATCGGAGGCTCTTTGAACAACATTGTTTTCCCTAAGTGGGAAAGTGCACTATTCCTGGAGGTACTTAAATACCTGCTTGATGGGTGAATTGGAAAACAAAATGTGTACAGCGGTTGTGTGTTCACGAATATGGTCTTTTTAAACCATACTGCTTACGTTTATAAGGATATTAGCAATGAGCCTTGACACAGGTCCCTTCTGGGCCCTGTAGTCATGGCCTTAACTTTTCAGGCCAAAGCACTCACTAGTTTCTGAATAATGAGTGTAAAAAGAAAAAGGTAACTATGTTGTTCCTGCTTACATTTCATTTCACATGCTTAACTTAATCTTGCATTCCCTATGAGTGTTTGCTTTTTCTAGGATGTTTAGGCAGCATATTGCTCTTGTCTAGTGCGTAATTTAAATTGAGCCACATCCAGGTGTTTATGGCGGGTCAGTGAAGTGCAAGTTTCTCTCAGTGGGGCAGTATGATGTTCAGTGGGGGAGAGGATACGGCAAGTGTTACACTCATGGATATTTGCTCACCTGTTTTCCATCCCCTCTACTTGTTGTCCATGTTACTGATATCCACATTAGTTTGCTTCAGTGATGCCAAATAACTAAGATCAATAGTCCTGCAAAGTCACTTTCTGTGATGTCCCTTCTTGCGACACAATATGCAATTAGAGGGGCCTCAATTCTTCCCTTTCTCCCGGGGCCCCAGAAGGCCTAGGACTGACTCTGGGGAACCGTTAGGCAGTTCGGAGCTGGTTGAGCATGTAGAGACGACGAGAGTGGACCACAGATCATGACTGTGGTCTATGAACATCTGACTCAACTCCGCTTTTTTCCTCTCTCTTTCTTTCCCTTTCTATTGTGTGTAACACTAGCATGTGCTTCAGTTCTCTTCCAGTTTGTTTGAAACCAAGAAGCACTTCTTGTCCGTAGAGTTGGCACCTCATGGGGATGATGGAAGCTAAGACCTTGATTCGGCATTCTTGTGTTTCAAAAACTCATCTGCTTCTGTCGCCTCTGTAACTTCAGGGGTAGCACATTCGCATGCGAGTTTAAAGTGAAGCTGTCGTGTGCACACACACACACACTCGAGTACACGCTGAAACGTATACACTCATATTCAAAGAGCTGAAAATGGCACAAGACCCGGGAGTGCTTCATTTACTTGCACAGTGTAGCCAGGAAACCCTGTTCTTCTGTGGCATCCTCTCATCCCTCAGTCGACTAGATTCCCTCTGTTACTACTCTCCGTGAATCACAGCTCTTCGGAAAATATGCTTTTTTTCCCTGACACTCAAACTCACAATGTACTGCCAATCTTTGCTTTGAAGTGAAAGGAGAGTGTGGGGGAAATGACGCGTTTCAGCAATTCCACGTGTTTTTGAGTGACAGACTGGCTTATTTACCTTTGATTGTTAAGCGGTATTGTGTGACTCGAGTGTTTTCCTGCTTTTTATTTCATGTTTGGATAATGGTGTTGAGAACGCGATGATAGCAGTGGTGGGAGAGGTGCTCCCTCGATGGGTTAACACTGTCTGTTGCTCACCTTTTATCTTGCTGTTCTATCCTACCTCGCCAAGGCCAGTGTGAAGGTGCTGCGCGCGAGCTCTCCCTGCCTCCATCCACGCGCCCCATCGCGCAGCGCTCGCGGGCAGACGAGAGGCGGGCTTTGTCCTTCGTGTTCGCGCGGCGTTCTGAGGCGGCGCTCCCACGGGGCTCGCGCTCGCCCACCTAGAAAACCTTTTACAAATTGCAGAGAGGCGGCCTCCATTAGTACCAGGCCGCGTTCGAAAAAATGTGCTGATGAGGAATGGAACCTCTCAGGTTAATGCATTCTTCAGTGTAATGCATTCCTCAGTGCTACGAAATAACCTCGCTTTGTTTTTTTTTGCATACTTTTTATTTTATCTTACGTTATACTAAAGAAAAGAAAAATTAGAGGGTTTTTTCCGATGTCTTCCTCCTGCAGTTTTTAGGGACAGGGGAGTGTATAATGCTTTGAGGGAAATTAATGGAGAGTTGAAAATACTGCGTAAATAGGTGCGCGTCCATCCCTGGGCCTCGAACGTTTGCAGAAAGGCTAAATATTTGTCTTGATTTATAATCTTAGATTGATTGGTTAAATACGTTCTCCGTTTGAGCAATATCTGCGGTGTGCAAAAAGTACCTGAATACATATTAAAAAAAAAAACAACTAAATGCAACATAGACTATAACGCTATTAAAGTACATCGTTTATATTATGCGTGCACTGATGAGGCCAGCTGTCTGGATATTAATCAGAGGCTTCTACAATTTTCTATGCAGGTTTGGATATAAGCCCCTGTGTGTTGATAGTGAGGCCGTTTATTCGAGGTGGGAGATGGAGAAGAGAGAGAGCCTTTGGGTAATGAGCAAGGCAGCTGCCAGGCGCGCCCGGGGATGCTTTTCGGAATCCTAGTGTGTGGATTGTAGCCTTAAATGTGTTTAGACATAAGGGTCTAATGCTAGTTTGTCATAATACTGGAAAAGCTATTTCACTCCGAACAATGGAGTGCGGACTTGTAAAAACGCTCTGTGGGAAGGCGATACAGTGGCCTGCTCCCGAAGATGACTGATGCAGATGGAAAGTGGAAGGGATGGAAGAAGGCAGCGCGCGAGCCCCTTCTTGTGCATAACAGGCCTGTACTCTGCCTAAAGGAGGAGCCTCGACTTCAGGAGTACTGGATAAACTGAGGATATTTGGGGGAGACAACTGAGGCGTTGGTGTAGCAAGAGTGATGTGGGCCTCATACTCATGGTTGGTTGGATAAGCAGTGCTTTAAAAGGGCCGGTATTGTCCGCTACTGAGTACCGGCACTTTTTTATTTTGAGAGGGAGAGTACCGGCACTTATCAAGAAAAACGTAATACTTTTAATTGGAGAGTACCAGCACTTCTCTGAAACAGAGTATCTGCACTTCTATTTTTCCATTTCAAGCACAGATAGTAAGACTAACATCACCGGGGTCTCTGAAACCCCTGACCCATAGTCCCTGTTGATAGCTACAACCCTGAGCTGAAGATGACTGAATTTATTGGCCTATTGTCCCAATGAAGCTGAAAACCAGGCATTTGAAAGTGTGTTTTCAGTTGATTAAGTATTTCAAACGTGGCACACAAACGTCTTTCCCAAAATAATCTACAATGTAAGGATCAGTTGGCAAACAATATAATTCTCCCCAAAATGTTAAACGTTTCTTTTTTAAAACTTCAGTCACAAACTACAAACTCTGGGAAATATTAATTTTCCATTTAGCACTGCGTGCAACAAAGATGTTATCTCTCTGATTAAACACATTCTTTTCACTCAAGAGGGCGGAAGTTAAACCATCAAAGGGCTTTAAAATTAGAACAGTCTATTTCGCAATTACGCGCAATCAATTCCATTATGACTGGCTATTTCTTTATTTATTTATACATAAAGTGGCTTTTCATTGATTGTCCAGTCGATGGGCCCTATTCACAACGGTATTTTGGAGTGAACGGCGGAGTTCTCCTGTCGTACTCGTTTACCTGCTATTACATGCCTTTATAAATATGCCCCAAAACATATAAACATATAGAATACCCACAATGAGAAAGGTCTGTGCCCTCTTTGCACATTTACTAATAGGAAGTTCCTAATTTAGGAGCTATTCATGAAGGCATGCAAAAGTATGTTTCAGTTTCAGTTTATAAACTTTATTTCGATTTTAAAAAAATCACAAAAGTTATCACAAACAAACATCAATTCCAGGTTAAACATACCAAGTTGTCACTTTGTAACCATACTTATTTAGTGCAAGGACATATAACAGTCATCATTAAGACAAAAAATAATGTAATAAAAACTCTAAAGCAGTCCGCATTTGATGGGCAGGAACTTACATAATGAAGATTTACCTATAAAGGAGCATCTAATCACAAAATGAATTCATCATATGTAATAATAAAAAAAAAAGAAATCTCAATTGATAGACATGGGAGTATCTTTATCTATATCTCCCTTCAGTCCACCGGATCACCCACACCCGACCCAGAAATGTAGCTGTCGCTATCATAATGGGTCCATCTACTGATGTTTTGAGTAATCTAAAAACCTCAATATATGACCTGATACCCAGGGCTAGACAAATAGGTTTCAGCCAGCGTCGCCTCGGGTTACTGTAAGCAGGGCATGCAAAAAAAATGTGAGGCATTGATTCTTCTTTATCTAGGCAGAAAGGGCAATTACTACTACTTACATCTAAGTTAGACCATTTCGAGGTAAAGGCCTTGGTGGGTAGAGTTCCCACTCTGAACTGATGGAATAGTTTCCTATCACGTGTACAGGTGATTAGGTCCCAATACAGCTCCAGTTTTGGTTTGTGTTTGATCTCCAGAAAAGTGCTAGACAGGGTAGACGTGGAGAAAACTGTAAACCATCTGAGATTTATCATGTGCCAATAGGCAGCCTTTAGCTCTGCTTTACTTGGAAATGCGCTTGCTGCTGGGGAAGTCCACAAACGACTTAACCCCAGCTCATAATATTTCTAACACAACTAAACCATGCAATGTTCTTATTTACATCCAGCTCCCTGACTTCCAGCAAGACTAGGGCATAGTTGGCTAAAAGTATGTAATAAAGTGCTCCTGCAGTACAACTTCCTATAGTCATACATGTTTTTGTGAATCAGCTCCAGTATGAGTCGGAATGTTTATGAGAAGTAGTTATTAGTTGGATGCATGAGACAGTGGATGCATGGACGTCTAATGAGTGAGTGGATAGATTCATAGTTTCTTGGATCAAAGGGGGATTGAGTGTATGGTTTCATGGAGACAGGCTGCACCAAGAGTCATCATACACCAGTAGCGATAATGTTATAAAATGGAGTAAATTACCAATATTATATCAGTGCAAGGATTGCACAGGGATTGAACAGCGTAGTATGATGACTGACTAGTATATCTAATGACTATTATATCTAATTACCACAAACCATATTGTTAGTGCAAACACTATACCAATAGTGGGCTGATCATAGAAAATGTGTCAAAAGTAAGTCAATAAATAGGCCAAATCTGGCAAAGTTAGCATTAGACAAAAAGGACAAATTAAGGGAAGAATGTCCACTATAGCACTATAGTTTTATAATTATTTCTATTCTAACCTGTCGTGCATGTTCAGAATTATATCATAGCTCAGTCTTAAGTCCATATGCATGTATATATTTGCTCCATTTACTGGTATTCCTTACTGCATGTTTTTGCCGTAACATTGGCTGTCAGTGCGCCTTCTAGGCAGTGCATTGCTACCTTTACATCAGGTACTAACGCTGAAATCAGTCATGGGTGGTCTGCATTGTAGGCTTTTAAAGACAAGAAAGCAGAAGCTTGATGGCTGGCTGCCCAGGATTTATTATTTATTTGTTAAGTTTATAAGTGACGGAGTAAAACAGCAGAACAAAAACTAACGTAGATGTTACTGGTCAAATAGCCATGTCTTGACATTTTTTCGGAAACGCACATAGTTGGTTTCTTTCCGTATGAAAGTGGGAAGTGTATTCCAGATAGATGGACCTAAATTGGAGAAAGATCTCCCACTCACTCTAGAAAGTTTAAACCTTGGTACACAGAGATTAGCTGCAGTTTGGGATCGTAGATGACGTGTGGGTACATATGGGTGCATTAATGCTTGGAGGTATTTAGGAGCAGTACCGGCATTTATCTTGAACATATAGCTCAGGGCTTTAAATTTAATTCGATTCTCCACCCTGAGCCAATGTAGGCCACGTAGATGGCCAGAAATGCTAGATGTTTTAGAAACCTTACAGAGCAGCCTGGTCGCAGAGTTTTGTATCAACTGTAATCTACGTACCACAGCCTTATTTGACCCAAGGTAGAGGATGTTGCCGTAGTCATGTCATGATGTTATGAGCGCATTGACTACGGTCTTTTGGGTAGAAACAGGTAGCATCCACAGAATTTTCTTCAGCCATTTCAAAATGGTGAAACATCGGGTTGCTACTTTGCTAGTTTGTTGGTTCATAGATAAAGTACTGTCCACAATCACCCCAAGATTACGAACATGACTGGTCGGAATTGGGAGATTTCCCATTTGAGTAGGCCAATGGGTGGAGTTCCAAAGATCTTTATGTTGTCCTAAGACAAGAACCTCCGTCTTATCTCCGTTAAGTTTGAACTGGTTTGCAGTCATCCAGTCAAAAATATCCGTAAGACCCAGTTTAAGGTTGGAGGGAGCAGATGAACTGGAATCAGAAAGGGAGAAGATGATTTGAGAATCATCTGCATAGGTCATGAGGGTAAGACCTACTTTGTCAGCTATATCAGCTAAAGGTTTAACATATAAGTTAAAAAGCAAGGGGCTAAGAATAGAGCCCTGGGGCACTCCATGTGGTGAAATAAAGCTTTTCGAACAAGTGGATGCTGACATAATTTGGAAAGTGCGATTTTCCAGAAAAGAACAAAGCCATTTAAGAGCTGCACCACATACACCAATGTTTTTCAGGGTGTTTATAGGCCTTTTGTGCGAGATGGTATCGAAGGCCGCACTGAGGTCTAATAGGATAAGGGCAACTGTTTGGCCTTCATCTAGGAGCTTATGGATCTTTTCAGTGACACTAAAAGTGCTGTTTCGGTGGAGTTGCCGGTTCTAAAGCCAGATTGGGAGGAATGGAGGCAATTTTTAGTTTCTGTAAAATATGTTAGAAAGGAATGGACATGTCTTTCTAAAATGTTTGAAAACACTGGTAAGAGAGAAATGGGTCTGTAGTTTGACATTACCTCAGGATCGGCTATTGTTTTTTTTAAGATAGGGTTTACCATAGCATGCTTCCAAAGAGTGGGTACCGTAGATTGTAGGAAGGAAGTATTAAGGGTATTGAGGATTACTTCAAGGTGGGAAGATTCCAGTTGTTTTAAGATATTGATTGGCACTGGATCCATGGGGGATCCTGATTTAATACTAATAATAATAATCTTAAAGTCATCCATTTTAATGGGAGGCCAACAATCTAACGTGCCAAAAGGGCGAGGGACCTTTTCAGTTGCTTCTTGGAAATTGATTACAGGATTTGAGCTATTCATTTCCAGAATTAACTTGTCAACTTTCCCTATACAAAATTGAGCGAGATTGTCGCACTGTTGCTCGTTTAGAGGTTGAGGAGTTGCAACTGTTTGAGAGCCTGCTAATTCCTTAACCATATTAAACAATATTTTTTGATTGGTTGATTGTATTTGTGATAGTTTTGGAGACATACAAGGCTTTAGTTTTTATACAAGAAGTATGATAGATATTTCTTGCTTTGTATATATAGCCTTCTTCTCACTTGTTTAGTTTTTACGCCATTGTCTCTCCAGTGCTTTGCACTTTGATTTTTCAATTTTTAATGCGTCATTGTACCAGGGTCCTGGGGGACGATGTTTATTGAATTTTATATGTGGTGTGGGCAGGCATTATTCAACGGCTTCAAAGAGCCAGGTTTGAGCAGCCGTAGCTGCATTTTCCATATTTAGGCCATTTGGGGGAAGATTTTCGCAAAGTGCTTTATTGAGAGCTGAAAGGTCCAGCTTTTTCCAGTTTTTCCTTGGTATAATTTGTGAAAAAGGATGAGGTACTAATGGGGTAGATAACTCAAGGGTAAATTTAACTAGAAAATGATCGGACCAGCATAAAGGAATTGCGGAGTGACATACCATTTCTGATAGACTAGAAAAAATAGGGTCCAATAAGTGTCCCGCTTTATGAGTAGGACCGGAGTTGAGAAGCTTGATATTCATGGCCGCTAGATCATCGATCAAATTAGTGCAAATAGTGTTTGAGGAGTCTTCTAAATGAAGATTAAAATCCCCTAAAAGAGAAAAAACTTTTGAGCCCAGGTAAAGTGGGGTAACAAAATTTGCTAAGGTATTAGCCCACTGGGTAGAATTTCCTGGAGGCCTATAAAACAACAAGCCAGATAAGGTGAAGTTAGGGGTTAGTGTTAGTTTAAAAATAGCTGCTTCACAATCAGGGATGTTTGCAGGACCAAAACTACATTTCAGGTGATTTTTAAAGATGATAGCTATACCACCTCCTGTTATCGTGGGTCTGTCTTTCCATACGATAGCGTAATTAGTAGGAAGAGCTGTTGCAATATCAGGGCCAGCACTATCATGTAGCCACGTTTCCGTCAGAAAGAGAGCATCTGGCTGCTCATCTCAGAGGAGGTTAAAAATGTCCAGTTTATATTTTGGCAGAGAACGACAATTTAAATTATAAAACCGAAAATTATCGGCAGTGCGGACAATGTGCGAATCGTGCCGTGTCTGATTTATGTCAGTGTCACTAGGGGGGTATGGTTGGACGTTTAGAAGTGATATTTTACAATTTGGGCAGCTTGCGCTATTTGCCAAGTGGGCTTTAAGTGTAATACATCCTTTTTGTTTAAGGGGGCGTAAAATCAGTAATTGTTCAGATGTAAATACCTGAAAATTTGTGACTGTTGGAGCAGAGGTCTTGGCCCCTAGCCCCGTCTGGGCCCGGACGGGCACAGATGGGCTGGTCTTTGGCTGGTCTTCGGCGCGACGACGGCGCGACCACTGCGCGCGTCCGCTGCACGTACTGCGTGCCATCGGACTTAAGTAGGGATGGGCTCTGGGTCAGATGACCGGCCGAGCACCGCCTCACCACGCTTGCCCAATGACATCAGCCCCCAGAAAAGAAAGGTAGGATGATATTTGTCATCCAATACTTGGCCTTGCCAGCTTAAAAACACAAGATGGTACCAGTGACGAGATCTTCTTTGAAAGGCAACATTGTAATGCTCTAACGTGCTTTGACAGTCCTTGGCAGCACAAGAACAAAAATAACATGCATAGAAAATGCGAATTAAGCCGGAAAATTGTGAAGTTGTTAAATATAGATTAAATATAATTACAATTTCCTTCAACAATAAATATCATGAAATGGACTTTCACATTGTTCACCCAAAAGCAGTTCCAAGATGGCTGAACTCCTTGGTGTATAACAAGCTTAAAAAAACATATTATGGGTCAGGTAGACCATATTGGAAAGGCTGCTTTCCCCACTACAGGCAACACAAGTCACCAAAAAATCAAAATGTTTATTTTATTCATCATGTAATTAAGTATGTACATATGCTACAATCATTATCAGGGCATATTATTAATTCATTCATTTGTTCTGTATGTATATGTACATTTGTTGCACAAAACACATGATTTTATTGAAAATATAGTGCATTTACATAATAATTTACTCCACCACTTTCATCATTGTTCACTGAAAGACTATATATAATTCTAACATGGTCGACTCTTTTATTGGCGAGGCTGTCTTGTAATGATGCCTTATTCATAGCATCATGCTATGGTCATTGAAACCAAATTGAAAAGGTGTGAGTTCCCTCTACAAGCAACACTAGCAGCATAAAAATACAAAACCCTTATTTTAAATATCATCTAAATACGTATTTAACAACACTACCATCACTGACATGCCTTATGTTTTGCTAATATTTTTATATAATAATATTACAAAATAATGGACAAATATGTTAGTATATTTAAATACGTAATTACATTATACATCAAGCTTTTATTGGGGAAACCACTCTTTCAAAATGTATATGCATTTAGAAAATAGTCCCTTCCAACTTCTCCACAAACTAATGCATCTCATGCACTGCCTCATTAACTATCATAGGAGGCGGAATATTACACCATGCAGCCTTTAGCATGACGATAACAGAGAAATGTATGTTTCTAGAAAAGTAATGACGAAAGCTTGGAAAATGCCTAAAGTCGCCAGGCCTTCAATTTGTAAGAGCTCAATTCTTCCTCAATGAGTTGAAGTTAAATTAGTATCTATCATGCAGCACATGTTCTGTAGGTGGCTATGCATAGAAGTATTTCTTCTCACTGGGTGAAGAGTCCACAATAAGTAATCCAGTAGCGTATTGTAGTCTGACCGCCTGGACATCGTCCTGAACGGCCGCTCCCCTCGCTTCCTGCTCCCAGCCCAGTGCAGCGCCCACAGCACACAGCTGAATCTCGTTTTGCCTGTGACTCGCCTGCAGAGTCTGGTATCGTTGCTCTGACCTGATCAATTCGATCTGTGCATTATTTTGAGGCAGCGCTTTTTTAACTTGTATGTACATTTAGTTTTGGCAGCGCTTTTTAACCTGTAAGTGCATTCATTTTAGATAGCTTGTTTTTATATTGTAAGCGCTCTCACCGGGATTCTCTGTGTGATCACGCTGGTACTTCTGTGCATTCGACATTACCAGGCTTCGCATTGCGCCCTCCCGGTTTCACTTTCTAGCCACCCCACCATCTTGTTGTTGTGCTTTTCCCCTGGCCCGCCTCCACGTCCCCGCCTCCCAGCTGACCCTCCCACGCTCCGCCCCCTCCACCACCTATGTTAGTCAGATGGTTCCACGCGCAGCGTCCACGCGCTACGGCCGCGCCGAAGGTGCGCCAAAGGTAAGCCCGTCTACGCCCGTCCGCGCCGAGCCCGCGCCCAGCGCCAGACCCCCTGGCCCTCGCATTGCCCAGCCCTCCCGCATTACTTACGATGCCACCACCCTCCTAGCCCTTAACCCCGGCCGACCCCCCAACTGCGTCCAAGCCGCTCCTGGACACACCCATGGACCTTTCTCATGCCACTCCTGCAAATTCATCGGCACCGTCACCAACTCCGATACGATCACACCTCAGATTCCCGACCCCAACCACCTACAATGCATCTTGCTCAACACCCGATCGGTCCACAGGCACGCCATTGACCTATGGAATCTACTAGACACCATCTCTCCGGACGTCGCCTTCCTAACGGAAACATGGATGAACGCCTCATCCGCCCCAGACATCACCATTGCCATCCCAGAAGATTATAAGATCATACGCAAGGACCGTACCGGCCACACAGGAGGAGGAATCGCTATCGTCCATAAAAAATCCATCCACATCTCAACCAGCTCTGACGTCAATCTCGCCAACTCTGAACACCTTCACTTCCAGATCCACATCGACCCCAAGACCACACTCAGAGGCACCCTCCTTTACAGGCCACCAGGACCCCGCGCACAATTTAGTGAGGACATCACGGACTTCATCACTCCACACGCGCTCCCCTCCAAAAATTACATCCTTCTGGGAGACCTCAATTTTCACCTTGAAAAGAACAACGACCGCAACTCCACCACCCTTTTGGACAACCTCGCCAACCTCGGACTTAAACAACTGGTCACTTCCCCCACCCACATCGCAGGTCACACTCTCGACCCTATCTTCACCTCCAGCAATCATGTCTCCTTCAGCCACACTACGGCTCTCCTTTGGACTGACCACAGCTGCGTTCACTTCACCTACAACAAGCCCAAACCCAACAACCACCCCCAACCAACTCTGCAAAGAAACTGGAACAAAATCACCATCGACCAGATCTCCTCATCGCTTCTTCTAAACCCCCCAGCCCACTCCTCAAACCCCGACCAAGCCGCCACCAACCTCACCCTATGGTTATCCAACAGCGCCGACATCCTAGCACCACTGAAAAAACGACAAAGCAAACTTGGCAGCAAGAAGGCCTCATGGTTCAACGATGATCTTAAGAAATCCAAGAAACTCTGCCGCTCCCTTGAGAAGGCCTGGAAAAAAGACCCAACCACCAGCACCAAGGACGCCTTCAAAAACGCCACCCGCATACACCACCAACTGATCCGAAAGGCCAAGAAAACCGCCTTCAAGGACCGACTAGATAACAACGCCCACAACAGCAAGGAACTTTTCAACATCGTCAAGGAATTTACCAATCCCTCGGCCAACTCCAATGACATCACCCCCTCTCAAGCCCTCTGCGACTCCCTAGCTTCATTCTTCCACAACAAAATTGCAGACATCCACAACAGCTTCGACAACCAACCCGGAGTCCAACCCACCCAACCATCTGCTGAACCTTCACCCCCCATGAACATCCTCAACGACTGGAACCCAATCTCTACTGAGGACACCATCCGCCTGATGAACTCCATCCACTCAGGATCCCCCACAGACCCATGCCCTCACCACATCTTCAACAAAGCAGACTCCATCATAGCACCGCACCTCCGAGACGTCATCAACTGCTCCTTCAACTCCGCCACCTTCCCGGAAAGCTGGAAACACGCTGAACTCAGCGCCCTTCTGAAAAAACCCACAGCGGACCCCACCGAACTCAAAAATTACCGCCCCATCTCGCTCCTTCCATTCCCGGCCAAAGTCATAGAGAAAGCTGTCAACAACCAGCTCGCTGCCTTCCTCGAAGCCAACAAATCCCTCGACTCCTCACAGTCCGGCTTCCGAGCAAAACACAGCACTGAGACCGCCCTCATCGCAGCAACAGACGACATTCGAACTCTACTGGACAATGGAGAAACAGTCGCACTCATCCTCCTCGACCTCTCCGCAGCCTTCGACACAGTCTGCCATAGCACCCTTCTACAGCGCCTCAGAAACATCGGAATCCAAGGAAAAGCACTAGAATGGATCACCTCGTTCCTCACCGGAAGAACCCAGAGAGTCCGCCTTCCACCATTCAAGTCAGAGGCCACTGAAGTCATCTGCGGCGTACCACAAGGATCTTCACTCAGCCCCACCCTTTTCAACGTATACATGAGCCCCCTCGCGGCCATCGCCCGCCAACACAACCTCAACATCATCTCCTACGCGGATGACACTCAACTGATCCTATCACTCACCAATGAGCCTAGCACCGCCAAAACTAACCTACACGAAGGAATGAAAGAAGTAGCCGAATGGATGAAACACAGTCGTCTGAAACTGAACTCAGATAAAACAGAAGTCCTCATCTTAGGTACCTCCCCCTCCGCATGGGACGACTCTTGGTGGCCAGAAGCCCTTGGAAAAGCACCCATCCCGACAGACCACGCACGGAACCTAGGCGTCATCCTGGATTCCTCACTTTCAATGAACAGACAAGTCAACGCCGTCTCCTCATCCTGCTTCAACATTCTTCGCATGCTCAAAAAAACATTTCGTTGGATCCCTACCGAAACTAGGAAAACGGTCACCCACGCTCTGGTCACGAGCCGACTGGACTATGGAAACACCCTCTACGCCGGTACTACCGCTAAACTCCAGAAAAAACTCCAACGAATCCAAAACGCCTCAGCTAGGCTCATATTGGACATCCCGCGTAAAGAACACATCTCTGGTCACCTGAAAAACCTCCACTGGCTCCCCGTCAATAAGAGGATCACTTTCCGGCTCCTAACCCACGCACACAAAGCACTCTACGAAATCGGACCAGAATGCCTCAACACACGACTGTCCTTCTACACCCCCTCCCGCCAGCTACGATCTTCCAACCAAGCCCTTGCCATTGTACCTCGCATCAACAAAACCACCATGGGAGGTAGATCCTTCTCCTACCTGGCAGCTAAAACCTGGAACTCACTTCCCACTCACCTTCGCCTTACCCAGAACCACCTAGCATTCAGAAAGCAACTTAAAACGTGGATATTTGACAAGTAATCCCCCACCCCTCCTTAAGCGCCTTGAGACCCTCTGGGTATGTAGTGCGCTATATAAATTCTCTGACTTGACTTGACTTGAGGCAGATCTTAATGCTCTATTTTGGTTTTGTTCATATCAATGGTTCAAAAGCTTGTTAATAGATTTGTAGAGCATGCATTTACCAAGAGAGACGTCTTGGCACTATGTTTGAAATATATCTAACCAAAAAAAGAAAGAAGAGGAAGAACCTACTTAGTACCCAGGGGGAACAGCCAGGTCTTTAGTTGCTTTCTAACACTAAACAGATTGGTGTGTGCTCTAAGGTGGTAAGGGAATTCATTTCACCATTTAAAAGTAGTGTGGGAGAAACTTCTCAATCCACAATTGGCCTTCTTGATCCTGGGGAAAACTACCTTGTTGGCAGTCAGGTATCAAAGATTACGAGTGGGTATATAGCACTTGAACGACGTTTGGAGGGAGAGATGGGCAACTTTGTGAAGGGCCTTTAGGGCCCAGCACAAGGCTTTGAATTTAATCCACTCCCTGAAGTGTAGCCAACGAAAATCACAAAAGCTCTGGGAGATAGAACTGAATTTTGAGAGATTCATCAGAACTCGGGCTGCCGCATGCTGGAGAATTTAGCTTTTCTCTAAAAGGTGTATTTTTATAGGCTCTTGAATGCAGAGAGGTTCCTTAATAGATTTCAAAGAGGGGCTTAGCATTTGCCAGATACGGATTGCATGGTTTTATAAAGCTGTGTTTTATTTGTTTGAATTTTGACTATGTGCTGAATCAAGAGTGCTGATTGTCCAAGATTCTGGAAGTGGTACAATTCAGTGGTAGATCTTATAGGTAATCTGGTCTATTTTTAGTAGCCTATGTAAAGCATAAAACATCTTGAAGTTGAACATCTACTAGACAGCAAATAGTTTCGGGTAATCAGTGCTAGTGTGGCTTGGTCACATCTTCTCACATTTATATAGACTTTCAGATTTTCCGTTTTTTTAGAGCAACATGTAAAAAAATGTTCCAATAGTCAAGTGTTGGTGTTAACTTTGATATGAAGATTATTATGCAGTAATTCGTTGGCAATAGTGAGAACACTTTTTTGGAGCATGTTTAGTTGTATTGAGGATATGGTGTTACCCTGTGGCCTAGCTAATTTCTGTAACTCACTCACAATTATCAATTAGGTTAACTTACTTTAACTTCCAAATGTTCTTCTAACCAACACAAACCTGCATACCTTTTCTGTATGCAGCTATGGCTCTCATTAAAATTGGTGGAATTTCATCCAGAGCGATAACTCTTGGCGAAATTCTGCTGCCAGGATTGATCAGGTCTATAATCTCCGAACCATATAATTTCAAGCCTGGAGACACTGGACCCAGTAGCGGCTGTTACCAGATGGGGGTGGTGGAGGGGTGTGTGTGGAAAAAAATAAAAAGGACTCACCTGAAAAGGACGGACAGACGGCTCTCCATCTTCTTCATCTTCCGGTCCCAGTTGGCAACAGCAGCAGGAAGCACCCGGGAATGCCATAGCCAATCACAAAGCTGCAATGCAGCATTGTGATTGGTCTGAGTGCCATGGTTCGGCGCTGAGATGGGTACAAGGAGGCTTTGCAGGTTCCTCACCAGGTTGTGTAAGGAAGCCTGGTGGGGAAGATGCAAAGTGTGCATGACTGCTTGGCGTATCCAAGAGGGCCAGCCAAACAGTCACAGTACTTAGATAGTGCAAACCACTTCTCCCCCTGCACTGCCCAGACCCACCCTGCAAGCCACTGACTTCCATAGGTAAAATACAATGATAATAACAATATGTTATTATCATTGTATTTCTCCTTTTCAGCAGTAGGGCGACGCTCCTCCGCCTGAGCGGAGGATCGGCCACTGACTGGACCTTTCTTCACTGCTGCTGGGGCAGGGACAGGGCCGGACTGGCTACTGGGCAGTTGTGTGTGCTGCCGAGCTGGGGGCTAATTTCGTTGATGGGGACCTGCGTGTGCAAAACGAAATTCGTTTTGCTTTTTTTATTTCAAATCGCACGCAGGTCCCCATCAACGAAATAAGCCCCCATCACAGAGAAATTAGCCCCTAGCTCGGCAGCACACACAACTGCCCGGTAGCCAGTCCGGCCCTGGGCAGGGACTGCAGGCAGCATCGCAGCCCAGCCCCTGTCTGACCCCTACAGCAGTACAGGTGGATCAGACAATTCTCCTTCCAACACACAACCAATCGCTCTCGCCGAACATCCACCGACTCTTTTCCAGACATTTTCCACCTGCACAGAGCAGGCAGAAAATATACGTGGTTTTCTCACTGGATTTGTGGAAAACCACATGGATAAGGACCTTACATCTCCAAGTGTCTGTCATTATCCCCACACCAAATTCTAGCAATATTTCAATGAGGTCCCATGTGTTAACACAAACATTAAACATCAGTTTTGGTGTCTTTTACGTTATATGTTTTACATAGGGCATAAACAAGTATAAAATAATCAGATACAAAAATCTTCCTTAGACATTTCAGATGGTAGTATATATAAATTAGCCTGGTATCAGTGGAAAAGTCACATTATTTGTAAAGGCTCAGAGAGGTGGCTACAAAACAGTTCCTCGATGTACATCCGTGGGCAAGCCTCCAGATGAATTTAGATCCTTGACGAGTGACAAACGCATTGACCCCTGGGTTTCTTGGTTTCATTAAAACATTCGCTTTTTATTCAGCCTCGGGTACATAAGGAGTTACAAGCAACTCTCTATAGGATCATCAAGATACATACACTGTGGGGAATAGCGTAGGCACTCGCTAAGGCAAACAACGAGTGAAATTGGTAAAACATTTGCTATCCACAAACATATGCTTCACAGCTTCTTTTTAATTAAACCTAGTTATGTTTGCTCACTTACAATGATCAATAGGGTTCAGTTCAGTCATTGTAACTCCTTAAAATAAAATAAGCCTATTTACTTTCTTTGTAGGAAAACATTGCATTACGAAATAATTTAAAGACACTTTGTGTCCGTTTCATTAATGTTGAAAAGGATGATGCATATTTATGGGATTAGTGGTGCAGGGCAGCACAACAAAATCTCTTGCTGTACTGACCTGCACCACAGTGAAGGGCAGGAAAGCACACTATTTATCCAATATGATGCATTCTTGTCCTTCTCCCCTGCGCAGGTGCCGGCGCTGTTTCTGCAGCCTAGTGCCAACGCAGACACCCTTGCACCATACCCATGTTGTAGGAAGGATTGTTTTTGTGCAGGAAGGGGCACCTTCCTGCACAAAAATAATCCACAGAACTCCAGCACACATAGAGGAAAAAACGAGGTGCAATGAAGATATTTCTCCTCGAGAGGCGTAAGATTTTGAAGCATTTCCAGATTTACTAGTCTGTGTAAATCTGGAAATGTGTCAAAACCATGGGAGTTGCGTGGGAACACGCACCTCAATGCCCTTGGAACACCTCCCTTGCGCAGAGTAAGGAAACGCAGTGATCTGCACTGCCTTGCCTTACTCCATATGTATGAGGCCATTCAAAGCCACACAAAGTGGCTTTGCATGGCCTCATAAATATGATTTGGTGGTTTGCATCAGCGTTGCATCACAAAGGGTGATGCTACAGAGGCGCAAGGGACTCATAAATATGCCCTTATATCTTGTAGAATGGGCAGAAATGAAGATAAATCAACTGATGCAAAATCGACTTTCAAACACTACTGTGCAAGTGTAATGAAAATAGCTCTGCATTCTTTTTTATGTGTTGGGGGTCAATTTTACCTTGCACAATGTGGTTTATATTAATTCATAAAGGTTAATTTTATAGTTTTTATAGTCACCAGTTATGGGTCGGACTATTGTTAAAAACATAGAGGAATTACTTTTCAGATTTCACTCTCAAGTGCCTGTCCCTCAGGTGTAGGAAAACGGTTAATTTAAAGTCAATCTGCTTCTGTGGTTCTCTATGCTAATTGGAAATGTAATTAAGGGAAGTAGTTAAAAGACTTGCTAGGGTGTGTCTGATTCTCAAATCGTTTGCAAGCAAATAATGTTACTGGTACTTGTAGTAATCCTGCCTTATCCTGGAGTTCAAAATAAAGCCAGAAGTGCTACAAGAGTAAGTGCTGGGACGGGAAAGTCCCTCGCATGGTGACAGACCTATACCCCTACGCTGAGTTCCCTAGCTGCAGTGATGTCTGAATCCATGGTGCTGATTTTTGTTGTTTTGGGCCATCAAGGGTCATGCATTTGCACCATGACATAGGCTTGATTCAAGGATTGTGGTTTTGTTGAACCGTTAAGGGCGCCTAAAGCACTACCTTCATAGTGGAGAAAGGCTACAGCCTTTGCCGGGAGTTAAGTAGCACAAGAGCGCTGGTGGCAGCTTACTATCTATGTAGTGATCACTAGAAGTGAACAGGCCTTTTTCCTGTGTCGTAAGTGTGAAGTCCATAGGCTTACTCATACACATTCCGCTGCTGTGTGCTTAACTCACAACTGGCTTACATCAGGTTAGTATGTAGTGCTGTGCAGCGTGGGAAACAGCATTTACAACGCTGTCTCCACAACGTGGTACCTTTACAACACGGGTGTTACAATGACTGCGTTGTTACCAAGCGTACCATTACATTGCAAGTCCTTTCAACGACTTGGTGTATGGGCGCGCTGGTGTTGGATTTACAATCCAACACCTTCCGTGCTGTTGAACAAACTGGAGTAGGAATAGTAAATAATACTAGTCCTAAGTTCAGCGCACCCCCTACAGCAAGTCGTTGTAACAACCGTGTTGTAATGGCATGCAATGTATTCGCATGCGTTGTAAGGAGACATATTCTGCAGCGCATGTGTGTTGTATGAATGTGCTGGGTGTATATTTGCTTGTGAATGGTACAATGCATGCCGGATTCATGGTTCCATTTTGTGAGGCCCAGGGCTGACTGGAGGAGCATGAGGAAGTAGTGGAATCCCCTCAGACAGATTTGTGGTTTGCTGTCTTCCTGTGAGCTGGGTGGGACACACTCTGGGGGAAGGAGAGCCAGGCTCTTCAGTATACTTCAAAGGGTGCTTTTTTCAATTAGAGTGACTGGAAAGGGACTTGGACACCTCTTAGGAAGGAGATGGGGCTTATAAGAGAAACATAAAGAGTAGGGCTGGGGCCCTCGGGTAACAGTTTGATGCAAATGTCACTGTGGCTGTCAGTCATGGCCTGTGTTGTGGGACTACCAGATTTGGAGACACTGCTGCTGTGACAAACCGGTTTCTAGGGGCCGGGCATGGCAGAAGAGCGTGCACTTCAAAAGGAAGAAGACTTCTAAAGCAATCTTCAAAGACTCAGTCTCACGTTTGGTGTCTGGAAATGGACTGTAAGAAGGGAAGCTCGAGGCATCCAGAATTTGCAACTGTCAGTCAGTCCATCTGGCTGTGTGAGTAGGAGAGGCTCTACAAGGTTTCCGCCTGGAACCAGGACTTGGGGCTAATGCCTATCAGTCTCCCAACTGGGACAGAGACATCACCCAGGGATATTCAAGACCACCTGCCCAGGAGCTTGGATCACCAGTGCCTGCCTGCTTGCCAGAAATAGTGTGTCCTGTGAGGAAGAGGAGAGTGCTCGAGAAAGCGAGGTCCAGTGAGGGATCCTGGTGAGTGGACCCCAATAGCGAGATGTGAAGAGTAAAGTTTGCAATGCTTAACATGACTGCCATGCTGATCGGGTTGTAGATTATGTGTGGAGTTAAGTCAACAATGCTGTATGACATTGAGGGCCACTCTGAAGATTATCGCTGTGACTTTCTTTATAATAAGGGACTGGGTACATCACAATTTGTCTATTATAAAGAAATGAGAGAAAGGTTTTAGGCAGGGATTGCAGAAGCTCGAGTATTAGAGAATTGTTATGTTGCTTTCAGGGCCGGCTTTAGCACTGGTGGCGCCCGGTGAGACAATTGCTTTTGGCACCCCCATGTCCCATGACTGTCTCCTCGGATTCTCCCCGTACCACCTGCAAAAGTGCCCCTCATCTCTCCTATCATAAGATATTGCTAAACATAGCGCCCCCCCTTAGATCACAGCGCTCCCCTCAACAGGTGAGTGCCCAGTGCGGCCGCACCAGTCGCACTGCCCTAAAGCCGGCCCTGGTAGCTTTATATAGGTTATTGCATTATGGCCAATTGGTTCATTGAGATATGTTAAAAAATACTGCAACATCTCCAGATTAAAGCAGAAAATGCCTTGGAAGTTCCAGAGACAAGCAAACAAAAACCATTGTCTAAGTTTGCAAAATAGTCCCGCTCCAGCTCTTCAATGACCTAAGACTCTAGTCATCCCAAAACTGTGGCAGAAACTGTGTCCGAACTTCACGCTCCCAGTGCTCACTTTATATGACATATCCCTGGGTCGTCCTACCTACTCACTTCCAGTGCTCACTATATGTGATACAACCCAGGGAGTGGGAAAATTTAGAGAGCCTGCGTATTGGATAGATATGTTGCATTGCACCATCAATTTGAAAAATACAAGTAATGAAAAGGCACTAATGAAATATCCTTGGTGTGCTCATGAAGCTTAACTCTTCCCAGCAGTTAACCAGTATTTTCAGAATTTGCTATGCCCTCTGTCCTATATGGCAAGGATTACCTCTAGTGTGCCATTGGCAGCTTTTTGTGATGTTACCACATTTATTCCATGAATTATATACACTATTCCTATACTATCATGTTGCCATTTCTGCTGCCCGTTTATCATTGGTGCTCCATACATCAAAACTGCATCTAGTATGTCAGGGCCATCATTTTCTTATTACTGTCACCCATTACTTCCCACCTCCATATGCCATGGTTGCCTTGCCTTAGGCCAATAATTATTTCCAATATTCCAGCACTAGAATTTTGCTACGGCTCTTCCCCATATTCAGAGAATTGCCTGCAGTATACCCGGGCCTGCATTTTTCTCTAGATGCCTTCCCTTACAAGAATTACCTGCAGTAGGCCAGTGCCGGTAGCTAGCCATAGGCATCTCCCTCTAAAGCAAGAACTACTTCAAGTATGCCATGGCCAGTGTCAGACTTTCAAGCATGATACATACTCACACACATTCCCACTCACTCACACCCCTTTACTCACTCAATCTAACTTACTCTCATTCACACTCCCTCAACCTCTCTCTCCCATTCAAGCTCATACTCTCTTACAAATATGGGGGCATATTATCAAGCAGGGCGATAGGCAATTATTGCCGCTTTAGTGCCCGTTTTCAGCCGCTAAGTGGCGATAATTCTATCGCCCTATTAGCAAGCTGTCGCTCACTGATGTTAGCGACAGCTTTTAGGCGATAGCGAGCGGTTTGGGGCCCGCTTTGCATGTCAGCGATGTTTATCGCTAATGACATGCAAAGTGGGCGTACCCAACCAGTTAGCGACTGAAAGCAGTCGCTAACATCGCTATTGCCTATTAGCAAGGCAGGCGTAGCGATGGAAATATTCGCGCTAAGCACGAATATCTCCAAATGCTAACACCTGCCCAGACCAGTTCTTAGCCATGTTATCCAATGGGAGGTGTATAACATGGCTAAGAGCATTTCGTCGCTAATGCGTGAATATCGCTGTATTCTCAGTGATATTCACGTATTTCGCTGCTATCGCTGGATATTTTAGCACAATGGAGAAAAACGTGGCTAATAGCATGTTTTCTCCGCTAACATATCCAGCGATAGGCAGCAATAAAAAAATAGTCGCTAAGCCTATTTAGCGATAATTATCGCTACTTGTTGGTAATATGCTCCTCAGTGACACTCACTCACTTTCAGTGACTCCCATTATCTTACTTACACTTATTGATTCTCACTCTCAATTGCTCACACACACACTCTCACTCTCTCAGTCCCCCTCACTCTTTCTAACCCACTATACCACATCACTTGTTCATACCCTCTCACTCACGCTCCCTCCTTAAACTACTCATTCTCACTCCTATTCTCTTTTGTTCACTCTCACTCACTCACACTCACTCAGAGACGCACTCACTCTGAACGTCACTGATTCTCATTTAGTTTCACTGATTTTCACTCACTGTCACTTATTTTCATTCACACACAATCACACTTCCAAACAATTCATGCGCTCACTCACACACTTGCTGTTACACACTCACTCATTGATTCTCATTCCTACTCTCTCACACCTACACACTAACGTACAATCTCTCAAACTTTCACTCTCTCTCACTGATTCTCACTCAGTCAAACACATTTACTAAGACACTCAAACCCATACTCCCAAAGACATTCACTCCCATAATTCCATTCTTTCACACTTCCTCCCTCTCAACCTCCCTTGGTTACCCATTCTAACTTCCCCATACTCACTCACACTACCTCAGTCACTTCCACACATATCCCCATCACTCCCTCCCTCCCTCAATCACTTACTTATTCTCACTCATACTCACTTTCAGTCACTTTCTCAGACATACTTTCACACTCACTCTTGCTGATTCTCACACACACTCAATCGCACACTCTTACACATATAGTCTCACAAGTCTCACTCGCATTTGCACAGAGCAAATTACTTTTTTTACTTTACCTTGCCTCTGCTGATAACTCTGTCATTACAGCAGTAGGGAAACCATCAAGCACGGGACACAGGTTCTAGCATGGAGATGAGGAGCCAGACAAGTCAGCACAGTCACGAGGAAGACCTGCCTCAAGTCTTCTTCTAACAATGCAAGAATCAAAGCACTCTCAGAATCTGGGACAGTCTGGGAGCATGCCCTCCTATTCTATATGGATTCTCGTTAGGAAACAAGATGTCCCATGTTAACAAATGTACTGTGCTGCCTGAGACATGCGCTGTATGCTAAAGAAAATGGATTGTGCCTGCTTGAGGGAATCGTAGTTAAATTATGCCTCTCACACATGTGGAGAGGATGTGATCTCACGGCTAGACTGCCAACCTTGGAGCTGGGAAACCAAGGTTCGAACCTTGGTCGACTCCACATCCTGTGATTCTGAGCAAATCAAGTAATCTCCCCGTGCCTACCAAAAAATGAATGTGTTCTTCTGTAACATAACTGGTGCTCATGTAAAGAGCTCTAATACCTTTTGGTCGAGTTCGCACTATATCAATCTGCAAACAAAAATAATAATAAATGTGCAATTAAGACATCCAGTGTGTGGTGCTCTTGAACAGCTCTCATTATAGGGAATATGACTCCTCCTCTTCAGGTCTTACCGCCTCCTGCTTATTCTGTCATCAGAAGCCTAGAGATAACAAGAGGGTTGACCTGCAGGCTACCTGCAGAGGTCATAAAAAGACAAAAGTTACTAAACTAAGTAAAGAACTGTGTGGGCAGAATGTGTCAGCTCAGAGGTGGCAGGGCTGCTCCCTGATGACCTTGTTGACGAACCAGCACTGATTTATGGGCACCTGGTGGATGTTAATACAATAGCTCAGAAGGTTAATGTGAAAAACTGCATATACATTGATGGTCTCAGGTTTGAAGCCAGTGAGGTGGCTCAGCTTTTTTTCTTTTTAAGACTGATAAGTCAAATGCCACATGTGGATATAAGTATTCTAGAGTTGCACATAGTCTGTTGTTGCAATGTGTAAATTATATATACATCTACTTATTTTTTTTTTTTTAATTCATGGCCAGCAAAGAGTCAGCAATGCTCTTTAGTTTAGTTGTTGCACTCAAAACAGGTTATCTAAGTTTCCAATTATTTTTTTTTAATCCAGAAGAGCATAGATAGATAGATAGATAGATAGATAGATAGATAGATAGACAGATAGACAAAAACAGCAGATCTTAAATAAAGATGATAAACATTTATTTTCTGAATGTTAGCCACTTGCTTAATTCACCTGCAGAAGACGTGCTACTCTGAAATTGAAAGGGTTTTTGCACATGTAGATTTTTAACTGATGTAACACATATCTTCTTACCCAGTGATATCGCACAAAAGTTCTATTTACAACCAGTTTTAAAGGAGAGGAGCGATTCTAATTTCTAACTTTAAAGATATGTTTATGAAATGATTACGCTCTTGTATAGCGCACGACTACCCGTAGGCATCTCGGCGCTTGCTTAGGGAACCCGTCCTGGTATTCCCCTGTGAGATACCCCGGCAGGGTGTCCACAAGGTGAAAGCCAGGCATCCCGCCGCGAGGGGCCGTAGTGGAGATTAAGCAAGCTATTGCCCAGAGTCGCAGAGTGTGACCCCGTGAGTTGAGTAGGCACCGGAACGAGAATTATCGAGTCCGTGGAATTTTTGAGCCCAAGACCCGCCGAGGCGGGGAACCAAACCCTGATCCACGGCTGATCTCAGCTTCCAGGTCTGCCGCCTCTAACCACTGAGCCACGCTTCTTCACCTTTATATCGCCTCAAATTAGCTATCCTTTGGTTTGCTTCTGAATAAGTAGAAGCGAGTTGGGCCCCAGAGGCAAATGGTAGGAAATGATAAAATTTCCATTGGTTCCAGAGTTTTGGCATTTACATTCAAATACAGCATTTCATATCCTAAAACAACTTTATTTAAAAAATCTTGTAATATTACGCACGAAGATTGACACATATTCTTAAATCGGATTAGTATGACAACAGAAGTGCATAGTAGGAGTTAGTGAAACATATATATGTGTATTATTAGGTAGCAGAACTTCTTAAATTAACGAACGGTTGTATTTACAGATATCACATATATTGCAATGTTGGCTGTTTCAGGGTTTCGTTATATATTATCTAATTCCTTCATGTAGTTGTAGATGAATTTCCTCAGCCAGTACATAAAAGTAGTCGAGTGAGTTTAGTTATAGCAGTCTTTTTCCACGTCTGAGTACACCCAGGCCAAAGACGGCTGCATTGATTACAAATAATTCTCTTGAAATAAAATAGAACTATCTCATAAATGTTGGACGTTTCATTATGCTCAAACTCATATCTCTGAATCATTCTCTTTGTGCATATAGAGAGTGAACAAAGCAAATGCCCCAAATTATTCTTTACAGGGACAAGCTGTCACCACAGCCAAACTTGAGCATAGAATAGTTTTACATTACGCTAATAAAATGAATTTTGAATTTGTTATTCAGTGTTTACATGTAGATATCAACACCAGAAGCAACTACTGGCATATTGATTATCAATACAGAACCGTGCTTGAACCAAGAAGGCCAAGATTCACAAATCTTAGCATTTCTCAAGAATGTAAAATGACACCACATGTTTTAGAAATAACAAATGTATTTAGAATTACAATTACACGTAAATAAATTAAAATATAATGTAGAGGATTTTGTGTGTGCCGAGTAATGAACACTTCATATCAGAGGCAGAGCGGTGCGGTAAGAGAGACTGTCTTTAAGGTCAGGGAGATTCCAAATGATCAATGTTCAGCAACAAATTTACAGATAAGATACTGGAAACACTAGCTGAGGAAGTTACGGGAACAACATGTCCTGCCTTCATCCATCCCCAGACTGACAACTGGATGCAGCGGATCCAGCGGCGTAATGTAACTTGAGGGGACCCCCTGCAAAATACTTGCAGGGTGCTCCCCCCACGCTCTGGAGCAGGCTGAGTAGGCTGCTCAGCAGTGCGAAACAAAATAGGTGGTTTGTACCTTGGGCCTACCTTATGAGTGTGACCTATATGTAGTCAAAAGTGAGTTTAAGGTTTGGCAAGTCGTTTTAAAGGCCAAGTTAATGTGGCAGTAAACTGTGCAAGCAGGCTCTACAGTTACAGGCCTTAGACAGGTTTGAAAGGCTACTTCTGTGGGTGGCACAAGCCATGCTGCAGGCCCACTAGCAGTATTTCATTTACAGACCTTGGGTATATGGGATACCTCTTTACAAGGGACTTGCAAGTAAATTAACTATGCCAAACATGTGTAAACCAGTTATACCATATTTTAGGACATGCAGATTAGCACTAATAAGCAGTGGAGAAGTGCCCACAGTTCTAAAGCCAACAAAAGGGACAGAAAAATAGGCGAAGGAAGGCATAAAGTTTGGGGATAATCTTAAAAAAAGGAAAGGTCCAACACACACTATCCAACTTCAGACCAGTCTCCATTCTACTAATATTTGGTAAGGAAATTGAAAGATGTGTCATCAACTTGATAAACTGCTTCACTGACAAAGAGAAACGTTTGGTAGACTACTGTTAAAGTCAGTGGTAAAATGTGAGATGATATGCAAGTTTGAGGTAAACCTCTCCCTTAGAATAGAGTTTTCAACTGGAGCTTCATCAAAGTCACTAGTGCTCCAGGGGATAGACCTGAATAAAATAAGGGCCGATCACACTTCATCAGCTACTAGTAAATGGTGACATCAATTATTGGCTTTAGGAGGCCTTCACTCTACCTTGTCTGGTACTGATATTTTGTCCACTCTGGGGTAGACAAGTTGTTTTCAATATCGAGCACAAAACGTTAATTATGTTAGAAAACAGTAAAAATTCACTTACCAGCAAAGACTCACAGACTGTGATGAACCCCATGAAGTACATGTAGACATCTTGGAATGTAAGCACTGTTGTCTTGCACCACCAGGCAGGAACATACATACAGCTCAAAAACAACCAGAAAGAATCTAGGGAAGAAGGCACAGGAAGGAGGTAAGAAATGGGAAACTTTAGGGATCGAGAAGGGGACCAAAATAACAAAGGTTAGGGAACTAATCACTTTCAGCAAATGAACAAGAGCGAAAAGGAGGAGCACCTAAAAACAATGTTGCCCTGCACCATCATCATACATCTAAGTTTCTTTATTTTGCTATTTGCTTAGTATGACCCGGAATTACTCTGTGACCTAGGTCTCTTATAGGGCCAAGTACCTTTAACTAATCCTTGTCAGCTAGCTTTTTCCCTATGCATCATCATCCTATACTCCAAAGTTGTTGATCTCTTATACAGAGTAACCTTTTCAGTGTTCACTTGGAATTATATGTTGTTAAGCATCTTGTTTTGCCGAGTCTTGTTTCTAACCTTCTGATGCTCAGATGCATGAGATCTCCTCTTGCTTTCTTTTACTCTAGGTGGGAGTTTCCCATCGCCTATCTCGGTGATTTGTGACAACTGCCAATCTGTCTTTTGCACTGGACACAGCATCAAAACAGTGACTCTCAAATGTCTGGATAATTTACATCAAATCTAGGATGAAGGCGAATCATGTAATCCACATAACTCGTGATCTTTGGAGGTATTGAACTTGAACGACTAAAAACTAATGAATACATTAGACCATAATATCGACTTTAAGGAGAGGTTCGAAACTGCTTTCCTGACTCATCTCTCACCAATATCAGTTGTTCTAAGTTAACTTTCAAGAAAATCTCCATGAAATGGGATTCTACAAAAGCTACGGTGACCACTGTCTGTAAATTTCATGGACCATCCGTTATTTCCTTGTCTAGTCCATTATAATTCTTTTTTACGGACACCTTTTGTACGTAATTCTGGGGTTTGCAGGAATCTGCGATGCCCCCTGTGAGAAGCCTCTGGAGTTTTACAGCAGTCACTGTTTCTCACATTTCTTTGAAGTGAAGATGCCTCCCGGATTTTGCAGACTGACAATTAGCCCCATTGTCATTTTGTCTGTGGATGGTTCTCTCATACAGAATGACAATGGGTCATGCTGCAGCTACAGCATGTGGTGTGTCTGTGCCTGCATCGGCCTAGGGCACCATGGCAGGACTGCATAAGCTTCCGGAGACATACAGACCATTAACTTTAAAAAGAAGTGCATACAATATAACTAGCCTGTATTTCAAATTAATATGAAAAATTGAATTTAAAAAGTACACTTTTAACCTACTTTGCCGTTGTAGGGAAAATAACTATTTTTAGGCAAATATGAACAGGGCTGGGACTTTGTGCCGCTCACACTGAAGGGCGCAGTGGTAAAGTGGGTTGACCTATAGAGCACCTTGAATTATGCCCTGCTGGGCTGAAGCAAAGTGTACATTTAACAATATACAATTTAACAGGCCAATAAATGAATGATGCTGGTTTACCAAGGCCCGTTTACGTTTTTATATTGGGTATGCTCTTTTTGTTGGCAAAAATAGTATGTTGGCATTTTGCTTCTATTTCAAAAGAAAATGTTCTGTATGTAAAAGACAGTGCCTCCTTCTGACCTACAATAATGCCTCAATAACCTATACAGTTTTTACTCTATAGTACACTTCTGTGCATCAAAGAGAATCCTCAGTTTACAGCTCACAGAAATGAAGCAGCCCAATCAGTATGCTATTTCCCATATACAGGTAAGATAAGGAAGGTGGATATATGGCTAGCCAGGAAATGATATAGAAAATGTCAGCTGCTATCTAACAGTTCTGGCTCACAATAATACCATAAAACTCAGCAGTGTGCAGCTAATTATAGCTCTTGCAGCTAATTATACCTCATGCAGGCTGGTTTTTAATGCATGTTTCCTGCTTAATGCTCCTACCCTCACACAAGACCTGTCTGGTACAGTACTGAGTGATGAATATAACCCAAAGCAGACCCTAAACCAGTCCTCACCAGCAGAACAGACATGGGATACACTCTAGTCCAGCAAGGCAGCACCCAATTAGCTACATTCTATGAGTGCTTATTTACATCTCACAATGGCACACCCATATGAGATGCTAGTAACAAATTCCATCTGAGCAGATCTTCCCGACCACGGGCCATATTATCAAGAACAGCGATAACATTATCACAGTTGTAGCGGCAGGAAACTGCAGCTAAAGCGGCGATAAGGGGCTTGATAATATTCCCATAGAAGTCCAGGTTCTGGTGTGAACCTGGGCTTCTATGGGAATTCACAAGGGCGTATTATCAAGCCCCTTATCGCCGCTTTACCAGCAGTTTCTGCCGCTAAATTGGCGATAATGTTATCGCCGTTCTTGATAATATGGCCCCACTTCTCTTACCAAACATGCCTGCTCCAGACATGAACTATTAATAAAATATCAGACTAGACAACCAGTGCAGTAACCTTATAGATAGATTATGATAATATGAAATACCACAAAAAGACCTGCACAGTTGCTCAAAGCTGCTCAAAGCTGTGCGCATACCGAAAACAGTGAAGTGCATTATCGTCTCAACCTGGAGTTCAAGCCATTAGACATCTGCCAATCAGGTTTCAGACCTGGGCACAGCACAGAAACAGCAATTCTACATATAGTAGACAACACCCTACTCGCATTAGACCGTAATGAAACATGTCTGCTTGTGCTGCTTGACCTCTAGTCCGCTTTCAACACTGTTACCCATGGCAAAATACTCGAGAGACTTGAGAACAGGATGGGTGTAATAGGAATGGTCCTAAAATGGTTTAAATCCTTCTTAGATAACAGAACGCAAAGATTTCTAGTAAATCAAAATCTATCCTCACCATCCCTTAACCAATTAGGAGCACCACAAGGCTCAACACTATCCCCATCACTATTTAATCTCTGTATTGAAGGCATAACCGAAATATTACAGCAGGCTAACATCTCCTTACACATGTATGCGGATGACACTCAGCTGTTTATTAAGATCACTTCCCTAGAAGAGATTAAAACAATGAATCAAGCATTAAAAGAGACTGTTCAATGGCTAACAAACAATCACCTTAAGCTAATCTCTCAAAAAACCAAATTCTTTCTAATCTCCCCACCCCCCAAAAAAAACTCGACGGTGAGGAAGGATTGGACCAAGCTGATCACTGCACTAAACTGTAGACTAATCCTGGTGGACTCTACCAAGTCACTAGGAATCACTCTAGACAAGAACCTAAATATGCAATCACACATCAACACGATGGCTAAAAATGCCAGTTTTCACCTCAGCTATCTTAGAAAAATGAAACCTATCATTGAATCACCATACCTCAAAACTGCAGTTCAGACATTAGTCATCTCGAAACTTGAATACAGATGTACATCTTTATCAAGACTACCCAAGATCTCAACAGCCCCGCTTAAAGCCTGTCTTAACGCAGCCACAAGACTCTTAACATGATCCACAAAATTTGATCACACCACCCCACATCTGAAAGCTCTCAACTGGCTGCCTTATGAAGCAAGAATCCAACTAAAAATGGACTGTATCACTCATAAAGCGATCCATCACAAAACTCCACTGTACCTAGCACAGAAAAGTTTGATTTCTGGAGGAAGCAGACTTTCTCGTAGCGCCAATAATCTTCTTCTGAAACCTTAATTCTTCGATAAGAAAAAAACAGATGACAGAGCCTTCTCAGGAGCTGCACCAAGAATATGGAACTCACTCCCTCCGAGCATCAGAAAATCTCGCCTACTTATATATTAAAAAAAGAAGCTAAGTCCTTCCTATTGAGCAAATTCCTCCCTTAATCCGCAGCAGCCCATTCACACCATGTTGTAGAAACCCCAATCAGACAATCACTCAATCTACTCTAGCCTAAACAGTGATACTCTCTGTTAGTTAATCCGTTATCAGACTCTAGATGGACCTGCTCATTCTATAGCTAGGCCCCCTCCTCTTGTCCTTATTTCGCACTGAGATATCCTTTTGAGGACAGCTACATCTAATGTCACCATTGTGAATACCCAGAACAAGTATGAATGTATTATAAGTTAATAACCTAGGTTCTTTCTTACTGTATTATTGATTGTACAAATGTTTCCTCGTTAAAAATATTTTTTAATTGAGATACCTTGCAACTGTTTATAGCTATCAATTTTATTGTTTAAAACTACATTTCTATAGATATGTGAAGCGCTCTGATACTCATTTCTGGGTCGTGTTCGCGCTATTTATTTTGACTAGTACTTATGTTGGTTGCCTATTTACTTACTTTTATACTTTCGCTGGACTTTCTGTCCTGAATATTTGTCCTTAATTTTGACCTTCTATCCTGAGTTTTTGTCCTGAATTTTGATCCTTTGTCCTGAATTGTTACACTCACCCTCCTGAATTTGCACCCATGCCAGTTAGTCTCCCTAACAAAGGCTCAACCTTAGCACCTACTCTCCAGTCTTTATGCAATACCTATTAACACATTGTTTGCAGGGGAAGGCGTCACCATCTAACATTACGTAGATGATACATACATTTATTTCCCTTCTTTAATGTTTTGTTGCAACTTGGAGCCTACTTGACAAAGCTCCAAACATAAATGTCAAATGATTTCCTATTACTACATCCACAAAAGTGAATTTGTATTAATTAGCTTGAGACACAAAATAATTGCTTTAATCTCACACTCATTGAAGAACTAACGAGTAGTTGGCTTCTCCTACTCCATTTCCCCGTCCGCAAAATCCTTGGCTTCACATTTGCCTCCACTCGATCATCAATCACTCACATGAACAATGCCAATTTTCACCTATATTCTCTGGGGAAAAAAGTATTCTGTCCTCACACAATTAAAAATAACTGCATATGACCTGGTTATCCAACGTCTTAATTTTTGCAATGCCTAAATATTTGGACTACCACTGCCTTTCCTAGTTTCTTGAAGGCTGTCCTACACTCCACTTCAAGATTTAGCAGTGCTTCGGAAAAAAATATACCCCATAACCACAATATATAAAGAAATACATCAATTACCCTTAAATTCTAGTGTGAAATTCAAGATTGGGTGCATGGATTGTTGCGCAATTCCCCTTAACACTTCAGCCTCCCTGGCTGGCCTACTTATCACGTTCGGGGTCACAAACATGATAGGAAAAGAGATTCTGCACAATTCCAATCCTCTAAAATGAAAAGCTCACAGACACCCGCCAAATTATTTTCTGGGACAACCACATCCTTCTGAACTTCCTACCCCCAGACTGAAGAACAGAGCCCACACTGTCCCTTCTTCAAGAAATATTTAAAAACCCACGTGTTTCGGTTACCTTAACCCGAAATAATGACTGGTACAGACCTGTCAAATTACCACTGTTATTCCATTTGCCACCTTTACTTATCATTCTTTTAAATTTCAATGTATATTCCATCTAATTATACACCTACATCTCTCTGCCTGACCTGACACTTTTAATCCTAAATAACATTTACTCTGCCACTACCTTCAATAAGTTCCATCTGTGCCTCTCTGTGTGTCGTGCGTTCACGTTCCTTGTAAAGTTGACTTATGTCACCAAGGTTCTGCAGTGCTCAAGAAAACAAATGCATATGCAATGCTGCACAGAGTGGAAGACAAGCTCAAACGTACACACTTCTTCAAAGAAAAGGTACTACAGCTGTGGTCTAAAACTTGTATTTAGTTTCCTAGTTTACCTTGTGCGAATACTAGAAGGCATCTTTCCATTCAGGAACAAACTTGAACAACGGTAGAGTACATTGATATGTATTATGCAAGTGGGTGAGTAGGAAGCACATTGTAGTTCAAGACCCTGAACCTTAAAAGCTAGATGCAACATATTTAGGAATCGTTAATGCCATCTTGAAATAACTGGTGGTGTAAAATCAATGTGTATAATGTAAACAGGAATTCCTGTGAACAGTGAATAAAACATTTTCATGACAAGGAAATCATTTTTCTTTCCGTTCCTTTAGAATTTCCTTTGTGTTTTTAAGGTTCTGTGGTCCTTATGTAGAGTTTTGTGTAACAAGAACAGTGGTCCCTGATGGATGTATCAATGATCGTGCTTCACAAAATGACAAAAAGCCGGATCCATTATGCAAATGTTATAGAATATATATCATTGATTGATACATAAATGTACAAATAAGTGTTCTGGGCTGTAGTGATCACACAGTGTAAAATGCCAATAACCAGTGCAAGATTGTGTAGATAAAAACAATGGGACAGTTCATTGATATTATACAAGGCAAACTCCGAGTATAGGGAAAGACAAAAGCAATTCATACGTTTTTGTCATTTGTCATTGTCAGGGTTGTAGATGGCATTTGGACCGAACCCTATATATGTGTAATCATTTGGACTACAAAATCAGTGGAGCGATGCCAGAGCAAGAACTCCACAAATCAAAAAAAAAGGCCCCATTAAATAAAAAGCATTGGTCACTTGAGAACAGAGCACTTGTTTGTATATGTATGCATCAATCAATTATGTGCGTATATATTGTTATATATATTAGACCAACAAAGTTGCCTGATGTAGAAAAGGCCGAACATCAGGTAAGTATCTGCCACAATTTTATTGAAGAACGCTGTGAAGAAACAGCCAAGCCCACTGAATGCCAACCATCTCGCTCGACGCGTTTCGTGATCTCTCATTTCTTCTGGGGCTCGTGGCTTGAACACAAAATGAGTGGCAATGTTCTCGGCACCACAATATGTCTAATAGCTCCCGCTTCAATGGGCGTGGCCACCCCAGTGCCTGAGCCATGGAAAAGTGTCCAGCAGCTTTTTCCAGCAGTCCTGTGGAGACACCAACCGGTGTAGCCAATTCGGGCATCGGGAGCCAGTATTGGAGGAATAGGCAGCTGGTGTGGTATGTTGCAGCCTTGCACCGCAATCCACTTGGATCTTAAATTAAACAATACAAACTGGACTGAACTGCAGCTCACTTGAGGATATCGAGGCACTACGAATACCACAAGCCACTGGGGTGGTCACGCCCATTGAGGCGGGAGCTATTAGACATATGGTGGTGCCGGCATTGCTTTTGGACTTAGAGAGCTGCTAACATGCAGCTTCCTTTGCCCAAAGGCAAATCTGTTTCACTCCATGGAAGCAAGAGCAGTTTTCCTGCTCTCACTTCCATAAAGCGAAGCAGAAGTTTGCAATGGCAGGGCGGGAGCAGCCATTGCAAACGGCAATGTCCCAGGGGTGGGTACCCCGGGACATTGGTGGAGCCGGCCCTGTGGGGTGGCGTCCCCAGGGCCATGGAGGGCTCCAGGAGGGGGCGCTGCGCGGCCCCCCTCATATCAAGTTGAAAGCCCCATGGAGGTGCTGCTCCCCGGGGCAGTGGGGGAACCCCTGACCTGGGATAGGGGGTCAGGGTGTTTCTACCCTGCCCCCTTTTCTTGTTTTTTAAATGGTTTTTCACATTTTTGCTCGTGACTCAGTTCAACCGCGGTCACCAGATATCGATATTGTTTTATATATGTGTTTCTCAGAAACTACTGAATGGATTTACACCATTTAAAAAAAGGAAAGCTTTCTGAACCAAGAGCTATCTTTTTGCCAAATTTTGTGTAATTCCGTTCAGCAGTTTGGGCTGTAGCTTTGTTTAGAGTTTCCAATGGAAATTAACATGGAGAAAACGCATTTTGGTGGGACCTCCTTTTTTTTATCAGCCCCCGCTTGACGAATAGCTCAGAAACTTTCAAGACAGGAGCTGACCGGAGCTGGCCATTAGTTTTGAAAAATTTCGGAAGATTCATCAAACGGCACCAAAGATATTAGCAAATCAAAAAAACGCTCTTCCTATGGAAAATAGGTCCTAACTATAAATACCTATGGCGACTGCCAGTTCTATACCATTTTCTAATGGGTACAGCTTTTTGTCATTTCGTGATGTAAAATCATTGCTGCATCTGCCAGGAACTACTGTTCTTGTTATGATAATCTGCCCCTGGTTGCTTGTGGTTATTGGATTGCCCCTTGTCTAGGTCACTACATGTTTGGAGTTTGGCAGACTAGAGGCTCCATTAAAATGTAAAGGATATCCCATTCACTGTATTATAAGAGCCATAGGCAGGGCCATTGGAGTTTTGGAATTATCCAATTTTGCAGCTGCTGCAATTTCCGCATAGTGATGGATTTGCCACATAATCCATCATCTGCTACACAATCTGCAAATATTAACATAAAAAAGTTTCAGACTCAACTGGATAAAAGTAAGTTACTAAAATCATGGGGAATCGTGTTAGTGTGCAGTGGAAGACTTTTATGCAAAGGTTGACTATTCATTGTTCACTTGATTATTATTGTATTTGGATGTTAAAGTGGTGCTTACGAGGAGAAACATTTATTCAGGCAGTGTTAACATGTAAAACAAGCATTGGTAAATTCATTAGGTTAGGTCTATGTCATTAATAATAAGTTGTTTTTTGTTCTAAGTTGTCGCTTACTGAGTAGTTGTACAATGTAAGTTACAGAAAGTCTGTTAAAGTGTTATGACTTGTTTATATACAAAAAGGCAATATATTGTGCTACTACTAGTTGTAAAGTGTGGGTAAGTAATAGCAGCATTTTGAAAAATTAAAGAAGAAAATAATAGAATGTATTGATGTAATACTAATATGATGTGTTTAGAGGAGTTCTGACAACTGTTGGCCCCGGTGCCACTGTGCCTGCTGCACCATTCAAATCATGCCCCTAGTACCTGCAAGATAACTGTATTTGTGACTGCCCAGTTTAGCAGTAAAATATCGCCATAATCGGTGTTTACTGGGGCGCCTATCGCTTATGGTCCTAGTGCCTCTGCAATTGCTGCACTATTGAAATCAGGGCCCTTGTAAAGGAAGAGGCTGCAATCACAAAACTCGAGGAAACCTTGCAATAATGTATGAAACTTCAGCAAAGGTTGTATGCTACACCACTTGTTCTCCAGTATGTCCTATGCAGGTAATACATTTACAGTGTGAAGAACAATCAGAAAATAATAATAACAAAAGCAGAAAAGAATTCTCCCCCAAGCCAAAACCCCTTCCTTTCGTAATCAGGCCATCTGACTTAGAGCCATTAAAAAATGTTCAGCCATGCCAGACCTGGCTAGTCCTTTGCATCGCTACCCTAATCTCATTTATTTAGGCATGAATACCTTTTAAGTATTGCCTATGGAATGCTGATTTTAGGGGTGTGTTTCACTAAGGGGTTCATAGTGACACATTAGACAATGAGAGCCAAGCTTCAGTTGTTTATGACACTCACAACCAAGAGGTGAAAAACATATTTATTCAGTTACTAATTTACACATTTATATTGTATATGTTGATTTCAAATCTGTCCACTACTGTGAACTGTGTTTTAAAAGTGTGGTATTTTAAAAACAGAAATATATATGGACTGGAGAAAGCACTGACATTGTACTGACATCGCTCTCTTTAAATGGCCTACTATTGACCTCCCACATTTATGCAGAGGAAACATAATCTTAGAACAAAATCTCCCTGACAGTAGGAGATTGGGGGTGCTGCAGCACCCCCAATAATAATCATGCTGGAGTTTAAAAGGTGAATGAGCAATAAAGATGCCTTTAAATTTTGTGGGTATTCTGTCACATGTGCAGCACCTTCAAAGTTCAAATATCAGGCTATATCTTAAAACAAGTTGTGTCTTCTGTGGAAACTGGAGAGTACTTTTACTTCTCTGACTGCAAAATGAGAGGATTTTGGAAAAGGGATCTAGGTGACAATCCTGTTGGGGTACAGGAAACGAAAGTAAAGGAGGTAGCATGTCAGTTTTTTTTCTAACACAGTACAACATTTAAATATCAGTAAATTACCTATACACATATTTCAAAATATATTAGCAATAAGGAACACACAAATAAAGTTCTCTTTTGTAATTCTGAAGGGTGATTGAGACAAAGATTTCAATAGGTTCAAAAGAAACCAAGACACTTTACTCGGTGATGGGCAAATGGTAAATATGAAGTAAAATCAGCTTTCCACACATTGTTTTGCGCTATTTATTTTTATCAGTAAAACTGTAAGTCCATGCAAATGTATTGCCCATTTGAACAGAAAATGCACTGTTTGTAAATGACAGTGCGCTACCTCACCAGCGTTCCAAAATTCCCCTCCAATATATACCACACCCTTAAAATTCTCCTGCTGCATAGATATGGCACATTTGCCACACTTGTTTTTTTTGTCTGGTGCTTGGATCTATCCAAGTCCCTATGAGAATGATATAAGATTAATGGCAGCACCTCCACTCTGAAAATTGTTCCAGTACCAATGGCTGATACTGCCCGGAAACATGGCTGGGGCATTTAGCATGCATTTACCGAACATGCACATCCGGTACAGACATGACCCCTTGAATTAAAAAAAATGGCATGCACCGACGGAAGTACCAGAAAGGCGTTTAAGATGACAGCTGCCATAGTTGAAAGTCGCATGAAATGCAACAGGCTGTAAAAGCACCATTCTTTTGTGGTAAAAGCACCATTCTTGATGTGCATCCAGGCTCTGCCTTCGACAGCGTAGAACTTCATTGCATCATAGCGCTTTGTATTCGCTTTCATCCATGCTGCATATTAAAAGTAGATGAAACTGGGGCAATGGGTCAGCGAGTTAGATTCACGCTACAGCAATCTGAGCCTAACTTGTTTGACATCATTGAGTGGGCCAACTCAGCTGTTTGTCCTTCCAGGGTCGCCAAACTGAGCAACTTGCTATTTAAAACTCACATAAACTGCAATAACAGCAGAAACAAGCTTTACAGAAAACTGTTATTAATTTTGAAGAGTGTGGCTAATCAGTAACAAATGTATTTCTGTAATAAAAGAAAGTGTACATAAAGCATTCCCATTATAGACAAGAAAGCTGACTCCCACTAAGTGCACCATATAATTGTGCATTACCATTCTCACACATCCCTTCCACCTGTTTAAAGGGGGTGGTGGGCTGTTAGAGAGCGGTCAAATGATAGGGCAGTTATACATTTCTGTCAAGCATACATTACACATTAAAGCACTAAACATGAAATAATCAACAACAAAGTGGGGGGGAAATTAATTACTTGTTACATTATTAAAAATGTGGATCAAAAACTGCTTTCTTATTTTTTGACCAATGCCCTGCTAATGGGAACTACTGATCCAATTGGCAAGATGCACTACTTACGGCATAACGGATACTGCTTTTATGCTTCTTTGAGTCTTGAGCTAATTCTAATAAAAAGTTGTTCAGTTGAATAACACCCATGTAGATTTTTCTGAAGCACATAGAAGAGAGACCAGACCAAGTGCCTTTCTCCCACTTTTTATACTTTGCCATCCTCAATGCTTAACACCTTCAGAAAGGAAGTGACACAAGACGTAATTTACTGTAGTGAAAAACGAAGTTGAAAACTGACAAAAGAGGTCAGACATGCTCAATGCAGGAAGGAGCACACAGAAGCCATATTGGAATGTGTTTTTGTTGTCGATGCAAAAAGAAAACAATATTGACATATTACATTTTTACTAAGTTCACATTCTTGAATATATTTTAATGTAATACATATAGGCCTTGAAGCCAGACTGGCTTTGTGCAATGCCGATCTGTGCAGTCACTGTACTGTTAAAATCGAGTCCTCTACCACTTTTAAAAACACCGCCATCAGGGAAGTATTGATAACAGATTATAACAAGCATAGTGCAAGCGCTGTGCATGCAAAACCTACAAAAAACTGTTCCACAATTGCGTATTGAAACAGTACTTGGGGGCCGATTAGGATGGCGGTGAATCCGCATCCTCCGGGCCGGCGGAAGCCACTGCCGGCCTGGAGGATGCGGATTCACCGCCGCGGCCACAGACATCACCCACCACCAGATTAGGATGGCGGTGGGATTGCGGTGGGACCAGCGGCAGACAGCAGGTCCATCCGCCACTGATCCGCGGGGTGTGGAGGGCTATTTGGTGGCGGTGTCTGCAAGACACCGTCAGCCAAATTACGATGTGCATTGACACATGCTTTTCCACTGAGGCTTTTCCGCTGTGGAAAAGCATGTGGTCTTTGGTGTTTGGGGACCCGTTGCGGGCCCCCAGGGTGTCGGGGGTTCACATGGGGGGTACCTATGGTACCCCCCAGCATTTACATGCACAAATAGGCAGGCACCGCGCAGTGCCTGCCGCTTTGTGCATGTAAATGTAAAACATGCATTTTGAACCTTGCGGCGGGTGCTGCTTCAAGCAGCACCCGCCGCAAGATTAAAGATATGGGATGTGACCGCCAGGGTGGCGGTCACATCCTAATTGCACCGGAGGAACCGCCGCTGCCCCTGCGGACAGTCCCTCCACCTCGGGATGGCGGACGGACACAGGTCCGTCCCCCATCCTAATAGCCCCCTTGGTTGCTAGGAAAATGACAGGAGGAAAACAGAGAAGCAACAGGAATATAGCCAATATAAATGGAGGAAAAGTAAATGGCAAGCACAGGAACCAATGAACAAGCAAGGAAAGCAAGAGATTTAACAAGCACGGTGCACGCGTTGGGCAGGTGAAACCTAAAAAGTCAATGACAAAATGATGAAGTAACATCACAAAATGTGCAATATTAGGCCGCATATTTCGCCTTTTCGTGCTGTATAATTTGGTCAACCCTGCAGCATTATTCCAGAGTCCACGGCCGTAGGTAGGCTGGAATGCACTTGTAAAATGGCGCAAAGGACAGAGGAATCCCCCCCCTCCCTCCCCCGTCTAAAATGTAACTTTGTTTCTCCTGGAAGCTCGAGCCCATCTCTAATACAGCACCTGGGATGGAAACCAACATAGGAAGAAAAGTCCAGGGCAGGCATTTAACAGCAATCGCGGCCTGAGGCCGAAGGCAGCAATGTTTATTTTGCAATAAACGACTATAGCTAATCTTAACAATTCTGTTATCTTTACAACGGCTGTCCCCTGTGTCTAGTTGTGCTTTTATAGCGTGTGTTGTCCCTTAAAATGTAATGGGCTCGCAACAAACTTCAACCCATTCTTTATTCGGCAAATTTACCACATTCCTTTTCTTTCTGTTTATTCAATTCATCCTCATTCGCAGCGTCCCTAGAACGCACCTGTCACGAGGCTGTTTGAACCTATTTCACAACAAAGGGCACATACTCATCCATTCTATGCAATCTAATTGAAAAACATGTTTCCGCTCGAAATCGTCCATCTGTCTCGCCTTCGACAGCTTCGTTTTGAAATATCGTCCCTGTCCTGGGCCTCAGAGGGACACTCAGCCCCCATCTTATCTCGCTGCTCTGCAAAGGGCATTTAGCATCCTCCTTCTTCTCTCTGAAAACACCCATTCATCTCTCTACGTGTCTCTCACTGTCTGCCACTCGTTTTAGTATTAATGAGTCCCCATTTCCCCGAGCGGTCCGCGCGCGCGCACGCACCAGGGTGTAGGGTCGGGCCTAAGGCCCTCATGCTGGGTAAATGACTGGACGCAGGACACACTGCTTGCTCGGTGCAACTGGCCCAGAGCACGTGCGCTCGGCCTCTTTTATTGGTACTGTGTCACATGACCTGTGACATCAGTGGTGGGTGGGTGTTCAGTGTAGTTACAGGCTCAGCACTAGAATGCTGACTTGTGCTGGGCATTACATCCCTCCCCAAATTGGTTAAAAAGTAAACCAAACGTGAAAAGTCCAAACACCTGTGGGGGAAAGAAAACACAGAAAATAACATTGGACTTGCGCTTTCAAAAGAGTCTCTTTGGCTGCTTGCAAGCCGCAGGCAGTATAGTTCTTGCGTTTTGAATTAGCAGTTCTTGCGTTTTGAATTAGCAGTTCTTGGTGGCACGGTTCTTAGTTGTTCGGCGGGTTCATTCTTTCTCTGTCGGCTGTTCTCAGCCCTGCCTTTTGCTTTGCTCTCTTGGTGACGAATGGTTCAAGAGAGGTGGATGACGTGGTTGTTGTTTGCCTTCCGGCTTCTTTTCTCCAAGCTGGTTGCGTGTTGTTTCCAGGCAGGCTTCAGTGTGTTTCTTAGCAGGTGAATAGAGTAGGTGCGAACATCCCTCTCACTAGGATGCCCCTCTCGCCGGTTTTCTTCTGCCACAAGATGTCCGGGAGGACCTCTTTGCCAGGTTTCCACTGGACTGGTGTTTTTGGTCGCGTTGCTCTACCATAGCCTTCGGGCCGTGAGCAGGGCGCTCCACGAACCTCACCGTCGTGTCCTAGTTCCACCTGAAGGTTGAGTTGTCGACTCTCTTCATTGCTCTTGAGGCTTTCATCCTCTTGAGTCCTGCAGACGTGCTTCTGTAGATCTGTCTCCCGTTTGGGACTTGCTGCCACCAGAGTTCCTTGAGGCCTCTTCTTGGGTTGCCACGGGTCGGTGTGGAGTGGTCAGTTCATCAGCTGGATGTGTGAGCACTCTCGCCATTCGATCTTCCGCCAACTCCAGAGGTAGATGTCTTCAACAGTCTATCTTGCTCCCTTCTGCGTTCGCCATGTGGATGGATGACTCGTAGGTGGTTGTCTTTGGTCTGCTCTGCCGGTGCTCTTACCAGGCTTGTTCTCCATTGCACTCCGGTGTTCCAGTGCCTGTCACCTTTCTTCTTTTCTTAGTGGCGGTGGCCACTCAGTTCTTTCTTCATTCTTCTTAGCTTGACAGTCGTGCCACTCTGATTGCGTCTTCCTTCTTTTCTTCTTAGTGGCAGTGGCCACTCTGTTCTTTCTTCATTCTCCTTGCAGTGACTGGGTGTCACACTGACTTCTCTTTCCTTCCTTTCTTCGGTGGCAGTGTGCCGCTCCGATCTTTCTTCTTCTCTTCTCCTCTTTTCGCAACGTACCCTGTTCCCCTTTTCTTCATCTTCTCTGGCCAGGCTTCCCCATGCAGCGCGCGCACTCTGCACGTGTCTTCCTGGTCTTGTCCTAGTCCTAGGACACTAACTTCTCATTACTCGCTTCCCAGGGTTAGCGTCGCGACCTTCACCTCTTCTTCCTGTTGCTTTCGTTAATTTGTGTGGTTGAAGTTCGTGGGTCTAGGTCGTCGGACCGTGCATTGTCTGAACTTCTTGGACGTCGTGCTGGTCCCTTCTGCCGAGGTCTGGCAGGTAGGATTTGTGGTGCTGAGCTTCTTGGACGTCGTGCTGGTTCCTTCTGCCGAGGTCTGGCAGGTAGGATTTGTGGTGCTGAGCTTCTTGGACTTCGTGCTGGTCCCTTCTGCCGAGGTCCGGCAGGTAGGCTTCTTGTTGCGACCATCTGGCTGGTCGACTTCGTGCTTTGTGACCAAGCTGAGTGGTCAGGTTGCTTCTGTGATGTATCTTCAATGCTGCGGGTTGTCTGCGCAACCATTTCCTGTTCATCGTAGTTGAGTTGGTTTGGTGCGCATCTGGGTGCGCTCTTCATGTCTTCTCTTGTGACTTGCTGCTTTGGGCTAGTGCTGTCCGCACTGCTGCGCATTTGCGTCATGCGCTTTCGCACGTCCTGGTGCTGAGTTCCAGAACCATTGTTGGTTCGTGTGGGGGTGTTCTTACTTTCGCCATTTTGTTGCAGCGATGACCTGTGGCCACCAGGCATCGCTGTCTTCTCTTCTGGCGTGGCGTAGATGCTTCTTGGGTGTTCGCTTCTGGAGGGTTACGTCACCACTCCATGGATTTTCTTCTGTTTTGCTTCTCCTTTGCGTTGGTGGTTGCGATCCTTTGTAGTGTCCTGCGTGGAGTTGCTGCACTCCTGATGCGCTTCTGGGGTTTCTGGCGCGTTCCTGGGGTTGTCTTCGCGCTCTTTTATGCTTCTGGCGCGCTCTTGCGCCATTACCTTTTCTCTTCTTCGGCAGTGTGATGGCTTGTATACATCTTTGGACGTGACGGCGGGCAGGTTGCTGCCCTTCGTAGTCTTTTGCTGCAAACCTTCCTTGTGCTTTGTGGCACGTTCCTCTCTTCTTGGGAGTAGCCACCTGCCCGCAGGTGGTTCTCTCTCAATCTCTAGGCATCGCTTTTGGGGGTCACGTGGTTTTGGCTGTGTGTTTGTTTGGTGGGGTTCCGGTGTGGCAGTGTTCTGCACCCACTCTTGCGCCTGCTGTTCAGTGCTGCCGTTGTGTTCACTTTGATTGTCCTAGTCTTGTCTCACCTTGTGGTATTTAACTTGGCTGCTAGTGTCCTACGTGGGGAGTCTGCTGTCCTGTGGCACACTTGGGGCTGCTAGGGCAAAGCTGCAATGATCACTCGCCTTTGTGCAGGCTTATCTGGAAGCTGTCTTTTCCCCTTCACTGCAGTGTCCCCAAAAGGCCACTAGATGGCCGTGATGCTTTCACTGGTTTCAGCCTTGGAAGTGTTCTCTATAGGCTGCTGAGTTCGTTTTTCCAGGCTCGGCTCTCGCTGGGATCATTGGAGTAGAGGACCCGGAGTGCGGCCTGAAACAGTCACTGCTGGATGGCTCGCCAGAAGGCTCCCCTTCACTAAGGTGAGTTGCTCTGTTTGTTTCCAGGCGCTTTCTGCTCTTCACTGCGGGCATTGCGCTGTCTCAATCTTGCACTCCCCGCCCGCAGCAGCCCCTCAGGTCACACGCTGCGCGGGGCGGGGAGAAGGGTCGTCGCTGCTGCCCGAACCTGCTGGTCTCTCTTTTATTTAACCCTCCTTCACCGCGGCGGGCTCACTCGGCTGCACCCGCGAAGGAAGTGGGGGCTGTGGCCGTGCTCGCTCCTCGATGGGGCAAAGTTCCTCCTATAGCGGGTAGGCTCCGCTTTATTTTTCCAGGGCCCAGCAGCTCCCCACACGCTGCGGGCCCATTCCCCTACGCCGCAGTAGCTTTGGTCAGCCGCTGTGCGGCGGGGCAGGGGTGGCTGCGGATAGGCCGCGGGTGGGCTCCGCGAGTCTTGATTCAATAACGGGGGCAATAGCGGCCGATGCTGCGTCGCGGCAGGCAGGCCGCGGGTGGGCTCCGCGAGTCTTGCTTCAATAACAGGGGCAATAGCGGCCGACGCCGCATCGCTGCAGGCAGGCCGCGGGTGGGCTCCGCGAGCCTTGCTTAATTTAAGTCGATATCTGGCGCCGCTCTCATTGCAGGGGGCGTATTAAGTGTTCGTGGCTCATAGCGGGTGGGCTCCGCTTTTAGTGCTTCACAGTCTGGGGCTCACCTTCGGCCGACGGGCCTGTGCTTCCGCGGGTGGGCACCGCGATGGCTCCGCTTGTCTTCTTGGGGCTCCGCCACGGCAGGGCGGACCACGGCAGGCTGGAGAGGTGCGGGGTGAGCTCCCGGTCACCTCCTCCTTCTTCTCTAGGCCCGGGGCTCGACACACGCCCCACGGGCCTCTCGGCGGCCGGCCCGTTTCTTCGCAGGGGGTGCTCTCAGGCGAGCAGCATTCTCACCCCCTTTTCCTTCGATGATGTTTAGAGCTGTGGCACGCGTGGACACAGCTACCCTCGTCGCCATTGTAGGGTCGGGCCTAAGGCCCTCATGCTGGGTAAATGACTGGACGCAGGACACACTGCTTGCTCGGTGCAACTGGCCCAGAGCACGTGCGCTCGGCCTCTTTTATTGGTACTGTGTCACATGACCTGTGACATCAGTGGTGGGTGGGTGTTCAGTGTAGTTACAGGCTCAGCACTAGAATGCTGACTTGTGCTGGGCATTACATCGGGCACGCACGCGTGTACGTTTGTAAACAGTGAATTGAGCTCATTTTCCGAGGGTCTGATGATAGGTTGATGATATGTTATTCTTTGCGGAGAGTGCTTTCGGCTGCGTTGCTCTCAGCTGCGGAGAGCTGTATGAAGATAGGTGACTGCACTGGAGAGCAAATGATTGGGTTAATATACAAGAAAGGGCTTACAAAGCAACGTGCAGAGAGCGGTTACTAGCCGTGCACATTTATTTTCAATGTGTTAGAGATGTATCTATTTATTTGTTTATTATAGTAATAGGTACGTGATATTTCAATCATAGTTGCAAATGTCGGTACGTTTTCATTACGATGAGCACGCTGGCCAATGGATTATGTGGAATCACAAACAACAATGTTAGAAATCTACACCCACATGCATCATTGTAGGAATTTGCGATTCCTAAATTGCGAAAATTAAGGAATCGCAATTTAGGGATTGCAAAATCCTATGCATCAAAAAATCGCAAAAGTTTTTGCGATTCCTTAATTTTCTTTATTTGCGATTCCTTAATTGCGAATCGCAATTAAGGAATCGTATTACATTGATTCCTATGGGCCTAGAGGCCCATAGGAATCAATGGGAAGGCATTCTCATTTTGCGAATTCGCAATTAAGGAATCGCAAAATGAGAATGCAATTTCAAGGGTGCAGGGGGGGGTCCAAAGGACCCCCCCTGCACCCCTGAAATGTCACGTAAGTACATTTTACTCACACACATGTCCCAAGGGCATGTGTGTGTGTAAAATATAAGTTTCAAAAATGAACTTTTGTGCATTTTTTAAACTTTTCGCAAATTACCATGAAGGTTTACTTCATTGTAATTTTCCCCTTCCTAATTGCGAATTCGCAATTTAAAAAAAATCATGCATAGCATTTAAGAAATCGCAAAATTTGCGATTTCTTAAATGCTATAGCGATTTAAGAAATCGCAAAAAATTGCGATTTCTGAAATTGCGAAAAATGAAAAAAAATGATGCATCCCAAAAAAGGTTTTTGCATTCGCAAACGGCAGAATATTGCGATTCGCACCGTTTGCGAATGCAAAAACGCTTGATGCATGTGGGCATTTATGTGTTAAAATAGGCTGCTGTATACATTTCTGCAATACAAACAGGCATCCGAATACCGTACAAAACAAATCATTTACTAGGGTGACCAACTATCCCAGGTTATTACGCACACTAATTACATTCCTGGACTTTTGAGTCATAACCTAATGCATTCTGGGTGTTGTAGTGTGGTGTGGTTTTGCTTTCATTGAGCTATTTAGAATAACACCCCTGAAATCTATGCTTTTCAGATGAAAAGTTCAGGACTGGAGACAGTGTCCGTAATGACCTGGAGTGAGGTGGTTACCCTTTCCTATACAATAAATCAGCATAGTAGATAGTTGTCTCCTAGCTTGGGATGTATGCACTATTGACCTGTTTACACTAGAAGGTCACCCGCGGTAGTAGTTGACCTCTAGGCATTCTAATTCCAAGAGGTGAATTTGTATTGCTTTTTAAGATTTGTGTAGTGTATCTCTGACCCTGGAATGCCGTGGGAGAGTGTTGCAGTGTATGAATCCAAAACGCGTTGATGTCACTTGCACTGCCAATGGTGTTTTGGTGAATTGGCATCCATGACTTCAGGCTTGTGTTTGATTCCAAAACATGGTTTGCTTTTTGTTAAATATGAAAAACCACAATAAATCTGGGTGGGGAAAAACCTAACCACTTATAGGTCCAAGCATGCATTAATTTCTTTCCACTTGACTTGTAATCAGGCCCATAGTAAAATATTCCATTGCTCACAAGCTTTCTCTCCGTCTTTGCCTCTTGCCGCCTCAATTTAGAGCAGTTGATCTCAAAGCTGGGGAATCGGGTTTGAGTCTCGGCAAGGACGCTCAACATCCTGCGATTCTGTGCAAATCACTTAATCTCCCCGTGTCTAACAAAAATGGATGTGTCCATTTGTAACGAAACCGGTGCTCATGTAAAGCGCTCTGATACCCAATGGCTCTGGTCTTGCTCGCGCTATAGACAAAACTAAAAAAAATGCACCAATCCTTTGCTCAAGTGACTACAGCCACAGCAGTCCTCTACAAGTTCTTGTAGTCCCATAGGTGCCCCAAGCATCCAGCTATGCATTTGAGAGTCCCAAACGGCCACAATATTCCTCCCACTGGCCCCACTGTGCCTTTCCCTTTGGAATTTCAAACCTCTATTGTCCTCTTCATGTGCATTTAGATTATTTGCCTCCACAGACTGATTTAAGTACAACAGTCCTTGGGCCCCAGTCAAACTGCCACATACAGGAGCCACCAAATATTTGGCACTAATTGTTCCCTCTCCATGTACCACCTTCACAGTAGTACCTCTCAGTGCCCTCCAGTAATCTTTCCATCAGTGATCTACAATGCATCACAGCCTGCCATAAGTGCACAGGGCCGGACTGGGAACCAAAACCGGCCATGGTAAAGAGCTTGGCCGGCCGGCTGGAGGGGGTGTAGAGACTAAGAGAAAGCTTTGTGCCGCTTTTCGCTTTTGTTGCAGGGCCCGGGTAACAAAAGTGCACCCCCTCCCCAGGGGTCTTAAACTGGCCCCCACCCTGGCAGCCCACCGGGGAAACGCCCGGTGCCCGCTACAGCCAATCCGGCCCTGCAAGTGCATACATGACTGCCACAGCTTCAACTGCCTCCCCCTTTACTTTCAGGACTGTACCTACAGCTTGAATAACCATTTCAAAGCACCCCCAGTTGCTCTACCCCAAAAACGGTTGCCACCTTCCTTAGAGCCGAAGATGTTTCTTCTTCATTCCCCATATGGCACCTCTTAGTGCCCCATTACTCCACTCCTGGTCTGTCAAAGAAGCCTGCTCATGTGGTTACAGCTAGCCCTATTTGCTTTTATGTGCCTTGGACCCCAATGGCTGTTTCTAAGAAACCCATGCACTGCCCATCCAGCTCCAGCTGAAATGAATGAAATGAAATGAATGAAATGAAAAGGGGATTTCTATAGCGCGGCTGCTGCCCAAGGGCGTCCAAGCGCTGAGTAGAGAGCGAAATACTCTGAGGGGAGAGGGGTACCTAATTTCTAAAGAGGAAGGTTTTTAGTTCTTTGCGGACAGAAGAGAGGATCTGGCTAGATCTTAGGAAAGGGGGGAGGGAGTTCCAAAGTTTGGCAGCGTTGAGCTCGAAGGATCTGCCTCCTGCCCTGGACCTTTTGATTCGGGGGACTGCGGCAAGGCAGGCATTTGATGAACGAAGTTGTTTACCGGGGCAGTAGGGGGTAAGAAGGGAGTGATTGATCTGGGGGCCAGCTCTATAGAAGGCTTGGTGGGAGATACAGAGGGCCTTGAATTTTATTCTTTCCCTGACAGGGAGCCAGTGGAGAGATCGAACCCCTGCTTTAACTGATTCTCTACGAGGTATCTGGAGTAGGGTCCGGGCTGCACAATTCTGGGTCCGTTGAAGCTTTTCCAATACGTATTCTGGTGCTCCCAGGTAGAGGGCATTGTTAGAGTCAAGCCGAGATTGAATAAGGCCCTGAATAACGATTTGTTTGGCTTCAAAGGGGAGGATAGGAAGGATTTTTTTTAGCATCCGGATTAGCCCGAAGCAGATTGCTGATGTTTTTGTTGCCTGGGTGTTAAAAGTCAGGGATTTATCGAGCCAGACTCCTAAGCTCTTGATGTTCTCCTTCGGGGATGGGGGCAAGCCTAAGCTGGAGGGCCATAGCTGGGGGATGGTGGTGGGGGAAGGGGGACTGAGAAGCAAGATCTTGGTTTTATCCCCATTCAGTTTTAGAGAAGATGCCGTCATCCAGCTTTTTATCTCTTCCATGCAGGAGGCCATGTTGACTTGCGGGAGCCCGCTGTTCTTCTGTGCCAGGGAGACCACGAGCTGGGTATCGTCCGCGTATGATATGATCTTGATACCATGTTGACGGACGATCCCAGCCAGCGGTCTCATGTATACATTGAACAGCGTGGGGCTTAGGGAGGAGCCCTGGGGCACCCCACAGCTCAGAGGTTTGCTGGTGGAGCAGACATCTCCATCGAAGACCTGGAAGGTCCTTCCGCTCAAGAAAGATCTTAGCCAGGCAAGAGCATCTCCAGAGACTCCAAGATCGAACAATTGCTGCAACAGAGTTTTGTGGCACACCGTGTCAAACGCGGCACTGAGGTCGAGGAGGACCACTGCCACTGATCCTCCTCGATCTAAGATTTTTCTAGATTCTTCCACCACGGCTAAAAGAGCTGTTTCCGTGCCATGTTTTGGGCGGAATCCTGTTTGGGTGGCATCCAATAGGAGGTTTTCTTCGAGATGCTTTGTTAGGTGGAGATTAACATGCTTTTCCAGTAATTTACTTGCCCAAGGTAACAAGGAGATGGGACGATAGTTATTAGAGTCGTTCACGTTGAGATTGGGTTTTTTCAATAGTGCTTTCACCATCGCCTGTTTCCATGTGGGAGGTACAACTCCCTTTTCCAAGGAGCAGTTCAGCAGCTCTAGGAGGGTGGGGAAAATGGCTTCGCTGGCCATGGTCATCGTAAGGGGGGGTGCTGGGTCAGAGGGAGAGCCAGATTTAATTTGTTGTGCGAGAGTTTGAAGTAATTCCAGGTCCAATGGTGGGAAATTGCTCATGGTTACTCGACACGGGGGTGTTACATCTGTTGAGAGCTGAGGCTCATTGATGTTTGGCTCGGGGGAGGAGGTGGTGAAGGAGGAATATATATTGTAGATTTTTTGGTGGTGGAAAAAAAAAAAGCTGTCTCCTTTATGTGCGTCCAAGGGCTCTGTTCTACGAGTTGTGTTCTACTTTGGCAAAGACAACGGGGCCCCTGACTAATGGATCAACCCTGTCAAGGAAAACAGTACTATTGGAAAACAAGCTGCACCGGGTTCAATGCTGGATATTTTTAGCTGAAACTCATGACCTGGCGACCTATTATTCAATCGAAATACACAGAACAATCTATAAAAATATATTTTTAATTTATTATTTTTATGTCTTATTAAATTCATTTTCAAAACATTTTACATACAAAACAGTTATTTACATTAGATAGCCGACTATCTTGACCAATGTTCAGAGATTGGATTTTATGACATCATTTTGATTCCATCTCTTGTATCTACACATCATATCGAACTGAGTGTTTAACTATTCACAATTATATCTTAAGTACGGTTGTAGATTGAAGTAGGGTCTCCCGTTATGTACTATTCGGTGGTTTGAGAATTTAGATATAATTATGTTCTGATCCAATAATGTGTATGTACTGATCTTTCTAATGTAAATAACTGTTGTGTATGTAAAATGTTTTGAAAATGAATTTAATAAGATTGTTCTGTGTATTTCGATTGAATAATAGGTCGCCAGGTCATGAGTTTCAGCTAAAAATATCCAGCATTGAACCCGGTGCAGCTTGTTTTCCAATACTACGAGTTGTGTTCACCAGACTGTTCCTCTGCTTCCCTCGGTGGACTCTAATGTACCAATTCCAATTGTGCTCCTGGTTTAATGGCACCTTCTAAGAACTACCAAACACTGCATCTAGCCTAATTGTTCCTCCATTTTCAAAAAGGTGCTATTCGTTTGACCCCCTTCAAGACTCAACAGGAGCTATGCCCTCCTATGCCACTTGCTTATTCTGAATGACACAAAGCCAACTTATCCCTCTATGCCCCAGATTCACCTTTCTTATCTGCTTATCTACACTTCTTGGTGTCCTCGTGCTATCCCTTCCTGACTAACCACCAGTGACCAACCAACAGCCCCAATTATTGTGCTGCAAACCCCAGTTGCCACATTAGGCAATGCACATTTTACATGTGTCTCAGGCACCAAAGTCTTACGTCCCCCCTCTCCTTTCTCCCTCCACGTGCAACCGGGATACTGTTCCCCTCTCATAATTTACTTCTGTATGTGTCTCAAGGCAGCCCATTCCTTTTGTCCTCTCTTTGTCTAGATACCTATTTTCTATGCCTCCTGTCCAAATAATTCTGTTTGATTCCCCCCTCCCCCCCCCCCCCGTGCTGCAGAGGATCTGTCTATTTGGCCTCATCCTAATTGCTTTTTGTAAGTGCCATAGTCTCCCACGACCTCTGTGCTCCAGAAGCAACAGCATCTAACTCCAAGGTCCCTCTCTAGCTCATCAAATTCAGACTCACTCCATTCCCCCATGCACACAGTCAGCATAGGACTACCACTGATGGTTTTCTATGAGCGCCCTGTTCATTTCTGCTTCTGGTGATTCCGCCTCAGTCCGCTAAACTCCAGTTCTCTTCTGTATGTGCTTTCTGGCAGCACATTCCTCTACACCTGTGTTGCACATCTTCGTGCCCCCATCCCCACTTACCAAACACCTAGGTACCACTTCTACCTCTGGTTTACTCTTTTTGTCCTATATGCTTCATGTGCTCACTGTACAGTTTGGAGGCCCAGGCCTGTGGTAAGTGCACACTATGCATATCTGAAGGCTTTCCTCGGCTTGTACAAAAGAATGCGGCTGGCTTGGGGCCAAGCCCTGTACATAAAGCCCATGGAGCAAGCAAGCTAGAAAAATAATTATGAAAAGGATACACCTGTATGGGCCCTAGAGTTTAGGTGTAGGGCTGTTGAAGCAAACGTCAGTACTCTGCATTTGTGTTAGCTCTGCAAATAGATAGATAAAAAAAGCACAGAAAATCAATCAAGGGTTTACCATGGCAGCTTCCACGAGACGAGATCCCCGAGGCAAAGCGCTGCACACATTTATAACAAATGTTGGAAGCTTGTAGAGAAGACTAACTTGGTTATAAGTTTCAATACACTGAGGCAGGTGTTGCAATGAGATTATACGGAACAGTGAAACATTGGAACTCAGAGGAGGGGTCCTTCATTTGTATCTAAACCTGAAACCTGGCTTCCTATCATTGTATTCACAGCAGCAGTATTTTTAAAATTTAGCATCTCAGGTGCCAACAAAAGCCTTGTTATGCGGGGAGGTGAGGGCTTCTAGCTAATACAATAGCACAGGGGTGGAGGTGAGACCTCCCCTTGAGTTAACATAGTTTTCTTTCCAAAGGTCATACCTGTTCAAGAGTTGGCGCAGGGCATAGACACTGATCAGGCCATGAAGCCAACCCTTCTTGGACATGTCTGAAGGCGGTGTGCAGTGGAGGTTGGCTGCGCAGAAGGTTAAGTACAGGGCACTGGAAAAAGCAAGATCCTGTGTCCAATATCCACCGTGCCTGTCTAAATGGATGATTGCTCGATTGAGCAAAACGACACATTGTGAAAGTGTCAAAAATGATTGCATTAAAATATTAGGGTTTTACGACCTACACCATAAGTTCTTAAACTCAAGACTGTACACTGCAGCTTCTGATACATGCCGGAGACGCGATACCAATATGCTGACTCCTAGCACATGGTTTGGACCTGTTTAAGACCCAAATCGTTTTGAAAGGAAGTAAGCGTCTTGCTCTTCTCTGCAATGGGCAGACTCGTCTGTGATGTCTTAGAACTAGTCATAATCCAAGCAAGCGAATCCGAGCTGTGCAAGCCTGAGATTTGTCTGTTTGGAAACATGACCAGGCCTCAGAAATCCCATGCCCAGTATAGGCTTATCGGCCTAGCCTTAGTGATCACTAAGCAAAAAGTTAGAATTTCACCAGAAACTGCCACAACCCAGACCATCGCAAGGTGGCTCTCTGATATAATCCAACAGGTGGAGTCTGAGTGCAAGGTGCATTGGGTGGAGAACATGCAGCGGAACCGTGGCTCTTGTCTAGGCGGCACTCCTGCTCAAAATGTCCAAGAATAATAATAGACCATCTTAGTTTTGTCAATGGGTAGCAGAGTGGAGGAGAGAATTGGCTCCTCCTCTGGCATTATAGAAATCTCCTCTCTACGAATGGAACAATGTCAAGGAATATAATTGGATGGATGTGTGATAAGACTCTATATGTTGTGCCTGCCTCTGTATAGTGTTTCAGGTTTTTATCTCACAGCAGTGAGGTTCCAACAGCATCTACTCCAAGTCTGCTTGCCCTCCCTTCTTTTCTCTTTTGTCCCCTAGGGTACTGGTAACCTTTACCTATACCATCCAGTAGATTGTGCTTTGTTTGTCAAAATGCGAGCTGTTACTCGAATCATTATTTGCTTAGCACCAATGAATGAGTAGACTAGACCAAATGTAATTTTTCCATTTGTTACTTGTGCCTAATCTATTGGCTTGTCTGCCTCTTTTATGTGAAAATCTCACTGAATATATCTAAATATCATAGTGGAGGGCCTTGCATGGTTGAGGGGAGGCTGCACAAAGATTTGGAGGCAGGGCCCGGCTGCAGGTCAGGTGGAAGACCACAGACATTGGCAAACTAGGCCATTCCCTGCTATTCATTCAGTCCACTGCCTATGACCATACATATAATGTCACAGATGATTTTGTTGTTGAAGAACTGCACTTTGGGAAAGTTGGTTGGGAAGATTTGGGACTCATCTAATTTAAAAAAATCCTTGTTTGCTTTTCGGAAAGTGAGCCTAATCTCCCCCTTTACATCGTATGCCCTTCTGTTGTGTTGTATGGGCAAATATTCTTCCATCATCTTCTGACCAGGTTAAACTTCAGGAAGACATCCTGGCCATCTCTAACTGGATGGCGGAGAATTATCTCCAGCTCAACTCCTCTAAAACTGAGCTACTCAGGCTGGGAGGTGACTCTCAGAATTGGGACCATCAGTGGTGGCCCCATTCGTTGGGCCCTCCCCCCATCCCTAAGGAAGCTGTTAAGAACTTGGGCGTCCTAACGGATAAGTCTCTGTCCTTTGAGCTCCATGCTAAGAAGGTCGCAGGCACTTGCTTTGGGCGCCTACGCTGTATTAAACCTATTCAGGGCTTTTTTGAACCACCCACCCGCCAAGTTATAGTCCAGTCCCTGGTTCTCTCCCACCTTGACTACTGCAACGGTCTCCTGCTGGGGGCCAACAAGTCAGTGGTCAAGAGACTTCAGAGAGCCCAGAACGCCGCGGCTCGGACCCTTTATGCCTTTCCCAAACACTGCCATGTTTCTCACCTTCTTCGCCAGCTTCATTGGCTACCGGTGAAACAGAGAATTGAATTTAAGACCCTCTGCCTCACCCACAAAATTCTACATGGCCAGGCCTCATATACTACAGGATCGCTGCACACCCTATGTTCCCACCCGTACCTTGCGTTCTGCTGATCTCCATCTCCCCCGGACCATCAGAGTACACAAGAGCAGAGCGGGTGGCCGCTCCTTCAGGTCCCTCGCCCCGGCCCTCTGGAATTCTATCCCTATTGAGGCACGCGCCACTCAAAACCACTGGCACTTCCGGAAATTTATTGAAACCTGGCTGTTTGCCTCTATTCCGGAGTCCAATTCTTAGGCCACTTTCTGTGCTCTATCCCCTTTCTGTCTGGTTGTGTGCAAGCGCTGGGACGCCCCGTTGCTGGGGCAGCCATGTGCTGTATAAGCCCATTTAACATAACATAACATAACATATGGGCTGGAGACACTTCCTGAAGATAAATAGCGTGATCGTTCGCAGCGCCTAAATTATAGACCCCTTTTTGATTTACCTTTGTCTACTCTCCAGGTGTGAATATGACTGAAATTTGAAGGTGTGACACAGGCATTGGCCTGTGAGGTCCATTTTAAGAAACTTTAGTGTTCGACTACTTGTATGCATTTCATTAAAACCTACAGTCAGGGAGAAGGTGTGCCTTAATAAACATTACTACTACATGTCATAGGAGAATTAATGCACACACAATTCCTCCAATTGTATTTACTAGAGCCTACAAAATATTGCGGGAAAGTAGCAATTGAATGTGATTTCGCAGCATAAATGTTGACTTAGGAAGAAATTTATCATGGCCTTGATGGTAGGTGGTGCAAAGTGGATCATTAAGCAGTGCAGTAGTATATAGCAGTGGGTAATAATGCATGTCTTATAGAGAGACATAGCAGCTGTTACTGGACACTGTGGGAATAAAAACATTTCATCCATGCCTTTGCAGTCGATCTGTGTGGTGAGAAAAAGCATTTTAGATAATGCTGGTTGCTTCAAAGATGTGACATATGCACACATTTATTCAATGGAGGTAGAGAAAAACACTTTTGTTGTGTGATGGACGCTGTAATGTCCTGGCTTGGGCCTATAATAAAGCAGGCTCGACCACACACATGTACTGATGGTGGCTAATACGTAACTAAAAACCACGCCCCGTGTCCAGGGCTTTTTATTAACGCTTACCACGTCTCCAGCGCTCACGCTGGGCTGAACCAAGACCCTCCTACGCTGGAGGGGACAACTGCTCACAGGAATGGGAGGGGGCGTGTGCTGCAGTGGTACACCCCACTGCCAGCAACACTACAGACGCCTACGAGCTGACCAGGATGCACTGCGTAGTTCGAATTGATGCTTGGCTTGGAAGTCATTTAAATCAACATGGATGAGCTTGGCATGTAGATGTCAGGAGTTGAAGTAAGATGCACGTTCTTACAACGAGGTGCAGTAGCTCTATGTTGGTGGTTACAGTGCAGCAACGCACCAAGCTACTAATCTCGTCGAGAATCATGCTGATGCTCCTGCCATTGAGCTGAAAGCTTGAGACCGGGACCATTGGAGACCGATTTAGGTGACCAAGTGCATTGATCATCTGCCAGTCCGGGGAGGCAAAGTAAGACAAAACATAGTGACTTCTAATTATCTACAAACTGGTACAGATGCTTACCTGTCTAGAGTAGTGCAACAGCCTGGTGAAGAGAAGGCTGAAAGGAGGTTATGGAATGTTTAGTTGTCATCATTTGAGTTTGTTCAGAGATGATTCCTGTGAATGTATCTAGACAAGGAACAGAGTTTCCTTTTCTGTATGCATACATTGAATGAAGACATTTGTTTTCACCTTTTTAAGACTAGTTTCCTGACTGACACCTTCTACAGTTTTGCAATAAATCACCCTGTATCTGGAACTGTGGGCTTCACCTTGTCTCTTGAAAGAAGCCAGTACAATGGCAGAAGATAACCGAACTGCATTTTCAAAGGAAAACTCACGGCGAGGAATGTTGAACAATGCAGTATGGTGTGGAAGGTCACTTTATAGCTGCATCTAGAGGTATGGCTTCTAATCTAGTATTAGGGAAGATTTCTATTGATTTGAACCAGTTTATTATGAAGCAGAAGCGAACAGGAAAGCACTCGAGGCCATATCTATAGCTGAGTGAGCACTGGAATTCCCGCGTGACTGTCGTCGAAGACAAAGTGTTTTTAGAGGGTGAATAAACCAATGTCTGCAGCCATGCAGCTTTAAGGGTATTTTCCACTTTCCACAGCTGCCATATGAATTAGTTTAATATGCATCTGTCTTACAGAGGTTATGGTCTAAGGGTTAAGATCACATGGTGTTTGTTGAAAATGACTCCTGCAGTACTACTCTGCGTATAAATGCCTTTGTGAATTGGACCCATAAATTAATGTTTTGGTAGCTTCCTTTTTAATGATCACTCTTTGGCACACATGAAAAACATTTTCATTCCTGTCTTCATTTCAGACTATGGGGCCCATTTACAAAGGCATTTATTAGCATGTGAAAAGTTTGAATACTGGGGTACTGCTTCATTTATTTATCACTGTCTTTGCCTTTGTGAATTGGCCCCACTTTTTGGCATAACCCAAGAATCCCTGTACAAGTTCCTGTAGTCTAAATGGACATGTTATGGAGAACAGGATCAACACTTCATAAATAGAAATGTAAAGTTATGAAGAGTTAATATACTAGTTGGGCTTCAAGGTTTGTAATGAAGAGCGGAGTCCGCAATCTGGTCTGGATCAAGCTACTGTAGATGCAACAACATTCAAAATAATTTATGATCATGGGTTTGGTAGTGTACTATGTAAAGCTGGTGAGACATTTTAGTGCATTCATTGAGCCACTCCCATAGTTTATTAGAACATTGGAATGTTGGGCGCTCCATTGAAAACAGTGGAGTGCTCCGGGCTTCTAATGGCCGGTAGAAGCCTGGAGCAGCAACATTCCAATGTTTGTTCACTACTGTTGCTGTGCACAAAGGCCTACAGAGACCGAGGGGATTTCAACCCCCTCAGGCTCTGTTTCCCTTTCCTTTACAATTAGAACATTCTGCCCTCTAGGGGTGGAATGTTCTACTTGCCTTTGAGCCCTCTGTAGAATGCTCTACCTGCAAATTAAATATGCTCCAGTGTTAAAGGCCCTCAACTGTGGCTCGGGAATTTAGCTCGGGAGCGGGCCTTTAACACTGGAGCATATTTATTTCATAGCCGATAGAGCCTACTATGTCGGGCTCTATGGCTGTATTAGAAAAAAAATAGAATGTTGGGAGATCCATTGAAAACAATGGTGTGCTCCAGGCTTGTAAGGGCTGGTATAAGGCCGAAGCTCCAACATTCCAAAGTTGTCATTCACAGTTGTGAACAAAGTCTCTCAGAGCCCGAGGGGATTCTATCCCCTTGGGCTCCACGAGGCCTTTGTTTCATTTGTTAGAACATTCTGACATCTAGTGGCGAATGTTCTAATAGCCTTATAGACCTCCATAGCCTATACCAGCATTAAAGTCCCGCTCCCTTAACTCTGGAGTGGGCCTTTTATGGCCGGTATAGCATGCTAGAGGGAGCTATATGACTGTACTGGAAAAGGGCAGGTATTCCTGCGTTAGGGGAAAAAACAGCCGTAAGGGTTTGGTTGCATGAAAGAGGTAAACGAGAATGCACCTATTTTGAAAACAGTGGATCCAGGATCCTGTGAAGTCGTTAGAGGGAGAGTAAGCTCTAGCATTCCCTTTATATGCAGAGGGTAATGCAGGATAATGATACTTTCTGATCTGTGAGGCGGGTGTAGCCTGTGTTTGGGAAACTGCCTGAGGACATACCTTCAGAGAGTTGTGCATCCCTTGACATCTGACCATACATATACTTTTACTGCCTGCTTTGAAACCCAGAGGTTTACCATGCTTGCTTGCCTGTCAAATTTCAAGTGTATTAATCTACGTTTGGAATATAAGATTGATAACATTTAAGCTGGGGTAGAGAACGTGGATACCTTTATTTCGAGTGAGTGGTGGTTGGATGCATTGGAAGGCGTTGAGGTTGAGGTTCACAAGTGTATGGAAGAGGGTTTTTTTTTTTAAACCTTTATTAGTGATTAAAGAATTGTACACAGCTATTCGCCTACAACCTGCGTCCGCAGGTCGGCAGCTATCGTGGTCCGAATCATGCGTGTATGTAGATCTAGCAAGGGGAAACGGCAATCGTTTAAACACAGCATGTCGCTTACAACCCAGTTGGGCCGGCCGCAATGTAAGGGCAAGGTAAGCTGTCAACGGATGCATTATCTAGCAAGCGAGCTAGCAAGGTACATTCAAACAACGGCTTCTTGAGGTTCCTTTTTACATTTACAACAACTAAACATATTGAAAGAAACAGTTCCCTCCCATGGTTCCCATCATACTCAGAAAATGGCGAGAAAAATCTCGAGGTGCAGAGCTGCAAGCAGCACTGCCATGTCAGAAGTCAGTCCACTCCTAGGAGAATGGCAATCTGCACCCAATTGTCCATTCAGGCTGAGATGGGAGGGGAGAGGTGGGGGGGGGGGAGGGCGGTCCATGATCCGATCTGTGAGTACAACATTGTGTGGTGTGCCGAATGCTGCGCTACTGGGGACATGCTAGTGTGGTATAGAAACTATCTGGTGATGGTAATGAACGGCACTCAAGCCATCCGCTGGGGAGCTGTGGCTGTTACGTCCTGTGTTCCAATCATTTGTAATGGCTAAAACAGCAAAGTGTATCAAACTATTTACCCATGGGCTAATCATGCGGGCTGTCAGAAAGTGAGATGATGTATAGGGGGGGAGAGGGAGCCTACCAGTTCTCGCCTACCGGGATCCTGGTCCTAGCATGTAGAAAGGGGACAGGCTAGCTTAGTCTACTTCTCTGTTACTTCCTGCCTCTGACGCATCTTCAGCCTGGACGCATAGAAGGTATGTAGTGAGGGGACCCCAGAGGTCTTTAGGACGGGACTGTAGTGGTAGAAGATCGGCATACGTGTGTAGATGTTCCTGCCAAGTAGACATCGTGGTCAACCAAATCTTGAATTTGGGCGCACGTCCCCGTCCCCAGCGACACGCTACGTGCCGTTTGGCTAAAAGGAGGCCCAGCGGCAAAAAATTTCTATGTGTTTTAATCGCTGGATTCGACTGGCCCAATAGTGCAATCCTAGGACACGGTACTATGTCTACCCCGATCATGTCAGACAGTGCCATAAAGATCTCGTCCCAGTATGCCGCTACGGCAGGGCACCCCCAAGCCAAATGTAGAAAGTCCGCCCCTGCAGTTCTGCATCGGAAACATCTGTCATTGTCCCGAAGTCCAAAACGTAACAGTTTAGCAGGTGTATAGTAAAGTCGGTGCAAAAATTTATAATGAACCAGTCTGAGTCGCGCATTGCCTGTCACCGCGGTGGTATGCGAGCAGCACTCTTCCCATTGCTCGTCCGACAACGGTGCTTCTAGATCCTCGTCCCAGTCGCTTCGCGCTCTTAGTGACGGGGGGATGGGGCAGCTTGTGCATATTTATATAGCATAGACACTACATGTTTCGGGGAATCCGTTTGCAGGAGGGCGTGTAGTGGTGCCATAATTTCCGGCTCGTCAGGGAAATTGGGCGTGACCGCCTTGACATTCTGACGCAGCCGAGTATAAAGGAACGTGTCCATTACTGAGGGGGTATTATCCCCAAAGAGCTGAGCCGATGAGCGAAATCACCCTTGGAGATATAGATCGCCCCATGTACGGAGCGCATATTTCGCGAGCATTTGACAACCAATTTCCTCACAGGGGACACTTAGCCGGGGGTCATGCGCAAGGGGCATACATGGCGAGTATAAGAACGTGACTCCCATACTGTCAGCTATGCGCTGCCAAGCTAGCACCGTACAGTCCACCGTGGTAGGGTCACGATCCACGATACGGGCCGGGGCATATAAATAACCCGATGGTTGTGCGGGCCTCATATAGCCGTCCTCCACCGCAAGGTGAGCCATGAAGGGAGGATGGTGTAACCAGTACATCGCAAAGTGTCCTTGAGCGCAGTCATAATAACGTTGAAAATTGGGAACATCAAATCCTCCTTGGTGATAGGGTAGCATGAGAGTCTTCAGACTGATCCGAGCTTGCTTGCCTCCCCAGATAAGTCTAGACAGCTGGGAATTGAGGGAACGAAAGAAGTAGGAGCCTGGGCTGTATGGTATATTAGTAAAAAGATACAAGAGTTTGGGGAGAACCACCATCTTAATCAGGGAGATGCGCCCTGCCATTGACAGTGGGAGATGGATCCATTTAGTGATGGTGTCAGTCAATCTGTCCAGGACAGTACCATAATTAGCCCTAATAAGAGCTTCCCGGTTTCTAGTCACTATGATGCCCAGGTATTTTATTTCATCCGTCTCCCACAGTAGGGGGTAATCCAGAGGGAAGTGTAGGGTCTTGTCTGTCAGGGGGAATAGAGCGGACTTCGACCAGTTAATCTGTATCCCTGATATGGCTCCGAATTTGGTGATCTCACGCAGCAGAGGGTTAAGGTTCTCCTGCGGTTTGTGTACATATAAAGTCAGGTCATCAGCATATAACGCAATGAGCAATTGGCGTTCCGGGTATATTAAGGAGCGGTGGTTGTGATGTTGCCGGAGTTTGGCCGCCAGGGGCTCAACGGCGATCGCAAAGAGGACCGGGGAGAGCGGGCAGCCTTGCCGGGTACCTCTACGGATCGCAAATGGAGCTGAACGGGAGCCATTTAACAGGACTGAAGCTTGCGGTTTGCAATACAGCAGTCGAATCCAATCAAGAAAGTTATAGGGAATTCCCATCCGTTCCAGTAGGGCCAGAAGGTAGTCCCATTCGAGAGAATCGAACGCCTTTGTGGCGTCTAGGAAAACCGCAGCAGCTTCGCATCGGGGATTAATGTCCTGCAGTACAGCCTAAAGTGTGCGTAGATTATGTGACGTCGCCCTATTTGGGACAAAGCCCGCTTGGTCAGGCAAGACCAAATGCTCCATCAGTAGATTAAGGCGTGTCGCAAGTACTTTCGCCAAGATTTTTACATCGGAATTTAGCAGTGAGAGAGGCCTGTAAGAGTCGCAGTGTTCTGGAGACTTGCCTGGTTTCAACAGGGATGCTATCAGAGCTTCACGCATAGTGGTCGGCAAAGTTCCCTCCTCTAGGGCCGAATAGTAAATTTGTTTCAGCAGTGGGGCGAGTAGATGAATATAGGCCTTATAAAAGTCTATCGGCAACCCATCAGACCCAGGTGATTTGCCCGATTTCATAGACATGGTAGCGTCTTTTATTTCGTCCAGCTCGATTTCACGATGTAGAAATTTCTGCTGTGAGGTGCCAAGCCACGCAATGGCGGTGTCATCTTGGTATGACTGTAAGTCAATAGGTGTCGATCTATGAGAGGTGTATAGTGTGGAATAGTGAGCAGTGAGGATACGAAGTTGGTCTTTAAGGTCTCTCTGCGGGACTTGATGTTCGTCCAGTAAAGCAGCGACATAGTTGTGATATCTCGGGGGCCTGATAGCAAAGGCAAGTGCCCTGCCAGGCCTATCTCCCTCGCCATAGAGGCGCGCAGTGTATGGTTTCCCAAGAAACTTACATTCCTTTTCCGCCACTTCCGCATATTCATTCAGTTTTTCCCTGAGGAGCACTTTAGAAGTATGCCCCATCGTGTCACAGGTCATGCCGCGCTCAAGGTCCCGGAGCTCGGTTTCTAGCTTGCGCAGTTCGCCACGTAGTGACTTGAGGACACCACCTCCCTTCGCGATGCACCACCCTCTGACCGTGACCTTGAAGGCCTCCCACACCGTCGTAAGGTTCGACACTGACCCCACGTTACGCTCGAAGAAGTCTTGTATGTCATGTTCAAGTTCTGCCCTAAAGGCCGAATCAGTGAGGTGTGCGGGATTTAGACGCCAACTTAAGTATGGAGAGGCATCGATGGGTATGCGTAATGTGAGGAGGACTGGCGAGTGGTCTGAGAATGTCCTGGCAAGGTGGAGGGCGCCTACCAGCCAAGGAAGGAGGCCCGCCGATAGGAACACGTAATCAATCCGCGCCCATGTGGAATGCACTGCAGAGTGATGTGTACCCTGGTGGAGAGAGGGGTGTAAGTGCCGCCATGCATCAATGTAGTGGTGTTCTACAACAATATTCGATAGTGTACGCTGGGTGTGAGTGTAGTGCACCGCCTGGGTGTGGGATCTATCCCGGCCTGGTTCCAATGCTGTATTGAAGTCACCACCCAATATGACATGGCCTATGCCCAGAGTTTGAATCTTACCCCACATCGTAAGGAGTGCAGACGGGTCATCCGTATTGGGACCATAATAGCAGGCGAAAAGGACTGTATGCGAGTATAGTGTCCCCCAGACCATGCAGTATCTACCCCCTGAATCTATCTCTGTCCCAGCAGGTATAAACCGCATCCCTCTCCTGACCACAATTGTCACTCCTCTAGCATAGTTGGAATAAGAAGAGAACACCTTGCACGAGGCCCATCTAGAAGCAAACAGAGGGGAACCTTCAGGCCTTAAGTGAGTTTCCTGAAGCATAGCAATTGATACCTTCCGTCTATCCAGGTAACCCAGAATCTGTCTCTTCTTTCGCGGGTCGTTCAGCCCCCGAACATTCCATGAGACTAGCCGAAATTGCTGTGACTCCTGTGAGTCCGCTACGTCACCCATTCAAACAAGTAAAGATTAGTGTAGTATATAGGTGCAGCATCACAGATCACGGAACAATCAATGACATAGAAACAACAGTTCCACCCCACCATCCCCCCCCCAGACCAGCCCCGAACTTGCGGTACCATGTCTTGAATATCTCCAACATTAAATCGGATTGTCATCCCGCCCACACCGGCAACCCCAACCAGCCGGGTACATGTCTCCCACCCCCCCACCCAGAACCTAAACAAAACCAAGTCCAAAAAAACCACTACATATGTTCTAGCCCTCAGAAGGGGAGAGGAATCTAGGGGTTCACCCATTGGGGGTCAGAACTAGGGGCACCAGACTTGCCAACCACCTCCCTACTTACACCCACAATCAACCAGGCTTACCCCGGTCGATTCATGCGGGACGGAGGTGGGCGATCGAGCACTTAATTAAACCTTAGACCAGTAAGACTTAAAGCAGAATGAGTATCTCACCAGTATATGCAGGCATCAGTTTCCACATACCCGTTATCCAGGGATTAGTTTGCCCCCCGGGGGGTCAGCAGAACATTACATCAGATTAATCCTGTTGTGACAATGGTGATTGTGACCTGGAGCGCCGACGAGCCGACTCCTCCCTGCACTGTTCTTTTCTGCATTGCTTGAGGAAGTCGTCCACCTGCTGCGGATTCTGAAAAAAGTGGTGCTTGCCCTCATGGGAGATTTTTAATTTCGCCGGATATAGCATGGCATACTGTATCTCCTGTGCTTGAAGTTTCTTTTTCACCCCTGCAAACTTGCGTCTGGCTTCTTGGACCGAAGGGGTGAAATCGGGGAAAAAGGATAGTGTTGTGTTGTTATAGTTCACCTTCCCCAGTTCCCTCGCGCGTCTCAGCACCGCATCACGGTCTCTATAGTTGAGAAAACGCGCAATGATGGGCCTTGGTTGGGCACCAGGAGGAGGACGAGCGGCCAAGGACCTATGGGCTCTCTCAACGATGAGGTGTGAGGAGAATGAGTCTTTCCCAAACAGTTCTACCACGAGGTTTTCAACAAAGATCTCCATCCTTCCCGTGTTGGTGGATTCCGCAAGGCCTAAGATGCGGACGTTATTTCGGCGGGACCTCGCCTCCAAATCCTCATTTTTGTCCGCTATGATTTTCAGCAGCCTGTCCATTTGAGTGACTTGTCTGGTGGAAGAGGTAGCTCCATCCTCCAAGCCAGAAATTCTGTCTTCGGCCTCCTTAATGCGAGTGTCATGATGCTCCAATTTAGTGACCACACTGTCCATGCCGGTATTTATGGTGTCGATTTTGGAGTCAATAGTTGACAGGCTCTGCTTCATGCCCAACAAGAGTGTCTTCCAGTCGTCTTCTTGAGGGGCCGAGGTGGTAGGACTTCCACCCTCCTCCGGCGTTGTTTTTGAAGTCTTTTTGGATTCAAATGGAATTTTCGACTGTCTGGCATCACTGCGCCCCATGTCCCTCCTCGGGGTCCGCGATACAGTAGAGAAAGTGGCCGCCAGGTCTCAGGAGGTTCCAGGTGGATGAGGGGCTGATGCACGCCAGGCGGGAATGACAGGGTATAAGCTGAAGGCCTCCCGACGTTTCTAGCTCCAGTCGAGTGGGGAGGTTCAGGGACCAAAGGCTTCCGGCAGCACGTTGATAAAATGCGGCCCGTTGTCGGTTGACGGTAGGACGAAATAGGCACCAAGACTAGGAGGTGGACGCGGGCAGGCACTGAAATTGCACCGAAGTTGCAGTTCCGCTGACAGTGGCGGGCAAGCAGGGGCTCCCGGCGCCCCGGGGCGGCTCCGCGCGCCACAGGCGGAGCTAGTGGCGAAAGCGTGGGCAGTACCACTGTCAGATTCCTCCCGCCGATGGCCGGAGCCACGGTGATGCGTCCCAGGAGTGGGGCAGCAGAGCAAATGGGTATAGGGGAAGCAGGGACAAATAGATACCCCCCAATAATCGTTATATGACAAGTCTCAGAAAGACACCTGTATGAAAGGCGGGAGGGGTCAGTACCAGATGTCACCTGCTCAGGGAGGGCTTCGTAGGACCCAGCTGCGCTGTAGGTAGAATGGGCTATCGGGTCCTTGTAAATAGGAACCTCAGCAAAGGTTCATCTCCAGGTTGGGGGTGATGGGGAGCATGCATCTATCGATCGGCCCGTAATAGTGCCAGGGCAGACAGCGCTCCCAAAAAGGCGCGCCGGGCTCAAAATAGGCGCAGGAAGCAGTGATATTGCGGACCGATGTCCCACGCAATATTCGCCTGTTAAAAGGGAAGCTTGGCCACCCCAACAAGAGAAAGCTGTGCGAGTGGTGTGCCAGTCCAGAGGGAGGGGAGCTCCCTCCTGATGATCCCCCGCTGGCAGGTAGGGGGGGAGTAGCAGGCGTGGAAGGTCGCAGCAATGTCGGAGCCCCCCAGGGAAAAGGTTCACAAATCCTCAGATGGAGTTCTCAGCAGGAGCACGGGGGGGGGTTAGCAGCTGGGTGTAGATGCTCACGGAGCCCTACCGCTCCATGCAACAGGCGTGACAGCCAGGTCCCAGCGCGGCACCGGGGTATCGTGGGCGGCCCTCCTGCAGATCAAAGAGTCTCCGGGGAAGCGGCGGAGGATGGAAGCAGCTGCACCGGCCAGGTTTGCAATTGCGGGGGCTGTGCAGGGAGGTATGGTGCGCAAGCGTCACCGGCAAACACACTGCTCAGCGCGTCCGCCAAGACGCCAGGTCGCAGCCCACACCCGGCGTCCGGACCGCAGGAGCAAAAGCGCGGTCAGGTTTGTTCGTAGCGCCAGGGTGCCAGTTCAACAGCGCCGCTCACCTTCTCAGCAGCTAGGGTCGCTATAACGGCAGCAGCCCCCTCCGGACCTCCAAGTGTCTCTACTCCAACGGCCTCCCACAGCCTCCACGCATAGGCCACAAAGCTACGGCCTTTCCCAGCGGGTGGAGCCGACGGCAGGGAGCGAGCCCCTCAAGGCAACAGTCCGTTTCTAGTGTATCGGCAGATATCTCCGCAGCCGAGCAGGCCCCCCCCGCAAGAGAGGTGTCGCTGGATTCGGCTCGGCGTCCCGGTCACTGTGGGGCGGTGATCAGTCGGGTATCTCCGGTCAGGATCCCTGAAGGATGGGAGACAGTGCTCGATCCGGCTGGAGCCTCACTACAGTGTGGCCATCTTGGTCTGGCGCCACCTAGCGCCCCCCGTGTATGGAAGAGGGTTGAGTCTACGACAGGAAGGTGGAAATAGGTTTGCAAGGGTTTCATAATGTCAAAGTAAAGCTATAGATAGACTTGCATTTGCTGAGGGCAGAGATACCTCATTGGATGGCTTCATGATTGCCATTTTAGTCAAATAAAAAAGGTAGATATTTGCATCTAGTGTGTCTACTGCAGAGATCTGTGTGCAAACCTAAGGTCACGGGTTCAACCCAGTGGCATTAGTGATGGTCCTTAGTATAAATGGCATTACTTCAAATCTCTCACCAGAAAATGACAGGAAAAACCTATTTACAATGAGACATTGCCATAGTAGCAAAAGAGAGTACCGCGATTGGAATAAATTGCTGCTGCATTTTAACATCTTTCTTCCTAGGGTAATTTATAACACATTTTCGAATTATTAATTACACACGCAAATTTTTCCCAGCTTGTTTTTACTATCTAAGCACCTTTCCTCGCCTTGTTCACGATGATTAATTGAAAAACTCACATTTGCCTAATTTGTTTCACAGCTGGGGCTCGTTCATGAAGGCAGACCTATTTGTTGTGACACATTTAACACCATGGATTGTTTTCACACGTGCTCTCATTCACTCCTCATATAAATTAATGGAATTGTAAATAGCAGTCTGGCAGGGGCTTTGTGATGCCCACGTCCTCGGCTCTCACGTGCTCTCGGTACCCACCTGTTTTGTCTCACATCACACAAATCTCTCATCCCTTCAATATACGGAGCTAAGGGATTTGGATGAGTCACCTGAAATGATTAAACGTAATTGTTAAAAGCAAACCAAATTATTTTGCCTAAGGGCTGGTAAATTCACTCAGCAGCCTGCACACGTTGGTTAGCAAATAAAGAAAACAAGCTTAAAGGCAAAATTGAGAATTTTGGTGACCTTGTGCATGCTTTTTTCGGTTTGCCAATGCTTCATAAATTTTGAAGGAGACCTTTTTTTGCCGTAGCTCAATTTTTATTTGCGTGTATACCATGGCCACCATTCCATGCAGAATTTTAAATGTATTTTCATCCAATACCCTGTTTGTGGCTTGTTTATTTAACGACATCCCTGTATCCACCAGGAGGTTCTCCGCTATCCTCTTGTTTAAGAATGAGCTGAAGACACAACTCTTTAAAGAACACTGCATCCCAACTAAGTAAAGGTACTCCTCTGTGCTTTGCCCACCTCCTGTGCGCCTTTGATCCTGTGCTGTAGTCCACTGCCTTTCGGTTAGGTTCGTGTTCTACCTTGTACATACATACATGGAAACATGCACGCTTTCCCAGAAATTGGTTGGAGGAGACGCCTCCACACACCTTCATGAGATCTTCCACAATTAAGTAGCAGAGTTATTATTAAGTCAAGAAAGACAGCCGTCTACGGTACTTCGGTGTTAAGTGAAATCATTGGCTGCCTTATAGCAAGACTAATTTATAGTAGCTCTTTTTGCTTTTTTTCTGATTAGATTCTTCATTTTATTAAGAGTCCATGCATTTTTTATTGAGTCTTCTGTTTTTCGTTTAGTCTTTCTTTGATATATTTCTTCTTCTTTGTTTCGCGTATCTATTATTTTTATATGCCCCGGCCCATTTGCTTGCACTTATGTATTTTTGCTATGCCACTAAAAAAAAATACCATATAGTATCCTTTGTCATGCCAGCTCTAAGCTTACATGTCAAGAAAGGGCAGAAACTACAGATATTGGCGGGATATTCCTCGTTTTAAGTGAAACTATAGAATAGAAATGTATATTTGATGGTGTTCTACATTCTTACTCTTTATGATAGATAATGCTACAGTTTACTGCGAAACTGCACTAATTAACAAAGCCATAAACATCCAGGTTTAGGGAGACCATTCAACAGTTTCACATTTCTTTAACCAGAAAGCAATGAGTATTATCAGTTTACCTAAGTTACCTTCTAAACCTAATAAGATCGCTATACTACACATTTGATTTTCTAAGTATTTTACTGTGGGTTATGTATTGCATATAGTAAAAACAGTTTGTTTTTGTAGCTGTAAGCATATATTTGATATACCTTGCAGGTAGGCAAACTATGCCTCACATACTTAGCTGGATATACTCTTTTGTACAGCTTTACCATTTGACTGTAGAGTTGTGGTCCAGAATCATAGCAAGAGCACAACAATCCAGTCCTACCTAGATGAGTATATTCACCTGATAGCTGCCTGCTTGGGTTCAGTTTGAGGCACTGGAAGTCTGTTATTGTGTCTCATGGGTATGTGTTAGAAATGGGGTCTCTAGTTGGCAGAGATGTGTGCCCTGTCCAAGTAGGGACCCACAATCCTAGTCAGGGTAAGTGCAGTACACACTAGGTTTACCTGTGCTCAACCTCTGGTAGCTTGGCTCAGAGCAATCGGGCTAAACTAAAGAGTCATGTGTAAAGTATTTGTGCACATACACACACACAGTAACACAGTGAAAACACCACAAAAGTACTCCACACCAGTTTATAAACACAGTTAATATTTATCTGAGTGAAACAAGACCAAAACCCCAAACGTCCATCATACACAAGTCAAGATATGAATTTTAAAAGATTAAAACAAAATGCAGTGCTTAGAAGTCTATAGCTCCAACTAGGGCTTTATGGTCGTGCTTGACCAGGACCAACTCAAAAGTTCCGCATTACTGTGATGGAGATCGGGTTCGATGCATCAGAAACCAAAGACAATGCGTCAAGCAGAGGAGATGAGCATCATGAATGCAGGTGAAGCGTCAGTTCCGTAAGGCTATGCAAGGTCGTTGAAGCTGTACTGCTTCGGGACAATGCATTGTGCAGAGGATATGATGCACTGGTTGCTTGTGCGAGACCTTACTTCCTGAATGTGATGTGGGGTCAATGATGCATCGATGTCAAGAGCATGGATCGCTGATTACTTGGTGTCGACGTCAAACCGCTGGACCAAATGCGATGTGTCTATCAACATTCACGCAGGGCAGTGGATGCATCAGAGTCGGAACGGTGCACCACGGATGCCGGTGGCGCATTGTCAAAACTCACGCTTCGGCGGTTCTTCGGAGGATTGGTGGCAAAGTCGGGCTGCATTGAAGTCACTGCTGTGGCGTCATGCCTGTGGCAAGTGATTTCCACAGCTTTGGTAACGACAGCAGCAATGCATCAATTTCACAGGCATGTACCGGTTCCGAATTGACTATTTGGGTCAATGTGTCAATTTTTTGATTGCAGCACCAAATCCACTTCCAAGGGCCCAGGACTGGGTTTGGCACCACTTGGCAGGTTAAAACTCACAGAAGAGGAGGCCAGGTGCTGGTAGCAATATGCAGGTGAAGTCTTTGATATCCCCGAGGCTTCAAAAGCAGAAGGCGGGCTCAGTCAAGTCATCGGAGAAGCTGTAGAAAGCAGGATGCAGAGAGCAAAGTTCAGTCCTCTCACTCCCAGACAAGAAGCAGCAGGCCAGCACAGCAAAGCAAGCAGCAAAGTGGCAGTCCAGCTGGAAGCCCAAAAGCTCTTCTTCCTGGCAGAATGTCCTCAGTCCAGAAGTGTTCTGAGTATATGGTGTTAGAGGTCCAGTGCTTATGCCCATTTTAGCCTTTGAAGTAGGAAGACTTCAAACAAAGGTCTTTGTAGTGCAGAAAACTCTGCCCTTCCTGGTCATGGCTAAAGACACAGTACAGAGGGGTATGCAGTATGGGAACAAGCACAACCCTATTCAGGTGCAAGTGTCAGCGCCTCTCACCACTTTTGCTCAGGAATGCTGGCGATGGGCTATCAGGATATGCAGGGCACACCTAAGTTCCATTTATGTGTGACTATCTAGAGTGAATTCACAAAGCCCAACTGTCACCCTGATCCAGACATGTATTCTAAGGATAGACAGAGACACAGAATGGTTAAAATAAGAAAATGCCAACTTTCTTAAAAGTGCCATATTTTTAGACCGACAATTTAAAAAGAAACTTCACTAAAATATGTGTTTTTAAATTGTGAGTCCAGAGACACCAAATTCCAATTTTCTCTCTGCTCCCAATTGGCAGATACACTTGTAAAGTGTTAAAAGGCATCTCCAATAATAACATATGGGACAGATTTGCCTTGCTGTAGTTAAAAAGGAAATTAGCAGTTTTTCACTCCCAGGATATGTACAACTCACAAGTAAATGTCCTACTTTTAAATACATTGCACCCTGCCCAGGGGGCTACCTAGGGCCTACCTTAGGGGTGCCATACATAGAATTAAAGGGAAGGCGTGGGACTAGGAAGTGGGTGAGCTTGCAAGGTCGACATGGCAGTTTAGAATTGCACACACAGGTTCTTCAGTGGTAGGCCTGAGACAGGTCTGAAGGGCTACTCAGAGGGGGGCCCAATCAGTGATGCTGTCCCACCAGTAGTATTTGATTTACATGCTCTGGGTACACACAGTGCACTGTCCTAGGGACTTATTAGTAATCTATATCAAACCGAATGCCATAACATTTTAGGCACAGGGCACATGCACTTTAGCACTGTTCAGAAGTAGTAATATGACCAGAGTCCTAAAGCCAGCAAAAATGAATTAAAAAACAAAACAGAGGAAGAAGGCAAATCGTTTGGGGATAAACCTGCAAAAAGGGCCATTTCCAACAGTATACAACAGGGGGATAACGTGGCACAAACAGTCTTTTCTTAGACCATATATAACATTAGTTTAGAAAAATAGCGCTTGGAGGATGTGAGATCCACACAACGGGTAGCAAGGAAAGGCATGTCCTTTAAATAGGCTGAATGGAGGTGGGGTCAGGATATAAGGTATTTTCTACATCCTCTGGCATCTACGTTGTAATGGTTTTATCTTGAAAGTTTACCATATGCCTCCCTGTAATACATTTCTACATATAAGTGACTGAGAGATCCTATTCCACTTCTCTAAATATGGCCAATCCCACTGATTAAAAAGTAATTGTATGGGTCATTCATTACCACTGCTCGTTTATGATGAAGAGGTTGCTGGACAAGGAATGCCGTATACCAATTGCCTACTTTCAAAATGAGTGTGTTGTGTACAACCCATGTTGGCTAAGTGAAATAATAAAAAGATAAAGATCTCCTGCCGTTATTATATTTAATCTATGCAGGACCTAGGGTACCACAAATACTATACTTTAAAAGTGTGGTAGAAAACACATCCATGAGACCGTGACAGGAATTTCCTGTTGGACTATCCCACACTCTCCTTGAATGATGAAACATGCGTCTGTGAGTTTACTGAAACCTCACTGCAACAAGTTGCCAAGTGCTCCTAAATTTGGGATATCAAGTCTCTCGACTTCAATAAGCAAACTGCTACACTAGTTTAGTTGAAGACATGAGGCATTTGGGTGTACCATCTTATACTGAGCCTAAGCCGCAGGCATGATCCCCTAAAAAGGCCTGATCTCAGTACACAGCTTCCAACGTTTTTACATTTCTGAATGGTAGCTTCTTAATCTGTCTCTCTCTTCTGCCACACACAACATGGAGCCTGTCAACTTCCAGCTATATTCACACTAGCTTAGCTTTCCGGCCAAGCTTCTGGTAGAGTGGTGTGGCTCACTGGTTAGAGGCGGCAGACCTGTAAGCAGAGAACGGCCCGGGACCAGGGTTCAATTCCCGACGCGGCAGGGTCTTGGACCAGGGTCAACGGACTCGATAATTCTCGCCTCAGTGCCTACTCTAACCAGGGAACACACTCGGTAACTCTGGGCATTAAACTTGCCTCATCTCTACAACGGCCCCCCACAGACGCCGGGGATGCCTGGTTTCACCCTGGAGATACCCAGAAAAGGGACCATCTCACAGGGAAAACCAGGACGGGTTCCCCAGCGGTCTACAGTGCCAGGACACTCGGGTAGAGTAACAGTGCGCTTTACAAGAATCCCACATTTACATTTACATTTACATCTGCGCTCTGCTGGCAATGCATGTAGATCCTGGGCAGGAGTTGTCATCGAATCACAAAGTAAATGTACACTTAGCTTAAGTCACAACTCTATGAAAAAGAACAAGCAGCATGGACATACTTGTAATGGTAAAAATTCTGGTAAAGTATATTGAGTCATGCACTACTCTCAGGATACATGTTCTGCCGTATATGATAGCGACGGTGCTAAACTAAAAGAGTTCGAAACTGGGATATGAGTAGCGCGTTATAATATGATGTCATGATTTGCCATATTGTACTGTGAAACGTTTTACTATCAAAGGGGTATAATATGCTGTGGTATATAGTAACATGGTACTATAAGTTGTAGTGCGACATAGTCATAATGTATTATGATGCTGAATGCTATAATGTGCTACAAATGTCACCCCGTAGAGAGTATAGTGCTGTAAAAATATAACCTCAAAATGAAATTTCAATAAAGCCAGGAATGTTCACAAAACATTAGTCTTGTAGAAATTGGATGCAGACAACAGAGAGAATTGAAGAAACAAAAGAGACCAACGATGTGCTTAAAAAAGAACCTGTTCAGAGATGAAATTCAACGATATCTAATAAACATGACATTATCTAGATTAGACATATCTGACTCCTCTGGATCAGGCACATTTATCGTTTTCCCTGAAATCAAGAACGCCATTGGCAAACTGTGATTTTGTAAAACAGACGGTCCAGATAGTCTGGACAATTCAGCTTCTTAGCTCATAGAAAACAATATGATAACATGTCTAAAAACATTCCATAAAATTGAGTATTTCTTGCCTTTGATATCAAGCACATTTATACATATTAAATGTTTTTTATTTAATTAGTACAATCTCTAAAATGTTTTTATAATTTCTGACAAACTTCATGTCTTCTTTAGGACACAATTGTCATTAGCTGATCAGTGTGGCTTCATTTTAGATTGCATTGTCCACAAATTTGCATGAGGTATTAGTGCTCATTGACATAGCTATTAAAACTAAACTAACACGCCATTTACTACGATGTTGCTAGACGTGATCTTGCAGTAAATATGGTACACTTTGTCGCCACTTCAGTTCCTGACTTAGGATGGCATTAATTCCCAACGAAGAGTAGGTTGCTTAGACGCGAACACGCTGAGCCATGCGGCGATGAATTTGCCAGAAAGGGATTTGGCAATGAAACATGTCGGCCGTTCTACTTAAAATGGTGTCAACCATGGTATTGTTTTTAGTAATGAGTGCAGGCACTAAAAATTAAAGACGTATGCAGAGTGCTTTTCCGCAACTCATTTTTAACTTACTTGTGCTTGTGAGGAAGTAGTTCTCCTCCCTCTATGGGGATTCATAGGTATTTAGGTATTGGGTAGTGCTAGGCCACAATTTTGCAGCCATTCCCTGAGGCGAGTGAGTGCAAATTAGGGGTTTTATCAATATTTATGATTTTCGCTGGGTATTCTAGACAAGGAAACGTTCTGGGATCCATGCCAACCACAACACCCTGGATTTTCCTAGGTTTCAGGAATGCTTGGGACTGGTAGTGTTTCGTGGGTGGTGGCTGACCCAGACCCTAAATATTGCAGCCGTTGCACGTGGCAAGTAAGAGGAATTTAGCATTTCTTTGGATGTAGTTTTGACATGTGTCCTGGCAGAAAGTGGGTAAACCCCACATTCTGACTTCTCCTGGGGCAGAAACTCAGTCTGGTGCACGGTAGAGGGGTCCAATTTCAAAATAGTATAGTGCCCCATTGTATTCGTTTTCTGACTTTTTTCAGTTGTACTCTGGTGGTGCACCACTGTCCTGGGATTCAGAAGGCCCATAAGGTCATCAGGGGAAAAAAGTGAAAAACAGAATGGAGTGTGGTGTTTGTCCTGCCTGGCACTGGGTCTCAGCCCATCCCAGGCACCAGACAACCTTTCTTCTCCATTAAGATGAAGATTGGAGAGTTATTCTCCTGACCTTCTGCCCTAAGGGACAGAGGTTCCACTACAAACCTTGGATAGGTTTGTACTTCTTTGCTTATTTGCGGTCTTGTGAGACCCTAAGGAAGGGCTAATTTGGGCCCAAAACAAGTGTTGGATGGGAAAACAGATAAAATTAAGGTGATTTTTGCTGCAAAATAAGTTTTGGAGAATACAGGTATACAAATACATTTGAAGTTTGAAGCATTATTTGTTAGGAGCTCCTGTGCTGTGTTACTATCTCTCAGCTTTGAGTTCAATATGTTGTGCACAATTTTCTACTACCCGTTGTGGTGCGCCTGCACCACCACAGATGTGACTGACTTTCTTCTGTGTGAGGCGTAGTGTGTCGTACAATTAAGCTGTGATCTGTACATCCAGAAAATAGTGTCCAAAAAGGAATTATGGGGGGGTGTCGGTCAGTCTTGACATCAGGTCCCACACCCAAGCACCAGATTGTCTTTCTGCCACCCAGAGTAGGCAACATCTGGGGTTTAACCCCTATCAATCAGCCCATGTGTCAAAACTACACCCAAAGGAATCCAAATTTCCTCTTGCTTGCCATGGGGGTGGCTGGAGTATTTGGGGTCTAGGCTCCAGTGGGCCTAGCCCACTGTTTGGGCTTCAGGGGCAGAGGGTGTGGCCCACTGCCAGGAACACTGTCCTTGTTTGGACTGTGGTTCACCCTAAATGATGCGTGCTTGGGCAGACGGAGGCAGTGCACCTGGTCACAATAAAAAGCCTTGCTGTCATCAGAGCAGAAATGAACTATGAAAGTTTGTGTAGGTGCTGAGGAGAGGGCATTGGTGAAACACAATGCAGTGGTTTGTATTCGCAGCTTCGTCTGATAAAGGTAGAAGTCTGGGCTGTCCTCAGGACTCTGTTTTCCTTTTTCAAGGGGGTCATTGTAATTCCCAAGATGTTTTTTGCCTCTCCGCCTCCACCTGCATTATGGCGTGGACATGAGGTCAAAGTGTTCCCTCATTTTCATGGTGCCACGCCCCATGAAGATAAGGTTTATACAACAGGCAGTAATTACATTAGCAAGTGGAATAAAAAAAAACAAAGTACTTAAGCATAATTGAAGTTCACTAGGTTTTGGGACATATACACCACATGAAAAGAATAGTGCGAGCATCAACATTAAAGAATCGTCCATTTATCACCAAATACATGATGAAAAACTGACAATTTTCACAATGTATGGTATGATTTCTAATATATGCATATCTCTGTATGGTACACAGATCATCTACTTTGACTTAGAAAAAGTGACTTCTATGACCAGCCATTTATTCATGTTTCATTACTATATACCAATGTCAGATGCAATCTTTTGTCTCCAATATTAAGCATATCTCTTGTATCTACAAGCAACACAGGATTTATAAACTGCTTGACAGAGTGAGATCACCTAGCAGGACCAGCAGGCTTTTGAGGTGGGAGTATTTTGCCATCCTAGCAATACAGATAGCTTTTTCAATACTTCCACCCAATATCCTTGACTTCCCAGAAATATATAGATAGCATGAAGCAAGTTCTTCCACCTTGTCAGACAACACAGACAGTAAAATGTAGGGGCATATTATCAAGGACCAGGGAAAATTAACGCTAATGGCGCTTAGCGTTAATTTTGTTAACGGCCGCTATCGCTGGATAATATCGCCTGGTTATCACGTTATTAACAATGCTAACCACCTAGGCGATAAAAAAATCCAGCGATAGCGGCATTTTGGGAGGTTATCGCTGGTAATGCAGCGATAAAACTACAAGGATAGGGATATCCTTGTTGATAGCCCATGGTGGACTTAGCCATTTAATCCACCTCCCATTGGATTACATGGCTAAGTCTGAAAATTAGCAGACGTAAAAAAGCAGCGTTAACTGAGGTTAGCGCTGCTTTTTTTGTCTCTAAGAGGGTTAGCGTGAAGTTTGATAATAGGATAAATGTTTTTTGCTCTGGAATGCCCATTTTGCATCTCATTAGGGATACAAAGGGAAGCATAGTGAAAAAGGGTGCCAACATGCGATTTTGCATGTTAGCACCCTGTTGTTGATAGGGCGATATTTTTTCCACGCTTCTTTGGCTTTTAAAGCCAAAAAAGTGGAGATAAAGCCCTTGTTAATATGCCCCTTAGTATCCTGTACCGGGCGTCACTTCCTTCACCTGGCAAATAGATTCTATATAAGTACTTGACCTACATCAATCTGCGGTGTGTGGAAATCGCTTTCTTTGGAGTCCTTTACTTATAATCATGTCCCACATTGGACTCCCATATCACCATTGGTTTCCCCACTGCATCAGTTATATTAACCATAAGTGTACGATACACCTGCACCACTTTCTTTGACTCCAATTCTCACATGGTGAGTTTGCTTTGAACAGACATATTCAGCTAAAGTGTCAACATGTCACAGACAGGGAGTCATAGAGAGTTGCAAATGTAGGTATCTGTACAGTCAATTTGTGTGCATTAGGTAGGCTGGATCCCTGCATGTTTGCTTATGACATCATCTGCTCGAAACATTACATCTCCTAGTTTGGAAATGCTAAATATTGAAGATTGGTGACCAGCTCCAGACATCGTCTCCCCCACAGAGATATCTCCCCTGTCAACTGGCCAAACTAACAGGTTTCCCTCCAGGCCTCCATTCATATGCAAGATGCTGTTCTAGTAGCATCCTCCAGTGTGGTTAGCATCCATGCTCAGTTGGGAAAATGTAAGGGGCCCATGTCATCAACCATCTACAGAACAAGCTGGATCGCCAGATTTGTGTCAGGCATTAATTACTGACAAGTGGGAATCCCAGCAATGTAGCATTATTTCGGCTATAGCCAGTCCACCACCATAGGTTTATGTGCAGTATTTACACGTGGATACCCTGAGTACTCCATTATTCCAGAGAAAATACTTAATCCTGGTCCTAGCCGGGACCGAGAAGTCTCTGGGAATCTCAAAAGCTATCATTCTGAAACTGATATGTGGTGAGGGAGGGGCAACATTATGAATAGTGAGATGGAAAGTGCCCTCCGTTCCTTCAAGTCACACTTAGACTGACACACTATAAGTACTGCATTGTGATTTCAGCATACCAGCTCCTTTGAGCATCATATACACCCATATATCTGAATCCTGGAGTCTCGACTTTTATACTTGACTGCAACTCAGATCCCCTCATGATACTGAGAAAAAATTGATTTAGGCCAATTAATATAGGGGTGGAGGAAGCAACAAACGTGTCTAGAATCTGTGCGGGACATGGGCCTGATCAGTCTAGACAACACATGTGCAGCATCTGGCCACCTGGGTAAGGGGAAATCCCACCTTTGAAATGTGTGATATGACGAATCCACATCAGAAGGGTGTCAATATACATCTGTAGAGTGAGAAGCTCCACGGCGAATGCAAATTGTAGTAGGGACAACGAACATCCCAGTGACCTCAGCTCATCTCAATAAATCAGAGGCTTATAAATCGACGCTACTCACCCTTGAGGGTATCAGGGTGTTGGGGTGGGGGAGGAGAGCCGCTGGTCCCTCCGGGTGGAGGATCATTCGAAGAGCCAGGTCTTGAGGTCCTTCTTGAATTGGGTCAGCGACGCTGATTGCCTGTGGTGGAGGGGCAGGGAATTCCAGATATGGACAGCGAGGAAATTGAAAAAGCATCCTCTGGTTCTGGACTCTCAAGGGGGCCCCCCAGTTGGCAGGGAGCCCAAACAACTAGCACAGGAGTCAGCACCCTGCAAGGAAGGCAGCACTGAAAGAAAAGAGAGTAACTGGCGGAAAATGAGAGGAGCCCCAAGCCTCAGAATAAGAATAACCCATAGAACCTGGAGGCAGGAATTTCAGCATGTAGCTGTCCCTTCTCTGGCCATCTCCATATTGCTAGAAAGTCGTCTTGGTCCCCAAGGCTTGAAAACTCAAGCAAGCCCACCTCTTTTATCTTTCACCAAACCTCTAGCACGCTCCACATCATTCTCCTCAAACATTCACACCACTGCTCCTCATCTTTTCATACTGGGACAAACACTTCTCCTCTGCCCGAACCCATGAGGCTGCCATTGATTACACCACTCTGGTCCCAGTAAAAGTGCCCCAGTAGGTTGTGCCACCTCAGTTCCACAGTGGCGCTCTTCATCCTGAGCTGCCATCTTATTCATCCTGCGCTGCCATCTTATTCACCCTGCGCTGCCATCTTATTCACCCTGCGCTGCCATCTTATTCATCCTGCGCTGCTATCTTGTTGATCCTGCCCTGCCATCTTGTTGATCCTGCGCTGCCATCTTATTCATCCTGCGCTGCCATCTTATTCATCCTGCGCTGCCATCTTGTTCATCCTGCGCTGCCATCTTTTTCATCCTGCGCTGCCATCTTGTTCATCCTGCGCTGCCATCTTTTTCATCCTGCGCTGCCATCTTGTTCATCCTGCGCTGCCATCTTTTTCATCCTGCGCTGCCATCTTATTCATCCTGCGCTGCCATCTTGTTCATCCTGCCCTGCCATCTTGTTCATCCTGCGCTGCCATCTTATTCATCCTGCGCTGCCATCTTGTTCATCCTGCGCTGCCAACTTATTCATCCTGCGCTGCCATCTTATTCATCCTGCGCTGCCATCTTATTCATCCTGCGCTGCCATCTTATTCATCCTGCGCTGCTATCTGGTCCACCAGGCAGGCTATGCCAGGACAATGCAACATGTCTCCTCCCCAGTCTGTCCCGGCTCCACCAAGTGTCTCTCGGAAAAGCCTGGCAAAAGTTCTGTTTCTGTAAGAGTGCTGACAGAAAGTAGAGATGAGCAGGACCGGACTGGGAACCAAAACCGGCCCTGGCAAAGTGCTCGGCCGGCCCCCCCTCCTCCCCCTGGGGGAGGGAGGGGATGCCAGCAAGCTCTTTACCAGGGCCGCTTTTCCGCCGAATTTGTTACAGGGCCGATTTAGCAGCTTTGCTGCAAAAACGGCCCTGTCACAAAAACGGCCCCGAGGGGCCCAAAAACGGCCCCCACCCTTGCGGCTGACCGGGGAATTGCCCGGTGCCCGCAACGGCCAATCCGGGCCTGGAGATGAGGATCACCTCAGCCTCTATTTTACCGTCATTGCTGGGTCTGGTCAGGATTCGGTGCCGCTGCATTCCAGGGAGGGGCTGAATTGTCTCTAGTGTTGATTTAGCTCCTGGAAGAGGCAATAACAGAGCTACATCAAAAGCATCTTGAAAGATTCCACGGGGATATTGGGAGGTGCTGGACGCCCCTCTATAGCTTACAAATATTAATCTCACATTTTGAAATACAGGATTTTACATTTGAATTACGTGTACCTTTGAGTGTCAATCCCTCATTCAAGCACTTTGAGTAGAAAGAATTATATCTAAAAATCTGAAAAATAAAAAGGGATAGACCGAGTGCATTTGTTTCTCGAGGCCAGTGAGCTTTGCCATTGATGCAAAGTACGAAAATAAATGTTTTATGTATTAAAATGCACGTTGCAAACGTGATTGTCTCTTCACGTTGTTCCCCTCGCGACTAGTAACACAGTCATCAAAAGCTTTATTCGAGAGTTATACTCATAGAAGCACAAACATACATTTAAAATACATCATTAAAAAATGGTGTCCTAATTATACAATAAGTTTTAAAACAATTGTGCAAACATAGACAATTAATCAGAGAAACTTTGATGCATGATTGCACAGAAGCCACAAGGAATACCCCAATCGATTTACTTTAGAGAATTGCCCTCTGTCTAATAGACCATGCCCACCCCAGGTACTTTGCTGTTGCTAGGACAACAGGCATATGGGTGGAAGTGCAAAGTATTCGTAGTGCCTCGACACCCCTGAATGTCCCTAAGTTTCTACAAACAGGGACTAACCAGACTTTTCTCGGGGTGGTGTAAGCTTTGCACAAAAATAGAAAGTGGCCTACACTTTCATTTACCACACCACAAGCTGGACAACATGAGGTGGAGGAACTCCTCCACCTACCTGTCAGTGATCTCAATGGAAGGGCACCTGATCTTAGCTGGAAGAAAAGCTTCCTATCCCCAGGATTGGTAATGCTGTCCCAATATGGTTCCAAGACTGGATACAGTTTGACTACCACAAAACGCCCCGTCATGGAGTCGGATCTGGTTTTATTCCAGAGTCTTCCAGCTACCCAATCCCAGTATAGATCTTTAATCGTGTTTTTGCTTGGGAAGGGTTCCCCAGATGGATTGTGCCATAAATTTGAGAGGCCAAGATCGCCTAGGGCAGTCCTGAGATTTTTTAGCCAAACTATCTTATGAAAGGTATCAGCATTAATTATGGCCAAGAACCCCTCTGCATAATGCCGGATCTCCGGGGTAGTCCAGAGGCGTCTCCAATAGAGAATCGGACGCAACCTCGCTAGGTCGCTAACTGATATTCTCCCTAGATCAAGACCAAGCGGAATTAGTGGTGTGCTCTGCGGGAGTCCTGTAATTCCCCTAAAAAACCTGTTCTCAGATATCTGCAAGGGGAGGAGCTTCCCAAAACCCCACTGCTCTGCCCCATAGAGAGCAGACCCAAGAGCCTTGGCGTCATATACTGCCAAGACGGGGTTTATTGGCTTGGACTTGGATTTTTTGTGTTCCACCCGAAGTGCCCCCGAGATCTGTTGGTGCCTCAAGACCGCCTTTTCTATGTGCTGCGACCATCTTGAGTCGTTTGCTATCTGTATCCCAAGATAGGTAAATACAGTAACCACCTCTAGCTGACAGTTGTTCAGAAATATTTTTGGCCGGGGTCTACGTTTTGATGCGAAGGCCATCAGCTTGGTCTTGCCCACGTTGACTTCCAGGCCATGCTCCCTGCAAAAAAGGACAAAAATATTCAAAGCTCGCTGCAGGCCGGCTGGAGTTTTGGATAGAATTAGCGTATCGTCGGCGAACATCAGGATCGGAACCCTGAGGCCCGCCAACGAAGGCGCATCTACACTGGCATCCAGCATTCGAGCCACTATCCCATTAATGAATAAAGAGAAAAACAGGGGAGCCATTGCGCACCCCTGTCGCACTCCACGTTCGACCGGGAAGTCAACAGAGGATTCGCCATTCATGCCCCATTGGACTTTGGCGAAGTTGCACTCATGCAGACTCATTATCAGGGTAAGTAGCTCTGCCGGAAGCCCCATTTCGCTGAGAACTGCCCAGAGCTTTCTCCTTGGGACCAGGTCGAAGGCAGCCCGCAGGTCAACAAAAGCAACATACAGGCTGCCTTCGCCAAGCACCACCGTCCCCCACTGTAGCAGAACAAAGCGAAACACCTGGTCAACTGTGCTAGTAGCCCGCCGAAACCCAGCCTGGTAAGGGGACAGGGCATTGTTCTCGTCAACCCAATCCATCAGTTTGTTTACCACCATCCTCCCTACCACTTTTTGGACAGTGGCGATCAAGCTTATCGGCCTGTAATTAACCGGGAGAGACCGATCCCCTTTTTTATATATGGGTATGATGATCGCTCCCCTCCATAATTCAGGGACAGCCGTTCCCTTCGCAATAGCATTTCCCAAAAGGAATATATATCTGGCCCACCTCGCCTTATCATTAATAAAAACATCAGATGGTACACCATCTAAACCCGGGGCCCTTCCCCCGGGGACAGTGCATAAGGCGACTTCGGTTTCTTTAAGGGTAAATACATTCCCGGTGGGATATACAGCTGAAATTGCTTCCACATCCTTGTACTGTGCAGTCTCAGCATATTGGGGTTTAAAATTATCAACCCAGGCACCCTCAGGGACGTTGTTATCGGGTTTATCTGTAGTTCCACCTCTGCCCCACTTAACGATATTCCAGAATAACCTGGAGTCCTTGGGCCCCGAAGCCTCCTTTAGTTCGGCCCAATGCTGTTTGTCCCATATTTTTTTGGCTAGGGATAGGCTAGCCTTATAATGCTTCCTGGCGCCACTAATCGCTACCCTATCCCTATTCCGAATTGCTCTATCCAAACTTAACCTGGCTTCCCTACACTGATGGTTATACCACTTTGCTAGTTTAGGTGGTTGTTTACTATTTGACTTACGGTGCCTCAGGAAGTGCGCTTTTAAAAGGGAAAATAACTTATCGTGTATGTCGGTTATTTCCCTAGACCCTGGGATTACTGGGTTTGCATCCTCCATAGCGTTGATTGTCCACCTCAGAAATTATAAATGCCATAGATTCTGCATTAGCCAATACACTCGGCCAGTTTAATCTGCGCATGTCATTAGCCATAACAGGCAGTGGACCATCGGTCGATTGGAGATTCCCTGTTGTGGCCGACCACCAATCATGAGTCACACAGAGAGGATTGTGATCACTCTCCAATCTGCCCTTAATTTCCATGTCGCATACCAACTGCCACAGGTTTAGGCTACAAAGGACATAGTCTATCCGACTTTAGCTACGACCATTGTCAAATGTACAAGCACCTCCCCTGTCGCTCTTCGTTCTCCCATTTAGGGCTCTCAGTCCCTGTTCCAGGCAGATGGCATTCAATCGTATTATGTCTTTTGTCCACCGTCTAACCGGGGCCAGATTTAGAATTGGAATGCCCCATTGTGTATCTTCCTCTCGCCCCAAGGGATCGTCGGAGCTATCTAGTGGTTCAAAAGTCCTGTTTAAATCGCCAGCTACTATAACTTTATTTCCCAAGGACTGCTTTTCCAAAGAAGTGGACAAAGCCTCTCGAATAGGTGAATTCCCTATGGTACTGCCCCTGGCATAGATGTTATAAATGTCTAACCCTCCCCAATGGTCTGATGCCATTCTTATCATTTGGATATCCTTGCAACCCAAATCCACCAATTTAATTGTTACGTGTAGGCATTGCCGTATCCAAATTGTAAGGCCTCCCATAGGTCGGCCCTTGCCGCCTTTGCCAGCCGGGATTGCGAAGTTTAGATAGCCAGGAAGGAATATAGGGTCACAGGCCCATGTCTCTTGGAATAGACATACATCAAAACCATTGATGAAGTCTATCCAGTTTTGGGATGCCAGCTTGCTACTCAACCCCGCGATGTTCCATGAGACCATTTTGCCTGAACAGGAACCATCTATAGGAACTACTCCTACAGAGGGCGCCCCAGAATGGGTTGTTAGGATTCCTGCGTACCCCTCCCCATCTGGATTTTTGTCCTCATTATTATACACAACCTCCTGGATACCAACAGTGCTAGTTATATTTAGATCCTCATTTTCGGGTACCCCAGGAATTGAAGTAAACTCCCCGCACATTGCCTCAAGATTCACAGTTTCCCAATTAGTACTAGTTTCATTTGGATCCACATTTTCAGTTATCAAAAGAGTTGATACAGACTCCCCACACATGACCTCAAGATTCATGCTTTCCCAGTTATTCATGGTATAATCTAAGTTAAATTCATCGTATCCCGAACCCTGGAGATTTTTTTCATTTTGTCAATCAACCCACCCCGGATCTGCCATCACTTCAAGACGATTATACGTTGATACATTACAATAGTTTCCCTGCTGGTAAGGTGCAGTGAAAGGAACAAATCCTGGAGAGGGGAAATTATGGTAACAACCTACTTCAGGGACTATGCCAAATTGAATACCTGATGGTCTTGGGTAGAAGAATGTTAGGTCGACAACACCAATTCCAGCACTACTTGTGCCCAGATTTTGCCTCGTGATTAGACCTGCCACCCTGGGATCTTTAAAATTGACAACTATACAATCCCCCTCCAAGCGCTTAGGAGTGCAACCTACCCAGTCTGTCCTTCTTACTCCAATAATCAACCCATCCACTTCCCTGGGCAGTGGTCTGTTGGTCCTTAACCAGTGCATTGCCTTGTTTTTCAGCATCTGGAAGGATTCTCTTTGCCCAACCAGCAAAGGTGGTACATTGGTGAGGATAGCGACAAAGGGATAGGAGTCCGGAGGTAGATTCATAGGTGGTATCCTACGAGGCGCTCTCGTAGGAAGTGTGTCGGGCAGACTAAGTTCAGGAGCAACAGCGCGGATCGTTGGATTGCTCAGTGGGGCATGGGGATTGTTCGATCCAGGATTACCAGTTTTAGATCTGTCTTTGGTACCCGTGACCACAGTGTCTAGGCGCTTTTTGGGTTGGGAAGTATTGTTACTTGAGTGGTCTGGTAGATGGAAATTAGTCTTAGGGATTTGTCCCGACGGCCGGGGCCTCGTTGTATTAGTGACTACAGGGGGAAGAGGCTCCGCGGCAGATACACTATTTGCCAGCCCACTTGATTTTGAAGGATTGTTACTATCCCCCGTCCTAAGGTGGGTCTTGATTAGGGATTTGGTGGAGAAAAAATTATCTAGGGTAGCCTGCTCGAAGTAGTCTAATCGATCGGCTAGTCTTTTGACTCGTTCTTCGATGGGAGTCAGCAAAGACTTCATCAGCTTCTCCAACTGCAGGAGCAAAGGTAGAGCAGGAGGTGGAGTCTCGGCCGATCCCATCACTGAAGGGTCACTAGGGTTGGGTGCAGAGTTAGCCGGGGGACTCCATCCTTGACAACCTCGACCCCATCGGAGCCAACCCCATTAGGCTTGCAAGGAGTACATAAGCCTGTTCCAAGTTTCCTTATTTTCTTGGGGTGTTTGGGAAGACAGCCCTTCCTCGAGGTAATGCATCTTTTTATTTTGGTGCACAATTTATTTGGGACCACATGGAGTGACACACTCGATTGGGCAGTATATTCCTCACTAATAGGAAGATCAATTAATATAATAGGCGAGGTGAGAAACAGGGTGGTCGTATCATCAACCGCGGGAATGTTAGTCGACGAGCCAGGTGACTGGGAAAAAGCATGGGGCTTTTCTACTACCACTGGCAGGGTTAAAGATGGTAAAGGGGGAACCAATGCCAGAGAACCCAGAGATGGCCGTTTCTCCAAGGGAATTTTAAGGAGTTCAATAGATTGCCTACGCTCAGCGCGTCGCTGCGCTAGAGCAATCTCTTTGTCAATGTCTCGAGTTGCCCGACTAAAATACTTATCTAGGGGACCCAGGATTGTTGGCCCTACCTCGGGCTGGGGGGACTCTGGACAGGGGTAGTTGGAGGGGAAGGCATACTTAGCAAACAGTAACACTTAAAGGGGGGAGGAAAACAATATAAACCAAAACAGGATTTCTCAAAACACAAAACAAACTATAATAATGGTCCGTAGGTTGAACGAAACAAGAAGACAGAATGGCTTGCTAGTTAAAACAGTGTCCATATAGCAAAAACGCGATGACAGAGAGTGGGCCCAGCCCAGCCTCCTGCAGCCCCTGACGGCCCCAGACGGCCCGCCCTTGTCCCGGGCTTCTCCCGGCGCACTCCCGCTCGCTCCCGCGCAGCGGTGATGTGTCTTACTTTTATTAGGTATGGACCAATTGGAGGTGGGCTTTTACTGGCGTCCGATGCTCAGGGGGCGGGGCTAGCAGGGAGAGCGGGCCAGGTGTTTGAGATTGGCCAGCAGGGACTCCTGGGAGATGGAGTCCCCGCGCTTGCTTGCAACCCTGCTCTGCCCCTGTACACCCCGGTAAAGTTTGCAAGTAACACCAAGTCCTCTCCTCGATGCGGGACCCGCGAAGCGGGTACCGCAAGTTGTAGCGTTTAAAAATCCAGTTTCGCGGGTTTAACGGTCCAGGCACACGGAGCAGCCCAGCAGGAGGATTCGCAGCACAACACAGAGAACAAAGGATCCCGCCGGTTGGTGTTGGAGGTGAGCTTTTACTGGCGTCCGATGCTCAGGGGGCGGGGCTAGCAGGGAGAGCGGGCCAGGTGTTTGAGATTGGCCAGCATGGACTCCTGGGAGATGGAGTCCCCGCGCTTGCTCGCAGCCCTGCTCTGCCCCTGTACACCCCGGTAAAGTTTGCAAGTAACACCAAGTCCTCTCCTCGATGCGGGACCCGCCAAGCGGGTACCGCAAGTTGTAGCGTTCAAAAATCCAATTTCCCGGGTTTAAAGGTCCAGGGACACACGGAGCAGCCCAGCAGGAGGATTCGCAGCACAACACAGAGAACAAAGGATCCCCTCGCGACTAGTAATTGTACTTAACATTTATTGTTCATGTACAGATTTGTTATTGTTTCTGCTTTTTATTGTTCTTCGTGTTCGTTAGGCTTGAAAATACAGTAAACAATGATAGCATAAAAGTGCTCAAGATAAGGATGAGCAACAATAGTAACAAGGGTAACAATACTAGCCAGTTTCCTGCACAGGTCGGAGGCTGTGCATTTTCTCCATCACTTATTTTGATTTTTCGGTGCACAGGAAAGGCTTGTGTCTAGGTTCTTGTCTTGATGGTAGGACACTTAGGTCTGGCTTCGGAGAGACCGACGAAGTGTGTTGTTTAGATGCATACAGACCTTTTGTGACGATTTTAACAATGGATGCAATTGGGATGTTCCAGTAGGTTTTAGAGATGAGCAAGTGAATGGCATATGCTTGTGTATTGCTTTTCTATGTTTCCTTCTCCAGCACTAGACTGACCGAATCATTGGTCTGCCATTTAAGGGTCCAAAGAGCTCTGTAAACAGTGAAGAAAACATATCGGTTAATTCCCACAGAATTGGTGCTATAAAACCTCTGGGACAGATTTTAGCTCAGATTTGGTATGAGTGGTGATTGGGGTGATTTCTATGAGAATGAATCTTAATGATACAAGTGTGCTCCTTAAGTAAAACACTGCCATGTAATATATCACAGAAATGTTTTGAAATGTGTTTATATTCATTGTCATTGTTAGCTTCTGGTGGTTATGCCTTTCTTTCCTGAATCGATCCTAATCTCTTTGCTATTCAAAAAATATGTGATGTGCGTGGTTACAACAGTTGCTTGTTGATGATGCTGGTCTTAATACAAACTGTGAAATAACGTCCTGGTTGATCGGTACTGAACTCTTTGCTGATCAATATTCTCTTTTCTATCCAATCGGATTTCGCATGACAGTATTTCTTTTCTTTGTAGAGGCAGACTTTGAGAAAACGGAATTAAAACAATGTAGGAGGGGCCACTATGAAAACCTTAATGGTTCAATCAAAGTGAGGTGTGACTTATTCTGAAGGCTTCATAGTAGATGTGAATGTCCTGTGAGTTTATTTCGCCTTTTGATTTTGGTGCTTCCTGGGGGCAAAGGAAAGCTGTTGAATGTGGAATACGTCTCAACTTTTTTTTTAATACTGAACAGGAAGGCGTTTCGGGTATTCCAGAAAAAGTGCCAATGAATAGTGAAATGAATGCCTAGGTATTTAATTAGGAAGCAGAAGGTAGTCCATATGTGGATGGCGAGAATAAGTCATTAAAAAAAAGGCATTTGAGCTAGACCTGCAGGTATGTCGAATTTAGGGTTACATTTTAAGAGGGTGACCTGATCCACATTAGTAGAAGGAATGACACCTCATACTTCAGTTTTAATACCATACATTTTGAGAAGTTCTATATTATTTGAAGAGCAGAAGTGATGGCAAAGAAGAAGGGATTGCAGGAGCCCTACCGGGTGCCTCTTTGGACCTTGTGATGGGAGGCGATCGCCCATTCCTAAGGGTTAAAAGGATGTGGGGAAAGTTATAGAATCTTTACCAACTGGATAAAATCCAAATGTAAACATTTTAGAATGGGACGTCAAGTCTGACAAATGCATTTTCATTATGTAGGGCAATGGCACAACAGTTGTCCGATATTTGGCTAAAGCAATCATGTTAGTGAATGGTTTGATGTTTGCCAATACCATGTTTGGTTGGGCATGATCAGACAAGATATCGCAGAAGGCATGAGACACACAATTTTTCCGAGACTTTACATTAAGGTTTGCAGAGGGAACAAGACTAGTAGTTCCTTCTTGGGAGGAGGTCCCTGTTAGATTTAGAGATTAAGGTAATCTGTGACTTTGCAACCATTATTTCAGGTGACTGTGAGTGGAGAGGTAAGAACAGAGTAAGTCTAGCCTTAGGACAAGGGAGCTTAAAAAAAGTGACATTGCAGGGGAATCTGTCGGGACCATGTGTTCTGCATTGTTAGTGCCCTCTCACCATGTTCTCTGCTTGAGATGTTCGGACAGATAATAAATATATAACAAAATGTGTTACAATTAATCATTTTGATGGAAGCAGATGGTAAAGGTGTGAGCCAATATATCAGAACCTGAAGTATAAATATTTCACACAGATTCCTTCACAAGGCGTATCGAATGAAGCTTGTTATACTTGCCTAATGAGAGTTACAAATATTTATATCCTTCATTAAAAGAACATTTCAAAGAAGATTTGTCAAAGTAGTTTAAGTGGAAGAAAATATCATGGAAGGTTTATTTAAATTGATCTAATGGGGCATATCTTCATTAACGATGTTCCTCATAGTGATCATATGGCATACATCCTTCTAGAACATTGTTTAAAATTGATCTAATCAGATATATGTTTTTATAGGATGCCACAAAGCACATGAAGTATAAGATCTAATTTTAAAGGACGACTGGACTTGATTAAATAAAATCTATCATTCAAATGTTCTAAAAGAAATCAAATGTACAATATCGTTCTACAAAATACGTGTTCAAATGGGATATATCATGCTAACTGGATGAAACATTAGCCTAATTGTGTGTCTTGAGTGCCAAAAGGTAGATTTATAATGGGCAAAATATTTTTCTTTAAGTATTAGCGCATACAGACATCTAGACACAGCATATAGTACATGTTTTTAATCGGATAGGTTTAGAATATGTGTTGTGTGAAATTGAGATGCATATTTTTTTTATTTCGACATTGGCAAAGAAACATATCTGAAATACTTAAATAATTGCGATTTGGTAGTAATCAATTATTGGCATCACATGGATGTATAAAATGTACATAATCGTCAGTAAACCTATGGGATACATGACAAAAACACAGAACGTTTGATGAAACCAGGGAGAAAATCTGCTTGAGAGATTCAATGCAGAGGCTGCATAAAAACATAATTTTAACACAAAAGGTGATGTTTCTAAGGAAGGCCAGTCAGTTGTATCTCGCATCAACTCAGATTTCGATTGTCATATGTAATCTAGTAGAGCGTTTATGAGCATGACGAAATAGTGAACATTTTGGATGCCTCCTACTTGATGAAATAGGGTAAGATTTGTAAACGATGACCATTTCAGGACCTCACTTGGCACAATACGGATCTTTCTCCCTCCCAGTCTTCACCCGAAATTGTAGAACACATGATACAAGCATTCCCAAATACTACCTGCAGAATACTAAAAAGCTAATACTCACCGACACAACTCTACCTTTCTTAAAGACTTCTTCTCTTCCCGTCTGAACTCAGATTCATTTCCAACCACCTTTTCACTTTAAACTTCAACTTCTGGCTAGATAACATTTGAATCCTAAAATAAATAATTCCTTGAGATATGTAACAGCATTTTCTTGGAGCACTTTCCAAAAGTCCCGCACAGAGAATTACCTGAAATATCTTGTACCTCTGGCCAACTCCCCCTCCCCGTCCTCTCCCTTCAATCACCGATGCACATATTACACCTTCACAAATATCACTGAGCACTAAATGTCACCTTCTTCACATATCATGTGTCACTATGTGCCTTTAACAGCCTTGCAAATATTGAAATAAGGGTATTTATAAATGATGCAATTTATAAAAGTCTTTTGATATACCCTATATGGTTTGGATTTACATTTCTTTTGATCAATTTGTCTGATTATGAGTAGTTTGTTAAATAGTTAGATAAATGTGACGAAATAGTACGCACCCGACAGAACCAATTGTGTATTTTTCATTATTGCCCAGGTTCTGAGGGATACTGGGTTACCCCATTGTAACTAAACTAAAGTATTTATGCAGCACTTCAAACAGTAAAAAAGGGAAAGCACAACACAAGAAAAATTCAACACCAATTTAGAAAAATAGTGTAAAATGCAATAATCAATTTGACACCAAAACAAGATCAGCACTCCAATTAGTAGAACCAGAGATATATAATTTTGAACATTTAGGGAAAACAGCTCCAAAAAGCACAAAGCGCCATGCCCAGCTATCTGGTTGTGCGAGACAGGGTGAAAGTCACAAGTTCAGGCCAAAAATTATGGAGCACTGGCTGAATACAGAGACCAGGTTACTCCCACTGAAAGAGTTACCTTCAAAGGCCAGCCCAATGAGTTCCATCCCCGGCGGAAGGGGCCACAAGGAGCAGGGAAAGTGTTGCAGATGTTCGTCGATATAGCACGAAGAGCAGGCGGAGCATTGTGGGCAGTTATTGATGTATCACAAAGGCTCTGTCGGCATTGTGGGCAGTCCTTGCTGGAGCTTTGCGTTGGTGGTCCCCGCGAGCTGTTGATGCTGTAGCAGGAAGTGTAAATCTCACGATGCCGGGCATAGTTGGCGGTCACTTTAGTGTGAAGAGTCAGGTTTGCCGGAACTTCTCATTAATGGGCAGCAAGAACTTGGTGTAAAAAGACCCGTTCGCAAAGAGCCCAAAGACTTTAGGAGAACTCACATGAGGCCACACCAAGGGTCCAGAACATGAAGGGAAATACTTGGGGTCAAGAACTCACTCCAACAGGACTCAGGCAGGTCCAGTTGCAGGTCCAGACAGCAGGCCAGCTGGGCAGGTAGAGGGAGCCGCTGGAGCTTGTTATGTCCCTGTCGCTCAGAACAGGAGGTCAGCTTGCCAGCTTGCAGCTGGAATCACTTCAACCTGGAATGAAGGGTGCAGGTCAAATCTTTCTTCTCAGCAGTCAGAGCAGCAGGCAGCAGAGCAGCAGAGTAGCAGGGCTGTTGAATACCAGTCCTGGCATCAAAGCAGCACAACAGTCCTGCTTCTGTAGTATCCACAGGTCCAGAGATGTACTGAAGAGTTGGTTTCTGAGATCCAATATTTACACCCAGTGCCTTCTTTGAAGTGGGAAAGAAATTCTAGAGGACCCCCTTTGAAGTGCTCAGGTTTCCTGCCTCCCCTGGCTTTAGACTAAATGCAGGGGGTATGCAATCTTTTGTTTGAAGGCAGGACACAGCTCATGCAGGTGGAAATTGGGCTGTGCTTAACTCTACCCTCTCATCCTGCAAGTGATGCCACATCCAGGTACACCTAAGCTCTCTATTGTGTGTGGCTATCTAGGAGGAATACACAAAGGCCAACTGCCAACTACACCTAGTCATATGACAGAGTGACAGGCTGCAAGCACTAAATGGCTTGTGCAGGAAAACGCCAACTTTCTAAAAGTGGTATTTTCAAAATTGTAATCCAAAATCTGACTTTACCATAAAAGAGGATTTTTCATTACAATTCCAAGGCCACCAAACATGAACTGTTTACCTGTACCCATTTGGAAGTTACAGTTTATTATATGTAATAAGGTAACTCCAATATTATCCTATAAGAGAAGCAGGCCTTGCAGTAGTGAAAAACAAATGTAAGAGTATTTAACTTCCAGGGCATGTAAAACTTAAAACTGAATGTCCTACTTTTTAAATAAACTGTACGCTGCCTAGTGGGCTGTTTTGGGCCTATCCTAAGTGTGACTTATATGTATGAAAAAGGCAGATTTGAGCCCACCAAAATGTTTATTTTGTCAGGTTGAAATGGTAGGTTAAAACTGCACACACAGGTTTTAAAAGCAGGCCCGAGATAAGTTTGCAAGGCTACTTAAATGGGTGGCACAACAAGTGCTGCTGGCCCACTGGTAGCATTTAACTTACAGACCCTAGGAACATGTAGTACCATGTTAGTACGGATTTATAAGTAAACTAAATATGTCAATTGGGTGTAAGCCAATTGAACCATGTTCAAAGGAGTGAGCACAAGCACTTAATCACTGGTTAGCGTGGCAAAGTGCACATAGTTCTAATGCCAGCACAAACAAGGTCCACCAAAAAAAGAGGAAGGGGAAAAAGTCTGGAGATGACCCTGCAGAAAGAGCCAAGTCCAACAGTGGTGCATTATAGACTTATGCACGGCATCCTGTAATACACTTTTACTGGCCTATGATTATCCCAGTCAGCCACAGAGCAACATGGAAGAATTTTTTGACCCTCTATATAGGCTAAAATTACCTACAAACGTCTGTGGCCACCTGCAATAGCTTGCAAGGCATTGTACCCAGATACCGACTGAAAACAATTAAAGGCTACCAACCATCTCTTAGATAGTGATCTGAGCCAGCCAACCTCCTTATGGTCTCCAGAACAAAAGCAGAGGAGACAAATGTGTCTTTGTTGCTGCCTCTGGAATAACCATAACTCTTGGTTCCATGTTGCTGGAATAATAACATCCCTTCAACATCTGCAGTGCCGCTAACACAGAAAGATTTATAAGCAAAACGGAACTCCAATCTTTCCTGCTAGATCTCTGACATTGGTTCGAGATGTGACCCACTAACAGAATCCCAACTTCTTGCATAAAAGTCCTTGTGATATGCTGTGATAAAACATAGTGCAGCTGACCTTCAACATAGCTAAGTTTCTGTATTTCAAATAGGGTGCAATGGTAATATAAAATGTATATATAAATACAAGTTTTAAGTGAGAACTGGTAAGCACCTCTCGCACAAACTCAGCAGGGAGGGAAATGCATAATGCATGTAAAACCTCTATGTAATACATTTTGCATGTATCACAGTTTACTGGACATATCACCAACCATTGAGCCCCTAGAAGCAATGAAGGTTTGCTTTGTGAACTATACCATTAAAATAAACAAAGGTATTACCCTATATATTCATTACCATCCTTCTCTCCAGTATTATCTCTGGTCCTGGGAACATAACGTTACTGAACCGCGGCTGCTTCCTGTCGTCAACCCAGGCGGGGGCACAGCCACGATGGCGATCCGTCGCTATCCAACCCTGAGACCTGCTGTCCTCCCATATATCCCGGCTGATGTTGCGGCTTTTGTGGGGGCGGGGCTGAAGTTGTTGGGGCGGAGCTGCAGTCCCATTTTGCGGCCGTAGGCCTAGGCCAGAGGAGAGAGGAGACTGGGTTGCCTGCATCCCGGACATGTCCGCATTGGGAAGAACTGATGGCAGGTCTTGTCTGCTCAGGTCCGGTGGATGGACCATGGCCCCGGCTCGCGGGGATGCCGCATGGAGGAGGCTGGGCTCTCCCTGTTCCTTGGACGAAACTACTTCCTGGTGCTCTCCTGATCCAGAGCGAGGGCCCTTGTGGACTTGCGTCAGCCCTGGGCAAGCATCCTTTGCCACTGCGGCAGTCATGTGGTCCACAACCACCAAGAATGGGGCATCAGCGGCTCCGTGGATCCTGTGAGTTGGCCTTGGGTGTGGCTGCAGACGTTGTGGCACACGAATGGAGGGCCGTGGACCGATGGAGAGGAAGGGGCATGGCCGACCTGCTACCCTGAAGCAGCTGCTTTGAGGAGGACTGACTGCCACTTCATTGTGCTAGGGCCTGGCTGGTAAGCCACCATCCCAACATGTGTGGAGGACCTCTGAACATCACCAGCTCGGGGATCCCTCCAGGCCCAAGATCCCCGCCCATCAGTGCAACAGCACCCTGAAGGCTGGGCTGAAAGCAAGAACCAAAGCAATAGTGAGAAGATCATGCTGCCAGGGGCTGCTCCTCTTCTAAGGCGGAGGAGCGTCACCCCACTGCCTTTCAGCACTGCAAAAAACGAAAAATAAATTGATAATAACGTGAGGTTATTATAATTTTATTGTTCATGCTGAGGTAGTTATGTGGGGCGGGGTGGGGCTAGGCTAGGCCTCACAGGCGGGAGGAGTGCTGGCACCTGCACCCTCTAAGTGCCCATGACTCTTTGGCCGGCCATTTTGAGCAGGCCAAACAGTCATGCACACTTTGCATGTTCTCCACCCAGGCTGCATTACAGCCTGGGGAGAATATGCCCAGCCTCTAATTCTCTTTCAAAGCATCAAACTACGGCGATCAGACCAATCACAAAGCTGCATTTCAGTGTTGTGATTAGCTTAAGGAGCCCGGGGGCAGCTTGCTCGCAGAGGAGCCAGGAAGAGGACGGAGAGGATGGAGGCCGCCGGCCAGCCGTACGTCCGGTAGGTAAGTGAACTTTTTTTTTTTAAACCCCTTTCCTCTCTCCACCCTCCACGGCCCACTACCCCTTCCTTGGAGCAGCCACTCCTGTATGCTGTGTAAATATGTACTACTTATTTGCCCAACCCTAATTGCTTCAACTTTTCTTAAGATTTAACCTTGTGTGAATATGCAACTTGTATATATGTAACTCTAACCACTAGTATCTATAGTAGACTTATGTACTTACTACCATTCTTATGTGAATTTAGAGTTTATCTGTTTGTATCTTTTATGTAATTGTACTTTTAATTCATGTACTCTGAAGTCCTTATGTAGTGTAACTGGTTCTATTGTAAAGCTCTGTGACAGCTTAGGGTAAAATTCGCTCTTTATAAAAACGCATAAATAAATAAATAAACCCTCCTTTTTTCTGCACTAAATATGCAGCGCGTTAAAAGGTAATGTTTTTTTCTCTTTTGGCAAGATCACTTTTGAGCCACTGCAAATCCCCAGCGCGCGAGAAATCCGTGCCCTGGTAGCTTTTGAACAATATGTGAATGGCTTTAGAGCCACTCTTCCTATCAGAGGGAATTATCACTTCCAATACATGTCACTGCTTTCACAGCAATGCTTGCTTAATTCAGTGATTCCAGTCCCCGGCAGTCCTGCGTCGTTCTTTTCATTTCATGTACCTAGAGAGAGGAATGTGAGTGGATTATGTCAGAGGCTTTCAAACCTGCTCTCTTCAGATGATGCATATTTTTAATGCATTTGTCCCCGCAGACTGGTAGCAATTCTGAAAATAGGAAAGTAATAGAAAAATGCATTGAATCAAAAGCTCGGCTAATTCAGTCAGGCACTTCATTCAAGCCGCCATTCGGGCAGATGTGGCATTTTATGTGCAGAAAGAAATGCACCTCTTTAGCGGTGGTATTATTTGCATTAACTATATTGTCCTGACACGTATACCCGGTGCTACACATAAGTGCCGCTCGCTATTCTGCCAGTAATTTTCGGCTTTCATCCATATGGTCCAAATGAGGCGTCGAATTCATCATCAGCGGCTACCGTTTCAGTTTCGCTTTCGAACGTCTGTTTCTGTACAGAACTCAGATGAAAGACAAAGAATATTTCAATATTGATCGGTGTTGTACTTCCATACCCCCCCCCCCCCCCCCCCCCCCAGCATATCCAGGCAAAAATAAACCATTGGACTGACAGGCCTGCTGTTCTGGAGCATGGATACATCCCTTAAAATATACTTTTCTGATAGGTACAAATTAAAAGAGGGTCGCCCTACACATTGGTTTTATATGTCTGTACTTGGCAGGCCAGACATTATTATAAGATGCCATCTGAAGCATCCCTGTTTTCTAATTAGACTCTCACTGCCAGTGTCTAGTAAACTTCGACTCGGACGATAATTCGGTTCGGTGTTGCCTGAGTGTAAGCTCTGCAGTCCCCCCCTCCCCCATTCGGTACTCATTACTTTGATATGGAGGCATACAAAGGAGACAGTATAGCAAACTACTCGAGAAGGGACGAAAGCTCTGACAGGGTTAACCTTTTATTATGAAATAGATAGGGAAACAGTCTGAGCAGCGTTTACAAGCAATGTGGTACTGGAGAAAGGTAATGTGCCATTTCATTGTGACTGAGACAGTGCCCAGTTCATTCCCGATAGGAAAGCAGATCTGGGTGCGATTTGTATAGAATTTCAGGCTTTGGATACTGGTTGTGTTTGCTAAGGGTCGCATGCACTCGTTGAAGAAGAGATATAAAAGGGGCACTGGATATACTCTTTGATGGGTCTGATGGGTCAATTTTTGAAGATCCGATCCATAGGCAGATGCCTACATTTTACCAGCGATATTGGGGGCAGTGAGCAGGACGGTGTCATCGATAATAGGCACATTTCTGATGGCATATCATAGATCTTTGAGATACAGTGTGCCCCCCTCATCTGAAATCATTCTTCCATTCATATTTATTATGTACCTCCCTCACTTTGAGGTAATTTAGAATTGAAGACATTGGATCCTAAAAAGAGATGCAAAACGTCGGAAATTCTTCTATTGTCTGAGAAGGAACCCAAGCGAAAGGACTGCTGCTTTGAAACCAAAGGTGAAGACAGGGCTTTAAGGGAGAGGAAAAAATGGGGGGAGGGTTCTCAAAGTGGCATGGTCGATGTAATTAAGGGCGTGGGTTAAAAACACATAAACTTAAAATCTGCGCTTGGCATAGTTTGCCTCCCAGCTGGTATTTTGCTGCTTCTGTCATTGCATCTAGATATACAACAAGAACCATTACAACAAGCCAGGACTGTAGGCTTTGTCCACGGTTGTTATTTGCATAAGATAATTAGCAACAAGTATGGCTTCCTTGTATATAATATTGAAAATGCTTCCGTTCTGAAGTGATGAGGCTGTGAAAGTACTATAACGGGTCTCTTTGAAGTTACATCAAAGGCAGTGAATGGTGGTACTTCTGTTAAGATTTATTTTTCACCCTGAAGGTGAGGGCAAAAACAGAGAGGCCGGTAAAGATCCTCCAGGTGACCTGCTTTTTAGGTCGAGCTGACGTTAGCATTCATGCGAAGCATGAATGCTGTCAGCTCGACAACTAATGTGATCCGTTTTTAGGAGAGTGGACACCAAAGTGTTACGAGCGTTTTCAGTGCCGGATTTCACCTCGGGAGCGCGCAGCATTGTCTGCAGTGGCAGTGTCAGTTTCGCTTTTTTATTACTTTCCCCCCGCGCATGCGCAGAGTAACTCACAGCCCTTGTTTATATTTGTTTTAGTTCCGTGATGCTCCGATCTTTGCCCCTTCCGAGTGGAGCTTCCGAGTGGAGCTTCCGAGTGGAGCTTCCGAGTGGAGCTTCCGAGTGGAGCTTCCGAGTGGAGCTTCAGAGTGGAGCTTCAGAGTGCAGAGTGGAGCTTCAGAGTGGAGCTTCAGAGTGGAGCTTCAGAGTGGAGCTTCAGAGTGGAGCTTCAGAGTGCAGAGTGGAGCTTCAGAGTGGAGCTTCAGAGTGGAGCTTCAGAGTGGAGCTTCAGAGTGGAGCTTCAGAGTGGAGCTTCAGAGTGCAGAGTGGAGCTTCAGAGTGCAGAGTGGAGCTTCAGAGTGGAGCTTCAGAGTGGAGCTTCAGAGTGGAGCTTCAGAGTGCAGAGTGGAGCTTCAGAGTGCAGAGTGGAGCTTCAGAGTGGAGCTTCAGAGTGGAGCTTCAGAGTGGAGCTTCAGAGTGGAGCTTCAGAGTGGAGCTTCAGAGTGCAGAGTGGACCTTCAGAGTGCAGAGTGGAGCTTCAGAGTGCAGAGTGGAGCTTCAGAGTGCAGAGTGGAGCTTCAGAGTGGAGCTTCAGAGTGGAGCTTCAGAGTGGAGCTTCAGAGTGGAGCTTCAGAGTGGAGCTTCAGAGTGGAGCTTCAGAGTGCAGAGTGGAGCTTCAGAGTGGAGCTTCAGAGTGGAGCTTCAGAGTGGAGCTTCAGAGTGGAGCTTCAGAGTGGAGCTTCAGAGTGGAGCTTCAGAGTGCAGAGTGGAGCTTCAGAGTGGAGCTTCAGAGTGGAGCTTCAGAGTGGAGCTTCAGAGTGGAGCTTCAGAGTGCAGAGTGGAGCTTCAGAGTGGAGCTTCAGAGTGCAGAGTGGAGCTTCAGAGTGGAGCTTCAGAGTGCAGAGTGGAGCTTCAGAGTGGAGCTTCAGAGTGGAGCTTCAGAGTGGAGCTTCGGAGTGGAGCTTCGGAGTGCAGAGTGCAGATTCAGAGTGGAGCTTCAGAGTGGAGCTTCAGAGTGGAGCTTCAGAGTGGAGCTTCAGAGTGGAGCTTCAGAGTGGAGCTTCAGAGTGGAGCTTCGGAGTGCAGAGTGCAGATTCGGAGTGGAGCTTCAGAGTGGAGTGGAGCTTCAGAGTGGAGCTTCAGAGTGGAGAGTGGAGATTCAGAGTGGAGATTCAGAGTGGAGAGTGGAGCTTCAGAGTGGAGCTTCAGAGTGGAGCTTCAGAGTGGAGCTTCAGAGTGGAGCTTCAGAGTGGAGCTTCAGAGTGGAGCTTCAGAGTGGAGATTCAGAGTGCAGATTCAGAGTGCAGATTCAGAGTGCAGATTCAGAGTGCAGATTCGGAGTGGAGCTTCGGAGTGGAGCTGAGCTTCAGAGTGGAGCTTCAGAGTGCAGAGTGGAGCTTCAGAGTGGAGCTTCAGAGTGCAGAGTGGAGCTTCAGAGTGGAGCTTCAGAGTGCAGAGTGGAGCTTCAGAGTGGAGCTTCAGAGTGCAGAGTGGAGCTTCAGAGTGGAGCTTCAGAGTGGAGCTTCAGAGTGGAGCTTCAGAGTGGAGCTTCAGAGTGGAGCTTCAGAGTGGAGCTTCAGAGCGGAGCTTCAGAGTGCAGAGTGGAGCTTCAGAGTGGAGCTTCAGAGTGGAGCTTCAGAGTGGAGCTTCAGAGTGGAGCTTCAGAGTGGAGCTTCAGAGTGGAGCTTCGGAGTGGAGCTTCGGAGTGGAGCTTCAGAGTGGAGTGGAGCTTCAGAGTGGAGCTTCAGAGTGCAGAGTGGAGCTTCAGAGTGGAGCTTCAGAGTGCAGAGTGGAGCTTCAGAGTGCAGAGTGGAGCTTCAGAGTGGAGCTTCCGAGTGGAGCTTCCGAGTGGAGCTTCCGAGTGGAGCTTCCGAGTGGAGCTTCCGAGTGGAGCTTCAGAGTGGAGCTTCAGAGTGCAGAGTGGAGCTTCAGAGTGGAGCTTCAGAGTGGAGCTTCAGAGTGGAGCTTCAGAGTGGAGCTTCAGAGTGGAGCTTCAGAGTGCAGAGTGGAGCTTCAGAGTGGAGCTTCAGAGTGGAGCTTCAGAGTGGAGCTTCAGAGTGGAGCTTCAGAGTGGAGCTTCAGAGTGCAGAGTGGAGCTTCAGAGTGCAGAGTGGAGCTTCAGAGTGGAGCTTCAGAGTGGAGCTTCAGAGTGGAGCTTCAGAGTGGAGCTTCAGAGTGGAGCTTCAGAGTGGAGCTTCAGAGTGCAGAGTGGAGCTTCAGAGTGCAGAGTGGAGCTTCAGAGTGCAGAGTGGAGCTTCAGAGTGGAGCTTCAGAGTGGAGCTTCAGAGTGGAGCTTCAGAGTGGAGCTTCAGAGTGCAGAGTGGAGCTTCAGAGTGCAGAGTGGAGCTTCAGAGTGCAGAGTGGAGCTTCAGAGTGGAGCTTCAGAGTGGAGCTTCAGAGTGGAGCTTCAGAGTGGAGCTTCAGAGTGCAGAGTGGAGCTTCAGAGTGGAGCTTCAGAGTGGAGCTTCAGAGTGGAGCTTCAGAGTGGAGCTTCAGAGTGGAGCTTCAGAGTGCAGAGTGGAGCTTCAGAGTGGAGCTTCAGAGTGGAGCTTCAGAGTGGAGCTTCGGAGTGGAGCTTCAGAGTGGAGCTTCAGAGTGCAGAGTGGAGCTTCAGAGTGGAGCTTCAGAGTGCAGAGTGGAGCTTCAGAGTGGAGCTTCAGAGTGCAGAGTGGAGCTTCAGAGTGGAGCTTCAGAGTGGAGCTTCAGAGTGGAGCTTCAGAGTGGAGCTTCAGAGTGGAGCTTCGGAGTGGAGCTTCAGAGTGGAGCTTCAGAGTGGAGCTTCAGAGTGGAGCTTCAGAGTGGAGCTTCAGAGTGGAGCTTCAGAGTGGAGCTTCAGAGTGCAGAGTGGAGCTTCAGAGTGGAGCTTCAGAGTGGAGCTTCAGAGTGGAGCTTCGGAGTGGAGCTTCAGAGTGGAGCTTCAGAGTGCAGAGTGGAGCTTCAGAGTGGAGCTTCAGAGTGCAGAGTGGAGCTTCAGAGTGGAGCTTCAGAGTGCAGAGTGGAGCTTCAGAGTGGAGCTTCAGAGTGGAGCTTCAGAGTGGAGCTTCAGAGTGGAGCTTCAGAGTGGAGCTTCGGAGTGGAGCTTCGGAGTGCAGAGTGGAGCTTCAGAGTGGAGCTTCAGAGTGGAGCTTCAGAGTGGAGCTTCAGAGTGGAGCTTCAGAGTGGAGCTTCAGAGTGGAGCTTCAGAGTGGAGCTTCGGAGTGCAGAGTGCAGATTCAGAGTGGAGCTTCAGAGTGGAGCTTCAGAGTGGAGCTTCAGAGTGGAGCTTCAGAGTGGAGCTTCAGAGTGGAGCTTCAGAGTGGAGCTTCAGAGTGGAGCTTCGGAGTGCAGAGTGCAGATTCGGAGTGGAGCTTCAGAGTGGAGTGGAGCTTCAGAGTGGAGCTTCAGAGTGGAGCTTCAGAGTGGAGAGTGGAGATTCAGAGTGGAGATTCAGAGTGGAGAGTGGAGCTTCAGAGTGGAGCTTCAGAGTGGAGCTTCAGAGTGGAGCTTCAGAGTGGAGCTTCAGAGTGGAGCTTCAGAGTGGAGCTTCAGAGTGGAGATTCAGAGTGGAGATTCAGAGTGCAGATTCAGAGTGCAGATTCAGAGTGCAGATTCAGAGTGCAGATTCGGAGTGGAGCTTCGGAGTGGAGCTGAGCTTCAGAGTGGAGCTTCAGAGTGCAGAGTGGAGCTTCAGAGTGGAGCTTCAGAGTGCAGAGTGGAGCTTCAGAGTGGAGCTTCAGAGTGCAGAGTGGAGCTTCAGAGTGGAGCTTCAGAGTGCAGAGTGGAGCTTCAGAGTGGAGCTTCAGAGTGCAGAGTGGAGCTTCAGAGTGGAGCTTCAGAGTGGAGCTTCAGAGTGGAGCTTCAGAGTGGAGCTTCAGAGCGGAGCTTCAGAGTGCAGAGTGGAGCTTCAGAGTGGAGCTTCAGAGTGGAGCTTCAGAGTGGAGCTTCAGAGTGGAGCTTCAGAGTGGAGCTTCAGAGTGGAGCTTCGGAGTGGAGCTTCGGAGTGGAGCTTCAGAGTGGAGTGGAGCTTCAGAGTGGAGCTTCAGAGTGCAGAGTGGAGCTTCAGAGTGGAGCTTCAGAGTGCAGAGTGGAGCTTCAGAGTGGAGCTTCAGAGTGCAGAGTGGAGCTTCAGAGTGGAGCTTCAGAGTGGAGCTTCAGAGTGGAGCTTCAGAGTGGAGCTTCAGAGTGGAGCTTCGGAGTGCAGAGTGCAGATTCAGAGTGGAGCTTCAGAGTGCAGAGTGGAGCTTCAGAGTGGAGCTTCAGAGTGCAGAGTGGAGCTTCAGAGTGGAGCTTCAGAGTGCAGAGTGGAGCTTCAGAGTGGAGCTTCAGAGTGGAGCTTCAGAGTGGAGCTTCAGAGTGGAGCTTCAGAGTGGAGCTTCAGAGTGGAGCTTCAGAGTGCAGAGTGGAGCTTCAGAGTGGAGCTTCAGAGTGCAGAGTGGAGCTTCAGAGTGGAGCTTCAGAGTGGAGCTTCAGAGTGGAGCTTCAGAGTGGAGCTTCAGAGTGGAGCTTCAGAGTGGAGCTTCAGAGTGGAGCTTCAGAGCGGAGCTTCAGAGTGCAGAGTGGAGCTTCAGAGTGGAGCTTCAGAGTGGAGCTTCAGAGTGGAGCTTCAGAGTGGAGCTTCAGAGTGGAGCTTCAGAGTGGAGCTTCGGAGTGGAGCTTCGGAGTGGAGCTTCAGAGTGGAGTGGAGCTTCAGAGTGGAGCTTCAGAGTGCAGAGTGGAGCTTCAGAGTGGAGCTTCAGAGTGCAGAGTGGAGCTTCAGAGTGGAGCTTCAGAGTGCAGAGTGGAGCTTCAGAGTGGAGCTTCAGAGTGGAGCTTCGGAGTGGAGCTTCAGAGTGGAGTGGAGCTTCAGAGTGGAGCTTCAGAGTGCAGAGTGGAGCTTCAGAGTGGAGCTTCAGAGTGCAGAGTGGAGCTTCAGAGTGGAGCTTCAGAGTGCAGAGTGGAGCTTCAGAGTGGAGCTTCAGAGTGGAGCTTCAGAGTGGAGCTTCAGAGTGGAGCTTCAGAGTGGAGCTTCAGAGTGGAGCTTCAGAGTGGAGCTTCAGAGTGGAGCTTCGGAGTGCAGAGTGCAGATTCAGAGTGCAGATTCGGAGTGGAGCTTCAGAGTGGAGTGGAGCTTCAGAGTGGAGCTTCAGAGTGGAGCTTCAGAGTGGAGTGGAGCTTCAGAGTGGAGCTTCAGAGTGGAGCTTCAGAGTGGAGAGTGGAGATTCAGAGTGGAGATTCAGAGTGGAGAGTGGAGCTTCAGAGTGGAGATTCAGAGTGGAGAGTGGAGCTTCAGAGTGGAGATTCAGAGTGGAGCTTCAGAGTTGAGATTCAGAGTGCAGAGTGGAGCTTCAGAGTGCAGAGTGGAGCTTCAGAGTGCAGAGTGGAGATTCAGAGTGGAGCTTCAGAGTGCAGAGTGGAGATTCAGAGTGGAGCTGCAGAGTGGAGATTCAGAGTGGAGCTTCAGAGTGCAGAGTGGAGCTTCAGAGTGCAGAGTGGAGATTCAGAGTGCAGAGTGGAGATTCAGAGTGCAAATTCAGAGTGCAGAGTGCAGATTCAGAGTGGAGCTTCAGAGTTCAGATTCAGAGTGGAGCTTCAGAGTGCAGAGTGGAGCTTCAGAGTGCAGATTCAGAGTGCAGATTCAGAGTGGAGCTTCAGAGTGGAGCTTCAGAGTGGAGCTTCAGAGTGGAGCTTCAGAGTGGAGCTTCAGAGTGGAGCTTCAGAGTGCAGAGTGGAGCTTCAGAGTGCAGAGTGGAGCTTCAGAGTGCAGAGTGGAGCTTCAGAGTGGAGCTTCAGAGTGGAGCTTCAGAGTGGAGCTTCAGAGTGGAGCTTCAGAGTGGAGCTTCAGAGTGCAGAGTGGAGCTTCAGAGTGCAGAGTGCAGATTCAGAGTGGAGCTTCAGAGTGGAGCTTCAGAGTGGAGCTTCAGAGTGGAGCTTCAGAGTGGAGCTTCAGAGTGGAGCTTCAGAGTGGAGCTTCGGAGTGCAGAGTGCAGATTCGGAGTGGAGCTTCAGAGTGGAGTGGAGCTTCAGAGTGGAGCTTCAGAGTGGAGCTTCAGAGTGGAGAGTGGAGATTCAGAGTGGAGATTCAGAGTGGAGAGTGGAGCTTCAGAGTGGAGCTTCAGAGTGGAGCTTCAGAGTGGAGCTTCAGAGTGGAGCTTCAGAGTGGAGCTTCAGAGTGGAGATTCAGAGTGCAGATTCAGAGTTGCATCATTGTAACAGGTGCATCAACCAACTGAGCTAGCTTGAAAAATTCCGGAGTGCAAACATACTAGATTAATAATGTAAGGTTCCTTTTGTAACACCTGCTTAGGACAGCTGCTAATCACCAAACATCTGATGCAGAGACACGCATTTTTTCCTTGACTGAAGCAACTATAACGATGATGCATATGTCATAAGTACATAGAAAGCTCACGAAAGTAAGCATGTGATGCTGAACATTTAAAAACATGATGGAATAACAATCTAGTATTTTAGCTATTCATCTTAACAAGACCAATGCATTGAACACCGTTACGTTGGCTGATAAAAGCGCATTTTATTTACAGTAGTCTAAAAGAGCAAAACTGCAGGAAAATGACCACTATACAAAATAAAAATAGCACTACTCTGCGCGCCGCCACTCCCGTGCACCATTTTAATTATGAAGACCCGGCCCGGCTCCAGTGCGTACCACTACCAACTATTTAATTAATTTTAAAAAGGCTCAGGCCAGGCCGGTAGGGCGTGCGCACCACGGCACCATAATTAATGTTTATAGGCCGGGGCCCGTTACCATCCGTCCCTGGCGTGCGTTGCGCACTGTAACTATTATAATATAGGCTTGCCCGCTTGCTTGCTTCAGCAGCAGCCGAGGGCAAATGGAGCAGGCGAGGAAGCAACAGGGGTTGGGGGGCTGGTTGAGTGCAAGGGCGAACCCAATATGGAGGGAAGCGGCACACAGGCAAGAACAGAGAGCAACACTGAGTGCGGCCCCGGGAGCAAAGAAGTACAGAAGCGAGAAAGCATGTTCTATAGGAGGGACAAACACGAGTGACAAGTTGGGACATAAATAAGAAGCAGGCAAATGCGCGACAGGAAAGCAACTAATTAGTGCACGCAGCAGGCCTGGAGGCAGGCAGCCAGCAGCAGCCCTGCCCCGCCGGTCGGTGACGGAGACGGAGTGACAGACTCTGAGTGACTTACTTTGGTCTTCGGACTCGGATTCGGAAATCGGACAGGGCAGCTCAGCGTGGGCGGGCCTGGCCGCCTGGCTGCTTTGTCTTGGACTTGGAAGGCAGTTAAGTTCGTAGTTTTCGTTGTTCTTCTCTTGTCTTCTTCTTTGGCTATGCGCGCCGCCTGCCGCGCCCCATATGCCACGCACAGGGGCTTACTGCTTATTGGCCCGCATAATGTTGTGCGTGCCCTGGGGCTGCCTGGCATTGCTCACCACCACTCAGCAGCAGCCAGCCCTGCTGCCCACGCCCCCCACGCACGCGGCACGCGCATACGCGGCGGCGGAAGTGCGGAACGGAAAGTGAAAGAAAAGGATAAAGGCCTGTCCCGCGTCCCGCCGCCATTTCATAGAATCAGGCGGGCTTAGACTAAGATAACAAAAAGTGCCTTACACACTGTGTAAGGCACGGTTTGTTATCATTGTCACTTTTGCCTCATGTAATGTAACGTTTGCCTTTGTATTTTGTTCACTAGTAATGTTCTCATGTATCAGTTCTGTTTCTATTGTGAATTCGCTCTGACACCTTCGGGTGAAGTCCGCACATCCCTTCTTACTCGGCTTGCTTAGCTGGCAGAATGGTGTTGCAGCGTTGGCTAGGAGTTTATTATAGTTGAGCTTTTTTCTTTCAGTCAAACAATAAAGTAACATTCATACAACCTAAATTCAGGATGCTGCCTCCCTGCCAATGTTTTAGTCATCTCTCTTTTTAAAGTCGGGAACATTCTGTTAAAACAGCTGTTTAGGATGTAAGGTATTACTTCTCACGAAACAGACTGATTTTTGATAATGTCCTGAATGCAGCAAGGACCGTCTGAATCAATGTAAAGAATTGCAGTGTTCCTAATGTTCTATATGCGATTTGCCTTCAACTAGTAATTACCATTGGATCATTGTGTGCTGTCTCACTCTTAATGCCTGTTTAAAAAGAGTGCTCTATATGCTGGACCCAAGTATGTTGCTATTTAAACAACACCAGCGATCAATGCACGCTTCCACCACACGCACACAGAACCAGACGTCGGTGCACGCTTTCACCAGGCGCACACACACACCACCAACCGTCGGTGCACACTTTCACCAGGCACACCCCATCAGCCGTCAATGCACGCTTTCACCGGGCACACACGCCACTAGCTGGCAGTGCACACTTCCACCAGGCACACACACCATTAGCCATCAGTGCACATTTTCTACAAGCACACACACACCACCAGCCATCAGTGCACGCATCAATGGTTAGCACATCCACAATTAACTATTGTAGCAATCGCAGTATGGCGCACTTTACTTCTAAACATGTCAGTGCACGCTTTTCCACCATGCACACACACCATCAGCCATCAGTGCACACTTTCAACAGGCACACACACACCACTAGCCATCAGTACATGGTTTCATCAGGCATACCCACCACCGGCCGTCAGTACACACTTTCAACAGGCACAGACACCATAAGTCATCAGTGCACGCTTTCACCAGGCACAAACACCACCAGCCGTCAGTGCACGCTTTCACCGGGCACAAACACCAACAGCCGCCAGTGCACCCTTTCACCAGGCACAAACACCAACAGCCGTCAGTGCACGCTTTCACCGGGCACAAACACCACCAGCCACCAGTGCACCCTTTCACCAGGCACAAACACCACCAGCCGTCAGTGCACACTTTCACCAGGCACAGACGCCATAAGTTGTTCGTGCACGCTTTCACCGGGCACAAACACCACCATCCGTCAGTGCACGCTTTCACCGGGCACAAACACCACCAGCCAATACAGAGTTTGGAAAAGAATTCATGCAACACATTGTCATATACAATGCCAATAACTCAAACTTGAATGCTGCGAGACCTATTGCATTGCAAATGCTTGTTGGAATTGCCGGTGATGAGCACCAGCAGGACCCAGCCCACTTAAAGCCCTGGGTGAAGATATGTGTGTAAACAATATTCCTCCATCAACCGACATTTTTTCCATTATGTGGACAACACTGCCATCTGTTCAAATTGCCAGAATAATGCAATATTCAGCAGTTGAAAGACAATCAGTTTGCATTTGCTAAATTCTGGCCCAATGATTTTATAAGGTTTGAAATGTTGAAGCGGATGTATGACATTAGAACGCATGCTTTTACCACGCATGCCTTTACAACGCTGTTTTTACAACGCATGCCTTTACAACGCATAGTGCTTTGGGGCGCTGGATAGTGAATAGTTTAATTTACTATTCCAACTCCAGTCCCCGTGGATAGTAGGGAAGGTGTTGGATAGTAAATTAAACCTATTCCCTATCCTAGAGCGCCCCCCAGCACAATGCGTTGTAATGGTTTGCGTTGTGAAAGTTGCGTCGTAAAGGCACTGCGTGGTAAAAGTTGCGTTGTAAAGGATGTTTCCCGTTGAAGCTGTCGATGTGGCAGACAGTTAGAGTAGTACATTCATATCTGCATGGAAAAAGTGGCTAACAAGCAGTAACATTTTTCCAGAGACTCTGAATATAAGTACTCGAAATCTTCATGTATGAATAGCAGCAGGAGGTTGGAGAATTGTTCAAAGAAGATGGTTGTAGGAGTTAATGAAGGGGCAAATGGAACCGGAAACAGTATCTAATGTTGGGGTTGTATTTGGAGTGAGTGAGAAGTTTGCATTGGTGTTATAAAGAGGGAGCTATGCTGAAGGATTACACTACTGCATATTGAGGATAGGAATATTGTGATCTAAGAATATTGCGGACTAAATATCAAAATACTGAAAGTAAATGCATACAGAGCAAGTATAGATCTGCTATTCTATATATATTAATTTTTTTACTCAAAAAAATAAAGGTTACAGGGACTTTATAGTTAGGCTCAGATTTCATGCCCCCGTAATGCACTGCTTATGACCTGACATGTTACATCCCTCATGACATGATCAGTGACATCATTGGTGATATCACTGATGACATCTCAAATGACATCACTGGTGATATCATTAAGTGAGTGTAAGTGTTTGTAAGAGTTTATGGGTGTTAAACATATATACTAACCTACTACAAAAGTTAAATTATTATACAAGATGTACTACTACTGGCTTATACTACTTCTAACATATATTATGTCAGTGACTGTGTAACTCTATATATCCTTGTGTGTATGGGTATGTGAATGGCCATATTGGTGTATATGTGGGTGTGTGAGTAGCAGTGTGGGTGAATGAGATGCTGTGTGAGTGGCTGTATTGGTGACTGAGTGGGTGTGTCAATGGCTATATGGGCGAGTGAGTATTAGTGTGAGTGGCTCTATGGGTGGATACGTGAGTTTGTAGTGACTGTATGGGTTTGTGAATGGCTAAATGAGCGAGTGACTGGGTGTGTAAGTGGCTGTATGAGTGAGTGAGTTGCTGTTTGAGTGGGTGTATGGTTATGTGAGCTGGTGTGTGAGTGACTGTATTGGAGAGTAAGTGTCAATGTGAATGGCTGCATGGGTGAGTGCTTGTATGGCTGTGTGAATGGATATGTAAGTGCTTGTGTGGGTGTGTGAGTGCTTCTATGGGCGAGTGAGTGGCTGTGTTGAGCGGCAGTACAGGTAAGTGCGTGGGTGTATGAGTAACTGTGTAGGTAAATAAGTAGGGGTGTGAGTAGCAGTTTGAGTGAGTGTGTGACTATGTGACTGGATGTACAGGTGAGTGAATGGTTGTGTGAGTGGCTCTATGGAGGAGTGAGTGGGTGTGTGAGTGTTAATATTGGTCTGTGAATGGGCATGTGAGTGGTTGTATGGGTGGGTGTACTAGAGGTTGTTTGGGGGTGTGAGTGGGTGTGTGAATGAAGTCATCAGTGATGTCACTGACCATGTTATGAGTGATATGTGAGGTCATAAGCAGTGCATTGCAAGGGCGTAAGTTATAGTTAGCTCAGGTAACTATAACTGCTGAATTTCACTGGTTTTGTATAAGTGAAATCTGAGCCTAACTATATGTCCCTGTAACCTTTGTTTTTTTAGTGGATTTCTAAGGTTTTTATAATGTTATTGTGCAGAGTGGTGGAGCAAGGGGGCATGGCCTCCGAAGATCTCTCAGCAATCCCGCTGTGTGGGATTTACTGGAGGTGACAGGAGGGCTTGTTGGCCCTCAAAGAAACTCACCAGCCAATGGAACTTCATCCACCAACCAGTAGTGTGCCAGGAGGTAGGTTTGAAGAGGGGTGGAGAAAGAGGGCATGGCCTCCGAAGACCTCTCAGCAATCCCGCTGTGTAATATACGATCTGTCGTCGGCCTTCGACACCGTAAATCACGAAGCATTATTGTCTAGGTTACGGGACAGGATGGGTCTGTCAGGAATTGTGCTGAAATGGTTCATCTCTTTTCTACAGAACAGATCACAACGATTCCTGGTCAACCAGTCACTTTCACCTCCATGCCCTATCTCAATCGGAGTCCCTCAAGGATCAACGTTATCCCCAGATCTGTTTAACCTTTACGTTGAGCCGCTTACAGAAATTCTCCAAAAAGCACAGATATCGTATCACATGTATGCAGATGACACGCAAATATATCTAAAGATCTCTTCCCTAAAAGACTTGGAACGAGTGAACAAGGCTTTAAAAATGGCTCTGCAATGGCTAACTGCCAACCAACTGAAGCTTAACGCCAACAAAACGGAGTTCCTACTAATCTCACCAGCAAGGAGCCGTACGGAAATAAAGGAGTGGACGAAAGTGTTGACTGCACTAAACTGCACCCCAACATTAATCAAGTCAGCGAAATCCCTAGGAATCACTCTGGACGAGAATTTAGACATGAAAGCCCACATCAACTCAATGGCCAAGAATGCTCGATTCCACCTGAACTACTTAAGAAAACTGAAACCATTCATCTCAGAGGCGGATCTCAAATTGGCTATCCAATCCTTAGTTATCTCTAGGATTGAATATGGCTGCTCCACCTTAGCGGGCTTACCAAAAATGTCCACTGCACCATTGAAAGCATGCCTAAACGCTGCGGCAAGAATTATCACCGGATCCAGGAAATACGACCATATATCGCCACACCTGAAAGCTTTAAGTTGGCTACCCTATGAAGCAAGAATCCAAATGAAGATAGCTTGTATCACCCATAAAGCGCTACACCACAACACCCCAGGATACCTAGCGAAGAAAATCCAGCTATCAGGAGGGAATCGACCAGCGAGGAGTACTGAAGAATTTCTACTACGTCCAGCCTTTTTCCACAAGAAAAAAACTTATGACAGAGCGTTCTCAGGAGCTGCCCCCAGAATATGGAACTCAATTCCTCCTATCATCAGGAAGATCCAAAATGTGGCATCATTTAAGCGAGAAGTAAAGAGCTTTCTGATGAAGAAATACACTACCTAGAATAGATCAGTCTCGAACTGCAATGACCTAAATATCATACTTGTTTACACATTCTATCTTTGATAGAAATATTTTCCACCTTGACTTTATTTATTATCTACCTCTTATCATCTACCTCATATTTGGTGTCAGCATAACTGTTTGATATATATGTCTACCTAGAATAGATTAGTCACGAAATGTCAATGACCCAACTATTCATACTTGCTTACACATGTTATTTGTGATAGAAGCATATCCACTATTGACTATATTTATCATCTACCTCTTATCATCTACCTCATATTTGTTGTCTGTATAACTGTGTGATATATATGTCTTTCTCCTACGCTTTCATATGTTATTCGTTCCTATGCCCATATAACTGTTTGATATATATGTCTTTCGCATACGCCTATATGTTAAGCGCTCTGATACCCACGGGTCTTGTTCGCGCTATACAAAACTTTCTAATAAATAAATAAATAAATATATATATATATATATATATATATATACCGCTGTGTAATATATATATATATATATATATATTCACTGAAAAAAACATAGGTTTTACACACGTTATAGTTAGGAAGTAGCATTTACAAAACCTATGAAATTCACTGAAAAAACCATAGGTTTGACACCAGTTGTAGTTAGCTGGAAATTTTACTGATATAAAACCAATGAAATTCCACGTTATAGTTAGTTGGACTCACTATAACTTGCGCGTGTAATGCACTGCTGATGACGTTACATATTACATCACTCATGACATCACTGATGACACCATCCTTGTGACACAGTGACAGACCTCCTTTCACTGTAATCTAACCCTTGAAACACATATTCAAAAATAGAAACTAACATTTTCAAAAAAATGGAGATACCCATACCAGTTACAACAACCAATGCAATAATTCCACCATCTATATACACATGCACTAATTCACCAACAGTTCTATATAGTCACTCATACATATATTCACTAATCATATGTAGTGATACACCTACACATCCTGTTACACACTGACAATCATCCAAAAGTTATTCACACACATACTCGCACATGCAAATAAACTATTGAACATCCATTTATTTGCATAAACAGCTATACACACACTACCACTTTACCTCTAAGGAAACTTACACATACTTACTCTCATAAAAAATCACTTATAGAAACACATACTAATTTAAACAGGAACTCTTACAATCCCTCACTCTCACATATAGTCACTTATATACATCAATATTCACATATACTACATTAAAACATATGTAGTTACTGATAAAGACACTAATAAGACAGTCATTCACTCACTAACACAGACATATACACACTAATCCACCCATACAGTCCTTCACATATGCTGTCTTGAAAACACATACAAACAGAGACTCAGTCATTCTTGCATCTATGTACTAAGTAATACCTCCACCAAACCATGCAAACACTCATACTGATACTAAGAAAAACATCTAATAACCTATATACATACACCTGTACCTACTCATCAACCCATGCAGCCACTTATACACAAAGTGAAACACTAATACATATATTTAAATATTTAAGCATTACTCAGTAATATATGTATTCACTAAGATATTCAATAATATATACATATGTAACACATATTTATTTTTCAGAAAGACACACATTCACTGGATGGTGTCATCAGTGATGTCATGAGTGATGTAATATGTGACGTCATCAGCAGTGCATTACACGCGCAAATTATAGTGAGTCCAACTAACTATAACGTGGAATTTCATTGGTTTTATATCAGTAAAATTTCCAGCTAACTACAACTGGTGTCAAACCTATGGTTTTTTCAGTGAATTTCATAGGTTTTGTAAATGCTACTTCCTAACTATAACGTGTATAAAACCTATGGTTTTTTCAGTGAATTTCATTGGTTTTTAAAATGCTAATTCAGAAATATCTCGTGTATACAACCTATACTTTTGTCAATAAAGTTCTGGCAATATTTTTTTCGGAAACAAGACGTTTTCTTCACTGTTCAAGTTGCATAGAGACTCCTTGTAAAGCGATACAGAATTAGAAAGTCTGTACCTTGCCTTTTTTTCAACGCATTAAAATTTGCCTGTAAATAAAAATTGCCTTTCTAAACTTTCGTGCACGACCCGGTGTGCGCACTCTCGGCAACAGTTCTTAATAAAATGGATAGCGCATTTCCAGGCTTTCGTGCGCGACCGACTGCGCGCACCCGCCTATATATTTCGTGAAAACTTTGCAATCTGAACTTATTGAATTTCTTCATAGACCCATCAAAGAACTTATACTACGTCAAAGACACTAAACCTAGGCTTCTTTTTTATTATTATGAGAATTTACATTAAATGGAGCCGAATGTCTTTTTAAACTTTCGTGCGTGACCGAATGTACACACCTTGGTATTTTAAAAAAAAAATATAAAAGGTTTTATACTTCAACAATTGTATGCTTGAATCGAGCTCAGAAGATATATTAAATCCGGATGTGTTTGGATTTACTCCTTTACACGTTTTGAAACTTAGCTGAATTAGACCGCTACTTCCAAATGGCGTACGTGACCAGATACTGTCACCGCCTACACGTCCCGAGACGCGCATGTGAAGTCATGTGACTCGAAAACAACACTTCCAATTGGTTCTTAGTAGTTTCTATTCTGCAATTTACACGGAGGACTCCACCCACTTCCCTCACTATCTTTTGTACTCTCAAAAGAGAACAACGTTCAACATCTTTCGGAAGACTTTGCTGAAATGGCTGCCGCCCCGCATTCATCTTCCGAATCTGAAGGAAATGACCGACTACCTTTAAAAAGAAAAAAGGAATCTTTTATTTGGCAATTTTTCACTTATCCTGAAGAACAAAAGAAAGTGAATGCGCCAAAAGTTACCTGCACGATATGCAATTCGGTTCTCTCAAGAGGAAATCCAAGAAAAAAATATTCCTTTTCCATACATACCATGGTGCGGCATGTCAAACAGGTGCACCCTGTGGAATTTGCAAAGGCATCGACAAGAGCCCTGGCCACGCTATTACCATCAGAGGTGGCCAGCACATCTTCTGGTGGATGACCTGTATCTCCATCGAGTGCTGTGATGGACTTGAGACCATATCTTGCAAAGGTGCACATGAAATGCAACGAATGTGGAGAAATTCTTCTGTACGGAGAGCAGAGCCTCATTCTTACTAAACTAAAAATTGAGAGTCATAAATGCCCCAAGAAAAGATACATTTCTTCATTTCATTTTGATCCTGTCTCACACATGAAAATGTTGCAAGTTTAAAAAATCAAAAACAACATAACACTTGTTTTAAAAAAAAAAAAAGTTATTTTCAGAACTAACTCATTCTACCAAAAAAAGCTCCAGGAGCATATTATAAAGGGGGTTTATCTCCGCTTTTTTGGCTTTCGTTCGTGCGCGACCGTGTGCGCGCACCCGCATATATATATTTCGTGAAAACTTTGCAACTTATTAAATTTCTTCATAGACCCATCAAAGAACTTATACTACGTCAAAGACACTAAACCTAGGCTTCTTTTTTATTATTATGAAAATTTACATTAAATGGAGCCGAATGTCTTTTTAAACTTTCGTGCGTGACCGAATGTACACACCTTGCTATTTTTAAAAAAAATATAAAAGGTTTTATACTTTAACAATTGTATGCTTGAATCGAGCTCAGAAGATATATTAAATCCGGATGTGTTTGGATTTACTCCTTTTCACGTTTTGAAACTTCGCTGAATTAGACCGCTACTTCCAAATGGCGTACGTGACCAGATACTGTCACCGCATACACGTCCTGAGACGCGCATGTGAAGTCATGTGACTCGAAAACAACACTTCCAATTGGTTCTTAGTAGTTTCTATTCTGCAATTTACACGGAGGACTCAACCCACTTCCCTCACTATCTTTTGTACTCTCAAAAGAGAACAACGTTCAGCATCTTTCGGAAGACTTTCTTTTCACGCGATAATGTGAAATACTGAGATTGTTACAGGATTTTCTATCAGATATGTGTTCCCATTGCTGTAGAAGCACTAACACCGTGGAAAATTCCACCGATAGCAGTGATATTTTTAACGCCGAGCACCGGCGATTTTTATCACTTAGAAGCCTTCCTATTATGAAGGTTTATCTCCTAAGTCTCTGATTCTCAAACTGTGCAACGCGGCTCCCCTGTGTGCCGTAATGAAGTGCTAGGGGCGCCGCCCACACTCTAGTGTGACTAACCATCTATAAATTCCACAGACATCTCTACCCTGTTATCTACAATTGTGAACATCAAAAGGAGCTGCGCTACGCCCCTGTGAGAGGCCTCACTCCCACTGCTGCAACGGCTTGGCAGTGCTCCAGATGCACAGGAACAGCCCCTCCGATCCATTGAAGTTCTGTGTCATGAGAGGCCTCACTCCCACTGCTGCAACGGCTTGGCAGTCCTCCAGATGCACAGGAACAGCCCCTCCGATCCATTGAAGTTCTGTGTCGGTCTCAATACCACTTACGAAATGAACATAAGCACTGAAGAATATTCAAGTATGTAGTACTCCTCCTGCTACAGCATACAAAATGCATTCTATTACCTATAAAAAAGTCAAACACCCACGCTACAATCATATAGAATACTTCTTCTAAAGAAGCCTGTGAATAACTTTAAAACATCAGGTTAACCTTTTTTTACTCTCATCATTGTCAAAATTTTTAAATGAAACGGTTTACATTTTTACTTTTTATTTCCAGTAAATTTTAAAAATAAATGTTTATAGTTCCATAGGCTCAAGCAGGTCAGCTTCCCACCCTATGTCATACAATTCTGACAAATCGGCATCCTCATCATGTTCTTCATCATCCTCAGGATTTAAATCATCTAAGGGATCTACTTCCACTGACGTTTCAATGACAAGTTCAACGATAAGATCGAGATCAACGGATTGCTCATTATCACTCATGGTTGATATTGTCGTTATCTTTAAAGAAAGAGAAGAACAATAAGATGTTGCAGAGTAAGAGACAAATCTCAGAGACTATAATAGTAAAATTGTTTAACAAGAGTAACATTTTGCAGCTATTATTTAGCCATGTCCAGCGATGCTGAGGAGGTGAGGCCTATGTCCAAGTTTTCAGTGAGCAGGACTCATCTCTTCTTAACCTTGGATAAGCCTCACCGACTCTGTGTCCCCTGCTCATACTTAAATGTAAAGGGGCAGATTTATGTTAACTGGCGCATCCCCAGAGATGCACCAGTTAATGTGCACCACTGCTCTGCCACCCATGGTGTGCCGCATTTACAATGTGGAGCACCATTGAGCAAAAACAGCACAGATGCGTCACGCATCTGTGCCGCAAAAGCGGCGCATCGCAGGAATCACGTCGCAAGTGCGACATGTCTACTGCAATGCACAGGAGCAAGCCACACATTGCATGGTGCATCACTCCTTATGCCTGTTTCAAACAGGCGTAAGGATTTGATTCAGCAATGCTATAAAGCTGACTCAGTGAAATCTTCTAAATTTCACTGTGTTAGTTTTACAGGGCTTTCATACATGCACCTCTTGCCATTTTGTCGGTTTTGGCGCGTTTTTTTTCCCTTACACAATAGCATAACAGAAACGTGATAGTGCTTCGCATGCAGAGAGCTGATTGATAAAGACATAATGTCTAACCACTAGCATTTTCATATATCGTTCCTAAATTGAAAGGCCAGAGACCTTCTTCCATTTATTAAAATATAATATACTTCCTCATAAGAGTGTATAATTAATTTTGCAAAACCATATTCATTTTTCATCAACTATACCGTTTGTATTCTATGTACTACTGACTATACCGATTACTTTGTTTTTTGCAATGTCTCTACTCGTATTAGATTGGAAACTTGCCTTGAAAACAGTGCATTTCTGAATAAACATTTCAAATATACACGTTCTCTCTTTTAATCCATAATCTCAACTAAAATGATTGTATACTGAAACAGTATTCATGTGTTCCACTTAACTTCAGCTGTACTAACATAATATTTTCTTTTGTCGAACTGATTTACTCATACTAGAACCCACAGGCCTATAACAGCCCGTGAACCCTTTCTTAGTAGGTCGCGCACCATGCAGACAGTTGTACCTCTGTAAAAAAATAATTTATTACTCTTCTCAAGCACCGTCGCAGTTCCGCTCCACTCAGTGTTAATCACTGCTCCCACGCTTCTACAGACCAGACGCTATGTCGTATTTCACTCCTTATCACGCTTTAATCTCCACAATAACAAACACTTCTCCGCCAGCCACCAGAGAACAGAGTGCAGATGCAGAGGCACTAAGTAGTGAAATACAACATACCCTCTGCTCTATGGAAGCAACCGAGCGGTAATTCTGAAAGAAAACATTCACTAGCGCTTCAAAAAAGCATTTCAATTATATAAATAGTTTTTTGAAAACGTTCCAACTACTTTGATGCGACTATCTGTGTGTGCCTCCACATCAAAGTTCCTCAGCCCGGCCTGAAGGCAGACACAGACAGACACACACACAATAAGATAACACAGGGCAACGGAGACGGAAAACAGAAGAGAGATGAAGATGCAGTCAAACAGCAGGAGTGAGAGAGATATTTTTATACTCCGTTTGGTACCTCAATTTACGAACACATTTACTGCACAAATCTCTGTACAACCTCATGGTCAGAACTTTTCATTTTATTTTATTCGACCACCTCCGCCTCTCACCCCACCAGTACAAGCCGCGGCCACAAACTACAATGTAATTTTGTCGTCTGTCAGAAAGTTTAAGAATTCATTAAGCATTACCACTTTTTGAAGACGGTATCACATGTAATATACCAACTTTTCATTTTATTTCACTCAACCACCTACCCCTCTCACCCAACACCCACCAATGCAGGCCGCGTCCAGAAACCGCACTCTAATTTTGTCGTGTGACAGAAAGTTTACGAATTCATTAACCATTAACATTTTTTCACGACGGTATCACATGTAATTTACCATTTCTCTCTCTATCTGCATTATCTGTCTCTCTGCTAATATCATTTTTTCACTTCATAAACAACTTCTCTCATTATATATAAAGGCTTCAAAATCACACAAATAATTACCCTTTATATTAAACATATTTTATACTTCATATATCACATTTAAATTAAAAATAGTTTTAGAAATACAACACATTATGACAGCCAAAAATGACTTTAGTTTCAAACTATGAGGAAAATCAATCATTGTTTGTGAGTAAACCATATTTTACGGTACATGACAAAACAAACAGTTACAGACTTACCTTTACCAATGCTTTGTACGATGTACAACAGTGACAGTCACAAAATAAATATTCGTTTGACGGAATCTCAATTATGCTGCTATCACTGCAACCAAAATTCAATGGCACAGATATACAGTCAATACAGACTCATATATGTCTCTTCAGCCAATCATATTTCCTCCCGCAAAATTTTGTATTCAAATTTACATTTCAGTTGGTTGTCCCTCACAATATTTTCAATGTCACATAAAAGTCACCCATCACCCATTGCCATCTCTGGCTGTTTCCATGGTAACACCTCATTCTGCACCTGGCTGAAGGCACAGGTCAAAAGTTCATATCTCAACGTTCTACAGCAAACTAACAACACTGTTTTCCCTCCAGAAACACCTGCCTATCCACAGCTCTGTTACATGTCATTTTTTTCACACCCAATACTACTTTTTCTTTTACATAACATTAACATGCAACGTAGTCTTCAATCTTCACGTATTAGAATCAACCAATCATTTTTCGTTTTTCAACCACACCAAGCTTCATCCATTTTTTTATCCTGACTTTCAGCTTCTAACTGCCATTCCACTGCCAGAACCGATCGGAGTACGAGTGCATCTGCCTTGAAAATGAAGGTTTGGCTTTTAGGACACAGCTATATTCACTGGAGTGGAAAATATGCAGCAAGCAGACGAATTTCCAACCTTGATTTACCAAATGTGCAGATAACGTGGATTGGGCAAAGAGGATTAAGATATCACCAATTAATACCATTGGTGAAAACTTTTATGCATCTCCCAGAACCAGACCTTATAATTGTGCACTGTGGTGGGAACGATCTTGGCACATTGACTGGGGTAGGTCTGGAAATGCTTCTAAAAGACACCTTTCGACAATTGATGACACTTTTTCCTCGAACTGCCTTGGTATATTCCAATATATGCCAAAGACAGAAATGGAATTGGTCCAATCAACATTGTGCACAAATTGAGAAAGCAAGGAGACATGTGAATAAATCTGTTTCTGCTTTCCTCAGAGATTATAGCATGGGTTCTATTTACCACAACAACTTGCGTTACCACATGCAAGACATCTATAGGACAGATGGTGTTCATTTCACGGATGAGGGAAACAGAATCTTCCTCTGCAACATGAGACTCTGCATCGGTACTTACTTATAAAGGCAGAAAAAACTCAATTAACACAAGGGCTCTTTTCAGAGCCACCTTATATCAAAGCACTCAAACTTCTGATTTATCTCCATTTTCACACTCTTGTAAATAGGTGTGCGCGCCCGGGTGCGTGCACCCCGCATCTTTTAAAAAAAATATATATATATATATTTTCGCGTTTAAGGGCCTTACTGCACACCCTGAGAGAACCTACGCAGCAAAACAATCTCTAACTTCTCCCCTTCCCATGTTCCAACGCTTTGAAATGACAATATATTTACTCGCAGTGACAAAATGGCGGTCAACACTTCCTGATTTCCTTTGAATCAAACGTTAACAGACGTCACGCAGCAACAAAAAAAATTCCGCTCGCGCGCAGCCGCTTGAGTGCGCGCACCCGTGCGCGCTTATAGATATATAATTGACTTTAAGTTTAATTTTCTCAGCAACTACTGAACAGATTTACACCATTCCAAAAAAAGCGTAATCTGCGAGCCGGACTCTACAGTTTTGCCAAATTTCTTATAAATCCATTCAGCCGTTCGACCTGTAGCCGTGTCTAAACGTCCTATGGAAAATAACATGGAGAAAACACGTTTTGGGACCCCCCTTTTATCTCAGCCCCCACTTCACCAATCCCCCCCAAACTTTCAGGGAAGGAGCGCAGCGGACCGAGCCATCTTCTTTGAGAAATTCGCAAAGATTCATCCACCACGGCCAAAGTTAATCCAAATAGAATGTTGAGGATTTCCTATGGAAACTAGGTCCTAACTATAACTACCTACTGGCGACCGCCAGTAGGTAATATATATATATATATGCACAGGGGACTCAGAGGTACATGTTCAGGTAGGTTTATTCAGAGATGACATGGCATTACGCGTTTTGGATATTTTCCTTCATCAGATGCCATTGCTCACTACACTGGCACCTGTTGCAGTCCCTCCTTTAATGTAGAGTACATACTCCCCATTGGTGGAAGTTGGAGGACTGCAAGACCCAGTATCCCTCTTGGCGGATGGCAGGAGAGCCTGCCAGGACCCAAAACCTTATCCCTTGGGACTAAATACGCAGTCCTGCTCTGTCCAACTCCTTCTGCAGCCTCCGTTATGTGATCAAGGGCTGTTGCCAGCCCGAAACGTGTCATCTGCCGTAGCTGTTCTGGATGTGAAGGTTTAAATAAACATCTTGCCTGAATCAAGTGGTCCGTCTCTCCTTCTTCGCCGCTGCGGTGGAAGTGGTAGGAGTTGCAATCGTTTGGATATATATATATATATATCCAGTCTCACTCCTTTTGTGGTGTACTGTCTGATATGCCCCTGTGGACTCAAGTACATAGGGAGCACTGTCCACAATGTAAAGGTCAGAATTTTGGAACACCAGCGGGCCATAGTCAATAAGGACGAAAACTATCCCGTAGCCCGGCATTTTGCCTTGAAACATCAAAGCAATAGAGAGTTGCTACAATACTATGGCATTGACCATGTTCCAATAAACCCAAGAGGGGGCAATAGGCTTCAATGATTAAGGAGACTTGAATCCCGCTATATTATGGACCTACAAACTAAGACACCCAATGGGTTAAATAGGAGTGAAGAATTAACGGTACATCTGGGATAGTGATATGAGATTTCTTAACTCTGAATCAAATTGTACTGAATCTGTAGCTGTTTATGATGTATTGAATGATATAAGTATGAGATTATAATGCTTCCTTTTTCAGGTCTTTTTTGCATTGTATAATTTACAGATGAGGGGGGAATGTTAGAATAACAGCGATAAATTGTTACCCAGGGGCTCACCCACGGGCATTAGATTATGCCGATACACGGCTTGATGTTTCTGTCCACCTACCGTGTATATGGTTTAAATATCGGAGTTGAGATTTCTCTCTCGATACTTTTTGAATTAACTTTATTGATAACCTGACCCCGTAAATGTGTGGACCTGTGCCGATCCACGGCGAGATTTTTTACATTGTCCCTTGTTGTTGACCACTCTCGACATGCTGTAGGAGTATATATCAAAATATTCATACTCATATATATAATCTTTATATCATAACCTCCATATATTGTATACAAATGCATATGAATGTATTATGACATTGACTGTGCTAAGATGGCGACCGTTTTTCCGCAATCGCTCTGGTGAGCTAACCCGTCGTCACTGTTGTCTGCTCAGTGACGCGGGAACATTTAAAATGGTGTCTGACTATCAGCCGATGTAACACTGACGAAGGAGCAATCCGAAACGCGTCTGTTTCTCATACCATTTGCTGAATAAATTCATATCGATGGATGCTTCCTGTGTGCCCGTATTTCTGTCTTGAATCGACGGAATTGGTAGCGGTAATATATATATATATATACATATATATATATATATATATATAAATATAAATATATTCCAAAGGACAAAGTCCCTGCATCCAGGGACAAACAGAAGCCCACCAGCCAGTTGGTAGCATTAAAGTTTCTTTTAATTGCAGAATTTTACAGGATGACCGGTTTCAGTCCCCTCCGGTCCTTAATCATATGCATCATGTGACGTGGGCAGTTGGTATATAATATATGTAATAGCTAATCTATATATAATAATATATATTGAACTATATATACATTCACTGAAAAAAACATAGGTTTCAGATATGTTATAGTTTGGAATTAGCATTCAAAAAACCTTAGAAATTCACTGAAAAAAACATAGGTTTTTGGGGTGTTATAGTTAGCTGGACATTTCACTCGTCCAAAACCATTGAAATTCCCCCGTTATAGTTAGTTGTACTAACTATAACTTGCGCGCCCGCAATCCACTGCTGATGATGTCACATATTACATCATTCATGACATTGTCAGTGACATCACTGATGACATCTCAAATTTCAATGGTTTTGTACGAGTGAAATGTCCAGCTAACTATAACACCCCTAAACCTATGTTTTTTTCAGTGAATTTCTAAGGTTTTTCAAATGCTAATTCCTAACTATAACATGTCTGAAACCTATGGTTTTTTCAGTGACTTTCAAAGGTTTTTTTAAATGCTAATACCTAACTATAACATGTCTGAAACCTATGTTTTTTTCAGTAAATTTTAAGGTTTTGTAAATGACAATTTTTAAATGTATTAATTGTTATATTTATTATTTTGATACTGATTTACTACATTTTTTAAAACTATTCATTTTTAAATATTTTATTTTTTAAACTACATTATTACATTATACATTACATTACAAAATATACTTTCTCAGAATGAATTACTTTAGTTTAAATACTTTGCAAATAGGCAATAGACTTAAGTACAGTAGTTACAGTTGTTGCAATGGGCAACACAATTTCAAAAACAATGCAGCATTGAGCTCAATGGGAATTTCTAGTTAAATGCAATTAGTTACTTTATAGATTACTTTTCTAACCACAGGACTGGATCCTAGATTCAGTCCTGGGACATATCCTGTAAACAGTTGAGTAAAAGCGTTTTGGTTACAGTGGTGATTTTTTAAATTGTAAAAATTTTTATTTATGGTATTTATACATACAGTAAACAGGGATCACTTCACATTGGGGAACCCGCTGGTGTGTATACAGGTTAAGACATACATTGCAAGTTTATGTTGGGTCCTCTTTTTATTGCTTGTAGGAGTAGTGTAGGGAGGAGGAAAAAGAAAGATGTGAATAAGTAAAGAGAGAGAGAAATTATAGTTTAGATCTGTCCCCGGCAAGGTACCGATTATGGCATTAAGGTACATTTCTGCTGGGCGGGGGTTCATTCGTACTGGTCGTCTCCTATGCTGGGTCAAGAGTTAGTGAAAATCAATATAGAAATCATATCACCTGGGTGTCATGGTATATGGATGTCCTCCTTGTGAGTTGTTCTGGACAAAATAAACAATACGTCAGACAACAAAAAACAATTAGACAGGAAACAAAAAGCAAATACAGGCATCAGAAACTGGTGATACCTTGTTTTAACAATCAGTCGTCTATAAGTTATCGACGACTAGTGTGTCTAGTATTAATACACAACAGGCTCTTAATATGAACCACCCATCGCTTACCTATAGGATAGGAGAAACGTACTCCGCCTCATCTGGCTGCGGCTCAGGTAGGTACAGCACCGCTCTATTAGGAAAGAGCAAACAAAGGAATATATAGTCAATGGTGTGCCATTCTGGTATAGCCCAGTGTACTCATTTCAATACTCGTAGGGAAAATACAACGCAGACCCAGTAGATGTCCACATACAGTGTCTTCCCAGTCCTACTTCCAGTATCTTTAGAAGAAACTTATGTTTATCAATCCACATTACTTTTAACAGTGCTCATAAGCATTCGCAATCATGGACTAGTAAAGATAAAAGGTGCCTAGCTGCGTGTCCATAAAATGTCATTGACACGCATCTCTACTGGTACCCTCAAACCCAGTCCAGATCACTCGCTTTTTGTGGTACCGGTAGCGGGTACAATATGTCGTTTTTAATGGTGTGAGGCCCAGAGCGCACAGTCATACACGGAGCACAAATATGTCTCCCGGACTCCTCGCGCTCATTCTAGGATATGCACCGGCAAAACCAAGCCTCGTCCTCAAGAAATCTGGACTGCTAAAGGTAAAAGGTGCCTAGCCGTGTGTCCGTAATGTCATTGACACGCATCACTAATGGTATCCTCAAGTATAGTCCAGATAACCCGCTTTCTATGGCACAGGCAGCGGGTGCAGCATGTCGTTTTAAACGGTGTGTGGCACAGAGAGCGCAGTCATACATGGAGTATAGGTATATCTCCCGGACTCCTCCGCTCATTCTAGGATATGATCCGGCAGTACCAAGCCTCGTCCTCATGAAACCTCCACCCTCCTTTGGCGGTCAGCTTCACCAACAACAAACAGCATATCCCCAGTAATCATAGTTAGATTGCGTGCTTACCTCACCGTCGGTACTCCAGGCGGCCATCTGTGCCGTCTCGGGGATGTACCCGGTAGGTGTAGCACGCCATATTTGTTTAGAGACCGCCCCTGATTGTGACGTCAGATGCACAGTTGCGCCCCGAAGGACCATGGGGGATGTGGTTTAGGCAGTATTTTTCACATTCAACATGCCTCTGGTGCCTACACACGCATAAGTATGCAAAATCATCAGGAAACATATTTCATCTATTTCTAGGCCGTCAGCTTCCCATTTACTTTTAAGGGGGAGCAGTAGGTCCTGGAAGTTGATGATGATTTTTTTGTACGTGAGTGATATGGCATGTTCGGGGAGGTGGCCATCAAGGAGTCTATCCTCCAGCGGTGAGGAGGCCGGGGGCAGTGTTCCTGCGGGAATGTTGGTCTGGAGGGAGTGTCTGACCTGTAAGTACCTGAAGTGTTCCGAGTGTGCCAGTTCATATGTGTGCTGTAGTGAAGCAAAGGGGACCATCCCTTTCGGGCCCCACAGGTCCCGGACGTGAGATATGCCTATGAGGTCCCTGTTACGGAACCCCTTGGTGCGACCGAGCCTGCCCAGCTTTTCCGAGACCCACAGGGGGGTGGCCATCGTGAGGGTGTCAGCCCATCCTAATTTACGTTGTACAATATGCCACAACTGCACTGAGTGTTGTGTGGGCCCTGTTAGGGAGTATCGCCCCGGTTTGGAGTAAAGCGCAGCTTCAAAGTTCCCTCCCGGCAAGAGCCAACGGTCCATTCCGTATGCCTGGTCATTCCCTTTGCTATATGTGCCCTGGGTAATGGCCGAGAGGTGCGCATATATATTTACGGATGTCAGGGAGCGCTATGCCGCCATCAAACCATCCCAGGGTCAGTTTCTGAAGGGGTATACGGGGCGTACCAGACCACAGCAGTTCCCTCCGCGTGGCCTCTATGGACGCGAAATAAGAATGCGGGACCAAGTCTGGGTAGTTTTGTAGGGCATATAGGAACCTGGGCAACGCCATCATTTTGAAGAGTGCTGCCGCCCGAGGAGGGACAGCGGAAGCTGCCGCCAGGAGACCGCGTCCATTTTGAATCGCTGCAGAGGCGGGAGAAGGTCACCGGTTCTCTGGAGATAAAGACACCCAGGTAGCGGAACCCCTCTGTGGCCACCGCGATAGGGCAATTTCGCTGGATTGCAGTAGCGTTTCCCTCAGGACGTAGAGAACGGACTTGCCCCAGTTAATGCTGTAACCGGAGTTTTTCCCGAAGCTGGTGAATATATCCATGGCCACTATTAGGGACTTACGAGGTTTCGTGAGGTAAAGGAGGGCGTCATAAGCATAGAGCAAGATCCTGTCCTCCCATTCGTCAGCCCAGCGTATCCTTCAGGGATAGGTCTTGCCTGATCCACGTGGCCAGGGGCTCCAGCGAGAGGGCAAAGAGGAGGGGCGACAGGGGGCAACCCTGTCGCGTTCCTCGCTAGAGTTCAAATACTGCAGAGATTTTATTGTTAACAGAAAACTGGGCCAGGGGCGCCGTGTAGAGGAGGCGCACCCACCCTATGAAGCCCAGGCCGAATCCCAGTTTGCGGAAGACCGCCATCATATGTGACCACTCGAGCGTGTCAAACGCCATTGTAGCGTCTAGGGATAACACCACCGCATCCTCCTAGATAGTATGGCATCTACCCAGAACTCCATGAAGCCTTCAGAGGTTAAGCGCCGTGTTTCGGTGAGGCCTGAAGCCAGACTGGTCCGGATGGATCAGGACGGGAAGGACAGGTTTAAGCCTGTTGGCGAAGACTTTAGCCAGAATTTTGGGCTCTTCGTCGAGGAGGGATATGGGCCTGTAAGAAGCACAGGAGTCCCTCGGTTTCCCTTCTTTGTGTATGGTCACTATTGTGGCTATAAGTTGATCGCGAGGTAGAATGCCCCGATCCCTGCTTTCCTCAAACATCCTCTTTAGGTAAGGACCAAGGCCAGAAGGTGTGAGCTTGTACATTTCTATTGGTAAGCCGTTTGGTCCCATCGCTTTTTCCCGACCGGAGATCTCCGATCGCTCGAGCCAGTTCTTCCATGGTGAGTGGCGCCTCCAAGTCATCTCTCTCAGTATCCGAGATAGTGGGCATTCGAATATCGGTCAGCAAGGAGACCGAGTCTTCCTCTAGTCTGTCCGAGCCTTTACTATATATCTTCTGATAGTGGGATGCAAACTCCCTGACTATGTCACAAGGTTCTGTAATAACGGCACCAGACTCTGTCTTGAGCTCTGCAACTATTCTTTGAGCCTGCTGCTTTTTGTCTAGCCAGAATATGAGATTGCCTGCCTTATCCCCTTGGTCGTATAGTCTACCTTCTTTGTCTCTGGCTATGGTCTTGGCTGCATCAGTGACTAGGGCCCTGTATTCCGCCGCTTTAAGTTCCATAAGGTGGACTGTTCCGGGCTCACCCTCAGCGTGGGCCTCTGTTTCCAGCTCTTGGAGGTCCCTTTCCATATTAGCAATTTGTTCTTCCCGTTCCTTACGGCGACCAGAAATCGCCGAGAGGGCCTCCCCTCTGAGCACGGTCTTAAAAGCCTCCCAAAGTACCACGGATGAAGCCACCGTACCATCGTTTTCTGCGAAGTATCGGTCTATTGAGAGGAGGAGTTTCTGTCTAATGGTTTCACAATTGTTCTTCCCGTTCCTTACGGCGACCAGAAATCGCCGAGAGGGCCTCCCCTCTGAGCACGGTCTTAAAAGCCTCCCAAAGTACCACGGATGAAGCCACCGTACCATCGTTTTCTGCGAAGTATCGGTCTATTGAGAGGAGGAGTTTCTGTCTAATGGTTTCACAGCGCAGATACCATGCGTTTATCGGCGCTGTGCAGCCCTCTTGTTTGTCGCCAATTAGGAGGGGGGCAAGTATCGGCGAATGGTCAGAGATCCCTCTAGCCAGGTGCGTAACCTCCTGAAGTGTTGTGTCACTGTAGTGTGGTGCTAATATGTAGTCGATGCGGGAGAATGAACAGTGTGGGCCAGAGAAGAAGGTGTATTGCGTGTCTCGAGGGTGGCGGGTGCGCCATAGGTCCATAAGGCCGAAAGCATCAAGAAAGTCTGTAAGCCATCTGTGACCCGATGGGATGTCTCTGGGTGGAAGTCTGTCTAGGGTCCTGGATACAACTGCATTAAAGTCTCCCCCTATAAGGAGGCATCCCTCTGGGAGTGAGAGGAGCATCTTGCCTAGATCTTGATATTATAGTGTTTGTAGACCAGGCGGGATGTAGGCCGTGACTAGGTTTATCTTTCGACCCTACCCGATACTGTGGCAAAGCGTTCCAGGGGGTCGGTGTCTGAGTGTTCGATGACCAAGGGAAAGTTGCGCCGAATCAGGATGCTTACCCCTCGTGACCCCGAGGTGAAGCCAGCAAGCGCCACCATGGAGTAACACCAGCGGTTAAGTGCGCGGCAAATGTTGCCCAACAGGTGTGTCTCCTGTAGGAGTACCACATCAGGGAGATGCCTTTTAACAAATTGTAATACAATAGTACGTTTGAGCTTGTCCCCCAGCCCATTGACATTCCAGCTTAGTACCTTTAGACGTTTATCCCACTTCATCAAAGTGTGTAACTTCTATCGGATTCCATTCCCTGCAGTTCCTAACTTCCTGCACGTGCTTGGAACAACCTTTCTGTCTTGAAGCCCTGCGCAAAGTAGCATGAATCACAACTGAACAACAGCATTTTCTATGTGACATTACCAAAATTCCATAACTGACCCCCCCTACCCCCCACCCCTCTCCACCCACCTTCCCAGCTCCCACTGTCTCACCCCCCCTCCCTGCTCCCCTGCTCCGCGGGTTTGAAACTACCCACATCCCCAATTAGCAGAGTGCCTTTCGCCCAATTACAACCCCTGAAGAGGAAGAAACTAGAACTCTAAGTAACCCGTCTTCCCTTCCTGGTGGATCTTTCGCTCGGAGCGTGCACCGGCCCCGGCCCCACCCGCCGCCCGAGTCCCCTCCCCCCCAACTTAAATGTGGAAAGTGTCTACGAGTCCTGCGAGCTAGTTCGTCCAGTGGCTATCCCCAGCTGTGTTATTAAATAGGTCCATTTCCCTCTCGTAGGTGGACTAGTCACGGTCAAATGTAGCACATTACTGTACAGATTAACACTTATCCGCTTTATGGGTCCCTCAGTCTCCGTATCCAGCCGCCTCAAGCAGGGTGTCCTCTCTCGGGCTCGCGGAGCGGGATCTCCAGGAGCGTTGACTTTGACCGTCCAGATCAGATCTCCCAGCTACAGATCCCGGAGACGCAGCCTGGGTGTCTCTCCAGTTCTGACCCTCTGCTCCCTCACCAGCGGCGGGCGACTCCCTGTCGATCCAGTCCTGCACCTCCGCCGGTGAAGTAAAAAATAAGGATTTTCCTCCGGCAAGGACCTTGAGTTTGGCCGGGAAAAACATCATGTATTTGATGCCTCTTTCTCTAAGCACCCCCTTCACACCTACAAAGAATCTCCTCTCCCGTTGGACCTGGAGGGTAAAGTCAGGGAAGAACCGAATCGTGGCGTTCTCGTAGAGTAGATCCCCAGCCCGCCTGGCTGCCTGTAGGACGGCGTCTTTGTCCCTGTAGTTGAGGATTTTCGCAATAATCGTCCTTGGCGGTACCCCCGGTTTTGGTTTTGGGATTGCCGCCCGGTGCGCTCGCTCAACAGTGAATATTTTGGAGAGACGTTTTGGCTTGAGGTGATTCAGGATCAAGTCCTCAACAAAGAGTTCCATACTGGGCCCCTCAAGGCCCTCCGGCACGCCAACTAGGCGGATGTTACTCCTTCGGGCCCTCCCTTCCTGGTCCTCCAGCCGGAGCGACATCTGGCGGTGCTGGTGGACCAGATCGTTGACTCACCGTTCCAGTTGTTTCGTCGACGTCTGTAGTTCCACAATGCCCGCCTCGTTAGCTTTCGCCTTGTCTGACGTTTTGTTGAGATCAGCTCGGAGAAGGTTGACTTCTATTGCCATCTTGTCTATTTTGGTTTCTAGTGTCGTGCCCAACGATTGAATGGCAGTCATGATGCTGGCCAGGGACGGTTCTTTTTGACTCTGTTGGTCGCCTGCCGGCACTTCTGTCCGCTTCGTGCCCCTCTGCACTGCGTATTTGTCGAGATTGTTCGTCTGGGTGGCCGTACCCTGTTTAGGCCTCATAATTGTGTGATTGTCTTAACCGGGGCCCTTGGGTGCGGCCGGTGTAACGGTACAGGGGGGGGAGCAGGATGACCCGTCGCCTGGGAGGCACGACCTCGGGGGTTTGCACTGCTCCAGAGCAGCTCCGGCTCCAAGGCACCGCGATGTAGCGGCAGGCACGTTTTGCCTCACCCGCCACCAGCAGGTATGCACTCGGGTCAAGTTCTGAGTAGTGACTCCCACCACGCAGGGGGCAGGCCCACCCCGAATAAGCGCCGTGGGTCTGTGCGTCGCTTTTATCCCTGCAGGTCTAGAGTGGTCACAACTGATTTCTCCCAGTACCCAGATCCGCTCCCACCGAGGCTGGGTCCCACTGTATACAGGACGGGTGTCCAATGATGAAGTGGGTCTCGGGCAAGGATTGCGTCTTCCCACGCGTCACTGCGCCAAGTTGCAGGTGCAAGGCCCACCTTCAGCTCGCGGAGGCCTCCCCGGCTGTCGGGCCCAGGCCGCAGAGTCCGCAGCGCCCAGCTTAGGCGCTATGCCGAGCAGTCTTCCTCCTTCGCGCTGAGGCACCGCCCACAGGCCTCCTGCCCCACCGGGGCCGATTTGCCTCACCTCGTGGTTGTACGGGCGCTGTTGGTGTCCAGGCAGGGGCCACAGCACTTCGGGGGCACCAGCCTCAGGAAACGCCCGGGATGCGGAGCGTCAAGGATGTGGAGCGGCGCCCCTCGGGCCCGACAGGCCCCGCTCCGACTAGGCCTCAAGCCGGGGACTCGCCTAACACGGCAAGCCGGCCGCGAAGCGCTCTCACCTCGGACCCGCCTCCGGTCACCGCTCTTAGAGCCGTCACTCGAGGGTGGAGGAGCGCAGCGGGTTCGGAGTCAGACCGCTGGACGCAGCAATGGTAGGGGGTTTTAGCGCCACTGGTTATCCGCAGTACTCAGCGGATTTTGACCAGATTTCAGTCAGTTGGAGGCTCGGTCGACCGCAGCACTCGGATCAGGCGGCCATCTTAGCCGGTGCCTAGCCACGCCCCAATCTCTCCAATTTTAATATATTTTGTTCACGTTTTGCACATCACTTTATCACACGCACTGCCTTCCAGTTACTAGTACACGTCTTCGTACTGTTACACATTGATACCACATTGGGACACCCACTCCTTTTTGAACATCTTAGGAGTGTTTGTACGCCATACTCTTCTTTGTGTGAAGAGGCCCAGATGATGACAAGGGCGGTACAGGACGGTAACTGATGGGTACTCTCACACTTTGAGAGTATCTCGTTTTGCATTATTTCCATTTAGACCTTTTCTTGATGTAGGAGGCCCTTGGTCAGACCCAGGAAACACGAGCAGTAGAATGTAGACCCACAGTTATTTTTTGTCTGTATGCATTGTCTTTTTAGGGGGATGTAACTGTGATAGGTCTTTAAACATTTTCCCTTGGACCCTCTTTCCACAGTTGTTGTTTATATAAATATAGATATACATATATATATCTACACATATAATGTCATTTTGAAAGAGACATTGTGAGCATACATACAGATCCCTGATCTAAAGTTAAGAGACACTTTAGTAGTAATCCTTCCAGAAGGTGGTTATAAGAAGATGGCATGGGTCTTTTTGAAGCAGTAGCTGTATTGTTCAAAGCAGAGTTTGTCTGAAAATTATGAGGTTTCATGAGTCTGGATATGGGGATGATACTTGGATGTGGCATACATTGTATTTTAAGAAAAATTTAGGTACGACTTCCTTGGTGATCACTATAGCGGTAATACTGTAGCAGAGAAGTTCTTAGTGATTGTGGTGCCTTCTGCCTTAGTTGTGGCATTGAGGCATAGAGGCGGGATAGTCACTATATATTACAATAAAATAATCAAATACATATCTGTTATCAGATAGCTCAGAGTATAGTCAGGCGTAAGCATAATATACGGTTTTCCTCAGTTGCTGTGGTATTTTCTCAGGTACTGGTCATGCCAAAACATTGAGACCAACGAGCCCTGAAAGTTTTTAAGAAATACAAATCAAGCTGTAATAATGCTTTTGTTTGAACAAATATTATTATACTCCCAGGACCTCTCTGAGCACCATCTGATGAGACCACATTTGCAAGTTTTTGAGGGATGTGACACTTCTTGTCCCTTTTTTTGGTTTTAATTGTGCGCCGTGCGGAGCAAGGGCTCCAATTGAGCGGCTTCTATACCCGCTCTCTCCACGGATGAGTCAACTCCATTTTGTTCCCACCGTGCGCACTGTTAAGTTAAGTGAAGCTGGTTGGACAACCCTTGGTAAAGCGCACATTGTCAAATGCCTTTTTTGTACCAGACAGCGATCTGAGAATAGAGGAGTCTAAGAGGACCACATCCAATCAAGAGCTCAGGTAATTGGAGAGGTCCACTTCTCTAATGCAAGCTCCCTATTCAATTAGATGTGGTCATTGTATGCTCAAGGGAAGATGTGACCCGCTGGGTTCTATACGTAGGTTTCATCTGACTATATTCATGGGGTATTATTCACCCTGTGCTTTTGTCTTGGCACTTCTACCTGCTGCTACATGCTGAAGATCTCGTTTTATTGTGTGATTTTCGCACAGTGGAGTTTTCATAATTCATTGGCAGCTACACAGCCTGTTTTTTCAGACCCATCCTTTGTTTCTGTGCGGGGCTCAGATGAAAAGAACTCATCTTGCAAATTAGTAGATTTTGACCTGCCACATTCACAGGAATTCACAGAAATATTCTTTTTGAAATGGGGAAGGGAGCACAAAACATATTCAAAAGATGTATACATCAATGGGTGCATACAATGACTACATTACGGGCCTGACAGAATGACATACATTATGAAAGAAAGAAGAAAGCCTCTACACATTATTTTAAAACCCACCTTAGTAGTTCATGTGCAACATGTAGCCCCTTAAAAGAAAATCCAACAATGTATACAATCTTTATCCAGTTAAATAAACAGACATTATTAAAATATTCTCACAGTTTATACTTCTCGCAGATAAAAAAGTTTCCAACCCAAGTGCTACACCCAAGGGCCTCAGTTGTGTTAAAATAATAATAGAGCAGAGCGTTTACATATTTCATTAAAAAAACATGCATTAAGTACTTTTGACGAAAAGATACAAATATGGGATCATTTTAAATTAAATGAAGTGTTGAGTATTTTATATTTACTATTCATACACCTTTCCTCTCCTGTGATCGAACATTCGACTTCAATGTCTTGATGTAAAAGCTAGGATGAAAACAGGGGCGGCTCCTGCGCTATGGCGTAGGAGCGCTGCCCTCACCCCCCCCCCCCCCCCTTGTGTGCCAGGCAGCAAACATAAACAGGAAAAATAAAATGCTAAAACCATTTTATTTTTTTATCTGATGCAGGCAGCCAATTCTGGGTGAGGCAGGGCCATGAGGAGTGCGGGGAGAGGAGTAGTGCATACTGTAAAGTGTGCATAACGGTTTGGCCGGCTGTCTTTTTTTTATTTTTTTTATCGGTTTATTGACATTTCATAGTAAAACAGCCAGAGCAAAAGAACAGTAGTATGCATGCTATTACCACAAGAGCGTCCCCCCAATCATGAGGTAGCTTCAATTCTATTGAGCTTATGGTGTGCCATGAAAGGAGAAACATAGAAACGTCGGGGAGAGGATGTAGACTTATGGCTAGAACAGGCGACCTCGGATCTGGAGAACCAGGTTCGAGTCTCGGCAACGATGCTCAGCATCCTGTGATTCTGGGCAAATCACTTAATCTCCCCATGCCTAACAAAAATGAATGTGTCAATCTGTATCGAAACTGGTGCTCGTGTAAAGCGCTCTGATACCTGATGTCTTTGGGTCCAATTTGCGCTATATAAAACAAAAAATAAATACAAAATAGTACATACATTGGAGGGTCATTTATTGGTGTCAATTGTAGCAAGAGTATTGGGGAGATGTATAGAATCCAAGAGTGTTATGTCATAGATCTGAACAGTGGAAGTGGGATTCAACAGAATGAGGACAAAGTAAGGTGAAGGAGGGGAGAATTAACTGTTAGTAACACGCTGCTGCACTGTTCTCCGTCTAGTACCAACCCACTTGTGTATTGTGTATGCGAGAGATGTCACATGTGTATGAGCTAGCTTGTTGACTGACTCAGGTAGGGATCTGCCCCAGATATATCTCCAAGTATGTAGTGGCGGAGGAGTAGTCCCAATTAGGACGCTACAGCAGTCCGACCCCCTACCCCATGGAGAAATCCACTGAGACTACGTCTAGTCTCTGCATATTGGCGAGAATATCCTCCCTATTGTTGGCTAGGGGGTGTTTACGGAGGCCCAGCAGGTTCTCCCTGTGCAGGGCGACACTCTCTGCCCTGGCCCAGTTAAGCAAAGTGCAGCGCCACGCTACTGCATTTGGAGCAACAGGTGTTCTCCACCATTTTGTGATTAGATGTTTAGGCCCATGTCCAGGAAGCGGGAAGTGACCCTATGTTTCCTGCCCCTTTTGAATAGATGTAAGAGATAGACCTCCCCCTGGGAAGGGATGTCGTGGTCAGTGCAGTGGGCTAGGGTGGAGGCCACTTCAATCCAGTACCCATTGAGTGCGGGACAGTGCCATAGCATGTATAGGACATCTGCATTGGTTAAGTGACATTTATGGCTGGCAGAGTCTGTGCAGTGAAAGTACTTATTAATTTTGTCTGGGGTGAGGTATGCTCGGTGTAAAAATACAACCTAAATTTGGCAGAAGCGCCGGTTGCGGGGGATGTGAGTAGGGCTTTCCCGGGAAGCTGCCCATTCTGTCTCAGAAAAGGTACGTCCCAAATCCCCTCCCATTTTAGTTTTAAAGAGGTTAGCGAGATTGCAGCATGCTGACGGAGTGATGCTGTGAACCATCGGATCAAATGACCCCTTCACCCATAATGTGTAAGTATTGGATTGTGTAGTGCACGGGAGGCTCTACGGACAGGCTACCCTATGTGGATGAGAGGGTTGCAATGAGTGAGCGGTGCAATTAGAAATACCCCGAATGGAGACCCTGCTCCGACACGAGTTCGGTGTATGGGATAAGTGTACCATCCCCCAAGAGGTCCCCAGTGTCGCGGATTCCAGGTGTCTAATGCTGTCTAAACCGTCATGCGTGGTTTGACCTTTGTCCAACTGAGCTGATGTTGTACAGCTGGGTGGAGTAGAGACACAGGCTCCGAGGCCCTGAGCAAGCATTAGCATTAAACAAGCCCACTCAGGCCAAAGCCGGTGCTGCTCTCATGAGAGCAGCATAGAGATTGGCATCTAGGAGCCTGCGCAGTGTGCAGAGACCCCAAGCAGAAGATTACAGAGACTGCGGTCGGCAGCGTAGCAGCAGATAAGTGCTTTTTATTTTATTTATTATATTTCCCTTACCCCCACACCTCTCCCCCTACCCCCACACCTCCCCAACTTCCCCCAGCCTCACCACTTGTTAAGAAAGGGAGCCGCTACTGAATGACAATCCACTCTTCTAAGTATTTAAGTACACAGCTTCACTTCAGGAGATTCTTATCCTCCAAGATAACCTAGAGAACCTAGAAATGACTTCTTTTGGTTACCATAATTAGAACCCCTCTGTTGGTTTGGTTACTATGATGGTGCCTTCTCGTCCAGGTAATATCGTCCAGGCAGCCGTGTACTCATTTATCATAGATAAACCATTTTTTTGCTTCTCTTTTTTTTTTTACTTGGTGCCTTCCGTAAAGAACTGTATTATTCAGTAGACTTTCAGTAGCCACTGGTCAAATGAAAGATGTTACAAATTCTTGTACTATCTAGCACCTAAATAAGCATGCCATCTCCATTGTTGGTTTAGAAAACTGGCCAAGAAACCATCTTAGGCTGACATCAGGCACAACTTAAATAGCCTGATCTGAATTATGCAAGTCGGCTACTCTATCTAACCTGTAAGATCTATTAAATCCAAATCAGCCGTACCTGCACGAAGCTAAAATCCTGTGCGTTAAATCAAAGTTGTAAAATTTTGAATAGGTAATTCTTCCTGAAAGTTCAAAATGAATAACTACCATGATTACTACAGAATGTATCAAGACCCCCAACAAACACACCCCTCTTAGCACCGAACAACAACCCTTCACTCATACCCAGATCAAATAATAGCCTAAAATGTTTATATGTAGAGATCACTTCCAGCATAGCTGAACTAATAATCACCACTGCTTCATGGCTATGGGGGCAAAATAAAGGACCTTAATGAAAATAAAGGCGTGGTTGCATGCACACTGGGTCCTATATACCAGCACCACAGCAAAGTAACATGCTTAACCTCACAGTAAATCTCAGACACTGCTCTTCTTTATCCATATCAGGATGTATTATATGGACATTAAACTGTGATGTGTGGGAGACGCTGCGGGAGCAGGGAGTTGTGTAGAGTAGCCCTAATATCCCCTTTTTATGCCCAAATGGAAGCTGTTGAGAATACTGCTCAATCTCCCTGTGACTCTAAAGGCAACCCAAGTTTTCCCAGATATTTTGCTGATGGTATTGCTTCCTTGTTGCTCCACAGATGATTATTTTGATCCAAAACGTTCCTCTGCCAACTATGCGAAATGCTGCCCAGAAGTCTTGTGAACATCCATTAGGGGGAACATCCTTTACCACGAAACTTTTACAACGTAGTACCATTACCACGCAGGTTTTACAAGGAAAGTCGTTACAACGACTTTCGCTGGCGGGCGCTCTAGGATAGGGAATAGTTTAATTTACTATCCAACACCTTCCTTACTATCCACAGAGCACAACATCCTATGGGGTAATGTTCTTGACCTCCCTGATTTGACATTTACATCCTTACCTAAAGAGGTAGTTGTGCAGAACAAGGCAAGGAGTTCTAATCAAAGTGTAGGGGTGACAAAAATGGAACAGTCAATGACCAGCAAGGAAAAAAACAAACTTACTAACCTGCAGAAAATATGAATAACAATTACACGAAGGCACATCAAATGTAAACTCTTAAACAACACAAAATCTCATAATGAGATTGATCACCGGTCACTAAAACATGGAATCCATACTAAAAATAGTATGAACCTCTGTTGAGCAAGAAATAAGACACCCCTGGAACAAGGGACATGGCAGACATCCGAAGCCAGCAGTACTGTTGTCTTCAATCTAAATGTACTGCAGAATAAGCTGCTGAGTCAATGAGTCATTTTTCATTGCCCGTTTATAGCTCATTAGAGCTAACATCGCTTCGGGTGGACCTTTCCTCTAGGAAGTTTGTAGTATTAAAGTTGTTTACTTCACCATCTTGGTTAGGAATCTACTTTAGCCGGCCGATGTCTTGGTTTGGTGCCCTGCACAATAAGAGCACATGTGCTGAACATCAAACACATTAGTGACCCAGTATATTGACTCCTCATTTGTTGACCTTAGAACTCTGGGCACTTTACCACTGCTAACCAGTGCTAAAGTGCAGGTGCTCCCTACTTAAAGCATGGTAACATTGTCTTACCCATAATGGGCATCTTTAATTTACTCATAACTCCCTAGTAAAGTACACTATATGTGTCAAGGGTCTGTAAATTAAATGCTGCTAGTGGGCCTGAAGCACTGATTGTGCCACCCACTTAAGTAGCCCTTTATACATATCATTGCAGGCCCTGTGTGTGCAGTTTTAAAATGCCATGTCGACCTGGCAAGGTAACCCTCTTGCCAGGCCGAATCCTTCCTTTTTAGGTCTCTGCCAGACAGCGCATGCGCTGTCTCGAAGAGACGTATTGTGTTCTATCTGTGGGCTTACAGACCACCCATCTCCTACCGTTGGTCAACTTCACTGTTGCTCTCATTCTCTTTGATGCCGTTCCTCATTGCACATGGGCATCATGCCCTCTTCTTGTGTTTGGCCATCCATATTGCATGGACCAAGTACATTTGTACTTACACTGCTCGGGTTTGCTGAGTTATTTTATTCTTTGTTTTCAAGCACTCAGCAGGAGTGCTTGCGTTTTCTGGCCCTCTCTCTTTTACACATACACATATATCACTAAAATGCATGCACGTGTACATAAACAAATGAATTTCTTAAAAAGTTGTTGAAACATGAACAGCACTTGTTTATTTATTTTTTTGCACGATCATATGGCATTGGAGAGCTTACTCCATCATCCATCTTGCCATAGTGCGAACTCAAGCCGATGGTATTGGAGCACTTTAAGTGCTCACCATTTACATTACACAATGAGCATTCATTTCTGTCACTGATCCTGCTTCAATTACGTTTTTTTTTCCATCGTTACTTGCCCATCTCCCAATCACCTACTGCTTCCCTGCCTGACCCGTCCCCCACAACCTCCCTTGTCGCTGCTGCTTTTTTTGCACGATCCAATGGTATTGGAGCGCTTGTTTCATCCTCCATCTTTCCATATTGCTAACACCTGACAAAGGTATTGGAGTGCTTTCAGTGTTCACCAGTTACTTTACACAATGACACATATATTGTCGTTGACAGAGGGAACCATAAGTGATTTTCCCAGAATCACAAATGGTTCAGCCGACCCCGAGATTCGAACCACGGTCCCCAGTTCCGTTGTCGGAAGCTCTGTCTGTTACACCACATCTCACCACATCAAAGCTCCTCAACTGGTTCTCACTATCACTTCCACATTTCTTCAGCAAGATTCCATCAACACCAAACACGTTTTGTCAAAGCCAATAGATCTCAGCAATGCCCAAGCTATTTGCTTATCAATGTGAATATCTTTTAGCCAAGATGTCTAGCAGCACATATGCTGTTCAGCATGGTTGAAAGTCACTGCACAAAGGCTATCATGCAGCCAGCGCAACCCATGTCATAGCGATTTTTTGTGTTAGGAGGGGCGGGACAATAAACTCAACATGGGGGTAAAGAGACTCAGCGTCGGCTCAACATCTGTGATTCTGGGCTTTCAGTAACTTTCAGCAATGCTGAATAGCAGTTGTGCTTCTAGACACCATGGCTAAAAACACATTCACATTCACAAGGCAAAAAGCATGGGTAATGCCAAGACTTATTGGCTTTGTCAATGCTTGTTAATACATATATGTCACCCCCCTTAAGGTAGGCTCTAGGCAGCGCCAAGGGCAGGGTGCAGTCTATTTAAAAAGTTGGACATGTACTTTTAACGTTTACATGTCCTGGTAGTGAAAAACTTACGTTTGTTTCTCAACTAATGCAAGGCATATTTCTCCCATAGGTTAACATTTGGATTACCATATTACATTTTATAAGTGTAATTGGGAAAAGATTGATATTTCGAGTTTAGTGTCTCTAGACTCACCATTTAAAATCACAACCTATGGTAAAGTTGGATTTCAAAGTTGCAAGTGTGAAAATGCTACTTTTAGAGAGTTGGCATTGTCTTACTTTAACCATTCTGTGCCTTCTGTCTGTCTCTGAATACACGTCTCGCCATTGGCGGTTCCTCCGCTAAGGAGGGGGAGCTTCGCCCCATGGCTTCACAGCAGTGAAGTAAAGGAAACAGAAAATGATAATAACCTGGGTTATTATCTTTTTATGTTTTCTTCTGCTGCAGCTTTGTGTTTGGCACAGGGCTGCTCCGACAACAGAAGAGCAGAGGAGGAGTGGTTTGCCCACTCTTAAGTGCACATGATTGTTTGGCCTGCCCTTTCGGGCCAGCCAAACATTAATGCACACTTTGCATCTTCTCCATGCAGGCTGCATTTCTGCCTGCGTGGAGAACATGCCCAGGCCCCCATTCCCTGGATGAACGCCGATCCATAGCACTCAGACCAATCACAACACTGCTTTGCAGCTCTTTGATTGGCTATCCGGAGGCTGGAAGCTAGGTGCTTCCTGCTGCTTCCTGCATCCTGCTGCGGGACTGGAGTCACAAGGCAAGTGTTTTAAAAAATATATATTTTACTCTTTTCATCCCAGCCCTCCTGCCCCCGTCCCACCACTTGTGTCCAGTATTAGCTGCTACTGCGTCTGGTGAGGGTGACAGCTGGGCCTTGTGCATCCCCTCCAGGCAGCCACACACAATGGGAGCTTAGGTGTGACATGATGGGGCTTAATGGGCCATTAGCTGGTTTGATAGGGTGACAGAGGTAACTACAGCCCTACTTGCACCTGAATGGGCTGGGCCCGGTCTCCACACAATAGGCCTAACAACGCTATATTATCACTATACCATTAGCGTGGCACTTGAAAAAACCCAAGGATACATTGTCAGCTTTAATCAAGTCACGCCTAGATGTATTTCTTAACTGTTTAGTTGAAAGTGAGCATGTGTCGATGGCCTTGTATTACAACTGGTTAAGTTGCACAATTAGGAAGTCTATGCTCAAGCCAATCCATGCGTCCAATACTGACCGGAGATGGTTAGATAAGGCTAGTTCTCAGGCAAATCGTAACCTGAGAAGAGCACTAATTGCACGGCCCAGGGTAAGGAGTGAAATCTCCATGCACGCAATGAGTATAAACCCACGCTTTTAAACAGGAAGAAAGAAGTACACAAACAAGATTGAGAACTGCTGGAACTCGCAGCCCAGGGAAAGGATAGTAAATCCTTTTGGGATTTAGTTACACGAATTAAAACAAGAAACTCCCCCATTAACCCTCTTCTGCAAAATAACATCTTGGGCACGGACTGGGTCACTCATTTTGATTCTATCTATCATATAAAGGATGACCCAATTATGTTAGCTGTTCTGTTCAATTGATTGCAGAATTCTTCCCCCTTTTACTGATGTTGAAGGAAGTGGTGCTGGCTATCCAACACAGCAAAGACGGAAAAGCACCAGACCCAGATTGGGTACCTATGGACCTTCTGAAATCCATGCCCGAGATGTGGGGCCCCCTTATTACTAACACATTTAATTCTGTTTTATCAGTTAATATTCCTCCTTCCTGGAGCACCACAACAATTGTGACAATTTTTAAAAAGAGGTACCGGTTGTCCCCTAAGTGTTATCATCCTATATCACTTATCAAAAGTACTATTAAAATCATTGGAAAAGTTATTTATGACCGACTGGTCACATGGGCCACTAATAAAGATATTCTCTCACCTTTCCAGTTTGGTTTTCACTCGAAATTAGGCACAAATGAACAGTGTCTAAACCTGGCATTCACAATTTCCACATATACTAAGGCTAGGAGTGCATACTGTATTTGCATACTGTATTTGATTCAGTGAAAAGAACTAAACGTTGGCTAATACTGCCGGATCAAGGAGTGGACCTCCCTTTGGTACATTTGTTATACTCATTACACGTAGATCTTTCAGCCAAAGCCTGTTTAAATTCTCATGGCGAGCTGTCTTCTGATTTTTATTTGAAGGGTGGGGTGAGACAGAGGTGTATTTTGGCTACTTTATTTTTTTTAAATATATTAACAGACCATTTATCTTCCTCTCACTCAGATATCCCAAGAATAGCGGGTACCCCAATTCTTGCATTATTTTATGCTGATAACACTGTATTGTTAGTCCTCACCCCAAAGGCACTCAGGTGGACTATTTTGCTTCTTTTATGCATAATCTGAATTAAAAAGCTATCTATACCAAGTCACCCATTATGTCTTGTGGTCAGGGCAAACTAAGGATAAATAAAATCAGTATTAATGGAGAAGAATTAAAGAGCACTGATATCTTTTGTCATCGAGGGTTAATCTTTAGCTCCTCAGGGTCGTGGACTCCCCCTCTTGCTCAAGCTAGTTTTAAGCTTTGTAAATTGGCTAGCACAGTTTGTAATCTTACGAGACCTGTCCTTAGGGGGACGTCCTAGCACCATTGAAGGTTTATAACTCACAGTGTATCAGAGCAGCTACGTATGATGCAGGAGTTTGGGGTTTTAGTAAAAGTTGTTCATTACAGGCTGAGGAAAATAGTTTTTGCAGCAATTGCTGAGTTAACCACCCTCCATCTCTAGTATTATTACCCATTTTGAGTTAAATCAGGGATTTCTTTACTTCTTTATTTGAAAGGTTTTATATAGCGCTGGCTAGACCCGGAGGTATCATAGCACTTTACATGAGCAGAAGCAATCAAGAAAAGCAATTGTTCAGGATAAACATAACAAGCAAGTATATCTCACATTAAGTTAAAGAGGGCAAAAAGCACTTTACATGTGTAGAGGCAATCAAGAAAAGCAATTTTTCAGGGTAAACAAAATAAGCAAGTATATCTCACATTAAGTTAAGGGGGCAACATTTTGGGTGGTTCGCAAGTAATATACATCTAAATAATAAAATGGGGGTAACAACTCAGGGCAGAGAAGAGAGTATCAATGGGGAAGAACAGATTGTAGAGGTAGGGGGTGAGGGTAGGAGAAGGGGGTGGCGAGCAAAAGAGGGTATGGTCAGGGTAAACAGGATAATATGTAAAAAAGAAGAGCAAAGTGAGAGCCAGGAAAAACAGAAAGATAACCAATGTAGGGGAAATAGAAAGCAAGGTCATAGGAGTGATTATGGACCCCAATATTTGTTGAGAAGGTTATGTTTTAGGGCTTTTTTTAAACTGAGGTATTAGGGGTTATAGCAGAGGTCGCTCAGGAGGGCATTCCAGATGTTTGAGGCATTTCTGGAGAAGGAGCAAGATTGGGTGATTTCTTTTTTAAAAGCAGAGGAACGAGGAGGAGTGCAGTGGTGCTTCTCATCAGTCTGGAGCAGCCCGCTTTATTGAGTTTGTTAGTTGGGTACATCGGGGATTGTTGGTGAAGAGCTTTGTGTGTGATGTAGGCAGTCTTATAAAAGCATCTTCCTTCGATGGGCAGCTAGTTTAGGGATTTAGGGGCCGACGAGATGTGGTCGAATCGTTTACAGTCAGTGATGAACCTGGCCGCCAAGTTGAGCACACCCAGTTGAGGTCGTCTAGAGTAATGAAGGGTTTGATTTTCTTGAGGTGTCAGAGAGTGAAAAGTGCTCTTTTGGCCCTTAAGAGCCAGGTTTTTGTCGAGAGTGAAACCTAGGGATTTAGCCGAGTCAGAAAAGGTGAGCAGATATTTGAGGGCATTGAGGCCCATGATCCAGCCTTGGATGGGGAGATGGTTGTTTTTAGGAGAGAAAAGAATGATTTCAGTTTTTATTACTGTTCAGTTGAAGATGGTTGGAGTAGAACTAGGATTGGATCTTGCTAAGGGTATTGTTTAAATGAAGTACATCCAAATGTGATTTAATGTTATATTAGAGTTGGGTATCATCAGCATAGAGGTATTAGTTGCTTCCAGCCTGTTTCAAAATGAGGGTAAGGGATTCCATAAAGAGGTTGAAGAGAGAGGGGGAGAGAATAGAGCCCTGGGGGACACCCAGGGAGACAGGGGTAGGATTGGAGAGGCAGGAATTGATTTTTATTTGTTGTGTTCTGTAATGGAGGAAAGAAGAGAACCATTAAGGCCAAAGCAAGCTTTAAGTGAATTGAGTAAGGAGCAATGGTTGACTGTATTGAAAGCTGCAGTGAGGTCGAGGAGTACAAGAAGGCAAGCCTCTCCATTGTCTCGGGAACTGTGGATGTCATCCACAATGCTAAGCAGAGCAGTTTCTGTGCTACAGCCTTTCCTTGAAACTGGATTGAAAGGAGTCAAGTAAGTTGAGATTGCCAATGTGTTTATCCAGTTGAACCAATGCACATTTTTCAAGGGCTTTAGCAAGAAGTGGGAGGTTTGGGATCATTGGGGTCAGCAGTTAGGTTTTTAAGAATGGGAGTGATAAGTCTGAGTTGGAGGGAGTCAGGCACACATCTAGTGGCAAGGGAGGTGTTACTGATTTTAGTCCAACAAGCGGCTATGATGTGGTTAAGATTGTGAACTAGGTTAGAAGGGAGTGGGTCTTTGGTGTGCAAGGTCAGCTTTAGTTTAGCAATGATATTTAAGACATCGAGCTCAGTCATAGGATGGAAATTATACCAGAAGGCATTATTTTTCAGTTGTCAGTTGGAAAGGATTTCATCGGGCGAAGTTGGAATGGGTAGGTGAGTGGGAGGATTAGGTGGTAGGGATGGTGTGAAGCAAGGAGGTATGTCTATGGCAACGTCCACGGTATATTGGGAGCTGGGCAGGTCCAGGCCTTTAGGGAAGGATTGGTCAATTTTAGCAATTTTATCCGAGAGGAAGTTGGCAATTTCCTCAGATCTTTCAATAGAAGCCATCATCTCTGGAGGGACAGATGATGTTTGTTTTCTAACAATGTTAAACAGCTCGCTGGGCCTCTTTTTGGCACGATCAAGTTGCGCTCGAAAGAAAGATGCCTTTTCATTGAAAATGTGCTTCTTATAAGTTGATCTAGCAGATCTGAGGCGGGCAAGATGGGAGGGAGAGGGGTGTTGATCCATGTTCTTTCTGAAAGTCTAAGTTGTCGTCTTTCGTTGTTCAGTTCAGAATTGAACCAAGATTTGGATTGGAGTTTTCTTTGTTGTTTTAGTTTAAGAGGAGCGACTTGGTCCAAGACATCACTAATGGTCTTATTGAAATATTCAGTGAGCTCATTAGCATTTTGGGAGAGAGGGGTGAGAGGAATTTGAGCTTGGAGTTTAGACTCTAGTTTGGCGCGGGGGCTTGTAGTGGAGAAGGTACAACTGGCACCACTCTCACTATGGGTCAGCATTTGGACAAAACCTGCAGCTAAGCTTTGCAAAGACATTATACTAGACTGTTTATCGTTGGACAAGGCTTATTCTATACCATGTCTAAGTTACTTTCGGGACACTTAGGAATCCTGGGCCTGTCTTCTTGATTCATAGAACCTAGTTGTATTCCCAAAAAATGTAAGGCGAAGGTAAATACATTAATTTAAGGAGTTTTGCACAGACACAAGAATGGAAAATAAGTTATCCAAACCTTCTGTCTCGACCTACTGTAGTCTCTTATTTACAGGTGAACCCCTTATGTATCTATCTATAGAATTGACAAGATGGGAGCGTTCTCTTCTTCTCTGATTTAGAGCAGGGTCAGTTTATTGATCCTTTTGTTTTAAAAATATTTGACAAGCAGAAGGAAATACAGGGGCAGATTTATGAAGGACTTGCGCCGCCGGTGCGTCACTTTATTTGACGCAACGGCGGCGCAAACAATGCGCCCTATTTACAACGTGACGCATCTAGGAGATGCGTCACGTTGTAAAGCCCTGCACCATCAAGAGGCGTTCCGGCGCAGGGAGGGCGTTCCGGGGCAGGTGCGCCTCGCAAAAGTGGCTGAGTGAAATCTATAAGATTTCACTCAGTCACTTTCAGGACAATGCTGCGTCAAAAGCCTGCGCCTGCTTGAAGCAGGCGTAGGTCTTGACGCAGCATTGTGGAGATGGGGCACCCCCGAGCCTTGCTGGAGCTGCGTCGCGCTTGCGACGCAGCTCCAGCAATGCGCCACCTTTTCGGCACAGATGCGTCACGCATCTGTGCCGTTTTTTCCCCATGGTGCGCCGCATTGTAAATGCGGCGCACCATGGGTGGCGGAGCAGCGGCGCAGGATGACTGGCGCATCCCTGGGGATGCGCCAGTCATCATAAATCTGCCCCACAGTACTTACCTGTCCCTGTTATATTCATTCTGCACAATTACTTTTGCACTTTATATTTTTTTTATAAATTGTACAGTTTAGCACGTATGCACTTTCTGACCACTTTGTTTCGTAAGTTAGGATTCCGACGTTGTAGAATAGCCCTGCTCCACTTACAATTTCTAAGTTCTCCTGAAATTGTTTATTGTGTCTGCTCTTTTCTGAAAGCAGCCATTAGGACCAGGAAAACTATGATTAATTCTTTGAAATGTATGTGCAATGTTGACTACAGGTGGAATCTATTCAAGGTATTCTGGTCATTTTCTTTTCGGAGGGATAGTGGGAGCACATAGTGGTCTCTTCTGAGAGGTTTTCGCACTCTGCTTTTCTCCCTAATTTTCCTTAAACCCCGGCTAATGTCCATATGAGTGTATTACTGCTTTAATAAAAAGGTTTTTTTTTTATTCTTTTATAAGTACAGCTTCTTTATGTACTGTGGAAATCTGAAAGCTTTTTATGTACATATATTTTTTACTGTTCTTAATCTAATGCCAGATTATTCTTCATTGTTTTATGAGATTATGAACATATGTAACACTTTTTATGTACTTTTATGGTCTATTTTTAATCAGACCGAATAAAGATACTGAATTGTATTTGTAAAAAGCTAAACAGTGTTCCTGCCCGCATTGATTAAACGATTAAAGTTAATTAGGTTTGCGGTTAAATAATGCAAACTGACCCGGTTGAAACGTTTGTCATTATACACTTTGAGAGCTGAATACCACAAGGCCAGATGACGACAGGGACGTCCTTCTTGCACACCCAGCATGCAGTGTGTTTCACGTCTGGGTGTGAATAAGACATTGGAACGTAGTTCAGACTAATATTGAAGAAAACCAGTAAAACACTGATTTTGTTTTAATACTGCCTTACACAAGAAACATGAATTAATGATATCTCCTCCGCTGGGCAGCTACAAATTGGCCTATTCTCCCTTGCTGCCCTCCATCGCATGAACAGCACTCTCTATTCTCCCATAAGCACCTCAATGACAAACAGCAGAATCTGGTGCAAGAGGCAGACTGATAGCGAGCTAGGCAGATATCTACTGAGAAAGAGGGCAAAAGATAAAAAAATCAAACAAATAATTGTAAATGGAGAATAAGGCAAATGTGTGTTTTGGCACAATATTTCAAAGTGTGCTTTCCTGTTCTGGAAACCATAATGTGATGTAACCGACAATTGTGATTCTGAAAATAACGCGTATCACAAAGTCAGGATTCCTTCGTAATGGTAAAAAAAAACATGAAAGTCACCTACGAAATTGTTGCTTGGCAGGATAAAGAAATGAATGGATGAACTCACTGAATGTATTTTCACATTACTTGGTTCACACACTGGCATGTTAAAGGCAGAATTATTGTATGGACCGACCATTCAGCATGACCCAACTTCATACCTATAAGCTATATATCGGCTCTCTTCACATGGTCACCCGGTGGGGATACGAAATCACACAGTGGCAGGGAAAACGAGCTGAAAGCTACTGTAAATAGAGGTTTTCCATCTTGTTTTCTGAGGCTTTGAACTGCCGACGTCCATTAAGGGGTGTGAAAACACCCCAGGACATCAACACCAGCCTCACCAAGCTTTTTTGAGGGGGAAGGACGTGGGTTGGGATAGGATGGAGTTCAAAAGCGCCTCTTAGGTACTTCCCTGCATGAGGCTCCGCCCCCTCTTCCCACGACGAGATGTTTAGGTCTTGCCTGGGGTTAGCAGTGCGCATGCGCTGTCCTCGCCATGCGAGGGCCTTTTGTAATCAATACAGTTACGGAATTGACTTTAAGCTCCGCCATTGTTTTCAATTGGCACGCGTCATCGTTTATGTTAGACGCTGGCACGTGATTGAAAATCGGGCTTTTGGGTTACTGCCTTGTCCACTTTTGGCCCCGCCCACCCGGACTGGCGACCGCCATCTTCTTTTGTTTGTAGGCAACGAGGCAGCTTTCTCCTTATTGCTGTTGTGCCTCTTTAATTTCATTGCAACTTGCTCCTCTCAAGCTTTATGTATATATTTATTTTTTAAGAGGTACAGCATGCTTTAATTATAGCGGCTGTGCTACTTCCGTGTATTTTCTTTTCCCATCATTACAGCTTGCTCCTCATTGCCGTCCTGATGACCCCCCACCTCGGCGCGTGCTGAACCTTCAGCAGTAGCAGCAACACGGGCGTCATGCTTAATATTTCAGCAGGTGTCGCGTGACTTGCTCACCTTGCTAATTCTTGCTTTTGAAGTTTGAAGAGAGTAACACGCAGTAGTTTTGCCCGCTGTCTTCACTTGTCCAGCCAGCTTGATAGCTATTGTTTCCGACAAGGGATCAGCGGGGTTGCCAGTCATTACTGTTTGATGTGAGCTGTGTCAGGTTGGCGCTGGTTAGTGGAACATCCATGTTTTGTACACAGGAGGGCAGAGTTCTGCAAGTTGTAGTCATCACTCCTCATATGCCTGTTTAAGATTTTGTCCTAGTAAAACTCTAAAAACTTTCATGGTCATCCTCCTTTCCTACATTTCCTTTCCTTTAAAACCCCTCTCAACCCACAGGTCGCTCTTTCCACTCCCAAATAACTTTTTACTTTCCCTCTTTCGGTCTTCTCAGCCCCATCTCTTCTCCCTTCTATCTATTTCCTAATTTCATACTACATCACCCTGCCTTGCCTGGTAACTTCTCCCCTCACTCTGTGCCATCACATTGTTTAAAGTCCTGGACTCTCATATGACAACCTAGTGCCTTCTGGATATTGTAGTTTTATTTTGATAACATTGCACTAATTGGAATAAAACATGTGATAGCTGTCCTCTCGATCATCCCTTTGCCTCACTTTTCAAGCAGTCTCCAAAAAAGGAAGCAAGCTTTTTTTCATTTACATTTTTGTGGACTGTTTTTGTTTTTTGCTTCTTTATCCCATCTAGTTTTGCCTCTCTAGAAACAGTTTATTTTAACATCTTTCTTTGGTTATCAACCTTCTTTCCAATACACTTCCATCTCACTTTCTACAAATATGAACAAGTGATTTTCATCAATTTATTTAATCATTCCTGAGGTTTTTATTTTACTCTCCTTCCTTGGCCTCCTCTACTTTGCAGTCTATTGTTTTAAGTCTCCTTTCTTCATCTCATTACTGCTTGATGCAGCCTTTATGGCCTCTTTGATTCCTTACCATCCTTTTTGACCACCTCTCTCTCCTGATTTTACATATATCACCAACTTTTCCTATTATCCGGTTTCCTGCATAACCTCTTTCATCCTTCACAATCCTATTTTGCCATCTTTGTTTTCTTATTTCCTCTTACCATCATCTTTAATCCATTTTTCTTCATATCTCTCTTGCCGAATCAGACTGGCAGCACACAGTTTAACTTCTTGTATACAATGTTGTGCTGCAAATTAATAATGCTTGTAGATGGTGTACTATGCTCTGAAGTATTGTGGTATTTCATTAGTTTCTGTTCGGAACTGTCAGTAACGTCTATGGCTTTTTAGTTGATTGATTTGCAAAATGGTGCAGTAGAATGAGACATTGCATCCCCACTTTTGAGGACAGTACATTGGATGGAATCCTCCCAAGCCCTTCAAGAAAGGGTTAAACTAAAAAGCTCTGTGCCATCTGGGAGTAGTATTAAAATATTTCCACAAGCTGTATTTTTTCTTCCTACCCTGCTCTATTAATACCAGATTCTGCCCACATCCCAGGAACACCAGTTGCTCTCTTACCTCCTTTCATTTACAGCTCTCAGGTACTCTGATATATCCAAGATTCCTCTCTGCAGGCAGGAGACAAACAAGCTTTGAAAATGCAATAGGTCTCGCCTTTAAGTTAAAGCCCTTTGCTTTGCTAATGGTATTGTATTCTAGCTTTGCATTATTTAGTGTATATTTGTGATATGTGCATATATTTGCTCTCCCCACGCTCCTTTCGTCTGCCTCATGCTACCGTAATCCTCACTATACGAAATTAACGCATACTATTTTTCTATTCATTCACCCCCAAATCTGAAACACTGCTCTTTTCCTACTTACGCTATGCTTTAAACTACTACACAGCTAACAAAACAATTGTGTCTACATACAACTACACATATCACAAATATCCACAAAATAATGCAAAGCTAGAATACAATAACATTAGCAAAGGAAATGGCTTTAACTTAATCAAAGGCGAGACCTATTGCATTTTCAATGCTGTGTCTGAGCTGGAGTGGCAAAGTGAGCTAAAGAACGATGATGGATTCAACCCAGATCTGTGACTGGGGGTGAGTGTCTGAAAAGTTTCAGCACTCTGTCCATCATCTCCTTTTGTTTGCTTTGTTCGCCCTAAGTTGGCAGGGCATGCCCAGACGTGGGTCTCTTGCTCACTTTGCCACTGGATGCAAGCTAGACTGGCTGATGAGGGCTGTTAGCCCAAAACCGGTCCAAGGATGCTTGTTTCCGGCCCAGGGAAGACATGGCTTGGCAGTTCAGGCTGGACTGTTCCCATGAGGCACAGGGGCAAGGCTGATTTGCATTTAACTGTGTCTGAGCTGGGGAGGCAACGTGAGCTAAAGAACGATGATGGATTCAACCCAGATCTGTGACAGGGGGTGAGTGTCTGAAAAGTTTCAGCACTCCGTCCATCATCTCTTTGTGTTTGCTTTGTTCGCCCTAAGTTGGCAGGGTATGTCCAGACATGGGTCCCTTGCTAACTTTGCCACTGGATTCAAGCTAGCCTGGCTGATGAGGGCTGTTAGCCCGAAACCGGTCCCAGGATGCTTGTTTCCGGTCCAGGGAAGACATGACTTGGCAGTTCGGGCTGGACTATTGTAAATGTAAATCCGTATTGGTAAAGCGCGAACTACTCACCCATACGGGTCTCAAGGCGCTGGGGGCCGTTGTGGAAATTAAGTGAGCTATTTCCCAGAGTCGCATGGTGCTGAGCTGAGCTGCCACCGGAGCCAGGGATCGAACCGTGAGTCCTGTGCTCCGAAGTCAGCTGCCCTGGCCGCTGCACCACACCTCTCCACCCTGTGACTATTCCCATGAGGCACAGGGTCAAGACTGATTTGCATATAGCTGTGTCTGAGCTGGGGTGGCAGAGTGAGCTAAAGAATGATGATGGATTCAACCCAGATGTGTGACTGGGGGTGAGTGTCTGAAAGGTTTCAGCACTACGTCCATCATCTCCTTGTGTTTCTTCTGTTAGTTCAAGTCAGCAAGTATGCAACCCTGTATAGTCCTGCTAAACAATCAATTTAAACAAATGACAAAGAGCCGAGCCTAGCAAATTGATTCACTAACTTCTTATCCGATTCTTCCTGCTTCTTGGCGCTGTATAAAGAGATGTTATTATTACCCGGCGCTATGATGCTTAAGTACGAGCTACATAGGATCAAGGGTGCAATTAACCATGCCTGCAGGATGCACATTTATCCCTGCACTGAGTGCTGTATGCGTTTCTCAAACAGTAACTCATAAATAACCAGCACTTTATTGCCTAGGAAATGGATGCAGGTGGTTAAGGCGCTACTGCCCCCATAACAATTACACAAATACCACTTTAAATAGACTCTTAGTTGGAATCAGATTGTCTGTTTATTTCGTTTTTAATATTTGTGATCGTTTTCAACTGCAAACATTGTTGTGTTTTATTTATACGTATCTTTTGTTTGCACTGATCATCAGAAATGCCTTTACTCGTGCAATAAGTTTATCTCGCTTTATTGCAGGTCCCCATGAAGAGATTTTAAACTTTCTTTTAGAATATGAAGAAAGAAATGGAAGGGTACGCTTTGCTGAAACCCTATTTGCTGATAGATACTTGTAGTTTTTGCCATTGCCTCATCCATTCCTACTGCTTCTTAATTGTTTTATTTTCTTCGGGAAATCTAGTAACGATTTCAGCAGTAGAATTCTTGTTCTAGAAATCAACAGCTTATAGACATATCAAAGTTAGCATAGCCCTTAAAAAACAAGTAAGAGAGATGTGCAAAAGAGTCGTACACGCTTTCTACAACCCAGCAGGGTGACATCCATGGGTCGTTCAGAGCAGATGTCCTAGGAAGCATGCCGTCCCTGCCACGAGTGGCTGCACTGTGCAGGAGGGTGTGCGCTTCAGAAGTAAAAATATATAGAATTGCTTTAATTGGCACACACTAAAGTGTCACATTAAGCCATGTTAACGGCATGCAAAAGCATACTGCCAATGCAAGAAATGCCGATAGGAGGGGTGAGCTGAAATGACGTCACACTATCATACATGTGTGAATGCAATATACCGTATGGCGCTCAAGATCTGTCGTAAGGCAGCAAATGAACATTATGTTTAGAATTTGCATTTGCGGTTCTGTACAAACATGCTTGAAAACAACACTGAAATGTACCAGGCAAAATAAAGACTTCAGCCGGGGAGGTAGGTGCAGCAAGTTCTCAGGGAGCTGTTGGAAGAGACAGACATGACTCTGAAAAGGGGGGGCCCTCGGCCCCCCCGCACGCATGGCGGCGCGGCGACCGCCTCACCCCCTCTCTCCTCGGGTCTTTCGACGGTGGGGGCGTGCCCTGGGGGCGCGGCCCACCGCCGATTGGCCGGCGCCCCTCCTGACCCGGAATCAATGGACTGGTTCCGGGTCGGGGGGGGCGGGCGCTAGGAGGGGCCATCCGGCCCCTCGGGAATAAGAGGTAGGGAGCGCCCAGGAGACCCCCTTGTCCCTGGACGCTCCCTCGCTGAACGTTGTGCCCCGCGTTCGGGGCTTCTTTGTTTATTTAAATTTTTCCCTTTCTGTTGCAGGTCGGAAGCGGATTCGGATATTTGCGGGCGGAGCATCGGGGACGCGAGGCGACAGAATTTTTTTTTTTTTTTTCTTGCAGCTTGTAGGACCCAGAGGAGCCGCGTCGAGCTAGGAACCAGCCGCGTCGTGTAGTTAACGGACCAGCCGCCGGGGAGATCATCGTCCTCAGGGGACGCAAGCAGGCAGCGGAGGCGGCGGGAGCAGAGGCGCTTTGCCAAGGCGTGGTGGTATTTCAAAAGCGGCGCGCACGGCGACCGCATCAGGTAGTTGTGTGACGGGGGCAGGGACCGGCTGTAATCAGTAGAGCGCGGGTCCGGTTTCCCGCCGTAGAGGCTGCATCCTTCCGCCTTAGAGACCCGGGGCTCCCTGTGGGTTAACTCTTCTTGCGCTTGGCCCTGACTAGAAACACAGGCGGTGTACCGTCCATTGGGGAGACAGGTTAGCTCACTTGGTAGAGCGGGAGATTCTTAATCTCTGGGTCATAGGTTCGAGCCTCACGTTGGGCGGAAAAGGAGGAATTTAATTGCTCACGCGAGGGTTCGTGGAGCTTTTAGGAGTGTGGTTTCGTTGGCAAGCAAAGCAGGGTCGATCAGGGCAGCTCCTGGATGGGAGACCCTATGTGATTATAATCAATTTGTGTTTTTTGATAAAGAAGCGAACAATTGCATGTTTTCATATGAAAAGTGAATGATCTTATAAATCAGGCTGCAGAATTGTGTACATTTTAAGAAAGAAAGTAAATTGATGTTACTGACCTTTGAATGCTGCATGGATCTGTGCTATTGAAAACTGCTAACGAAGGAATTTAATTGTTTATCTCTGAATTAAACGGGGTTAGTAGTGCACATCCCAACGGTGTGGTAGGGGGGGAGGTGCAAGCTCATTGTTTTAAACGAAGGTTTTTCTCAAAAATCTGTCCCCCTTTTGATATTACTTGGTGGTAATTCAGATCTCTATTTCAGACATTTAACCACACTACTGGTGCAATCCATTCAGAGACGGACATAAGAACGGTAAAACGCGCGGATATCGCCAGCGGACGCGCAGGACTGGTCGGTAAGAGGGGTACGGGGGGCTAGCATTCATCGCTCCTGGTGGCCGCCGGGTGGGTCTACATTAGGTTTACTCACCCCCTTACATAAGCGGACAAGCCGCTAGTGTTGCGGTCGCCGTTGCATGGTGCTGAAAGCCCCCTGGTGACCCTCCATCTGAAAGGTACACACAGTTGACGGTTGGGAACTAAGTAGGCAGCGGGTGTTTTTGTGGGGTAAACGTCATGCCAGGTCCAAGGGGTGGAAAAAGGGGGTCCAACATGGAGGCTATGATGCGGGCTATGATGCGGGAGATGAGCGATATTAAGCAACAGCTAGGCCAAATTAAGGAGCGGGAAGCTCGGTTGGAGGACAGAGAGGGCGAGGCACCGGGCCCGTCCGGGAGACCGATCCGCAAGAGGGTGGCACCATTGCCAAGAGGGGAATTTGTCACCCCGCAAGGGAAACCGAGGTCCAAGAGACCCAGGGAGGCGGTCCCCACACCAGGCCCAGTGGATCCGTTACCCGCCGCACCTCCCGCGGTGGTCCCACCCCCGCACGTGCCTACACCCATTGCCCCTGTGGTGCCGGTGCCGGCAGGTCAACCAGTAGACGCTGGGTCTGCTCCCGCACCGGTGCCCACAATCCCAGGTACAGGCGGGCCACACCCGGCGCCCGCCCTGCCAGCCATGCCAGGACCACTGGGCATAACCCCAGTGGTACCTGTTGTCCCGGGGGGTAACGTAGATTCAATGCCACCCGAATTGTTATCTCAGTTAACGGCTATGATGCCATGGCTCCAAAAAGGGGGAGCCTTCCCGAATTCTGCAGACTATGCGGCAGAGGCGGCAAGGTTCGTAGAAAAAATCAGATCGGTACCGGTCCCCGACAATGTTGCATTGCCGATTTCTTCTCCCCTTGCAGGTCCAAGTGTTCCCCAGCTGGACGGAGTACAAGGGCAGCCGCCCCCGGTGCCCGCACTTGGTAAGGAAGTGGCATTGCCGCTCTTGGGGGACGGTGTAGTACCTTCCAGGAGCGAAAATCTAGCTCAACATGTGTCTTTAGCTGTGAAAGAAATGATTTGGGCTGATAAATACGTGTACATTTATTCTTTATTGTTGGATAATAGGGAAATGGAGCAGGCAAAAGCACTGAAGGAGTGGATGCTCCCAAGTGAATGGAGGGCGCAATGTACTAGATTCAGGGTTGAGGAAAATCTCAATAATTGGATGCAAGCATGGGCTGTTTTCACTGCAGTTAAGGCTGAGCGTCCTCCAGATCTGCAGGCTGCATTGGCTTGCTACTCGAGCAGGATTGTGGGGTGGAGTCAACAGTATTCTGGGGAAGCATGGAAGGGTTATGATGTCAACTTTAGGAAGGCATTGGAATTCAATAGATCATTGCCATGGGACTCGGTAGATTCCTTGGCTTGGCACAAACAGTTCTCTGACACGGCACCTCCCCCTCAGTTCGGTGCGGGCAAGGTGTTCCCTAGACCGCAGCAGCCCTTTCGGCCCCCCCAAACGAGTGAAATACCTGGGAAATTTAGGGCAGGTGGGCCGGAGAAGAAAGGGGTGTGCTGGGATTTTAATAAGCGTACCTGCACAAGGGCCGCGTGTAAGTTTAGGCATGCATGTGCCTCTTGTGGGCACCCCTCTCACCCAGAATCTACCTGTAGGTCCAAGCAAGGTAACACGGGACAGAGGGGTAGGGGAAGGCCACTATAAGTCAGACAGGGCACGCCCCCCCACTCCAGTGGATGTGGTGGCAATGATTCCATTGTTGAACAAATACCCTGACCACAAAGCGGCCACCCTACTCCAGGAAGGTTTTTTCTAAAGGTTTTAGGATCCCGGCCGGGGGATACACAGGCAGTGCGCACTGTAGAAATCAATTATCAGTCACACACAATCCGGCTGTTGTGGCCGCCAAAATTGACAAGGAGCTTTCCTTAGGCAGGATATCTGGCCCTTTTTCTGCAGTACCAGTACACAATTTTGTGTGTTCCCCACTGGGAGTTGTCCCCAAGAAAGAGAAGGGGCAATTCAGATTGATTCATAACCTATCAGCGCCAAAGGGGGCCTCACTGAATGATGCCATTGACGAAGGTATCTGTAGTGTCAAGTACGCCTCTTTTGACCAGGCTGTGACCTTATTACAGGCCACTGGACCCGGGGCGCTGATGGCGAAATCAGACATAGAGTCCGCCTTCCGCCTCCTCCCAGTCCACCCGGCGGATCAACATCTTTTAGGTTTCACCTTTAGGGATAGGTTCTACATGGACAAATGCATGCCTATGGGTTGTTCTATTTCTTGCGCCTACTTTGAGATGTTTAGTTCATTTCTTGAATGGGCCATGAGACAGGTGACAGGCCATCAAAGGGTCATGCATTACTTAGATGATTTCCTCTTCCTCGGTACAGCGGGTTCTCAGGAGTGCGCACTAGCATTGCAGGAATTTTGCGTGCTCATGCGGGCTTTTGGGGTCCCGCTTGCGCCTGGGAAGACGGTGGGCCCGACCACCTGCTTGGAATTTCTGGGCATCGAGATTGACTCAATGGAGAAATGTTTTAGACTACCTAAGGATAAGGTGCGCAAATTCAAGACGTCGCTACAGTTATGCCTCCGGAAGGAGAAGGTCACTTTGCAGCAATTACAGGAGGTCGTAGGGCAACTGAATTTCGCACTAAGAATCATCCCAATGGCTCGCCCCTTCTCTCGCTCCATCGCGCACGCGATGAAGGGGCTGAGGGAAAAGCACCACCGCACGCGCCTATCGTCTGAAATTCGCCAGGATATGCTTATTTGGATGGCATTCCTGGAGGATTTTAACGGTAGGGTGGTCTGGCCCGGCCCGCTCACTACATCAGCGGAGTTAGGACTATGGACTGATGCGGCCGGTAGTGTGGGCTTTGGTGCCATCCTAGGGAATAGGTGGGTCGCTCAACAATGGCCAGAAGAATGGAACACATGGGGTTTGCTCGGCAACATTGGCTTCCTGGAACTTTTTCCAATATGGGTGGCACTGATGGTCTGGCCCGAACACCTATGTAATCAATCAGTGGTGTTTTGGTCAGATAACATGACGGTGGTGGAATGTATCAATCAGCAGGGGGCGCGGTGTCCTTTCATACTTCGCCTGATCAAAGAGATTGTTCTGCGGTGCCTTAAACTGAATGCTAATTTTAGAGCCAAACATGTCCCTGGTGTTTTAAACAATGCTGCTGACTCCCTTTCTCGCTTCAAAATGCAGGTTTTCAGGGAACATCTCCCCACAGCAGACCCCTCGCCAGCACACTTCCCAGCGGTACTTTGGCAGATTGGTGCCCCAGATTACAAGACCTCGTGGTCGCTAGCTTAGCCCCCAGGACCAAGACGGCGTACGAAGGGGCGTTTCTGTCTTATTGTTCTTTCTTGGGGCCGCAGTGGGAAGTGCTTTGGGCGAAGGAGGATGGGTTTGCAGCCTACTTAGAATGGATGCACAAAGAGGGGCGCTCAGTGGCAGCGGCAACCAGACATAGGGCAGCTGTGTCATTCTTCGCGCAAGCTAGGGGCTTTCGGGATCCCACCAATACCTTTATGATACGCAAGGCTTTAAGGGGATGGCGCCGTATTCAGGGACACCAGAAGGATAAGAGGAAGCCCATGGGGTTGGCCCGGCTAACAGCCTTACTGGGCACGCTGGAGATTGTTTGTAACTCGGAGTGGGAAGTGCTTCTTTTTAGGGCGGCATTCTCCCTGGCATTTTATGGGGCACTGAGAATTAGTGAACTTGTGGCAGGATCTAAGACTGATATACTTGGTGGCTTGCAGAAGGCTGGGGTGACGATAAGGTGTGACACCATGTGGGTAATTATCCAGAAATCGAAGACCGATCAAGAAGCTAGGGGTCACACCATAGTTCTGCAACGGGCCCCCGCCAACCCGTGCTGCCCGGTGAGGCACGTGGAGTCACTCATGGGACTATTGGTCGGTTCAGCAAGCAGGGCGTTGCTCTGTCACGCCGACGGGAGCCCCTTGACCAGGTATCAATTCAGGAGAGTGTTCGAAATAGGGGTCACAAAAGCGGGTCTTGATCCCAGAGATTTTGGGTCTCATTCCTTCAGGATTGGGGCAGCAACTGAGGCGGTGGCGGGGGGCCTCCCAGTGGAAAGAGTGAAGACAATTGGGAGGTGGTCGTCAGACTGCTATAAACGTTATGTTCGGATTGACATGCTATGATTACCTGTCACTCACGCTGGGTCTCTTTTCCGCTCTCTTACAGTTTCTCAGACCTGTTACGCAGGGGGGGAATTTGTCGTCGGGCATCGCCAATATTCATCATCACGGAGCAGCGACCAAGAAACAACAAAGAACAATGTCTGGATTGTTGGTCATTCATATGTGAAGCGAGCGGAATGTGTCTTCCTGTCAGGTGACAAGAAGGAAAGGGCGGCGCAACTAGGGTTGAATATCACGTTCTTTGGCAGAGGAGGGTTGTGTCTTCACGAGTTTAGGGGATTCTTCCAAGGGCTGTTAGCGCGCCAGCGGGCTCCACCGTCAGTGGTGATACTTCACCTTGGGGAGAACGATTTGGCAACACTGGGCAGGCGCATCTTGATTGAGGAGATTATCTCAACAGCGGGTTGGATAGCTAGGACCTGCCCCGGGTGCACACTAGTATGGTCACAACTAATACCTCGGCTTCAGTGGCGGGGGGGCGATTCAGTCAGGGCGTTGAATCACTCGGTAAAGAGGATCAACACACGGTTGGATAGGTTGTTCCGAACCCCCTTGTTACAGTCAATACCTCATGGGTGCATCTGGGGTCAAAAGTTTTACTTGAAGGACGGGGTTCACCTAACAGAAGAGGGTAATGTCCTATGGGCTGACAATATCTGGGCTTGGCTAGAGGGCTGGGGTAGGAGGATGTGTCCTTAGATAAGGGCTAGAGGGGGAGGCCAGATCGTCGGTTAACAATACTGGCCTGTGGCGGTAAGGTCATTATCGGTGAGCACATATTTGAGGTCTGAGGGGGCGGGCATCATCCTATGGAGGTTCCCGCCCAGGGGGAGGGGCCTGCGGGCCACTCCCAGTACTCCAGGGGCAAGGTAATATGCAAAGGAGCGCGGGTAGGAGTAGTTCACGCTTTCCTTAGGCTGGTAGCCACCCCGCGCGCGTGGACTCATGACGCCACCGGCGCAGAGTAAGGGCCCTCCTTTAGTGGGTAAATGGAGTTTGGGGCGTAGACCGGGCAATTCCCGGGGTAACACTGCGCATGCGCACTTCTAAGGCGAAGGCGCAGCTTGTAGGACCTGACACCGGTAGTGACCCTGCCATATGGCCAGAAATGTACAAAAATCAAGATAGGATGTTTAGTTAAGCTAGGAACAACTTGTATTAGAGTTTTGTTAAGGTCAGGCTCTCAAACTTGTTGATAACGATTGTATAACTGAATGTCCTGCTGATTTTTGTATTTCATTGTTGATTATGCAATTAAAACCTTTTTAATTTCATACTTTAATAAATACGGCCGGGCGACTAGCGCCCGCCTTCCAAAAAGTAAACACGTCTCGTGTCCACGTTCCTTGGTGTTGGGTGCCGGATTGGGGGGGAGGCGGCAGCTAGTCGCTGACCATGTGAAAAGGGGGGGCCCTCGGCCCCCCCGCACGCATGGCGGCGCGGCGACCGCCTCACCCCCTCTCTCCTCGGGTCTTTCGACGGTGGGGGCGTGCCCTGGGGGCGCGGCCCACCGCCGATTGGCCGGCGCCCCTCCTGACCCGGAATCAATGGACTGGTTCCGGGTCGGGGGGGGCGGGCGCTAGGAGGGGCCATCCGGCCCCTCGGGAATAAGAGGTAGGGAGCGCCCAGGAGACCCCCTTGTCCCTGGACGCTCCCTCGCTGAACGTTGTGCCCCGCGTTCGGGGCTTCTTTGTTTCCCACCCACCATCCCTTGGTACAAAGTTTAAGCAGCGTTATGTTCGGTCTGAGGGTAAGTCTCGTAGGTATAGACCGCTGTAGAGAGTAGGTTTTGTTGTTTTTCGTGATCTGTTGTCAGGCCTTTTTTCCCTTTGTAGAAAAGTGATGTATGAAGTGAACTATATTTGAAGATATGTGTCTTTAGGCCTTTTTTCCCTTTGTAGATATACGTAGGTATTGTGATTAGGAGCAACATGTGTGAACCGAAGTGTAATTTTATGCCAGTGTCATTAGGCCTTTTTTCCCTTTTGCTATGCGTAGATACTGTTATTTATTAGCCAGTGTAGTTGTCCTTTAGACTTTTTTCCATAGGTCGTCGTATTTATTAGGTATGGGGCATGCGGTAAGGTCATTATCGGTGAGCACATATTTGAGGTCTGAGGGGGCGGGCATCATCCTATGGAGGTTCCCGCCCAGGGGGAGGGGCCTGCGGGCCACTCCCAGTACTCCAGGGGCAAGGTAATATGCAAAGGAGCGCGGGTAGGAGTAGTTCACGCTTTCCTTAGGCTGGTAGCCACCCCGCGCGCGTGGACTCATGACGCCACCGGCGCAGAGTAAGGGCCCTCCTTTAGTGGGTAAATGGAGTTTGGGGCGTAGACCGGGCAATTCCCGGGGTAACACTGCGCATGCGCACTTCTAAGGCGAAGGCGCAGCTTGTAGGACCTGACACCGGTAGTGACCCTGCCATATGGCCAGAAATGTACAAAAATCAAGATAGGATGTTTAGTTAAGCTAGGAACAACTTGTATTAGAGTTTTGTTAAGGTCAGGCTCTCAAACTTGTTGATAACGATTGTATAACTGAATGTCCTGCTGATTTTTGTATTTCATTGTTGATTATGCAATTAAAACCTTTTTAATTTCATACTTTAATAAATACGGCCGGGCGACTAGCGCCCGCCTTCCAAAAAGTAAACACGTCTCGTGTCCACGTTCCTTGGTGTTGGGTGCCGGATTGGGGGGGAGGCGGCAGCTAGTCGCTGACCATGTTGGTCACACTGCAGTATGTAGCACACACAGAAAAGCAAAAACGAGGAGAAATATAAGTATTTCTCCTCGTTCCGCTAATTTAACGACTGCTTTTGCATTGCATTCGTTTTTGTCACTGCCTCAGATTTACACATCCTTGTAAATCTGGGGCAACATCAAAAAGCAATGGGTGTTGTGGTGAAATGACCACAGCAACACAGAGATACCTGTAGGAGAGGGTACCATATTTACAAAGCGACGTTGAGCCATGCAAAGTAAATATGGTGCAGGGCAGTGCGCAACCAGAACATCGAAAAAAGTGATGGCACAATCCCCTTGTAAATATGTTCAGAAAAGCATAGCCTGAAAATCATTGTTCCTCAAAAAGTTGAGGAGTGTATGATGTCTGCCTGCAGCCTGGTTTGGCAGGCCTGATGCCAATAGAAATTAACCCAGCACTGGCCTTTAATAGCGTGTGTGCCAGAGAAAGTGGAAGTTTAGAGAATAGTGGACAGGGTAGAGTAGTATAATAGAATACCTGTCAAGTATTTCCATGTAATATGTGACATTGTCAGCTATTACTTCCTTTTTTAACCTAAGAGTAAAGTGTGTTCTGGAACATGTGGCTTCCACTTTTTGGTTAAGAAATAAGAGCATGCAGAATACCCAAGGCTGACTGAAGGTGTCACACATGATAAGGTAGCATTTGGAAGGAAAAGGGTATTTGGGAAGGGAGAATTGGTGAGGGGTGACATTCTGGAGGATTGTAAATGTATTTAGAAAACAGAGGGGCTAGAATTTTTTTTTTTTAAATGAAGCACAACTGCTGCATAGTAGAAAATGAGGAGTGGAAGGATTTGGCACCATATTCTAGAAGAAGGAGGCAAGGGAAGGAAGAGTAAGGCATAAGGGTTACTGGAGGAGCATATGTTATAATGAATAAAATGCTCATTCAGAAGTTAAAGGAACATACTCCTAATCATGCATAAGGAATACCATGACACTTCAAAGTCACTAGGTGCTACACAGCCTCTATATGACTTGAAATTGCCTTATAATTTACAGTTGTGGGTAATCTATCTATCTATCTATCTATCTATCTATCTATCTATCTATCTATCTATCTATCTATCTACCTATCTATTTATCTATCTATCTATTTATCTATCTGTCCATCTATCTACTTAGAAATAGTTTAATACTTCTCCAATTTTGCATGTGTGTACATTGGTACACAAACGTTTGGAGAAAAGAAAACTTAATAAAGTTAAAGCTGCCTCGAGGATTAGTATTTTTTTACGCCAATCCCTGACAGGGATTTACAACAAAACCCGTGGGGACTTACATCGAAATGCCCATGTACCACCAAAAGAACGCCCCTTAACTCAAAGTAGTGCATAGTGCAACTTTGTGTTACCTTAGGGCTCAACCCCAATGCAGCACTTAGCAACATTTGGCATCACTTCTGTGAAGCAAACCCAGCTCACTGTGTAAGTACCTCTGAGCCTTAGGGTAAAAAATAGGACTATCCTCCCTACCATAGGTAACTTAAATAAGACTGACTATAAGAAGCAACAGTTTTTCATTTGCTCAGTTCTGTCAATTGTTTTAAAAATATACATACTGTTAGATACACTTTGTCTGTATCACTGTTCACACATTTAGCCAAGATCAAAACTTAAGTTTGAATTCAGCAAAATTGCATGGTATTAGCTTACTCATAAGAAAAGGAAATAGACTTGTTCATAGTTAATGTATGGAATCAAGCAATAATGTGAAGAGTGAATGATGGTGGAGTGCTCAGTCTGCATGTGAGTAAATTTCAAGATGAGCTATGTTGGAGATTGGTTGTGTTCACCTGTCATCATGATTCTATCTTGGCACATAATTGCAATTCTATATTAAATTGACTAGTTCGGTATATGAGTCGAAGAGACAAGAGGGAACATGTACAAATAAGTGAAGTCTGCGTATATTTAGCAAATTAAGTGGAGTGTATAATTTATCTTGCAACGCGGAAGCTTGCTCTCCTCATAGCAGTGAGCATCTTACGCTGATCTCATCCCTACGGATTTGCAAGACATATATTGGTTTCCACATACATTCCTTCCAACAAGAGCACACTTGGCAGAAACTAAAACTTAGGCCCGGTGCACAGCTTTCTTATGAGAAGAACGAAAAGGGTGCAAGAAATGCAAACTAGCAGAAGTTGAGCTAGTCGTTTTATTAATCCCCATTTAGAGTGGCAAACATAAGAATGAAGCTGAATGCACCAGTGGTGAGAAGGCTGAGCATGGACACCAAGGAGAAACAAGGTGGCAGTAAATGAATCAGCATATTACGGCGGTTTATGCAAACTTTCATTCAATCTCACATATGCTTGACACACTATTTGAAAGTTTTTTATCAGTACATAAAAATACAACCACTGTTTTTCGCCGCAAAACGTTTTGCTTTGCTCAGACCTACCTAGACTGATATCAATATCTGGTTTTTTCAGTAGTTTTCAAAAAGCTAATTCTAGTTGGCCTCTATAAAGTGGCTGCTGGCTTCCACATGGATGTCCATCTAAAGTGCACAATTTTTTATTCTATTCATTTCAGGTGTTCAAGATTAGATTTGCCTCTAAATTTCCAAATTAAGTGCATACTTTTTGGTCCTTACGTCCTGTCCAATACTTACCTTTTACTTACTATTGATTGATTCCAACGTCGCTATAATTTATATCGTTCAGATTGGTCAGCACGTACTCTGCATGTCTTCCTGCTCTGCTTTGCCTGCCCGTGAAGTAGCGTTGAGTTGAGCCCAAGTACAGCTTCCGGTCACAGGCCATTAGCTAGTGGCCAGTGTCCTTCCACTGGCTGCACACTCTGAAGGTACTTTTTTTTTATCGAGCACTCCATACGAGTGCAACTGCAAACCGTCTTCTTTCTTCCCCCGCGGGTTAACCTACCAACCTCACCGTTGTTTTAAACTAACCCCCGTGTTTTAACCCACCTCACCCTACTCCCTGCTCTCTGTTGTTTTGCCCTTCCCTCTGCTTCTGATGAAGCAAAGCTTCGCATATTTTGCGGCTTGCCGAAGTCAAGAACCTCGTTTATGTATAACAAGGTAATCAATGTACGTCTTACTAACATTTATATTAAGTTTGAGTAAAGTTTATGACGCTTGCCTATGTGTATTCCTAACTATTTTAATCCGTGTTTATAATATGGCCGCCGCTTGTATTTAGTTACTGCGCATGCGTCAGCCACACTCACGTGTCCTGACGCGTCTGCAGAAGTGGAGGGAAAGTTATGCGCATGCGTAATTCATAGCTGTGCTCATCATGTGGTACTGCTCGTGCCACTGCTCTTGTGATCGTATCAATGTAGCTAACATTTAAATGCATAAGTTTATTTCTTGATGATGAGTTAAAAGTACAAACCCTGTGATGTGTTTTCATAATGACATTACTATGTATTAATTTGTTTTCGCTTACTTTTCATGTACCGCGGGGAATGGGGTTCTGTTTGTACCGAGAACCATCTTGGAGGTCCCTTCTGCGCCTGCGCGACTTGCCGAGGCACAGCAGACCTTGACTGATGGAACACAGCCAGTTGGCAGTGATGAGCAAGATGCTCCTGAGAAACGACCTGAAAACTCGGCTGAACCAATCACATGTTCTCGCAGTGCAACATTGTTAAAATTGCCATTGTATTTCTGCACCATTTCTCATGGGAACCCCAATCTAGTTAGGCGGTACCCTACTATGCAAATGTAGGCTTGAATTGCTATGTAGTGATTGGTGTGTTACCCAAATCCTACCTTAGGACCAATCCAAATTGAGGGATTCTGACACTTTGCAACATTGAGGGGTGGTACACTGTCCCCAAACTGTATATCTACCCTGGGTTCCCCTGGGGAGTCGTCCGACTTGTCTGGTTTAGCTGACCTGTCACTGACCCAACGCACTCAATAGGTGACTGAAGATACAGAGAGCTGCGGAGCACTCTGTCCGAATTTGACCATAGACTAAGGTTCTACTGAACCTTAAAGTGCTGGCGAAGCACTTAGCTGGGAGTTCGCTGACCCAATCGGGGTCTTGATCGATAGCTGCAGAGCGGGTGGAGCGCAGGCGTTGCTTCCAAACTGCGGGTGCGGTCCTGTCCTGAGCGGTCCTGTCCTGAGGGTTTGCTGTCCTGTCCTGAGGGTCCTGTCCTGATTCCTATTCCGAGGGTATCCTGTCCTGTCCTGGGTGTCCATTCTGCACCTGCTGTCCCTTGAGGGGTATCCTTCCTTGAGGGTTTCCTGTCCTTAACTGACCCGTGGCCAGGGTTTGGTTTCCACACCTTTCTAGGTAAATATTGCTCTGAAACTCTTAAATTTTGCACCTTCTGAATTTCTAACTTTTGCTTTAATAAAGTTCATCATTGCATATGTTATATTTTCCATGCCTTTCCGCAACTATTGAAAGTCAATTTCATATTTTCATAAGTTTGTTCCTATGTCTTCTCACTTGTTAGAGATTATATTTTGCATTGCAGTTTGTAATTTTCTGATATGGTCTAGAACTTCATTACCTAGACTGTTCAAAGGCCCCTTTACTTTAAGTGAAGCGTGTTACTCATTATAGGCCCTCTTATAGTTACCCATACATAATCTGCCCATGCTTAGATATTACTGAATTGCATAGTATTTTTCTCTTGCATTTTATATCAGTATTTCAATGATTACCCTGTCATTATTTTTATATAGCTACATAATTTACATTATCTTGGTCATTGATTGTCTCATTCTTGTATACATGATGCATGAAGAAAACGAACTTTAGATAAACATTTTAAAACTTCCAGTTGTCCGTGGTCATTTAAACATTATTTGAATGTTATTGGTTGGGTTTGTATTTTGCTGCCTTTCTTTTACAGCTAGCTCCCTGATTCATTGTGGTCATTAGGTACCCGCATCGGTGGATGGTAAGTCGGGTGCACTGAGAAATATTAGCAGGGAACACACACACACAAATTGGTAGAGCTCGTGAAGTCACCTGATCAATGTGTACGGTGATTTGAAAGTATATGGGCCCTGAAGCCGGAAACGGCGAAAACTATTGGTCGGGTGGCCTCGCGCGCTCCCTCAGTTTTACTGGTAGCTAGAGGATGGTTAGGGACTAGTTGAGAGTAAGGCAGGGATTAGTTGGACTAGTTGAGTCGGAAGCTGCTAGTATATTGATGCTGCTAGAAGAGCGGCTGTTCTAAGAGACCTGATCATTCTCTTGTGAATACGCTGCTGAAACTCATGAATTTTTGCATTGTTATTATTCTTGTTCTTATATTGTTATATGTACTAATCCATGCATTTGTCAACCATATTGTTTCGTGTTGTCCGAACTCCCCGGGGAATTGAAAGGGCAAGTGGTGAATAGAATCCATTGTCCTGAGGTCACAGGCTCGAGGAAAGTTAGGTGCAGGTTAGGATAACCGGGAAGCACTAACTAGGGTTTTCTGAATACATGTGTGAATAAATGACAGTAACGGGGTTCATTGGCAAAATTCCCATAGTGGCGTAACCTAGTAAGGGTCACATCGGAAGAGTAGCAGGTTCCTCGGAGCTAGCGTGAAAGCAGAGGGGTCCGCTGAGAAACCTTAAACTCGGAATATATCCCGGAAAGAAGTGGATGAGTTTAGGGGAATAACAGGTTCACCGATGCTAGAGTGAAGGGTAGGCGGAAGAGATCTGCCCGCAGCGAGTGAAAAGTAAATGGAAGTAGTTTACTTGCAGTAAAACAATTCTTTCTCTGTCTAGACACTTGAGCACTGTGGCGAATGTGTATTTGTTGTAAAATAACCAAGCACTGAGCACTTTAGAAAGAAAGAAAGTTTCCGTTACCTTGTGAAGGGAGGGGGTCAGCCGCGAAGCGCCTCTGACGTCACTTTGTGCCGCGCTGGGATTGGTAGAAGCAGCGGGCGGGTAGCGGAGCTGAGTTTGTAAAGGAGGGGTGAGCGCCAGAACGTGGGAACTGTCTCACGAAGGGGCCGCGCACCCATTGGCGGAGATTATTCAGAGTCGCGCACCCATTGGTCGCACGAATTTCTGAAGCGCGTTCTGATTGGAGGTATTTTGTAAACAAAGTTTGGCGTAGAAGTCGTATGTGGCACTCGCAGACTACAGGAACTCGACCTGATCCAAGGCACCTAGGGTTTGAAAGGGATCAGTGGAAGACTAATAGATACGATATTATGTACGGAACCAAGAGAAAATTGTCCCTTGTAAGTAAGGTGAAAAATTATTTTAAAACGGACAAACCAATTAAATCTAGAGAAGGTGTTCTTGTCCCACCACCCAATACTCCCGCCTCATTCATGATGTTTGACCGAGGGTACAATACCTGTGTGTGGTTGGAGAATTGGGTGAAGTACACAAAAGATGACGGAGTATTGGCTTTTCCGTTAGATGGTACTTTCAATGGTAGGATCTTATTTAATTTAAGAACCCGAATGAATGAACTGCATCCCAGGCCAAGACTAACGCAGTATGAGGCATTAGAGGAATGGGAGATTGAGGCTTTTGAAAGAGAAAGACCCCGAATGGACAAGGGTTTGACCAAGTGGTACCCCAGGCAGAAACAGGAGTCCAGGGATAAAAGGATGAAACAGTGGAGGCAGAGCATGATTGTTGAGGGTCTGTTTCCCATGATGCCGGCATGTCATAACGTTGGAGCAGGTGAGAAAAGCACCGAAAAGTGTAAGCATTGGGGGCCCCCGGGGGAGTCAGATGATGAACTGATAGATGACATCTGTACCAGAAGTCCGCCACCTTATAACGAGGGAACCCGACCTTCCAGTGTAGGAGATGCTCCCCGACGCCACTTCCTCAAGGAAGAAGACAGATTCCTAGGACTGGGAGGGGGTGGTCAAGTATTGCCCTATTCGGAGAAACCCGAGCCTGCGGAAACAAGGGATATATATCCCAAAGTGCCCGCAAGCCAGGAAGAAAAATATTCACGTACGAAAGTTTTGTTTCCCAGACCCTTGTATGAAAGCGAAGAGAAACCATCGAATTCAGGACTGCCTTTTATTCAACCTCCATATGGGGAAGAGCACAGGTCCTTTAACACTGGAACTTTATTCCCGAAACCAAATTATGGTGGAGGACCAAGTGAAACGCATCCCACTGCCCCGAGTTTTACTCCCCCACTGACCCCACAGATATTACATGACACAACTTTAAGAAGGATACTAGTGGAAAAGGAGCAAGAGGCTCTAGCTAGACAAAGGACAGAAATAATTCAGAAAATCTCCCAGTTAAATACCAGTCCTGAGGCATTGACTATTCCAGTAACTATTGGACCGGTGGTCCCGTTATACGGAAATGGTCAGGGAAATCCGATTACTCCAGTTATGACCCCAGTCATGGCACCCCCGAGACAGGAACCGATAATCATAGATGATCAGTCCAGTGAGTGCGAGTCTGAAGTTGCGTTCTTGGACTTGCCAAACAAACAGACCGGAAAGGGAATGCAGCAGAGGCATAACCCTTTTAATACAAAGGAAATTAAATTAGAGTCAGCAACAGGTACTAGGAATGTCTCTCTGGTAACTCCGGATGAAATTGAGAGTTGGAGTCGTGAATTAGAGAAACAGACTCCGCAAACGAAACCTTTAGACCTCTACAAGCTGAGGGTAGAAATAGAAGAATTAATGGCAGGAAATGTGGGGTTGGATCGATTGAATACCTACTCTGAAGAAGAATTGTCGTTTATATGTAAAAGCTTTACAAGGAACACCAGAGTGCTCCACGAAAAACTGACCGAAACAGCAGTTAGTATTGGGGTAGATATCTCAAAATCCAAGCCCTTACAGAAACCGTACAGAGCAGACTTCTCAGACAAAGATATAGAGCACTTGAATGTGGCAGGAAAAAGGCTGCAGATTAAAGAATTATTGGGAGTACTGCAGAAATGGGGAGATGTGGAAAGATGGAGAAGCAGGTGGGCGAAAAAGAGGGAAGAGGCTCGCTCCCGACAAGTGACTCCTGAATTTGCTTTAAGGGAGGTGGAGAAACCTGAACAGTTATGCCCCATGCGCGAAGTACCTGGAGGGAAATATGTGCATGTCCCCTGGTCTAGACAGGATATTGTGTCCTTTACGAACGATTTTCCAAAATTACGAGAGAAACCAGTGGACTGGTACAGGCAGGTGGAGAGGTTCGTGAAGGTACAGAAGTGTCTGTGGAAAGACCTGGATGGGTTTTTCGACATTGTGGTTCCGGTAGATTTATGGACCCAGTGTAAAATAGCCATAGACTGGCCCAGTGAGGAATACCCAAGAAATAAGGAAACAGGGGAGCCATCAAAGGATGTCATGCGAAAATATGAGCAGGTAATTCAGCATTTGAAAGAAAAGGTGCCCGCAAAAGAAACTGATTGGACAAAAATAGATAGAACAACGCAGGAAAGGGACGAGACAGTGCACTCCTTCTACGAGAGGTTATTGCAGGTATTTAAAACATACAGTGGTATTGATAACATCGATTTGAAGGACATGACACACTTTATTTACAGGTTTGTAAATGGTTTAAGACCTGAAATTTGTCAGTGGATAAAGGATAATAAAATCTGTTGGCATACAAAGAAGATGGATGAGGTCCTGCGGTACGCTAAGTACTGCGAGGACGAGATGGCAGAAAAGAAAAAGGCCCTTAAGGAAAAGGTGATGTGGGCTCAGGTGAAGCTCGCAGAACAGCAGGAAAAACAATTGAGTAACATGGTTAAAAATGCTGAGAACAAAAGTCCTGGGGGAGGGGGTGGAGGAAAGCCCCGGCCCAAATTTAGCAGGGAAGAGGCTATGAAGAAATTTCCCTGCCATCAGTGCGGCGAAATTGGACACTGGCGAAACGAGTGTCCCCAATTATTAGATGATAATGCAAAAACTCCTGATTTAACTCCACAGACGCAGAAAGAAAGACCCAGAAAGACTCAACCTCAGGTAAAAACAGTTCAGGTGCCTCGAGCACCCAAGCAGGTATACAGGGGAAGACAGGCAGAGGGTGAGGAGATAGAAGTTTGGGAAAGCGGGGAGAACAGAAATACAGCAACTTCGCAGTATCTGCTAAATGATACCTTCCTTTGTAATGATCAGGACTGACGGGGCCTGAGAGGGGAGGACGAGGAGTGCGTACTTGGCGCTTCCTTGCCGGTAGACCAGTCTGGACCATACATTGAAGGAAAGGTTGACGGAAATGATGTCACCTTTCTGTTGGACACTGGCGCTACCCGTTCTACTGTAAGAACAGTGGACGTTCCAAACCTACCCCTCTCGGGAGAAAATATCCAAGTAGTGGGTGTATCTAATCAATTGATTAGTACTCCTGTTACCGAACCAATGGAGATTTCAATTGGAAATTTTAAACAGATGCATAGATTTGTCGTCTGTGACACCAGTCCAGTGAATCTGCTGGGTCGTGATTTGCTGTGCAAAACTGAACTGTACCATCTTTTGCACACCAAAGGGTGTTGAAATACAGACCCCGGATGAAGATGGCATTTATAAACTATTGTTACTTAGACCTGACTCAGAAATTAAAAGATTGACCCTGCAGGACTTGCCCCAAGAACTCCAGGAAGCAGTAAAGCCAGAGGTGTGGGATTTCACTGGAAAAGATGTGGGGTTAATGAAAGATGTGGACCCCATACAGATAGCCATCAAGGACAATGCAGTATATCCTAACACTAAGCCCTACCGAATGAATGCTGAAGTGAAAGCAGGTGTCACTCTGGAAATTCAAAAATTATTAGAAGGAGACATCATACAGGAAGTAATGAGCAGCCCATGCAACTCACCGATTATGGGCATCAAGAAGCCTAGTGGCAAGTATAGGGTAGTGCAAGACCTAAGAAAGGTAAACAAAATTGTAGTTCCTTGCTGCCCTATTGTCCCGAACCCAGCAGTGATATTGTACCAGATTCCCTGGGATGCTGAGTGGTTCACTGTGATTGATTTGTGTCATGCATTCTTTTCGATACCCCTGCACCCCGACAGCAAATTTCTTTTCTCGTTTGCCTTCGAAGGTCACGTGTATTGCTGGAACCGGGTCCCTCAGGGGTATACAGAGAGCCCTTCTATCTTTAATCAGATCTTGAAAAAATGTCTAGAGACTTTGATCTTACCTGGGAATTCGGTCTTAGTGCAGTACATAGACGACCTTCTACTGGCGTCTAAAAGTCATAGGGACTGTGTAGTTGACACCATTGCCCTCCTAAATCATCTGTGTGAGAAAGGGCATAAAGTGGCCCCTGACAAACTACAGTTCTGCGCGAAATCAGTGAAATATCTAGGACACCAGATAGAAAAGGGTGTCAGAAAAGTCACATCAGAAAGAGTGAGAATAATACAAAAAATGCAGTTGCCCCGTACTCAAAAGGACGTCAGAATGTTCCTGGGTGTACTAGGCTACTGCAGGCAGTGGATTCTGGGATTTGCAGTCTTAGCCCGGCCTTTGATAAAAATGACTACAAGAGGAATGCCAGACATTGTAGAATGGGACGATGAGAGCCTAATGGCTTTCACAAGACTGAAAAACTGTCTGTGTACAGCCCCTGCGCTGGGAATGCCTGATTATTCCAAAGAGTTTGCCCTATTCTGTGACACTCGCGATAATTGCGCATTGTCAGTCCTGACCCAAGAACATGGCACGACCAGAAGGCCTGTGGCCTATTTCTCTGCCACCTTGGACCCAGTAGCTGCTGGGTTGCCAGGCTGTCTGAAAGCAGTAGCTGCTACCTGTGCAAGTTTGGAACAAAGTGAGTCCATAGTCATGGGACATCCTGTGACTGTGTATGTTTCACATGGAGTGGTAATTCTATTGACCAGAACTAAAACACAGTATCTCACCCCTAGTCGGCTGACTAAATACGAGAGGATTCTTGTGGGTGCAGCAAATGTAAGCATTGTTAGGTGCGGTATTCTGAACCCTGCCACTTTGCTCCCCGACCCCTTGGAAATGGAAGGTGGGGATGATGATGAACATGATTGCATTGACCTGACAGAGTTCAGTACTAAACCACGCCCAGACATAAAAGAAGTGCCATTGCCTGAACATGATAAAGAACTATTTGTGGATGGTTCCTGTCTAAGACATGAACTAGGAGGCCTGAGTGCTGCTTATGCAGTAGTCTCCTTAACCAAAATTGAAGAAGCAGGTTACCTATATAACATCAAGTCTGCACAAGTAGCCGAATTGATTGCTATGATAAAAGCTTGCAAAATTGGGAAGAACTTACGCATAACAGTGTATACTGACAGTCAGTACTGTTATGGAGTTGTGCATGACTTTGGCCAATTGTGGCTACAGAGGGAATTCATGACTTCCTCAGGTACTCCCATTCGGAATGCAAAGGTTGTTCATGACCTTTTAGAGGCCATCCAATTACCCAAGGAACTGGCAGTGGTAAAATGCGGTGCTCATAAGAAGAGCATGGACAAAGTATCACTGGGAAACGATTATGCTGATCGAGTGGCCCAATGGTGCGCCAAAGATCGGTATATTGTAAATCCAAAACGAGGGGGGCCAGGAACCAGCTGCCAACTTCAGGTGTTTGAAGAAGTGCCTACATGGGATGAAGTGAGAGAGTGGCAGGAATCGGCTCCTTGGCAAGAAAGAGAGAAATGGAAGAGGATGGGTGTAGACCGAGACGTGTGGATGGTGTGATTTTGGGCCCAACTGGTATGCCTGTGTTACCCCGACACTTGCTTGGCACAATGGCAAGATTAATACACGAAGGATCACACATTGGTAGGGATGCCATGATTCTGGTATTTCAACAGACTTGGTACAGTAAGAAATTCAGGAAGGTAGCGGAGTCCCTCTGCCAGAGGTGCCTGTCATGTCAACAGATGAACCCAGGCAAGAGGACAATGGTTGAACTGAGCAAAATTGGGAGATCAGGGGGTCCATTTATAAAAATACAGATTGATTTTATCACCATGCCCCGTTGTGAAGGAAAGCGATATGTCCTTGTCATTGTGTGTGTATTTTCGAAATGGGTAGAAGCTTACCCTACTCCCAAAAGTGACGCACTGACAGTAGCGAAGTGTTTACTAAAAGAACTGATACCTAGATTCGGGATACCATACATTATTGAATCAGATAAGGGTGGACATTTCCAGAATGAAATACTGGCTGAACTGTGTAAGGCCTTTGGAATAAGGCAAAAACTGCATTGTGCATACCACCCAGAGGCTTCTGGAATAGTGGAGCAAGTAAATGGAACTATCAAAAACAGACTAGCAAAGCTGACAAATGCTACTGGCATGACCTGGGTGAAGGCCCTGCCTCTGGTCCTGATGGGACTGAGAAGTGTTCCTGACCGCAAGACAGGCCTAAGTCCCCATGAAATCATTATGGGAAGAGTGATGAGACAAGCATGGGTGCCAGGAAGCAAACTGTTGAGTATTACTGATGATTTGGTGCTTGAATACTGCAGAAGATTGGGTGACCAAGTGCGTTCTATCTCTCGCCAGATTGGAGACGACGGCATCCTCAATCCAACGACTCCTCTCCACAGCTTGGTTCCAGGAGACTGGGTCAAAATAAAGAAGCACACTCGATCAAGCTGTCTGGCACCAAGGTGGGGAAAGAAACGCCAAGTAATCCTGGTAACAACCACTGCAGTGAAAGTCGCAGGTGTTCCCCAGTGGATCCACGCTGGGCACACCCAGAAGGTATTACCAGACAAAGAATTTGCGGAAGAAGGGCAACCAGCAGAGGACCCTGCAGGAGCCAGACCAGAAGCAGCTGACAACGAGCAGCCCAGCACCAGTCAGGCTGCAGGAACAGCAGACGTTGGCCCAGGAGTAGTTGACTACGAACTGCCAAGAATCCAGCCTGCTGAAGAGATCCAGGAAACTGCGCCAGGAGTAGCTGATGACGAGCTGCCAAGCATATGGCCAGAAGAATGGATACCGATGATTGATCTGACCGAAGATCCCATCAGAACAAGAGAACGACTTTGTGAAGGTAGGGAGTGGATTAGTCAGGAAAAGCAAGGCACAGGCGAAGAACCTCAGCCGCTTGAGATTCACATCAAAACTGAGGAAGGAGAAGGTCAGACAGGGACAGAACAGGTGTTCGATACACCACCGCTAACACCTGATGCGGATAAGGGAGAGATTAGAAATAGAGTGATAGTTCGAGCAGAAGAAAATCAAGAGATCGAAGTGCTTGAACAGGATCAGATAGGGATAGAAGAACGGGTTCAGGAAACAGAAACAGAAACAGAGACAATCGAAAGCCAAAAACAAAATATTCCTGAACTAGGCCAGATTAGTAACAAGGGAGAAGAAATTGATGCTAGCCCTGGAACTAGCGAGATACGGGAAGAAGGAGAAGAAAGTGAAACAGAATTGACACAAGCTAAAGAGAATAAGAGGATAAGAGAAGAAAGCGAAGTCCAAGTACCAACTAAGAGACTAAAGAAAAGAAACAACCTTGAGCCTAAGTTCATAAAGAGATTGAGGCTAAGGATAAAGACAGTGGAAGAAAAACGTGCAGAAGCAAGGAGAAGTGCACGAATAGCAGAACAAGAAGAAAACTCTTACAAGAGAAGGAGTGAACGAATAAAAAGACAAAACAAAAAGTACAAGTCTCCTGAATGGACACTGGTATTGGAAGAACTTGAAGATCTTGATATAACTGACGTGAGCGACGGAGAGCCCGTCCCTGAGTACTCAGCTGAAGAAGAAGACGAACCACCGTGAATTTGCACAAAGTAAGCTAGTTGTGTAAAGCCACAAAGAGGGGTCGAGAAACTCCTTCTGAGCAAAAATGTCTGATTCAACAGTGAATGGTAGACCTAGTTGCAGCCGTTTCAAGACGTGCTGCAAGGTGTGTATATGTAGTGTAGTAGTACTGATAGTCATCTGGATAGGACTAACAATTTTCATTCCCTTTGCTGTAAGTAAAGATACTAACATTGTCCCTACTGAAGTTGTAAATACTGACAGTGAGGAGCTGACAACACAGAGTGTAGCAAGACATGAAAGAGCACTGAGACAAACAAAACAAAACTTAGAAGCATCAGATGAGGGAGGACTACATTATCATGGAGTTAAGAACAAGACACACTTAAATGTTTTCGCAAACTTGTTAATACACTATGTAGAGACTATGGAAATTGAAGATTGCTATGTCTGCATGAAGCTACCTACTTCTGTAGCTGAAGGCGTGACATACCATCACTTGCCGTTGACATATGGAATTTCCTGTAGCATTTTAGCTAGTTTATTTTACAAAAGAGGACCGTTACAGTACTATTATTCTAACAATGACGTGATCTTTTCTGAACTTCCTATACGAGGGAACTTGAATCCTGTACATACCAAAAGTGACACCATAAGATATATGGGAGACTACTTTCTGACTATAGGTAACATTGACATAGCAGACGCACACAGAGATAACTTGACTTGTTCTTTGCGTGAGCAGGAAAAGATGTTCCTGAACATGGCAGAGAAAAGGAGAATTAAAATTCAAAAGAAGGCTAATGACGAAAGTCAGAGAAAGCCAAAATGGGCAGAGAACATGGAAGGCACCTCATCTGGTGGAGCGGGTCCTGCTCTGTTGCTGGATTTTGAAAAGAAAGGCAAGCTATGTCTTCACCGCGAGAAGACTAGCTATTATAATAATGTTTTCATTGGTTCCAGTGAATGCGAACATAATTACAAGGTAATTGGAGGTTGGGGTTTCAAAAATGGGTCAGAGCCTGTGTTTCCTGGAATTTATTATATTTGCGGGGACAAGGCTTATTTCAAATTGCCGGATCACTGGTATGGAAGCTGCTATTTTGGCATAGTCTTCCCGAAAATATACCATGTGAATGGAAAAGCTGGAAGCAATGAAGATACTAATGGCTTAGTGCGTAGTAAAAGAGAAAGTATAGGTGAAATTATGGGTAGTATTTTCAGTGCACTGATACCTGGAGTGGGAGTGGTTCTGAACACTCACAGAATTTGCAAATTGTCTACTATAGTGGATGTGCTGTCTACTGAAACAGCTCATGGATTTCTGCTGGTCAATACTGAAATGGTTGCGATCAGATCAATGGTTTTGCAAAATCGACTTGCTCTTGACACCTTATTAGCGAAAGAGGGCGGAGTCTGCCGGATGTTGAGGGCGCAACATTGTTGCACTTATATTCCGGATAAAAGTGTACAGATCAAAAGATATGTGAAAAATATTACTAATTTGACAAAGGAACTAAAACCACTCGAGGTTGATAGTGCCTGGAAGAGACTGGTAGATGGTCTCTCAAATGTAGGTCATTGGCTTGCTAGCGTAGGTAAAAGCTTATTGTTCAAAATACTGATGCCAATTGGTATTATAGGTCTTATTATATTTTTCATTTTTATGTGCTGTAAATACCGCAAGCGCACCAAAAAGCACGAGGTGAATGCAAGAGGAGTGAAACGGAGTGTGGATGAGATCGAATTAGAGGAAGTGAATGATCAGATATACAAAAAGGTGAAGACTTCTCACCCTACTAAAACTGAGAGAGAAAAGTTAGAAAGATTGCTGGAAGAGATAGAACTTTATAAAGTGTGAAAGAAAGTTGGCATCTGGTTCCATTATATTTTGTGATGATAGTAAATATCATCAAAGAGGGGATTGATGAAGCAAAGCTTCGCATATTTTGCGGCTTGCCGAAGTCAAGAACCTCGTTTATGTATAACAAGGTAATCAATGTACGTCTTACTAACATTTATATTAAGTTTGAGTAAAGTTTATGACGCTTGCCTATGTGTATTCCTAACTATTTTAATCCGTGTTTATAATATGGCCGCCGCTTGTATTTAGTTACTGCGCATGCGTCAGCCACACTCACGTGTCCTGACGCGTCTGCAGAAGTGGAGGGAAAGTTATGCGCATGCGTAATTCATAGCTGTGCTCATCATGTGGTACTGCTCGTGCCACTGCTCTTGTGATCGTATCAATGTAGCTAACATTTAAATGCATAAGTTTATTTCTTGATGATGAGTTAAAAGTACAAACCCTGTGATGTGTTTTCATAATGACATTACTATGTATTAATTTGTTTTCGCTTACTTTTCATGTACCGCGGGGAATGGGGTTCTGTTTGTACCGAGAACCATCTTGGAGGTCCCTTCTGCGCCTGCGCGACTTGCCGAGGCACAGCAGACCTTGACTGATGGAACACAGCCAGTTGGCAGTGATGAGCAAGATGCTCCTGAGAAACGACCTGAAAACTCGGCTGAACCAATCAGATGTTCTCGCAGTGCAACATTGTTAAAATTGCCATTGTATTTCTGCACCATTTCTCATGGGAACCCCAATCTAGTTAGGCGGTACCCTACTATGCAAATGTAGGCTTGAATTGCTATGTAGTGATTGGTGTGTTACCCAAATCCTACCTTAGGACCAATCCAAATTGAGGGATTCTGACACTTTGCAACATTGAGGGGTGGTACACTGTCCCCAAACTGTATATCTACCCTGGGTTCCCCTGGGGAGTCGTCCGACTTGTCTGGTTTAGCTGACCTGTCACTGACCCAACGCACTCAATAGGTGACTGAAGATACAGAGAGCTGCGGAGCACTCTGTCCGAATTTGACCATAGACTAAGGTTCTACTGAACCTTAAAGTGCTGGCGAAGCACTTAGCTGGGAGTTCGCTGACCCAATCGGGGTCTTGATCGATAGCTGCAGAGCGGGTGGAGCGCAGGCGTTGCTTCCAAACTGCGGGTGCGGTCCTGTCCTGAGCGGTCCTGTCCTGAGGGTTTGCTGTCCTGTCCTGAGGGTCCTGTCCTGATTCCTATTCCGAGGATATCCTGTCCTGTCCTGGGTGTCCATTCTGCACCTGCTGTCCCTTGAGGGGTATCCTTCCTTGAGGGTTTCCTGTCCTTAACTGACCCGTGGCCAGGGTTTGGTTTCCACACCTTTCTAGGTAAATATTGCTCTGAAACTCTTAAATCTTGCACCTTCTGAATTTCTAACTTTTGCTTTAATAAAGTTCATCATTGCATATGTTATATTTTCCATGCCTTTCCGCAACTATTGAAAGTCAATTTCATATTTTCATAAGTTTGTTCCTATGTCTTCTCACTTGTTAGAGATTATATTTTGCATTGCAGTTTGTAATTTTCTGATATGGTCTAGAACTTCATTACCTAGACTGTTCAAAGGCCCCTTTACTTTAAGTGAAGCGTGTTACTCATTATAGGCCCTCTTATAGTTACCCATACATAATCTGCCCATGCTTAGATATTACTGAATTGCATAGTATTTTTCTCTTGCATTTTATATCAGTATTTCAATGATTACCCTGTCATTATTTTTATATAGCTACATAATTTACATTATCTTGGTCATTGATTGTCTCATTCTTGTATACATGATGCATGAAGAAAACGAACTTTAGATAAACATTTTAAAACTTCCAGTTGTCCGTGGTCATTTAAACAATATTTGAATGTTATTGGTTGGGTTTGTATTTTGCTGCCTTTCTTTTACAGCTAGCTCCCTGATTCATTGTGGTCATTAGGTACCCGCATCGGTGGATGGTAAGTCGGGTGCACTGAGAAATATTAGCAGGGAACACACACACACAAATTGGTAGAGCTCGTGAAGTCACCTGATCAATGTGTATGGTGATTTGAAAGTATATGGGCCCTGAAGCCGGAAACGGCGAAAACTATTGGTCGGGTGGCCTCGCGCGCTCTATCACTTCTACCACCTCGCACACCCTCACTCCTGTCCCCAAAGGTATTGAAGTGCTTTAAATGAGCCCCAGTTACACTACACACAGACAATTTCAATTTGTGTTTTTTTGCTATGGGGGGATTAAGCCATTTGCCCAGGATCACAGGGTGTTGAGCCAATGCCGAGAATCAGACCTGCTTCCCCAATTCAAAGTAGGAGGCATGAATGAGAACCACACGAAAATTAAAGGGGTCAGCTTTATTTTATTAATTTTTCCATGTGTATCATGTCTGTGGATAACGCTCACCGCACCTGCAAACACTATTCCACCCATTATTCATGTTCACTTGTCGCTCAGGCACTCAGTAAAGCTTCCACTCTTAGATTCGTTCACCGCGCTTGTGTGAGAATTAAGTGATTTGCCCAGGATCACAGTATGTTGCACTTTTAGATTGGTTCCACTGTACTTGCGTGAGGGTTAAGTGATTTGCCCTGGATCACCAGATGTTCAGCTGATGCTGAGACTCGAAGCCGCTTTCCCAGTTCCAAGCAGGAAGCATGAATGAAAACCACCCGAAAATGAAAGGGGTCAGCTTAAAAAAATAAATAGTTTTTTCATATGTATTGTGTCCGGTCCTGTCAAACATGCATGACTCTCACCACACCTGCAAACACTCCATCTCACCCATTGTTCATGTTTACTTGTCGTTCAGGCTTCAATAAAGCTTCCACTGTTAGATTGGTTGGTTCACCTTCAAAGTACTTGCTATCTTTTACCAGCCCAATCCATGCTATGTACTCGTGTTAGGGCTGCAGACCATAAACACAATGACATCCTATATCCAAACTCTATGAAAAATGAGTTATGCAAGTTTGTATATCCAAATGTTTACACAGTACTAGCAAAGACATCAGCACAAGCAGAGTGTGCATTTTTTTTTGTATTTATGTAGCTCTGTCCCTGCTCCCAAGTAGCAGCACGTTTTTGTTTACAGACAACACCCCCCACTGCTTTTAACCCACTGCCTCCTACTCCCTGCTCTTTGTTGTTTTACCCACCCCCTGCCTCCGCCATCTCCTGCGCCCTCACTCCTGTCCTAGAAGGCATTGCAGTGCTTTACATGAGTACTATTTACATTAGACATAGACACTTTCATTTCTTTTTACAGACGAGGGGATTAAGTGATTTGCCCAGGACCACAGGATTTTGGTGCTACGCAGAGACCTGAAACAGGTTTCCAGGTTCCAATGTCGGCAGCTCTGCCATCGACATGCATTTGTTGTGTTAACCAACCACCCAGGGCTGGCTCTAGGGCGGTGCGCACGGTGCCACTGAACGGAGCACTGACTTCAGGTGGGGGCGCCTGTTTGCTACTATATTATGGTTTTAAAAGCACTTGCTGTCCTGCTCCTTGCCTTCAGCAATTTTCAGGCAACAATAAAAATGTCAAGATAACTCTGGTGATTAATGTTCTTCCTGGAGAGAGAGCAGAGTTTTGTCTAGTGGTGGAAGTTTTGACTCATCATAAGGTAAAGCAGAGGGTTGCCATGCAGATCACAAAGTGCACATAATATAAATAGGTCAGTGGCTTACTGCTTTTGTCAGAGAGAGCCTTTTGGTTACTTGCAGTTTATAAGTTAACAACCTAATATAGAACAGTAAGTTATTAGCTACTATCAAAGAGCTGCATGCAGACTGCAAGGTATAGATTAGTTTGTGTTTCTCCAGACCAAGCACTCAAACTATATTGCCTACCAGCATGGATGATATGGATGACATGTGACTCCTACACCTTGTAGTCTTCTGTCTTATGTAACATTTACTAAACATTGATTTACACACATATGATTAATTGTCTTTGTATAATGGATGTGTGAAGTAAAACACCCTATACTGGTATGAGTGGCGCTATAAAACGAATGAGTTGCATCTGGGAGAGAGTGGTTATGGAACCGTGATGGGCACTGTTAAAAGGTGGTGGTGAGGGAATCCATGGCAGAGGTGGTCATTCAGGACACCAACAAACATTCTCACAACAGGCGCCATCAGAGCTAAAGCCGTCCCACCACCACCATTGTTTTTAACAACCCCTCTGCTTTTAAAACACCACCTCCTCCTCCCACTCTATTGATTTACCCACCAAACTGGAAAAAAGTGCACAAGTAATAGAAAAGCTCTTAAGCACATAATTAAAAGTCAATATTCGCTGAATACTCCTAAACAAAAGTAATACAAGTATTGACAAAGCCAATAGAGCTCACACAGGCGAAACCTATTGGCATTGCCAATGCTTGTTAGAATACTGTTTTCAGAGAACACTAACCTTGTACTTGGCATCCAATAGGCACTCTTCTGTCTCTCAATGCCTCCACAAATGAGCACATACAAAAGAATATAAAGGTCAGGGTTAGAAATGGGAAAGAGGAAAGGGATAAGAGAGAAAATAAGGACCCTGGACTCATCACTCAGACTCGTCACTTCCCTGGGCACTAAAGGCTGCAAGGCATAATGGGTTATTCAAAGGTAGCAAGAGATATCTTTAGCATCTGGCCATAGCAGTCCTGCCTTAAACTGCAACAATTTATAGATATGCTAGTATTATTGCTGGGTAACTAACTGTCTATTCTCGGATATAGAACGAGTAATTCCTAAAACTAAATTTACCAGAGACGAGCATCTTATATTTTCATGAACATATCTTTCTATAAATAGGATAACTACCTCAGACTTTGCTACCATGCACTCCGTTGAAAATTTGACATGTTTTACTTAAAAGTAATTATTATGCCTTCATATCCTCTGATTCCTAACTGCACAACTCTTGCAGCCATTGTCGAACTCTGAAAACCTTACAAAGTATCGCTTCACCTCACATATGCACAGTTCTGTTGAGGTGGTGGTTAAAGAGGCCCATTCTGCACTTTCTTTTCTTTTTTTAATCAAGTTCCAGCCTCTGACTCAATGGAACTCTTTTCTTTACTAATCTGTGTAGAAAGCGTGTTCAGTGGCACTCAAGTGTAGTTTCTGGAAGCTTCGCGTTGCTTATGTTAAATGGCACAGGGCCCAGATTCTGTCACAGGATGTGACATGCCCAGGACTACTCTGAGTCCCTAACCCAACTGGACTTCCATCTGCTGTGTGGCTCTAAGGTGCTTCTAAAAATAGTCTTCGCGCGAGTTCAACTGCATCGCGCGGCTGACTGCAGCAATTCATGAGAGACACAGCTCAAGGAGAACAATTAACAGCTCCTCTGTCTTGTGATTAGTCTGGGTGCAGACCAGCAAAACTGCCCATCATAATCCTGAAAATATTGAGATGAATATTAAAGCAATTAACCAAGTTCACCGACTTAAAAAAAAAAACACGATCATAGCTAAAGTCTATAAATGTGCAACATTTGTAGCCAAAGGGAATACATCCCATTAACCAATCAATTATTTATTGTTTAGGCATTAAGCCATTCAATCACACTTAGAAGTTTACGCATTAAAAATGAGTTCATCAATAATAATACACCATTATTTGCAAGCTGCAGTTAAAAGCTAAGCTGATTAAATCTATACAGTTCAAACTAAAAACATTTAAAAGTAACAACATCCTCCCTCTATATACATGATTTGCATTATCGCATTCTACTACTTAACTTTCCTCCACCAATTTAATTTTGACCATTCACTCTAGCAACATGTACCCTTTTACCCTGGTTAGAGTACATGCAAATGATCAATTACAAATTTTGGACCAGATGTACGATCATTGAATTTTGTGACTCACAAATAGCAACAAAATTGCGAGTCGCAAAATTCAATGTTCAACAGTGTCTCAGACACTGTTTGCGAGTCCCAATGGGGTCGCAAATTGTATGCCTCATGCATATTAAGGAGTCTGTCGCAATTTGCGACCCCATTGGGAATGGCTGGCACTCCCAGGTATGGTGGCCTGCTGGGGTCAGCAGACCTCCATGTCTGGGACTGCTTTGTCAATATTGCAGTTTTTTTTTAAATGCAGCCCGTTTTCCTTTTCAGTTTAATTTTTTAAGGGCAGGCTGTGGTCCCTGTGACCACTGCCTGCTTTTGAAAAATATTTGCGCATCCATTCACATAGGGGAAGGGGTCCCCTGGGGATCCCTTCCCATTGCAAATGGTTTACCACCTACTTGAAGTAGGTGGTAAACTGCGAGTTTTTTGTGACCACAAATGCAGTCGCAAAACACTCATACATGGCATTTGCACTCGCTACTAGGAAGGGACCCTATTTTGTGAGTCGCTAATAAATTAGCAACTCGCAAAATAGGGTTAGTACATTGTGCATCTGTTTTTTGCGGCCGCAAACGGGCAAATTCCATAAAGAGCATATGTCCAGGGGTGGCCTTAGGCATGTGCAAGCTGTGAACCTTCACAGGGCCGCCAAACCCCAGTATATATCCTTAATATAATAATCCTTTGAGGATGGATACATATTTGCGTGGCGGCCCCTGGTAGGGATTTGACGGCCTCCGGCTCTGTTCCACTTCCAAACACCCGGAGGCCTCCTCTTCCCTGGCCTCCGCGCTCCGCCCCGCCCGGACCCCCTCTTCCGGGGCCCCCTACCTACCCTCCCAGCCCAGGGCCGCCATGAGTCTAGAGCCGCCCCTGATTTGTCGAATCTCATATAGCTCTAATCCGTGTAGTCTTAATAGTAATCTAAAAGTTTTATCGACAATGCAGTCTTTGACTATAGTACACAAATCCTATGTACTTTAAAACATGAAAATCCAAGTACTGATACCCTAAAGTGCATATGTCAAATAAAGCGCAGTTTGAGTCATAGTGACGATGACAATCGCTTAAATTGTTAGCAGGATTGCTATATTTAGTTGTAATAAACAAATCCTATGTACACGAAGGTATTGAAGTGCAGACACAAATACAATATATAAAACCCCACCCACCCATCAAATGTGTATTTTATAAATCACATGCCTCTCAATTCATCTCACGACTCCAGGGGGACTATACATTAATGTGAGGCTAGTTAAAACCTCTCGTACATGCGGTCAAGCTGCCCAGAGATATGAAGCTACTGGTTAAAAAAAATTCATGATCAGTCCTAAAACAGAAAGCTTGGGCAGAGTAAGTGGAGCCAACATCATAATATCTAAACTGGGACAGCAAGCATCTTTTGTGAGGAATGATGCATTTTGTGCAAAAAGGCAAAAGGTGCGAAACATTATCTTTCCCCTTGTGCACAATGTCACACAATTTGTTTCTTCTCTGAAGTCTGGCACTTCTAACAAGGTAATTCCTGGCAGGAAAAATTCCCGATCCGAATTTAATATACAATGTACACACTTCAATTCTGGGTAGGTTTGGTCCAGATAGGACTTCCAACCAGAGTCCACTCTGCTCCCAAAGTAATCACTCAATATGCTGCCTGGTTTTAACATAGCTACCTTTGATTCCCAACTAAGGGGCAGATTTACAAGTCCCTTGCGCTGCCAGTACATCACTTTTTGTGAAGCACTGGCAGCGCATTTCTTTTCCCCGTATTTACAAGGACAGGAAAAGCCATCCTGCCTGTAAATATTGCACCTTTACACGCAACACTTTGGGTGAAAGAGGAGCTCCATGGGTGTTGCTGTGAGTGTTCCCACGCAACACCCATGGAATCAGACACATTTCCAGATTTACGAGAAATCGTAAACCTGGAAATGCGTCAGTTTGCTACGCCACCCTAGGGGTGGCATAGCCATGCACAACGAGGAGAACTGTTTTCATTTCACCTCGTTTTTTCCTCTTTCAATGCGTGCTGCATTCTACAGCACGCATTAAAAGAGGAAAATGCCTGTAGTGATTATTGTCCTGAATCTTCCAGCGCTGATCGGACACAGAGATTATTGCTACAATCTAAAGGTGGATTACGAGGATGCACCGGAGTTTCGGTATCACGGGGAAATGTTCCTACGAATGCCATATTAAAACCAAGTTGTCACATTGAATTACCAAGTATAAGAGGACAGTTTGAATGCCGGACCAATGAGGAAATGTTTTTATAAATGCCAATTAAAATTGCACCGTGGCATTCCTTCACCTAATAAAAGGTTACAACTATGTACAGGACTGACTGACTAGCGGTACCTCTTTGATTTTCTCATTTTCGCTCATGTCGTTTTGTGTGGATCCGGACAATAATTAAGATATCCGGACCTTAATGAAAACAAAGGTTTCTTACTAGACGTTTACTGCTGATTGATCCATTACTTGAGAAGGAGAAATAATGAACCTGTGGTGACTGTACACCATTAAGGGTGTCATTTTATCCATTTGACCGATTCGTCAAGCACCCTAACACGATCGGAGTCTTTGAGTGAGTGTCACCTTAAAACTAGAGGTTGTTTGTAAGAAAGAGGGGTAATATGAACTTTGTCCCGAAGAAGGTGGTTTTATTCTACTTTGGTACCACCGAAACGCGTTGACGCTTATCCTTGTGGGGTTACATCTAAGGAACAAATAGTATTGATTGTAAAAAATTAAATGTTGCCAATACTGTTATTGATTCTTTTGGACTAACCATTGTTGAGGATCAATTTGTATGTCTACATTTTTATCTCTCTTTTGATGTCCTTTTTTACATTTTGTATTGTTGTTTGACTTATCATTTATTTTGACTATTGTGAATAATTATGTGATGTACATTCCGGTGATGTTTTAATTAATTCTAAAAAATTATTTTATATACACATTCCTGTTTTTTTTCCTTTTCTAGACTGGTGAAGTATTATGGTGTGATTGTATATATTAACCAAGTGTACATAGGAATTTATTATTGCCAAGAGTAGCTGTCTTTTTTTAATAGTGCATTTTTGTGCAGGAAGGTGCCCATTTACTGCACAAACACAATCTCCCCATGGCGCAGGCATCCTTGCACCGTGGTGCAAGGGTGCCGGCGCATGGCAACTCTTTGTGGGCCAGCGCGGGGGAGAGCACAGGAATGCAACATATCATTATAGATATGCCGCATTCCTGTGCTCTGAATGTGCCTAAGCGTGGTGCGAGCCAAAGGGCTTGCAGTGCCGCGCTGCAGCACTTTTTTGTATATCTGCCCCTTAGTTTCTAATCGGTCTTTCACAAGCTCAGTGGTAGCTTGTCCAATCTTACTCAAATTTGCCCAGGGGCCCCCAGGTTGCATTTCTATTAATAAATTCCTTATGCACACCAACCATTTATTTTGACTGGGACCACCACATCTAGAAACATCCTCCAAGGATTGCAAGTATATGGTAGCCTTATAATTCCTTACCAGCCTGCCCAGTACAGTACCGGTTTTATTACTACCAGATCCAAGATGGTAGTTAGCCCAATGTCCATAACGAGTGCTAGCAAGGGGGTACCTGATCCCAACTTTAACAGAGTCCTCAAAAAGTTATTTACTACCGCTTGCAATTAATCAAGATTACCATAACCTCAGAGCTCAGCCCAATAGATTGCAGCTGCTAATGCTTTGAATTTATGTATGTGGAGTATGGTGCTAATACTATGGACACCTGCTTTTTGACAAAATTGTAATTCCTTCCCAAAAGACTGTTATAAGGTTTTTCTGGGGGCGTGGCCACCTGGGTCAAGATGGTGGACGCTCTCGCCTGAGCTCCCAGCCATACCGCTCTGGCAAGCCTGTAATACTTGGTGATGGTGGCGCCCAGGAGGACATCCACCTGCACCAGCACCCCCAGAAGGGGGTGATCTGGACTCCCGCTGGCTGCCATGACACTCGGTAGGCTTGACCGTGCCACGGCCTCCAACTCCCGCATCGGAGGGCAGGTCCACTTCACCCAAGGTCCACAGGCACAGCCCTGTATTCTTTGAGATTGCGGGCCCCAGGGATAATCACGTGAGGCGCCGCTATGCCACTGGACTCAGTGCATGCCTGGGGTGACCAAAGCGCTCAGAGGGGGCTCATTTCCTTCCAATCCCGGCCCTCACTTTCGTGGCTGGCCTGTGGAGTGTGCGGGTCCTGGCCCATAATTTGGAGGACGGGATCTCCCTAATACAACTTGGAACTGCAATCGCTGAAGTGGAAAGCCCCAGGGAGAATCATGTGAGGCACCATGACGCTCTTGGACTGAGCACATGTCTGGAGGAACAAGGGGCTCCTAAGAGACTTGATTTCTCTCCTAGGGCCCTAACACTCTCAGACAGTCTACAAAGCATGCTGGGCCCCGGTCTATGGTTCTGAGCCCGGGCCCTTCCTAACACGACCTGGCCTTGCAACACACGAGCAGCTACCATACCTTTTGCTTAGGGGACGGGAAGTATTCAAGGGGCCCTCTGAGTGGGTCAAGCTGGTGTTTCATAGGCACATATATATTTACGCACACCAAGCTGTGGCCCGTCTTTCCCCCTGCTTGAGACTTCCTGGGGGCGGTCACCTGGATCATCTGGCTGGGGTCTGCTGCATCATGATTGACACCTCCTGTCCCGACCCTCTACACAGCGACGTACACCTTGTGCAGCTTCTGGAGGCCCGTGGATCCTGCTTGCTGGAAAATGAAGGAAGAGCCTATAACTACTACCTCGAGGGAAAACACCCCCACAGGGTACCATTGGACACACTTGGAGGCAACCCACCTGGTCTGACTTCACTTGCGTTGGCCATGAGGACTCCTATTGCCACCCTGTGCTGACTTGGGTCCCCCCTACTTGACACTCGGTCCTCGATTTCCCAATGGAGAAACATCACATGTCACCCTTCATTGTGAGCCCCCTGGTCCCTAGGCATGGGACTCTATTGGCATTACAATGCTGGGTGATGTGTGGCAGGGCAAGACCATGTGCATGTTTCAACACAGTGCACAAATCACAAATCTACCACTTTCTGCAGCTGTGACATGACCCCGAGGCCTCTCTAGACTCCGTAAAGCCCCTCCCTCAATTTGATCACCATGAAGTACACCTGATTGACTCAGACCTTGTTGAGAAGGGCGTGTCCCGCCTCAATTGTGCATTGATGAAGAATGCTCCTGATCCCATGACTACCCTCGGGGAGCGCTGGGACGGACACCCTTTGCCCTGTAGATGACGGAGACTGGGATGAGACAAAAATGGCCCCTAGTTCCTTGGCAATATTGATGAGGCTCTACCTCATCCAAATAAAATATTTGCACCACATCTACTACAGCTCCTCACGAATACACAGGAAAGTGTGGGAGGATACCACTACTGTTGGCGGTGCCGACATCCATTGGGCTCTTTTTTCAGTATTGTTTGGGAATGTCCTGTTATCCAAAAATACTGGTCATGCATTTGCACTACCCTCCCCCATGTCATACAGAGAAAAGTTCCCTTGGACCCAAAGCTGTTTCCATTGGGCCTCGTAGACACCTTGGGGGTGGGGAGTCGCGGCACTTGGCTGCTGGTCGGTGTGGGATTCATTATTGAGAAAAGAGACATTGCTCTGCACTGGCAATCTCAACAAGCTCCGCCCTTTCTTGAATGGAGAAGGAGGATGGACTTTGCTGCCATGGTAGAGAAATATGTTTAAAAATCCAGGGGGTGCCTGAAAAAGCATGATAGTATATGGGGGACTGGTTTTTCTACTCTGAATCGTTGTTACCCGTGAAATGATCCCTCTGATGTATAATTTTCACTAGCTGATTATTGTATGTTCGCAACAATGGACTTATTGCAGCTTTACTTTACTGTTTTTATATGTTGATTTTTCTTTCTTGTTTCCTTATAAATACATTCATATATAAAAAACAATAAAATCATTCTGGTGGTCATCGTATGGGCATTTCAGCTAAGTTTCTCAGTAAACCGCATCCCAAGATAATCGTACAACTTTACAGGCTCATTGACATTGTCGTTTACCATTAGCTTCCTCTTTAGCTCCTGGCATGATCCTAATATTATGACATTAGTCTTAGTGCAGTTGATGGTAAGAGCTATCTTATTGCAATAATCAGAAAAACATTTCACCAACCTATAAAACGAGTTCTCCGTTTTGGCCAGTAGGACCGCACCATCTGCAAATAGGAAGATCAGAACTTTCTGGCCAGCTATCATAGGGACATCAGTAGGATTCTCTAATAGGTGGTCAACTACATCATTTAGGAAAAGACTTAAAGTAGTGGTATTAGCACACATCCCTGTTTAACACCTTTTTCTACCTTGAATGTTTTGGTGCTTTCACCAGCTGATCCAAACCTAACTTTAGATGTGTTATCGGAATGCAGGACCCCTATTGTGCATTGTATTGAACCGTCTACTCCATGCATAACCAATGTCTCCCATTACCTTGTCTGATCAACAAGTTCAAATGCTGACTTCGGGTCAAATATAGATATAGTGATGCTTTTTTTATTACAATGCTTTAATGACGGATCATGTATAGCCGTACAATTTGATCAATTGTTCCCATCCTAGACCTGAAGTTAGCGTGAAACTCTGTTAGGAAGGTTTGTTTATCCATCCATCCTTGTAGTCGGTTTAATATTACTTTACCAAGAATTTTATCTATGCCATCTAAGAGGGAGTTGTAATAGGTAATAGTGTATAGGTGCAAGAACTGCAGATTGCCATGATTAGGGGATATTGTTATTGGCTATGGCGGCATTAAACACCTTAGTGAGTAGCATAACCTACACATGTGGATCTTCTAGAAAGAGATCTGTAGGCACCAAATCTGGACCTGGGGGTTTATATTTTTTCATTAGTGTATTTGGCAAATTAATTGCACTAGACATAACATTAAAAGTCAGTGCAATTAATGTTCCAAATATACAAATTATAAAATACCTCCTCACCATCCCTACTTTTGTAATAGTGTTTCCCTTGGGATCCTGTGGTGGTACTTGCCTTCTGCAAGTGACAGCTCAATTTTCCCTGCCAATCCATCTGCCTACAACTCTTTCATGGCTCCCACTTGATTTTGGGGCCCCAGTGTTTAGCATCCATCCTACTACACTTGAAGGAAAGGGTCTCATCCTCCTCCAGAGAGCTCCTCTTCTCCCTAGTGCACCCACACAAAGGAGGAGCTGCAGATCAGCTGTTGCATTCTATAAAGATGAATCCCATGCCAATGTCTCTAGGAGATTAGGGAGGGGATTGCTCTGGAAATGTGAAAAGGACAGTGCAACAAGGCCAGGAAGAAAACTGGAGGGATAAGTTGAAAGGAAGCTCACTGGTAAAGATCTCCAAGCATATTCCCAAACATTAGGTGCATCACTTTGTACCTAATGGCATGGAATGCCCTAAATTAGATATTTCATTTGAAGTTAGAACTATTGAAAGCTGCTTATATGTCACCATTATCTGTGAGTCATTTTATACAAAATACTTCGGGCATCTTTTTCCAGAACCACTGCTAGGGCTCATTCTCTATTACATGGTAGAGGTTTCCTGGTCCTAGTTTGCCTATGATTATCTCTGCAACATGAAGGTACATGAAGTTCACTTGGATAGTACAACTAATTAAGCTATTTCTGTTCACTTCCCTAGAAGATAAATTAAAGTGCATTGTAGGGACCAACTCAGCCCTACTTGCCATGCTCTGCAACCTGTTTCAAAATATGGATAGGCCTGACTAACAAATTACTCACTAGATGGTGAAAGGAAATGTCTGAGAGCCAGAGATCGCCTGCAGGAGAATAATCCGGATGGGAGCCCTGGAAGGGAATAGTTTTAGAGCGGCATCTTGGTTAAGAGGTGCCTGGTTCTCCTGGAGGTCAGGCCATCAACCACCATTACATTGTCAGTTACCAATGTCACAAGTATCCCACCACTGTTCCTGTCATGACATAGGTATTACAGGTTTATCTGCAAGCCACAGTGGACCAAAAAAGAGTCTAACTTTGAGAAGAGCCGAAGTTTACTCTGAAACTGCTGGACTTTAGGGGACACCTCAATGCCACAACCTTTGGCAGTGCTCCCAGCAGTCCCATGTTTTCTCCACATGAATTGGGAGTTGAAGAGACACTGGGTGTGAATAATATGACTACCTGGAGAGTGTCATCCCATTCCATTCACAGAGAGGTTAAGGTGCCTAACAGTCACAGATGTTGAGGATGTGTAAACATGTGGAGATTTCAGAGTCGCAAGAATCACCAATAAGTCTTGCTATCCTATGCCATGCCTTCCGTAGAAAACAGAAAGAAAAATGATAAAGTAAGAATGTGTTTAGATGACCATACTTTAAACGACAGGAACATCTCAGACTGGCGCACAATCATCAACAATGCTCTTACAAGCCTCGCAGAAAGCCACTGCTTCTGAAATGTGGAACAGAGGACAAGATACTGCCAGATACCCATGGAGAAACAGAATCAAGTGATGATGGTGTTCAGCAGTACACTACACTTCTAACATGTAAGACGGATACCCTAAGACCTCTCAGGAGCCAATTAGGCTCACGAAGAACACAGAAAAATACATTAACTTTCTTCAGTTTTTTCAAACTTTGATTACATCATAATCTTTTTTAAAGAACCTGGATTAACACAAGCAATGGTTTCTGATAGTCCCCAGTTTCAAGTTGGAGCAGAGCCTAAAGCTGTTCCTTGACAAGTGTACCTGCTCTTCTGCTCCAGTGTCAAGTGTATTTTAGTCACACTGACGATGAGCAAGCAACAGAAATAGACCCAGTGAAGGTGAAGCACCTGGCCTCGGCCCATCACAGCAGCAAAGCATATTGCGGGGTCTAAAACGAATAACTGTATTTTTTGAGCAAGCTTTTCAACAAACTCACAAAATGATATCCTCCAGCACAGAAAGCAACACTGAATGCAGAGTTATCTAGGCTGCCCTATTATAAAGTGGAAAGTCCTTTTGATCTCAACATGGATTCACAATTGTGGACAATCGTTCAGACATTAAGCAACAGACTTGCAACTATTCCTGTCTTTGCCTTCACAGTCTCTCCCTACAAGCCCTATCTGCTTAAGTCAACACCACTATTGAGGAGCTATGGAAGAAGGGACTTTGATGAAAGATTACAGCATTTGCCATCTGCACACAGTGTAGGCCAGAAAGGAACACCTATTTAATACATTATCATAAGATGATACAGAAGTGGTATTTCTCCATTTTGTATTAGGATTGTATTGGTACTTCTTATAAGTGGTGACATCATGCTATAGTGAATATGCAGTATTGTTATCAAAAGGCGTCACTATTTCTTTATGACTGGCTTTTGCCCAGGTGTTGGGTATCTAAACCCTTCTATTTCAAGCAGCGAGAACATGCCTTCTGCTGATAGCTTTGGAAAAGAAGCACAGAACCCACCCTGTGTGTACTTGGGCATCAGAGAACAGTTTGAAGAAGTTAGGAAGAAGGCTTGAGCTGCAGGGGAGCTTAATGCTTTGCTCAAAAAGGTGTAGCGTCTGCACCACTTTAGCAGGAGTTTGGACTATGCCAGGACAACAAAGGGGCAACAGCACGAGGCTGCAATGCTAAATAAACAGGTGAAGATTAGATGATGTGGGTGAAGACCCTGAGCTTGTTAGGCACAGAGAAGCCTGAGGCTGCAGCCCACATAAAATGACAACATGTAACTTCTTCAATTTTGAACTTATGTCCCCACTCCATTTATGAAGATAGGAAGCATGAGTATTCCATCTGATGGATCCCAGATTTCACTGATGCTGAATGCAAAGAAGATGGTCAATCTATGAAATCAGCGAATAGGGCCCGCCCTGAAATCCATATCATCCTGAGAACCTAGAATAGGTTGGTGATACAGGCAAGAATTGTGAGCCTGGAATCTTTCATCACACTTGCCTTTGCTCCAAAACATCCAGCTTAGTGACAAAAACAATTTTGATTTCCTGCTCCAAAACAAGTCAAAGGGAGAGGTACCAGTCATGCAGTGTGATGTTAATCTAAAGGCCCACTATTTGTTGAATATTTTTTCTCCAACACATATTATTGCACATAATTAACCGAATTGTTTCCTTTAGTGTGCGGTCTACCTCTACATTTGTTTTGTTGACGATAGAGATATACTTAAATAAAAGAAAATGTATGTTCCTCCTTGTTAAAAACTCTTCCATTTCTTTAGAGGTTAACTGCACCCCACTGTCAGTGAGGGTTGCATTTGTAAAACCTTCCCTTATGAACAAGAGGTATACAAATTTCATCACTCTTCTCTTATTCACCTCAGAAAATAATTATAACTCGGGACAACATGTAAATAGATCCATCAGTACCATCACATAGTTTACGATCTTTTCTTCCTTCTATGAGGCCTTGTATATTTCAATTAACCTCTTCCCAAGGTACAGAAGCACATTCCTTAATCCTCATAGGCTGTGCATTAACGTTTCTTACTTTATCACTGATTTGACTCAATACAATTTCTCATAGTTCTTTCCACCATTAAATCTAGTCCTGGCCATCAATTTCAGACTTTAACCTTTCTTTCACCTTACTTATCCTGCATGAGTTATTTTTACCAATTTTACTCTCATTTTGTGTGAAGGAAACAAACTGATACCCCTAAAGAGTAGTGCAACCGCAACAGTCAATTTGGGGCCTATTATGATGGAGGTCGGAAAGGTTGTATATCAATAAGCTACCATTTCTTTCTTGCCTTCCCTCTTGTTTGGTCACTCTTTGTCAATACGCTCTATCACTTTCTTTAAATTTGTATCTTCTTTCATTTCAGATAACCATTCCTCTTGTGAGATACATCATGTCATTTCACAAATTTTTACTTCCCACCACCAATCTGAAATCTCTTATGGGTCCTTTACATGAACCCGTAGTCTACACAAGTATAAGACATCAAATTCATATTCTTGTAGGGACACCATCCACTTAAAAATTCTAGTAGATATATTATCAAAACATTTTTTTATTAAATATTTCATTAAAGGGTTTATGATCTGTCTGTACTATGAATCTGCCCCCGCCCCCAGCAAACAAAAAATAGCCTTAATCTTCCCAATTCCCACATAACTGCAACAGCTTCCTTTTCTGTCACAGAAAAATGTTTTTGGGTGTCTCTTAGTGCTCTTGGTGCAAATGCAAAGGTGCAATTTCCTTTCATCAATACTGCTCCTTAACCTTTGTTACCAGACCAGCATCTGTTTTCCATGTAAATCCGCTCCTCTGAAATATTTCCAGTACTACTTTCATGCTCATATTGTGTTCATGTAAATTTTTCCTACCACCAATACATCATCCTGAAAAAAACGTTACTCCGTCTTAGCTCCCCAACAACCTGCCCACATCTCTCTAGAATACAGAAGCAGCTTTAGCAAAGCCCAAAGGCATCCTAACAAATCTGAATGTGACAAAAGGCAAGACAAAAGCAGTCAAATCTTTCTAATCTTGATGCAATTGTATTTGATAGTACGCTGATGTTAGGTCGAGTGTACTTAATACCTTGCCATTTATCAACAAACAGACCATTTCCTGTTGAGATTCCTTAGATCTATGCACAGTTAAATATCAATCCCAGGTTTGTTGGCCACCGGCATGGGAGCTAGCCATTCAGCTGCTTCAACCTGCCCGATTATACCAGACGCAAATAATCCATCCATTCCAATTTCACCTTCTCCGTTATACTTAAATGTGTACTCCTTACTTTGCGTACAATTGGTCTGGCTCCTTTTTTCAATCTTATTCTTTGAACAAATCATTCCAAAATCCTAATTCCTCTGTAAATATTTTTTAAAACTCTTCTATAAGTCAATCTCTTCACATGCCCCTTAATTGAGTTTTACTTGAGGATCAGCATTAGTATTGAGGTTTACTCTTAATAATGTGTCAATGTTACATTGTTAAACTTCCCAATAAAAAATTTTCATGGTAGCAATGTTAACCATGCATCTGAATCAAACACCATTTCCATTCAGTCTCACCAATCTCCACCTTATCTTTTGGTTTTCCGCATTTAACACCATCTACTTGGAGCGCACATTCCTCAGACACATGTAAAACCTCATTCACACCCTGCTCATAAGTTTTCCTTTGACAAAAGTTTGGAAAGTGACCCTTCTTTTTACATATGTGGTAAATTGCTTTAGATTAGGACAATTTTTCCAATTGGGTAAATATGTCCTTTCTCTCCCTATCTGTAACAGGTTCCATTAAAATTATAATTTGACTCTGGTTCATTAGAAGCAGAACTCTGCCCTGTTTTCTCTTTCTTTGTACAAGTTGAACAAGATCAATTTACCAGTTTCACTTTTGTCTTTTCTAATCGCTTCAATGCACACCAGTGAATGTGCTATATGTTTTGCTACTTCCAAAACTTCACTCAGGGAAGGATATTCTTTTAACCTAGTTCTTCCCAAACTTTGTCACTCTTGCATTTCAACATAGTGGTCCTTAATTCTCTCTTCAGTTGTTGCTCCAAAGTTGCATGTTGAAGCTAGTTTTTTCAAAGCTGTTATATATTTTTCCATGTTCTCGTTTTGCTTTTGTGATCTCATTCCAAAATTACTTCCTTCTAAAACAGTGCACACTTTAGGGAGGTAATGTCTGTCAAGCCTCAAAACACATATTTCAAATTCAAGGAGTCCTATGGCTTTCTCTGACACTAAATCCAGTATATTGTCAAATACATCTTGGTCGTCTGGCCCTAAGCAGTGCATTAATAATGACACTTTCATTCGGCAGACAAATTAGGACTACACACTTTGGCGAGCGATTAAACACTTTTTTTCTATTTGTTCCAACATACTTTTGATTATCTGGGAGATGTTTGACAAAAGGGAGGTGGTGTGGCAAACTGCACTGTAACTATTATCAAGATACAGTTTCTTTAAGGGATTTAGCTTTAGGATGATCACTTGTGCTTCCAAACTAAGTAATTCCCCTTTCTTATTAGATATATTTTAGATTGTTATAACTTTTTGTTTAAAATTTGACCGATAAATCTGATGCACTAACATGGAAGCCAAACTCTTGAATAATTACAGTCAACAAATGTATTTGTAAAAATCCCAAAGTATTCTCCAAATAATTAAGTCCAATTGAAAGCATATCTAACCTGTTTACAATATCACCTCTTTCGAATTAAACGTTTTGTTAATCATCAATGGTCGCATTTACCTATATTTTTAAAGCAAATCTACCTTCCTTAGTGTTATAAATTGGGTCTCTGATTGGCAGTGGTATGCACCCTGTCTAAGCAGGAACCACCTCCTAGTCAGGGTAAGTCAGATACACACCATAAATTAACCTTTGCTCACCCTCTGGTAGCTTGGCACAGAGCGGGCAGGCTTAATTTAAGAGGCAATGTGTAAAGTATTTGTGCAACACTTCCAACAGTAACACAGGGAAAACATCACAAAAGACTCCACGCCAGTTCAGAAAAATTGATTATGATTTTATAAATATAACAAGACCAAAATGACAAAAATCCAATAAGTAGAAGTTGAGATATGATTAAATGTAAAAATAGAACTTAGAAGCAATAAACGCCTATGGGGGTTATCTGGTTGCGCTGGACCGGGGCAAAGTCAAAAGTTCGAAATGACCACAATGGAGCACGGGCCGGGTACAGGAACCACGCATGGCCTGCTGAACAAAGTACCTTAATCCTGTTCTTAACAGCAAGATGCACGATGGAGCTGAGAGATGCATCGGTGTCGATCCTGCATTTGAGGTGATGCATCGATTTTCTCCACGTAACAATGGTGATGCGCTGGTTTCGAAGACAAAGCTGCGAGGCCGAGATGCTTTGGTTTCTGATGCCGATGTGCCGGGTTTCTCCACGCAGCCGAGGGGATGCATCAATATTCTGACACTGCAGAAGCGGCGATGCAGCGGTTCCTATGCGTCAGCTCTGGAGGTGAAGCGCTGGTTCCTAGTACGATGCACCGGTTCTGCTCCCACAACAGCGGCGATGTGGCGATTCTGCTTCACGCAGCAGAGGATACATTGGTTTCACTGGAGCAAGCACCTGGATCCACTTCCAATTGACCAGGTACAAGAGGGGAGACTTATCCCTGAGTCTCACACCAGGAGGCAAGCCAGCATCCCCTTGAAGATCACTATGAGTTTAAGCAAGAGTCCAGTTCTCCTCACCAGAGGCAGAGGGTTCTAGGCAGCGGGACAGCACACCAGAAAATCAGTTCTTCCAGAGTCACAGTCAAGCAGAGTGGCAGTCCTAGCAGCACAGCAGTCCTTCTTCATGGCAAAGTTTCTATACAGGTCCAGAGGTATCTAATTTGGTGGGGTTAGAGACCCAGTACAGTTGTGCCTTTGAAGTGGAGGTAACTTGAAAGAGGAATTTTGAAGTGCACAGATATCCTCCCTACCCAGCCCTGATTCCAGACTTGCTATGGGTGTAATCAACCCTTTGTGTGTGTGTAGGGGGGGAGGGACAGCACACTGCCCATTCAGTCGTAAGTGTCAGCTCCTCCTGCCCATCCTGAACAGGATGAGCTATCAGGATGCAGATGGTCACTTAGTAACTCCTACCCTTCCTTTGTGTGTAGCTGTCCAGAGGGAATGCACAAGGTCCATCTGCCTCCCACCCAGACGTTTATTGGAGGCAGGCTGCAGGCACACAGAGCTTTAAGAACAGAGAAATTCCATCTTTCCAAAAGTGACATGTCTAAAATAATAATTCCTAAATCCAACTTTTCCAGCAAAAATGATTTATCATTATCGGTCCAATGATACAAAACACAACAGAGCCACTCCTTCTCACTTAGGAATTACAGCTTAGAAGTGCAATAAGGGATTCCCAATGTTAACCTATGAGAGGAATAGGTCTCACAGCAGTGAAAAACGAATTTAGGTGTATTTCCCTACCAGGACATGCAAAACGTAAAGGTACATGACTTACATATTACTTACACAGCACACTGCCCTATGGGCTACCTGGGGCTTACCTTAGGTGTGACTAATATGTAATAAAGGAGGAGGTTAAGGCTTTGCAAAGGGTTTTAAATGTTAAGTCGACATGGCAGTTCAACTGCACACACAAGCTCTGCAGTGGCAACCCCGAGACATGTTTAAAGGGCTACTTGTGTGTGTGTCGCACAATCAGTGCTGCAGGCCCACTAATTGCATTTCATTTACAGATCCTGGCTACAGGTAGTGAGTGCACTCTACAAAGGACTTACAGGTAAATTAATTATACCAATTGCGGATACGTCAATATTACCAGTTATGGGGAGAAGCACAGACACTTTAGCACTAGTCAGCAGTGGTAAAGTGCTCAGAGTCCTAGGTCCAACAAAGAGAGTGCAGCAAAAAGAAGAGGTAAGCAGGCAAAAGGTTTGGGGAAGACCACCCGAAGGCTGTCAGGTCTTACACTTCGCTACACAGAATGACATGCTAAGATGTGTTAATGTTCTTACTTTATGGTCATATCCACTGATCAGACTGAACAACACAGCAATGCCTCCAATGAGAGCACTTCTCTAATGGTGATAATAGGTTGAACGCTTGACACCAGCGTATGCGATAATAGTACAGAGTACACCTCTGACAATGCCCTTGGGGAAGAGCAGAAGGTGCTCACTCTCTGTCAAGTCAGAGCACAAGGTCCCTCTCTTTACATGCCCCCAGGGATACTAAATCTTCTGCTTCACAGACGCTGATAATTCCTCATATTGTCAATCTTTAGTATCCACTTCCAGTGTACGCTGATCCCATCCTCATCACCAATAAAGAAGGTGCAGATTAAGTAAATAGAGGCTTTATTTAGTACTAGTTCAACTCTAAAAGAAGGGGAAACCTCATCCATCAGCAGCTAACTGCAACTGCCTACATTTAAGTCCTAACTCTCCAATGCCTGCCTTCCACATTCCTGGATCTAGAATTTGAAGATACCAAACATGCCTAATAGCCAGGTCCTTGGGGCTAAGTTAAGAACTCAAATCTGGAGCCCACAGCCCCCCAAACAAATAATATTGTCAGACTCAGAAGCAGAGGCCTGACAGTTTAAAGGCTACTTCTAGCTCATATTATTTGTTATTATATATACCCATACTGGTACTATGGAACTTTTATGTCTCTCCATTATCCTCAGGGTTGAAGAAGAATTTAAAAAGGGAAGAGTGTAAGAATGTGCCGATTTTGCGTTTCACCTTGGCAATACATGAGCATATGTATCTACAGTGATAGACACATTAGCTCCATATGACAGGTAAAAATAGTGACACTCCTCAGCTTACCTGATTGTGTCAGTTCTGCTACCAGCCGCAGGCTCACCTGGGCCATCAGCGAAACCCTAGAGTGCTTTCTCTAGAAATGCATCTTAAGATCTTCTGGCCTCAGCCGCAGGGTCATTTCATAGCTTACCTGACAGTGTTCGATCCCGCTGCTGAAGTCACCATTAGCAGCCCCCACAGCAGCACCCACTGTCCCTTGGCTGCTTTGGACTGGATCCCTGTCCTTTCATGACTCAAAAGATGCCCACACGCTCCATTGGTGGGAGCTTAAAAACAAATCTTCCTCAGCGACCTAAATGCTCTTCAGCTTATCTGAGGCAGCCAAGTGCTGCTGCTGCCACCACTACCAAGGGCTGCCAAGCTGCATCCCTTACTGACTCCACCACTCCTTGCCTCTACGAGTGCACGTGTGCTCCAGGACGGAGTAGCCACAGCCTTTTCCAGACTACCTTGTCCGAGCACACTAGCAAAGTGTGACTGAGTCAATGGTGCTATCTCTGCGACTTTGCTGGCAGGGAGGGCTCAGACTTCCCTGACTCACTGCCTGCCTTTTATACGTTCACTGTACTCAGTATTTCTGACCATGCATTCAACTCCCTTATTGCTTTGCTGCCTGCATGGCTTCATTATACCTCCCCAGATCCCTAAGACACAGTCATTGGGGATTAATTGCTTATTCACTGTGTAAATGCGCCTCTCTTTGTCTAACTCAATTAGGAGTAGCTAGTGGCTACTTCTGCTTGCCCATGGTACCATTGGCATTGCCCGTGCTAACACTGATCTCAGGGGTCATGAAGGCAGTGGCAGTAACAAACTAAACCAGGCTCATTTCTGTACTTTCCAATCTTTGCCTTTCCTCTTCCCTTGCGGAACCAAATGTGAGGCTGTTGAGGGATAAAGGGTGAAACAAGGGTTCAGTTTGTGCGGTTTTCCATGGTCAAACGGCGAAGGATGCTACTTCCAGTACCCATGAATATTTGGTGACTCGATGGATATTCATGCCTCACTTCCTAAAATACAGGTTGTACAGCATGGCCGGCTGTTAAATTGTTGGCATTCTCTCGGATCCATTACAATGCCTGGCATTTTTACAGACTGGACAAGCATGCATTTATAATGCCCCATTAAACTATCGATTTACCCAGTGAAAATTGGGATGCCAAGAAGCATTGTGTCTGGGGCGGGGGCCAAGTTTCCTCAATCACAGCCTGTCAGGGCATTATAAAAGCCTACACCAATTTGTGAAGTTGTATTTCCCAGCAATGGGAATTTGGGCGATAGACTGAGTCGTAAGGGCCAAGTGTGGGGCTGCGAGGGAGCCTTTTGTGCGTTTGACTATCCACTATTGCTGATGTTTGATGACCCTCATAGAGGGCAGGTTTGACAGTTGATAACTACATTCATGGTAAATATGTAGGGGCTTATTTACTTGCCCTGCCGCTGTGTCACTTTTTTGACACCGCAAGGGTGCAATCAGTGCACCACACAGCCCATTATCTACAAATTGACACATTGGGTCCAATGCGTCACTTGTAGAGCCCAGCATCACATTATACTTGCGCCAAGTATAATGTATGCAGCGTAGACGTTCCCACGCAAAAAGGCTTTGTAGAAGTGGTGCAGTAAAATGTACATTTCTCGGCGTCACTCTACAACGTAACTGCATCAAAGTCCTTTTCCTTGCTCAGACCAGGTGTAAGGATTGACACAAGGCTGTTACAAAGGGACTCGTCTTTCTGTTCTGACACATTGAGTTGCTTCAGTTTTACATCCAACTCCAGCAATCCGCCACTTTTGCGCAAACAAATGTGTCGGAATTTCTGATGCATCTGTTAAATCCTTGCACCATGGAGCCCTGTATAGTAAATACAGCGCATCCATGGTGTTGCCAGGACATTTGGCTCAGGCACAAGGAAACTGACGCATCCATGCTGATGCGTCAGTTTCCTGTAAATGAGGCTCGAGTGTGCAAAATAAACAGCAGGACTTTGTACTTTGAAGCATATCCAAGGGCAGAGGTGACACTGCAGTGCCATCCACGTAGATTTCGTTCCACTAGCTGATAATTTACTACTTGTTTTTAGACTTGAACGATAGGCCGTCTGTATTTCAATTCCACTGTATGGCCTTCATATCAGTGCGAAGAGGTTGAGGAGGCGGGTTTACGAATTCCGACCTCAGACATGTAACTCTGACCAAAGATGGAACTGGGAAGAGCAAACAGAGAAGAACTCACAGACGAGTCAGAGATAGACCTAGGAACAAAAGACTGGCTACTTGGCTGTGCCAATGCTTGTTTACCATGTCTGCCGTGTTTTCTTTGTAGTGAGACTTAGACACTTTTGGGTGAAAGCAAGAAGGTGCTTTGTGCATATTGAGTCGTCTGATTATGTGCTCGAAAAGGATACTGGAGTGGTGTAGTGGTTACATTGAAAATCGGAATTGCAATATGTGCTTCTCCTTTCCTGGTACTGTGTGATCCTAGGCAGCTTACTTAAGCTCCTTGTCCCTCAATTAGTCCCTACCTCTGCTACATGTGGAGATGATTGGTAATTGGCTGACATTACATTTTATGAGTAACTTGACATTTACATTTGGGTTTTGAATTTGAATTTTTTGAATTTAAAAATATTTATTCAGCGCTCGCATACCCAGCGGTTTCATGGCGCTAGTGATGATCAGTGGACAGACAGCAGATGAGAAGTTAGGTCAGGTAAGCTTGTGTGAACAAAAGAGTTTTAAGCTCTTTTCGAAACAGAGGGTAGGAGGGTGAGGTACGTAGAGTGACAGGGAGAGAATTCCAGAAGGTTGGAGCCAGGACAGCGAACCTCGCTCCGCCAGCCCTTTGCTTTTTAAAGCGGGGGATGGTAAGAAGGGCCAAATGGGCTGAGCGAAGTTCTCTGCCTGGACAATATGGCTTGATAAGAGAGCAGATAAATTGAGGAGCAGTGCCCGATCTAGCCTGGTATACGAGACAACCAAGTTTGAACAGGGCACGTTCTCTAACAGGAAGCCAGTGCAGTGTTTTGAGTAATGATGTGGCCCGATGGTATCTGGGTAGGCCATGGATCAGGCGGGCCGCCTGGTTCTGCACTAGTTGTAGACGGTGAGTCAGATATGCAGGAGCTCCGTTATAGACTATGTTTCCATAGTCTATACGGGATAGTACCATGGCTAACATAATGATTTTAAGAGCTGAGGGAGTGAAAAAGCGAGAAACCTTCCTGATTACCCTAAGTGAAAAAAAACAAGAAGAAACCACCGAGTTAACTTGTGGATGGACAGTGAGTTGGGGGTTAAGAAAGATTCCCAGGGTTTTTACTTTGGCCACGGGAAGTGGGGGAGTACCAAGGGATGGGGGCCAAAAGGAAGGGGACCACGGACTGCAGCCACCTCCGGTCAGGACCAATTCGGTCTTGTCCGAGTTGAGTTTGAGGTGGCTGCAGTTCATCCAATCTTGGATAAGGATCATGATGGTTTGGACATTCAGGGCGGATGAAGGTGAGTGGGACAGATTGAAGATTAACTGGAGGTCATCCGCGTAATTAAACACGGTGACCTCCAGTTGCTGCAACATAAAAATGAGGGGAGAAATGTAGAGGTTGAACAAAAGAGGGGAGAGTGATGAACCCTGGGGAACCCCGCATTCTACTTTTCGAGAGGCCGCCTTAAAGTCAGCCAACCGGACTGCCTGGGTCCTCCCAGCAAGGAAAGACTCCAGCCAGGAGAAGGCTAAGCCTTCTATGCCCGCCGCCCAGACACGGTTAAGGAGGGTGTTGAGTTTCTTGTTGCCAATCTCATATCTGAGGAGAAACACTGAAAGGTCATGGAGTCTATCCCTCTCCTTATCTTCCAGAACAGGTGTATTGCACACTGTATGGACAAAGGAAAAAACAGCATTCCGACAGAGTTGCAATACTTGAAATTAAAATTACTAGTTCTCCTTTGCAAGACTACTTTACTTTCAATGCTTCCCCTCCTATGCATTAAGGGGTGTATTTTCATGCCTCTTGTGCCACCACTGAGACACTTTTTTTGACAGAGCGGCGATGCAATCAGTTTGCTACAGTGCTCTATATCTACAAACTGATGCAGTTGGTCCAATGCGTCAGTTTGTAGAGCCCTGCGTCACATCATACCTGCGTCAGGTATAATGTATGCAGGGTAGGCATTCCCATGCAAAAATATCCACGTAGAAGTGGCGCAGAGAAATTTACAGCATTTCTCGGCGTCACTCCATTTCTTGACTGCATCAAAATCCTTATGCCTGCTCAGACCTGGCCTAAGGATTGATGCTGGGCTGTTAGAAAGGGATTTGCCTATGTGCTCTGACGTATTGCTGGAGTTGCGACAGTTTTACGTCCTACTTCAGTAATGCGTCACTTTTGCACCAACAGATGTGTCAGAATTTCTGATGCATCTGCTAAATCCTTGTGCCATGGAGCTCTGTACTGTAAATACAGCGCATCCGTGGTGTCACAAGGACATTTGGTGCAGGCACAAGGAAAGTGGCGCATCAATGCCGATGCATCAGTTTCTTGCAAATGAGGCCCTAAAAGTGCAGCATCCTTGTCCATGCATTGAAAGTGTAGCAGGACTGCTGTACTTTCAATGCTTCATCTCCTATGCATTAAATGTACAGCATCCCCTCTGCCACTCACGGACCCCTTTATGGTGCCTCATGCCCCCGTATGCTCTCTAGTTGGCCTGGCCCATATTTTCTGTTACCGGATGCCTATAAAAATATGATCTGTAGTCATGTATCGAGATCAAAAACTGTCTGCAGTTTGTTACATTGGTATTACCGGCATGTTTGGCCGGTATTGAAAATTGGTAAAAACGCTGCAATTTTCATGATAATAACCTTTTTTCTCCTACAGGACACTGTAGGGCTGACACACGACCCTTTATCGAAAAACCAAATAAAATATGTTGTTAAAAAAAAGTGCATCATCCTCGTTTATGCATTGAAAGCGGAGCAGGACTGCTGTACTTTCAACGCATCCTCTCCCTATGCATTAAAAGTGCAGCATCCTCGCCTATGCATTGAAAGTGAAGCAGGACTGCTGTACTTTCAATGCATCCCCTCCCTATGCATTAAAGTGCAGCATCATTGTCTATACATTGAAAGTGGAGCAGGACAGCTGTACATTCAATGCATTCCCCTCTCTATAAATTAAAAGTGCAGCATCTTCGTTTGTGCATTGAAAGTGGAGCAGGACTCCTGTACCTTTAATGCAGTCTCTCCTTTGCATTAAAATCATATCAGTTAGTGCATCCATTCCTGTACATAACAAGTGGAGCAGAACTGGTGTACTGTTAATGCATCCATCTCTGTGCATTAAAAGTGGAACAGGTTTGGCATACGTTTATTGACCTTGTCAACACTTTTTGGCGCTTGCCGGTGGAATAGCAAGGACTAAATGCGCATAGTCTGAATGTGTGTCACATGATATCAACTCTGATGTACACGAACATCAGTGTCGAAAGTTAGTACTGCTGTGCTGGACGTCCTATCATGGTGCCATCTTTCCAGTGGCTTTTTAGGTGTTGCCTGCACATCGCTTGCACTATGCTTTTGAAATCTCCTGCATTTAATATATCTTAAAAGAGGGCTCTAACAGTTCCCAACGCCAAGTTACTGTGTTCATTCGCTTTTCTGTGGAACTTTTTTTTGTTAACTTCCCAAGGCTTTACGTATTTACGATGCTTCTAATAAAGTTGTTTACACTGTTTAAGCCCCATTCTCTGTAAAGATAAGGGCCTAGATGTATCATCGTTCCTATTTGCGATTTCTTAATAGAGATTTTTACCGAATCGCTATTTAGAAATCGCAAAATGAGATGTATGTTTAAAATCGCTATTTTTTTGCGATTCCTTATTAATCTTTATTTGCGAATTCGCAAGTTGCGAATTCGCAAATAAGGAATAATTTCTCATTCATTCCTATGAGCCAGGAGGCCCATAGGAATGATTGCGAAATAATTCTCAAATTGCAAATTCGCAATTTGCTAATCGCAATTTGAGAATTATTTCAAGGGTGCAGGGGTGTCTCTGGACACCCTGCTGCACCCCTGAAACTTACATGTGTGTGCATATGGCGCACATACATGACCTATGGGCATGTATGTGTGTCACATGCCACCTTCAAAATTGCTAAATTGGGAATTTTGAAAGGTATTCGCAAATTAACACCAACCTCAAATTGGTGTTAGTTCGCGATTTCTTAACCAGAATTCGCAATTCGAAAAAGCTTCATACATGGCATTTAAGGAATCGCAAAATTGCGACTCCTTAAATGCTTAAGCAAAATAAGGAATCGCAATTTTTTGCGATTCGTTATTTTGCTAATTTCTCATACATCCCAAAAGATGCAAAATGTCCGTTTGCGATTCATTAAGGCCGAAATTCTGCGAATTTCGGCCTTAACGAATCGCAAAAGGCTTGATACATCTAGGCCCAGATCTTTGCCCATAGAAAAGGCACACAGCTTCTAACAGTATTTTGGAATCCTTTCTTTTTATTATTTGGTCGTGTAAAGCATATTCTTTGGCCTTAGAATGTTTGTGGGATTTCCTATTCATGCCTCAGTACCGGTTGGAACTACACATTCCGTTGCAATGCATGCCTTTACCACGCATGTGTTACAACGCGAATGCCTTCACCACGTTTAACCTTTACCACGCATGCTTTTACAATGTATTTTGTTGTAAGGCATGTATGGTAAATGCTTCCCTTTTTAAAAAAAACACCTGACCCTGCTCTAATCCCTAAATCTAGACCCCAGAGCGCACCTGCCCTTTAAACAAAAAGTATCCGTCTCAGCCCTAATCCCTAAATCTATACCATAGCACGCTCCCTGTCCTGTTAAAAAAATACTCTCCTATGCCCTACACCCTAAATCTTGACCCCAGTGCACCCCGCCCCCGTCCTGTTAAAAAATACCCGACCCTGCCCTAACTGCTACGGTTTCATCTGTGGTATCCGTTACGTCTTTGCTTACAAACGATGTCTCGTCGTGTTCCCGTATCATAAGACAAGATGAGAAGGGAAACTGGGGACCCCAGGTAAAGAATAGAGTAACTTCGTTAGCAAGAACATCTGCAGCTCTTCAGGGGTTCTCTAGGAAACTCGGGGCCAGGCCAATCGCAGCCATAATGAAAATCTATAAGGCTAAATGCATCTCAGTAGCATCCTATGGTAGTTCAATTTGGGGATATAGGGGACTGGATCCCCTACAGATCATGGAAAATAAATTTTTTAGATCTGTCCTTGGTGTCCCACAATCGACCCTGTCCTACACTGTTCATATGGAATTAGGGGAAGGCTACATCACAGATTTGATAAAAACAGCACCTTTAGTAGCATGGCTGAGGTTGTGGCTTAACAAAGAAATCCCTTTAAACCATATCATCCTGAGAGATTGTCTGTTTGGACAAAGTTTTTTTTTTTTTTTTTTTTTTAAACCTTTATTTGGAGACAAGCAAAAGACAGCAGTGGTACAGTCATAATCCATACAGATAGCGAGAGACAGTGCAATGTGGCAATATGATCAAAATGTCCAGGCTTCATGTCAATGCACAATACAAAGCAGACAGCAATGGAAAAAAAAAAAAAAAAGAAAAAAAGGGGGGGGGTATACAACATCTGTAAACTTGCATCGCGGATCGCAACCGCACAAAGCAGTAGGAGATGGCAGGGGTATAAAACTGTAGCACACAGACTGTAAGGCAGGGAGGCAAGCATCGAATTAGTGGGCGACCAACCGCCAATGAACATGTGGTCAGAGGAGGGCCCTCCCTTACCACCAACAGGAGAGTAGCTACTGGCCCATGATACCTCACTCACGGCCATCACAGCAGGACATATATAAGCAGAACAGCAACAGAAGAAAGAGATGACCCCAGTCACACCAAGGCACGGAATCCGGCAGGTGCCAACGCGACAAACCAGGCCTCGCGCCGTTCAACCCACCCCAACCCGGTCTTCACTGTCAGAATCAGAGTCCTGCACCGCCCTAGTGAGGAGGTACACTTGCAACGGGCTCCAAAAATCCTTAGGCCTGCATCGCACAGGCATCAGCTCCGCATACACGTTGTATTGGTCCTGACAATAAATGATATCACGTAACCAATCCTCGAACTGCGGCACCCTGTCCCGTCCCCAACAGCAAGCCACTCTCCGTTTGGCCAACAATAAGGCCACATCCACAAATCGACGGTGGAGGGCAGGTACCCCCTTAGTATACCCCAACAGGAGAACCATGGGGTCGAACAACACCCCATCCTCAGTCATAATCTGCAGAGCAGCATGGACCTGCCCCCAGTACTCGAGAACGGCCGCACATTCCCATGCCAAGTGCAGAAAATCGGCACCTACCGCCCGGCATCGGGTACATCTATCGTCCTCCGACAATCGAAACCGAAGCTTCCTGGCTGGAGTATAATAAAACCTCTGTATGAATTTGTAGTGTATAATCTTCAAACGGCAACTGGAGGAGATATTAGCAGTAACACCACAACAGTACTGCCACTGTTCGTCAGAAATAGTAATGCCCAGTTCAGCGTCCCATTGCTCCCGCACCCGACTAGCCGGGGCAGCACGCTGCCGTCTAATGGCACCATATAGCTTCGAAACCAAATGTCGCCCATCGGAGACTAGTAGTACGTGGAGTGGCAAGGCCACATCCGGCTCCCCAGGGAAATCCGGCAGTAAAGTACGCAGGCCCTGTCGCAGGCGGACATAATAAAACAACTCCAAGGGGGAATAGATCACATCACCAAAAAACTGGTCCCGGGTACGGAAAGTGCCCTCGTGAAAAAGGCTTCCCCAAGTAAGTACCCCAAGACGCTTGCACAGACGCTGAAACCCTGTCTCCTGTAAGAGGGACAGAGCAGGATGATACGCAAGGGGCAGTGCAGGTGAGTAGAGAAATGAAAGACCCAGCAATCGCGTCACACGTCGCCAAGCATCCACTGTGCACGTCACCGTTGTCTGTTGGTTGTCTACATCACCCACATTGCCCAGTACCATACCTTCTAACGGGAGAGGATGGGCGACCCATTGCTCAGCCGCAATCTGCAGCATGAACGGTGTGGGACGCATCCAGTGGTATGCATAGTGTGTCTGAGCGCTGAGATAGTAAAGTTCAAAGTCAGGAACGTCAAATCCGCCATCGACATAAGGCAACGTTAAGGTAGCCCATGCTACTCTAGGTTGTTTACCCCCCCAGAACAAACGAATGAGCTCTGAGTGGAGACGTTTAAAAAAATAAGCTCCAGGGTGATACGGGATATTCTGAAAAAGATATAGAAAACGGGGTAAGACCACCATTTTAATTAAGGACGCCCTGCCCGCCATGGACAGAGGTAAAGACATCCACCTCGTAATGTTATCCGTCAGTTTAGTGATAGCCACGCCATAGTTAAGCCTAATAGTCTCCTCTCTGATCAGAGAGACCACAATACCAAGGTATCGCAGCTCCGAATCACACCACTCCAAAGGATAGTCCAATGGAAATCGATGAACCGCCGCAGTGAGCGGAAAGAATTGGGACTTCTGCCAGTTGATATGTATCCCAGAGACACCCCCAAAAGCAACTAGTTCCCGCAAAAGCGCATTAAGATTCGTCTGTGGATCTTTCACATAAAGCGTGACATCATCCGCATATAAAGAGATTCCAACTTGACGTTGGAAACAGTTAAACGCACTCTGTTGGTGCAGTTGGCGGATCCGGCAGGCAAGGGGCTCTATGGCGATGGCAAACAGGAGGGGAGAAAGGGGACATCCCTGCCTGGTCCCTCTTGTGATAGGGAACTGGGGAGAAAGCACACCATTCACGACCACCCTCGCCACGGGGTCAGTATACAGCAATTTGACCCAGGAGATAAAGATCCGAGGAAACCCCATCCTGCATAAAACATCAAGAAGGTAACCCCACTCCACCGAATCAAACGCCTTAGTGGCATCAAGAAAAACGGCGGCCACCGGAAGCTCCGGAGCAATGGTCGGGATAAGGGAAAACAAAGTACGAAGATTATGGGAAGTCGCCCGACCAGGCACGAAACCCGACTGATCCGGCAAGACAATAACAGGCATGAGCTCAGAAAGCCGAACCGCCAACACTTTCGCCAGAATCTTGACATCACAATTAAGTAATGAAAGGGGCCTATAGGAGCCTACGTCTCGAGGGTCTTTACCCGGTTTAAGCAGCGAGGTGATAGCAACTTCCCGCATAGAACCCGGCAGCCTCCCTTCCTCAAGGAACTCTTCAAAAACCTCGCGAAGAACAGGAGCCATAATATCCACGTAACATTTATAGAATTCGGCGGGAAGGCCGTCCAGCCCAGTGGCCTTCCCGTTGTTAAGGGACATGATAGCACCCCTGACCTCCTCCTCCTCAAGGGGCCTACCCAGGAACGCCCTGTGATCGTCCGACAACCAGCAAAGCGCTAAATCATCAAGGAATCCGCCATAACGCACATCACCCGACTGTTGTGTAGTGTACAAGTGGGTATAATGATGAACAAATGTCTCCTGAATCTCCTTCGTGTCTCTACAGTGAGTGCCATCCGGCGAGACCAGCTCCAACACGTCCGAACTATACCTCTGATGCCTGGTAAGTGCAGCAAGTACCTTCCCTGGCCTCTCCCCCTCACAGTATCTCCTCGCCGTCCAGTAATTCCCTCTATGTTTAGCCTCCCTGGCAGCCTCCTCCTCATACTCTGAAAGCTTACTCCGAAACTGACCTGAGAGGTCGGGATCAGGACCAGCCTGCAATCTGTGTTCCAATTGACGTAAATCAGCCTCTAAGCCCTCGAGGGTGCGAACAATAGATTTAAGTATCCCACAACTCTTGGAGATAGTGACACCCCGGATCGTAACCTTAAATGCCTCCCATATCACCTCCACACTATCAACAGATCCTTTGTTCCTTGGAAAGAAAGCTTCTCCCTCCTCGCCAAGTTCAGCCTTAAAAACGGGGTCCAACAGGGCAGAGGGAAAGAGCCGCCAGGGCGGGCGCGGCCTGTGCAGCCCGGGCACTGAAAACACAATTTTGACCGGGCAATGATCAGAGTACGTTCTGGCCAAGTGTACCGCCTCCCGCAACCCCGCCACCAGCCCCCTGGAGAGGAAGACATAGTCCAGTCGAGCCCAGGAGCGAGCCAGTGCAGTGAAGTGTGTGCCCTCTCTCTCAGCCGGGTGAGCATACCTCCAGCTGTCAATCAGCCCTGCCTCCTCCACAATGCCCCGCAAAACATCCCTGGCATGTACATTGTACTGAGGGCTACCCTCCGATCTATCCTCCAGAGCCTGAATCGCCAGATTGAAATCCCCCCCCCACACAATATGTGAGGCCTCTACAGCAAGAATATGGCCCCAAAGGGTAAGAAAAAAAGCAGGCGTATCAATGTTAGGTGCATAACAGTTCACGAAGAGCACAGTGGACTGCCCAAGCCTCCCCCACAATAACACATACCTCCCCTCAGGATGCACTCGCGACCCCAATTCTTGAAAGGAGAGCGATTTCTTAATAAGTATAACAGTTCCACGAGCATATGAGGAATACGATGCAAATGTCCTCACTGCAGCCCACCTCCCACCAAACGCAGGAGCAGGCAAACGCCGCAGATGCGTCTCCTGCAAGAAAGCCACCTGTATTGCATGTCTATCCAAATACTGTAGTACATTTCGACATTTCCTGGCATCATTTAGCCCACGCACATTCCAAGACAAGATCGATATCTTATCCACAGCATCAATCGCCATCACCCATGATCAAGGCGCCACGGGGCACACAGAAGCAGTGCACTGTCCCAGCCTCTCAGCGCACGGCAGCGAAATTTCACCATCGCACACCACAGCCTCTCCAGCAACCGCACTCCACACTCATCCCAGCTATCTCCAATCCAAAAACCCAAACCTCCCCCCACAATCCCAAAGAACCACAGCCGTGCAACAGGCACGCCAGCAGACCAAAATGCAACCCTCCAAACAAAGAGGAACCTCCGTGCAACCAGCACACAATACACACAGAGAATATAGCGCATTTAAGGCGAACGTCAAGGGAAACAGAGTCTACCAGTGCAATCCCCCCTCCCTCCACCCACCTGACCAACCCCGAACAGTCAGGACCCTTCGCCACCCCCCCTCCCCACACTCCAAACATCCATCCAGCCATCCAAACACTAAGGTGCACAAAAGAACTTAACAGTGGTGGGGTATGCCCATGGGAGTGCCCACCAGAGGCGCACATTACCACCTCCCCACACTACGCCGACCCCTCAGCCGTAAGGCAAGGACCTAACCCAGGCACAGTGTGGGAGAGGGTGCCCGGAGCAAGTATTGTCATTAACCATCTCAATAACAACAGTCTCAACTAGCGGAATCCCGACTTAGACCGGCGACCCACACATCCGCTCTTAATAGTCATAACAGCGAAACCCTAGGTTCCGAGGGCAGCCATGGAACCGCCAGTGCAAAGTATGTAGTCCAGCACGCTCATCACTAGAAACCTGATCAGGCGACGTCCTCCTCTCCCGCCGATCGGTGGCCATCCTGGTCCTCCTCGTCTCGCCGGCCTGCAGCAGCGCGCTCCCTTTTGAGACGTTTCACAAAGTCCTCCGCATGCTGCGGATTCGTGAAGAAGGTCTGCTTCGCCTGATGAGTCACCCTCAGTTTCGCAGGGTACAGCAAGGCGTAGTCCACCTGCAGGTCCCTAAGTTTTTTCTTGACCACCAGGAACTTGCGTCGCTCTCCTGCACCATAGGAGTGAAGTCCGGATAGATGGTGAAATTGACCCCCTCAAATGAAAGTGAGCGGGCGGTGCGAGCTGCACGAAGAGCCGCATCCCGGACCCGGTAGTTCAGAAGGCGCGCAATGATAGGGCGCGGCGCCGCGCCTGAGGCCGGACGCAGTCCGAGGGACCTGTGCGCTCGCTCCACAATAAACTGCGTGGAGAACGCTTCCGCTCCAACCGCACCAACCAACAATCTTTCCACATACGACTCCATCTTCCCCACATTTGTCGTCTCCGGCACACCTACAACGCGTATGTTATTGCGTCGGCTTCTCGCTTCTAACTCCTCATTCTTGGCCGCTATTACCCTCAAGATATTGTCCATCCTCGCCAATTGAGTGGTATGAGTGGCCGCAGTGTCGTCGTGGTCCGAGATGCGCTGTTCCGCCGTAGTCAGGCGCTCCTCATGGACATCGAGCTTTTGCACCACTGCGTCCATGCGCGAGGACAGTTTGTCCACTTTGTCCACAATGGTAGCAAAACCTTGCCGCATCTCAAGCATCATCTGTTGGAAATCCGGGGCCGTGGACGGCGGACTGGCATCAACGACAGGCGGGGGGGGGTGCGGGAGCTCCCAGCTTCCTGCACCAGGCGAGTGCCCCTCCTAGAGGCCGCAGAGTCAAAGGAAAGCTTAGGTTGCTGATTATCCGGCTTCCCCATGGTCCTGCACACTCAGCAAGCAGATGCGAGGGGTATCCCTAGGTACAAGCCTCCGTACACCAACGCCAAGGGCGTGCGCTCAACAGAACAGATAGTGTAACAAAATCCAAGAGTAGGGCGTAGTAGCCGCGTATCCACGCAGTATCGCCAGTCCCCACAAACAGTCACAGCACGTTGCCGCCACAGGGAGGCAGAGGGGTATTCACAACAAAAGCAGGCGATTGTGAACTGAGAGCACACAGCAGTGGATCACCACAAGACAGCACAGACAAGTGAGGGCAGCGCCACCTATACAATGCACCAGGGACAGTGCGCAGGCATCATCTCCTATGTCGTCCCCCAGGTAGCAGGACAGTTCAATCCAGGGCAGTGCGTCACAGGAAACCCAACGTAGGAGGCACCGGCATACAATGCAGACAGAGGGGTCTGGCACCAGTATGGTCAGCAGAACGCTCCGCTGAAAAGCCCCAGCCGGTAAGCGCCGTCACACAGTGGTTACTACGGCAAGAATGGCGCCAAACGAAGGAAAAGGCAGACCTCCAGCAGCACGCCCAGCGGGTCCCGCTGCAAACCGCGTCGCCAGCCCCAGGTCACCCCTGTCCGCACTCCGCGGCACACAAGCGTTCAAGATGCCCCCACAGACAGGGGCACGAGCAGGCAAGCACGCCCCGCCGCTCCCGCCGTGGTATGGCAGTGCGTCCAATCCGGAGGTGGAACGGTGTCCCCGTCGCAGCTCTGCCACCGCAGTACAGGGTGGCACCTGTGATGACGCTGCACAGCCTCTGCCACCGGTAGCGAGCCCCGCTTACCGTCACCATCCACGGCGAAGCGGGTGAACTCGTAGCGTTCCTTAGGGGGGAGGGGATCCGGCCTCCACCCCACGTGTGAGGCAGCGGGCCACAGTAAGCAGTGACGCCGGGCCGCGGTGCTCCCGACTTCCAGAGCACCCGGCGGTGAAACTCACGGGCCTCCTAACTCCGGACAGGGACCACCGATCGCGGTGGGAGCCGGTCCGATTGCAGTCCACAGCCGCCCGAAGGGAATCCCAGGGTCAAATCAAGGGTCGACGATGATTAAAAGGATAAATTGCAGGATAGAAGCTCCGGGCTGCAGGAGCCTCACGGCAGTGCGGCCATGCTGCAGTGCGCCCTCTAGCGCTCCCTGTGTTTGGACAAAGTTAACAACATTAAGTGGTTGACATACATCAAGGAAAATTTTTCCAGGTTGGGGAGGCCAGAGCTATATTCTGTAATAGAATCTATAACACCCAAAGATATTGCGCTCACAAAGTGTGCAATGAGAGAGCTTCTATCTTTGGAGAGAGAAGAGTGTGAGCTGAAAAAACCTAGTGTTAGGGCCAGTCTAATATTATCTATACCCGACGGCCCAGAAAATGACTTGAACAAGGTGACTTACCTTTACCACAGGTTTATTTTAACTCGTTTCCGTTTTAATTTGATACATCTTAATCTTGGTTTTTATCCCGTATGGAGTACCCCAGAAAAGGCGTTATCATGCTCTTGCGATCATTTCTCCGAACAAAATACTATGCACCTAGTGAAGTTTTGTAGTCATTACATTGATGCTAGGAGAAAGTTCCTTGTGCCTATCCTTAAGGAGGCTGGATTTATTCAAGTCAAACCTGCTCTTATTTATTTACAGCTTCTACAGACTCCCAAGATTATGTTTTATGTGGCTAGTTTTCTGGTGAGTGCTATTAGGAGCAGGAACATTAGATTAAAAAAAAGCGGCTACTCCTTCAAGTAGTATAGACTGTGTATCTTAAAAAGCACATTGTAATTATAACAGTACTTGTAATACGGACTTATCTGGTCCCAGTTATGTCTGTCATTCTGGGTTTTTTTAGCATCCTTTTAGTATTTTAGCACTTTGAACTTTTTACTTTATATTGACATGAATTGTAATATGCTGCATGATCTTTATTTTTTACTGTATTTTAACTGTTTTTAAATTATGTACTGTTTGTATATGTATTTTAAATAATCTGTATTTTGCCATTGTCTTTATATGATATTAAGTTATCGCAATAAAGTATTTTGACTGACTGACTGACTGACATAAGACAAGCACGCACACAGCAATGCATACTTCAGTCTGCCCAATGAAACACATCGCCAGGCTCCAGCAGCAAAGAAATTAAAGAACTGAAGTTTTACGTAGGTTTGTAAATCTGTAGAACGGGGCTTTCCAAGCTCCTAAATTCCTACCTATTGAAGCTGCTGTGCGGTGCAGAGAGGCCCCGTACGTGCTGTCGCTGTACACGCAGACACTTTTTCATGAGGCGGTCACTCTGATACCAACCACGGATTATACTCACTCCCTCAGTGGCTAATCAGCCAAGCCGTGGAGAGTGAATCGCCCAGGAGATGTTATCACGGATAGAAACTGCCACAGTGCAGCACAGCTCGCCAAGAGGAAGCAGACGTATCTCTTCGCTCCTCTACCACGCAGGCGCCGTTACCAGCATATGCCCTCACCACGTACGTTGTAAAAAAATGCGTGGTGAAGACTATGCGTGGTAACAGTGTATGCGTGGAAATGCCTGCGTGGTGAGGGCCCTGCATGGAAACAGCCGCGTTGTAATGGCTGTTTACCTCACTACCTTTCTTTGCACTCTGTAGGCATTAGCGGATTGATTTTTTTCAACTTAATCTATTAGGTAATTATGATCAAATTCTAAATGTTATATTAAACATTGCACATTAAAAATAAAGTTAATATACAAGAGCTATGCTATATTTGACTACTAAACAGGCAGCAACAAGTGCAGATACCTTGCAGACAACAGGATCATGATTTGAATGGCGAAGCAGGTGCAGTAGCACCGGGCCCAAAAGTTGTCAGAACTCCTCCAAACACATAATTTTGCTATATTTGACTACTAAACAGGCAGTCACAATTGCAGTTACCTTGCAGTTAAAAGGGACTTGATTTGAATGGTGCAGCATGTGCAGTGGCTCTGGGTCGAAAGCTCCAGGGACCCCACTAAACCCATATTATTGCTAAATTTTACTATTAAACAAAGCAGTCACAAGGACGTTTATCTAGCAGGCAATAGGGTCATGATTTGAATGATGCAGCAGGTGCAGTGGCACCAGGTCCGAAAATTGTCATGACCTCCTCGACACACCAAGTATTGCTATATTTTACTACTATAGAGGCAGACACAATCACAGTTATCGTGCAGTTAAAGGGGGCTTGATTTGAATGATGCAGCAGGTGCAGTGGCACTGGGCCAAAAGCTCTAGGGACCCAACTAAACGCAGAATATTGCAAAACTTTACTACTTAAATAGGCAGTCAAAAGTAAAGTTATCTAGCAGGCAATAGGGCCATTATTTCAATGGTGATGCAGGTACAGTGGCACATGGACTAAAAGTAGTCAGAACTCCTCTAAACACCAAATATTGCTATATTTAGGGTCATGGTTTCAATGGTGCATTAGTTGCAGTGACACTGGGGCACAGAGCTCCAGGAACCCCTTTTAACACCAAATATTGACATATTTTAGTACTAAACAGGCAGTCACAAGTGCAGTTACCTCACAGGCAATAAGGTCATAATTTGAATGGTGCAGCAGGTGCAGTGGCACCAGAGCCAAGCGCTGTCATAAGTCCTCTAAACACCAAGCATTGCTATTACATCAATTAATTCTATTATTTACCACTTTCATATCATTTTTACAAATGTTGTTATTACTTACCCACACCATACCACTACAGCAGAATATATTGCCTTTTAGCATATAAACAAGTCATAACACTTTAACAGACTTTCTGGAACCTATATTGTACAACTACTCAGCAAGCTACAACTTACAACAAAAAACAGCTTATTATTAATTCCATAGGTGAAACCTAATGGGATTAATAATAAGAAGTGGAGAAGTGTGGCTCAACGGTTAGAGCGGCAGACCCTGATGCAGAGGTCTAGCCCGGGACCAGGGTTCAATTCCCCGCCTCAGCGGGTCTTGGGCTAAAAAAAAAAATTCCACGGACCTGATAATTCTCGCCTCGGTGCCTATTCCAATCATGGAGTCCCACTCTGCAACTCAGGGCAATAGCTTGCTTAATCTCCACAACGGCCCCCACAACGCTAAGGATGCCTGGCTGCACCTTGGGGGTGCCCAGGAGTGGACACCTCACAGGGAAAGCCAGGATGGGTTCCACAGCGGTATTCGTACAAGCGCCTTGAGACCCTTGCGGGTGAGTAGTGCGCTATACAAGTATCAATTTACATTTACATTTACAATGCATTTACCAAGGCTTGTTGTTACTGTTCTCCTATGCGACAAATTGTCTGATACAATGCATTTTCCCCTCTCTGCGCAGCAGTCTGCTGCATTTCATATAGGATATTCCTTACTAGGGGAGAGTCAACCACTACTTTGGGGCATCGTACTTACAATTGACTAATACTACTATGTCCCAACAGCCTTGCTCAGAGGTGCTGATCTGCTATGGAATATAGCTTGGTGGGTTACAATCCTCCCTCCCAAAGGGTAGCTCAGGAGCAGGACATGGATTTTGACTGTAATTTATGCTGCAACCAGTGGTTCCCTGAAGGTAACATATTGGTGGTAACTGCTACTGGTTATTCTGTTTCCAAACATTTCCACTTGATACTTTTTAAACAATTCAATGTGGCCTCATCGAGCTAGAGCAGTCTTCAGCTAGACCTAACAAGAAGAGAGGCCAGCTTACAGGCAGAAAGTAGTGGGAAGAGAGGGGCATCAGGAGAGTGGCTGACAAGGAGAACTGTGGAAAGAGAAGGAAGATAGACGGTGACAGAAAGAGAAAGAGTGAAGGAAAGAGAATCAGATAGAAGAAAAAGAAGGGAAGCGAGAGACGATAAAAGGTGGTTATTTATAAAGAGAGAAAACACGACAGAGTGTGAGGAAGGGAAAGTTGGCGAGGGTGACAATGAGAGTAAGAGAAACATAGAGAGAAGGAAATAGCGGAAGAGGGGACTGGAAGAGATAATAATAATAATAATAATAATAATACTACTTATGGAGTGCATGGCTACTTCTAACGAAGTTTCCCAGTGCTAGGATGCTGATAGAGGAAGAAGAGCTGCTCACAAACTGTGAAGTTTAAGAAAGTCTAAAAAGCAAAGTTGTAATTTGTTTTTGAAAATCATTTCGGAGGGCACTAGCCGAAGTTTTAAAGAGTTCTATATTGTGGAGTCAGTTGACGAAAAGCACAGCGGCCAATTCCGGCTTTTTTTCAAAATCTAGGAGTGAAGGCCTGCTTGGAAGCAGCCAACCTAGATTTCTAGCTGGGGCATAGGAGGAATTCATAGATTGCAAATAGGCCAGGCCTCGGCATGAGAGAGCCTTGTAGCAGTAACATTGAACCTTAAAGGTAATTCTCTGTTTAACCGGAAGCCAGGGCCAATTCTTCAATGTGGCACTGATAGAGGTTTGTCTAGGGAGCAAAAGCAGCATCTGAGCTGCCACCTTTTGCACCCACTGGAGCCTATTCAATCACAATTGTGTAGCACCCAGGTAGAGAACATTACAGTAGTCCAATCTGGATATAACCAGAGTCTGGAATACTGTTTTCTGGGTGAAATCAGGGAAAAGGTGAATACTTTTTTTCCAAGGATCTCAAAATCTCAAACACGTTCCTGCAAAGACATTGGTCTTGGCATCGAAGGAAAGCTTCTTGTTATAAATGGGGTTTCTAGTTGGCGAGGGTATGCACCTAAGCCTGGCAGAACTCACAACTCTAGTCAGTGCAAGTAAGTTACACACCTAAGATAACCCCTTCTCACGCCCTTGATAGCTTGGCACAGAGCAGTCAGGCTTATCCCAGAGGCACTGAATAAAGTATTTGTATATATATAAATATTCACTGAAAAAACCATAGGTTATAGACCATATATAGTTAGGAATTAGCATTTAAAAAACCTTATTTTACTCACACAAAACCATTGAAATTCCATATATAGTTAGTGGCACTAACTATATATCGCGCACCCGCAATCCACTGCTGATGATGTCACATATTACATCATTCATGACATGGTCAGTGACATCACTGATGACATCACTGATGACATCTCAAATGACATCACTGATGACATCACTGATGACATCATCCAGTGACTGTGTGTTTCTGTAAAGTTTAAATATGTTTTACATATTGAAGAATGAGTAGATGTATAAGTGTCTGGATGAAGGATTTAGTAGGTGTGTGACTGACTGTATGAGTGAGTGATTAAATGTGTCTCACTGAGTGCATGGGTTAGTGACTAAACTGTCTTAATTTGTGCATCATTACGTCTGTTGTTCTGTAAACTGCTGCATGTGTTGATCAGTAGCTATATGAGTAACTATATGGGTTATTGATTGATTGCCCAAGTATTTGTATGGGAGACTGAGTGTGTGTGTGGCTGGCTGGGAGATGTGTGACTCTGTGCAGATCAATGTGTACTTGTATCAATGATTGTATAAGAGAGTAAGTATGTGTTAGTATATGTTTGAAAATGTAAGGTACTCTATGTTTAACTGTATAGATTAGAAAATGGAAGTGTGATTGATTCTTTACAGGACTGACTAGGTGTGTGAGTAACTCCATGGATGAGTGGCAGAGTGTGAGTGTTTGTATAGGTGTATGAGTGCATATGATAGTGTTGTAAAGATGAGTGATTGTATGTATGAATGATTGTATGGGTGAATGAGTGAATGTGTGTGTAGATGTAGGAATCAGTGAGTGCGTATGTAGTAACTAGTATTGGTGTGTCAATGGTTCAAAAAATTATATTCTGTATTTAACACTGGGTGTAACAGAGGTTATATTAAAGTGTGAGGAGATGCATTGTATTGTCACATGAATGATATCATCAGTGATGTGACCATTGATGTCAAATGAGATGTCATCAGTGATCTCATTTGAGATGTCATCAGTGATGTCATCAGTGATGTCATTTGAGATGTTATCAGTGATGTCATTTGAGATGTCATCAGTGATGTAATCAGTGATGTCATTTGAGATGTCATCAGTGATATCATCAGTGATGTCATTTGAGAAGTCATCAGTGATGTCACTGACCATGTCATGAATGATGTAATATGTGACATCATCAGCAGTGGATTGCGGGTGCGCGATATATAGTTAGTGCAACTAACTATATATGGAATTTCAATGGTTTTGTGTGAGTAAAATAAGGTTTTTTAAATGCTAATTCCTAACTATATATGGTCTATAACCTATGGTTTTTTCAGTGAATTTTCAAGGTTTTTTAAATGCTAATTCCTAACTATATATGGTCTCTAACCTATGGTTTTTTCAGTGAATTTCAATGGTTTTTTAATAGCAAATATCATAAGCTGTCGAATGTCAAGTAAAAACATTTTCGTGTTTATGCACACTGATCTGCTTTGAATGCTGCCCCCCCCCCTCATTTCTATTAGGAGTACTCTCTCTTTGCAGATAGTGAAGGGTAGTTAACGCAGGCCTTTGCCCCCGTTGTAATCCGTCGTGCCTGCTTCTCTCTCCATTTGATTGATTGTTATCCAAGCATTTACTGTTTTAGAATTGGTTCTCTTTGGTTCATTCTCTATTTACAAACAAGCACAGAGTCGCAATACTCTGTTTAGTCTTTGCAGATAGTGAAAAATCGTGTAAAAAAACAAAAGGAATCAAGCAAAACCAGTAGGCCACTAATGGGATCTCTTTTTGACCTCGCTAAAATAGAAACATTAGGAACAACCCCTCATGAGAAATACGAAACTAGTGAGATGAACTGAACTCCACACCATGATGGCTGCAAGACAGCTCGGCTCCGCCACCCACCCCGCCCAAAATAACGATAAACTCTATGCAAATATTACAAATATATACAACACACCAGCAAAGTAACAGGGTAAAACATTTTATTAAATAACTATTTACATAACTATTTTATACTTTTTGTTGCCCGATCCGGCCAGCTCAATCGATCGAGCATGAAACTCATGCACTCTGATAGTTCAAAGTTTTGAGGAGTGCTTGTTAGACTGTCTGAAGCTTATTTGCACCTGCTACAGCTTCACTATTCTCAATGTAAGTGGGGGCTGTTTGAGGACGTGACTGCATTTGAAAACAATGTGATGCGGTGCCTCCCTGAACCGCTTGACGGAGGCCCCCGAGGGACGGTGTGATGGCGCGGACTCGGAGGGGGCCCTTGGCTCCGGCCCCCTCCACAAGTCGTGTTGCCCTGGTGTGGCCTGAGATCGCCCCCGACATAGGTGGCCGGCTCCCGGGGTCAAGCGGAACTTTTGGCCTTTTGGTGACTCTTCCATTCTGGACCTTGTCCCACAATCCGTTTGACCTAAAGACACGCTGTAGTGGGGCGCCCCTTTACCGTTTCAGTTGCCATTCCGCCCGCTTTTGCTACACTGTGCCTCTTCCGCTATTCAGCTGTTTACCGCCCGCTCTTGCGACTACAGCGTCTCGCTCACCATGTAGTTGAGTTGCTCCCGCTCTTGCGGTGCAGCGATAGGCGACTGCCACAGGACTCTCAAAATGGCGGCCGGCTCTTCAGATTTGGGAGTGGTCCACTAAAATGGCCCTGCGACACCTTGGAACTCGGACGCTTGTCTGCTAGGGCTTAGGCTCCATTCTCGAAAGCGTCCCCTCAGCCTTGAAGATTCTACAAAAGTCTTGGGGGCCCCCGACTCCCGCAGGCTTCTGGTGGGGAGCGGCTGCCATGATTGCTTGTGGAATGGCCACGACGGAGCTACGAGATGGTGGTGCTCTCATGCTGACGCCAGCTTCAGTCTGAAACATCCAGAAACACTGTAGACTACCAATTCGATCAGTTCCGGTAGCGCCCCAACGTGACCCGGTAGAGAAGAACTTGCCCTCCCCTCTTTGACTGATGGTTCTTGTTGCCTGTCCCTTCTATGTCATTTAACAGAACTATTTAGCCTGCTGAAAGGGGTTGTGTTCCGACCGCTGGTTGGAGGAGACATTTTGACTATATTCTGGACCTGCGTTGTCGCGTAATGCGTCATATGACGCGCCGCGTTAGCGCATCCGGAAGTGCTCCGGTGCGCCAAGCGCAGCTTCCCGGAAGCGATCCGGGGCGCGGCGCGCAGCGCGTAACGTAAGCATAACAGGTCATGTGACTTGTTAATAAAACTTTTCATTGGTTCATTTTACTTTTCTTATTCTAATGATGAAAGGCTTGGTCATATGACCTAAAAATTACACTTTTTATTACTTTCGAACATTATTTTTTCTTAAACATATATGTTATAATGTTCCAGGCTAATGTACTTTACCGGAAAATGTACAACTGTCCTGCAAGTAAAATATATTCCTTTTTCGAGAAAAAGGGCGTTTCTTCATCCCATGACGGAGCCGTTGAGCAAAAGAGGCTCGGCCTGCTGTCTTAGTCGCCGATACGCCTGAATATCAGATTCTTATCGATCACTTTATGTTGCAGGAGTAGAAAACACAACAGCCCTTGACCATTTATCTTTACTGCGTTCCTGCGTATTATACCTTTTACCCTTCATGTAATTGGACTGCTTTATTTCACTTGCCTTTTACTGATTCGAAAACAGTGACTATTATTAAAAACTTTACCAATGTAAATACTACTACCATGTTTTCTTTTAAAAACCTTTATTGTGAAAATGTCAGTATATAAATACGGGCCTATAACCACGTGGGCCGGCCACGGAGCAAACTGTAATCGTATATGATGAGGAGACATTTACACTGTAGAGGAACGTAACGGGCGGGCCATTAGGTTGCAAGAACTAAGGTGTCTAACAGTTGCAGAATCGGTGGACGTACATTTTATAATTAAAATACGACAGGGCCAGTTACAATAAAATTATCTAGATATACATTTGCGGGCAAGTACCATGGGTGACGTTAATTCGAACTTTCAATAGTACAGTAATCAATAACACATCAGAACTTAATATCAATAGGGATGTCGAAATATTCAATCAATTCTCGTCCCCGCCCGCCATGTGCTTCAAAACTGCATACGTATCTCGTGATATCAAGGTTGTGCAACCAGTACACAACAAGGAGTTACGAGTCCCATTTATTCCGGCGCCATTTTGGGCGAGGACGGGCAGGTCCAGGATATAGTCAAAATGTCTCCACCGACCATCGACTATGATGATGTTCATATGCTGTATTTATTAGAGTAACATTTATCTGTCCACATGAAATTAATTTGCCACAATCTAAACATGTCATTTTAATCTTTCCAAAGTTCTTCTGAATATTTGGGACCGTTTCCCTTGCCTCTGATGCTGTCAGTGCCACTTCTTTGGTGAATGTACTGGCAGGTCGGGGGTTGTCCTCCAAATCTCTCTTTTGTGCAGCACTATAATTAATCGGTGCCACCTCTCCATATGACGATGCATGGTATAATTACCATAACTATATTTTTTTTCGGTTCCTCTGGAGAGTACATCGTGGCAGATGAGGCAGGTAACGTACCGGGCATTTACCTTTTCTGCATGTAGAGGAAAGGAAAAAAAATTCGAGCGTCCGAGTTCTAAGGTGTCCCAGGGCCATTTTAGTGGACCAGGCCCAAATCCAAAGAACAGGCCGCCATTTTGAGAGTCCTGTTGCAGCCGCCTGTCGCTGTAGCAGCAAGAGCGGGCGAAACTCAGCTAGACGGCGCTCCACTGCAGATGAAGTGCCTCAACCTGGAGAGGCGGGAGAGGCTCGTTTGCGCCGCCTCCTCCCCCCCCCTTCGGGCACCCCACGCCGACTTTCGGCGCAGCATTGTAGGATGGCCACACCAGTGCGGCAACTTGCTGGACACCACCTCGGTGCCAACCGAATCTCAGCGCCTTGTGGTGTCTTCCATTCCGAAAATATTGTTGGCAGCATTTTGAAAGGAAAGATAAACAGCCGTTTGTGGCCCTCAGTACACCGTTCTCCTAGTGAGTCTCACATTGTTACATTTAGGAAGAATGTTGAAGAGTAGTATGTTGAAAATCTGAAGCCATTGTTCTACAAACTCTCAACCAGCTTTGGATGGAAAAATCCGGAAGAATGTACAAACTGAAAACCAGTTTTTGTCTGTATAGCATCAGCAGCAACGCTTGAGTCAGCTTTGTGTGGAGCCGCCATTTTGATTCAATCAATAGCGTCCCCCTGCACACATTCAGGGACCTAGTCGTGTCTTCAGGTCAAACGGATTGTGGGACAAGATGCACAAAGGAAAAGGAAAAAAGTTCCGCCGGACCCCGGGAGGCGGCCGCCTATGTCATGGGCGATCTTAGGCCACACCAGGGCAATAGTGAAGCTGCAGCAGGTGCAAATAAGCTTCAGACAGTGTTACAAGCGCTGCTCAGAACTCTCAACTATGACACCACCTCGGTGCCATCCGGATCTTGGCGCCTTGTGCTGGTTCCGGCCTATTCACACATCGGTCCGCTACTGACGCCACCTCACAGGCCAACGGGGCACCCCACGCCGACTTTCGGCGCAGCATTGTAGGATGGCCACACCAGTGCGGCAACTTGCTGGACACCACCTCGGTGCCATCCAGATCTCGGCGCGTTGTGCTGCCTTCGGCCTATTCGCCGCAAGTGCGCACGCAACTCAGCTGCATAGCGAGTGAAACACCAAGGGGCGCCCCACTGCAGCCGAGGAACCTCCATCTTGGGGGCGACGCACAGCATCACATTGCTTTCCAATGCAGTCAGATCCTCAAACAGCCCCCACTGACCACGTTAGAAAGCCACATCGTGACGCGTCGCGTAATCACAACGTATCGCGTTACTGCGTAATGCGCCATATGACACCCTTCGTTAGCGCACCCGGAAGCGCTCTGGAACGCGAACCAAGGCGCGAAACGCAGAGCCCCGGAAACGATCCGAGGCGCGGAGCGCGTAACGTAAGCATAACAGGTCATGTGACTAGTTCATAAAACTTTTCATTGGTTCATTTTACTTTTAGTTTCCTAATGATGGAACGTTTGATCATATGACGTAAAATAATCACTTTTCATTGGTTTACAACATTTTGTTTTCCCAAATGATGAAAGTCCCACTTTTTTTCTTCACTCCGACTTTCATTTTTATGAGAGAAAGACCTGTTTTTGCGTGCTTACTCATGGCATCTGTAGTAGCTGCAGCTGGTGGCTCCCCACCACGTCCACCACCACCAAAGAAGAGAGGTCCAACTGGCCAGGTCATCTTCCAACAAGAGGAGGAAGAAGAGGAAGACGAGGAACAGGAGCAAGGGACAAGGGGGTTTTTGAAAGAAATGCCAAGGACGTCCCATGTTAAAGTCAATTTTATTTGGCAATTTTTTTCTTTGCCTCCACATAAAAAGAAAGTAAATGCCAGATACGTTACCTGCCTGATCTGCCACGAACAACTCTCCAGAGGGACCGAAAAAAAATATAGTTATGGTAATTATACCATGCATCGACAAATGGAGAGGTGGCACCCGCTTAATTATAGTGCTGCACAAATGAGAGATTTGGTGGAAAACCCCCGACCTGCCAGTACATCCACCAATGAAGTGGCACTGACAGCATCAGAGGCAAGGGAAACGGTCCCAAATATTCAGAAGAACTTTGGAAAGATTAAAATGACATGTTTAGATTGTGGCAAATTAATTTCATGTGGACAGATGAGTGTTACTCTAATAAATACAGCATATGAACATCATCAATGTTCAAAACGTCCCCGAAACTAAATTTTCTTTTTTTTTGGTTGCTCCTGTTGAGCCCTTTGTACTGAATCATTTTTGTTTCCCCCCCCTCCAAAAAAACACAAAAAAATATAAAACAACAAAAAATAAAAAAATAAGTTCTTTTCAGAACTACCTTCCCTTTATGAAAAATTGCTAGAATGTTTAGCACTCTGGCAACCTCTATTTCTTTTGGTTCGCTTCCCCGTTCGCTCCCCGGTACGCTTCCCGGTTCGCGAACCGGGCGCACCCCACGAAAAAAACGATTTTTTTTTTTTTTTTTGCCCCGCGGGGCCCTTTTAAAGCCTCCACATCAAACCTAGGGGGTCAGGGAGGATCTACTATGCCCCCTTATGGTCATTTGCCCCTTCGCTTTGGCCTCCTCTTGTCTCTCGATCCTACCGAGAGACAAGATGGCGGCCGCTACGGACTGTTTGGAATGTTTACAGACACCGGAGAGCCAATCAGCTTCGCTTCGCAAAGCTCCGTAACGCGAAAAGTACGCGAACCGGATCGCTGCCCGGAGCGCTGTTACAGATATATATCTTTTTTTGAACGTTAATTTCTCAAAATCCACTGGAGCACATATATTGAGACCTAGCAAAGGCACATCGGGCTACCAGTCCCTACAATTTTGCCAAGTTTCGTGCAAATCCATTCAGCCGTTCGGGCTAAAAGTGAGGCCAACCGCCCTATGGAAATTAACATGGGAAAAACGCGTTTTGGGACCCCCCTTTTTTCTCGGCCCCCCCTTGACGAACCCCCTCCAAATTTTCAGGGGCTGCTCAGAAACAAAATGTTCCATTTTCCTGAAAATTTCAGCCAATTCCGTCCACAAACGCCAAAGTTATTAGACATAGAATTTTCAAAAATCCCATAGAGAAAAAATCCTAACTATATATACCTACTGGCGACCGCCAGTAGGTAATATATATATGTATATATATGTATATATATACATATATATAAACACACACACACGTGCACGAACACACACGCACACACACACACACACCACTACAAAAGGACTCCACACCAGTTTTTTAAAAACAGCCAATATTTATCTGGATAAAACAAGACCAAAAGGGCAATAATCCGCCCTACACAAATCAAGATATCACTTTTTTAAGATTAAATCAAGTATAGCTCTTAGGAATCAAAAATAGGTCCAACCGGGGATATTTGGTCATGGTTGACATCAAAGACTCCAAAAAGTCAGTCCGACCCCAGTTACGGAGTCAGGCAGACCCAAGTACAGTACCTTGGAGGTGTTGTGAAAAACAAAGACAATGCCAAACACAGAGGAGGTGAGGCATTGTGGAGGCCGGTGCGGCACCAGTTCCTTACTGTTGCAGGGGAGGTGATGCGTTGGTTCTTTACTGCCAGGCAGGGGACGTGGCGCATCAGTTCCTTACTGCTGCAGGGGAGGTGACACTGCGGTTGCCGGTTTGGTACCTTGGTTCATTACTGTGGAGGTGCATTGATGAGGTGTCGAGAGTCAAGTAAGTCCAGACCACAGGCGTCGGAGTCAGAGCAGGGCACCACAGACTTTGATGGTGCGGTGCTCGAGATTCATATAGCGGCAGTGCTTTGGAAGCACGGCTGCTTCATCTGAGCCTGTGGGGCAACTCGAGGTCAGTGCGTTGAGAGGGACCATGGCTCTGGTGCAGGCAGCAGCACTGTGTCAAGAGTTGCAGACAGGTGCTGGTTCTGAAGTCGATCATCGCCGATACCTTGGTTACTTCTCAGTAGCACCCCAAACTCACTTCCAAGGGCCCAGGTACTGGAATTGGCACCTCTTGGCAAGTAGAACTCCTCAGCAGAGCGGTCCAGGGGTTGCAGCCAAGACTTTGATGGCCCTGAGAATTCTTAACAGGAGGCAAGCTCAACTCAAGCCCTTGGAGAAACTTGGAAGCAGGATGCAGAAAGCAAGTTCCATTCCTTTCACTCACAGGACAGAAACAGCAAGCAGCAGGCCAACACAGCAAAGCAAAAAGCAAAATGGCAGCCCCTTCTGACAGCTATCCAGCTCTACTTCTGGCATAATGCCCTCAACCCAGAAGAGTTCTGAGTATATGGTGTCACGGGTCCAGTACTTATACCCATTTCAGCCTTTGAAGTTGGCAAACTTCAAAGGAAGATCTTTATTGTACACAAGACCCTGCCTGGCTACAGAAACACTAAAGGGGGTGGAGACATCTTTGTGTGAGGACAAGCACAGCCCTATTCAGGTGTCAATGTCAACTCCTCCCACCATTCTATTTCAGGAAGATCCATCAGCCTGGTGATAGGCATCAGGATATGCAGGGTACACCTCCGCTCCCTTTGTGTGACTGTCTAGAATGAGCAACCAGCCCAACTGTCATCCTAACCCAGATGTGTATTCAGAGGCAGGCAGAGGCACATAATGGTTAAAGTAAGAAAATGTCAATTTACTAAAAGTGCCATTTTCAGACCTTCAATTTAAAAACCACATTTACTAAAATATGTATTTCTAAATTGTGTGACCAGAGACACCAAACTCCAATTTTTTATCACCTCCCAATTGGAAGATACACTTGTAAGATGTTACAAGGCAGCTCCAATTCTCCAAAACCTATGGGAAAGATAGGCCTTGCTGTAGTGAAAAAAGAAATGAGCAGTATTTCACTACCAAGACCTGTAAAATACAACAGTATATGTCCTACCTTTTAAATACGCTGCACCCTGCTCAGGGGTTACCTTGGGCCTATTTTAGGGGTGCCTTACATGTAACAAAAAGAAAGGTTTGGGCCTGGCAAGTGGGTGCACTTGCCAGGTTGAAATGCTGTTTAAAACTGCACACACAGATACTTCAGAGACAGGTCTTAGACATGTTTGCAAGGCTACTCATGTGGGAGGCACACTCAGTGCTGCAGGCCCACTAGTAGTATTTGATTTATAAGCCCTGGGCACACGCAGTGTAGTGTAGTATGGACTTACTAGTAAACCAAATATGCCAGTCATGGAGAAACCACACATACCATATTTTAGAGGAGAGAGCAAATGCACCTTAGCACTGGTTAGCAGTGGTAAAGAGCCCAGAGTCCCAAAGCCAACAAAAAGAGGGTACAACAAATACAGGAGGAAGACAAAAAGTTTGGGGAGAACCCTGCAAAATTGTTCAGGTCCAACACTTCTCATCGAACCAGATGCCTAGGTTTTTAACCTTGGGCTCGGAAGTTGTTAAAGGACCAAGACTATCTGCCCATCAAGCTTTGGTCCAAATATTGAGATACTTGCCCAATACCAGCACCTCAGTCTTCCTGGCATTCAGCTTCAAACGGTTATGGTCCATTTATGTGGCAACATGTGACAGACACGCGAAGGAGAGAAGAGTCCTTGAAATCACTGTTGTGGGACAGGGTGATAAGTAACGAGTTGTATGTCATCGGCATATGAAATAATAGTAAAACCATACTGCTCAGTGACCTCAGCCAAGAGGGTTGACATAATCGTTAAAAAGAGCTGGACTCAATGAGGAGCCCTGTGGCACTCCTTGCTGCAGGGTGAACCGACAATTAAAATAGTTTTTGTGAAACCTGAAAGGTACGTCACTGCAGAAATTAAGCCAACCAATGCGGTGCTTTGTCACCAATGCCACTGTTCCACAGCTACTTGATCAAAATATTGTGCGATACAGTAACAAACGCAGCACTGAGGTCGAGCATAAGCATAGCCGGGGTATTTGTTATATTCTAGGATTGCTGTTTTATTTATGTTAAAAGCTCTATGTATGTCCTATGTATTGCTGTAGATTTTATACTGAGCTTATGTCATTGGGTTTTTGATGTCACTGCTGTTAGAATGTTATTATTTCAATACTGGGTTGTTAACTGGGATTGATGAAGACTGATGGCAGATGATTAGCTGTGTAGATCTGTTTCTCTACAATAAACTCACCTGAAACACCTCTGGAATCCTGGATTTATTAAGTTTACAACATATTTTTGGCGACGAGGACTCTACACAGCTGAACCCACGTTTACTGTCAAGGCTAAAAATTCAAGAACTTTTTTATTTTTTGGGAAAACATCAATATCATCTGCTGCATCAATTTCAAGACAGTTACTTCTGTTAATTTATTCTGCTATCATCCTTTTCTACATTCAACGCATCTTGGTCAAGATAAGTTCAAGAATTTTCTCATTTAAAGCTTCTTCTTCTTGTAACTGCTTCTGCTCCTGAGAATACATTGTAATCTTTGGCAAACGTGGTTGGTTGATATTGGCAAGTGTGGTTAGTTTATTTTTTTTTTCTTTCTCGTTATTCTCAGACATTTAAACTGTGCTAAACCCTTTTATCATTTCATTTTCTTTTTACCTTTCGCTCTGCTCAAATTTCACTTTAATGACTCAAGGACCTTACAGTGTGTTTTTTTTGCCTTCCTTTCCATTTCAACTTTTCAACTTAGTTTCAAGCACTATTTCGCTTTCAAGTGGGACTTTGAGCATGTTATCTTTTGAAATTATCCTTACCTGACTGTTGCCACTCGCGCCTTCTCCTCGAGATGGAGACATCGCGCATTCAGCGTCACCGTTGTTGTTCTTCCAGTCACGAGTTACCGCTCATGTGAGGCTTTGTCTTAGTCTCGCGCATGCTCAGTCTGGAAATTGATTTTGCCAATCACATGGTTGGCATTTACTCTTGTTTCTGAGCGAGCGTGCTGCGTACTATCGCGAGATTTCGAACCAAGAATCTTGTGCATGCACAAAGAGTGTTTTTTTCTTCCTTTTCTGACCACATTATTGCCAACCACCAGTGTATGAACCATTTTTCGTCTCTTGCCGTTTTTGCCAACCATGAGGTCATAATCAAAGCAGAGAGAAGGCTTATTCTTGGAGGAATTCCAAACAGAATCCACATTGTTCCTTTGGTTCCTTTTCAGACTGTGTTTTTCTGGAAAGCTTAGTTTATCATCTTCATGTCACAAAAGATTGTTTTTTTTTCTTCAAGACTTCAAAAAAAAAAAACTTCTCAAGACAATTTTTTTTGTTTGGTTATCAACAATTTGACTCATTTTTGAAGTTCAAAAAGTTTCATATCCTCAATACTACTGTGATTCGCACACTTTTGTGATTCTCTACAAGCAATGCTTCTGTGATTTGCACACTGTTGTGATTTTCTACAAGCAAGTTTACCGGAATAGTGTCTTGCTGTGTTTATTCTATATTTCAATTTGTGTGTTTATGGGCACCTAATTGGTGGTATTTTACTAGTAATGTCTTCCATGCAATCCATCAATGCCCCTCCTTCTTTCCTTGAAACTCCTGGTGAACCGGCAGTGAAGTGGGACATCTGGTTTGACGCATTTGAAACATATTTAGGTGCAATTGGTGCGTCACGATTTCGACCAGAGAGGAAGAAATGTTTATTATTACATTCTCTGGGGTTTGAAGGTAGATCAATTTTTAAGTACTTACCAGATCTACCTGATGGGGTGAAATATTGGATGAGTATATGTGCACTGTTGCTAAACTCAGAGTACGCTTTGATAAACAACCCAATGTGATTGTATTACGGCACAAGTTCTTTAAGAGAAAACAATCTGATAATGAGGATGTTGATGACTGTGTCTCTGTTCTCAGAAAACTTGCGTCCGTATGTCTGTTTGAGAATTTTACGGAACAGTTAATTCGTGATCAATTTGTTGGGAACTGTAAGGATAAACATATCAGACAAAAGTTGCTGTCCATGGACAACCCTCCCCCTCGATGAAACAATTAAGGTAGCCAAAAGCATTGAGACGTCTAATATAGCTCTCAAAGAGTTGGAAGATAAACCTGCTGATGCTAATTCTATTAATTATGTGGGTCCATCAGAAAAAAATCTAAGACTCCATTTGTAAAAAAAAAAGGGTCTAATTTTTTAAAAAAAAGGTCTGATAGCCCCATACCTTCAAACATCTACTTACGTTGTGGTAGTTTTCCTCACACTAAGGGTTCAAAATGTCCTGCTCTCAATGTCTCATGTAATTACTGCAAAAAAACAGGTCATTTTGCTAGTGTTTGTTTAAAAAAGAAATTAAAAAAAAAATCTGTGGCCTGTGTTATGGAGTCTGATGATTTTGATTCTGAAGATGAGATTGTCTCTGCTGTCCGGGACCGCAGTTATTCGGATGAGTCTCACATTTCACTCACTGGGGATCCTTCTACATGTGTTGATCCTGTTGTTGAGATCAGAGTCGGTGATAAAATAATCAACTTATTAGTTGACTCTGGAGCTAGGATTACTATGATAACTCAAGAACTGTTCCAAGAGACATGGGGAGAGAGGGATCTCTTTCCTCCTGATCGATCACCAGTCTCCTAGGAAGGAAGAAAGATTGATCTTATGGGTTTCATTGAGGATTTTCTGGTATTCAAAGGCAGGAAGATCAGGGGGAAGATATATGTGGCTGCTAAAGGACAAAAGCCCAGATGTAGGTAATTCATATTTACCGACTCTTAAATACCGAATTTCACCGATTCGGTATTTAAGAGTCAGTAAATATGAAGGGGGGAGATGTAGGTATTACAGAATCTGTAAATACCGAATCTTTAAGATTCGGTATTTACCGATTCTGTAAATACCGAATCTGTATTGCCCATTGATTCCTATGGGCCTTGAAGCCCATAGGAATCAATAGGCAATACCGATTCTGTAATTACAGAATCGGTAAATACTGATTTTAGCAAGGGTGCAGGGGGTGTCACTTTGACACCCTCTAGCACCCCAAAGACGGGCATGTGAGCCATGTGGCACACAGACATGCCCTAAGGGCATGTCTGTCTGTCACATGGCTAGGGTGTGCATGCACACATGTGCATGCACACCTGGATTCGGTATTTTACCACACAATTGGATTGTGTGGTAAAATACCGAATCTGTAAGGCCTGTGGCACTCTCAGGAGTGCCACCTACATTTGGATATACCGAATCGGTAAAAAATACCGACTCAGTATTTTACAGAATCGGTAAATTTACCGAATCTGTGAATTTACCGATGCTGTAAAAATATGCCCCTACATACCAATTCATACATACCGGTCGGTAACGGCCGAAAATAGGGATTTTCGCCCGTTGCCGACCGACCTACATCCGGCCCTTAATATCCTAGGGTGGTTTCACCAAGGGTTGTTTGGTATGCAATTGAGACCGGGGACAAAGGAACAAGTTATGCTCATCACTTGTGATGAAGCAAACACAAGGTGGGTCAATGAGTTTCCCGCTGTGTTCAGTAATGAATTGGGAAAGATCTCAGGTTTTAAGCACAAAAGTATTGTTAAAAAGGGCGCCACTCCTGGTAAACACAAGCTCAGGAGCGTCCCGTTTAGTGTCAGGAAAGATCTTGATAAGGAACTTACTTCTTTATGTGAGAATGGGGTCATTGAACCCACGGACTCTTCACTCTGGTTATCTCCCTTAGTGGTTGCCCGCAAACGGGATGGTAAACTGAGAGTGTGAGTGAATCTCAGGTCTCTCAACAAAGAGATCTGGTTCGACTCCCATCCATTGCCCAAAATAACTGATTTGTTCTCATCTATCAAAGGTGCAACAGTCTTTTCTAAGCTTGACTTGGCTAGCGCCTACCATCAAATTAAGCTTCATCCGGAATCGTGCTCTTTGACTGCCTTTGTCTACCCTTTTGGTACGTTCCGTTACAAAAGGATGCCGTTCGGGCTAGCCTCCGCGGCATCTGTTTTTCAGAGGGTTATGCAGAATATGTTGAGGGGTGTGGAGGGAGTTCTATTGTTCCAAGATGATGTTCTTATCTATGCCAAGAATAATGTGATTCATGATGACATTATCAGGAGAGTGCTTGAGATCTTCAAAAAACACGGTGTGGTGTTAAAGATTGAGAAGTGTAAGTTTGCATGTGATGAAATAGAGTATCTAGGTCATCTTTTATCTAAGGATGGCATCAAGCCCAGACAGGGCCTTATTGACGCCATATTGGAAGCTCCTGTACCCTGTGACAAAACTGGAGTTAAGTCTCTATTGAGGCTGTTAGAATATTATTCCAGATTTGTGTACAATTATGCATCCATGGTTAGACCCATCAGTATTCTCCTTAAGAGCTCCTCAACATTTTTTTGGTCATCTGATTGTGATTGTGCCTTCAGGGAGATTAAAAAGGCTCTTCAGGAGAGCAATGCACTGACGCCTTTTGACCCAGCACTACCTTGCTTTATTACGGCGGATGCATGTATAAGAGTGGTTAGGTGCCATTCTCACGCAAAAGGCTTTTGAACAATAATGTACTGTTGCATTTGCGTCCAGAGTTTTGAGAGGTGCTGAAGAACATTATTCTGTAATCAAAAAGGAATTATTAGCTTGCTTGTGGGCTATTGATAAGTTTCACCTGTATATTTGGGGAAGGCATTTCAATTTGGTTACCGATCACAAACCTCTTGTGTCTATATTATCGTCTGGTCCTAGTAAGTGTTGTACCCCAAGGATCACTAGGATGGTGAGCAAATTGTTACAGTACCAGTTTGATATTACTCACATTGCTGGGGGTAAAAATGTCAGAGCGGATTATCTGTCACGCTTTTCTCAATCTTCTAATCTGAGTGAAGGTACTGGTTATCAAGAACTGTGTGATGAGGATGAAGAAGATTGTTTTGTGGCATCGGTTGACATTCCTGTTTTGGCGGTTGGATCTGAGGAGGATTGGAGATTCGCTTTTTCAGAAGACAAGATTCTTCAAGATGTGTGTATGTTCGTAATGAATGGATGGCCGAATGAGAAAGCTCTTTCTTCTGAGCTCCAGCCCTATTGGAAAGTTGAATCTGAGATTTCATTAGAGGATGGTTTACTGATGAGGGGTGACAAGTTGATTCCCCCACATTCTCTTAGGTCAGTCATTGTCAAAGAATCTCATGATGGACATCTGGGCATTTCAGTTACTATACGACGAGTTCGAGAGAATTTTTGGTGGCCCAGTATGGATAATGAGATCAAGAGTTCTGTTGAAAATTGCCTGTTGTGTTCTTCTTCTGATAAGATACTCAAAGCTAATACACCTCCTTTATCCCCTGTTGAGTGTCCGGCTGGACCATGGATTAAAGTGGGTGTGGATATAATGGGTCCTTATGAGGTTTTACCTCAGAACTTGAGGTTTATTATTGTTATGATAGATTATGCTTCCAAGTGGCCCGAGGTCAAAGTGGTTAGAGAAGCTGGTGCTTCTAGTGTCATTAAGTTTATGAAGGAAGTGTTTCTGAGGGAAGGTTTTCCCCAATTTCTTGTTTCGGACAATGGAAGCCAGTTTATGAGTAATGAGTTTCAAAGTTTTCTTAAGTCCAGTGGTATAAAACACCTAAGGAGTTCGCTATATTATCCACAGGGTAATGGCCTGGTAGAAAGGATGAACAGAGTTGTGGGAGAATCTATCAAGTTGGCTGTCAAGGGAAGGCGTGATGTGTTGTCTTCGCTAGATAGTATGTTGTGGTTTTACAGAACCACTCCTCATTCCAGCACTAAATTTTGTCCCTTTGAGGTTTTGAGAGGGAGGAAGGCTAATACCAGTTTTTGTCCTGGGTGGAGGAACAAGTGGTTTGATTCTTTGAGTGATGTTGAAGCCATGATGGACAGGGTTAAATCCAATGTGGAAGTGATGCAAGATAAAGAAAAGGTATGGTTTGATAAGAAAAGGAACGTCAAAGTTGTTTCGTTGTGTGTCGGTGATTTTGTAAGGATCAAAAAACCTATACATAACAAGAAAGGAAGTGGTAGGTTTAGTGATCCTGTTGAGGTGATCAAAATTGGTAACAATTCAATTCAAGTAGTAGGTGGTAATTGGTGGAATGTGTCAAAGGTTGTCAAAGTTAAATCATGTTCTGGAGGTGGTTCCAGTAGTAATGTTTTTGAGGGTGCTGATGGTTCCAGTAGTAAGGTTCTTGAGGGTGCTGATGGTAGAATTTTACATCAATCTACCTCTCTTATGCAGAATAGGAGAAGCTCAAGGGTTAAGGTTGTTCCACATAGGTTTAGGGATTTATAGGTTTAGTTATTTATAGGTTCAGTGATGTTCCTTCCATCATCTCTCTCTTTTTGTTTTGTTTCTTCTTGCACTATTTTTTTTGTTTTTTTTCTTCTTGCACTATTTTTTTTAGTGTTTTCTTTTGTTTCTTGGTTTAAGAAAAGGAGGTATGTTATATTCTAGGATTGCTGTTTTATTTATGTTAAAAGCTCTATGTATGTCCTATGTATTGCTGTAGATTTTATACTGAGCTTATGTCATTGGGTTTGTGATGTCACTGCTGTTAGAATGTTATTATTTCAATGCTGGGTTGTTAACTGGGATTGATGAAGACTGATGGCAGATGATTAGCTGTGTAGATCTGTTTCTCTACAATAAACTCATCTGAGACACCTCTGGAATCCTGGATTTATTAAGTTTACAACAGTATTGTCCTCATTTATAATCTGCCTTACAGACTCGGAGGCAAGCAGTTGTCTGCTAGCTTACCAAAAAGAGGCAGCAATGATAGATAAAACATGGCAAAGAAAGAAAGGCAGTGGAGGATTCCAAAGAAGAGAGTAAAGGGAGATGGGAAAATAAAAAGATATAGAGTGAGAGGGAGACGGATGTAAGAGTGAAGAGCAAGAGGGGGAGAACATGACACATATAACAGGAATAGTAGAGTCGAGGCACATCTGGATGGTATAGATTTCTATAGCGTGATCCTGAATAAGAAACAACAGGGCCCTGAACAATTGTTGAGAAACGGTCACTGAGGAAGTTGGCCAGGCAAAGGTGAAAGATGCAGAGAAGAGAGCGATTGTGAGGGATGGAAATTAGGAAGGAGAAAAGGGGTGTAGAAGGTCGAAGAGAAACTTGAGACTGGAGAGGCAGAAGGAGGAACAGCAGTCTTTGATTTATTATTGGCAATTTTGCACTATTTTGTAAATGTTTCATGGGAAAGAAGCTGAAAATCCTCTTGTACAGGTGACTGGGCAATTCTATCATGTGTTGGCCAAGGCCACTAAATCCTGCATTGATTGATTGATGGAAAATCTCCTAGCAATAGTACCACGTAGCTGTACAGCTGCTGAAAAATGTTGGCATGAGGGATCTGTCTCAAGGACAGGGCAGCTGGCATGCCTGCTACTACTCTTGTGATTGGGGAAAGAAATGGAGCAAATGCCCCTGACAGGCCAAAGGTCTCACTGCCTACCCCTAACATGCCAAGAGGGACTTCTTTTGTACAGTCCCTGAGCGCTTCCAGCTTTTGTGTATGATGTGGGCATCCACGTGTCTATCGGGGCAAACTCCTCTTACATTCTCTGTACTTTAAATCTGCGTTCCTTGTCGGATTTAACAAGCCCTGGCAAAGTAAATGGCTTTCACCTTTTTGGACCTTTCGGCTTTACCAATTGAGCATGTGTGTGCCTACAAATAGACACAAGTGTGAGAAGGAGGAGAAGATTCTCTGGTGTAGAAGCAAAACAGGGGGTGGGAGGAGGTGGGTAGGGGCAGAATTACCGAAGGCAGGGATGGAAATCAACAGGAGGGCGGTGGGGAAGCAACATGGCGGTAAGTCGGAAGCAACAAGGAGGTCACTGGCATAGAGGGTATGGGGAGGGTAGCAGGCAAGGAGAGAAGAACGTAGCATGGGGAACGCAAATTGACGAGATATGGTACAATGTGGAACCGGGGGAGAAGCACATGGTTGAGAAAGCATCATGGAGAGTAAAGCACACAGGAAGGAAAATAGCAACACAAGCATAGTGGATGGGGAATGTTCGTGAGGGCAACAGCTGGAAAACACATACACCCTTGTGGCGTGCTTAAATGAAAAGAAAAAAGTAATGTCTGAAAAGCGAGCATTGGAAGGACACTAATAATATGTCCATGTTCCAAGGAAGGGACAGCTGCACGAAAAGAAGGTAAAGCACACACCAGCTAACGAAAAAGACGCAAGAAAATGACAGTGACAATGAAGACAACCAATAGTAAGCAATGGTTGGGCTAAACAGGTAAAATAAGTTGGCAATACGTCTCACAACAGACAGAGAATGTGCTGTCTAATAGACAAGACACCAACACTTGCTGCAAATGTTGTGTGTCTCCTTCAGGTATCAAGAATAAAAAATATCATAGATATATATTGCTTCCTTGTAAATCTCAAATTTTTTTAAAACACGTATTTTATTGGGTTTTAGAAGAAAGGTGAGTTCAAAGGTTACAGAACGTAATAGCACTTCTGAGCTTAACATCTGACAATTAATAGCTCCCACAGGTTTTTGTTGCATTACATTTAGGTGTGAGGCACAGTGAAAAAGCATATATCACATCCTTGGACTTAGAAGCATATCAATATATTGAGCAATGAAGAATGAATGAAACGCAAACATCAACAACAAAATAAATTAGAAACCTATCCTCCCTCCCCAACCAACCCGCCTACCCTTCCATGTTTTATCATTATCAAGTTATTGTGAGTAAGATGTGAGCGGACTCCATGCTTTGTAATAGGAGGTCATGTAACATGTCAGCTTTAGATAAAAGGGCGAACATCATGGGTGGGGGACCCAACCAGGTCGGACACAGGTGTGTGTCATGGAATCAATCTGTGTCCTCCTCTTATACTTTAAAGTGTTGGGTATGGCATTCCACATCATGGATATTGGTTGTTTGCGTAGCCCGTGATATTCCGCTCTACATAGCCCCTAGCTCTCAGCGGAGTCCTAACTCCACATCTCTTCACGCCAACCTGCTGCTAGGGGTGCAGTGGGGGACTTCCATATTTTCATTACCTGCCTCTTGGCCAGGAGAAGCGATAGGTCCACAAATCGTGTTACTGGTTTCGAGGATTTCTGTCTAGGATAGAGACCTAGGAGACAGTGTTCCATTGTGTCCCAATGCACACTCCTGGTAAGGGACCTAAGTGATTCCCGGACCTCCGCCGAATAGGAGAGTAGAGCGGGGCATGACCACAGCGGTGTGTATCACTTACAACGCAACTTTTACGTCGTAATGCTGTTACAACGCAGCTATTACAACGCAGGATCCATTACAACGCATGGCATTACAACGCATGGCATTACATCGCAGATGCTATTACAACGCATACCATTACATCATAAGTATTGGTAAGTATATAATTTATTTTAATTTTATTTAATATTATATAAATGATTTAATTAATATTAATTATAAATAAAAATAAATAAAAATATTTATTTATGTTTTTAAATATTATAAATTAAATTTATTAATTTAAGTAATTTTGTACAGGGGTGTTTTTAGGTTTCAGGGTAGGGTTTAGGTTTTGGGGTACAGGGGTGTTTTTAGGTTTCAGGGCAGGGTTTGGGTTTTGGGGTACAGGGGTGTTTTTAGGTTTCAGGGTAGGGTTTGGGTTTTGGGGTACAGGGGTGTTTTTAGGTTTCAGGGTAGGGTTTGGGTTTTGGGGTACAGGGGTGTTTTTAGGTTTCAGGGTAGGGTTTGGTTTTTGGGGTACAGGGGTGTTTTTAGGTTTCAGGGCAGGGTTTGGTTTTTGGGGTACAGGGGTGTTTTTAGGTTTCAGGGCAGGGTTTGGGTTTTGGGGTACAGGGGTGTTTTTAGGTTTCAGGGTAGGGTTTGGGTTTTGGGGTACAGGGGTGTTTTTAGGTTTCAGGGTAGGGTTTGGGTTTTGGGGTACAGGGGTGTTTTTAGGTTTCAGGGCAGGGTTTGGGTTTTGGGGTACAGGGGTGTTTTTAGGTTTCAGGGCAAGGTTTGGGTTTTGGGGTACAGGGGTGTTTTTAGGTTTCATGGCAGGGTTTGGGTTTTGGGGTACAGGGGTGTTTTTAGGTTTCAGGGCAGGGTTTGGGTTTTGGGGTACAGGGGTGTTTTTAATTTAAATAAAATTAATTATATTATATTAATTACATTTCTTAATTAAAATAATTAAATTAAATACATTATTTTAAATAATTTATTTTAATTACAATCAAAAAAATATTTAAATTAAACTAATTTAATTATATTAATTAAATAAAATTAATTACATTTTTTATTAAAATTAATTTAAATAAATAATTACTATTATTTTGATTAAAATAATTTAATTAAATTAAAATAATTACATTTTTTTTTAAAAGGTATACTTACCTATACTTACGATGTAATGCCATGCGTTGTAATAGCATCTGCGATGTAATGCCATGCGTTGTAATGCCATGCGTTGTAATGGATCCTGCGTTGTAAAAATTGCGATGTAACGGTCTGCGTTGTAAAATAACGCGTTGTAACATCATAGATCCGACCACAGCATGTGTAATAAATGTGCATCTACAGTATGCCATCTCAGGCACGATAATGGGACTGTAGGGAAAATCCTATGTAGTTTAGAGAGTGACAAGTATGCCCTATGCAGAAGCATAAACTGGATAAACTTAACATGTGTGTTGCAGGGTGTTATACTGGGGTATTAAAGAATGAAGCACCATTCATTGTCATGTAATACACAGCCAATGTCCGTCTTGCACTTGGTCCACAGTGGAGCCACTTGAGGGAAATGTGTAGGTGGGAGCCTAGGCCCTTGTAGAGCCACTTGACAAAATGTCTGCCGGTACCCATCTTGTGTATCGCCTGTGCTAGTGTGTGTGCTAGGTTACGTGCTCATCGATGCCCAGTGTATCCGCTCTGATCAAATCAGTGGAAGACATCAGACAGGTGATGGACGCAGGAGGCAGAGCGGCCCTAATTCTGTTGGATCTTTCCGCGGCCTTCGACACGGTCCACCACAAGTTGTTGGTGGACCGGTTGAGGGCCTGTGGAATTCAGGGAAAGGCACTAAAGATCTTACAAGCCTTCCTCTCCAACAGAGCTCAGTTGGTGGCCCTGGGAGACTTTGAATCGCTCCCGTTTGTGTTGCCCTGTGGAGTTCCCCAGGGGTCCTCACTTAGTCCTACCCTTTTTAATGTTTATGTTGCGACCCTGGCCCCGGTGATTCGATCGTTCGGTTTTCACCTTACAACATATGCGGATGACACACAGATAGTGGTGTCACTACTTCCCGGCAATACAGACAGTACAGCAGACAGATTTAGGGGCTGAATGCATGAGGTGGGCTGCTAGATGGCACAAAACTGTCTAAAACTAAACTCCACTAAGACAGAAGTGCTGCTCTTTGGTGCCAGGGACAACTTCTGGTCCCCGAGATGGTGGCCAGAGGAAATGGGACCTCTCCCCTCCCCGGTGGAAAAAGTTAAAAATCTGGGCATACTAGTGGACGACTCCCTGTCCTTCAAACCCCAGATTAATGCACTATCCTCCTCCATGCACCACATCCTCAAAACTATCAGGAAAGTCCTTCCCTATTTAGAGAAAGAGCACAGGAAAACTGTTGTTACGGGTCTAGTCCTTTCACGCTTGGACTATTGTAACAGCCTGATGTTAAACGCCCAGCAGAGCGTTCTTAATAAACTCCAGTTACTGCAAAATGCAGCTGCCCGCCTGATCACCGACACTCCCAAATTTGCATCGGTGGCTCAGGACTTGGTGAACCTTCACTGGTTGCCAATCCGCAAGAGAATTGCTTTTAAAGCGCTATGCATGGTCTTTAAGGCCCTACATGACATAGGTCCTAGATACATAAAACTACTCTTCCGCTGGCATAAACCAGCAAGAACCCTGAGATCTGGGGAACTGGCACTGGTCACGGTCCCCAGAGTTAAAAGAGCACGCTGGGGAGGCAGAAGCTTCTCCCTCGGGGCAGCAGAGGCCTGGAACAAACTGCCACTCTACCTCAGACAATCCTCGGACCTGATGGCCTTTAGGAAAGAGCTCAAAACCTGGCTCTTTACTCATTAATCCCGTAGCCACTCACTTACACTGGTTCAATTATGATAGCGCCAGGACACCTCCGGGTAACAGAGCGCTCTATAAATGTAAAAATAAATAAATAAATAAATATCCGGATACAACATAGTAAGTTAGTGTGTTTTAAGAAATGGGCTCCTAAGAGTTCATGTAATTGCATGAAGTCCTGGTAGGACTGTATTAGGCCATCCTCAAAGAGATCGGCAACTATAGTAATCCCATTCTCCTCCCATTGTGCCAGTCTTGTGGACGTGAGCGTCCCCTGAGGGGTAGGTGGACCACACAGGGGGTATTCAGGGCATAGGATAGTGTGTTATGTGTGTAACAGGGTGTGTTTTTTCCAATATGCTATGGCGTTATGTAGGAGTACAGGAAGTGTGGGGAGCATGTGACTCCTTGCAATAGGAGTTTATGTAAGCATGCATTCTTTAACATTGTTTGTGTATAATCAATGTCCTGTAAGTGTATCCCAGCCAGCCAGTGAGAGTGCCATTGTAATTGGGCAGTGAAGCAGAAGGATCCAAAATCGGGGGAAGGGGCTTTCAGTACGCTGCTCTCTGTTGGTCATTGTAATTTTGGGAAGACTGACTTGACGTCTGCCAGGGCCCCAGATAAGATCAAGGAGAAGGGAGTCCAACTGTTTGAGGATATTATGGAATATTTACAGGTAAATTGACAAAGTAGTATAATAATTTGGTTAACATGACCGTTTTAGAAAGAGCCAGGTGACCTGCTATGGAGAGGGGCAGTGTAACCCAGAATTTCACCTGATCCCGCAGTGCTGCAATTGCCTTAAGAAAGGTCCTGTCTGTAGGAAGCTGGCTCTCTATATACTAAGCCAAAATGGGGTACAGTGTGCAGTGAGTCCAATGGAACCCCAGAGGTTTTACAGAGGCTAAAGTAGATAATACTAAAGCTCTCTTTTGTGGTAGTGTAATCAAGCAATTAGGCTTTACAGACGGCAGTGTTAAGCATTTGTTGTATACACGCAGACCCCAACCACCTACAATGCATCCTTCTCAACACCCGATCGGTCCACAGACACGCCATTGACCTCTGGAATCTACTAGACACCATCTCTCCAGACATCGCCTTCCTAACAGAAACATGGATGAACGCTTCCTCCGCCCCAGACATCACCATTGCCATCCCTGAAGATTATAAGATCACACGCAAGGACCGTACCAGCCACACAGGAGGAGGAATCGCTATCGTCCATAAGAAATCCATCCACATCTCAACCAGCTCAGACGTCAATCTCGCCAACTCTGAACACCTTCACTTCCAGATCCACATCGACCCAAAGACCACACTCAGAGGCACCCTCCTCTACAGACCACCTGGACCCCGCGCAAAATTCAGTGAAGACATCACGGACTTCATCACTCCACACGCGCTCCCATCCAAAGATTACATCCTTCTGGGAGACCTCAACTTTCACCTTGAAAAGAACAACGACCGCAACACCACCACCCTCTTGGACAACCTCGCCAACCTCGGACTTAAACAACTGGTCACTTCCCCCACCCACATCGCAGGTCACACACTCGACCCCATCTTCACCTCCAGCAATCATGTCTCCTTCAGCCACACTACGGATCTCCTCTGGACTGACCACAGCTGCGTTCACTTCACCTACAACAAGCCTAAACCCATCAACCACCTCCAACCAACTCTGCAAAGAAACTGGAACAAAATCACCATCGACCAGATCTCCTCATCGCTCCTTCTAAACACCCCAGCCCACTCTTCTAACCCAGACCAAGCCGCCGCCAACTTCACCCTATGGTTATCCAACACCGCCGACACCCTAGCACCACTGAAAAAACGTCAAAGCAAACCTGGCAGCAAGAAGGCCTCATGGTTCAACGATGATATTAAGAAGTCCAAGAAACTCTGCCGCTCCCTGGAAAAGGCCTGGAAAAAAGACCCAACCACTACCACCAAGGACACCTTCAAAAACGCCACCCGCACACACCACCAACTAATCCGGAAGGCCAAGAAAACAGCATTCAAGGATCGACTAGACAACAACGCCCACAACAGCAAGGAACTTTTCAACATCGTCAAGGAATTTACCAATCCCTCAGCCAACTCCAACGACATCACCCCCTCTCAAGCCCTCTGCGACTCCCTGGCTTTATTCTTCCACAACAAAATTGCAGACATCCACAACAGCTTCGACAACCAACCCGGAGACCAACCCACCCAACCATATGCTGAACATTCTTCCCCCTTAAACACCCTTAACGACTGGAACCCAATCTCCACTGAGGACACCATCCGCCTGATGAACTCCATCCACTCAGGATCCCCCACAGACCCTTGTCCTCACCACATCTTCAACAAAGCAGACTCCATCATAGCACCGCACCTCCGAGACGTCATCAACTGCTCCTTCAACTCCGCCACCTTCCCGGAAAGCTGGAAACACGCTGAACTCACCGCCCTTCTGAAAAAACCCACAGCAGACCCCACCGAACTCAAAAATTACCGCCCCATATCGCTCCTTCCTTTCCCGGCCAAAGTCATCGAGAAAGCTGTCAACAACCAGCTCACCGCCTTCCTCGAAGCCAACAAATCCCTCGACTCCTCACAATCTGGCTTCCGAGCAAAACACAGCACTGAGACCGCCCTCATCGCAGCAACAGACGACATTCAAACTCTACTGGACAATGGAGACACAGTCGCCCTCATCCTCCTCGACCTCTCTGCAGCCTTCGACACAGTCTGCCACAGCACCCTCTTACAACGCCTCAGAAACATCGGAATACAAGGAAAAGCTCTTGAATGGATCACCTCGTTCCTCACCGGAAGAACCCAGAGAGTCCGCCTTCCACCATTCAAGTCCGAGGCCACTGAAGTCATCTGCAGCGTACCACAAGGATCCTCACTCAGTCCCACCCTCTTCAACGTATACATGAGCCCCCTCGCGGCCATCGCTCGCCAACACAACCTCAACATCATCTCTTACGCGGATGACACTCAACTGATCCTTTCTCTCACCAATGACCCCAGCACCGCCAAAACTAACCTACATGAAGGAATGAAAGAAGTTGCCGAATGGATGAAACACAGCCGTCTGAAACTCAACTCAGATAAAACAGAAGTCCTCATCTTAGGTACATCCCCCTCGGCATGGGACGACTCTTGGTGGCCGGAAGCCCTTGGAAAAGCACCCATCCCGACAGACCACGCACGGACCTAGGCGTCATCCTGGATTCTTCACTTTCTATGAACAGACAAGTCAGCGCCGTATCCTCATCCTGCTTCAACATTCTTCGCATGCTCAAAAAAACATTTAGCTGGATCCCCACCGAAACCAGAAAAACAGTCACCCATGCTCTGGTCACGAGCCGACTGGACTACGGAAACACCCTCTACGCAGGTACTACTGCTAAACTCCAGAAGAAACTCCAACGAATCCAAAACGCCTCAGCCAGGATCATATTAGACATCCCGCGTAACGAACACATCTCTGGTCACCTGAAAGACCTCCACTGGCTACCCGTCAATAAAAGGATCACTTTCCGACTGCTAACCCACGCACACAAATCACTCTACGACATCGGACCAGAATGCCTCAACTCACGTCTGTCCTTCTACACCCCCTCCCGCCAACTATGTTCTTCCAGCCAAGCCCTCGCCACCGTACCTCGCATCAACAAGACCACCATGGGAGGCAGATCCTTCTCATACCTGGCAGCTAAAACATGGAACTCACTCCCCACTTACCTTCGCCTTACCCAGAACCACCTAGCATTCAGAAAGCAACTTAAAACGTGGATATTTGACAAGTAATCCTTCTCCCCTCCCTCAGCGCCTTGAGACCCTCTGGGTATGTAGTGCACTATATAAATTCTTTGACTTGACTTGACTTGACGGTGGCAATATATAAGATACACACTCAATGAATAAATCCTAGACCAATTTTTAAAAATAATACCTGGTTATATTTATTTTGTAGAACCACAGAACTTTGTCACACTTGTCATACGTTTTTCAATAAAAATACTTTTCAGTTTAAAAAATGGACATAGTGCTATTTTCATTAAACAATGAGAGAGGTAGTAGTGTTCCCTTACACAAAGATAAGAGATGGAATCGCACATCAACTAAACAATTTTCAGTGTGAACACAAGAAGTTATTATCAATACGAGATTAATCACTGTTGTCAAGGTGCTATTGTAATCCTCCCGGTACCCACTACCCAAAGAGTACCAACGGTTGCAACAATAAAGTTGTATACACCAATTTAAGACAATTAGGAAGATATGTGCAGCACACCCTTAGACCCATGAAAACAGTTTTCCTGTACTCATCTCATTGCACACCAGTTTTTCTTTCTAATGATCAAGTAAGTTCGAACAAAAAAGCAGAGTCCACATCAATGAATATCTTCAAATGGTGTTTTTATTTTATTATTCTTTTTTCTTTTCTCTTGTGGTATTTAATCCAGACAAAACTTCCAATTCAGATAATACTGCCAACACGTGTTTTGTCTACCCATAGACTTTGTCAAGGCATTAAATCCAATAATGTTAATCCATAATATTGGCGGAGCGTCCGTAAACTCCTATGCCTCAGCGCGTTCCATCCCTCATACGTTTTTCAATAATCAATCAGTTTAAAAAATGGACATAGTGCTATTTTCAGACTTTGCAATGTTAAGCAATGGGGAAAGAAAACTTTCAGCATACAAAGGGATAACATCGACTTACAGGACCAGTCTTTGGAAGTTAAGGTCGCTTTTGGGCAAGGTTCAGTTCAGCACCAACAGTGCACCACCGGCGGTACAGGAGCGGCTGTGTAGAGTGCAATTTCGAGGTTGGGCGCCCAATGCAAAGTAATGAGGATTGGGGGCAATCGGTCAGAGTCTGCTTACAGGTAAGTAGCAGTGGCTTGGGGGGCCAGTCTCAAGGGCTTAAAGCAACTTGCTTGGGGCCCAAGGCAGCACCAACACTAAACCGCCAGCGGCACTGGGCGGCCAGGTGCAGGGTGCCAACACAGCATCAGGGGTCCAATGCAACGCAATGGAGACAGCCAAAATCGGAAACAGGCTGCAGGCTCAGGCCAGGAGGCTGACCGAAGGAAACCAACCTGGGCAGGTAAGTTGCGATGCTCAGGGACGTAGTGACACCTTTAGTCCTCTTCACAAAGGCCCAGGGCAGATGGTGCAGGAGTGACTTTTGGGATTGGAAATGGCTTACCGGAGCAGGTCGTAGTTGGGTTGATCTCCATGCAGAGGCTGCATGCGATGTTGAGGAGTCCAGGAGAGGTCAGCTCATGATGGACACGGGCTCTAGAGCGCCAGGGAACCTTCCTGGAACCAGTGGGCCACCTGGACTCAGGCTGTTGGCATCAGATCAGGTGCAGAGTTGGATCCAGGGATAGGCTTTGCGGTTCATCAAGTCACAGTTTCCTTACTTTGAAGATGGATTGGTGAACAGATCTGCTGTTCTCAGGAGTCTTGATCTTTGTCGAAGGCGGGCAGTCCGCCCAATCCTATGGAGGCCACTGGGCTGCAGGACAGGTCATCTTTTGGCACAGGATCGTCAAGGGCCGCAGACAGGCTGGTAGGGCTGGGACCAAGTCAGTTGGTGTCTAAAGACTTCTCTGCTGGTGCGACTCTGTAGTGTCTAGCTCTACTTAGGTCATCAGGGACTGAATTTCAGGGCTTAGGGGGGGCACCTAAATACTACAATTAGAGGCGTTTAAAGGGAGTGCCAGGTAGTAGCCAATGGCTACATACCTTAAGGGTGACTACACCCTCTAAATGCTCACCCTATGTGGGGGGTGGGCATATCTCTGAACCTGATTGGAGGGGTCCTCCTATCTTCAAGATGGTGGGCAATGAAAAGTGTACTTCACCTCGCCTCTAGCACCTGAGGGGTAGAATTGGCATAGAGGGCACACCTCCTATTCTTTCTATGTTTTCCCACCTGTCCTCCTGCCAAAAAGGGGGAGAAGACAGAAAGGAGACCTGCTCCCTCTAACAGGAGAGGCTTGGGTTGCATTACAAAGGCAGCAAGGCCTTTGAAGCTCACCACCACAGAAAGCTCTACCAGAACTGGAGGAGGTGTTAACACATCCACCCAGGAAAGGCTTTGTTCTCTGCCTCAGAGTGTGCAGGTACTCTCCCCATGAGGTCAGAACACTGTCTGATGGTAGCAGGCTGGCTCAGGTGAGTCGATGGCCACACTAAGGATTGGTAGGTTTCAGGAGACCCTTCTAAGGGGTCCTTTGTGTGCACTTTTTAATAAATCTGACACTGGAATCAGTGCAGGTTTATTAAGCTGAGATGTTTAGTACCAAACATCCCCTATTTTAGTGAAGCCATCGTGGAGCTGGGGAACTCGTAATGATGAGTGTCCAGCCCATGTACTTACTATGGCTTCCCGGGTCACTTACAATATCCAGGAATCAACAAGAATCTTGCAGGGGCACATCTGTTCATGCAGATATGCCCTCTTAGAAGATATAGTGCATCCTTCCTTAGGGCTAAGGCCTCCTGGAGGGGTGTCTTTCCTGTATCTCATGCAGAGTCCATGGGCATGGCACACCATGTCGACTCTTCAGTTTTGTCTGCACCAAGACACGCAGGCTGCAGTGGTAGTGTGCATGTTTTTGGTAAGGGGTCACTTAGGGTGGCACAGTTCATGCTGAAGCCCTTATGGAAACAAAAGGTACAGTTTTAGGAAAGGAGATCTGGTACAGGGGACATGGTTAGCACGGACCCTGTGCACTTCCAGTCGAAACTACATCATTTCTCAGGCAAAAAGTGGGGGCTAACCATGTCCAAAAGATGCACTTTCCTACATCATTCAATGAGTCCTTGGTGTTCTATAAACCTGAATACCTAGCTATCGAAACGTGTGGTGTGCAAATCTCATCATTTTTTACCATTATTCTTTAACAGGTCCAAGGAAAATTGCCTCCTACACCTATGAATACCTTTATTAGGTCTGGGTTGTGACATACAGTGGTCTTTGTAGCCCCCACTTTTAACCAATGGCTTTTGTCTACCAGCCTCTTTCAGCCATTGGCTTGAGACTTTATCAATCCATCGTGACTAAGCCCAGTGGAGTATTTATCAATGACCTAATACTATTATGTGTTTGAATATGTCCTTCTGCCCTGCGGTGAGTGGTTGCATTGAACTACTTTAGGGACTACTTTACAACTATTGCCTCCTCTGTCCATTCCACCTGTCTCCCTCCCCTGCGATTCACTCTAATGTGCTAAAGCTGCGCAAGTTAAGAAGTTAACGCCACACCTATTGGCTTTGCCATTCTCGCATGTTGTTATTGGTGGCCATTGACCCTACACATTCCTACTTCTGGCTAAAGGTATGAGAATAAACAAGTGAAAAAGAGTGGGTGGAGGAACATGAAAAGGAATTGGAGTGAGGCCAAAGGAGCTAAATGAATACCATTTCAGCTGGGCTGGTTTTGCTTGGCTATGCTGCCCTTGAGCTTTGCTCTGCAGTATGTCGCCTGAGTTTCCCCGCAAAGTCGGCTGCAACTAGTTCAAAATGTTTATCTGCCTTTCAGAACTCGACATCTGACGACTCCTCGTCCTTGAAGAGGCAGAGAGGATGCTATTGTTATCGCGGCGTTCTTTTCCCAGCACTGCCTCTCTTTGAAACAGATCATTAACACATTAAAGATAAAATCCCAGAGTAGCTTCATATATAACCTTCTGAGGAAATGGGTCGACTTTTGATTTCTATCGAGCGAGGCAATGTAACCTTCAGCGTCCTCGAAGAACGGGAAGCATTTAGCATCTAAAGTCCGCCTCGCGCGCTCCTGCCTCGGCTGTCAGCGGTCGGTTCATAATGTGCTGCGCGCAGAGAGGCGGTGTACACACAGCCACCCCCTTTCATGACCCGAGATCAAATCATTTACCCGTCAATGAGCACTGGTATAGCGCTTACATCTTAACAAGGAGCAGCCGAGCGCTAGCCAACATTTTTCCCTCGACGACTTATCCAAATGCAAGCACATTTCAAATATTTTGTAGGTTTGTTTGTATCAGGACCACTCTTTAGCCACATTAGAAGCGCGAGTCGCCAGCAGCACGTGCACAGTACCAACAATACGCGGAATGCACTGCGGGCGCGTCATTCTTCCTTGTGCTCAGGCCCGGTTCCAGGAATTTTTATTTGGGTGGGCCAAGGGTGCATTTGGGTGGGCCACTGCGGGCTCGATTTGTCGCATATATGTCTAGGCAGGCCTGCTTCAGGGCCTTCCTTTATCTCTTCTTAGTCATACAAGGCCCAGTAAAATGCATTCTTTCCCAAATCTCTTTCTAAATGTGATCACTCTCAAAAAGTGTTTTTTCCATGTAATGTGCCTTTGATGGGGAGAGGAGGTTTCTGAGGTGACAGTATCAGGCAAGTGACACTTTTCGGGCTCCCTCTGTGCGAGCCTTCAGGGAGAATCTCTCTTCATTACTACCTCCACCTGACCCCGGACTCTGCAGCGCACTCCCTTACAGGCTTGAATATCCACGACTCCTCTCCAGTGCACCTTATCTCACAGATGGCCTTGGGCCCCAGCCCCATATCAGGCACCATCAGGCTCCACTTTAATTTTTCCCCGGTAAAAACATTAGTAAAATCACCTTCTAACTTAAAACATTGAATATTGTAGTAAATATAATTAGCACGCACTTTAAAGTATGTGCCACTGAAGCCCTTATGACCCGACTGCTAATTAAATGAACAAAAACAGAAAGGCCGGCTTCAGCGCTGATGCGAAAGTCTATTTTGGCGTTGCATCAAAAACCTCTTTCTCAGTAAATACCTTTACTCCCACCTTCCAACAGTGCCCCTCATCTCCCAACGGTCCCCTCTATTGACCTCCTCCTCGGATTCCCTCAAAGCCACACGCCACACGCCACAAGGGCCCCTCATCTCCCCATAGCCCCTCCCCCTATTGACCTCCTCCTCGGATTCCCTCACTGCCACCCTCCACCAGTGCCCCATATCTCTCCCTAACTCCCCCCTCAACGGCATGACCTCTTTCTCGGATTCCCTCACTACCACCCTCCAACAGTGCCCCTCATCTCTCTATGTAGCCCTGCCCACTACCTCCTCCTCGGATTCCCTCACTGCCACCCTCCAACAGTTCCCCTTATCTATACGTAGCCCCTCTCTCATATGGATTCCATTTGTTGTATAGCGCTACTCATATCAGTGTAGTGTGTGTACTTTACACAACGCATACATTATACAGAGACAATGAATCATATAAGCATGTAAATCAGTCTATAGGGAATATCATATAAGCCAATGAGGATTACAAGGTGTATGAATCACATGTCATCCATACTGGTGGGCAGGCTATTTTAAGAGGGTTTGGTCTGGGGAAACAGAACCTTAGGATTTAAAGAGTATTCCATGGGGTCAGCTTTACTGATAAAAATGTATATCTGCCCAAACATACTCATTTTAGCAACATTAGAATAATGGAAGACTGGGTAAGTTCTAACTATTTCACAAAACAAAAAAAAGCGACATTCTAACTATACCATTCATGTTTGTATGCAGCTCTTTGATGACAGTTTATTGGTTACTGTCCTATGTTAGGATTGTAACTTCTGAACTGCAAGTAACACAAAGATCTATGTGACAAAGGCAGTAACCCACTGAGCTATCCAGGGCTTTAAGTGGGCCTGGTCTCACTCGGTCTGAGCACCGGCAGTTTTTTTAAGGGGTCTCGAAACGGGTCTCTATCGGGCTCATTTTGTGCGCTGGTCGCAGGAAGTCAGTTTTTTCCGAACTGCAGTGACAGCTGTCACTGCATTCAGGACAAAAGTACCCGGGCACAAAACGGAGCCCGATACAGACCCGTTTCGAGACAGCAGGCACATTGGTGTACCCTGGTCACACTACTCACAAGTGGAAAGTTACATCATGAAGTCATGCCAGGTGAGGGTTGAAGGGGGAAGGGAAATCCTTTAAAGAGTCATTTTCTCTCTGGATTTCGCTTCTCTTTTTGAAACCCAGGAGCAGCAACATTGTTGTGATGTCACCAGTGCTTTAAGTGGAAGCTTTTGCAATATTATATACAAGCCATAGTTGCTGTTTTTATCTTATGCAACTAACAACCATTGACAAAGCCAATAGTCCTGACTTGTAGGTATGATGTTACTTGTTGTATCATATACCTGGATGCAATGACAGACACAGCAAAATACAAGTCGGGCCGCACACTGCTAAACACAGATTTATAACGTACTGTTTTTAAGCCACGTCCTCAATTACATTGGCCACGCCCCTTTGAGAGACCCCCCCCCCAGTTTATTCATCCCACTTAAAGCCCTGGAGCATTCCACATAAAATACAGTTCATCAAAATTAAAAAACTACTAACAGACAAATGATTGCTCTCCAGCAGGATCATTAATCACCAGCGTTATCTGGGCATTCTGTATTATTATTGTTGTCATGCATTGGCCACTATGATGATAAAAACTGTTTAAAAGAAACACACACACAAAAGGTTAAGAGGTAATACGTTCAACAACATTTAACAACCAAACAAGTACAGTAAAACTAGCATATGCACTATTTGTGATAGGCAGGGTCAATACTTCTGATACCCAACTAAAAGAGATCCTTCATTTACATAGTAAATTCATTTTAAGTATATAAAAAATATTGCCCAAGACGGAAACACCCGTAGCAATAATTGGCAAACTATTATTTGCTAAGGCACCAAAATATTTAGTTTCTTTCCTTGCTTGCCTTGCATGATAAAGTACAGCAGCATAACTAGGTTAGTGCCTCTTTCGACTTAGAGAGAGGGTCAGTGTGTTAGCTCAGTGTTTTTACACGCTTAGCACGTGATAAAAACAATACAAACAGAAACGAAGGAAAGAAAAGTTAGAGGTTGTGACAGTGCAAGTGAGAGCTGCCTTTCTTTGCCCCAATGGGTAATGCCAGGGTGATGGCCAATCCTTCCACAAACAAGTGCTAAGGCACAGATAAGGCATTACAATTACCAAAAAATGTTATGTTACCAGTCAGAATACTGACCTTTTGAAAATGGGACAGCTTTAGATTTCCATTGTACACCTATAAAGTGAATAAATCCAGCGCAAATTTAAAGAATTTAGAAATCTCAAATTGCCTAAATGATTCTGTCGAGATTCGTTTTGAGTGGAAAGACGGGGAACCACAGTACCTGTGTTCATCATACTGACCTTCTTCTTAGTTTACGCACCAATATAGATGAACAAATGTTAATTTGTAGAAGTACAATTCCCAAACCCTACTCAAGTTTTTAGTGTTAGATTTCCAACGACAGTCTACAAGTGTCATCGCAGCACCAACCGACACTGGTCCGGCTTGAAGTTAGAGTATCAGTGCACAATACAGAGCTAGCACTTTTTCATTGTGCAGATTTTAAAAAGAAAAAAATGTTGGAACACATTCTCTTGCCTACTCCATTAGTCAAACTTGGTGTCAGAACTGCAGGGGTCAGGAAAGGTGAATAGAAATGAACAAACTTCTTTTCTCCTGCACTGCATAGAAAAATAAATATCAATGCAGCAGGACAGTAGGCAAAGGTTACCGAAGGTTACCGTTGTCAAAGTATTTGTCACCTTTCAACATGCAGAGATGAAGGGGTGAAAAAATGAACAAAGCCTCGTTTACATGCTAATGGTCTTTAACGACCTGTGAAGTACTCGGGTGCGGCTGCCATCATCTCTAAAACTGTCTGTGTGTGTGTGCGCCCGGGAGCTGTCTCGGTCCGGGCTGACACACACGAGGGGGAGGGTTGAAGCACTTTGTTCTCAAAGGCGCTGCGCGCCAGCCCTCACTGCGACGGCCAAGGATCCTGTTTGGGTGGGCCAGGCTCATGTTTGGGTGGGCCTGGCCCACCCGGCCCACCCGCTAGAACCGGGCCTGCTTGTGCTGATAGAGGGTTCTCCGAGGTGAAGAAAGTGAAAGTGGCGAGCCGTAAATGTTAGCTCTGAAATGTACTGGGTAAGTAGGCCCGATTTCCTTCTGGTGGTTTTTAGGAGCATTCTCGTCCAAGAAAACACGATAAAACTGCTGAATATGCACCTGAATTGTGTGGGCTGTACAGATGTCATCATTAGCAGAAAATCTGCAGAGACCCTCAGATGAAGTTGTATACTAAACTTTGTTAGATATTTACAAAGCACATGGCTACCTGACGGATTTCCCAGGGCTGAAGTCATGTCCATCCCAGCTTACTCTGGAGGAGCTCTTCAGAAGAGGAAGGTTTTAACCCTTTCGCTGCAGCGGCAATTCCGCCGCAGCGCTAAGGGGCAGGGGGGGGGGGCCGCGCGGCGCGCCGACGCTGGTGACGGGGCTGTGACGGAACCGCTCCGTCACAAGCACAGCCCACCCGAGGGGCGTGACGGAGCGGTTCCGTCACAGCCCCGCTCGCTCAATAGAACGCGCCGCGCAGGCGCGGCGAGCGGGCCTTGACTGAACCGCTCCGTCACCAGCACAGCCCACCCGAGGTGCGTGACGGAGCGGTTCCGTCACCAGCGTGAGAGGGGTTAAGTCATGTCCATCCCAGCTTACTATGGAGGAGCTCTTCAGAAGAGGGAGGTTTTACCCCTTTCGCTGCAGCGGCAATTCCGCCGCAGCGCTAAGGGGCGGGGGGGGGCCGCGCGGCGCTCCGACGCTGGTGACGGGGCTGTGACTGAACCGCTCTGTCACAAGCACAGCCCACCCGAGGGGCGTGATGGAGCTGTTCCGTCACAGCCCCGCCCGCTCAATAGAACGCGCCGCGCAGGCGCGGCGAGCGGGCCTTGACTGAACCGCTCCGTCACCAGCACAGCCCACCCGAGGTGCGTGACGGAGCGGTTCCGTCACCAGCGTGAGAGGGGTTAAGGAGCTTCCGAAATTTGATTTTTTCCTTGGTCAGTCTGAGATAAAGAGGGAGGGGGTTCCAGAGTTTAGCTGCCAAATAGGTAACATAACGTCCCCGCCTCTGGCTCTCTTGACTGTAGGAACTACAAAGAGCTTCTGAATCTCAGAGCGCAGAGTTCAGTTGGGGATGTAGGGAGTCAGCAGCTTCTGGATTAGGGGAGGGCTTTTGTTATGCATAATTTTATGGGCCAGACAGAGGGACTTGAATTTAATTATTTTGATTACCAGCAACAAATGAAGGGTTATGAGAGCAAAGGAGACCGAATGGTGTTTTGGAATCGTCAGCAATGTGCACGCGGCAGCATTCTGAACTAGCTGCAGACGCTTGATCACATACTGAGGACGCGCTAGTCCTCAGTAATTCCTAATCACGTCTGGACTAGGAATTACCCTAGTCCAGACGTGAAAAGATGAGACCTTGGACTGCGGTCCTTCTTGTAGCAAGAGAAAGCTAACTCACAGGCCAAAGCAGGTGGCTGCCAGTTTCCTAATTTGGACCTCAATGGTGGGCTGACTATCCGTCTGGAAGCCCAAACTTTTCATTTTGGCCCAAGGAGGAGTTCCCCTTAGGTTGTTTTCAGACAGCCCGTATGTGGACCTTCGGATGCTTTGGGTCATATGTGCTTGCCAAGAGGGATAGTGAGCACAACTGTGACCATATTACATACAGTCCCCCGGGGGTGCAACAGGAGTGTGCACCTGTTTTCTGCCCCAACTGGCGACAGTGATAGAGACATTAGTGGACAAGATGGGAATGAATGTTGGGTGGGATTGGAGGGAGTGACCATTGTTTTGACATATGCCCCAAAGCAAGGATGAGATCAATTTATTCTACTGATCCTTAGAAAAACTGCCAGATTCATGGAAGGAGACATTGTTATGGGGAACCTCAATCAAGGGATAAACTCAGACTTAGTCAGAACTGGGTTACATAGACATACTGAGAGCCTCTTTGAACGCTGCAGCGAGACTTCTCACTGGATCAAAAAAACACTCGCATATTTCACCTGACCTAAAATCCTTGAACTGGCTGCCTTTTGAGGCCAGAATACATCTGAAAATTGCATGCATGACTCAAAGAGCTATACACCACAGCTCACCTGGCTACCTCACTCAGAAGCTGACAATTTCTGGTGGCTCAAAACCACTAGAAGTACAAAGAATCTTCTTCTGAAACCTCGTAGATTCCGGAAGGAAAAAACATATAAGCGCTCCTTCTCAGGAATGGCACCCAGGATCTGGAATTCACTCCCTCCAGAAACCAGACTTATCACCTCCACTACATTCTTTAAGAAAGAAGTGAAAGCTATCCTCATGGCTAAATTCACGTGAACTTGTACCTTACTTTGGAACTATTTGAGACTCCTCACTATTTGTAATATTCGTTTTTCAGACTGTCTATTTGTATTATTGGTTTAACTGATTGTTTATGCTCCGTCTTGTATCTACCCTATTTTGCTACTCATTTACTACCTTCAACTATCCTTCGCTCAAAAGCTTGTTAATTGCTCTCTTGTTTCTCCTACCCCTTGTTGTAAAACGCTCTGATATCTGCAAAGATCTTGTTCGCGCTATATAAAACTCTCAAAATAAAATAAATAAATAAATAAATAGTAGACAAGGGAATCTGATATAAATAGGGACACCATGGAGATACTACCGGACTCTGGGGTAATGACACACGGCTGCCTGCTAAATCCTGAGAAAAGGACTACATATTATTCTCCTCTGCCCACCAACATAATCCAGAATATAGTCAATGTTTTTTCACCAAGGCATTGGTAACATTTTTGTGTGCAGTAGAGATTGTTTTAATTTCTATTTTTAGGATAGACACAGCCCGTAAAGGGAAATTATGGTGAATGGGGAGACACCTAGTACAGGATGCAGTGAATAGAACAGTAATATCACAAACCATAGTAGAGTACCTCAATCATATTGACTCACTTTAAAATAAAATGGAGATACTATGGGAAGCTCTGAAAACTATGCTATTGGGCAATTCATGCCCCTGTGAGAAGAGGGATAGGTCTCACATGCAGGAGGAACTAGAGCCAGTATTAGCAGATAGAGGCAAATTAGTGGAAGAAAAACCTAAAGCTACCAATACAAGAGCAGCACTAAAAATAATGACAACAAAAAGAAGGCAATGTCACAGTGGTGCCTGCTTTGAGTTAGGGATAGTTTTAGTGGAGGAAGGCGTACCTTTCTGCACAAAACTATCCTTGGAGGCTACTTCCTCTTTGTACGTGTGCTACAGAATGCGGCACACATGCACAGAGGAAACAACTATGAGAAATAAAGATATTGCTCCTCATTATGCCACCCTCAGGTAGGCGCACCATTATGGCACAAGCCCATTTTTACTGACTTTAGTAAATATGGATTTACGTCAAAATATATGGATAGGGGCATGAACATGCCCATCCTCCAACCATGTAATGCCTGCTAGGTGCAAATTAACGTCAGTGCTTTGTGCTGCCTTGCGTTACTTTTCAGGTAAAATCCCAAACAAAGCCATGCAAATCTTGATTTGTGTGACTTGGTAAATCCCAAAATAGAATTTGCTTTGAGGCTGTACCACAAAAGTGACACAACCCTGAGGCAACATCTTAGTAAATCTGAGCCACAGTGTCTAAGTTGTGTACCTTAATCAGTGCTTGCTTATTGCTATTGTCCCATCATATAGTCCTAGTCACAAACTGCATTGTGTTTTACGTAGAGTAGTACTACAGTAGTACTACTTAAGTACTTCAAAATGCTCACTAATCTATAACTGGAGATATCCACCTCTCCTATCTTTTCTGCACAGAGATCTCCACCAGTGTCAGACATCTCCACCTACTTATGGGAAGTTACATAAATCTTGTTTGAAGCACAATGCCCTGATTTGAGGGAGCTGATACGTCTAAGTATACATATAGGTGTAAATGAATACTGTGTTTTAGTGAACAGCAATAAAGTGAAGAGTTACACCAATGTGTAGTAGTAAATATATATTGGGCCTATTCACAAACTGCATTGTGTAGTACATAAAGTAGTACTACAGTAGGGCTATTCATGTACTGTTAAATGCTTTTTACAAACCAACAACTCAATACTTCCACCTCTGCCTCTCCTTTCTTTTTTGTTTCGGAGAGCTCTGTACACATAGATATAAGTCTTAGCAGTAAATGTGGGAGGAACAAGAGGGAGTGGCAGGAAGTTGGGGAATACTTACTACTAAATAGACAAAGTTTATGGTAATTTAAGAAGGTGTATAGAGAGGGACATGCTAATATAAACACACACTCACAAAAGGCCAAGGCTCTGATTCATATTTGGGCAGATGGAGTAATTATGGTCACCATTGTTGCAGACATCTCCACCTACTTATGGGAAGTTACATAGATCTTGTTTAAAATGCAATGCCCTGATTTGAGGGAGTTGATACGTGTAAGTATTCATTTCAGTGTAAATGTATACTGTGTATTAGTGAATAGCAACAAAGTGAATAGTTACACCAAGGTATAGGAGGAAATATATATTGGGCCTATAAAAAAACGGCATTTTGTAGTACGTAAAGTAGTACTACAGTAGTGCTATTCATGTACTGCAAAATGCTTTTCACAAACCAGCAACTCAATACTTCCACCTCTGTCTCTCCTTTCTTTTCTATGTGGAGAGCTCTGTACACATAGATGTAAGTCTCAGCAGTAAATTTGGGAGAAACAAGAGGGAGTGGCAGGAAAATCGGGATACTTACTAGTAAATGGATGAAGTTTATGGTAATTTAAGAAGAGAGGGACATGCTAATATAAACACACACTCACAAAAGACCAAGGTCAAGGGTCTGATTTATAATGGGGCAGATGGAGTAATTATCATCACCATAGCGGAGTACTTTCCTCCCGACTTGGTGGGGGTACTCTACCCACCATATTTAGAGATGTCTGCTTGCCCCTGCGGACTTTTCTTGCATTTTCAGGAAGCACTGTGATGGCAGTTCCAGGAATTACATTGTAAGTTTGACGGATGGTTCCGACAACATAATGGAGCCGTCAGTCAAGCTTACAACTTTTTTATTTTCAAAAAGAAAGTCCCAGAGCTTGATTTCTTTTTGCAAAAAATCCCCCCCCAAATAATGCCCTCCTCACCCTGGGAGTTTCCTCCCATGGCAAGGGGGGGCATTGAGCACTCTTTAATGCCCCTTACTGCCAGGATTTTACTGGCGGTGACAGGATTTGACTGTAATTAGGTGGGCGGAGAAATAGCTAAACCTCTAATGGCCCTTACTCCATCGGGCCGTCAGAGGGGTTTGACCATGGTGGAGATGGAGTAGTCTCTGGCGTCATCAAATCTATGAGTCTGCCTGACTCTAAATTGGGGGGGGGGGGCATTATGTTGATGGGGAGAGAACTCCATCACTGTTGTGGTGGAGTTCCCTCTCCACAAACATTTAAATCATGGCCTACGGCTATTAATAAACTACACATAAACCTAAACGTAATCGCTACTCGCCAAAAGGTGTTATAGCAGGTGTAAATGTACTCCTGGCCAGCTTTGGAGTAAGCCAAGCACCACGTAAGGCCACTCAGAGGTACTGCAACATTAAAGCTTACCAAAGTAGCCCATATGCCAGTGGGAACTGGAGTATAAGCATATGTAATAAAATAATGGCTCACCTGGGACTTAAAGCACAATAGCCTTTAACAATTTAATCAATCACTGACCGCAAAGAGTTTGAGCAATAATATAATCTAACCTTGAACCCTCAATGTTATGTTATGTTATTTTATGCTATGTTAACGGTATTTTTAACTAGCTCTTACACCGAGTGGTTTCATGGCGCTCGGGGAGGAGACGGTGAAGTTGAATTGCTGATGGCTAGTATTAGTTGTATACTTGTCCGAATAGCCTGGTTTTTAGCACTTTCCTGATTTGTTACTAACATGAGGCCGATCTGATCTCTGGTGGGAAGGAGTTCCAGATATTGGGTGCAGTGACTGAGATACTTTGTGCCACCCATTCACTTTTTCTTTAATTTAGGAGCTGACAGAAAGTTCATAAGGGAGCAATGCAACAGCTGCGTTCGGTAGGGGAGTACCTGACGGGGGGTGACGTGGGGAGCGGGAGGGGCAGGGTGGGGGGTAGTAATCTATGGATAATGGACGTTTACAGGTAAGTAAACATATAAATAAATCAAACTAATTTCGTTGCGTGCACTGCATCGCATTTGGGGATGCGAGTGCACGCAACAAAATTCATAGAATTTATTTATATGTTTACTTACCTGTAAATGTCCATTATCCATAGATTACTACCCCCCACCCTACCCCTCCACCTCCCCACGTCACCGCCCCTGCAGATACTCCCCTACTGACTGCGGCTGCAATGCATGTGTGTTTTGAGGTGTACCTCTGGATTCGGGAAGTGATGAATGCAGGACTTTTGTTATTAAGTTTTTTAAAGATGATGTAACTAGTTTTAAAAGTTGTTCTTTGTTCTTCAGGCAGTCAATGAAGGTCTTTCATCAAGGGGGTGATGTGGTACCTTTTAGGTTGTCGACATATTAATTGGGCTGCCTGGTTCTGGATGATTTGAAACATTTTGATGAGGCATTTAGGTAGGCCCACATATAGGGAATTAGCATAATCTATCCTAAATATAACTAGGGTGATGGCAGCTCGGACAGAATCTGGGGTAAGGAATTAAGCTATTTTCCTAATTCTGCAGAGCATTAAGAAAGATGAGGAGATCAGCATCAGTAATCACCCCATCACTCTTTACTGAATTTTTGTGTGTTAGAAGGGCTCCTATCTTGGGGAGGCAGAATGATGAAGTCCAGTACTTAATTTTGCTTTTAGTGATGCCGATCGGTTTTTATCAAATTCAATTTCAGATGGTTGCTGTTCATCCATTTTCGGATGAGCAACATTATGGTTTGAAAGTTCTCCTTAAATTCTTGAAAGTTGTCAAAACTGAAGAGTTATTGCATATCGTCCGCATAATTATAGACCTTGCAATTTCTGTTTTTGAGTGTTTGACTAGAGTGCAGATGTATAGATTGAAGAGAAGTGGGGAAGGGACGAATCCTGTGGGACTTCACAATCTAGGTGGACTTTAGTTGAGTTGCATGGGGCCATGTGGACCAAATGGGAATGGTCTTTTATAAAGGAGATGATCCATTCAAGTGCTGGGACTTGTAGTCCAGAGACCTCGGCATGGTCCACCGAGAGATTGTGTTCCACCATGTCGAACGCCACAGTCAGGTCGAGGAGGACCAGTGCCCAGGTGAAGCCTTTATCACATTCTTTACGCATGTCATCCATCACTGAGAGGATGACTGCTTCTGTGGAGTGGACTGGGCGGAAACCTTTCTGACACAGGTCCAAGAATTTGGACTCTTCGAAGAAAGCACAGAGGTTGCGTGCCGTATGTGCTTTTAGTACCGTAGCCAAAAAAGGTAACATGGATATGGAGCGGTAGTTTTTCAATGTAAGCGGGTCGTCGCCTACTTTCCCCTTGTGGGGAACCACTATAGCTTTCTTGAATATACTGGGTAAAGAGGTAAAGGAAAAACAGGGCTAGGTCTGGAAAATTGGAGAGTACAGTTTTTAGAATCTTAGGGAGGCAGGTATCGTTTGGAGAGCCTGATTTTATTTTAATCAGCAGGTCCTTGTGGCCATCCTTGCTAATATCAGGGAATGAAGATAGGGTAATGGGGTTCATATCTTCCAAGGTGATCTTATTCGTGAGAGAGCTTGTAGGGATGCCTTCTTTGATGATCTTGATTTTGCCAATGAAGAAAGTATTGAGTGTGTCGCAGAGAGTCCGAAAAAGAGCAATGGATAGTGTGACCCTGTTGGGATTTGATTTGGCCATATGTATGAACACATTTTCCCATAGGCACAGAATGGGTAAAAACCTTTGATACATCTGGCTAAAAATCCTTAAAGTGTGTCTAAGCATATTATTTTGTACTGGAAGGGTATGCCTCCAGTACAAAACCTATGGTAAACTCAGACACACGCCCTAACACTTTGTGTGTACGTGGCGCATGGCAGCTAAAATACTGCGCCTGCACTAGGGAGAGGGGAAGAAAAAGCCATATCTTTGTAGATATGGTGCTCTTTTTCTCCCTCCCTGTCACGCAGCGCAGCTCAGCATTTTTGGCTACTGTGCTGCATTCCATGAGTCTTTTGAGAATTTGGGCCTATGTGTTAATGTTCAGTGAATGACAGTGTAAATAGTGTACAAATGTTAAGTTGTAGAAAGTGACTTGTCACAATAGTGGGAAAACTATATAGAATAATCAAGATCGCCCGAAGGTTCAAGATGGAGTGTCACAGGAAATGCTGAACATCTTTGCAATGAGAAGGCAGCCAATATTTATCCAGGTGGTTTCAAAACTATGCAGTCACAAATGCAGAATCTCGTGTGTCTGGCACTGAGACATAAGAGCAGTCGGTGGGGTCAGGCAAGCAGTCTCTACTTTCTCCGTAAAAGAAACACATTCAAAGGGATTGCCTGTCAGATTGGTTGCGGGACTGGGTTGAAGACAATGCAGACCATCCCTCTGAAAGGGGAATTAATCCTGGGTGCGCCAGGTTTTGGAGACAGCTTTCATTGTGTCCACTATTCTGTCCCACATTTGCCTTCCTTCACGAATGGTTGCTGTCAGGACCAGGGATTCAAACAACTGTGGCTCAACCTTAGCTATCTCATCCACTGTAACTGTTAACTCATTTTCAGTGGCCTCTTCTATAGACATTTTGGTCAAACACAAAGAAAAACTAATGAACTGAGTGTGCTACTGCTGCTGATGTTAGGTGATAGTTGTAAATGCTTTGTGTGGTTAGAGTAGTAGCTTTTGTAGTGTGAGGTGCAGGTGTGATTGATAAGCTGATGTAGCAGCTTTGTCTTTTTTTTTTATTTTTTTTTTTTTAGAGAGTTTTATATAGCGCGAACTTGAACCGAACCGAATCAGTTATCAGAGCGCTTTACATAGCACCAGTTACGTTACATGAGGACACACTTTTCATTTTTTTTTTTAGGCACGGGGAGATTAAGTGATTTGCCCAGAATCACAGGGGGTTTTTGGCGTCGTTACCGAGACTCGAACCAAGTTCCCCAGGTCCGAGGTCGAGCGCCTTGGCCGTTAGGCCAACCACTCTCCCCTGACAACACATCCAAGTCTCTTTGTCTGACAACACATCCAACATTGCTGTAGTCTGTTGTGTTTTTTGCCGGTCCAGTGGTGGCTGCTGACATTTGACAGTGGTGATGCATAAAAGTTGGGTATAACTTTTATGCAGCTAGCGACACAAGCAAGCTTAATGTACAAATGTGGGGTCCAAGGTGGGTCCATCTCCCAAGATTTTTTTATTTTAAAGATTGGCAAATGGCACGTTTTAAAGCATATGAATTTAGTGATAACGCAAGGTTTATAAAGCAGTGGGAGCCTATAGTCTTGACATATTAAACACCTTAAAAACTGCCCCATATCTGACTGCATTCATATGTTCAATGGTTACTGTAATATGCAAATTGTACAGTGTGACAGCTTCAGCTCTTTAAAGTGTGTGCTTGCCCAGTGTCTTGCACTGCAAGCGGCATCAACTTTGGAAGAAAATGCTCTAACCGGGTTTTAGGAAGCACCCACAGCTGCTGGCTGCCATCAGTCACATTGAAATATGTGCAGACAGGTCTTTAAGTAGGATGACAAGAGTGGGGGTTCTCTAAAAGGGAACATGTAAAATACATTTCTGTGATTCCTAGAGTGTGCTGCCTGACTAGTATTTTGGCTTCTCTTTGAGATATTATTTCATCCAGATACATAACACAACAACTGACATACACCGAAAATCTGTCATTACAACTGGCTCTGTCAATGGTTGTTAGCTGTTTAATATAAATGAGTAATAATAATGATTTGTTATAAATAATTAACATTGGAAATGCTTCAATTCTGAAATGGTGAGTCTATAATTAAATAGTATTGATGTCCTTGGAAGGAGCTTTAGCCTTCTGTTATGATTGCTTTATGTTAGATATGTATGCCAATTTTCCTGGATATCTCGTCTATTGGCACATCTTCAACCACCTCTCTTTTCTCTTCAGCACCCTCTTTTCATGCTTCCCCGAATGCACTTCCTCACACCTCCCTCACTTCACCGCTTCTAAACATACAGTGCACTCACTCACATTTAAGCAATATATTTCATTTCGTTTTTTTCTTGTAAATATTTTGACATCCATTTACCCCTTTTACACACATTTCCACAGAATTTCAATTTCAACTGGGATATATGACCATTGATCTATGTGCTCTGAAGAGGGTCCAACCTACTGAAAGGCCCTTTGCTTTGTCTTCAGTCTCAGCGTCAGAGCTCTCAATCAAAGTCCCTCATAAACACCTGGCATGGCTCAAAGTATATACTATGCCAGAGTAATAAGCTGTACAGAAACAAATACAGAAACACAACATGATAAAATAGCTAACACTCTTGGTGAATGCAAGATTAAGTAAAACATGTGAAATAAGAGAGAAACTACATCGCTGACATGCATTGCCTTAAAGTTTTTTGCATTCATTGTTCGTAAATCAATCCATGTTTTTGGCATTAATGTTAAGGGGTTGAAGTTAGGGCCAGTTTTTAGCCATACAGCAGATAACCGTCTTTACTATGAGCAAATACTTCTCCCTTTGTGCTAAGGAGTAGCCAGCAAATTAAAATACTGCCCACTTTGATGTATAACTCGAATGCCATTGGGTGAGTCAAGCGAATAAACCCTACTGACTCTAGATGAGGTCCTTTAATAACCCTTTCGCTCATCTTCAAGCCTTTCATGTATACATCCATCTATCCATCGTTTCATACTTTCATCCATCCTTTCACTATTCCTTCCATCCACCCTTTCCTTATTAGTTTTCCATCCATCCATCTGTCCGCTCACACTTTCAAACATTCATACATCCTTTTACCCATCCATTCATCCATCCATGTTTCTTCCTCCATCCACCAATTCACCTTCCTTTTATCAATCTAGCAACCATCCTTCCACACCTCCATCCTGTTGATCATTCATCCATTCACCCATCCATCCAGACTTTTATCATACCTGCCACTTTCTTTCTCTCACTCATGCAAATATTGTTTTATTCTTACATCAATCAATCCATTCACCCTTGCATCCATCCTTTCATCCTTTTTACCCTTCCTTCTCATCACAGTTTCTCCCTTACTTTCATATGCCCTCAATTTCACTCTTCCTTCCAACCCTCTCTATCTTACTTTTCCTCTTCATTTATTTGTTGTAATTAACTTTCCTTTCTTGACCCCTGTTATCTGTTTCCAGTATTTTTAAGAGCTGCCGACAAGAAAGGCTCATAAATAACTGTGAGAGTCAACACCACCCTCCATTATGCTGCAAAAGTGGAGGGTTCATGATTCCACCGATTTACACTTGACTCGGATATGTGGATCAACTTTGGAAGGGAACAAAACCCTGCTCGTCTTTTGGACCAATTTTGCACGGGAACAAGTACAACAGTTTTATGTCAAAATGGGACAGTGACCTCAAGCTAGGGCCTGCAGTGTCACAGTGGGGGAGGTTAGTGTGATGAGGGGTCTCAGCACAACATGCATAACACAAGCTTACCATTATAACACTTACCACTACCGAGGACAAGGTACCTAGTCACATGTGCTTGCATCCACTCCTATGTGTGACGAATGGGAAAGGGTAGGATCTATGTCTGTGAATGGTGAACAGCTGCCCTCACAGGGACAGAGCCTCCAACACCCGAAACTGTAACGCTGAAAGCGCCACTGGCCTATAGTGGATACTACAATAGACTACAACGGCAATGAAGGGCTTTGGAATGGTAAGCCCAGCATTGTGCATCACAGTTCAGAAAGTTTATTTTCTGCCTGGCTTCTGTCTCCTGCTTCAGAGTGAGGTGAGGCAGGCAGCCTGAGACAGACAGTCCAGACTTAAATATGATTTGTTTAGAGATTTAATCATAGCTCTAAATACATCAATATGCTTAATATTTGTGCATGAATGTGTACGAATTTCAGTGGGGTGTAGCCCCAGAGCCCTAGTGGAGAAACCTCCCCTGTCCATGTCCCACTCTGACTGAAGGGAACTCTAAATATGGCAGACAGATATTTGTTGATGATGGACTAGGGAACCGAAGACTGAGCACTAAGTATTGACTGACAGACCCTATTACATCATGACAGACTGCATTCGTTCAGCACAGACTTTAAATATGACGAACAGTACTGCGTCAGCTTGATGGACAGATCAGTTCCTCCAAGGCGGAGGAATGACGGCCCGTACTCTGAACCCTAAATTAGTTCCTGAGATGACAGTTGCCAGGCAATAGGAGAGCTTCTAAAATAGCTCACAGGAATCATGCATCCATTTGAGATATCTGTGTGTTATCTGAAGGTCAAATCTTCAAATTCTAGAGTGTACACTGAGCTTTTCACCCTTTTGATGCCAATAACATAGGTACATTGAGGTGGGTAGTAATTAGCAACTGCTGCCATACTATGCAAACGGTTTATGTGGGCTGTATAATATAGCTCTTATTAAGTAAGTGTGTCTAGCGAAGGAAAGGCAGGTCAGATGATTTCATCCAAGATTGAAAGTGTTGCTTTCTTCGAGGTGCAATCCTGAGTACCAGAAATTATAATTAGTGTTGATTTGTGCTAAGCCAGAAAAGTGATGGATAATGGGATATAGCAGCAGTCACACCAAGGAAGTGGTTAAAGGGTCAAGGTGGCTATTTTCCAACCGTCTACGAAACTGCAGTCAAACGTATGTCTAGGTTAATGGGTAGACCCACATATGTACTGATATAGCTGCACTCTTTCCAGGTTCATGAGAAGTTAGGTCAAAATAAGCCACTTCTGTCAAATTTAGTGATGAAGTCGATAAGGGTAGTACGCTTTAGCTGGTTAAACATGATGGTTATAATTAAGTGGCAGAATGCTTTAGGTTGGTGTGTGCTGTGGATTCATGGAGTTGCTCCTATATGTTTACCAAACTAGAAATTCATCTTGTTCAAGCACTGATGCAAGCAAAGACTCACAAGCTCTATATTCAAGTTGCAGGGGTTTGAGAAGACTTTCAATGTTAGTTGTCTAGGAATGAATTAGGAGCTTTTAAGTATATTCAATGCACTGCACCATTAGCTTCTCTTCTGCAGGTGCTTGATGCAAGGACCAAGAGATTTCCACAGGAGTTTGTTCTACAAATAAAGGATAGATGTTAAGTTGGGTGTATGTGTTCCTTCTGTAATCAAGATTTTAAGTATTGGTTCCTTGGAATAAGTATATTTGTATTGTCCATGAACCTTTGTTTAAGTGCATCTGTTACTCCATTATTTCTAATCTGCAGCAATAATGCGACTTCCTCACACAATAATTTCCAAAAAAGGTATGCAGTACTGTGATTCAGGTCCGCTAGGCAAGATCTCCTAGCTAGGGATTCAGGGCAAACATTTTACAGAGAGCGAGCTCCAAAACAGGAAAATAGGGTTGACATAAATATATGTATTTTTTTAGCTTATAGAGCGCAAACAATTACCCGGAGGTGTCAAGGCGTTAGCACTGTGGAGAAGGAAAAGTCGAGAGCTCAGGGTTATCCTTACTTGGGGAAAAGCCAGGTTTCCAAGGCTTTTCCGAACAATAGTAGGTTATGTGTAGATCTGATGTGGGATGGTAAATTATTCCATTCCTTCGCCGTGGTGTTTACGAAGCTTCTGCCTTACTAGTTGGTGTGTTTGAACCGCTGGACTGGCAGCTGAGGTTGCTCCCTGGCTGCTACCGAATAAAGGATTTTTGCAGAAATATTTTCACTTGAGTCACCATTGCTGGACATCAATGATACACATCTGAGGTACCCTCCTAAGTAGATTGAACTCTTCTTTTCCGATCCTGAAGCATCACCTTTAACCTATTCTTAGGGCACTTGAGGTAAGAAACATGTTGACCATTAGAACGACTTTGGTAAAAATATAACTGCATGAGTTTCTCCTGCTTTTAAACTTTTACAGTGGCAGCCAATCAGAATAAAGTAGCTTTAGGTGCCCTTAATTACTTTTAGTTCACAATTTCTTTGTACAATCTGCTACTTTGAATGGCCCTCAATAGTACTAAGGGGAGTTTCCTTGTGGTATGGTCATGTTCCTGGCAGAGTAATAACTCTGGGAAGGGGCCCTCTTGAGAGGCCTGTTGTTCATTGCAGTGCCCACCCAAGGAGCAGCACGACCAAATGGTGAAGCCTACCTCCTCGGTGGGTGAGGGTCTGTGCAGCCTGTAAAGAATACTCCAGTTGACCTGAAACATTTGGCCTAGAAGACCTGCATCATGGGATTTTCTAAAATGTAATTGAAGGGAGGACGTATGCTGGACTGGAACCCCACTAACCTCCTCTTTCTATTTCTTCGTCTCACCACAACCTTGTCAATACAGGTTGCAGCATCTTGTTTCCCTTACTCTCTACTCTTTAAAGAGCCCATCGCAGGCTACGCAAGTGCCTGGTTAGTGATCGAAGTATTTCATTCACATGCATAGACAACACCATTGAGCAACTCCTCGTGCTCCTACTTCTGCAGCATTTTGCATACCAGGCCTGCTTCTATGAAACGACTAGCTGCCCACTATGCACACATGCATGTCACACTTCTGCCTATCGTCCAACTCTGCCTTTTCCTCTACCTCATATTTTTCCTTGTGAATGTTATGCTTCTAGAGAGACTTTCTTTTCTTCTATCATCTTTTCCAGACATTAGTACAGAGGTAATGCTGCCTCCAGACCTGCCTCGAGATCTTAATTGTCCCACTATCGTCAAGTGGGGTACTTAAAAAGAATGAACATCACTTTTGAGTGAATGGTGCTCTACATGTGTACTGATTATCTCATCTTTTTCATCCAGCTTTTCTGTGTTCAGCTGGTAAACAATTTGAGTTGTTATAAAACTTCTTGTAATATATGGTAATCTCTGACTTAAATTCACACGGTGAGGCAAACAAAATAATGATGGGTGCATGTTTGAATTAATCTCAGGCACTGGTAAATGCGCTGCCCACAGTCCAGTCCATCGTTTCTTTCCCCAGAATGCCACTTCAGACAGAACCATTCATAAACAAATCTGCCTTGAAACCTACTTAATAGGAACAGTATAGCCTGAACTGCCAGGCCAGGTGCCCCCTGAGTGAGAACACAAATAACCCCAGACAATCTCTGGTCTGTGTGGGCTTTGAAAGTGTAGTGTAGTTCCTATATTCCCAATAGGCTCTGCGCATTGGAATAATATATTCAGCAGTGTAGACGTAGGACTGAGGTTATCTAGGTCTCTACTGACTATATTAGACTTAAGGTTTGCGAGCTAGCTCAGAGGTCACTAGAAACTTTCTCGAATAAACGAGGAGGAGTTTAACCTCCCTGGATAGACAAGAAGGGATTAGCTTCTGACAACCATAAAACATGACAACTTTGCTCTCCCTGAATAAGAGTGTATCTCTAGAGTCGTGTGAAAACAATAGACAGCTATTTCACTCAGTCAAATGTGCGTACTTAGTTTCACCAGAATGCAGAGAAAAGAGAGACGGGCGTTTTCAATAAAAGGTGTTATTTATTGAGCAGTCTTCTTCCTCATACAAGAGAAATGAATTGCCACGATTGTAATACTCATGGTAAAGTAAAGTGCGTACAGTAAAAGGAGGATTATAAAATAGTACTGTAAAAGCATTGATATGGATTCTTAGCCATATGTTACTTTAAAATAGATAAAATATATACATACATATATACATTGACTAATCGTACTCAACTGGTGCTTCTAAATACGCCTACCCCGGTGTACCTGACCTAAGCCTAATACGTGGGAGGGAGTAAGTAAGTAGCAGTTTAAGTTAAGTTTGTTTTGCCAAGAATCTAACTCAAGAATTCTCTGTAAGGGTTTAGTCAGCTCCGTACCTGGGTAATAGAAAGCAGGAGGTCTTGTATCTCTTTCTCAGGACTCGATATCTCAGGAACCCGCGAAGGTATCTGGGAACACCGGAGCTGGATTTCTCGGCAGGAGAAAAGACAGCGTCTCTCTCAGTGCGTCAAAGAGGAGAGGCAGCGTCCGTGGGCTCTCGCATCAGCTGGGCTCTCGGGCAAGTAGATAGCTGCTCTGCTCCAGAATCACCACCGTGTGTTTGCTTAAGGCAACGTTGGTATATTTATACCTGAAAGGTGCCTGGGTTTGACGTAAGGTTGGACATAAGACGTCAATAAAGATGTCACTAAGAACTGGCCGTTCTTACAGTGCTTTACAGGAGTTCTAGGACGAAATCAAAACAATAGCGAGGGGGATTTCCCAGGTTGCTGGAGGCTTGGTTTTGTTTAGAGAACTCGGTGTGCTTACTAGGGGGCCGGAGAAGTAGCCTTGCCTAATGTGACAGCATGTGCTACGACTGAATTATGGATATGATTATTATGCCGTTGTTTGGACATTATTGATTATAGGCGGACAAGGGCATAAAATAGGAATATCGATTCAGGTTTCCTAGATAAAACACTACAAAAGAACATTGAAATTCCTAAGTAAGTCACTCCCAAGTTTGGAGAAATCACAATTACTGCAGCACAGACTTAATTAATCAGCCCCATGGTTCATTGGAACAATATTTAGCAATATGCAATTAAGCATGAACATGTAGGCATATATCTGGAAAGGTTTAGTACTAAAGCCCGCAAAATAGCATACCATATTGAGTTTTGATGAAAATACAGGAAGGTAGTACTGGGGCAAAATCAACTGCAGAGTGAGGACTAGCCTTTCACCACTCGGAGATGCTTCCTCATAAATCTAGAAAAGGCTTCAATTGTATTTTTCCACCCTTGTTGGACAACCCTTTCATGTTGAAATTCAGCTTGTACATCTGCAACATAGCAAGTGGCCGGAAAACTGGGTTTCTCATGGCAGTATTGCAATTACAGCTGTTAGAGCTGCTGAATTTCCTCGGAATATGTTTGGTTGGAAAGTGGATTATTAGTAGGGGTAAATAGGCATTTGTCACTGGCATTGTTGCCACCTACACAGTCTAGGGCTCAAAATCGGTCTCAATAAATGATCTCAATGCTCAAACCTTGGTGGCTTAGCTGTGAGCAGGCAGGCTTAACTAAGAAGACAGGTATTTTAAAGTATTTAAAAACACCAATTCAGTGAACAATTGAGACACAGCACGTAATAAAAATCACACACCAATTTATAACAATAAGAAATAGTGTTATTTTTAAAATGACACCAAAATGACAAAAATCCAATGTAGGGAACCAGGGATATACATTTTTAAAGATTTACAACTATATAGCATGTAGAAACCAATAGTGCCAGCCTCTGACATCTGGTCGCACTTGACCGGGACAAAGTCAAAATTTCAGGCCAACTGTGATGGAGCCCTGCTGGGATACCCATCACGGTAGGCCTTGGTCCAGATTTTACCCTCTGATTTTACAAATGTTTCTGTCGTTTTTTATTCCAGTGTCCCTTGATGCTCTTCACCAGACCGGGTTTGGTGAGGGTTCGCTGGTTTGCTTTCCAGGGAGCTCCAGGTCAAACTCTAGAAGTTGGACCTCCAGAGCTTTTCAGTGGGATGAACCAGCAGGCCAGGCCAGCTCACGGTTGAAGGTGGGTGGCTTGACTCTTGCGGTTGAGTCGGTCCTCTTATGAAGATTTTTTGCAAAGTTGCTCCAAACTTCTGGAACTTCTTCCTGAAGTTCCTCTTGAGGGTTCATAGTGTTTAAACCACACTCCAAGGGTCTGGAATCTCCATGGTGGTCCTTGAAAGTTTGGACCACAATTCCCAGAATGCAACTGGACAAAACCTTTACAAATCCACTGGATGCACTCCAGGCAAGGGATTCTCGGTGGTGATGGTCCAGGTGAGCTCTGTTAACATATAGCTTGCAGGGAGTAAACACTGTATTATTCTTGAAGCAAGGGACATCCAAAAGACTGTAGTTCCAGCTAATGCAGCAGGCACAGTCAGTCCGAATGCAGGGCCTGATGGTGCAAATCAAGTTTCCAACTTGGCAGGCCTTCTTCTTCTATTAGTTTCAAGCAGCAGAACTGAGAGCTGCACCTCTCACATATTATTTCAGTGTTCTCTGGGGTCAAGCAGGAGATGCTCCTGTCCAATGAGGTGCAAGGCAACACCCCAGAGCATGGCCACTTCCTCCAATGTGGGGCATATTGTTCTCCCAGAAAGCACTATTCCTCCAAAATTCAGTATGGCTGAAATCCCAGCAGATCAAGAACTAGTTAAACAACCTACAATATGGCCAAATTCCCTAGCTTTCCCCCCTCTACCATCTGCAGATTCCTGTCTTAAGTCTGAAGATTGAAGCGGCGGTTAGTACCTTCAATACCTGGGTGGAGCTTGGATCTGCTGCATCCATCAATAAAGATTGTATCCGTAGGATGCGGTCTATTCCCTCCAAACCATGGTTCACCCACACCCTACGGGAACAGAAACTGGGATGTAAGAAGCTCGAACGGGTGTGGAGACAAACCTACCAACCTAAAGCTAAGAGCGACCTGCGTGCGCCACAAAGAAACTACTATGCTGCCATTAGATCTGCTAAGAGCAGCTACTACGCAGGGCGAATCGCAAATGCTAATAACAATAGTAAGGACATTTTTTCGATTGTAAAAAGCTTCCTATCACCATGTGCCGCGCAACCTACACTGCCCTTATCCGAGCAGTGGTGTGAAGAGCTTTCTTCTTTTTTCATTGATAAAATTGCTAAAATCCAAGAAGACCTACGCACCGTCTGCGACGGCTTTCAGTCTTCTCCTGTTCCCCTCCCTACTGCTATGCCGAAGTCAACTGAGCAGTTTGCTTTCTTCTCCCCCCCCCGACCGTGTCCGACATTACTGCAGTCCTCGTGGCCTTGAAGTCAGGGTCTCCCTCCGATCCCTGCCATGCCAGGGTCTCGGGGAGGTAGCTGAAACCGTAAACAAGGAGATTACCCAGATTATTAATCTCTCTCTTTCTTCTGCCACTGTTCCATCCTGTTGGAAGCAAGCCAAATTGCTGCCGCTTCTAAAAAAGACTGGGCTTGATCCAGCTATACCTTCTAATTATCGTCCCATCTGGTTATTGCCTGCCTTAGCAAAAGTCTGCGAGAAGATCGCTTTTAAGCAACTGGATAATTTTATTGAATCCTCCAAAGCATTGCACCCCGCTCAATCAGGATTCCGGGCCGCCTACAGTACCGAAACGGCGCTGGTCGAAGTGTGGGAGGCTATTCGGGAGTGCCTGGACTGAGGTGGCAGAGCAGCTCTGATTTTATTGGATCTCTCTGCCGCCTTCGACACGGTACCCCATACATTACTCCTCACTAGACTAGCGGCCGTTGGTATCACAGGCTCTGCACTAGATTGGCTGACGCCCTTTTTGGATAATAGGACACAACAGGTCTGGATGCCTCCTTTTGCCTACCTCCCCAAGAAACTCACTACAGGAGTCCCCCAGGGGTCTACGCTGAGCCCCCTGCTTTTTAATGTTTATCTGACCCCTCTGATTTATTTGGCAGAACAATTGGGGGCCAAAATTATGGCCTACGCCGACGACACCCAACTTTTGTTTACCTGGCCTAAGGACAATTTGGACGCGTTGGCGGTCCAACTTTGGCTCTCTTCTGTCTTCCGCTGGCTAGCTCTTGCTCAGCTCAAGGGTAAGGAAGACAAGTCTGAGGTGATCCTATATGGCTCCTTTCCGGATAAATTTAGTGATCTTTTATGGCCCCGCGACCTGCCTTGCCCAAAATCCATCGGGTGCCCAGCAAAAAACCTTGGAGTAAGGTTTGGAAACGACCTTAAGTTTGAGGACCACATTAAAAAACTTACGGGGGTCTGTTTTGCCACTCTTAAAGCCCTCCGTAGGTTCTTTCCCCTCCTTCCGAGAGAGGCTAAAGAGACGGTTTTGCGAGCCTTAATACTTTCCAGGCTCGACTACGCGAACGGACTGTTCTGTGGTCTTCCAGCTTTCTTGATCCAACGTCTCCAGGTTATCCAAAATGCGGCCGCAAGGCTGCTGTTTAATCTCCCTATGAGATCTAGTGTCCGTTCCTGTCTCCGCACCATTCATTGGCTTCCGGTTGCCCATCGGATTATGTTTAAAATTCTTGTCCTTGCCTTTCGTGCGGTCCATTTGATCGGCCCCATTTACCTGAGGAAAAGGTTTGCCCTGTACATTCCCAATCGATGCCTTCGTTCAGCCAATCAGCACCAATTGAGGGTTCCCAGATTTAAGCTCTCCCGACTAGGCGGCCAGTCCATTTCGGCCAAGGCCTCTAGAGTGGAATGCTCTCCCTGTCCATCTCAGAGCTGCTTCGACCATCACAGCCTTTAGGAAGGGGCTGAAAACTCATCTGTTTAACATCATTCTTTAACTCTTCTAATTTCCTTTTGTCCTCTGAATCTGTCTCACCTTCCGCGCCAGGATACTATTTTAGTAATAGAGCGCGCTACAAAACCCTTTATATCATATATCATTATATCATCTGGCTGGGTCAGAGGGCTAATGGGTAGATATACCTGGGATTCACTGCCTGTCCTTTTCCTTTAAAGCTCATGCTTTATGACCCTCCCCCTTGCTCTGGCATTCCTGGGCAGCAAAGCTCTACCAGATAGCCTCTCTCTGGGTGATCCACTTATAACTTTATAAAAGTAGTCAGGCTAACCCTGTTAACTCTGACCAGTCAGGGGAGAGGGTAGGAAGGCTGGATTTTGGATTACGGATAAGAAAGTCTTATAACGTCTTTTCTGTATACTTTAGGATAAATTCAACAATAGCATATTGTTGGGTTTATTAATACCATTCTCCATAGTCATTGAATGATATTTTGTTAAGTTCTAACGATAGTTATGCATTAATAAACTATTGCGATGTTATCCTATGTGACTGGGGATCTACAATGGGGAAAATGAAATGTGCAATTTCTTCAACACCAGGGCATATAAAATATCTTTCATAAATATTCCGATTATAACTACATGACCCCTCCACCCCTGGCAAACCTAGGGGAGACTTTAGGGGTCCTGAATATGCAAAAATAGTGTAGATCTCCACTCAAAAGTGCTCTTAGCATAAACGTCCATTTTGGGAAGCACTTTACCACAATGGGGGAAGTGAAATGTGCAATTTCCCTATCTCCAGGGAAAATAAAACCTATTTTATAAGGGCCTTCCTTATAAGTACAAGACCCCCAACCCCACGACAATTAAGGGAAGACCCTGGTGGTACCAAGTATGCCAAAATATTTTAGATAATCATTTTTTTAAGTGACTCCATCCCGAAAGTCGTGTTTGGGCACAATTTACATTTGAAAGCAGTGTTGCAGCACAGGGATGCTTTTAAAATGACCTCTGCCGATCAGCAGTGCATACATGCAAGTGCAGGAAGGGCTGCTGCCCTCAAAACTGCCATGCCATATTATATACTAGGGACTTAAATGTAGTTTAATCCCCTTGCTCTATTACGTACTAGGGACTTATAGGGTAGGTTATGCCAATTATAAGTGTACCCTAATATACAGTGCATAATAATATAATATAATCAGGGTGCACAGGGCAGACAGGATGACTTTGCAACAGTTTCTAATAGAATTATTTCAATTAACAATTGTCTTTTTGTGAAACCAAAATGAGGGCCATGTGAAGTGAAATGTATATGTCTCAGTATCTCTCATACCCTGCCTACAGATGAGCTGTAAGCATGTAGCATTGCTAAAGCTGCTGTGTTGTCTTCCAGGTGCCTTTATCCATCCTCGGGTCCGTCTCCATGATCCTCCGTTCTTATGCATCCAATGGTCATGCAGGGAGGCGCCTGCACCCTCTTACAAGATCATGAATGGCAGACAGTAGAAGCATCTCAGCTCTCCACCAGCAACTCCACGCAAAAGCTGCCTCAGGTAAGAGCCTGTGAAGCCCCGGATCTAGACAGGCAGGGAAAGACAAGATCCATCACTAGTAGCAATGGTCCCTGAATGGGGAAAAATGCAAGTGTATTTTTACTCGAGTGCACTAGACTTACACCATGATTATCGGAATGTCGCTGTTGTGAGTGGTACTATTGCTGTAAAAGGATTTGGAGGAACCAGGTGAATTTAACAATAAACGTTTGCTTCCACGTGAGGTTGGAGGGCAGAGACAGGTTGTCAAGAATTATAGATGTGATAGTTAATGTCACAGTGAAACACTAAAAAGATGTATTCATGAATGTACAGTTTTTTACAACACAATCAGAACTGTGGGACAAACAATTGAAGTAGGTGCTTCTGGGAGATGTGTTCCTTGAAGATGGGCATGCTCATATTCCTTCTGAAGTTTACAAGAGAAGAGGTTTATCAGAGCTTTGTTGGTATGGAACGCCAGACCATAGGAAAAGAAGGTGCTTCTGGTGGTGTTTGACATCTTGCATTTGTTTGTTCCAAGTCTGGCAATACCCTGGCTGTTCGTGTTGCATTCACCACTGACGGTGAGTTTGACTTTGTCATCTAGGTATGGTTGTGTGTTGGAAGTGACCATTTTACGTACAAGAAACAATATTTCCAGACAAGGGGAACCAGGGGTGGGTCCATAAATCATGAGAGGTTGGACCACTATGAATTGTAAATACAAAGAAAAACCTCATATGCCAATATTTGTTGATGATTATATCATTGAAAGGAAGAAAACAATGAGTTGATCCTTGTGATATTTCATTCAAAATAGTATTTTAGATATTATTAATATGGTTATGCATAAGTTCCATACACACAACATATGCAGAATAGGACAAAAGCATCTAGCTCCTCTCTGAATGAAAGTGCAAAGGTATGTGGAGCAATTCGGGGGCATCTGCCAACCAACCAAACAACCAACACCGAGCTGACTGACATGCGAAGTGTTTAAATATTGTTACAGACTTTGAATCAAGAAAGAATCTTTTAAAGCCATTTTTGGAACACGGAGCATAATCCCTGTGGCATCTGATGCCCCCTAGCTGTTCCAACATAACCAAAGACTTCCATTCATTGAGGAGCTGTATGCTTTTGTCCACTAGCAAGGTCAGTCCAGTTCATTGTCCTGATGAGACCCTAAACACGTTGACATTTTTACCAGAGGCAATACAAGACAAAAAGCAACCATAGGGAGCGATTATGAAAAGGCAGATGGGACACAGATGTGGTCTCCAGAATTACACAGCCATTTACTCATGATTCATCCCTTATCTTAAAGGACATACGGGCAATTCCTTCAAATATTCCGCCCCCAGTCCCTTCCTATACATTATGTCCTGGGACTTGGATTGATCAAAAAGGATACTTTAAAGACATTCATCTGATTGTCCATTTTGACAAATTATGACAAAAGATGGTGTTGGCACATATCTTTTTTTATATCTACAGTTTGCTTTTTTTTATCACTATGGTTTTTTTTTGCAAATGTCTCTCGTGTACGTAAGCATTCTGTGTTGTGTATTCCTATTCTTTGTATGTCATGGTGTATAGAACCTAACCTATGCATGGCCATGTGAATAATCTCTTTTTTTGTTTTTTTATAATACATTTTTATTGGTATTTTTACACATTTACAACATATGACATTTAACATGTAAACTTCGTCGTGTTTGCTCTTGCAAGGACCCCAGCCTATGAGGTTTGGCTGCTGGTTTTTATAGATCTTTCGAAGGGTTCATGTGCCTGAGCTTCCTTGCCTCTCCGACTTGCAACATGTAACATAAAACATATAGGTATCGGCGCTTGTTCTAGGTTTAAGAGGTAAAAGATGGTTTTGAATGAAATATAACAAGGATCATCTAATTGTTTTTGTTCCTTCCAATGACATAATCGTCAAAAACATTTACCAGGAATTTTTTTCTTTGTCTGTACATCTTAACTATGATACAGTACATGTTGAAGTTGATTGAGACTGGTCGGTTAGTGCTTTGGGTGAGCTGGACATGCTATCGAGCACCATGGGGCATCAGAGGGACAGTTTCAGACTTACAAAGCTTTTTATCATGAGCAAACATGCTGTGTTCCTGAAAAATCATGTCTAAGGGCCTGATCAGTGGCGTAGCTAAGGGGTTGGGCAGTCCGCCCCATACAGCAGTTTTTTCGGGGCAGTGGCACTTCACTTGAGGTGAGGAATTTCTGCAAGCGCAAGGTAAGTGGGTTTCTTTTTTTTATTTTCCCTTGTCGTCGTCTGTCGACTCCTCCCCTACTCCGCTCTTACCTGCAGCTGCCGTCACTGGGCAGCAAGCTCAGGGACCGCCCTGGCCGGCAAAGCTCTTGCTATGCCATTGGCCCTGATTTATATTTCTGTGGATGGGATGCTTCGTCACAAACATGACAGACATCCCATCCGCCATATTACAAGTGGCATAGGATTTATTGCACTTGTAAAACGAGATATCAATCACGTATCGCACCCGCCGAACTATAAATCAAGCCCTTAGTCAGGAATAAAGCACAACTAGTCACATAACAAACACTGTACTGTAAATCTTTCTCACTTTGATTATGTACCATTTGGGAGTGAAGCTGCATATTAAAAATAAAAACATTCTGGCAGGTTACAAATAACATTGCCAAGAACAAGTCTGGTTGCCAACGAGAGGTTCCAAGTGACATCGTAGGCAATGAGAGAAACGCTTGTGTTGTCATTAGCACGCGGAAGTGGCACATAATTCTCTCCTGGGACTCCCATACAATTGCACAATCTCCAACACTCCAATTATATTAGAGTAATTCACTGCTGTGATGTCGTGTTAGTGAACCACCACATTGAAGAGAAGATGTTTAATGGACATCTGCCTGGTGTTCCCGCCTCCCCTAGATCTTCAGAACCCAAGGGAACTCCTGAAAAGTGGCGAATAGCATGGTGGAACAATATGATGGTCCTTACTTTCAATCTTTTAGCATCTGTTGGGTTCTCTTCTTAAAACATATTCCCTACTATCTTTTTGCAAGAAATATAGTGTCCTTTCTTGTAAGAACTGCCTTCAATCCATAAAACAGAAAGTGATAATCTGTGGAGGCAAGGAAGCCCAGTCACATGTACAGTACAGCAGCCAGGTGGTAAAGAAAGATGTTCCAATTTCCTCTATACTCCATCAATACATCTTGCTTCAATCATAAAAATTGTTCTATAATGAATAATACATTGATTATATAGCACTTTTATCAATTGAAGATATTTATGATACAATGATTATTACCAAATCAAAAGGGGATTCGTTCTACTGAGCTCAGGAGAATGAATCCCAAGGCAACTTTGTCAGGATTGGAACCTGTGCCCTTCCGATCACACACAGATTGCAAGCCCGATCACTCAACTTGCTGAGCTATTTCGCCAGCTTGCTCACACTGGATAGGTTACTGTTCCTGTCAATCCTGGCCCTTCCAACCCACACTATGCCTTATAAACCATACAAAACGCATACAAACACATGGTAATCCTGGTCCTGACACGTAAGCGTGCTCCCAGTGAGCATGTTACCATGCTCGTTCACTGCTATCGCTACTAGTATTGTAACCTATCCAGTTACTACCAATATATTACAGTTATGAATACCTTTACTATTGGGGCTCCCACTACTAAAACTGCTGGGACTAAGGCTATCAGTATTTCAAGTAATACTACTGCTTGCCCTACTAGTACTACTGTTATCACTGACATACTAATACTTTTTTCACTACCACTATTTCCTACTTGTGGCTGTACTGTGAAATACTGGCACTACTGCTATTTGGGCTACTATTAGGCACAGTAGTAATAGTGCTCCTACCAGTAATAATAAACTGCCACAAAAAGTTTGGCGTAGGAAGTAGCCGTCTTTGTGTTATTACCGTTACAACTGTTAGTAATAGTAGTTTTCAGTTGTAGATTTAGTAGTATTACCGCTAATTGGTGTGTTTGTATTGCAATAGAGGTGGTATTATTGTAGCATTAACTTAACAATCAACAATGCCGGTAGCAGTAAATGTACAATTACTAACAGCACAACAGAGAGTATACTACGCGTACTACTATACTTAATAGCAGAGGTAGCACATATAATAGTAGTGTAGTAGTACCATAATAGTAATATAATAGTAAAAGAAGCAGTATAATTAGTACCAGTAGTAGCAACCGAAATAGGAACCATAGTATTATTACCAATCATAGTAGCAGTATTAGTAAGTGGTATAGTCCTTAACAAGCGCACACACACGAACACACATGAATGCACAGCCACAAACGCACACATATATACATTTATTTCATTGAAAAAAACATAGGTTAAAGTGTTGTTATAGTTAGGGCATAATGTCAGTTAAAATGCAAAGTTTCAAACTAAAAAACACTGAAATTCACCTATTATAGTTAGCTGAAGTGATTATAACCCATGCTAACTATAACTGGTGAATGGTGACCTAACTATAATGTCACTTTAAGCTTTATTTTTTTCAGTGAATTTCTGAGGTTTCTTTTAATGTAAATTAAGGTATTGTTACCAGACCTAACTATAACAGCACTTTAACCTTTATTTTTCAATGAATTTCTGAATTATTTTTAGCATGAAGTAACAATATAAAGGTATGTGACACGCTGTAGAATGTTTGTGCTTATATCTTCCCTTTTTGACACAAAGGTTTTTTGTTTTTTAAGCTAAGGCTGACTATTTGTGGTATTTGACCATGGTTTTCTTTGCTGTCATTTATAGCAGTATCTCCATACCCTTAGGGATTTTGGCTGGGTGGATTTTGGACACTGCCGCTATGTCTTTTTCCTACACTTTGTGACCTCTCCACTTTTTATTGCACCTAGGTCTTGTGCTTTGAGGTGGGTTGGGATATGTTATAGCTAGATGGTGTACTATACCTCATAGGGTTGCTGACGCTTAGTACTTTCTCCCTGACGCATGGGATTATGGAGTATTCCTCTTAGCGTAGCTGTGTACAAGTTTGGCTCCTTCCTTGATGCATTTAGCCTTCCTGTGCAAAGCATTGGTGTTATCTACTAGGTGTGTTCGGTCTCACATTATCATAGCTTTCACACGCAACACCATGATTTTTCTAGCTTGAAGAGGTTTGCACAGTTTTTGTCTTGAAACTCCAATTTTTCTTTTCATAAGTCATTTATGTCCATTTGCAGGGCAATGGTCACTCCTTTTTGTTGTCTGTACATTGCATTAACACATGTTCCTCGATGGGACAAGGTGAGTAGTATCACAATATCTTTCCCCTGAAGTTTGTTTCTTTTCCCTATTTGTTCTATATTGCTTTGGTATTCAGACAATTCCTATATCTTCTTCCAGGTAGCTACTAGTTTGTCCTGAGGACAATCATACCAAATGTCTATAAGGAGTCAAAACATAGACTTTTCAGTCAAACCACTTTTGAATCAATTATCAGACTTTTGTGAAAGACAGTGAAAGACCGTCCGCCGCTTTTCTGAAGGCAGGCAATCGTTATGATTGCCTGACGTGCGGTCCTGGGCCATAATATGGTGGCTGTGCCTAGCAGGCACCATATTATGATGTCTGCGGATTTTGGCCTTTGCATGGTGGCGATGCCGCCATGATAAGGCATGCGGTTTTTTGCTTTGGGGGCCCGTTGCCCGCCCCCGGGGTGTTGGGTGGTGTACTTGGGGGATACCTATGGCCCCCCTACATTGGCATGCACAAGGTGGCAGGCACTGCGCGGTGCCTGCCATGTTGTGCATGTCATTGCACAACATGCATAACATGCATATTTGACATTGTGGCGGTTGCTGCACAAAGCACCGCCTGCCACAATGTTAAATATGCGGTCGCATACTAATGGGCACAGCGGGACCACCGGAACTCTTGAGTGAGTTCTTTTGTGACCAGCAGTGGCTCCTCCGCAATAGTGGAGGAGCATCGTCCCACTGCCTGGCTCAGAGCCAGCAAATGTAAATAAAACGATGCTCTGAACCAGCGATATTGGGAGGGGCGGAGCAGGGCTTAAGCATGGGAGGGGAAGGGGAGGAGTGCTACGTGCATTGAGCAGCCGGGATGGAGAAACCCCACAGACTGTCTCATCTTTCCTGCTTGCTCAGACCAATCCCCGTGCTGCTTTGCAGCAGGGGGATTGGACAGGGAGTCTGTCCCAGAGGTTGCTGGGACGAGCAGGCAGGAAGAGGAGAGGCAGCACGAAGAGATGCAACTCTGGAGCGGCCGGCCCCAAAAGGTGTATTTAAAAACAAAAATTATATATATATATATATATATATATTGAACACCTGAGCAACGCCACCCACCCCACCACCCTTTGTTTATGGAGGCCGCCACAGTTTGGGACATTGTTGCACTTATGGACTTCATTACCCCAGTTCTTTGGGAATACAGGGTGCCCTTTATTTTTTCTGATTTTGGATAGGGCAGACCTATGACTTTGTCAAAGTGTCAGCACATACAAATATAAAAGGATGACCTATTGGATTTAACAAGAAATCAGCATATCAACCTAAATAAAGCAGTACTATTGGCTTTGCCAAAATATGAGCAGAATAATTTATAACTAAACATATTAAAAATAATCCTTATATAAACACACATGGCCAGGCTTAGTACTTATTGTCACCCAAATAATTAAAATAGACATTTTTTATCCAAACAACTTTAAATATGTGTTTGAGTCTTTCACTATACACTCTTCAAGGCACACAATTCAGCTATCGAACCAACCCCAAGAGGCTATCGTTCTCCAGCTATAAAGCATATTACTCCAGCTCAGAGTGCTCAAAAATACCGGTAAGCTCTCATGCATTCAATGATCAAGGAGACTTAGGGCCTCATTACGATGTCAGTCGGAAAGGCTCCAAATGGAATTCGGATTCTCCTGAACCTTGTCGGAACCCATGTTTCCAATCAACTCGGAAACATTTCCAGCCAACCGATTATGATAGAAGGTAATCGTTCCGTCTTTCCGACTTGGTTCCGACCAGCATTTGGGAACTCCCAGTCGGTCGAAGCCATATCGTACAAGTTTATGGACCGCGTTTCCGACTGAGGTATTAAGATGTTGGATTCGGACAGTCTTTCCGATTTGGTCTGTCCGATATGAATGGGCTGTCGGAAACTGACTTTTGGGGCCCGTAGCTGGCCCGCTTCATCCTGAGGCCTCTGGTTGGGGTCCATGGGGGTAACCATGAGACCCCTCTTTACAACCATGCACAGTGTGGCAGGCACCATGGGATCCTTGTGACAGGGTGCAAGGTTTTCCCAATCACCCCATTTTTCAATGGGAGCCTGTGTTGTCAGTTAGATCACAGGCTCCCATTGAAGTCAATGGGAGTCCGAACGAACGGTGTTCAGAAACATCATTATCAGTCAGTCGGACTCGCCGAACTCAAGTCAGTCAGAACCGATTCCGACAAGGAGTCGGTCTGAATGCTTTCTGACTGACATCGTAATGAGGCCCTAATTCTTTTTTGAAAAAAAAAAACTGAGGTGGCTGTTCTTCCTGTAGCTCCGACAACACTTTTCCAAATTGTTGGTGGTGCCCCTGCCTCTATTTGGGACTCTGAGGAGTGAATATTTTATGAGCAGCCTCACCATTTCAATAGTGAAGTGGTAAGGCTGCTTTTTTAATATATATAATTGGGTGCCCTAGTCCTATCCAGCGCACATTCAGTCTAAACTTGATTTTGTTTTTAAATGACACTGGGAGCCCACTTTTAATGACATTTTATTTTTTTCATTTTTTTCATTTTTGCTTGGGTCCCACCGGGGCCCCCCACAATATACACTATTGTTTTGGCCAAGGGGGCAGGCCCATGCCCCCTGTAGGCCTGCCAACTCTCGTACCAACACCCATCCTGAGTGCCGAAGGGAGCCAGTTCCCTTGCTTTGCTCATGTCCAGAGGGAGGAGCTTTTGCTTCTGCTCCCATCTTACCTGCCCAGGAGAGTGCGGGCAGTAAATTAGATTTGTATTCCCTGTCTACACTCTGCCGGCCAGGGTCCCCAGGACATGCCTAACTTCGGACCCCATGGGGTTTGGGTGCCTGGGACCTTACTATGGCTCGAGAGGGTGGCCCCATTCCCACCCCTCCTAATAAGACTTTGGGCCCTTGGGGATGGGATCCCAGGGTCCATGGAATAGCTCCGCGAGGTGGGTCGCAAGCCCCATTCCCATAGTCACATCTAAGTGGCCTCAGATCCAGGGGAATGAGATACCTGAGGCCATTTACTGGCTCATCAAATAATGCACATACATGGCTGCTTTGGTGAGTAGGGCAGGACCTCTGTGTTGCAGTTGAGCGTGTTATAAAAATTATACCCTTGTGTGGCTAATTGCCAAACATAGAGAGCTCAGCAAGCCTTCCAGACACCTCTGCTTGTCCAGACTGCTACTTTCACATATCCCACGAATATGTAAAACTACATCTGGTGGTCAAGCCTTCTCCTACATCGCTCCTAAAGCACGGAATGACCTGCCATTCCACATAAGAGCATCCTTCTCACTTTTTAAATTCTGCAAAAAGCTGAAGACTTCGCTTTTCGAGTAGTCTCAGTAGGCCATAGAATTGTCTAGTCTTTCATCTGCTCAGCTCCAGGATACCCTCCTAGGTGATAGTGTGCTCTACAAATCTAAACATAACATAACATCACATAACTTAACATAACATAGCATATATAATAACATAACCGCTCACTATTGAATTCTACTGTGATCTGTTTATCATCATGAACTCTACTCCTCCAAGGCCAACTCAGCTTTCCATCCTTCTGAATTAAATACATTGAGTGCAATTAAATTGGCTAAGAGTACCATCTGTTATTTACAAATATTGGAGGCAGCAGAAGTACATTTTGAGTTTGATATTAAACAAAGTATTATTATTATAAGAGTGTTAGTGATTGGGAGGGGCATGAATATCACATTTCTAAACTTGATATTGGATAATAAACTAAATACATCCTTTTTATTTTTTAGATTTCATGGTGTAATGGATCTGCAAACTTTGCTTTCTATATTTTAATGTCACTTCCAGTTGCATAGAAGTTAAAATATTTATATCATGTACCACTATAGTTTATTTTTGCATCTACCCACCCTCCCCACTATGATGGGTTTGGAGGTGCCACGGAGCTCTTTGCCGTGCCAGTTTTCGGACGATTTTGTTACAAAAAACTGCCCTGTAACAAAAACGGCCCCCCAGGGGCCCAAAACCGGCCCCCAACTGTGCGGCTCACCGGGGGATTGCCCGGTGCCCGCTACGGCCAGTCCGGGCCTGCTTTACATTTAACTGGGCAAATAAGGATGCCCCTGACAGTATGTATCAGCCACATAAAAGTACTCTGTGAGATATATCATTATCCAAGAGGAGTTTGAAAGGGTTGTATGAGGGCATTTCAATTGGTAAAAATACCGCCTGACAGAAATATTCTCCCTAAATACAGCATACAAAAATATCTTTCCATTGGGAACAGATATTTTATAATCAATTTCTTGGGGGTGTGGGGTTATATAGTTTTCAAAATAATAGTTATGACATTTACAGCCAGATTGATCAACGGAAAATCGGCTCGCAAAGGGCCAGATTCTGAGAATCTGGCCCTTTGCGAGCGCAATTTTTGCATTTGGGATTCATCACCACTAAATGCAAAAATCACAAATTGCGAAATCGCTAAATTGCGAGGAATTGCATTTAAGGAATCTCTATTTAGGCCTATAGGAATGAATGGGGAGTCATTCCTTATTTGCGATTAGCAATTTGCTAATTGCAAATAAGGAAGCTGTAGAAATCGCAAATAATATTGCGATTTCTACATGAATCCCGTTTTGCGAGTCTTTAATAGCGATTCCTTAATAATCGCTATTAAGGACTCGCCAAGGAGGACAATGATGAATCTGGGGGTTAATTTCTTCCAGATGATATTTTGATTAAGATATTCTGCCACCATACCATTTGAAACATGATTTAGTCCACAGAAGAGTAGATAGCAAAGCAAGATGTAGAAAAAATATCATCTATACACAGAAGAATGGTAGGAAGCAGAGGCTTTAAAGAGGCATCAACCATATACAAGAAGATCTAAACTGCCATGTACCATATAAGAGGGGAACTTAAAGGAGCATGAGCCACCAAGGAGGCCATTGTAAGGATTCTCGGCTATACAATGGGGTATGGAAATGGCCAATAAACAACACTCCCCCGTATGTTGCTGGTTCTCCCTTTTAAAACAAGTTGGCATTTTTAAGTTATGTCTGGCAACAGCCGACGATGCTACATAACTCACTTTAAAAACTCCTCTCACTTTCCAGTCAGAGAAAGAAAAGTAAACACCAATTCCCATGATGAAAGAATAAAGCAGCCTGACATTTGTCCTCGAATCGCTGTCAAATGTGGAAAGCTAAACACAGAATTTAAATGTAAAGACCTCTTTATTTATTGCCCAGACTTTCATGACCCACTTAAAATAAGCTCCAGTGAGTTTTAGCAGTGAAGAGAGAGAGAGAGAGAGATTGAGAGAAAGAAAGAAAGAGAGAGAGAGAGAGAGCTGGTGAATATTTTTTAGAGTGAAACTACCTGCAAAAATTACAGGTTTTAGTCCCACAACAGGAAGATGTTTATGAAAACTACAAGGTTTGGTCCCTGAAAGAGGGTTTTTTTGGATTCCAAGGAACATTATTCCAGTTAACCGAGCTCCCTGTCCTTGAACTCTGTATCTGGATCGTAGAAGGGTGCACTCGCCATTGCTGGTCTCAGGCTATGTAAGACGATATTAGAGAGTTGCATTTTCAGGAAATCATCAGAAATTCAAACACATGCTCTTTTAAGGTTTTAATAAAACATTAAGTATCTTCTATGTCTTAAATTTTTAATATTCACTTGTGCTAATGTGTTTCTAATCTTCACTGTAATCGCCTTGCACCTACTGTGGTCGGTCTGGTTAGTGCTAAATAAAGAAATGTAAATTATTAATACTCTTGTGGGTTTCTTCGACACAGCTTGGATTCAGTATCTATATTTGTCCTGCAAAAAGGATCGTAGATGCGGTGTAGTATCTATACTGTCCTATCCATGTCACCTTTCTTTGGCAGTTCTGAACTGGAAAATGTACTTCAAAATGGTCACCCTTAAATAGATCATATGGTTGGGCATACATTGATAAATGGCTCTTGGGCAGATGAGACATTGCAAACACAAGGAGATGATGGACGGAGAGCTGAAACTTTTCGGACACTCACCCCCAGTTACAGATCTGGGTTGAATCCATCATCATTCTTTAGCTCACTTCGCCACCTCAGTTAAGACCCAGCTATATGCAAATCAGTCTTGACCCTATGCCTCATGGGAACAGTCCAGCCCGAACTGCCAAGCCAGGTCTTCCCTGAACTGGAAACAAGCATCCTGGGACCAGTTTCTGGGTAACACCCTTCTTCTGCCAGGCTAGCTTGAATCCAGTGGCAAAGTGAGCATGGGACCCACGTCTGGTCATACCCTGCCAACTTAGGGCGAACAAAGCAAATACAAGGGGGTAATGGAAGGAGCACTGAAACTTATCAGACACTCACCCCCAGTCACAGATCTGGGTTGAATCCATCATCATTCTTTAGCTCACTTCGCCACCTCAGTTCAGACCCAGCTATATGCAAATCAGGAACAGTCCAGCCCGAACTAACATGCCAGGTCTTCCCTCACCCGGAAACAAGCATCCTGGGACCGGTTTCTGGGTAACACACCTCATCAGCCAGGCTAGCTTGAAACCAGTGGCAAAGTGAGTAAGGGACCCACGTTTGAGCATACCCTGCCAAAAGATGAGTTATTCGTCAAAGGATTCTGCCAGATGATCCAGCTGAGGATCCACCAACGGAAACCTGGTACCTCCCCTCACATCTAAATGGGATGGGCAAACCATGAGTTAAGTAGTGTGGGCATCTGCTTTTTTTTGTGTATGTACCATATTCACCAAACACTAAATGACCCCTAATCTCTAGTAACACTGACAAACTCTCCAGTAAAGAAAATATCCCCGCAGGTCAGAGGTAATGTGCCAAGATTAAAACTCTGCAAACCACGAAGCACATTAAAAGATGATCAAATGAGATGTGGTCAGATGATTGCAATGGAGAGTATTGATTAAAGTGGAAGGTAAAATAAAAAAAGGTTTGATTCTATTTATCAAACAATATTTGACAGGATACTTAGGGCCTCATTACAAGTAGCCCAGAAAATGGGACGAATGTTCCCCTCCCCCAGAGTTACTGATACCTATGGTTATCAGTGGCTCCGTTGGTGGAGAAAATCCAGCCCATTATGAGTTGGACGTTGAGGTCCCTCTAGAAAACAAGAAATTGCCAGAGGAACTGGTCATTCTGGATGCAGTTTGCCTTGTTATGCTTCATTTACAGTTGTGTCCCACACAGAGATCTCAACTGTTTCCAGCAGCCAAAATCTCTGTGTGGAAGTAAAAAACATATAGTTCTGATGGGACTGCTAACTGTTGTCACAGCCCCATCAGAATTAAAAGGTCATAGTAATAAGGGCCTCCATGTGCTGTTCAAAATAAATAATATAATATCTGTAACCCTCTTGGGTCTTTGAATTACCTACCTATTCCATAACCTCTCCTTCATGATTGTCTCTAGAACAAATTGCTTAAACTTAGAAAACGTGTTGCGCAATGCATTGTTTACCTAATTTGTTCAACAAGTTCTAAAGTTTAAGTTATCCCCCAGGAATCTATTAGAAAGGTCCACTTGTGTCCAGACGTGGCCCTTGCAGGTAAGAGTGGTGCGGCCGGCCGGGGAGGGGGATTTCGACAGACGATGACTATTAATAAATAACTAATTTTCCCTCGTCATCATCCATCAAATCACCCCCCCCCCCACCCCCCCCCCACCCCCCCCCCCCGTCACCCAGCCCCACTGCTCTTACCTGCACGTGCCACGGCTGCTTGTGTCACTCAATCATTCAGCTAGTCAAGGTCATGGACTGCTTGTATCCCCAATGAAAATGAGGCAAGGCTTTCGGAGGTCAAGGGTAAATACAATGCTATAGCCGCAGCAAGTAATATCAACTGCACTAGCGTCGTCACGGTTATATAGACGAAAGCATAGTCACAAATGCTTAATTCACAGAATCAAGTATGTTCTGAAACTGAATGAATGACCACGAAGTTGAAAACATTACCCACAACTGGTTAGCAATAACATCTGTATAGATATTGTAAAACAAATCCTGCATAAAAGAACAATATTAATTCAGGTAAAGACCATCTCTAGCTAAAAAATATTTGAAATCCAGGAACTAACATTCTCTGTGTGGTTGTCTATGTGGTGTCCTTTATCTAAGTTTTATTAATGCAGAAAGGACCATGCATCACTAGAGGCCTCTGGTAGCACATTTAAAAAAGATAAGGGTGCTTTCAAGTCTTGGCAATATCATTTTGCCTGATGTATGGGAGTGACCTGCAAATCTGCCGCACCAAAAATCAACGAGGGTTGTTTTAGACTTAGAGGATTGCGGTTTGAGTTATAAACTATTTTATTGTTTTAGCAAATGTATCCGTTTCTATGAAAAACACAGTCGTTTTAAATTAATCAGTTTGCATGTTTCAAAATGAATGACTGAATCCAGGCTATTTTTTAGATTCCATGAAAGACGTTGTCTCCAGATTGGCCCATTTTATTTTGTGCTCACTAATTTGCTCACTGCATGCCTTCCATGTAGTGCGAATGGAGGCGAATGCACATTGTGAATTAGAGGGATGAATCGTGCCTTCTATATTTTACGTGGGTCAACACTACACAGAGCTAACAAACGAATGTAGATACAAAGTTTTAGGATTACAGTTATGAGCCTGTCAGCCAATGCTCCTGTTGCTCTGACAACCAAAATCATATCACACAATAGCCTGCAAATTACATACCAATTATACTTAAACATTCCAGAGGAACAATGCATGAAGGAAGCAGCTGAGTAAGATACATAAAATATAATTTTCCTCTGAAACAAAGTATCGGAAATTTACAGTTAAATCGCATAAATCGCAGTTTCCATAACACCTGCTCAAATCAAGAACTCAGGACTTAAAGTAATAACATTTGACAAAGTCAATAGACCAGGCTGTTTGTAGGGCTACCCAAGAGACACCTTAAGTTGGCTCGCTAGCCTCATGGTTTCAGAGAAATTCAGATTGTACTTATGTGTGTGTGTACTACACGATCAGCCATCTTTACCAATTAATCTGTTCAAGTGTCATTCACATTTTACCTCCGCCCACCACAGCCAACAGCATAGGGCAATGAGTCAGTTCATTTCAGTAATTCGCTCTTTTCACTGTGAGTCATGGCATTTCGCTCTTGCATTTGTAGATCCACCTAAAAAGACCCCATTTCAGTACAAGGCTGGTGAGCCAATCACTTCATTCATTTCTGCTTTTAGTTCATATTTTTGTTCATGAATTTATTTGATAGATATTTTTACTTGTTTTCTTGCACACATTTGCACATTACTTTTGAAATGTGGCATTTTTACTTTTCTTACTTTTTAGGTCTATTGCATATGTTTGGAAAGAAACTGTAAAAATATTCCCGTCTTGCAAGGGCCAGACCCTTATGCTTTGTCAGTTTTTAGGTCGAGCATTCGAGACCTCGTGTATAGACTTTAGTACATACTTATTATTATATACTTATATGTGTATGTACTTTGTGGGCTCTGGAGACCAGTCCTAGGACTTGTCTGCTTCCGCGTATGGACTTTTTTTTCTGGCAACTGCCTCTATTTAACTTTCTTAATAGAAAACGACCAGCAGAAGTCAGTAAACTACCAGATTCACTTTAGCATTCTCTAGATTCCAGTCCATAGAAATTGTCTTCCACGATCACCCGTAGACAATAATATTCTTTTCAAATGTTGTATTTTCAGTGATATGACCATCGAAGGACCAGATTTTATATTAAAAACAGAGCTATGGACTATAACATTTCCCGCTGAAAGGCAATATTTCTCTCCATGTGTTCCCATTCCTGGCATGTCACACAGTTTGATGCTTACTTTCCCTCCATGTTGAAGAACAGTAGATGTTTCAGCAACCAGGCTAATGTGCTGCATAGCTAAATACATATAAGGTCCCAAAGGCGAGACCGATTGCATTGCACATGCTTGTTTGTGATTGTATGTTATGGAATAATTGACACATTAACAAACACACACACAAATACGCATACAACCATACATTGATACAAACACAAACACCTAGGCACAGAGACGCAAAAACTTTCAGGCGCACACACACAAGCAAAAATATGCACACTCAATTAGCAACAGTAATCATATATATGTGGCCTTCATGTCACTTTTTTTGATGTATCAGTAGTTCACATTGTATGTCTTACCAACATCTATTGTGGACAATATCAACACTTGTAGTGGATATAGAGTCAGCCTGTTGGTTAGCATTGTTTGACTCCCTACTCCTCTTTGTGTGCTTTTTATTCAATTTCCTTCCTTCCTCTTCTTTGTATGCCCTGACTCTGGAGAATACCATCCTTTTGATTGGACAGCTAGTATCTTTCCACTGCTCCTATTCAAGGAACTACTATTTTTGCTTTTAACTTTGCAATGGAGTGCATTTTCTTTCTTCCTCTCTACTTCCTCTCTACTGCTTCCCTCCTCTAAGCCCCTCTCTGTGAGCTCTCCGTGGGTTATCTCCCACCACTTTATCTGTTGTTTCCCCCACTGCTCCCACCCAGCATTATTTCCATTTTATTTTTCAACCTGCACTCAACCTTCCCAAGCTTCTCTGCTTCACCCTTGACCCCCACCACCTCGTCTCGGATGCTGATTTTCCTAATTTCCCCAGCTGATCCTCTGATGGAAAGTGACAGAGCTGCAGAAAGTGGGGAGGAGCTCCATGGAGTTGAGTCCCATTTGCTTGCCTGTGGTGTAGGACGTGGAGGACTTGCTTATGGCGGAGAAGCTTCATCCCGTTTTATGTGCGCTGTCCGCATGATGAACATGTTAGCCTGTGACAACAAGGAAATCTAGTATTTGCAAGGATGTGGCGGTGGACCAATGTGCAGCGGTGAGGGTTGCATCAAGTTTGTGATAGGTAATAAGGTCTGCAATGTCTGAAGCATGGAGTACTGCACAGCATGTATTAATGAGCAAGAGCTGAAATGTTTGTTTGCTAGTTTAATGGTGTGTGGTGGTTAGAGGGGTGTGTATGAGGTCAGATCCATATGTCATGAATATGTTATGAGAGGGTTTGCTTGATCTAAGTATGGGTGTGATTACATGTACTGCCCTGAAGCTATTGCACAAGGTGAATGAAGCGAGATCATGTTTGTTACCCACTTTATTCTTACTTTGGAATTGCTGAGATACTATGAGTGAAACTGCACTCTTGCACTGTATGTTTCTTTGTGTTTCTTGTTTTCTTGGAACTAATAAAACGCAGTTAAAAAAAGTATGGGTGTGATTGTCATGGTGGGCAGTGAAGGGTGCTGGGTGAGACACATTATTATATCTTATGTTGTACAGGAAAAGGGGTTCTTGCCTAAAGCCCTTCCTGGCCCTAATGGGCTCAAATAGGTACTGTCCTTGAGTGTGTCCACACTTTGCTGGGATCCACAGGTTTTGGGACACCCTGAGGAGTTTATTGAGGTACAGAGAATGCAGGAAGTGATGCATATTTCTTTATAGGAGGCTGCTTTTAAAAGCAGTGACATTATTTCCCGTAAAAGTGCATTCTGGGAAATTAAATTATGTTGCTTCCTGTGGAGATGGGTGTGGAAATGAAGTCTGCGTGTCTGGATTCTTCTTTTAAAGTTGTTTTTTGGCTTGAAATCAATGATGTCACTTCCTGAAAAGGTAGATGCTGGGAAATACAGTGATGTCACTTCCTGTAGAGGTGGATGATGTAGAAAGAAGACCATGTATTTGACTTCTTCTTTTAAAAATGGATTTGGCAGAAAACCAGTGATGTCACTTCCGAAAGACGTGGATGCCGGAAAATGCAATAATGCCACTTCCTGTCATGATGGATGATCGAAATACATACATACTTACTGTTTAACCACTTGAGGTCATATTTAGTGCTCTTCTGCATCATTATATTCACCAGTGGCAATTTCAGTTGATTTCAAGTGACAGTACACAAAAACATTTTTATCCAACCAATCACATTCTATACCTAGATACGATTTGACTCTTTAACACCTTCCCAGTACATGTTTCTTTGACATCCTCCTGCTTGATACCACAGATTTTTGAGATGCTGAGAAGCTGTATGTCATGGACAGTGAACACACAAATTCTGAAACCAGGCAGATGGTTTCCATGGGACAGTAAATAGAGACATACTTAAAACAATATAAAAGAGATTTAAACCAGATGGTGCACGTGGGCCAAATGGTATCCCTGTCTCAATATTTAAGAACAACCAGCAGTTGAGCTGATTACTCGGTTGTATAATTGTTTGTATCTTGCGCACCTAGTTGACAGCCAGAGGGGGCCTCTTTTATTCCCTATTTACAAGTAAGGGAGTTATCACTGTCTTTTAATCTATGGACTAATGGTCCTTCTTGAAAGTGGTGGTAAATGCTCCACCAATGTCCTATTGCAGGAACTGGAGCATTGAGCTAAGCATAACAAAATTATCCCCAATTATCAAACCGGATTCAGGAATACTGTGGGACTAGGCACAATTTAATATCGCTTTTGAATGCTTATCCATTGGACTATAAGTAATAAGGGTGAAAAACTTTATGCTGCCTTTATTAATTTTCCGACTAGTTCAACCGGTTTATCAGGAAATTGGCTGAGTGAGTTATCCCTTGTTCCTTGCTTAAATCAATTAATTCTTTGTATTCAGAACCTGGGACAAAGTTAAACTAGGACCATTGTTAGTGTAAACAACAGTATATGAATAGAGTATTACAGCAGGGGTGCATTATTACACCCCAGCTTTTTACCTGCTATGTTACAGATATCAAGTAGACCCTTATCAGAACCCAAACATTTCCTTCCAAATCTGGTGGTAATCTTTTACTATTTCTTTACTATGATGATGATTCTGTATTATTAGATAAAATAGTTATTGTACTTCGAAGCTATTTAATATCATTAAATAAAAATAGCTTGAGAAACTAATTCATAATCAGTATTGAAAAAGTAAGGACATCATCTTGGGAGCAAAGTTGGGTATATGGCACTTGAATGGAGCCAGATGGAGAGGGTACCTGTCTCTAAATATCTGGGCATTTGACTAGAAGAAAGAGGAAGTAACTGTAAATATTTAGCCTCACTTAATTAAAACATTACAATCTAATCTCAGGTTTCGTACACCTCCTTAAGAATTTATTTAATCCATAGCTATGACCAATCTTATGAGTTATTTCAGCAAAGTTAATACCTTCTATGATTTTTGGCTTTCCTTGGAAACCTATCTGGGATGGCTGATGCTGTCAAATGCTGTAACATTAGATGTATTTTTGGTCCCAGATATGCAACCATACAGGCAGTAATTCATGTAGAATTCTGACTGACAAAACATGCACTGTGTTAAAATCATGAATCGCCACTAGGGTACTTTAAAGAGTTTAATTTGGAAGGAAATTAATTTAGATGTCTTTAAATCCACCAGTGGTAATTTTTTTATTACACCTGGGTGCAGCTCTATATAGCTCTAATTTAAAAATCTTGTCAGAGAAGAAGAGTCCTTATGGACAGTATATAAGACTGGCAGCTGCTCAGGTAAAGTGGCCCTCTTTGAAAATATATATATTTTCCAATGGAATATTAAAAATCATTTTGGTGGACTGCGTTGAAAAATAGTTGAGTATGCCTTTGTCACACTTAACAAAGCGCAAGTTTATCAGGCTTAGGGTTTACTTATTATCACAGAGGGACTACCGCCATAGTTGGAAGAATAAAATAGCAGGCAATTAAACTAGGTTCATAATATGTGTTTAAAAATATGAGTCTTTTGAGCACTAATGATGTCTATATCCTACATTACTGACTGTGCAGAAGTGGTTATTAGTATCCCTGTCTAATCAGCACTGTTTTAGCAGCTGTAAGAACATTGTATGACTGTGCCTAAAAGATTAAGAACCCCAACTAATACGTTGCTCAGTGTGATGTATGGAATATCTCCTGTCATCTCTTAAAATGAGCTTATTTGCAATCTATTAGATGTTCGCTGATTTACAGAAGTGTTGCTATAATATATATATTTTTAATTTTACTCATTCTAAGCTTCTGGCCATATGATAAACTATGATTTTAGTTTCTGGAAGAAAGGACCCTGTGAAGTTGCATACTAAAAACTTTAGAGTAGATTTTACGTGCTATGGTTTTAATCAACTAAAGCAATACACGATTTATTTAATTTGAATTAAAAAACTGTCTTTCAAAGCAAAATAATGCAATTGTAAAAGATGTCATCACTGAACCACGTTGAAAAAGAAACACTGACACTGGAGGTGGCATTCCACCATTCAGAAGGATCCTGACAGCCTGTTGTTCAAAGTGTACACTTTGGAACTGCACCTACCCCTAATGGACCAGGATTCTGTTATTTTACCATTGGATGGGGCATTTTGGAGAAATAAGATGCATGCTTATTGCTACACCAAGCAAAGGCATTCCACAGACTGCACTTGAATTCCCTGGCTATGAGTTCTGTAATCTGAGCGGATGCACACAGGGGAATCCACAGTTTGTACCGACTCTGAGCCTATCCTGAGAAAATCTGTCAAAGGACGAAGCATGTGTTGGCTCCGATGTTTAGATGAAAAATAGAATTTGATACAAAAATGTCTACAGGTCAGAAGTAATACTATAAATTCAAAAATAGAAATAAATAAATGTTATGATTCACAGACACACAAGTAATTGTACTCCTTTATCAACGTATATTGTTAGTTGGGTCACATCATATCGACGTCACAGCACTTTACACCGAAGTAGACTTCAGCTTACAGAAGAAAGGCAATGTTAGAATAGGCATACATAAAACAACAGGCAAGCTGATGTGTTGATTTTGAAAAATAATCGTACAGACACCACTTGCCCAGAAAATAGACTCAGTGGTAGAGCGGCAAAAGCCTTACACTAGGTTGTCAAACAGATAACGGAATGTAGGCGGGATACATTTAAGCATTAAACTATACGTACTGTAGTCAAAGTAGACAAGTCCTGGGATTAAATGGAGGTGCCAGGGTATTTTAGCAGAATATGCCTTAATAACATATCATAAAAAACTAAAAAATAACATAAAAAAGAGAAACAATACTACGCATTTGAAAGATTTGGATTCTTGAAAGTCAAACCCTCATTAACATAACAGATGAAATACATTACAAAAATAAACGAGGTCTGCTCAGACATGCCTGCAGGCTCCCGCTGCCTGGTGGCCATTACACTGGGCAGGACTGGGCACGCTGCATGGACAGTGTCTGCAGCGACTGCTCTACATTCAGTCCTACCCCGCGACTGCACAGCATGAAGTCTGTATTTATCAATTTTCAGGTGTTTTTGTTGGTAAAACGTTCAGCTAATAGTTTGGCATGCATTGTTCAAAATGACGTTCAATCTCATCTATCTAGAGCTGAACAAACTTCTTCCAGCGATTTAGAAACATATTAATACGAATGTGATCTGAAGATAGTCAGTCAGATCAGTTTGTCATTTAATAATCTCAGTTATAAAGAGCCTGTCTCAATTTATAACACACTGTTGAAAAGCTTGTGGCGGGGTTTGCTAGGAGTAATATTCCCTTTCTGGGCAGTGACATTTAATTACCTGTTCTTTCCTGTTTATTTTGCACTGCCCTCATTGCCTCTGGCGACTGCCAATTAGAATTTTGCTGCCTTAAGCAGAGATGGGTAGGTTTTTTTTCTTCCGATTTTGTGTGCAGCAGTGGGGTTAATTTAGGGTTGGAGCAAAACAGGAGAAGCCTTCGAGCAGTTTCGACCCATTGGGATTGAGGTCCGGAGAAATGGCTTCAGGTGACATAAAAATATGTAATTTGTGCCTTCAGGGGAGTGAGGCAGGTCCTTGAACAGTGCAATCCTCATGTGGGCATGGAGTGACTGAAAACGTGCAGCAGCCTCCCTATGACACCTGTCAAAGAACACACAACACATCCTAATAATCCTAATAATAACATCCTTGGCCCTATACATAAGTGAATAATATGTTTAACGAAAAGGACATTGTGGCCATGTCACAAATGGTTTTTGGAATACGTAAAGAAGTGCTCTTGTAGTATTCTTTTTTTTTTTTGAAAAACACATTTTTATTGATTTCACACAGAGCACCAGCGAAACATCAGGTGTCCAGGATGACAAATAGATGTAGACAATAATCAGGAAAGCGCAAAAGTCATGAGCATACAGAATCAAAAAAGACATAACTGAACATCCTCCTCGAAATTAAACCACCATGCCCCCAGCCACTTCCCCCAGACCCTACGGAACTTCTTGGGGCAGCCACGGGCTGCGTACATTGCCTTCTCCTGGGAGGCACACCAATCAACCCCCACCCGCCATTTCCCAATGTTGGGGGAGTCAGCGCACTTCCAAGCAGACGCTATGTCTCTCTTGGCCACCACCATTGCCGTAGTATAGAATAGCTTTTCATTTCTGGACACATCCAGCCCATCCGTGATACCTAGAAGTGCGTGTTTCGGGTTGTGCTGGAGCTCCCACCCCAATACCTCAGTGAGTTCCTCCTCTATGTCCCCCCAGAATCGAGCCCAGCGCGAGCATTGCCACACCATGTGAAAGAAGTCGGCCGGCTCGTGGTCACACCTGGCGCAGGCTGATGTCGGTTGGAGCCCCACGCTGTGCAGGCGTGCCGGTGTCAGATAAGCAGTGTGTACAAGTGACAGCTTAGTCACTTGGCCCTGCCTGCACTGCAATTGCAAACCGAGGGTTTGCTCAATATAAGAACCATATTATTGAGGTTTATAAGTCATTAGAGTGACTAATTTTCTAAATCAGAATTTCAACACAATTTACATGTATTACATTTCACAATTATTCTTTATCCAATTTTATGATCATTCTCTGTATCATGAGAATCATTTTTCACTTGGATTTGAAAAAATAATAATCAATCAGATCTACTGTTATTAAACACAAAAAATATTTCACAATACACATGTATTATATCCGTTGTGAATCCCAATGCATTTCGGGATCGTGGGATCCCTTCTTCAGGGGAGCTGTTAAAAATATAAAGCAGAAACACAAACAGTTTTTTTCAATGCTGTAACTTTACAAAGTGGTACAAGTCACTATTAAGTTTTATACACATCAAGAACTCTTGTTCTTGTTACACACTGATTATTCTACATTGGAGGTCAGCTACCCCCTTCCTGCCTAGCACGCCCTGTTTAAATAGAGAGTTAAAAGTGGAACAGCTCTAAGCATTGAACTATCAATCAATAAACTATGAGTGCACAGTACATCCCATCTTTTTCTTTAGGTGTCAGATAAGCGGCACGTAGGAAGTAGAGCTGTACAATGCACAATCTGGCGGAGGCAGTGACTGTCCTTGGGGCCAATCCTCCTCTTCCAAGGATCCCACCCATCCCTCCCACTGTGTCCGCAGTCGCTTAAGTAATGTCCGGGTGTGGTTAATGAGTGTCCGATAAATGCTTGAGATGCCCCCTTCCCCAAATCCCCAAGCATAATTTGTGCCTCGGGAGGGCTGTGATCCGGGAGTCTCGTACCGGTTGTAAGGTGTACTTGAAGTGCATGACGCAGCTGTAGATATCGAAAAAACTGTGAGTGATGTAGGGAGTACCGAGCCTGGAGGTCACGAACTTGTAGTATTCTTTTATGTGTCCTTACACGTCTTTGTGAATTAGTCCAAAACTATGCAAAGATTGAAGATTCAGGGGCTATTTTATACAATCAGTGCAAATGGAAAAGACTCCTCAAATCGCAGGTTTTTAAAGCTTTGAGTAAAATGGAAGGATTATGAATGTCTTTCAGTTAAAAAGGTAGGTTAGTCCAAAGCTTGGGTAAAAGGTCAGAGAAAGATGTCTGCCGGTATAGGGCTGAAAATCGAAGAGCCACCCACATGAGAGCAGAAGATCTAAGGTGACCAGAAACCGTCCAACATCCTAAGCAAGTTGGAGAAACATTGGGCCCAAACTGTAAAAGTATTCATGAAAAATACGGAGGGGTTTACATAAAACCCTCATAGGAACAGGCAGCAATGAAGGTTAATGACATGGAGAGAGATATGTTATCTGTGAGAGAGGCGAAGGACATGGCGGGTTGGCAGGTTTTGAAGAAGGTGTAGCTTATGAGGAGACTAGTGAGGCAAGCCCAGATCAGGTTGGTATAATATACCCAAGAGGAAACAATGGATCGGATAGCGATGTTATTATGAAGGAGGATGGGAGTAGAGGCAGCCTTTAACACTAAGGTCTGAGGACAAGAAAGCTAAAAGAGGCTTAAATGATAACTCAGTGTCAAAACGAACTCCATGGCTTATTGCTTGAGAAACGTGGCTAGTAGGGGAGGCCACTAACATCTGAACCAAAAATTCCAGCCAAAGCTCAGTAACTCAGTGTTATCAGTATTTCACTTTAGGTACTGTCGAATTTCCATTCTGAGTTAGCAAGAACACAGGCTGAAAAATGTTGCTGAGCCGAAGGATCAACTCTCACTACGGGATGTGTATTATCAGCCTAGCAGTGAAACGTAAGACCAAGATAAGATGCGCTAGAAGAGTCATACCTGGTTGAATATTGTACGGATTAGAGCACAGCTATGAGAAGGCCTTACATGGTAGTTCATGGAAAAGAAACAAAAGGGAGAAAGGGAGGTAGCCTATACCCAGCCCAGTCTGATAGAAAAGATGCAATTCAGCCAACATCTGGGCCTCCCATCTCAAGATCTTCAAGTCTGGTGACAAGTAGTGATGGGAGATAGTATCAAAGGCTGCCAAGTGGTCCAGTGAAATAAGAGCTGCATAGCCACAATAGTTCAACATGGATCGCAGGTCTTTAAGAGTAAGAATAATTTGCACTATGGTTGGTAGAAAGCCATCTAGGGCAGAGTCAAGTAAGGAATTACAAGAAGGAAGTTAATTGAGACTTTGAAAGGTTTCAATGACTTTAACATTAAAAGGAAGAAGGGAAATATACCCATGCCGTGAAGGGGAGAGCCTGATTTGATGGACTAAATTATCATAGAAATAGATTCATAAGAGAGTTTTCATGTCTTAATGTCTTCATTAAATTAAGGTGCAGAATGTTGCAGACGTGGAAAGTAAATCTTCCTTGCGTGTAAAACTGTGTTGCCAGCATAGCCAAGCCATTTATTAAAAATGGTGAAGTGCTCCATAATCGTAATCAGAAATGCAAGTAAAACAAGCATTAGAAATGCAATCGGGCTCGGATTTATTTGAGTTTGAGCTAATGGCATTGTAAATGCCAATGTATTGTTGCTATGTGTTATGGAGTGTGTTCATGTGGTGTGTACTGCCAGTGATCTCCTTGTGAGTGTGAGAATATTGCACCACTTGCCTGTGATGTCCTTCTTGTGAGTGTGAGAAGCTTGCACCTCTGCTGCCTGTGGTCTCCTTGTGAGTGTAAGAAGCTTGCACTGCTGCTGCCTGTGATGTTGTTCTTGTGAGTGGGAGAAGATTGCACCTCAGCTGCCTGTGGTCTCCTTGTGAGTGTATGCACTGTCATCGCTAGCCTGTAGATATGCACTGTCATCGCTAGCCTGTAGATATGCATTGGCTTCACTAGCCTGTAGATATGCACCGTCATCGCTAGCCTGTAGATATGCACTGTCATCGCTAGCCTGTAGATATGCGCTGTCATTGCTATCCTGTAGATATGCGCTGTCGTCGCTAGCCTGTAGATATGCATTATCATCGCTAGCCTGTAGATATGCACTGTCATCGCTAGCCTGTAGATATGCTCTGTCATCGCTAGCCTGTAGATATGCACTGTCATCGCTAGCCTGTAGATATGCATTGGCTTCACTAGCCTGTAGATATGCACTGTCATCGCTAGCCTGTAGATATGCATTGGCTTCACTAGCCTGTAGATATGCGCTGTCATTGCTATCCTGTAGATATGCGCTGTCATCGCTAGCCTGTAGATATGCATTATCATCGCTAGCCTGTAGATATGCACTGTCATCGCTATCCTGTAGATATGCACCGTCATCGCTAGCCTGTAGATATGCTCTGTCATCGCTAGCCTGTAGATATGCACTGTCATCGCTAGCCTGTAGATATGCATTGGCTTCACTAGCCTGTAGTTATGCACTGTCATCGCTAGCCTGTAGATATGCTCTGTCATCGCTAGCCTGTAGATATGCATTCGCTAGCCTGTAGATATGCACTGTCATCGCTAGCCTGTAGATATGCACTGTCATCGCTAGCCTGTAGATATGCTCTGTCATCGCTAGCCTGTAGATATGCACGGTCATCGCTAGCCTGTAGATATGCATTGGCTTCACTAGCCTGTAGATATGCACTGTCATCACTAGCCTGTAGATATGCACTGTCATCGCTAGCCTGTAGATATGCTCTGTCATCGCTAGCCTGTAGATATGCACTGTCATCGCTAGCCTGTAGATATGCATTGGCTTCACTAGCCTGTAGATATGCACTGTCATCGATAGCCTGTAGATATGCTCTGTCATCGCTAGCCTGTAGATATGCACTGTCATCGCTAGCCTGTAGATATGCATTGGCTTCACAAGCCTGTAGATATGCACTGTCATCGCTAGCCTGTAGAAATGCTCTGTCATCCCTAGCCTGTAGATATGCATTGTCATCGCTAGCCTGTAGATATGCACTGTTATCGCTAGCCTGTAGATATGCACTGTCATCGCTAGCCTGTAGATATGCTCTGTCATCGCTAGCCTGTAGATATGCACGGTCATCGCTAGCCTGTAGATATGCATTGGCTTCACTAGCCTGTAGATATGCACTGTCATCGCTAGCCTTTAGATATGCACTGTCATCGCTAGCCTGTAGATATGCTCTGTCATCGCTAGCCTGTAGATATGCACTGTCATCGCTAGCCTGTAGATATGCATTGGCTACACTAGCCTGTAGATATGCACTGTCATCGCTAGCCTGTAGATATGCTCTGTCATCGCTAGCCTGTAGATATGCACTGTCATCGCTAGCCTGTAGATATGCATTGGCTTCACAAGCCTGTAGATATGCACTGTCATCGCTAGCCTGTAGATATGCTCTGTCATCCCTAGCCTGTAGATATGCATTGTCATCGCTAGCCTGTAGATATGCACTGTTATCGCTAGCCTGTAGATATGCACTGTCATCGGTAGCCTGTAGATATGAAGTGTCATCACTGGCCTGTAATTATGCACTGTCATTGCTAGCCTATATGCACTGTCATCGCTAGCCTGTAGATATGCATTGTCATCGCTAGCCCATAAATATGCATTGTCATCACTAGCCTGTAGATGTGTACTGTCATCGCTAGCCTGATGATATGCACTGTCATCGCTAGCCTGTAGATATGCACTGTCATCGCTAGCCTGTAGATATGCATTGGCTTCACTAGCCTGTAGATATGCACTGTCATTGCTAGCCTGTAGATATGCGCTGTCATCGCTAGCCTGTAGATATGCTCTGTCATCGCTAGCCTGTAGATATGCACTGTCATTGCTAGCCTGTAGATATGCATTGGCTTCACTAGCCTGTAGATATGCACCGTCATCGCTAGCCTGTAGATATGCACTGTCATCGCTAGCCTGTATATATGCTCTGTCATTGCTATCCTGTAGATATGCGCTGTCATCGCTACCCTGTAGATATGCATTATCATCGCTAGCCTGTAGATATGCACTGTCATCGCTAGCCTGTAGATATGCACTGTCATCGCTAGCCTGTATATATGCTCTGTCATCGCTAGCCTGTAGATATGCATTGTCATCGCTAGCCCATAAATATGCATTGTCATCACTAGCCTGTAGATGTGTACTGTCATCGCTAGCCTGATGATATGCACTGTCATCGCTAGCCTGTAGATATGCACTGTCATCGCTAGCCTGTAGATATGCATTGGCTTCACTAGCCTGTAGATATGCACTGTCATCGCTAGCCTGTAGATATGCGCTGTCATCGCTAGCCTGTAGATATGCTCTGTCATCGCTAGCCTGTAGATATGCACTGTCATCGCTAGCCTGTAGATATGCATTGGCTTCACTAGCCTGTAGATATGCACCGTCATCGCTAGCCTGTAGATATGCACTGTCATCGCTAGCCTGTAGATATGCGCTGTCATTGCTATCCTGTAGATATGCGCTGTCATCGCTACCCTGTAGATATGCATTATCATCGCTAGCCTGTAGATATGCACTGTCATCGCTAGCCTGTAGATATGCACTGTCATCGCTAGCCTGTATATATGCTCTGTCATCGCTAGCCTGTAGATATGTGCTGTCATTGCTATCCTGTAGATATGCTCTGTCATTGCTAGCCTGTAGATATGCACTGTCATCGCTAGCCTGTAGATATGCATTGGCTTCACAAGCCTGTAGATATGCACTGTCATCGCTAGCCTGTAGATATGCTCTGTCATCGCTAGCCTGTAGATATGCACTGTCATCGCTAGCCTGTAGATATGCATTGGCTTCACTAGCCTGTAGATATGCACTGTCATCGCTAGCCTGTAGATATGCATTGGCTTCACTAGCCTGTACATTTGCGCTGTCATCGCTAGCCTGTAGAAATGCTCTGTCATCCCTAGCCTGTAGATATGCATTGTCATCGCTAGCCTGTAGATATGCACTGTTATCGCTAGCCTGTAGATATGCACTGTCATCGCTAGCCTGTAGATATGCTCTGTCATCGCTAGCCTGTAGATATGCACTGTCATCGCTAGCCTGTAGATATGCATTGGCTTCACTAGCCTGTAGATATGCACTGTCATCGCTAGCCTTTAGATATGCACTGTCATCGCTAGCCTGTAGATATGCTCTGTCATCGCTAGCCTGTAGATATGCACTGTCATCGCTAGCCTGTAGATATGCATTGGCTACACTAGCCTGTAGGTATGCACTGTCATCGCTAGCCTGTAGATATGCTCTGTCATCGCTAGCCTGTAGATATGCACTGTCATCGCTAGCCTGTAGATATGCATTGGCTTCACAAGCCTGTAGATATGCACTGTCATCGCTAGCCTGTAGATATGCTCTGTCATCCCTAGCCTGTAGATATGCATTGTCATCGCTAGCCTGTAGATATGCACTGTTATCGCTAGCCTGTAGATATGCACTGTCATCGGTAGCCTGTAGATATGAAGTGTCATCACTGGCCTGTAATTATGCACTGTCATTGCCAGCCTATATGCACTGTCATCGCTAGCCTGTAGATATGCATTGTCATCGCTAGCCCATAAATATGCATGGTCATCACTAGCCTGTAGATGTGTACTGTCATCGCTAGCCTGATGATATGCACTGTCATCGCTAGCCTGTAGATATGCACTGTCATCGCTAGCCTGTAGATATGCATTGGCTTCACTAGCCTGTAGATATGCACTGTCATCGCTAGCCTGTAGATATGCGCTGTCATCGCTAGCCTGTAGATATGCTCTGTCATCGCTAGCCTGTAGATATGCACTGTCATCGCTAGCCTGTAGATATGCATTGGCTTCACTAGCCTGTAGATATGCACCGTCATCGCTAGCCTGTAGATATGCACTGTCATCGCTAGCCTGTAGATATGCGCTGTCATTGCTATCCTGTAGATATGCGCTGTCATCGCTACCCTGTAGATATGCATTATCATCGCTAGCCTGTAGATATGCACTGTCATCGCTAGCCTGTAGATATGCACTGTCATCGCTAGCCTGTATATATGATCTGTCATCGCTAGCCTGTAGATATGCGCTGTCATTGCTATCCTGTAGATATGCTCTGTCATTGCTAGCCTGTAGATATGCACTGTCATCGCTAGCCTGTAGATATGCATTGGCTTCACAAGCCTGTAGATATACACTGTCATCGCTAGCCTGTAGATATGCTCTGTCATCGCTTGCCTGTAGATATGCACTGTCATCGCTAGCCTGTAGATATGCATTGGCTTCACTAGCCTGTAGATATGCACTGTCATCGCTAGCCTGTAGATATGCATTGGCTTCACTAGCCTGTACATATGCGCTGTCATTGCTATCCTGTAGATATGCGCTGTCATCGCTAGCCTGTAGATATGCATTATCATCGCTAGCCTGTAGATATGCATTATCATCGCTAGCCTGTAGATATGCACTGTCATCGCTAGCCTGTAGATATGCACTGTCATCGCTAGCCTGTAGATATGCACTGTCATCGCTAGCCTGTAGATATGCATTGGCTTCACTAGCCTGTAGATATGCACTGTCATCGCTGTCATCGCTAGCCTGTAGATATGCATTGGCTTCACTAGCCTGTAGATGTGCACCGTCATCGCTAGCCTGTAGATATGCACTGTCATCGCTAGCCTGTAGATATGCATTGGCTTCACTAGCCTGTAGATATGCGCTGTCATTGCTATCCTGTAGATATGCGCTGTCATCGCTAGCCTGTAGATATGCATTATCATCGCTAGCCTGTAGATATGCACCGTCATCGCTAGCCTGTAGATATGCACTGTCATCGCTAGCCTGTAGATATGCGCTGTCATTGCTATCCTGAAGATATGCTCTGTCATCGCTAGCCTGTAGATATGCACTGTCATCGCTAGCCTGTAGATATGCATTGGCTTCACAAGCCTGTAGATATGCACTGTCATCGCTAGCCTGTAGATATGCTCTGTCATCGCTAGCCTGTAGATATGCACTGTCATCGCTAGCCTGTAGATATGCATTGGCTTCACTAGCCTGTAGATATGCACTGTCATCGCTAGCCTGTAGATATGCATTGGCTTCACTAGCCTGTAGATATGCGCTGTCATTGCTATCCTGTAGATATGCGCTGTCATCGCTAGCCTGTAGATATGCACTGTCATCGCTAGCCTGTAGATATGCTCTGTCATCGCTAGCCTGTAGATATGCATTGGCTTCACAAGCCTGTAGATATGCACTGTCATCGCTAGCCGGTAGATATGCTCTGTCATCCCTAGCCTGTAGATATGCATTGTCATCGCTAGCCTGTAGATATGCACTGTTATCGCTAGCCTGTAGATATGCACTGTCATCGGTAGCCTGTAGATATGAAGTGTGATCACTGGCCTGTAATTATGCACTGTCATTGCTAGCCTATATGCACTGTCATCGCTAGCCTGTAGATATGCATTGTCATCGCTAGCCCATAAATATGCATTGTCATCACTAGCCTGTAGATGTGTACTGTCATCGCTAGCCTGATGATATGCACTGTCATCGCTAGCCTGTAGATATGCACTGTCATCGCTAGCCTGTAGATATGCATTGGCTTCACTAGCCTGTAGATATGCACTGTCATCCCTAGCCTGTAGATATGCGCTGTCATCGCTAGCCTGTAGATATGCTCTGTCATCGCTAGCCTGTAGATATGCACTGTCATCTCTAGCCTGTAGATATGCATTGGCTTCACTAGCCTGTAGATATGCACCGTCATCGCTAGCCTGTAGATATGCACTGTCATTGCTAGCCTGTATATATGCGCTGTCATTGCTATCCTGTAGATATGCGCTGTCATCGCTACCCTGTAGATATGCATTATCATCGCTAGCCTGTAGATATGCACTGTCATAGCTAGCCTGTAGATATGCACTGTCATCGCTAGCCTGTATATATGCTCTGTCATCGCTAGCCTGTAGATATGCGCTGTCATTGCTATCCTGTAGATATGCTCTGTCATTGCTAGCCTGTAGATATGCACTGTCATCGCTAGCCTGTAGATATGCATTGGCTTCACAAGCCTGTAGATATGCACTGTCATCGCTAGCCTGTAGATATGCTCTGTCATCGCTAGCCTGTAGATATGCACTGTCATCGCTAGCCTGTAGATATGCATTGGCTTCACTAGCCTGTAGATATGCACTGTCATCGCTAGCCTGTAGATATGCATTGGCTTCACTAGCCTGTACATATGCGCTGTCATCGCTAGCCTGTAGAAATGCTCTGTCATCCATAGCCTGTAGATATGCATTGTCATCGCTAGCCTGTAGATATGCACTGTTATCGCTAGCCTGTAGATATGCACTGTCATCGCTAGCCTGTAGATATGCTCTGTCATCGCTAGCCTGTAGATATGCACGGTCATCGCTAGCCTGTAGATATGCCTTGGCTTCACTAGCCTGTAGATATGCACTGTCATCGCTAGCCTTTAGATATGCACTGTCATCGCTAGCCTGTAGATATGCTCTGTCATCGCTAGCCTGTAGATATGCACTGTCATCGCTAGCCTGTAGATATGCATTGGCTACACTAGCCTGTAGATATGCACTGTCATCGCTAGCCTGTAGATATGCTCTGTCATCGCTAGCCTGTAGATATGCACTGTCATCGCTAGCCTGAAGATATGCATTGGCTTCACAAGCCTGTAGATATGCACTGTCATCGCTAGCCTGTAGATATGCTCTGTCATCCCTAGCCTGTAGATATGCATTGTCATCGCTAGCCTGTAGATATGCACTGTTATCGCTAGCCTGTAGATATGCACTGTCATCAGTAGCCTGTAGATATGAAGTGTCATCACTGGCCTGTAATTATGCACTGTCATTGCTAGCCTATATGCACTGTCATCGCTAGCCTGTAGATATGCACTGTCATCGCTAGCCTGTAGATATGCGCTGTCATTGCTATCCTGTAGATATGCTCTGTCATTGCTAGCCTGTAGATATGCACTGTCATCGCTAGCCTGTAGATATGCATTGACTTCACAAGCCTGTAGATATGCACTGTCATCGCTAGCCTGTAGATATGCTCTGTCATCGCTAGCCTGTAGATATGCACTGTCATCGCTAGCCTGTAGATATGCATTGGCTTCACTAGCCTGTAGATATGCACTGTCATCGCTAGCCTGTAGATATGCATTGGCTTCACTAGCCTGTACATATGCGCTGTCATCGCTAGCCTGTAGAAATGCTCTGTCATCCATAGCCTGTAGATATGCATTGTCATCGCTAGCCTGTAGATATGCACTGTTATCGCTAGCCTGTAGATATGCACTGTCATCGCTAGCCTGTAGATATGCTCTGTCATCGCTAGCCTGTAGATATGCACGGTCATCGCTAGCCTGTAGATATGCCTTGGCTTCACTAGCCTGTAGATATGCACTGTCATCGCTAGCCTTTAGATATGCACTGTCATCGCTAGCCTGTAGATATGCTCTGTCATCGCTAGCCTGTAGATATGCACTGTCATCGCTAGCCTGTAGATATGCATTGGCTACACTAGCCTGTAGATATGCACTGTCATCGCTAGCCTGTAGATATGCTCTGTCATCGCTAGCCTGTAGATATGCACTGTCATCGCTAGCCTGAAGATATGCATTGGCTTCACAAGCCTGTAGATATGCACTGTCATCGCTAGCCTGTAGATATGCTCTGTCATCCCTAGCCTGTAGATATGCATTGTCATCGCTAGCCTGTAGATATGCACTGTTATCGCTAGCCTGTAGATATGCACTGTCATCAGTAGCCTGTAGATATGAAGTGTCATCACTGGCCTGTAATTATGCACTGTCATTGCTAGCCTATATGCACTGTCATCGCTAGCCTGTAGATATGCATTGTCTTTGCTAGCCCATAAATATGCATTGTCATCACTAGCCTGTAGATGTGTACTGTCATCGCTAGCCTGATGATATGCACTGTCATCGCTAGCCTGTAGATATGCACTGTCATCGCTAGCCTGTAGATATGCATTGGCTTCACTAGCCTGTAGATATGCACTGTCATCGCTAGCCTGTAGATATGCGCTGTCATCGCTAGCCTGTAGATATGCTCTGTCATCGCTAGCCTGTAGATATGCACTGTCATCGCTAGCCTGTAGATATGCATTGGCTTCACTAGCCTGTAGATATGCACCGTCCTCGCTAGCCTGTAGATATGCACTGTCATCGCTAGCCTGTAGATATGCGCTGTCATTGCTATCCTGTACATATGCGCTGTCATCGCTACCCTGTAGATATGCATTATCATCGCTAGCCTGTAGATATGCACTGTCATCCCTAGCCTGTAGATATGCACTGTCATCGCTAGCCTGTATATATGCTCTGTAATCGCTAGCCTGTAGATATGCGCTGTCATTGCTATCCTGTAGATATGCTCTGTCATTGCTAGCCTGTAGATATGCACTGTCATCGCTAGCCTGTTGATATGCATTGGCTTCACAAGCCTGTAGATATGCACTGTCATCGCTAGCCTGTAGATATGCTCTGTCATCGCTAGCCTGTAGATATGCACTGTCATCGCTAGCCTGTAGATATGCATTGGCTTCACTAGCCTGTAGATATGCACTGTCATCGCTAGCCTGTAGATATGCATTGGCTTCACTAGCCTGTAGATATGCGCTGTCATTGCTATCCTGTAGATATGCGCTGTCATCGCTAGCCTGTAGATATGCATTATCATCGCTAGCCTGTAGATATGCACTGTCATCGCTAGCCTGTAGATATGCACTGTCATCGCTAGCCTGTAGATATGCACTGTCATCGCTAGCCTGTAGATATGCACTGTCATCGCTAGCCTGAAGATATGCATTGGCTTCACTAGCTTGTAGATATGCACTGTCATCGCTGTCATTGCTAGCCTGTAGATATGCCTTGGCTTCACTAGCCTGTAGATATGCACCGTCATCGCTAGCCTGTAGATATGCACTGTCATCGCTAGCCTGTAGATATGCACTGTCATTGCTATCCTGTAGATATGCGCTGTCATCGCTAGCCTGTAGATATGCATTATCATCGCTAGCCTGTAGATATGCAGTCATCGCTAGCCTGTAGATATGCGCTGTCATCGCTAGCCTGTAGATATGCATTATCATCGCTAGCCTGTAGATATGCACTGTCATCGCTAGCCTGTAGATATGCTCTGTCATCGCTAGCCTGTAGATATGCATTGTCATCGCTAGCCTGTAGATATGCATTGGCTTCAGTAGCCTGTATATATGCACTGTCATCGCTAGCCTGTAGATATGCATTGGCTTCACTAGCCTGTAGATATGCGCTGTCATTGCTATCCTGTAGATATGCGCTGTCATCGCTAGCCTGTAGATATGCATTATCATCGCTAGCCTGTAGATATGCACCGTCATCGCTAGCCTGTAGATATGCACTGTCATCGCTAGCCTGTAGATATGCGCTGTCATTGCTATCCTGTAGATATGCTCTGTCATCGCTAGCCTGTAGATATGCACTGTCATCGCTAGCCTGTAGATATGCATTGGCTTCACAAGCCTGTAGATATGCACTGTCATCGCTAGCCTGTAGATATGCTCTGTCATCGCTAGCCTGTAGATATGCACTGTCATCGCTAGCCTGTAGATATGCTCTGTCATCGCTAGCCTGTAGATATGCACTGTCATCGCTAGCCTGTAGATATGTATTGGCTTCACTAGCCTGTAGATATGCACTGTCATCGCTAGCCTGTAGATATGCATTGGCTTCACTAGCCTGTAGATATGCGCTGTCATTGCTATCCTGTAGATATGCGCTGTCATTGCTAGCCTGTAGATATGCATTATCATCGCTAGCCTGTAGATATGCACTGTCATCGCTAGCCTGTAGATATGCACTGTCATCGCTAGCCTGTAGATATGCTCTGTCATCGCTAGCCTGTAGATATGCACTGTCATCGCTAGCCTGTAGATATGCATTGGCTTCACTAGCCTGTAGATATGCACTGTCATCGCTGTCATCGCTAGCCTGTAGATATGCATTGGCTTCACTAGCCTGTAGATATGCACCGTCATCGATAGCCTGTAGATATGCTCTGTCATCGCTAGCCTGTAGATATGCTCTGTCATCGCTAGCCTGTAGATATGCACTGTCATCGCTAGCCTGTAGATATGCATTGGCTTCACTAGCCTGTAGATATGCACTGTCATCGCTAGCCTGTAGATATGCATTGGCTTCACTAGCCTGTACATATGCGCTGTCATCGCTAGCCTGTAGAAATGCTCTGTCATCCATAGCCTGTAGATATGCATTGTCATCGCTAGCCTGTAGATATGCACTGTTATCGCTAGCCTGTAGATATGCACTGTCATCGCTAGCCTGTAGATATGCTCTGTCATCGCTAGCCTGTAGATATGCACGGTCATCGCTAGCCTGTAGATATGCCTTGGCTTCACTAGCCTGTAGATATGCACTGTCATCGCTAGCCTTTAGATATGCACTGTCATTGCTAGCCTGTAGATATGCTCTGTCATCGCTAGCCTGTAGATATGCACTGTCATCGCTAGCCTGTAGATATGCATTGGCTACACTAGCCTGTAGATATGCACTGTCATCGCTAGCCTGTAGATATGCTCTGTCATCGCTAGCCTGTAGATATGCACTGTCATCGCTAGCCTGTAGATATGCATTGGCTTCACAAGCCTGTAGATATGCACTGTCATCGCTAGCCTGTAGATATGCTCTGTCATCCCTAGCCTGTAGATATGCATTGTCATCGCTAGCCTGTAGATATGCACTGTTATCGCTAGCCTGTAGATATGCACTGTCATCGGTAGCCTGTAGATATGAAGTGTCATCACTGGCCTGTAATTATGCACTGTCATTGCTAGCCTATATGCACTGTCATCGCTAGCCTGTAGATATGCATTGTCATCGCTAGCCCATAAATATGCATTGTCATCACTAGCCTGTAGATGTGTACTGTCATCGCTAGCCTGATGATATGCACTGTCATCGCTAGCCTGTAGATATGCACTGTCATCGCTAGCCTGTAGATATGCATTGGCTTCACTAGCCTGTAGATATGCACTGTCATCGCTAGCCTGTAGATATGCGCTGTCATCGCTAGCCTGTAGATATGCTCTGTCATCGCTAGCCTGTAGATATGCACTGTCATCGCTAGCCTGTAGATATGCATTGGCTTCACTAGCCTGTAGATATGCACCGTCATCGCTAGCCTGTAGATATGCACTGTCATCGCTAGCCTGTAGATATGCGCTGTCATTGCTATCCTGTAGATATGCGCTGTCATCGCTACCCTGTAGATATGCATTATCATCGCTAGCCTGTAGATATGCACTGTCATCCCTAGCCTGTAGATATGCACTGTCATCGCTAGCCTGTATATATGCTCTGCCATCGCTAGCCTGTAGATATGCGCTGTCATTGCTATCCTGTAGATATGCTCTGTCATTGCTAGCCTGTAGATATGCACTGTCATCGCTAGCCTGTTGATATGCATTGGCTTCACAAGCCTGTAGATATGCACTGTCATCGCTAGCCTGTAGATATGCTCTGTCATCGCTAGCCTGTAGATATGCACTGTCATCGCTAGCCTGTAGATATGCATTGGCTTCACTAGCCTGTAGATATGCACTGTCATCGCTAGCCTGTAGATATGCATTGGCTTCACTAGCCTGTACATATGCGCTGTCATTGCTATCCTGTAGATATGCGCTGTCATCGCTAGCCTGTAGATATGCATTATCATCGCTAGCCTGTAGATATGCACTGTCATCGCTAGCCTGTAGATATGCACTGTCATCGCTAGCCTGTAGATATGCACTGTCATCGCTAGCCTGTAGATATGCACTGTCATCGCTAGCCTGTAGATATGCATTGGCTTCACTAGCCTGTACATATGCGCTGTCATTGCTATCCTGTAGATATGCGCTGTCATCGCTAGCCTGTAGATATGCATTATCATCGCTAGCCTGTAGATATGCACTGTCATCGCTAGCCTGTAGATATGCACTGTCATCGCTAGCCTGTAGATATGCACTGTCATCGCTAGCCTGTAGATATGCACTGTCATCGCTAGCCTGTAGATATGCATTGGCTTCACTAGCCTGTAGATATGCACTGTCATCGCTGTCATCGCTAGCCTGTAGATATGCCTTGGCTTCACTAGCCTGGAGATATGCACCGTCATTGCTATCCTGTACATATGCGCTGTCATCGCTAGCCTGTAGATATGCACTATCATTGCTAGCCTGTAGATATGCAGTCATCGCTAGCCTGTAGATATGCGCTGTCATCGCTAGCCTGTAGATATGCATTATCATCGCTAGCCTGTAGATATGCACTGTCATCGCTAGCCTGTAGATATGCTCTGTCATCGCTAGCCTGTAGATATGCATTGTCATCGCTAGCCTGTAGATATGCATTTGCTTCACTAGCCTGTATATATGCACTGTCATCGCTAGCCTGTAGATATGCATTGGCTTCACTAGCCTGTAGATATGCGCTGTCATTGCTATCCTGTAGATATGCGCTGTCATCGCTAGCCTGTAGATATGCATTATCATCGCTAGCCTGTAGATATGCACTGTCATCGCTAGCCTGTAGATATGCGCTGTCATTGCTATCCTGTAGATATGCTCTGTCATCGCTAGCCTGTAGATATGCACTGTCATCGCTATCCTGTAGATATGCATTGGCTTCACAAGCCTGTAGATATGCACTGTCATCGCTAGCCTGTAGATATGCTCTGTCATCGCTAGCCTGTAGATATGCACTGTCATCGCTAGCCTGTAGATATGCTCTGTCATCGCTAGCCTGTAGATATGCACTGTCATCGCTAGCCTGTAGATATGCATTGGCTTCACTAGCCTGTAGATATGCACTGTCATCGCTAGCCTGTAGATATGCATTGGCTTCACTAGCCTGTAGATATGCGCTGTCATTGCTATCCTGTAGATATGCGCTGTCATCGCTAGCCTGTAGATATGCATTATCATCGCTAGCCTGTAGATATGCACTGTCATCGCTAGCCTGTAGATATGCACTGTCATTGCTAGCCTGTAGATATGCTCTGTCATCGCTAGCCTGTAGATATGCACTGTCATCGCTAGCCTGTAGATATGCATTGGCTTCACAAGCCTGTAGATATGCACTGTCATCGCTAGCCTGTAGATATGCTCTGTCATCGCTAGCCTGTAGATATGCACTTTCATCGCTAGCCTGTAGATATGCATTGGCTTCACTAGCCTGTAGATATGCACTGTCATCGCTAGCCTGTAGATATGCATTGGCTTCACTAGCCTGTAGATATGCGCTGTCATTGCTATCCTGTAGATATGCGCTGTCATCGCTAGCCTGTAGATATGCATTATCATCGCTAGCCTGTAGATATGCACTGTCATCGCTAGCCTGTAGATATGCACTGTCATCGCTAGCCTGTAGATATGCTCTGTCATCACTAGCCTGTAGATATGCACTGTCATCGCTAGCCTGTAGATATGCATTGGCTTCACTAGCCTGTAGATATGCACTGTCATCGCTAGCCTGTAGATATGCACTGTCATCACTAGCCTGTAGATATGCTCTGTCATCGCTAGCCTGTAGATATGCACTGTCATCGCTAGCCTGTAGATATGCATTGGCTTCACTAGCCTGTAGATATGCACTGTCATCGCTAGCCTGTAGATATGCACTGTCATCGCTAGCCTGTAGATATGCATTGGCTTCACAAGCCTGTAGATATGCACTGTCATCGGTAGCCTGTAGATATGCTCTGTCATCGCTAGCCTGTAGATATGCATTGTCATCGCTAGCCTGTAGATATGCATTGGCTTCACTAGCCTGTAGATATGCACTGTCATCGCTAGCCTGTAGATATGCACTGTCATCGCTAGCCTGTAGATATGCACTGTCATCGCTAGCCTGTAGATATGCTCTGTCATCGCTAGCCTGTAGATATGCACTGTCATCGCTAGCCTGTAGATATGCATTGGCTTCACTAGCCTGTACATATGCACTATCATCGCTACTCTGCCCTCACTACTGTGTGTGTGTGAAAAACGTACGTAAAGTCATGAACCCACAGCCTCTTTATATTGCTGTCCTTGCACACAACACATTTTTAGGTCTGCCTTACAATCGTCTTTCGTGTTATTTAAAAACACTTTTAAATACATATGTAAATACATAAAGTCTTTGGATCTGCCCTCTTCATCCAGTGGCCTGTTACATTGTTACTCTCGTTTTGCTTCCGCCCACCGTAGCATACACCGTGGGGTAATAGGTCTCCCACTTTTCATCCATTGACAGTTGTACACTGAGAATGACCACATGCACCAGGGCTTGACGGGCCAATATGTCTTTCATTTCTATTTTATTTGTTCTGTGAGGGTCCTGTAGCTTCCCAACTTGCAATTTTACTATTTTCACTTTTAAAACTGTAATGTCTATTGCATTTGCTACCCAAAAAATAAATAAGGGCAGGCTTGCAAGGCTAGACCTGTTGCGCTTGACAATGCTTGTTTTGATTCTCTGTTGGATGCTGTCTCTTGAAGTCTAAGATGGGAACAAATTAATTCACAGGGCAAGATCTTCGTTTACATTTTGAGGTTTTTTTCAGTTTTAAAACATGGACGCGCATTACTTGCCATGAGGATGTGAGGCTTGTAATGTTAGCACGTTAACCGGGGGCGGCTGCAGCACGACCCTCTTTGCCGCCCCATAAAAATAGGTCATTTGGCTGCAGCACATTAGACTCTTTGAGAGGGGGACACAGCGCCTCATTGTGCTGTGGCGCAATTCTGACATTTAGGACGTGTCGTTGAGGCAGCAAAGCCTTTGTCGGGTGACAAGAAATGCGACCGGCTCCTCCGAAATAAAAACGCACTGTTACGTTTACACGACCAGTGATGTCAACACATTTCCCTGTCATCCGGGTTATTTTTGTCGCATATTTGGTTAGAGCGCTGGCCGTCTAGATTTGCGGGGAACGAGGCGCAGTCTACGATTTTACAAAGACCCCTCGCGCCTGGAAAAAGATGCCCCGTACAGCGCATGCGGACACTCACTGAAGAGATCAGATGACTTTTTTGTATGCAATGCAATGGTGAACGCGCTCGCACCATCTGGATTGCATTACACGGGCACTCTGACAGCTCCTAATTAAGATTAATAAGTCTGCCGTGCGCGAAACCGCCGAAAATATGCCACATCGGGCACGCGTAAATTACATATAGCCTATCACGTCAACGCTACTAAATACACAGCACAGCGAAGACGAATCACTAGGCAGATGCCATAAAAAACTAAGGAATGTGCCAGCCGGACCCCATTCTGAATTCTTTTTTTTTTTTAACGCATAAGAGCTCGCAAGCTCCGCCCCCCACTACGTGGAGGCGTAGGCCCGAGCCCTAAAAACAGGAGTAGCAAAAGTTCGAAAATTACAAAACTGCATCCGGGAGTCAATTTCCACACAGAGAAACATCCTACCAGCCGAAATCGCACTGCATAGCAGCATTCATGCAGCGTATCTCTTTTTTCTATTATTTATTTATTTGATTTTATATACATACTACAAAACATTTGTTATATGGGTTTACCGCCGCTGGTAATACAGAGTATAAAAACAGTACATTTTGATCAGGTCTCCCTTTGCTGGCTATAGTTTTTTTTTTTTTTAGAATAGAAGATCTAAGATGGGAAAATACAGGAAAGTTAGGAATAAGCGGAGGAGAAGGATAGGACAGACAGACATCTAAATATACCATTCTGACTTTGGCAAAGGAATACTATATTCCCAGGCACTTACCCACAAAACTGCAAGGTCTAACGCAGGACTATCAGACATGCAGATGAAAGACTATCCTTATTTTCTGAAATCAGAGATACCTATTCAGAAACTGTAGCATCAAGGATCACAGTAACAGGCAAAAGAAAAAGATATTGTCCAACACATACTTGGAAAATAATAACATATATACGGTAAAAAACAATCATGAACAATAATAAAGTGTTTAACGTTCCACCACCCCACCAAAGAACACACAAGTAAGTTGCAGAATTGGCACACAGAGAGATAGCAGTGTGGGCCACCCTCCTGAATGCTCCGCACACAATCACTGAACTATCCAGGGATTCAACAAGCAACTGTACCACAAACAACAAAATGGAAGTGAGAATCCTATATTATCAATAATTCCTGCATGTACGTGCTGATAATCTCTCATTTCCCTGTTCGCCAAAGAGTGCCACCTGGAACCTCACAGTATACAACCATTGTGGTGTATGGTATCACCACAACTATAGATCTGGACAACTTTAGGGCATGGTACCATTGTCTCAACAGTGCAGCATGCCCATTTCAACTGAATATAGACATGAGGCTTTCAACAAAAAGCTGCATCTGTTCTCCTTACATGTGGGATCAAATTTGAATACTGCAGAAGATCATTCCAAGCAGTGCCCAAATAGCCCACTGTCTCTTCTCCACATAAACAGCTAAAGAAACCAGAACAGCTGCAGCCCATGAAAAATGCAACTCATCTAACACATCACATCAACAGTATAGATTGCCTTGTTGAGGCACCCTACCATACAGTTAGAAATGGGGGTCTCTAGTTGGCTGTGGCTGGCACGCTGCCCAAGTAGGGACTCTTATTCTAGTGAGGGTAAGGGAGTTACACACCAAAGATAACCTCTGCTCACCCCCTTGGTAACTTGGCACGAACAGTCAGGCTTATCTCAGAGGCAATGTGTAAAGCATTTGAACACACATATGTACGCACACACGCACACACCACACACTGAAAACATTATAAAAGGACATCAAACCAGTTTAGAAAGAGAACCAATATTTATCTGAGTAAAACAAGAACAAAACAACAAAAATCCAACAAACATAAATCAGGATATAACTTTTAAAAGGTTCAAAACAGTTCAGTACGTAGGAAACTATAAATGAGTCACTTTTATCATATAGTACCTGGGATGCGTCAAAATCAAAAACGAAAATAGGCGCAGGGGGGGTGATGAACTGGAAATGAAAAGCGATGCATTGGTTCCTTACTTCCAGGGAAGGTGATGTGTCAGAGCCTTACTGAAGCACAGTGGAGGTGATGCGTCGATTCCTCACTGTGAGGGAAGGTGATGCGCTAGATTCCAATGAAGAACTTGGCGCACAGGTGAGATGCATCAAAAATCCAGATGCGCTGGGTTGATTCAGCAGTGAAACAGGTGCTGCATCTATTTTTCAGCTGTGAAGCAGGTGATGTATCAATTTCTTCACCGGCACAGCAGTGCCTGCGTCAGAGCGGGTGCCTCAGTCTTCGCAGAGACGGTGCTCAGGACGCAGCCTGCTGCGATCTTTTCAGCCACATGCCAGGTACTGCGTCGATTCTTCGGCCGCACCATGGTGATGCATTGGTTTTTCAGCTGCATGGCGGTGCTGCATCTGGAAAAACAGGCACTGAAGGTCGATGTGTGGATTTTCTTAGTCCTGTGCAGCAAAAGCCACCTCCAAGGGCCCAAAACTGGACTTAGCACCGCTTGGCAGGTCAGAACTCCCAGCAGAGGAGCTCAAGGGCTGCAGATAAATTCTTTGATGGCCCTGAGATTTCTTAACAGGAGGCAGGCACACACACACCCTTGGAGAACCTTTGCAAGCAGGATGTAGAAAGCAAAGTCCAGTCCTTTCACTGCCCAAGAAAGAAGCAGCAAGCAGTAGGCCAGCATAACACAGCAACAAGCCGAGTAGGAGTTCCCCTCCTACAGCTTCTCCAGTTCTTTTTCTTGGCAGAATCTCCTCTAAGTCCAGAAGTGATCTGAAGTTATGATGTCACAGCTCCTGTACTTATACCAGTTTCTGCCTTTGAAGTAGGCAAACCTCAAAGAAATGTCTTTGTAGTGCACAAGTCCGTGCCTTTCCCTGACTTGGCTCCAGGCACATTACAGGGGGAGGAGACAGCTTTGTGTGAGGCACAGCCCTATTGAAGTTTAAGTAACAACTCCTCCCACCACTCTACTTAGGAACACCCATCAGCCTGGTAATGGACCATCAGTATATGCAGAGCACACTTCAGCTCCCTTTGTGTGACCATCTAGAGAGAATGCACAAACAGCTCAACTGTCAGTCTAAACCAGATGCGGATTCCACGGGCAGGGAGAGGCACGGAATGGTAAGGCAAGAAAATGCCCACTTTCTAAAAGTGGTGTTTCCAACAGGCAATTTAAAAACCAACTTAACTAAAAGATGTATTCTTTAAATTGTGAGTTCTGGGACCCCAACCCCTAAATCTCTATCTCTTCCCAATTAGAGGTTACACTTGTAAGAGGTTACAAGGCAGCTCCGATGATAACGTATGGGAGATAGTGAAAAACAAAATTAGCAAGAGTTCACTCAGGACAAGTAAAACACACCAGTATATGTCCTACCTTTTAAATACACTGCACCCTGTGGATCTGGCTACCGTGGACCTACCTTAGGGATGCCTTACATGTAGTAAAAGGGAAGGTTTGGGCCTGGCACGTGGGTACACGTGCCAGGTCATCATGGCAGTTGAAAACTGCACACACAGACACTGCAATGGCAGGTGTGAGACATGATTACAGGATGGCACAATCAGGGCTGCAGGCTCACTAGTAGCATTTGATTTACAGGCCCTGGGCACACACAGTAAATCAAGTATGCCAATTATCTATAACTAATCATAAAAACAATTTATAAAGGAGCACTCGCACTTTAGCACTGATCAGCAGTGATACATTTCCCAGGGTAATAAAACCAGTAAAAACGAAATGCAGCACACAGTCAAAACCAAGAGGCCAGAAGCAGAAAAGACATGGTAAATACACCCCAAAGATGCCAGGTCTAACACATAGCCACACTCTTACAAAGTAAACTCATGCAGAACATGGCAGGGACGGTAAACAACATTTACAACGAAACTTTTACAACGCACTACCATTGCAACGCGGTCATTACAATGCAAACCATTACAACGCATTGCGCTGGGGGGCGCTCTAGGATAGGGAATAGGTTAATTTACTATCCAATAACCTTCCCTAGTGTCCACGGGGACTGGAGTTGGAATAGTAAATTAAACTATTCACTATCCAACACCCAAAATCACTATGCGTTGTAATGGATTGCGATGTAAAAACCGCGTTGTAAAGGCAGGCGTTGTAATAGCCTGCGTTGTAACATCATACATCCGGCAGGGACAGGCATGAAGACACATAAATGGAGAACATCAGACATTCCAAGTGCTAAATGGAAAATGATTTCCTCAGGATGCATGGAGCAATGAAACCAACACACATATGGACATAAATACTGCCTGGAGGAAGATTTCGGAAAGACATTAACCACAGTAATGTACAATACCAATTCCATTAAGTTGAATGACCCAGGACACAAAACAGCAACAGTAGCCTACATCTGCAACACTTCAGTTTTCAATGTAATATGCAAAGATTAGTAGCTATAAAACATCAGGAAGTAAAACAACAACGCTGTACCATTACCTGCTATGCCCCCTCATTTAACACGCTATGCCCAAATAGTTTCTGTAATGCCCTAGCATGTAAAGCAACAACACTGGGTCCTAGTCTACAATTATCCACCATGTAAAGCACCTATCTCAGGATAATGTCTTCAGTGTGTTAAGAAATGCCTATTTTTGCATGGTCACTGTTAAAATGGGGTAACTACTTGGCCGAGGTTTGCACCATCTTCAAGTGGGGACCACCATTCTAGTCAGGGTAGGTCAAATAAACACCTTAAATTAACCTAGGCTTGCCCTCTAGTAGCTTGGCACAGAGCAGTCAGGCTCAACTTAAGAGGCAATGTGTAAAGTATTTGTGTAACACTTAAATTACAGTAACGCAATGAAAACACCACAAAATGACTCCACAAAGGTTTAGAAAAATAGAAAATATTTATCTGTTTAAAACAAAACCAAAGTGACAAAATTCAATAAGAAGTCAAGATATTAATTTTGAAATATTAAATGTGAAAATAGTGCTTAGAAGTCACTAATGGTCAAAAGGCGACTTGGGGTCACAAGGGAACGATGCAAAGTCAAAGTTCAGGCCGACTGTGATGGAGGGAAGGCTGGCTACAGGACCCAGACAGGTCCGCAGATGAAATACTTAGGATGGAGATTTTCTTCTTGTCAAGAGTCTATTGCATCATCGTAGAGCCACAGAAAGAGGGTTCTGTGTCATCATCTTCTGTTGATGTCAATGTAAAGTTTCATCGACTAGCAACCTCTACGTCGCTGTCGAGTCGCACAGGCTGTGGAATCTTCATTGTCGAGCAGCCTCTGCATCAGCATCAGCATCAAAGGGCGATGCAGCAGAAAACCTCATTCAGTAGAGGCAATGCATCTGTTTTTGCAGAAAACAGTTGCAGAACCCACGTATGATCAAGACTGGAGAGGGCACCGTAGGCTTGGGTAGGACTCACAGATGACAGAGTCCAGAAGCACCAGCAGGATTGTAGGGAGTCTTGTGTGTCCCTGAGACTTCAGAAAACAGCAGGCAAACAAGCAAGCCCTTGGGGTCATTCTGGGTAAGTGGGGATGGGCCTAGTCCTTATCCTCGGTAACACAAGAACAATACTGCGGAATGGGTACTGCATTCTTTTATAAAAATTCTATCATTTATATATACCCATAGATTAATAAAACGCTGTCAACATACTGTGACATTTAAAGTGCTGCGTGATTGAGTGACATATTGTGCTCAGTAAAAAAATAAGGTGAGTATTATATACAAAGTGATAGCAATATATACATGGGACGCCAGAATGTTTAACAAAAGACAATGGCTCTGCTGCTATATCCAAATTAGTTATTTGAATACAGAGTCTTGATCTGGACCAGGTGGTACCCAACGTCCAGTGCTCCTCTGTGCAAAGTGATTATTCCACCGCAGCGTTGAAACAACTTGATTGTACATGATGGTGCTGTAATATGTATACAGACCAGGTCCCCACTTGCCAGCATTGACTAGTTAGCCAGGGTTCTCTCTGGCTGCCCATAGACTGTCAACCCCTCCCCCGCTGTCTTTATGAAGACCCGCATTGACCACTCAATAACGCATATATTGGGTTGAAACATCGACGGAACCGCCTGGTCCAGATCAAGACTCTACACGCAAATAATTAATTCACACCCAGCCCTTCCTGTTGTTTGCGGCTGTCTAGAGGGAATGCACAAAGTTTAGCTGTCAGCCAGCCCAGACATGTATGGAAGACAGGCTGTGGGCACACAGAGCAAAGTTAAGAGCAGGGAAATATCAACTTTCTAAAAGTGGCATTTCTACAATGGTAATGTCAAACCAACTTTACCACTAAAGACGATCTATCACCACGGTTTCAAATATATTAAACATGAAGTAGCTACTCCTTTCCAATCTGGAATTGCAGCTTAAATGTCTTTTAAGGAATCCCCAATGCTAGCCTATAGAAGGAGTAGACCTCATAGCAGTGAAAACCCAACTTATCTGTTTGTCCCTGCCACAACATGTACAATTTTAAAGTACATGTCCTGTCTTTTAGTTACACAGCACCCTTCCTTTAGGGTCACTTAGGTTCTACCTTAGAGGTGACTTAGGTGTAATATAAGGGGAGTTTAAGGCTTGGCAAGTTGTTTTAAATGCCAAGTCGAAAGGCTACTTGTGTGGGTAGCACACAAAATGCTACAGGCCCACTAGTAGCATTAGATTATAGGCACTGGGTTTATAGTATACCACTTTTCAAATGACTTACAGGCAAAGTAAATATGACAATCGGGTGTATAACAATGTTACCATGTTTAGGGGAGAATATTGTGCACTTTAGCACTGGTTAGCAGTGGGAAAGTGCTGTGAGTCCTAAGGCCAACAAAAAGATACAGGAATAAATTGAGGAAAGCAGGCAAAACGTTGGGGGAAGACCACCCTAAGGATGACAGGTCCAACAATCACCCCAAAAGTTTTAGACTGATGTACTTGTTTTTCAACTCTGAGAGTGCACGGAGCCTTACAAAACCAGCCTCAGTGTCATTGCTCTAATCATTAAAAAGTGCATGTCTGATTGTCTCTCTCACAATTGCCATAAATTAACTTGGAATTCCCTAGTATATGGTACTAGAGGTACCCAGGGCCTGAAAAGTGTTCCTTGTGGACTGCAGCACATATTTTGCCACCACAAATGTGACAAAGCAAAGCAAGTCTCCCAACCTGCTACTTCTGGCTGGTAGTGCAGTTCTCGAACTGATAAATCGAAATTGCAATTTAAATTAAAGGCAACGTTCAGATCTTCCTATTTAATATAATTAACTCACCTCTAAGGCAGGCCAATTGAGCCTTATGGCAGGTTGCAGTATATTAAAATGTGGGATATGTGTTTTTGTGTGTCCTTTGCTGTAGACAGACTAGTATCCCCATTGGTGAGTTCAGGGTTACATGCTGTCAACTCAGTTGTGCTAACTTGTGCATGGGACTACTAAAGTTGTTACTTCAAAATATCAAAAGAATCGTTACATTGAACCCGACTTGATGCCCAAGTCAAATGTAATTTATTTTTTATGTAAATGGCAACTCTAGAACGTTTTCAGTGCCTTTAATGCAGCAGCAATTCACAGCGGCTCATGTTTGGTTAGTCATAAGAGTCAATCAATCAATCAGGGATTTGTAAAGCGCACTACTCACCTTTGAAAGCCTCATGGCGCGGGGGTGAGCAGCTACATTAGGGTCATTCTAAGAGCCAGGTCTTGAGGTCCTTTCTGTATTGGTGCCGTGCTGGGCTTCATCGGAGGTGAAGGGGGAGTTTGTCCCAAGTCTTGGCTGTGAGGTAGGACAAGGATCTTCCACCTGCTCTGGTCCTGTAGTTGCATGGAATGGTGCATAGGGAGAGGTCGGCTGAGTGGATGTTTCTCTTGAGGGCGTGGAAGGAGATTCTGTTGGTGAGGTATTGGGGTCGGCGAACACCCATTACAACGAGGAGAGAACATCGCGGGTGCATTCAATCGCACTTTTTACATCGCGACAAACTTAACAATGCATGCTTTTACATCGCGCATGCTGTTACATCGCATTACATTGCATTGCCATGCTGTTGCATCGCCATCGCATCGGTTTTCCACAACGCCTTTCAGCGCATGATAATGTTACCATAAACATATGAATATGACGTATGCTGACGAAATAATGTCTGTTGCATCGCCATCGCATCGGTCTTCCTGTTGCATCGCCATTGCATCGGTTTTCCACAACTCATTTCAACGCAAGTGTGTGAACATGTATGCTGTCGTAATAATGTTACTAGTTACAACGCATTTCAACGCAAATGTGTGAACATTTACACCGCGCATGATAGCATATAGATAATGTTACCATTTACACAACGCAAGTATGTGAACATTTACTCCGCACGTGATAATGCCATATGAATAATGTTACCATTTACCCAACGCAAGTGTGTGAAAAAGTTAGCATTTAAACATATGAATATGATGTATGCTGACGTAATACGGTTACCGGTTACAACGCAATTCAACATGTATGCTGACGTAATATTGTTACCGGTTACATCGCATTTCAGCGCAAGTGTGTGAACATGTATGGTGATGAAATAACATTACCGGTTACAACGCATTTAAACGCAAGTGTGTGAACATTTACACCGCACATGATGGCATATGAATAATGTTACCATTTACACAACGCAAGTGTGTGAACATTTACACCGCGCATAATGGCATATGAATAATGTTACCATTTACACTGCGCAGATGGGTGGATGGATGAAAGTAAGGGTGGGAGAAAGATGGGTGGGTGGGTGGATGGATGTGTGAAAAGGTGGGTGGATGAATGATGGGTGGATGGATGGCTGAAAGTGTGGATGGATGAAGAATGTATGGATGGACGGGTGAAAAGCTGGGTGGATGAATGGATGGATGAAAGGGTGGACGGATGAAAGATGGCTAGCTGTGTGAAAAGGTGGGTGGATGAATAGATGGATGAAAAGATGGATGGATGAAGGATGTATAGATGGACGGGTGAACAGCTGGGTGGATGAATGGATGGATAAAGGGTGGATGGATGAAGGAAGAATGGCTGGCTGGATGTGTGAAAAGGTGGGTGGATGAATGGATGGATGAAAGGGTGGATGGATGAAGAATGTATGGATTGATGGGTGAAAGGCTGGGTGGATGAATGGATGGATGAAAGGGTGGATGGATGAAGGATGGCTGGCTGGATGTGTGAAACGGTGGATGAATGGATGGATGAAAGGATGGATGGATGAAGGATGGATGGATGGATGGGTGAAAGGCTGGGTGGATGAATGGATGGATGAAAGGGTGGATGCATGAATGATGGCTGACTGGATGTGTGAAAAGGCAGGTGGATGAATGAATGGATGAAAGGGTGGATGGATAAAGGATGGCTGGCTGGATGTGTGAAAAGGCAGGTGGATGAATGGATGGATGAAAGGGTGGATGGATGAAGGATGTATGGATGGACAGGTGAAAGGCTGGGTGGATGACTGGATGGATAAAGGGTGGATGGATGAAGAATGGCTGGCTGGATGTGTGAAAAGGCGGGTGGATGAATGGATGGATGAAAGGTGGATGGATGAAGGAAGAATGGCTGGCTGGATGTGTGAAAAGGTGGTGGATGAATGGATTGATGAAAGGGTGGATGGAAGAAGGATGTATGTATGGACGGGTGAAAGGCTGGGTGGATGAATGGATGGATAAAGGGTGGATGGATGAAGGAAGAATGGCTGGCTGGATGTGTGAAAAGGTGGGTGGATGAATGGATTGATGAAAGGGTGGATGGATGAAGGATGGACGGATGGACGGGTGAAAGGCTGGGTGGATGAATGGATGGATGAAAGGGTGGATGGATGAAGGATGGCTGGCTGGATGTGTGAAAAGGTGGGTGGATGAATGGATGGATGAAAGGGTGGATGGTTGACGGATGAATGGGTGAAAGGCTGGGTGGATGAATGGATGGATAAAGGGTGGATGGATGAAGGAATGATGGCTGGCTGGATGTGTGAAAGGCTGGGTGGATAAATGGATGGATAAAGGATGTATGGATGGACAGGTGAAAGAGTGGGTGGATGAATCGATAGATGAAAGGGTGGATGGATGAAGGATGGCTGGCTGGATGTGTAAAAAGGTGGGTGGATGGATTAATGAAAAGGTGGGTGGATGGATGAAAGGGTGAGTGGATGGATGTGTGAAAAGGTGGGTGGATGAATGATGGGTGGATGGATGGATGTGTGAAAAGGTGGGTGGATGAATGATGGGTGGATGGATGCATGAAAGGGTGGATGGATGAAGGATGAAGAGATGGACGGGTGTAAGGCTGGGTGGATGAATGGATGGGTGAAAGGGTGGATGGATGAAGGATGGCTGGACTTCTAGTTTTTTGAGAGAATTAGTACTTTTTCAATCTTTCAATTTAAAAGCATTTCTCACTTTTTCCCAACATTGTGGTTTGCTGCATGAATGTCGGTAAAGGTTTTCAATTTCTATTTTTCGTGTTTTTTCTATTTAAAATTGTGTGGTTTTATCTGTAAAGCCAAGTTACCATTTGAAAGTATCCGAATACCATTGGTTACAGAAAATCTTCCTCTTTTCAATGGACTCTTCTATTGATCAGTAGAACATCTCTTGATTCCCACCGTGGACTCTTTCTATCAACCACAAGTTTGCATATTCAGCTAGTATCACTGTACAATAGATGCAATTTTCTCTATGTTATTTCTACGAAACGTCTTCCATCAGAGTGTACTACTTGTGGAATATTTTGCAGCTCTAGGTGTCTTTCATTAAGGTATTAGTGTTTTGTGGTGATCTACAGGTCACAAGTTTGATTCCTCACAAGGCTCAATGCGTCTCCCATCCTTCTACGGTCGGTAAAACTGGGTCGTATTTATAGTTCATAGAAATAACAGCAGTGCAGTATGTGGGACTCCACAAATGATACGCTATATAAACAACAAGTTAGTATTAGTAACGTACTATTTTGTTTCCTATTTATGTGCAGGATGGAAAGCCAATTGAACTGCCTGAATCAGTGACAAAATAGAATGAGCAGAATATTCAATCCAAGGAGGCCAGGAAGTCTAGGACAAGTGTTTGTTACTAGTCTGTGTGCTCTTCTCGTGCAAAATCCAGATATTTTAAAATTCCTGCAGCGTTCCTCACTCGAAATGTAAAATACGGGGAAGTCCGTTCTGGAATTAGTGGCACCTTGTTCATGAACGCCCTTCTGTCTCATGAGACTAATAAACATTACTTGACATTATGTTAAAAGGTTTCCAACAAAAAGCAAAATAACACAAATTGCCAGAAGTAGATAGATTAGTGAAAACGGTACAAAGCGTAAAGATTAGTGTGTGTATTTGTAATAAGAAACGGTCAGGGTGCATATTTGTTTCTTTTTAGAATAACCCTGATTGTGAATGCCATAGCTATAAAAACAGAATTAAACCAGGTACACCTAAATATATAAGCACAACTGAAGGCTGTGTGCAGCGGGCATTAGAAATTAGGTCATGAAATTCACCGGAAAAAAACTGCTAAAACTGAATTATGCCTGTACCAAAACCAATGTTTCCAATTACATACGATTTTAAATGTTTGGTGACCTGGGGTAGGACTGTTTGGAATCAATTGTAGACTTGTATTGCTATTGTTACACTTCATGAAATTGCCTGTGATGCTTAATATCCACAGCATTTCAAAAAAATGATTTCACAGTTTAACGTTGGCATTTTTGCCCTACTTAGGTACTGCTATTAAAAAACAAAAACGCTGCACGCAAAGCCCTAGTTTCACTGAAGCCGCATTCCAGGGTCTGTCCAAGCACAAAAGAGAACACAGTACGCGATGTAATGGCGTGCGATTTGTCTGTATGCTATCTGGTGGCATTGCCTATAGGGTTAACAACATTACCGTTGAAACGGCATGCGTTGTGAAAACTTGCCAAGTGATAGTCTTGGCGATGTGGCGACTGCGTGCTGAAAGCACGCGTTGTAACGTTGTGCGATGTACCATCATACATTCATTGGGGTCCGGTGTTGTGGAGGGCCTTGTAGGCGTGCGTGAGCAGCTTGAAGGTTATTCTTCTTTCGACAGGGAGCCAGTGGAGGTCACAGAGGTGTTGGGTGATGTGGTTGTGCTGTGGGATATTGAGGTTTAGTCGGGCTGTGGCGTTCTGAGGGTCTGGAGTTCGCGGAGGAGTTTTTTGTTGATTCCAGCGTAAAGAGCGTTGCTGTAGTCCAGTCTGCTGGTGATGAGTGTGTGAGTGACGGTTTTCATGGAGTCGGGGTGATCCACTGGAACATCTTGCGTAGTATGTTGAGGGTGTTGAAGCATGTAGAGGAGACGGAGCTCCTCCACAATTCATGGTGAGTGATGAGTCCAGTTTGATGTCGAGGTTGCGTGCATGGTCCATTGGGGTGGGTGGGTTTCCGAGGACGGGGGCCACCAGCTGTTGTCACATGCAGAGGTGGTGGGGCCGAGTATGAGGACTTCTGTTTTCTCCGAGTTGAGGTTCAGACAGCTGTTCTTCATCCATGTCGCAACAACTTTCATCCTTTCTTGGAAATTGTGCCTGGTGATGTTGGGTTCCTTGGTGAGGGAGAGGATGAGGTGGGTGTCATTAGCGTAGAAGAATATGTTGAGCCCATGGTTTCCGACGATGGTTGCGAGGGGGACCATGTAGACGTTAAAGAAGGTGAGGTTGAGGGATAATCCTTGGGGTACTCCGCATCTGATTTCTGTTAGTTCTGAGAGGAAGGGCGGGAGTCTTATTCTCTGTGCTCTGCCGAAGAGGAATGCTCAGAGTCACTTTCACTCATTGACATAGCATTGATGTTTCGTTGAGCACTGGCGATGAAGCATGTATACAAAGTTTCACGAGTAACACAGATTCAGCAGATGATAACCAGGAGTCACACGGATGGTTTTTAATATCTTTTTAACATCTTTCACTGATATCTGACTTTCCTCCTTTCTTATTTCTGACAGAATCCAATTGTTGCCAGTAAGTTCTCTACATGGCAGTAAATTGTGCATCATTGCATTTCCAGCTTCCCCTTTAGAAGGGTGGAAACACCTGAAAAGCTTTGGAAGCTACAGACAAGTCAATCAATGCATTTATAAAGCGCGCTACTTACCCGTGAGGGTCTCAAGGCGCTGAGGGGAGGGGGTGCCGCTTCTGCTCGAAGAGCCAGGTCTTGAGGAGCCTTCTGAAGGTGAGCAGGTCTTGGGTCTGCCCTAGGTGGGTGGGGAGGGTGTTCCAGGTTTTCGCGACGAGGAAGGAGAAGGATCTACCGCCGGAGGTTGTTCGTTGGATGCGGGGGACAGCGGCCAGGGCGAGGCTGGTGGAGCGGTGCTGGCGGGTGGGGGTGTTGAAGCAGAGTCTGCTGTTGAGGTAGGCTGGTCTGGAGTTGTGGAGTGCTTTGTGTGCGTGGGTGAGTAGCTTGAAGGTGATCCTCTTGTCGATGGGGAGCCAGTGTAGGTCTCTCAGGTGGGGGGTGATGTGACTGCAATGGGGCACATCGAGGATCAGTTGGGCGGAGGCGTTTTGGATGCGTTGTAGTCATTGCAGGTGTTTGGCTGGGATACCTGTGTAGTGTGCGTTGCTGTAGTCCAGCCTGCTGCTGATGAGGGCCTGTTCACTGTTCTTGTTTCGGTAGGGGTCCACTTGTAGATCCTGTGGAGCATGCGGAGGGTGTTGTAGCAGGAGGAGACGACAGCGTTGACCTGCTGTGACATGGAGAGGGAGGAGTCGAGAATGATTCCTAGGTTGCGTGCGTGGTCAGTGGGTGTCGGTGCTGTTCCCAGCGTGGTCGGCCACCAGGAGTCATCCCAGTCCAAGGGGGTGGATCCAAGGATGAGGATCTCCGTCTTGTCCGAGTTGAGCTTCAGTCGGCTGCTCCTCATCCATTCCACGACGGCCTTCATTCCCTCGTGGAGGTTGGTTTTGGCGGTGTGCGAGTCCTTGGTGAGGGTGAGGATGAGCTGGGTGTCTTCGGCGTAGGAGATGTTATGTTATGTTATGTTAAAACGGGTCTTTTATAGCGCACGGCTACTCCTAGGAGTGACCCGGCGCTTTGGCAAAAACCCGAAAAAGAAAGGAAAGCGGGGCAGATGCAGGGCAAATCAGAAGAAATCAGTGGGTAAAAAGCCAAGTCTTCATCTCCTTCCTAAAAACCAGTAAATTACTGATTTTCCTGAGGGAGACGGGCAGTGCATTCCAGCAGCGAGGCGCCAAGCATCGGAAGGAACGTCCTCCAATTCTAGCGCGCCTGATGGAAGGAACAGAGGCCATAGCCAAAGAGGCTGATCTCAGAGTTCTAGAAGGCACGTAAAAAGTTATGCGCCTCCTAATATATCTGGCCCCTACATGGTGTAGTGCCTTAAAGGCAAGAGTCAGTGCTTTAAAAATAATCCTTTTAGAGACAGGAAGCCAGTGGAGCTTTTTAAGCAGCTCTACGGCACTCTCTCTTCGCTGAAGGCTATGAATGGCCCTTGCGGCGGAATTCTGCACCACCTGGAGGCGCGCCAGGAGAAACTTTGGCAGACCCAGGTAGAGCACATTCGCATAGTCTAAGCGAGACCCTATCAATGCCTGCACTGTAATCTTTCTATGCTCCAGAGATAAAATTGGGAGGAATTTCCTTAGCATTTTCAAAATGCCAAAGCATTTCCCTGAGAGTTCCCGAATCTGAGGCCCAAAAGAAAGGCCATCATCGATCTGGAAGCCGAGGTTCTTTGCTTTGGATGAAGCGTCAGCTGGAGGATACATGTCCGGAGGCCACCAGGCCTTCCATCTAGGATCAGGAGAGCAGCCAAAGAAAAGCAGTTCCGATTTATCGGAATTACATTTCAGTCTGTGCTGTTTAAACCAGTCAAAGACCGCCCCCAGACAGCTTCTGATCCGCATACCATCAAAGTCAGAATCCTTTGCGCAGGTGAAAAGAAGCTGGGTGTCATTAGCATAGGATACGATCTGGACACCAAATGACTCCGCCACCGCCGCCAGAGGGGCCATATAGATATTAAAAAGGGTGGGGCTCAAAATAGAGCCCTGCGGCACCCCCACCTCCAGTGGCGGCACAGCGGCGGAGAAAGGTGGCGCCCAGACCGTTTGTCGGCGGTCGGCCAGAAATTACTCAAACCACTTCAACACCGTTCCACGTAGTCCAATCTCCCAGAGTCTTAAAAGGAGGCCGTCATGTGGAACGGTGTCGAAAGCCGTCGACAAGTCCAACATAACTAATATGGCCTTTCCTCCAGTGTCCAATACTTCCCTGATGGCATCGGTAACTTCAAGAAGAGCGGTCTCGGTGCTCATATTGGCACGAAAACCCGACTGAGTGTCGTGTAGAGTATTATTACTCTCGATGAAGTTAGATAGGGAGATATGAACATGCTTCTCCACCACTTTTGCCAGAGCCGGGAGAAGGGAGATCGGCCTATAGTTTACATGGACCAACGGGTCCAGATTGGGCTTCTTGATGAGCGGCAAGATCAAGGCGTGTTTCCAAGCCAGGGGAACTACTCCTGTGCTTAGGGACATATTAAGCACCGGGTTGAGCAAGGAGTTTATGGCAGGGGCTACTCTTCCAAGACACTTTGCAGGACAAGGATCCTGCGGAGAGCCAGATTTCAGCTGGATAAAGAAGTTCAAGGAGGCAGAGAGAGACATAGCTGGAAACTTGGAGAGAAAAGGGCCTTCCACGCCTAAGGGAAGTCACTGAGAAAGCCTGATCTCAGGAGCAGGTATTAAACTCGGGGACATGAAAGTGCCTTGAATAGTTTTAATTTTTGTGGCGAAAAAGAGGGTGAGTTGACAGACCCAGGCTTCAGAATGGGAATGAACAGGTAGAGTCGAGGAGGGGGAAATGAAATCTTTAACAATCCGGAATATTTCTTTACTCATATTCGTCGCATCCTCTATTCTTTTTATCAAAGTAGGCTTTTTTCCCATCCATAATATGGCGGTGTATTCCCTATATTTGTGTTTGTCACTGGGATCATACAGACGACGCCAGGCCCTTTCGGCTTTCTTACACTCTCTCCGCAACTCACCGAGAGAGGGAGTAAACCCCGGGGCAGAAGCACTCCTGCTAGCTTTACTGGAAATTACCGTGGGAGCTAGCTCCTCAAATCTGTCAATGAGCCACCTATGTAATAAGTCCAAATCCTCCTCTAAACTGCCCGAAAGTTGACAAGGGTGTGAGGAGAGTGCAGATACCAGCATTTCTGAAGATACCCGGTGAAATGCCCGCGCCGTCCCTCTAGAGCCTTCCAACAATCTAGAAGAGGAAGTGGCGACTAGGAGGATAACAAAATTTATTAAGTAATGGTCAGACCATAAAATAGGAATCGGAGGGGACGTGCTGCTGATCAAGACTGTAGATAAAACTTGATCGAGAGTGTGCCCTTTGTTGTGCGTGGGAACAGAGGGTATCAGCCCTAAAGGAGCTGTAATGTCCCACAACTTAACAACATCCATATCGCTTCCTACATCCATGTGTAAGTTAAAGTCTCCCAACAATATACAGTGTTCTGATTTTAGACATAATACCGAAAGAACAGCCTGTAGTTCCTCAAAAAAGAGGCTGGTGTTGAGGTCGTGCTTGTGGGCGACATGGGCGCAGGGGGCATGTATATGTTGAACAGCGTCGGGCTGAGGGATGAGCCCTGGGGTACGCCACAGATGATGTCAGTGGCTTCGGAACGGAAGGGGGGAGGTGGACGCTCTGAGTTCTGCCTGAGAGGAAGGATGTGGTCCAGTCCAGGGCCTTCTCTTGGATTCCGGCTTCTTCGAGGCGTGTCTTTAGTGTGCGGTGGCAGACCGTGTCGAAGGCGGCTGACAGGTCCAGGAGGATTTTTATTTATTTTTTATTTATGCGATTTTATATAGCGCAAACTTTACCCGAAGGTGTCAGAGCGCTTTACATAGGACCCAGTTTCAACCATAAGGACTGAAGGTTACAATCGGAAAAACAAATTTGCAAATTTTTGACTTACATAAGAATCAGTTGAAAACATACGGACTTAGGATTACATGCGTTATAAAAAGGTACAAACAGAAAAAATTGCAAATGTACAAGAGATAAAGTCACACCAGGAGGAGATACAAATGGATAAACTCTAGGCATATACTAGTGATATCTCTATCTACTTAGGGAGGGGATGCACATGGATATATTCTAAGAGTCACATAGGAATGGTAGAGAGCAAAGCGGACTCCTGCATAAACTAGTGATTAGAGTTATCTCTATATACATAGGGAAGGGGTAAGACTGGATATACTCTAAAAGTCACATAGGAATGGAAGAGAGCAAAGCGGACTACTGCATGTTCTAGTGATTAGAGTTATCTCTATAAACATAGGGAAGGGATACACATGGATATACTCTAAAAGTCACATAGGAGACTAGTCATTAGAGTTAGAGTTATCTCTATATACATAGGAAGGGATAAAGGTCACATAGGAATGGTGGAGGGTACAAAGGTCTACTGCATACACTAGTGATTAGAGTTATCTCTATATACGTAGGGAGGGGATATGACTGGAAATACTCTAAGAGTCACATAGGAATGGTATATGGTGCAAGGTCTAAAGCAAATACCATTGATTAGAGTTATTACAATAGTTCAAAGAGCAGAGTTCCATAAGTGTGCACAGAGGGAGGGTGGGAGGGATGCAAGGGTATGGAGAGAAGGGGAAGCAGAAAAGGGAGGGAGCATTTGAGGATCATCCACGGGGAAAAGGGTTAAAGGACGATGGAATGGGAGGAGGGCTAGAGTCCAGAGAAACTGTCCGAAAACAGCAGCAAAGTGTCGGTCAGGACAAAGCAAAAGTCAAGAAGTCCAGGAGAGAAGGTGGGAGATGAAGCTGGAGGCCAGCCGCAGGCGCGTCACCATCTTGGAGAGCTTGCAGTCAGCCATCTCGGTGGGGGTGAGAGTGCGCCAGGTGGTGAGGGCCATGTTGACGCTGTTGGTGCAGTCACGCGTTGGCCGTGAGGCGCTGCACGGCAGCCGGTGGGTTGTGTGTGCATTCAACCGCAAGCAGTGTGGACTCCGGGAGCAGCGGCACATTCAGAACCCTGGTACCATGTGGGGGGGGGGGGGGGAGGGGTGAGTGGTCCGGAGATCTGGCCCGTGTTGCAGGTCCACAAGGCAATCCGACACTGGCAGTGGCCCCAAACTGGCAGTAGGTCGGGAGGCAGGCCAAAAATCCAAGAGAGGGCCGCAGGATTAGCAGGAGGCTGGGGAGAAGTTGGGGCGAGCCAGTGGAAGCGGCGATCGCTATCCGAAAATCGCCGCCGACCGCCATCTTAGAGTCAGGCAGGCGCTGGGAGGATTCCCTCGGTGGAGGTCTCCACCGAAGTGAAGCTAGTGGAAATTATGCCAGCTGCTGCGGCGAGAGTCTCGACAAGCCGGGGTAGCGCAGGACGCAATCCTACCTCCCAGCGGCCGCAGCAGTCAGGGGAGTCCCCGGCGTAGTGCCGCCCGCCATTTTGAGCGCCTCCGCCCTCTCTTCCTTCACTTCGGGAGATCGAGCCTGTCAGCCAACTTGGGTGCGATCGCTGTCTCTCCGCATAAGCCCTACTCGCTCCGCTTTGTGTTGGAAAAATGAGCGGTCGAAATGAAGGGCTGTATCTGCCTAGGGCCGGGTTAGAGCAGCTCGTGGACCGGGAGCCGAGACGATCAGCGTCCGCTCGGCTCCCGGCTCTGTCCCTCCCCGCCCCTCCCCAGGATGAAGGCTGATGTTTCACCGTTATCTAGTTGGATCCTGATGTCGTCTGTGGCGGCGATGAGGGCTGTCTCAGTGCTGTGCTTTTTCGGAATCCGGACTGGGACGGGTCTAGAATGTTGTTGATCTCAAAGTAGCGGGTCAGCTGTGTGTTGACAATTTTCTCAATGACCTTCGCCGGGAACGGGAGCAGGGATATGGGCCGGATATTTTTGAGCTCCTTGGGGTCCACCTTGGGCTTCTTGAGAAGGGCGTTGATCTCGGCGTGCTTCCAGCTTTCCGGGTATGTGGCTGTCTCGAAGGAGATGTTGATTGCCTTCCGTAGTTGGGGTGTGATGGTTGCGTCTGCTTTGTTGAATATGTGGTGTGGGCAGGGGTCTGCCGGAGATTCTGAGTGGATGGAGTTCATGATCTTGCGTGTTTCGTTGACGTTGTTCCAGGAGATCAGGCCGTTGAGGCGGGTGCTGTTCCTAGGAGGGGTGGGATCTGGCATTGTCGGGGTGGTCGTGGTGTTGAAACTGTTGTGGAAGTCCGCGATTTTTTGGTGGAAGAAGGTGGCCAGCGAGTCGCACAGTTCTTGCGAGGGTGTGTTGTGGTTGGCGTTGGCGCTGGGGTTTGAGAGTTCTTTCACGATGCTGAAGAGCTCTTTGCTGTGCGTTGTTGTCCAGGCGGGTTTTGAAGGAAGATTTCTTGGTTAATCTGATGAGGTAGTGATGTCTGTGGGTGGCATCCTTGTGGGCTGTGTGGTTGTTCGGTGTTTGTTCATGGAGCCATTTCTTCTCCAATTTCCGGCATGCTCGTTTGGAGGTCTGGATCTCTTATGTGAACCAGGTGGCTTTCTTGCTTCCTACTGTTTTCTTTGTTAAGAATGCACCTAAATGCAAACTAATGTGATGTGACATAGATTGATCAATAACACTTTGTTTTGTATATAATGTTTTGTTGATGTGTTAAATACTATTTGGGAAACTATCAAAATTGTATGTGCATTATTGATTGAAAATTCTAAAGTATGGATTACAATTGAGCCAACGGGCTTTTCTAGTAGTCTCCTTTGCATCTAGGATACCCTTGGGTAAACTAGTATAGTTCGAACTCTAGAAAGTTGCCACTCTGTTGCACAAGTTTTCCAGTGACAGTTTACGGCTGATGGCCTCGAGACAGTCTTCTGCCCTCCTGGGGCGAGGTGAGAAATACTCTCAGATAGGAAAACAAAGGACCTGCAGTTGGAAGAGTTGTTAACGGGGTGTGAACCCAAAAGGCGGACTTCAAAGGGGAAGCCACTTTTGAAGGGCAAATGGTGGGCTCACATGAGAAGAACTGCTCTTAAGTTAAGTGGTAGACAGGTTGGTATTGGGGACAGAGATGGAGAAATTGTTGCCAAGCCAGTGTTGTTGTGACGCATAGCCCGTAGGTAGCCACACGTCTAGGGTGTGCTACCGAGCTCCACACACCGTGGGAGGGGTTCTGCCATCTTGAAAGTGGACAGAATATTGCATTCTAGGATAGCTAGATGGCAACTGTCGCAGCAAAGAAAACAACAGTTAAAAGTTGTTAACACTACTTAATACCCACTAATAAAAAAGAAAACATTCCTTATAGATCGATGTTACAGATCCATAGTAAGTGTACAGAGAATGAGGACCATTTTAAGCAAGGCAGGAAGTTACAGGAAAAAAACTATTAGAAAGAATGTATCTGAAATGTCAAGTACATTATGCCATTACGAGAGCATGGTTTGCCTCCCACTAGTGTATGTCACTACTTATAATCCAATGTCAAATAAAATAAAAAAGATGATCAAACAATTTGCAGATTCTGGTATCTTTGGACATCCATCCACCTCTGTTTGCATTCAAAAGAGGAAGGAATTTAATGGACTCAATAGTCAGAGCCATTCCATATAAAAAGACTACTACCGCAGGTCCCGCTATTGCCGCACCATCGGAGCCAGCAGTTTTCGCAGCAGGGGCCGCTTGCTGACATCTCTCCCGCCACAGCCGATCACGGCGCCGGGGGGCACTTCAAGTCTCAGCACGGGCTCCCGCATCACAGGTCCCGCTATTGCGGCACCGCTGGAGCCAGCAGTTTTTGCGGCTGAACCCGCTTGCTGACATCTCTCCCGCCACAGCCAATCACAGTGCTGTGGGGCGCTTCAAATCTTAGCGCGTGCTCCCACAGCATGAGATGCGCGCGGGCGTGCCCGGGCCAAGGTCAGGCCCGTCTGCGACCGTTGGAGGCCAGGCTGGGCCACTTTATTGACATCCATTAATGGATTTGGATCCAATGAACGCTGAACACCGAACCATTAAGGTACTGTGATATTAATACCCCTCCCTGTAGCCTTGCTTTGTTTTGAGTGAGGGAATAATGAGTAGGCCTAAGTGTGGAAATGAGCAGGGTGTAGTGGGGACTCTAGGGCCCAGATGTAGGTAAAATAGATTTACCGATTTTTAATTACCGAATCCTACCGATTCAGTAATTAAAAATCGGTAAATCTAAGGGGTGGATATGTAGGAACATCCAGATGTTCCTTTTACCGAATCGGTAAATATCTGTATTTACCGATTCGGTAAATACCGACCGGTAATGCCCCATTCATTCCTATGGGCTTTGAAGCCCATAGGAATGAATGGGGCATTACCGGTCGGTATTTACCGAATCGGTAAATACCGATTTTGACAAGGGTGCAGGGGGTGTCACTTTGACACCCTCTAGCACCCCCAAAAAAGATTCGGGGGCCATGTGGCAGGCATACCTGCCCTAAGGGCAGGTCTGCCTGTCATATGGCACAGGTGTGCATGCACACATGTGCATGCACACCGGAATCGGTTTTTTACCATGAAGTTGGATTTCATGGTAAAATACCGATTCTGTAAGGCTTGTGGGACTCAGAAGAGTCCCACCTACATATCAAAAATACCGAATAGGTATAAATACCGATTCGGTATTTTACAGATTCGGTAAATTTACCGATCGGTAAATTTACCGAATCTGTAAAATTCTGGGCCCTACATACCATTTACTAAATACCGGTCGGTAACGGCCGAAAATACCGATTTTCGGCCGTTACCGACCGACCTACATCGGGCCCTAGATGCTTTTCTATAGAGGACTGAGTCAGCACTCATCCATGAAATGGAACTCACAGAGCGGAGACTGTCCTTGGAGCCTCAAAATACCATCAATCGAACTGCTCCTATCATTTCTGCTGTTACTGCTCCAGTTCACAAATCGAACCTCGAAGTCACGTATCACAAAATAATAGGCTGCAATTAACTGCCACAGACTCTGAAATTATTGATGCTTCTGATATATGTTATACTTTTGATAATTCCGAAAATTCAACCAGGCCAAACGTCATTACACAAGGTCAAAAAGCTAAAGCTAAAACTAATCATGTGAATAGTCTTGTACCGCCCTTTAAGAAAAGAAAGGGACAAACCGCGAATAAACAAAGTTTTCTTTTGCCCAAGCCCCTAGGGTGTAGGAATAAACCTAACGATAAAGAGCATAATCTGGCGCCTGCTCAAGTGTGTGTTGAAAATTTCTCGAGCGGTATTACCTGTTGAGGTTGATTTTTGGAAAAAATTGGAAACCATGGTCGCGGCTCTTTTAGACCCTCCGATACAAACGCTAACCGACATTGAGGTTAGGTTATCGAATCTTGAAAAACCGGTGGGAAGCTGTTGCCAAAATACAGCAAAGAGTAATGGGGCTGAGTGCACTGTTAAGAATAGGACTATGGACCAACAGAAGCCCTGTGATAGAAGTAAAAACCAGATTGACCTGTTATGCTCAAGGGCCGTAGGTCAAATATTGGATAATGGTGAAACCCCTTCCCAGGCAAAAGGCATAACCTCCATGTATGCCAGAATACACATGCTCCAAATAGCTCTCACACTAATAGCGAGAGACCTCAGACCCCAAGTATTATGGAAGGTAGGTTGTCTGATCAAAGAACCCCAGGTTGCCCACATACTAACTTACAATTTCCACTATAAGCGACTCCTTACACTGTACTACTAGCTAATGTTCCCCCACTGCCACCCGGTGAATCAGAGCACTGGTCGGCATTGAGAAACAAGTCACTGCTCTTCCTGAGAGAAAGGACGGGGATTGATGAAGTGTTGTTTGTGGAATTCAAAATGGTCTGTCGAATTAGGTGGGTTGGGAAATCCACTAAGAAATTTTCAGGTGACTGTGTAGTACTAACCTTTAGATGTCCACGCCTAGTTAAGACAATCCTAGAAAGGACAAGCAGCTGGTCCGCATGTTCGCGGGGGATTTCTATCTTCCTACTGGGTTTCTTTTATCAGCCACCTAGACCTCCATGGTTTGTTGTAGAAAAGGAGAGCTCTAGACAAGATAATCAGTATTCTATGCATTCTCCTTGGTATCATCCAAACCGCTATGAGGCATTAAGTGGGTTAGGAGATATAGACTGACTGGTCCCAAGCTTGAGAGATCCGGGGAAAATGGATATCACAAACAATGAATCAGAGACAGTCCCTGATTCATTAAGTGGTATAATTGACTTCTCTCATTTATCCGATCAAGAGGACAACTTAAATCGCCCATTACATTTGTGTTCAGAAAGTGAAGAGAGGGTTATTTGGGACGCCAATATCGTGACAGCACCGCAGCCCATTTTTAATATGGATGGGGAAGGGGCTGCAGGACATCGTCGAAGTGCTCACCTACTGAGACTTATATCAGGGAACATTGCGGGTATTAGACCTAAGCTATCAGATGAGGTTTGGCTCCAATATATTAAGACATTTGATATAATTTGTACTCAGGAAACATGGAGCAGGGATGACGTTACTATAAATAGTTTCCGTTCATTTAACGTTCAGGCAGCCCCATCCACTGCAGGGAGAGAGAAGGGAGGATTAACAACTCTGATCTCTGTTAAATATGGATCTTTAAATATTGAGAACAATTTGATCTGCAATTTGATTGATGTTAAAATATTATGGATTAATTTGTATTATAATATTTTTGATCAGAACAACTGTGGGGTATTTAACACCCTCAAGGAGAAAATTGATAAGGCTGAGGTCAAATGTTTTCCTTTATGTATAATGTGGGTGGGTGATTTCAATTGAACTTTGTGTCAGCATAGTTCCCAAATGGTATGTGGGCTTCTAGATACCGAAAACCAACCGCTTTCCCATTTTAAGCATTCCCCACAAGGGGAAGCGTTAAACACCATCATTGTTGTAAATGAACTATGTTTTGTTGATACTCTGGTTTGTACTCCACCTATACAACATCCCACTTTTTTGGGAGGAGGTATGGCAAGTACTATCGGCTTTATGCTGATATCTAAAAAATGTATCCACCTGGTAGACAACTTTGCGTTACCAAGTGGTGAATGTGTCAATGAATGCAGTAAACAAAGTTAAGGTTCTGTCTCTAACATCAACAAGTCCATTGCCATTTGCTGAAAGTGCAGAATGGGTGATGAGATAGGCATAGGCGATATAAAATCAGCATTATGGTTGCTTCTGGGGCACCCACCCAGACAGTTTTCTCTTACTATGGATTTCGCTCAAGGACAATGGACTGCTGTGTTGCAAGTGTGATCTTTGTGCTGTTTTAGTTCGTTCTTTGATTGGGGTGTGATGAAGGAGGTGACTGGATCAGAACAAGTACTGCACAATGATGACATTTTGCAGGTTTAAAGGAAATAGGAGTGGGAAGAATGCAGCCACTTGATAAAGACATTGGAGAAGTTAACTAAAACGTTTGTCGTGCTTCTCGCTCCAGACAAGACTGATTGGCAGATTGAATGGCATTGCCATGGCCATGGTGCCACTCTTGTAGCCTGACAAACTGGAAAAGTCAAGAGGCGTGTTACTGTGGGAAGTTGGGAGGAAGAGGTGGGAGCTGAAGAAACTTCAGAAAGTTCTGGGTCACTTGGATTTTGCATGTAAGGTGGTGGGTCTGGACAGGCAGTTCTACAGATGCATGACATTTAGCATGAGGAGAACATTGAAACGACAACACAGGATTAGGATCACTTTCGCAGAACATGTTGACTTGGAATGAGTTCTTAGACATTTATTACGGAGTGACTATGGGCCCTTGATGGACCCAGTAACGTGTATTGTGGAGATCTTTCCTGATGTACCAGGTGTGGGCTGTTTTGGCTTTTAATGAACATGAGAGTAGTGTAAGTGTACACTCTATCCCGCACTTCCTTTTAAAATCTGTTCTTACTTGTTCTAACTTCGCCGCATTTAGCATATTGCCCCCCTGTCCCCCATACCTGCTTTTTTGCACAACGCTCAGCACTTTAGGACTTTGACTTTGTTCTCAGCCCCGGTCCACCGCGGCAGGAGCCGTTTGAGTGGAGGGCGGGGCCAAACTCTCCCTCCTGTCAATCAAGTGACACGATTGGGGCAGGGAAGGGGCGGAATTGATTCCGATTGCTTCAAAGCCTCAGGGAATGTGGATACGCTGCGGAGCGAGGAGGGGCGGTCAGTTTTGCTTCGCCCACGCTGAACGCAGCGTACACTGTATCCCGCACTTTCTTTTAAAATCTGTTCTTACTTGTTTTAACTTTGCCGCATGTAGCATATTGCCCCCCTGTCCCCCCTACCTGCTTGTTTGCACAACGCTCAGAACTTTAGGACTTTGACTTTGTCCTCTGCCCCGGTCCACCAAGGCAGGAGCTGTTTGAGTGGAGGGCGGGGCAAACTCTCCCTCCTGTCAATCAGGTGACACGATTGGGGCGGGGAAGGGGCGGAATTGATTCCGGAATCCCCTTTATTAGTACATGGGCCAAAGGACGCACAAGCCCGTCTGCGCCCGTCCGCGTCCGGCCCGCGTCCAGCATCAAATATGCTGCCCAATTGCAATCATCCCCCAGAGCAGTACTAACCAGGGAGAAAATCTTAGCTTTGAGATTTAAAGGCTGCACTAAACCCACTCGTAGGAATCCCTCCTCATGGATCTGCAACCATGGCAACCAAGACCCCTGCTGTAACAATTGCACCTTCAACCATATTGATGACATAGGCAGAAGTTGTAAAGCACTGAAAACAACTATTCTCCCTAAATCAATAACAGATATCAGAACATGTCTTATAAACTGTAGGTCACTCCCTAAGCATTTATTTATTTATTCATTTACTTGAGTTTTATATAGCGCTGGCTAGTCCCGGAGGTATCGGAGCGCTTTACATAAGGACACAGCGAGTTACAAGTTACAAAAGTTTCACAGAAGTTACATAACGGATAAATAAACAAAACAGGAGTAAATTAGTAAACACGAAAGTCAGGATAGGAGAGACCAGGGGAAGCAGTTAATCCACAGGATGGAGACAGCAGCGGGGAAGAAAACGAGACAAATGTCCGTGATCCAGCTGGGTAGGTGACGGCCATAGCGGTGTCCCAGGGCTAATCTCCCCTATAGCTGTCGGAGCAGCTCCACCAGGAAGCGGCAATGTATGCATTTAGGGCTCAATCAATAATAACAATCATAACACTTGTATAGCGCGCTACTCACCCGGAAGGGTCTCAAGGCGCCTGGGGGAAGGGGGCCGCTACTGCTCGAACAGCCAGGTCTTGAGTTGTCTCCTGAAGGCGAGGTGGTCCTGGGTCATCCGAAGGTGGATGGGGAGGGAGTTCCATGTCTTGGCTGCCAGGTAGGAGAAGGATCTGCCTCCGGCGGTGGCTCTTCGGATGCGTGGTACGGCGGCGAGGGCGAGGCTGGCGGACCGTAGCTGGCGGGTGGGCGTGTGGAAGGTCAGGCGGTCGTTGAGGTACTTGGGGCCCAGGTCGTGGAGAGACTTGTGTGCGTGGGTGAGGAGCCTGAACGTGATCCTCTTGTTGACGGGGAGCCAGTGCAGGTTCCTCAGGTGGCCGGAGATGTGGCTGCGTCGAGGGATGTCCAGGATGAGTCGGGCGGGGGCGTTCTGGATGCGTTGTAGTCTTTTCTGTAGCTTGGCTGTGGTTCTGGTGTAGAGGGTGTTTCCGTAGTCCATCCGGCTGGTGACGAGGGCCTGGGTGACCGTCTTCCTGGTTTCGATCGGGATCCATCGGAAGATCTTGCGGAGCATGCGGGGGGGTGTGAAAGCATGAGGAGGAGACGGCGTTGACTTGTCTGGTCATCGAGAGGGAGGAGTCCAGGATGAAGCCCAGGTTGCGTGCGTGGTCTGTCGGCTTGGGGGCGGTGCCCAGGGCTGGGGGCCATCAGGAGTCGTCCCAGGCGGAGGGTGATGATCCAAGGATGAGGACTTCCGTCTTGTCTGAGTTCAGTTTCAAGCGGCTGTTCTTCATCCGCTCTGCCAGAGAAGAGTGAGGATCAGGAGGGGATCAGAAGGATAAATAAACAATTCAGAAGTAAATTAGCGAACACGAAAGTCAGGATTGGAAAGACCAGGAATAGCAGGTAATCCACAGGAAGGAGACCGCAGCGGGGAAGAAAACCAGACACATGTCCGTTAACCTGGCTGGGTAGGTGTCGGCCATAGCGGTGTGCCAGGGCCAATCTCCAGCTTTCGGTGCAGCTCCACTGGGAAGTGCCCATGTATGCGTTTAGGGCTCCGCTAGAGAGAAGTGAGGCTCAGGAGGGGATCAAAAGGCTAGAAACCAAGACGGGTGGTAGGCGCTTGCGAGGATGGCAGGGTAGGAGTGGTGTGGTTTTGGCAGCCATCTTAGAGTCAGGCACGTCCAGCCTGTTAGTCTCCATGGCTCAGTGGCTTGTTCTAGTTGCACCAATTCTCAAGTTGGATGAAAAGCACAGTGCTAAAAATCCTGGAAGAAACAACAGGACCCTGGACTCAGAGAGACAACTGGAGGGGAGCCAGTGTGGCATTATGACCCACGTCGTTATGAGACCGCCATTTTAGGGTCAGGCAGGGAGCACTACAACCGTAATCACCGGCCCCGGTGAGCGAACGCCCAGCCCACCGGGACTTGACAGTCAGATTCTCCCGCGGGCGTCGAAAGACCACAGCGGCAGAGCATGGGAGGAGGCGATCTCTGTTAAATCAAGGAGGGTGCCTCCATGATCGGCACTGGCACCACCCGCTGCAAAACGTCCCTCTCTCGTGGGCAGGCACTCTGTATGAAATTGTACTTCCCACTGGGTCTTCATAGATCACTGCGCTGCCAGCACGGCTCGTCCTGGCACTGCCGCAGTTCAAACTGTCACTCGATCTCCGCTCCAGCTGCGCTGCACATTACAGATGGAGGCACCAGCTTTAGGCTATTTGCAGGTGCGTTACATATCAGATCATGTGAAGCTCACATGCTACCTGAGCTCGGACCAGCGGGTTCACTGGCGAATGAATCGTAAGCAGCAAATCCGGTGAGCAGGGCTGCGGGCGGTTCCAGTACTTCAGCCTCAGAAACCTCTAATGAGCATGCCAATGATATATGGCTGCTTTTAGAAACTAAAACCTGGGATTTGATTTTCCTTACTGAGACATGGCTAAGAGACAGTACTACACCAGCTGTCCATCTGGCCATCCCTGATGATTACAAAATACTATTCAGAAAAGGGGGTGGTGATGTCCCTGGCCCAGTGCATCATGGGAACAGGGCAAACCAAAACTACCAAGCCAATCACCAGAAAGGAGACAAGCTTCCGGGGACCGGTTTCTGCCATTTCAGGCGTCGTCGGCCCGGCTTGCTTGAATCCTGATGGAGCAGTGAGCAAGGGACTCATGTCTGAGTATACCCTGCCACACCTATAGTGGCCAAAAACGATTCAGAAAAGGGGGTGGTGATGAACAGAGTGTCTGAATTAAGCAGACCACTCTTACCCAGTCCAAAGATCAGGGCTTGATCCATCGCCGTTATTTAGCTCACTGCCCCATCCTAAGCTCAGAACCTGGCTATATGCAAATTAGTCTGTCCCTGGCCCAGTGCATCATGGGAACAGGGCAAACCAAACTACCAAGCCAATTCCTGACCAGAAAGGAGACAAGCTTCCGGGGACCGGTTTCTGCCATTTCAGGCGTCGTCGGCCCGGCTTGCTTGAATCCTGATGGAGCAGTGAGCAAGGGACTCATGTCTGAGTATACCCTGCCACACCTATAGTGGCCAAAAACGATTCAGAAAAGGGGGTGGTGATGAACAGAGTGTCTGAATTAAGCAGACCACTCTTACCCAGTCCAAAGATCAGGGCTTGATCCATCGCCGTTATTTAGCTCACTGCCCCATCCTAAGCTCAGAACCTGGCTATATGCAAATTAGTCTGTCCCTGGCCCAGTGCATCCTGGGAACAGGGCAAACCAAACTACCAAGCCAATTCTTCACCAGAAAGGGGACAAGCTTCCGGGGACCGGTTTCTGCCATTTCAGGCGTCGTCGGCCCGGCTTGCTTGAATCCTGATGGAGCAGTGAGCAAGGTACTCATGTCTGAGTATACCCTGCCACACCTATAGTGGCCAAAAACGATTCAGAAAAGGGGGTGGTGATGAACAGAGTGTCTGAATTAAGCAGACCACTCTTACCCAGTCCAAAGAGCAGGGCTTGATCCATCACCGTTATTTAGCTCACTGCCCCATCCTAAGCTCAGAACCTGGCTATATGCAAATTAGTCTGTCCCTGGCCCAGTGCATCATGGGAACAGGGCAAACCAAACTACCAAGCCAATTCTTCACCAGAAAGGAGACAAGCTTCCGGGGACCGGTTTCTGCCATTTCAGGCGTCGTCGGCCCGGCTTGCTTGAATCCTGATGGAGCAGTGAGCAAGGGACTCATGTCTGAGTATACCCTGCCACACCTATAGTGGCCAAAAACTATTCAGAAAAGGGGGTGGTGATGAACAGAGTGTCTGAATTAAGCAGACCACTCTTACCCAGTCCAAAGATCAGGGCTTGATCCATCACCGTTATTTAGCTCACTGCCCCATCCTAAGCTCAGAACCTGGCTATATGCAAATTAGTCTGTCCCTGGCCCAGTGCATCATGGGAACAGGGCAAACCAAACTACCAAGCCAATTCTTCACCAGAAAGGAGACAAGCTTCCGGGGACCGGTTTCTGCCATTTCAGGCGTCGTCGGCCCGGCTTGCTTGAATCCTGATGGAGCAGTGAGCAAGGGACTCATGTCTGAGTATACCCTGCCACACCTATAGTGGCCAAAAACAATTCAGAAAAGGGGGTGGTGATGAACAGAGTGTCTGAATTAAGCAGACCACTCTTACCCAGTCCAAAGATCAGGGCTTGATCCATCACCGTTATTTAGCTCACTGCCCCATCCTAAGCTCAGAACCTGGCTATATGCAAATTAGTCTGTCCCTGGCCCAGTGCATCATGGGAACAGGGCAAACCAAACTACCAAGCCAATTCTTCACCAGAAAGGAGACAAGCTTCCGGGGACCGGTTTCTGCCATTTCAGGCGTCGTCGGCCCGGCTTGCTTGAATCCTGATGGAGCAGTGAGCAAGGGACTCATGTCTGAGTATACCCTGCCACACCTATAGTGGCCAAAAACGATTCAGAAAAGGGGGTGGTGATGAACAGAGTGTCTGAATTAAGCAGACCACTCTTACCCAGTCCAAAGATCAGGGCTTGATCCATCACCGTTATTTAGCTCACTGCCCCATCCTAAGCTCAGAACCTGGCTATATGCAAATTAGTCTGTCCCTGGCCCAGTGCATCATGGGAACAGGGCAAACCAAACTACCAAGCCAATTCTTCACCAGAAAGGAGACAAGCTTCCGGGGACCGGTTTCTGCCATTTCAGGCGTCGTCGACCCGGCTTGCTTGAATCCTGATGGAGCAGTGAGCAAGGGACTCATGTCTGAGTATACCCTGCCACACCTATAGTGGCCAAAAACGATTCAGAAAAGGGGGTGGTGATGAACAGAGTGTCTGAATTAAGCAGACAACTCTTACCCAGTCCAAAGATCAGGGCTTGATCCATCACCGTTATTTAGCTCACTGCCCCATCCTAAGCTCAGAATCTCTTGACTGGGTGAGAGTATTCTGCTTAATTCAGAGACTCTGTCCATCACCACCCCTTGTTGTAAATAATTTTGTCCACCCTAAGCGTGGAAGGGTATACTCAGATGTGAGTCCCTTGCTCATTGCACCATCAGGATTCAAGCAAGCCGGGCCGAAGACGGCGGAAATGCCAGAAACCGGTTCCCGGAAGCTTGTTTCCTTCCCAGTGTAAGAATTGGCTTTTGTAGTCTGGTCTGCCCTGTTCCCATGATGCACTGGGCCAGGGACAGACTAATTTGCATACAGCCAGGTTCTGAAATTGGGATGGTGCAATGAGCTAAAAAACGGTGTTGGATCTAGCCCTGATCTCTTGACTGGGTGAGAGTATTCTGCTTAATTCAGAGACTCTGTCCATCACCACCCCTTGTTGTAAATAATTTTGTCCACCCTAAGCGTGGAAGGGTATACTCAGATGTGAGTCCCTTGCTCATTGCACCATCAGGATTCAAGCAAGTCGGGCCGAAGACGGCTGAAATGCCAGAAACCGGTCCCCGGAAGCTTGTTTCCTTCCCAGTGTAAGAATTGGCTTTTGTAGTCTGGTCTGCCCTGTTCCCATGATGCACTGGGCCAGGGACAGACTAATTTGCATACAGCCAGGTTCTGAAACTGGGATGGTGCAATGAGCTAAAAAACGGTGTTGGATCTAGCCCTGATCTCTTGACTGGGTGAGAGTATTCTGCTTAATTCAGAGACTCTGTCCATCACCACCCCTTGTTGTAAATGATTACAAAATACTGGCGGAAAACAGAGATGGCAATAGACTAGGAGGGGGCCTAGCAGTCATTATTAAAAAGGAGTGGGAAATCTCACACAAAAATAGAAACCAAGGATGTGCTGGAAGCTATCTCCTTCAAGGTTACTATCTCCCCCACACTCAATATAGCAGGAATGCTTATATATAGAACACCTGACTCATAACCCATTGAGTTATGGAACATATGTGATTTAATAGCTGACCACTCGCTGAAATATACAAACTATCTGGTCTTAGGGGATTTCAACATTCACATAGACAAGGTACACTGCCCCTTAGGGTCCCAACTTATCGACTCCCTTAAAGGTTTAAATCTCAACCAAAAGGTCACAACGCCTACACATACAGCTGGACACATACTAGATCTTGTTTTCACAAATATTTCTACCCTTGTGGTCGAGAACCCTATCCCTCTGATATGGTCTGACCACTATTTGGTCCCATTCAATCTTTGCTTTACCACCAGCCTGGACAGCAGGGACAATAAACATGAGATTAGAAGAAACTGGCGGAAAGTCAACCCCCAAACTATTGGCCCTGCACTTCAGAATACATCTCATGTTTTTTCAGGTGAACCTGACAGTGATGCAACAACTTTTAATCATTGGGTCTCTGCCGCTTTGGACACAATTGCACCCCTGAAAGAGATGAAATCAGCCAGGCTTAAACTCTCCGCACCCTGGTTTACGCAGGATCTCCAAACAGAAAAGAGCCATTCAAAAGACTTGAGCAAATATGGCGAAAAACCTATAGTATAGAAGCAAAAAATACCTATAGGAAGGCAGTGAATCAATTTCATAAACTGAAACACACAGCCATAAAAAAATACCATTGCCACCCAAATCAAAGCATCCAATAACTCTACAAAAGAAGTTTTTAAAATTTGTCCAAAGTTTCATGAAACCGGAGGCTTTGAAAAGCAATATTACTCTATCGGAAACTCTCTGTGAGAATTTAGGGAGTTTTTTTCATGAAAAGATTGAAGATATCTACACCTCATTTACTGAGATTAAGAGCCCAGTCACACTTCTGCCCCCACACACAGAAACCTGGACGGATTTTGGCCCTTTCAATAATGAAGACTCGCTTAAACTATTGCTAAAAACTAAGTCTGGCTCCCCCTGGATGCCCTTCCAGACAGATTTTTTAGAACACTAGCTCACTTGATCAACCCCTCACTAAATGCACTATGGAGTGCTTCTCTAAATTCTGGTATCTATCCATCCGTATGGAAAACAGCCCTCATCCAACCCATTCTAAAAAATAAAAAAATGCTTACCCGACCATTTAATTTTTTTTTTAGACCTATCTCCCTTTTGCCAGCCCCGGCTAAGGTTCCTGAGAAGGAGGTACAAAAACGGTTGTCTAGCTTTTTGGAAATCAACAAGCTACTGCTTGACACACAGACCGGATTTCAAGCAGCTCTACTTGAAGTTACTGAATCCATCCGAGAAACCCTTGACAAAGGCTGCTGTGCAATGTTGGTGCTGCTTGACCTGTCAGTGGTACAAAAGGGGGTGGTGATGGACGGAGCATCTGAACCAATCAAAAACTCACACCCAGTCAACAGATCTGGTTTTAATCCATCACCATTCTTTAGCCCACTCTGCCACCCCAGTTCAGGCATGGCCATATGCAAATCAGTCTGACCCTGTGCCTCATGGGAACAGTCCAGCCCAAACTGCCAAGCCATGCCTTCCCTGGACCGGATCCAAGCTTCCTAGGACCGGTTTCTGGCATTACAGCTGTCTTCAGCCAGGCTTCCTTAAATCCAGTGGCAAAGTGAGCAAGGGACTCACGTCTGAGCATACCCTGCCAACTTATGGCGAACATAAGGCCACCGCAGTGCCTGAATGCAGTCTGTGAACTGCCATTTCCTCCTGGTCAGTGTCCCCACTGACCAGGCCTAATCCTTCCCTTTCTGTGCACATTGGTCACCCCTATGAAAGGCCCAAGGTACCCCCTTGGGCAGGGTGCAGTGTATGTGAAAGGTAGAGCATGTACTAGTGCAGGTGACATGCTCTGGTAGTGAATGACAGCCATTTTCGATTTTCACTATTGTAAGGCTACCTTGCCTGTAGGCTATCATGGGGAATGCTGGCTACAGTGGCTACCAGCATATTTTCCCATAGGAGCAAGGTAGGACATAAAAGTCTGGTATCCCTGAACTCAGAATTTAATAACACATCATTTAGGAAAGGTGGTTTTCAAATCCTGTGTTTGAGAACAGCACTTTTAGAAAGTGGCTGTTCTCTTGTCTGACCTTTCTGTGTGCCTTGGCCTGTTTGTGAATTAACTGTCTGGTTTGAGAGTTACAGGGGCTGGGGAGCCCCCAGGAGGCTGGATGAGTCAACCGTAGGCTGAATGACTGCATCTGCATCTTGAGTGGTGGGAGGGGATAGCACCTGGGCCTGAATAGGGCTGTGCCTGCCTTCCACAATGCTGGCTCCACATCCTGCTGGGCGTCTGACGACCCTGCCCCTCTCTGGAGAAGCCAGGAAAACAAAGTGCTCAAGGAACACCCAGAACTGATTCAGACCGGGCTCAGAGCCCTCCTGCACAAAGGGAACAAAGAATTTTAGGGGTATAAGTACAGGACCCCAGACTACAGAAAATTAGATCATCCTGGAATCAAGAAGGAACATCTGCCAAGGAGAAAGCTGGAAGACTGAAGAAGGAAGACTCTCCTGCTGTTGCTTTGCTGGACTGACCTGCAGTTGCTTTGCTGCCAAGGAGAGGGGAAGGACTTTGCTTTGTGCTGTGCCCCCTTGCTTGAAGGAATCTTCAAGGGCCTGAAGAAGAGCTGGGTCCCTGTTAAGAAGTCCCTGAAACAAAAGGACTTCACCCCCAGCTTCCCTGAACTCTGCTGAGAGAGTTATGTCCTTCCTAGAGTGCTTGGGCCAGTTGTGGTGCCTCTGGAAGTTGTACTTGTGCTTGGGAAGCTGGAAACCAAGATTTTAAAGACTTTCTGCAAGTTTTAACGCATTGCTCGCTTGCGGAGTGCATCCCCGTCAGTGCGAGGAAATTCCCGCCACCGCGAAGGCTGAGATCGTCGCAGCGCCTGTTGCCGCTGCCAGAGTCGTCGCATTCTTCGCTTGCTGGACGCACCAGTCCGGTGCAGGAAAATTACCATTGCTGCGAATATCGTCGCAGAGCCTGTTGTCACTGGGTGAGATCGTCGCACCGCTTGCTTGCGCACGGCATCACGTTGCTGCAAGAATCATCGCAGAGCCATCGCATCGAGTGGCCTCGAGAGGAGAAGATCAACGCTGAGCCGCGCATCGTCGCCGCACCGGAGATCGTCGCCACACCGAAGATCGTCGCAGCATACCTTTTGCGAACCGCTTCCACTAAAACCTGTGCACCGAAATCCACGCAAGGTATCCCATCCCTCCCCATACAGACCGAAGTCACTGCAACACGCCCGCTACGTTCAGCGGGGTTTTATCATCGCCGCCCCAGGGTCTCAAGAGTGCTTCTCAACGCTGTAGCTTTCACTTGGAACTTTTGTCGCATCTAAAGGTACTATTGGCTAAAACGTGACGCAACTGTGGACAATTTTAACGCAACTTTAAGAACTCATTTGAAACCATATTCTTGAACTGTGTATGTACGATTTTTGTTGTTTTGGTCTTGTGTAGTTTAGATTAAATACCTTTATTTTTCTAAAGTGTTTTGGAGTCAGTTTGTGGTGTTTTCACTGTGAGTGTTGGTACAAATACTTTGCACATTGCCTTTGATAAGCCTGACTGTTCTTGCCACGCTACCATGGGGGTAAACATGGGTTATCTAAAAGTGCATCCTTCTCACCCGGACTAGAAGCAAGGGTCCCTATTTGGACAGTGGTACCTACCTCTGCCAACTAGAGACCCCCAGTTCTAACAAGTGTCTTTCAAAACAACTGCTCTTCCACACCACGCCGCAGTAATTGAAATATCTCCGTCCCACAGGCAATGTCAAGAAGCTTTACTGGAGGTCGCCTTGGCATAACCACTTTACTTGCCCCAAGAGGAATGTAAATTAGCTTCTCGGTAGTAATGTCCCTTGTAGAGGAGTAGGCAGGCCTGGAACCCTTGAGAACCTGAGGTCGTTCACCTCTTCTGAGTGTGTTTGGTTTTCACGAGCTTAGAAGGATTCTAATCACTGTCAGGAGGAATTAGACTAGATTTACTTTTGTTTTTCCGAAAATGATGACAAACCAGAGAAATAAGGAATACAAAATTAAGATGCAATAAAGAATACAAATTCATCTTAAGCGTTGTTCTCTAAAAGATATTCTGGACGCTTATAGACACAAAAATAAAATAAATAAACCTCATGCTGAGTTAAAGCTCATCCTTAAGTGTTCATTTCATCTCTACCCACTGTGACAATCAGTCATTGCTGCTGAGAAACTATAACATTCAGGGCTTTACCAAATGTATTACCCCATTCCTCATGAACTGACTTCTCAAGTGCTTAGCATGACCAAGCCTTAGGGCAGGGAGTACCAACTGCACATGCACGAAATGCGTTACCCCTACTTACACATCGGATATCTGCGCTCCTGATAACGCTAACGCTCAACGAACTGGAAAAGATCTAAATGAAAAACCTCCTGTACACAAATTTATTTAAAACTATGTAAGTTGAGTGCTATTAGACTGACAAGCATGGTTGATTGTAGTTGACCTCAGCGGGTGATTCGATGCGGTGTGGAGATTTGATAGACAAGCACCGATTTTATTCTGCATTGAACTAACATGCCTCATAGCTTCCTTGATAACTAACGTGGCTTGCTTTAAAGTAGTCGTATTGTAATACTCTAGTTCTTTAAGTCTGAGGCATAGTGATGCTTGTGTCATATTTGTTTTTGAAGAATATAAATTCCTATTGAGTTGGTCCTAATTTCTCTCTGCATTGTCTGTCTCAGGGAGATGATAGGCACATGATAGAACTAAGGTGCCCACTGCAGAGTTGCCCCTAACATATGCCTGAATCACCCGTACTGAGAAGACAGATTTCACATCCTCCTATCCAGTTTATTTAGGACTCTACTTTATTTATCATCAGGAATACATTCTACCTGCTAAGACAAAGCTGGAGAAAGGTTGGCCCTGTACACTTTTAATAGATGAAGAAGATGTAATATGTTCCTCAAGTGCGGTATCATTTTTGGAGTCCTGATCCATGAACAATGACGTTTCTCCATAACTGACCCACGTGGACCAAATTAGTAATGTCTGCCCCAAGGTCACCTTCAGACAGACGTAGTTCTAAACTCGTTACCAATGGATTGTCAAACTGACCCTATGAATTGCACCTGCTAAATCGTTGTAAGATATCAATAATGTAATTTATACTGATATATGGTAATGTTTTTTGAGTAATCGGATAATGTCTGAAGTCCTATCTGTAGCCACTTTGCGTCAAATCGATTTACACAACATTAGGAGAGAGCACTGTGTATTTTACAACCATCCACTTTTGGAGTAAACATTCTAGATTTGTCTATCAGAGATGAAAACTGATGTAGATAAAACACAAGAGTAGGGGCCTAAATGCACCAAGGCTTAAGACCATGAGAGTAGGTGAATCGAAATGCACCCCGCTTGAGTCCCTTTTTTTTTTTTTTTTTTTTTTTAGAATCATCCAATTGCTAAGACCCATGTCAGCAAACAACATCATTTTACAACCATGCATATCCATGGAGTGCCATCAAAGAAGCCTGAAATGTCCAATCAGGATTCCGAACACATTGAATGTGTACTACAGTAATGAAAGGCAATGCAAAACTCTACATCTGGAACATGGCTGGCTTGTTGCCTCAAGAATATGTATTTTTCAGCCATCATGCTTAGTCTTTTGATGTTATCTACGCATATATTTATTTTTACAGGCTTGCTTTCAGGTAGAATTGTATTATCTACATGTTTGTGAAGATCGTCTTGAATGTATTTACAAAATACTTTCCCTGCTGCACCCCATAGGGTGTTTAGGATACCGTGGTATAGACATGTAATGTGCATGGCTATGCTTAATGACGACATGCTGAGAGCTCTGCTTGCTTCCAAACAAAGCGGCTTCTTCCGCTAAGCTACTCGAGTGTCTGGAGTCATTTTTCCCCAATAATGAATTATGGACACTAAAGGCTTTTTCATTTCTTGAGTGTGGAAATGAGTGGAGAGATTTGTCTCCAGTTTAGGAGCTGTGCCTGGTTTTATTCAGATATATTTAAGGACAACAAGGGAACCCAAAGAAAGTCAGCAAGGGACCTTGGGAGTCGATTCTTTACGGCAACAATGGTCCCTTACAAGCGTGAGGATGCAATCAATAAATATAGACGAAATCGTTTCTATATTGAAATGACATGCCCAACCGGGAGAGGTTGAATATTTACTTTTCAAGCAATGTAGAACAACTTTTACATACAATATACAAGGCGGGGCACAAGCCTGTACCCAGCTTAACGCACAATGAACAGAAAGGGAGGAAAACAAGGCAGGAAACACACAAAGGGCTTTTAGGCAAAAGCTTAGCGTTCTGTTATTGTGTTAATTGCACAGTTTGAAATATAAAACAGAACAATACTGGCACCTTTACACTTTTTAGAGGGCACATAAACAGATAATACTGTCCTATATTTGTATGAACTGAGACTCCGCACTTGCAACAATACTACTCGCAAATTCCTTTGTGAATAGCAAACAACCATACATTTACACAAAAGTGTAAGTTTACCTTTGCGAATCAGGCTTCAAGATGTTAACTAAATTTGTGCTCTTAAAAGTAAGGGTGTAACAGGGGCCCCGGCGGGGGCCTGATTTAGTCACAGGGCCTCTCATAACCATTCTGCGATAGTGTAAGAGAGGAATGATTCTGCCTTACATTACTTCTTAAAAAGTTTAAACAGAAATAAGGACTGGGCACCTTTGATGGAAACATGGGCTAAATTCTTGGGGCATATATGTTTTTGGTAGCAATTATTCTTATGCACATGCAGTTGGTTGAAACATACTATATATATTGACGCACACTCACAAAGTCTCGCTTGTAAAATATATATACACCCACACGTCTGGCTCTTAACCCCCTGTGCCAGGGTGGATCTTGTTCGACAGATTTACATAAACAATGCACACACACTTCAAGTATTTGTATTTGCCCTATTCATCTGGTAATGTTCTGCTGCGAGCGGGGAAGGAATGTGCCGCTTGGTTCGCCTCCCTCCAGGCAGGATGCCACTGAGAGCGACAGATGGAGGCAGCGAGGCAGCCGTGGACGCGGCGATGCGGAGGGCGGGAGAAGCGCAGACAGCGAGCTTTTCATGCCCTCGGCTGTAGGTGGACGGGGGATGCAAACAATGCCGGCCTGGAAAACCTGCGAACTGCGTGGGACGCTGGTGTGTAAAAGGACAAAGTACTCTTGGCAAAAACAAAATATTTTCACTTGGTATCCAGCGAAGGAAAACAGAGACGTTTGACTTCTGAGTGTCGCAGCTGGATTTATTCACCGCCGAGCCAGGCGCCTGTGCAGAGTTTGCACGCGAGGGTGGGTGTGAATGGTCGATAGTGACCCTCAGTGCCACTCGGGTCCCCCACCTTGGACGTAACCTCAGAAGGCACGCGCAGTGAGCGGCTCCTCAGTTCTGCAAGCTGTCACATTTCCTTACCACCCACCGCCAGCTAAGGGCATTACTGCGATCCTCGGTTGAAGGGCAGCCACTGGTATCCAATGGTGATAGTCAATGGCTGCTCTCAACAATTGTGACGCCTTGGCTGGCATCATGTAGCACAACTGTAACCATCCATGCTCACAATCTACAAAACAACCACTGGGCAAAAGAGCATTGCAATGAAAACACACCTGCAATACAATAAAACATCACAGCTCACTACAAAAACCAGCACACAAGAACATATGTACTCAACCAACTGAGCTATTGCTCAACAAAAATATGCTAACAAACACACTAAGAATTGATTTTTGTTTTTTTATCATATTGGCATTTATGTCACACATACTCTACCGTCAGCACTGCACCACTTTCAGTAGGAATGACTTAAATGGATCGGAAATTTCCATCAAATATTCGCCAGATGAAGGTATGCTGTCAATAGTGTGAACGGGGATGCTGCTATATTGGGTGGCTTTGTCATCTTGAACGAATTCTGACTGAATGTTATTGGTGTTTGATGGGTTTCTGAATCACTTACCCATCTCCCAGAATACGTAAATCATAGAAGATGCGTCTGGGTGAAATACATTTGTGTAAGGCAATTCATGGCAGTGAGCAGTGCTGGGTTACATAAAAGCCAATTGTTTTATTAATTGGGTGAGAGTACGAGATGAACTCCAACAAAGTTTCTAAACCTATAACTTCTTAGGTAAATATGGCTTTAATTAGAAAACATGGGCTTACCTCAGGCACAAGACAGCACGTTTTTCTTAATAGAATTTAATAAGAACCAAAGTGAGATTCCCAAACTAATCTAGGAAAAAGAGGATACATTTAATAACTCACTATGTAGCTCAAGTCTGAAGGTGATCACTTATTTTGCAGGCCTTGCAATGTCCCTTACACTTAGGGCCATATTTATGACCCTTGTAGCGCAGGGAAGCGCAGGGAAGCGCAGCGCAGGAAGTCGCCTTGCTGTGCTGCCCTGCGTCACAGGGAATGGGCAGGAATGTAAAAAACACAAAGGGGTGCTATTGGTATAAATGGACTAGAAAGTGTCTACTTTCCTCTAAACAGTGTGTGTATATATAGAGACTAACAGATAGTGAGAGGAGGTAAGAAAAAACCCATCAGCCCACCCATTGGCGGAACTTCATCATCTGGGATGTAGAAAGTACAGACTGGTATCCACTGGTAAACTCACTATTGTATTGTGAGTATTTACTAGTACCGGATCCACCAGTGATGAAAGGAAGTCAGAAGAATATACAGAGCTGTGGGCAGGGTTGTTGCAGTGCTCAAAGGGTGTGTGCTAGTGAAAAAGAGGTGTGTTAAAATTGACTACCATGGTGCCTAAGTATAACTTTTATTCTGGCGGTCACCATGATGACAAAGATTAAAATACAGAGTGTGGATAGAATTCCAGCAAATACTGCTATCCTGGTGGTAAGTTAACTGGTCGACATGTTTCAGCCATGAATGGCTTTCTTCAGGACCTATGGTAACAACACTACTGCAACTATTACTGAAAAAGGTAAAGTGAAAATTACATACCATGCAAGGATGACCTACCAACTCAGATGTTGGTGAGTGGTGGCTCCACGTGTCATGGATATCAAAGCACCTCTCCTAAAAATAAACACAGCAATATATACAGACACACAAAAAAGTAGATGAAAGAAGCAAGTTGTAAGCTGACATATAACTTCCAGCGAGACATTGCTCATTAGTATTTATTCTAAGTATTTGCTGGAATTCTATCCACACTCTGTATTTTAATCTTTGTCCTCATGGTGACCGCCAGAATAAAAGTTATACTTAGGCACCATGGTAGTCAATTTTAACACACCTCTTTTTCACTAGCACACACCCTTTGAGCACTGCAACAACCCTGCCCACAGCTCTGTATATTCTTCTGACTTCCTTTCATCACTAGTGGATCCGGTACTAGTAAATACTCACAATACAATAGTGAGTTTACCAGTGGATACCAGTCTGTACTTTCTACATCCCAGATGATGAAGTTCCGCCAATGGGTGGGCTGATGGTTTTTTTCTTACCTCCTCTCACTATCTGTTAGTCTCTATATATACACACACACTGTTTAGAGGAAAGTAGACACTGTCTAGTCCATTTAGACCAATAGCACCCCTTTGTGTTTTTTACTAGTTAGATTTGGGGATAGGGTGCATTTTGGTCGGTAATACTGTTTCCCCTACAGACCCCTCTTTATCTTTGTGTTTCTGTTAATGGGCAGGAATGCACTGCATTTATCCAATACGGAGCAGACCTGTCCTTTCCCCTTGCGCCGTTTTGCTGCCTAGCATTAACGCAGGCAGACTTGCACCATGGTGCAAGGATGCCTGTGTTGTAGGCAGGATGGTTTTGTGCAGGAAGGGGCACCTTCCAGCACAAAAACAACCTTTAGAGGCGTTTTCCTCTTTCTACGCGTGCTGCAGAATGCACCTCATGATGTATGGATTGGATTCATAAGGACACAATGTACATAACTGTGAACATGCATGCGCTAAGATTATTAGTGTTATAGTTTGAGTTTCAGATTTTGCACCGTTGCTGTTGAAAAAGCAGCGTATTGCCCCAACTACAGTCAAATAAATAAGAAAACAAACAACGATTTTTCCCCTGCCTTATGTTACCAATATTATAATGTGGACTGCCATTTCTTCAGTTTAAGGGGGTTGCAATCCAATAAAAGAAAGCAGTGACGCAACACTGTTTCCAGTGTGATGGTCAAAGCTAAGTACCTCCTTGTGCTGCTTCCAATAGCAATTATACAACTTAAGCACGTTAACACTCTGTTACCATATCTCACAAAACCTGTCACTCCGTTCCAAAAGAATTACAAGATAGCTATTCTAGATATAAAAAACAAAACCCATTATGAAGCAATGTGGAATAAGATATTGTTAGAGGAAAACATATGTTCTGCCAATGGCAACCAAGTGTTCACTCAAGAAATTAAATCAAATTGCACTGGTTAACTGAATCATTCATTGATGGATGAGTGAATATGATGAGTGAATATGCACACCATCCTTTCCTGTGTATTTTACAAGGCGTTTGCCAGGTTAGGTGAATCTGTGAAAGTGTCCCTCACCTGGCAGTCTTTGCTAATTCCCCAGAGAGTCTGTCTGTTTTTCAGATACCAGTACAATTCTAGCAAGGTGATATTTGTGAGAAACCAGTAGGAATACTATTAATGGAGCAAGAGGTATTCATTATGCAACTGTTCATTTGAATATTCTGAATCTGTCCAGGGATTTGCTTTGTTCTTGGCATCCCTGTATTGTACAGCAGAGAATGGGAAAAGATGAAAGAAATGCTATTGACTACTGTTTCATACAGTGTCAGATGAGTGGCATCAGGGTGTTTGGTGTTCAGCTTGAGTGAAGGGGAAGGAGGTGGTGAGGTGTCCTATGCAGCGTTGCTCTCCTGGTATGCGCTATGAGATGACGTCATCACGCTGCGACTCTGACTCCCCAGCACTAGCCCCAGTCATGCACGACAACACGTTTTCGCTTTCTACAGCGTGAGCATTAAAGTGTCAAGGCCTTGCTTACATCAGAGACAGACAAGAGAGAGCTAACAAAGCAGCCGAGCTTTAACATCACGCGGTGGAAAGCGGAATCCGATGCCAGTCTCCATCATCCGCACACAACAAGTAGACGCTCTCCTGCTGTCTCTCCAGGCCCTAGAGATCTTAAACACAGACGAGTTAGAATTCAGGAAATCTATTTAAAGCAGACAGAAAGCAATTGCAGTAGCAGAGGAGACATGTGCTTCCTTCAACTCGAGTTAAATACAATTCAGCCAAAGGATTATTTGCTTGTAGTTACCTTATTGAATTTTCAACAGATGCACTGGAAGTTAGATCAATATAAATGAAGGCCCCTGAAACCAGTAAGAGATATTGTAGCATGTTTGTAGATATATTTGCAGGCTTTGTATTACTTTATTAGTAATACTGTGTCTGCTGTCAGTAAATCTGCATTTGATTTGTTCCAGTGCAAATGTGTCTGAGCCTTGGAGCCTGACATAGTGGGCTCTAACCAGAGGCGCAACTAGAGGCAAATTTCGGGGTTGCTACAAAAATTTTTTGAGCGGGGGGGCTGTTTCTTCCAGCAATATACAGATGGAGATGCAGGGGCTTTAAGAAGGGGTGAAAACACAACAAAGCATCGTTAGCAAGTAAATGGTCTTTTAAAGACCTGTGAAGTTCTTGTGTGCGGCTGTGTGTGTGCCCGGGAAGCTGTCTCAGTCAGGCTGACACACACAACAGGGGGGAGCTGAAGCCCTCTGAGCCCAGTGGGAATTGCATGCTTGGCTCTAACGGCCAATAAAGGCGCACTCCAGCGTTAAAGGCCCTGAGCCAAAGGCAAGGTCCTTTAAAATGGAAGCGAGCCTTTAATGGCCAGTAGAACCTGCTACAGGGGGCTCTAAGGCTATTAATACATTCCGTCGTAGAGTGCAGAATGTTCTAATTTGTAAACACAAACGTCTCACGGAGCCCAAGGGGGTTGAAATCTCTTCAGGCTCCGTGGGGCCTTTGTTCACAGCAACAGCTGTGAACAAGCATTAGAACGTTGAAGCTCCAGGCTTCTATCGACCATTTAAAGGTAGGAGCACTCCATTGTATTGAATGGAGAGCCCAACATTCCAATGTTCTAATACACATTATAAATATTGGTGTGCTATTGGTAAAGTAGTTAAAAAGGAGAACATAAATGCTTACTAGCATCAAAACAGATAATAATCTCCTCTAACAATCTGAAACTATGCCTAGGCTACTATCCTTCAGCCCGATTGAGGCATGATGATTAACTAAGGTAGGCAAAGATATATAAAGCTATTTAGTAACTGCAGACTCTGCTATTGGCTAAATCACAGGGTGTGAAACCTCTAAATTGCTTATTGCCATGCACTAAAACACCTTAGTGATTCAGTAATAGGTCACTGAATTGCTAAATAGATTTAGAAAGGCATTACAAATTGTTATTTGGAGGGGGCATGTTTTGGACGTCTCTAAAGTCTGGTCACAAAACATTGACCAGTTAGAGACTCCCTTGTTAGGGTGGAAATCCATTCACAAAGGGAAAGGGGTGCCTGTGGGACCCCTTACCCTCTTCTCCTTTGAGAATGTAAAAAAAATGTTTGGGAGTGGGCAATGAACCCGGGGACGACTGCCAACTCTTAAACAAACCTTTTTTTAAAAGTTCATGACTTTTTTTAAAAAATACAGACCCATTATCTTTTTATTTAGGAAAATGGGATGTAGCTAAAACAATGTACTTTATTGAAATGTGATAACAGACATGGTGATCACTGATCCCAGCAGGCCACCATCCCTTTGATGGCATACCATTTTAATGAGTCGCAGTTTGCCACCTGCTACATGAATATTGAACCAACAGGGCCAATAGGGACTGGACGTTTGGCAATAGTTCTAAAGAGAGTAGTTTAGAAGCCTGTCTCCTACTGTGGTATCATAAACAACAGTTCACAATAAAATAGCGTCAAGGGAGCATCCATGATGAAATGATTCAATTTTTGGTACAGTTGTTATTTTGAAACATTTCAGCTACCGAAGCACTGGGATAAGATGCAACACCTACACAAAAGCGACAAAATCCCACCAACCACTTTTTTTCAGTTTTGTTCTATTCTAAGGTTTTGAGAACTAAGTCCAAGGCTAATGAGGACTACATAAAGGAAGATATCTGACCTTGTGGCCTCATGTTTGGTTACAATATTTTCTTTATCCCACTGAAGGGATTTGAGATAAAGAGGTTTCTAATTTAGAATGTAAAACTATAGACCAGGAACAAGTGTTGGGCTTTATCTGATCATCAGTACTCGACAATTGGCCCAAAAAAGGTGCTATGCTATTGTCGCTCATGTGATAACTTTGACTTTTACATTTCCCACTGTTTTCTCTGGACTTTTAAAAACATATTTTGCAAAAATTGTGGCATTTTAAATCATTCTAGTTATTTTGGTATACTTTAAATCTCTCCATTGTATTCTTTTTTGATAAAATGCTTTGGGAACTTTATTTTTGAATACATTCTTTTGGGAACGTTATCTGCTTTCTTTGCTAGATGTCAATGTCTTTTTAGGATGCTAAACGGTCATAATTGCTATGGGAAGCCTCCCACTATGCCAAGCTCCTGAGGTTCATTTCGAAATTCCTCACAGAAACCTGATTGTATTATTTCGATGCTAGATTGTTTAAGTTTGAGAGTTCAGTCACAGCAGACATCAAGACTGAGGCTTGTCTTTCTCTCCTAGTTATCATTCTGGTTTGTAAAAACAGCCATGTAGAGTAGCCTATTGCTACAAATGTTAGTTGAGGGTGCCCTTGTGCACCTTCTTCTTATAGCCAGGGCCATGACTCATAGATCATAATGACTTTTTATTGGTTCTGTGCCTCTCTCCCTTCAGTGGCACCTTGATACTGCTGGGTTTTACCAAAGTTTCTATGTGCACACACTTATATATTTATATATTTATTTTTATTTTATTTATTTATTTTAGAAGTTTTGTATAGCGCTAGCCTGACCCGAGGGTATCGGAGTGCTTTACAGGAGATACAGTGCAGAGATTCACAACAAACGAGACAGAAGAACGACACATTAACATTACAGGGCGCTGGTTGAGGGGTCTGCTCCGTAGTCATGGGACAACTGTTTCGTAGTCTCGGGGACATGGTGTAGGAGCAGTGCACGGTGCCAGTTACCCCACTCCAAATGCTCCCATCGACTCCCTAGGGCGCGGTTGAGGAACAGGATTTTGAGCTGGCTGTTGAATTTTACAAAAGAGGGAATGGTTCTGATGTGAGGGGGATTGGAGTTCCAGATTTTGGGTGCGCTTCCGGCGAAGGAACGAGCCACAGTTTTTTGTTCTCGAGTTCTTGGCGGGATGAGTAGGAGGGTGTTTGAGCTTCTGAGGTTCCTGGCCTGACCGGCTTTTTTGAGTTTGACTGACAAGTATTCGGGTTTGCCAGTATGAAGGGCTTTATGAGTGAGGCAGGCTGCTCTGAACCTGACCCGCATTTCGACTGGGAGCCACTTAAATTCTCTGAGTGCAGGCGAAATGTGGTTGATTTTCTTGATTCCGGTGACCATTCTGGCTGCCGCATTCAGAGTTGTTTTGGTGGGAGATAGGTGTGATTTTGCAATTCCTGAGAGAACTTCGTTCCCGTAGTCCAATCTTGACAGCACCGGTGTTTGAGTGGCCTGTTTTAGATCACTGGACGGAATGAAAGGTTTTATTTTGTTCAGTAGTTTAAGGTTAAGGAAAGCACTCTTGGCCGAGTTTTTGATGTGACTGGTCATGTTCAGTTTCGGGTCTAGTGTGATGCCTAGTGATTTGACAGAGTCAGCTAGGGTGAGGTTCCCATTGAGCGCATCAACGGCCTTAAGCCATTCAGCAATCTAAGGGTTCTCCTCCTTGTTCGAGATGAGAAGGATCTCGGTTTTGTTGGGGTTTAGTTTAAGGTGATTTGTTGACTGCCAGTGTTGGACATCTCTCATTATGTCATTAAGTTTTTGAACGTCACTGAGGGAGGTGGTTTCCAGATATATCTGAATATCATCTGTGTAAAGATGGAAATGGATGTTGGCTGCTTTGAGTAGTTTGGTGAGAGGTTTCATGTAGATGTTAAAGAGGTGCGGGGAGAGCATTGAACCTTGAGGGACTCCTTTGTTGACAAGGTGAGTGTCAAAAGCAGAGTTTTTGATTTTGATTTTTTGAGTGCGATTGTGCAGGAAGGAGGAAAACCATTGGAGGACCGCCTCACCAAGACTGGCTCTTTCTTTGAGAGCCCTAATGAGGAGGTTGTGGTCTACTGTATCAAATGCTGCTGATAGGTCAAGGAGAATGAGGAGGCAGCATTGGTCAGAGTCTAGTGAATTGAGGATATCGTCAATGATGTTGAGTATCGCAGTTTCTGTGCTACAGCCTTTTCTGAAGCCAGATTGGTGGGAGTTCAGGAGGTTGATGTTATCCAGGTGTTGGTTAGCTGTTGGAGTACGCATTTTTATAGGGTTTTAGACAGAAGGGGAAGGTTAGATACAGGTCTAAAGTTATTCAGATCCGTTATGTTGAGGTCGGGTTTTTTCAGCAAAGGTGTAACTAGTCCTACTTTAAGGCAGTCTGGAACTTCACCATTTTTCATGGAGCGGTTTATTATCATGCACCAAAGCGGTGCTAGGGAGCGCTTCAGTTTTTTGGTTAGTAGGGTTGGAATGTGGTCAAGGACATGTGAAGAGGGTTTGGAGGTGGAGATCAGCATGATTATCTCAGATTCCTGAATGGGGCAGAAGCTTAGCCAAAGTTTGGGAGGGGGGCAGGGAGAGATGACGTCCGGCCCGGACATGATGCTCTTAGTGGGTCGAGTGTTGATGTTGTCAAGTGAGTGTTCGATCTTAGTGATCTTGTTGTTAATGTAGTTGGTGAAGTTGTCACAGAGTTCTTTGGACGCCTATATAGAGGAGATCACAGGCTTGGACGTTTGTTGTCTGATGATGCTATAGAGTTCTTTGGATCTGTTTTTTGCGCTGTCCAACGCAGAGTGGAAAAACAAGGATTTCTTGTTTTTGATGTGATTGTTGTATTTCCTGCGAGCTATTTTGAGTTGTTCGCGGAGGTAGGGTTCTTCCTCCAGCTTCTTTCTTTGGCTCTTAGTTATCTTCTTTCGGAACTAATGTCAGTGTTGAACCATGACCTGGACGGAATGGCTCAGCTTTTTTCAGTTTTCGAGGAGCGAGCTGATCAAGCATAGTCACCAAGTTAGAGTTGTACCGTGTGGTGAGTTCGGTTGTGGAAAGGTGATCGTTGGTGCATGGAAGGAGCAAGCTTATCTTTTCTTCGAGGACTTCCATGGGAATCTGGGAAAGGTTTCTGACCCATTTGGTGGGGGTCTTGCATAGGTGGATGAGAGAGAATTTGTTGGTTGATATGAAATAGGATCATGTGGTGGTCCGACTAGTCCACGAGGAGTATTGGTTCGATCGTCATTGCTTCACATTGGACAATGATGGCATCCAAGGTAGCTCCTTTGTAGTGCTTCTTCTCTGTGCAGTGTTGGGTTAAATTGTTGTCACAGAGAAGATTGGATAGCGTTTGAATTAGTGGGTTGTTAGTTTCATTCCACCGCAGGTTAAGATCACCAAGAATTAGAATGTTGGAATCTCCGAGAGCACAGTGAGCAATCAGGTCTGATAATTGTTCCCCAAATGCCGCGATGTTGCCTGGTGGGTGATAAAGAAGGTGACAGAGTAGTGTTCCATTATCTTTGGTCTTTATGTTGGCGGAGAGACATTCAAAGGTGTTGTACTTGCATGGGTCTATTTCCATGATGGCAAAGTTGTCTTTATGAATGATAGCTAACCCACCTCCTCGTTGGTCTTTTCTATTTTTGTTGATAATGGAAAAACTTGGGGGCACAAGCATGTCTAAGCATGGTAAGGAGAGCTCATTGAGCCAGGTCTCCGTGATGAACGCAATGTCAATGTCCTGCGAGAGAATGGCTTCTGTTAGTTCGGTTGCATGCATGGACGCCGATCTGCAGTTGATGAGCAGGCAGTTGGTGGAAAGCTCTATTTTGCTAGGGTTCTGTCCCTTGGGCGCCCTAGGAAGGGAGGTGAGGACAGGCGGTCTAGGGGGTTTTGTGCACGGAGGATCTCTTCCGAAACCCGTGATCACTTGGATCTTGGAATTTGGGGAGTCAATGGGAGGTGCATCATATGAAGAGGCTAGGTCAGCCACTTCTTCGTCGGACATTGCTGCTTTGGACCTAGTAGGTCTTGAGGAGAAGGGCTCGCTGTCAGTATTTGAGTGGCTCTGAGCCCTAGTGGCGCGGACTGTGTTTCTTAGGGTTTTTTGTGACAAGGCCTCAGTGTCCGATCTTGAGAGTCTGTGTACCCGTGTCGCAGGAGTTGCTTCGGACCTAGTGGGGTGGTGGTGGTGGTTGGAGTTGGATGGGGAGGGTACCCTGGGCGGAGATTGTTGGGGCCCTTGGGCGTTGTAGAGGTTTGTGAGGATTTCATTGTGGGGGGTGGTTCGGGGAGGCGGGAGGAGGAGGCATGGGGCAAAGTGAGGATACTTTGTTTTCCCTGTTGGGATCGGTTATTTAATGATGGGAGCTGGGTCGGGAAGGATCGGGGCCGGTGAGGGAGAGCGCAGCGGAGTGTGGGGAAGAGGGAGTCGAAAGCCTCTAGGTTCTCGTCATTTGCCTGTATCAGGACAGTGCCATTAGTGTAGATGGTCACCGACATGATCCCACCCCTTGACGAACGGTTAGAGAGCGAGGTTGTTAGTTTGCAGCTATGTGAGGTAGTTGTGGTTATGGAGATGTAGAGTTGTGATCTGAGAGAAGTGTTCCAGTCCTCAGATCTTTCAGTGTGAAAGATTAAGTCCATCTTAATCTGTCCTTTAGAGGGGCAGTGCTAAGTGTCTGTAAATAGAGTTTCTTTGTGTTGTCTAATCAATTTCTGCTTGAAATTTTGTCTCGCTTTAGGAGAAAGGTGGGGGGAAAGCTAATCGTGAATGCGTTCGCTCATGAGGTTTCAAGTGGGTCGATGGGGGTTGGGTGGAATGGGTTGGCTTGCCCAGTGCTATTGTGGGATTTTCTAAGGGAGTCTGGGACTGATTGGTGTGGTTGGGCAGATGAGCAAGGGGTGGGATGAAAATTGTCGCCTAAACTTGTGCCAGGGAGTTACCCTCCCTGGCACAAGTTTAGGCTACAATTTTCATCTGCAGCTGTGCAGACCCTTACTAACCAGCCAGTGAAAATCAAGGGGTATTGACTTCGGGAAGCCACCCAATTTGAGTTCAGACCTTCGGGTCTGGTGTGGATTGTATTGAGCCACTGTAATTAGGAATCCCTCTCGTCTCAGATTCACCCTGACAGGCTCGATTTTTCACCGTGTAATGGTTGTTTTTGGCGAGTGTGGCTTCTGTCCCATTGGTCAGGAAGGGTTAGATGAGAAAGCTGTGGGAGGTGATTGATTATGTTTTACCAGGCAGGGATACTTAGCAGTTGATTCGAGTAGGTAGATAGAGTAACAAAGTGTATTGCAAAGTGTATTGCATGTTGGAGAACGGAAGGCTGCGTGAAGGGAAGATACTTCTGGGATTATGGTCAGAGGGCCGTTGTGTTTTTCTTATTTGGTGGCCCTTGCAGCGATTGGTTGTTATTGAAGATCCAGGCTAATAAGGCTAATAATCATCTTTATTTAGATATAAAACATATCTTTAAAAGAATTTACAAATTCACAACCTAGCCAAAAATTAAAGTAAAAACTTCTAAGAAATAACACACAGTATAGGTATAAAAACACAATCCAATATAGTCTTATAAAAAAAAAAACGGATTTTGTCTCATAGTATATTTTTAAAATCACAAAAATTGAAGCAGGGCTCCAGCTTACATTCGGTAACCAGATTATATCAACTTTGCTAAAAATAATGTCAGTTATTGTTCATTTCAATGAGAGAAAAATTAAAAATTAAGCACTTTAACATGGTCTCCTTGAGTTAAAGGTGTGGTATGCTTGCTGAACAAATTTTGTAAATTTTATGTTTAGCACAGTGTTTTCCGGGTTTATAGCGGCCTTGATGGCTTGCCTGCAGGTCCGAACCCCCAGCCTGTTCCACTCTGATTTTAGTTCGGACCTACGTTCTGTATTAAGAGCTGGGCAAAGACAACTTGGGTGCAACATGGTTTCCGCTGTTTTCCCACACCCTCTACAGAAGAGATCTTCCGATGTGCGTCGCCATGATGGTAAGTCCTGCAAGAAACGCCAGTCACCCAGTCTGATGGCTATGAAGCCACGTTTCAAATATAGGGGGTATGTGCTGGCCAAATAACTGACTGGGGCTGGGTGTCTGTAGGAATTTATCATTGCCCAAGCATGGCTGCGTTTCAGAAAAAGTGCTTTATCAGTAAGACAAGAAGTCATTCTCACACATTTTTTTATAGCTTTTTTAAAAGCTGCCTGGCCAGGGTTTAAGGCCCACAAATCGCTTGCTGACATTTGCTTAATGGCGTCTGTGAAAAGTAGTCCGTACAACCCCCCCGGATTAATCTGGCTGATTTCTTGCCAGACTAAGGATTCTAAAGTTCCTGGCTCAGCTTGTCTTAGCTTGTGACACAAGTTAAGGTATGCCCCGGTGGCTGAGGCCTCATAATTAATCAGCCCCATCTCCAACCTAATCTGTGCTGCAGAAGCTGTCTTTGGCAGCCGGAGCACCCTTTTGTAAATTTTGGTTGTCTGTTGGTTCAAGGTTGTGTTCATTTTACCACAGAAAATCTCAATGCCATAGGATAAAGTGGGGCCAACCTTTGCTCTCATTACCTCCAACAGGGGAGCTAGGGTTGGGCCAGAAAGATCCTTTGCAAGTTTGCCCAGTGATACCATTAGGGTCACTGCTTTGGCTCCGATCTCTCCACGCTGTTTTTTGTAACCACATTTTGAGTCCAGGTGGACGCCTAAGTATTTATAGGACTGGCCATTTTCTAGGCTGACATTGTTGAATGACCAACCGCCCCCTGTGTATCGTTTCTTGCCAAATGTGACTACTTGCGTTTTCTTCAGGTTATCCTCGAGTTGGTTATTGATCGTGTAATCGAATAATTTGTCGAGGAGTCTTTGTAACCCTACCCTGGTTAGGCTGAAGAGAGCCAAGTCATCGGCATATAAAAGATTACTTAGAATCATGCCACCCACCTTTGGAGAGTGATTATTGGTGTCGTCTAGGGCCGCCGACAGGTCTGCTACAAATAGGTTGAAGAGAAGCGGGGCCAGCACACATCCCTGCTTCACTCCTCTGGTTGTCATTATTTTGCGTGAGAGATGTGTGCCGGTCCCCAACTTCACCCGCACCCACGTCCTAGTGTGAAGCTGAATTATTCCCTCTAGTAGTGTCTCTGGAATCCCCCACATCTTTAGTTTGGCCCATAGGGCCTCCCTGGGGACTCTATCAAATGCTGCTTTGAAGTCAACAAAGCAGCAATGAACTAATCTTGAGGTTGCAACTGCCCTATCGACTAGGGTTGATATTGCTAGCAAATTGGTGCGGGTTCCTGAGTTTGCCACGAATCCTGTCTGGTTCATTGGTAATAAATTATTGTTCTTTACCCATAACCTTAGGTCCTCTAGTAGAAGACCTGCATAATGCTTTGCTTCTATGTCCAAAAGGGCGATGAGTCTATAATTGCTCGGATGTGCATGAGATCCAGATTTATAAATCGGGTGTATTATGGCTCCCCGCCATGACTCCGGTATTGTGGCTGTTCTTAATGCATAATTGAAGAGATTGACCAGAGTTCCTGACCAGAGGGAGATATCTGAGTTGAACAAAGTCTGTGGCAGGCCATTTGGGCCTGGCGCCCCGTCCGATCTTGCTTTTGCCAATAATTTCGAGACCCTTTCCAATGTTATGCTCCGCGTAGGAGCGTGCCCTTGGCTAGTCTCGGTTACGGTGACTTTTCCGATGGTGCTTGGATAATCTGGAGACTTAAAGTGATTGAATAAGAAATTGGCCCAGTCTGATTCAAGGATATTAGCCGATCCCGTACACATTTTTCCTAAGCTGGTGTGGTTAATAAGCGCCCAGAATTTCCTTGAGTTTTTTTGCTTACTTTCCCACACCAGTTTACTCCAGAATTGATTTTCATGTGCCCGTTTGTCCTTTTTGGTCGCTTGCTTGAGTGATTTTTGCGAAATTTGATAATTGGATATACAGTTACTGTTTCCCGGGAATTTGGCCAGTGCCTGCAGGGCCTTATTTCTCGCTTTCTTTAGTGACTTCGTCGTCTGTGATAATGTGAATTGGTGCGTCGAGGTTACCCTTTGAGCTTGGTGCCTTGCAGGAAATAGGTGAATCAAGTGGGAGCATAACATGGACCATGATTCTGTTGGGCTGACCTCTTGCTCCCGGCCCAGTCTTATTATGTCCGAGCTTGCCTGAAGAATATTCGGGCTGATTTCATCTGTCCACTTTAGGCGCTTTAGGTTCTCTATGTGGGTTCCCTGGGATGTCGATGGTGCCTTTTTATGATGCTCAGGGTTTACGTTAAAGACTGTAACCTGGGGCCTATGGTCGCTTTCGGTTCTTGGGTGTATTCTAAAGTCAGTAATACATTTTAGTAGAGGTGCGGTGCAAATCGTGTAACCCAGGTGCGATTGCTTAGAGCCATTTGTCCAAGTCCACTTTGGTGGAGTGTCCCCGGCTGTTCTGCCTTTAATGACAAGATAACCTGCACTGTAGAATTGGCTCACACATAGGTCGCCTAGATTACTTTGAGATTGAATTACCGGCTTAGTTTGAATTGTGGCCTCGGAAATTTGGATTAAGGGGGGGCCGTCGTTATCTGCTGCGTTCCCCTGAAATAGGTAGATGTTAAAGTCCCCAGTAACTATACAGTCTGAATTAGGTTGATCTGTGACTATATCATTCATGATCTCAGATAGCCGAATTAGATGATCCTTTTTTGTGCGTGTGCTGGGGTTGATGTAAACGTTTAGGAGGAAAAGGGGGCGATGATTCCACCAGGGTTCAATCTTAACCCCTAAGATCCAGTCTTCCTTAAGTGGCCATCGTGTGATTCGGGCTTTTAAAGAGTTTGATACGTAAGTTGCGAGTCCGCCTTTCGAATGGCCAAAGCGACTGTCCCTTATTGCTGGATTCCATATCTCGGTGAACCCGAGCACTGGGCACCCCTGTAAAGCCCAGGTTTCCTGTAGAGCTATTACAGAGTGACTCTGCAAGAAGAATTGCGTATCTGAGACCTCAATTTTTTGACGTAACCCACTTATATTCCAAGAGCATAATGAGTTAGTTTGTTCCGATAGTAAGTTGGGTGCTGCTCCTAGCTGTAGAGGGTATGCTGGTGTTTTTGTACCGGTGGACATGATCGTAGAATTAGATGGTCATTCGTGCCTTTTACTTGATAAAATTGCTGGAAGCCAGTCCCACCTTTGGCCAATATTTATAGTGGGTGCATCTCTAAGTTGAATATTACAATCTTCTTCTGGCCCTGAGGCATTTTTTAGAATTGAGTAGGTTTTTTCTTGACCATTCTGCCTTATCATCCCGGTTTTTTGGGGTGGTGTTAGATGATTGAGGAATGTAATTGGATAGCCTGGCATGGAGTATGGGTAGACTCGAATACCCCATTCCCTTAAAGTTGCTTTGTTGTTCAGAAACGTAGATGCCCACTTTGCCTCCTTGAATGACACCAAAGTTACTTCCGATGGTTGTGTTCCCCTTGGTGGGAGGAACTCGATGGCCTCAATTTCATTGGATACTAACCCCATAAGTCCAGGGATCCCCTGAGTCAGTTTAAGTATGTTTGCTCTGTTGAGGATGTCGTGACGACCCTTTGATTTATATTCAGGGGCTAAAATGATATACGAGTATGATGCGACCTTGGCAGTCTCTATTTGCTGGTGACATGTTGTGTTTTTAGTGAATGTCGGTCCTTCATTGTGCTTGTTCTCTGGGGCTATCAAGTCGGTCCTGGTCTTTGGGGACATGCAATGGTTTATGAAATGATCTGATCTCTGGTTATGGATCGTTTTAGTCAGTTCCTGGCCCCGCATTGAGACGTCGCCCTGAACCGTAAGTGTAGCGTACCCTGTTTTAGGGGGCACTTCGATTTCTTTGGGTCTTAAAGTCCCTTTTTTATCTTTTGTCGTGACCTTATTTACTGAAGCCGGGCCAGGCTCTTTTTTGGCTACTCGCATTAGAGGATCAGGTATTTCCTGGGGACTCCCCATTGTAAGTTGGTTCTTTATTGCTGTTGGGTCCTCTTTTGGCTTGAGCGCAGCAGGATTTCCCAGGGAAGGTGGGGCGTCAGTCACACTCAGAGCCCCTTTGCTTGATGCCGTTAAGAATAATGGGTAGTATCCTGGGTTGGCGGCAGTTGATAGTGCCTTGGCCTTATTTCTTTGTTTACGTTGTCGTTTGCGTTCTCTTTTGCTTAGCTGGGGTCCAAACCCTGGCTGTTTGACCTGGATGGAAAGGGCCAAACACTGAGGGCTGACCAGTAGGCCATTCTTGGAATTAACCGAACTAGTGATGCCTCTTTGTGGGGACCCCATCTTTCCCTGCTCGGCTTCTATCTGGTCGGATTGTGTGTGACCTGGGTTTGCTTGGACCCTTGCCTGGTTTAAGCGGGGGTCTGTACCCTCAGTTTGCATGATGGCTCCTTTGACGTCTGGCTGGTAAGTAGCTTGATCCTGGGACCTATGTGGTGACTTTTGGGTTGAAGCTTCCGGTGAGGTGCCTGGATTGCTGCCCCTCAAAATCCTTACCTCCTTTAAAACATTGGCCAGGAAGTCAGGGAGCGATGATAAGGAATCAATTATTGGGGAGCAACAGCATAAAGACTGAATTAGTATTGTTGACGCTTGAGCACCTATAATTAGATTGTTCAATTGGTCTAATTTATTGTCTATCCCTGCTGTAAATACGGCTAGCGTATTTAGGAGATCAACCTGTACATCCAGTTTGTCTGAATGGTAGTGTAGGGCGTTGACAGTTTGTTGGAATGTCTGCAAAAGTTGGGGCCAAACACTGGTGGCTATGTGGACATCATGGTTAGAGTTTGAAACAGTGGGAGAGACGTTTACGGGGTTTTGAGTGTCTTTGAAAAAGTAGGACAGATCAGCTAAGTGCTGGTCACTTGGGTCAGTTTTATTAGGAGACTTTTGGGAGGGAGGCATTGTTAAATCATATGGTACGAATGAATGCAGGACCGTGGGCAAAGGGCTTGGCTCCGTCGGTTGAACAGTAGGTGTGCTGATTAGATGAGATGTTTGAACAGGGCTGTTACTTGGCACGGAGCTTGGGGCGTGGATTTGGGCACAGGTTAACTTCCGATGTGGGTCCAACAAATCTTCAATTACAATAACGGAATCTTCTTCTCCGTTGGAAGTTGCCAAAGTGCATAGTTTCTGGGTTTTTGCTGTGGGACCAGTCTGCATTGTCAGTGGACTCGTTGATGGGGTTTGCGACAGAAAGCCACCCTTGGTGTCTGCCGCCAGAAGAGCCGGTTGGGGGCCAAAAGCCTCACCCAAGAATGTGTCCTGTTGGCAATTGGCTTTACTTGATTCTGGGTTGGCACCACCCCAGCTTCCAAGACTTCCAAGACTTCCAAGTGGTTTGATTGGTATAGCGCCGAAGGTGAATACCTCCCTGGCTTGAGCTGACTTGTTGTTTTCGCCTTCCCAAGGCTGGGCGTTCGGCTGTTGTTGTAAAGGGGAAGTTGGTTTCCACTCCCAAAGCGTTTTTCCGCTCCTGGTTACCTCCTGAAGCGGAGGCTGTTGAAAATTTTTAGGTATAGTTAAAAAATAATTTGACAAATCCGACTGCTTTCCTTCCTGTGATTTAGTCTTGATCATGGGCTTTTGAAAAGAACTGCGGTACCCTTCTGGTGGTGTTCCGTCCACTGCCAGAGTTTCACTGGCTGGGGGGGAAACCATGGCCGATGTCAGTTGCCTGGTCCCTTTTCGTTTTGGGACCGATGCCGCCTTCCTTACTTTCCCAGACCTCATCTTTGTTATGACTTTTTGTTGCAACTCTGCTCACCGTGCAGAGATTTCAAGTAATCTTTGGCAAAGTTCGGTAACCTGTGAGGGCTGCGTTTGCTGATAGCAGAGTTGTGTGGGTCTGACCGTCTGCACTCAGCTTGGTTTAATTTTCTGAAGCCCGTAGTTTAGTGGGTTCTGACTCCAACTGGGGGCTTGCTTGCTGACAAGTTGGCGTTAGTGATTAATAGAAGCTGGTTAGTGCAGTGTCACTTTAAAGCCTTTTCTTTTCCGTTTTTTACAAGGGGTGCAACGCTCTGTACCGCAATTGTTTTCCCCCTCTGTGTTCACTGTCCAGCATTATGTCTCCTTCCTGACGGATGATATTTGGCAATGGACTATGGAGTGTGGTGAACGACAGTGTGGGTTGTCTTGGCGGTATGTATAATGAGGGCTTTTATAGTTCTTCAACTCTTGCCTCTAGCCTCTGCATTTATTACATTCGTTCCTCTGCACTCACTGCCTAAGTCCTCTTCCCTCTGGCAGCCTCTCTCAGCTGGCAGCGCGCACTGACAGCCCCCGCCTCCCCTGCCCCAGTACAGCTCGCTCTGCGGTCCGGGGCTCACAGAGGGCTTTGCTTTGGCGCGGCACCTACCGGATCGATCAAGGTCCGGAAAACGGCAGGCTGCCTCATTAGTCCTTGGCGGGCTTGGCTTGGAGAGCAGGCGTTTGGCAGTGCAGGAAACCTCTGTGGGTCCGCTCCGGATCTGCAGGGGGTGGCGATGACAATTTCAAAGGCCGCCAGCTGTCCCGGTTATCCGCAGGTGTGATGAACCTCGAGTGCCTCGCGAGCCCAGGCTCCTCGGCACAGCTCCTCCTTCGGGTGTCTCGGGACCAGCAACAGCGGAGGCAATGGCGGCAGTGGCCGCCAACAGAATTTGGGGCCAGGCAGCTTCTCGACGTCGGCGATGGGGTCAAGGTTGGTGCGTGCTCAGTATCGGGCTCAATATCGGGCTCAATATCTCGTGAGCCCCCCCTGATACTTCCGACGCTCCGACGCTCCGCTCCGCCACCACAGCAAGGTTACAATCCGCTTGACTCAGGAGGCACGGCTCGGTCTGCTGCAAACTCCGGCTTGGACTTTTGAAGATCCTATTTTTGAGCAATACATGGACCGTCGGAGTCATAGATCTACCATCTTAAGGCCAGGCAAAGTTAAGTGCAGGAATGGAGCTCTGAGTAGGACTTAGGCGCTAGTTTCAGAGTTTTCTTTGGCTATGAGTTCAGGGCCATTGGGAACTCCTGATTAGGTGATCCTTGCAGCTGTTGTTCGAGTTTATAGGTCCTGTCTATTACTAAATGCGGATTATCGAGAGTTGAGGATCGGCCATCTTATATACATATATTCTTCATAGCTCGACTCATCACATGCTCCAAAAAAGCGATCACATCCCCCTAGATCTCCAGGCTCTGAACTGGCTTCTGTATGAGGCACTGATCCACCGAAAAATTGCCAGCCTCACTCACAGACCTCTTCAACCTCAACACGTGAGCATAGCCTGCAAAGAACCTTGTTCTATCAGGCGAGACTAGAACTCTGAGAAGCATAGGCTCCCTTCTACTGAAGCCCTACAAATTTTAAAAAGTGTACCTACAAGTGCTCTTTCTCCAGAGTGGCCCCCAAACTTTGGAACTCACTTCCATCAGATCCAACCCCTCTACAGCCATATTCAAACAAAGAATAAAAAACTATTAATGATCAGACACTTTCCCCAATGAAGATGCATCCTTTCACCCTCCTGCCCATCAGAAGACTATCAGGCTGTGTGTCAACCTACGTCCATCCCTATGCTCCCTCTTGCGCTTCCTAATGTTCTGCAAATTGAACCTCTTTAGGCTCACCTGTATATGATTATCTGCTCACACTTATATTCACTTTAGTTACTCTCCTGCATTTGTTTATTACTATGTTTGCTCTCCAGTTGTATGGCTTCAGAAAGGACCATTTTTTATATGTATCGTATCCTGCTGTACAGCGATTTGGTCCCTGAAAGGGTCACTTGTTTATGCTTAGCTGCTTGCCACCACTGATACCCAAAAGGGTCATGTTTGCACTATATAAAACTCAATAAATAAATAAATCTTATACCTGTTCAATATGTCTGCCATACTATACAACTGAAACAGTCTTAGTTCAGAAAGATTTCAGCTGTGTATTCTCTTCTGTAGGATGCACTCTCTGCTGCTTGCAACATAATTTACCCGCTTCTTCGAATGCAAAGGCACAGTGTCAAAGTAGAACTGCAGCTTTATTTGCAATCTATGCTAGTGCAAAGATGTAAGATTTTACCTTGACTATTGTCAACTGCTCCCCTTGACTGCTGAACTGTTAATACATTGCAGATGACTTTGCCATCTTCCTTCTGATCCAATAATACTATAAATATGTTATAGTCATCTAATCCCAAGTAGATAATACCAGGGTTGTACTATATAAATTAGCCCAGGATCACAACGTTTTTGAACATATTTTGACACTGCCATGCAAATTATTTATATTCAGAATGGGTAACCTGTGCAAATATGGTGCCTGCAAAATGGAAAAAGGTTGTTCTCCAATATGTATGTGGGTGTGGCCCATTTTAACTGACAATATTCCTGTCCTTGCAGCAGCACCAGATAACAGATGAATATGCATATAGGGGACTGAGCTAAGGGTACAGCACTCAGGAGCACCGCTGAGGGGCATATTTACAAAAAAGTGATGCAATGCAGCAAATCAACTTGCCGCGCTGCAGGACAGGGAAAGGGCAGGAATGTGCCGTATTTAAAAGAATACCATGCATTCCGTTCCTTGTCTCTGCACTGGCGCCCTTTTTGCTGCCTAGCCCCAATGCAGGTACCCTTGTAGCCTGCGTTCGAGACAGAATTGTTTTTGTGCAGAATCTTTGCTCTGACACCTATGGTATAGCCATAGGTTTAGTTTAATCAGCTGAGCTACAACAAAACAGTGATTGACAGGTTACGAGTTTGAATACTGGCAAAGTGACTCATCCTTCCATACTTGAAAAGGTCAGTAAAACGAGTAGCATAAACTCGGTGATAGTAACAACAGTTATACATAGCTCTTAAAACCTGCAGAACTGTGACAAAAAAGTTACTAGTATTTTGAATAACATCACTGAAAAAAAGCTAACCTTTCTGCTTCACATATAGATTGTGCTGCTGTGTGTGATTCAGCAGACAGGGCTACATTTTGTCAAATATTAGTAAACTAGGGAATATATGTGTCTTTGTAAGAGTGGGAATATGTAACCAATTATGACCAAAAATATAAAGGACTAAAAAGTTGGTATAGTGCTAATTTAGCGAGTAATATGAGCTTCATTTATGCTGTTTGCACTCTAGCTGGGTGACAGCAACATCCAGTAAATGATGAATGTGGATGACACAGGTATGATTAATAAAAATCCCAATAGGATTGCATTTGAAACTTAAATATGTCATTTAGTAAATATCAGAATTGATCGTTATATCCTATTTAGTTATTTAGGTGTAACTGTAGCAGCTTTCTCTAGTATAAGCCTCATTTGACTGCAATTAGGGCCAAAACGACCTACAATTAAACAATTATGAAAAGAATTTAGTAAAATGGTACACTTTCCTGCACAAAAACAATCCCAGGAGTCAAATTCCTCTTTCCATGTGTGCTCCTTGTTACACTTCCTCTGGGAAGGCGTAGGATTTTGGCACATTCCCAGGTTTACAAGTTCTTGTAAATCTGGGAATTCATCAAAATCCATGAGAGTTGCTTGGGATCACCCATGTAACATCCTTGGAACGCCTACCCAGGGTAGAGAAATGCATTGTAGCGATTTGCATTGCCTTGCGCGACTCCAGAATCATAAATCTGTTGTGGGGGATTGCGTGATGCATGTACCGCAATGCATGGTGCAAACGTGACGCAAGCCTCTTGTGAATATGTCCCTCGGTGTTTCCAGCCTGCCAAGTAGACTTTACAAGGCAGCAGATACTCTCCAAGTCATTAGGGTCTTCTGCATCCGAGGTGCATCACGATCTGTGTTGTGAAGATTTATAACTAACTGTAACACTCTGATAAAGGCTTTATCCAAAAACATTTATAATCTGAGGACTATGAATATTTTAAAACTATAGCGTAATATCTCCTGAGCAATGCAGAAATAGATGGTTGCAGGAAGCAGAAACTGTCTGTTCGACTTTTGTTGAAAAAACGGTATAAACATCCTAATGATTTAGAGACTTGAATGCAGATAAGTGAATATCAAATGTAGGGGAGAAATATAGGACACTAAATTTGAAGGCTAAGAAAAATTTAGAGGAGGAAATATGAACTGAGATGTGGAGGCTTTGACCCAGAAAAAAATGGATAATTCTGGCAAATAATAACTGCTTCAGCTAGATTTCATACATGTTAATTGTTTTATATCATGTTATCACTGTGGAAATGGCATATTACTTATCTGTAGAATTGGGAGTCATCAGTGTTTTATAATTTATCTAACAACCAATGAAGATTATACTCACAGTAGTTATTCTCAATAAATACATTGCAGCAGCTAAGCACGCTTGAGCTCCTGGTCCAGTGGGCTTCGGGGTTACATACTAAAAAGTGATCAATTTGGACTACATTTCTTTTTCCTTTTTATAATAATGTTCTGAATTCCAGGCAGATACTTGAATCCTGGAAATATTTTTTACTGCAGCCTACTTATGAAAGGGCACATCGTTCATACCGAGTAATTATAGTTTGATAGTCTTATTTAATTCAGAGCTAAACGTGTTTAGATACCTCTAAAGGAAATTATAACCTTGATGCAGGATAATTATATCCTCTGCACCTGTGCAAATAGAATTTAGACACAATAACCGCATTGTTTAATATCTTTGCTCTCACATATATGGTATAGCCAGAGGCATAGTTTAATCAGCTGAGCGCTTACTGCTAGAACAAAACGGTGATCGACAGGTCACAAGTCTGAATCCTGGCAAAGCCACTCAGCCTCCCATACTTAAAAAGGTCAGTAAAATGAGTACCATAAAATGGGTAATATTAACAACTGTTATATACAGCTCCTAGAAACTTCAGAATTGTTACATAAAGCGCTGTACAAAAAGATACTACTATTATGAATAACAGCATTGAAAAAAAGGCTAATCTTTTTGCGTCAAATATAGATGTACTGGGTGCAAGCTAAGGAATAAGTGTGTGTTTGTGAGAGCGGGAATAGGTGATCTATTATAACCAAAAATATAATGGACTAACAACTGAGGGGAGTGGGTATGAGTGTAACATTTTTATTAGGTCTCCAATGGTAGGAATACATTGGGTGGAGATTTAGTTCGACCCACAGAGAGAGGTGAACATAACATGTTTCTGCCTATATAGCACCCTCAATTGAGACGTAAGGGCTTTCTTCAGTACCTTCTTTCTCTCCCTAAACGTGAAACAGACGTAGTAAAAGAATCAGAGGGTTTAAGGGCCATATGTCCGACAAAGTCGCGGAGCGTGTCGTTAGCCTCCTGGGCTTAACGCCTCTCTCTGCCACTTCAAAACCGCAAGGCTGCATCATATTTACAAGAATGTTATTGTTATTGTTAATTGACATTTATATAGTGCTGAATCACCGACAGGTCTCTCAGCGCTTTCTTTACAAGAATGTGGTGCAGCCTTGCGTTTTCCCCGGCGACGGGGCTAAGTTTACCAACTTAGCGCCAAAGCAGGCAGCCTTGCACCAGAGTGCAAGGGTGTCTGTGTGCAGGGGAGGTTTGTTTATGTATAGGAAGATGCCCCTTCCTGCACATAAACAATCCTAAAATGCCATCTTGTAACTTCCATGTGTGCTGCTTCGTGCAGCACACATGTAAGTTACAAAATAGCATTTTTAAAAAGGTTTGTTTATGTACAGGAAGGGACACCTTCCTGTACATAAACAAACTATGGAATTTTGATTTTTCCATGTGCGCTGCACAAGGCAGCACACATCAATAAAGCAAAGCAGAGGAGAATTATTGGATTTCTCCTCTTTTCGACATCTTAAGACCAGGATTTTCCTGGTTTTGTAGCTGCCTCCTATGTACGTCATCCTTGTACATAGGGGGCAGTGTCAAATACAATGGGTGTTGCTGTGGAATGCCCACCAGAACACCCACTGCCCACACCTTTCACGCTGAGCATAGTGTGAAAGGGTGCGTTATGTACAAGGCAGTGTTAAGCCACTTTCAGTGGATTAACGTTGCCTTGTACATTAGGCGCAGCCCCTATCGCCACGGGAATGTCACAAAAAGTGACATTCCGGTGGCGATAGGGGCTTGTACATATGCCCCTAAGTTTTTAGTGGCAGATGAATCTGGTTTGTACAATCTGTTGTGAGAGGTAAAGTTCAGGGCCGGACTGGCTACTGGGCGTTTTCGCTGGGTGGAAGGGGGGATCCAGGTTCACTGCTGAGGGGCTGGGGATATGCGGGCGCTTTTAAATGACAATGCAAAACAAATAGCTTTAAAGCATTCTTTTTAAAATATTTATTTTGAATTGTTTATTAAGGAAAGCCCGGTACCAAGTCCGGCCCTCGTAAAGTCACAAGGATTAGCAAGGTCGGTCTTTGAAATAGCATATGTATTAATGCAAAAAGGTGGTGTTCACTCATGTGACAGGCACTCAGTGTAAGGTGCAGGGGGTGGCTTGCAACCTTTGAAAGTGGTAAGGCGAGCGCAGTGCCCCTCTGCTCCCCCCCCCGAAAACACCATCCCCTCCCCACAAAAGCCCATTATTATTTAACCCTTTTTATAAAAGAATAGCATCTGGATTGGTTAGGGGAGCTCCACAACAGACTGGAGTTTCACCAAGAAGGATGTGTGGCAGTGGGTAAGAACCATTTATTTTTATTTAAATTGTATTTATTTAAAATCTTAGCATAGTTTTATTTTGGGTGGAGGGAGGGGTTGTTATAGTATGGACTTTTGGAGGTAGAGAATATTTTATTATGTGCTTTTGGAGGGAGGGGATGTTTTATTTGGTTTTTCTGAAAGCAGTGGGGCACCTGACCACTTTCAAAGGTTGGCAGCCGCCCCAGAGGAGGAAGGGGGGTGGTACACCATACTTTGATACTAAGTGCCACATTTATCAAACTTTCATGCAGAAGAGCAAGGAACCTTGCTGTACTGCATGACAGGGAAAGGGCAGGAATGCGCCATTTTAACATCATACAGCTTATTCCTGTCCTATCTTTGTGCTGGCGCACAAACGTCTGCCTAGCACCAACACAACTATACTTGCACCGTGGTGCAAGGGAGCCTGCGTTGCAGACTAGAATTTTTTTTGTGCAGGAAGGTGCTCCTTCATCATCAAAAACATTCATCAGAGACATTTTCCTCAAAGGAAAAAATGAGGAGAAATAAAGATATTTCTCCTTTTTACATCTCACCAAGGTAGCTGTAGCATTTTGACACATTCCCAGGTCTACCAGTAATGGTAAATCTTGGAATGCGCTGAAATTTATGAGTGAATGCATGAGAACGCCTCCCTTGGGCAGAGTAACGCAACGCAGCAATTTGCGCTGTGTTGCTTTACTGTAGATTTAACAAGCCATGGCTTGATAAATCTCAGTTAGTAGTTACATCACCCTTGCACCCCATTCCGTTGTGCAACCCAACTACTTGATAAATCTGCCCCTTGGTGTCTTTCTCAAAGGCCATTGCGAATATGAATTACATCCTAGTCTCATGCAGAAGTGGCATAAACTTTCCACTTATGAAGAAACAACACAGGAGAGAAGTGTTGCAACCAATTTCCTTTCTTTTTAATATCAAATGCAGGTGTAAACCAAATGGGTATCCACAAAGGTGAAACTTTGACAAGCATCAAGTCAAATACATTTTGCTATGGAAAGCAGTGGAAGCCTTTGTAATAAATTGGAGTTCCTGGGGTCTTGGTACAAATATGTCATGAGTAGTGTTTTATTATGACTGTCTCGGTGTGGTGACTGAGAACCTTCTTAGGACTGGGGATGTTAGATTGTAGTGCTCTCTGAAACACATGCTTGTCATACTATTTGCGAAAGATCTTAAACTTTTTAGCTTTACTCTTCCATCAGAATCTACCCAAGAGTGACACCATTAAATGTATCCACTCTGTCATACAAGGATGACACCATTACCGTTGATCTTTCATAGTGTGTCCTGACAATGTCCAAATCAGTGATAGAGCAAAACAAACATGATTTTAACCTAACCAAACGAAAGTCATCGATTTTTATGAAAGTGATAATTGTGCAAGATACACGTAGATTCATTTAAATCATACAATTGCTTTGGGGTCAGGTTTACAGCCAGAGCCTTCTGGATTGCTCATACTAAGGGTGCAATCCCAAGGCCAGGTTATGCCCCCTGTCTAGCGCTGCCATATTAGAGATAGGTATTCAGAATATGAGAATATTGAAGCGAGGCTTGCTGCTATATATATCCAAAAATAGATCTTCATGAAAAGTACTAGAACGTTATTAAAGGCAAATACGCCTGGTATACACACAATGAAATAATTCAGATAGAATGTATAGGTCAGAGCTCAGGGGCATAATACTTTTGCATTGATAAAAAGAAAGGTGTTAAAAATGAACCATATCAAGGTCTAGTAAAGGTTGGCGGGAGGTGCTAGCTTTCTTTTGGTGACATGGTTTGGGAAATAAAGGAACGTTAGATATGGAAGAGTTTCTGGTGACTGTGATCACACCGGAGGGTAGAAATATGGTCTCCAAGCTACGGCCCAAAAAAAAATCATATGTTAATGCATATGACCTGGCGTAGTATATTGATGCTGAAAGGGCGAGATTTTGATCGATACCTTATATCTATTGATCCAAACCTCGATCTGGTCGACTGAACCTTTATTGCCTGTCTAGGAGGAAAACAGTACACCCATTTCCAAGCCAGTTCACCCAAGAAAGGACTCTACTCTCAAAGATCACGGACAACTTCTAGTTTTCAAAAGTTTATTGTAAAGATATAATGAGCTGCAAATACAGGCATCTCAGAATGAGATTCACGAGATACACAGGTCCAATTACATACATGTGCTCTCGGAAAGCCCTCAGACGAGCAACAGAAATCACTAACACAAGTTCTAAGAATAGTAAAGCTATCAGCATAGACGCATATCTCTCCTTCATTTAGGTTGGAGGAAAACAAACACAGGTTAGGCGTCCCTACCCTGTTCTAGATGGTATCCCTACTTAACCAAATCCCAACCTAACGAAGGTGTCAGCAGTGAGTGACCCCCAAGGGAAGTCACTCACTCTAAGTCTCTTGGTGAAAACCTAAAGTTCTCCAGTCATGACCCCTCACTGCCTACCCATCCGCTCTCTAAAGGGTCCTCAGGTCTCTGCTCTAACTCCACCCAGGGGTGCTGTCCCTAATACAAAACAGTCAACAACCTTTGAGACGCCCCTTGCGAAACGCCTCTCACGTGGTGCAACTTCAGGCTTTTTCCATGATGCTTTGTATTGGGCCTCAGACGTTAGAGTTGACCTTGCTTCTCAGACTCTTCTCCGGCCCGCTGATACCCCTTAAACATTCCAGAACCCTCCTCCATGTCTGGGCCGTCTACTGAACAGACCTCTATTCATTCATTTATAATTGGATCCCCCCTTTCCTGTTGCAGACAGATATCTGCCGCCAAGAACCCAACTCTCATAGACTTCTAAAAAGGCTTGCAACATTTCTCAGCCCAGACATGTACGTGTAAATCAATGCTAAAACATTTCAGGCCTACAATATTTCTCATTATGATTATAGCATTCAACTTCTTCATTTAATTAAAGCATGTTAATACTCTTATTCTATTATTCAGTAAACATTTTATAAATCCTGGCCCATTAATGCAATGACCAAAAACGTTAATATAATCTGTGTCATGAAAAGAACCATCTTCCCTTTCCCTCCAGCTCTGGCTCTGAGGCCTACCACGTTCTGCTTTTAACCACATACCATCTTACATGTTAACAGCTACACGACATAGATTAAGAAATAATCACGTCTAATAAAATCATATAATGTCACACATTTCTGTATTAGTTCCACTTCTATTAAATCTCTACATTAGCTATACATTTTTGATATATTTGCAGATACTATTAGCACTCATGGCATTTCTCTTCATGATTTGTGCTTACTACAGGTAAGTGTGATGTACTCATACATTTAAATCAGTTTGCGCTCTCTCAGTTCCCCCCTTTGATGACCTCTCGGGGTCATCACTAACATTTAAACTGCAGTTATTGCTGGCATTCTCTGCGCTTCCAGAGCTCTCAGGCTCCTGTACTGATTATCTTGTATGGCAGCCAATCTCTGCAGCTGCTCTCTTTGGGCCCTTTCTGACCTTCTTGCTCTGTACCATTTGAATACCCTCACCAATCCCCACAATATTATCCCACAGATCAATATTATGATGATAGGCTTTAGGATATACCATACAAAGCTTTTGCCTAAGGCGGAAAACCACCCTCCAACTGTACTCATTCCGTGGCCCACCTTTTCCCAGACATTTTCTCTACTCAAGTCTTCGATCTCCTTGTGAATACTAGTTATGTTCTTAATAACTTTCTCAAGGGGCTTCGAATTGTCTGGAATGTAAGTGCAACATTCCTGGACCTTCAAAGCCTTACAGACTCCGCCCTCTTTTGCTAGTAGGACATCTAATGCAAGACGATTTTGAAGAACCATAGCCCTTATCGATTGCATCTCTCCTTCTACCAGCATTAAGGACTGAGCAGTGCTGGCAGACAACCTGTCGACAACTGTTGCCAGTCGTCTAATTTTAACATCATTAAGGATTATTCCCAAAAGAGGAAACATAGCTCCAAAGACATCTCCAACCATTTCGGCATCACCTACATCTCTCCTTCCCCTCGATGATGTCTGACCCTCAATGATCACTAAATCTTGTGCATGATATATTTTGGGGAAGACAATTGCCAAGTAACATGATCCATACCAGTTGTCAGGTAGTCTCACATAAGCATTTCTTCCACATACAAAATACACATTTGGAATCACTTGCATTCCCTTCAGGAAATCCTTAGTGTAGTACTCTAAATTAAAAGCATGCTCACAGTCAACTTCACCCACGTATACATTTTCATAATACGTTTTGGCTCGGTGAAGACATAACTTTCCTCTCTGTGCTTTATCTAAAGCTATTGGACCACTACTACCCTTTCTCTTGTGTGACTTCTCTTCCTCGGTCCAATCTATTTTCCCTTGTCCTGATTTCTTCAAAATCTTTTGTCTCCTGTAACGATCATCCACCTGCCCTATGAACTTCTTCTCGACTTCTGACACCTTGCATGTCAGGTTATTTCTACGGGCATGTGAAGTATCTAAGGTAATCCAAGGAATGAAGAATTTGGCCAATCTGTCTTCACTCTTCCAGTAATCCCATTTATTCATCTGCTTATAATTCGGGACTTCTGGCAACACTGAATCATAATTAGAGAAATAGTATTCAAAACTATCTCTCTCATAAAATATACTAAGCAATAAGCTACATGTAATGCCATATGTCAGAGGGAGGTGATGATAGCGAATTCCTTCATCTACAGACGCAGGCAACTGCATGCAGACGTAGCAATCCTTAACCTCCATGGCATCCACGTATTCATACAAGAGTTTAGCATAAGCATTTGACCTAAAGTCTCCTTGGGACTCGTCTACATGTAACCTGCGGGCTTCTGCAGCTAATAACGCTTTCTCTTGAGTGTTTTCCCTTTTCTCACCAGCAACAATAGGTGTAAGCGTTACTACAGAATTCGCATCAGTTACCTTTACCTCTTCTTCATTTCCCTTTACATAAGAAATTGTTACCACTAAAGCTATCAATATTATCACTCCTACTATTAGTGTACCTATTATACATTTAGCTCTGCGGTTCGGGGTGCCGGCCTCCATTTCGTCAGACAATCTAGCTCTCTCTTTATCTTTGCAAAAAGTTCTTTTCCTCTCGTTCCTTTACAGTCTCTTTTCAATCCTTTTGTCTTTAGAATCCACACAACTGGAGGCTGACAACCTTCTTCGCAAAAGTCCTTTAACAGTTCAAAAAGACAACCCTAGCCCTTCTTCATCAACTCAAGGGAAGTTCCCTAAAATTCTCTGCTTCCTGGGCGCTAGGTAATCTTCTTTTTCTGCTTGCTTTATTTACAAAGTCCTTTAACAGTCTACTATCAGATTTGTGGTTGCAGCTTCAATAGCATAGTTCAGTATTTCCAAACGAAGATTGTGCTCTTCATGTGCTGTTATCGTTGTACCAAAGTCGGGGAATTGCAATTCTGTAAGAAACATGTGTTTTAACTTGCTGAGGCGGGGAGGTCTGGGGAGCACGAATGTTAGTGACCCTTCTTGTTCGACACCGGGTACCAACAGTCGTATTTCCACGGTGATAATGGGCTCAGAACTGGACACCACCACCGCTCGGATCCTCCCTGTCTCCGGTTTCACAGACATTTGTCGCCAGATATGTCCACTCAGGTGTGGAGTATCTTCTGTTAGGCACACGCACTCTTCTTGACCTTCTTCGGTCCGGTGCTTCAGCGCCCTGAGCACCTTCTTCTGGATCTGAGTCTTCTGATATCGGAGGAAGGGTTAACTCTGGAGTTGACCTCAGGCTAGAGCTCCTTCTTTGCGGCCAATTAGCTTCTCCACGTGCCCTTCTACTCCTTCTCCTTCTGGTCTGTTCTCGCTCTCTTTCAGACCTGTCAGGGTCAGACTCGTACTCCCAGCTACTTTCTCCTTCTGTAGCGTCTTCTGTTTCGCTGTTGTACTGACCGTCCTCAGCTTGGTCAGACTCGTTCCCTGCCTCCGCTGGCACCTCTACAGCTTGGCTAGCCCCCTCTATGGCTTCTCGGTCCTCATCTGGACGTCTATCCGAGAGAGGAGCTGTTTCCAGAGGTGCTGGAACCCTTTTCGTATGTGACGCGTGGATCCAATTGGGCAGGCCTCCCACCTTTACAGCTGTGTTTGTGATCAGGATGACCTGGAAGGGCCCACGCCAACGAATATCCAGACAGCTTCTTCTCACGTGTTTTCTTACCAGGACCCAGTCCCCAGGGTTCAGGTCATGGCACGGGCCCTGGCACGCTGGAACCTCTGCAGCCTGCACCTGAAGGGACACAGAACGCATGGCGTCAGACAGCCCCTTACAATAGTCCAGGATCATATCATCTGTGATATTTAACAGTGCAGTAGCTGGAATAGATGGCAGCCTCATTGCTCTCCCCATTAACACCTCATGTGGTGACAACCCTGTTCTTCTGTCTGGGGTACTACGAAGGCTCATGAGAACTAATGGCAGGGCATCAGGCCAACTCAGGGTCGTTGAGGAGCACACTTTCGCTATTCTGGCCTTGATTGTGCCATTGATTTGTTCCACAATTCCTGAGGCTTCTGGTCGGTAACTGCAATGCAGCTTTTGATCAATATTTAGTGCTACACAGATCATCTTCACAAGCTCGCTGTTAAAATGTGTTCCCCTATCTGATTCCAAAAAGGCCGGCACCCCGAAGCGAGGGATGAGTTCTCTAAGCAGTAACTTGGCCACTGTGAGGGTGTCGCACCTACGTGTAGGGTATGCCTCAACCCATCTGGAGAACACACAAACAACCACCAGGACATAGCGGAGGCGGTTGCACCTTGGCATTTCAATGAAATCTATCTGCATTCTATTGAATGGACCTCCAGACCTTCCTATGTGACTTAGTGCAACTGGTGTTCTTTTCCCTACATTCAGCTGCTGGCAGGTCACACAACGCTGGCACACTGCTTCTGCTGCTATTCTAAACTTAGGATTGTACCAAGTCTGTCTAAACACTCTCAGCATAGCATCTCTCCCTAAGTGTACGGGACCATGTATGAGTCTAGCCATTGGACTCACCATCTCATTGGGCAACACTGCTCTGCCGTCTGCTGAGACCCAAAAATGGGTCTCACCCATTACACATCCTGCCTTTTCCCATGTTTCTTTTTCAGAATCAGGAGCATTTTCTTGCATGGTTGACAATTCATCCCAAGTATCAACAGTTTCCAATATCATGGCTAATTCAGTTCTTACATTTATTCCACCCACATCCACCTCTGTGAAAGAGTAACCTTGTTCCGCGCAATACCGCGCAACTTCATCAGCATATCTATTGCCTTTCGAAACAAAGTCCTCATTTCTGGTATGTGCGATGCACTTTACAACTGCGATACTTGCTGGGCATTGCAATGCTTCTAACAACAGGCGCACAAACTCTCCATTGCGAATGGGAGAGCCTGAAGAGGTCATGAACCCTCTTTGAGACCATAACTGCCCGTAATCATGAACTACCCCATAGCCATACTGGCTGTCGGTGTATATGGTGACTCGAATTTGATTGCCTGCTAAGCAAGCACGTGTCAGGGCAATAATCTCGGCTACCTGAGCGGAGTGTACTCCTTCCAGGCACCCTGCTTCCACAACTCCTTCAATTGTGCAAACAGCATAAGCTGCTCTCAACTGCCCAACTTCGTCTCTTACACATGAGCCATCAACAAAGAAAACTTCGTCTGGGTCGGTCAGTGGCTCATCTACGATGTCGGGTCTGGGTTTGGTGCATAGTTCAGTCACATCGAGACAGTCATGGTCTGTACATTCATCATCATCATCGATATCATTTGGAAGTGGCATCAAGGTAGCAGGGTTCAAAACAGAGCATCTCTTGAGGGTCACGTTCTCTGCAGCAAGAATAACTTGCTCATAGCGCGTGAGCCTGCTGTTGGTCAGATGCTGTGTTTTGGTCCTGGTCATTAACAGTTCAACAGAATGTGGCACGCACACCTCTAACGGGTGCCCCATAACGATATTTTCACATCTTTCAATGCTGACACCCGTTGCAGCAACGGATTTGAGACATCCGGGCAACGCTGCGGCTACTGGGTCTAAAGTAGCCGAGAAATAAGCAACTGGTCTACGGGCATTCCCATGGATTTGGACCAACACAGACAACGCACAACCTTCTCTCTCACAACAGTAAAGAAAAAATTGTTTATTGTAATCAGGCATTCCCAATGCCGGAGCACGACACAGGTCCTCTCTCAGCTGTAGGAACGCCATCAAACAGTCTTTGTCCCATGGTACCGGATCACTCACCTCTTTGTGCGTCAGTTTTTGCAAGGGCTTTGCTTTCAGTGAAAAGTTCACGATCCACTGTCGGCAATAACCCACCATCCCTAGAAACATCCTGACCTCTCTCTGTGTCTTAGGCGCATTCATTTTCATGATCGCCTCTATCCTGTCTGGTGACACTTTTCGTTTGCCTTTCTCAATTCTGTGTCCTAAGTACTGCACTTCTGTCAGGCAGTACTGCAATTTTCCCGGGGACACCTTATGCCCATTGGCAGCTAGGTGATTTAACAAAGCAATGGAGTCTTCTCTGCAAGCTTCCTCTGTTTCTGACGCCACAAGGAGGTCGTCTATGTACTGGACCAGAACTGACTTCTGGGGCAGCACTAGACTTTCAAGATTTTTCTTCAAAAGCTGGTTAAAGATCGATGGGCTCTCTGTATACCCCTGAGGGATACGACACCATGTTAGGACGCGATTTTCCAGCTTAAATGCGAAAAGAAAATGGCTATCTTCGTCCAAAGGGATCGAAAAGAAAGCCTGACAAAGATCGATCACTGTGAACCACTCTGCTTGGAATGGAATCTGAAACAGTATCACTGATGGATTCGGTACCACTGGACAACACGAAACGACTATGTTATTAATCTTTCGCAGGTCCTGTACTATCCGAAATTTCCCATTGGGTTTCTGCAGACCCATAATCGGGGAGTTGCATGGACTACCCACGATTTCTTTCAGTATTCCCTGTTTAATCATGGACTCGATCACGGGTTTTATGCCTGCAATCGTTTCTGGAGTCAATTTGTATTGGGGTGTTCTTGGGAACTCAGCATGCGGTTTCACTACTATTTTCACTGGGTCCACCCCTTTGACCAATCCAATCTCTTCCCCAGTGAAATCCCATACTTCTGATGCCACTGTCTCTCTCAAGTCCCAGGGAAGCTCATCTACTGTCAAAGTAGGGTACAATTCCACGCATATTCTAGAGTTTGCAACTTTGAAATCTGCGTCATCATCATTGGTCAATACCTCCACCCCTTGAGGTGTACAATATATAGTACAATTCAATTTACACAACAGGTCTCTTCCTAGCAGACACACAGGGCTTGAATCGCAAACCACAAACTGGTGCTCATCACTGTACTTCCCTATTTTCACCTGCACCGGTTCTGTCAATTGGCTGGTTATTCTCCTGTTTGCGACCCCTACCACCTGTATGGTCTCTCCAGACATGGGCAGGTCTGGAACTGCAGCTGATCTGATCGTGGATCTAGTGGCTCCTGTGTCCACCAGAAATGTCGTAGGGCACCCTGCTACTTCTGCTTCCACATAGGGTCCCCTCTGATCTACCTCTAAGGCTGCCCCAAGGGTGCAGTCTTCTCTTTCCACTCTCTGTCCGGTTAATGGGTCCACATAATAGCACTCTTCCCCTTCCACAAACAGGGGCATTTGTCTATAGGTCTTACCCATACTCCCTACTCGAGGAGGTTGCGGGAACTGGGCTCGGGGAGGAGCCCCCCCTTTGAGCACCTTTCCTTGGTATGGCGTTACCCCTCTTGTAGGCGCGCTCTGAACCTCTTCCTCCTCTATCTCTTGCTCTCCTATCTCTACATTGTAAGGGCACTCGCGTTTCCAATGCCCCAGCTCGTTACACTGGTGGCACCTAGTCGTTTTCTTCAAGGTAGCTATGTCTATTCTGGGTCTAAAGGTGGAACTCTCCTCATTACCCTTGTTCTGACTGTACTGCTTCTTTCCTCCTGTACCTGTCCCTTGCTGCTGTTGCTGTTGTCCCCCTTTCCCTGCTGCCTGCATCTGTACCACCATCAACTTTTCCTTTAGTTTCTTAGCCTTGGAATCTATCTCATCACAGCAGTACCTTGCATATCTCAGTATTTCATCTAGGGGTTTAGTTTGCCAACAAATCGAGTGTTGCTGAATCATTAAACTAATATCCGGTCTCAGTCCCAGAACGAACTTGGACATGAATTGTCCTATGTCTTTTGGGTCCATTACATCCAAGCCGCTATACTGTTTAAACGCCTTCAGCAATCTCTCGTAATATTCGTGAACTGTCTCTTTGGGTTCCTGTCTTGTTCGGTCTATTCTGACCCAATCTATGTCTTGCATTGGCACCTTCTCTTTCAGCCAAGTCATCACTCTCTCGAATTTTGCCATCACAATCTCGGACGGCCCATTAGTCTTGGCATCTCTCTCTGGCTCCGTTGTGGGCCACTCAGCGCTAACCTTGCATGCTGTCCACAGATCGCCTGGTACTACAATGTCAAACAGCGTGTTCAGATCTATCCAAAGGACCTTTGAGATTTTTACAAATCTCTCCACTTGCTTATACCACTCCACTGGGCTCTCACGTAATTTGGGGAAAGAGGTGGTAAAAGCAGCTAAATCTCCCCTACTCCAAGGGACATGTACATAGTTCCCGTTTGCAACTTCACGCAAAGGGTAAGCTTCTATTCCCTGCTGTCCTGGTGTCATACCAATCATGCTTCTCCTGCCGGTCCCTTTCTTGGACCACCTCTCTTCCCACTTATCTAGTGCCCTCCATGTCCTTATTCCAGTAATCAGTTCCCTTATGTGTGTTTTCAGCCCAATCGTTCTCCTCTCATCTAGGTCTCGATCTGAGTAATGTAGCCTGTGGTTACCCTGTAATGCTTTGGTTCTTGACAAGTCCACCATATATTTGCCTGCTAGTTCGACTAACTTCTCATGGACTGCTCTCGCCTTTCGAGTGATGTCCTTTGCCATATACAGTATTTCATCCTGTTCATACATTTCCATTCTTTCTAAAGGCAGGGTACCATCTACCATGTCATCCAGATCTGACCTTAAGCTGGAGACATCAAGTCTCTTGGCTTTTATCTCAGCTCGCAATATGTCTTTCGAAGGGGGCTCGCTGGTCTCCCTACCATCCCAACTTCGAGCTCTGCGTTTGGGCTCAGGAGAGTTAATGGGCGGCCTCCCTTGCTCCCATCTCTCCAGGTCCCATGCTCGGCCATCCGATCTTGGAAGGTGATGGAACACGGGCCTGTTACCCCTATTCTGGCTCTGCCCATTCTCTTCTTCTTCTCTCCTCTCACTGCACACCTCTCTGTTATTTTCCCTCTGGTCGCTACTCTCCCTTTGCCTCGTATCGCTCAGTATCCGATACGATCCTTCCTGGTTCCCCATATTCCCTGGGCTGCGCTCATTTCTGTCATCACGGGGACTATGGTGCGTCCTCTCACAACTCCCATTCAGTTCTCTGGTGCCAGGTACACAGTGTGGACACTTAAAGCTGTTTCTGTACTCTTGTGCTCTCTTCTCCCCTTCACTGAGTATTGGGCGCGCCACCCCTTCACTCCCGGGGCCCCCGTTTTCCAGGTCTGTTCTACCTCCACTCCGGGCCCAATGGGTGACTCCCCTACTCCCTCTACAGTCCCACTCCGGGCTACTCTCCCCAGCCCCGCAGTGAGTCCGTGCTCTGCTGTCCTGACTTTCTCTTTCAGCTTCCGCAGCATTGATGCACTTTTGAGCCTTCACTGCCTCATCCCACTGCTTCATGTACTCATTTAGCTCTTGAAAGGATTTTCGTCCCGATCCCCTCAGATCCATTGGCCATCTAGGGCCCCCAGGATCTCCTCCTGGGTCCCCTGCTGTGTGCATCGGGGTGCTCCACTCTCTGGGTATCGGCATCTGACTTGGGGAATTAGTGGTATCGTTCCTCCTTGCCTCCTCTGCTCTTTCTCTGTCTTTCCGTTTCCGTTCTTCCCCTTTTGCTCTCTCTTGGTCATATATCGATATTATAGGACCTATGGTAACAGGTACCTGTAGTGCATCTGGTAATGGGTAGGATGTGGCGCTTTCCGTTTCCGGCGCTCTTTGTACCACAAACCTACCGACTACCTGTTGCACCTGACTAGGCTGGAACAACTCTTTCTTTGGCTCAGGATCCCACTCTGAACTGGGAAGCGGTCTATGCTCTCCTGCATTGCCCCCCTTTGCTCCTTCAGTATTCTCGACCTCTCCCCCTGCTCTATTATACGGGGGTGGCCTGTCTGTCAGTAATCTGTTTATCAGGCTGTCCTCTGTTTCGCTCTCATCATCTTCTTCCAGGGGACTTTTATTTACTGGCGCCTCTAACACTGGGTACAGTTTATTCACTTCCAGGTTATGCACTCTCCATCTTTTAGCATCCGCATCCCACCTGGCATCCTGCACTGCCCTTACCGAGCGTTTCACCCTTTCTTGTCGTCTGTTCATATTCTTTTCATGCGCTGCCCTAATCCATGCTTCAAGAGCTTCAAACTGGGTTGGTCTAGGCAAGGGTCTCTTTGAGGTCATGACTGATTTCAATCGATGTAACACCTCTAATCTGAACGTCCCGTACTTCGGGAACGTCAGTTCCTCATTTCCTTCAGTAATCTTACTCCACTCTGATATCCAAAGGATCGTATGCAACCCAACATTTACTGCCATATAACGAGCTGGCGTACCCTCCGGCGGGGCTTCTTCCCCTTCATACGATCCCCGCTTCTCTTTTTTAAACAGCGCTTTCAACCATTTAAAACACTTCATAATTATGCGCACAAAATCCAGCCTCGCTACTCTGTTTACTTCCTGATGACAATCCACCAATCCTGTCGCGGCTTTGCTAGCTTGGCCTATCACAGCGCGGTCTTTCTCCTGTCGGCCAATCACGTCGCGACCCTGTCTGACGTGTTCGCTAGCTGGCCTATCACAGCGCGGTCTTTCTCCGGTCAGCCAATCACTGCGCGACACCACCTGACGTCACTTTTCTCCGCTTCGCAGCAGCACCCCTCCTTTCTCAACTCGTCTCCCGGTTATGCATGCGTCCCATTCATACACCGAAAAATGACTACTTCCGACCAAGCGGTCACTTCTCTCGACTGTACGTCCACAGTCTATCTGTAATTGTCAACACAACTGACGAGATGTCTATCGTCTCTCTGATAGGTTGCTTACACACAGTAACTTCCGACCAGCGTCCGTTACTCACGCACTCACTCTTACGTTCCCCCTATCTCGGTCTCTCGGGTGATCAATGGTACCTCATGACCCCCTTCACACTAGTTGACAATTACTCTGAGTGTCCGATACACCCGAACCACTTAAGCTCTCCTTGAACTTAAGATTTCCACCGGTTGCGCGCGCTCACAACCTGTTCCACAGTCACTCTACAGACATTCAACTCCGCCAGACATTACAACATAGATACAATACAAAACACCGCAATCTAACACGCATAACCCTTTATACTCACTCTCGACCGATACTGCTGCTTTTTCTGTCTCACGTCATCCGGATCTTCATCTGCGGGCTGTTCTTCCGATCATCGATTTCTAGGGGCCTTGGGGTAAGCTAACCTGGCCTAGGTCACCGTCCTCAAGAAGGCAACCATCCTCTATAGCTACCAACTGAAAGGGCGAGATTTTGATCGATACCTTATATCTATTGATCCAAACCTCGATCTGGTCGACTGAACCTTTATTGCCTGTCTAGGAGGAAAACAGTACACCCATTTCCAAGCCAGTTCACCCAAGAAAGGACTCTACTCTCAAAGATCACGGACAACTTCTAGTTTTCAAAAGTTTATTGTAAAGATATAATGAGCTGCAAATACAGGCATCTCAGAATGAGATTCACGAGATACACAGGTCCAATTACATACATGTGCTCTCGGAAAGCCCTCAGACGAGCAACAGAAATCACTAACACAAGTTCTAAGAATAGTAAAGCTATCAGCATAGACGCATATCTCTCCTTCATTTAGGTTGGAGGAAAACAAACACAGGTTAGGCGTCCCTACCCTGTTCTAGATGGTATCCCTACTTAACCAAATCCCAACCTAACGAAGGTGTCAGCAGTGAGTGACCCCCAAGGGAAGTCACTCACTCTAAGTCTCTTGGTGAAAACCTAAAGTTCTCCAGTCATGACCCCTCACTGCCTACCCATCCGCTCTCTAAAGGGTCCTCAGGTCTCTGCTCTAACTCCACCCAGGGGTGCTGTCCCTAATACAAAACAGTCAACAACCTTTGAGACGCCCCTTGCGAAACGCCTCTCACGTGGTGCAACTTCAGGCTTTTTCCATGATGCTTTGTATTGGGCCTCAGACGTTAGAGTTGACCTTGCTTCTCAGACTCTTCTCCGGCCCGCTGATACCCCTTAAACATTCCAGAACCCTCCTCCATGTCTGGGCCGTCTACTGAACAGACCTCTATTCATTCATTTATAATTGGATCCCCCCTTTCCTGTTGCAGACAGATATCTGCCGCCAAGAACCCAACTCTCATAGACTTCTAAAAAGGCTTGCAACATTTCTCAGCCCAGACATGTACGTGTAAATCAATGCTAAAACATTTCAGGCCTACAATATTTCTCATTATGATTATAGCATTCAACTTCTTCATTTAATTAAAGCATGTTAATACTCTTATTCTATTATTCAGTAAACATTTTATAAATCCTGGCCCATTAATGCAATGACCAAAAACGTTAATATAATCTGTGTCATGAAAAGAACCATCTTCCCTTTCCCTCCAGCTCTGGCTCTGAGGCCTACCACGTTCTGCTTTTAACCACATACCATCTTACATGTTAACAGCTACACGACATAGATTAAGAAATAATCACGTCTAATAAAATCATATAATGTCACACATTTCTGTATTAGTTCCACTTCTATTAAATCTCTACATTAGCTATACATTTTTGATATATTTGCAGATACTATTAGCACTCATGGCATTTCTCTTCATGATTTGTGCTTACTACAGGTAAGTGTGATGTACTCATACATTTAAATCAGTTTGCGCTCTCTCAATGCTAATGAAATACAACTACGTACCTGTGAAATAGGGAGGTAAAGGTCCTTCACCACGGAGTAAATGGAGAAAAGAGAGCTCTGACTAGATTATAGGAGAAAAAATCACTAGTAGAACAGAAAGTGCAATGAAGTGATGAAAGTAATCAGAGGCAAGTGAAGTTCGTATTTGAAGTTTACATGCAGTAAAATGTGCTTTCCGTCCACCACTGGACAACAGTGGCATTCAGAGCCCATTGAGCGAGTGAGCAGTCACGGGCCACATCTCAAATAACAACATGCGTAGAACAGGCATTGTAAGTACACTTAAAGCACAACAATTCGCGAGCACATGCTTGTCCAGTAAGTGTAGGGAATTAAATAAGATACTGATACAATGTACCTATCATTACATCTTCTTTCCCCTTATTAAACAAAATAACCTTAAACTGAAAATACTAATAGAGAACAAAATCTTTATACTTAAGATGTATGACTACATTGCATGACTCCTTCGTTACTGTATGCATATTCATGTAAAGCACCTGTAACCATTGTGTCACATGGAATGCTCGCACTGTCTTGAGAAAGCAGTGCTTAATTTGAGCAGGTGCTTGCAGGTGCTCAGCACCGGCACCTAATCCTCAGCACCTGTGCTTATAGCACCAGTTAAGGACACACTCATTTGGAAGGCAGCCTGATTTTCCACAGAATCACAGGATGTTGAGCCACGCTGAGACTCAAACCCGTTTCCCCAGCTCCGAAATCGGCAGCTATAGCCATTAAGCAAAGTCCTCTCCAGAATATTAAGTGCCGGGGCTCTAGTTCGGAGGCAGTTTACACCAGCACATTTCTCCTGTAGCGCTGCCTCCTGAGGAGAGCCCCGCCACTTTTTATTTTACAAATTAACCACTGTGAGAAAGACTCAATAGAGCTTCTGGATTACTTATCTTGTTGGATGTTTGTAAACATGTGTGCATGTGTCAGTTAGCATGCAGTGTCAACATTCCTGTCCTTGATCAACATTTCATTGGAAGGCCAATGAGAAATATCACTTCAACTATCACATGGGCAATTTGTATTAGACAAAATCTTGTTCGCCCGATCAAGAGAAAGTTTGACCAAACACTTCTTACTTCACCACCACTTTTTTTCCAAACTAAAGAACCTTTTGACACTTTCAAGACTTGAACAGGGAATGGGAAAATAGCCACCTCTTTCTTACCTTTGATTGGACTTTTGATCATAACCCAATCTCCGAACACAAAATCTTTATCTTTCACCCTGTGTCTAGAATCAAAATACATTGTTTGCATAGTTTGTCGTTGGTAGGTGTTTTATAACATTTTCTTCTTATCAGCACATGCAAAACAACTAGATCTCACACTTAAGTCTTTGATCCAATCAGGACACACATTTGTTCGGGATCCCTTTTTCCAAAAGGTTGAAAGGAAAGATACCAGTGGTAGAGTGTGGGGTAATTAAATATGACCAAAGTTTCTTCTACAAAAACTCTTCCACAGGTGTGTTTATGGCAAGGGCTGTTTAAATCACCTCGTTCATGAACCTGTTCATCCTTTCAACCAGTCCATCGGAAGAAAGGGAATAAAGAGCCACTCTGAAATGTTTGATGTGATGAGATAACAAGAATGTACACATGTGGCATCACATGAAATTAGTTCCATTTTCAATCACCAATTCCTAAAGACTGCCTTCAACATTGAAGACCCTGCCTAAAACTTTGATGACTGTCATGGTGTTGGGTGTACGAGCACATTCAAAGTAAATCCATTTTGAATAGTAGTCCATTAAGACCATCAGTTTTTTTGTCAGTAGGCAACAGATCAGATGGGCCTGCAAAATATAATGCTAGTTTGCTCAAGCGTCATTATGTATAGGCACAACATGTGGAGGAGTGTGAGTGGTTTTCCAATGTTTATCTGACAACAAACAGGTCTGACATCTATTGATTCATTGTGATACATTGCCATCCATTGAGGGCCACTAAAAGTGCTGGTTAAGAATTCTGCAGGTTCCACCAACTCCTAGATGTCCTTCATGTGTTGCTTAAATGAGCTTACCACACAAAGAAACTGGGGGGACACAGACATCAACACGCATAAGAACGCCTTTACCAATTGACAATTCTGTGGCTACTTGTGTAAAAGATTTGAGAGGAGATGGAAGAGAACTCTTGTGATGTATTCCTATAGGTACTGTATCGATTCCCCTATTCCTGACCCTGGTCTGGTTAATAATTAACTAGCAGCCATCCAACGGTGCAAAAACCGTTATCTGATTAAGCCACACCACGGCACAGAAGCGCGTTATCTGATCAGGTCATAACGCATGCCATCTAATTAGACAAGCGATATTCCTCCAGCCCCCGATAAGGCATACGGAGTTCTCAAAACAAATCAAACCTACAGCGACCTGGGAAATTCCCTAAACCATTGTTTTGATTTCACCGAGAACTTCAGCAAAAGAATGTGCGAACGAGCCCGTTCATATGACATCCTTATTGACGTATATATGTCCATCTTACGTCAATCTCGGCACCTTTCAGGTATAAATATTACCGACATTGCCTTAAGCAAACACATGCGGTGGTGACGAGATCGGAGCAGCGAGAAGTGCCGAGGAGCCCAGCAGAGAGCAAAGCCCACAGGCGCTGCCCCGCCTTCCTGACGCGCTGAGAACGAGACGCTGCCTTTCTCCTGCTGAGAAATCCAGCTCCGGCGCTTCCAAGCAGCCCTCACAGGCAGCTGGAATATCAAGACCTGGGATAAGAGATACCAGCCCTCCATCATTCTAGATCTCAGGTACAGAACTGAATAACCCCTTGCAGAGAATTCTCGAATCAGTCCCTTGGCAAACAAACTTAACTTAAACTGCTACTTAGCTACTCCCGCCCACGTATTAGGCTTAGGTCAGGTACACTGGGGTAGGCGTGGTTAGAAGCACCAGTTGAGTACGATTAGTCAAATGTATATATGTATGTATCTATTTTATCCATTGTAAAGTATCATATGGCTCAGAAACCATATCAATGCTTTTACAGTATTATTTTATAATTCTGTCTTTACTGTATGCACTTTACTTAACTACAAGTATTGCAATAATAGCGATTCATTTCTCTTGTATGAGAAAAGAGACTGATCAATAAATAACATCTTTTTATTGAACACGCCCGTCTCTTCCTTTTCTCTACAATCTGGTGAAACTAAGAAAGCACTGAACTGACTGAGTAAAATAAGTTGTCTTTTGTTTTCACACGACTCTAGAGATATACTCTTGATTAGGGGAGAGCAAAGTTGTCATGTTCTATGGTTGTCAGAAACTAAATCCCTTCTTGTCTATCCAGGGAGGTTAGAATCCTCCTTGCCTATTTGAGAAAGTTTCTAGTGAACTCTGAGCTAGCTGGCAAACACAAAACTTTAAGTCTAATATCGTCGGTAGAAGACCTAGTTAACCTCTGCCCTAGGTCTATACTATTGAAGATATTATTCCAATGCGCAGAGCCTATTGGGATAATAGGAACTACACTACATGGCGCCCAACATTTGGATAGGCGATAAAACTAACGCAAGACATTAGAGTAACTCAGTCGTGCTTTTTCACACAGAACCCCTTTTTCCCATAATACTCCAAAGACGTCTGGAGTGGGTGAAAGGTCATATCCTCCAAACCTCGCAGGAGGAGACTCCTATGTATGGTTCTTGGTTTACTCAACGTTGAAGGATACACTGTTCCAAAATATTGTGCATCTAATCTTTGTTTCCATGGAAACTTGATCTGCAAATAAACAGAATAACCTTCCTGTCAGTAAAATGACAGAAAGTGAAGAAGAAAGGGAGACAGTTAGATTAGCAGCTGAACTCCTAGTAGCAGACAATACTCTGCTGGAAAATGACCCGGATATAATACTCATCCCGGTCAACATAAGAAAATCTATAACCTTAAAACGTATAGAAAATGGACGGACACCAAGAGGTGGTACAGTCATATTCGTAATTGAAGCACACGAATATCGGCAGACAGAGGTATTCTATTCATGGATAAACTTTCCAGCAGCAAATGCTGTAACAAAGGACTTCCACTATTACAAAATAGAGGAACCTCCTAATGAGTACACTCCTTTCGAGGAGGTGGAAATACCACTCAAATTCCAAGAGCACCTGCTCTTGTTTAATGGCGCTCTAAAACATAATAATCACATCACCAGGCTCGGTCCACTAGGTAGACCAGGAGCAACGTGGCCGGTCCTAGCCGGATATACACCACATCCAGACATTGAAGAAATGCCTGCACCAGAGCTTTTAGCACAGCTAAAACAATTAATAAAAATACATAGACAATTAGTCCAATATGTAATGCGGACTTCAACAATCCAACCAGCTATTAAAATTCCACAGCTGATCCCTCACCAGGGAAACACAAATAAAATTACACCACAGAACATACAGTCCTGTCTAGGTAAAGTACCCGCAAAACGGGAACAAATTCCTTTCTGGCTAGCACAAAAAATCACTCAAATAGAGGCGGTGTTTCCAGATACCACCCCTGTTGAGAAACATAGGATTCTGACTATCTGTCTTCCAATGGGAATCGCACCACATGTGGAGGACTGTGACACTTGGGGTACAGTCTTTGCTTCCATTTACACAAAAACACATGGTGTTCCATCCATGTCAGTAATACCAGATGTGCTAAAACAAATTCAAGATGAATACGGTCCAGAACCCGCTTTAACTCTCGGTATGAAACTACTGAAAGATTTCAAGCAGGTCTCGGCAATATTATTAGCCAACATAAAGGGAGAAGCAGCAAATGTGGCGATTCGCCAGAGGTTAAAAGAGACAAATATAGCAGACCAACCATCTGAAATTGCCAGAATAATAGAAAAATCCTATGAAGAACTAGGAAGAGATAGTTTGGGTGGAATACCAGTGAAACCCCAACTAGTTGAAAGTCCTGAAAAGATATTTATTAAAAATAATTTAAACACTCAAAAAAAGAGCTGGGATGGAAATAAACAATCCAATCCTAAAGAAAAAAGATTCCAGTCCAGAGGAAGGTCTCCTCGGCGGAGAGAAAGATCTCCTGACCAAGGACGCAAGTCTCCCCAAAGGGAGCCCTCTGTGAAAAAATACAACCTTAGAAATAGGGATAATATAAAAAAACCTGATAGATATCAAGATATTGATACACGTCCCTCTCAATCTTTTCAGACTTCCTCGCAGAAATCAGAAAGAAGAGGACGATCAGAACACAGGGAAGAGCACGTCAAGTCCAAAGACAAGGAACCTGCTCATCAAAATAAAAAATTACAATTTCCAAAAAAGAAGGTAGCCAGTATTAAAGTAATTAACAATGCCGAGAATACTGAGGATACAGCTGAAAAACGGAGAATGGGCTCAGACAATGCTAGACAGCGCAGCAGAAGTGAGCATAGCTCGCAAAGTCCTTATGAATCATCTGGAGACAGTGGACACGAATGAATACATTCAGGTGGAAACTGCAGATACCAGAGTTAGCAAACCTCATAAAATATATGAAATAACATTGCGTATAGAAGGGGATAAGACTAGAAAAATAAGGGGTCTATTTTGGGATAATCTCTCCAAGGGCTATGACATCCTTCTAGCTGAACGAGACTGGCCTCCAGAGTTTGTCAGGGAGTGCCCACATGGCGAAGAAATAATTATGCCTGCCTTCTCAAACCATATTCCAATTCATAAAAAATATACACTTGCAAGAAAGTGGGCAGTAGCTCAAGCCCCTGCCTTATATAAAAATCATGTGGGATGGGATGAGGACTCTCCTCCTCACAAAATCCAGTTAAAATCACAACCTACTGCACAGAGGCAGTACCCGATTAAGCAAGAAGCTAAAAAAACAGGTAAAAGAGATCATAGATCAACTTGAATACCAGGGGGTGATTGAAACTTGCACCTCACAAATGAACAACCCTTTATTTCCTGTCTCCAAGCCAGACAATTCATATCGTCTTGTTTTGGACTACAGACACCTTAACTCATGTTGCAAAACATTTGCAGTACAAAACTCGCATAGTGCTGCACTAATGAATAACATAGTGCGCAAAAAATACAAAACAACCTTAGACATTTCTAATGGATTCTTTTGTCAAAATATAGCACCAGAGAGCAGATATTTGACGACGTTCTCAATAAATGGCACGCAAAAAAATTTCTGTCGTTTGCCCCAGGGGTTCAAAAACAGCCCAGGATTATTCTCAGCGAGAGTAACAGAATTACTACAAACATATGATGACGAGGCGTTATCTTATGTCGACGACATCTATCTAACAGATGATGACTTGGATACTCACTTGAAGAGAGTGAACACCATAATACTTGGGTTCGCAGCAGAGGGTTTCAAATTCAACTTTAAAAAGTCAAGAATTGCCCATCTAACAGTCCTGTTTTTAGGATATGAACTATCAAGTGAAGACAAAAGCCTGGCGGACAATTTCCTAGAGAAATGTGCAGTAATCCAAGCACCTAGAACACTGAAAAAATTGCAATCAATTCTAGGCTTCCTAAATTTCGGAAGAACTTACATTATAAATTATGCAGAGAGAATTAAACATCTCTATGATCTAATAAAACCAGATTTTAAAAGAATCAATTGGACTCAGAAACACACAGAAATTTTGAGATCTTTACAAACAGATATGTTAGTTAAAACAAAATTACAAACACGTGAGTACACACGCAACCTTGTGATTCGAGTCATCCCAGGAAGATGCGGATTCACATACCTGACCTCTAATGAGGGAGAGAAGGTACCAATAGCATACAAATCACGTTTGTACACAGAAGCTGAAAAAATGTTCAGCATTAAGGAAAATATTGTTCATGCGGTTCAAACAGCTGTAGCAAAAGAAAAATACCAAGCAGACGGTAGACAGGTTACAGTCAGAACAGCAGAATCAGCTTTTGAGGCATTAACAACACCATGTAATTTACCGACAACTGCACTAAATCCAGAATGGATACAATGGGTAAATTCTGTTGCTACAGACAAAGTAAAATACTATTTTGACCCGGAAATGAAAGAATTAAAATATCTAGAATATGAGAAAGAATACCCTCTGCAAATCGACATTCTGCCTTTACGACAGTACGCCTGTGTAATATATACAGACGGGCATGCTCAACCCTCAGTTTGGGGAGAGCTGGCTTACAACGCCACATGCGAAATTGTAAAAGAAGTGTGGCGCGGAGGTAAATTAAGACCTCTACTTACAAAAACACACTCAGTGGAAAATAATTCAGAACAACAAACTGAAATAATATCATTAAAAATAGCGCTAGATAATGCCGATCGCGAATTCCCGACACTTATTGTGTGCGATTCGTATTACTGCGTCAAATCATACAATAACGATTTGCAGAAATGGATTCAAAACGGTTACAAAGATGACACATGTGCCACAATAAAGCAGAAAGCACTTTGGGAACAATTAGTTCTTTTAAAGAAAGAACTACCAAAAACTCACGTGATACATTCACTGAGTCATCAGCGTGATGGCGTTCACGTTGCAGGGAATTCATTGGCTGAGACAGCCACAGTGGGAGCAACTAAACCGGCTTCCGTAGCTACAAAAAAGCGTACAGTAAAACAAATTGACGGTGAAACTGTGCTGGCGGTGAAAACGTCATCAAAAGGCGACTGCTCAGCGCTACCGATCAATTATCCACTCAATTATACATACATAATCGATGCAAACTCAGTCCCTTTTGCTCAAATCCCTGGAGTGGGGGATAGAGTAATTCCAAACACGGACAGGAGAGGCTTGTTAATAGCAGACGCACATATGGGTGAGGGTCTCAGACACCTTAAGCAAAAAGATTCTCTGGAAGAATTACAATCAGTGTACTGGTGGCCAGGCATGAGCCTGCATCATCACATTTTTGTAAAAAACTGCCCAGACTGCAATAGAGATCGCAGTGGCGAGCGAGGAGGACTATTGCCATGGCACTTCGCTCCAGAAAAACAACAACAATAAGAAAGTACCATCATGAAAAAAGCGTTATATTAACATAAGAAGACTAATTTTCACTTATGATGTAGACCCCAGCGCTCGGCTGACGTCTGGACTGTTATAAAAGGATTTGCAAGTCTATAATGGCATATACGCTAGGAGCATGCTACGTTTTGACTAATGTATTCCTTTTAGCATTCAAGCTTATGGGGAAGCATGGCCAAATGAGCATAGCATAGCGGGACTCTTCTCACTTCCTTCCTGAGGGATACGGGATGGTGTAAAGAAAAAACCAAGACATAAAGCAATCTATAACTGAAAAGGTATTAGGTTCGGGAGCTGGGTGGGTCAAACATTTAATAAGTGTCCAACGTAGTCTAAATAACCTGCCAAGGAATTCTCTGAAAGGGTTCAGTCAGTAACATCTTTTTATTGAACACGCCCGTCTCTTCCTTTTCTCTACAATCTGGTGAAACTAAGAATGCACTGAACTGACTGAGTAAAATAAGTTGTCTTTTGTTTTCACACGACTCTAGAGATATACTCTTGATTAGGGGAGAGCAAAGTTGTCATGTTCTATGGTTGTCAGAAACGAAATCCCTTCTTGTCTATCCAGGGAGGTTAGAATCCTCCTTGCCTATTCGAGAAAGTTTCTAGTGAACTCTGAGCTAGCTGGCAAACACAAAACTTTAAGTCTAATATCGTCGGTAGAAGACCTAGTTAACCTCTGCCCTAGGTCTATACTATTGAAGATATTATTCCAATGCGCAGAGCCTATTGGGATAATAGGAACTACACTACACTCTCCTTAGGGCACTCTTTTCTTACAAACTCCATTGCTGATTGTAAGACCTCATCTTGTTGTGCGACATCCAACCAATCTTTATATTTTACCATACCTACAAACACCACCACATCCTCAACATTTGCAACCACACATTCCACATAATCTTGTGTCATCTTGTACCGTACTCTGAAAGGGAATTCTGGAAAGGCATTCAAGTCTGACATTTTGTCCGTCAGATATTCTCCTGATAACGAAATTGAATTCCTCTAAACATGACAAATGTCTCACTAACCTAGCAGATGCCTTGCCAGTTCTATTGCCATTTAAAAGATGTAGTAATGACTAGTTGTCAGTGAAAATGTCGAACTGCATTCCCCACAAAAACGTCCTACATTTTTCCATAGCCCAGGAACAGGCAAGAGCCTCCCTCTTTATTGTGCTGTAGTGAGACTGCGCCTGTTTAAGTCTTCTAGAAGCAAAACCAATTGTGTGCTCTTTACCTGAAATCCATTGACAAAGCACAGCACCAAGGCCATGCTATCTAGCATCAACAGCGAGAAAACATTTTTGTCCTGGAATATAAAATAATAACACTAGAGCATTGAGAATTAATCCTTTAACATTCTGAAAGCTTCATCAGAAATTGTTTCCCACTTGAATGAAACACCTTTTTAAGCAAAGAGCGCTGGGGTTGAACCACCTAAGCATATCCGGGTACAAATCTGGAATAATATTTGCTCATGCCTAGGAATAATTTCAGATTGTTTTTATCCTTTAGAGGCGGAACCTCTGCAATAGCTTGCATGAGGGAAAACGTGTGTTTGATCCCCATGGAAGTAATAGCATGACCCAAGTAATCGAAGTTATTTGTTAGGAATTTGCACTTGTCATGCCCAAGAGTGACACCCACATCATTGAAAGTGTTTAACACGTTATTCAAGATAACTATGTGATCTGACACCAACTTTGAAAATGTCAGAACATCGTCCTGATAAGCCTGCACTCCATCAATCCCTGCAAAATGTGCTCTATAAATTTCTGAAAAATGCTTGCCGCTGAGTCCAAGTCAAAGGTTAATCTCAGAAATGTACATGCCCCAAAGGGGGTAACAAAGATGATGAGATCACAAGACTCCGAGGCTAAAGGGATCTGATGGTAAACAGACTTTAAATCCAGGAGGCAAAACATTTGCCAACTCCTAGTGTGTGCAAGCAATTCCTGAATTTTAGGGAGAGGGTGGCAGTCAATAACTACATTCTTATCGAGGATGCATAGATCAGCACAGAGACAAATGTCTCCACTCTTCTTGCGGACAACTACAATGGGACTCACCAATTCTGAGGAATCTCTAGTGGTAATTACACCTTCCAAACCTAATTTATCTAACAAATGTTTCAAATCATCCCTTAAGCTTAGAGGGATTGACCTGACCTTATGCGAAATAGGAATAGCATTCTGCCTGAGCTTTATTGCATGTTCAAATGTTGTGGTCTTTCCAATTTTTGATTCAAGTACTTCAGGAAAATTTCCCAAAAGCTTCTGTAAATCATTGTCATCTTCCCCTACAAATGCAATCTCTGTGTCATTTATCTATACAGGATTCTCTAAACCAGGGAAAAGTTTTACGCCCATTAGTGCTAGATCCTGCACACCCACAATACCTTTGCCCTTAACCGCAATGTATACCTTGGTCTTGATGTGTCTTACGAAACAAGACACATTCTTAATGAAATGACCCAACATTTTTATATAGTTATCTCCTTAAGCCTTAGGCTAATTGTCTGTATTTTAGAATAGCACTTTAGCGGGACCAGACCAATGTGGCACATAAAGTTGATCTAAAATGATAATAACTGGAGCATCAGAGTCAGCCATCATATTCAAAGACAAATCACCAATCAATACCTAACAGAACATTCCTTAGCTTTGCACCTTGATTGAGCAACAGCATCTGCATCAACAGTTAAGAACTTATTGTGAAACTCATCCTGTAAACATTCATTTTGTAAAGACTCATCATTTAGTTTTATATTATTTATTATTACACAGACTGGAAATGCACCATTCTGCGGCATTTGAGACATTTCTTCCCTAGAGCTGGACAGGAGGAATAATGCTTAGGTGTGAGCAAGAACCACATCTGAAACATATTGATCCAGACCTCTTTTGAAAAGGTCTGGAAGCCCTGTTCTTCAATGAAACCGCATTGACAGCATCCACATCAATAACTAGGTAAATCATAGAGCTAGAAGGTACGTCATTAAAAATACATTTAGAAGAGACAATAGCCCATTCAATTCCTTTTGCCACGTCAATCACTTCAGTGAGGAAAGGATCTCCACAGCTCAAAATGCGTTCTTGGATTTCAACTGTATACAAATTGATCTCTAATATACGTAACTTGACCCAAAATTGCAATTAGAAGCCAAATCCCTAAGAGCTGAAATGTAGTCTTTCACGCTTTCATCTATTTCCTGTTTTCCTTTCATGAAGTTAAAATGTCCCAACATGACACTAGGCTGTTCCAAGAATTTCTTATTCAATTCCATAACTGCCTCAGTGTAAATATTTCAGTTATCAGCATCACCTAAGGGCGAATTGATCGGTGGTAGATTGTCAAATACTTGCTGCCCCTAGTTGCCCGGATAACTGAAGAGTTTTGCCATCTTTCTTTAGGCAAATATTTTTCTGCATCAATTGCAACGCCAAAACTTTCATATCAATGCTATAACATTTTCCAGGGCATTTTAAGTTTACCAGGTACTTGTAAAAATGATGTCAGTTGAACAACATGCATGGTGTTTGCCATGATTTATTTATTTATTTAAATTTCTTTGTTTGCATTATATGAGTTACTTTCGGGGTATCATGAATACAAAATCCTTTACTACTAACAGAGTATGTAGTAAGTAGTTATCATCTCAGGTGTTTCAGTGTGTACACTGCTCATCTGTTATACATTAGCTAATGAACATCAGAGGTATAACAGTACCCTGATACACATACTGGTCTTCTAGTTAAACATAGCTGATGCAAGTATTGTACCTTGGTTGTCTCGCAGGCATACGTATGATTTTGTATATCTAATGGTTGGCAATGCATTAATAACACAATAATTCAAACAAAAACTCAACACTTTAATACAGCGTTTTGTTAATCTGGCAACACACGTTTTGCTGTTTCCTCTCCAGTCCGTTATTGATATCTCTTCTTGTATCCCCAATTCGATATTCTGAATTCACTTTGTGCATCGGGGTTCACCCGGTTTACATACTGAGTTTGATCATATTAACCTAGTGTTGAGTGTCATCTGGGATGTGGACTTATCTCGGGTCAGCTCTGCTACCCCTGGGGCCTTATGTTGTCTCCCTGTCTTGTTCTGGCCACATTTGTTGTAATGCCACCAGTACAGCGTCCCAATATAGTGCATTTGGATATTTACTCAAGCCGGCTGCCTCCTCTTTATGTAAGGCTATGCTTTCCACCTGGGCCCATACCAGGAGTGACCACTTCCAGCACTCTAGGGAGGGGGGTGTTTGGTAATTCATCTCCGGGTGATCTGTCTTTTGGCTACCACAAGGCCAAGATCTATGAAGCGAGATGTGGCTTTATGTTTTTTTGACCTGGGAAATACTCCAAGTATTCACTCTTCCCATGTTTGTAAGTGTGGGCAATCTGTGCGTACCGACAAACAAGACCCGACCACATAGGTGCATTGTGGCGCAGGACCACAACATATGAAGGAGGTCTGCTCCTATCTTGTCACAGCGGGGGCATGCCATCAATGTTAAGTGATAGTATTTGTTTATCTTGTCCGGCATTAAATGTGCTCTGTGGATGACAAAGAACTGAATAATGCAAAATGTAGCATTTCGCTGCATTTGTGTGGCACTTGCCAGAATCATGTCCCATTCCTTTTTCTCCTAAGGCTTCCCTCTGACTTCATCCCAGGCGTTACGTAGTGTCTCTAGGGGTTGCAGAGTGTGTGATAGTAGTGCTTCTGTTAGCCAGTGCACTATGTGGGTACCTGAACCCATGACATGTTGGTACTGTAGTACCAGGTGGGGTTGGGGCTCAGTGTGTATGTCCCCCCAGGTTCTTGTCAGCACTGATATTATAGAGGGATGTAATATAAATTGTCCTGGTGGTATACCTGTGTCTTGAGCTAACTTGTCAAATGATAGTAGTGTCCCATCTTCATATAGATCGCCCAGCATGCGCACCTCTGCATTGTGCCATAGCTCTAGGGCAGCATTTGTTGTGCCCATTTTCCTCCTTGGGGTACCAAGGTGTGGTAATGTGTGTGTATAGGGGGTTGTCTGTCTGGTGAGATAGAGATAGCAACGGTGAGCTGGAGCCAGGAAAGTCGGCACCGGGGTAGAGGGTCTGGCAATGGGGTGAAATAAATATTCTAGGCAGCTACCAGGGAGGTTGCACCGTGGCTGTGTCAGCTAGTTGCGTTCCTGCTAACCATTTTGCCACTCATTGCAGTTGTGCAGCTAAGTGGTACAGTTCCATACTGGGAATTGCTAGGCCCCCTTTTTCTGTTGCCGCATAAAGCGGTATATTCTCAAGGACTTATTGGCGAGTTATCAGCACTTTATCACAGCCAAAGTAGCGATAAATGTATCGCCCCATTCCCAAGCTGGTGCAAACAGCCGATATCACCAGTTTACCTGCGATAACAGCCGCAAAAAACACCGCCACAGATGCCCCCGGCAACTAACGTTTATGAGATGTAGAGTAGGCATTCCCGTGCAAAAAGCCGTGAAAACACTACTTTGCAACATTCTCAACCACCAGCCAGATCGGAGATAAGATCCCAAAACAGGCGATGAGGCGCGTTAGCAGCAGGGATTTAACACCTTACCTGGTGTAAAGTCGGACGACAACCTGCACCATAAAAGGGAGCCTAGCCCAGAGCCACACCTGAAGAACAACAGATGCCATGGAGCTACTGGTCATGCAGCTCAGAGCCCCAAGAGGGCCACAACTCCCACCTCTACCACCCCAAGGCCCACCACCCCTGCCAGACCCACCCACCCGTTTAGAAAACGCACCAGTCTCACAGACCTAACACCAGAGGATGTCATTGCCCAGTATAGGCTCAAAAGGACAACCATCATCGGCATCCTGACCATCATTACCCACAGGCTGATGGTACCAACACAGACAAATCTGCTGGCCGTGCCGCACTTGTTGGCCTCTGGTACCTTCCAACCAAAAACCGCCAGAGTCGGAGGTCTCACAGCCAGCCCTATCAAAGTTCATCACAACTGTTCTGGATGCCATCATCAGCCTGGTACCCCAGCACCTTCACTTCCCCCACACTGCGCAGGAACAGCTGGAGACCAAGCAAGGCTGCTACGCCATAGCTGGCTTCCCGCACGTGTTGGGGGCAATTGACTGCACACATGTCCTACTTGTGCCCCCTGCCAACGCTGCACACAATTACCCCAACAACTCAGGCAGTGTGCATGATTCCTACATCTTCCGACAGTCCATCATCAACCACCCCTTCCAGGATGGCACCTATGGTAATGCACAGCTCATTGGTAAGTACCAAATGAACACACCACACACCTCAACTCCACAATCATGCAACTCACAACTCTGGAGATGCACACGTTACAAACTCACATACAACATGCCAAACAATATGCCCACCTACCAGACACAAATGCACAACTTATTAATGTAACCTTGGATAGCCATGTACATAAGCCATCAACGGCATGGCACCACAGCTACACAATACCAGATTGTGGGGAGAAGTGGGAACTAGGCATGTGCGAAGGAGGCAAGTGACCCATGAATGAGAATGTACACAATGCCAAGTATGGTGTGGATGTGCTGAACAGACTGCAGTACGCAGACCGCAGATATGTCCATTTTATTTATTTAAGTTGACATATACTGCTGGTGTTTGTAGTGCAGTGGACCCAACCATCTCACCTCAGCCAGTGGGGAAGATCGCGGAAAAGTAGCTTGTTACACCCCCCCCCTATAAGCATGAGTGGAGTGGGCTGGCCAGGATAACGTAGGGGTGTGATAAAATAAAGCACGTAGCTCTGGGCATGGTTTTCTTCCGGAATGGCCAACGTGTCTGCCAGGGCGGCGCCTCTCACCCCACCACGAGGCCGACGCCGTGAGCGGTGTTGCCTGCGCTCCTGTGTGCCTGCTGTGCCCCGGGCCACTGGTCCCCAGTCCCGTCTTGCCCACCCCTGCGCACCCTGGCCTCACTGCTCATCTGCCAACACCGGCGTGTGTCAAAGAGGGCCCACCACATGCTGGTGCAAGCTCCAAGTCCGAAGACTGCGACCTTGGCAGCCTCCTCCGACCATACTGGCCTCCGTGACACTGGCCCGCAGTACTCCTTTCTCGTTGACGTACTCCACCGCTGCCTCCAGCCTATACTGTGGTCTAGTAGGTCACACATTTGGAACGGACTCTTGATCATTTATTATGGCAGAGTTCATATGTTAATGGGAAGGTTTGGTATCACTGTACTCCCTTCGATGTGGTGCAACCAAATCTGTGTATAGCATTCCAACGACACATGTCTGTGGTCCCTTGCTGACTACTTCCTTTGGTCTACACTACGGTAAAGTAGGTCACACATTTGGAACTGAGTCTTGATTTATTTATGGCAGAGTTTATATCATTGTACAGGCATCATCGCAGACTGCATCCCCTTTCAGCCCTGGTGCCACTGACTCTGTGCCCTGAAATTCATGGACCCTCTCTAGTTGAACATTGGTGGCATCTGAGTCTATGGCCTGGGGGTTGTCTTCATCATCTTGTAGCTGATACTGAATTGGTGGTAAAAATAAGTCTGTAGATAAGGCCGGAAAGTTGATAGCTTGGTTGGACAAGAAGGAGAGGGCTAGTCGTGTGGTTCCTTTGATTGAGAGGACGGATGGAGTGAGAGTGACTGACCCGGTTGAGATTGTGGAGTGTTTTTCTGAGTATTTTCAAACCGTGTACTCCCGAGTGTCGGATAGACCGGAACAGGATTCGCATCTGCTCCTGAGAGACATTGCTTTGCCCTGCTTGTCGGAACTGGATAGGGAATTGATGGACGCGGCACTCTCTGTCGAGGAGGTCGCGACCGCAATCCGCTCTGTGAGATCGGGAAAGGCCACGAGTCCAAATGGTCTTCCCATCGAACTCTATAAGCTGCGCCCAGACAAAATAGCACCACATCTTCGCTCGATGTTTTTAGAATCGCTAGACGCGGATACCCTTCCCTCCGATCAACGGCTTGCATCTATCGTCGGGATTCACAAGGAGGGAAAGCCGCGGGATTGCTGCGCGTCGTATAGGCCCATTTCGCTATTAAACGCTGAGCCTAAGATCCTTGCTAAAGTGCTTGCGAATCGTCTAATCTCTGTTGTCTGCGACCTGATCCATCCGGATCAGTCTGGGTTTATTCCGCACTGGAACACGGCGCTGAACCTTCGGCGTTTACATGGCGCCCTTGCGAGAGCGTCCTCGCTGCGTGAATCGGCCATTTTGGCTTCTTTGGCTTCTTTGGACGCCACAATGGCGTTTGATATGCTGGAATGGCCATACCTTTGGGCTGTCCTCGCCAAGTTTGGTTTTGGCCCGGTTTTCATCAGTTGGGTGAAACTATTATATCAGGACCCCTTGGCCTAGGTAGTTGTTAATGGTCGTGTTTCAGGCTCATTTTCTCTCGGAAGGGGTACTCGCCAGGGGTGCCCGTTGTCTCCGCTTCTTTTTGCTCTTGCTTTGGAACCTTTGGCGGCTTGGCTGCGCTGAGAGCCGTCAATGAAGGGTATACGCCGGACCCCTGATTTCGAGGACCGGATATCGCTCTATGCTGATGACATCCTGTTATACCTCACGTCACCTCGGAAGTCGCTAATAGTATTATTCGATGTCTTGACTTCCTTCGGTAAAAATTCTGGCCTTGTGATCAATTGGTCCAAGTCCTGCGTGTACGTTCTCTCGGGAGACCCTCCTTTCTTGCCACGTGGGTGCCCAATACAGGTGGTACACACGCTTCAAATTCTTGGGGGTGTTTATCACTTTAGATCCTGTGGTTCGCTATGAACGTAACCTGCTGCCCCCGCTTAAGCGCTTGCGATCCGATGTTGCGGCATGGCGTAAACTTCCGTTGTCCCCGCTCGGACGTGCGGCTCTATTTAAGATGATGTCACTGCCCCGATTTTTGTATGCCCTACAGAATACTTGCGATACCGTCCCGGCCAGCTATTTTCGGGAGATTGAAAGCTTGCAGCGACAATTGATATGGGGTGGACGGTCCCGCATTGCACTTGCCAAGTTGACACTTCCTTGGTACGACGGTGGAATCGCTCTCCCGGATATTAAGCGTTACTACTGGGCCTCCCAACTGGGGGCGATTAATCACGGCATGTACGATCCCGCGTCGAACCCCGCGTTCGAAATGGATAGATGGTTGCTGCCTGGTGGTGACTACAACAGGGCACTCTATACGAAATCCGCAGGGAGGCTGCTCACTGGCCCTACTAAGATAGCGGTGCAAGTATGGCATCGTGCGAATGATGCCATGGGTTGGAAGAATAGACTTACACGCGCCACTCCGTTTTATGCTTCTGAGAGGTTGGGCTCCCTATGGAAGACGAAAGGCTTTGATAGATGGGACGTGATTGTATAAGTTCAGGCATTTATAAAGTTCAGGCATTTATAAAGCGCACTACTCACCCAGAGGGTCTCAAGGCGCTAGAGGGAGGGGTTCATTGTTTATCGAATAGCCAAGTTTTCAGTTCTTTTCTGAAGGAGATGTGATTCTGAGTAAGGCGGAGGTGGGTGGGGAGTGAGTTCCAGGTCTTGGCAGCCAGGAATGAGAAGGATCTGCCACCCATGGTGGTTTTTCGGATGCGCGGGACTGCGGCGAGGGCTTGAATGGATGATCTTAGTTGGCGGGTGGGATAGTAGAAGGACAGTCGGGAGTTGAGGCATTCTGGTCCTAGATTATAAAGGGCCTTGTGTGCGTGGGTAAGAAGGCGGAAAGTAATTCTTTTGTTGACGGGAAGCCAGTGGAGGTTTTTTAAGTGACCGGTGATGTGCTCTTGGCGCGGGATGTCTAATATGAGTCTCGCTGATGCGTTTTGGATGCGCTGGAGCTTTTTCTGCAATTTTGTTGTAATTCCGGCGTAGAGAGTGTTGCCATAGTCCAGTCGACTCGTGACCAGTGCATGGGTGACAGTCTTTCTTGTTTCGAGGGGGATCCAGCGGAAGATGTTTTTGAGAATGCGAAGGACGTTGAAGCAGGAGGACGATACGGCGTTGACTTGTCTGGACATTGAGAGAGAGGAGTCTAGAATGAAGCCAAGGTTACGTGCATGGTCAGTGGGTGTGGGCGCTGATCCCAAAGCGGAAGGCCACCAAGAGTCGTCCCAAGCTGAGGGGGAGGATCCAAGGATGAGCACCTCAGTTTTGTCTGAGTTGAGTTTTAAGCGGCTCTGTTTCATCCAATCGGCTACTTCTTTCATACCTTCGTGAAGGTTGTCCTTGGCGGTGTTGGGGTCTTTGGTGAGTGAAAGTATCAGCTGGGTGTCGTCGGCGTAGGAGATGATGTTGAGGTTGTGTCGACGTGCGATGGAGGCGAGGGGACTCATGTAGACGTTGAAGAGGGTGGGACTGAGTGAGGAGCCTTGAGGTACGCCGCAGATGACTTCGGTGGGCTCTGAGTAGAAAGGGGGGAGTCGGACTCTCTGTGTTCTCCCGGCTAGGAACGAGATGATCCAGTCCAAGGCTTTTCCTTGTATGCCGATGTTGTTGAGGCGTTGTATGAGGGTGTTGTGACAGACAGTGTCGAAGGCGGCGGAGAGGTCGAGAAGAATGAGGGCCACTGTTTCACCGTTGTCCAGGAGTGCTCGGATGTCGTCGGTCGCCGCAATGAGGGCGGTCTCGGTGCTGTGTTTGGCTCGAAAGCCGTTCTGTGAGGGATCCAGGGAGTTGTTGGATTCAAGGAAGGCTGCGAGTTGGCTGTTGACGGCTTTCTCGATGACTTTGGCCGGGAAAGGGAGAAGGGAGATGGGTCGGTAGTTTTTCAGTTCTGAGGGGTCTGCTGTTGTTTTTTTCAGAAGGGCGCTGAGTTCGGCGTGTTTCCAAGTTTCTGGAAAGGTGGCTGAGTTGAAGGAGCAGTTGATGACATCGCAGAGTTGGGTAGCGATGATGGAGTCAGCTTTGTTGAAGATGTAGTGGGGGCAGGGGTCAGAAGGTGAGCCAGAGTGGATTGAGTTCATGAGGCGAATGGTATCTTCAATGGTGATTGGGTTCCAGGAATTGAGGTAGTTAGTTGGGAGGGTGGGATCAGAAGGGGGTGGGGTGAGTTGGTCATTGGGACTGTTCTTGAAGCTGTTGTGGATGTCGGCAATTTTGTTGTAGAAGAAGGAAGATAGCGCATTGCAGAGGTCTTGGGAGTTAGTGATGTCGTTGGATGCTGCGGGAGGGTTGGTGAATTCTTTGACGATATTGAAGAGTTCCTTGCTGTTATGAGAATTGTTGTCGAGACGGTCCTTAAATGCTGATTTCTTGGCGGCTCGAATCAGTTGGTGGTGTTTGCGGGTGGCTGTCTTGAGGGAGGTCCTGTTGTCTGAGGTTGGTTCTTTTCTCCAATTCTTCTCCAGGGTGCGGCATGTCTTCTTGGATTTTTTAAGGTCATCATTGAACCAGGGAGCCTTTTTGCTGAATGATTTCAACTGGTGTTTTTTCAGGGGTGCTAGTTCGTCCGCACTGTGTGTAATCCATTGCCTGAGGTTTGTGGCCGCTTGGTCTGGGTCCGTTGTTAGGGTGGGAGGTTTTGGCTGAGGGATGCGAGGAGTTGGTCGGTGGTGATTTTGTTCCATTTTCTTCGGGGAATGGGTTGTGGACGGTTGTGGGTCAGGGTTGTTTTGTAGCTGAAGTGAACACAGCTGTGATCCATCCAGTGGAGAGCTGTAGTGTGATCAAAGGAGATGTGCTTGCTGGAGGTGAAGATAGGGTCGAGCGTGTGTCCGGCTGTGTGAGTGGGGGTGTCAACAAGTTGTTTGAGTCCGAGATTGGACAGGTTGTCCAGGAGGGTGGTGGTGATGTTGTCGAGAATGTTGTCAAGGTGGTAGTTGAGGTCTCCTAGAAGAATGTAGTTTTCGGAGGCGAGGGCATGCGGGCTGACGAAGTCAGTGATGTCGTCGCTGAATTGAGATCGGGTGCCTGGGGGCCTGTAGATGAGGGTTCCTCTAAGGGTGGTCCTGGGGTCGGTGTGGATCTGAAAGTGGAGGTGTTCGGCGGTTGCAAGATTGTCGTCAGAGCTGGTTGTAATTTTGATGGTGTTTCTATGGACAATGGCGATGCCTCCTCCAGTTTTTTTAATGGTGCGGTCTTTTCGAATGATCTTGTAAGTGTCCGGTATGGCTATGGCGATGTCGGGGGCAGAAGATGCGTTCATCCAAGTTTCAGTGAGGAAGGCGATGTCAGGTGACACAGTGTCGATTAGGTCCCAGAGTTCGGTTGCGTGTCTGTGGACCGAGCGGGTGTTCATTAGGATGCATTTCAAGTCGTTGGGTTCAGAGCTGAGTGTGGAGGAAGTGTGTTTGGTGAGGGTCCTGACGCAGTTGAACTTACAGGAAAGGCAGGAGAATGGGCCGTGGGTACGTCCTGGGGTAGCTACGCAGCATAGTGGGGTGCGTCCTGCGTTGAAGGCGAGGAGAGTAGCGGCATCATAAGTTACTCTGGGGGGTTGGGAGCCGCATAGGGCAGGGGGTCTGGCGCTGGTCGCGGTCCAGGCGCGGACGGGCGCAGACGGGCTTACCTTTGGCGCACCTTCGGCGCGGCCGCAGCGCGTGGACGCTGCACGTTGGAACATCTGCTATATATGGATAGTGGAGGGGGCGGAGCGTGGGAGGGTCAGCTGGGAGGCGGGGAGCGGGGAGGAGCCACGGGCACAAGAAAATAAACAATAAGATGGCCGCTCGCTCTCAAAATCGAAACTGGTGCAGGGCTGGACTTCGAGTTCGAGTGAGGTTCCCTAATAAAGTAAATAGTCACGCTTCTTAGCCGCACTACAATGCTAGGTATGCAAATAAATTAAATGCTAAGTAGACCGATAGCGCGTGCATACAATGTCACATAAACAGCGCTTTGAAATTGATTAATAACGATACCAAGCGCTATAGATTGCGCAATGCGCTGTGTCAGGGCAGGCAGGCAGCAGGTCTCAGGACAGGCAGGCAGCTGGGAGAAAAGCCTCCGAAGTGCAAGCCGAGTGCAGGGTGAGCGACCACAATGGAGGGAATCCAGGTGGTCACAGAGAAGGAGAGGACGGGGCGATAGTAAACTATCCGTGTGTGGGAGGGTCAGCTGGGAGGCGGGGAGCGGGGAGGAGCCACGGGCACAAGAAAATAAACAATAAGATGGCCGCTCGCTCTCAAAATCGAAACTGGTGCAGGGCTGGACTTCGAGTTCGAGTGAGGTTCCCTAATAAAGTAAATAGTCACGCTTCTTAGCCGCACTACAATGCTAGGTATGCAAATAAATTAAATGCTAAGTAGACCGATAGCGCGTGCATACAATGTCACATAAACAGCGCTTTGAAATTGATTAATAACGATACCAAGCGCTATAGATTGCGCAATGCGCTGTGTCAGGGCAGGCAGGCAGCAGGTCTCAGGACAGGCAGGCAGCTGGGAGAGAAGCCTCCGAAGTGCAAGCCGAGTGCAGGGTGAGCGACCACAATGGAGGGAATCCAGGTGGTCACAGAGAAGGAGAGGACGGGGCGATAGTAAACTATCCGTGTGTGGGAGGGTCAGCTGGGAGGCGGGGAGCGGGGAGGAGCCACGGGCACAAGAAAATAAACAATAAGATGGCCGCTCGCTCTCAAAATCGAAACTGGTGCAGGGCTGGACTTCGAGTTCGAGTGAGGTTCCCTAATAAAGTAAATAGTCACGCTTCTTAGCCGCACTACAATGCTAGGTATGCAAATAAATTAAATGCTAAGTAGACCGATAGCACGTGCATACCAAGGCACATAAACAGCGCTTTGAAATTGATTAATAACGATACCAAGCGCTATAGATTGCGCAATGCGCTGTGTCAGGGCAGGCAGGCAGCAGGTCTCAGGACAGGCAGGCAGCTGGGAGAGAAGCCTCCGAAGTGCAAGCAGAGTGCAAGGTGAGCGACCACAATGGAGGGATCCAGGTGGTCACAGAGAAGGAGAGGATGGGGCGATAGTAAACTATCCGTGTGTGGGAGGGTCAGCTGGGAGGCGGGGAGCGGGGAGGAGCCACGGGCACAAGAAAATAAACAATAAGATGGCCGCTCGCTCTCAAAATCGAAACTGGTGCAGGGCTGGACTTCGAGTTCGAGTGAGGTTCCCTAATAAAGTAAATAGTCACGCTTCTTAGCCGCACTACAATGCTAGGTATGCAAATAAATTAAATGCTAAGTAGACCGATAGCGCGTGCATACAATGTCACATAAAAAGCGCTTTGAAATTGATTAATAACGATACCAAGCGCTATAGATTGCGCAATGCACTGTGTCAGGGCAGGCAGGCAGCAGGTCTCAGGACAGGCAGGCAGCTGGGAGAGAAGCCTCCGAAGTGCAAGCCGAGTGCAGGGTGAGCGACCACAATGGAGGGAATCCAGGTGGTCACAGAGAAGGAGAGGACGGGGCGATAGTAAACTATCTGTGTGTGGGAGGGTCAGCTGGGAGGCGGGGAGCGGGGAGCGGGGAGGAGCCACGGGCACAAGAAAATAAACAATAAGATGGCCGCTCGCTCTCAAAATCGAAACTGGTGCAGGGCTGGACTTCGAGTTCGAGTGAGGTTCCCTAATAAAGTAAATAGTCACGCTTCTTAGCCGCACTACAATGCTAGGTATGCAAATAAATTAAATGCTAAGTAGACCGATAGCGCGTGCATACAATGTCACATAAACAGCGCTTTGAAATTGATTAATAACGATACCAAGCGCTATAGATTGCGCAATGCGCTGTGTCAGGGCAGGCAGGCAGCAGGTCTCAGGACAGGCAGGCAGCTGGGAAAGAAGCCTCCGAAGTGCAAGCCGAGTGCAGGGTGAGCGACCACAATGGAGGGAATCCAGGTGGTCACAGAGAAGGAGAGGACAGGGCGATAGTAAACTATCCGTGTGTGGGAGGGTCAGCTGGGAGGCGGGGAGCGGGGAGGAGCCACGGGCACAAGAAAATAAACAATAAGATGGCCGCTCGCTCTCAAAATCGAAACTGGTGCAGGGCTGGACTTCGAGTTCGAGTGAGGTTCCCTAATAAAGTAAATAGTCACGCTTCTTAGCCGCACTACAATGCTAGGTATGCAAATAAATTAAATGCTAAGTAGACCGATAGCGCGTGCATACAATGTCACATAAACAGCGCTTTGAAATTGATTAATAACGATACCAAGCGCTATAGATTGTGCAATGCGCTGTGTCAGGGCAGGCAGGCAGCAGGTCTCAGGACAGGCAGGCAGCTGGGAGAGAAGCCTCCGAAGTGCAAGCCGAGTGCAGGGTGAGCGACCACAATGGAGGGAATCCAGGTGGTATGCAGGGTGAATGATGTGTGGACTAAGGGTAGGGTTAAAACCTTTGACGAGTTGAGATTGGAATATGACCTGAGTGACAGGGAGTTTTTTAGATATGCTCAGAGCCGACACGCGCTGATGGCGGTTTTCCCTCCGGGTACTATTGTACCGGAGGCGTCGCCGCTTGAGGATCGGGTGCTGGATGGGCACGTTCCAGACAGTACGATTTCGCTTATCTATAAAAAGTTGATAAACGATAGGACCGACCTTTTACAGCGACTCAGGGAATTCTGGACTGGCGATGGTTTGGAGTTAGATGACGAGGACTGGCAGCAGGCCATATCCTCGCCGAAAGAGGTTGCAATTCCGGCCCGCCTTAGGTTTGTGCAGCTTAAGATTCTCCACAGGATCTATGTTACCGGTCCGCGCTTGGTCAGCATGGGGTACGCTTCAGATGGGCTGCGCAGGCGTGGTTGTGGCCTTCCGGGTACCTTTCTTCACATACTCTGGGAGTGCCCGGTGGTTGTTCGTTTCTGGAATCGAGTGCACGCAGTAATGGAAGAGGTCACGGGCGTTGTGTTGTTGCCTGAAGCTAGACCATGCTTGCTGAATGTGTGGGAACCGAATGACTATGATTTGTCACAGACTCAGTGGGTGACCCTTGGCAATATGATCGCTAAGAGGGATATCGCCCAGTTGTGGGGCTCCCAGAGGCCACCCACAGTTCTGGCATGGAAGGAGAATATGGACTGGTGTATGTTCAGGGAGAAGACGGTGTATGTGGCCCGTGGCAAGCCCCGCAGGTGGGGTAAGATTTGGGGTCAATGGAACTCCTACCGGGGTGATATATGTACACCCACCTTCACACAACTGGTGGCGGACCCTCCCTCCCCTTGACCCGACATTCCTGCTATCATGTTGCTTCGATTGTCCTGGACTCGATGTATCCCTCAATCCTCCCCTCCTGCAATGTCAATGATTGTATTATGATCTCATGCTTTCCTCCCCGCAGGACGCTTCGTCATTCGATTGTTTGTACTGCCTTGATTATTTCTTTTTGTTTATGTTGTTAAAAGTTTCAATAAAAAGAAATATAAAAAAAAAAAATGAGTCTGTAGCATTCAACTCCTCCATTTGCCGGTTTCTACTTGTTTCTGCCCTCTGCATCAGGCCCTCGAAGGACACCGTCCACTGTCCCCCGAAACACTCCGTGACATTCACCTTTGACATCAAAGGACAACAAGGACCCACTCAGCTCAGTGCACCGCAAGTCACCGTCCCGTGGCAGTGTGTCTGTGCCGGCCACAGTGCATCCAGGGACACTAACTCTGTGCAGCTCAAGTCATGGACCCTGTCTGATTGAATATTGGATGACCTCTGGGTCGATGGCATGGGGGTCATCAACGCCATGTGTCTGTGGCCCTGCGCTGTCCACTGCCTCCAGCCTCTACTGCGGTCCACCAGGGCTCACACATTAAAACGAGTCCTGACCTGCCCGGACGTCGCATCACCGCAGGATGCACACCCCACCACCGCCAGGACCACCTCCAACCAACACCTGCCAGAATCGAAAGAGTCTTACAGCCAGACTATCAGAGTTGCTCACACCTGTCGTAGATGCCATCATCAGCTTGATAACCTGCTCAGCTCTTCAGGTGCCACTAACTCAGTGCACCACAACTCATGGACCATTTCTGTTTGAGTTTTGTGCTGTGGACAGCTCACGCACCAATGTCACCTCAGGTTGTGTGGAAGACCTGGGGTGATGATGAGGAAGATGATGCAGGTGTAACACACCCCACTGCAGCTGCAGCAGGAATATCCCGAAGGACATTTCTGATTGAATATTGGATGGGCTCTGGGTCGATTTCCTGGGGGTCATCAACGCCATGTGTCTGTGGCCCTGCACTGTCTGCTGCTTCTGGCCTCAACTGCGGTCCACCAGGGCTCACACATCAAATTGAGTCCTGACCTGCCCGGACATCGCATCACTGCAGGATGCACACACCACCACCTCCAGGGCCACCTCCAACCAACAACTGCCGGAGTCGAAGGAGTCTTACAGCCAGACTATCAGTGTTGCTCACACCTGTCGTAGATGCCATCATCAGCATGATACCCCGCTCAGCTCTTCAGGTGCCTCTAACTCAGTGCACCGCAACTCATGGACCATTTCTGTTTGAGTTTTGTGCTGTGGACAGCTCACGCAGCAATGTCACCTCAGGCAGTGTGGAAGACCTGGGATGATGATGAGGAAGATGATGCAGGTGTAACACACCCCATTGCAGCTGCAGCACGAATATCCCGAAGGACATTTCTGATTGCATATTGGGTGACCTCTGTACTTGCTCTAGCTACCACCATGATGCTTCACAGTTGTTTCTGTTAAGCTGGTGTTTTCTGTTTCCACTTTAATTGTGATCACTGTTCAAGTTGTTGCCAGCACCAACCACTCCATGAGGGCAGGCTTACACTCACATCACACAAATCCAGCACAGGCGTCACTGTACATGTGACCCTGGCAATAAAGGTGCCGGGCACACTTCCCCGTAGCCAGTCCCACAAACTAGATGAGTGTGTCCGTGTGGTCAAAATGTATGCATGAGGGCCGCGGGCCCTACAACATTACATTGTGCTGTGTACAGCAGACGCAACCATGTCACTGCAGGCAGCGGGTTAGACCTTAGTCATGTAGCTTTGCCCTCCCCCACTCAATACGTAAGAGGAGTGTACTGGGCCAGCATACACAAGTCCAGCATGGGGTTGTGAATGATTATCCTGGGGCTCTGGACACGGTTCAGTACTAGAAATGTGCAAATGCATGTGTCTCTGTCGCAGTGTGGGTCTCCGATGGGGAGTGTAGGTGGTCCCTGATGGGACTTAGAAACCCATGTATGTGATCTAGTTCGGCTTCCATGAGGTCAAACCCCACCCGCACCTGTTCGGCCACCTCCTTCTGGCAGTCTAACACCTGGCCTTCGAATATGATGTGTGCTTCGGTGAAGTGCTGGGACCCAGCCGTGGTGGTGGGTCATTCCTGCTGTGTGGTTTGTGCAGGGGGTGGGGTCTCCATGATGCAGCTGGGCTGCGCTGCTCCTGGAGGTGGTTTGCCTAAGATGTCCATGAGCTGTTGTAGGGCGTCGGTGTTGAAGGTGTGGAGGTCCTCTTCAGCGTCACTGATAAGTTGTCCGGTCTGCTGTTTGTCCTTCTGCAATGTGAAGGGGAGATGCATTTTGACATGTTGTTGACATGTATGTTGACACATTGTTCTAGTTTACATACCAACTGCATGACAATGTACATTGTTACTGTTTGGGAGGAGCTGACTAGTCGATGACAGTGGACATTTGGACTACATCCCGGATGTGAGGTTGTACACGTACATTTTCATCTCACAGTTTCCTGCTATGTCAGATGTGATTGGCCAGTTTTTACGCACAAGTGGACCCACTTGTGTCCTCTGTTCTGCAGTGTAAGTGTTGCACTTTGTACCACATTGTCGTCAATGTGGATGTGCCGTTATTGCTATGTGTGTGTGCTACATTGTGGGAGAGCCACCCCTGCAGCAGTGATTTTGGTGCCCCTTATCCCTTTGAGGCAGTGTGCCTTTGACTTTTGTGCTTTAACGGTGCTGATATGTTGGAGACTTGGGTCATTTGTGCTCTTGGACGGTTTTTGTACTCTTGTGCATTGTTTGTCTGTAGATGTATTGTTGGTGTCAGGGGTTGTTTGAGCAAGTGGATGTGTCAGAGTGGGACGTGCTCCTTTCCGAATGTGGTCCACACTCAGCCACCTCAGTGTTGTGGCGTGCACAATGTCATGATGATTGTACTGCAGCCATGGTGATCGTCATGTAGTGTCACTTGCATTGTCAGGGTGTCTCACAAATACGCATCTTTGCTGGGTTTCGCACATGTGCATGTGCATGTGTTGGTTGTGAGATTGGTGATGTGTGGGTTGGGAACCCTTTCGGCATATGGTGGATGGGAGCCTACTTAGTGTTTGTATGTGTGCTGCAGTGTGCCATGGGGATCAGGGACATGATCCAGGGTCATTGTGGGTGTGCAGTGTGCTACACATCATTGTGCATGTGTGCCATTGTGCCCATCTCCCCCCGTCCCCCCCGCCCATAGTGATTACTCACCCTGTTGATGTTGTGTCAGGTCATATCGAGCTGTGTCCGGACTCCCAACTCCTTGCACCGTCTCCACACTGATGACTGTGACCACCATTTCCTTCAGCTCCTCCTGTGGCGCAGGACTCCCTCCTACAGTTGCCATTGCTGCTTTCCTGTTGGCAGCGGGTTTATGCTTGGTTTGGCTTTTCACACAGTGCCTCTTGACCTCCTCGACACTCCAATTGCATTCGCGTTGTTCACGATGGACTGCCATATTTCCGTTTGTGTTGCCAATGGCACAGTGGAGGTGACGAACAGTTGTTTCTATTGCTCTATCACCTCTGTGACGATGATCCAGTTTTCCTGCGGACTGAACCCCGTCTTCCTCTTCCCTTCTCCTTGGCCTTCCCTGCTGGTGGTCTGTGGGGCTTGTGGGATTCGCGTTGACATCTGCAAATGGTCTGGGGTGCATCCATGGTGCTACGCAGTTTATTTTTTTCACTTTTTTTAGTTCTGCTTTTTATGGTGCATTTTCCCGCACGGTAGACTGCGATGTGAAGAGTTGCGTTGAGCTAATTTTGCGATCATTACCACACGTTCTTGAGAATATCCCCCAAAGTTTCCATAGGGCAACTCCATGGTGCCCTCTGTTCCAAATGAGATCCCTGATCATTTGTTCCAGCTCATGGGACGTTTTGGCCTGGACTTATGTTGGCAGGTTTGTACAAAGCTATTCTGCCCATCAGGTTTATCTGCAGTTATTTCCAGAATTGTACTTCGGATGAAGTGGATGAAATAGTTCTGGTAAGGTTACCATCCAATATATCTTTTGGGTTGTGGTATATTTGTATACTTAAATACTGGAAGGAAGAGGGCTGCCATTTGATGCGCACTCCATTGATTACATGCCCCGGGTCTTGTGCCTCACGTGTAAAGAGATAAAGGCATGACTTATCCCAGTTCACTTTTAGGCCAGACAATCCTGAAAATCTTTGCAGGGTCTCTTCTATAGTGTATTGCATGTTGTTAACGTCCCTTACATACTGCAATAAGTCATCAGCATATAAGGATATCACGTGAAGCACATCTCCTACGCGGATGCCCCATTTGTTTCCCTGTTCACGTAACTGCACCATCAGGGGTTCCATGGCTAGTAAGAATAGTAAGGAGAGAGAGGGCATTCTTGTCTGGTTCTTCTGCCAATTGAAAAACTTTCTGATGTTAGTCGCCCTGTACGGACTCGAATGAGAGGGTGCGCATATAGTAGCTTCACTAACTTCAAAAAGGCTGTTCCGAAACCGTATTGGTGGAGGACTGCAAACATGTAGGGCCATTCAAGCGAATGAAAAGCCTTTTGTAGGTCCAGGACCATGCATCCCGAGCTGGGCCAGGTGTGTGGTGCATATTCTTGGAGACAAAATAGCCTTTGTATATTAAGGGAGGTGTTGTGGGTGGGTGCGAATCCATTCTGGCCAGGGTGTACCAGTTTTGTGCCAGCTGTGCTAACTTAGCTGAGATTATAGAGGCTAAGATCTTCAGTGTTAAGAAATGCAAGTTGTCTGTAGGATCCCAGCTCCGATAGATCTCTTTCTGGTTTAGAGAGGGCTATTACTAGAGCCTCCCGGTGCTCTGCCATAAGTGTGGAGGATGATAGTGCAGCATCGTATACTGTTTTTAATTGGGGTACCAGCAACGTGGCGCTTTAATTAGGGTACCAGCACCGTGGCGTTTGCTTTCTAGAATTCAGTTGAAAGGCCGTCTGGGCCTGGTGACTTCTCAGTGGCAAGGGCACGTATTCTGGCTAGGATTTCTTCAGGGGTGACCAGTGCATCTAGCTCCAGTAGCTGTTCGGGTGTTAAGCGGAGAAGGGCCAGTTCCACTAGGAATTGACAGATCGCCTCGGGTTAAGCTACAGTGGAGGATCTGTACAGTTCTATATAGTATTTGGCAAATTCAGAGTGTATTTCTTATTGGTTGTATAGGTGTGTACCATCTGGGACTCAAATCATTGTTATGGGTGTCCGGACATCTTCTTGACTGATTAGCCATGCAAGTAAGCATCCTGCTTTGTCTGCGTTGCTGTGAGTGCGTGTTGAGTGTGATGCATAGTTGAGGCATCTCAGTCTCTCCAGCAACCGGAGATACTCTGCTCTGCTCTCATTGAGATGTGGTCGCAAAAGCAAGTCAACTGATGTTTGAGTTTCAAGGTGGAGTAGCCCTTCCTCTACTTTTTAAATATCTTTCTCTATGACTTTACGCAGACCTGTTTGCGTGCTTAGACAGTGGACCTGGATCACCACTTTAAAAGTGTTCCACTAAATTAGGTGAGTTGACGCAGTTTCTTTGTTGTCGGTAAAGTAATTAATGATTGCTGTGTTAAGCGCTTCACGAAACGGCTTATCCTCCAGTGTTGCAGGTTGCAAGAGCCACCTGGGGATGACTGCTGGAGCATTATCCCATGACAGTTGCAATATTTGAGGATTATGGTCTGAATGAGTCCTACCCACATTTTCTGTCCTAGTTACTGCTGTTTTGAGCTCCCTTGTACACAGTATATTATCCAATCACACATGTGAGAGCATGAATAGTAAGAATATAGCCTGTCCCTGGGGTTTCTTTGCCAATGCATCATCGAGGCACTCATTGCCTTCATGGCTATTGTGATAGGTGTGCCAGGAAGGGGAGGAAAGGACCAGTCAAGAGTTATAGCTGAAACACAGTTAAAATCCCCGCCTAGTAGCCAGGGAATACCATGCCAGTCAGAGAGTTTGCCAGATAGGGTGTCTAGGTATGTTGACTGATCTACGTTTGGAGTGTAGATTGATGCCAAGTACGATAAGTCTGCCATCTAGGTGACCCTTTATGAGAACGTATCTCTCCTCTGTGTTTGTCACTGATTCCTCTGCTTGGAAGGGGTGCCCAGTCTGATCCAGACCAACACTCCCTAGGCAAATCTGGCATCTCCACCTTCTCTGCAGATTCACTATTTACGGAGCAGTAAGAGCTATTTGGGCCTGATGCCTCTTGAGGTAGGAGTATTTTGAATATCTACATGATTGAGTGTGTATTCCCCGGACATTTCAGGTACAGATCTTAATGTCTACCATTCTGTTGGTACCTGAGGGTCTGATAGGTGTCAGATTGCAGGGAGGCGACCTCTGGGGGTGATCTGAGCCATTTTGGGAAGGTTGAAGAGTATAGTATTGTAGAGATCTTGTGGATGTGTGGTTGGGCTGATGTGTCGTAACACACTGAACAAATGTAAACTAACTTGCAAAATGCTAGAAGGGCGATATTGCAACAAGCATCCATCAAAACTTTCAACCAAAAAATCCTGCCAACTTTGGCTACGGGGGTCGGGCTGTGCATTGGACTAATGTTGACTTGGTAAGAGGTGAATCCCCTTGTTGATAAACGGCTTTTCTCAGGAACTACGGCCACTCTTGTTTGGATGTAGTTTGAGCTTAAGTATGAAATAATGCGCCTATGTGTTAGGTAATGTGACTAGTGTAATTTCAGTGATCCCCGTCTTGTTAGTGTCCTATACAAAGCTATGTCATGACTACTGGGAACTAAAAAATGCACATAGAAGGTTCATGAGCTTGACATGTCCAATTATACTTGTGTGGCCACAGGAATAGTTTGGTTGACTTAAATGGCATAGTGTCTGGTACAACCCTATATGATGCCATCTGCTGTTTGTGGTGTGATCTCTGGCAGGGTGTTAGCGTCTTGTGAGTAGGAGGCTGCATCCATCGACTCCGCATCACTCCAGTGATCTTGTAAACTCTCCTCTGACAGCGAGTCACTGCAGTGGGCCCCGATTTCCGCTGCTGCCGGCAGTGCTTTGTGCTCATGTAGGATCATTTGCTTGACATTTGCGTCTCCTCCCTTTGCGAAGTTGTGAGTAGCCCCCGGTTGTGACCTTCTCTGTGTATCTTCTTTGGAGGCATCACCTCCTAGTGTGGTAGAGTCCAGCCAATCCCAGGCAGCAGCAAGGGTGTCAAATAAATATGTAATGCTGTTTGCCACTATCCACAGGTGTGTAGGGAATAGCAGAGATTACTTGAGGTCTATGCTTCTAAGGCGGGTTTCATTTCTAGGAAAGAATGCAGTTTTTTCTGTACTGCTGCTGTGTAATTGAGGAGGAGCATTGCTTGACTATTTGCGACTTGTATTGCTTGCAGCTTCCGTGATTCTTGTAAAATTGTTCCCTATCCTTATAATGTAGAACACGAAACAAGAGTGCTGTGGGGGCAGACCCAGGGGTGGGGGGGTAGTCTCGCTGGGACTCTGTGCACTCTTTCCACTGCAAAGTGCTTAGTGAGTATGCCTTCAGGCAGTAGTTCTTACATCCAGTTCTCCATGTGTATGGCTGCATCTCTTCCCTCTGTGCCCTCAGGAAATCCAATCTCTCGGATATTGTTCTGCCTGGACCAGCCTTCGGAGTCTTCCGTCCTGTGTTCCAGGATTTGCACCCTGGTTACCAGCTCCCTCAGGCGTTTGTCTGCTTCTAGCGTCTGTGGAGTCAACTCGTCTGTGGCGGTCTGTAGCTTGTGGCTTTTTTCTGCCAGTTTCCGGTGCTCTACGTGTAGTAGGTTTAGGTCACTTACTATGTGTGTCGATCTTGCTTTCTAGGGAAGTGCACGTTTGATCCATGGTATTCGCCAGTTTCTCCACTGCCGTCAGTACAGCATCTAGTTTGCTAGGCAGTGGGTGCCCCCTCGGATATTTTTTCCGGCAGGGCTCGGGATGATGGCGGACGGCCAGCGTGGCCACCCGCGTCAGATCAAAGCCGGCTCATGTCCATCATTGCCGCCTTACTGTCCTTCGGTGTGCTTTACTGCATAACACTACGGTTTGTCGTGTAGCTCTGTGGCAACAGTTGATGAGAGGCTCAGGAGGTAGTTTTCCCCCCTCTCTTGTTATTTCTTCCCCTAGATATGTTTGGTGCCTACGTGTTGCAGGTCGTCCCTGCACCTCAGCTCCTTGGTCAGAGCCACTACAATGTTCCCTTCCACACTCTGGTGGCGGTGTCCAGTGGTGTACTGCTTCAGAGGGCCTGGTCCGCTTGTGTCCCTTACTCCTGTTGGGGTGGCTGACATCTTCCTGCTCCCCCCGATCAATCAGCATTCCATCCGGTGTCTGCTGCCAAACACCTCGACCAAAATCACTGCACCAATATCGCGATCTGCGCAGGACAATACAGAACTTTTGCTCTGCACTCACAATCAGCAGAGGATAATCCCTGATCCTCCTCTCATCTGAGACGACATCAACAGTGTACCATTCGCTTCAATTCAGCACAACGGGTCGCTGCTGCAGGCCTGGCCATGTCTAGGCCATTGTCTCTCTTGAGGCCCCTTATGTATAGGTTATTGCGGGACTTTCCGTACTCCTATCCCGGGTCTCTATGGCCTGGCTCCAATCAGGGTAGGTCTGGTCCTCTGCTGCCGCCAATGTGGACCTGTATGGTCCAGGTCAATTTGCCTTTGCCGCCCCGATTACAGTCGCTACTCACCTCTGCTGTGTCTCGCACTGGCTGCCTGTCCGCAGCGGGTCCGTGCAGGAGACTCAGGTGTGTGCTTAGTGTGTCCTCTCCATGTGGCTAGCATCACCCCTCGTGTAGTCGCAGGCTTAAAGGCCTCTTCTGCACTCCTCCTCTGGTGCTCTACATCACGGCACAGCCCGGCCTTGGGCCCGGACTCCGCAATCTCTGTATGCAGGCGATTCGCTGTTGCACGCCTGCCCTCTGGATGCTCGCTGCAATTGTCTGGCTGTGCTGCGATCTCCGGTTCCGCATCCTACTGGATAAATATAGGATTTTAGGGGATTGATGGGGGAGCTCTAGTAAGACGTGTCTGCCATCTTAGCCAGCGTAGCCACGCCCCGTGGTGTTTGCCAAGATGTTGATAACTCTAAGGTAAGTATAGCAGAATAGCTACAGCAGGTCCAATAATGCTGAATATATAAAAAAAAGAAAAATGTTTCCTACCACACAGTACTACAAAGCTTGTCAAAGAAGAAGGTGAAGTGTAAGAAAAAACTGGTTGAAATTCTTACTAAAATGTCCCCAACTGCCAGGAAAATACAATAAAAACGCTACGTCTCTGTATGTAGCAAGGCACTGTGCCCCCAATCCAAGTTGGCTGCCTCACGTCATGACGCATGAGGTCACATGACGCATATCAGCCAATGGGATGAAAGGAGCCCTTTGTCCTTTTCAAAGGAAGCTTACACGCCGAGGCTCCTGTGCCAAAATGCTTAACCAAGGCAATAGCAAAATTAAGGTGCAGGATTGTTGTCAGGGAGCAACCCTTGACGACATGGCAGCAGAGATAAAGCAGCTGCAGTGCACACCAATGCAACCACTGCGCTCAATGCCTCTGTGCTTCACAAGGAGGAAAGTGCTCCAAAAAGGTTGGCTCCTGCCATATAACTCATCAACAGGTATAACGTGGTGATAAAAGTAATCCAAGGCAAGTGAAGATCGTATTTGAAGTTTATTGCAGGAAAATGCAGTGGCCCACTGTATTGCAACTTCGTCCTATGCTTTCCGTCCCCCACTGGCCAACAGTGGCATTCAGTACCAACAGAGCGAGTGAGCAGTCAAGCGCCACATCTCAAATAACAACAGGCATTGTAAGTACAGTTAAAGCATAACAATTCTCGAGCACTTGCATCCCCAGTAAGTGTGGGAACATAAAGAAGAGACTCTTACAAAGTACATATCATTACAGTAAGTGTGTGATTAGCCAGGCAAATGGATAAGGGGCACCACTGAAATCAGCATGGTACAAAGTGTTCTAGAAGATAAATCAGTTAGTTGTCCAGTTGTATTGAGAGAGTACAGAGCTATAAGAAGGCCATTGCTTTGCACTCACTGTGTGTCCCTGGGGAAGGCCCAACCTGTGATGGGCTCCCCAAGCATGACAAAGGCCACAGCCAATCGTGGGTGCTCTTCTGGGGAACCAGGTCTCCATGTCCAATTGGTTTGGCTTCAATTTGCATAAAATTCAGGAGAATAGTAAATTGTCAAGAACAGTGGATTGCAGTGGATTACCACATAGAACCACCAGCCCTGGTGATCTGTTAGCTGGTGTGCATAAACCGGACTTTAGTTTAGTAGTCTGTGCAGCCCAATCGGGTCTCATGCTCCCTGATAGAGAGGAAAAAGCAAGGCCATCACTCACTGTGGCTCAGAAGCCCAGCAGTCTACCCCCACAACAATACACTTCCCTTTCCTCTAAAGTAAGGACATATTCCAGTAAAGGAAAGCCTGCGAGACCATGAGGTGTTTTAACTTGGGCGGTCTGGCATTGGCAATAACCTAGGGAATCCATAATTGGTCCTCGTGTCACTACACTAGCCCTGTATATGTATAGGAGTTTATAGGTATGAGGTGAGTGCAATACCCATGTAGTAGGTATGGGGTGAGTGCAATACCCATGTAATTGTGTATGTAGTATGACCATAAACCTCTACCATAAGGTTTGTGTGAGGAATTAATGTATCTCCCAAATAATCCTATGTTAGGGTGCAACCAGTACTCAATGAAGGAAAAGGGTGGTTGTATGATTACTAGGACATCACAAAACTGGACAAAGACTACTTTGCTTACAAAACAAACTCTAAAATGTGTTAATCAATCAATGCTTACTTTTCATATTGTGTTAAATTAACACAACTCTGCTTCCTGGAAACCAATCCAAAAGGTGCAAAGTTAAACCAGGATAAGAATGGCGGCTCCTTGGTTTAGCTCTGCATGCATAACCACCATAATGGCCTGGAACTTGGGCCTATTCTTTGCTTCCTGACCGACTCATAATAGTGATGATCACGGACTAATCATGGACATAACAGCTTGCTGAGATCTGATTATGGAAAAAACCTTACAGGGGAGAGGAAATGCACACAGGCCCATTCTGCAGCCTCAGAGGGCCAAAATATGCCGACTGCCTAAAGTCCTGAGTGACCGCCCTCTCCTCTACAGTGCTACCTGAGAGGCGCAGTGCTGCTGGGAGCCAATGTAAGGGCAAGCTGCCTCCTGGGAATGCAACAGAGACGTGAGATGGTGAAACACCCTTGGGGAAGGCAACTGAAACATACAGCACTGCACCTACCTGGGGCGCAAAGACTGACTGCGTTTGTACTGTCCTTGCCTCACCGCTGTGAGGAGGCAACAGATCCTCGTAACTGAGGCTTGCATTTTGGATTGCAGAGGTCACATATTAATTATGTGAAACACCCTTGGGGAAGGCAACTGAAACATACCGCACTGCACCTACGTGGGATGCAAAGACTGACTGTGTTTGTACTGTCCTTGCCTCACCTCTGTGAGAAGGCAACAGATCCTCATAACTGAGGACTACATTTTGGATTGCAGAGGTCGTATATTAATTATGTGACCTCCCGGAAGGGGAGCAGACATCTTGTTTTGTTTTTTCCTGCTATGATTTGGTAATCGAGGTCCTGGTGACCAACGCCACGTGATGGTGCGTTATTGAACCTTGCGGTAACACATACAACAGTTTCATGTAGAAAAGTAGTTACTCTTTGTTGGAGCATCCATGCCCCATGAAAACAGGATCCAACTGAATAAGAATCCCATAGAGAACTTAGAATGTAACACACACGTAAACAAAGCTTAACCAATGACAGCATCATGTTGGAAGGACATTACTGTGTGAGTATGCCAAACGTAGTTAAAGAACCCACCACACACTTCCTTTCCTTATACAATGAAACAAAATGAAGATGAGAGCAATCAGTGAAAAAAACAAAAAAACAATAAAACAAAATATGTAAAAACGATTTTACTCAATGAGAATAAATCAGTACTTGACCCTACCACAAACCTACAATGGAACTGATGCAGAGCAAAGCAAAACAAATCTTATACACATATATTTACTTTCATCACATAATACTCAACCTATTATCTCCTGGGGACGATTTTAAAACTAAACATACAAACCATAGATCCTCCAATGAATCATTTATATGAGCTAATAGGGACTCGGATATTAGGAGAACATGGGGCAAATCCTTATGAAGACCTGGAATAAGAAGATGCCAATTTCATGCAGACACGTATACACAATTCTACATTTAAACCTACATAGATAAACTGTAGCCAAGGGATTTCGCACCAAAAATTACTCAAAACGATAATATTGCTCACGTATATTGTTTAACTAAGCTTTAATTTGAATGGCCAAGTAACACAAATCACATTTAATCTTTTGGTTATAGAAATCATTTTGTTGAAGTAGTCGCACAATATCATTCAGTATAGGTAAATAAAATATTTGCTGATTACCTAAGGAATAAGAGAGCGAGAGAACATGGCAAATATCAAGTTCAGCATTTAGGTGAAATATGCAGTGAAGAAAATGTAAGGAGTCACAGGATTGAGTTCATAACTCTCCAGCCGAACAGTTATAACTGGACACTTTACCTGCCGGTAAACTACAGGTTCAGTCAGTTCGGAAAGTTCAGTTCAAAAATCGGATAGGCAATAGAAAATCAAAGTTCAGTCCGTCAGAATGCCAGGCAGGGAAATTGAAAATGCTAACCAGTACGACTCCTCTTCCATGGGGCAATTTTACTTCCAAAAGTTCTCGGTTTACGCCCACTGATGGTGATATAGTACACTTACTATGAGAATGCCCTGTGCTTTAGGTTCTGGAAAGCTGTATGGCAGACCATTGAGGACAATGAAAGGATGTCTGCAGTTAACGTGCCATGCTGTCCTCTACCATGACTAAAAGGATTACTTGAAGGTGACACATGCAAAGCTCAGATGGTGCATTACTGAGACAGCAGTGGCTACGAATTGCATGAAATGTATAAGATGGCGTACTATGAGCAGGTGATTTACCACACAAATGGTCAGGCGACCAAGTTTGAAGCCATCTGGAGCTCCTTCAACCCTTACCACATGATATAATCCTGACTGTATGAAAATGTTGCCCCAAGAATGACAGTCAAGTGGTAAATCCCACAGGACAGCGAAAGATATAGGAAGGTTTTCCAGGATTTGTTTGAACCCGTCCAGGTAAGGGTACAAAGGGCAGAGCGGTGTAAGTGCCCCACATGATGCGTGGGTGAGAGATGTGCCATCTCCATGGTACCAATGGAACGCGAAGACTACATTGGAAGGAAAGGGAGTACACATTCTAAATGCTGATCAGTCGGGATTACATTGACATTTGAGGATAGTAGTGTGGGACAGAATCCGTATAGCTTTAGGACAATGTTCATGTGTTCGAGAGTGTTCTGTGAATTTCTATGCAGACCGGGTAGGCTGAAGTATTGCCAGAAGGACTCAAATACATGTGCACGTAGGCACTGCCTAGTAGGGGTTGGGGGGTAGTGAGTGTAAATGAATAGTTATCAACGCAAGTCTTTTTTCCCCAAATATTTTAATTAGGTTTTTGAAAACGCAATACAAATGTGCATCGACATGTGTCTGTAATAAACAAAAAAAAAACTTCAGGTGCGAACAGTCCAGGCAACAATCATTACGTTTGCCACAACAGTACAATAGGAGCAGATATAGATTGAAGAGACAGTAAGTCATTCCAATCAGTACTTGTTTACCAAGCTTCTGACGTAAACATGGGCATCGCTCTGTGGGCTGCACTTCGCAAACGGTATCAGGCCATGAAGATGCAAAACATCAAAAGTAATAAAAATGGCTCATGCATAATCAGCAAAGCCATGGTTCTAGATCAAGATGTCACACAACAAATAGCCTGGGTAGAAGTGCTCTGCGCGATTATTGCCCTACATCTGGGCTAATAGTCCTGGGTTCGTTTTCTATTATAAGGAGTCTTTAGTTTATGCAGCTTCTTGCAGCAGACAAGGAAGTGATGATAAAACAGAAAGATGGGGCCTGTAGGAAAAATATGAGATTCCTATCATGTGACTCTCTTGCATCGGGGTTGGAGCTCCGAACTGACATTGTGTCGAAGCCACCTTTGCTGCAGTATTCTAGCACAAAGGAGCATTGATGAAATGTCACTGAAAATACCAAACTTCAGCACTTGCTGGCAGTGGGCCCAAATAGTCTTCTAAATGCCAAGGCACATGAGACACTTTCAACTGTACCAAAAGAGAAGCCTCTGAGTCTAAAGAACTATTGTTTGGTCTAGTATGAGCTTCATCAAACTGAGGTGAAGGTATATGAAGTCCTGATTGGCTTTGTTTGAGGCACAGTTTAGAAAATGTGTGCTTCTGGAGCTCGTGCAATTACATGGTTGTTCTAAGCCTGAGCCAGGGATAGATGTTGTTTTCACGAAAATAAGATGAAAATGGAACGACTGAGCCCAAGACAATAGGTATCATTGAGCACAAAACAATTGGTGCGATGGCCATAATTAACGTGAAGCTAGGAGGAGTGTGAAGCATATAGGCGAGAAAGCAACCCAGGCAGGGGAAGCGCATAGTGGTGGCTGGGCCATATCGGGTATGGGAGGGCAGGGGGGAGAAAGGGTTAAAGAAACAAAAACGTACCTCCTTGCTGCTTTCCCCACCATCGTCTCCGGAACCGAGCACCCAGAAAGCACCCAGGCTCCCCTGAGCCAATCACAATGCTGCAATGCAGCGTTGTGATTGGTCTGAGCACCATGGGCTCGGGACTGAGGTCCTGAGCATGTTCTCCACCCAGGCTGTAAAACAGCCTGGGTGGAGAACATGCAACGTGTGCATAGCTGTTTGGCTGGCCCTACATGGCCGGACAAACATTCATGCACACTTAGGGAGTGCAAACCATTCCTCCCCTCCCCTGCTATGTCAGCAGAGCAGCCCCGCCCGCAAAGCTGCCGCAACAAGGAAAAAATAAAATGATAATAACTTAGAGTTATCATTTTATTTTTCCTTTATTTATACTGCTTAAAAGTAATGGGGCGATGCTCCTCCGCCAATGGAAGCACACAAAGTGAGCGCATCACGGATTGCTTTGAGGAGAACCACACAAGCAAGAGAGACAGTGGTGGCTGGCATTTATGGGGAGTGGTGAGGCGGGCAAATGGGTGGTGGGGTAAAAATAAAAAACACTTACCTGCGACACATCCAACTCCAACCCCTTCCTTGCTGCTCATCTTTCTCCTGCAGCGCGAGCTCTTGAGGAGTGCCATAACCAATCCTGGTGCTGCTCTTATGCTGTGAGAGCAGCACCCTGATTGGAGGGAGAGGCCTCACTCACCGCTCCCAAGGACACTGGAGCACTACACTTCCTCCAACCTAAGACATCTGGGTTAGAGGTTTCAAGTGCGCATATCTAGCTGGCCATAGCAAGACCGACGGCCAAAAAGACATGCCTACTTTGAAAGGTGCCGAGGCAGCCCTCCCTTCTGCTGCTGTCACTCAGCAGCGGCCCCATGAAGTGGCCCCGCCCGATCTTGTCGCGAGCACCAGGATAGGATTATATTGAATAATAAAATGGTAATGAACCAACTTTATTAATATTTTATTTTTCAATTCTGGGGCATTTTAACCAGTGGGGTGACGTTCCTCTGCTCAGAGGAGCTGCCCCTGAAGAAAGAGCAGTGCAGATAGGGGAAGAGAGCACACCAGGGAGACATCTGAAATGCACATGCACTCTTGAGGAGTGCTTAAACAAAAAGAAAAAAGTAGGGCCAGAAAAAGGAAGCAGTAATGCAGCCATACTCTAGGCCCTAGAGGCTGTAGTAACAGAAAAAGAGGAAAGAAAGCCCACACATGCTTACAATTAAAAACAAGTAAATGAGAGTGACTATGAAACCAGCCAGTGGCAAGCAATAAGCGTAAACTGTAAGCTAACCATGATGCTTGCAAAAGAGAGCGCATTGGCAGCCCCAACAGGTTACACCTAGGTAAGATCTATTGGATTGTCATTGTTAGTTTAGAAGTTGCACAGTTACATTTCTTTGGCTGTTACTCTGAATAAAGTATTGGGGCTACATTTTGGATGCATTGACCACAAGACAGTTTTTTTTCCAATAGGATATTTTATAGAGCCTGTGAAGATGCTTTTTATGAGTTGTCTGAGACCCAGAGACTTAGTAAGATTTCATACATATTATGTATGCCAGATGTTCCCAATCCGGACAAGCTCAGACCCTCCACATCTGCCAGTGAGCAAGTTCAAAGAACACTGACATAACATTTTACTGCAGTATAGTGGATTGTTAGCAGTAGTCTTGAGATAAAATGGATTTCTATGTCGTTTCTCAAATGAGCGTGTTGGTTTCTGTACATCACAATCTAATTTTTTTCTATACTTTTTTCATTTTGAAATATGATGGAGTACAATAAAACGTTAAAGAAGCATTGGCACAGCCAATAGGTTTTACCTACACAAGAGCTATTGGGTTTGGCAATCTGTTTTTGCCAATCAGTGTGGCTGCTGTTCAGCATGGCTAAAAGGTAGTGGTGTGTATGTCCTAGAGTGGAGTGGGGGCACTAGAGTGTCATAGACTGAATTTTTGGGAGTAGAGTGTCGTAGAGTGGAGTAGGGGGAGTACAGTGTCATAGAGTTAAATAGAGGGAATATAGCTCAGTGGCAGAAAGTGTCATAAAGTACAGTGTTGAAGAGTGGAGTGGCATAGAGTGGAGTGCCGCAGATTGGAGGTGGGTGGAATAGGGTGGAGTGGGTTGGAGTGGATTGGAGTAGATTGTGGTGGACTGGTCTGGAGCTGATTGGAGTGGGGTAGATTGGAGAGGTGCAGATTGTTTCGGGTTGGGGTGGGGCAGATTGTTTTAGATCGGAGTGGTGCAGATTGCTGTGGGGCATATTCTTTTGGTTTGGAGTGGGACAGATTGTTTTGGATTCTGTGGAGCAGATTGTTGTGGGACAGATTGGAATGAGGCCAATTGTTTTGGATTAGAGTGGGGTGGATTGGGGAGGGGGTGGGCTGTACTGAATTGGAATGAAGTGGATTGGAGTGAGATAGACTTGATTGGCCTGGTTTGGAGGTGGGTTGGTTTGGTGTTTGGTGGATTGGAGTAGGGTGAATTGTGGTGGATTGGAGCAGAGTGAACTGGGATGGAATGGGTAGTTTGGAGTGAGGTAGATTGGATTGGAGTGGAGTAGGGCAAATTGGCATGGCGCAGATTGGAGTGGGGTCAATTGTTTTGAATTGTAGTAGGGCAGATTGTTTTGGATTGATTGGGGCAGATTGTTTTGGATTAAAGTGAGGCAGATTGTTTTGCATTGGAGTGGGGCAAGTGTTTTTGGGTTGGAGTGGGGCAGATTGCTTGGGCCTGGAGTAGGGAAGAATGTTTTGGACGTGAGTGGGGCAGATTGGGTAGTTCAGATTGTTTTGGACTGGAGTGGGGGGAATTGGAATGGGGTAGATGGGAATGTGGAAGATCAGTGTGGGGCAGACTTTTTTGGATTGTGGGGCGAATTGGAGAGGGGCACATTGGAGTGGAGCACATTGGAATGGATTGGATTGGGGTGAGTGGTTTAGACTGGAGTGGGGTGGATTTGATTGGTCTGGGGTGCATTGAAATGAGTGGGGTGGATTGGTGTGGTGTGAGGTAGGACTGATTGGTGTAGGGAGGTTTGGAGTGGGGTGGATTGAAGTATACTGCACAATTTGTGTTAAAGCTACATTTCAGAAATTACACATAAGAAAGAAACAATGTCACTTTTCAATATAATTATCCTCATCTTTTGAGAACAGAGCCCAAAAGTGCAAAGTGACAAAAAAAGACTGTGCAAAATTAAAGAAGCTGAACTATAGTAAATAAATATTTGCAATTTTGTTTGTCGTATTAGGCACGTTTTTGCCAGTCAAACGCCTTCTGTTTGCAGGGCACTAAAAGTTGAACAGAACAAACTAGTATCTCAATCACATTGGGAGCATCAGACAGGCACTGATTAAGTTGAATCAATCTGTGCTTGGTCCCGTCTCCACAGAGAGGAACAGAAATTATGTTAGGCCTGTCTTGACAAATTACGAGGCTGTAAAGAGGGCCATGCAAGCCAACAAATGGTAAGCAATGGGCGGGCTCAAAGTCCTTTTATATACACAACAGTTTCTCACAAGCGAGTTGCATGAGCTAACACATGCTCTTGCAGGCTCAACCCTGACAAGAAAGAAAAACGTTTTTTTAGGTTTTGCCTGCAAGTGTGCACGTAGTGCGCATACGCTAAAAAACCTTTTGAGATGTATGTGGGATCGATGACCCGCCTCTGTCTCTCATTGGCTAGCTCCATAAATGGAGGCTAGCCATTGGGAGACAGAGGCTGTCAATCACGCTTTCTCGGGGAAAACGCGATTCGGGGGCGTTTCTCTGGCTTTTTTGCATGAAGCCTAGTATTATGATACAACAAACCTTAAGTGAAAATAGCCACTACTCTGACCAAATAATTTCCAAGTATAAATTCAAATACAAATGCACAAACAAATACAAATACAATTATTGTCCTTTCACTTCTAACAGAGTTCCCCTTTCCTTTAACACATGGATGCTCACAGATATTTGCCCTGGGGCCAAAGTGATGGTCAGTGGTGAGCCCAGGGCCGTATTGATTCCAGTAGTGTGGGAGTAGTGCTTGTGGGTGGTGGTAGGGGGCTCAAGGAGAGTGGTGTATGCTGGGCGTAGGGAGAGGTAACATGGTGTGAACATTGAATCATGGCGTTATTACTGAAGGTTTCATTCTATGCTGCCCTCTAAACTAAGCCACTAGTCTCTAGAGTTGACAAATCTGTGGAATTCTGTCTCTGAATTGCCATCCCTCTTCTGCACCTTGGGGTAAGCCTTCCTTGCTTGTTGTTGCAAACTTGGGAGAGTCAAGTGTAAAAAGGAAGTAACTTGCTGAATGAATTGAAATTAAATAGAATTGCACAATGTGAAACCAGAAAACCTGTAATCAATTATGGCTTCCCCACTTGACCAAATTGTGTGATCCTAGGCAATTATTTTGTTTAACTTTGCCTCTTTTTCCTTCATTATTGCATATAAAGGCACCTTGAAATATATGAGTTCATGAGTTTCACTGTACAGAACCTTTTCTTTGGTTTTATTCAATAAACTATAATGTTGTCTATGTATAATACCAACCCGGTTCAAAACACTAGGAACAAACTCACTGCCAACTTAACACAGTCTCTTGTTTCATATATTGAAAAAGAAGAGGAACCAAAGTTTTTTTTATTTTTAAAGAACCCTCACTTACCAACCTAGTAGGTGACATGCTTCATCATTGGGTTCCCACCCAGGGTGCCTAGTGCCCCCACGGTGTGCTTCAACACTAGATTTACGGTGGAACTGTTTTTTCTTGAACAGTGAAGAAAGTGAAAATGATTTAAAATTGTCTCAAGGCCACCTGTTAAGGTACTTTATTCAATGGTGGCCATGGGCAAGTTTAAAAATCGTGGGGGAGATATTCAAGACTTCAATGGTCCTGTATATCCCATTTTTCCTATGGTCAACATGTTTCACTGTTTCCAAGTGCCCCAAGGGGGCTAATATGGCTATCGTCAGGACCAAATTCCGTGATGTGCATGGACCCTAAGGCAAGCGCTGCAAGCTTGAGTTTCAAACTTACACTAGATGAATATTCTCATGCAACTGTGGGGCATATTTACAAGGACGGAGTTAAAATTATCGCCGCTTTAGCGGCAGGAAACTGCCGCTAAAGCGGCGATAATGGGCTTGATAATAGGCTCTTGAGAATTCCAGAGAATTCCAATAGAAGCCCATGTTCTGGTGTAAGCTTGGGCTTCTATTGGAATTCTCTGGAATTCTCAAGAGCCTATTATCAAGCCTATTATCGCCGCTTTAGCAGCAGTTCCCTGCCCTAAAGCTGCGATATTTTTAACTCTGTCCTTGTAAATATGCCCCTGTATCTGTTGTGTAGAGATTCAAACATAAGAAGAGAGACATTTATAGTTACGTTGGTAGCATTCCCTGGTTGGTTCTCCTTGGACATGCTCCTGGTATTTACTCTTGGTTGTGTGTCTCCCCATTGTACTTCCCTTTCCCCCCTTCTCCTTCCCCTTTCTCTCCCACCCCTTCATAACAAATAGGGGTTTTGCTTTTGGGGAAAGCCACCATGTTGTGTAGAAAGGCTGCACAAAAGGTGGGTCTTAGGAAAGTTCTCATTTGTTGACCTAAATACACAGGTGTGACACAAGCCTTGATTCACAGTGTTTGTTAAGAAAGTAAGATGCTAATACACCACCACCATCACAATATATGGGCATAGCTTGCCAAAAATCCATAGCAAGATGCAGCATGCAGTGGTATTTTGTGAATACCTTCTAGAGGTTCCAGCATGCATGGAACTAGAGGATGCCCGTTGTTGCACCCTCTTACGCTACAGTTCCATGTGTTTTCATGCAAAGAATGCTACCAGCGTAACTATAAATGTCTCTCTTCTTATGTTTGAATCTTTACAAAACAGATACAGTTGTAAGCGGCGATCTATCAAGTGTATGTTCGATGCACAAGCTTGCAGACCTTGCCTTAGGGTGCATGCAAATCACAGACTTTGGTCCTGACGAAAGCCATATTGACCCCTAGGAGCACTTAGAAATGGATGAAACATGTTTACCCTATGAAAAAGGGATATACATGACCACTGAAGTCTTGAATATATCCCCCACAGTTTTTAAACTTGCCCTTGGCCACCCTTGAACTCGTTGTAGGTCTTGAAACAATTTTAAATCACTTGCACTTTCTTCACTGTTCAAGGAACTCCAGCTCTGTAGTAAATTTGGCGTTGAAGCCCACCCTGGGGGCACCCTGCACCCAATGTGAAAAACCCATTCATAAAGCATGTCACCAACTAGGTTGGTGAGTATGGGATCTTAAAAAAAACCTAGGGTTCCCCTTCTTTTGTTATATATGAAACAAAAGACTTTCAAAAACAGTGTTAAGTTGGCAGTGAGTCGTTCATAGTGTTTTGAACTGATACAGTGTAGGGAAGGAGATCTAGCTCTCCCCTTTCTCTTTCTCCCCCATTTGTTTTGCATAATAACAACCCAGACCACCAAGAGGGGTCCAATTGACAGCTGACTTACTGCTTCATTCACTATTTGCATTGTTCTCAGGACGGGAAGAAGCATGAATGTTTGCACTTCATTTTTAAAACTATCACATTTAACAAATACTTTTGAATGCACTGATATCATCTGATGTACTAGGGTGAAACGCGTCTGCATGGTAATGCAATATACTGTTTTGCATTTTCAAAGCGACTTTATCATATCTGTGTTGCAAGATGTCTTTAAAAATGAATGTGTTCCTAAAGGTAAGTGGTGAAGCACACCTTATTTGCTTCTTCTCTTTTGCTTCAGGCCACACATAAATTAATACTTGCCCGTTTATTTAACATCTTTCTAAATGTTGGTACTTTCTCAAGTAAAGAGCAGTCCAATGCTGCTGTCCACTAGGGGACCGCGTGTAAAGGTCAAGAGGGCTGCAAGTGGTTCCCAGATACTCTATAAAACTCTCTCGAGTGGGAAACCAGCCATTGCCCCAGATACCTGTTCGGTGGAATCTTGTGATAGGATCGCAGACTTTTTTGCGGAGAAGGTAGCTAAAATTTACTCTGCATTCCCTAGTCACCCCATCACAGGCACGGAATTTGTGGAAAGCCCGAGGGAATGGGGGGACAGACATATACTGACCAATTTTGTCACCCCATCCCCGGAGGACCTTCTAAAAATCTGCAGATCCGTCAAGTCGGGTTTCCCACGGGACCCCACCACGCCAAAACGACTAGCCGATAGCTTGCCAGTGCTGGAACCTTACATCAGACACCTACTGGATGTATCATTTAGGACTAAGACCGTGCCCAGAGACTGGAAACAGGCGGTGGTTCTACCTCTTAGGAAGAAACCTAACATCAGCTCGAAAAGCTGGAGAACCTCTGACCTATCTCCCTTCTGCCCTACCTGGCCAAAGTGGCGGAAAAAACGGTAAACATACAACTGATGGATTTTGTGGAAGAGGCTGCCCTCCTGCACAACACCCAATTTGGTTTCCGCCCCCGCCACTCAACTGAATCAGCGCTTTTGATGGCGGTAGAGACCCTACGTCAGGGGTGGATGAGGGGCAGACCATGGCCCTCATCCTATTGGACCTGAGTGCAGCATTCAACACTGTAGCTCACACCACCTTGCTACAGTGTCTGAATAGTGGAGGGATATCTGGAGCTGCACTCGAATGGATACAGTCCTTCCTGACGGGGAGAGGCTTTCAGGTCCGCCAGGGCGAATGTTATTCTAGGGAAATCGGGCTGGGCCAGGGCGTGCCCCAGGGCTCATCCCTGAGCCCCACCCTATTTTTTTTTTTTAAATATTTTTATTGCAGAGCCCCACCCTATTTAATCTATATGTCTCCCCAGTGGCCCCTATTGTTGAAGGCCATGGTCTGCACATAGTGTCCTACGCCGACGACACGCAGTTGGTTATATCCCTTTCACGTGCGCCCGGTCTTGCGATGGACAGATTCAGAGCCTGCATGCAAGAACTTGCAGCCTGGATGTCCACCAACTGCCTCAAATTAAATCGCAGCAAGACCGAGGTGCTCGTGGTGGGGGGGAACCCATCTGTCTGGTCGTCGGCGTGGTGGCCTTCATGCTTAGGCGAGGTTCCAACACCTCGTCAAGAAGCTAGGAACCTTGAAGTTTGGCTTGACGCTGACCTGTCCTTTGCACCTCAGATAGGCCGTGTGGTGAGTGTCTGCTTCAGCGTTCTAAAAAGTCTACGGAAGGTTTTAGATCTCCTTCCTATGTCAGCCCGGAGGACGCTGGTGCATGCCCTCGTCACATCGCGCCTGGACTACGGCAATCTGCTGTATTTGGGAGCAACCAGTAATGCAATAAATCGCCTTCAGGTGTTGCAGAATGCGGCAGCCCGCCTCATTCTGAAATTCCCCAAAAGATCGGCTTCCAAAGCTGCCCTTCAGACCCTTCACTGGCTCCCAGTAAGGAGCAGGGTCGAGTTTAAGGCCCTTTGTACTTGCCATCGAATCCTTACTGGGAAGGCACCAGCACCGCTCCAGAGTCTGGTCTCCAGATATGCGCCCACGCGCGCCCTTCGCTCCCCCTATGGAGGCCTATTAAAGGTCCCTAGGATAAAAAGGGCTCGCATGGGAGGTAAATCTTTTCGCTACCTGGCGGCGAAGAGCTGGAATGCCTTACCTCTGGACCTTCGCCTGGAGCCATCTGAGCCCGGCTTCAGGAAGAAGTTGAAAACACAACTCTATACACGGTAACCAAGCAGACCCTGCGGCCTGCCGGCATTAGTTCATCTGTCTTAGCTTGGGGACACGCCATCTGAGCGTAACCAGGCGCTTTATAAAACTCCCTTATTATTATTATTATTATAGCACTTTTAGTATCACTGCTTTATAATTTACTGTGGTAATACACAATCAACATTGCATAATATTCCCCATCTCATATCCTAAAGTCCTCCGAATTATTTTGTTGTTTTCATGGGATGGTGATGCAGTGTTTCATGTAGTCCGATTCTATTATCTTTTTTGGGGCAATCTATTTTAGTCTATGAATAACCTTTTTAGCTGTGGGTAGTCTAGAGAGCAGTGGTGCAGTCAACTTGATGACTGTCTTTACTGTACATTAGGAGTGTGCAAGCCCCCCAATACTAGTTAAAACTTATGCATTTGATCATTTATATGGTAAATCACTTGTTCATAGGCTGCCATCTTGCTTCTAAGACTCTGTATGGTGTGTGGTTAGTGTTAAGTATTTTTTGGGCGGGTTTATATTGTGTGAATTAATAATGACTGTTGATATGACTTTTCATATATGATTCCGCATATGTAGGCTGAATTGATATGATTATGGATTAAACAAATGTTATACACTGTATAGTGGTGTGTTTATGAAAGTGCTTTAGTTATGCAACATTTTCCTGTACAACGCCATCTTAGATAAGATGGATGCCAACTCTGTTACTCACACATGAATTCCCCTCTGCATGCACCTTCTCTCCACAGGTAGCGCAGAGCACAGTCAGATGTGAAATAGTTTTTGTCCACTGTTATGATTATATTTTTTTTTATTGACTCTCTCCTGTTCCCTATGATTTGAAACATTATCAAGGTCTATTCCACTGCCTTCTGGTATGTCATTCATTCCCTGAAAGTTCCATTGTTTTAATGTTTTATTTTTGTTAGAACAGCTCCAGATAGTGTTAGCATAGAAAGTGCCAAATATGTTTTTGGAATAGGATGGTGCTTATGTGTTACGGTACTGATGTGAATTTTTCTTTGCTTTCTTATTTGCCAGACAGACAATATTGTTTGCTCAGCCCATGATGATTTTGCAGTTTTACTAATATGTAATGCGAGAATTGTGTATAAATGTAAATGTAAATGTAGTAGTTCTTGTATAGCGCACGAATCACCCATGAGGCATCTCGGCGCTTGTACGCATACCGCTGTGGAACCCTTCCTGGCTTTTCCCTGTGAAGTGCCCACTCCTGGGCACCCCCAAGGTGAAGCCAGGCATCCTAGCGTTTTTAGGGCCATTGTGGAGATTAAGCAAGCTGTTGCCCAGAGTTGCAGAGGACCCATGAATTAGAATAGGCACAGAGGCAAAAATTATCAGGTCCGAGGAAATTGAGCCCAAGACCCGCCGAGGCGGGAATTGAACACTGGTCCCGGGCTAGACCTCTGCATCAGGGTCTGCCGCTCTAACCATTGAGCCACACTCTCCACTCTGCTGCTCTAACCATTGAGACACACTTCTCCACTATAAGAACCCATGGATGTTGGGAGTCAGCCAAAGGACTTTCATGTACTACTAGGGATGCTGTGTGAATGTTTTCATCATTTTCCTGATCCATTGGGACAGATTTTGCATAGGATGTATAACTTTACACTTAAGAGACTTTATGGCATTTACTTTGTATACCATATTTGGAATTTTTGTAATAAAACCTTTTAACCTTTAATTGATCTAGAACTCTATTATTGAGTAGGCCCCATTATTCCTTTGAACTATTTACTCTGTTAATTAATGCTTAGGGAGTCCCTTAACATGCACTTTAATCTGGCGGAGAACTGGATAAGGTAAATATTTTGGGGTGCCTACATTTTGGGGTGTCCAGATTTTGAGGTATGGGTTTTCTCCCACATTGTTCGTCCAGAGCCTGAGGGTACAGAGCTAGTGCGGTGGCAAGCCATCTAGTCCTCTGATGTATGACCTCAGAATAGTCATTTTGATCATAAAGGAGGGCTCCTTGACATGTCAGGTGCCCCATAGTTCCTAGTGATACTTTCATAATTTTTCACACCTCTCTCAATAATGGCTCAAAGCTGGGAAATTCCCAGAATCACTTTCAGATGACTTGCCCCGCCATCACACGGCTCCATGCAGGATGCCTGTATCTTTGAGCCATTTGGAAGACCAAAGCCAACTATGTAATATTTTATAGTATCTCAACTTCAAACTGGCCTCCCTGTGCAATTTATCATGAATAGTCAGTACCTGTGCCCAATCTACATCTGAATAGTCAGCCTGCAGAGCTAGTGGGAATACCACCTTTTCAATAAACCAGATGTAGGGACTGAGAACATGTTGTTTGTGAAAATCATGTGTAGGGATGACACGTAAATGTACACAGCCACTCACACACCCACTCACAGATCCACAAAACTGCTCACAGAACCACATAGCCACGCATACACCCACTCAACAGACCCACATAGCCACTTCCACACCCACTCACAGACCCACACAGCCAGTCACACACACACTCACACACCCTATCACATACTCCCACGTCCACTTACACACACACTGACACAACCACTCACACATTCAGCCTACAGGGATGTTATAGTTAGGAAATAGCATTAAAAAAGCATAAATATTCACTGGAAAAAACCAAGGTTACAGGGACGTTATAGTTAGTAAATACAATTTCAAAACCTTAGAAATTCACTGAAAGAAACAAAGGTTACACAGACGTTATAACTACGTTCAGATTTTAGACACACAAAACCATAGAAATTCAACAGTTTTAGTCATCTTAAGTAATGTAATGTATATACTTGTAAAGCGCACTGTTGCCAGTCGGCGTCCTGGCGCTGTATACCGCTGGGGAACCCGTCCTGGCTTTCCCTGTGGGATGGGCCCTGCTGGGAATCCCCAAGGTGGAGCCAGGCATCCCCGGCGTCGATGGGGCCGTTGTGGAGATTAGGCAAGCTAATGCCAGAGTTGCCGAGTGGGACCTCTGGTTAGAGTAGGCACCGAGGCAAGAATTATCAAGTGCACTGACCTTGGTCCACGACCCTGCCGAGTCGGGAATCGAACCCTGGCCCCGGGCCGACTTCTGCTTTCGGGTCTGCCACCTCTAACCAGTGAGCCACACCACTCACCACAAGTAACTATAACTCATGCCCTAAGGTAATTATAACTCACACCCTTGCCATGCACTGTTAATTACCTCACATATTACATCACTCATGACATCTATGACATCATTGATAATATCACTGCAACATTTGCAGTGAAATTGTTAATGAGAAAACTATGCATGGGGGCGTGAGCTATAGTTACCTTAGGGCATAAGGTAACTATAACTGTAAGATATCTATAACTGTTGAATTTCTGTAGTTGTGTGCGTCTAAAATCTGAACACAACTATTACGTCTTTGTAACCTTTGTTTTTTTCAGTGAATATATATATATATATATATATATATATATATATATATATATATATATATATATATATATTCGGCCGCGGAAGATCTTGGCAACCCAGACAAAAAAGCCAACAACAACAACAATACCAAAAAAAACCAGAAGAGGCAAGAGGAGAAAGTGTACAAAATCCACAAAGTGGCCCGGAAACAAGGGGCATGAAACAGAAGAGGGGCAAATGATGGAACAATTACAAGTAGTCAACTTATCCAAAAGGATAATGACACCAGCGAAACTACTCTACTTAAAAGGGGCATCAATTTCTGTCCCACAAGAAAAATGGATTTAGCCCAAACAAGGATAGATTTATACCTATATATTCGAAAGATCAAACTGGCTAAACATTTCCTAGAGAGACAAAATAAACCTCAAATCAGCAGAATTCCCATGAAACCATTCTCAGACCTAACTGTGAAAGACGCGGATGGGTATCTAACCCTTCTTAACCTGAATGCAGAAGAGGAAAATGAAATAACTCTGACCACAGCGATACCACAATTAGGAGCTGGGATAAGCAAAATGAAGGCTAAGTCCAAATTCTATCCGCAACTCACTCCGGGCAATAAAATTGACATCTTCCAGGAGACGGTCATACAGGAACTATACAATATTCCTAAAATGCAATTCAAAGACAACCTAACCCCACAAGAACGAGTAGCACTGACAACCCTCATCAATGACATGTCATCAATGACAAACATGTGGAAATAAAAATGGCAGACAAGGGGGGAAACGTGGTGATTTGGGATAAAGACTTATACACGGAGGAAGCGATGAATCAACTATCGAACCCGGAGTATTATGAACAACTAATGAAGAACCCAACAGATCAATTAAAGAGAGAGTTAGATCAAAAACTCTTAACATGGGAGAATAGCAATCTAATCGACTATGAAGAAAGGAAATACCTAACAGTCGATTTTCCACGGATGGCAACCATGTACTTTCTGCCTAAAATCCACAAAAACCCCACGAAACCACCAGGGAGACCGATAGTGTCTGCAAACGGTTCATTGATGGAACCAATGGGGAATTTCGTTGATTTCTTTCTAAGACCTTACGTGGAAAATTTAAAATCATATCTGAAAGACACTACAGACTTTTTGTGTACAATATCTGAGTTGGTCTGGCAGGATAACTATTTGCTAATATCCATGGATGTTATCGGACTATACACAAATATTGACAATGACTTGGGATTGATGGCTTGCAAATACTTCCTGGAAAAACGAAACATACATTATAAGGAACATAATGACATGTTGTATGAAATGATCAGATTATTACTCTCAAACAATATCTTTTTCTTTGGAGAACAACTCTATCGTCAGCGCAATGGCGCGGCAATGGGATTCTCATTCAGCCCAAGCTATGCCTGCATAGCAATGGGTTGGTGGGAGGAGGAGATAGCCTGGAACCAACGAAATGCTAAACACACCCAACACATCGTACAATGGAAGAGATTTATTGACGATTTATTTATAGTGTGGGGGGGAAGTGAGAGTGAATTCGAAGAATACTTTGAACTTTTGAACAATAGTACAAGAGGTCTGAAATTCACCTACACAAAAAGCAGGCAATCGATATCCTTCTTGGATACAGAAGTATATATCCAAAACAACAAACTGGAGACTACCTTACACAGGAAGAAAACGGCCACAAACTCAACATTGGAAGCTACAAGCTTCCATCAACCTGCTCTAATATCAAGTATACCATACGGTGAATTCCTCCGTGTTAAACGCATCTGCAGCGAAAAAACAGAATGGGAGAAGCACAGTGCAACTACAATGGAGAGATTCCGCAAGAGAAAATATGGAAAAAACCTGACGAAAAAATGTTGGGAAAGAGCTAACGAGAAATCGAGGGCAGATTGTTTGAAACCACAAATCAAAGAAAAAGAAAAGGAAGAACCTATAAGACTAATACTGGATTATAGCAAAGAAGCAAAAGAAGTTGTCCAGATTCTCAGAAGAAACTGGAAATTGTTGAAACTGGATCCAACAATTGGTCAGAAAATGGGGGATCACCCAGTGGTTACATACCGCAGAACAAAAAATCTGAAGGACCAATTGATCCATAGTCACTTCATGAACCGGAAAAAAACAATTTGGCTCAAAACAGTTGGATTCAACAAATGCTACAACTGTAAAGTCTGTGAGATAGCCAAACCAACGAAACAAATTGAAATGACGAATGGAAAAACTTGGAAGATCAAAGAACTAATTACTTGTAAAACCCAGTATACAGTTTACCTAATTGAATGTCCGTGCAAGCTGCGCTATATAGGAAGCACAATTTGTGAGCTTAAGAAGCGCATCTTGGAACATACCAGGGCCACAACTAACAAGGACAGAGGTAATGCAGTGGCCAGACACATGGAGACAAATCATGATGGCAATTGGCGACTTCTAAAATTTCTGGGATTGGAAACATTGGCCCCAACGGAAAGGGGGGGACACCGAGAAAAATTGCTACGCCAAAAAGAATCACGCCACATCTTGAACTTTCGAACAATGACCCCTTATGGTCTGAACCAGTCCGAAGAACTTTATGTACACATTTGATAACAATGAAAGCCTCCTCTGATGTGCTCCATAACTAACTTTTCCCTCCACGAAACCACGGCACAGTATACGTGAAAGCCAAACTCTGGGCTAAATTTCAAATGTACTAAATTTTGAGTTAGCATCTAACACCCTGGTAAATGTCAGCCCACTAGAGGGCTCCAAGTAGGTCGAATGTACTAAGACCGGTATAAAAATAACCTATTGTTTGATTATTATGGAAAAATTACATGTTGAAAATTATTGAATGTAAAGTGCTGGAAACACTAACCATCCTTCCATTTGTAAGGCATAAGTAACCTTAATTGAATTTTAAGGCCCCAAAAAAAACTTTGTTTAAAGGTACCACATGACAGAGTCAGCCCACTTGAGGGCTTTTATGTTTCTGAAAAGTCGATTCTAATCTCAATTGCCTAGAATAATGACTGTGTTTTTCCGGCACATAAGAAATCCTTATTGTAAATATCATGAAAGGAATTTATGATTTAAAAACTGTCAACCAATAGGGAAAAGGGGTGCACAACTTGTTTTTCTGTGATAAGAACATGAAATAACATTTGGCAATGTAAAAACTACGAGTCCCAGAAGGCCATAGTGTCAAAAAAACATATGGTTGGAATCATGTGACCGATGGGAGGAGGGACTCCCGTTTTAAATTATTCTCAGCAAACAGTGTTTGTAACAACCGTGATCAAGTGAGTAGGGAGCTCACGAAACGCGTTGGTTTTTCGCTGTGAAATATGCTGTAGAGATTTGAGCAATAAATCTATCAGTTTCTAAAAAAACGCATTGACTGGAGTTGCGGCTTCTTTTGGTTTGGACCCGGGAGGCCCTGGGGGCAAACACAGATTGAATATATATATATATATATATATTCTTTACCACACCAAACTTCTCCCATCAAAAAGAAGGCGCTGACTCCGTGAATCTTAATTCAAACTGTTTATTCCAACTTCAGTTGCTGCTCAGACGCGTTTCGGCGGCTTACTCCCGCCTTGCTCACTAACAACTGAGTGCAAATAAGTAACTCATATATACTTTTTCAGTCTGTCATGTGATTCATTTCTCAGCCCAATCATTGGCTGTTGCTAAGGTTTACATGGAAACACCCCGAGAATTTATCAACTCAAGTTTATAACTTTCACATTTCTGTTTTGCATGCTAGTCAATCGTCACTTGTTTTAATTGATAAGTTCTCTAAACAAACCATAAATCATGTTTTAAACTATAAAATTATTAAATTATATACTATTGTCTGATTCAAATATCGATACATTTCCACGTAGCTTAAACAATAAACAATATTTGTTACACATTACGTGTGGCTAAGACTTCCCAGATAGCTGTCATTACGTTTGTTTAACATTCATTTCTGTCTTATTTAACGTAATGTTTTCTTCCACGCACCCTCGCCCCTTGGAGTTACGGCTTGTGCCTATCTCATCCCTCGATGTTGGTATGTGCCCTTAGTGAGGTGTGAATCGTTCAGTCATTGGATGCTCGAGACCCCGCTGTGGCAACAAAGCTTTTCCTCCAGCGGGAGGCCGGTGATTTGTATCTGACATCTCAGCTGAGTGAGTCTGTCGTGCAGCCTGCTCTACACAGTAAGTGTTTTACCTCCGTTAAGGCATACCGGTGGTGTATATACCAAACTACTTAGTGGCCACTGTATGTTGCCTACTTGGGGTTGCCTAATCGGGTGTGTCTCAAGAGCGCGCCGTTTACTGTTATCAGAATTATTATCTGCACGCGGCTACTCATGGGCACTACTGGGGAGAGGGTGAGGATTTCTGAGTTACGAGGAAGTGGCGCGAAAGAACAGGGGGTGACATAGGACGTGTAGTTAAACCAAAGCACTATTTACATGTGACAAGATAAACGTGAGTGCATATTGTTTAAAACACCAGAAGTTATCGAGTGGTACTCGGGTGAAGATTGGAGGTGACACATATTGATTTATATATGGACATTTAAAGCCTCATCCGCATTCAGACCTGACGGAATCTTGGAGTTTAGAAGAATAATGTATCTTGACTCCAGGCGGCGTAACGCTAATTTGCAATTCCCGCCTCTGACGTTTCTGGGTACATTGTCGATGACAAAGTATGTTAGCCCTGCTGCATTACCTGCATGGATTTCGTGGATGTGCCTAGCTACGAGGTAAGCTTGGTCCTCATTTGCAATTGCACGTAGGTGCTGAAGAATTCTTACGTGCACGGGGTGGATGGTAGATCCCACATATCTTTTCCCACATTCACAGGTGAGCACGTAAACTGCAAGCTCTGTTTTACATGAGTAGAGTTCCCTGATCTTTTAAGGAAAGCTTCTAAACGGTATATCCACATTTGTTGTATTTTTACCATGATTGCAAGCTTTGCATTTACTGCATTTTCTAAACCCCTTTGAGGTTTGAAACCAGTCCGTTTGTTTTTTTGTTTTTAAAACAGGGGCATTGCAGACTAATTCACTGCGCATCGATTTGGCTTTTCTAAATGACACCAGGGGTGTTTTACCCACTATTTGACCTATAGTTGGGTCATTGCGGATAAGTGGCCAGTGCCTGGTCAAAATTTTACGAAGATTAGTGTGGTATCGGTTGAATCCTGTTATCAACCTTGGTGGTTGCCTTTCTTGTTCTCCACACACTATCTCCGTTGCCTTCGGGAACAGCAATTCATGCCGGGTCCTTTTGCTACACTTAGTTTCTGCATTGTTGCACATTTTCTTGGTATATCCCCTTTGCTGTAGTCTCGAAAACAGGTTTTGTTTAGCTTCATTAAGTCCCTCATTCGTGCTACAATTACGTGTCATTCGGAGACATTCTGCATAGGGGATTGATTGTTTTAAGGGCATAGGGTGGAAACTGTGGGCGTGCAAGATTGTATTACCTGCTGTTGGCTTACGGTATGTACGTGTTTGAATTTTATCGTGTTCGACATACAATTCAAGATCTAAAAACTGGATTGTGTCTGAGCTTGTATTGCAAGTAAATTTTAAGTTCAGTGCATTTTCATTCAGATCTTCAGCAAATTGCATAGCACTCTCCACATTACCCTCCCACAAAATGAATATGTCATCAATGAATCTTTTATAGATAATCACATTGGTGGTCATGATTTGTGGGTACGTTGCCCATAGTACCTGCTCCTCCCACCAGCCCATATGCAAATTTGCATAGCTGGGGGAGAAGCAAGTACCCATAGCTGATCCTTGAACCTGTTTGTAGTGTAGTTTGTCGAACATGAATGTATTGTTCGTGAGGCACCATTCAGTCATTTCAAGTAGCCTTTTGGTTTGCTCAAAAAGTTGTATTTGTCTTTTTCCCAGAAAGTACTTTACGGCATTAAGACCATCTTTGTGCCTAATGCTGGTGTAGAGGGATTGGACATCTAAAGTCATGAAAAGATACTGTTCATTCCACTCAACATCATATATTTTAGTTAGGAAGTCCCCCGTATCCTTTATATAGGCAGGAAGTTTTTTGACTTCTGGTTGTAAGAAGTGATCTACAAAAACACTGGTATTTTAAAATAAACTGCCAATTGCAGATATTATAGGTCTTCCAGGAGGTGTTTTGTCATTTTTATGTATCTTAGGAATGAGATACAATTGTGCAGTCACAGGATAGTCATTTTTTAGAAATTCGAATTCTTTTTTGCTCAGCAATCCTTTACCACGCCATTTATACAGTTCGTTGTGGTATTTTTCTTGTATACCTATTACGTTCGTGGGGGTAATCCTTGCGTAGCATTCTCGGTCTTGTAGTTGGCTTTGGGCATCCTTATTGTACATTTCCAAAGGCCACAAGACTATGTTGCCTCCTTTATCAGACCACCTCACTACAATGTCAGATCTCGCCTTGATTTTTGTCAATACTTCATTATATTTGCGTGTGTGATCTTGGTTTTCAAGGTTACGTTGTTTTGTACTCAATAGTGACAAGTCTTTTATTACACAATCAGAGAAAAGGTCTAGTCCATCTTTGGGCATTGCTGGCATAAATGTTGATTTTGGTTTGAAACCAGTTTCTATACTTTGGTAAATGTTTATGTCGGATCTCATGGCTGCCCCACTTGGTGTGACTGCATCATTCGCATCGTCGTTTTGGTTTTCCAGGTCTATCATGGCTTGTAAGGTTTCCATGTGTGCCACACTCAGCATTTGATTTGGGTCATTCGTTTGGGGCATCTCAGTACTCTTTTGACTTGAATTGGTGAAATATTTTTGTAGTTTCAGTTTGCGGATATATAGGAACAAATCTATGCGTGTTTGGGCATAATCGAAATTTGTGTTTTTGCAGAACGATAGTCCCAGCGATAAAATTTCCACTTCTTCAGGTGATAATTCCAAATCCGTTAGATTTATGACCGTGTTGTCATTGGTTTTGTCTATCATCGGCGTCTGTTGCGTCTGTACGTTTGCTTGTTTTGTTTTTGCACCTGATTTCCCCCATCTCCTGTTTTTTCTCCTCCTGCTTTTTGTTGCCGTTTTTCGTTCGAACGGTTTCTTCCACCACCATCGACCTGATTCGGTGGAATCCGTGGGCGCAGTGTCCTGAGGCGCTGTATACGTAAAAAAGCCAATTCCTGTGCAGGGGTTGGGGCTGGACCAGATTTTTCCGTGCTCTGATTACTCCCATCAGTCTCATATTCGGAACTGACCTCAATGTCACTCTGCTCTGTTGGCATTGTTTGTCCTTTTTCAGCAGTTACCAATGGTTGCCGTCTTATTTGGTCAAATTTCCTCGCAAATGTGTAGATTCTACCGTTCATGTAATCATTGCGATCCCTCTGGAATTTTATCGCTTTTCTTTCTTTAATTTCGTTTTCATGTTTTTCCAATCTTGTTTTTATGTATTTCATTCGCTCTGCAATCTCATCTTTGTTCTCCTTTGTATCCAATTCTTTTAGTATCTCCTCTATACGGGTGATCATTTTTTCTCTGTCACTTACTGCAAACTGGATGAGGATTTTCAACATGTTTTCAGAGGATTTGGCGCTGTTTTCCGCCTACATTTCTAACATCCTTGGGTCTGGGTCCTCATAGGTGGGTGCCACTAAAACTCTCAGGCCTCGTGGAATTCTTCCTACATCCAGGTATCTGGTGAGGGATTTCACTTCCCACCACTTTGCAACTTCCTTTTTGCGTAATTTCTCCAATTCATTTAGTAGTTTTTTAGTTTCATCTATTTCAGTGGTTTGTACTTGAGCGCCTAAACTGGTCTTTTTGCCTTTGCCTGTGTCTGTATCGGTAAATATATCCAGTGCTGCCTCCTCTCTTCCCTTTTCCCACTCAGCAGCCATACTGATGATTTCTTTTGTTGAATGTTGACATTTGTACAGATTCACTGCCCGTGTGATTTTCTGCGCCACAACGGGACTCACTCTCCCTTTAACCACAATAGTTTTGCCCGCTCCTTGCTACTCTCAACGGGTATCAGCTTACCTTGAAATCTCCGATTACTCTCCAGCGATCGCAGATCTCCGGGCAGCGGATCCACGATGATTTTGCAGGTTACTCGGGTCCCTTCTATATTCCGGTTCTGGGGGGCACTGTGTGTCTTTTGAAAAAGTTCAACCTCCGGTAGTCCTTATCTCCACAGTGCAGCCAAATCGAGGAGGGTCAACGTTGGGTTTCCAGGACTGAAACCCCTTATATTCTTTACCACACCAAACTTCTCCCATCAAAAAGAAGGCGCTGACTCCGTGAATCTTAATTCAAACTGTTTATTCCAACTTCAGTTGCTGCTCAGACGCGTTTCGGCGGCTTACTCCCGCCTTGCTCACTAACAACTGAGTGCAAATAAGTAACTCATATATACTTTTTCAGTCTGTCATGTGATTCATTTCTCAGCCCAATCATTGGCTGTTGCTAAGGTTTACATGGAAACACCCCGAGAATTTATCAACTCAAGTTTATAACTTTCACATTTCTGTTTTGCATGCTAGTCAATCGTCACTTGTTTTAATTGATAAGTTCTCTAAACAAACCATAAATCATGTTTTAAACTATAAAATTATTAAATTATATACTATTGTCTGATTCAAATATCGATACATTTCCACGTAGCTTAAACAATAAACAATATTTGTTACACATTACGTGTGGCTAAGACTTCCCAGATAGCTGTCATTACGTTTGTTTAACATTCATTTCTGTCTTATTTAACTTAATGTTTTCTTCCACGCACCCTCGCCCCTATATATATATATATATATATATATATATATATATATGTCCAAGGTTATCACTTCCGTAAAAGAGATAAGAGATTTGGGGACACAGCGGGACTTTAAAACCATTTAATTCGATTTCTGGCATGACGCGTTTCGGTGATTAGCCTCATCAGATGCCTCGGGTGCTGGGGGTCCGTTCAGTTTCTCATTGTGTAGGTCGGCCCATCCCCCTAAAGTAGTCTTGGCCACACCTGCGCCGCATCACAACCGGAAACACTCACGTTGTTTGATGGTGGAAGACTGCATTATCCAGCATGCAGTTTGTTCTTATCTGCAAGTGAGTGTTTCTGTCAGCCTGTGTTTTGATTAAGTTCCAGTAAGGAGCTGATAGGGATGCGATTCAAGTTGAACCCCTGCACTTGTGCTGGACCATAAGCGGTGTTTAAAGTTCTCTCTTCCAGCCGCTTGGTCCCCATCCACAGCACGTCTGGAGACGTCGGTTCTAGTGGCCGCGTCTGTCCATATTTGATGAATTGCCATCTTGACAACAGATTCCGCTGCTTCTTGGGGATTAACGGCGGTCCAGGTCATTGCCGCTGTACCTCGGAGCACTTCAGGAAGGGTCCCCATTGCGTGACAATGGCTGCACGCTAAAATGTCCAAGGTTATCACTTCCGTAAAAGAGATATGGGGACACAGCGGGACTTTAAAACCATTTAATTCGATTTCTGGCATGACGCGTTTCGGCGATTAGCCTCATCAGATGCCTCGGGTGCTGGGGGTCCGTTCAGTTTCTCATTGTGTTGGTCGGCCCATCCCCCTAAAGTAGTCTTGGTCACACCTGCGCCGCATCACAACCGGAAACACTCACGTTGTTTGATGGTGGAAGACTGCATTATCCAGCATGCAGTTTGTTCTTATCTGCAAGTGAGTGTTTCTGTCAGCCTGTGTTTTGATTAAGTTCCAGTAAGGAGCTGATAGGGATGCGATTCAAGTTGAACCCCTGCACTTGTGCTGGACCATAAGCGGTGTTTAAAGTTCTCTCTTCCAGCCGCTTGGTCCCCATCCACAGCACGTCTGGAGACGTCGGTTCTAGTGGCCGCGTCTGTCCATATTTGATGAATTGCCATCTTGACAACAGATTCCGCTGCTTCTTGGGGATTAACGGCGGTCCAGGTCATTGCCGCTGTACCTCGGAGCACTTCAGGAAGGGTCCCCATTGCGTGACAATGGCTGCACGCTAAAATGTCCAAGGTTATCACTTCCGTAAAAGAGATATGGGGACACAGCGGGACTTTAAAACCATTTAATTCGATTTCTGGCATGACGCGTTTCGGCGATTAGCCTCATCAGATGCCTCGGGTGCTGGGGGTCCGTTCAGTTTCTCATTGTGTTGGTCGGCCCATCCCCCTAAAGTAGTCTTGGTCACACCTGCGCCGCATCACAACCGGAAACACTCACGTTGTTTGATGGTGGAAGACTGCATTATCCAGCATGCAGTTTGTTCTTATCTGCAAGTGAGTGTTTCTGTCAGCCTGTGTTTTGATTAAGTTCCAGTAAGGAGCTGATAGGGATGCGATTCAAGTTGAACCCCTGCACTTGTGCTGGACCATAAGCGGTGTTTAAAGTTCTCTCTTCCAGCCGCTTGGTCCCCATCCACAGCACGTCTGGAGACGTCGGTTCTAGTGGCCGCGTCTGTCCATATTTGATGAATTGCCATCTTGACAACAGATTCCGCTGCTTCTTGGGGATTAACGGCGGTCCAGGTCATTGCCGCTGTACCTCGGAGCACTTCAGGAAGGGTCCCCATTGCGTGACAATGGCTGCACGCTAAAATGTCCAAGGTTATCACTTCCGTAAAAGAGATATGGGGACACAGCGGGACTTTAAAACCATTTAATTCGATTTCTGGCATGACGCGTTTCGGCGATTAGCCTCATCAGATGCCTCGGGTGCTGGGGGTCCGTTCAGTTTCTCATTGTGTTGGTCGGCCCATCCCCCTAAAGTAGTCTTGGTCACACCTGCGCCGCATCACAACCGGAAACACTCACGTTGTTTGATGGTGGAAGACTGCATTATCCAGCATGCAGTTTGTTCTTATCTGCAAGTGAGTGTTTCTGTCAGCCTGTGTTTTGATTACCTTCCAGTAAGGGGATGATAGGGATGTGATTCAAGTTGAACCCCTGCACTTGTGCTGGACCATAAGCTGTGTTTAAAGTCCTCTCTTGCAGCCGCTTGGTCCCCATCCACAGCACGTCGGGAGACGTCGGTTCTAGTGGCCGCGTCTGTCTATATGTGATGGATTGGCATCTTGACATATATATATATATATATGCACAACTGTTACTCCGCTTTACCAAGTCCTCCAACTCTGCAGGGCGGGCTCTCATTTAGTCAGGAACGGAGAATCCTGTTTTTTTAACCACGAAAAAAGATGAAAAGCCCACAGCTTCGGTAAATTTTCAAACTGACATCTTTATTCTGTCTGAATCACGTGGCAGTTTCAGCAACTCTTTTATACCTTACGCGTTTCAGCGCAGTAGGGCCTTGGTTACAGGTGAGTTGTATTTAGTCCCAGTGGTCATGTGGCCTCTTCTTCAGACCACAGATCCCAAAATGCACCATTATGCAAATTTTCAAAACCTGTTTCGACATAGTTTCATATCGAGCATTAGTAGCTTTCTAATTTTGCCAAAGTCCAGCGTTTACCTCATAAACTGCAATGCATTCAGGGAATTTCCCTGATATGTTTAATAACCAAGATGTTTCGTCCTTTAATATTTTGACGGCTGCCCATTGGCTAGATTATATTTTCTTTTGTCTGTTTATTGTACCTGAGATGTTCATAACTCATCAAGGTCCTTGATCATGGCCTCATGGAAGCATATTTATATATATATATATATATATATATATCTTTATATATATATATATATATATGTATATATATATATATATATATATATATATATATATATATCTTTATATGTATATATATATATATATATATATATATATATATATATATATATATATATATATATATATATATATATATATATATATATATATTCCTTGTACTCCGCTCGATGTTGCAGCCGCCACATCACTGTCCTCTCTGCTCGGACAGTTTTCGAAAAAAGCGAACAAGTCAGACCCAAAGTTTTCTGGTGCAAATTTAGTGTTTTATTTCATAAATAAAACCCAGCAAGTCCGCATGACGCGTTTCGCCTCTAGCTCGAGGCTTGATCACATGATACAGTTGCTAAACAGTGACGAGGGTACTTAAGGAGTTCAAAGAAAAGGGGTGGTGTTAATTATTTCCGACCTCCCCATGTTAACCCTTTACTGTTCACATTTTTATAGAAAGAGATGTTTGTCATTTGAAACTGAATTGATGACATAGTGCCATATATTCCATTCACAAGGATTTTTGTTCTGTGCAAAACATATACTGTGCAACTTTCGCAGTCATAAATATACAATCCATATACAATATGATAATATATACAGAAAAATATATAAAGTTCAGAAAAATGTATATGCATAAATAGAATAAAATTCATTATTATTCTATATACACACTATTTACAATAAAAGGCAAAGTGCCTGTGCGCAGGAAAAAGAACTTACTCCTACTCATAATTGTAATTTACCACTGATAATATGTATATGCAATTTTTAACAATAGATATCAGATTCTGTAAACATCATAATAAATATTGTGTTAACATCAGAACATGTGCGAACCCTTGTGCATATTTTATAAAATGACAGTATTGTTTTTCACAAAGGGACAAAATAATCAGAATGTTTAAAAACTATATGTACATCTAATTCATATGAACTCACACAATCTTATAATTTACCCTCGTCAATACCTTAACCCTATGTGTAAAAAATAGTGCACAATAATAATTCAAAATTTCATTTTAGTGTAAAGTCATAAAAAGGTGTGGGAAGAAGTTTCAGATTTTATAGGACATCTTCATACCACCCTTAGTCAACGAGTACTAAAAACCAACTAGAGAGACATCAATCATAATTCACAGCGAGCTTGGGGGACAGAGGGGACAACTTTCCAGGTTTGTAAGGTATCTAAGTTCTCAATTCTCATTTAACCAGATACAATATAAATATGGAACTAAAGACAAGTATAAAGATCTTCACTAGCGTTCATCCCCCGCGGGGTCTTACTGTCTAATTCTATTATGTACCTGGTTTCCAATACCCGGAGTTTCGCATCTCTGTCTCCTCCTCTCTTTAAAGGCAGGACACAATCTATGGCATAGTATTGAAGGAATACGGGGTCACTGTTATGCAGATTTTCAAAATGACGGGCTACCGGGTATGACTGATCTTTCCCCATGATGGCCCTTATGTGCTGCAGTATCCGCTTGTGCACCGGAAGGCGGGGACTCCCCACATACCGAAGATCACAAGGGCACTGCAGCACATTCACTGCTAACTCTGTTCTACAAGACGTGCGCTTCCTAATCAGCACAGGCTCACTTTTAAAGTGTACTATATATTGTGTCTTATTGCACCCGTGCCTACATGCCTTGCAGACTGCACATTTCTTAAACCCTCCTCCGAGGGCACCCCATGTATCCGAAACTTGTTTCTCAAGGAAGTTATTCACTAACTTGTCTGCCATGGACACAGATTTTCTAAAAGTTATGTTGGGTTTGTTGTGGATGTATTTCCCAATAACAGGATCCCCTGTTATTAGATTCCAATTCTTATAGAAAATTCGCCGAATTTCCTTATGTTGCCTACTGTATTCTATAATCACTCGTGGCTTAATCACTATATCTTCTGCCTTCTGGTTGCTGGGCCTATCTTTAATTGCTAGGGCCTCTTGTCTTGTGATAGAATTGGACCGGTTAATAGCCTTCTGAATGGTCTTTACTGAGTAGCCACGCGACAGAAAGCGTGCTTTGCTTTCTTCCTGCGCTATCTGACAATCTAAATCTGTACTGCAAATTCGCCTGATCCGCAGCATTTCCCCAAAGGGAATGCTGCTGATCAGGTGATAAGGGTGCTGGCTGGACACATGCAGGACTGTATTTCCAGCCGTCGGTTTTCGGTGCATCCTCGTGGCTATACCTGTTTCCGTTATATAAACCTCAGTGTCCAAAAATACCACCGACCTAGCATCTATATGCGAAGTAAATATCAAATTAAGACCATTGTTGTTAATTGCTACCACAAAGTCGTTGGCTTCTTTCCATGAACCTTGCCATATCAAGAATAGGTCGTCTATGTACCGTAGATATAAGGGAACATGTTCCTGCATTACTTCACTCAGAGTGCCTCCGAGGACCTGCTCCTCCCAAAGTCCCATGTGTAAACATGCCAGACTCGGGGAGAAGCAGGCCCCCATTGCGACACCCCTGACCTGCTGATATAGCTGATTGTTAAAAAGGAAGAAATTTTGTTCAAGGCACATTTCAATCATTGACAACAACATTTTGTTGTGCGCCGAGAAATTCATGAGTCTCTTATTTTAAAAAAATTCTATCGCTTTAAGCCCTCGGAATGTTTGATTGATGTATATAGTGAAGTTACATCTAATGTTATCAATAAACAGTCCGTACTCCACACAACATCGCTCAATTTTCTGATAAAATCAGATGTGTCCTGTACATATGATCTTAGACCTTTTACCCATTCCTGTAAGAAGAAGTCTATATATCGTGAGATATTTTCAGTCGCGCTATTTATCGCCGATATAATCGGGCGTCCAGGCGGTGTCTTAATGTCCTTATGTACTTTTGGTATTAATAAAATGTCGGTATTACCGGGTGGTCGTTCTTCATGAAGTTGTATTCATCATTGGACAAAAGTTTAGCACTCCTCCATGCCATTAATTTCATGTTTTGTTCTTGCCATGTTCCTTTCAAAACAGTCAAATTACTTTTCCTATAGCACGTAGTGTTCAATAATTGACTCTCTGCTTCGGCAACATACATTTCTCGCGGCCATAAAACAATGTTACCGCCTTTGTCAGCCTGGCGGACCATCACATTTTTATTGGACTCCAATTTTTTGATTAAGTTGTGATAACATTGATTCTTTTTATCGGCTGCTTTACGTTTTTTATTAGTAACAATGTAAAGTTGCTTAAGCTCTTTGACAAACCAGTTCGTGATACATCTCCAAGTTGTCATGAACTAATACAGGTTGGAAAGTCAATTTGGGCTTAAAAGGAGTGTGACTCTTAGCACGGTCCTCACTTGATGTAATTAAGGGCAGGTCATTGGTTGTTTCTCCTTCTTGTTGTAAGCCCCAGATCTCATCAAATGTGTCACGGTCCCCTGCTTCCAACAAAGAGGGACTACTTTGTGCCCCTACTAGTTTTTTTCTTTTTGGTTGCAGGAGGAAAAACTTGTTAAGTTTCAACTTTCTTATAAACTGGTAGGAGTCCATTCTTGCATCAACATAATTGAAATCCGATGGAGGAAAATATGATAATCCTAATCCTAGGATCATTTCTTCATTAGACGTTAGGGTGAGATTGGTGAGGCTAATAATCGATTTTTTATTGTTATTTTTTAGCTTTGGGTCGCTTTCCGGTTCGATTTGTTCCAGCGGCCCCTTGCAGCCTGACTTGAGTTGGGCTGATTTGTACCTGCGACATTTTCTCCTGGTGTGCCGCTTTTGGTTGGCACGATGTTGCTTGCCTGTGTCCTCCCTTTCACTCTTGGTCTTAAAGTGTCGCGCCGGTCTTGACATAGGCAGCTTACTTCTTGCGCCAATGACAGTTTCCCTGAACCCACCATGGAGGGCCCTGCAACCTCATTTTCCGCCTCACTGCCCGATGTTAGACTGGCTTCTGTAGAAGATGCCGATACGGTTCCATTAGCCACCGCAATCTGTCTAGTTTTCCTTGCCCGGGCTTTCACATTCTCATACTTTTTTGCATATGTGAAAATTTTACCATTTAGGTAATCGAGGCGGTCACGCTCAAATTTAAAAGTCTTTCGTTTTTTTATTATTTCCTCATCTTTTTTCACCCTCTGTGTCATGTCACTCCTGAATTTATCTGCTTGATCACTGGGTCCCAATGCCGCTATTTCTAATTCAAGTTTTTCAATATCCGCTTGTATTTTCAGGTGGTCGCTTTCTGCATAGCGAACCAGGGCCCCCATTAATTTGGTAGAACACTCTAAGTTGATTTCAACCCACTCCGTGAGCATTGCGGGGTCTGGCATTTCATAACTTGGTGCAAGACTTATTCTAAGACCTCTCGGAACTCTGCCGACTTTTAAGTAACTTGATAAGGACTTGTTTTCCCACCACTTGGATTGCTCTTTTTTCATGAGCTTCTCTAATTTCTTGAATAGGTCTCTCAATGTGGGATTAGCGCTCAAGCTGGCGTTGGGTGGTAACTGCCCTTGCGGGTTCAACTCCCCAGCCGGGGCTTTGTCAAACATGTTGTCCGCCGCCTCCTCCCTGTTTCGCAATGTATCCGCAGACATTCTTGCTTGAAGCGTTACCGCTTCTATTTTACGGGTAATTTAGTTCCTTTGAGATTTAACACTAGAACAGATTGAGCACTCGAACCTCAAATCCCCGAGTTAATTCGCGCTTCCGCTGTTCGCACAACTCCCCACTGGAAACTCTGGTTTTTCGTCCTACCTTTCACGGATTGTCTCCACTGCCGTCGGATTCTCTCACACTTGACGGACTCGACTCCCATATGCCAGGTAGGTAATTCATCCAGTATCCAGGGGCTCTTCGCGGTATGCTTCTCGCCGAAGCCGTGTAGAGATGCTTGTTCTGGGTTAGGGAATCAAACTGCTTCCTGCCGCAGAGCCAATCCACAGGGGAGGGGTCTGACTTCCACCTTAGAAGCCGGTGACGGTGTTTAGTATTCCTTGTACTCCGCTCGATGTTGCAGCAGCCACATCACTGTCCTCTGTGCTCGGACAGTTTTCAAAAAAAGCGAACAAGTCAGTCCCAAAGTTTTCTGGTGCAAATTTAGTGTTTTATTTCAGAAATAAAACCCAGCAAGTCCGCATGACGCGTTTCGCCTCTATATATATATATATTAATGTTTTGAAGAGAAAAAACATTACGTTTAGTGTACATTAAAACATGAACACTCTAAATTTGTTTCCTCTATAATGTAAATGTGTGACATGAAGACAGCTAAAAAGGCCAAAACAACAGCACAAAACTGTTTATGTCATGGGCTCCTAAAGCAGTTGTTGCAGTCAGAGAATATTTTGTATTTGTATTGTGTATTTCGATGTCCTGACAGTATTGTGGAGTGGTGTGGCTCACTGGTTAGAGGCGGCAGACCCGTAAGCAGAGGACGACCAGGGTTCAATTCCCGACACAACAGGGTCGTGGACCAGGGTCAGCGGACTCGATAATTCTCACCTCGGTGCCTACTCTAACCAGGGATCACACTCAGCAACTCTGGGCATTAGCTTGCCTCATCTCCACAACAGCCCCCCACATACACCGGGGATGCCTGGTTTCACCTTGGAGATACCCAGATGGGACCATCTCACAGGGAAAGCCAGGACGGGTTCCCCAGCGGTCTACAGCGCAGAGATACCCCATGTGGGGTGATTCAGGCACTTTACAAGACACCATTACATTACTTACATTAGATAACTTAGAGTTGACCTTGTATTGGTAATCAACTTGATTTGAACCATTAACTTACTTTTCCATTTAGGTACAATGGTGAAAAATGCTTTAAAATTTTCACCAAATTTTTTACAATTTTGTTTATTGTACAAGCCACCAACATTCCAAGCTAATCATCCATATAACCTTGCTTGAAAACCCTTTGGGGATCTGACTTAGATAGCTTTAGCTGTCGCCCAAAGGTTACCCTATCAAGAAATAATACACAGAGAAGCCAACCTCCATTGGTTGTAGAACGTTTTATTCACATGTTGATCAGCCCACATCACAACCATTGCTTGTTGTCACTATCAGTCATGCCATATGCAGTTTTGTCTTTGAGGAAATAGTGCAATAGTGAGATGAGTTTGCATGGGAAAAAGTACACTATTTTTAAATATACAGATGAGGCCAAGAAAGCGCACCCGTTGTGAGCCTTGGGAGGTGGCGTAAGAGGTTGCAGCTGCAGCTACTACTCTCTGGAGCTGATCTGCACAGAGACGGGCAAGTGTAGCAGCAACCTCCATCTTCCTCACACCCTCCCTGTGTCTTGCTGGCCCCTCACCATGTTGTAGTGGTGTGTCGAGAACTGTCTTCCCCAGTTTGAGGTTACTGGTGGGCTGTTGTGGGGACTCTGCATTTTTTATTTATTTATGCGATTTTATATGGCGCAAACTTTATCCGAAGGTGTCAGAGCGCTTTAAATAAGAACCAGTTGAGAAACATAAGGACTTAGGATTATATGCGTTACATAAAGGATACAAACAGAAAAAAATTGCAAATGTACAAGATGTAAAGTCACACAAGGAGGTGATACAAATGGATATACTCTAAGAGTCACATAGGAATGGTAGATAATATAAAGGTCTACTGCATATACTAGTGATTAGAGTTATCTCTATATACATAGGGAAGGGATATAAATGGATATACTCTAAGACTCACATAGGAATGGTAGAGAGCACACCGGTCTACTGCATATACTAGTGATTAGAGTTATCTCTAGATACATTGGGAAGGGATATGACTGGATATACTCTAAGAGTCACATAGGAATGGAAGCTGGTACAAAGGTTTACTGCCTATACTAGTGATTAGAGTTATCCCTAAATACATATATATACATACATAGTAGATTTCCTCAGGCAAAGTTCCATTAAGTGGGGTCGGAGGGGGGACGTAGTCACAACACCAAGGGAGGGTGGGAGGGATTCGAAGGTAAGGAGAAAAGGCAAAACAGAGAAGGGATGCATGCGCGCACCGCCATTGACCGCCTCTGCCTATTGTGGGTCCCGGATGGTGCATGATATGACAGGCATGGCTCTATAGGTGATGCATGCACAGTTCCATCAGTAGCCTATCTGCAGCTCTGAGGCGATCTTAGCCCAGGGAGGGCGCAGCTCCCACCACATTACAGCACCATGGAAAGAGAGAAATGGCATGTGCCTGGGCAAGGGAGAAAGAGGAGTGAGATATGTACTATATGGTGGCTGTTGTGGCTTTTATTGTGCTTTGCAGGCAGGAATGACACAGACCATAGTTGTGTAGTGCGTAGTGCTTAAATGACTTTGCGCATAGGTGGGGCCCACCCTTTTATTAACCACACCACCTAACCTCCGACTGATCCATGTACTAACATATTGTGGGGTGACCAAACTGTCTTCTCCAGTATGATACACCTCCGCTAAAAGTCTAAGCCTACTACATTATATTTCTCACAAAATATAAGATATTCAGTACAAAGACAAAATAAACAAAGTTAGAAATCTTCCAATCACTCATTCTAACATATATCTAATTCAAAGTTACGGTAACTGCGAGGCGGCAAAGAATTAGCTCCCAAACTTTAACGAGGAGGATCCCCTTGGGCCCCAAACACTGGTACCTCGCCCCTGACCTCAGAAGTCATAGCAGTCCAGGGTATATCAGATCTTGATTCTCTACCCATGCCATCTAGCCCTATCAGCGACCCTCTAACGACAGTGCTGTCCTTCCCACCATGAACAGGACAGCCCCCCGCCGAGGTATGACTTTAACCACAGGGACTGCTGCCTTGCACAGCTCTACACCACCTGCAGGCATATCATGCAGCTAGTTCCGAAACTTCTTGAAGAACACATTCCTCAAGATCTCATCACCTTCTCGACAAGCAGTCACCAACGTACCTCACTGACCTACAACTTGCTATGGGAGGGTTTGAAAGGCAGTCAAAATTTGCAGCCCGGATGATTGTCATGAACCAGCAACACATCACCCATCTTCAGGTCCGATACCTTGTCTCTTCTCTGCAAACTAGCTTCATTGTTATTTCTCCGACGATTCCTTGTCACCTGTTACTATCCAAAGGAGGAGAGATGCAGCTTGGATGATGAGGAATAACATCCATAACAACTTGACTTATACACATACAAACCCCTCATATGACCATCCTGTGCTCATATGAGGAGTCTGTATTCACGGACAAAAGTATAGATTGTCCACTCCAGTGGCTGGTAATTAGCAACGAATATGGATAGGGATGAAAAGACTGTTTTCTTCAATAGGGTACGCCACTGCTTCCAGTTGCAATGGCTTCTTTGTTTGTGATCCATTTATCTGGCCATGCATGTCTACATTTATGGAATTTGATTTCAGTCTTGCAGCCATCCATTCGTTTATACATGCACTCAGACACCCATTTATCCTTGGATGTTCTAACTCATCTGTTCATCTATACATGCACTCACTCATCCTTCCATCCATCTATTGACTAAATCTTGATCTCGCTCTCTCACCCATTCCCATTCACATTACCACGCACACAAACTTGCCAATCACTTACAAGGCACTTCTCACTCAAGTCAGACCCATTGGCTTTGTCAGTGCTGATTGCTCAGGCTTGAGGTCGTCTGCCTCTAAAGTCTGTCTCTACAGGGAGTGTTCAGTCAAGGTGAAGGACTAGGTGAAGGGCCATTGAGTACGACCTGCGAAACAGTAATAAACTTGTCTGTTTTTACTCGTCATTTACCATTGGCCGTCAGGACTTCGGGGCTTGGGTACCATCACCGAAAGAGTTTCCCTGAGCTAGTGCGTAACGGCCTTTTTTAGTGACCTGACAAAGCCACGACCCCGCCCAGCAGCCCCTCACCACGTGCACACCGCAGCCTTGTAACGCAGTCAACCCAGGTTGGAGGGAGCTGGAATTTAGATAATACAAAGCTGTCATTTACTTCAGCCGTAGTTGCTTCCGCCCCTTCAGATTCCTTTGGAGCAGTAAACAGACCCTACATCCAGCGGCCCCCGGCCTCGCTGCTAGTCAGCGCGCTCTTCCGTCCGCCGCGCGCCTCTCCCTGCTCCATCCTCCCTGGCTGTGGCACGCGCAGGGCTGTCTCCCATGGCTGTGAACCCGCGCAAAAGGCTCTGCTCTCCCGGCGCAGGTAGGAAGTCTGCACGTATTACTCAAAGGCGGCCGCGAAAACCAAGGTCCTGCGTGATGTCATGATGAGAGCCAGGTGCAGTCGCCATCTCTCATGCGGGCTCTTCTACGGACTTGGGTGTTTGTTCCAGTGTCGTGAGTTTAGCACGTGCTGCCGCCGAGACCACCTGTTATTTGCAAGGGGCACTTAAGAGAGGCTACCTGATATGTGCAGCTTTAGCCACTGCCTAACTCTAATTGTTAAAATGATTTGTTTGTATGGGTGGGTAGTCAACTGTAAAGCACTCCCAATGTCCAAGTAAAAACGGATATTTAGAAAGCGAGTTGTTAGTTGCCCAAGACCACACTGTCACTATGGGCCTTATTTATGAAGGCCTTGCGCTACCGGTGCGTCACTTTTTCCCATTTTAAAAGTGACGCACCGGCGGCGCAAGGCCTTCATAAATAAGGCCCAATCTGTCTACAGCACCTTTAAGATAGTGGGGGTGAGAACTCGGGTGCCCTGCTTTAAAACAAGTGACCACACTCTCTTACTGTAGTGGGTGAAGGGGAGGTTGATACAGTGGTCGAAGTGGGCGGGAACGGCAGGGCACGGCGTGCCCCTACTTCTTTAAGTCTGTAGATTCTGTTCCCCTACTTTTTTATTATGAACATATCCCTGGACGTCAGAAATATTCTGTTCGTGGACGGGCGGGGAGCAGAGAAGGAAAAGGTCTCTGTCTCTTACTTCCTGCCCAGACAAGACAAGGAAGGTGTCCGCTTCTGCTCTGACGCTGGCAGCTGCCCCCTCTTTCTTACTCCTATTCCCTCTCGTTCTCTCTAACTCCTTCTCACTTTTCCGAAAATCATGAATCAAGAAATGGTTTTCACCCGTCTCTTCCTGTCGTCCATTTGTACCCCTGTGAAATGGATGCAAAAAAGAAAACCACTTTTGCTGGGAATGTCGTTGTGACATTTTTCTATTCTAAAGTGCAACCTCGGAAATAAAATGTTCAAACTCTGAAAAATAATTAAATAAAGCAAGATGGAGTGTTCTTAAAGTGGCCAGATAATTTTTTTCAAACCCCAACACATTAGCGCCACTTTACAGAGTTTGCCAGTAAAGCGCTACTTTTGTTTTCTTGTCTTTCTTTGAACAGCATTGTTTTCCTCCAGTACCTCCTACCTGGAGGCAGGGCCGGCGCTAGGCTTGGGCAGTGTGGGCAGCTGCCCAGGGCCTGGCACTCTGCCTGCCAGGATGGGGCCCCCCACAATGGCAATTAACACCCCACTAGTCCTTGTGTATGTCTGCCGATCAGAGTGAAAGAAATGCTTCACAAACGGGCTCAAGGGAGGGTGCCCCCCCTCCTGGGGCCTATACGGGATGGTGTGGGAAGGCCTAGGGGAGGGTACACCTCTCAGGCAGCCAGTTCAGAGACTCGGCAGGGTGCCCATTGTCAGCACTTTAGCCCACACAGGTTTAACTCAGCCCCCAAGCAATTCTCACACCTTCAGTTCGAAATGGGCTGTACAAGAGTTGCTTGGGGTGGCTGAGAAGAGGAGCTGCGGCCCAAGTGGAGTCTGCACAAAGCAGCTTCCCTGAGATCAGAAGGTGTCACTTATGTAGATTTCAGGGGCCTCCCACATTCCCTTTTGCCTAGGGCACCGAAAATCCTAGGACCGGCCCTGCCTGGAGGTACTGCAATACCTGGTTGATGGGCGGATTGGAAAACGAAATGGGTACGGCGGCTTTGTGTTCACAAATGTGGTCTTTTGAAACCATACTGCTTACGTTTTGTAAATATATAAGCAGTGGACATGGAAATGGGTCCTTTCTGGGCCCTGTAGTTATGTCCTTAACTTTTCAGGCAAAAATACTTGTTGATTTCTGAATAATGACTGTAAAAGCGTTAAGTTCACCATGTTCCTGCTTACATTTTACATGCTTTATTAAATCTTTCATTCCTTATGAGTGTTTGCTTTTTCCAGGATGTTGTTACCTTTTCTTTTAGGCAGCCTATTGCTCTTGCCTAGTGTGTAATTTGAATTGAGTTGTATCCAATTATTTATAGCAGGTCAAATTGGATTGTAGCTGTAGGCAGTATGAGTTTCTCTCAGTGGGGCAGTATGGTGTTTGTAAAAAAAGTTCAATCGGGTCGGGGACAATCGATATTTGCCCGGCGGTATTGCCTCTGTGACCCTCTAGTTATTTAAATCAATGAAGAGGCAGGCGCTGGAGACTGAAAAGCAGGAAACAAGGTTTTTTATTCTCTCCGGAGGAGAACACAACGAAACGGACAGAAGGTATCGTTCTGAGGTGCTCTAACTGTATTTCTGAGGCCTGGCCTCTTATACCCACATTTATGACTTTATTGCAGATTACACATACATGTTTAAAGCTTTGATGTATGGAAAAGACATTCTCGGAACTCCCCTTTGGGCCCGTTCCCACACACATTTACAGTCGAAGTCCCCACCCTAGTCACAACAGGTGATGAGCATCGCGCAGCTGGATAATCCGCCGATTCACGGAATGTGGGGAGTTTGATCGGATCTCATGGGGTGGGGGCTTTGATCAACCCGGGGATTCTTTGATGGGGGAAGCTTTCTATTGTACGGGGAGGGGCAAGGATGGTATCGGCAGAGCTGGGTGTCGGCTTGGGAACGGGGAGGACAAAACGGGCACACGGGGAAAAAGGGGTTTGCATCTAAGGGCCGGAGATCATGAAAGGAAAGCAGGGAGGCGTCGCGCTGGGAACAGGATGAGGGCCTGGGGCAGAGCAGCGCCGGAGAGGGGTTTATGACTCAAGGCAGGTGCAAGCAGGGGGTGGTCAGCGTGCGGGCTTAGCGAAGGCAAAGGGCTATGTCAGGGGCCAGCGGCATGCAAAAGGGTTTGTTCTGATCGGGGCATCTTAAAATGGCGGGCGCGCACGACAAAAGTGTGGCATCAGGGAAGAGGCAAGATGGCGCAGATAATGTTCACCAAAACGCACTAATTTTCCACAGTCCTCCCTTTAACATATTCAAGACATCTTGCTGGTTCATTTTCTATTCGGTTCTACTGTGGTGAGCATGAGAAAGAAAACGGTAGGAACCCTAGATGGAAAAGAGTTGTAAACAATACATTTTGTGGTTTCTATTTTTTTTTTTTTTTAGGAGGTGCACCTATTTGATAAAGCAGGAAAGTCATAGGAATGAAATACAAAAACGGCGAGCAGCAAGTACATATCATAACGTGAACTGGCAGGTTAATACATGTTTCAGATTCGGATTGGAGCAGGATCAATACAATGGCGGCTGGGAGAGAAATGAGGCGTAGCAAAACGGTGGTTGAGGATGTCGAATGTTCGAAGTTTTATGAGTTCTCATTGTTCTTTGTGGTCTTTCGTTGGCGCTGTTGAGCACCGGCGGTGGAGCTACAAGTCCAGCTCTGTTCTAAGTTCTGCGTTGCAGGGCACGACCCTTTCCTCGCGTTTCTGGTCGGAAAGGTCCTTTTCGCCCTGTGTCCTTTGAGGTGATTGTCAGAAAGTTCCGATGGAAGAAGAGCGTTCAAAACAGTCCATAGGGTAGGTCAGAGGAAAAAGGGGGATGGAGCAAGGCCAAATTGGGAACAAACTAGGGGAACGAGAGACTTCAAATGGGCGGGCGTGCGACGGAATTCAGAGAGCGGGGACTTGTCGAAAGGCACTGGACGTCGAGCAGGGGCATCAGGTCGACCCTTTCTTTTCATGCTGTCGAAAACAGTGCCTCGTCCTGCAGCTCCTTTCAGTCGTGGTCTCGCCTTGGCTAATGTCGCAGGTGTCCCTTAGTCTGCAGTCGGGCCTCGTGCTCCCACATCCGGTCCTTCTCTCCTCCAACAGCAGTACCCTTAAACAAGTTTGAAAAGACAGTCTTTAGAAAATTTGCAGATGAAGATAATCAAAAAGTCTATTTCTCTCCCAGCTCCAGGCAAAGAATGAAAATGTCCGTTATATTTAACGTTCACAACTGGCATATGAATGACCGGTGGCGGACCTGTTGGATTTACTATGACTTTCCTTCATAATCATTTATTACAGGCATGACAGTTCATCTGATGGTAACCCACCTTCGGGAGACAAATCTGGCAAAGATATGCCGTTCTCTAGAGTTTCACATTTACAAAAGGGTACAGTGAGTCGTCAACATGGTACTACACAGGTATTTTGCTGAGAGACGAACATGGCTAAACATTTCCTTTCTATCGGTGCATCCTGTTTTTCAACTACTGCGGGGTTCATTTTGATGATTTCTTTACCTTGGTCTAGTCTGTTAACCTTGTAAAACATCATTCTGGGTCCTACGTAACCTTTTACAGCCCGGTTACTTAACTAGGAAGGACAGGGGTTTTATGGGAAACAACCAGGGACATAGACAGGGGAGGTAACGGGGGTGATCGTTTTTCTGGTTTGGGTATTGCGACGATTCGGGGAGGGGAGGGTCGCGTATTCTGAGGTCCTTGTTTTATACTATAGGAGCCGTTGACATGTAGTTCCCTTATTTCGGGCCAGATTAGGGAACCTCTGTCGTCTTACCTGTCCTTTCCCTTACGGCCCAACCTGGGTTCATTGACTTCTAGCGGAAAAGGAGAGGTAATGACGCGGCCTCAGGGTGATTGTATTAAAGACAAGCGTTTGTGCAAATACTGACGGTATTTGAAGCCAATTAGGTGGTGTGCTAGGGGTGGCAATCTGCCAATTTCGGGGCTAACCACTCGGAAGAGTGGTAGTGCAAAAATAGAGAGAGAGAGAGAGAGAGAGAGTGAGAGAGAGAGAGAGAGAGAGAGAGAGAGAGAGAGGAGAGAGAGAGAGAGAGAGAGAGAGAGAGAGAGAGAGAGAGTGCAACGGCAGGCTAAATAGTACACGTGCAACAGAGAGGGCGGCAGTGCATTCAAGAAAGGCTATTTAGTGCATTACACAGTAAAGGGTATTCACGAGTCCGCGTTAGAATCTTGTAATCATGCAGTTTGAGCATTAGACAGGGTAGAGGGGACGTGCTTTGAGAAAAGGGAAGAAGAAAAAAAGGAGGTACCACTTTGTCGCACTTTCTCGCATTCTCGGTCCTTTGACCAGTTGGGTCAACGCCTCAGTCACACACATACACATTCCCTCACAGTTTCGCATCATACGTGACATGGGTTCATTCGTCCGGTCTGGTTTAAGGGTGATCACTTTTTATCAGGTTGTGCTAATTTTTCGGGTTTGTTCGATACGTGAGTAGTTTGCAGGCGTGCTTAGACACCACCCTGCGGCGCTAGTCCGTTTCGTGTATTTAGACATGGCAAGGTCTCAGATCTTCGCCACACCTTGGCTGTAATCTCTGATGTAACCTGCAGAGGGAGGAAAAAAGGGGGGGGGGGTGGGGGAGACAGCATTCGCGCGCATTCAAATACATGGATTCATAAGTCCTTTACTTACCTCTTACTCGTCTTTCCTCCTTGGGGCAGGGTCCCCGGGGATATAGTTTTCGGAGTCGAGGGGGGGGGTAGTGTGTTCATGTAGGGCGTGTGCGGGGAAACATAAAAAGGAAACCAGAGGTGCCTAGTGCGAGGTATCTAGTCAAAGGATATATCTCACTATCGGGATCCTTAAACCTCTTTCAACGCCGTGGCGTTCTAAAGTTCTTCGGTTCTTGGGTCCCTGCTACTTTGGAACGTTGTACTTTACAATATTTACATTATTTCATTTCACCCTCCTTTTACATTCCCTCATTTACACCATTCGTTTTACCCATCCTTGGAAGTCACGGTCTTCCTCTACGCGAGAGTTCATGAGTCAGTCGCGTACTTTTAAGGCGGAGTGTCGTGTTGTCGATCCGATCCGTCCTCCAGGGCTGGGCAACCATCTTCCTTTAACCTTAAAGAGAGAGCAGAGTAGGGTGCACAGAAAAAGAACTTTCCTACCCATCCCATATTGTTTTAAAATAAAGCATGCAATACCCGTCCATAGTTTCAAAGACTTTATTTTGCAAATTCATTTCAGCATATGGATTAGGAGGGTGTGGTCGTATTTGGTCGGTCGTGGCAATGGCTAAAGTGCGTACAGTGGGGGGTGTCGTTTGCAACAATAAAAACATCGGAAAGTTTTACTCATTCATTTGTAAGAGACTAAAACGTCTATTAATTGGCTGGGGGTTCGGGGGCATATATTTCATAATTCAGAAGCATAATCACAATAGTTGTAATCAGATTTCCTATATGCATACCGTACGTGTGCGTCGTAAATGGGGTTTACATCGGTTATAAAAATATAATACAGTGTACATTTGTAATCAACATTTGTAATGGGGATTCTTTCATACTGTTCGTCGAGTGAGCTCTCCTTGTCTTTTCTAGCCAAGTGTACAAAGGATCACAAAAATCTCAGAACATCAAGTTTATATTAGTGCGAAGGAACACCACGAGGTGTTCGTAAGTTCCGATTGATACCAGCGCCATTTTGGGCGGGGCCGGCACAGTCCGGAAGCAGCATCAGGGGGAAATGTTTCCATTACTGGCAGTTTGGACCAGAGTCCTTTTCGGCAGTTCTAGAATTCACGCTAACAGAAGGTGTGGCAATGTCATGTTTGTTTCGTTGGCGACCGAGGCAGCCGTCCCTTACCGGAAACCTGCAAAGGCCGAAGGCTCCGCCGGGGACCTTTGTATGATCTTCAAGGCTGCGGAGATGCTGTCGGAGATGGGGGCTCGTGCTCCATGGGACAAATGTTCGAGTTGTATGGCTGGCCAAAGTTACTCTAGTGGCCGGGGCCCGCCTTCCAGCGGATCCAGACGCCATTTTGAGGCCCTACAGGGGCCACTCTCGTCGAGTTTGCAAGAATGGAAGAGACCCTTCGGAGTGAAAGGAAGAGGTCCCTGTTTTGTGAGAGCGGGACGTTCAGCTGGGGTGCAGCTGTGATGCCCCCACCTGGGGGGCGAGGGAGACTCGTTCACATCGTCTCCTTCTCCCGGTGCACTCCATGCCGCTCCTTTTCATCGCCCCGCATGAAGGCCTCTCCACATCCGGTGTTCCCCAAGCGCCACCATTGTACGTTCGGTGCTGCGCAAATACTGGGGTGCCACCATTGTACGTTCGGTGCTGCGCAAGTACTGGGGTACCACCATGGTGTGTTCGGTGCTGTGGAAGTATGGGCACCATCGCCTGACTGGGGATGTTCGGCGTCGGGCTGGGGGCTGGGAAACCTCCTACCGGTGGAGGTGGGAGAGGCTCGTCCGCGTCGCCTCTCCCTCCCAGCCCAACTTGGACAAATTGTTGTGGAGGTACGTGCAGGACATCCCGCCGTCCAGGACTGCTGCGGCTGTGACGGAAGAGAAAAGGAAGAGGTGCCTTGTTCTCCTCTTGGACATGTGGCGGGACTACCTTAGTCTTTCCAGGCCCGTTGCGGCCGGCCAAGGAGACATGTGGCGGGACTACCTGCAAATGCCCAGGCTGCGGGCTCCTGCCTCTCCTCCGGCTCCCCCATACGTTAAGATTTCCTGACCAAGAGTTGGCGGCGGGGCTCGCCTTATATGGGTTGCCGTTGGTTGGGCGTAGCCGTAACCCTGCCCTACTTTGGAAGGTTCCAGAATGGGGGGGGGCGAATGTTCTGTTGGACTTTCATTTTCTACAGTTTATCGTTATTATTCCTTGTTTGTTGTGTTAAATTAAAAGTTCAAGTTTATTAATGGTCTACGGATTTTGTTTTACCATTTCTTTCTTTCCAGGTTGCTTTGATGCTAGGTTTCTGCTAACAGAGGTCGAGTAACACGGAAACACGTGTGGAGGGATGACGCAGATTTGTACATTACATACACACAAACTCAGACGGGGGACAGTACAAGTACGACATACAAAGACCCAAGACAAATATAAAAACAGTTATTGGTCATAATTATCTCTTTCCGTCTGTGAATTTTAAACGAGGCTGGGTTCCCGTCTTGACATTGCCCGACCTAGGAGAACTTGATCATGCCGCTGAGATTTTCCTGGCGAAATCTGTGCCATCGGGCATAATCAAACGCGGTGGTTCTGTCTGGTCTGTCTATGTAAGTCGGGTTCTTCTCTGTCTCGCGCCTTTTCTCGTACTGTCGGTCTGTCGTTCTTGTCGGCCCTTTGCCTTTACTCACGCTCAGTAGAGTCGGGCATTGGGCTTTCCAGTGTCCGACATACCTACAAAAAGCGCATTGGTCTGACCCTAAGTCTGGTCGTCCTTTGCATAGTGTCAGGGGATAAGTTGTGGGTAGCGGTGTCCTGGGGTTGTCCTGTCGGTATATTTCCCTACTTGGTTTATCCTCGTCTTTTCTCTGTCGTTTCGTAGCCTCTCTGCGCCACATGCCGAGACTGTCGAGCATAATTGGCGTCGTCTTATTATTTCGAAAGGCTATTTCTAACGTTTCTATTTTATCAAGGTCAAAGGATCCTGCCAGTGGCCACTGTTTGTCTTGGCTATCTTCGGTATACCTGTGCCATAATTTATTATAAGCTATGGTGACTAACCCATAGTTTATGAACATGTCCTTATTAGGGGTGCCTTCTAGTGGAGCTATATGGTCCACCTCTAACACCCGGTCCGGGCTAAACAGGCTATTTATCAGTGGGGAGAAGACAGACATGACGGCTCGTAACGAGGGACTAAAAAGTCAGCACTGCCTATCTTATCACTAGGTGCAAAGACTAGACAGAATATTTCTATTCTACGTTGTTTGCAGGTAGTGAATACCTCATGGATCAAAAAAAAATATATAAAACCAAACAACCAATAAATAACAATGGGGAGAATGAGTAGGACCGCAAAGATCTGCGTTACCTACCCTTTTCACTATCTGCAAAAAGGGTGGTCTCTTCCCTGCTTGCAGACAGGGAATCTCCAGGAAACAATAGTTTGTGAACAACAGTTCAGTTTCAAGCAATTATTGAGTGGGGGAGAAAAAGAACAAGCACGGCTGCTACCCTACCTATCCTCCACTGCTTGCAAAGGGAGAGGGAGCCTGTTGTTTCTCCGTTTGCAGACAGTGAATCTCTAAATAAAAAAAAACAGAGCAATACTAGTATTTTGAACAATCAAGCAATCAAAACAAATTTCGCAACTTGTCGTGGCAACACGACCTTACCCGGACCATGTGGACAGTTTCTTGTCTTCCGAATCCAGCGCCCGATCGTCCTCTTTTTCTCTTATTTCTCACGGCACTCCTGATGGTTCCCAGTCAGGACCGTAGATCACTCGAGAGAGGTCTGTTCGGAACTAGTGAAGTTCGGATGATCGGCTGCCAGACGAGGGTCTATTGGGCAAGAGCTCTCCCGATCGTTGCAGTCGTTCACTCTGTCGTCGGGACCTCTCCCACTGGATCCACGAGTCGCTGATGGGCCCCACGCTTGGGACGCCAATTGTAAAAAAAGTTCAATCGGGTCGGGGACAATCGATATTTGCCCGGCGGTATTGCCTCTGTGACCCTCTAGTTATTTAAATCAATGAAGAGGCAGGCGCTGGAGACTGAAAAGCAGGAAACAAGGTTTTTTATTCTCTCCGGAGGAGAACACAACGAAACGGACAGAAGGTATCGTTCTGAGGTGCTCTAACTGTATTTCTGAGGCCTGGCCTCTTATACCCACATTTATGACTTTATTGCAGATTACACATACATGTTTAAAGCTTTGATGTATGGAAAAGACATTCTCGGAACTCCCCTTTGGGCCCGTTCCCACACACATTTACAGTCGAAGTCCCCACCCTAGTCACAACAGGTGATGAGCATCGCGCAGCTGGATAATCCGCCGATTCACGGAATGTGGGGAGTTTGATCGGATCTCATGGGGTGGGGGCTTTGATCAACCCGGGGATTCTTTGATGGGGGAAGCTTTCTATTGTACGGGGAGGGGCAAGGATGGTATCGGCAGAGCTGGGTGTCGGCTTGGGAACGGGGAGGACAAAACGGGCACACGGGGAAAAAGGGGTTTGCATCTAAGGGCCGGAGATCATGAAAGGAAAGCAGGGAGGCGTCGCGCTGGGAACAGGATGAGGGCCTGGGGCAGAGCAGCGCCGGAGAGGGGTTTATGACTCAAGGCAGGTGCAAGCAGGGGGTGGTCAGCGTGCGGGCTTAGCGAAGGCAAAGGGCTATGTCAGGGGCCAGCGGCATGCAAAAGGGTTTGTTCTGATCGGGGCATCTTAAAATGGCGGGCGCGCACGACAAAAGTGTGGCATCAGGGAAGAGGCAAGATGGCGCAGATAATGTTCACCAAAACGCACTAATTTTCCACATGTTCAGTGAGGGAACAGATGTAGCACTGGGGGCAGAGCTGCTAAATTTAGAACTAGGGAACCAGGTTCAGCCTTCATGAACAGTCCCCCAGACCACTCTCCTGAGGGAGCACATTCCCATGCCAGACCTTAGAAGGCACCAGAAAAGCCCTGGTGTATTAGCACCAGCAGGTGGACCCTAGCAGTGGCAAGTGTGGGTTCACCTTGAAGGCTTGCCCACCACAATCCATACTGAAGTTCACCTCCAGTCTTGCGGGCAGGCCTACGAAGTAGCAGACCCTAGAGCAACAGTGACTCTGTCACTGAGGTCACAGGACCCCTGAGAAGAGCTGGCTCTAGGGCGGTGCGACTGGTGTGACTGCAACGGGCACTGACTTTGAGCGGGGGCGTCGTATATTATGGTTTTAAAAGCACATGCTGCCTCCTTCCTGGCCGCCAGCTATTTTTGGCAATAATAAAAATGTAATGATAACTCTGATGAATAAACTTCTTCCTAGAGCGAGATCGGAGATTTGTCTAGTGGAAGTTTTGACTCATGGAAAGATAGCGCAGAGGGTTAATGTGCCTGCTGCAAAGAAAATATACCAGGCCCATCACAAAGTGCACATATTGTAAATAGGTCAGTGGGTTACTGCTTTTGTCAGTGAGATCCTTTTGCTACTTGCAGTTTATAAGTTAAAACCCTAACAAAGAACAGTGAGCTATTAACTTTCATCTAAGAGCTGCATACAAACTGCAAGGTATAAACTAGAGCGTTATGTTTTTTTCCCTAAGCCTTTGATTATCCTAATGTTGCAAAAAGTGTTATTTTTGATACAAATCAATAATGATTTTTAAAGAGAACCCCCAATCATGGTATTAAGTTTTAAATTCTGAGTTTGTGTTTCTCCAGGCCAATCACTATTAAACTATACTATCTACTAGTATGGTTATCATGTGACTCCTACACCTTGTGGTCCTTTGTCTTATGTAACATTTCCTATACAGTCATTTACACACGTAAAATTGATTGTCTCTATGTATATTGCTGACGACAGAAACTCCATGGCTCGGAAACAAATGGCTCGTGCTTCCGCTTTTAAGCATTTTTGGGCCATTCTGTGATTAAAATAAATTCACAAAGTGGAATATGTTTCTAATGTCAATAGCTCATATTAATCGTTAAATAATCATGTGTATCCATTGGTTGAATTACATAACATAATAAGCTGTAACTGGTCAGTGAAATGCCACACAAATACTAAAGATTGGGATGTTTTGCGCATCCTGGCCACACCTCTAACTCACTGATCCAATGCTCAGGTTATTCCCGCCTTCTGATTCTCCGCCCACAGTTCCCCTACTTTTTTTCCCCACTTCGACCACTGGGTTGATAGCTTGTATAGTCTTATTAATTTCGATGCTTATTAATTGCAAACTGTACACGCCTGTTTGTTCCTAATTTGTGTTAGGAAGAATTATCACTCATTGTTCTAATCTTTCGTGGGCATGTCATGGAGTGGTGGGGATTTACCCATTGATGCCATCTTGTGTGCAATCCTTATATCTGCCATACATTACCGCTAATATTATTGTCAAAAATAGCAAAATGGCATACATGATAAACTGTGCTGTGAGTCGGAAGCATGTGGCATCTAGTCAGACAGTACATGCTACTACCAAGGAGTTGCTCGGACTGCATTGGGTGGTAATAGAATAGGCTTACTCACAACCATCTGCTTACTCATCACTCATTCACCTACCCACCCCCTCACCCTCCCAGTCACTCACTCATCCACTTGTTCATTTCCAGGTTTACTCACTCGCCCAACCACCTACTTATCCGACTGCTCACTCATTCGCCCACTCATTTTATCCTTGGAAACTATACATTGTCACTATCTTGCTGCTCTCTGCTGGCATTTTTTAACCCCTTTGCCGTGGCGGTAATTCCGCCGCGGCGCTGAGGGAGAGGGGGGTAGCGCGTCGCCGCCATGCTCGTGACGGAAACATGCCGTCAGGAGCCATGAGTGAGCTGTGCTCATGACGGCGTGGTTCCGTCACGACTTCGCCCACTCACTAATTTGCCCGCACAGGCGGGGAGTCAGTGCCGCGTGGGCGGAGCGGGCGCAGCATGACAGAACCACGCTGCCATGAGCACACACCGCCCGTGGCTCATGACGGCGTGGTTCTGACATGAGCATGGAAGGCGTTAATTTTTTTTATGTACTGCTGGGCAATTGCTGTTCTTTGACTTCCTACCTGATACTTCGCTTCCCACTATGGCCAGGCAGTGCGTTGATTGGTTGCCTTTAACCAATCAGGAGCAAGACCAGGAGGAGTCAGTTGTGCCCCGCAGTTACTTCATGCCGGTCTCAGCGCGGACTCACGCAGCGGGTGCACTGCTGGCTCGCCAAATGCAAGCCCGTCTGCGCCCGTCCGTGCCGGGACAATTCCAGATGCCAGGCACGCTGCCTGTTTAGATCCCCAAAGATGGTCCTATTCACTGGAAGAGCTCCTCTCCATTAGAACACGGACTGTTCAATGCACTAATCAAAAATGTGTCCCATGGGAAGGTCCTTTATGTTGCGTACTCTGTGGTTTTAGAACCAAGGCAGATACGAACATCACACCACCATCTTCCCCCACCTTTAAATTCCTCTGCTTAAACTGCTGTTCGCTTCTAAAACACTACGCTGAGGTGTTTGACCTAATACAGGATGAGCACCGGATATTCTCTTCCTAAATGAGACATGGCTCACAACACACACAGCGCTGAGGCTGAGCCAGCACTGGTCCTACCTAAAGGTTACATTATAAAGAAACAAAACAGAATGGGCTTGGGAGGAGGCATTGCAATTATTGTTAAAACGTGCTAGCCTGCCTCTTTACCAAAGAGGATATTGTGGACTGTGAAAGCGCACATTTAAAAAAAATCACTTTCAACCATAACTTTACTCTATCATGGGTTACGGATCTCTCACCCTGGGGCCATCAAAGAATTTCAGGGAAGCATTAACAACTCTTGACTGGCATATTGGCAACTAGGATGACTAATTTTAATATTATCGGCGACCTCAACCTACACCTAGAAGCCAGACCCTGTTTTCAGCAAACTACTTGCCCTAAAAGTCAGTCAGTCTCTTCCTCTGAGCTAGTCTTACCACAACCTCATCTCTATGACACTACAGGGCGTAGGTTCATCTCAGGTTGCCCAGCGGATGCCCGTGCTTAAACGTCCCTGGCACAAGCAAGATGTCAGCCATTTTCAAAACCACCTCCTCAGTCAGAGGCCGCACCTCCCTGATAACATTGAAACTGCCAACAGTATTCTGTCTGAATGGCTTACGTATGCCCTCGAAAACATGCATTCCTGCTAAAATGTCCCACAGCCGTAGAACACAGTCCAGTCCGTGATTTAATGAGAGTTTGACCCAGGCCAAGAAAAACTGCAAGGCACTTGAACGGGCATGGAGACAGCAATATGACCCGGCCCTTAAAACCCAATATCGGGTGACTATCAAAGACTATCATAAATTCATTAGGAAATCAAGAGCCAATCACTTTTCTGACAAAATTACAAATAGCCGCAATCCAGCTAAATGCATCTTTTCCTTGTTAAAGGATCGCAAAACCTCAGAGCAACCCAATATATCCTCTTTTACTTCTAACCATCAATGTGAGGCTCTTGCCTCTTTCTTTATCAAGAAGGTCAAGGACATCTTTAAATCCTCCCGCCCCCACCAATAACAATGCTGACCCCAAACCACGACTAACCCTGCTGCCCCCTCTCTCTCCGCTTTCCCTCACTTTCACAGGAAGCTATGTTAACTATCGGTAAGAAAATTAAATCAGGATCCCCGCTAAACCCTCTCAAACCAGATCAGTTCCAGAAATTCTTAACCCAGCTTCTACCCCCTTTTTGCGACCTAATAAACTTGTCTCTGTCCTCCGCAGCAGTCCCCGCTGCACAGAAACATGAAAAGGTGATCCCCATACTCAAAATACCCACCTTGGATGACTCCAAGCCTTAACATTTCCACCCCATCTCTCTTTTCCCTCTGGTATATAAAATCACTGAATCCTACATCAACTCTTTCCTTATCACGTTCATAGGAGCTAATGAACTTCTGGACTGGACCTTTGAGCCCCTGAGCAACTAAGATATCTTGGGCACCAGGGACGAGGACTCTAAATGGGCTATACCAACACTCAACTTATCCCAAATAAAGAAATGGTCTCAAAGAGTTATACAAATTAACGCTCTGGCCCTACAGCACAACTTAAGAGCAGCTAATGGCAGGACCCGCTCGGACCCTAGCGGGGCGTGTACTTTTAACAGGATCAGTTCCCCCTCCCGTATCGACTATATTTTGCTAGATGTGTCTCTCTGGGCTGACCTCATCGATATGGAGGTCATCCCGAGTCTCGACAGTGACCACAATCTCCTGTCCATGCAACTCTCCCGAGGCATAGATACCTCATTTATTGAAACGGGCACAACACCACCACAGTCTACTAGGGAGGTTGAACCATCTAATTGCAATCGGCGCTTAAGGTGGCATATGGTCGCTAAACAGGGCCAGACCCTGGAAAGTATTAGGGATCTACTGGAACTGAAGATTCTTGAGCTTGATCAACTACCTAGTCTCACCTCATTGGCCTCGCAGGATTCAAAATGTATTGAAATATACCAGGAGACCACCGATAAGATAGGGGAGTTTTTCCGTACAAAGGATAGTGGGGGCCGCAAATTACATTCCACACAAGCAACTAACTTGTGGTACACTGCCCTCTGTCGGGAAAAGAGACAGGAGCTATCCTTAGCCCTTAGAGCTAAGGACCAGTTAAAAATAACCTTAGCGAGAAAGACTTACTATAGTGCCATAGCTAAAGCCAAGCGGGCATGGGAAGAAACGCACTGGCAGGAGCTCAAATCTGCCGCCCAGCTGAAGGACTCCACCTTATTCTGGGAGCTTATCAATGTTAGTACAAGAAAGGGAGATGCCCGGATCCCAAACCATATCACAGGCCGACAATGGTTTGAGCATTTCTATGGCCTGTACTCGGGAGGGGAGGGGAATTCTACAAAAGAGCAGGGGCGATGGCTGGTCTCCCTTGGGACTCCCGATCGGGGTGACGCCTTTGAGCTTAAGGAGGTTCAATCTGCCATTACAAGTATCGCGCCTGGCAAGGCGGCAGGCCCTGATGGCCTCCCTGGTGACTTATTACGCCATGACGGGGAGCTTTGGGCCCGCTTCGTTCTCCGGGTCCTGAATCGCATTGTGGGTGGCTACCCTGTCCCAGATTCTTGGAGGGGTGCCGAGGTGGTGACGATCTACAAGAATGGGGATAGGGAGGACCCTGCCATCTACAGGCCGATTAGTTTAATCGACATAGTGCAGGAAGTGATTGGCAGGGTCCTCCTCATACGATTGAGGTCCTGGATAGACGAAGATGAGGTTTTGTCCCATTTCCAGGCAGGGTTCAGACAGGGGGTGGGCACGATGGACCAGGTCTTTAGATTTTTCATGATCTACTGAAAATCGGTTACGATCGAAAAAGGCAGCCTTTATTTGGCGTTCATTGATCTTAGAACAGCCTTTGACCTGGTCCCTCGTGCCAGGCTTTGGCGGGTCCTGTCCGATTTGGGCATCCCCCCCTTGATCTTGGATCTGATTGTGCGTCTGCATGAGGAAAATTATGCCAGAATGAGGTGGGGCCGACAGGGACACTTGACTGAGAGAGTTATGGTAGAGAGAGGGGTACGCCAGGGGTGCGTCTTGGCCCCAACCTTGTTCTCCCTTTTTGTTAACGGGGTGGTGGACCACCTGAGGGAGGACCCTGCCAACGCGCCCATCCTGGCAGGGGAAAAATCACCTACGCTGCTTTTTGCAGACGACACCCTCCTGATCTCTAAAAGCCCGATTGGCCTTCAAAAACTGCTGGATCGGTTCAGTCAGTTTTGTAAGTCCAGAGGCTTATGTATAAATACAACTAAAACTAAGCTAATGGCCTTGGCCCCATCTAAGCGCTTTAGAAATACCATCAAGCTGGATGACTCCCCTTTAGAACTAGTCGAAGCTTTTGACTATTTGGGTGTACGGGTCAACAACTTGATGAAATGGAACTCTCACTTGTCATAGATGCTACTTATTCATAAACGTGTGTCGGAGGCAATAGCAAGACACCAGCGCCTCTACCATAACCGACCTGTTGCCCCTGCTATCAAGGTATATGAGGGGAAAGCCCTGCCATCATCTCAGTATGGGGCGGAACTGTGGGGGTTCGAGAACATCACAGAGTTAGCGAGATCAGAAAACAAGTTTTACAGGGATCTGGTCTCGCTTCCCCTATCGACTCCTTTGGTTCCTCTCCGTCATGATTTTGGGAAACATTCAATCAGAGACATAGCAGGGCTGCACCCTCTCTTATTCTGGGTACGCCTCAGAAGGACCCCCGAGCTGTGTAACTATGCTTCTGGCTTGACTGAATTGCTTCGCATAGACACAGGCCGTAAGATACCTTGGGTTTCAAAATTGAGGCACTTGGTGGGGGACATTGGGCTAGCAGATGCTTGGGAAAGCAAGTCTCCGCCACCCAAGCAAGTAGTTAAGAAGGCCTACTGGGATTGGTTGTCCAACGAAGCAACACGAAATCTGAAACATGGTTCCTTGACGGAGAAGTTTCTAGACTCCAAGCCCTCCCCCAAATTAGAACCTTTTTTAGACTTCATTGAATCCCCTAGAGATATGGCATTGTACCTGAAGCTGAGGTTTGGTACACTACCTCTGAATGCCTTCACTGCAGGGTGGAAACCCTTGGGAGAGAAGGAAGGAGGGTGCCCTGGTTGTGCTTCCCCCACAGGATCCATTTCCCATTTCCTCTTCGCCTGTCCAGTGTATGGCCAGGCGAGACGGAGATGGTTGAAACTTGTGTGCTCTAATCTGGGAACTAAGCATCATAGGGAGGCACTGTGCATTCTTACAACAGACACCTCTGTCCCCAGTGTAGTCTGTGGGATAGCAAAATATCTGGGATGCGCTTGGTTAATCAGATCCAAGCTCCTACGGGCGGATCAGTTGTAGACTACGGAGTTCTGGTAATGCCCTCTGTTTTGCTAAGGTCTCCATCGAAGTGATAATGTTTTAAAATTCATGCTTTTAACGTGTTTTTCTGACTGTTTTTTAAACATTGCTTTTAAATTCTATTTTGTATTTTATGTAGACAATGCGATACTTTTCTCTCTTTTAATGGGAAAAAAAGGATGTATTTTTATCTTTTAAATCGATGTATGAATTGTGTACACTTTTATGATACATTGTATCGAATAAAGTCATACAACAACTTCTGGACTCCTCGCAAATTGGTTTCTGACCACGTCATAGTACATCTTCGGAGCTCCCTGGATGAAGGTCTCAGCTCTGATTCTTTTTGACCTTCGCGCTGCATTCAACACTGTGTCTCACCGGATCCTTTTGCAGTGGTTACAAGATATCGATATCAGAGGGGTGGCCTTGAAATGGCTCTCACCCTTCCTTGCTGAGAGATCCTTCCAAGTGATTGCTCCCCTTCAGCTCTCTGACGCATGGCGTGTGTCAAGGGGTGCCACAGGGTTCCGCTCTAAGCTCCACCTTATTTAATATATACATTCAACCTCTAGCGGCAGTGGCTAAGGACAGGGGTCTAACTGTGGTCTCCTATGCTGATGACACACAGCTGGTGGTTGCGTTATTTAATAACTCCACACAAGATTCTGCCAAGTTTCAAAACGACCTGGCATCCATTGCAGACTAGATGACATCCAACTGCCTAAAACTGTACGACAATAAATCTGAGATCCTTCTCTTAGGCAAAAACACTACCTCTGGAGCGAACACTGGTGGCTTTTCACTCTAGCATCCGCTTCAGTGCTCAAACAAACTGTAAAAAACCTGGGCGTCTGGGTTGACTCTGCCTTGACCAATGAGGTACAAACAAAGTCAGTAGCCGAAGTTTGTTTTGGACTCCTACTTGGATTCAATCCACCATACTTTCGAGACTGGACTATTCCAATTCTCTAAATCGGGGTTTCAACAGAGCAGGGATACACTGCCTCCAAAGGGCATAAAACGCTGCGGCTCGAATGCTCTTCGGCCTCCCCAAAACCTGCTCTACCCCCAGTTTCCTGCATAAGCTACATTGGCTCCCGATGGAGAAGAGAATCAACTTCAAAGCTCTGTGCATTTCCCACAGAATTCTGAATGGCCAAGCCCCTGATATCCTAGCCAATCTCCTCACGCCCTACATACCTAACCGACAGCTGCTCTCTTCTGATCATTATCTAGCGCGTATCCCTCGCGTCAGAAGAACGAGAGCCAAGACTCTGGAACAGCCTTCCTGCCATCATCAGAAGTATCCAAGATCAGGTGGCCTTTCGGAAGGCTACAAAAAACTATTGTTTTCCTAATTAACTTCTCGCCTATTTCTGCGGTTCTCTGTCCCCTGTAGGTCTTGGGTTCAGCACTGGGACGCCCCATTGCTGGGGTAGCTACGTGCTCTACAAATTCGGTAACATAACATAACTCATTTTATCACTTAATCACTACTCACCACTCACCCACTCACTCACTGATCCACTTGCGCACTCAGTGGTTTACTCACACAACCAGCTGCTTTCTCATCACTTTTTCACCTACTCACATTCTCACTCACTCATGGACTTGCTCCCTACCTAACTCTGCTGCCTTCCCAGCTTCCATGCATACATATACATGTGATACCTAAGTGATAGTGGGGATGCTGCACCCCAGTACCATTGGCCAATATTTATCCAAACGTGATTTGTGATCCATATATGAGTTCTAGATGCTGTTTCTTTCGGTCGTCACACATACTTTTGACAAGCTTATTTCTGGCCATGGCAGTGCTCCTGCACTCTACTAATTGCTATTTCACAAAACTTTGTAGCAGAGTGTCTTGTCTTGTGTGCACACACGTCCACTGACACTTATACGCATGTAATTTGGTTTCCTTGTGTAAAGAGTGCGTTTTTGTGTCAGTGAATTGTTTTGATACTCAGGTTAAAGCGTTCTTTTGTGTTTCTTCTAGGATAAAGCAACATCTCAAGATGGTGCCCTGTTGCCCGCCCTTACCCAGCAGGCCGAAGCCGCGGATGTAGATGCTGAACCCGAACAAATACTGGAGATGAATCTCTGTTGGAATGAAATCAAAAAGAAATCTCACAGCCTCAGGTAAATCTATTGCTGCTACAAATCGTTCCAGACATCTGTCCATCAACTGATCCATTGATCCGCCTATCCGTCCATGTGTCATTTTCCTTGTCTCATTTCCTCCTTTGTTCATTCCTTCCGTCCCTCATCATCAGTCCATCCATCCATCCATCCACCTTTTTTTTCCTCCTCCTCACTAAACGTTTAGGTGTCTTTTGGGACAGAGCATAATCTGTGTGGCGGCAGTAGCAGTAATTAGCTACACACCCTGGCTCAGAAGGGCTCAGTGTGAATCCCATTTGCATGGAAGGGATGATTAAACATCAGCAAATGCCTTGTTCTGTGTGTAATGACACCAAAAGCATATAAAGTGAAGTTTAAACCCAGTTATTACAACAACCCCAGATGAGCAGCATTGACTCTACTTTCCTTTTATTGCTCATGTTTGCCCAATCCTTTTACATATACAAACAGCTGTACTGGGACAGAAAGTAGGCACAGGCACCTAAATAAAAGTAGCCCCCATTAGTGAATTAGATAGCTACAATAGTGGCTCACGTTGGCAAATTGTGGCACTTTTGAACGTGTAAAGTCACATTGTGCAAGTGGTTTGAAAGGTATGGAAGACTGCATGGATTTAGGTTTGCTGCAGGCAATGTTTGTTTTAATGTCAAGGAAATCAACAGTGAAAACAGACCCAATAGATCATAAAACAGGTCCACAAACAACAATAAAACCAACCAACACATTGCCCTCTAAAACCAACCATTTGGGCACTGCCTGATTGCCCTATAGGCTAGTCCAACCCTGTATACAAGCCCAAATATTCTATCCTTGATCCCCAAAAAGTAGAAGACTCAATAAGAGGGTTCATTGTAAAGGTAGATGCAAGAGAACTCCCCCTGGAACTCTTCCTGGTGGCTACTCGACCTGGGTCCAACTACCACAGACCACACCAGAAACCTCAGCATCGTGTTGGGTGACAAACTCACGATGACTAAACAGGTCAACGCCATGACCGGTTCCCACTGCCACATCCTTAGAATGTTAAGCAAAGTCTTCAAATAGCTACCAACGTGGACAATGCCAGGGCCGGCTTTACCGTTGGTGGCGCCCTGTGTGATAATGTCTGTTGGTGCCCCCCCATGACCACCTCTGCCACGGATTCCCTCACTGGAACCCTTAAACAGTGCTTCACAAGTCTCCATAACCACTGTCACTCAGATTAATTTAGTTATATAGCACCACTCATACCAGTGTAAGGTGTCAGAGCACTTTACACCACAAACACAGGTTGTACGGCATTACAACGCAGGCTTTTACCCCGTATGCCATTACAACGCAGTTTTTACAACGCAAGTCGTTACAACGACTTGTATTGGGGGGCGTTGGATAGTGGAATAGTTTAATTTTCTATTCCAACTCCAGCCCACGTTGACAGTAGGGAAGGTGTTGGATAGAAAATTAAACTATTCCCTATGCTACAGCGCTCTCCAGCGCAAGTCGTTGTAACGACTTGCGTTTTAATAGCAGTGCGGGGTAATGCCCGCGTTGTTATGGATGTTTCCTCAAACACATATTGCACAGAGGCAATGATGTGTGTGTAAATCAGTGTATAGGAAATGTCACATCAGACAGTACTACAAGGTTTAGTGTAGGAGTGACATGTCATTGATACTGGTATATTGGTAGGCAATATAGTTAAAGTTCTTATTCAGGAAAGGCACAAATTCAGAAGTTAAAATGCAACATCAGAGTTAAGGGTTCTATTTGATAATAAGAATTGTTTTCTACCCAAATGAACCCTTTTCACAATATTATGATAATGAAAGACTGGGGAAAAAACCCAAACTTATAGCTCTATCATATACCTTGCAGTTTGCAGCAGCTCTAGGGTGACAGTTAATAGCTCAATGTTCTATATTAGAAATTTGACTTAGTGACAAGTAACAAAAGCAGCTCTCTTACAGAAGCAATGATCCACTGACCTATTTACCTTATATGCACTTCTTTATCTGCATGGTAAACTTTCTTAGCAGCAGGCATTTTAACCCTCTGCAATACCTTAGGATGAGTCAAAATTTCCACTAGACAAACCTCCGGTAGACGATTAATCACAGGACTTTTCTTGACATTTGAATTGATGTCTGAAAGTTGCTGGTGGCCAGAACCAAGGCAGCAGGTGCTTTTAAAATGATGATACACAGTTTCAAAAATGACGCCCCCTCCCGAAGTCAACGCCCGGTGCGGTTGCACCGATCGCACCGCCCTGGAGCCGGCCCTGAACAAGACACGCGGTCACCCAAGCCCTCATAACCAGCAAAGTCGATATGGCAGCACACTGTACATCGACATCTCCGACCTCTCACACATAGACTCCAGACCATCTAAAACAGTGCTGCCAGAATCATCCTAGACATCCCCAAAATGCCCACATCACTCCCTGCCTCACTGAACTCCACTGGCTACCCAGCCAGAAAAGTTGCTGGTTAAAGCTGCTCATCCTGGCCTACAAAGCCCTCCACAACATAGGACCAGGTTACCTCAATGACTCACTTCAACTTTACCATCATACCAATCAACTACGCTCTACCTTTCTCTCCCTGGCACAAATCTCATGCATCTGCAGAAGCAAGACAGGAGGGCGCGCTTTCTCCTTCATTGGCACCAAAAACTAGAATGAACTTCCTTTACATATCAGAACTGAAACTCTACTCCTCAATTTTCGCAAAAAGGTCAAGACCTGACTGCTCAACTAAGAGCACTGCTGGGCCTGTGCTCCTGTGCCTGGATACCCTCACGGGTGATGAGTTGCACCATACAAATTCATCTAATATAACAATAATTATTAACAACATTCTACAATGTGATTTGCTGCAGTCTGCAAATATCAACCAAAGGTTCAATTAGCTGGTGCCAATCAGAGTGCCTGCTGCAGACAACATAGAAAAGCTTCAAAAGCCGTACAGATGGCAGACATTATGCTCCCAGATTTAACCATGTTTATGAGCCAGTGGGGCAAGTGTGAATCCAACACACACTTTAAAGGACAAAGAGTGCAAGGCTGTAAAGGTAGAGCATTTTGTCTTACTATCCAAATGCCGAGTGCCCCCTGAATATTGAATTATCAATATCGATGGAACAGAATATCGAGGACAGCATATTGAAAATAAAATATAGACAGGTAAGCCTAGATTTTATATACCTAACTTCACATATATGTACCTATGCAGTGCATATATCTTCAAGCTGCGTTGATGTGGAATTAGACATAGTAAGTCTGTGCTTCCCTATATGCACTTACCTTTCAACATGTTGTCTCTCAATACTCTGTCCTTGTTATTAGTATGCCATGATAATGCTGGAGTCGATATTCAGTAATACAATCTCGAAATTCTGGATGCCACTGTTTTGCTGGTAAAGTCTAAGTGCCTCAACAATTTTTCTGATAATCTTAAGTCCTTTTTTGCTACTCTTATTAAAACTCTCACCATTTCCAGTTTGCCCTATTGCATCCTGGATTCCATTGGATTCCATGAGCCCCAAATCTAACTTGCTTGCATAAAAATGTCAATATTGATGTAGGAACCTATGCATTTTCAAGTGCCAAAAACACCCCTATTTCAGCAGCCATGGCTTCAAAATGTCATATTTGACTACAGCAGTCTACCCTTTGCTATAAACAAGACGCAATCAGTAGTGCAGCATGTGTTCATATCTGGACCTTTCTTCAGTTGACCATTGCAAGAATGCCCCAAAGGCCTCCAAGACCTCACTTATTATGAAGCAGCCAGTTGCCCTGCCTTACCATATTTACGGATGTATGACGTTACAACGCACACTTTTACAACGCATTTTTTACAATGCAACATCCATTACAACGCATTCCATTACAACGCATAATACCTTTACAACGCATACCATTACAACGCATAACATTACATTGCATGTTTGGTAAGTATTAGATAGTGTAGGGGTAAAAATTACTATTCTAACTCCAGGGGGTGCAACAGTAGGGTAAGTGTTGGATAGTGTAGGGGTAAAATTACTATTCTAACTCCAGGGGGTGCAACAGTAGGGTAAGTGTTGGATAGTGTAGGTGTAAAAATTACTATTCTAACTCCAGGGGGTGCAACAGTAGGGTAAGTGTTGGATGGTAATGTTATGCGTTGTAATGGTATGCGTTGTAATGACTGAGTTGTAATGACATGTGTTGTAGTGGTGTGCGTTGTAGTGTCATGCGTTGTAATGGTTGCGTTGTAATTGCATGCATTGTAATGGATGTTGCATTGTAAAAGTTTTGTTGTAATGGTAGTGCGTTGTAAAAGTTGCGTTGTAAAGGTTGTTTCCCATATTTACAGTCAAATTTGTATTCAACTAAGATAAATATTTTTCTGGTCTACCACTAATATTCAAAAAGTGGATTTTAGGTTACGGTTTGCCAATCACGCTCCTTTCCCACATCCCTCACCAATTCTCCTGACACTGGATGCATCACAGAGCAACCAACACGATCACTAATTTCACTATTGGAGCCCCATGGGCCTCTAGAGATGATGCATGAGCCTAAACACTCCACTCCTCTCGGGTACTCCATTACACTTTCTTACCAGGCACTGGCCTTCGCCTCAAGGGGCTCCACCTCCAACTTTCCTTAGAGACTTCGTTTTTTTTCTATTTTTACCCCTGTTCAACTCTGTCCCACTGCTGTGGTGCTTTCTGGTGTACGCTACCGCTCAAAGTCTCTTTCACACTAACCCAATAATTTCTCTAGCACCTTTCCTCTCAGACTCGTACAGTGCTGTCTTTCCCTCTCATTTCAAAATCAGGGAATACAAATGAGTCTAAAGAATGTTATGAGGAGGGAGAAGAGCATGACATGTCATGTTGTTCTATGGATAGCCCTTCAGCCATCTACAAGCTGCTTCGAAATGCCGAGTGGGAACAGAAGGGGGAAGGGATGGACTCTGATGGGTAAGAATGAAACAGAGAGCCTGAGCTGACAGAATAAAGGGGGACTCGTGTAGATGGATACTCAAGGAGCCTCCCCTTTCCCCAGTGGTGTTATGAAACTTCAGGGGACCCCCGCCATAAAGTACATGAGGGGGCCTCACACACTCCGGTCACAGTCAGTTCTCAGGTCAGGGGTCCACCGCCCAGTCACTGTGCCAGAGAGGGCCCCTTGGGGCTCGCCCCTCCCCCCCAGCACTGTGGAGCTGCAGGGGCTAATGTTACGCTACTGTCGTTCTCATTTCCTCCTGCTCCCTCCTTATTTTCTTGTTCTCCTTACTCCTCAAACTCCTTCCTTCCTCCAGCATCGTACCTCTTTTTCCTCTACTACTTTATTCTGATTCTTCTCTTGCTACTTTTTCCTCACTATCTAACCACCTTTTTCTCATTCCTGTCTCCCCTGTTACCGTCCCTACTCTTTGTCTCTCCATGGACGTTTCTTTTGCGTCCTGTGACACCAATCATCCAACCTTCTCCCCCTCTCTTCTCCCTTCCTCCCTCTCTCTTCAGTCTTTCTCGTGCTTTTCTTGCCATCTGCTTTGTCTTATTCTCTCCATTGCTAATCTTCATTTTTTCTCTTCCCCTTTCTCACTCTCCCATTGCTCGCTCATCCATTCTATATGTGGCTTCTCCTCCTGCCTTTACTCTCCTCCATTTTCTCATCTTGCCTACTTATATCCACTTTCTCTCTCCCCTGGATGCCTTTATCTCTCTAACCCCAGCCTCCTTTCTCAACTTGCACACTCTTCAGTGCTAAATTTGATCCGGATGTTGCCAGTGAAGGCCACAGGCACACATTTTTGTGGACCGGCACTTATTTTTCAGCATCAGACATTTACCACATGCAAGAGAGGGAAATATTTACAAAACAGAACGATGGAGGAATCGAAATGCGGAAGAAACGTCACAAAAGTAGAAAGCAGGAACATGCGAGAGTGAGATAAAGGGGCAGGTAGTGTCCCGTACTGGATTAAAAGGTTTGAGGTGGATTTAATACTAGACTGCCTTGGAATTTGGTGCCACAAGATTTAATTGCACCTGTCGTGGCTTCTGGGATGAGCTATGGGCACCTCCACTTATTGTTTTACATACTAAGCACTGCCGCTCTTCTCCATCCTTGTCACCATCCTCTTTGTTACCTGTCTCCATCCCATTGTCCGCCTCTTGTCTTCTTCCTTTCTTATTACTTCTTCCTTGCTCTTTTCTCTCAGTTCAGTTGTTCCCTTCCTTGATTTCAATGACTTCACTAATCTGTCTTTTCCTCTCTCACTCTACCACCGCTAGTTCTCTTTCTCTCACCATACACTCACCCAACCTTCAACCTCTTCTGTTCTCCTTCCTCCAGCTCTCTTTTTCAAATTCCCTCCTCTCACTTCTTTTCCTTTTCTCTTCTAACTCTCATCTTGCCTCTCAACCTCGTTGTCCATCTCTTCCCCTTTAGCTCACTTCTTCGCTCTCTCTCTCTTCTTCATTGTTCGCATTTTCTTTTATTTTAGCTCCCTACATTTCTCTTCTGCCCCCCTTATGTACTATCTAGCTCTCTTCATTTCTCTTTACCCGGCTCTCTTTTCTTTCTATCTTTCTGCGTTTTTTTCCATATCTCCCTTCTCTTGCCTGTTTCTTGAGTTCTCTTCTCCTCTTTCTCGCTCCCACCTCTCTCTTCAATTTGCACCACTGCACTCTCAACCCCAGGACACACACATCAGTGCTGCGAGACACTACAGCAAGGTAGGCTGAGCAGAGCAGCAGCAGCCGGCGTTGAAAGCCAAAGCAATGCAAAACCCTCAGTTGTAGGTTATCAGCCAGATGCCTGTTTTGCTTGTAGTGGCCTTGCAGACTGGCTGCGGGCAAACTAGACCGGCGCTGGCAGTGGGTAAACCGAAGTCATATGGTCAGAATCTGCCATTTTGCAGTTTGTCAGTGTGTCCTCTCACCCTTGTCCAGCCAGCAGTTGCACTGCAAAAACTAAAACAAGCTCTGGATGCAGAATGCTTCTGTGTGACTCCTCGGTTGTCATAAGACATGCCGCACCCAAGGACACGAAATACCAGGCATGCCTGGGCATTGGCAGGCCTCCAACAAAGCACAAGGAGATGGCACCAGGCCTTGGACATTGCAGTGCAGTTTACTGAAGATAGAGACTACCTGTGGGACCACCTGGAAAGAGTTGTGGCCCTAAGTATAAAATTCCAGTAGTGCCCACTGGCACCCTCTGGCTGAAATTAAGTACGGATTCCACCCATCCCCAAAGTCTCTTGACCCAGTAGGTCTCTCAGTAAATGCAGGCTCTGCCAACAGGTGGAGATGGTGCACATGCCAATGGTCACCCTTTTTTCATGGTCCTGTCAGCTGCATGATGGTCACTAGCATACCATATCCTAAGTAGTAGTGATTCAGTCATGTTCCCCATAATTGTGATTTCAGAGAAGGCACATTGTGACGCTTCTCTGCTGCCTTGCACTGTGCCTCTGTTTAAAGGGAGGAGTGAAGAGTTCTGGCAATTTCTACCCATACCTTTCTTGTGGCCCTCCTTAGTTGTTACCTTGTTTGTAATACTTCTTATGGCTCTCAGTGAATGCTTTCAATTTGTAAAATAGGCTCACCAGTACTTTATTAGTCATGCGGCAGGTCATTTCTTTTGTTTGATTTCTTTTTAAGGCAATATAGCTTTCTATACTAACATTGCTAAACTCTTTCTCCTGAATTCCGATAATTTATTGTACATATAGCTTCAAAAATCATTTTGTAATCTGCTCTGTAAAACTTAAACAGGTTAAAAATCAGAAATGCATATTGAGTGACTTTTAAGAATATGATTCTAAGCATTGAAGTTCTATCTCTGCAGAAGCTGATGTCATATTTAATTTAAAGAAGTAGCTGTTTATCGGCCCTCGGGCCAAATAGTACATAATCTCTGGTGTTTACCCTTCGGCCGACAAAATAGTACTTAATGTTTGCTATTTATCCAGCGGTCGGCTAGATAGCAGAACTTCGCCCTTTATTCACCCGCAGGCTAAATAATAGAGATCCTGTTCCTTATGACCGATGGAGGATAAATAGTGTCAAAAAGGACTTTATTTACCCAGACATGAACAAAAAGCTACTCCAGGCAATGGCAAGGTTTTAGACATGTAGTGGTGGGGTGCATGAAAGTGTGTCAAGCATTTGAAAGTAAGTGCATAAAGAAATGTACAAAGGTAAATGCATGAATTAAGTTGTTTACATATTTAAAACACAAAACTGTAAAATCAATTTTAAATAAAAACATATCCTTTGATATAATGTTAAAAAAAGAAATGCATGAATCAAACTTCTGTTTCTGGTGCTTTAGGATATGGCACACAGATCTTTAGTGCCTCAGTCTACGAGTATTTATCCGTGTGCCAAAAATAATGTCCATGGTTGTAATGCACGTTTCTAAAAGGCTTTCTTCAGTCATGAGAATACTTTGTTTAATTTAACCCCTCCGCTGTGCTGAACATTCCGCGCTGGTGCAGAACGTTCTATTGTGCGGGCGGGGCCGGAACGTTCAGCGGACGTGCGCAGCACTACCGAGGTAGTGCACGCGACGTCCGCTGAACGTGGCCAGCCCTGAAGGGGTTAATGTTTATAGTCATCCTTTTGATGTTTTGGAAGGCCTTGTGCAAGTTTTAGACTTCTTTTTAAGGGTGTTGTATTTGTTTAGTATGTCAGACCTGGCAACACATCAGTAACAGACAACAGGGACAGGAGGCCAAAACCCCCAACCTAGTATAGTGCAAAATGCACAATGGCCAGAGAGGTGTTGACATATGCTATTAAATTGAAAGACCGGTTCAAGGTCCAAGAAGCTAGAAAGTTGTACAAAGCCTGTATTTAGGATGCTAAGAGAGACTGGGAGCCGTAAAAATGGGGGACTGATGTTATTTTTGGAACATAGTTGCCATTGGTTCCATGGAAGATAGCCCCCAGATTGAAAATCATGTACATTTGATTGCCTAGGTTGATCACTTTTCCAATGTATAACCCCCCAAGATTCTTGGGCACAATCTGGTGCTGAACCCAGTTTCTCTACCAGTAGTGTGAACCCTATTGAGACAAGCATAAAACCAATCCCGCATGCTATCATCAAGGCTGATTCTCCCGACTGTTTAGACATCACCAACAAGGAGGTTGTAGTGGCAAGTAATAAAATTGTCATGCATAAAGCACCAGGATTGGATAAGGTCCCAGGAGACCTTTCTTAGGTAGACCTGATGTGTGGAGGTCCATACTTTTCATAGGTAGTTAGTCCAATAATGAGGGGTGCTCCAGCACCCCCTACATCGGTTGGGGCTGGGGCTGAGCTCATCCCCAAGGGAGCACAAGATAGCCTGGCTGATTATAGATGTATTAGTCTAAAAGATTGTACCAAAAACTTTTTGCTAGAGTTATTTGCTAGAGTAATTTTGAACAGGCTCCAAGAACTGATGACTGCCACACAGATAGTCTCACCATTGCAGGCTAGGTTTAGACAGTGGACCAGCTCTATAGATAAGGTGCTTTGGTTCCAGGTCCTTTATTGGAAATTTGTTTTACTAGGGCGAGGTCGGTTGTATTTCTTGATCTAAGATCCGTCTTTGACCTGGTTCCTCGCACCAAGCTCTGGCAGGTGCTAGCTGATCTTGGAGTCGAATATTATTTGTTGAAAATGATTAGGCGCTTACATGATCATAATTATGCAAAAGTAAGATGTGGCCAGAATAGAGAACTGACAAAACCTTTCCCTGTTAAAAGGGGCATGAGACAGGGATGCATTCTTGATTCAACCCTCTTCTCCCTCTTCATTAATGATCTAGCAACCTTTGTGGACTGTGGTGGTTCTGATACACTGTCCCTTGTAAACATCAGGTTCCCGGACATGATGTTTGCGGATTATACATTCCTTATTTCAAAGTCCCCTATGGGTCTGCAGACAGATTTTAAACCTTCTGTACCCATAGAGGCTTAGATATTAACATATCTAAAACTAAATATTATGGTATCAAACCCCTCCAACACCTCCTAATCCCACCCTTACAGGGTCTCCCTTGGAACGTGTTCATACATTTGAATATTTGGGAGTTACCCTCCCGAAGCACCTTTAATTGTTTTTTGCGTATACATAGGAGTAGGCTAAAGTTAGAGCAAACTTTGGGAGGGAATCATAAAATTACAGAAGGGTTCTCCCTTTTACTGTATCTCCCTTGGTTGCAAATATTTAATTGCCAAGCACTTGGCTCAGCTCTGTATGGAGGGGAGCTCTGGGGGCATATGGATGTGTCCAATCTTGGGCTAGCTGAGAATCACTTTTTGTGAGAATTAGCTAGCCTTCCTATTAGAACCCCATTGTCCCCCTTTAGATTAGACATGGGACCGGGTAATATAATGGATGTGATCGGTCTGAGGCCCATATTATACCGCTAGAGATTTTGGTCGGATCCTGATTATCTTATCATGCAGGGTTGTTGGAGATAATACGAAGTGCGGATGCAGCTTATATTCCGCGCCTAAAGTATGCAGTATACATAGCATTTACCGATTCTAAAATACTGAATCGGTAAAATTCGGTATTTTAGAATCGGTAAATTAGGATTACCTACATCTGGCCCATAGACTTCTTTTAAAGATTGTGATGATCTATTTAACTTTTTAAATGTATATGTATTTATGTTCTCTAATCTTGATGATTGTTTTTCATAGGGGATTTTAGCATACTGTAATGAGTTTTTTCTTTGATGGCATAATGCTAAATAAAGTTGATTGATTGGTAATATAACACGAAATTGTATGTCGACAACCATCAAAGACTCCATGCTGTGACAAATCAAAGTCGAAAGGAAGGACCTGTTCCCGCTCCTGAAGTCATTCTCTCTTTATATCATCATCACAAACTCTTTGAATAAGTTCAAAAAGTATCTTAAGAACTCGAATGGACCCTTCCTGGCATTCTCAAACTCCCGAGAAGGTTCGAGGGGCATCGACATGCCTCCAGGTCTCGCTCCCAATCTTCTTTAGAGCCGATTCAGAGTCTACTCCTAATGCACCCGAAATGTCAGGTTTTACGGGTCTGTTGGCCACCTCACGGCAACTAGAGGACTGTAGGGAGGAATGTTCCACATTTTTGGTGCTTTGCTGGTCCCCTTTGGCAAGCTTTCAGGCCCCAGGGATCTGCATGGGCCTCTGTTCTGGCCTCTGCTAATGGAATTCGCATTGGTTTCTGCACTAGCACCGATTTTGGTTCTGGTGCCATCCTCTATGCTGGTTCCCTTTGCATCCATACAGGTGCTGACACTGCTGATGCTGGAAGAGAATTTACAACAAATTGTGCTTTCTGACTCCGAGCAGAAATCGCTGCAATCTCAACCAAGGTCATACGTGGTTCTCACTTGAGTGTAGCCACAGGCAATTTGTCTGATTCTGATTCTTAATTACACAGTAGAGCCCAGACTTTGTATAACTGTTTCAGCGTTGATTCAGACAATGACAATTATGATTAGGGAGTGATTTTGTCCCCCAATATGATGTAGAAAATTGTTATGAAGAACTCAAATATCTCAGCGGCCTGATACATCTCCAGATGCTTGTCCTGTTCCGCCTCCTGGTCCTATCACTGAGGAAAGTGCCTTCTTTGTCATATTTACTTAAAGGTTGGCAGAAGTACTATGGAGGTGAAAAACGGTGTTTAGACAGGCGAGCTCCAGTCTGATCAAACACCTACAGAACCTATATTGCCTTTTAATGAGCCCCCAGTTAATAATCAGGATACTCATTGTCATCACTTACCATCAGATGACTCTGCTTTTCTTACAAAATATCCTGTGCCAGAGTTTTTTTTTCATGATGCAAGCGTCCATTAATAAGGTAAATTGAAATGTCTTCCCCACCACCCCACCTGATTGTGAGTCTAAGAGAGTAGAACACTTTTTTTTTCTTCCACAAGCTTTGTTCTGCGTTCAGTGAATGACAACTGCCTTCTATGTAGCTGCTTCCATGGCCTATGGGTCACAGAGGTGGCTAAAATATCACCTGCTATTCCAGATGCCCTCATGGCATCCCTGACCCAAACTACCCAAGAGGGCCGCGATGCAGCACAGTTTGTAATCTGGTCTGATTTGGACAAGACCAACTGCGTAGGTCAAGCGATGGATACAAGTTTGACACTTCGGTGCCATGCTTGTATGAGGTCAATGGGCTTTTCCGGGGTTGTCCAGGCATTCTTAATGGAAATGCAGTTCAGTGGTGTTTGCATTTTTGATGAGAAGGCAGGTTTGGCCCTGGAGCAGTTTAAGAAAATTAGAACCTGAGCACGTTCCTTGGGTCTTTCTCACCCCAACAGACAATTTGAACAGTTCTGACCCTTTTTTGGCTGTGGCAGGAGTCTCAGTTTTGCCAGTGTCTAGCCTGTCCACCAGCCCAGCAGGTTTATCAGCCCTGTAGTGGCTGAGGCTGCGGCTTACAAAGCAATAGCCAGGACAGCAGGGATAACATGTAGCTCAGTCCCCCACCCCTTCAGCATCCGCAAAACATCTTCAGTTTTTCCTTGCTGGCACACAGCCACCCTATCAGAGGAAGGGTACGATACTTTCTCCAAGGGTGGCAAGCCATCACTTCTGACAAGTACGTTGTACAAATTGTACACCGGGGCTACACACTCCTATTTCTCTCCACCCTCTCGCACTTTCCATCACCATCGGTGGCTGGCAGAGCACCTGTACATCTTGCAGCAGAAAGTGCAGACCTTTTTGATTAAAGGGGTCATAGAGAGGGTCCAGCTTTGAAAGTAAGAATTGGGCCTTACTCTCACTACATCCTTATTCTGAACAAGGAAGGAGACCTTCGTCCTACTGTAGATCTTCACAGTCTCAACACTTTCCTATGGAAGGACAAATTCAAGATGCCCTGGTGCTATCTGCTCTAGGGCCTGGAGACTGGGCGGTGGTCTTGGACCTGCAGGGCGCTTATTTCCATATCTCAGTCCTGCAGGCCCACAGGCGCTATGTGCATTTCACAGCGGGTCAACAGCATTTTCAGATTGCATTGCTCCCATTTTGCCTCACCTGTGCCCCTCATGTGTTCAGGGAAGTGATAGCTGTAGTTGCAGCACACCTTCAAAAGACGAGGGTACAAGTCTTTCCCTACCTCGATGACTAGCTGCTGAAGCCATGCTCCTCCCAGGCAGTCATCAAGCACATCGAGATGATGGCTAACCTTCTAATATAGTTGGGATTTACTAGCAATTGCCAAATTCAAACCTTAGTCCTTTGCAGATGCTCCCATTCACCTGAGTCATTCTGGATATGGTACGGTTTCATGCCTTTCGCGTTGAACAGAGTCCAGTATATTGGGGCCATGATACCAATGTTTCAACCTCTGTCCTGGATCTAAGTGTGGATGACTCTGAGGCTGCTGAAATTACTAACCTCCAGAAACATGATGAATAAACATGCCAGTTGGCAAATGTGGGCTATGTAGTGAGACCTCAAATCCCAGGTTGCCACAGCACCAGGGGAATCTGTCGAATTGTATCCAGATTTTGGACGAGACTGCACAAGTTCTGGAGTGGTGGCTACTGGATGATGATTGAGTGAGTGGCAGACTCCTGGCCCTACCCCACCCAGATTAGACAGTATGATGGATGCATCACTTCTGGGTTGGGAAGGCCATCTGGTAGAGGGAGAGATCAGAGTCCTCTGGTCTCCAGTGGAGACTCATCTCCACATCAATTTGTTGGAGTCGAGGGAAATTCGTTTAGAGCCATATTTATGGTCAAGTCACACATTGCAGTCACATTATTTCTCCAAAGTTTTGCCTCACCTCAGGGGCTGTAGTTTTTGACGCATTCCCAGATCTACCTCTTCTGGCAAATCTGGAAGTGCATGGAATGCCCATGGAAATGCCTTCCTGGTCCAGAGTAAGGCAATGCAGGGATTTGCGCGGCACTGCGTTGCATTACTTGAGATTTATGAAGCCACTCAGTGCCATGGAAGATGGTCTTATGTGGCCTCCTAAATCTCATTTTGAAGTTGCATTGCTCTTGCACCATGTTTCATGGTGCTAGAGCAATGCAAAGGGTCTTGTAAATATGCCCCTTAGTGTTGAAGGCCTTCCTGCCCACCATCAGAGGAAGGTTGATGCAGGTGCTCACGGACAACACAACTGCCATGTTGTACTGCAACAAGCAGTGGGGGTTGGTTCTTGTATACTTTGCCAGAGGGCTCTACGCCTCTGAAAATGGCTGGACCACCAGGGAATTTCTCTTGGGTTGAACTACCTGGCAGCATCTCAAAATGCCAGAGTGGACAAACTCAACTGCCAATGTTTACTGTACCATGAATGACAGCGACACAGAGAGGTGGATTAGGAAATCTTCTCTCCGAGGGGAGAACCCTGTTTTGATCTTCTTTCCACCGCTGAGAATGCACAATGGCAGACGTATTTGCGCCTTGGAGTTTCCAAAGCATCTCTCTCTCTCTCTCTCTCTCTCTCTCTCTCTCTCTCTCTCTCTCTCTCTCTCTCTCTCTCTCTCTCTCTCTCTCTCTCTCTCTCTCTCTCTCTCTCTCTCTCTCTCTCTCTCTCTCTCTCTCTCTCTCTCTCTCTCTCTCTCTCTCCTCTCTCTCTCTCTCTCTCTCTCTCTCTCTCTCTCTCTCTCTCTCTCTCTCTCTCTCTCTTAGACACATTGCATCAAGAGTGAAACTTTTGATTGCTGTATGCCCGCCTGCTGATGCCACTCTTTTCCTGAGTTCTGAAGAAGATCAGGAATGACCACAGCCAAGTCATCCTAGAGTCACCAGACAGACCGAGGAGAGTGTGGTACCCAGAAAATCCTTAGCATGAGCTTCTGTCCTCTGAATAAGCTATCACTTCAGGAGTATCTTCTGTCACAGCAGAGCAGGGTCCTGTACCCTGACCTGCACAATTTGCATCAACCATGCTTGGAAAGTGAGCATTAAGAAGGAAAAAGGGGCAACCCAATAACTCTGGTACCTGGAAAATGCAATAATTAAAGTAAACAATGGTCCCTATGTGGGAAGTGTGAACCTCCACTTCCTCAGTAATGATGCATAATCATCCAAACGATTGGTTTTAATGAAAAATAATACATTTTCTTCAATTAATTATTGTTAAATTCAAAAATAGAATAAAATGTTTCTTTTTAATGGTTTTCTCTGTAAAGTGGTGCTCCCAATATTGCAACGGAGCAATGAAAGTGAAATAAGTGAATATATACTGCGCAAGTGCTATACCAGATATGTAAAAGAATAGCGACTGATATGGATACACTAGTGGTTAATACACACTCTGATACAGAGTGATATGCTTCAAATCAAATTAAAAACAGTCCACTGGTATTACGTCATTGTTTTGACCCCATACAGTTATTCATAGAGGGTCATCATCAGGATAGAGAAATAATGATTGGAAGTACCTGGCAATGAGAAACTACATTTCAGTTGGCTTGTAAAGAATTACATGTTCTAAATTATTAAATTTGATGGGTGTGTGACATATCTAAATGATAATACTCCTCAGGTGGTTATCCATTAACACAATGTGGGAATAGATCCACAATTGAATAACATTGGTCCTTTTTCATCGAAACCACATTTTTGAATAATTATGCATCATTACTGAGGAAGTTGAGGTTCACACTTCCCTCATAGGGACCATTGTTCAATTTAATAATTGGAGATTGAGTGGCGGCAGTCAACCTCATTCAACCATCTTCCTGAGGCCATTAATGTCAACTTGACGGCGAGGCATCCGTCTATAAAATTAGTGTATGCCATTCATAGGGATAAATTTGTGACTTTATGCGACACCCAAAAACTGACCCATTACCAGACAATTTTTCGGAAGTTTTGTTGTTTGTTCTTTTCCCTGGCACAGCAAGCACTTGCTTTGGGCACTGTTAAAGGTAATAGATGAGATGTTTTGGCTTTTTTGTGGTTGCTGGATAAAGCCGTCCTTATTTAGCTTACATGCTGTGATGAGAATTATGAAAAGTTTGCTACATTTGTTTCCTGGAATCCCATTTTGTCTATTTTTCGAAATGTCTGTGGTTCATTGGATTCCATTGGTGGTGGCTGAGCATGGCTCCAAATCCTCCAGCTACCCCTATCACTGAGCCCATGTAGTGCTTTAGGGCTTTTGTGTCAAGGTCTCTTGCCCCACCAACACAAGAGAGGTAACGTTTTTATTGGGAGACTTGGGGTAATGCTAGGTAGAAGGAGGTTTCTGGCTCCCTGCAGATTCCAGAGCTTTACATAACAGAAATGTGAGGAAAATTCGTTTTTTAGTCAAAGTTTGAGGTATGCAAGGGATTCCGGGTAAAAAAAAAACCTGATGAGAGCCACACAAGTTACCCCACACTTTATTTCCCCAGGTGTCTAGTTTTCAAAAACGTGCAAGTTTGCTATGTTTTCCCAGGTGCCTGCTGACCTAGGGTCTAAAATTCACAGCTACCCACTTCTCAAAAAAGGGTCAATTTTCAGTGGAAAAATGTGATGTGTCCATAATGTGCTTTAGACCGTTTCCTGTTGCTGGCACCAGGCTTTCCCACATTTATATCAACATGTGGGAGCATAGAACAGTAGAACATTTGTTATTACTAATTGGGTTTTGCTGCATGTCTGCCTTCCAAATATAAGCCAGTGTGTAAGAAAGAAGACATTTTGAAAAATACCCTCTAAAACATATGCTTGTACGGGTACCCAAAATATTAGAGATGTACAAATAACCACTGGTCCAAAACGACATATCTTGCACCTATTTCAGAAATACATAGATTTCCTTGGTACCCATTTTTCACTCTTCATATTTTGCCATATGAATTACACTATACTCAGTATACAATGAAAACCCATTGAACAGTGCAGCTCAGTTGTTGGATCCGAATACCATAGGTTCTTGGAGAATCTACAAATCCTATGTATCCCCACAACCAGAAGGGTCTAGCGAACGTAATGCTGTATTCGGCCATTGTGACAAAAGGTTACCGATGAAAATGTTGTTACAAATGGCAGTTTTCTCCTACTCATTTTCATTAATTCTTTATTTTAACTGTTGTTTTTTGTGAACACCTTGAGGCATCTACGCATGTGACCCCTTGCTGAATTCAGAATTTTGTCTATCTTTCATAAATATTTAGCTTGTGTGGATCACCCATGGGTTTTATACTGGTTTTCACCACAACCTGGAAATAGGTTTAGAGCACAAAAAATAGGAAAAATGGGCCACCTCTTTAAAAAATGCCAAAATTGTGGTTACATTTTGTTTATTCAGCTCTGGATGTTCCTTAAAGCATAAAATATGGTGACATTAGCACAATAAACTGTTCGTTGATACAATTTTTAAGAGAAAAGAAACAGACATTTTTACACAGAGCACTTTTTTCCTATTTTTCCCCAAAACTCAAAATGTAGCTGTATTTTGCCTATTTTCTCCATCACCGCCAGGTAAATTCACAAACTCTGGATACTTCTAGAATCCCCAGGACAATGGCAAAAAAGAACACAAACTTGGTGTGGAGCTCTAACCATGAACTTCCCCAAATAGCCCAAAAATGGCTTAGCCCTCTGGGAGAAGTTACTGCAATTAAGGGGTTATGCTTCTAATGCTTCTAATTGGAATAAAAAAATTGAGATATTGCCTGCAAAACGAAATCTATTAATGCAAAAGCTACCAATGAACATGTGAACCCATGCTACCAATGAACATAAAGTTAACTACATAAAAAATACTTCGATTGTAGTGTTGCTCTGATTGTGGTCGCAGCATTAGATAACCTTGCCTAATGGAAACCCAGTGTCCGTTCTGAAATATTCCTTTGCTAATACATTAGTGAAACTGGCTGGAATGGACAGTGAAAGTACTACTAAAGGGGAGGAAGGTAATACCGATTGCTCAGAGCTGTCTTCTTTTGGTTGACATTTTCCAGCTGCAAAGCTGCTCACATGATGGCGATCTTCTTTCAGCAAACTTAACTAAGATAGTTCTAATTAATCTATAAATGCTTTTTTAAAAGTTTAATAAGCTTTATTGAATTAATGTTACTCATAACACATAAGTCAAAACGTAATCAGTTAGATAATAACCAACATATGAGATACAAAAAGGCTAGAAAACATAGCAGAAAGCTGTTTACATTTTTAAGGTTTATATAGGAAGGAAGTGGGGGAGGGAAAGAAAAGGGAGAAATAGGACATACTCTGTAACTGAGGATCAAATAACCATAAGTACTTTACAGAACAGGAAGGGTAAAATGTAACATATTTTCATATGAGTATTACAATGCTAAAGGTTAGTGAAGAGAAAGAGGCAAATAAATAGAAATCATGGAGGTTGGAAGTTTTCAGAATGATTACATGAAACCAGAGTAATTGAGATCATATTCAAATAAATAGTTAGCGGTAACCAAGATAGGACTCTATTTACATGTGGATTACAACAGGAGGCAAAAGCAATATCCAATCAATGATAGTGGCAGACAACATTCCACCAAGACTTGACTGAGAGCTTGTTTGAGCATTTCCAATTTATTGTAATTTGTTGAAATTTGTTGAAAAGCTACGGCCTGTGCCCATCGGGCATCAGGACCATATTCCAACAGTATGTGCCCTCGAGGAACCTTAGGTCAGCAAAAAAGAATCTCCTTGTGGTTCCGAGGTTCAAAAGAATGAGATGGGGCGGGAGAGCTTTTTCATTTTCTGCTGCCAACGTTTGGAACTCTCTTCTGGATGATCTTTCGGGGCAACGAGTACACTCAATCTTTTGAAAGACTTTAAAGACCTAGATGTTTCCTGAGAGACGGGTTTGAGCAGGGAATCGGTTTGCATGCATATCGGTCTGTATTTCAGCGCCTTGATGCCCTTGGGCTAAGTCTGCGCTTTAATAAATTTCCATTCATTCAGGTCAAATAACCCTTTTTCATGAGATAATAAGCCTAGTGTCTCTGATAAACATTTGATACAGGAATATGTAAATTAAAAATAATTGAAAAACAAGACCAAATTTGTAACCAAAAAGAAGTCTTATGATTATTGTGTGCAAAATTAGCTTTGGAGATGGGAGTAAAAAGTAGTCTGTGATATAGAAAAAACATAGATTGAGTGGTGGATACTGATCTAGAGGTTTTTAAAGACCTAGCCCAGTTCTTATTCCAGAAATGAATGCTCTATTCACAACCCAAATCCGTCTCCCAAGCGAGTTCCATCGTAGTCGTCGAGCGCTCTGGATCAGCTTTGTCTCATCTTGGAAAGCCAAAATCTACCTGAGGAGTGAATTTTGCAGACTTTTGGTTATATCATGCCCCCTCATGGGTTACTAACAAATTTCGCTTATTTGCTCCTTTTTCTATTACAGAGATTCTCGCATTTACTACCAAGTCTAATCTCACATCTCTTCTGCTGTTTAAACACACTTTTTCACTGTTAAGGCCTCACTGTCAACCAAAGATAATCGTTCTCCTTTGATTTAATCTTCTCATTACCATTAACAATTGACCTTTGTTTTGGAGTTCTTGGAGGACTAAAGGCATTATCTGGCTTCAGGATATGTTTGATGGCCTGTCCCCCTGTTCTTTTCCTCAATTCCAAGCCACATTATATGTCCTCGCTCGTTTTTGCACAAGTATTCGATACTTATGAAAGTGGTCCTGGATGTTTTTATTCCCTTCCTCCTGAGGATTCCTTGTCTATACTAGAACCACTTCTTAGAATTGTGTTGGTACTCCCGAAAGCCTCCCTGATCTATAGATTATTTTACTCCAAGAATTCAGATTTTTTATTATTCCACAAAACTTTGGAAAGAAGGGAGTGAATTGTTTTAAAGTAAATGGAAGGAATTTCAACCTGGATCATTGAAAAGAAATATAACATAATTGGAGTTATCATCATCTTGATAGAATCAAGGCGTCCCCAACAAGAGAGAAAAAGAGGATTCCAGGAAGAAAAAAAGTTTGGAAATACGGTCAAAACCTTTCATATTTATTTTGATCGAATCCAAAATGGAGTTAGTGAAACAGTATTTAATTCTAGAGATATTCCAACAAAATCCAGTTAAGTCAAAGTGTTGCTTAAGGCAGAATTTGGTAATAGGAAGGATTTCCGTCTTGCAAGAATTGAGTTTATAGCCTGACACTGCTGTCAAATCAGAAACTTGTAGAATTATATTGGGGGATAGATGTGTCTGGGTTTGATATAAAAAGTAAGATATCATCTGCATATGCATATGCAGAAAGCTTCAAGTGATGATCTACATATAGGAAACCAGAGATAAAGGTATTATGGCGGATATGAGTTAGAAAGGGTTCAAGGGATAAGATAAAGAGAAGAGGAGATAGGGGGCAACCCTGTTGGACACCACGATGAAGAGAAAAACTTTGTGAAACAAGGCCATTACCTATGGTAGACGCAGTAGGTGTTGTGTAAACTAATGAGACAAGGGAAGTGAATTTAGGGCCAAAACCATGCCAGCGAAGTGCTTCAAAAAGAAAAGACCAGTCTACCCTATCAAATGCTTTTTCTGCATCGATAGAAACCGCAGCTAGAGAATAGGATTGAGTAGATGCCTTATGGAAAACATAAAAAATAACCAAGAATCATCATAAGTTAATCTGCGTTTGCCGAAACCACACTGTTCTGGACAAATTAAATGTGGTAGGAGAGATTCAAGACGTAATGCCAGGAGAAAAGTTTGTAATCTACATTTATCAAGGATATAGGGCGATAATTCGTGCAAAATTTAGGAGCTTTACCTTCTTTATGAATAAGACATATAGAGGCCTCCAAGAAGGTACCACTTGCCTTACCAACCAATCAATCAATCAATCAATCAATCAATCAGGCACATTTATAGAGCGCGCTACTCACCCGCAATGGTCTCAAGGTGCTGGGAGGGGGGGGGGGGGAATGCTGCTACTGTTCGAAGATCCAGGTCTTGAGTTGCTTCCTGAAGGAGAGATGGTCCTGGGTCAGTAAACACAGAATACTCAGCTGCCGGAGCAGCGGCGAATCACGGGCAGAAAAACAGACGCAGCTCAGCTGCAGGGCAGCGGCGAACTCGTGGCAGCAGCGGGGAAGCCTGGGCACACTCACGGGGAGTCGCGCAGTGCGTGGAGCGACCGGCCCCGAAGCAGCACCAGGAGTGCAAAAATATTGAAAGAGTTTGAAGATTTTTGGGAGCAACAAATTTTACCGAAAATCCATTCTTTAGGGAATTCAGAGATGGATCAAACCCAGATCTTCTGACTGGATGTGAGTGTTTGATTGCTTCAGATGCTCCGTCCATCACCACCCCCTTTTGTACCGCTTTTGGCCGCCATAAGTGTGGCAGGGTATGCTCAGACATGAGTCCCTTGCTCACTTTGCCACTGGATTCAAGCAAGCCGGGCTGAAGACGGCTGGAATGCTAGAAACCGGTCCTCGGAAGCTTGTTTCCGTCCAGGGAAGACATGGCTTGGCAGTTCAGGCGGGACTGTTCCCATGAGGCACAGGGTCAGACTGATTTGCATATTGCCATGTCTGAACTGGGGTGGCAGAGTGGGCTAAAGAACGGTGATGGATTAAACCCAGATCTTCTGACTGGGTGTGAGTGTTTGATTGATTCAGATGCTCCGTCCATCACCACCCCCTTTTGTACCAATATTGTATGAAGACATTTTCAGTCAGGAAATTATTCAAAATGACGTACGGAAAATTACTGCAGAAGATTCACGACGTCACATGGAGCTGCAAGCCTCTATATAGATTTCAGGAACATTTTGTAGGACATCAGGTGTTCATTCCACAAAGCATCAAGTTTTTGTCAAGAAAAGTGAGTGAAAACCACTTCAAATGAAACGGCATCTCCAACGCGATGCGGAGCTCCGAATTTGGCGGCCATCTTGGACCTTGCCGCACACAGAGTCCTGTACATGCTTTTTTTAAATCTGTATAGTCCAGTTAATGTTTGTCTCTCAATACTGTAAAGTATTTCATCAGTACTTGCTGGGCAAGGTTCAGAGGAACTATAACGACCTTCATATTCAGAGAAAAAGTGGTTAACACATCATAATGCATTTTGCAGGTGTTGTGGGCTAATTTGTAAGCAAATACAAACAGGAAGAGAGGAGCCAGCAAAAAAAACTCGAGATTAAGTAGAGTCTGCCATGTTTCCTCAGACAGAAAGCTGGTTAGGCAAGAATGGATGGGTGATCCCCTCATTCTGTGACTTCAGTGTTTCTGCTGGTTTAGATGTTATACTTCAAAAGGTGAAGCAAACACATGAGTAGAAGAACTAACTGGTGGCACGCTGCTATCCAACACGTAGAGTGCTTCTACTTCCTGTTTTCTGAAATAAGAAAATAAGTTACCAAGATCTTTTGTTCAACTGAGAAGTATTTTCATTTATTTTCGGATGTATTTATTTAGATTATGCTACAATTAATAGAAGAGATTCTAGATTCACAGTACTAATATAGAGAGAGGAGGACACTTCAGTGTGGCAGGAGCGAACAAGGGGTGGTGTAAGAGGATAACAGAACATAGAGGAGGGAAAAGGTAGTTAAGGGTGTAATATCCTGTAAAGTATTCAGCACTTTAAGGAACGTTGTCTAAGATTAAGGGCCTGATTAAGAGTGTGGTGGACAGGTTACCCCGGCCTGTCAGAAACTTGAGGTGTACCCTATGCTCATTATTACAGGTCCTTTATATTCTATGACACTTGTAATAAGGCAGACGGGGCATCTATCACTTTTGTCATTAAGTCAGTGGCGGCTCTTCCGCTGAGGTGATAGAGCATCGCCCCACTGATGATGTTATTATCATTCTTTTTTTCTATGCGGGAGTCGGTGAGGGGCTGACTCTGTGACACCAGAGCAGGGGAGGAGGTGTTTGCACTCCTCTAAGTGCACATGGGCCAAGCAAACCGTCATGCGCTCTTGGCATGTTCTCCATTGGTCTGTGTTGCACAGGCCCGTGGAGAACATGTCCATCCTCCCCAGGCACTGCCTGAGCGTCCAAACAGGACGCTCAGACCGAGCAGCGTCGTGATTGGCTGGGAGAGTCCGGAAGCATCAGTCCAGAAGCCTGGATGCTTCCGGACTCTTCTAGCTGAAAGAGGAGAGACGTGTGGAGCGGGAGAGGCATGCAGCGGCGCAGCGGACAAGGCAAGTTCATTTATGTAATTTTTTTTAATCCCCCATGCCCACCACCCCCATTCTAGTGCGAGCCACCACTGCATGAAGTGCCCATCCACCAAATTCTAAATCAGATCCTAAGAGCTGATACCTTTTGCAACAATGCCAACTTGCAGTAAATAGATGGCTGCAGCTTAAAACACATATAGAATACAAAAAGAATCAAAACCTGCAACAGCGCCTGTTGAAGTAAAAGTACATCTTAAGGTTTTTTTCTGTATAGCATGTTCTGCCAATCTTTGAGTCCAATTCTTGAACAATGCCTGAAAGATAGTCGAAAAGGGCAAACCCATATCTCATCGTATATTGTGAGTAATAGGTCTGCTTGACATCTAGACTGTCAAAACCCAGACATAGAAATGTGTAAATCTTTACCCAATGGTCTATGTATGGGCATAGATGTTTAAATTTTTTGAGTTCACTAAACAAAGGTTTCCTTGAAATATGTCTGTACAATGTTTGTGAATGTCCTATTATGCCAATTCGAAAGCAATTCCACAGGTGTAATTGTAGGTAGTGTACAAATGTGAATGTCATTTTTTATTTACTTAGATTTTTCTCATTATTGCAAAAATATTTCTCCTTGCGGAAAACCCCATTCCCCTTAACAGGGTGGGAATAAAAGAGGATTTTAAGAGTGTGAACTGTTAAAAAACATTCTGATTAAGTATGGTACAATCTTCCTAAATCAGCAAGCTGGTATTTTTTGCTTAGTTTACTCTGCTTTAAACAGGTGGCCTCTGCTGCAGAACATAATTACTAGTTGCATTCTATTTTTTCCACTGACTTCACAAGGAGCCCTCGAAGTGAGGGAGCGCGCTGCAGCTGTGTGTGATGTGGCTATTATGGCGTTCACTGCTTCCCTGATGACTTAGATTGTTGCCTTTCAGTGATTAAAACTGAAGGTGATTGCAGGTGCTAATGCTGATTGGGCTCTGAAGAGGCATTATTACTGTGATGTATGTGCATTCCATGCTGACCCCCCCCTTTTAAGAACAATAATTGTAGTTGCTTAACATATAATGGAATTAATTGCAATTGTTGAAAACAATGTTCGCTGTGCTTCTTAATTTCTTACAGTATGTATACAAAATGCCACACATTGCACAACGACATAGCAAGCACTGTGAAGATTTCTAGAAGTGTTTGTGACATTATATACTTGAAATTTAAAATATTTACATTTACTAGCAGTATTATGGTGGTTTTGTCAGCATTACTGTAAGAAACTGGCTTTTCATTTTGGGTGGGCAAATGCCGACCTCAAGGAATAAACACAATTCTTGTCAAGGTACATCAATAAAGCCACAAAATTAGTCAGGGCTGAACCCCCTGGTCAGTGGTGTAACAAAAGTTGAGGGGCCCCAGTGAAAGGTAATGGAGGGGCCCCCACTCAGGATTTAATCCAGAGCTCTTGGGCCTGAGTACTGTGCTGAGAGGGCCCCCTGCAGCTCGGAGGACCCCCACACCGTGGGGGCTGAGGTGCCCTGTGTTTCGCCACTGCCCCTGGTACCCATGGCACCGAGCAAACAAGCTTAATTTAGGGCAATGTGTAAAGTTTTTGTGCAGTACCAAAACACTAACAAAGTCAAAACAACCAACATATAACATTCCCAAACTGAATAAAAAAAATAAAGTGCAATTTAATTAGTAAAATTACACCAAAATAACAAACATACAATAAGGAGACCCAGAGATAAGAATGTTTAAAGTTTTAAGTGAAAAGAGCACCATAAAATACAAAGCACTAATTTAAGTCAATAGTTGGAACCTAAAGATGATTTGAGGCTGACTGCAATGGAACCTTGGTCAGATACATCAACTAGGTTTGGCCTGCTTGGAGCTTGGAGCTTGGAGCTTTTTTACTTTTTACTTTCGGAGATCGGAATCCTTTACCAGGGCAAGGATGCAGCTCCATCCAATGTTCAGTTTTATGACGTTGGATGTCTTTGTGCGGAGGGTCCGCTGAACAAGATTTGCTGCAGTAGAGAAGCTCCGAACAGGAGAAACCTGAAGTTTAAGGCCAGTAAGGTCGCACCTTTGTCTGATAGGCTGGGATGGTTTGTACAGGTCCTCCAGAGGTCTGAAAGACCACAAATTATCTAAGTCCCATGTTTTCACGAGCGGTAGGAGATATCCAGTTAAACAGAGCCAAGGGTCACAGGACCCCAGGAGCAGCTCCTGGAGGGTCAAGACTCACTCCAGCAGAGGCCACCAGCAGGGTACTGTATAGGTCCATTTGGTACTGTCAGCTGGGAACTTCAGGAAAAAGGCCTCTTGCAGCTCTTTGAAGACCTGTAACCACACAGGACGTCAGCCAGCTGACCCTTAGAGTCCACTTGTTTGTTCTGGGAGAAAGAGGGTGCAGGTCCAGTTCTTTATAGCTCTTTTAGGTCCAGTCCTCTTTTGTTATTCTGCAGGTCCAGAAAGTATTCTTAGGAGCATGCCTGTCGCTAACTAGATGCTGGTTCCTCCCTAACCAATAGGGTAAACCTTCCCTGGGGTTAACCTACTCCTTTTGCAGAAGTTCTTGTTTATCATACCACAAACCATCCCACAGTGCTTCTTTCTCCTTAAATCGAAGATGGGGAAACAATTTTCCTCTGGTCATAAACTGTGTGCCAACCCTGAGATGGACGCAGAGATAGAGAGTAGGTGCAGACAACCATTCCGCACTCAAGAAACTCTAAGCCTGCTCGAGCTCTGCACCTCCGCGCCACCTGTGCGGCTAGTAGAACTCTAGTATCTAGGGAGGACCGTGAACCATACACACAGTAGGTAGCACTTTAGGGGCACCATATATGTGTGGGGTAGTTTATCATTATATGTTTTTTGTCCTGATGAAGCGCCATGGATCCTTCAGACCATTTAAAAGGTACAAAACATGTTGACCAACCATTGAGCGAGAGAGACCTGAGTGAGGCCTCTTACTCGTGACTATAGGGTACTCCCCTTCCCAGTCATAGCACACTGACTACCAGGGTTCCTTTTAAAACCTCTATGGTAGCATTTACCTGTTATAGATTTTTTATCTCTGACGGGGGCCCTCTTATTAACGGATAGCCTGAGACCTCCCCGATCAGTTTTAATTCACTATCACGTATCACTACTCCACTGCACTGATTTCCTCACTTGCATTCATCATGCGGCATTCTCTCTAAAAAGATCTCCGCCAAATTGACCCTTCGGGGGACCCATAGGGCATTGCAGCGCCTGCCTAACGAGGAGCACCGCCCTATGATGAAGCAGGGTGTGTGAGGGCAACATGAGACAGTCTTGTTGAATGTCCCAAGACCTCGGTCTAATCTCACACAACCTGTTTAGGGACCGTGTTCTTCTTTTCACAGGAACAGAAGCCCTATTGTTGAGACTTTTTTCACCCTGAGATGTGGCCAGGGTAATTAACAGTTCTGTCCACTGTGGTCACTTCAGACTAGTTCTGGGGGCAGGTTTCTTCCAATGGATTTGCTGCCTGACTGTGAGGGCAAAAGCTAGGACTTTTCCAGGTGTCACCTAACATTTCTTTGTGATATTATTTTGGAATGTCAATGACTTGGGCAGGAGAATTAAAAGAGGGGTGGTTTTGCACTACATTAAGAGGTATTCGTCGGATGTTGTGATGTTGTAGGAGACCCATTTAAAAGGAAATTGTGGCAAATCTTTACGTAGATATGGCAACAGGACGCTTGCCCACTCTGGTTTGCATCGACCGCCATCCTTTGAACTGTTAATATATCAAGCCCTTCTCATTCTTTTTAATTACATATTTAGTATTGTAAATTGTTGTCTTTGATACAAGAGTTGTGTTTTTGTACATATGTGACTGTATTTATGTTGATATATATGTAATGTAAATATTGGTGTTTTTTCATGAATTACACTATAACTTATGAAATAACACCTATCAAAAACATCAAAGTATAATAAGAACTAAAGAAACAATAGAAAAATATGATGAAAGAATAAGCAAACATAATAACAAATATATTTTGAAACAAGAAGAATTCTCCCTATTCATATGTACATGTTTATCTTCGTATATATCCTGTGTATTTTCTTGCATTGACTTTAAGCAAAGACTTTAGCTTGATGCATTTTTGAGAACTAAATAATATAGATCTTGTGTCTAGCATCTCTTCTCACCCCCGTTTGCATTTCTCTCTACAGCTAGCAAGATCCATTGTTTATAGTAAGGGTTGCCTTTTTAACAACTCACCACTCTGGTTACATGTCAGATTCTGGACAGGAGGGGCAGGGGGTCCCCCTTCTCGAAAATTCAGTGCCCTAAATCCCCGGCAGAATGTAGACAGACCCGCAATACAAATAGTTGCACAAATGGGGCAGTCAGATTGCTTGACGGTTAACCTTTGTTCGGTATACATTCAGCCGAAACTTCATGCATCCACCTCCCGATATAAGCTTACTGCAAACTACAGCTCCCTTTGGGTAAACTAATACTAGGCAGTGATTTGCACACAGTGGCCTCTGGAGAGCAGGAAAGGGAGACCACTGGGAAGATAGAGGGATGGCCAGAGCCACTACCGACCTTCCTGAATGTAATAGTATTGATTATATGTGGAGAGGGCGCAATCTCTTCGGAAGGCTGTACACTTACTATTCTGGGGCCCATGAAACTTTTTGGGGCTTTTAACTACATCTTAACACTTCAGCTCCACATGGGCAGTTTCTGTGGGGACCAACACTTGGCTAGAGGGATTTCAGATTACTTGCCTTCATGGGTGGAGCTCAAGGGTAGAATGGAGGGAGGTTAGAGGAAATGGACAATCAGTTCATGGAACTTTAAAAAAAGGAGATCATGTTTCGGCTCCACCTGGGCACCAACTACTAATTTACAGAAAATTAAGGGATTGTAGACTTGCATTCATGCTCTGGGAGGCTGTCTCTGGGGACAGCTGGAAAGAAGAAAAAGACGAAAAAAATAGAAGAGCTAGAGAGGGATATTCTGGATATGAATCTCCTATTGCCCCTCAAACAGACCTGAAACAGTAAGATTATCGGGCGGTAGAGGAAGAAAGTACCCGGGCCGCCTTTGTGGCCTTCCAGTGTTGCCTATATGATGTTGGGAATGAGTCAGGGAAATTATTTGCCTGGCTAAAATGATAGAATGAGAGAGCAGATGACAAATTGGGTCCTAGAGAGCAAAAACACTAAAGGGGTTATAATCGGGGGTGGGGGGGGGGGGGGGGGGTGGGGGGGACTTTGGGATAGCAGAAGAATTTGTGAGATATTATGCTAAAATCTATTTACCCACAACAACTAAATCCAATGCAGAGATCCACACATTTCTTAAAGAGATATGAATGCCCCTATTTCTACAGGTGCTTGATACAGAGATTGAACCCAGTGAGATTGTGGCAGTAATTAGGAACCTACAATCCGGGAAGGCTGGGACCTAACAAACTTCCTACAGCGTTCTATAAGAATATGGCCACTGAGCTGTCACCACACATGCTTCGCATGTACACTGAGGAGAGAGGGACAGGCCAACCCTGGCCAGACACTGGCCACCATATTGGTAATACCAAAGTAGGGTAAGCCACCCGACTAATGTGTCTCATATAGGCCAATCTCATTGGTAAATGCAGAGGTCAAAATACTAGCTAAAATATTGGCAACTATGCTCAAAAGAGTTATAACAATCCTCATTCACCACAACCAGCCGGGCTTCATGGCAAACAGAGGAACAAGGCTCAATATATGTCTTTTTTTGGGGGGTTCTAATGTGCGCTGGCGCAGCGCAGAAGCAAATGTTGGTAATGTCCCTGGATGCCATGATAGAATTCAACACTCTCAAATGGAATTATATGTTTCCAGTCCTGGATAGATTGGGCTTTGGTCCCTGGTTCAAGCAGTGGGTAGGGCTCCTATATAACCTTCCGCTGGCCAGGGTAATGTTACTGGGGCGCAATTTATTCTCTTTGAGTTGAAAAGTGGAATGGGATTTCACTCGAACCATTAGCAGCATGGGCTAGGAAAGACCCATTGGTTAAGAGGCTGTAGTGGGATGGTGCATGGGAAGAACGGCTCTATCTGTATATGCAGATGATGTACTGCTCAAAGTGGTGGATCCTGAATTAACTATATTCAGGTTAAGGCAGATGTTGAGAAACTTTGACAAATACGCTGGCTATAGCATGAACTGGGGAAAGCTCTTAGTATACTCATTGACGGGAGGTGTAACAAAAATACCGCCTGACTGTATACCTGTGGTGCACGAGGGATTCACAAATCTGGGCATATACATAACCACTGCACCAGAGTTGTTCCTAGAACAAAATCTATACTCACTCCTTGACCAATTTAGGCAAGGTATCTGTCATTGGCAAGCGCTGCTACTCTCACTCTTTGGTAGGGTGGCCATGCTTATAAAATGTCTATGCCCAGCTTCCTATTTGCACTTCTAAACATGCTGTTCTGGGTATACCTCGAATTCTTTAACCCCTTCAGTGCTAATGACAAGGGTAACTCGTCATGGAGTTTCCATTGGTTTCAATGGAAATTGCATTGAAGCTAAGAAATGACCTTAGCATCCAAGTGGTTAAATAAATAGAGGCAGAATTTAGGTTGTTGCTATGGGATGGAGGCCCCCCGGATAGCCCTGAACAAACTGATGTGTGGAATATAAGAGGGAGTGTGATGTATTCCTATAGGTTCTGTATCGATCCCCCTATTCCTGACCCTATTCTGGTTAGCAAACTAACAAGTTAACTAGCAGCCAGCCCATGAGGCAGAAAACCCCCATGATGCAGGAACCGTTATCTGATAAAGCCACACTACGGCACAGGAACGTGTTATCTGATTAGGTCATAACGCTTGCCATCTAATTAGACAAGCGATATTCCTCCAGCCCCTGATAAGGCATACGGAGTTCTCATAACAAATCAAACCTATGACAACCTGGGAAAAACCCTGCGGCCATTGTTTTGATTTCACAGAGAACTTCAGCAAAAGAATGTGCTAACGACCTGGTCGTATGACATCTTTATTGACGTATCTATGTCCATCCTTACGTCAATCTCGGCACCTTAAAGGTATAAATATTACCGATATTGCCCTATGCAAACACACGCGGTGGTGACGAAGACGGAGCAGCCAGACTTGCCGAAGCCCAGAGCAGAGCAGACCCCGCTGGCGCAGCCCCGCCTTCTTGACGCGCTGAAATCGAGCAGCTGCCCATTTCTCCTGCCGAGAAATCCAGCTCCGGCGTTTCCGGGTAGCCCTCGCAGGCAGCCTGGAATATCGACACCAGAGACGAGAGATACCATCCCTCATTCATCCTAAACTTCCAGGTACAGAACTGAATAACCCCTCGCAGAGAATTCTTTAGTCAGTCACTTGGCAAAAACAAACTTAACTTAAACTGTAACTTTCTATTCCCGCCCACGTATTAGACTTAGGTCAGGTACACGGGGTAGGCGTATCTAGAAACACCAGTTGAGTACGTTTAGTCAAATGTATATGTGTATGTAATATATTTTATTCATTTTAAAACCTTAATATGGCTTAGAAACCATATCAATGTTTTTACAGTATTATTTTATACTTCTGCTTTTAATGTATGCACTTTACTTAACTATAAGTATTGCAATAATATCGATCCATTTCTCTTGTACGAGAAAAGAGACTGATCAATAAATAACATCTTTTTATTGAACACGCCCGTCTCTTCCTTTTCTCTACAATCTGATGAGACTAAGAATGCACGTACTGACTGAGTAAAATAAATTGCCTTTTGTTCACACGACTCTCGAGATACACTCTTGATTAGGGGAGAGCAAAGTTGTCATGTTCTATGGTTGTCAGAAACTAAATCCCTTCTTGTCTAATCAGGGAAGTTAATTCCTTCCTGAACATTCGAGAAAGTTTCTAGTGAACTCTGAGCTAGCTGGCAAACCCAAAACTTTAAGTCTAATATCGACTGTAGTAGACCTAGTTAACGTCTGGTCTAGGCCTATACTATTGACGGTATTATTCCAATGCGCAGAGCCTATTGGGATAATAGGAACTACACTACATGGCGCCCAACGCGTTTGGAAGGGCGATAAAACTAACGTAAGACATTTAGAGTAACTCAGTCGTGCTTTCTCACTCAGACCCCTTTTCCCCATAATGCTCCAAAGAGGTCTGGAGTGGGTAAAAGGTAATATCCGCCAAACCTCGCAGGAGGAAACTCCTATGTATGGTACTTGGTTTAGTCAACGTTGAAGGATAAACAGTTCCAAAATATTGTGCATCTAATCTTTGTTTCCATAAGAAACCTGATCTGCAAACAAAAGAAATAACCATACTGTCGGTAAAATGGCAGACAGTGATGAAGAAAGAGAGGCAGTTAGATTAGCAGCTGACATAGCAGAAGCTGATACTGCACTACAAAATGCAGACCCGGAGATAATACTCATCCCGGTCATCAAAAGGAAATCTATAACCTTAAAACTTATAGAAAATGGACTGACACCTAGAGGTGGTACAGTCATATTCGTAATTGAGGCACACGAATATCGGCAGACAGAGGTATACTATTCATGGATACATTTTCCAGCAGCAAATGCTGTAACAAAGTACTTCCACTATTACAAAATAGAGGAACCTCCTGGAGAGTACACTCCTTTCGAGGAGGTGGAAGTACCACTTAAATTTCAAGAGCATTTGCTCTTATTTAATGGCGCCCTAAAACATAATAATCACATCACCAGGCTCGGTCCTTTAGGTAGACCAGGAGCAACGTGGCCGGTCCTAGCCGGATACACACCACATCCAGACATCGATGGGATGTCTGCAGCAGAGCTGTTAACACAGCTAAAACAATTAGTAAAAATACATAGACAATTAGTCCAGTATGTGATGCGGACTTCAACAATTCAACCAGCTATTAAAATTCCACAGCTGACCCCTCACCAGGGGAACACAAATAAAATTACACCACAGAACATACAATCCTGCCTAGGTAAAGTACCGGCTAAACGGGAACAAATACCATTCTGGATGGCACAAAAAATCACCCAAATAGAGGCGGTGTTTCCTGACACCACCCCATTAGAAAAACACAGGATTCTGACTATCTGTCTTCCAATGGGAATCGCACCACACATTGAGGACTGTGACACTTGGGGTACAGTCTTTGCTTCCATCTACACAAAAACGCACGGTGTTCCATCCATTTCGGTAATACCAGATGTGCTAAAACAAATTCAAGACGAATACGGTCCAGAACCCGCTTTAACTCTTGATATGAAATTACTAAAAGAATTCAAGCAGGTCTCGGCTATATTATTAGCCAACATAAAAGGTGAAGCAGCAAACGTAGCGATCCGCCAGAGGTTAAAAGAGACAGATATAGCAGACCAACCAGCTGAAATTGCCAGAATCATAGAAAAATCCTATGAGGAACTAGGTAGAGATAGTTTAGGTGGAATACCAGTAAAACCACAACTAATTGAAAGTCCTGAAAAAATATTTTTTAATAATAAATCAACATCACAGAAAAAGAGCTGGGATGGAAACAAACAATCCAATCCTAAAGAAAAGAAATTCCAGTCCAGAGGAAGGTCTCCTAGGCGAAGAGAAAAATCTCCGAACCAAAGACACAGGTCACCCCAGAGTGACCACTCTGGGAAAAGATATAACCTTAGAAATAGGGATAATATAAAGAAGCCTGATAGATATCAAGACATTGATACATGTCCCTCTCAATCTTTTCAGACTTCCTCGCAGAAATCGGAAAGAAGAGGACGATCAGAACAAAGAGAAGAGCACGCCAAGTCCAAAGACAAGAAACCTGCTCAGCTAAAAAAGAAATTACAATTTCCAAAAAAGAAGGTAGCCAGTATCAAGGTAGTTAACAATGCCGAGAATACTGAGGACACAACTGAAAAATGGAGAATGGGCTCAGACAATGCTAGACAGCGCAGCAGAAGTGAGCATAGCTCGCAAAGTCCTTATGAATCATCTGGAGACAGTGGACACGAATGAATATCTTCAAGTGGAAACTGCAGACACCAGAGTTAGCAAACCTCACAAAATATACGAAATAACATTACGTATAGAGGGGGATAAGACTAGAAAAATAAGGGGACTATTTTGGGATAATCTCTCCAAGGGCTATGACATCCTTCTAGCTGAAAAAGACTGGCCACCAGAGTTTGTCAGGGAGTGCCCTCATGGCGAAGAAATAATTAGGCCTGCCTTCTCAAATCACATCCCAATTCATAAAAAATACACACTTGCTAGAAAGTGGGCAGTAGCTCTAGCTCCTGCTTTATATAAAAATCACGTAGGATGGGATGAGGACTCTCCTCCTCACAAAATCCAGTTAAAATCACAACCTACTGCACAGAGACAGTACCCAATTAAGCAAGAGGCTAAAAAACAGGTAAAAGAAATCCTAGATCAGCTAGAATACCAGGGGGTGATTGAAACTTGCACCTCACAAATGAACAACCCTTTGTTTCCGGTCTCCAAACCAGACAATTCATATCGTCTAGTTTTGGATTACCGACACCTTAACTCATGTTGCAAAACTTTTGCAGTGCAAAATTCGCATAGTGCTGCACTAATGAATAACATAGTGCGCAAAAAATACAAAACAACATTAGACATATCTAATGGATTCTTTTGTCAAAACATAGCACCAGAGAGCAGATATTTGTCTGCATTCTCAATAAATGGCACTCAAAAGCAATTCTGTCGGTTAGCCCAGGGGTACAGGAACAGCCCGGGAGTATTCTCAGCGAGAGTAACAGAATTACTACAAACATATGACGACGAAGCATTATCTTATGTCAACGACATATACTTAACAGATGATGACTTGGAGACTCACTTGAAGAGAGTGAACACCATAATACTTGGGTTCGCAGCAGAGGGTTACAAATTCAACTTTAAAAAATCCAGAATTGCCCATCTGACAGTCCTGTTCTTAGGATATGAATTATCAAGTGAAGGCAAAAGCCTGGCTGACAACTTTTTAGAAAAATGTGCCGTACTCCAAGCACCTAGAACACTAAAAAACCTACAGTCAATTCTAGGCTTCCTAAATTTCGGAAGAACATACATTGCAAATTACGCAGAAAGGGTCAAACCCCTTTATGATCTAATAAAACCAGATTTTAAAAGAACCAATTGGACTCAAATACACACAGAAATTCTGAGATCCTTACAAACAGACATGATAATTAAAACAAAATTAGAAACACGTGATAACACACGCAATCTTGTGATTCGAGTCATCCCAGGGAGATGCGGATTCACATACCTGACCTCTAATGAGGGAGAAAAGGTACCAATTGCATTCAAATCACACTTGTACACAGAAGCTGAACAGAAATTCAGCATTAAAGAAAAAATTGTTCATGCAGTTCAAACCGCAATAGCTAGAGAAAAAGATCAAGCTGACGTTAGACATATCACAGTCAGAACAGCAGAACCAGCCTTTGAGGCATTAACAACACCGTGTAATTTACCAACAACAACATTGAATCCGGAATGGATACAATGGGTGAATTCTATCACAACGGACAAAGTATACTACTACTTTGATCCAGAACTAGAGGAATTACAAAATCTAGAATATGAAAGAACATTCCCTCTGCCAATCGACATTCTGCCCTTACGACACTACGCTTGTGTAATCTATACAGACGGACATGCTCAACCCTCCGTTTGGGGAGAACAAGCATACAACCCGACCCGTGGGATTACAAAAGAAGTGTGGCGCGGAGGTAAACTAAAACCTCTATTAACAAAAACACACTCAGTAGAAACTAATTCAGAACAACAGACTGAAATAATAGCATTGAAAATGGCGCTAGATAATGCGGATCGCGAATTCCCGACACTTATAGTGTCAGATTCATATTACTGCGTCAAATCATATAACAAGGACTTGCAGACATGGATTCAAAACGGTTACAAAGATGACACAGATGCAACAATAAAGCAGAAACTGCTCTGGGAACAAATAGCTCTTTTACAAAAAGAACTACCAAAGACTCACGTGACACACTCACTGAGTCATCAGCGTGATGGCGTTCACGTTGCAGGGAATTCATTGGCTGAAACAGCCACAGCGGTAGCAACTAATTCGGCTTCCGTAGTTCGAAAAAAGCGTACATTAAAATATGTTGATGGTGAAACAGTACTGGCGGTGAAAACGTCATTAAAAGGCGACTGCTCAGCGCTACCGATCAACTATCCACTCAATTATACATACATAATCGATGCAAACTCCGTCCCTTTTGCTCGAATCCCTGGAGTGGGGGATAGAGTAATTCCAAACATGGACAGGAGAAACTTGTTAATTGCAGACGCGCATATGGATGAGGGTCTCAGACACCTCAAACTAAAAGATTCTCTGGAAGAATTACAATCAAGGTACTGGTGGCCAGGCATGAGCCTGCATCACACCATGTTTGTGAAAAACTGCCCAAACTGCAACAGAAATCGCAGTGGGGAGAGAAACAGTGTAATACCTCGTCGTTTCACTCCAGAAAAAATCAAGAGTAAAAAGCAAGGCTTGCGATTAACATATTAAGGCTAGTTTCCACTTATAATGTAGATCACCAGCACTCGGCTGACGTCTGGACTGTTATACAAAGATTTGCGAGTCTAAATGGCATATACGCTAAGAGCATGCTACGTTTGATCATTGTTTCCACTCTAGCCTTCCAGCCTGATGGGAAACATGACCAAATGAGCATAGCACAGCGGGAATCTTCTCACTTCCTTCCTGAGGGATACGGGATGGTGTAAAGAAAAAACCAAGGCATAAAGCAATCTATAACGGAAAGGATATTAGGTTCGGGAGCTGGGCGGGTCAAACATCTAATAAGTGTCCAACGTAGTCTAAATAACTTGCCAAGAAATTCTCTGAAGGGATTCAGTCCGTACGAATTATTATTTGGAACTAGGATGTTAATCTCTGACCTTGACAGTCAAACTTCAGTGGTGAAGGAAAAAAGCTTTGAAATCAAAGACCGTTTGGCTATTTTGCAGGACTTAAATGAAACAAGAAAAGACCTGAGCAACATAAAATTGAAACAACAGCCAACAACCACTGAAGAACCACCACCTGTCCCAGCAAGACCTGTCTGGATTCCAAAAGTCGGGGATCTAGTCAGAGAAAAGATCGCGGTAAAGAAGGAATTTGGGCCTTCTTACAGAAAAGCAGTTCCTGTCTTGTCTGTCAACGGGACAAGATCAGTTGTACTACCGCCGCTTGCTGGTAAAAAGGAGAACCGAGTTGTATCCATCGACCTGGTAAAACCACAATCCTGTGGCCGATAACAAATAGTAGGCCAAGTGGACTCCCAATAAGTAGCAGAACACCAAGCTTTGCTACCAGTACAGAGGTCCTAACAAAGAGGCTAATCACATTCGAAACGCCTACAGAAGAACAACAAGGACTATGCAACAATGCAATGGAACTTAGACCTCTGAAAACCCAAATAAAAACATTTAGCAGAGACACACCAATCTATAATGAAGTACCAAATGATAATGCAAGAAACAGTAATCCTGAAGCAATTGGAACTATTGACAGAACTGCATCCGGCTACTTCATAAACTTCGATGATTCCTCTGAAGGCTTCACTGAATCAAAGACACAGCAATCATCAAAAACCTTTAAAGATAAAGCTAAAGAACTTTTGAAACAACTGAAAGAAACATATCTAATTTCTCCATGGATCGAATTTTGGGTGGGTTTTGGTGCATTTATCCTCATACTTTGGCTCATCATGATACTAACTTTGGGACGCTTCATTGGGGGAAAATATGCTAAAATGGACACAGCAAGTCAGAAAATCAACTTGATCCTCAAACCACACACATCTTCACACGTCGAGAAAAGAGAACTTTCTTCAGTCAACTTCACAGCCAATCCTATACCGGGTGGGGTAGCATGGGACAACACTGACTACGAAATCTATGGTCCGGTTGAAATCCTGAAATATCCACACCAAATTAAGATCTCATTGAGTGACTTTGTAAAACCAAGCTCATTTGCTGATGATTGGGACTTCGAAAGCATTAATAATATGATGTCTGACTTAGTAATGTCTGCTAAATTTACCAAACATGATTATTTGCAGGGTTCTACAAATTATGATAGTATGTATTGCTATAACCACTATGGTAACCATTTTTTACATAGATCTGCACAACCTAGAAATGTTTTAAATTATAATCAATGGGAACATTGTGCAACCCCTCCAAAAGCAAGCTCAAGAACCGTTTACGACAAATATTCATACTTTTCAGGTTTTAACGTAAGTAATGCTGAAACATTTTATTTCAAATTGTCAAACAAGACAGGGATGAAGACCATGATAACCAACACAAAATTGATATATTCAGATTCATTCTTTGAACAAATGAATACTTTTGGTTTTGATTATTGGGACAAAAATGTTGAATTGAAAAGTGTTTGGGGCACAAAAGAATGGCAAGTACAGGGTATAGAATCTTTGTTTAGAGCCTGCATGATCCCAGAACAAATTATATTTTTAAATGACACTGTTCAACAAACTACCTGTCTTGGCCTAGCCAAAATCAAAGACTTAAATAAACCGTCTATTCCAAAACCAACAATGAACAGCAATAGCTCTACAGATGAAGAGATAGACGTAAATTATGTATTAAACCAAAACAGAACACATCCAGATTGGAAACAGTGGTTGATCTGGCCCACAGATACTAATAACTGTCAAAACAGATTCCTGAACAAAACACAGGGGTTCAAAATGACCAGGCCAGACCCTAGATATCCTCAAAGACAACACCCAGGGATAATAACCACCTACAGTGTGGGCAAATTATGCCTTCAATGGCTACAAACTTCCACACTGGCAGAAATTAAGCAACACCTAACTTTACTTACTGATGGTGCTGACTTGCGTGATTTCACTATGGGACCACGCAAACAGCGTCAAAAGCGATTCATAGCAGCCTCTGTATATGCAGCATACAATGAGGCCTGGAAGGTTACTCAAATTGAGACAGCAGAAAGGATACGGGAAATTGACCGTATTAATTTGGAAAAATCACTTTCTGTAGTGGACAATGGGTTAATGACTCTGTCCTCCAGAATTTTTTCTCTGGACAGCATTGTATCTTCAGCAATCGATATATTATCACAAGACTTACTGTTATTACAACACGGTCAGTCCCAATTGCGTTCTATAGTACAGCTTGGCTGGACGTTACAAAATCTGCGTTCAGGCTATGTGCCTTGGCGTTTAATCAACACAACGTCACTTTTCAATATCTTTAACCTTACTGATAAACAAATCAGTATGGCACAAAAGGGTGCTGATTATACAATCCTGAGCATTGAGAAACTTGAGAGATTACCAGTGACAATGTCAGAACGACCTGTCAGTGAGTGGATAATACATGGGATAATTAATATTCCAATATCAACCTTCAGGTTTCAATACTGCCAAAAATATATACAGGCTGGCATGTATGAAAAATGTGGAAAAGGGTACATTAAAACAACATGGAACTTGCCCTATTCACATGCATGTGTCAGTAATAAAGGACAGAAAGTGTTTCTTAGTGGCAATAATTGTGCGATGTCACTAAGCGGTACACTTCTGTGTAACGGAATTAGTTTGCATGGAGCCTGTGAAGGGAACTCAAATAACCTTTCATGTCACCAGCTAGGCACACCTGCTACAGAGATAGAACCATTCTTTCAAAGACTCTATAATGGGAGTTACATTCTAATTGTGGACCGCAGATGTTGTAGTCTTATGCCCGGGACTCCTTATCTCGTAACTACGACTGCGAAGGTCAAGTGCTGTGGACACTCATTGTTCCCCAGCTCCTTTCCAGACAGGGAGGCAAGGGCATGGCCCAACTTGAAAATTACTTCTATTCGAATAGATACTTTAAGCAGAATGAAAACAGTGCTTCTTCAGACGCCGACAAGGCTCACGTCATCAAAAGAAACGTATGATCTCCAAGTCGCAAGGACGACTGCAGAGATAAATTCATTGTTATCAACTAATTCCCCCATACATTTCGCAGAAATCCTGAATGAAATCTTAAATATTTCTGATACCAGTGGAGTCTCAAAAGTATTTAAGACAGTATTTTCGATGGCATTAACACCATTCAAAGCCATACTGGGTATTTTTCCAGATTTCGTCCATTCGATTTTTGGCGGACCTCCCCTCATTTTAGGACTGATTGCAGGAATCCTATTCCTAGTCCTTATATTTCGTTATGGCAAACCATGTCACAGACAGAACACCTGCGACAAGGGAAGAAACAATCCTAGCCATTGGATACCGGGACCGGATATCAAAAATCCTGGGACTATCCCGGCTTAGAGACCTGAACATGACTTGGTTTCTATCATTTCGACCAATGTGGCAGCGATGTGTTTTACCTGTATTAACGTGCCTGCTATGCGGAGAAGAATGCGTGTTAGACACCTGTCTGACGCTACAATCGGATGCGCCAATGGATGCAGAAACATTGTTGAGTCCAACAAAGGCTCACGCTTTGTGCTGCCCTCAAAGGCTACCAATCCTGATGACGGCATTCGTGGAAGCTTCACCACTACGATTAAGGGGTAGTGAAGTTCAAGGTGAAAGCAGCATCGATCAGGTACGACCTTCTGTCAGCAATCCAAATCAGAATGTCAATGGAGACAATCATGCGCACGAATGCATGGTTACACCTATTTCCGAGTTAGTGGAACTCTCCCAGGAAGCTGTTGACAACTTTTTCGAAAGCCTAAATGATATGATGTTCTCACCAGAGCAGAAATAGAGACTTTTGAACAAGCCCGTACACGGCGTTCCCTGAATTTGGCCTTCAACTTTAATAATAAAGTCACATGAACAATTTTCTCTCCAGTTCACGGACAGCAATTTTTTCAGCAGCCCCAAAATATTTTTGCATATTTTTCCGGACACTATCTTCTGCTTAAAGTAAGAACTATTCTTAGAGAACTAAAATTTCTAATTTTAGATAGCTTATAGACATTAGCTGCCCGCTGGTATGTTCATAGTTATTATTATTCTGTGATGAAATGGTCTCGAACCTTTTTTCTGTATTAAGAGCCATTTCATGTGTACATTTTCATATACAAAATAGCAATAATGTATACAAATGCGTGATTACTTTAGCATTGTTCTACAGCTTGAGTGCATACTATACATATGACTGCTTTTTTTCCGTATATTTGATAATTTCAAAATGCATTTATGTATTTTGGGGTGGTAAGGTATACACAATACTCTATAGTATGTTTTACTATGCATAGATTAGTAAATATGTCCATAGTTAGCGTGGAGTGGGTGTGATGTATTCCTATAGGTTCTGTATCGATCCCCCTATTCCTGACCCTATTCTAGTTAGCAAACTAACAAGTTAACTAGCAGCCAGCCCATGAGGCAGAAAACCCCCATGATGCAGGAACCGTTATCTGATAAAGCCACACTACGGTACAGGAACGTGTTATCTGATTAGGTCATAACGCTTGCCATCTAATTAGACAAGCGATATTCCTCCAGCCCCTGATAAGGCATACGGAGTTCTCATAACAAATCAAACCTATGACAACCTGGGAAAAACCCTGCGGCCATTGTTTTGATTTCACCGAGAACTTCAGCAAAAGAATGTGCTAACGACCTGGTCGTATGACATCTTTATTGACGTATCTATGTCCATCCTTACGTCAATCTCGGCACCTTAAAGGTATAAATATTACCGATATTGCCCTATGCAAACACACGCGGTGGTGACGAGGACGGAGCAGCCAGACTTGCCGAAGCCCAGAGCAGAGCAGACCCCGCTGGCGCAGCCCCGCCTTCTTGACGCGCTGAAATCGAGCAGCTGCCCATTTCTCCTGCCGAGAAATCCAGGCAGGCAGCCTGGAATATCGAGACCAGAGACGAGAGATACCATCCCTCATTCATCCTAAACTTCCAGGTACAGAACTGAATAACCCCTTGCAGAGAATTCTTTAGTCAGTCACTTGGCAAAAACAAACTTAACTTAAACTGTAACTGTCTATTCCCGCCCACGTATTAGACTTAGGTCAGGTACACGGGGTAGGCGTATCTAGAAACACCAGTTGAGTACGTTTAGTCAAATGTATATGTGTATGTAATATATTTTATTCATTTTAAAACCTTCATATGGCTTAGAAACCATATCAATGTTTTTACAGTATTATTTTATACTTCTGCTTTTAATGTATGCACTTTACTTAACTATAAGTATTGCAATAATATCGATCCATTTCTCTTGTACGAGAAAAGAGACTGATCAATAAATAACATCTTTTTATTGAACACGCCCGTCTCTTCCTTTTCTCTACAATCTGATGAGACTAAGAATGCACGTACTGACTGAGTAAAATAAATTGCCTTTTGTTCACACGACTCTCGAGATACACTCTTCATTAGGGGAGAGCAAAGTTGTCATGTTCTATGGTTGTCAGAAACTAAATCCCTTCTTGTCTAATCAGGGAAGTTAATTCCTTCCTGAACATTCGAGAAAGTTTCTAGTGAACTCTGAGCTAGCTGGCAAACCCAAAACTTTAAGTCTAATATCGACAGTAGTAGACCTAGTTAACGTCTGGTCTAGGCCTATACTATTGAAGGTATTATTCCAATGCGCAGAGCCTATTGGGATAATAGGAACTACACTACAGGAGGTAATCACTCTACTGGACTTATGGAAACATTATGAGCGTCCCAGTTAGTTAATATTAATGAATGGGTCCACAAGGCGCAGTCTGAAACAATGGTGAGGATGGACAGACATAAAATAAGAGATAGAGGTTACCATGCAGAACAATTTAGAAGGGCACCAACATGTGGCTTGCCCATTTACACCAAAACTGTGATCTAGATATGGCGGGAGGCTACAGCCGTTGTGGGACAGTCACATGCAATCAGCTGTGGGAAACTTGAGGGGCTTTGCCAGATGAGGCTTTAAAGGCATTTCTAAGCTTTCCCTTAAAACTCCAAATGAATATCACTTAGCGGTGAATGAAACATACTGATACCTGCAGGTCAGACATGCTCTAGCATCAAATTTCTAAAAAGGAATGGAACAACCAGACTCCTTCCCTTTGGACGAAGGTGTGCTCCCAGACCCCCTGCCCAAAGAGACCATTTCATTATTCTAAAACAAATCATGAACAACTCCCAATATTATCTACAGACCATCATGGAGGTCTGGGAAGGTGACCTCAGGCCTTTGAGGATGTGCAATGGGAGGAAGTGCTAGAGGTCCTATGAGCTATATATATAGGTTTTGGGTCTGACTTGCGCAACTCCCCATTTTACATCGATACTACTACTACTATAGAATAACCCACAACCATGGTTAGGATGTGGAGCTGTCACTCTGATAGGTGCTTGAGAGGGTAGGAGCAGCTGGGGCCCTTTTTTCTCAATTTCTGGTCATGTCCATGTATACAGAGCTATTAAGAGGAGGTCTTAGGGCAGGGACATCGTGGAACCCCGCTTTCCCAGTTTCATCAGGGACGGCGTTCTTTATGGGCCTCTTCTATCTGCAACTCAGCAGACAAAAGCTGAGAATTAATGTTATAAAGGAATGTAGCAAGAGTAAGCAGGAGCAAGAATGAATTAAAGATGAGTAGCTAGGAGAGGGAATGATAGAAGGACTATTGAATGGAAGGAAGGGTGAGAGAATGGGTGGATGAGTGGGGGGATGAATAAGTGGGTAGATGGATGAGTGGGTGAAAGGATGAGTGAATGTATAGGTGGATTGACAGGTGAAATGATGGCAGAGGAAAGGGCTGGATCGATGGGTGAGTGAATGGATAGATGTGTAGACAGGTAAAAGGTTGGTGGAGTAAAGGAATGGATGGATCAGCGGGTAAAAAGGTGAGTGACTCGATTGTAGAGTGGATGGACAAATGAATGGGTGATGGCAGAGTGGAGGAATGTGATTTGATTAATGGATGGCAGGATAGATGATGGATGAGTGGATGCATATATGGATGGATGGATGGATGGAAGAGTGGATGGATGGATGAATGGCAGGGTGGATGGATGGATAGTTGGCAAAGTGATTGAATGACTGGCAGCATTGATGGATGGATGGAATAGGGAAAGTTTGAATGATGGATGAAAGAATTAATGGATGATAGAACGTAAAGGTGAAATAGTGGATGTCAGCGGGTGGATGGAAGGTTTAAAGTATGAATGGATAGATGCTTGGATAGAAGAGACAAGGAAGCTCTCCTAGGGAGGTATGGGCTCACTTGCTTCACTTGCTTAGTGCCATCACAGGTTTAGTGCAAAGTGGAGGGTTTTTTAGTTTTGTGGCTACTCCCTTGTCTCAGGGATTATGGATCATATAAAGGAACTGCACTTAAACGGCTCACCTAAACGATCCCTCCTAAATAAATTGGGTATAGGTTCGTTCTGAAAAAATCTGAAAATGTATCTTGTGCTGGGTCTAATTGTGGCAAAACTAATTGTTGCTCGAAAATGGCAGGAAGTGGTCTTCTGACTTTTGAGGACTGGTGAAAAGACATGGACTGGTGCATGCTGGCCCAAAAAACAATATATGAGGGCAGCGGCTGCCTAAAAAATGCAGAACAATTTGGAATACGCTGCAAGCATGTCGGGCCGCTGACATTTCATAAACAATTGCACATAGCTGTGCACCTAGAAAGAAAGGCCTGAAGGAACATTGTGGACTGGGGGCAGAAAACGGTTGGGAGGAGCAAACTTCTTTATACAAAATAGCAGGAAAAACAAGGTTAAAAAACATTTGCTTGTGACAGTGGATGCCCCTTCGGAGTAAGTAAACTTCCTGGGTACACCCCAACTGGCCTTCCTGCCAGTGGAAGTGAAAGGCACCTCCCCACACCCATGTCATTGCTTTTGCTCTGTGAACAGTTTTCACACGTCATCAGGGCTAATCATCAACTGGGCTTCTGCTTGAGAACTAATGCAGACTAGCCTCCAGGAGTTTCGGGCAGGGAAAAGTTAACTTTCTATAAGTTACCATTCCTTAATATTTATTAGGAATTCAACTGCACTATTAAATTTGGCTTTCAATAAATTTGGCTTTGGATTTAAAAGAGTAGTTTAATCATGTTTCCAGAGGGTCCCAAGCCAGCGATAGCAGAATTAATATTGAATCCTGCTTCCCATTGTTTCCTATGGGCCAGAATTTGCCTTCTCACAGTGAAAATACCCTGTGGGTACTGGTAATTGTAAGGACATGTTAACTCTAAATTTCTATATGTCCTAATTTTAAACACCAAGCTGCATGCTTTGTGGGCTGCAAAGCCTACTTAGGCGGTGAATTATTAATATTTTGAAAGAAGGTTTTCCTCTCTCAAAAAGTGTTATTTTGACAGGTTGCATTGCAGGTTTTACACAGAAATAGTCAGGCTTCGCATGGTAGGCCTGAAGTCAAGTTTGCCGTGCAACTCCAGTGGACATCACAGTAGGTGCTGCAGTCCACAAGTGGCATTTAATTTTCAAGCCCTGGGTGGACTTTCTACACAATATGCCAGGTCCGTATCGGCAATTTAAATGTGCCAATTAAGAATAAACCAGTTTAACTGAGATTGAAGCGGGAGATGAGGCACTTTGTTGTGGGTTAGCAGGGGTAAAGTGCAGAGTTCTGAAGCCAGCAAAGCAGATAAGGCACAAATTTGGGTAAGGGGCATCATGCAAAGATGTTTATTTTCTACAATTACATATTACAACTACTGTGTTTTGCAAGACCTGTCACGTTCAACTCTTTGCATTGCAGATTGGCCAAGCACAATTGACATTACAGGCAATTTGTGAAGTTGCTGATGTTGTTAATGCTATTTTTGCCAGAGGCCTGCATTGTCGCACATGTATCTGTATCTTTGCTTCCCTGTCCATCCCACCTATGCTTGCCCACCCCAGACTTTGAATACTATGACTGGCTCCTGCAGAGCCAGTGCAACTTTTCCTCCCCTAAATAATAAACAGCTAACCATACACCTCAAGTTACCAGCTTCAATGCATGATCTACAAGTGGTCCAGTTACCAGAGCACACATAATATATCCCTGAATAGCCGCTTAATCAAATGGAAGAATGGTATGCTTGTACCCTTATCAAAGATGAAGCACAGAACAGGGAAAACAAATCCTTTACAGTCAAATAAAGACGTTCTCTACTTGTTTCTTTATGTTTTATTTTTTAGGTTATGTGTGACAATGCCAGCAGTTAACATGGAAGTTTATTAATTTATTTTTTTGTGCCTGTATCCTAGCTGTTATGAGTCAAATAATAAGGCATAGTATAAAACAGATGCACAGGGACCATAGTATCTATTGGGTCAATAGCCAAACCAGGATCAAAACATTTGTAAATAATCCATATCATAAACTACAGCTGACAATAAAAGGACTTTTCACAGTTGGAAAGAGAGGTTTTCGGCTCTGTTTTAAAAATAGCCCAGGATACAATTGTCCTAATAACCAGTGGGAGGGAGTTCCACACCCTGCGTTGACTTCCCAAGAAGGATTATTTAAAGATTTTGCCTTCTAAATCCTGATACCGCCAAGAGAAGGATCTCTCTATTCCAAAGGAAGTGTTGACCACCAGGGATAGACAGTTTCTGGGCAAGATAGTTAAAGGGCCACCTTAAACAAGGATTTAGGTGTTACAATGGCTCTTCACTTCTTTGAGTAGTTACTTCAGAGAGACCAGATTTTGAGGGATGTGGTTGAACTTTCTTGTGCTGTTTGCCAGTCTGAGAGTTGCATGGAGTGCTGCTTTAACAGGAGCTAAATACAGTGTAAAAATGACTATAGCCCAGTCCTTACAGCCCAAGACACAGAGGGGCATATGTATAAGGAGTTAGCACCATCCTAGCATCAATGTTTTGACGTTACGGCGGCTTTTTTTCATCACCATATTTACAAGTTGCCGCTAACCGCTGTTAGCAGCAGTTTTCCAGCATAAACGTGAATTTTTTGGATTGCCACTTCTGTTAGCGAGACTTAACGAAAATGAAATGCAAGGTAGACGTTCCCCCACAAAAACTGCCGCTAACCCCACTTTGAAATATTTACAAGGGGGAAACATCCTTTACAACGCAACTTTTACCACACAGTGCCTTTACGACACAACTTTTACAACGCAAACCATTACAACGCATTGCTCTGGGGGGCGCTCTAGGATAGGGAATAAGTTTAATTTACTGTCCAACACCTTCCCTAGTGTCCACGGGGACTGGAGTTGGAATAGTAAATTAAACTATTCACTATCCAGCACCCCAAAGCGCTATGCGTTGTAAAGGTATGCGATGTAAAAACCGCGTTGTAAAGGCATGCGATGTAAAAGTATGCGTTGTAACGTCATACATCCTTTACAAAGAATACTTTGTGTGGTGCGAAACCAAAAAAACTGCCTCTAACTTCAGTTAAAGGCATTCTTTTAAGACCAAAAAATAGCTGGTCTTAAAAATGGTGCAAACACTTGGGGCCTCATTTCAGAATGTTTTGGTGCTGGACAACACTGCAAGGAATGTTGCTGCGCTGCCCTGCAACAAAACTACAGGGCAGGAATGCACGCCATCAATAAGATAGGGCGCATTCCTGGGCCTCATTTATGAAAAGTGTTGCATCGCTGCGACAAAACAGCATTGCAACACTTTTCACTACGCCCTTCTTGCGACACCATGGGTGCGCTGTATTCACTGTATGGCACTCCATGTCGCAATTAATTACAGATATGTCTGGAATCCTGACATGTGTGTCAGCGCTAAAGTCACGCATTGTTGCAGTTGTGTCACAACTCCACCAATGCATAGGGCCAACCTATCCCTGTGGCACTGTGTCGGTCGGCTGCGCTGTTGGTCGGCTGGGCAGCAGGAGGTGCTGGTGTGCTGATGTGGCAAGAGGTGCATTTGCAGTTTCGACAGGCGCAGGGTGCAAGAGAATTCAACAGTGTTGCTAGATGGCAAGTGGTGTGGCGTCCAGGGTTGATGGCAAGGAGGGTGTTGGTCCGAGAGGAAGGGTCCTTGGTGCTGGGCGTGGTCCAGTGGCAGATGGACACAGATGGCCTTGCCTGTGGTGCACCAGTTGTAAGCCTGCTGTGCATGACCACACAGCGACCACCATCATGTCGTCCTGTGGGGGACTGGTCAGCTGGGAGGTGGGAAACGTGGGAAAATACACAGGAGGGGGTGGGGACGCTGGGGGTGAGCGGTGTTGTAAATATATATTTTTTTAATTCTTACCTCAAGACCGGGTCCCACATCTTCTGTGCTCCTGCTCTCCTGAGGCTGCTTCCAAGAACAGGAAGCAGGCAGCCAGGCTCCCTCCCCTAAGCCAATCACAATGCCACAATAAGGCATTGTGATTGTTCTAGAGCGCTGTGACAAGGCATTTGGCCAGGGGCTGGAGGGGTGGGCATGTTCTCCATGCAGGCTGTAATGCAGCCTGCATTGTGAACAGGGATGTGCGCAAGAATGCTTTGGGCGACCAAAGAGTCATTGCAAACTTGAGTGGGCATACCACTCCGCCCCTGCCCTGCTCTGTGAGTAGAGCAGCCCCACTCATCCTCCAGCTCACAAAAGAAACATAGCATGAGTACATCAGAAGTTATCATCATGCTATGTTTCCTCTTCTTGCAATGCTTGAAAGCAGTGGGGTGACCCTCTTCTGCCATAGCGGATGAGCCGCCACTGGGGGTGTGTCACCCACAGGAGCTAGGCCTGGGCCTTACTCGACCCCCAGGCCTCCTCCGCTACGTGTACCACCTTCTCCTCACCTGGACATTGACACTGTGGTGCAATCCACTGCACTCTCTCCAAATCTGAGACTCAGCCAGCAGGAGCCTCAGCCACGGAAGATTTCACAAGCCTGGATACAGCAGTCACCGCCAGGTCCGCTGATGCATGTGAAGCAACAAGGCATGAAGTTGTAGCGCTTCTGCCATACAAGTTCGGCGTGGCTCAGGAGCCTCACCCTCCACAGTGTCCAGCCAGCACAACATCCTCCGGCCTGTGATGCAGAGAGGCGCTGCCCACCATTGGTAACCTTCTCTGTGCACAGAGGTGTAATGGTGGCGCGTGGTATGCGATGCATCTCCAAAGGGCACCAGGCGGTCTTCTCACATAGGTCAGCAATGTGTCTCCATGTGACCTGGCAGACTTCACCACCATGTAAGGGCGATCGCCAATGCCTCAATGTTTACTGCCACAGTTCAGCAACTCCACAGCACCTCCGCATCCCACACTGGGTCCCAGCACCAAACCAATCAAGGCCTCCAGGACCTGGGGACTGTCCGTACTTTCAAAGTTTTGGATGCTATGGTGTTGCAACGAGTGTGCAATGATAAGTATACATCGCTGTTTGGGCCAGCGATGCGCCTCTTTTCATGATTGTAGCCCTGAATTTCCTCTTCCCCATGGACTCTGGCTGGTCATCCTGGCTGTTGTGGGGTTGTTGATCTGTGCTGCACTTGCCCCTGGTTGCTCCATTCTGCATTCCATTGGTTGTGTTTCCTATTTTTCATTGAAGATGGACTCATAGACTCTAGAGGCAAAAAAAGTCATGGTGGGCTGACCAACGTCAGTTTTTTATGCCACTAATGGGCCTATCGTCAGTTTTCGCTCGCTAACGTCAGAATCTGTATCGCCTTCACGCTAGAGTCCGTTTTCACTGCAGCAAACTGATACTACCGCCATGTAGCGGCGTATTGTAAATACATTGCTAACAGGGCAATGGTTTTTGGTGATAGACTGTGTTAACAAAATTGCTGCTAAATAGCGTTAGCGTTTGACCTTCTGTTTTAACCAGTTTAAGCTGTTGTTGGTGGTGCAACATCCAGGCTTGAATGTCCTCTAAATCTTTGAACATGAACATCCTCAAGAGAGGAAGCTTTCAGATAGAGATGGGTGTCATGCTAGAATGATTAAAAATGAAGGTGAGAGGTTCCATGTAAAGTCTGGTAAAGGAATGGAATGGAATTTGGAGAACCCCTAGTTGGAGAGACCCTGGTTTTGAGAGGAAGTTGACCATTTTTATTTGTTGAAAACAGTTTTGCAGTTATGACAAGAGTCAATCAAGGACTACGCCACCCAGAACCATTCTGTTTCTGAGTATTTTCAGGAAGGTGACATGGTTCACCTTGTTGAAAGGAACTGAATGATCAAGAAGGATAAGGAGGCAGGATTTCCCTTTATCAAGGATGTCGAGATCTTTGGATATGTATGGAAGATTCAACAAATAATCATTTTAAGAAAATCAGACGATGTGGATGGGCTCAATGATCTGATCTGAGGATATAATGACCAGGACTTTGCTTCATTCACTCAATTTGGAATATTACTTATGCTTCTACAAAGCTTCAAACTGTGATAGAGGGCCCCTCTCGCACCAATGCTAAATAAGTTAGTACGACTAGTTTATGTGGCCCAGTCCCCCCCCCATCTTTTTTGTATAAACTATGTAGAGTCATGCTGCCCTGTGTTGTTTCTCAGTAGGTTGTTATTGTTTTTTTTGTCATCCCCTAGGTAGTCTCCCGAGTCATGTAAATTGACTGAGGGCTCTCCCTGTTTGATCGATTTAAAGTCAGAGCTAAGCTCTGAGGCCATGATGGCACCCAAAGAAAGTCGCTACTCCGGCTTTGCGTGACTGGTAGCCGTGGAAACATGATTTGTGATGAAGGGGCATGCCATTTTGTACCTTTCGGGGGAGATGAAATCTAATGGCATCCACCATGTAAACAGTCTGCAAATCTCACTTAACTGAGAATTCTTGCTTTCTTAGGTCCTTTCCTTTCTTATGTGTAGGACATGTATGTACGGTCTGTGTGTTTGTGCACATCTGTGTATAGAAGATTATGTATTTTATAGCATCTTGCAGAATTTTGAGTCCAGATCGAATATTTCTATACCCCCAAGTTATGTTTAGGTAAGTATCAATTTACTTTTCTTAACTCCACGTCTGTGTACCTTGAAATTATATATACTTTCATATATAATCTATCTGCACAAAGTTTAGCATTAAAAGGCGGACTAATGGTATGACACCAACAGTATGCCTTTTAATTTAGGAATGCTGGCAGCACTCTGAGGAGGGGACATGGATTACCCCACAGATAGGTATGGTGTGTGACTGTACACACCTATGGAAGCCAGAGTGCTTGTGGGTTCATTGGAACCCTATGCTGTCCCTTATGGGTACTCTTAGGAGGTGCAAAGCTTGTGCACCGTTTTATATGTGGTGCACAATCAGTATGCGTCCCTTTGGCTTGTTTTGTGAATGGGTTAAAGTGTTCCCTCACTTACATATATTCTCACTTACATATATGCTCCTTGGGACGCTGCAGGGACACAAATTTGCATAAGCATCTGTGCCCCCTTTTGTAACAAAAAGTGTGATTGTACCACTTGGGCACATTACGTAATGCTGCCCCACGTGACTTTGGACTCTTGGGAGGTAATATTCTAGTTCTGGGTTTTAATGGTGTGTATAAGGAAGAGTTTTATCTTGAGCTTTTTTTACAATGAATGTCTAGAATTCCTCCCATCTTTTCGTTGGAGCTGTTATTGGCCCACTCTGGTGTGAGCAGAATGGACATTTTTCAACAGTTTGTTGCTTGCTCTGTTTCTTTTTTTGATAAAGGTAGATTTGACTTTGAAGATACGCCTTTTATCTTTCTTTTTTTCAGTTTAAAGTTGTGAGGGGTTTTGCTACCAAGTTTATTCAGATGCTATGATACTTTTTTAAAACTCTTTTAGAGTACCGCTAGCTGTAGTGTTTTTTTAATTAAGTGTTATAAGGGCAACCATGTCTAATATCCCTGCTATCTTTCATTGTACTGGGCTTTGAGCCTGTTATTGTCCTGCTGTGAAGAGATGGATATTAGTTTTTGTGATACTCCCGAAGATAGTGTGGGTATATCAATGTTTTGCTGGCTGTTGTCATGTTTAAAGGTGTACTGCTAAATAAAGAGATAGTTCATGAGTTTCATACTATGTCGTTTTGTCATACATCACGCCGTTTTGTGAAGATAATACTTCATTAGATTCTTTCATATTTTCCTTTTCTAGTTTTCATGACAACAAAAGTCCCTCTCTCAAAGAGCTAAAGGTCATCTGAGGGAGATCCATCCTTTATGGTTAGGAGCAGTCTTCCTACACTTTACAGTGTGATCATTGTAAATCAAATTTAGTGGAAGAATGAAATGAATAAATATCGATTTCTGTTTGAGGCATTCACTCTCATTGCATTATGGAAGGCGTGAGATGGAACCTTTGGCTGAAGACGTCTGGAAGCAACGTTTAATCCAATTTGCAAAGTCACAAATCTTTGCTTGATTTCTAATTCTTATGTGCCCCTATATCGCTCCATTTTTTATTTCTCTTGCAGGGTTTTTAGACCTATACCCTTATTGTCATGTCCTGGACGAACATTCCCCAATTGGTGAGTCAGTCGTCCCAGTACCCAGCATCTTATGTCCTCCCATCTCATGAACTGCATTCATTCCCAAACCCCACCCCCAATCTACATACAATCTGCAAGGGATACAGGACAGATCTCCCTGGATCTCACCCCCTGGTTCCCAAGGTGACTGCAAAAGTAGCTCTTCAGTCTGCTGCGCTACACACGCAGGCATGGATTACTGCTCCTGGTTATGCAAGGTTGTTAGCAAAATTAATATTTGTCCCTCACTAGTCCTCCCTTGCGTGCAATTGCTCTCAACAGCATCCTTCGTGCAACTCTCATTAAAATGTTGATTCTTGGATGCTTTCACCAAACATTATTTCCTCCCTTTTACATTGTAAAGGACAATTTAAACGAATGCAACACACAGGAGTAATTGCCGCGTCCTTTCTATGCCAAGCCTGAATTTCCCTGCAGAGCACTCAGAGTGAGCTTGCACAGTCGCGTGTGTTTTTTTGCTTTGAAAAGAAAAATGAGAAATCCACTTCCCTCTGTTTGACAGGGACAATGTTTAATGTTATATTCCAAATGTATTGTACATTTATCCCTTCAGATGTTTATGCAAAATTATGATTATTGTAATTCTAAATTATTATTCTCTTAAATCTTAGTAATGAACAGCAGCAACACGTAATTGAATCTAGCAGAAAAAAGAGGCAATCAATCTGCAATAAATGTTGACTCGTTTGTGCATGGGGAGACATGGCTCTTGTTTCATTGGGGATTTCTGCAAAAGCTGTACAGTAAATACCACCACAATGTGACACCGCAGCCTTTTTATGTTTGTCGTAGAACAGTTTAACCGGTAAGAGGCGATAAAGGTGGGCTATTTGCAGGAGTGGTTTCACAAAGTTAGTTCACTGTTAACATCTATACACCTGGGTCAGGGTTACATTAACATACTAACCTGTACACCGGCGTAATGAGATTTCTCTCACCTTGTGCTAGTTAGCAGGGGCGGCTGGTGACATTTGAAAGTGGTGGGCCGTAAATTAATTTGCATATTGCACCGCAGCGAGCGAGCCCAAACCACCTTGCATCCATCCATACATCATTCATGCATCCACCCATCCATCCATCCACCCACCCACCCATCCTGCATCCATACATCATTCATTCATGCATCCACCCATCCATCCATCCACCCATCCATCCTGCATCCATCCTGCATCCTTCATTCATTCATGCATCCACCCATCCATCCACCCATCCTGCATCCATCCTGCATCCATCATTCATTCATGCATCCACCCATCCATCCATCCACCCATCCATCCATCCATCCATCCATCCATCCACCCACCCTGCATCCATACATCATTCATTCATGCATCCACCCATCCATCCACCCATCCTGCATCCATCCTGCATCCATCATTCATTCATGCATCCACCCATCCATCCATCCATCCTGCATCCATGCATCCGCCCATCCATCCACCCTGCATCCATCCTGCATCCATCATTCATTCATGCATCCACCCATTAACCCTGCATCCATCATTCATTCATGCATCCGCCCATCCATCCTCCACCCATCCTCAATCCATCCTGCATCCATCATTCATTCATGCATCCACCCATCCAACAATCATTAATGCACCCACCCTGCATCCATCATTCATGTATTTTTATGACCATATAACTTGCACACAGCTTGTCAGTGTTCAATACCAGTCTCGAACCTTGTACTCCAGCACCAATGATACATGATTAATATTAATTGTTTTTAAAACATGTATTTATTTGACACCTATTTCACACCCGGAACATCATTTTTATTTGTTTTTTAAAACATCTATTTATTTAACACCAAAGTCATGTATACATTTTTAGGGCTCGATAAGAGGCTCTAACCTGGTTTCACAGCACCAAAGTCGGCCGCGCTAACCGTCAGACCACATCCTCTGCCCCTTTTGTGTGGCCCTCAAGTTTTGATGGTACATATTCACACCAAAGTCATGTATACATTTTTACAACTTCACACCAAAATCGGAACATACATATTGAGCCCAAAGTCATGTATACATTTCTACAACTACACACCAAAATGGGAATCCCAGCTTTCTCTTATGCGAGCTCATTTTGTAATGCGCTGATAGTCACTAAAGAGGGCAGCGTCTGATGCTGCTTGGGAGGCAGAAGAGAACCCCTCCCCCACTTTCCCCCTCCCCCCTACCTCCCCACCTCCCCCCCTCCCACACACACAATCTCAATACATCCTGCTATGTACATGCTGCCCCGTAAGCAGATGTGGTACCCAGGCACACTCGAAGCAACCAAGTACCTCGTTGTCAAAGACTTAACAGACACAGGCATGAACCACTTGCCCCCAACCAGTAGCAGAAAAAAGGCTTGCTCTCCAGCTTACAATTGAGCACTGCAGCAATTGTTAACTTATGGACATCCAGTGAGCAGACAGTGGTCACGCTTGAAATGGAAAGTGCACATGGTGTGCTACTCTGCACCTGACCGTTCTGGATTGCAATGCATCACAATAGCAGCCCTAAACATGATCATGGTTGCTGTGCGCGTCAAGGTCAAAAATACCAGAGGCTCACATTTTGGGTTATTCAGAGTAGGAGGTGCACACTTGCAGAGCCATGTAGGGAATTTTCCCTTGGACTGGATTTTAGGAATTGGTCTTAAAGAGTACATTTTCAAAAAAGATTTCTGTGCGAATTCATGTCGAGATAGGAGAAAGTACTGCTGACGTATGTCTTCATATCTTTTGTGCAAAGGGGCACTTGCCGCTACAGATATTATTTCATGATCCACACTGTGTCACAGTGTGACATATGTACTTAATGTATGTTACGGTAGCGGATGGCGCGAAGTCACACAATGATTGGTCTGCACATGGACCACTGGACCAGCCAATCCTGGCGCTGCATGCAGTGCCAGGATTGGCTAGGGGGGCACCATGACTGCTCGCCCAGTAGCCCTTTAGAACCCCGGGGGCCGCGGCCCGCCCCCTGGTCCTCTCTCCAAGGGGGACTTCAGCAGGGAAACTATTTGCGCATGCTCGGGCTAGTTTCTGCCCAAACAATAACTTGCGCAGTACTGCTGCTGCTGAGTGGACTGTCACTCAAGCTGCAGCAGGCCCAGCCCCCCCCACACCCCCCCCTGCGCACTCCGGAAAAGTCGGGTGTCTTCCGGATTCCCGGCCGGCGGGTAGCGCGATCATGCTATATTTTACTTTTTATTTCAGTGACGACGTGACGGCGCGGTGGGTCCATGGGGCTTAGTGGGGCTACGCCCCTACGCCCCAATGGACGCACCGCGAGTTAGTAACTAACATCCAGCGCAGATCGAAAGGATAATTAAAGAATTTAACCTCACTATGCAGTGCAAATTGTTTTCAAATCAGGCCATGGTTTACAGAGGCGGAAGGTTTATACCCATTTCTTGAAGTTCCATCATAGTGTATGCTGGGGAAACAGATAAGTGGATTAGAGGAAAAGACATGGGGGCTGATTTACAAAAGCATTTATGAGTACGGGAAGTAGTACTGAAGGAGAGCTCTTTTATGTACTGAGGGGCAGATTTATGAAGGCCTTGCGCCGCCGGTGCGTCACTTTTTCCCATGTTAAAAATGACGCACCGGCGGCGAAAGGCCTTCATAAATCTGCCCCTTAGTGCTTAATTTGAGGCAGTGGTTGTCGCTGGGGCCAGCCAGCTCTCATTTTTTGGAACCAGCACGTCTTTTTCCTCATAAAATATTGAGCAAGAAAGAGAAAAACACACAAATGGGAAAGTAGGAGGAAGAAAAAGGAGGAAAAAGGAGGAAAACGGGCAATAAATGAAAATGCTTGGACCAGTGAGAGTGAGATACCGACAGCAGTATCCGGTAGGGGATTAAAGAGACTTTAGGCGAATTCACCACTACCAGCCTTGGTATTCGGGGTGCCGATTTTTAATAGCACCGCTGGAGCAGAGGTTTTGGCACCAGCCCTCATTCTACTACAAACTAAGCACTGTATGTACTCTTAGATGCCTTTGTGGACTTGTTTCAAAACATCCAACTTCCTGCTAGTAAAGGTGCAGAGGGCACTGCCCTTCCTATTTAAACATGTTGTATATAAATATTCCCTGACTATTGCCATTTTAGGTGTTTTGGGGCCTGTTGCTAAGGATATGTAAAATATGTGTATAAAGTAGTACAGGAGGTTATAAATAGTGAGAGATACTGAATTAGTACAGGGAAAATGTAAGGAGTGGAACGAGTTCATAATATAGTGATGAGATTATTAATACAGGTGTACTGAACATTACAGTAGATAATTGCAATTAACAGAGATGGTGGTATGTGTGCAGTTGACAGAGATTGAGGTATGTGGACATGGGTGAGCAAGCATGTTATATTTTGAGAATGGAGACGGAGAAGGAACACTGTTAACCAAGTTCACAAATGCAGAAACCAAAGGATTGTTGTAAATGGAATCCGGAGTGATTCCTAAAAAGTTTTGAACTGCTGTGCAAGAGTACTCGGAGAGGACACTGGCCGAGATGTGTAAAAACTTTAGTGTTCACCGAAGTGGGCATTTTGGAAGTCTTAAAAAGTTATTGAATCAAATGTCTAACAAGACATTTTTATTGGATCAGCACTAGATTTTAACAAGCATGCACACATACCTTTCACAAGCACATGCGCACACCCATTTACAGCACATACGCGCACATACAGATACATTCATTCATTGAAGCCGAAACGCGTCTCTTTGGTCTGGGGGTTGAAGGTGACCTGATACAATAAAAGAAGCCGTATACCATCAACCTGATGTCCGTGCCTTCTTCATTTGGAAATTCCTGTTGAAGTTAGGTGTTCTGTTCATACATTCATACATACACACACATGTATTCAACATTCATTAACAACTTACCAGTTGCGGCGGGAGAGAGAAAAGAAGCCTCCTTGTTTCCTGGAGGGTTCAGGTAATGAAGGGATGGAAAGAATAGCCTGCTGCCTCTTCTCATTGGCTAACCTTGTCATGGGTCAGCCAATGATAGGAGGACCTTCCTTAACTTGTCACAGAGTTTGATGGGGTCAGTGAGATTTGCTGACCCGACTCCATTCTGTGGCAAGAGTCACTGATGGACATTCATCCCTGGGCACTTCAGGGCCTAAAACTGAAGCGTCCAGGTCAAAGTCTCCCAGTGATACTCCCCCTTGTCATAAAGGAGACCTCACAAAAGGCTTTGCAAGGCTGAGGAGGTCTCACCTTATAAGCTGTGAAATCTTAAGCCTAGCACATTTCAGCTAAGCCATCCAGTCGCCTGCACATTTAGCGCATGTAGGGCACCTGGCTGTCTGACACAGACCTGAACAGTGTCTATTAGGCTGACCCTTAACGTCCGGTTGCGGCCTGTTACAACATTCACTGGGCATGTCAGGAGATCAATACTGAAACTGAAACACTAAACACAATGTTTTCATTCGATATGACGTTATATGGAAGAGCCATTTGACCGTAAAACGCCTGTTTTATTTTGGAAGTACTTACTTAGCATGAGTGGTTTGTTCCTGTGTGAATTTGTAGATTACATTACTGCACCACGCAGAGTTGGAAGATGTAAAAAACAAATCTATGCTTCCATGCTAAGTTTTTGTGATGTCTGTTTTTTTCTTGTTTCCTCTTATTGGTCATAAATATAAATCCACTCACTTTCACTCAGAGTTTGCTAGGCAGGGTATTAGACAAACACAAAATAATCTGTGTTTCATACAAAATGAGGGCAGTAGATGAAAAAACACCTACAAGACGTTTAAAAGTAATTGTGGAAAAGTTGCCTTTGTGTCAGAGCTGCCTAGAAGAAACAGAAGACAGCAGTTGTTGTAGAAGAATATTGAAACATACATGGGCAATATTTTTAAGGATGAAACTCAAGATAGTAACTCAAATATCAGGAGCATAACCACTGACCCAGAAGTTCACCAGAATGTATTCTTGTAACATAAATTCAAACTGATTTAAAAAAAAAAAATTCTACTACATTCTACCACAGACCAATGAGGTTGTTATCTTTTGATTGTTTTATTTTTTGTTAACACGAACCATGTTCTGAAGGCATCTAAGAGCTGTGAGTCGAGAACATTTAATAGGCATTGCGTGATATAACACTGTGGGACTTTCATTAGAACAGTAAGTTATAGCCCCTTATTACCAATGTAGAGGAGAAATCATAATACAATGACTCACATGAGGTAACAGGAAGACAAATGGATACCGTTCATTGTATGTTTACAAACCCAAGTCAGAATAGGGAACTGTGTCGTGAGGTCTGAGGAGAGAGCTAAAGAGGAGAGGACTAATGGAGGTGGATGGGGGGGATGGGTGAGCGTAGAACAGTCTGGCGGGGTGACCTAAGTTTCTGAGACTGAAAGGTGATTATGAGGCAGTTGTCATCTTTGGCGCTTTATTAATAACGAATATGTGTTCTGTATATTACAATACTTTCACAACGTTCTGGTTTATATCACTTTTGGATTGTAATAAGCAGTACTTCCTAATATCTAAAAAACGTCTGCTCCCATCACAAAAAGATCCTAAACCCGAGAAAAGACGATGTAAATCAGGCTTTCAAAGATAGTCATACTATCTTTTAACAATAGCTTTGTTGCCTTTTTAAGAAACTATTAAACTACACAAATCACGCTCGTCAAAAATATAATTGCAAGACTTTTCTATTCATCATATCGTCATTGTTAATCTTGCATTAAGAAACACGAACTTCATATTATTTCTAGTTATATCTTTAATATAAACATTTGAGCATGCTAATCGGCCATTGATTCATATTCTTTTACAAATTCATTCACGTTCACCCAGTCTCCATTTCCCTGCTTCCCTTACTAAGTCAATGAGTTTTCCTCATTGTTTCTAATATGGAAACTGAGCAAGGAATTTGGTAAACAAATTTCCACAATTAAGAACCAAAATATGCATAAACATTACAGCCCAACTGCATGAGAAGCTGGAACGCAAAAGCCTCGACACCAGAGACCTCAGTCAATCCTAATTACAATTGTATCAACATGCCCACATCATAGGAGCTCTAAGCTCTCTTAAATACCTTGAAACATATGCTTGGTTTGACTTGTTTGCACAATGTACCTATATTTTTTTATAAGATAAAATCTCAACATTATGTAGTGATGTTTTGTTATGTAACAATTGTGCTAAACACTGAAATTCTTCAATTCTGCATAAAACACACGGCATAACTCTCGTCACTCATCATGTTTTGCAGTAGTTAGTGACTCTTATGCTCTTACTTAGAGCATGGTGGAAGGCGTACTCCATCAAAATGCGACGGATATCCCACCCTCCTTATTGCAAGTGGCAAAGGCTAAAATGCACTTGTAATATGGTTGAGGGTGCAGCATCAACATTTATAATGGAGTATCCTGTCCACTAAATTGTAAATAAGGCCTTCAATTTCCTGTATCATTGTAAAAGGGGAGTTTGTGTTTTGTTTCGTGTTTTCTCCATGGCGGGTGAGGTGAGATGTCATCTGTTATGTATGAGGTCGCACTTAGGTTTCATGTAGTTATTTATTTATTTAGTAGTTTATTTATTTATTGGGTTCTTAAAGTGAACCATTGCTTTAATGTTTTTTCAGGCTCTGAACCTAAGTTTTGTTAACTTTTTTGTACATTTTATTTGAACCTTTGTTTATGTTTTTTAAAGTTATTTTTTCAACAGATCATTGCCGGTTCCACCCATGCCTACTTTTCAGGGTTGGTGAGCATCCACCAACATTTATAGACCATTTAATAGGTATGACTAGTCCCTGCTAATGTTTTATTCCATACTCAAACAGTTCATTCAGTTCTGAAGCAGTTCATTGCACTCTGCCATATGACAGCTCTGCAGCAACAGAGACTGTGCAGTTTATTTTGACGTAGTTTTCTTTCTTAGGGAAGCTAGATTTTTCCGACTTTTCTGATGGCTTCTCGGCAAAAAGAACAAGAGAAGAGATATCCAGAATAAGAAGGAGACAAAGGAAATAAAGAAGTATTAGATATTATTCCAAGTGACCACCAGAATCTTTTGTTTGGAAAATGTTCAATATTTCACTGGATGAAAAAGAATTGCCATCCAAATATGTGGCGTGTACTTTATGCGATAATATGAGAAGGGGTAACTGAGGAAAATACAGCTTTGGAGCATCATTGACGCACAAGCATTATAATGCATGGCATGGCCAGCAGTTCATTACCAATATTTAGATGAGGAATTCCAAAGAGGCTAGCAGATCCTCGGAAACCATGCCATATACCATCCCTACTGGAGAGAGGTTGACTGAACATATCTTCCAGGAGGAGGAACAAGAAATTGATCCATGCCTCAAAACTTTGAGACTTTATTACTCTGTGTGTGTAGCAAGACCATCTCTTATAGAGAGTAAATAAGAAGATTGGGGAAAAATTAAGATCTTATCCATCAAAACATGTGCAGAAAGTATTGTTTTTAACATTTTATCCCATTTTTTTGTCCATATTTAAAGTTTTGTTTTTGTTTTGTTTTCCTCAAAAAACTTAAACTCAAAAAATCTTTGAAAAAAGGTTTATTCCAGCGGTCCTTTGCAGGCACCAACCGACGCTTGCATCAATGGGCAGGAAGTGCGTGATAGGAGTCCTAAGGTGCAGTTATCACTGCTGCAAGACTTTTCACCGACCCACTGAGGTTACATTTGTTGTCATTTAGCAGTGCGCAATCAACTCACATGAGATTATTGCACAGAACTACAAAGACCAGTGGGCAGAGGTGCTGCCACGCCTACCATGGGGAGTGTCATGAGTATTTAGTGCTGTGAACTGATTGGCGCTTACTCGAACTCCAGCCCCAGATGAAGTGCGATGAGGAGCACGAAATGCGTTGGGCTTTGTGAAGACTTGGGAACTGTCTTTGTCTCTGACAACTGCAGCTGCTATCAAAAAAACGCTGAAAACGTACCTTCCTGTGTGAGGCTTCTGTCTTCAGGGACACCCTTTGTTTGGATATATATATATATATATATATATATATATATATATATATATATATATATATATATATATAGTGTGTGTGTATATATATACATACACACACCTGTATATGATGTGTGTGAATGTGTTTATGTATATATATATATATATATATTTATACGCACACACACAGCTTTGGGACATCATATACATGTGTGTGTGTATGTATGTATGTATTTATATATATATATACACACACGCACACACACACATATGCATAGGTTAGGTTATTAAATACAATCAAGGCATGCAGAATAGACTGAATTAATGGGCTAGAGGTCGGCTAAATGAATAAAGTAATGCAATTATAAATTCACTGGATAATGCTTGCTTATTAAAATGAAATACATGCAAATGAATTATACTTAAAGAAAAGTGTTAGCGTGCATTATTAAATGTATTAGAAAACAAAATCAGAAAATGAAAGTTTAGTGTAATTTTATTAAATTCAGAGCAATTATAAATCAGTAGGTATAGGGCACTCTACTATAATTATAGAAAACTGTTAAGTTACTGAATACTGTAATCACAGCATAATTATATGCATTTAAAGGAAAATAGAAAAAAAGAATATGGTTACACCTGAAATAAAATTATGAGAAAAATATAATAAACAAGTTAATGTAGATAAAGGGTAGGTGTAGTGGTGGCTGAGGAGGTAGCGACATTACCGAAAAACGACCTTCACAATGTTCTGATACCCCACAATGTAGTGGCTCACAATTTAGTTGAGGTCGATGTAGTAACTTTTAACACCCAAAGACATTCCCATTAATGCCCTTTTGCCCACTGCCTGCTCCCTATGGTGTGTAGTTGTGTGTTAATACTTTGGCAGCCACATGTGAAGGGAAGAATCCACTCTGATGTCTGGGAACAGAGATGTGTTGCTATTAAGCAGGTTGATTGATCCAACTTCCCCGCTCTCTTCTATCTCACGCTTCTGCTTTGTTGCAATGACACATCTTTGTTTCATATCACTCCTCACCTCTCTCCTGCTCCAGTCATCGACCATATCTCTCACACTACTTTGCTTTCATAAAGCTACCCCGCTCCACAGCTGTGCCACATCATGCACCATTTTATGAATTCTCTCTTCTTCTCTCTGCTCCAACCCACTTACCAGTTTTTTCCTGCCCATTCTTCAGTTGGCTCATTTCTCCTTGTTGCTACGTTTTGATGGAATAAGAACTCTCTCTGTATCTGCTCTTGAAATCCCACCAAGAACTGCCATTGCTGAGATATTAGTGCAGCACTGACTGTCCTTCCATTAGATCTAATATTCTCTTTTGGCCTGATGCCTACTACATATCGGCAAGTCGAGGAAAAGCAAAAACATTGTTGATTCAAAAGGCATTTGCATAATTCTAATCACACCAGCCTTTGCATGTTAAGGTGAGTTGTGGGTTTTGGAATGTCCCAAAAAACACTGCAAAAATAGTTCCATCACTGTGACACATCCTTCAGCTTTTTATGGACTACCGTAAAAATTTAGCAGTTAATGGTGGCAACCAACCAGTGCAGCTCAAGTATTCCTTATAGTTAGATATCATAGAGTTCACAACAGTACCAAGTATAATAATAATTGAAAAAAATCTAAACTCCCCAACACAACGAGGTCAGAAAAACACACATACATCTAGCACAGTTCAGAGGCACCCTATTGTTAGTCATAAAACACACATTTGTATTTGTAGGTATAAAGCACAACATTCATCCCAAGGGACATCACAGTGCTAGGAGAGTGTTATCCTTATATGGGGAGGGTGGTTTTGAACAGTTTCGGGTTGCGGCGTAGGCCGGGGTGTTAGGTGGCTTTGGATATAATCTAGGGAACAGGGAAGTTTTTAATTTCTTTCTAAAGAACAGGTATTAGTGCGTTAGTCGTAGATCTAGTGGAAGTTGATTCCTGTGGACGGCTGCTAGTTTGGGAGCGGATCGGTCTCCTGCTCTAACCCATTTGGTCCGTTTAATCTTGTCCAGGGCCTGATGGCGAGGCCTCAAGTTACGTGGGGGAGCGTAGAATTCTAACTTATCATGCAAGATGCGGGGTCGCTCTTGTGTAGCGCTCTGTGTGCATAACAGAGGAGCTTGAACTTTGCCCTTTGGCGTACAGGCAGCCAGTCAGTTCTCTCAAACTTTCAGATGCCAAGCTGTATTTACTTTTTGTGCAAAGCAGTCTAGCAGCTGCATTTTGGACCACCTGTAGTTGGGAGAAAAGATACTCTGGCATGCCCACGTAGAGCGCATTCTCATTATCAAGTCCACTAGAAAATAGAGCGTGTGTAATGGACTTTCTACAGTTTTAGGGGACCCAGGAAAAAAGTCTTCAAAGTAGTTTAAGTATAGCAACGTTTTTTCCGCACAGCATTCGATCTTGGTCTTGCATGGACAGTGTGTTATTAATGAGTATGCCCAATTTATTTGCAACTCACTTAGGGTCTGGGGCGGCTCCCAGCGCCCGGGGCCATCAGGTGTTGTCCCACATTAGGTGTGCTCCACCGAAGAGCAGCATCTCTGATTTTCCTGCATTTAACTTTAAACACTGTTCCATCATCCAGGTTGCTGTTTCAATGACAAAGTTACTTTTGGTATCCTCATGCTTGTCTTCCATGGCAATTAGAAGCTCACAACAGCTCCCCAACTGTTCATAAAACTATAAACCAATCCATGACAACCCATAACACACGACTCCAATACCCAACAACTAATCTAGTTTAAAAAGATTAAGTGGATTCTTAACATGACTGTATGCATTCATTTTCCCCAGACAAGAGACTTTTAGCAAGAGAGTGCACATGCTAATTTGACCAAATCGAACACTCCCAGATTGATATTGTCCTCCAGCTACACACAACAGACAAACAATAACAATACATGTGAAAATAAAAACATATATGGAAGTGGCTTATTAACCATATCCACACTTTTTATTATCTAAGTCAGACAATCAGAAACCAGGCTATGCTTTGTGATGAAATCCTAAAGACATTGTATGAAGGCTCCTGGACTCTGACAGAGCTGCAATCCTATACTGATGGCAATAGAGCACTGTACACATCTCCAACATAACATAACAAATACCAGAGCCCACTGGTAATGATGCCCTCAGACCCATGGCTGCCCATTCTTGCAAGTGATGCTCCACATTAGAACAAATACATCTTTAGCGGGAGAGCAGGTATTCTGAACACACTAAACATGAAGAGAAATCCTGACACGAATACAGCCCACACGAACCTATTGCTATGAATGATGTTTGTTATGATTAAGGCAAATGTGATCATGACTTGTCAGTAGGGAATATGGAGAGAGACTAAGAAGTGTTTAAAAGGGGGCGCCTCTCTGAAACAACAGCACAGAGATAAAGCAGTTATCGTACAACTCTTGGCTCCTAGACAGCTGAAGCAAAACAAGAAATCAATCAAAATTCTGTTCATTCTATGACGGCAAAGAAAAACCACAGTCTTTTTTTTAAACTTCTTTATTATCCAATTAATTAAAATCATTACAATAAAATCAACACAATTAATAAAACAAAACAATTTAATCTGTTCCTTAAAGATATTGAGGAAGTAATAACATACCTTAATAACCATTGGAATTATATAAAATATTATAGAAATATATTTCATTCATAACCTGGTAAAAACATTGCATTTCATTATTAATCACCATGCATATTAATAAAATCAACCATACAAATAATCTTGGGGCATATTATCAAGGGGGTTTATCTACTCTTTTTTGGCTTTAAAAGCCAAGAAAGCGGAGATAAAATTATCTCCCTATTACCTAGCTGTTGCTAACACCAGTTAGCGACAGCTAGTAGGAGATAGCGACCATCTTGGGCCCCGCTTTGCATGTCAGTGATATTTATGACTAATGACATGCAAAGTGGGCGTGCCAAGATGTTAGCGACTGGAACCAGTCGCTAACATCGTTTTCTCCTATTACCAACTTTTGGAGATATTTGCGCTAAGCGCAAATATCTCCAAAAGCTAACACCTGCCCCTGAGCAGTTATTAGCCATGTTATCCAATGGTAGGTGGATAACATGGCTAAGAGCATTAGCTCGGTAATGCATGAATATCGCTGACTTTTCAGCGATATACATGCATTTCGGCCGATTTTTATCGCTTAGGAGATAAACCTTGATAATATCAAGGCTCCTAAGCGATAAAAATCGCCGCAGCTCGGCGATAAAAATATCGCCGCTAAACCAACATAGCGATAATTATCGGTAGTTGTTGGTAATATGCCCCTCGAATCCTCTCTCTGGTCTTTAAACAGCCCCTTAAAAGAAGCTATACACAAGGTAACATGTTTTCAATCCAATTGTAATCTTAATGCATAATGTATAAAGTGCATCCTTGCTTCTTAAGATTTCAGAATACCTTAGATACTATATCATCAGCGAAAAATAGACATAGTTGGAATTTATCCAGTTACATTACCATTATGGGAAAAACTATATAGTTAGTCTCATAGCCACTTTCTATTCCTACAGCATGACCAAAACATTGTCCTGATCCAATTTGTTCTCAGCTATCATGATAAATTTAACAAAGTCAACTGTTAAATAAATAATACGCCTGAAGGCACAGTATTATTGCTTGGTGACACGTTCTCTCCCCTTGTTACCTTAATATTGGTTTTAAAAGTGTTAATCTTTCTTGACGCAGTTTGGGGCAAATACATACAATGTGCATTAATGGGGGAACATCCTTTTCAACGCAACTTTTACCACGCAGTTCCTTTACGACGCAACTATTACAACGCATGTTATTACAACGCATAGCGCTGGGGGGCGCTCTAGGATATGGAATAGATTTAATTTACTATCCAACACCTTCCCTACTATCCACGGGGACTGGAGTTGGAATAGTAAATTAAACTATTCACTATCCAGCACCCCTTAACGCTATGTGTTGTAACAGCATGCGTTGTAAAAACTGCGATGTAAAGGCATGCTTGGTAAAACCATGCGTTGTAATGTCATACATCCGCATTAATGTTTTATTTGTTTAACCACATAATCTACATTTTTGTGAATGCCAATTTTGTACCCATCTAGGGAGCCCATCTTTTGAGGGATAGTGGCCAAACCTAAGCTTAAGCAATATATCCCTTACCGCCGGTTTAAAAAAAGAAGTGAGATAGGATTGGCGCTCAATTTTATTATGCGAGTTAAAAAACGACCAGGCATGCTTTTTTTTGCAATCATCTCCTGATCTAATAAGAATGATACAAATTTAGATGATTGATTTAAAATCTGTTTTAAAATGGTCTTATTTCTACTCATAACTTCAAAAGATTGGAGCTTAAAAATATTGAAACTTTCCGTTAAATATAACCTCCATGGGCTTTCTTATTCATTTCCTGCCAGCTCATATACGTAAGGCACTCAGGGTACAATAAATAGAGTGAAAATAGACATTTTAAAAATGCAGCTTGCTTTACCAATGTTTGGTTTAACAAACCAAACTCCAATCTTAACTATAGCATGTCCAACATTTTTTGAGATCCTAAAAATGGATTTAAAAACTTTTATTTGTAATTTATCCAACAGTAGGCTATCTTTGCCTCCCAAAATTATTGTCCCATATGCAAGCGCGGGGATGAGTTTCACCTTCATTACTTTTAATAAGTGCTTGTAGCTTGGGCATAAAAGTTAATCTCGCAATGATCTAAAGGCAAAAGACAATGAAGTTGCTTTGGCCTTTAAGTTATCAAAATGTAGTTTAAATATCTTCCTATCATCAAGCGTCATTCCTACGTTTTTATACTGCCTTACTGTTTCAATAGATACATTTCTTATTTTCCATAATGTGTTTTCTGATTTTGTTGATCTTATTATCATAATTTTTTTTTTTTATGTATTTGTAAACTATTTGCTAATATATATTGGTTAAATGACTTATCAATCTTTGCAGCCCTATTTACGTGTGACTTAGTAGAATGGTATTGTCTGCATATTGCAAATATTTTATACTTTGGCTTGCAAGGATTGGAGCGTGTGCATTGACATTATGTATATGATGTGATAGGTCGGCCATAAAGAGATTGAAAAGACATGTGGCAAGTACGCAGCCCTGTTTAAGGCCACTATATCTTTCAAGGTGATGAGTAGTTCGGCTTACATCCCCCACTTTAACCTGCACCCACGTATTTGTATACAACAGTACAGTCATATCCAACAGATGCTTTGGTACGCCCCATGCTGATAACTTTGCCCAAAGAAGATTACGCAGAACAGAATCAAAAGCTGCCTTTAGATCTATATAACTAATGCTTTTTCTATTTGGTTTTCTCTGTAGGTAAGTATCAGCAGGTTCATTATTGTTGATTGTCCCCTACGAAATACAGTTTGAAAAATTGGGATAACTTTCCTTGTAGTTGTCCATTCCTCTAGATCTTTAAGTAATAATTTTGCAAAAAATGTCACCTCTACATCCGTTAGGGCAATTAGCCTATAGCTTGATGGATTATCAGGAGGGCCACTTTTAAAAATAGGATGTATTATGCTGCCTTGCCAGGATTCTGGGACCGATTTAGTCTTTAAACATTTGAGTAAGATATTTTTACCATATGACCGTTCTTGCTTTAAAGACAGCATTCAGGACCCTATTTGGACCAGGCACACGATTTGATTTAATCCTACTTGTCAGTGACTTTACCATGTCCACCGGTGGCGACTCAAATATTAATAATTTCATAGTTTTCATGCCTTCTATTCTCATTATGTATAATAATTATCGAAAATGGCATACATGCGTCATTAATTGAGTTTGGCCCATTTACAGTAGTAGACCCATACAGGATAGGAGTAAAAAACTCCCAGGCTATTGCGGGAATGTTGGCACTGCTAGCTCTCGTATTGCCAAGTCCAGAGTGTTAATTATACCACAAAATGCTCTTAGATTGTTTGTCTTGTTTGCATGGTGCAATTCTATCCAGAATCCTTCTTTATATTCCCTTCTTGCTTTCTAAATCTTATTTTTGTATGATTCCCTCAAATTCTTTATTAAACACAATTGGGTAAATTTGGTTACTCTTGTGATGTTTTGCAAATAGTACAAAAAGATTTATTAAGAGCCTTTTTATTGCCAGAAAATGATCAACCAGACGTATTATTTTGAGTATCCTGTAACAGTACAATATCCCATTTCTGCAATTGGGAACAGAACGTCTTAGTAATAGCATTGCCTCTCTTCCCTGTATTCTTAGTAAACATATGCATATTGAAATCTCCCGAAATAATAAGGCTAGTTGTTGGGTACTAATATGATAAAACTTTAATTGATTCCCATAATACTGAAAGCTGAGTCGTCGTAACTGTGTTTTTTACACTTAAATACACTTTTATAAATATGATTGGTGTTTCAAAATCTATTTTAATGCACAATCACCAGGTCAATTGAAAGTCAATTACACGGTGAGAAGCATCTAAATCCAAGGAAACATAAGTAGAGAGCCCACCTTTTGCTCGCCCATAAACAGATGTGTGATTTGCAAAGTTGGCATATTCGTAAAAACCAATCATGGGCTCATAGCACATTTTCCATGTTTCCTGGATCATTAAGATTTTTAAATTCTGAATCAAATTTATTGTATCATGTTCTTCTAATAGCCTAGAAAAATCATATACATCCCAAGAGAAAATATTAAAATTGGTAGGTCCATTCTTTCTGGGCAAACTGCTCCATCTTCAATAATTCTCATTAAATTTCCCTCTACTGAGTATTTTCAACACCCAGTCCCAATCCTCCATGGGGGCTGGTTGTTTTTGGGTTTCTTCACAAATTTGAGGGCCCCAACCACTACATGTGATGTTGATGCCGGAAGATTGTTCAAGATTGAGTAGTGGTCCTATTGCCCCTTCTGATATTCTCCTCTTGCGATCCCATACTCGTTAATTTAGTTGGTAAATTACTTTCTTCCTCAACTTTCAGTATCAACAATGTTGGATACAAACTGTCTTTAATTTTCTTTAATTCAATTCCCCATTTCTCGAATTGTTGTATGTATTCCAGTATCCTATTGATGATCTGTTCACTTTGCCATGTGGTACCATGCCTTGTTTGGGGCTATTAGAATCTTGTTTAAATTGAACTGCTTCTAGAGCGTCTGATGCTATGTTATGGTACTAAGCTCTGGTATAGAAGCTAATGGCTTTAATATATTACCTCAATTTAAAATATCAAATTGACCCCTTGAAACATACAATGGAATAAAAAGTAACTTTGCGGAAGAAACAGCACAACCATCCTCAATTATAGTTGGATTCTTTTTAAGTTGATGATTAGTAAAAGATACATTACAATTTAAACTTGTACCTTGTAACCTCAAAGCTCTTTGTCTATCTTCAACACAAGCAGTTTGCCCAAGTTCATAATCTTGTCCTGAAATGACTTCATCAGATTGCATAAGAATTTTCTTTTTACCAACTGAAGAAGGTGGCAAACATTTTGTATTTAACAATGTTTTTCCTCCAATATGGTTAAAGGATTATTTAGACTTTCTTTGTTTTTAACCTGAATCTGAGTCTTGAATCGGAGTCTTGAGGACTCCATCTACTGGTGGCAACTTTTGCATAGAACCTTGTCAAGCCACATAACTATATGGAACTTCACCACTTTGAGGAGGTGTTATCCTACTCCAAGCATCTTCAACCTATGGGGATTTACCTATATCTCCTTTAACTCTGTCTATTATATTACAAGATAGTTTTTCAGATACTTTGAAGATCAGATAGACCTCCTTTGGGGTGTGCAAAACACTTGAGTTAGTTACATTTTTTTTCTGGTTTGTTTTATTATGTGCTTTCCTTTGTTTTTTCCTTGCTCTTTTGGTGAGACCTACTGGTTTTTGGTTAAGAGGTGGGTCTAAAGTATATGGTGCTTGGTCAACCTCTGCGCTTTGAGCTATTTCTTGTCGATTGGCTTCGATTTCATAATTAACCAACAATGTAACCTGTATACTTCCTTGCTCAATTTTATTATTAATTTGTTTTTCATCTTCTTTGATGGATTGTGATTCTAATTCCAAATCATTATGTAAATCCTTGTAATTAATCCTCTCACTTCATGCTCCATACTTCATCTGCTTACATTTTTGGGGGATAGATGTAGCCTTAATGTCTTGGCCATGGCTATGATCATTAATATTTGAAATTACTGACACTGTTTTATTCTGGGTTGACATTAGACTTACTTCGTTCACGAGAGAACAAACTATAGTCCGAAGGCCTGATATTTTATCTATAATATTTGCACACGTACAGGAGATCATTTGACTATCTCTTTCGGCTTGTGCTCTTACTACTAGATCTGTCAAACTTAGTAATTTAGGGCCAGATGTAGGTGGCCAAATACCGAGCGCTAACGCTAAAATTAGCAGAATTTCAGCGTTTGTGATCGCTATTTGGCTGCGAGCAATGTAGATAAGTTTAAACCTACTAGCAAAATAAGGAATCACAAAGTTGTGTTTCCTTATTTTGCTCTTGCATTTAAGGAATCGGAAATTGCGATTCCTTAAATGCAATGTAAGTAGCACAAAAAAAGTGCACTTTAGCCATAAGGAATCGCTAATTCAAGTCAAGTCAAATAATACTTTATTCGATTAATTAAAATCATAAAAGCAGTTACATTACAAGTGTTAAAAACAATTCCAGTATAAAAAGCAGATTAAACCAATTCATCATCATGAGTGTAAATTAAAAATTGGATAAAAAGTAACACCACGTAGAAAAAGATAAAAAATTGGCTAAGATAAGATCACCCCTCTAAGACGTTCACAGTCCGACTTTTAGCCTTGATACGCATAGCAGCGACTAGAAAGCTTGCAACCCCAAATATTATTGGGGTGCTCCCCAACAGTTGTAAATACATGAGAGCAGGCCGCACTTGTGTAAAGCCAGCCTCTCTCAGCAATGGAACCAAAAACTGTTTTCTTATGACAGCAAAGTGGTCACAAAACATAATAAAGTGCATTAAAGATTGGTCAGAAAAATTATCACAACTGCAGGGAATGGATAGATCTGATTTTCCCCATACAGGATAATCACCCAGGGAAAACTGGATAATATTAAATCTGAATCTAACATGGAGGTGCCGATGGAACGGGATGGTAACGATCTTTAGATAGGGTTCAATTAGAGGAGTGGTCAGAAGCATGTAGTTTGCTCTAACGCCTGGTTTTAACACCTCTACAGCCTCTTGTTCTTGCACAGCTCTACCCAAAAAGTTGTCCTTGATCCAGTTTACATCAGCCTTCTGCAGTAGATTTGGAGATGCATATAAATCCGGCCGACCCAATTTGCACAGAGTGTCTTTATTGTATGCTAACCAAGGGATTTTATTTGCTCTATCTAGTGCCATACAGTCTTTGAGAATGGTATGGTTCAATGTGATTTCGGTGTTAAGCCAAGTTTTGGCCCAGCAGATCAATGGAGCCAAGTGTAACTGATCGGTGATGTAAGCAAGGCCTAGCTCAGAGTGCACCGAGAGTACTGGGGTAGATTGGGGGACCGCTAATAAGGATCTGAGAAATGTATTCTCTATAATCTGTAGTTTGCCTTGAGGTAAAAAGCCCCATAATGATGCGCCATACATTGCTATTGCTAGACATTTAGATTTGTACACTGTTAGCAGAGCCTCAGTGGGACGTGACCCCAGATGTTTTGCAAAGCCCAATAGGGCTGAGGTTGATCTGGTGACAGCTGTGCCTTTAGCTTTTAGTTGGGGCACCCAAGTGCCCCTTTCGTCAAAAATGACGCCCAGGTACGTAAATACCGGAACCCTGGATACCTCCTCCCTGTTGCAGGCAAAGCGTTTTATTTTAAAGGCCTTTGGTCGCTTGCCCGCGAACATGACGTGTGATTTCTTATTGTTTACCTGGAGATCTAGCGATTGCATAAATTCCCCAAAAGCGTCCAGAAGTCTCTGCAGCCCTAGCCCTGTGCAGGCCAGTAACACAGCGTCATCCGCGTAGAGAAGTACAGGTACCACAGAGTCCCCTACTCGCGGTATGTCTATAGTGGCCCCCTCCAAGGATTTTTCCAGTGAATTTATGTATAGGGTGAACAGGAGGGGCGCCAAAATGCAGCCCTGCCTGACACCTCGTTTTGAACTGAAAAAACTAGTACGTCCCCCCTCCTTGTTGACTCTGATGGAAGCTAAAAGCCCGACCGGTCAATCCCTATGTAGAGCAGGGTGGCCCACAACTTTGCTCGATTGACCAGGTCGAAGGCCGATGAGAGGTCCATAAAGGCCATATATAACAGACCCTCCTTGGCCTGGGTGTATTTACCAATTAACATGTGGAGATTTAGACATTGGTCAAGAGTACCTCTTTTGGCTCTAAACCCATATCGAAGTTCAGAGAGGACCCCCCTCTCCTTCAGGCAGTCTGAGGTTGTAGAGTTAAAGACATTTGTTAGTGTCTTAACCCAAAATTTAAGCGGGGTCCTATATAAATCTGCGGGGACCTTTGAACCTCTACCTCATTAAAACATAAAGGAGGTACTGGGTGCATGTGAACAAAGTCCAGCTCATCTGTGTTGCCCTCCTCAGTGTCGTATATCTTGCTAAAGTGGGCAACCCATTTCTCATCTGGGATCGCACAATCCATAACCGAATTGTCTGCATCTGAGAAATAAGGGTGATTAATGGTTGCCCAAAATTTGCTGCTGTCTCTAAGGACGTCAGTCGACATAAGGTTGTCCCAGGCCTCCCTTTTAATGATCTTTCTGCGGTTGGCCAAGGCCAGTTTATACTTTTTCCTTTGCCCAGCTACTAGCACACGATTTCTAGGTATTTATTTTAGTGCTTGCAGTAGTTTTTTATTACCTTTTGAGCAGTTTTCATCAAACCACCTAGGTTGGTTAGATGCTTCCTGCTTCTTATTAGACTTTAGATCCTGGCTAATTTGTATGCAAATGGCGACATAGGCACTAATGATATCTTTGCCATCTGCCGAGCTGTCTATGCAAACTGCCATGTCCGCGTGTACCTTGGTCGCAAGGTCCTGCATAAAAGTGTCTGGGACCACCTTGGCCCAGTTTAGCCTCCTACCCTGATCCCTGGGAATTAAATTGTTAATGCCTACCAATCCCTCCAGCCGTCTAGCCTTAACATTGCAGAGGGTTAGTGACAGTACCAGGGGGTTGTGGTCACTAAAGACTGACACTACAACTTCGTAAGAGGAGGCCACATTGACTATTCCAGCTGAGACAAAGATGAAATCAATCACTGTGTCGGCATCTCTGCCTTTAAAAGTCGGGACCCTATCCTCCCCCCTAGCCCCGTCTATCTCGTACAGGTTCAGGTTAGCAAGTAACTCTTCCAGGGCTTCCCCTTGTAGTGTATGTTCAAAGTGGGTAGTAATAGATCCAGGGGGGCCCAATTGTTGATCTACCAGGCAATCCCACCCACATGGGTGAATATTAAAATCACCCAATAATATTACTTCGAATAAAGCATTATGTGTTGACTTGTATTCCTCTAAAAAGCCTACCAGTGAACATAGGTGGGAGTTCCGCGGGTCCTTCTCAGGGGCATTATAAAAGTTTACCAACAAAATGATTGGGTAGTTGGGACTGGCCCACTCTAAACACAGGATTTTGTCTGAGGCCGTCTCCAACTTTCTAAAGGAGCCTGCCAATTTAAGTGATGTGAGCGTGTACAATCCTCCTTTTGGTCTCCCACCAAGCCCGGAGACTGCCTTCACAGAGTAACTTCAATACCCATCCAGGCAGTAATTGTCTCCAGTATCCCAGGTCTCTTGAAAGGCGATGATGTCGTGTTGTGACACAAAATGGAACCACCTCTCTACAGCGGCCTTGTTTCTTAACCCCGCCACATTCCAGCTGAGTAAACTAAGAGTAGAACTGCGATCATCCTGCCTGTTCCGTTCTGAGCCTCCCAACTGTGTGTGTGTGATAGTCAGTCATTTGTTGCCAAACTGGAGAGGGGAGAGAACCTGTTTGCCACAATTAATTCAGGGTGCCTTCCTGTGCTATGAAGGCCCGGTGGGCCTGGGGAGGTTGCAACCCGACCCTCAGCCCTCAGTAGGGACTGCCGTGATTGATAAGAGTTATGCTTTATACCAGGAACTCTAGGATGGGGACATGGAAGCAGTGGCACTTTTGGTATGTAGGATTTGATCTGTGAATGAGAGGGAGGGGGATAGAAGTAGCCCAGAGGAAGCGGCCTAATGCCAGAGCCATCAATCTCCGATCCATCCCACAACAGACTATCAACAACGTTTGGCCTCTTGAAGTTAACCACCACACAGTCACCCGGTATACATTTGTCTCTCTTCCCTACCCACCCTACCCGTCTGGCAATAATAATGTTCGCAGCGACATCGACACTCCCACTACTAAACTGAGAACACCATCTTTTTGTCCTGCGCAGGAGATCACCCTCCGACTCCACAGTGCCATTTATTAGGCATGGTACCCCAGTTAAGATTACCACTAAGGGTGCAGCGTCAGGGGAAAGGTTTAATGTGCGTGACTTTGTGTTGCCAGGCCTATTAACAGGGCACTCATGAACAGTGGGCAATACTGATCTACCCTCCAAAGGTCTGGACTGCCGCCCCCCAGGATTTAAGTCAGCCCTGGGCCCTTTGGTTTCATGAGTTGTAGGCTGGGTCGTAAGCTGGGTCTGGGAAGGTTCGTGGAGATGTAGTTCTGTCACTGCCCACTGATTACCTATCCTCATTGGGCTCTCGTAATCATTCCTTCTGTGCTTGGGGTCAATGCGTTGTGCCCTAAATTCCCTCATGAACTCATCAATGCACTCACATTTCTTTAGAATATTTGCCACACAAGAGTTCAGGGAGTCCACTATGTCTTTAGCAATACTTGCAAGTGCCGGCTCCAGGCGAGATTCAAATAGGCCTTCCACCATGTTAGCCAAGTGGGCAGGGAGACTAGGGATGGATGTTGTGTCAGGTCTTGCTTTGGGCGGTTTACGCGATTTTTTCCCACAGTTACGTTTTCCTTTAATGATCACGGGATCATGACCCTCGGACTGCACCACACTATTCCTCTCTGGGGTTTCCGTAGGGCCCTGATCAGCTGGGTGAACCTGTGGAGGGTTCACTTGTACAATGTCAGGTTCTAATGGAAAAGGGGGAGCAGAATCCAGTAATAGTGGAGGTTCCAAGGTAGCTTGTGTGGTAGGAGGTATATTTAATCCCAGTTCCTTTTCCGCGTTAGCGATTTGAACATTTAGAGCACCCATTGCTGATGTTAGATAGGATATTATTGTCTCCGACTTTCTGGGCACTTTGGCCTTCTTACCGTCACCCTCTTTGGTGTTCAGTTTGCGCTTCCCCATCATCAGAGCCAAGGGGAGTGACCCGACCCGGCCTCAGCTGGCCCCTGAGGGCCACAGATGGCCCGCCCTCTGCCCGGGCTCAGCCCGGCACCGCCCGCGCGCGTCCCGCGACGCGGGAGGAAGTTCTGGGATTTATGCTCCTCTGGGCGGAAGTGTCTCTTCTCAGGCGGCGGCCCCGTCAGGCAGGGGACGCTGGGAAGTGTAGTCCGTCGCCTCTACCCCTCTCAGCGGCCGCGGATGTGCTGCGGCGGCGGGGGCGAGCAACGCTGGCCGTGGCCCTCTTGCGGGGCGGTGTGCTGTAAGGCTGTACCCCCAAGCAGGTGAGTTCTCCCCCGCTCCACCGGAGGAAGTGCTGGGATTTATGCGCCTCCGGGTGGAAGTGTCTCTTGTCAGGCGGTGTCCCCGTCAGGCAGGGGAAGCTGGGAAGTGTAGTCCGTCACCTCTACCCCTCTCAGCTGCCGCGGATGTGCTGCGGCGGCGGGGGCGAGCAACGCTGGCCGTGGCCCTCTTGCGGGGCGGTGTGCTGTAAGGCTGTACCCCAAAGCAGGTGAGTTCTCTAATTACCACCAACTTCAAGTTGGTAGTAATTAGCGAATTCCTTTAGAAAAAGCACTTTTTTGCTTTTTTTAAAGTGCCTTGTGGCACACATTCACATTTCAGGGGTGCAACACGGTGTCTTTTTGACACCCTGGCACCCTTGAAATATCACCCGTTATTTGCGATTCTTTAATAACGAATCACAAATAGTGAATATCTCCCATTCATTCCTATGGGCCTCCTAGCCCATAGGAATGAATGGGTAGGTATTCCTTTTTAACGAATCTCAATTTGCTATTCGTTATTAAGGAATATTAAGGAATCGCTAATATTTTAGCGATTCCTACCTACATTCAATTTTGCGAGTCCTTAATAGCGAATCGGTAAAATTTGCTATTAACCACATCGCTGCTTAAGAGTTTCCCCTGCTGTGCTGGACAGCAACGAAAACGGGTGTGGTCATGACGAGCTCAGCTCGTCATGAGCACCTGAGAGGTATATGCCATGACGAGCTGAGCTCGTCATGAGCATGAAGGGGTTAAGGACTCGCAAATTTGATTTTACCTACATCTGGCCCATAGGGTCTATTCTTGCTACATAAAGGGAAAAATTATTTAATAGCTCTGCCTTAATACTCAGTTTTTCAGAATGATAATTCAGGGCATTGGTTATTATATCCACAGTATTAAGCAAACTGACCCATATTCCTGTTTGAATGACCATACAGTCTCATCTGTTCTTCTTCCCACAGAAAAGTTTGTATCATATTTGGCCAATAAGGAGAGAGCAGCTGAATTGAGAGGATTGTTCATAGAGTTCGCATTCTCTGATTTGTTTGACAAGTTTGCACACTGTGGGGCTCATTATGATGGTGTAACGATCGTTACACCATCGTAATGTGAAATACCCCCACCATATTATGATGGAAAAGTCCGTCTGCCGCTTTTCCGCCGGTCGGCAATCGTTACGATTGCCAGCCTGGCGGAGCTGGGCCAGTAATATGGTGGCGGTGCCTAGCAGGCACTGCCAGCCATATTATGAGGTGGCTTGCGGACAGGCCTTTCCATGGTGGTGATGCCGCGATGGAGAGGCTGGCGGGGATTGGCTTTGGGGGTCCGTTGCGGGATTCAGGGGGTGGGGGTTCCCTGCGACAAGTGGCAGGCACCGTGTGGTGCCTGTCACGTGCTGCGCGGAAATGCTGTGCATACACTTTTACCATTACGGACAGTGCTGCAGCCAGCAGCACCTTCCGCAATGGTAAAAGGACAGGATGCACCCGCCAGTATGGCGGGCGCATCCTATTTGGGACCGGTGTGACCACCACACGTCTGGCGGCCGGTCCCATCCCAATTATGATGGTGGGCGGTATCATAATGAGCCCCTTAATGTCTATCACCTCGGGAATTATTGCTGGTTTTAGATCAGAACTGGATCTACCTATTGTTGAAATTAGGCTAAAAGGATCCAGTTCAAATCCATTTTTCTGATTCTTAGAACTGAAAACGGCTTCCGGATTCATATTGTGACAGATCTGATCCCTACTATAATTAGATAGGGCTAGGTTTCTTGCGATTGAATGAACAGTGGTAGAAATACATCGTCTGTTGAATTTGACTCTATACCTGATGATATACTTATCACCAATTTATCCTCTCTCCAACTTACTTTACCAGGTATTTCACCATCTTTCTTGTCCTTTTCTATGGCTTTCTCAGATCCATTTCCAGCCTTAGATACTGTTTTTTCCACAAATCCACTATTAGTACCACTTGGCTTGGTCAAGGTAGTCCTAGAACAGGGAGCCTGAAATTGAGGTTTTATGACCAGAGAATGAGTACCGAGCACTTGAGTAAGAGCCATGTGATTATTTATCACTAAAGGTTTTTGAGAACTAATGCCGCCAGGTGCCAAGTCTGTTTTCGTCAATTCTTCCCCTGAAAGGGACATACAATTAGATGATGATATATTCGATTTTCTATTACTTATTTCCATTGTTATTATGTCGTTGGCCATTTTTTGTGTTCCAAAAGATTTTTTCCTTTCTATTACTTCCCTGGTCGAAATATAATCCTTAATAGTTCACTGTATGATCTCATTAGGATTCTTTACATAACATGCATTTACATTTAACAGACATACGTTTAGGGAACAAGAAGTTTTTGTTGATATATTTGACTTTTCTCCAATTTGTGGGCCATGCCCTCCACCAGTGCCTCAGAATCATCTTTACCCATTTTCTTTTTCCGTTGCCTATTATGCCGTTGTAATTTCAAAAAGGAGGTGGTGATGGACAGAGTATCTGAGTTAATCAGAACACTCCTACCCAGTCAACAGATCAGGGCTTGATCCATCACCGTTTTTTAGCTCACTGCACCATCTCAGTTCAGAACCTGGCTATATGCAAATTAGTCTGTCCCTGGCCCAGTGCATCATGGGAACAGGGCAGACCAAACTACCAAGCCAATTCTTCACTGGAAAGGAAACAAGCTTCCGGGGACCGGTTTCTGACATTACAGCCGTCTTCGGCCCGGCTTGCTTGAATCCTGATGGTGCAGTGAGCAAGGGACTCATGTCTGAGCATACCCTTCCACACTCATGGTGGACAAAATAATTTCAAAAAGGGGGTGGTGATGGACAGAGTATCTGAGTTAATCAGAACACTCCTACCCAGTCAACAGATCAGGGCTTGATCCATCACCGTTTTTTGCTCACTTTGCCACTGGATTCAAGCAAGCCGGGCTGAAGACGGCTGGAATGCCAGAAACCGGTCCTCGGAAGCTTGTTTCCGGTCCAGGGAAGACATGGCTTGGCAGTTCAGGCTGGGCTGTTCCCATGAGGCACAGGGTCAGACTGATTTGCATATAGCCATGTCTGAACTGGGGTGGCAGAGTGGGCTAAAGAACGGTGATGGATCAAACCCAGATCTTTTGACTGGGTGTGAGTGTTTGATTGGCTCAGATGCTCCGTCCATCACCAACCCCTTTTGTACCACTTTGGCCGCCATAAGTGTGGCAGGGTATGCTCAGATGTGAGTCCCTTGCTCACTTTGCCACTGGATTCAAGCAAGCCGGGCTGATGACGGCTGGAATGCCAGAAACCGGTCCTCGGAAGCTTGTTTCCGGTCCAGGGAAGACATGGCTTGGCAGTTCAGGCTGGGCTGTTCCCATGAGGCACAGGGTCAGACTGATTTGCATATAGCCATGTCTGAACTGGGGTGGCAGAGTGGGCTAAAGAACGGTGATGGATCAAACCCAGATCTTTTGACTGGGTGTGAGTGTTTGATTGGCTCAGATGCTCCGTCCATCACCACCCCCTTTTGCACCGCTTTGGCCGCCATAAGTGTGGCAGGGTATGCTCAGATGTGAGTCCCTTGCCCACTTTGCCACTGGATTCAAGTAAGCCGGGCTGAAGACGGCTGGAATGCCAGAAACCGGTCCTCGGAAGCTTGTTTCCGGTCCAGGGAAGACATGGCTTGGCAGTTCAGGCTGGGCTGTTCCCATGAGGCACAGGGTCAGACTGATTTGCATATAGCCATGTCTGAACTGGGGTGGCAGAGTGGGCTAAAGAACGGTGATGGATCAAACCCAGATCTTTTGACTGGGTGTGAGTGTTTGATTGGCTCAGATGCTCCGTCCATCACCACCCCCTTTTGTACCGCTTTGGCCGCCATAAGTGTGGCAGGGTATGCTCAGATGTGAGTCCCTTGCTCACTTTGCCACTGGATTCAAGCAAGCCGGGCTGAAGACGGCTGGAATGCCAGAAACCGGTCCTCGGAAGCTTGTTTCCGGTCCAGGGAAGACATGGCTTGGCAGTTCAGGCTGGGCTGTTCCCATGAGGCACAGGGTCAGACTGATTTGCATATAGCCAAGTCTGAACTGGGGTGGCAGAGTGGGCTAAAGAACGGTGATGGATCAAACCCAGATCTTTTGACTGGGTGTGAGTGTTTGATTGGCTCAGATGCTCCGTCCATCACCACCCCCTTTTGTACCGCTTTGGCCGCCATAAGTGTGGCAGGGTATGCTCAAATGTGAGTCCCTTGCTCACTTTGCCACTGGATTCAAGCAAGCCGGGCTGAAGACGGCTGGAATGCCAGAAACCGGTCCTCAGAAGCTTGTTTCTGGTCCAGGGAAGACATGGCTTGGCAGTTCAGGCTGGGCTGTTCCCGTGAGGCACAGGGTCAGACTGATTTGCGTATAGCCATGTCTGAACTGGGGTGGCAGAGTGGGCTAAAGAACGGTGATGGATCAAACCCAGATCTTTTGACTGGGTGTGAGTGTTTGATTGGCTCAGATGCTCCGTCCATCACCACCCCCTTTTGTACCGCTTTGGCCGCCATAAGTGTGGCAGGGTATGCTCAGATGTGAGTCCCTTGCTCACTTTGCCACTGGATTCAAGCAAGCCGGGCTGAAGACGGCTGGAATGCCAGAAACCGGTCCTCGGAAGCTTGTTTCCGGTCCAGGGAAGACATGGCTTGGCAGTTCAGGCTGGGCTGTTCCCATGAGGCACAGGGTCAGACTGATTTGCATATAGCCATGTCTGAACTGGGGTGGCAGAGTGGGCTAAAGAACGGTGATGGATCAAACCCAGATCTTTTGACTGGGTGTGAGTGTTTGATTGGCTCAGATGCTCCGTCCATCACCACCCCCCTTTTGTACCGCTTTGGCCGCCATAAGTGTGGCAGGGTATGCTCAGATGTGAGTCCCTTGCTCACTTTGCCACTGGATTCAAGCAAGCCGGGCTGAAGACGGCTGGAATGCCAGAAACCGGTCCTCGGAAGCTTGTTTCCGGTCCAGGGAAGACATGGCTTGGCAGTTCAGGCTGGGCTGTTCCCATGAGGCACAGGGTCAGACTGATTTGCATATAGCCATGTCTGAACTGGGGTGGCAGAGTGGGCTAAAGAATGGTGATGGATCAAACCCAGATCTTTTGACTGGGTGTGAGTGTTTGATTGGCTCAGATGCTCCGTCCATCACCACCCCCTTTTGTAACGTATTATGCCGTTGTAGCACTGCTCCACGCAAATACCAGATCTCATTGTGCCCTAGTTATTTGACTGACTGAATCGAATACTTTATGATTGATATTTGGTTCACAGTGCCAGTCGCGTTGTAATTGTTTGTAGTTTGAACACTAAATTTAAATATTTCCCGAACAATTAAGCACAATAGATTTTAGATAATCTGAGGCTCAGGTCACCAGCCACTTCTTAACAGGTACCTACTTCTCTCGCTTACTCCCAATGGGTGGAATTCACTTAGAGTCTGGTCCATAGGTGTTGAGAGGAAACTTAGGTTAATTAATAACTTAGACAGATGCCCCCTCCCACCTTATTAACCGTGGAGGAATACAATTTAGGTCTCCACTGGGGACCAAAGGAGGGGTGGCAGGTCTCCAAAAATGGAAACCCAGCCAAGTTGTCTCACAGCTGTATCTCTCCCTCCTCACAGGATAAGCCTCAGGTTCCTCTGGGTCCTCCATAATTCAATAATCAACTGGGAGGGAGGAGGGATTACTGTCCATTCAGTTCCCCGTTTCAATAATCTGGTTATCACATGGAAGAATGGACACTTGTAGCGTTCATAACCTTTGGTTAAGCTGGATCACCCTCATAAACGCTATGTAGCTGGATTGCGGTGTATATCTTTTCTCCGCCCCACATAAACGTTATGGCATTATCATCGGATGTCCAATGTCGTGCTGTATGCCGGCCTCATCCAGAGGCAACCTCTGGTTAAGATTGCAGTGTCCAGAGAATGAGGGTCACCCCCAAAGAAGTGAAAAAGCAAACAATGGTAAAAAAGGGAAAATGGGTGAGGATTACTAAAAAACGGAAACTCTCCAGCAGAACTTTTATTATGTAAAGGTGAGTTTCGGTTGATAAAATTGCTGGTGGGTACAGTATCTAGATCGGGTTACTGGATCTAGTTGTACTATTGGTTTAATACTGTCGACATGTTTCAGCTCCCTTACGCCCAGCCGGGTCTGTAGAGCTTTCATCAGGACATACATACATAAAAATACTTACACTACTTGTGTAGTATTGAAAAGTGTCTGGTTACAACACTATGTTGTCAGCTTGCCCGCAAAACCTGAAGTAAAGAAAGAGACACACATACAGCTAGTCACTAATATGTTATGAGGGGGTGTATCTTATTAGCACATATATCAATCTCCTATTATTATTTATTTTATTTTATTTGTGTATTTTATAAAGCGCGCAGCGGCCCCAACGGGGCATCCCGGCGCTGAAAACTCTGACAACAGGAGGAACAGGATCGGGGTACCAGATTAGAAGGAAAAGAGATGGGTTTTCAGGGATTTGCGAAATGTTGGTTCAGCTTGGCAATTGCGTAAAGCTAACGGGAGTTTATTCCAGTGTTGAGTGGCACAGACCTCAAAGGTTTTTCCGCCTGCACGGGATCGTTTAAAATGGGGAGTTTCTAGGAAGAGTAAGGAATTAGAGCGTAGTGCCCTGGATTTAACGTATGGACGTAGGGTGTTTTTCAGATGGGCCGATCCGTTGCCTTTAGATGCCTGGAAAGCCAGCGTCATTGCTTTGAAGACGCATCTCTTCGCGATGGGTAGCCAGTGCAGTTTACGGAGATGGGGAGAGATGTGATGTCTGGCAGGGATTCTCTCCACAAGCCGGGCGGCGGCGTTTTGGACTGTCTGCAGTTTGCGACACAGGCCAGCTGTGATGCCAAGGTAGAGGGCATTGGCATAATCTAGATGGGAGAGAGGGCGTGTTATTGCGCACATATGATTCAAAAGGAGAGGTCCTACTAAGGAACCCAAGGGTCCAAGTTATACTCAAGGCTGTGACATATCGGAATTATGACATTCCATTGTTCGTTCTGAGATCAATGGACAAAGGATAGATATAATTATACTAGTACCATAATTCTCCTGGTTCATGAGCCACCACAAATTGCCCAAGTTGCAGACTGAAGTGAAATGAAAAGTGGAATTAATGTTCTAACGCCTCCCCGCTAACCAGGTCTAGGGCGCTATGGCAGACTCTCCAGCACTCAGTATACAATGAAGGGACAAGGGGTCTTTTTACTCTCTCACGGGAGTGGGAGGACCAGCATAAAGGCCCCAGAGTCAAGGTTCAAAAATGAAGGTTATGCTGTTCCTTAGTGGCATAGTGTAAGAGTCAGGGAGACGGGAACCAACTATACCTCAACAGGGGTTTAGAGTTGGGGATCCATGCATTGGATTCTAATGCCCTCACACACCCTTTCAGGTGTCATGCTTTATCATCTGGGCTGCTCCTCGTTGGGTCGGCAGTCCAATAACCAACGGGCTCCCTGTAGTAGGGGAACATTATCGGAGATCTTTTTCCAATAGCCGTATGGCTACGGGGAGCAGCCCAGATATATAGTTACACAGTTATACAGGGTATAGTTGGTTCCGGTCTCCCTGACTCTTAGACTTTGTCACTGAGGAACAGCATAACCTTCATTTTTGAATCTAGACTCTTCAGCAGCCCACAAACTGAATTCAGCCTACCGTAGGAGGGAGGCACCTTCTAGTGGACTGAGTCCACCCCCGAATCACGGGGTCACAGGGGTCGTATTCGAGTTCAGGGGCAACACTAGAGCATTGTGGAGGCCACCACTTTTCACCATGAGAACAGCTGCAATTAGCACTGAAATTGCTGCTCCAGTCTTGCCTCCTGTGACCGTTATCTGCACTCCCTCCACCCACAAGCCGCACCCGGTCTATGCCACACTGGGCCGCTTCCATGGGGATGGAGCACCTGCTGCACCTTCTGATGGCTTGGACTCCCAGAACCCAGTTTGATTCCGTGTTCTAATTTTGGGTTCCTCCGCACTGTAATGCCGTAAGTGACACAGCTGCACTGTAGCGCCGTTAGGGACACGCCCTCCTGCACTCCTCCAAGACTCATCGCTGTTTCTGCTATTCTGCTGTGGCCGAAACAAAGCGAAACACCTGCGGGACTGCGACTGTCCCTGCAGATGAATGGGTCAGCTGTCACAGACCAGGGGGGGGCAGGGAGCCAAGGGAGCTCTACTCTGCCCCCGACGGATCTGACTCATCACTTTTCTCTGATGTAACAGATACTGTGAGAAAGCTGTAAGAAGGGGGCGCAGAGGCAAGAGGGCACATTTTTTCTGTTTTATTGCTGTCATTTGTGTGTATTTGTTCTCTAGCACTCGACTCGCAGAAGATATTCTTGGTGAATAACAGAAATCAAAACATATTGGGCTTGAAGCTCACAAGATTATTGTCCCATTCACTATGGAAGAATCCACATTTTGAGCTATTTCCAAAGCAGGTGACAATTAGAGTCCAGAAAGAGGATATTCAGCTGGAATATCTGTGTGGTAATGCACCTCAACTTAACCTTCACACCGCTGCGTCTGAGCTAGACCTCCAGGGTTTGACCAACCTACCTGAAGAGTCCAGGACTCATAATAGACCAAAGGCTATATTTACAAGGGAATATCTCCACCAGCACGTCACTTTTTTTGACGTTCTAGTTGTGATAACCCTTTGCCTTATTTACAAGGCAGCGTTCAGCCACTTAACATGTCTTAACGCCGCCTTGTAACATGTCTTAACGCCTCTTTCATGCAGCACTTAGCGTGAAAGCAGCGGCCAATGGGTGTTGCAGTCTGCGTTCCGCTGAAAGACCCATTGCTTTTTGATGCTGCCCCCTCTTATCCTGACGCAACAAGTAGAACTAATTTTGCCTCATTTTGCTGTTTATATGAGCAAATTGCCATTAGTTATTGTTCATGTGCAGGAAGGTGACCTTCCTGCACATAATCATTAGAAAATGATGAGTTGCTACTTCAATATACGCTGCATACATAGAAGTTACAAATCACCATTATTGATTGTTTATGTGCAGGAAGGAAAACCTTCCTGCACATGAACAATCATTCCCTGCAATGCAGACACACTTGCACTATGATGCAAGGGTGCCTGCGTTGGCACTAGGCAGCTAAATATGGTGCCAGTACTAGTGCTGTATTGTAAATACAGTGGTACAAAAGGGGGTGTTGATGGACGGAGCATCTGAACCAATCAAACACTCACACCCAGTCAACAGATCTGGGTTTAATCCATCACCGTTCTTTAGCCCACTCTGCCACCCCAGTTCAGACATGGCCATATGCAAATCAGTCTGACCCTGTGCCTCATGGGAACAGTCCAGCCCGAACTGCCAAGCCATGCCTTCCCTGGACCGGAAACAAGCTTCCGAGGACCGGTTTCTGGCATTCCAGCCGTCTTCAGCCCGGCTTGCTTGAATCCAGTGGCAAAGTGAGCAAGGAACTCACGTCTGAGCATACCCTGCCAACTTATGGCGAACAAAGTGGTACAAAAGGGGGTGGTGATGGACGGAGCATCTGAACCAATCAAACACTCATACTCAGTCAACAGATCTGGGTTTAATACATCACCGTTCTTTTGCCCACTCTGCCACCCCAGTTCAGACATGGCCATATGCAAATCAGTCTGACCTGTGCCTCATGGGAACAGTCCAGCCCGAACTGCCAAGCCATGCCTTGCCTTCCCTGGACCGGAAACAAGCTTCCGAGGACCGGTTTCTGGCATTTCAGCCGTCTTCAGCCCGGCTTGCTTGAATCCAGTGGCAAAGTGAGCAAGGGACTCACGTCTGAGCATACCCTGCTACACTTATGGCGGCCAAAGCGGTACAAAAGGGGTACAAAAGGGGGTATTATTTAGATAAACATCAGAAATAAACATTAGGAATTTAAGTTCAGAACACAGGTCTTAGCAAAGATTGATAGTTCTCAAAGTCCATTTTTTGTCCAAAACGTCCCTAACTAGAATCCCTACTCAAAAGTGCATTTACTGAAAAGGAAAAGTTAAAGTTCCTAAAACTAAATACTTATGTGTCCAAGTCAATCAACAGTCCACCAGCATGCCAGCAGGAAATTGAAGAATATCCATTCAGCACCAAACTGCAGTGGACCCAACGCCACGGAGCAGAATGCTGTAGAGACCTATATATGTTGGTGATATAAAAACCCAACGTATTGCAGACCATAACAAAGAAAAACCTGATCAATGGATATTAGCAAAGACATCTTGAAGATTTACAAGAGATTTTAATGCTATACTCTTCTCATTATACTGAGGAAGTGATCCATATTGAATTATTAGTATCGAAGGAGCGATTTTGTCATCACATCAGGAATTAGGAAACTTACTTCATTGCCCTAAAGAAGTCCTTGTGGACGAAACGCGTTGGCATCGGCTACAGGAAGAACTTTTTGAAAAATAAAGAATTTACAAATATTCCGCTGGAGATTCATCATTTTTCAAGAATTAGTAACATCAACAAACTGAAGAAATTGAAATAATCTTGTGTAATATAGACTACCATTACCTTTTTGTAGAGTGCTGGACTCAAGAATATTATATCTGATATCTTATCTCTTGAGCAACTGCTCTTCTTTTCAGTAATTTGTCTCTTTACTCACTTTTCCCATTTGTCTGGGGGTAACTCAAATCTTCTTGACTACTATTTACTTCTGAAATTGTTGGCAAAATGACATACGACCATTCAGGTGACTTATATTTCTGATTTGGCCTCCTTACTCTCTTTGGTCTATGTACTACTTCAATCTTTCTTCCCAAAGACTCTCCTTGACTTGTTATCTCATGTACTTGCTCCTCTTGTTCTTTTCCTCTATTAGTTATTCTGATTCTCAATCCGCCATTATTCTTTGGCCAGTTGTCTCCTTTACAGAATGTCTTTGTCTTAGGCTCTGCAGTGTTTTGTTCCACTCTCCCGGCCCTTTTTCTTGGACTTTTTCTCACTGATGTCTCATCTCCACTATCATCAGTTTCGCTTTCAGTGTCTTCAACAGTTCTATTTATGATGAACTTTACGATATCTTTATCTTTTGTAGTATCAGCCTTTGTTTCTGACAGTTCTTCTACTCTGTTAGGAACTCCTCCAGAACTGGTACTTGGAATCTCATCTTTATCATGAGTTGCTTCTGCCTTTCCAGTATTTGGAATCTCATCCCTGCCTTCTGAGTCTTCAAACTGTTCTTCTGAATTGTCTCATTCAGCAGTTTTCTCTACGTTCTGCTCAGTTTCTTCACCTGTCTCTTCTCTTACCAATTCTCTATCTTCAGTTTGATCTTCATAATATGGTACCTCAACAATTTTCCCTTCTCCTTCTGATGCAGAACTAGCCTTGGATACTTCCAGATGTCGACGTTCTTGTCAAGCTTCTGAATCTGGACCTTCCTCTGGCTCACCCTCAGAATCAGAATCAGTAGTACTTTCACCTTCGTCTGGGTTCTCAGGTTCAGGTACTTTGATGGTATGGCTTGCATGAACCCACCTCTTCACTCCATCACATTTAACTGCAGTTGTGCTAATTAAGTTCACCTGACGTGGTTTCTGCCAATGAGGCACCAAGCAATTTCTTCTACGGTGCACCTTGATTCGTACCCAATCTCCAGGTATTAAGTCATGAGCTGTTTTTTTCTCTTTCGTGTCTGAATCAATTCCCACCTGATGGAACACAGAAGTCACCACATCAGACAGGTTTTTGCAGTAATCCAGAATGATGTCATCACTAATGGTCAACAACTTATCAACTGGTACATATGCCTGTCTCATCACCCTGCCCATCAGAATATCGTGTGGACTCAGTCCAGTTTTCCTGTCAGGAATGCTTCTCAGATTCATCAGAACAAGTGGCAAAGCATCTGGCCACTTCATTCCTGTTGCCAGACACATTTTTGCAATCCTGTTTTTAATTGTTCCATTTACCTGTTCAACTACTCCTGAAGCCTCAGGCCTGTAAGCACAATGTAGTCTCAGTGCTTCACAAATCATCTGTATGAGTTCATTTTAGAAATGAGGGCCACGATCTGTCTCAATCATTACTGGGAACCCGTACCTAGGTATGATTTCCCGTAAAAGCAATTTTGCAACAGTAATTCCATCGTTCCTCCTTGTGGGGAACGCCTCCACCCACCTTGAGAACAAACATATGACCACCAAAACATATCTCAATCTGTTACATGGTGGCAGTTCAATAAAACCCATATGCATTCATGTGAATGGACCCCCCTCCCATCCTATGGTTCCAAGACTCACGATTGTTTTTCTGTTTGGATTAAACTGCTGACACACCAAGCACCTCTGGCACAGGCTCTCTGCAATCATCCTGAATTTTGGGTTATACCAAGTCTGTCTAAACAGTCTTAACATAGCATCTATTCCAATGTGAGCTTGACCATGGTATGCTCGGGCCATGTTTGAGATCATGCTATCAGGCATTACTTGTCTTTCATCTTTGTAAACCCACATTTCATTTTCCTCCCTTTGTCTGCATCCTGCTTTCAACCAAGTATTATTTTCCTCCTCATCTGCCTCTTCCTGCATTTGCCTCACTTCCTGCCAAGTTTCAACTACTGTTGTTAGCATTAAAGGACTTGGAACATGTTCTTTTTCCCTGTCCTTATTGATTGAAGCCAAATTCTTTGCGCAGTACTTTGCAATGGAGTTGACAATATCTGTTACCTCTGGTGATATAGTCATCCCCTTTCTTGTGAGCTGCACATTTTACCACAGCTATTTTGTCTGGTAACTGTAATGCATCAATCAACATCCTCACAAACTCAGCATTCCATATGGGAGATCCTGCAGAGGTCAGATAACCTCTTTGGGACCACAGTTGTCCATAATCATGAACAACTCCAAACCCATACTGACTGTCGGTCACTATGGTGACCTTAATCTCTTTTCCCAACTCACATGCTCGAATCAAAGCAATCAGCTCCGCTACTTGTGCAGAACGAATTCCCTTCAAACAAGATGCTTCCAACACTTTTGCAACAGTGCACACTGCATACGCCGCGCTCAAAGCACCCTCATCCGTTCTTAGACATGAACCGTCCACGAACATCACATAATCAGATTCAGACAATGGCTCATCTCTGATGTCTGGTCTTGGTTTGGTACAGTATTCAAGAACATCCAAGCATATGTGATCAACCTCTCCTCTTACTTCAACTTCTTGGACATCAGGCAACAGTGTAGAAGGATTTACATTTACGCACCTTGAAATTGTCTCATTCTCTGCTCCTAGAATGGTCTTTTCGTACTTTGTAATCCTGCTGTTGGTCAAATATTGAGTTTTTGTTCTAGTGAGGAGAATCTCAACTGAGTGAGGTACATACACTCTCACTGGAAATCCCATCACTATTCCTTCACTTTGCTCTATGCTGACACTTGTAGCTGCTACTGCTTTCAGACAACCTGGTAATGCTTTTGCAACAGGGTCCAAAACAGCTGAGAAATATGCAAAGGGTTTTCTCAATTTCCTGTGTCTCTGAATCAGTACTGACAATGCACATCCCTCTCGCTCACTGCAATACAGTTCAAATTCTTTTTCATAATTTGGCATCCCTAAAGCTGGTGCTTCACAAAGACTGGTTTTCAACTGCTCAAATGCTTCCATCTCAGTTTTAGTCAGAACAATAGGGTCTCTGATGTCTGCTTTAGTCAACCTCTGCAATGGCCTTGCAATCAATGAGAATCCACAAATCCACTGTCTACAATAGCCCACCATTCCCAGGAACATTCTCACTTGTCTTTGAGTTTTCGGTGGTTTCATTCCCTGTATCATTTTAATTCTTTCTGCAGTCACTTGTCTGATTCCTTTGGCAATCTTATGACCTAAGTATTGCACTTCTCTCTGACAAAATTGTAATTTAGATGGTGACACTTTATGTCCCTCTTCAGCCAAATGGTTCAACAATGCATCGATATCAGTTATGCATGCATCTTTAGTCTTTGATGCTACCAGAAGGTCATCAATGTATTGAACTAATGCAGATCCTCCAGGCAAGCTCAAACTCTCTAGTGATTTCTTTAGCAATTGATTAAAGATCGATGGACTTTCAGTGTACCCTGAGGAATTCTGCACCATGCCAGAATACGGTCTCCGAGCCGGAACGCGAATATTGGCTGGCTTTCTGGATGTAATGGAACTGTGAAAAACGCATTACATAGGTCTATGACTGTGTACCATTCAGCATCATAGGGAATCTGATACAGAATCACTGCTGGATTTGGTACAATCGGGCAACATGGAACAACTATTTTATTAACCTTTCTCAGGTCTTGTACAATCCTAAAAGATCCATTTGGCTTTTTTAATCCCATAATTGGAGAATTACAAGGACTGCTTTCTATTTCCCTTAGTATTCCTTGTTCAATCATTTTGTCAATCACTGGAGTTATTCCTTCAATCACTTCTGCAGTCATTTTATACTGGGGAACATTTGGGTAATTTGCACCTTCCTTTACTGTGACTTTTACAGGATCCACATCTCTCATTAATCCAATATCTTTTCCTGTAAAATCCCTCACCTTTTCTTTCACTGATTCTTTTAGTATATCCCATGTTTTCTCTCGATCAAACACAGGGAACAGTTTATCCTGCTCAGCCTCAACCATGAGCATAGTCATTTTATGCAGGCTATCTTCATCTGGGGTTTGTAACTCTATGCCATCCGGTGAACAATATATGGCACAATTCATCTTGCACAAAATGTCCCTTCCTAACAGATTAACAGGACTACTATCATACCACAAATCGATGCATATCTTTAAAAGTTCCAATTTCTATTTCAACTGGTTTTGGAAAGGGAGTTTTTATCTGTCTATTAGCTACACCTACAACTTGGATCGACTCTCCCGAAAGAGGAAGATTCTGAACTTCCACTGATCTAACAGTAGAATGGGTAGCACCAGTGTCCACTAGGAAAGTTATCTCTACATCATTCACCTTCCCGCTCACAAATGGACCAGACTGATCTCTCCTCAAGAGTGGCTCCAAGCACACACTCTTCTTCCTCTCTCAGGCACCGTCAGAAACTTTCATCCGACTCACTGCCACCATCCTCTTGTACCCAATATTGAGGACACGCATTCACTCTTTGCGGTCTTTTTACCTGCTCACCTCCGCTGAATCCTGTCTCTGCACTGTATCTCTGTGGGTTTACACTGTGTGGCAGTGGCGGTTGTGGCACCTGACTTTGCTGATTTACTATCCGCTGTTGTTGCGTTGGTTGTTTGTTTATCTCATACTGCACCGGCGGATTCAATGACGTATTTTCCCCATTAACTCTTGGTGGACATTTACACTCTTTCTTCCAATGCCCTAATTTGCCGCAATTTAAACAGGGGTATTTCTTCCTTAATTCATCAATATTCCCTACTAATTTAGGTTTACTGAAACTACCTTTTGGTTTTACCTGATTTGTATCAGCGCCTCTATTATCTAATTGTTCTGCCACTTTTACTTGTGCCCACATAGCTTTTTCTTTTAATTTCTTTTGTTTTGCATCGATTTCCTCACTACAATATTTAGCTTTCCTCAAAACATCATCTACACTGCTCGACTGCTATCCTATCATATTGTGCCTTATCATATCTCCAATTTCCGGCCTCAATCCATACACAAACAGATATATAAAATGGCTCATATCCTTTTCACTCATTTCTTCATAGCCACTGTATTGTTTAAATACTAAAAACAATCTCTCATAAAATGAATGTACAGATTCTTTCGGCTCCTGTGTGGTTCTGTCTATTTTAACCCAGTCAGTTTCTTTTGGGGGAATTTTATTTTTCAGAAACACAATCACTTGCTCATATTTTCTCATCACATCTGGTGACGGAGCTCCTGTTACTTTATCTCTAGGATACTCCTCTCTCGGCCAATCTACAGATATCTTACATTCAGTCCACAGATCTACTAGTACAACTATGTCAAATAATCCATCTAAATCAACCCACAGTACTTTTGAAACTTTCACAAACCGATCTACCTGTTGATACCATTACACTGGTTTCTCTCTCAGCCTAGGGAATTCATTTGTAAATGACAATATAGCCTGTCTACTCCAAGGAACATGTACATATCCTCCTCCAGGTATCTCTCTCATAGGGAACTCAGTTCCTACTGCTTCTTTTCCCCTGATTGGAAAAACTAATGTGGATTTATCACTGTTTTCTTCTTTCTTCTTTGCCCACTTAACCCTCCATTTACTCATGTCTCCCCATTTTCGCAACAGCACAATCAATTATTTTATCTGCACTAATCTTCCAGCAGTATTCATGTTCTCAATATCTTTTTCAGCAAAATCTACTCTGTATGATTTCTGCAATGATTTGAATTTTGAAAATTCCACTCCTAATTCATTTGCTAATTCCTCCAATTGATCATACACCATTTTGGCCTTTCATGTTATGCTTTTACACATGAGCATAAGTTCATCATCCTGGTACGTTTTTAATCTGTCTGTTCCAATGGTTCCAATAATAAATTCCTCCATGTCTACTTTTAGTTTTGCTACATCCAGCACTTTTGATTCCTGCTCTTTTAATTTTAAAGTTTTAATCCACTCACTCAATTCCTGATCTGAAGGTCCAACAGGGGTTTGCGTTAAATCTATTTTTCTGCACTCCTTTATGGTGTAGCAGAATCAGATTCTACTCCAGTTTTATATATGTACGATAAACTCTGATTAAAAGTCAAATCAGGCGGATTTACAGTGTTCACTCTTTTAACTGCTGACAAATTTGGGTAAATATTTCTATTCAACTTTTGTAAGCCCTGCTGTAACGGGATTGTTAAACTTTTTTCTTTCACTCTCTGATTTTTAAACACTGGAATTACAGGTCCTATTGTTACTGGAACTGTCACTGCTTCTATGTTTTTGGTAAGCTCTTGTAGCTTTTCGGTCAATTCATGGGTAGTTCCTATATACTCTGCAGTACTGGCTTGTTCCTCAACTCGTCTTTCTGCCCTATTTACACATTTTCCCGATCATCACTCTGTTTAGGGGTACCGGTAAGTCTTGACTCTGTTATAGAGGTATTTGGGTTGTAACTCACTTCTACTCTGTCTGGCACATCTTTTAAATTCAAATATTGTTTTGGAGTTTCACTATTTCTTTCATCAGCCGATGGAGCATTCGGTGTAGTTGATAAAGAACCTGGGTGATACGGGGGTGGTCTCCTATTTAATATCTCCTCTAATACAGTATCCTCCGATTCACTGTCACCATAATTTTGCCTTTCTGTTTCTATGTTTTTCTTCTTTTCTGTGCATTTTCGCCCTTCGAAATCATCCATCAATCTAACGGGATACAATCCAGCACACATGTTTGCATCTCTCCATCTGCGCATTCTGGTCTCATGTGTTTCTCCCCATAAGCCACCGAATCTACTTCGTGGTCTCACATGTTGACTCAACCGTTCACTTTCTATATCATGCATCTCATCTTCCCATTCAACCAATGCTTCAAATTGAGTGGGTCTCGGTCTTGGCTCAAGCTACATCATTCTGTCCCTCAAATTTCTCAAGACTGCCAAGTCGAAAGATCCTCCCTCTGGAAAAGCTAACACACCATCATCTTTGGTATACCGTACCCAACTCTCCAACCAAACGCACGTATGGTAACCATATTTTGACAACATGTAAGAACCAGGCGTCTTCGGCGGAGGAATTATTTTCCCCTCTCTCGTAACTACCTCTTTGTCTTTTACAAACATATTTTTCATCTTTTTAAACCATGAAGGTTTCTTCTTGTCTCCGTCATAATAATAGTAAGCCATTTTCGGTAAATTTCCTGCCTCTCAAAAGATCACGTATTTCTCTGTTGCTGTCCCGTAACACCAACCTATCACAGCGCGGTTCACACTAACGTACCAATTAGAACAAGATACGTTTCTGTAGTGCTCAACCAATAGATTTCGCTGCTTTCTGTGATGCCCTAATCAGCCCTTTCCCCGTCTTGGTCACAAGGACCAATCCCTGCGCAACACTTTTGACGTCACTCGCACTCCGGCTTCTGCAGCGCTGACTGACCCCTCCTTTACAGGATTTTTTTCAAGAAGCCGCATTTACAAGATATTTTACAAAAATCAGTTAGTAACTTACACAAAACAATACCATTTGCCTGTTTCGCTAAATAAAGTGATAGTATTTTCTCAATCACACAAGTATTCTGTATGTAGAGTAGACAACGCTTACCTCCACAGAATTTTAGATTCCTCGATAAAGTAGCAGTATCCTCTACCTTACCCTTCTGTCAGGCAATACCGAACCCGTTTCTCTAGGAATAAGACACATACAGAGACTTTAATACTCCTTAGAGCCTAATCCAGAGTTTCACAAGAACGCATATTGCTATTTCATTTACACACATTCACACAGAAATCCCTATTCATTCATACCATAATTCTGTATTTCCAGTAGGCAGCGCTTACCTCTACCCTACCACAGAATTTCTCTATCGTCAGTAAAGTAGCACACCCACTTTACCCTTCTTTCAAGCTCGGGTTAAGTCCTACTACTCTCCCAGCAGTAAGTTTTAGTCAGGATACGCAATGATCCCTATCCTTGAAGGCTAAGATTTTATAGACTGTCCTCACTATTCATTTATCCTTTCACACTTAGGAGCCGATTATGATGGCGGACGGACCTGAGTCCGTCCGCCACCATAGAGAAGGAGGGACCGTCCGCAGGGGCAGCGGCGGTCCCTCCCTGCTAATTAGGATGTGACCGCCACCCTGGCGGTCACATCCTGTATCTTTATCATTGCGGCGGGTGCTGCTTGAAGCAGCACCCGCCGCAATGATAAAAATGTATGCTGTGCATTTGCATGCACAAAGCGGCAGGCACCTCGCGGTGCCTGCCGCTTTGTGCAGGCAAATGCAGGGGGGTACCATAGGTACCCCCCATGTGCACCCCCCACCCCCCCTTCACCCCTGGGGGCCCGCAACGGGCCCCCAAACACAAATCCGTATGCCTTTACACGGCGGAAATGCCGCCGTGTAAAGGCATCTTTCTGCAGAAATCCTAATATGGCTGGCGGTGTCTGATAGACACCGCCAGCCATGTTGAAGCTTTTCCGCCGCGGACGGAAGGCGTCCGCGGCGGAAAAGCTGCGGACTGAAAAACGATCCCCCAGCCATCCTAATCTGGCGGGGGGTCTTTTTCAGTCCGCAGCGGTTTTCCCGCATCCTCCGGGTCGGCGGTGGCTTCCGCCGGCCCGGAGGATGGGGGAAAACCGCAATCGTAATCAGGCCCTTAGTGTCCCTAAACAGTGATATACGACAATACCACCGCAGTATACGGCGATACTACTTCTTTGAAACAGACCAATGCACTGTGCGACTTTACTTGCCACACTTCCACTGCCTGCTGACAGAGGCACCAGCTTCATGCAACACTTGGAAGCCTTTTCAGAACTACGTATAACATGATACGGACTCAACAGATGTTAGTCATAATACTGTACATCAAAAACTCTATATAGTGCTTTATACATAACCCTAGCTAAATTCCATAGCAACTACTACTCTGCTACCAAGCTAATAACTGATCCAGCGGTACTCCAAAAATAATCCCTGAAACCATTTCACTTATCCCTGAAACACTAGAACACACATATACTCACCAGTGGGGCCCATATCACTGAGAGCTACTCATGCACACTTCCTCATTATTCTAGGGATCAGTGAATTAAATGGAGAGCTGCTGTATCATTTAGCGAGACGTCTAATTTAAACTGAACGTTACACTATTTACATCTGCAGTTTTTAGAATCTTACCATGGTTTTGTAATCAGAAAATATACATTTAGACATATCGCCATATGGGTCGACGGGTCTGCTAGTACGAAATTAGGGTAGGAAGACTCAAGACCAGCTTAAATTTCCATGTTATCTAATTTTATTCAAGCAGATTTAACATGTCTATAACCTTTTCTTTATTTATTTAATTCTCAAAATAACATTTAAATGTAAGTTTAGTTCAAAGCAGTTAATATCATTTTATTTAGATAAACATCAGAAATAAACATTAGGAATTTAAGTTCAGAACACAGGTTTTAGCAAAGATTGATAGTTCTCAAAGTCAATTTTTTCTCCAAAACGTCCCTAACTAGAATCCCTACTCAAAAGTGCATTTGCTGAAAAAGAAAAGTTAAAGTTCCTAAAACTAAATTCTTACGTGTCCAAGTCAATCGACAGTCCGACAGCATGCCACAAAATCAGCACTTTTGATACCTTTTTCACTAGCTCTATCTAAAATAAAGAGTAACTTTCGGAGAAAAGTCGAGTCCTCATTGGTCAATTTAGGGTCGGATGAGCATAACCTCATCGATAAATTATATTTTCCTTCCTGTCATGAGTTTTTTAAATGTTCCCATTGTTTCCACTGTCCGGCTTGGTTCTTCAACTAGCAACGTTACCTGATTTTCACACGTTCAGAACCATTGCTCTCAGCACTTGGCAGCCACCTAGACTTCCAGGCCCCACAACCTTGAACTTGCCTTCCACACAGGCACAGGCCGCTCGCATTCCTTTTGGTCAGTCATTAATGCGCATGCGTCTTGTCTTTCACTGTCAAAGCAGGCCCATGACTCCATCTTGCCTCAGGCCCCACGAGTCAGAATGAGAACTATCATAGAAACAAACACAAATAAACGTTAACTAAGAGAAAAATAGCCTATTCTGTTTACCTCCCCCTTTGCTAAGGTTTCCCTATTAGTAGTTACTTAGCGACAAGCTACATATATGCATTCTATACTTACTTTTGCCCCTTATTTTAGCCACACATGCATAGACAAAAGCACATTTATGCTTCATTCCATTATATTTATATTAATACCAAACACGACAAAATAACACAGTTGATAAATTATGTTTGCAACACAAGCAAAAATTAATTTCCCACGTGTTGATGTGTGCCTGACAATTTATTCTAAGTTAGTTAGGCCATGCAACACTCCATTAGTTCAGATTACACGTTATTGAAGTGTGATTTCGCAAGGGGTACACAAAATGTATTTTCTCCACCTTGCTCCATCAGGCCCATACCCTCAAGCTGGTTAATTACTTAGGAAAACCATTGCTGATAGACAGTTGTCAGTAGTATCTTCAGTCATGTCACCTCCAAAAACATGACCAGAAGAATCTGGGAGAAATATCGTGTAGACAAACGGTAGATGCCCAATGAAGCTAGAATCCGGATAGCTATGTATAGTCTATTAGTCACAATATTAAACACCACAAGCTGCATCCTCCTCAGACGTGACGCTTCTGTCTTTGTACATATTTACAGGCATCTCTAATTCTCTAATCTCAGATCTGCCATGTATAGCCAGTTCTGTATATTTAAACTCACATCTTTTTGCTTTCTGATACTTCTATTTATTCCTATTGACTATAAATGCAGGACTACAAGCATTATAATGCTAAGTCTTACCAGTTAGGGATCAGCGCACACCAGTTATGGTAGAGAAATCAGGGTCTAGCAGTTCACTGATGCAGTTCATGGAAACTAAAGAGCATGCAGGTCACTGAATGATCTGCAAATTTCTCTGTGTGTTATTTTTAGATCTGGCATTAGTCAAGAACATTTGCTGAAATGATTTATATAATATACTTACTTTGAGCCATTCCTCTTTATCCACGGGTCTCTTTTGTGTCATTCACATATTTCTTCTGCCCATTACAACATACAGCATGGGACAGTGGGTGGGCCCACTTTAGCCACTGATTAACTTCAGTATGAATTATGGCAATTTCAGAAGGAGCACATCCACAAACAAAATACTTCCCTTCAGTGTTAGAGACTGCTATGGCAAGGTTTGCTTTTAGAGACCAAAAATATTATTTTGCTTTTAGCCAATATATATATTTTTTTATTTTGTTGAGGGTTCGGCTGCTTCCAAAAATCATGACAAAACAAAGCTCATTGGCCTAGTCAAAAAGTTGATAGCCAGCACCAGAGTCATTGGTTTTGCCAGTGCTTCTTTAAAATATGAAGAGATTTAAGAGGCTGTTGTGTCTTTTTGTGAAGTGATTTCCAATGTTTTGAGCTCACACTTAACTATGCAGTCTCTCATTAAGTACAGATATGGTAAGATTTTCTCCATTTATTGAACACAGTGTGCTGCATGATTTTGACTCCCTAGGGCTTTTTTATTTATTATTTACTATGCACACCCCTCTCTGGTTTCGTTCTGTATACCCGGGTTCCCATGAGTCTAAGGGTTGCTCTCGGAGCCTAATTGTATTTATTTATTTCTAGAGTCTGACATCACGGTGCTTTTCAGGATGATTTACTGACAAAATATTGAAACCACAAATATCGTGGGACATAAATATTGTGTAAAAAGTATGGAGCAGAACAATATTTTTATCCTGTACTTATAATGTAAATAACAAAAATACCGTTATACACTAATATTGATCACATTATTGTAAATTTTTCATATAAACATTGTAAAACATAATATACATTAAATATACTAAAATTAAAAAGTAATATAATGTCAATTAAATATATTTTAATAAATTAAAACTGTATATAAATGTATACTTATTCAAACAAACTCATATATATGTGTATATTTAAACATATAATTTAAAACTATTAAAAAAATGATAATTTATGTTACAATTTGTTTTGTAAATTAAAAAATAATAACAAATATATATATATATTCCCTCCACTCTGGTTCCATTCGCCGTTAATGCGGCGCTCGAATCGGGTGCATATATATATATATAGGTTCCAAAAAACACTGCACTTCCCCAATGGCATCCACTGGATACCGTATCACACAAACGCTAATTAGCTTCAAAAGCAGTCTTTTATTTTGCAAAATCCAAAGGCAAATCCACACGACGCGTTTCGGGAAAGATTCCCTTGGTCACGATTAACATTAGTGGCTCTTGATTGGTTTAAATAAACATGTGATGTTTAACAATGACAAAAAGTGAAAACAGACTTCGGCTGTCCTGATAAATCATAAACAAAAAGAGAAGTGTGTTAATATGTGGACATTGATTGCGTCATTCAAATGAACTTATAAATTAAATAAGCACAATGTGACACAAATATTTATCTTATTGAATTTAACATTGACTAAATATATTCAAAGGATGACAATTAAGTCATCACAGTTTCACTTTCCTTGCGCCTTTTTGTCCCTTGTTTAACATTTCAAAACTTTAATCGCCCAACTATGTGATTTAGGACAATTCTATTCTGCCCCAGTGGGCTTTCCACATAGGCGACACTCGCGCTTATGTTTACACAAATAATAAAACAGACCCATTCCGTTTCTTTTGAAAATTATAATTCAGCCCCAGTGGGCCCCAAAATTCATAGTTGCAAGTGACTCTTATGCTCTGTGCTTACAAGGAAAAGGCCTTGTGATTTAGGCAAAACATACATCATTGCCCAAGTGGGCTAAAGTGTCTTTTATGTGCATAATATTTTACGCTTCAAAGAGAAGCAGGTGATACTTTCACTCCTTAACGCTTCTTCAACACTGCCGCCTTCCACACTTTCTAAAAAAAATCAAAGAAAAACATAAAAAAACATGAAAAAATGGCGAAGACCAGATACACTAATAATGATTAAAATGTACTGTTAAAAAGTACTATTAAAAACAAGCATGCAAATTAAGCAAGGTAAATTGACTCCCTATGTGGGACAAAATTATATGTGGACTCCCAATCGATACAATATTGAATATTCTCATTTTTGTTCCTAATCATGATCACAGCTAAACATCGCTGAAGACAACAGTTACATACTTCATCACAAAAGATTATTCAAACTTTCTACCCCAAATGTACTGCCAGTTCTTCATCGCAGTTGTGTCCTATAGGGACTAATGTTCTATACTGTATGATTAGTTTTGACTCTAATCTCCGCAGGCATTGCACTTGATTGCCTCCCCTTTCATTGTGCTTAATCATATCTAGAACACAGAAGTTCAGTTAATTGGTATTCTGATTGTGATGACTTTGGAAATGTCGGGAAATCGGATATGTTTAATCTCCGTTTTTTATTGGCCGAAGATGTTCTAAAATTCTAATTTTTGCTTTGTAGATTGTGCTGCGGATGTATGTCTTTTTACAGGGACAGAACAATGCGTACACTGCAAATTCTGTATTACATGTTGTGTGTTCTTTAATCTTGAAAGGTTGAGTGACTGATGATAATCTCACTTCCTTCATATTTCTGCTGTTTTTGCAGGCTTTGCAATTTCTACATGTGTAGAACCCCTGCATTCCAGGTATCCTTGTCTTAACAGGTTCTACTGCCTTACACAAATGGTCTTTTAATGATTTTCCCCTTTTGAACATAACTTAGGGAGAAATCCCCACGTATTCTGCTATATCAGGGTCTAAAGTGTTGAAATGTTGAACAAGGGACAAAAAGGCGCAAGGAAAGTGAAAATGTGATGACTTAATTGTCGTCCTTTGAATTTATTTAGTCAATGTTAAATTCAATAAGATAAATATTTGTGTCACATTGTGCTTATTTAATTTATAAATTAATTTGAATGACACATTCAATGTCCACATATTAACACATTTCTCTAGAGTCCTCCTAGAGTCGGGAGTTTGTCTGGCGGACACCGTCCGAGTCTCCTGTCCTTCGCCCTTCTTACTCCTGAGCAGATGATCCAGCTTCTGGACAACACCAAATCGGGCTCCCCTTTAGACCCCTGCCCGCTTAAAGTCCTGAAGGCTTGTCGGGAAGTGGTTATTCCCCCCTCTCATGAATGTCATGAATCGTGTGATCTCGGAGGGAGTGTTTCCCTCTTTATGGAAGATGGCGGTTGTTAAACCTTTTCTTAAAAAGCCCACATTGGATCCAGGGGTTCTGAAAAACCTCCGCCCCATTTCACTTCTTCCTGCCCCTGCAAAGATGCTGGAATCTCACCTTACTCGACACCTTAGTTCTTTCCTTGGGGACTCTGCCCTCCTGGATGTCTCCCAGCATGGCTTTAGATCTCATAGTACTGAAACCGCCCTTACTGTAGTTGTCAACAACATCCGCTCCCAGGTCGATAAGGGCCATACTACTCTCTTGGTCCTGCTAGACCTGACGGCGGCTTTTGATACACTGTCCCCATCTATTTTGGTCACCCGTCTCAGGGATATAGGGGTCGGAGGTCCTGCACTGAGCCTTCTGGCTTCCTTTCTTAATGAAAGGGAACAGAGAGTGAAGTTGGGCCAGTTTCTATCTGCCTCTAAGCCTGTGCATTGTGGGGTCCCCAAGGGCTCTTCATTGAGCCCTACATTGTTTAACATCTATATGGCCCCACTTGCCCATGTAGTTAGATATTTTGGGCTGGAGGTACTGTCTTATGCTGACGACACCCAAATAATGGTCTCTCTCACGCAGCCCGTGAAGGACTCTGCCCTGAATTTCAGGAACTGCATGGAGGCTGTGTCTCAGTGGATGGTACAGAACTTCCTGAAACTAAACGGGGAGAAAACGGAGGTGCTGATCTTCGGGGGCAGTCAGGATATCTGGTCAAATGATTGGTGGCTGCCCTCACTCAGGGATTGCCCTCCTCCCCGCCAGTTTGCTAAGAACCTTGGGGTGCTTATGGACCCTGCACTTTCCTTTGACCGTCAGGTCAGCAGTACTGTCTCCACCTGCGGCATTATCAGGGTTCTCAGAAAGATTGCCCACTATCTCTCCCCTGATGCCCGGAAACAGGCCACTGTGGCATTAGTTTCCTCAAGATTGGACTATTGCAATGCCCTCTATGTGGGCATGAATAAGAGCCTTATCCATTGTCTTCAAATGGTCTAGAATGCGGCGGCGAAGATGGTTCTAAACCTCCCTAGACTTGCCTCGGCCTCGTCAGCCCGGAGAAGCCTACACTGGCTTCCCATTCAGTCCAGGATCTCTTTTAAGATTCTCTGTCTTGCCTATGGGGCTCTTCATGGTACAGGTCCAGGGGGGATCAGGTCACTTGTTCCCCCCATCTCCCCTAGCCGATCCCTTCGTTCTTCTAATAAAAATATCCTTGAGGTTTCTAGGTTTGTAAGAGCGAAATGGGGAGGCAGAGCATTTGCCTCGGTTGTACCCAGGTTATGGAACTCTCTCCCCCCCGAACTCTTAGGGCAACCTTCCCTTGCTCTGTTCGGCAAAGCATTGAAAACCTGGCTCTTCTCTGAAGTATATCTGTAATAGCCTACATCGGTGGACTACATATTAGATGACCTGCTTCGGCGCCTTGATGCCCTTGGGCTAAGTTGTGCGATAAAAGATTCCTTTCATTCATTCATTCATTCTTTTTGTTTATGGTTTATCACGACATCCGAAGCCTGTTTTCACTTTTTGTCATTGTTAAACATCACATGTTTATTTAAACCAATCACGATCCACTAATGTTACTTGTGACCAAGGGAATCTTTCCCGAAATGCGTCGAGTGGATTTGCCTATGGATTTTGCTAAATAAAAGACTGCTTTTGAAGCTAATTAGCGTTTGTGTGATACTGTATCCAGTGTATGCCATTGGGGAAGTGCAGTGCTTTTTGGAACTTATATTCAAGGTTCACCACCTTAACACGAACCACTGTCGGAAGCGGAAGGGTCATGGCGCTGTTCGGCGTCCTCTGAACACAATGAATCTGAATATATATATATATATATATATATAGGTGTGTGTGTATATATAAATATATATATATATATATATTCACTGAAAAAACCATAGGTTATAGACTATATATAGTTAGGAATTAGCATTTACAAAACCTTGAAAATTCACTGAAAAAACCATAGGTTATAGACCATATATCGTTAGGAATTAGCATTTACAAAACCTTATTTTACTCACACAAAACCATTGAAATTCCATATATAGTTAGTTGCACTAACTATATATCGCGCACCCGCAATCCACTGCTGATGATGTCACATATTACATCATTCATGACATGGTCAGTGACATCACTGATGACATCACTGATGACATCTCAAATGACATCACTGATGACATCATCCAGTGACTGTGTGTTTCTGTAAAGTTTAAATATGTTTTACATATTGAAGAATGAGTAGATGTATAAGTGTCTGGATGAAGCATTTAGTAGGTGGGTGACTGACTGTATGAGTGAGTGATTAAATGTGTCTCACTGAGTGCATGGGTTAGTGACTAAACTGTCTTAATTTGTGCATTATTATGTCTGTTGTTCTGTAAACTGCTGCATGTGTTGATCAGTAACTATATGAGTAACTATATGGGTTATTAATTGATTGTCCAAGTATTTGTATGGGAGACTGAGTGTATGTGTGGCTGGCTGGGAGATGTGTGACTCTGTGCAGATCAATGTGTACTTGTATCAATGATTGTATAAGAGAGTAAGTATGTGTTAGTATATGTTTGAAAATGTAAGGTACTCTATGTTTAACTGTATAGATTAGAAAATGGAAGTGTGATTGATTCTTTACAGGACTGACTAGGTGTGTGAGTAACTCCATGGATGAGTGGCAGAGTGTGAGTGTCTGTATAGGTGTATGAGTGCATATGATAGTGTTGTAAAGATGAGTGATTGTATGTATGAATGATTGTATGGGTGAATGAGTGAATGTGTGTGTAGACGTAGGAATCAGTGAGTGCGTATGTAGTAACTAGTATTGGTGTGTCAATGGTTTCAAAAATTATACTCTGTATTTAACACTGGGTGTAACAGAGGTTATATTAAAGTGTGAGGAGATGCATTGTATTGTCACATTAATGATATCATCATTGATGTGACCATTGATGTCAAATGAGATATCATCAGTGATGTCATCAGTGATGTCATTTGAGATGTCATCAGTGATGTCATCAGTGATGTCACTGACCATGTCATGAATGATGTAATATGTGACATCATCAGCAGTGGATTGCGGGTGCGCGATATATAGTTAGTGCAACTAACTATATATGGAATTTCAATGGTTTTGTGTGAGTAAAATAAGGTTTTGTAAATGCTAATTCCTAACGATATATGGTCTATAACCTATGGTTTTTTTAGTGAATTTTCAAGGTTTTGTAAATGCTAATTCCTAACTATATATAGTCTATAACCTATGGTTTTTTCAGTGAATTTCAATGGTTTTTTAATAGCAAATATCATAAGCTGTCGAATGTCAAGTACGTGGTAAGTAAAAACATTTTCGTGTTTATGCACACTGATCTGCTTTGAATGCTGCCCCCCACCCCTCATTTCTATTAGGAGTACTCTCTCTTTGCAGATAGTGAAGGGTAGTTAACGCAGGCCTTTGCCCCCGTTGTAATCCGTCGTGCCTGCTTCTCTCTCCATTTGATTGATTGTTCTCTTTGGTTCATTCTCTATTTACAAACAAGCACAGAGTCGCAATACTCTGTTTAGTCTTTGCAGATAGCGAGAAATCGTGTAAAGAAACAAAAGGAATCGAGCAAAATCAGTAGGCCACTAATGGGATCTCTTTTTGACCTCGCTAAAATAGAAACATTAAGAACAACCTGTTGAAAATAGCAATGTGTATGTACATAAGCGGCGTCCATTTGTGTTCACAGTACCCCTTGTTGATTGTTTGAATCGAGCATTGAATTGTTCGAAGTTGGTTCTCTTAAGGATCTTCTCTGCCTGCAAACGAGGAAGAATAGGAATATTCTCTCTCCCTTTGCAGATAGTGAAGGGTAGGTAACGCAAACCTTTAACACGTCGTGCCTATTTCGTTCCTCATTGATTGATTGTTTGCCCAAACATTGACTGTTTGGGAATTGGTTCTTTTTGGAGGTATTCCCTGTTTGCAAATATACGTAGGAAAATCTTTGCAAGTAGTGAAAGGGTAGGTAATGCGGACCTTTCTCCCCCGTTGTAATCTGTCATGCCTATCTACTCCCCACTGATTGATGCACCTGTTTCACCCGGACCATTTACTAGAGATAAGTCATCTGGCCCGACCAGAGAGCACCCCTAGTGAAAAGGACATATGCAATAATAACGAAGTGATCACTGTATCCTGTTAACAGAAACTTTAGCATGAAACAACCTGGAAAGAAAAGAATAGGAAAACGAAAATCAGTAGGACACTGATGAACTTTTTATTAAATAACAAACAAAGAAACGATAACAATACGTAATGATAAAACCTATTATTGTCCTAGAAACAAGAAACGTTAGAAGTAAGCCTGTAATAAGAAACCTGAAAACATCGCCCCTCACTGCCCCAAAACCTGTCTGTCCCACCGCCTGCCACGGCCAAATAACGGCAAACTGGGAAAGATAGAAGTCAGCAGACATCCGCCCCATTCTAGAAACTTCCAAAGGGCAACAGGTTTTCGGCTACGCCCAGTCGGAAGCAACACATATAAGGCGGGTCCGGCTGCCACGCCTCGGCCAGGAGATCATCACGTAGGGTGTAGCCGGAGGAGAGGCCGAGGCCAGCGGGACCCGGCCAGGGGGATTGACAACGCTGGAGAGTTGCAGGGGGGGGAATGTCCGTGTCCTCGACCCTCCCCTCTCTCTCCCAGTCCGGCCGCGGTGGCCCTTGACAGTTGCAGGTAGTCCCGCCACATTCTCTACCGGTCCGGCCACCAACGGCCGGGGCCGATGGGATCCGGCTGCAGCCGATAAACCAAGGAACCCGTTCATGGGGCCAGAGCAAGGGGCGTCCGGCCGACATCCACCGGAAGCCCGGCCCGAAGACGGACGGGACATTTCTTCTTTCTTCAATAATGGCTTTGACAACACTGGGGGGGATGTCGTGCACATGCCTCCGACCCCCCCCCCCTCGTCCTCATCGCCTGGTCCGGCCATAACAAATCTCAAGCGAGACGCCGTGGGGTGCACTGGGAGGGAGAGACGGTGCGAACAGGCCTCTCCCGCCTCCCCAGTGGAGGCTTCCCACCTGCACCCTCAGCGCTCCAGGCGCCCGGAAAAGGGTTCTTCCACTGTGGCGATGCTGCACCGTCTCGCCCGGCAGGGTGGAGCCCGTCCGCTCATTTGACCCCGCGATCGCCAGTAGCTACCAAACTCTCAAAATGGCGGTCGACCTGGCAAGAGCGGGCCCAGCATAAAGAAATGGCCCGGTCACTGGTTGACTCCACCACCGTAGTCCTCCACGACCTTGAAGATTCTAGAGGAGCCGCGGGAGTCTTCGACCCCCGCAGACACCCCCGATGGGGAATGACTGCCATGATCGCCCGTGGAGTGACGAAACTGTATCCGCGGGACGTCGGCGCTCCCATGCTGGCGCCAGCCTCACTTTGAATGACTAGAATCCTGCAGACCTCAGTTCCGGTGAAAGCACACTGTGACCCGGTAGGAAAAATTGTTGCACCCCCTCCCCTTTTTGACTGATAGTTCAAACCACCGATCCTTTCCTTTGCCCTTTTACCAGAACTTTGGACTGCCTCCCCCTCTTTTACATTTTCTAGAGAAAACAAAACATTAACCACTACATTAGCATAGCAGTTGACACCAGAACTGTTTTCAAATTGAAAACCAACAACATCTTCAACAGAATCCTTTTTGTTTCTGCTGTGACCCTGCTACAGCACAGGCATTGTCCCCAGCAGTAATTCTGCAATGCCGGTAAGAATAGCTGTGGTGCCTACTGGACTCACTCACCCCCGCGGCGCCCCACACCGTTATTTGCTGGGCGGCAACTTACTAGACATCACCTTCGTGACATCCAGATTTCAGCGCTTTCTGCTGCCTTGAAACTATTCGCACAACAGACCGCTACTGACAATCCACCCCCCGGGACGCCCCACGCCGGATACCCAAATCAGTGCGGCACCCAGGCAACATCTTCTGAATTTTCATAATTTGAAAGAACTAGTAACATGTCCTCATCAGGAATTTCCTCATGAAAAGTCTGCAATGATGATTCTTGTAACTCTATGGTCTCCAAACATTCGATAAATTCGCCATCAAGAGATTGATCAAAAAAATCATTCAAGTCATCTCCTCCTTGTGAGAATATTTCATTATTGGTGCTGTCAATTTCAATAAATGTATTGAATAATTCAAAAGAAATTGCCACGGTCTCTTCGTTGTTTAAATGTTTTTACTGTTTTTGTTTTGTTGTATATATTTATAAGTTATTAAAGTTTTATAATCCTACTACTTTGTTGGAGTGCTATATATTTTTAATGTGACACATAAATGTAAAAACTTTGATGTACAAAGAGTCATCCCTGGAATCTTCCGCTTCAGGCTCGGTCCCCTACCCAATCACAATACAGGATGGTTTTCAGATAGTAGGAACACGTGTGGTGTGACGGATCTCATCGGGTGTGGGCCTTGATCTACTATAACTCCTTTGAAGAGGGGTGATTCTTACAGCTGGGGCCATAAACTACATCTGCAGGGCTAGCTGATAGCCTGGACAATCGGACACAGAGGGAGAGGAGTGTCAGAGGGTGCGGTAGTGAATAGGGCGAAAGGGAGGTGTCGGGCGGGCACAGAGTGTGATTCTCAGGGAAGAGCAGCGCAGATGGGGGGGAGGTTTATTGCCCATGCATAAGACAGAGAGCGGGGGTGACCAGTGCCTGGGGAAGATGCTTGCGAGGGTGGGGAGCCATGCTACGAATCGACAGCGTGCAGAGAGTGGGTCTGGTCAAGGCATCTAAAATGGCTGCCGTGCACGACAAAAGTGTGGCATTTCAAAAAAGGCAAGATGGCGCAAACAATGTTTTTCAACACTTCCTCATTTCCTTCGAATCGAACGTTAACAGACGTTGGTGCATATTACCAAAGTTAAGCGATATTTATCGCTAACGATGCTTACCAATTAATTTTTTACCGCTAAGCATCGTCAGAAATTATCGAAGATAAACCTTGCTATTATCAAGGTTTATCGCAAATGCGATAAAAAACGGCCGCAATGCATGAATATCGCTAAAAAGTCAGCGATATTCATGCATTACCGAGCTAATGCTCTTAGCCATGTTATCCACCTCCCATTGGATAACATGGCTAAGAACTGCTCAGGGCAGGTGTTAGTTTTTGGAGATATTCGCCCTTAGCGCGAATATCTCCAAAAGTTGGTAATAGGAGATATATATCTTGCATGTTGTAATGCAAGTTATTGTGGTATATGGAACTCATACCATAATCTCTCAGGAAAGCAGAAACTGATCCTTTTGGGACCGCCTGAGAAGGCCTAGGGGGTGAGGGGTACTCTACTTTGCCCCCTTTTCACGTTCCGAACTATTTTATTTTACTCTCTTCTGTAATTACACAAAATAGCAGCGATAAGATGCATCAGAGACACACAGTGAGAGAAAGGAGGCCGGAGATGAAGAAGAGATGTCAAATACACATTGGAGATAATATAGTGGTAGAAGGGAAGTAAATATGAGTAAACTTACCATGTAACATAAAAATGTTGCACTCTATACTATAAGTCTCATTTTATACTACAATCACTTCGCTACAACCTCATAAATTAAAAATAAAAATGAATAATGTCTCAAACAATTTTTGATTTCTAAATATAAATTTATTCTTCTGAATTTTCTAAATTTGAAAGAACTAGTAACATGTCCTCATCAGGAATTTCCTCTTCAATCATCTCATCTGGAATCTCCTCATTAAAAGTCTGCAATGATGATTCTTGTAACTCTATGGTCTCCAAACATTCGATAAATTCGCCATCAACAGATTGATCAAAAAAATCATTCATGTCATCTCCTCCTTGTGACAATATTTCATTATTGGTGCTGTCAATTTCAATCAATGTAGTGGATAATTCAAAAGAAATTGCCACGGTCTCTTCATTGTGAGCCATTTTATTTTGAAATTGCTTGCTGTAAATTGCAGAAAAAAATAATCACTTTCATTTATCGTTTTTAGTAATACATAATATAAAACTAACTTTATCAAGTATTTAGTATAACAGAAGGACTGCAAATAAATAACAGAAAACATTTTTCAAATTATCTTCAAGTGTACAACATAGTTCCCCTTACAAATTAACAACTCACCTTTTTAAAAGTAGGAGAAGTGTTAGTACTGTGTAAATCAAACACCAAAAATTGACCACCAAAAATTCCTCACAAATGTACCTCAGACAGTAGTATCACAAAATGGCTGTGGTTTCCTCTCATTTGAGATATATACATAACCAATTAACTTTCATCACACACAAATACAAAACCAAAGTAACATTTTAATTGGTTCTAAATTTCAACACTTTCAAATGTGTTTTCCCCATGCAATTTTCCATAGGACATTTACATACGTCTACAGCCTGAATGGCTGAACGGAATTACACCAAACTTGGCAAAATGGTACATCAAACCTAAGAGGTCAGGGAGGATCTACTATGCCCCCTTATGGTCATTTGCCCCTTCGCTTTGGCCTCCTCTTGTCTCTCGATCCTACCGAGAGACAAGATGGCGGCCGCTACGGACTGTTTGGAATGTTTACAGACGCCGGAGAACCAATCAGCTTCGCAAAGCTCCGTAACGCGAAAAGTACGCGAAGCGGAGCGCTGTTACAGATATATATCTTTTTTTGAACGTTAATTTCTCAAAATCCACTGGAGCACATATATTGAGACCTAGCAAAGGCACATCGGGCTACCAGTCCCTAATATTTTGCCAAGTTTCGTGCAAATCCATTCAGCCGTTCGATTATTATTATTATTTTTTTTTTTGCCCCGCGGGGCCCTTTTAAAACCTCCACGTCAAACCTAGGGGGTCAGCGAGGATCTACTATGCCCCCTTATGGTCATTTGCCCCTTCGCTTTGGCCTCCTCTTGTCTCTCGATCCTACCGAGAGACAAGATGGCAGCCGCTACGGACTGTTTGGAATGTTCACAGACGCCGGAGAACCAATCAGCTTCGCTTCACAAAGCTCCGTACCGCGAAAAGTCCGCGAACCGGAGCGCTGCCCGGCCCGCTGTTACAGATATATATCTTTTTTTGAACGTTAATTTCTCAAAATCCACTGAAGCACATATATTGAGACCTAGCAAAGGCACATCGGGCTACCAGTCCCTACAATTTTGCCAAGTTTTGTGGAAATCCATTCAGCCGTTCGGGCTAAAAGTGAGGCCAACCGCCCTATGGAAAACTCAATGTTAAAAACACGTTTTGGGACCCCCCTTTTTTCTCGGCCCCCCCTTGACGAACCCCCCCCAAATTTCCAGGGGCTGCTCAGAAACAAAATGTTCCATTTTCCAGAAAATTTCAGCCAATTCCGTCCACAAACGCCAAAGTTATTAGACATAGAATTTTCAAAAATCCCATAGAGAAAAAATCCTAACTATATATACCTACTGGCGACCGCCAGTAGGTAATATATAAATATGTATATATATAGATGTGTATATATATACATATATATATACACAGACACATATGCACAATAAATTACAAACTATATAAAATAAACGTGAAAAATTCTAAAAGACATACTCTTTTAAGTACACATAACATTATAGATTACATATTACAAAGATTTATTAATAAAAAGAAGATAATGATAATTGTACAGAAACATAATAATAATACAAATCTAAATACTATGAACAAAACTATAAATGTGTAGGAATAATATATATGCAATTCCCACTCCAATCTCTGCAAAAGTAGGGAAATTGTTGGACTCCAGAGGGGTAGCATTTACTATTCCCACTCCAGTCTGTGTAACAGTAGGGAAAGCGTTGAATTGCAGAGGGGTAAAATGTACAATTCCCACTCCAGTCTGTGCAACAGTAGGGAAAGAGGTGTACCTATTACTGTTCCCACTCCAGTCACTGCAACAGTAGGGAAAATGTTGGTTTGCGTAGGAGTAGAATTTTCTATTGCCACTCTAAACAGTGCAACATTAGCGAAAGCATTGGATTCAGGAGGGGTAACATTTAGTTTTCTGACTCCAGTCTGTGCAACAGTAGGGAAAGAGTTGGATTGTGGAGGAATAAACTTACTATTCCCACTCCAGTCAGTGCAACAGTAGGGAAAGGGTTGGATTGCAGGGAGTTCCAGTCTGTTCACTTTAAACAAATAACATTTTCTAACAACTACATTAAATAAAAACAAATACAAATATTTAAATTTATAATGCATATATATATATATATATTTATTTAAATTAAAATAAATTACATATTTATTACAATGTTTAGTAATCATTTTAAATTAAAACAAATACTAATGATATAATTAAAATACCACACTATATTTTCACAGTTATAATAACTAACACATAAAATGTCATTTACAATTAAAAAGAACACAAATAACACATAACATAATAAATAGCACATTATTTAAACAATAAATAACTATTTGTATGTGCATTACTTAAATAACTTCCTACCATATACCTCTACAAAGTAAACACACACCAAAAATGTTTCCTAAAATTATAATAATTGCAAATTTTTACATAGTTAATTATCAATTAAACAATTAATAGTAAATAACAAATAAAATAATTATATTTAAGTAACTTCCCACCCTTTATCCCTACAAACCCAACAATGTGCACATAATATATATTTTAAAAAATCCTCCTAATTACTTAATTTACATAATTATTTATCAATTAGACAATTAATTACAATTAACTAATAATACATGAAATATATTTAGGTAACTTCCCACCGTTTTACTCCTACAAACACAACAGCCCGTAATGCATATAGCTGTGTCTGAACTGGGGTGGTGAAGTGAGCTAAAGGACGATGATGGATTCAAGCCAGATTTGTGACTGGGGGTGAGTGTCCGAAAAGTTTCAGTGCTCCGTCCATCATCTCCATGTGTTTGCTTCGCACCTCATATATAACTTAAGACATTTCTTAATTACATAATTCACGTAATTAATTACCAATTAAATAATTATGAATACTTTACATTAATTATTATAATTCATTTTCATCACACATTTACCCCTACAAAAAACACAACTCACACAAAAATATTAATAAAAAATGAATTACACATGTTACATAATTAATTATCAATTAAATACGTATGAATAATTTCAAATTAATTATTAAATAATTATAAGTAGTTGACTTCCCACTCTATACCTCTAGTGCCTCCACAAGCTGCACCTAAAACTTAATGTATTTTTTTTTAAATTACCCAATTAACATAACTATGTGTCAATTAAATATTTCATATTAATTAATTATTAATTATAATTAATTTACTTCCCACCGTGCACCCCTATAAACCCCACAACACACTACGGCACAAACAATACAAATAACCTATTAAATTAAATTTAAAGACAACTAAAAAGTAAGAAACTGTATTAAAAAACATTAACAATAATTTTATAGACAACGTACAATATATACAATTCAAATATATTCTAAATAGATAAAAATATTTAAAATCAATATTATTAACAAGAATATTTTTGCAAACGATGTTAACAACATACATATTTTTAGCATAGAAATTAATAACATAGTGGCCCATTACTGTGTCAGTTGGCTGAGCTTCTGACCGACATCGTAGCGAAAACGGGACCGCCCAACACTGAGTCGGCGGTTCCCCTTCCATTATTATGGTCCAACCGCCTTCACGGCGGTTCAAAAGTGTATTTTATTTATTGCGGCTTGTGCTGGGGCTTGCAGCATGAGGCGGATCTGAAAAAATACACCTTTAAAACATCCATGCACCGGTGCCTGCCACACAATGCATGGATGTTTGGGGGGACCACAGGTACCCCCAGGCCTCATAGCGGAGGCCGCTGGGGGATGGGGGACCTACTAGGAGGCTCCAAAGTCACTTTCCGATAGCCTTTTCATGTCGGCCTTTCCATGACATCATAATCCTAATGCCATTTGGGTATTATCTGACCGACCAACACCCCAACTGGATGTCCGATCCTGCCGGAGGTGTCAGTCTAACCCCCAGGCCTCAGCGGTCTGACCGACTGCATCGTAATGCGGAGGTCAGACCACTGATTTGGATTGTCAGATGGACCGCCACTGAGCACAGGTCAGACCACTGAGTTGGATTGTCAGATGGACCGCCACTGACAGCGTGTCAGTGGCGATCAGTCCGACATCGTAATGGCCCCCATAGATATTTTTAACATTGATATTGCTTACCTTAAAATGGATATTTGTGATCACGATATTTGAAACTCGATATTTCTGCTCCTTGATATTTTTCCGATATTTTGTTTGAAAACCTTTCAGGATATTGACTTTGATGGCTTTGATGAGCAAGAGCCTGTGCAAGTTTTATTTTTGAAAGTGATTTTGGCAGACTTCTTATGAAATAAATAATTTTGCTTTCCCATTGTCTTCCCTTGCCATTCTACCCATCACCAGGGCTCGTCTGGAGGCCTTTTCTGACCACAGTGCAAAACTGCAGCCTCCACTGCAAGAGATTGTTGATTGGCTCGGCCAGAAGGATGAAGAAATGTCAGCACAGTTACCGCTACGTGGGGATGTCCTCCTGGTGCAACAAGGGAAGGAGAAACACATGGTATGTTGCAACGATTCCTAAGACAAACTAAACTCTGCAGTGATAATGTTTTACTGTAAAACTTTGATAATTGTGGTTTGAGTGTAAATGGCAACTAAAAACCGAAAATACTGCGTCAATTTCCTGGTAAACAATTGTAGATACAAAGTTAGGCTCGTTTACTGTTGATAAATGCATACATACTCCAACACATCTCTATGTCACACGCAATAAGGTTCTAAAATACTGTCATACTGTCATCAGGCCAATCTTTTTTACAATCACTATCACTGACCCGAACACTTTCTAATCGCTCACAAGCTGCCTTACACCTCATTTAGAATGCTTCAGGGCATTACCCAAACTTTTAATTACCTGAACAGAGCTTGCCTCTACCTCCCAAGAAGCCATCACTCACCAAGTGTAGCAGTAAGATGTAAATATCCCAGACTCACTCTCTTCTCAGCCCTTATTCCAAAAAGGTTGAAATGTCCTGCTCACACTGAGCGTGGTTCCTCATATTACATTGACCACTCACAACTAACTCCTGCAGGATTGCTCAGTGAGCTGAAAGTTCGCCGTTGACAAATGTCAAATGTCTGAATGTTGCCAGTGCTAATTTCAGAAAGGCTGACTCCACTGCCCATACTACAGAGGTCAGTACATTGTGTACCATACGTTGGTTAATGGCAGGTAATGTGCTTTGAGAAAGTGAATGTGAAGTTTCTTAATGGAACCGAACTTCTCAGGGTCACCAGATCTGAATCGGTGGGTTTAGTAAGACAACAAAAAGTAGGTTGGTGTTCTCCCTATACAGAGAAGGAAAGAAAGGCACTTTTGTATGCTACTGCCCTGAGGTAGCTCAATGCATTATACTGAGTTTTTTTCTTCCTTAGCCATTATTTGGAGCACATAGAATGAAACTGTTTCCAAAGGTCAATGTAGAGCACCAGTATAGATCCCTAGGAAGTGACAGAAGCAATCAAATTGAGGAGGGTGTTTTATCTGTTGACATCTTCTCCAGTTGAGGTGTAGACATCAGACCTCAATACCAATTCATCACCCTATATATTGCTAAGGATAATATCACTTCGGTAATATGGTATGTCAAGAGCAGAAGAGCAAGCAGGCCGTTCTAGGACTGTTGTAGAAAAGACCAGATTATCAACACCACAGAGACCAAGATCCATATGTAGTCTTCTGTCTCAATGCTTAAAGAAAGATGAAACAGAACCAATATAGGTTCACTCGTGAGGCCAACACCTCTGACATTGCAACTTGGGCCCTAATTACGAAGTTGGTGGAACCGCCACCGACAGGCTGTTGGTGGCGGTCCCACCAACAATCAGGCCATCAGTCCGACTGCCACCGCATTAGGATGCAGGCAGTCGGACTGCATCAATTCAGCGGGAAGACCGCAGCCTCCGACTGGATCGAAGGCAGTCAGAATCGTATCCCTCACATTGCACCGCAGTAGGAAATGCAATGTCCTTTTCCCACTGCCTTTTCCTGGCAGACAGAAATGGACTGGGGGGGCGCCATACAAACAGCCGCAGTCGGTATTGGGTGTACCTGCCAGGCGGTGATGTGGGGAGGGGCAGGGTGGGGGGTAGTTATCTATGGATTACGGAGCTTTACAGGTAAGTAAGCATATAAATAAATAAAACGAATTTCGTTGCGTGCACAGCATCGCATTTGGGGATGCTGTCAGAGAGCTAATAAACAACATAAATGGTTCGACTCTAACTGTTCAAGAGCCCACAAGGCACTTAAACAGGCATTGTCTTGTACCCCGAGAGACACGCTCACTATTGTCAAACTGAGGAAGGAATATAAGTTAACCATTATTGGAAGGAAAAACGCCGTAAAAAAGGAAGCATGGGATAAACTACTCTTCGCGGAGGTATTGCGTGACAGCAGTCAGTTCTGGGCCATAATCAATCAACCCTTTTTCTCTGACTCCGATATTTCGGTTTTGAACTGCGTCATCCCTAATGCTAAATAGCTTCTCCATTTTAAAGAAGTCAATGGTGACTTAGACACTAGCTCCCAAGGTCTTCCCCTGGCGGCCTCTGAGCTTGATCCTCTACTCTTCAGTTATGATGAAGTGGAGAAAGCAATCCTAATCCTAGAGACTTCGAAAAATAAGGCGCCGGGGCCGGATGGCGTACCGGACGACCTTTACAAACACTCATCGAAACTTTGGGCAAAGGTGTTAACTAATGTCTTCCGCGCCGCCAATGGAAACACTTTCCCTTCCACCTGGGCCACCTCAATCATTGTGCCAATCTTTAAAAAGGGCCAGCGGGATGGCCCTGCGTGTTACAGGCCCATTTCCCTCTTGGACTCTGCGATTAAGATTCTAGGCAGAGTTCTATTGCTCAAGTTAAGGGTCTACATACAGAGAAGTGGGGGCCTTTCAAACATCCAATACGGGTTCAGAGAGAAAAGAGGCACCTTGGAACAATGTTCCAACCTGCACCTCCTAATTTCTAAATACACGGTAGCCAAGTAGGGGTCTTTATTATTGGCATTTATGGACCTCTCCTCAGCCTTCGATCTAGTAAACAGGGCCAAGTTGTCGTCAATCCTACTTGAAACTAGGATCGATCCATCACTTGTTAATTTTATGGCGTCCCTTCATCAGGACCTGTTTGCCTCGGTTAGGGTTACTAAGGAAGGCAGGTGTACAAGTCGTTTTAAATCATTGAAAGGAGTGCGCCAGGGCTGTATCCTGGCCCCCCTCCTTTTCACTATCTACATTAACGGCTTGGGAAAGTTTTTAGAGGAGGCAGGGGTGGATGTTCCGCGTGTAGGAGATGTTACAATACCTGCTCTCCTATACGCGGACGACGCAGTACTAATAGCGCGCACTGGCATCGGACTCAGAGACTGTGGGATCTATTTGGATCAGTTGGATTTAAAGATTAACGCAAAAAAATCCCATTCGATGGTGGTTGGCCTTAATGGTCATAAGTCCAAATCTAAAACCTTTGTTTGTAAGGGCGAGGTGGTTTCAAGGGTTGCCGTTTTCCATTATCTGGGGGTTCTCTTTGACGAGAGGGGTTCATGGCCCCCCCAGGTCAGGGCAAAAAGCATATCTATGGCTCAATCCACGTCCGCCCTTATGGGTTTTGCAAACAGGTTAGGGGCTAGGCCCATGGAGGCTCTTTTAAAAGTTTACAATACTAAATGCATTCCTATTGCCACCTATGGTTCACCTTTGTGGGGATATGTGCCCCAAGACAAGATTCAAAGAGTGGAAAATGGGTTTTTGAGAACCCTTTTGTCTGTCCCTAAGTCCTCTCCCACCTTTTCGATTCACTCGGAGGTGGGTCTGGACTATGTAACAGATAGGTTGAATTTGGCCCCATTAACATTCTGGGCAAAAACATGGCTCAACCACGAATTAACCCTGAACCATGCCATCCTGACTGATGTAATGGCTCTGGATTACGCCAAAAATATACCTTGGCTGGATTATTTGAGAAATGCCTTTATGCAGTTGGGTCGCCCGGAGCTCTTTCTGTTACCATCTAGTATTAGGAGGGAGGATGTTAACTGGATCAAGATTCATTTTTTAGATAGGGCAAGACTGGCTCGTGAGGAGCAGGAATTGGTGAAACCAACAGTCAGATCGCACCTCATGTTAACAATTTCCCCTTCTCTTGAGCCATACCTTAGTATTGTAACCAAACCCTTTCATAGATTTTTATTGTCCAAATTCAGATTTAATTTGATCCATTTTACCTTGGGTAGCTATCAATCATGGGCCAACCCAGAACATGGCCCACCTGTAACTGCGACTACTTCTCCCAACAAGATACAATGCATTTTATCATGTTTTGCGGGTTATACACGGACATAAGAAAAAAAAATGTGTTTCCGCTCCTGAGAGAGGCCGGGTTTCGCCAAGTCAGGCCTGCACTTATTTATCTCCAGTTGTTGAGTAATACCCGCATTATTTATTGCGTGGCCAGTTTTTCAGTGGCGGCATGTAGAATTAAAACAAAAACTGTGTCATCAAATGCTCTATCTTAATCAATCGCATTTTTTACGCTACCTTATTCCTGACTAAATGTATGGCTTCTATCTACAAGGGTTTTGCACTATTTTGTAAATATATGAATTGTCTGTTTTTATGCATGCTTGTAATTTTCATGCCTTATATGATTTTAACTAATCGAATAAAGTGTATTTGACCGACTGACTGACATAGATTACTACCCCCACCCTGATCCTCCCCCTCCCCACGTCACCACCCGGCCGGTACACCGACTACCGACTGTGGCTACATACAGGGCCCTTGTCCCCAGTGGCCCACTGCTAAGTGGCCCGGGGGGCACATCCAAGCACCGTGTGCCAGGTACCACATGGTGCCTAGCAAATGGTGCATGGATGTGCACAAAGAGGCCTTTTTCATGGGCCACAGTACAAAAGAAACACTTTCCGACTGTCACCACGGTGGACAAATAGTAATTGGGGGACCGCCACCTGCCTGTCGGGCTGTCCCCGGACTGCTGTGATGGTGGGCGGCAGTCTGACCTAAATTGTTATCCCCTTTACCTTGTCATTCACAACAGACATATTCTGCCCCTTATATAAATATTGCACTGGGCCAGCAATTAGAGCATCAGTAGCAAATTGGGTTATACCGGAATCTACAAGACTACATGGGCTTGATGTGCCATTCCCAGTCAACGCAGAATATGTATATATTGCAACGTTGCTGCAATTAAAATACGGCTACCTATCATTTGTGCCTAATAGTTTAGGAACATTCAACAGACAACTAGTATTTGCATTTGAACTGATTTTATTAAAAAGTATAAATTTGGTAAACCAAGATACATTTTTAATGAATGCGGGGGACAAAGATATAATTAGATCTCTATACGCTTTTCAGAGCGTTTACAGTCATAACTATGCCTGGGTGAAATTTAATTACGCCGTTGTAATTCGCATTATATTTTATATTTCGTGTTACTCTTGTCACTGATACTGTGAGCAGCTGTGCTCTTATGTAAATGCTTCCTCTTGCTAAAAATTGAAGCAAGGCTGCATTTCGAGCTAAAATATAACACAAAATGGCGGATTCTGCAAAAGCAGATTAGCACTTTTCTAACACTTCTAGTCATGTTAATCAAGGGATTCAGACTAGAGGTATTTGGCTTTTTTTACAACATGCAATTACACATGAGAGATACGTTTTTTACTTGTTGTATTGTATTTTAATTGTTTTTTATACAAGTTTCTTTTAATCCTATATACAACTATTAAGTATATAATTATTACATTTGGTAATGCATGTGGTATTTATGTATGTATGTCGCATTTCTTTAGCACAACCTAACCAAAAAGCAGCAGAGCGCTGTACAGGGTCAAAGACAGCAGCATATGGAAATGCTGTGCTTAAAAGCAGGAGAAGTATTAAAATATACAGCAATGTAAAGCAAAGTATTATTGTAAATAATATTAGTAATAATAATAATATTAATTGCAACGGTGGAAATTTGTTGTTGATATACTTTAAGACAATATCCTAGATCAAGTTTTTGCCTGACCTCTCTGCCACGTTGAAGTAGTCTAAGCAAAAACTGAATCCCTTTTCAAAGTCAGCACCACGCAGACCAGTAGAACAACCATAAATTGCTAAAGTCCCAGTCCTACATGTTAAAAGAAAAATCCCCACCATTCTCCAAACTTCACCATAGCTCTGGCACCCAACCTACAGGCAAAAGGCGTTGAATACCTTCTATGACTATTCAAGAAAACGTGAATACTACCTTTTATTTGTGGCCCTGTATATTTCGTGCTAGGCCAGTGCTTATCACCTGTCCTTGGTTCTCTGCAGTAAGGAGACTCTTGGTTAAAAGTTGCACGTCTTGACAGGATTGTCCGACCTGGAGGCTGAAATTTAGAACAATGTGGTGAGAATAACCAGGAGAGACACCTGGACCTTGGAAGTCTAACCTGAGTCTTGTGAGCCCACAATTAAATACTCTGTAGCCTCTATTCAGCGGCTGATGTGGTGGCATCAGGTAGCTTTCTTCTCTTCAATCAATGATAGAACAGGAAAATATAGTTAAAAAGAACATGTAATTAGTATCCTTTTTGGAGGAACTAGTTTAAACTCCCACTTAAGCAGCAATATTTTCAAATGTACAATCAAATGTGGTATATGGTGTAATATACCAGTTGTCCAGCAGGTAGGTGCTTTAGCCTGCTCGCCTATTGATTTCCGTTCACCAGAAGCTAAGGGCTGATTCGGCCGCCCTTAGGGGGATGGTGCTCGACCGCCCTTGAACATTATAGGAGTAGTGCTCGCAGCCCGGTGGCAGAGGGCTCGCGCGCATCTGCTGGAGCGCTGATATTTTAACTTAAACCCTGGTCTCTTATGCTGATTACGAGCAATTTTATTTCTATTTCTTGCCTCATCCGTCCTGCTGACTGTAAGTAAGGACATCGCTTTTAACCTCCCCCCAGTGGCCCGCTGACTACGAGCCGCCACACTTACCTTCATAGTCCGCCTGAAGCCAGTCATCCGCGACTGCGGGCGCCATCTTGGGTTGGGTTGTCGGCCTGTCCCATCTTAGCCACACCCCCCTAGTCACACGGCTACTTAGGACCCTCCTCCCCTCCTCTCCAGCGATAGCTCGCAGCCCGGTGGCAGAGGGCTCGCGCGCATCTGCTGGAGCGCTGATATTTTAACTTAAACCCTGGTCTCTTATGCTGATTACGAGCAATTTTATTTCTATTTCTTGCCTCATCCGTCCTGCTGACTGTAAGTAAGGACACCGCTTTTAACCTCCCCCCAGTGGCCCGCTGACTACGAGCCGCCACACTTACCTTCATAGTCCGCCTGAAGCCAGTCATCCGGGACTGCGGGCGCCATCTTGGGTTGGGTTGTCGGCCTGTCCCATCTTAGCCACACCCCCCTAGTCACACGGCTACTTAAACGACCACTATGCGTCAGCGCAGCGGACGAGCGCAGCGGGCGCGACGTAGGCGCGCCGGAGTCGCGCCAGAGTTAAGCCCGTCTGCGCCCGTCTGCGGCCGGCCGGGGCAAGGGGCCATTACCCCTGGTCATCTTACCCGATATTCTTCAGCTGATCTTACTCTCCTACAAGGCCATTGGCCCCTCGACCCCCGCATTATTCAACGGACCATCAACATGGGCTGTCATTCTCCCTGTCGTGCCTGTCTACAAGGCTGCCCTCTTCCTATTGTTTCGCCTCCAGCTCTCCACTCATTGCCCATCCCTGACCCCCGTTCCCCCCCACTGTCCATTATTCTATTAAACACTAGGTCAGCCATTAGACATCACCAGGAACTATTCATACTTTTAGACACGGATAAACCCGATCTCCTACTCTTAACTGAGACATGGTTCTGTGAGTCTTCTCTTCCGTCTCTATTGGCTGCCCTTCCTTCGACCTATTACTCTATCCGTGCTGACCGCCCTGCCGGGAAAACGGGTGGAGGCGTTGCTCTTATTGCCCGCACTGATTTTCAGTTCCAGATTCTTCCCTCACCCCCCCTGGGAGGAATTGACCACCTTGTGGTCCGCTCTACCTCTTTCTCCCCTCACCTAGCCGTTGTGCTGGTTTATCGTCCACCCCAACCCACTCCGTCTTTTCTCCCCGCCTTTCAAGAATTACTTGGCACTCTGGCTGTTAATTATGCTTCAGTGTTGGTCCTTGGGGACTTTAGCTATTGGCCTTTGGACCCTAAGGAATGCGCCTCATCCAAGGAATTTTCCGAAACCCTTCTGTCACTTAATTTCACTTCCCTAGTCCACACCCCCACCCATATCCATGGGCACATTTTAGACCAAGTTTGGTCTCTCAACTGTCCCCTTTCTTCACTCACTGTTACTCCATGCACTTGGTCTGATCACTTTTTAATCTCCTTTTCTCTTAGCCTTTGTCCGACCAAGATACCTGTTCATACTAAAAACTCATGGGCTCGCAACTGGGGCAAGGTTAACTTGTCGGGCCTTACTTCTTCACTTCTGGCCTCCTCTCCCTCTCTGTCGGGCTTGGCGTCTGCAGCGCAAGCTAAGGCCATTGACTCCTGGCTTATGAATGGAAGTGATAGCTTGGCCCCTCTTCGGCGCACCTCGATTAGGCGCCCTAAAGACGCCAATCGGTGGTTCAGCAAAGAATTGAAAGAGCAGAAGCTTATGGTTCGACAGGCAGAACGCAGATGGAGACTGGACTATTGTCCCACCTCCAAGTCCCGCTACGTCCTCCTCCTAGGGACCTACAAAAAAAACATCATAGAGACTAAGAAAGCTTACTTCTCGGCTAAAATTCTGGCGGCTGAGAATCAACCCAAGGAGATTTTCTCCATCACCCATGACCTGGCTTTTTCTGACAGGACCTCACTAAAGCCCCTTCCCTCTCAGAAACTTTGCGACTCGTTGAACTTCTACTTCGTGGATAAAATCGCGACAATCAAATCTAACATCCCCCCCCCCTTCCCCCCTCTTTGTAGACCCCCAGCCACCCCCTGTCCCAGCCTCTCTCAATTCTTTTCCTCCTCTTACTGAGGAAATTTTTCTCTCTCTTCTCCCAAAAATCAAATCCGGTTCCCCCGCAGATATCTGCCCTGCACACATCTTACGGCAGATCTATTCTGTTTGTACCCTGCCTCTTCTTAGGTTCCTTAATGATTCTTTGGCCCAGGGGGTTGTGACCCAGTCACTAAAATCCGCCTCTATTGTTCCCATTTTAAAAAAACCAGGAGCCGATCCCTCTGCTTTGGCTAACTACCGCCCCATCTCCTTGCTACCCTTTTTAGGTAAGGTGCTGGAGCGACACGTCACTTCTGCGCTCAGCTCCTTTGTCGAGGAAAATGGGGGGTTTCGACCTAAGCACTCGACAGAGTCAGTGGTGGTGTCGGTGCTGGACACCCTCAGAGAAGGTATGGACATAGGTCAACCTCAGGGTCTGGTCCTCCTTGACTTGTCCGCCGCTTTTGACACGGTGGACCACTCCATCTTACTTTCCCGTGTCAGGGCGGCGGGCATTGGAGGCTCGGCCCTCATCTGGCTCTCATCCTTCCTGAGGGACCGGACCCAGGCGGTTCGTCTTGGGGAGTTTTCAGCTACCCCCTGCCAGGTCCAGTGCGGGGTGCCCCAGGGTTCTTCTCTGTCTCCTTTATTATTTAATCTCTACATCTCTCCTCTTACCTTTGCTCTTCAGCAGCTGGAGGTCACGGTATATAACTATGCCGATGACCTCCAGCTCATCTTCAACCTGTCCTCTTCCTCTGACTCTATTTCCAATTTTCAATCTATTCTATCCTTCATCAGGGACTGGATGAATTTCAACCACCTGAAGCTCAATCCCGATAAGACGGAACTTGTGGTTACGGGTGGTTGCTCCAGTCCCTGGAACTCTTTATTTTGGCCCCCTTCCGTTGGCTCTCCCCCCACCCCAGTCTCCTCTGTTAAGACCTTAGGTATCAAGCTCAATGACAAACTCACTATTCACTCCCAGATAGGCTCGGTGGTTTCTTCCTGCTTTCTCACTCTCCGTACTATCCGCTCTATTTCTCGCTTTTTTTCTTTTTCTGCACTCAAACTGATTATGTCCGCACTGGTCCTGTCCCGCCTGGACTACGGGAACGTCCTGTTCAATGGCATCCCTCAGTACAGCTTGCGCAAGCTACAACTGGTTCAGAACCAGGCGGCCCGCCTGGCCTTCGGTCTCCCCAAATTCCACCATACCTCTCCCCTTTTGAAGACCCTTCACTGGCTTCCTGTCCGGGAACGCGCCTTGTTCAAACTAGGCTGCATGGCTTTTCAGGCCAGGACTGGCCTGGCCCCTATCTTTATATCTTCAGCCATTAAAACCTACGTTCCCGGCAGAGACCTTCGTTCCTCGGCCCAACATCTTTTAGTAGCCCCTCGTTATAGGAAAAAAAAACAGAGCGGCTCTAAATTTTCTACCCTCGCCCCTGTGTTTTGGAATTCCCTTCCCTTCCACCTCAGGTCCCTCACCCAGTACTCCATTTTTCGCAAATCCTTGAAAACATTTTTGTTCACCCAGGCCTTTCTGTCTTAAACCCTTCGTCCCCTGCCTCAGCTTATGCCCTAGCGGTTGATTCCGCCATGTAGGCTGTCTGCTATCTCAGCACCAAGAAACCGCTCAGGTGTATGTCGCGCTTTACAAATTCTTTAAACTTAAACTTAAACTTAGTGCTCCAAGGGTTGGTCTCTCAGTAGCTTGATGTGTACTTGGCCCTTATTGGGCAGCTCAAAATATTTCTGGAAATATTCTTCTGTTAGGCAGAGCCAGGGTAGGTTTGTAATCGAAAGGACTGCAAAACCAGCTGACCTGCAACGTTTGCAAATACATACAAGTGCTCAGTTCTCTTACTTCCATGTGTTATGTCCTAGGTGAGTGGGTTCCCTTTTGTTCTGGCCAGTATTTTAAGAGTAAACTTAGTGTCCCCTTTTCTTCATGGGCATACCTTCCAATATAAGCTTTACTCTGAGCCTTTAAGAGGTCAGCTCCACTTTTCATCCATGGCTGATGGTCTTTACTTCCACAACCTTTGCAAACCTTGATCCCTTAACAAAGGCTGAACATCTTTAAATGTGTGGCCTATGATTTATTGCTGATAAAATTAAGAAATGCAGCACTTTGGCTCTGTTTCAACGTTGTTATCCACCCTCTTGATTTCTCTTCCACCCAGAGTTATTTCTAAGAGATTCTTTTTTTGTGTACTTTTCTCTGATGGGTTTCACTGTGCTGAATGACTTTTCTAATTGAAGAGCGCATGTTATAGAGGCCATGCTCCGATTCATTAAGTGACAGCATGATATCCCAGGGGTGAGTGGGAACAAATTATCAAGCTATTGGAAGTCCATATGTTGTTTTTATGCTTCTCCGTGTTTATGTTGTCTTAAGTCTTCAATGTCAAAACAAAGCATTTGCATTGTTTTTTCAGAGTTCAAACCAGGTCGGGGAACTGACAGAAGTGTGGAAAGAAGTGATGTATATTATCCCTTGGAGTCTAGCTGCTATTTTGATTGTGCTAAATCTGTCAACCAAGAACAACGCTGCATTATGCCTGCCTGCTTAAATGGCTGGTCCAGTATGAACGCCCTTCCCTCCTTGCCAGATGCCATTTCTCTTCATTTGTACCTTAGATTGACTCGGTGAGACCTAGTCCATTCATCACACCAGTCTCTCCTCGGAACTTATGAGAGAGCATCAGTGGTCCTCAATTGGCATGTAACTACTAAGCCAGCGCCAACCTGGGTTACAGAATCTTGTCTAGGGGGGTGTGACAGTCTTGGAGGTAATGAAATCTGGATGAGGTGGCATTGGCTCCACCTCAGTGCAACAACTTCAGAGGGTATCTGCTTCAGATTGGTCAGTAGATCAAAGATTTTATCGAGAGAAAAATCCCAAGTTCGACCTTCACGCTCACGGTTAAGTCAAGGATAGTGACCAAAATAAACATTAATTTCGTCTTCATTTTCTTTGTGAATGCTTCTTCATAGAAGGCCTCCGGCAACAATTTAACCAACTGAGCTAAATCTGTTATGCTATGTTATGTTACAGGATTGTAAAACATGTGGCGACCCACAGGCATCCTAGTGCTAACTGAGGAAACGAAATGCTCAGCAGAGGCAGAAAGAAGCATTTAGGACTTAGTTCTTTAAGGGCCTTCCGAAATCTCAACTCATTATCAATTGAGTGGTTGGCCAAGGGGAGAGAGTTCCAAAACTTTGCTACATTGAAACTAAAAGATCGACCACCACTTCTGGCTCTTTTAACTGAGGGCATTGAGGCTAGATGTAAATGAGAGGATCTGAGTGGCCTCTTTGTAATGTGAGGGGTAACCAGCTGATGTAAAATGGGGGACCATGCTCATGTAGCGCTGTTTGGGCAATACACAGAGATTTGAATTTGATCCTCTGAGTGACCAGTAGCCAGTGAAGAATTTTCAAACCATTTCTGTGTGAATCATGCCTGGGAATCCCAAGGAGCAGCTGCGCTGCAGCACTTTGCACCACTTCTAATTTCTGACTGACTGTCAAAGGCGAACCCAGATACAGTGAGTTGCTATAGTACAGGCGATAAAGTATCAAGGGTTGAACTACCAACCTCTTGCCTTCTGAGGGAGCAGAGGCAGAATCTTGCTCAGCATGCACAGGATTCTATGACAACTGGCCGAAAGTGTGGTGGCCTTAGTTTCCTTTGCCAAGGCTTTATCAAGCCAACTGGGAGTGAGGGGGCTGAGACATCCTGGCCAACCCAAGGCTCATTGAGGGGAAAACTTCCTCCCAAGGATCATAAGTTCGATTTTTTGATCCAGTGATCTTAAGGCAAGATGTATTGATCAGGAGCAAGTGAAAAAAAGCAGCTGGGTATCATCGATGTAAGACGCTATTGAAATCCCAAAGCGAGTAATAATATCGGCCTTTATCTGTCACTCTAAGACCCTTTTGTGCTCCCCGCATTATTGGCAAATTCATGTCCAGCAGGTACAGTTTGTAGGTTCTTGCTGTTTCTCACAGATCTATGGCTGATGCATCTCAATCTGAAATACCACAGCAACCATTGCTTATTAGCTGCTCACAAGTCAAAGTGTAGAATGCCCCCTTCATTGCTTTCCTGCAACTGATAGTCTAGTGGCTCACACTTTTGTATTACTGTGCATGTGAAACGTGAAATGCAGGGCAGTGGCTCTCTAGTTGGTTGTGTAACAAACTCTGGAGCATGATTGTACTCTTGAATGAATATTGTGGCACACTAATATCGAGGATGAAATATCTATGGACAAAATATTTAGAGAGAAGTATAGATTTACTATTCTTACCATCACATCTTATTTATTTATTTTTTTATTTATTTATGCGATTTTATATAGCGCGAACTTTACCCGAAGGCGTCAGAGCGCTTTACATAGGACCCAGTTTCAAACATAAGGACTGACGGTACAAAAGGAATTTGCAAATTTTTGACTTACATAAGAACCAGTTGAAAACGTACGGACTTAGGTTTACATGCGTTACAAAAAGGTACAAACAGAAAAAATTTCAAATGTACAAGAGATAGAGTCACACAAGGAGGAGATACAAATCGATAAACTCTAGGCATATACTAGTGAAATCTCCATCTACTTAGGGAGAGGATACACATGGATATACTCTAAGAGTCACATAGGCATGTTAGAGAGCAGAGCGGACTCCTGCATAAACTAGTGATTAGAGTTATCTCTATATACACAGGGAAGGGGTAAGACTGGATATACTCTAAAAGTCACATAGGAATGGTAGAGAGCAAAGCGGACTACTGCATGTTCTAGTGATTAGAGTTATCTCTATATACATAGGGAGGGGATACACATGGATATACTCTAACAATCACATAGGAGACTAGTCATTAGAGTTATCTCTATATACATGGGAAGGGATATGACTGGATATACTCTAAGGGTCACATAGGAATGGTAGAGAGCACAAAGGTCTACTGCATACACTAGTGAATAGAGTTATCTCTATATACATTGGGAAGGGATACACAAGGATATACTCTAAAAATCGCATAGGAGACTAGTCATTAGAGTTATCTCTATATACATGGGAAGGGATATGACTGGATATACTCTAAGGGTCGCATAGGAATGGTATATGGTGCAAGGTCTGAAGCAAATACCATTGATTAGAGTTATTACAAAAAGTCAAAGAGCAGAGTTCCATAAGTGTGGATGCAGTCACAGCACAAAGGGAGGGTGGGAGGGATGCAAGGGTATGGAGAGAAGGGGAAGCAGAGAAGGGAGGAGACATTTGAGGATCATCCACGGGGAGCAGGGTTAAAGGACGGGGGAATGGGAGGAGGGCTAGAGACCAGAGAAAACTGTCCGAAAATAGCAGCAAAGTGTCGGTCAGGACAGAACAAAAGTCAAAAGGTCCAGGAGAGAAGGTGGGTGCCCAGGTGGGAGATGAAGCTGGAGGCCATCTGCAGGCGCGTCGCCATCTTGGAGAGCTTGCGGTCATCCGGCTCGGTGGGCGTGAGAATGCGCAAGGTGATGAAGGTGTTGGTGCGGTCACCCGTTGGCCGTGAGGCGCTGCCACGGCAGCCAGTAAGTTGTGTTTGTATTCAACCGCCCTGGAAGATGTGTGGGAGTCAGCGGCGGACCGGCAGGGGGGCAAGCAGTGTGGTCCCCGGGAGCCATGAGCCATGCTGTAGGGGGGGAGGGGTGAGTGATCCGGTGATCCGGCCCGTGTCGCAGGACCACAGGGCATACCGGAAGTGGCAGAGGCCCCCAAAACGGTAGTAGGACGAGTGGCAGGCAAGACAGTCTGAGACAGGGCCACAGGATAGGCAAGAGGCCGGTGAGAAGTTGGGGCGAGCCAGAGGAAGCGGCGATCGCCATCCGAAAGTCGCCGCTGGCCGCCATCTTGGAGTCAGGCAGGCGCTGGGAGGATTCCCTCAGTGGTGGTTGCCGTTAGAGTAGGGCTAGATGGTGCTATGTCCCGGCAGCCGCTGTGACAATCAGCGAGAGTCTGGACAAGCTGGGGGAGCGCAGGTCGCAATCCTACCTCCCAGCGGCGGCCAGTCGGCGGAGTCCATGGCGAGGTGCCGCCTGCCATTTTGAGCGCCGCCGCCGCCCTCTCCTCCTTCTCCTCGGGAGACCGGACCCGTCCACCAAGCTAGGAGCGATCACCACTGCTCCGCAAATGCCCCACTCGCTCCTCTCCACGGGGGGAAAAAGGGCGAACCAGGAGAAGGGCTGTAGCAGCCCACAGCCAGGCCCGAGCACCTCGTGAACCGGGAGCCGAGACGATCCGCATCCGCTCGGCTCCCGGCTCCTCCCCTTGTGTACCTCCCGGCTCCTCCCCTTGTGTACCATCTGTGTACCTTGACAATATATATATTGTCAAGGTACATAGTTGTGGAGATAGGTATTGAAAATACATACTTATTTTTCGATATTTTGTCCCTCGATATTTTGTTAATAATATTAGTGTCCACAATATTCTGGACTTGATATTTAGAAGCCACACCAGGTGCATCTGTAACACCTGTACAGCCTCTCATATTCTCCATGAACTTGAATGCATGTGAGCAGATTTTATGGGCTACAGCAATCAGGCACATTTCATTGATGCTCACATTCATTTACAAAAGATGTCACTTTGATGTGCAGAATATATGCAAAGCAGGGGAAATTAATTATATTCCCTAGTCTTAGATCCAAAATCACATTAATACCTGTTATTGGCTGCCTTCCCATTAGCAGATTATATATGAGATTTAATTGTTGTCCTCCACTTTTCCTTGTATAGTACTTTGTCGAGACTAGTGCGATCAAAGTCTTGCATATATGAAGTTACTAGCTGACAAAGAACATGACCTTTCTGTGAATCCTATGTTTGGTACTACAATCCCACTTAACCAGTAGTACTGTGGACTGTTAGGACTAGGTAGAATGTATTTTGAGTACTAGTCCCCATGTCTATGGTCAAGTCGAGTATTCTATTTTCATAAAAATATAGTGCCTTTCTGTTGAACCTGATATTTGTGGCTTGGTTTCCCCCCAACTTTCTGCCTTCCAGCCTCCTGTTTCTACTGACTTTATTTTTGCTGGCTTTAGGACTCTGAGCACTTTACGACTGGTAACCACTGCTAAAGTGCTTGTGCTCTCTCTCTCTAAACATGGCAACATTGTCTTACACCCATTTGGCATTTTTAATTTACTTGTAAGTCCTTATTAACATGCTAATGCATGTGCCCAGGGCCTGTAAATAATTAAATGCTACTAGTGGGCTTGCAGTACTCATTGTGCCAACCCCTGAAGTAGCCCTGTAAACATGTCTGAGGCCTGTGTGTGCCATTTTGTCCTGGCAAAATAAACTTTTTGCCATGCCTAAACCTTTTTTAATATATATGTCACCCTTAGGGTATGCCCTAAACAGCCCAAGGACAGGGTGTATTGTATTTAAAAAGTGGAACATGTACCTTTAACTTTGACATGTCCTGAGAGTGAAAACCACTTAAATGTTTTTTCACTACTGCAATGCCTACCTCTCACACAGGATAACATTCAGTTAATATTTAATAGGGGATAACTTTCTATTGGGAGCATGTAGCAATGTCAGGTTTGGTTTCTACAGAATTGTAATTTAAAGCCCTCTTTAATGGTAAAGTTGGATTGTCAGTCGCAGTTAGAAAATACCACTTTTAGAAAGATGGCATTTTCTTGTCCCAATCATTTGTTGGCTGAAGCCTGTTTAGTGGGTCACATGACTAGGTGTAGCCGAAAGTTTGTCTTTGAGTACTGCTCCCAGATAGTTACCCATAGGGCCATAGGTGTTGTCTGCATGGACCATCTCTGACTTGATGAGAGGGAGGAGCTGTCACTTTCCACACTTGCTGTTTCTGGGAGTGGGCCTGCACACCTAAATCTTCTCAATTTTATTCAAATCATAAGAGCTAATGTACTCTTTTTGTAACACAGTTTGGCATGCTATTCATGCTATGGGGTTAGCCCTATATACCTCGTAGGTAAGATTGTATGTGAACAAGGCTGAGGGAAACCCAGGACCTGCGTGAAGCACAGCTAAATACTCAAAAAAATCTCTCAAGATTCTAAATATTTTCTAAACCATTTTAAAGAAACAAACTAAAAAACATTTTGATGAGAGTTATTGACACTCTCTTGTATTCAACGATTTAGCATTCTTAAATGCTCATAATGCATTATCAATGTTTATCATCTTTGATATCATATGTACAGATGAAAAGAAAAAATTGTTTTGAATCTTGACAGACAATATTACAATGAGACCCAAAGCATTTCGGGTTTTTTCAAAACCGTTTGTCAGGGGTAATCTGATACAAGAATTCACAAATTAATTGTCGAGATGTCCTCCGTTCAGAGCTACAACAGAAATCAAATGAGTATAAGATGAGCCAATGTTACATTACGATGTCAACAGAAGTTACTAAAATTAGGATTTGCACTCAGGAGGGATATAGGGTAGAAGGAGGGGTGGAGTGTGACAAAAGTGTAATGTGCACAAAGAAAACACGGTTGTGCTTACGATAGATTAATTAAGAAAATGCTTGTCAAGCTGCTCGTGAATGGGAGTAACTAACCACTCTCTGTCACCACGCCCCGGTGTGAGATAATGTGCTTAATTAAATGGTAACGAGGCTCTTGCCAATTACCCAAAGATCCAACTTTGTACTCCAAATACTGAAAATCCTAGCAAGGCTAAGACACTGAAAAAAACAACACAACCTCAATAAATATCAAACAAATGCTAATAAAACAAACTCTGCCATAAGGTTACGATCTAGCAGCCTCCGCCGCCCAAGTGTATAAAGGCTTATCGATACATGCGACTGAACCTCGTACGTTCGCCCCGTAATAAAAGTAAAGGGATGAAGTTGTGCTCTGAAACAAACAAAAGTAAATATGCTGTCAAACTTCCCTTCAAGCACGAATTGTCGCCACAACTCTTCGTGTTACAGTGAAACTCACCACGAACAACGCTGTGAAAGATCCTCAGTACTCGCTCTCCGCCACCTGCAACGTACGAGGTGACATCTATAGTGTTAAAGAGCCCGACAGGGGTCAAAGTCAACTTCCTTCAGAACTTTATTGTGCCGCATTTCCAAGGACAGAGAGACAATATCTAGTGAAGACAACGCGTTAATGCCAAATGCTTGCTCAACAACCGTGAATTCCAAACGGTGTTACACCTCTACTGTGAGAAAACTCGTAAAAACCGATTACGCGAACACAATCTCTAAATAGCTTCATAAACGTCCCGTTCCTACAAACCACTGCTGCAGCTAGCCCCCTAAAACTTACACCAAAATAAACCATGCACATCTTGTGATCCCAAAAGCTTCCTGCCAGACAACTGGTGTGTGACACAAAGTATTCAAACTCAATGCAATCTGATGAAATAATGTAAGGAGAAAAGAAACACAGGTGAGTGCAAATCCTGTACACTATAGGCACCTAATCACACATTTTCACATGACTGAGACAGACATGTGTATAATTAAGAAAACGACTTTAAAGGAAACATAATAGTTCATAATGATCATTGAGACCCGGGGGATATTAGTTCCTAAGTACTTGATCCAGTAAGTCTCATAAAAATGTTTTTGAGTTTGTTTCTTTAAAATGGGTAAAATGGTTTTGGCATACGTTTGTTTAGAAAATATTTAGAATCTGGAGAGACTTTCCACACTTGTACATCACAAAGGTTGTGCCAAAGCACACTCACAAAGGGTTTGACACAGGTCTATTGTGACCCCAGACATTCTGAGGCCAGAGTAAATTCTAAGTACCTCTGGGTATGGAAACCTCCAGAACGTTCTCCTACTTCAAAGTAGGCACAAGCTATAAATATTGGACCCTCAGACCCAACTTTTCAGTACACCTCTTAACCTGTGGAAGACTCAGAAGGACTGCTGTGCTGCTCTGCAAAAGGACTGCTACTCTGTTGCCCTACTGCCTGAGTGAATGTCGGGACTTGCTTCTTGAACGCAGAAACACCAGCGTGAGTCCAAGGGCCAGTTGGCTGGTTATCTGATCAGAGCTTCTGGGACAGATAGGGTCCAACATCCTTGAACCCGGCACCTGATATCTGCCAGCTGTGAAGCCTGTACCCCCAAATGGTTTCAACCCAGTCCTGGATTCTTAGAAGTGGACCTGAAGGTCCTCTGCCAGCCCAGATGTGCTTCTCCTCGCAGCTCAGCTTCGGAACTGCCGGTGCACAATTCATTCCTGACAAAGGACTTCGCACTGCAGCCCACTGTCTCCTCAGAACCGCCACTGCATGACACATCCTCAATGCAGGCCTTTTCAACGCAAGCTACCATTGACGGTATCCATCATTATGACGCAAGATTCCACAACACAATCTCTTTAACATCTTCAGAACCAGCTGCTGCACAACGCACCTACAACGCTGGACTTTGCATTGCAAGCCCCTCGTTGATTGTATCCTCAATGACTCAGGACCTCTCATTGCGGCCTCACAGCTCCTTGGAACCACTGCTGTGCAGCGCATCCTTGATGCAGGATCTCACAATGCTTTGCAACCAGGATTTAAGGTACTCTTGTACACTGGACCTAAATACTTATGACTTTGTACCTGCCCGGTTCGACCTGATAATCAGAGTTGGCGCTTTGTTCTTATAGGCACTATTTCTAACTAAAACTTTGAATTTGCATGTCTCTGGTTCTATAAATTGAGTGTTTGTTATTTTAGAGTTATTTACTTTATTAAACTTTACTCTATTTTTTTCAAATTGGTGTAAGATTTATCCTTTGTTGTGTTTCCACTTTTTTACTGTTGGAAGTGCTACATAAATACTTTTGTTTTTCAACGAAAGGGGTACCTCTACAACCATCAATAGCACAGCTTTTAACTACAGGAGTCCCTTGTATTAACTCTGAGTCTATTCTTTTAGAATGCTTTATCTCTTTATACACATGTACGTTGTCCCGTGCAATGGAAATAGGCGTACACTTCTGATAGATTATATCAAAATGTAATCATTATCAAATCATTTGGCTATATTTTTTAGATTATTTCAAAATGTAATCATATGCTAAATCCTTTGGCTATATTAAACATTTTCTGTTTAAAAGAAACAATGGAAAAGGACATTAGCACTTTTGTTGTGTGACAAAAAGCAGCTCATGCATTTATTAAATACAAGACTTAAGCAATAGGCTCATCAACAGGTTTGTCTAATTAGTCTAAATGACTGCACACATGAAGATTATTTTTTTTATGTCATGACAAAAATATTTGACATTACAATCACAAAAGCATTGACTTGGACGTTTTATAGAAACATTTATAGATCTTTGTATGTCCTACTGTACTTTTAATTATCGGGCCTGTCTTTTTTGGCTCCACTATACTCGATTATTGCGTGGTCCTAATGAGGTAGAGTGTTGATTCTAAAAATCCTTCTTATTGCCAGTTGTCTTAAGCTTAGACTGTCCATTTTTTCCCCAGTATTTCACAATAGGTACTCTTGGCCACAATAAAGTGGTGCCAACACGTTTAAACCTTCGTAGTGGGACCATGGGATATTTCGACGGAAGGTCTTCATCACGGCAGGAGAAACTTTTTGTAGGGCGTTGCAATTACACAGTTCAGGATATAAAAGTGTTGTTAGCTATCTGCTAATGTGTATGTGCTGTACTATATCTGGTTCTTCTTTACTTTAGAAGCTGTACATACCGGTAATTCTTGGGCGTGTGATAAATGGCCAATTTTGGGAGAAATCTGTCAATAAACCTGAGGGTTCTTATATTGTACTCTCTTCTTGTTGCCTTTGTCTCACTCTGTCTGTGGATTGCATAGGGCAGGAAAAATGTTTAGAGCTTGTTTCACCTGCGTGGCTCTCTATACACACTTAAGACTATCGTGCGAGAGTGCAAGGGCAGTATGTTTTTTTGAAGGCGTTTGCAATTAAAGCATAACAGTGTCTGTGGTGCTCTTTATAAAATTCAGTTCACATGCTGCATGTGCTCTGGTATGCTTTGTTGAGGAGTGCGATTTGAGAAGAAGACTGTTTGAATTTGGTATTCAGTTTAGTGCCCCACATACTGGAGAAATACCATGTTGTGCCCAAGCTTACTCAGAGTGCTCCTTTGTTGCACGTGCACATTTTAAACTAGCTCCCGCGTTTGCGGTTGATTTACCTTCTAGGAAAAGTCATCTGTTTCTTACTGATGTTGACCCATGCCGGAATTGGCTCCAGCGTGGTCCGTGACCGCTGCTTGTTGATTGTTCATAAATATACTTTTCCCCGGGGTCATTTACGTAGCGTATGATGTATTTCCTACGTCTACGCGATGTACCTGACTTTGCCTGACTTCCTGGCTTCATGCATCTCGATAGTTGTAATTGGAAGCCGGAGCACTGGCTGAGCCTGACATTGCTTGACTTCCTGGCCACATGCCTCTCAATGGTTGTCACGGGAACCTGAAGTCGCTATAGGAATAGTGTTCTGTTTACCAATATGCTTCTATTTGATATGTTTTTTCACAACAAATGTACCCAAGGATGACAGAGTCTTTTGTTATACGGTAGCAGGGCGCAGCTCAGCTTTATGAGTGGGCTAAACACCTTGTGTACTCATTGTGATACACAGTCTGTACCATCCTCTTCTTATAGATGTTAATTTTATGCTGGGAGTCTCCTTTATATGCAGTGTATAATTTAGCTCATTTTGTTTAGTCCTTTCTCAGTTGTCCCCAATCGCAGGACAGTTTTAGCTTCAAATCTAGACAGTAATGTATCTATGTTCTTCCCAGTGACATGTTTCAAGACTTTCCATTTAATGTCATCGGGCCATGATCTTTATCGGCGCAGTGTTGGACCATAGGTGCATTTGGTACTTTACATCTTATGTGTGACCAATGTTGACTGATTCTCTTCTTCATCGGCTGTATGGTCTTGCCAATATAAGCCAATTGACATGGACAAATACAATAAATTACATTTGTTGTGTTACAGTCTGTAAATTCTTCATGGTAGATGCTTCTATTTCCATAGTCAAATTTTGTACCTTCTGTGGTACTGGAACATGATGTACAATTTCCACAGTGCCGATGACCTTTAATGGGAGGCAGAGGAAACAGTGTTTGTATTGATGTAGAGACCTTTTTCACTTTAGTGTTCACTCAGACTAGTTTGTCCTTTATACTTTTATTTTTCTTGAGAGCAAATACTGGTGTATCTTTAAACATCTCTAGTCCTTTCACCGTGGGCCAATTTTTCTTGACTATTTTCTTTACCTCATTTGTAATATCGGAAAAGGTAGTGATGCGGACCAATGGTATTTCTTTTGTCTTTTCTTTGGGGATTAATAGAGCATCTCGCGGAGTAAACCATGCTCTCTTCATTGAGTACTTGACCAGTTTTCTTGGATAATTGCGGTCAACCAGTTTTTACAGGAGAGCTTCGGCATTCTTAAAATAATCCTCCTTTTTGGTGCAGTTGCGCCTAATTCTTAAAAACTGGCTGTATGGTAAATTCTTGTGTAAATTCCATTGGTGAAAGCTGGAAAAGTGCAGGAACGTGTTCCTATCTGTTTGTTTTGTGTAAAGAGTGGTATATATGGCTCCTTCTTCATGTCTCATCAGGAGGTCCAGAAAATTGATCTCGTCTTTGCTTGAATTGAGCGAGAACTGGATGTCCGGATTCCTCGGGTTCAGCCATATTTGGAATTCTAATAGATCTTCCACCGTTCCCCTCCAGAGCATGAACACATTGTATATATAACAACACCATATCTTTATGTGTCCGTCATGCGGGTTGTTGTTGAATACCCTTCTTTCCTCATATGTGGCCATGAACATCACCGCCATTTCTGGGGCTAAGGGACACCCCATTGCCGTCCCCTTCGTCCGTAAAAATTGCTCATCATTGAATTGGAAAAAGTTGCATTTACAAACAAGGCATTGTAAACGCAAATTGGACATATATGTATGTTCCAAAGATAGATGAAAGGCATGAATAGTACAAAATATCAACATAAATATAAGTGAAACAGAAAGAATTCAGCAGGCAGTAGGAGTCTGGCATGTTTCAGGTCAAGATGGATTTGCCACAAGAATCAGAAGAGATAAAAGGAATTTCATCAGGCCTGAACAAATTAAGACAGGTATCGCATGATGTAGGTTTTGAATGGAGCACTTGAAACACCACAGTGTGTAAAAACGGTTACCTATCCAAAAAGGACGGTTATGAGATCAGGTCATTTAATGATAAGTTACGGCAAAATAAAAGGAAGACGTTTTTAAAAATGAGTAAAGAAAAAAATCATGAATAAAGGAATCAACTCTTTAGCAAAAATGAACATTGAGTCTGTGGATTATGTGATTTATTTGTGACTTTACTCCATATCTTTAATTGATTTGCATACTATTAGAAATTATGATAATGAGTGGGTGCTGAGTCACTCTTTATGGTATATAATGATGAGCTGTATGGGCTGTCTACCATCCTGTGAGTGAAGCTGGTAGTATCTCAAATCCAGCACACTCACTTAAAGACCCTTAAGATTAACTGAACAGATAGGAAATCTTGGTCCTATTTAGAAATACTATTAGCTGAGATTATATTCCATGTTCTCTTTTTTTCTTTTTCTTTCCTTTCTCTTTTTTAAGAAAGGAGCTGCCAGAACATAGTTACAGGCATTATGCTAGACTTCTTCATGTCAGAGATCCAGTCAGAGACAGGAAGAAGTCTAGCATAATGTCTGTAATGAGGAAGGGGAGTTGCAAAGGAGGGAGGCAAGTTAAGAAGTAGTACCAGGAGTGAGGATACAGATATGAGGAGTGTTGTAAGGTACATGTTTTTTAACTGAACACACTTTTAGGATTAATACAACAGTGATGTTAAATCAATTCATGTGCCACATGCAAGTTAAGATGTGAAAAACATCTATAAATTCTCGCACAGTAGTGCGGACATTTACTAATCTAGAATGTGGCTTGGCGGTTGCTCCCCTCAAAGTCTTAATCATTCTTGTATGAGGTCCAAGAAATGCTGTGGATTTGAAGATATAGGTAGGAACACATTCAAGGCATTGCTGGGTCAGGCTCTCTAATACCCGTAGCCTTTCTCTCTTTGTCTATGTTTGGCAGAGGAGTCATGTGGCCATATTATTGTTAAACCCCAAATTGAAATGGCCAAGTAACCCTTTTACCAAACAGCACTCAGTGGCAAGGGGACAGAGCAGTCCAAGGCTTTCTCAAGGAGGTGATATGGGTTAGATACTCAGATAACATAATAACCTGATCCATTCAAAGCTATTGTTAATGATTTCTTAGAGAGCTGTGGCATGTCCATACATTCTAGAGTGTGGGAGATTCCAGGAGAGGCAATTGGAGAAGCTGGCTGGACCTGCAGTAGCTGGTACAGAGAGGAGCTGTTGGTGGTGTTATTTACATATCTGCAATTCATTATTGTGTAGCTTTAAATTCTGCTGTGTCGTGATACCTGCCACGCAACACAATGCTTTAATTTTATTAATAAAAAAGTACATGCATTTATTTATGACAAATTATTGGACATAAATAATGATAGGTAAGGGAAACAAGGATGCTCTAGCTCCTTCCTGGCCAGACATCTGTCCCCAAAAGGGGTCAAAGTGCTTAAGTGCTATGAATATACTTTCAGTTAAAGTTGGAGGCAGTGGCCAGTATTGGCCTGAGTTTTCATTTCATTTCAATAAGTTTAATTTCGACAATAATTGTCATAAAAGCAATTACAATACAGCAGTAAACAAAATTAAATAGTCAATACTGTAAAAAATCCATCTATGAGAGCCTAAGCATTGCAGCATTCAGGGTATATAACAGGGCTATACAATGGTCGTAAAATCATCTAGGTCAGCTTCCGTGTATGAGAGCCTGGGCATCACAACATACAGGGTGATAACCATAATATACAATAATTATAACACCCTCCACTAAAAGGCCTGTACAACATAGGGTACTTTAATAATTAGCATATGAAAAAGTGGGAGTTTTCGTGTCAACCAGTTCTGAATGTAGAGCACAGAACCTAGTTTCACAGGACGATGAGCATTTGTTTTTTATGGGGGGGGGGGGGGTGATCTTGTGAGTGCTCTTGCAGGGTCAAACTGTAGAGTCAGGGACAGTCTTTTCCATGGAGTGCAGTAGCTGGTTTTGCAGTCTGTAAAGATAAAGTAGTATTGGTTCACCTTGCTATTCTTCAAAGTTAAATGTTAGAATCTTTTTTTCTCCCAGTAATTTGGTTTCTGGTGATCTCAATGGAGTTTTTATGACATTGCATTGTACCCACCATGAAACCTCTGTGGAACCAGAGAACTACTAACCATAGGCACGCCCAAAGTATGATGTGCCCACCCAGATCTTTGGCAAGCACTCGCCACGTTTCAGAGTGGCAGGGGCTGCATCTGGTACCAGGTGCCTGGTGTCTAGGTTCAATTAAGTTAAGTTTACTTGCCTGCAGGCTAGCCATGGCGGACTACAGTTGGTTGTGGTGCCAATAGTCCAGAATCCCATTGTTAGGGCACAGCATGGTTTAAAGCCATATATGTTGAAAAGAACCAGATGCAGTTGAATTTTGATGGTGCTGGTGGCCCCCACAGGGCACGGATTGTGACCACTGTTAGAGCATAGCAAACTCTGAAGAGAATAGACTAGGGGTACAAATACTAATGCCTTTGAAACGGTACAAGCTGGAAGGATTTGAACAATGAATCAGGATTCAGGGTGACCTCATCTAGCAACCTTTCCAACTCCGCAAGAAAAGGGCTGAATCTGTTATACATAGGCTTTTCTGCACTATATGTGTCGTCAAGGACAAAGCAGGGTAATCAGCAGATGGGGCACAAAGGGGCAATGGGGCACAAAGGTCTCCTTGGGTCAGCAGGGCTCAGGACCTCTCTGCAGGCAAATACTCCCCCTGAAAGGAGTAGTCCATTGTCTTCATTTACAGGCAACAGTCTTCGTAATTTGTGAGTACCAAATAGGTACTCGCAAATTACACATGCACTTTCAAGAGTGCAAGGGTGCCAAAAGGACACCCTGATGCACCCCTGAAATTGCCATGTGACCACATGTTGCGCACACACATGCCATGCCCCAAGGGCATGTATGCGTGCAACATGGAACTTTGAAAACTGCACTTTTGTGCATTTTTCAAAGTTTTAGCAAATTACCATCAACTTGGAATTGATGGTAATTTGCAATTGTTATTTGCGAAATTGCAATTTTTTGGGGGACAATGCATTGCCTTTAGGGAATCATAATTTGCGATTCCCTAAATACAACTGCAGTTTAAGTAATCGCAAATGTAGCAATTACTTAAATTGTGATTTTTGCATTTGGGATGATGCATCCCAAACGCACAAATACCGGTTGCAAAGGGTATTTTGGATGATGTATGTGGCCCTAAAAGTGAAAAGGAGAACAAATGTTTATGTTCATGGTAAAAAAAATCCAGTAGTGAGTCCTTTGCCAGCACTTAATTTCAAGATGCAAAAATAAGAACGTAGGCATACTGCTATGATATGCTTAAGTGCTCTTCGCAGATGGTGTTTAATGAGGTGCAGAGCTGGCAAGTTTCTGCATTTGCGATTCTGTCATGTGTATGGCATGATGACATTAAGCAACAGCATTGCTTTGAGGAAAGAGCAACTCTTACAAAAGTGTTATTATCTATAATGTTGGGACAGAGCAACACAAATGTAGACATTTATTCTAACTTTATTTTCACATATGCAATTTGAAAAGCAATTGTTTTTAACCCCCTCAACTTGCAATAATAATCTTAAACATAGTATAAATAAATCCCTTCTCACTTCTAGACCAGGTGTACGTATCAGATGCTTCAATACCCGTACTATAATAGGTGCAGTGAATATGTACAACTAACATATTCTTCTTTATTGCCAAAAGATATGCAACCACTTCTTGCATTAGAATCTTTATGGGAACAACATGTTTGCCAGGTTTGACAATTTCAGGGACACTTAGAATGTAGCCCTCATCTTTGATACAACCTTAAAGTAACCGCTCAGCAATGCACCTTTGTAAGATTGATGTGGCAGGTTTGCCTCCATACTCTAGATGCCTTCAGAGCTAAAACATTTTCAGTCCTGGGTTTTTCTAGACGGTAGAAGGAGGACACAGTAACACAGCAAAGGCTCCTATGACCTCTGGAGGAGCATTTGGGGGTCAAGACTCATTTCAGAAGAAGCCACCAGGAGTGTTCAGGGCAGGTCGAGTTGGAACTTGTCAGCTGGGCTGTTCTGCAACTTTGTGTAGCCCTGTAGCTTAACATGTCGTCAGCCAACTGGCTCTTGGAGCCTGCTTCTTTGTCCTGGGTACAAGTGGGGGCAGGTCCATTCTTTCAGGTTTCCACAGGTTTCAACAGCAGCTGCTGTCCTTCTTGTGGGTGGGAGAGACTCCTGGCTTAGCAATTACCTACAGGGAAAATGTTCCCAGGGGTAACACTGCCCATTTGTGCAGTATTTTCTATGTGCCCACTACAAATAATCCCACAGTGTCCCTCTCTGTCCAAATACATGATGGTGGGACCTTTCTCCCTTAGTGCAGAGCCTGTGTGCCCGCCACAGAGGTGTGGCAAGGGAACCCAGCAACCCCTCTTCTGTAGTCACTTTAAACAGGTTTTGGAGTGACCTTCTCTCATACTGGATTGATGCCTGCCTACCTGGAGAACAAAAAGGGGCCTATCCCTTGTGCCAGCTAATATTTACCTATGAGAGCCTAAGCATATTTGAGGTAAATCCAGTCCTGGTCTTAGCCCAGACAATAACTCTGTCAGAGGAACAGAAGCCCTCCCCACATCCAATGTTTTTGTTCTGCTCTGGGAGTAGTTTTCACACTTTATCAAGGGTGCTATTCTGCTGCCAGACGACAGATGGAACTCACACAAATGGGTCTCCAGAAGCTTTAGTCAGGGAAAAGGTAACTTTCTTAAAGTACCTTTCCCTCAAAAGATATCAAAAATTAAATATTCCCATGAAATTGGATTTTGAATAACTCTTAAAACGAGTATTCAAATTATATTTCTATTTATTTCTAACTGAAATTAGCACAACATGATGAAATAATGCAAAATGGTTTTTTCTATAGAACAGCCTTTCTTGCAACAGTGAAATTAGCTTTTAGGGCTTTTTCACTGAAAGGACATATTGATCATTAAACATTTATGTGTCCTACTTTTAAATACCATGCACCATGAATTATAGGCTGTAATACCTAGTTAGGAGTGACTTAATATTCAAGAGGAAGTTTTAGGCCTGCCAAAAGGGACTATTTTGGCAGATTGAAATTCCAGTTTTAAACTGCAATAACCAGGCTACAGTGGTAGGCCTCAGTCATATTTGCCCTGTTACTGTTGTGGCTGGCACAAAGGGTGCTGCAGTTCACTAGTGGTACAAAAGGGGGTGGTGATGGACGGAGCATCCGAACCAATCAAACACTCACACCCAGTCAAAAGATCTGGGTTGAATCCATCACCGTTCTTTAGCCCACTCTGCCACTGTTAGAAATGGGATCCCTGGCTGGCCAGGGCTTGCGCCAAGGTCAGTCAGAGACCACCACTCCCAAGTCAGGGCAAGGGAGTTACACGCCAAGATAACCCCTGCTCACCCTCTAGGTAACGTGGCGCGAGCAGCAAGGCTAAACTTGGAGGCAATGTGAGTTAAGTATTTGCGCACGCACCCCAGCAACAACACACAGGCCCACCACAAAGGAAACTCCACACAATGTTATATAAAAATAGCCTTTGTATTACACCTAAAACACATTAGATAAAAACACACACTTTACAATGTGCCAGAGGCACGGGCAGAATTTACAGGGGATATGTACAAGACAGGGCCACCTGGACCACTGTCAGGAATCAGCACTTTTTAGAAGTAACACTTTTAGAAATAGCACTTAGAATGTAAAATCACTGTAGCACAAATTAGAACATAAAGCACACAACCAGTAACTACTGGTAACCAGGACCTCACTAGCACCACCTGCACTAGGAGAAAAACAACCACCTAAGTATCACAATACCTGTAGGGGTGTAAGAAAGGAAAACACATGATGCGTAACATACATTCAGCAGTGTAAGGAAGGAAAACACATGGTGCATCAACAATACATTCAGAGGTGTAAGAACAAGGCACATGACGCATAAAAACACATTCAGAGGTGCAGAAAATGAACAATTGCGCCAAACTCACTTAAGTCATCACCTGTGACTGTCCCTAGGCCAACTGGCCTCGCAGGGGCTAGGACGCTCTGTGTCCCAAAGTCAGGGGGCCTAAACGTGGCAGCTGCCCACGAAGTGCTGGGCAGCTGAAAGAACAATGATGGGGCCAACACGATGGGGGAGCCTCACAGGCTCTGCAGAAATGAGTGTCCCCTTGCCCCTCAGGAGCCTCTCAGGCTCAAAATAAACTAATGCCCCTAGAGCCCTCGTGGCTCTACACCCAGCAAGATCGACTGAGCCTCTCTGGGCTCTAAAATGAAGATGTGCCCCTTGAGCCTCGCTGGGCCCTAAACAAAACAAGGGGATGCCCCCTAGAGCCTCCGTGGCTCTGAAAAACCCTGTGGCGTTGGAGTCCCCTCCGGACTCTAAGTAAAAGGGGGGGCGGTGGAGTCCCTCTCTGGGAACTCGTGGCACAGCAATGCCGCCTGGAGCCTCGCGGCTGAACACCGAATGTGCCCAAGGTTGTCGGAGTGGCCCACTGCCAACCGGGGCCACTCTAACTACAAGAGACCCTGTACCCGCACTCACCGGTTCCTCGCGGGTGCAGCGGGGGCAGGAACACTGCTGGCTCACCTCTTCGGCAGCGCGGGGGCTCCTCTTCACACGGGGAGCCTCGAGGACCCGGCCGGCTGCTTCCTTCGTCTCTGGCCTGGCCCCGTCACGCTGCCATCCGCCTGACTTCCGCTTCGGGGCCGCCAATGGCAGTGCGGCCCTGGGGGTGTGGAGGCGGGACTTCCGGGTCGCCGTAGGCAGCGCGGAGACCCGGCCGGGTCTCCTGGGCTGCGGCGGTGAAGTCCCTCTCAACAATCCCTCGGGGGCAATGCCGGGTGGGCACCGGCTCTTCGATGCGATTAATAAATGAGGTGGGCACTCGAAAAGGGCGGCAATGTCCCTGGCAGGGTGGGCACCTGCCAGGGGACTCAAAAATCGGCAATAAGCGGCAAATAAGTGGGGTGAGCTCCTGCGCCGCAAATGGGCAAAACAGGGGGATCCCCACGCCGGGGAATCCCTCGAGGGTGGCAATTAAGCGGCCAAATGCCGGGTGGGCACCGGCAGAGAGATACAGCGCTCCCAAGCGCTGTAAGCCAAATAAAAGCGCTTCCAGGTGCTAGGGCAGGAAATGAAGCACTTCCAAGCGCTAGGAGGCAATTCCAGCGCTCCCAGCGCTAGAGGACAGCACAAGTCCTCCAGGAGTGCAGGAAGGCAGGGGGGGGGGGCGGTAAGGCTGGGCCAGGGGGCAGCTCACTGGCCCTCCAGGCAGGGAGGCAGTCCAAGTGGCGGTTCCTCCTGGCCCCAGCAGCAGCAGCAGCCCCCTCAGGTAGGATCAGGAAAAGAACAACTTCTGTGGGGACACAGCCCCGTTTTTATACAGTAAATCCTTTGTCTGTAGGTGTAGGGTGGGGGCAGAACCAGTCGCAGCTGGTCTGTAAGCACTGCTGATGGGCTCAACCACCCTCTCTATTCACTGGCAGGGCTAGGGTCGTTAGACGCACCACAGGGGGGCGGAGCCAGCATTGTCAGGGGAAAACCCAGCCTCATTCAGGACACAGGTACACTCCTCCCCAGCCATCAGCATGCTAATCTCACACTCACCACCGGGCAGACCCATCCAGACTTCCTGGAGCCTGGCATGCCAGCCAGCTCCAGCCAATCACACGCCAGCACCCTCACAGCACATGTACAGCCATGTCTAGGAATGGCACTTCCCCACTAGACACATACAAGCTGCACATATCGATGCGCAGCATTCACTCCCACGAGATCACACATACCAAATTAGAGCCCGCACTCCCCACGCATCAGGAACTACCAGGGACACAGACATTCCCCATGCATTCCTATGGGAGGGCAGGCCTATCTCACCACATGCACTCAAAGTGCGCACGCACTTTCCACTGGGGCACAGTGAAAGTGCGCAGAACCCAAAAATCACCATCACCAGGTCACCATTAAAAGCAAAAAGTCTAGGGGTGAACTTGCCATAAGGGCCAAGTCCAACAGCCACCCCAGTTCAGACATGGCTATATGAAAGTTCACTAGTGACATTTAACTTACAGATCCTGGGTACATGTGTACCAGAGGCAATTTCCTACAATTACATGTGTGCCATATACTGGATACCTATAGGTTAGTAAAATATGTCAATTAGAAGTAAAAAACAATTTTGACATCTTTTAGGGGCAGAGCACATGCACTGTGGCCTGATTAGCAGAGTCCGGGTGCACAGACTTAGATAAAACTGCAGTATCAGTCCACAAAATTGGTTCGATCATGCAAAAAGAGGCAGTTACCTACAATTATTAAATTCTATCGAATTATTGAGGGAAAATTACTTTCACTATGTAATAAATCCATTGAACTAGCTGCTACCACTGAGAGCATATCTTTCTCAGTTGTCTTGCTCTCGAAGGCATCAGCCCCTATTTTAACAGCTTGTAAGCCAAAGTCAAGACTCCTTGCTTTGATAGCCACAGTGACTGGCACTGCAATTCATTTCTTTGTTTTCATGTGGTATATATTCAGTGATTTTTCTAAATAATTCTTCCCAGGAACATATGTTACTGTTAGGACTATTTTATGTAAGTATGCTTTTTATAATGGGCTTACATCAAGGCAACCAACATTGAAACAACATTTACCATTCTTTGCAATTGATTAATTTGGAGCTTAATAGCGATCCAAACTTCTAAATATATATATAATGCTTTACTCTCTGGAGTTTAATATTACCAACGCACTCAACAAAATCACTTTTTCTTTCTCCAAAATGCATTGTTTGTTATATATTTGTATTTATAAATATATTGTTGATCTTGCAGTAATCACTCATCACACCAGCCTCTGAAGCCCTACGGGCTTGGAATAAGCATTTAAAAGTACACATAGGGTCGATTCTGATCCGGTAAAAAGCACTCAGAATAGCCGCTCGGAGCGTTTTTCCCGTACGAATCGTACCCTGCAACGTCCTCCGTACGTACGATGAAGTACAATTCGTACCAGGAGCTGGACTCCGTACGAAATGTACAGAGTCGTACGACTCAAATCCCCGTACGAGTCTCCATCGGAACCCGCTGTACGCGACATCTGTACGGCTCGCGGCTGGTTTTTACGACCCTGCAAGTACGATACGTGTCGGGTACGCACCGTATGACCCTTTTTGTACGGGAGCTGAAAACAGCCATAAAAGCAGAGTTCGCGCCGAAACAGGTAGGGAACGCCCCCCCCCCCCGGGCTCGGTGCGTACCCCCATGATCGCAGGGGTACGCACCGTACCCCATGTTCGCTGGGTGTTCGGTGCGTACACCCTGCGATCGCAGGGGTACGGACCGTACCCCCGCGATCATGGGGTGTACGGACCGTACGGTGTGTATGTGATTGTGTGCTTTTCCATACGAATCGCCCTTACCTGACATGGACCGTACGAATCGCGTCCTGATACCCCGGTCCGGATCGTACTTGTCGGGTCGTACGGCGTGTGTACGAGTCGTACGGAGTGGACTCTGGATGCGATTCGTACGGACGGTAATTTTACCGGATCGGAATCGACCCCTAAATGTGTTCACCTTAAACATGTGATGAATCTGAAAACGAAGAAAAGGGAAACATTTTGCCAGTTCTCCATTTACCTCCACTTGGAAATGTATTGCAAATATTTTAGTCGGTAAATAGTTTATTGTTTTAGTCAATAAAAACTATATCTATATTTACATATATACATGCAAGTAATGATTTAAAACTATCATAGTGACATACGAGCTAAAAAGCTAAATGACAGAAAAAACATTGACTAAAATGTATTGGCTAAACTGTATTAATTTCCATCTCAGGCCAGTAGCCAAAAGCATTCAATATCTTCGATAAATTAATTCAGTCAACTGTACCGAACGTAGACTGAAAGACCACATAGCACACCAACAAATTTAATGCAGACTATAGACTTATACATGATATGATGCTGCTTTCTTTGGCAAGATCTAATTGCTGTCTTCTCAGTTGTAATAAGCTTATTATGGCCACTCATTTCTTAAAGCCATCCAATACTACACTTGGAAATATCATTGCCAACGGATCCAATATTGTTAATAATCAGTATTATGTAGGATCATTATTTCCATTTGAGTAAATATGTTTTTTTAATCAAACCTTTCCAAGCAATTACCATTGCCGGCCATGTAGCTGTATATACGAACAGCAGGTGAAAGAACTTGGGCCATAGCTAGGGATCGTGCTCCATGATCACATTTGAAATTCGGTCTGGACATGGACCGTGACTGTTTTAGTTATCATCTGAACATTAGTTTTCCCTTTACACAACCCTTCTCCGGTGTCAGTAGATTCAAGTTGGCTCCTTGTATTAGTTTTAGTCTATAATCACCCACTACATATTCTTACCATTGTAAATCGAATTGTTTTTTCTCTTTAGACATCCCTTTAGCTACAAGCTGCCAACATCCTTTTACATAATTAGCTTCAATTGCTGCCACAGTTTACTTGTAGCTTCCTTTTTTAGGCTAAATGGGGTCTTAATTCCTTTGGCTCTCTTCAGTAATAAGCTGTAGAGGTTATGCCGTTTGTTTGAGTTTATATATGCACTGTTTGTCAAACCACGGAGGTGCTTTGCTTGTTATCCAAAGAGAAAAGAGGGCCAATTGGGATGTCTTTGTAGCTACTTTTGAAGATGGTGTAGGCTGGCTGTTAGAAATGGGGTTTCAGATTGGCTAGGACTTGCGCCTAAGCCAGGCAGAAAACACCACTCTAGTCAGGGCAAGGGAGTTACACGCTGAAGATAACCCTTGCTCACCCCCTTGGTAGCTTGGCACGAGCAGTCAGGCTTATCCCAGAGGCAATGTGTAAAGCGTTTGCGCAACACACACACAGCAGCAACATACTAGGCACACCACACAATGAACTCCACATAAGGTTGTATATAAAAATAGACTTTGTATTGTCATAAATACATTAGAATAGTAATCACACAATATACACTGTGCCAACTGGCACTAGGCAATATTTACAGGGGATTATATACACATGACAGGGCCAATTGGGCCACTGTCAGAACCATCACAAAGTGAAAATAGTAACGGTAGAACACAACCAGCAATTACTGGCAAACACTGTACTCAGCATTATATCCTATAACATAAATCATAGTATGCAAACAGCATCACATCAGGCATAAAATACATTATGCACCAACCTCATTAGCCTAAACATATTAGACCATAACCTCCTAATCATGAATCACATTAGGCATAAATCACAGTGGAGAATGACCTCACAAGCATAAACCACAGTATGCAAATAACCTCATAAACATAAACCACATTAGAGGCATTAATCAGGGTGCGTAAATCACCGTACATGAATCACATTTCCTGCGCACCACATAAATCACAATAGTGCCTGGCGCCCTATTAAACTAACAGTCCCCCTGGCCAACTGGCCTTCTCAGAGGGTTCAAATGCACTATGTCCATAATGTCAGGGTGGCTGCCAATGCAACAGAATTCGCAAGTGTTCAATTGCACTGGGGCAGAGAAGTGCATCTCACTCTTATCTCACTAAAAATGCCCCCAAAGAAATGTCAGCCTAAACGTTGCAATTGCCGTGCAGCTGTGAAATCAAATGTGGGCCTGGGTACTCACTGTGCCCTCTGAATAAATATGCAAAAACGTTGCAGCTGCCGGCTCTGTCGCAGCTGAGGACTAAGTAAATGGGCCCTGGCATGACAGTGCCCTTGCGGCCCCACTGGGGTTCTTTAAATAAAATTGGCCCCATCGTTGCAATGCCCACTGTCAAGCAGGGCAACTGTGAAAACTTAGCCACACCGGTGAAAGCATGGGCCCCTCTGGGCCCTCAAACAACAAATATGCCCCTCATTGGAGCGGCCCTCTATCAGAAAACATCCAGCATAACTGCCCGGGTGCCTTGAGCACCAATAACACAAAGAAAAGAAGAACGGCCCCACTCACCGGGGCTGGGATCAGGCTCCGTCTCACCTCATGGCTGCATGCCTGAGGAGAGCCCCCACTTCTCAGGGACTCTCTTCTCCTCTGGCGGCGTGGGGCTTCCCTCAGCTCACAGGACCCCCGCAGACCAGCTGCTGCACCTCCTCTCACTGTCAGGACCTCTCTCCTCCGGCCGCACCGCGATAGGGCAGCCCTGGTAGCTTCTGGTTGGCCCGCCCACAACTAGGCAACGGTTCCTGTCTTCCGGGTCACGCTCAGTAGCGGCCCAGCAGTTTCTTTCAGCGGCTTCTGCTTTTCGGCCGCGACGGGTGGTGGGCAGCTGCTGTTCAAAATAGCTGGAGAGCGGAGTAGGCACCCGCTCTCCAAGGTAACATCTTTTATGTGGGGTGGGTACCCGAGAACCACTCATAAACGCAGATGTCCCATTCAGCCTAGTGCTGACTCACCCTGCCCCTCCTGGAGCCACACACACACCTCCCAGTCCCTTATTTTATTTATGTGTTTTAAAGGTTTTATATAGCATTAGCTAGACCCGGAGGTATCACAGCGCATTACATGAGCATCAGATCATAGTTTCAGGTTACATCATTACAAAGGTTACACAGTTATTAGAGCATGGCAACATAGTTACTTGTAAGGTCAAGATAAACAATAAGCACAAACACGTAAGGGGAATAGCAGGCAAGGGGAAAGATTCATGGGAGGGGGAAGGAGCTGGGGAAGTAGACAGGTTATGAAGGCAGGAAAGAGGAGGGGAGGGTGAAGGATGCCGCACGGAAAGAGGAGGGGAAGGGCGACGGGGACACAAACCGGTAGACGAGTCAAAGCAACGTCCAAAGTCCAGTATGCTGTGATCCCAGGGGAAGTGATATCACTTCCCTATCTCTGTTGCGGGAGGCTCCCTTTACGCAGTGGACTCTCTCAGCGGAGTCTCTGAGACTCCAAGGCCTACATACTGGATCCTTCTCCAAAAAGGGGAGAGGGAGTGCTTTGGCAAGGGGTGCCATACCATACCTCAGCTGTGAGTGGCTCCCCTGGCGCAGTGGACTCTCTCAGCAGGTACGCTGAGAATCCAGAATATAAATATTGGATCTTTCCCCAACAAGGGGAGAAGGAGTGCTTAGTCAAAGGGCACAAAGGACAGGGGGCTAGGCAGACTAGCAGGCAACGTGAGAGATTCAGGGGAGAGTGGCTAGGAGCTAGGAGCAAGGGAGGTAGACAAGGAGAGAAAGAAAGAGTACTAAATGGGAACAAATTTAATTAATGAGATATTATATAGCACTGGCTAGACCTAGCGCGATACATGAGGGACAATAATGCTGCAATTTACATCAGTTAAAAGTTACAAGCCAGACATGCAATTCACATCAGGCAGGCAGACACATAGAACACAGAAATGGCAACTTCTAAAAGTGGTATTTCCCAAATAGTCAGAATAATTCTGCGCTCACCATTGCGCAGCATTTATTATTACAATTCCAAATATACTAAACTTGACCACGCTGCTCCTCCCCTATCAGGAATTACCTCTGACACACTGATCAGGGAATCCCCAATGCATTCCTATAGGAGGGCAGGCCAATCTTACCCAATGTACACAGAGAGCGCACGCAATTTACACTGGACAGCAGTGCTAAAGTGCCCAGAGACCTAAAACCACCAACACCATGACAGAAATAAGGCGGGGAGAAAGGCAAAAGGTTAAGGGATGACCCTGCAAAAAGGGCCAAGTCCAACACTGGCCAAAAGGGGTGATGTGATCATAGTTCTTGAAGCCCATAATGAAGCTTGTTGCGATGCATTGGATTCCAATCAGGGTGGCTTTTTAGAGAGAGACTTGTGCATTGCTTTGCCTTTTTTTCTGTTTCTCTTCCCTACGTCCTATGATCAAAGTGATATAATTATCCCAAATCAAATACCTTTTCTCAATTTGAGGGCACCTAATAGCTGTTCCTTTATTCAAAAACCATACAACTTGGGGTCGCAGCCAGCCATGATGCATGACTGGACGTAACACAAGATGGCTCTGCTGCTAGATGACATTTAAGGTATTACTCTAGCTATTGGCCTCATCTGGACATGAAAAGCAGTCAGACACTGCATGGAATGTTGGTGGCACACTGGGAATGGTCGGGTTGGTGGCACACTGGGAGGGGTTGGGCTTGACACTACTGCAGATCTCACAGTAGAGCGGGTAGCACCAGTGTCAATCAAGAACGTAATTAGGTGACCATCCAAGTCAAGTCAAAGAGTCAAGCCAAGTCAAAGAGATTTATTGAGCACACATATCACCCATGAGCCTCATGGTGCTGGCTGAACTCCTCTGGATGGTGACTGATTGAGATCCAGCCTGGAGAAACAAAATGGCAGAGTAGCGACTGGGTGGTAGGCCCCCCTTGTGGACTGCTGAGAGACCCTCTGCCACACAGAGAGGAGCTCACCTGACATTCCTACAGCCCCAGGCATTGCTCCACAGTAAGGAGGGGCATCGAGGGGGCCCGGAAAACCCTGGTATATCAGATGCAACTGCTCTGACACATCACAGGCCCCTCCACAGGGGCCCATCTGCTTGGAGGTGCCAAAGCCCATAGAACGGCACAGATGCTGTGGCCCAGGAGGAAGGCTGATGTAGTAGTCTGCGGGGGCCCACGTCATCTTGAGTGACTTTTAGCCCACAAACCAGAGCCCTGAAAGTCTCATGGCTCGGTTGCCTGACCTTAACATGGCATCCCACAGAGACAGCGCAATGCGAGTGATAAGATAGAGCATGTTCCGGGTGCCTCATGATCCCCGTTGCTGGCCCCTACCAGTGTAACTGCCAATCTCCACCAGCTTACCACTACCCCTGCGAGAAGGAGAGCACCCCCCTGGATAATGCCTTGCCTCTAGGCTCCTCCCCAGCAGCTATAACACAGTGATGGCTAGGGTGTACTCCTCAAGGTTCCGATCCCCCTATGGAAGTTCCAGGAGACACTTTCCACTGGGTGTGGGAATACCAGGACTGCCTCCATGACAGCCAAACACCACTTAGATGATTGACCTGCTGCGCTCATGGGCCACTCATCAAAGGACAAAACATGACGGCCAGGCTCCCCTCAGTTATGGCTGAGGAGGTGACATGTAATGTATAGCACACTCCGCTCTAGGGTTCAGCGTCCCTCCATTAAGATAAAATGGGTTAGTTACAGGGAATTGGGCTAGCATACATGTCCTCTTGTAGCATGGAGGACTGATCACCCACTAGACTGTGTGCTTGCCTGGTACGCTGTGTCCCTCCTAAAAAGGATTACTGCAAAGGCCTGTGGTTGGCGATTGTCCCCTTGCCATCTCTGTGCTCGTTGTGAGGTCTGATACTACATGCAGTGTACACTCTGTACTTTCTCACCCTCACTGCAATGCTGTATCCCCTGGCTGACCCTACTGCCATTATGCCTCTGAAGATGTAGCTGACCAACACAGTTTCCAGCTACTTCACTCCAGCAGAGATGAGAGACTGCTTGCGTGTGCCACCCACGGGTGGCACCATGTCCCTCAAGAAAGAAGACCTGCTCACATGTCTACAAGACTTCAAATGGGAACTCTGAGAAGAGCTGAAGGCGAACCGGATCGCCTATTTGGAGTCTTAAATCTGAGCTCAACTGTAAGCTTACCTTGCTACAATCATTGAGGGAAAAACCCCTAGGCAACAATCGGTCTAAACAATATTTAAGACCTGAACACAACCATAATATTAGAGACTCAGTGTACACTTCAATTCAATAAAACTTAATTGTATTAATTAAAATTATTTTACGATTATCATAGTAAATGTTTAAATAATTCCATAAACATAAAGTGCTAGACAATAACGTCACTACGTAACTCACAAGGTGGACAAAAAAGAGGAATACAATTAACAAAATTGTGCATTTTAACTGAACACAAAAATGACAATGATTAATATTTGACAAAAGTTCATCAAAAATAAGCACAATTGATCAAATGAACAATGACTTAATCAAGCGGCTGGATGATGAATATTCTTAATATCTATGCACGTTTCGGCGTACTAGACGCCTTCTTCAGGAAAGCAACAATCATTCTGCAATGGGATAATGTATGGACAAAACATAAGAGAATGGAGGAGTGTGGACAGTGATATAAAAAAGGGGTTGGGACGCTTAAGGAGACAAGTTACAAGTTTTTTTCAAGATAACTGGAAATTAGTAAATCTGAATGCTAGTATGATAGATGCGTAGTCTGTGGAAGTGAAAACCTTCTCAAAATAGGGGCTTGATCATCACAGAAGGAATAGAGATTCACATCAATCAATCAATCAATCAAGAAATTTGTATAGCGCGCTACTCACCCGGAGGGTCTCAAGGTGCTTTGGGGGGGGGGGGGGGTCCGCTACTGCTCGAACAGCCAGGTCTTGAGTTGCTTCCTGAAGGAGAGGTGGTCTTGGGTAAGACGGAGGTGGATGGGGAGGGAGTTCCAGGTCTTGGCTGCCAGGTAGGAGAAGGATCTTCCTCCCATGGTGGCTCTTCGGATGCGTGGAACGGCGGCGAGGGCGTGGCTGGTCGATCGAAGTTGGGGGGTGGGAGTGTAGAAGGTCAGGCGGTTGTTGAGGTACCTGGGGCCCAGGTCATGGCGGGCTTTGTGTGCGTGGGTGAGGAGGCGGAATGTGATTCTTTTGCTGACGGGGAGCCAGTGCAGGTCTTTCAGGTGTCCGGAGATGTGGCTGTGGCGGGGGATGTCCAGGATGAGTCGTGCGGAGGCGTTCTGGATGCGTTGGAGTCTTTTCTGCAGTTTGGCTGTGGTTCCGGTGTAGAGGGTGTTTCCGTAGTCCAGTCGGCTGGTCACAAGTGCCTGGGTGACCGTCTTCCTGGTTTCGGTGGGGATCCAACAGAAGACCTTTCGGAGCATGCGTAGGATGTTGAAACATGAAGACGAGACGGCGTTGACTTGTCTGGTCATCACAGTAGGAATAGAGATTCACATCAATCAATCAATCAATCAAGAAATTTGTATAGCGCGCTACTCACCCGGAGGGTCTGAAGGCGCTTTGGGGGGGGGGGTCCACTACTGCTCGAACAGCCAGGTCTTGAGTTGCTTCCTGAAGGAGAGGTGGTCTTGGGTAAGACAGAGGTGGATGGGGAGGGAGTTCCAGGTCTTGGCTGCCAGGTAGGAGAAGGATCTTCCTCCCATGGTGGCTCTTCGGATGCGTGGAACGGCGGCGAGGGCGTGGCTGGTCGATCGAAGTTGGCGGGTGGGAGTGTAGAAGGTCAGGCGGTTGTTGAGGTACCTGGGACCCAGGTCGTGGCGGGCTTTGTGTGCGTGGGTGAGGAGGCGGAATGTGATTCTTTTGCTGACGGGGAGCCAGTGCAGGTCCAGTCGGCTGGTCACAAGTGCCTGGGTGACCGTCTTCCTGGTTTCGGTGGGGATCCAACTGAAGATCTTTCGGAGCATGCGTAGGATGTTGAAACATGAAGACGAGACGGCGTTGACTTGTCTGGTCATCACAGTAGGAATAGAGATTCACATCAATCAATCAATCAATCAAGAAATTTGTATAGCGCGCTACTCACCCGGAGGGTCTCAAGGCACTTTGGGGGGGGGGGAGGTCCGCTACTGCTCGAACAGCCAGGGCTTGAGTTGCTTCCTGAAGGAGAGGTGGTCTTGGGTAAGACGGAGGTGGATGGGGAGGGAGTTCCAGGTCTTGGCTGCCAGGTAGGAGAAGGATCTTCCTCCCATGGTGGCTCTTCGGATGCGTGGAACGGCGGCGAGGGCGTGGCTGGTCGATCGAAGTTGGCGGGTGGGAGTGTAGAAGGTCAGGCGGTTGTTGAGGTACCTGGGGCCCAGGTCGTGGCGGGCTTTGTGTGCGTGGGTGAGGAGGCGGAATGTGATTCTTTTGCTGACGGGGAGCCAGTGCAGGTCTTTCAGGTGTCCGGAGATGTGGCTGTGGCGGGGGATGTCCAGGATGAGTCGTGCGGAGGCGTTCTGGATGCGTTGGAGTCTTTTCTGCAGTTTGGCTGTGGTTCCGGTGTAGAGGGTGTTTCCGTAGTCCAGTCGGCTGGTCACAAGTGCCTGGGTGACCGTCTTCCTGGTTTTGGTGGGGATCCAACGGAAGATCTTTCGGAGCATGCGTAGGATGTTGAAACATGAAGACGAGACGGCGTTGACTTGTCTGGTCATCGTCAGGGAGGAGTCCAGGATGAAGCCTAGGTTGCGTGCGTGGTCCGTTGGTTTGGGTGCGCTGCCTAGAGTTGGGGGCCACCAGGAGTTGTCCCAGGCAGATGGTGATGGTCCAAGGATGAGGACTTCCGTCTTGCCTGAGCTCAGTTTCAAACGGCTGTTCTTCATCCACTCGGCTACTTCTCTCATTCCTTCGTGCAGGTTGGTTCTGGCGGTGGCGGGGTCGTTGGTGAGGGAGAGGATCAGCTGGGTGTCGTCGGCGTAGGATATGATGTTGAGGTTGTGTTGACGTGCGATGGCTGCGAGCGGGCTCATGTACACGTTGAAGAGTGATGATCGTTGTGGTACGCCGCAGATGACTTCGTGGCCTCTGATCTGAACGGGGGGAGGCGGACTCTCTGGGTCCTTCCGGCGAGGAACGAAATGATCCACTCCAGTGCCTTCTCTTGGATTCCGACGTTGCTGAGGCGTTGTACTAGGGTGCGGTGGCAGACAGTATCGAACGCTGCGGAGAGGTCCAGGAGGATGAGGGACGCTGTTTCCCCATTGTCGAGCAGGGTTCGGATGTCGTCGGTGGCTGCGATGAGGGCGGTCTCGGTGCTGTGATTGGCTCGGAAGCCGGACTGTGAGTGGTCGAGGGATCCGTCCGTCTCGAGGAAGGTGGCCAGCTGTCTGTTGACGGTCTTCTCGATGACTTTGGCAGGAAACGGAAGGAGCGAGATGGGGCGGTAGTTCTTGAGGTCGGTGGGGTCTGCTGATGGTTTCTTCAGGAGGGCGCTGAGTTCGGCGTGTTTCCAGCTCTCCGGGAAGGTGGCGGTGTTGAAGGAGCAGTTGATGATGTCCCGGAGTTGAGGCACGATGATGGAGGCGGCCTTGTTGAAGACGTGGTGGGGGCATGGGTCGGTCGGTGATCCGGAGTGGATGGTGTTCATTGTGCGGATGGTGTCTTCAGTGCTGGCCGGGGTCCAGTCGCGGAGGGTGGTGGTGGGGGGCGTCGGTTCTGTGGTGGGGTACGCGGTCTGTTCGCTGAAGCTGTTGTGTATGTCTGCGATCTTGCTGTGGAAGAACGTGGCGAGTGAGTCGCAGAGGTCTTGTGAGGGAGTGATGTCGTTGTTTCCGACGCTGGGGTTGGAAAGCTCTTTGACGATGCTGAAGAGCTCCTTGCTGTTGTGTGCGTTGTTGTCTAGTCGTTTCTTGAATGCTGTCTTCTTGGTGGTGTGGATCAGCTGGTGGTGTTTGCGGGTGGCGTGCTTGAGGGCGGTCATGTTGTCTGTGGTCGGGTTCTTTCGCCAGGCATTCTCGAGGGTACGGCAGTTCTTCTTGGAGTTCTTGAGGTCCTCGTTGAACCACGGGGCTTTCTTGCTTCCGGGCCTGCTGGGATGGGTTTTCAGGGGTGCGAGGTCGTCGGCGCAGTTGGTGATCCACTGTGCGAGGTTGAGGGCTGCTTGGTTGGGGTCCGTTGATCTGGCGGGAGGGTTCTGATTCAGTGATGTGGTGAGCTGGTCGGTGGTGATCTTGCTCCAGTTCCTGCGGGGGGACTGTTGCGGGATGTGGTGGGTAGTTGTCTTTCTGAAGCTGAAGTGGACGCAGCTGTGGTCTGTCCATTGGAGTCCGGTGGAATGGCTGAAGGAGATGTGCTTGCTGGAGGAGAAGATTGGGTCAAGCGTGTGTCCGGCGTAGTGGGTGGGGGTGTTTACCAGTTGCTTGAGTCCGAGGTTGGCGAGGTTGTCCAGAAGGGTGGTGGTGTTGTTGTCGTTGTTGTTCTCCAGGTGGAAGTTGAGGTCCCCTAGGAGGATGTAGTCAGCAGAGGGGAGGGCGTGTGGGCTGATGAAGTCTGCGATGTCTTCGCTGAATTGTGTGCGGGGTCCTGGGGGTCTGTAGATGAGGGTTCCTCTGAGTGTAGTCTTGGGGTCGGTGTGTATCTGGAAGTGGAGATGTTCGGCGGCTGTGTGGGTGTCTTCGAAGTTGGTCGTGATGCGGATGGTGTTCTTGTGGAGGATGGCGATGCCTCCTCCAGTCTGGTTGACGCGGTCTCTCCGGGTGAACTTGTATCCGTCCGGGATGGCTATGGCGATGTCGGGTGCTGAGGAGACGTTCATCCAGGTCTCCGTGAGGAAGGCGACATCCGGAGATGTGGTGTCGAGCAGGTTCCATAGTTCCACGGCGTGTCTGTGGATGGATCGGGTGTTGAGCAGGATGCACTTCAGGTGGTTGCTGTTGGTGCTTGGCTTGGCGGGTGCGGTTGGGTTGCAGGTCCGGATGCAGGCGAACTTGCAGGAGTGGCAGGTGAAGGGTCCGTGGGTGCGTCCTGGGATGGCTTGGTGGCAGCCGGGGAGGCGTCCGGTGTTGAGTGCGCTGAGGGTGGCGGCGTCGTACGTCCGGTGGGTAGGGTGGCATCTGCGAGGGCCAGGGGGTCTGGCGCTGGGCGCGGTCCTGGCGCGGACGGGGACAGACCGGCTTGCCTTTGGCGCGCCTTCGGCACACCATTGGCGCGCCCGCTGCGCGCATGCGCGGACTCTGCCATAAGTGGAGAGTGGAGGGGGCGGAGCGAGGGAGGAGCAGCTGGGAGGCGGGAGCGGGGTGGCGAGTGGGGAGGGGAGCGGTGATGCTGGAGGGAGCGGGGGTGGGGCCACGGGGGAGGCACAGGAGCGAGCAGGGGCACAGCAGAGGACAGATACAGCACAATAAAATCAGGGGCGCAGATGACAGGCAAAACAGATACGGCACAATAATATCAGGGGCACAGAGGACAGATACGGCACGATAATATCAGGGGCACAGAGGACAGGCAAAACAGATACAGCACAATAATATCAGGGGCACAGAGGACAGGCAAAACAGATACGGCACAATAATATCAGGGGCACAGAGGACAGGCAAAACAGATACGGCACAATAATATCAGGGGCACAGAGGACAGATACGGCACGATAATATCAGGGGCACAGAGGACAGGCAAAACAGATACGGCACAATAAAATCAGGGGTGCAGAGGACAGGCAAAAAAGATACGGCACAATAATATCAGGGGCACAGAGGACAGATACGGCACGATAATATCAGGGGCACAGAGGACAGGCAAAACAGATACGGCACAATAATATCAGGGGCACAGAGGACAGGCAAAACAGATACGGCACAATAATATCAGGGGCACAGAGGACAGGCAAAACAGATACGGCACAATAATATCAGGGGCACAGAGGACAGATACGGCACGATAATATCAGGGGCACAGAGGACAGGCAAAACAGATACGGCACAATAATATCAGGGGCACAGAGGACATGCAAAACAGATACGGCACAATAATATCAGGGGCACAGAGGACGATGCTAAACAACAATTACGGCACAATACTTAGCAGGGGCACAGAGGACGAACTGGCAGCGGCAGTGGCGGCGGATACCGGGACCCTCGGGGTGGGCCACGCGGCGGGAGGAGCGACCGGCTCTGACCAGGTCAGGTCAGGTCACAATCACAATGTATGAGGGTGGCCCAGGAATTGCCCCTGAATAAGAATCCAGCTGAATAAGTCACGGCGTGATGGCATTCCGGTCAGTCAGAAAGCTTACCTTGCTACAACAGGAACTCTGGGACGTCGCACCAGCCAGACAGAATATCTCACCCACTCCCTATTTTCCCAACTACAGGCAAATCTTCTGAAATGCGAAGTTCCTGAAAATAGATCACAGCACGAGAAAATACGAATCCTGGGGCTAGAAGAGGGAGCAGAGGGTCCCAACCTGGAGGCATTTGTAACAGGTTTATTCTCGGAGCTGTTTGGGGGTGCATCACCGAAAGTGAAATTGGAAAATGTCCATTTTGTGGGCCCGCAAGTGTCTGATGAGAGGAGGTGCACAAGAGATGTCTAGCTAAACTGCACTCTTTTAAAGTCAAAGAGGCCATGCTGCAGGCTGCCCGGAAGACGGACACAATCATATTTCAAGGATCCACCTGCTCTCTCTTTCAAGATGTCGCTCTGGCAAAGTTGGCCTGATGTCAGCAATTCTGTCCCGTGACTGATCAATGACGGTGGAATTTGGAGATCCACCACCAAGGTATTGCTGATTATTTTTTTACTCACTCCCTTATGAGGGTTCACCTCTTTAGGGACGAGCTGTGGAAGTCCATTAGGGAATTTTTTCAACTAAACAGCCCAGTGACACTACCCCCTCTAATAATTGGGATACAGTCAAGGCAGTGCTGAGGGGGAAATGCATTACCCTAGTCTCAACACTTAACACACAGTGGACTGCAGGTCATTTGGCACTTCCAAAGCAGCCCAAACTAAACAGTATTTATGCCAGTAGGGCGGAACTCACGCTTCACGCGCATATCATACTAGCAGGGCAATAAAGTGGGTTTGCATTTAACGAGGCAACTTAGTGTCAAACAGGAAAGGACATGTATTGGTGATATTTTAAGAGACTCAGGCAGTGTAAAGAGCTTTGATGCAGAGAAAGCCTGAATCTTCAGTATCTATCAAAGGCTTTACACAGCAGACCCGGTCAGCACTCCAGCTCAACTTCACTGCCTCGAGGGCGTGGAGCTTCCAGAGGTGACTACCAAACAAAATGAAAACCTAGGTGAGCCCAATAGCCCAGAAAAGTCCAGAAAGCAATCACATTGCTGAAACTTCATAGATCACCCAGACAATCTTACAACACAATTTTACTAGACATTCAGTGCCCCATCTCATCTCTTTTTGTTTAATCACATAGCTGAAGCTGGGACAGTTACACCCTCCAAGAGCGAAGCACTTACATCAGTTATCCCAAAGCCAGGAAAAGACCCCCACTCATATGGCTCATACAGCCCCATTGATTTGCTTAATCTGGATGCCAAACTCTGTTAAAATATTCTGGCCTCAAGATTGGAGAATATGATGCTGGACTTGATCAACCCAGATCAATCTGGCTTCTTAAGAGCAAACAGACAAAGGACAACGTGAGGAGGGTACTTCACCTGATAGAAAAAGTCAATAATAAAAAGATACCTGTGTTACTGTTACCTCTCATTTGCGAGAACCCATCTGGCCGGGTGGACTTGTCCTTTTTATTTCACACACACAAGCGCTTTGGGTTCTGTGACTCCTTTATAGCAATGATATGAGCTAATTATGCTACAAGGTGGTCCGGAATGCTGATTAATGGGGTGAGCTCTGAACTCATTTATTTGGGGAGGGGGACAAGTCAGGGGTTCCCCCTTATGCCACTCCTATTTACTCTCAGTATTAAGCCCCTAGCAGCGATGATTTGTTCAACGCCATCAATCAGAGGTCTCATGTTTGGATCCATAGAGCATGAAATGTCCCCTTGCATTAACGATAACAGAAGAGGATTGGAAGACCATTGTGCAATCCGAATCTGAGCAGGATACAACACTACCTCGACAAAAGCTGTGCCTGGCTCCAATCAGCACACTGCCAGCATGCAATCCTGCCAATTCTGACAGTTTGCCATTTCTGCTGTTTTGCAAACTTTGCACAATCATTTTGGCACTGCCTCGAACAATGACAGTTATGAAGGGGATGATTACATCCCTCAATATGATGAGGAAAAATGGTATGAAGAACGCCAAGGAGCCAGTGGCATGAATACTTTTCGAAATACTGACTTTTAGCCCCTTTCCTGCTACAGATGAAAGAAGCTCTCATGAAGTTGGTAAGCGGAGGACAGCTGAGGTTTTAGACCTACAGCTACCTACTATGGAGGAAAAAACAAATGTATTGACTGAGGTCAAGTTTCTACGGAATCTCTATAGCAGTTTAATGAAGCCCTTTTGGGCACCTGGGCAAAACCCTGTTAGAGTCTCCCTGTTGGTAGGCAGGTCACTCTTTACCATCATCACACACCAAGATTCCGAGCCTTTCTAACTCAACAACCTATGCCTGAGAGTTTGCTGATACAGGCATCCACCAGTAAAATCACCCCCAACGCCTTTCATATCCCCCGCCTGATTGTTAGTCAAAACAAATAGAGAGATTTGGCAGGCAGATTGCTTCCTCTATGAGCCATGTTCTGAGGTCAGAAAATGTCAGCTGATTTCTGGGATGCTATGGGACACATTGACAGAAGGTTAACTGGCTATCCCGCATGTACTTTGGGCCCCCTTAGTCAAACTATTCAGGACGGTCATGATGCAGCAAAATTCATGTCCTTGTATGGACATGACCAACTACAATAGGTAGCAAAGGGGCCATATGGCACCATGCCTGGATGAGGTCTGTGGGCTTCTCCTGGGATGTTCCATCATCCTTGATGGACTTGCCGTTTGGCGTTTCTTGCCTGTTTAGCAACATAGCGAATTCGGCTTTGGAACAGTTTAAGGAAACTAGCACCACAGTTGTTCCTTGGATCTTTCCATTCCCACCAGATAATTCCACTAACAATTGCACCCTCTCTGTGGCTAGGGCATTCAGTTTTGGAAAAACCAGGTCCCTCCACCAACCTTAGCAGGCTTTTCAGCCCTTTCATGGCTGAGGACTCTGATTTTAAAGACCACATCCAGGACAGCAGGGACAGCATACAGCTCAATCCTCTACCCCTTCTGCATTGTCAGCTGCAAAACCACTTGTGTGTCCTTGTCAGCACCCAGGCACCCTGTCAGAGGCAGGATTCGATATTTCCTCCAAAGTTGTCAGGCCATCACTTGGGAAAAGAGAAGTAGGAACTGGGTGTTACTCCCGCTACTTCCCTGCACCAAAGAAAGACAGAGGTCTTTGTCCTTTTGTAGATCTTCCCCCTCTCAATGACTTCCTGCAGAAGTACAAATTCAAGATGTTCGTCCAAGCCAAGGTGCTTTCTGCTCTAAACCCTGGAGACTGGCTGGTGGCATTGGACCTGATAGAACCTTATTCCCATTTCCCTGTCATGTACACCCACAAGCACTACCTAGAGTTCACAGTGGACCGATGGCATTTTCAGTTTGCATTGCTTCCATTTTTTTACTCACCAGTGCCTCTCGGGTGCACATGAAATGATGGCGGAGGTGAAGCATACCATTGGAGGTCAGGGGTACTTGATGCCTGGTTTCTGAAGGTAGGCTTGCCCCAAGAAGTTGTCAGCCACCTCCAGATGACAGCAAACTCTAACATTTTTGAGGTTCACTATCAACTTGTCAAAATCACACCTGACTCCTGCATAGACACTCCCATTCATCTGAGCTATTCTGGATACATTATGTTGTTGTGCCTCTCCCACATTAGAGAGAGTCCAATAGATTCAGTCTATGATCCCGATGTTTCAGCTTCTGTCCTGGATCTCAGTACTGATGACTCTAAGGCTGCTGTGATTGTTGGCTTTCTGCATCCTGCTGGTCAAAAATATCACATGGCACATGAGGGCTCTGCAGTGGGATCTGAAATCTAAGTGCGTACAGCGCCAGGGGGATCTTTTGGATTATATTTGGATTTCAGAGGAGACTGAAATAGATACCCAGATTTGACAGTGGTGACAGTTTGGATCAGAGCGACCATCTGGGAAAGGTGGAGTTAAGAGGTCGTTGCTCTTCGGCGGATGTCCGACTTCACATCAGCTTGTTGAAGTTGTGAGTGAATTGCTTGGCTTTGCACGCCTTCCTGCCCACCGTCAAGGGCACGGTGGTGCAGGTGCTCCAAGTCAACACCACTGCAATGTGGTACCACTGCCATAAGCAGGGTAGGGTGGGGTCTTGGGTCATGTGGTGGGAGGCGTTATGCCTCAAAGTGGCTCTCTACTGGAGACATTTTCTGTTGGACTTGTCCCTTTTTGCAGGGTCATCCCAGAACTTTTTGCCTTCCTCCTGTATTTTATCTGACCTGTTGTTGGTGATTTTATCACTCTGGGCACTTTACCACTGCTGATCAGTGCTAAAGTGAATCTGCTCTCTGTGTAAATTGGTGCAATAGATTAGTGATTCCATGATTGGTTATTTGATTTACTTGTCAGACCCTAGTACAGGGCACCACGTGTGCCCATGGCCTGTACATCAAATGCTGCTGGTGGGCTTGCAAAGCAAAACCAAAGGGGATGATGGCCAGAGTGTTGAACATTGCAAGCACTCACCCCCTGTCAACTGATCTGGGTTTAATCCATCATCATTCTTTAGCTATCTCCGCCACCCCAGTTCAGACATGGCCATATGCAAATCAGTCTGAGCCTGTGCCTCATGGGAACAGTCCAGCCCGAACGGCCAAGCCATTTCTTCCCTGACCGGAAGCAAGCATCTTGGGACCGGTTTCTGGCTAATCAGCCGTCATCAGCCAGGCTACCTTGAAGCTAGTGGCAAAGTGAGCAAAGAACCCACATCTGGGCATACCCTGCCAATTTAGGGCGAACAAAGCAAAACCAAAGAAGATGATGGACAGAGTGTTGAACATTGCAAGCACTCACCCCCAATCAACTGATCTGGGTTTAATCTATCATCATTCTTTAGCTCACTCCCCCACCCCAGTTCAGACATGGCCATATGCAAATCAGTCTGACCCTGTGCCTCATGGGAACTGTCCAGCCGAATTGCCAAGCCATGTCTTCCCTGGACCGGAAACAAGCATCCTGGGACCGATTCTTGGCTAATCAGCCATCATCAGCCAGGCTACCTCGAAGCCAGTGGCAAAGTGAGCAAGGGATCCACGTCTGGGCATACCCTGCCAACTTAGGGCGAACAAAGCAAAACCAAAGGGGATGATGGACGGAGTTTTGAACATTGCAAGCACTCACCCCCAGTCAACTGATCTGGGTTTAGTCCATCATCATTCTTTAGCTCACTCCGCCATCCCAGTTCAGACATGGCCATATGTAAATCAGTCTGACCCTGTGCCTCATGAGAACAGTCCAGCCCGAACTGCCAACTCATGTCTTCCCTGGACCAGAAACAAGCATCCTGGGACCGATTTCTGGCTAATCATCTGTCATCAGCCAGGCTAGCTTGAAGCCAGTGGTAAAGTGAGCAAGGGACCCACGTCTGGGCATACCCTGCCAACTTAGGGCAAACAAAGCAAAACCAAAGGGGATGATGGATGGAGTGAGAAACATTGCAAGCACTCACCCCCAGTCAACTGAACTGGGTTTAATCCATCATCATTCTTTAGCTCACTCCGCCACCCCAGTTCAGACATGGCCATATGTAAATCAGTCTGACCCTGTGCCTCATGGGAACAGTCCAGCCCGAACTGCCAAGCCATGTCTTCCCTGGACCAGAAACAAGCATCCTGGGACCGTTTTTTGGCTAATCAGCCGTCATCAGCCAGGCTAGCTTGAAGCCAGTGGCAAAGTGAGCAAGGGACCCACGTCTGGGCATACCCTGCCAACTTAGGGCGAACAAAGCAAAACCAAAGGGGATGATGGACGCATTGTTGAACATTGCAAGCACTCACCCCCAGTAAACTGATCTGGGTTTAATCCATCATCATTCTTTAGCTCACCCTGCCACCCCAGTTCAGACATGGCCATATGCAAATCAATCTGACCCTGTGTCTCATGGGAACAGTCCAGCCCGAACTGCCAAGCCAGGTCTTCCCTGGACCGGAAACAAGCATCCCAGGACCTGTTTCTGGCTAATCAGTCGTCATCAGCCAGGCTAGCTTGAATCCGGTCGCAAAGTGAGCAAGGGACCCACATCTGGGCATACCCTGCCAACTTAGGGCGAACAAAGCAAAACCAAAGGGGATGATGGGCGGAGTGTTGAACATTGCAAGCACTCACCCCCAGTCAACTGATCTGGGTTTAATCCATCATCATGGTGGGCTTGCAGCACAGCACTGATTGTGCCATCCACAGAAGCAGCTTGGAATATGTGACTCACTTTTGCCATTGCAGAGTCTGTGTGCAGTCTGGGACTGCCATGTCGACTTGACAAGTGCACACACTTGTCAGTCCCCAATCCTTTCCTTTTCTACATGTTAGTCACCCCTAAGGTAGGCCTAAAGTACCCCTGTGGGTAGGGTGCATTGTATGTGAAAGGTAGGACATGCCCTGATGTGTGTGGCATGTCTTGATAGTGAAATACTGCCCGTTTTGTTTATTACTATTTCAAGGCTATCTACTCCGATAGGCCAGAATGGGCAGTTTGCTTATAACATCTTATAAGCATAACTGACCCAGGGAACAAGATAGGAAAATAAAGTGTAGTATGTCTGAACTCAGAATGTTAAAGTGCATCTTTTAGTGTCGGCGATTTTAACATTCTGTGTTTGAAAATACAACTTTCAGAAAGTAGGTATTTTCTTGCCTAACCATCCAGTGTGCCTCTGCTAGGTTTGTGTATTGCATGTCTGGCTTGTGAGTGACAGGAGCTGGGAGAGGGCTGGGGCTCCAGCAGTCTGATGAGTCAGGGCTGGGGTGAATGAGACCTGAGTTGAATTTAGAGTAGGTGGAGGAGATTTCCTTTTACCTGCCTGGGCCAGGTCTGCTTTCAACAATGCTGTCTCCACCTCCTTCCAGGAAGCTGCACCAGTGAGGACAGCACTGGTTGTGGCTGGGTTCAGACACTATCTGCCTTCAGAGACAAAGGATTTGTGTGTATAAAAAGGGGGACCCAGATCCCAGAACTTTAGATCACTTCTGGGAAATCAAGAGGAACCTTTGCCAAGGTGAAACACTGGAGAACCTAAAGGAAGATCACTGCCCCTGTGCTGTTTGCTGTTTGGGGTTGGCCTGCAGTAGTTACTTGTTGCCAAGGAAAGGAGAAAGGGACTTTGCTGTTTGCTTTGTCATCTTGAGTAAGATCTCCAAGGGCTTGAAACGGAGCTTGCCTCCTGTCTGAAGTCTCAGGGACACAAAGACTTCACCACCAGCTCCCCAGAATTCCCTTGCTGGGAATTCCAACCTCAAAGAGGTGCCTGCTGCTGTTTAGGACCTCTAGAGTCTGTTTGTTGTTGGGATTTGGAAAATCAACGCAACAAGGAACAAGCGTGTCGCATCCACACCGATTCCTGACGCATCGCCGAGTCATGGAGAAGACGTGTGCCGCATCCGCACCCTGTCCCAACACATTGCAGAGTCCCGGAGAAGAAGCGCGCGGCATCCATACCGAGTCCCAATGCATCGCCGAGAAGGCCGTCGCAGTACCTGCTGTGCGGCAGCAAATGTTCACATATCAACCGGATCGTCACATCGCATCAAGCCTCCCTTTTGTCGCATCACACTGGGTCATCGCTACGCATCGAGGCGCCATCTTGTCGCATTGTAACTGGAACACATTAAGAAACAGACTCATCCCCTCCTCTCTGGTAAGGAACAGACGCATTGCCTCCCCTGTCCTGCAGTAAGGAACAGGTGCGCCGCCTCCCCCGAAGCAAGGAACTGACGCATCACCTTCCCTGTGACCCTTTTCTTTGTTTTGCATGCCGCATCCAACGCACTTTGTGGGGAAAGTGTCGCATTTACAACCTACATTGAACTGAATTATTTCTACCATGTGAAAGCCTTATTTTTGATACTGTATTGTGGATTTTTGCAGATTGGTCTTGTTTAGATAAAGAATACTTATTTTTCTAAACTGGTGTGGTGTCCATTTGTAGTGTTTTCATCTGTGTTACTGTATGTGTTCACAAATGCTTTACATACTGCCTCTCAGATAAGCCTGTCTGCTCGTGCCAAGCTCCCAAGGGGGTGAGCAGGCATTATTTTAGAAGTGTATCCCCCTTTCCCTGACTAGAAGTAAGGGTCCCTATTTGGACAAAGGTGCAAACCATTGCCAACTAGAGACCCCAATTTCTAACATTGGTGGTCAGCAGTGAGGATCCTGGACTTGCATTTGTGATTTACATACAGTGATTGGTATACGCTACTAGTGAGTGCAGACCATTACGTAACCACATACAGTTTTTTCTGTTTGCTGGTGTCCTCATGGAAGTATTTTTTGATACTAAGACTCTGGTTAGTTGTGGCAAAATGGAACTTAACTTCTGGCACATGTTCATTTACAAAATGGAGGAGCTACATGTGTTCTGCAAGGAAAGGGGGTTGCCTGTGAAGGAAAGGTCCAGGGAGGATCTTGAGGCATCCCTATTTCATTATGGGTTACCCGGCTGGGGGCCAACACTACCAGTTAAGTCTGAGGAGGAGTTCTCTGAAAGTGAGCAAGAAACAGAAAAAGTTGGCAGGCTTCTGGCTTGTGAGCAGAGGCTGAGAGAGCTTGATGAGGAGCTCGAGATAGCTGAGGCCAAGAGGGCCTTCACCCAAGAAGAAGAAATGTGTGTAGCTCAGAAAGTGAGCTTGGCTGGGTTGGAGATGGAGTCCAGCTCAGATGGTGGCAGCAAAATTGTGTTATCTAGTGCTGAGGGAGCAGTACACACACCCATAGTTGTGGCGCCTGCCTTTAAGAAGGGGGTTAGCATACACCAGGGGTTCAAGGATATGAGGTAGCTCCAGTGGTGCATAGTGTCCCTGAGGTGGACTGCGGAACTTGCACAGGGGCTCATAGTCCTAGTGGTGGGAGGGACACTCTACTAACTCTAGATGAGAGGTACAGGGAGAGAGGTTCCCTCCTTGTTGAAGTCCTGGTGTTTGAGAGTGAAGGCCTCCCAGAAGAGTGTGGGTTGAGTGACAGAGACAGCCAGATACGGTCTTGCCAATCTCAGGAGAGTGGTGTGGGGTACATGTGCGAGGCGCTGGATGGTGAGGTGAAGGATAGTTTGGTTAACACCTGTGTGGGGCTGTGTGATTCAGTTGTGGGAGAGCATATTGTAAGTCCCTGTTTTCCAGAGCTTTGCCAACACCTGCAGGAGTGTGATTCCCCTGTCCCCAGAGAGCTCACCTGGGATGCAGACCTTTTGGTGGATTCCAGAGGGTCTGAAGAGGCATTGTGGAGTGACCCTAAGAGGAGTAGCTCTGGTATTTCCCAGCCCAGAGTGGTGGGAGAGGTTCAGAGTAGCCTAGCTAGGTCCCGGTGTAGTGGGAGGGTTGTAGGGCCTCACGTCCTGTCTTCAGGGAGAAGGACTGAGACTGGGATGTGTCCGGAAGTGCCCCAACCTCTGTCTCAGGACCTGGAGGGTTCCTTAAGGGAACACCAGGTGGGGAGCCTAGTCTCTACTGGTAGGCCATCCATTAAGGGGGATCTACTAGTGTCAGGATAACTTGGAGTGTCTGTAAGCAGACCGCCATCAGTTCTGGGGTCCAGCAGTGCCACTCCTAAGTGGAGGGTGCAGAAGTGCAGATGGAGGGGTGAAAGGGGGATGTGTTCCCCAGTGGAAGAGCCAGTGGTTCAGGGGCCAGCCACAAGGGCTGAGCCTCCTAGGAGTGACCATGGTGACAATATTTCTGACCTGGGGGATCTTCTCGCACTGTCAGATGGACAGGGGTTGGGAGATCGGTGCCAAGCAGACTCTCACACAACACATGAGTCATGTGTTACCCTTGGGGAGGCCTACGTACTCCCCAGGAAGTCCTTGTGTGCGAGGAGGGTGCTCAGCCACGTGGCTTAGTCCCTGAGTTGGGAGTCAGGTTCAAGTGCTGCCTGACCTGGAGGGAAGGGCAACTGCTAACAGTGCCCCTACCGCTTTGTATTCTGTGGCAGGGTGCAGGGCCCCAGTAGGGCGCGGGGAGAGGGCAGCCTCTCCACTGACCTCTGCCCAGTGTATTTATTTATTTATTCTTGAGATTTATAAAGCGCACAAATGCCCTGGGGCATCTCGGCGCTGCGGACCGCGGACATAGTCAATGAGTAACTTATTGGTTAAACAACCAGGTCTTTATCATCTTTCTAAAGACTAACAATGAATGACATGACCTGATCTCAAGCGGGAGGGAGTTCCAGAGTTTTGCCACCGTAAAAACAAAACGCCTGTCGCCCCAGGAGAGGGTTTTTGTACGTGGCACAGTAAGGTGAAAAGAATTAGATGATCAAAGTGGTCTGTTGGGAATGTAGGTAGCTAAATGGTTTATTAGAAACTGGGGGCCTGTCTTACGGGATGATTTATAAGCAATGCACAATGCCTTCAATTTTATTCGATTCCTCACTGACAACCAGTGGTACCCTTTAATAACATGTGATATGGGTTTAAACTTGGGAGTTCCTGACAGCATTCTGGCGGCCGCATTCTGGACGGTTTGCAATTTTTGTATAACCCTGCTTTGTGCATTAGCAAACAGCCCATTGCAGTAGTCTAAAGATGACATCACTAGTGTGCTGACCAGAGTTTTTCCTGAGTTCAAAGGGAGAAATGGAAGAATCTTCTTGATCATTCGGAGTTTATAGAAAGCAGCCAAAACCACCAAATTGGCATGGGGTGCAAAGGTCACCCTATTGTCGAATAAGATGCCTAAGTTCCTGACCTTAGTGACTGGATTTGGTGGAGAGCCTAAGGCAGGTGGCCACCAGGAGCTGGACCATATGGGGGATAGCTTACCAAAGATAATAACCTCCATTTTGTCGGAGTTAGGTTTTAGACAATTGCTGGCCATCCAGCTACTGATGGCCAGCATGCCCTTTTGGAAGCTAGCTGCTACCTTTTCTCCATTGTTGTTAATTGGGTGCACTAGCTGGGTAGCGTCAACATAAGATGTAAGGCCCATCCCATTTGCGCTGATGACTCTGGCCAAGACCGACACGTAGATGTTAAAAAGTGTCCGGTTTAGGGATGAGCCTTGCGGAACTCCACATGGTAGTGTCAGTTGGGCCGAATGGAAGGGGCCCAATATCACCGTCTGGGTCCGATTTGTAAGAAAGCATGATAGTAGTCCTTTTGCCTTATCCTGAATACCCATTGCAGTGACACGTCGATCGAGATGGCATGATCGACCGTGTCAAAAGCTGCTGAGAGGTCTAGCAATATGAGCACAGCTGTTCCTCCCTTGTCCAGAATAGTTCTTATGTCTTCTGAGGCCTTGATTAATGCCGTTTCTGTACCATGAGCTTTTCGAAAACCAAATTGGGTTTCATCTAACAAATGGTGATCTTCAATATGTTTAGAAAGTTGTTGATTCATCACCTTTTCAACAACTTTGGCCGGGAAAGGTAAACTGGCTATAGGCCTATAATTCTTGGTATCCTCCGGATCCAAGTGGGATTTTTTCAATAGTGGCTTAAGTATGGTTTTCTTCCATGCGATGGGGTATATCCCTGAATTAAACATTGCATTGCAGATTTTCGCTAATACTGGGGCTATCAGGTCGGTAATTGGTTCAAGAACGGATGGTGGACAGGGATCATTAGCTGAGCCAGATTTAATAGTAGTCATTACATCAGTAATTTGATTCACAGTAACTTTTTCATACTGCACAAAAAGATGGTCTGAAAAGTTAGTGGATTTGGACTGGTTACTTTGATTTGTATGTGCTGAAAATTCTGAGTAAATATTATTCACTTTCTCATAAAAATAATCCGCTAAGGAATTACACAGCGATTGAGACGGCACTGGAACTGCCACTGAAGTTCGGCCCAATACCTTAGTGACTACTTGGTAAAGTTGTTTATTTGAGTTCTTAGCAAATTCAATCTTGGCTGTGTAATATTTACTTTTTTCTTGCACGATCATTAATTTGTATTTAGCAAGTTTTCCTTATAAAGACATTTATCTTCGCAGGCGTAGAATTTACGCCAGTGTCTTTCTCGATTTCTGCAGAGATGTTTTTGTTCCCTGACAGATTCAGTGAACCAGGGGACTGATGGAAGGTTCCGATTTTTAGATATGGTTTTCTTCGGCACCAGTAGGTTGGTCACATTAAGTAGCCAATTAGCATAATTTATTGCGGCTGTGTCTGGATCTAATGTAACATCAGGTTGGGTTAAAGACAAGAGAGTCTTAAACTGTTCGTTATTTATATTTTTCCATGCTTTAAACACATCTGGCCCATATGTAGGAACATTAATGGGCGAATTTCTGTCAGGTAATATGTTAAATATAATGGCATTGTGATCAGTCCAGGCTAGAGACAGGATGTCTTTTACTAAGATATTTTTAAATTTAGAAAAAAGACCATCCAGGGTATGACCAGCTACGTGCGTGGCTTTTGAAACTAACTGTGATAAGCCCATCAATTCTAAATCTGCTAATAATGTGTTGATGTCCTTGTCATGTATATTTTCCAGGTGGATATTAAAATCACCTAAAATGGTGAAAGAGCCCTCGACTACTGTGGTTTCCACCAGAGTGCTAAGGGTAGCTAGGAATTCTGTCCTAGTTCCTGGGGGTCGGTAGAGTAGAATCCCTTTGAAAACTTGTGAGGGAGTCAGCGAAATAGACAAATAGATTGCTTCACAAGTTCTAGAAGGAACGTGGACTATTTTAGTTATAAGGTTACTACGCGAATTGATCGCCAGTCCACCTCCTTTTTTGTCTACTCTATCCTGTCTCCGTATGGTATACCCTTCGGGAGTGGCAGCTGCCAAATCTGGTTCAGATGCTAGATCGGTCCACGGTTCTGTGATAAACAAAAGATCAGTGTTACGATCAGTAATGATGTCGGCTATTTCTTCTTTGTGTTTGCCCAAGGAGAGAGCATTGATAAGGGCAGCTACTATGGTGGGTCCCTTATTCTTATTAGTAGATCGGGTGGTGGTAACATTAGGATTAACTGGTATAGACAGCTTAAAATCACAGTGAGGGAATGCTGTTTTCTGCATTTTGGCCGCGCCATCAAGTGCAAATGAGGCACACATTCTATTAAATGGTGGGCATAGTTGAAGGAGTTCCTTGCCTGAGTATGATCTTGTTAGGTCAAGGGGTTGCCGACCCGGAGGTATGGCCCTGGGCCCGGTCCAGGTGCGGACGGGCGCAGACAGGCTTGCATTTGGCGCGCCTTTGGTGCACCGCTGGCGTGCCCGCTGCATGCCTCCGCTGCGCGTGTGCGCGTGCCTTAAGTATAGTTGATAGCGCCGAAGACGGAGTGTAAAGGTACAGACCCTAAGCTGGGATCCCAGTTACAGGATAGAACCCCTGAACTGGTGGGCAAATTGTGCAAGAAACCTGCCACAGGTGCCCTGACAATTCTGGAAGGGGTATCGCTCCAGGTGGGAGGGTGCAGAGCCCAAAAGGCGGAAGACTGGGTGTGGGAAAGCCCACCCCAGTCTCCTGTCCAGCCAACGGGTACAGGCCCAGGGCTGGTGGGTCAGTGTCAGGATGTCATATCTGACCTGACACGAGGTAGAGTGGACCAAGGGTGCCATGCACCTGGGGCTGCCACCCCCCGCTCTCTGACACCACAGAGGTTAGAGAACAATGAAAGGCCTGGGGCCTGGTTCCTGGTTCTAATCACTGACAGCTGTCAGTGGCCACTGTGGCTTGCTGCCTGGTGGACAGAGTTGCCCCTGAGAGGGGACAGGAGTCACATCCTGGGGGTGGACTGGGCCACACCACTGTGTTGGCCATGTGGGTACTGTCTGTCTGTTGGGACACACCTGTGAGCAAGCTAAGCTTAGGTGCTGCACAGATGGTGTCCACAGGTGAGGAGAAGGTTTCCCCGTGGGTTAGCTTAGTGGGCCCTGAAAGTATGGACAGAGGGATCCAAATGGGTTCAGATTGGCGTAGAACTGGAGTATGCCCCTGCAGTTTCGGGCCAGGGTCCATGTTCTATGCCCCAAGCAGGGAAGCCTATTAAGGTATTGATAAGTCTACCTTGGCTTTAGGCAGGAAGGGGGTTGTGTTGGACTTGGCCCTTTTTGCAGGGTCATCCCAGAAATCTTTGCCTTCCTCCTGTATTTTTTCTGACCAGTTGTTGGTGATTTTATGACTCTGGGCACTTTACCACTGCTGATCAATGCTAAAGTGCATATGCTCTCTGTGTAAATTGTTGTTATGGATTAGTTATTCAATGATTGGCTATTTGATTTACTTGTCAGACACTATCACAGTGCATCACATGTGCCCAGGGCCTGCAAATCAAATACTGTTGGTGGGCCTGCAGCACTGATTGTGACACCCACAGAAGCAGCTTGGAAAATGTGACTCAGGCCTGCCATTGCAGTGCCTGTGTGCAGTCTGGGACTGCCATGTTGACTTGGCAAGCGCACACACTTGCCAGTCCCTAAACCTTCCCTTTTCTACATGTTAGTCACCCCTAAGGTAGGCCTAATGTACCCCTGTGGGTAGGGTGCATGGTATGTGGAAGGTAGGAAATGCCCTGATGTGTGGGGCATGTCCTGATAGTGAAATACTGCCAATTTCGTTTTTCACTATTGCAAGGCTATCTGCTCCCATAGACTAGAATGGACAGTTTGCTTATAACATCTTATAAACATAACTGACCTAGGGAACAAGATAGGAAAATAAAGTTTAGTATGCCTGAACTCAGAATGTTAAAGTGCATCTTTTAGTGTGGGTGATTTTATTATTCTGTTTTTCTAAATACTACTTTTAGAAAGTAGGTATTTTCTTGCCTAACCATCCAGTGTGCCTCTGCTAGGTTTGTGTATTGCATGTCTGGCTTGTGAGGTTTGTGAGTGACAGGAGCTGGGAGAGGGCTGCGGCTCCAGCAGTCTGATGAATCAGGGCTGGGCTGAATGGGAAATGGGTTGAATTTAGAGTAGGGGGAGGAGATTTCCTTTCACCTACCTGGGCCAGGTCTGCTTTCAACAATGCTGTCTCCACCTTCTGCCAGGAAGCTGCACCAGAGAGGACAGAACTGGTTTTGGCTGGGTACAGACACTATCTGCTTTCAGTGACAAATGATTTTTGTGTATAAAAAGGGGGACCCAGACCCCAGAACTTTAGATCACTTCGGGGAAATCAAGAGGAACCTTTGCCAAGGAGAAGAACCGGAGAAGCTGAAGGAAGATTACTGCCCCTTTGTTGTTTGCTGTTTGGGGTTGGCCTGCAGTGGTTACTTGTTGCCAAGGAAAGGAGAAAAGGACTTTGCTGTTTGCTTTGTCATCTTGATGAAGATCTCCAAGGGCTTAAAACTGAGCTTGCCTCGGTCTGAAGTCTCAGGGACACAAAGACTTCACCTCCAGCTCCCCGGAATTCCCTTGCTGTGAATTCCAACCTGCAGAGAGGTGCGTGCTGCTGTTTAGGACCTCTAGAGACTGTTTGTTGCTGAGGATGAAGCATGTCGCATCCGCACCGATTCCCGATACATTGCCGAGTCACCGAGAAGACGCGTGGCGCTTCCGCACCCGGGCCCGAGACATTGCCGAGCCCCAGTGAAGAAGCGCACCGCATCCACACATCGTCGATAGGACCGTCGAAGCACCTGCCCTGTGGCTGCAAATGTTTATGCATCGACCGGATTGTCGCTTCGCATCAAACCCCCATTTTGTCGCATCTCACCGGATCGTCGCCATGCATCGAGGCGCCATCTTGTCGCATCGTAACTGGAATGCAGTAAGAAACAGACTCATCCCCTCTTCGGTAAGGAACAGATGCATCGCCTCCCCTGCGCTGCAATAAGGAACAGGTGCGCCGCCTCCCCTGAAGCAATGAACTGCGCCTCACCTTCCCTGCAACCCTTTTGTTTGTTCTGGGTGGCGCATCCCAGGTACTTTGTGGGAAAAGTGTCGCATTTACAACCTGCATTGAAGTGAACTATTTCTACCATTTGAAAGCCTTGTTTTTGATACTGCATTGTCGATTTTTTCCGTTTGGTATTCTTTAGATAAAGAATACTTATTTTTCTAAACTGGTGTGGTGTCCATTTGTAGTGTTTTCACTGTGGTACTGTATGTGTTCACAAATGCTTTACACACGGCCTCTGAGATAAGCCTGTCTGCATGTGCCAAGCTACCAAGGGGGTGAGCAGGGGTTATTTTAGCAGGGTATCCCCCTTTCCCTGACTAGAAGCAAGGGTCCCTATTTGGACAAAGGTGCAAACCATTGCCAACTAGAGACCCCTATTTCTAACACTTTCCATCTTGAATGGAGCTTGGCACTCCTGCCGGTCTTCCCGCTGCTGCCTTTTCTACAAGATGATTAGAAACAATCAGGCCCAAATTGTCTTAATGCCATGAAATAGGCCAGGAAAGTGTGGTATCAGGACAACCTAGGCATGAGCATCTGTCCTCCATTAAAGCTGCCACTTCTGGAGCATCTGCTGTCACAGCACCAGGGCAGGGTCCTGTACCAGGCCTGCCCAATTTGCATCTCCATGCATGGAGATTGAGTGACAGCAGTTGTTTGGCTTCACCCTTTTTCCTGAGTTCAATGATGTTATATTGACGATGACGTGTCACTTCAAAAAAAAGTGTATGACAGTCACTGGGGCAAACTTGTGGTTTGGTGAGACACCTGTCTGTCTGAAGTTTTGATGTTTGTTTTGTCCCTGTCTCAACAAGGACTTGCTTTTGGCACTTTTAAAGGCTATTAGCCAGCTCTTTTGGCTTTTTTTGCAGAGCAGCATTTTTTTAAATCTCCGGGTTGTGATAAGATTTTTTAAAGGTTTGTATCATTTTTTCCACCAAAACCCTTTGCTTTGTTCCAGTGGTACTTAAACTTAATTCTCACTGTTTGGTTTTGCACCCCTTTGAACTGCTGAAATGCTTTTGACAGTCTTTTTCATCTCCATAACATTGGCTAGGTTGAGTGAACTGCAGGCTCTTTCTGTCAACCTCTCTTATACAACATTTTTTTCCGGATAAGTTGACCCTAAGGACCCAAGCTTCCTTTTGGCAAAAAGTGGTGGCTCCTTTTAAGATCAGGCAGGCTATCACCCTTCCATTATTCTTTGCTGCTCCTCATCCCTTGAAGGAGGAAGAGATACTTCATTGTTAGGACCCTAAAAGGGCACTGAGTTTTTATACAAGCAGAATATAAAAATATTGAGTTGACAATCAACTCTTAGTAGGATTCTCCATAGCAAAGAAGGGCAAGGCAGTTCAAACACAGATTATTTTTTGATGCATAAAGATTTGCTGTCCACTGGTGAAGAAGCAGCCTCCAGAAGGCTTATGGGCCTTTTCGTTTGAACTAAAGAAACTACCACTGCGCTTGCATGAGGGGATCCTGTTCTTCACATTTGTTAGGCAGCTGCATGTACGTTTGTACATATGTTCACAAAACATTACTGCCTCGATAGTCCGGCTCCTTAAGAGGGGTAGTTTGCCCACTATTTCTTGCACAACATTTTGATCATAGCCTGTTCATAAGCCCACCACCTGTGGAGGTACTTCTGTGGTATCTATTCACAAGACTAGGAATCAACTGTTAGATGCATTCATCAGAGAAACAAGTTACTTGCCTTAAGTAAAAATCTTTGTAGTAGATACTCTGTCTAACTGCAGATACCTCACCAACCCTCCCTATTCTGTGAATGTGGCTTTTGTTCTATCTAGAAAGGTCCCAATCTCGAGAACTGGACACTTCTCATGCCAATGTGCTGATAGGTCCTGTGTTTGAGGGTGCAGACAGCCTAAGAAACTGACGTCAGCGCACAGGATTGGCACTTACATTCAGCTCTTCTTGTCACTTCCAGAACGGAACAACACCCGCATGGAGCCACACAATGCCACCTAACACTACACAGCAATAGTGATTTAAAAGTTTATGGTTTTAGTTTAACACCTGGAAAATATTCACAAGATGATGTATCAGAGTTTAGATTGAGTATCCACCAGAAAGATCAGTATCGGAGGTATGAAACATGTTTATTTTAAACCTCAATCAGGGACATGAGAAAAGTATTTCATATATGGTATTCCTTCCCAGCTAGTGTTACTTTCTCTTTCCAAATGATTCTTAGTTACACAGTATAGCTTTGCTGTTCTTTTGCCAAAGTGATTAGTGTTTCTAATATAGCCAAAGGATTATCTGCATGAAGTAGAAAGTTTCATAATAGCATTTCATTAATCCACTTCATTCAATGACTTTTTTCTACCAGAGTACTTACCATACTGGTTGACAGCTACCTTTCCCCTCTTTCTGACCAGCTGCTTAAAATAAAACAGCTTAATTAGAAGTATATTGAGCATTCTTTTTTGTATGAGAAGCAATCACATTCTGAATGTATAGCAACATTAATTCTCGCCTCGGTGCCTATTCTAATCACAGGACCCACGCTGCAACTCTGGGCAATAGCTTGCTTAGCCTCCACACTGGCCCCAACAGCGCTAAGGATGCCTGGATTCACCCTGGGGGTGCCCAGGAGTGGACACTTCACAAAGAAAGCCAGGAGGGGTTCCACAGCGGTATGAGTATCAGCGCCAGGAAGCCGAATAGGCAACACCGCAAGGTGACCGTCTGGTGACAGTGCGCTCTATAAGTACCATGACATTTACATTTACCTCCATTACCTCATTATATAAAAAAGCATCCTCTTCTGACACGCAAACCCCCAGGAAAGAATTGCATAACCAGCCTGGTTATCCAACCTCTCATACTTACACTATATAAATCCCTTAACTGACTCAATAAAAGTTTAACCAGAAAAAACTAACCCTTTTTCCAGTGTGGCAACATTTTAGCTGTTGAACACTTTCTTAGATGTCTTGTTTTTCTCCAACAGACTCTCTTTTCTATTATCCTCCATTAGCATTCTACATTTACTCAACAGTAGCATTTTTGTTCATTCCCTATAACATTGTTATGCCTAAAGGATCGAAGAAAGCCACCTGCCACTGATTGAGTGGGCTTCTGGCCCTTGTCCTGCTGTTCTGAGATGTATAAGCTTACAAGGCCTTGTAGGGATGGTGGGCGGGATTGATGGTTGAAGCAGGATAGTGTACAGCCAATTCAGTTATTTCCACAGGCAAATGTCCCTTCCCGGCTAAACACAACCTTCTCCTCCAGTGGTGAACCCAATTTCAGTTCAAATAAGCTCAACTAGGCAATCATATTTCTTACAATTTCGTTTTAAGGCTTTGAAGGACTTGTGTGCAGGACTTTGGTGAAGGTCGCTAAGACAGAAAGCCAATCGATTGGATCCTTGGCTTTCATTGTCAAATGCTCTCTTCCACCAGGATGAAAATGATTCCTCCACCTCTCAGCACAATTTCAGTGTCTTATATCTCAAATACATGCTTATGCATAGTATCATCAGACTTGCGGTCATTATTGAACCCATATGTGCAGTTGATATTATAAGGTCCTTCAGGAAATTATCTGGTGAGAGAGTTGATCCAGTAAGTTTCCACTCTAAATTATCCTCATTTTGTTGGCATATAAACGTAGGTGATAAATGCATGTGGGCTCCTCACAAAATGGCCTACATTAGGAATTGTGGGAGATGGCACAAATTTTGCAGAATTGAAGTGTGCCAGACAGAGAGAAACATAATATTTATCAGCTAAAGGGATTGCTTTAACATACATTTGCTTCCTATATAGAATGTTAGGAACTGGCCAGACAATCAGAATGCTCAATTTGTGAGCTGTAGCCCGCTGTTACAGGCTTACAAAGAAAGCATTCTATGTGGCCCAAAAGGACTGGCAGTATTTCAACAATGGGATTAATTAGACAGCAGATATACCAAGTCACAGGTAATTAATCATTCAGCCTCTAGATTTGGTGCATTTAAAATTTCCATTTGGGAATTAAAATTACTTGAAGCAATATCACATAGCTATGTGAATTCACTGTTTACTTGGTTAAGCATATATCTTTATGTATGACCAAGAAATTATTTTCGAGCTTAGAGGGATAGTCTAGAGGTAGAACAATATCTCAAAAGGTATAAATGTAAGGACAATTTACATGGTATGCAATCAGCATTACAAGGGGTGGAGAAAGGAGACACCTATTCAATTAGTTTTTAGAAAAATACATTTTTAGTTTTGATATTTCAGCAAAGATTTTTTCGGATACACACAGTTATATACAGCACATAAACCAAAACGTAGGGTGACAACCCAAGAAAAACTTGGTGCACTATATATGCAAGTGAGGTGTAGCAACTCAAGTGAAGGCGAGTGCAGCGACGGACGGCGCAAGGTGAGCAAGGTGCAATATTTACAGTGAGTAGCTCAACAGTGACATGAAATCAGTGACAATCTGTAATACAGTTTATAATTTCAAATTGCAATTGGGGTCACAATAGTATGCGCCTAAATTTTGCGCTGGAAGGTCGACGACGTTTCGGTCCTTAACCAATGCGGACCATCTTCAGGACAGAGTTGTCTCGTTAAAAGCGCTGTGGGGTGAAAATTAATAGATTTAGACACCCAGGAAGACAATGCCAAGTGGGTAAACAGGAGGCTAGGGGATGGGACCGAAGGGGAACGGGATCTGTTGAGTGGCGGACCAGGGAAGGTATGGGAAGGAGCGGGCGGGGAGGGGCGGGGAGGGCGAAGAGGACATGGAGAAATTACTAAATAATAAATAATAATTCATAGATAATAAATAGCAGGAAGAGCCACGGAGCGAGGGGAGTCCGGTAGGTCATTAGGTAACCTCACATCACGTAAGACATCGGATGTAAGACATAAAGAAGGGGAAACCAAAAGGGGGAGGGCACAGGTGTACACTCTGGGGTATATAAGTGGGATGTCATGCATGTTTAATCAAGACAGGTATCTATGGAAGGGACAGGGGATCATAAAGAAGACCAAAATTGGTCTCACCTGAGCGCGACGGTATCACAGCCGAGATCGGGGAGATCCGGCACGTTGCGTCTGGCCGCCCAAGGACTGTAATTCAAGGAAACAAGGGTAAGTATATTGAACCATAATTAGGTCGGACCCTGTTAGATCTAAGAATAGAGAGGTATATACCTGTATTAATTGTCTGATGGAATGGGCGTCTCAGGGGATTCAAACAGTAATAGAGTATCTGAGATCAACAACCTGTAAGAAGTGCAGTGAAAAGGGGGTCAGTCTAAAGTTAGCTGAGCAAGCAAGCAGAAAGGCGCGGTATCGTAAATGCTCAGTACCTGAATAATTTGTTCCACTCGGCATCTCTCAGTGGCCGTGGGCAAATTGAAGAATTCCCCACCAAGGGACCTATAATTCAAAGGGAGGGAGTCATACAGGCTGTTATATTGTGTATATAACAGAAAGTAAATGAAGCACCACCGTCAGGGGTTACCTGTTAATTGTGAAGGGTTCCCAAGAACAAAGTGTCGTGGAGAAATCACGTGGGTAAGAATTAATGGCGGCCAAGGACCTGCAATTAGGAGAAATATTGAGGACCCTTCCAACCAGATAGTTTGTGGTGATGGAACGATAAGCGTACTTCTGTCGTACCTGTTTTAATGGTGAGAGACGTGGACACACTGAATGTAGTCAAGTTCGCCGGTCAACAATCCAGGCTGCTGCTTCGTGGGGTTTGCATCGGGGAGGGTGAAGGGGAAGACGGAAGGGACCTGGGAGGGGTATCACGTGACGGGGGCGGGGCGGGGGCAAGACCCAGTAAAATTATTCCGAAGTTAACCCTGTAAACCCCGGATGTATTCAAGGTCAGTTGCTAGCAAATCATGTAATCGGCTAAACATTTCTTTGAATGCACGAGCAAAATATGACAGGGAGCAATCAATGACAGGTCATATTAGTCGATATAATTCATAAACGTTTGGCAGGGGGGGCCCATTTCGAACATAACATATGAAATGAAAAATCACATTCACGTTGGCAAACAGTTAGAGCAAACTCGATCTCAAATGGAAAATTAGATTTGAAGAAGCAAAGGACCACTCAGTAACAGGGATCTAGGAGGTCATATACTAGGGGCAATCCATAGGTACAGATATAGAGTGTAATCAGTATAAAACATGACAGAAGGGGTAGTTAGAGACTGATGGTATTGTTCCATTCATCAAGACTATTCAAGCCAGAAGCGACAGAATTACATAAGGTCATCCACTTGCATTCTGCTTTATTTAGTAGAGTCTTGATATCTCCTCCACGGACAGGGAGAGAGAGTTTTTCAATCACTTGCCACCTTAAGTCAACATCTTGGTGGCCCAGTTCGAGGAAGTGTGAGACCAAAGGGGCAGTGAGTACTTGACAGTTAATCCTACTTCTATGTTGGATGATCCTTTGTTTTATCCCATACCTTCCCTGGTCCACCACTCAACAGATCCCGTTCCCCTTCGGTCCCATCCCCTAGCCTCCTGTTTACCCACTTGGCATTGTCTTCCTGGGTGTCTAAATCTATTAATTTTCACCCCACAGCGCTTTTAACGAGACAACCCTGTCCTGAAGATGGTCCGCATTGGTTAAGGACCGAAACGTCGTCGACCTTCCAGCGCAAAATTTAGGCGCATACTATTGTGACCCCAATTGCAATTTGAAATTATAAACTGTATTATAGATTGTCACTGATTTCATGTCACTGTTGAGCTACTCACTGTAAATATTGCACCTTGCTCACCTTGCGCCGTCCGTCGCTGCACTCGCCTTCACTTGAGTTGCTACACCTCACTTGCATATATAGTGCACCAAGTTTTTCTTGGGTTGTCACCCTACGTTTTGGTTTATGTGCTGTATATAACTGTGTGTATCCGAAAAAATCTTTGCTGAAATATCAAAACAAAAAATGTATTTTTCTAAAAACTAATTGAATAGGTGTCTCCTTTCTCCACCCCTTGTAATGCTGATTGCATACCATGTAAATTGTCCTTACATTTATACCTTTTGGGATATTGTTCTACCTCTATACTCAGCACCCTAATCCCGATTGGTTTATGGGTTATACTCCTGTCCTCTTTATTGGAGGGATAGTCAACACAGTTTGGTTCACATCTAAAACAGACTCAGCACTTTGAGCAGTATCATTCAGCATCTGATTTTCCAAACTCTAAAAAAGGTCCCAGTTTCCAACTGCTGGGAAAGCTACTTCTGGTCATTCCTGCGGCACCTTTCTCCTTAGGGCAGTCTTAAGGGCACTAGGGGGCACATTTACTAATATTTCATGCAACACAGGGCAGCATTCAAAGGCTGCACTGCGTTGCATGAAAGGGAGAGCAATAATGTTCCATACATACAAGGATATGGAACATTTCTGCCCACTACTTGCGCCGGCTCCATGTGTGCTGCCTTGTGCCAACCCGGGTACCTTTGCACCATTGTGCAAGGGCGTCTGTGTCATGAGCCAGTTTGTTTTTGTGCAGCAAGGGACAGTGTTTGCATAAAAACAACCCTTTGAGGCATTTTCTCCTTTCTATGTATGCTGCGGAATGCAGAACATGTGGAAAGAGGAAATAATGAGTAAAAATAAAGATATTTTGATGCATTCCCAGTGTTACTAGCTTTAATAACTCTGGGCATGTACTAAAATCCATGATGGAGGCATGGGAACGTCATGCTCTATACTCTAGATACAAACAGAACCTGTTTGAATTGTAAGGTCGCACTTTTCACATCCCCTCACGGTACAAACATTTTAACAATCCGTACAAAACAATCACTATCAAATTCCACTTAACATCAACTCTCCAAAATAAATATTTTCAAGATATTCAATTGCAAAGGCATTATGTTTTGCAGACAAACATTTTTAAAACAAATAATAATAAGTGTTAATCCATTATGTTGCAAATTATCATTTTCTTATTTATTTTCTTGCTTGTCCTCTTGCGCTTTAAAGCTCCAAGCAGAGTTATGACATATCCCAATGCATTTTGGTAAGTCCCTTCATCAGGGGAATAATGTAAATAATACAATATGACATATAAGGACCAAACTATATTCAATTTCAAGCAATTTTATACAAAAGTCATTTCGGACAAACATCGGTTCTGTCACAAAACATTTGATATATTTTGCCAAGCTCATCACACACAGAAACCCAGATCCCTCCTGAGGGATTGTGTGGAACCACCAAAAGAAACCACGCCTTGGTTGAACCCTTACACTCAATATCAATGTGTAGCAAAAACTAGTGAAAGAGAAGAGATAGTGAAAAAGAAAGAAAGTGCGTGCAAAAACAGACCAAGAATGTCCAAAAGCCAACCAACACTTCATGTGGTGCTTAAAACTCCAAAAAGTAACAATAAGGCTTAATGATCACCTTTGAATGAGCTAAATTGAAGATTTTAACAACCTCTCTGCTAAGTCTGCAAATAGGCACATTGGGTCACAACAAACGTATGTAAACTGTAATTGCTCTAGAAAAAATGATGAGAAGATAAAATAGTGAAGTGTGACCTACTCGGAATTGAAAAAGTTGTCAATCTTCATCTGCCTGGCAAAAAACGATAGGTAGAGACTCCTTGCGAAGCTGCAAGTAACGAGAACAGAAAAGATTACTTGATGCGTGTCTACAATGCGAAGTCACTGTTACCCCATCGCCTGTTCATGAAATCGTCTTACATTTGTTACCAATCAATTCACTCCACGTTTTGCTCTCCCATTCGGGTTTAAACAAACTTCCGAGATGCCTTCTTACGGTAGTGAAACCCGCGTCTGCACGGGATATAAATACTGTGTGATAGATAACAAAAAAGAACTTCTAGCCTAATCAAGAGCATGCGTGTGATGTGTGTGTTGACCGCTAAACAGCGACAGCAGACTACGTCCTAGTATCATGTCCCTAGTATGTTAGAAGACAAGACTGTTCTCCGTGTCATGCAGGCTCGTCATGAGAAATCAAAGATTAGTCTACTATTCCCTATTTCATGAGTGGGTGATAATTCATAGTCAAGACCTTCTCAAAGTAATGAGATTGAAAGAATATTAGAAGAAGGATAGAACAAGGATGGAAAAAGAACCTGAGAATAATAATAAAAGTCAAAAAATGTTTTGAAAAGACCATTATGAAAAACAGAATATTGTATATACCACCATGACCAAGTGCATTACTCCAATGCAGTAAACGCATATATACTAAATATATGATGTCTATCTCAGATACAATATGTGAGTGCGATATTTCGTTTTTGTTTATGTTGAGCTCGGCAAAACAATTTGTTATAAAAAGGCTACATTTCTCATACATGTCCATGAATACACAATACCACCAGTTTTATCTTCATAAAACAAGTAATCTCTATCTTATTATTCAGACCAGAAGGAATGAGTGATTTCAGATGGCGTATCCAAAATGTTTCCCTCTGTGCTAGATATTGAGTGGTATTAACATGAGGTTCACCCTCGCAAGTATGGTGTGATGCAACTGTGGTATAGTGTGTTGCATCTCCCCCAAGTGAAACGCTAAATGCGATTTGATGTTGGCAGTTCGTATCGTACTCTTGTGTTCGGTTATTCTAACATTGATTTTCCTAGTGGTGCGTCCGACATATACCAGCCCACATGGTCATTTAATGGCATACATTACCATACTGGTATTACAATCCGCAGTATGTTTTAGACCAATTTGTTTGCCTGTGTGAGGGTGCGTAAATTTGTAACCTACAATTGCGTTCCTGCAGTGACCACAGTTGTGACATTTGCGCATTCCTTGATTTCCAGTGTTTAAGTATGCCGTGCATTTTTTCTTTAGGATCTCCCCAATGTTTTTTGATCTAAAACAGGCAAATATAGGCCGGCCTGTAAATACTGGTTTAAAGTCATTGTCCTGTTCAATAATGTTCCAGCATTTTAGTACACTACGTTTAATTGCAGATGCTGCAGTGCAATTTTTTTAAAAGCAAACTTCCCTTGTCGATACTGGTTTTTAATTTTTTGATAACAGTTGTGTTTGATCTAGACTGAATGCCTTTTGTTTGGCTGCTTCTAGTACAAAATGTGGATATCCTCTTACTTTATAGTGTTTTTTTTTTTTTTTTTTTTTTTTTTTTTTTTTGTCCTCATATATGCCACCAGTAGATAATTGCTCTAAATAGGCGCTCTTCAGGCCACTGACACAAACTCACGTTACCAGCCCTCTTGTTTGTGGATAGCCGATGAAGATTGCCCAGAGGTAAGGTTATTACTCGTCCAACTTCCTCTCGTGTTGATACTTGCTACAGAGAAAGGACAAGTCCACAAAACCTCTGGCATAATCATTGGACTATTTCTCACACCAAGCATTCAAGGCTGACCATAATTTAGCAGACTCCTCTCCACCACATAAAATATCCAATTTACTCACCGCCATGATGTTTTTAAGGAAATCTGCGAATGTCGGGGGAAGCGCAGACTTCCACTCTTTACAGATCTCTCTTCGGGCGATCACTATTACATAAAAAATAAACTGTGATATGTTGCTATTAATATCATAATCGGGTTGGAGACCAAAAAAGACCAAGCTTAAAGTGTATGTAAGTGAAAATGAAAGTACCTCCTCCAAAAACCCACAGACTTGTCCCCAAAAGTTGTTAATACTTGGACATTCAAAAAACATATGTATATCATCTGCCTCTTGTGACTTACATCTGGGACAAGAATATTGGGCTGCGGAGATCTTAGAAAGTTTCGCAGGAGACCAGTAAACCCTGTACAATGTATATAGATGATTTCTTCTCAAGTTAGAAGGTTTAATTATTTTTTGAGACATAGAGAAAGAATCTGCCCATAATTTAACAGGGTTATCCGAAGCCTGAAGGATAGCGGGGTCCCATAACTTAGTAATCTCCGCCTCTTGATTGTCCTTATTGTTTATGAAGATTTTGTACCATTGGGCAGTCTCCCCCTTTCTTATCGTGTTATTGCTAATTAGGTCTAGAAGGAGGCTCTCATCGTCAGAATCCCAAGCTTGACTTCCCCACCAGGCCGATAATTGATAGAACTTAAATCTCGTGAGGGTTCCCCCGGTTAAGCCTACCAGAGTTTCCCATTTTAGTGCTCTTGATGTATCAAGAAGGTCCCCCCATTTGAAGAGACCCGCCCTCTTTAACGGAAGTGCTAACTGATCTGTCAAGCATTCCGGAGTACCAGGGGAATCCCATATCGGGGCATATGTATGATAATAATGTATGCCTAACATCCCTCTTATTTGTAGCCAGTTATGTAAAACAGCCTTCAAAAGCTTCAGTCGAACCTTTTTAAAGAATTTTTGGTCTCCAAATTTAAACGTGAAGAAGTCTACCCCGTATGGAAGATCAGACAACATGGCTCGGAAGAGTATACCATTAGAGGTGGAATCTAATTTGTTCGCTAGGAGTCTAAAATTTTTAAATTGAAAAGCATAGCAGTATAAAAGTAAATCCGGGAGAGCAAGGCCGCCTATTTTTAATCCTCTCCTCAACTTCCTCCAGGCTATCCTGGGAGATTTTGTTGCCCAAATAAAGGAACCTATCCTACCCTGTAAGTTAAGAATGTCTTTCTTATTGAATGTTAAAGGAATGGAATTAAAAAGGAAGGTTACTTTTGGCAAGATGATCATTTTCACCAAATTTACTCTACCGTAAATATTTAAAGGCAGAGAGTTCCATCTGGTCAAAAGTTTCCTAACCTCTTTTATCACTACATCCCAACTAGTTTTGGGAGTTTCTACCAGTTTGTGATTGAGCTGTATGCCCAGATATCTCATCTTGGTTTTAGCTTCTGGGATAGGGACTGAGATATTCCAACACATAATATCGGTTTTTTCCTTATTAATGCCATACCCAGAAGCGATACCAAACTCCTCAGCAAGTTGGAATAATCTTGGAATTGCATCTAATGGATTTGAAGTATACAAAAGGAGATCATCTGCGTATAGAGCTGTCTTAATTGTTAAATCTCCAATTTTAAAAGGGTGAATTATAGGATCCTGTCTTAAAAGACATACAAAGGGCTCAATATATATATCAAATAATAATGGAGATAAAGGACATCCTTGCCTCGTCCCTCTATGAATATTTAACCAGTCTGACAGTCCACCATTCACCAGGATCCTGGCTCTCGGGCCCCCATATAAAGTTCTAATTCCATTGATGAAGACTTCTGGAAAACCGAACTTCCTCATCGCTTTCCAAAGAAAGAGCCAATTCACCTGGTCAAATGCTTTGGCAGCGTCTATTGCGACGATAGCAAGAGGCTTCTTTTTCTCTGTGGCGTAGTCTATGGCAGCAATTACTTGGAATGTGAGCTCGTTTAATTGACGGCCAGGAATGAATCCCCTCTGGTCAGGATGGATAATAGATTTTATGACATTGGCCAGTCTGGTCGCTAAAATTCCAGAATATATTTTTAGATCGGAGTTCAAGAGTGAGATGGGGCGATAAGATTCTATCTTTTCCGGGTCTTTATTCGGTTTAGCTATTAGTGAAATTGTAGCGTCCAACCACGAAGGTGGTATTTGGTCTCCCTGAATAAAAATTCTATTGAATAGTTTCTGAATTGGAACTAGAATTTCTTCAATATTTGCTTTATAAGTCTCTATTGGGAGGCCATCGGGACCTGCAGCTTTATTCCTTGCCATCTTCTTTAGTTGGAGTCTAATCTCCCCTTCTGATATGTCTTTTGCCAAAAGAGCTATGTCTGAATCTTTTAATTGTGGTAAATCATCCCAGAGTGGCAGAGTATCCAGCTCATCCATTGAGCAGTTAATTTTTTCCGTATATAGCTCTTGATAGAATGTTCTAGCTTCTTGCCTGATTTCGTCATCTTCAGACAAAACAACTCCAGACCCTCGTTGAATCAGAGTTTTGATGTTGTTTCTAGTTCTCTCCGACCTAGCTTTCCACGCAAGCAGGGACCCACACCTCTCTCCATATTCAAAATTGCGTAATTTACTGACTTCCCATTTATCCTTGAGTAATTTTTCAGTTCTCGATCTAAAATTCAATTGTAAGTCTACTAATTCTTTTTCCAATTTTGGTACATTAGTTCTGTCATCCAGAGTAGCGGAGAGAAGCTGTTCTTCTTTTATTTTAATTAACCTAAGCTCCTTAATATCCATTTCCTTATTAAACTTCCTATTTATGATCATCTGGGAGCTGTATATTCCTCTTAGATAAGATTTGAATGCATCCCAAACAATATTCTCAGGGGCAGTTTCATCATTAAATTCAAAGAACTCTGTGGACTTTTCTTTGACTTTGATATTAAATACTTCATTTAAAAGGATAGTCCTATCCAGTGTCCACCTATATTCGGGAAAGTTTTTCTGAATATTGATATTTAATTCAACCACTGAATGGTCAGACAGGCCAATCGGAGTATAAAAGATAGAATCCGTGGTTGCTAAGAGCGATTGATCTAATAGAAAAAAATCTATTCTGGAGAACTGGTGGTATTTTTTGCTATAAAAAGAATATTGTTTTTTTGTGCCATATTTAACTCTCCAGACATCTGACAATGTATAGTCTTTCATAATGTTCTTCAGGATCAAAAAAGATTTTTTTGGACAATTGTATCTAGATTTAGAGGTACGATCTAATGTAGGGTCTAATAACAAATTAAAATCCCCCCCTAGCACAATTGGAATTGTATACTGGATCATATATTTTTCTAATCTCTGAAGAAAAACAGGATTATCCTCATTCGGACCATAATAAACCCCGCATAGGAATTTAACTGAACTTATTGAGATCACCGCGGCTAACCACCTTCCTGACTGGTCTGTGGCCCAATCATGCAGTATAATACCCTTATTGACACAAAGTATTATTGCAACCCCTCTCGTTGTACCCGTCTGTTTTGAACAGAGAATCTCCTGTACCCAGTTAAGTTTAATGAATATTTTCCTACATTCATCCGCTTCCAGATGTGTTTCTTGTAATAGGATAATGGAAGCTCCAATATTTTTTAAATAATGAGAAATGTTTAATTGTTTCTTACGACTCCCTAGCCCGTTCAGATTCCATGAAAGAAATTTAGTAGATCTTGGTTGGGCCATCGTATAATCTTACTGTCCTTCTGTTGTTAACTGAAAAAGAATAGTAGCCTGCTATAACGTTTAATTTTCGAAATAAATAAAGATTTGTGACAAATGAGGACTTTTTTTTCTGATTTTCTTCCCCATCCCTCTGAACCCTTACCCCCCTCCCTCTGAGGAACCCCCCCCTACTGATTGGCGAAATTACGCCCTATAAGGCCCTGGACCTCCTCTGCCCTACCTCTATATGTAAAACATATACAAAAAGTCAGTCTCAAGTTTCCCTTATAAGCTATGTGTATACATATAAATTTATATATATTTTTTTTTTTTTTTTTTTTTTAATTTATTTATTTTTTTTTTTTTTTTTCTCCCTCTTTTTTTTTTTTTTTTTAATAATTTTTTCCCCAAACCAATTTTTTTTTTTTTTTTTTTTTTTTTGATCCCTCCTTATTTATTTATTGTTATATTTTTTTTTTTTTGTTCCTTTACCTCCCAAGAATAAACACAAACACACTCCCCCTTTACCAACACCACCCCCATAGTATCCTATACTATTCTATACTGAATTGAACTAGGATGACAGTTCGATCTCAGTTCAGTTGCATTATCTACTCCTTCCTCTCCTTCATCTTAGTTAGCACCGCATCCGCTTCCTCCGGGAAATGACAAGTAAACATTTTATTGTTCCACATTATTTTGAGGATGGCTGGAAATTTCATTTGTACTTGTGCCCCCATTGAACGCAATTCTGGCATTCTGGAGCCGAGCTCCCACTGTCTTTGGGCTGTTTTACCACCTATATCTGATCTGACTTGATAGGGATTGGCTTGAAAATGCAGAGAAGTACGCGAGAGACATCTAGTGAGAATAAGCTCCTTAACACTGTAAGTTTGAAAATAGACAAGGATTTTCCTAGGTGCCTTCCGTTCTGGGTGTAGCCTGAACGGGTCCCTATGGACCCGCTGAATCTCCGCTTCCAAATTGATGTCTGGGCGATCCTTTAGGATATCCTCCCGGAGGAGTCTGCACACAAAGCCTTTTATATCTTCTACTTCTGCGCCTTCCGGAATTTTAAGGATCCTCAAGTTGTTGCGTCGACACTGAGTTTCCAACCTTTCTAAGTCCATGGCTAGAGTTCGATTCTGGGCTTTCAGGGCATCTATACCTTTAGAATTCTCTTTTGAAGACTCTGTGAGAGATGTTACTTTCACTTCCAAATCACTAGTCCTAGCGCTGATACCTTCAATTTTAGCCTCCAACAGGTCGAATCTGTCATGCAGACCCCTCTGATTTTTTTCAGAGATATCAAATCCAGCTAGTAAGTCAGTCCTGAGCGAATGCAGCAAGGAGCCCAGTCTATCATCTGTTAAACCATTCTCGCCGGTGTCTCCCACTGCCCCACTCAATTGTGTAGAAAAGGTGTCGTTTTCCAGACCAAATTGTGGGGATACTGGAAAATTCTTGGATGCGGATACGGCAGTCTGATTATCCTGCATGCCATCCGATGAAATTATCCTACTTTGTTCAAGGATTTGATCAGGAAGATGCCTTACTGCCTCTCCTATAGTATCCTGTGGGTTAGCTGCCCCCAGAATTGCATACTTATTACTCAGGGGGAAAGTAGCAAGGAGGGGGGAGTCAACTATAACGTTTAACTTGTTGACCGTTTCTCTTGTGGGCTTCCCCGCTCCATGTAGCCCTTTATCCGCTTCCCCGTTGTTTATATCATCACTGATATTGACTGTTTTAGGGGCTACTGCTTGTTCCATGATCTTAAAATAGCTTGTTAAAGATGGAGTCCCTCTAGGCATCAATGGTTGCTTAGGTCTCCCCCTTTTTGTACCCCCCTTCTTGTTTATCTTTAGTGGTGAAATGGGGATTGGCCCACTCCTTGCGCCTTCCACTAAGTCCAAAGGGTTAAGAACCCCTTTCTTCTTAAGTTCTTGCCTGGAACGTAGCTGATAGCGGTTTTTTGCTAGACCTCCTTTCTTAGAGTCAGTAAAGTCAACAATAACCCCCTCTGAAGTCAGAACACCGTCCAATACAGGGCTCCTAACTGATCCCCCTGTGCTGGACGTGCTGCCTGATAATAGGGTAGTCTTTTGCACCAAAGAAACAGCTTTTTCTGGCTCCATACAACCTACAAGGTCCTGGTTAATAGCGTTTAGCCCAGGGTGAGCCTGCCTTGAAAGAACACCTACTCGTTTCCAAAAAGCAGCCCTTGAACGAAGCCATATACTATGGCAGCTTACCCGCAACCAGGAGGCTTCTGTTACCTTTACCGCTTGATGGGAGTCTGCAACGAAGCCTCTCTCAACCGGCCTCGCAGACCGGCTGGTTTCCTCACTCGGGATCCGATACAGCTGCCTAGTGAGCCGCTCCTCCGTGTACCTCCGCTCGCACTCTCGCATCTCCAGGTCCCGCCCTGTGCTACGCGGGGGTCCTAGTGCCTCTGTGTTTGATCCGTGTCCGCGTCCGTGTTGCTGCAGAACTCGGGATGAAAAGCGGAGAGAAGAATTCTCAAAAGACGAAGATAAACATCTTCAACAGGTAATACCTTCCATCTCACCGTTTAATTTGCAGCCATAATCCGATAGACTGACTTTAGACTCGTTTTAGGGCATGTTGGAGCAGAGCCTCGCAGCAGCCGCTAGCCTGCCGCCGCCATGTTCCTCGCAAAATTGATAACCCTCTTACTTTATAGTGTTGGGATAAATCCTCAATGTCTTGTGCACCTTGTGCCTCATTTGTGCTTATCCTCCTGATTCTGATGAACTGTGATAATGGTAGATGATTCTTGAGTGCTGGAGAGTGAAAGCTATTGAAATGTAGTGCATAGTTCCTGTCTGTAGGTTTTTTATATACTAGAGTAACCAATTTGTTTCCTTGTCGTTCAATGAGGATATCCAAATAGTTGATGGTCTTCTTTCTCATTTAGTAGGTGAATTTAATATGCGAATTACAGTCGTTCAGTACGTTGATTGCATTTTCCAATTGTGCTTTCGAACCATTCCAAAGAATAAGAATGCCGTCAATGTACCTAAGGTACATAAGTAACTGATCCAACAGTGTGTTGTGCAGGATATGTGTGTCTTCTAATTTAGCCATGAAAATATTCGCATATGTGGGTGCCCCCGTAAACCCTATTGAAGTTCCAGTTCTTTGGAGAAAGTACTGGTTTTTCCAAGAAAAGTGGCTGTGGTAAATACTAAATTGTAAAAGTTCTAACAGCAAGATGTTCAATGATTCTTCATAGTCATGTTTTAACAGAATCCACTCTACTGTTTTCATTCCTTTCTCTGTGTGGGATTGATGTGTACAAGGCTGATACATCAATTGTGCATAACCAGATGTCCTTATCAGTTGGCACTACAAAGTTTGGTAGTTTGTTAAGACAATCAGTGGTATCTTGAACATATGTTACCCAATTATGCACCAGGGGTTGCAAATAATAACCCAAAAATGTTCCCAGCGATTCATGTATCGATCCACATCCAGCCACGATAGGGCGGATCGGGGGGTACTGTGGGTTTTTGTACATTTTGGGTAACATGTATATGTGAGGGCGTTTAGGATGATCTGATGTCAAACATTTGCAAGTGTTATCATCTATCCAGCCTAAGTCCTTAGCTTGAGACAAAATCTGAGATAATGTGGTCTGAAAAGTCAATGACGGGTCAGCGTCCAAAGCAATGTAAGTGTCAGTGTCCAATACATGTTGATACACTTTAGATTTGTAGTATGTTGTGTTCATTACAACCAATGTTCCACCTTTGTCCACAGGTTGGACGTGAGATTTTCATTGTTCGCCAGTTTTCGTAGTATTGCCATTTCTTTTTGTGTCAGATTCTTCAGTTTGTATGTATTGTTGCCAAATACTTTTTAACCAATAATTTAAATAGGTCCAACGACTAAAGTGAAATAGGTGACATGAAAGTGCTCTTGGGTTTAAAGATTTTCTTAAGCGTGGGTGTAGCGGTATTCGGTGCTAGTGTCTTGAACTGCCTGGTGGAAAAACCAACGCAATCTTAGTTTGCGCATAAATTAAAAAAGTTCAACTTCGGTTTCCAATTCATTAGGGCAGTAAGTTGGGATCAAAAGACATCCCTTTATTTAGTACTGACAGTTCCAATGTTGTTAGTTCCACATCCGAAATATTCATCACTAGTTCCTCTTTGGATTCCGGCGTGTGCCGTTCTGTTTTTTTTCACCCTTGTCCCCTCCTTGTTTGCTCAATTTTCCAACCTTTTGTTCCTCTGGTGGATGGTTTGATGTTCGTCCCATTTCTGAAAAAGACTGTTTAGGTGTGCCACTTGTGCCTGCAGGGAGATCCTAAAGAAAAAAAGCATGCCTGTGGCGTTCCCCAGGGATCTGCATTGTCTCCTCTGCTATTTAATATTTATCTTCAACCTCTAGTGGAGGAACTTACGCACAGAAACTGTCAAGTTTTTAACTATGCTGACGACACTCAACTGTTAGTCCAACTCGAGAACACCAGCCAGGCGCAAGACTCAGTAAAGAATCTTCTTAGATTTACGGTTAACTGGATGACAAACAATCTCCTGAAGGTTAACGCAGATAAAACGGAGGTGATGGTCATCACTAAACAAGATAGCCCTTGGTGTGATCTTTTCTGGCCCCCCGAATTAGGTTAGGTGCCAACTCCGGGAAGAGTAGTTAAAAGTTTAGGACTAAAAATTGATGCAGATCTGTCCATGTCCCCTCAAGTTTCCGCGGTGGTAGGCTCCTGTATAGGCCTGCTCAGGCAACTCCCGAAACTTGTACCTATCCTCTCTGTCCCAACACTGCAATCCATTGTGTCCGTCACAGTCATTTCGCGGCTGGACTATGGTAATGCTCTCTATTTGGGTCTTCCACGGAAGCTCCTCAGGAAATTGCAGGTGGTGCAGAATGATGCGGCCAGGCTGATTTTTTCCCTAGCGAGGAGAACACGAACGACCCCCCTTCTACAGAAGCTGCACTGGCTGCCCATCGAACATCGAGTGCAGTTCAAGTGTCTCTGCATAGCCCATAAAGCCATCTATGGAGAAGCCCCTAAATACATCAAAGACCGTCTGAGAAAGTACACCCCGGGCAGAGCCTTGCGCTCCGCCAAAGCATGCAAACTAACTCCACAGAGATTTAATCTAAGGGTGGTAGAGCTTTGTCGGTCCTCCTTCCGCAAATCTGGAACAAGCTACCTGCAACCTTACAAGGGGAGCCAGCGCTACTGTCTTTCAGAAAGGAGTTAAAGACCCACTTGTTTAAAAAGATAACATCAATACTTTAACCGTCTATATGGTTGCCGGTGGTCCACCGGTTGCAGTGTGTTGTGTACTTTTTCTGTAAAAGCGCTTAGAGACCAGTGGTGATTTGCGCTATACAAAAATATAGTAACATAACATACTCAACCACTAGAAATCAAGAAATGCGCAAATGTCACAACTGCGGTCACTGCGGGAACTTGTTCGTAGGTGACAAATTCAAGCACCCTCACACAGGCCAACAAATTGGATTAACACATACTGCAGATTGTAATATCAGCATGGTAATATTTGCCATTAAATGCCCATGTGGGCTGGTATATGTCGGACGCACCACTAGGAAAATCAAGGTTAGAATAACCAAACACAAGAGTACGATACAAACTGCCAACATCAAATCGTATTTAGCATTTCACTGGGGGGAGATGCAACACACTATATCACAGTTGCATTACACCGTACTTGAGAGGGTGGCAGAAGAACCTCATGTTAGTACCACTCAATATCTAGCACAGAGAGAAACATTTTGGATACGCCATCTGCAAACACTCATTCCTTGTGGTCTGAATGATAAGATAGAGATGACGTTTTTTATGAAGATAATTCTGGTGGTATTGTGTATCTATGGACATGTATGGGAAGTGTAACCTTTTTATAACAAATTGTTTTGCCGAGCTCAACATAAACAAAAACTAAATACAGCATTCACATATTGTATCTGAGATAGACATCAGATATTTAGTATATATGCGTTTACTGCATATGGAGTAATGCACCTGGTCATGGTGGTATTTACAATATTCTGTTTTTCATAATGGTTTTTTCCAAATACTTTTTGACTTTTATTATTATTCTCAGGTTCTTTTTCCATCCTTGTTCCTTCCTTCTTCTAATATTCTTACAATCTCATTACTTTGGGAAGGTCTCAACTATGAATTATCACCCACTTATGAAATCGGGAATAGTGGACTAATCTTCAATTTCTTATGACGAGCCTGCATGACAGGAAGAACAGTCTTGTCTTCTAATATACTAGGGACATGATACTAGGATGTAGTCTGTTGTCGCTGTTGAGCGGTCAACATACACATCACACGCACGCTCGGGATTAGGCTAGAAGTCCTTTTTTGTTATCTATCGCACAGTATTTACGTACCGTGCAGACGCGGGTTTCACTACTGTAAGAAGACATCTCGCAAGTTTGTTTAAACCCGAATGGGATAGCAAAACGTGGTGTTAATTGATCGCTAACAAAGGTATGGCGATTTCATGAACAGGCGGTGGGGTAACTGTGACTTCGCATTGTAGACACGCATCAAGTAACCTTTTCTGTTACTCGTTACTTGTAGCTTCGCAAGGAGTCACTATCTATCGTTTTTTGCCAGGCAAATGAAGATTGACAACTTTTCGATTACGAGCAGGCCACACTTCACTATTTTATCGTCTCATCATTTTTTCTAGAGCAATTACAGTTTCCATAAGTTTGTCATGACCCAATGTGTCATTTGTTCTATTTGCAGTCTTAGCAGTGAGGTTGTCATGCAGAGGTTAGCATTACGCCTTATTGTTACTTTTTGGAGTTTTAAGCACCACTTGAGGTGTTGGTTGGCTTTTGGACAGTCTTGGGTCTGTTTTTCACGCACTTTCTTTCTTTTTCACCATCTCTTCTCTTTCACTAGTTTTTGCTACACATTGATATTGAGAATAAGGTTTCAACCGAGGCGTGGTTTCTTTGGTAGCTCCACACAATCCCTCAGGAGGGATCTGGGTTTCTGTGTGTGATGAGCTTGGTAAAATATATCAGATTTTTCGTGACAGAACTGATGTGTTTGTCCTACATGACCTTTGTTTAAATTTGCTTGAAATTGAATGTAATTTGTTCCTTATACATCATATTGTATTATTTACAGTATTCTCTTGATGAATTTGGATATGTCATAATTCTGCTTGGAGCTTTAAAGCGCAAGAGAACAAGCAAGAAAATAAATAAGAAAATGATAATTTGCAACATAATGGATTAACACTTGTTATTATTTGTTTAAAAACTGTTTGTCTGCAAAACATAATGCCTTTGCAATTGAATATCTTGCAAGGAATTATTTTGGAGAGTTGACTACAATGGCTGGTGGTTGGAGCCTGACTGTCTAGGACATTGGCTCTTAACCGGTGGCCAGGGGCTCCCCTGGGGTCCACAAAGCCTACTCAGGGGGTTCACAACTGATTAGAAAATCAGTTAATATGAACAGAATAATAAAGTGTATCTAAATAAAGAAGCACATTTTAAAATTTAAAATCTTCAGTAAGTGTGAAGGAATTTGAATTTGGAGGCTAAAAATTAAGTTAGTATTCTCAGATTGATTTGTGGGAGCTGTGCAAGTACAGCAAAAGAATATAGTATGGACAATATTCAGCCTCAACTGAATTTAGAAAAGCTCCAAGCTTCCTAATCACATTTTGAATTATTTGTAAATTTGTTTGTGAATTAAATACGTTTCATCATTTGTGCATTTATTTGAGCAATGCTTGTTTGTGTACTGTTTTGAAGTACAAATCATCGAAAATGCTTAGCCTTATTCCAGTAATGAGTCAGTGGGGGTCCCCAGAATCTAATAATAATTCAGTGGTGGTCCCCGGGTCCCAAAAATGATTAAATGGGGGTCCACATAAGTCAAAAGGTTAAGAAATACTTGTCCAGGAGATTACTGGTGATGAATAGGAGCATTCCTCATTGACACTTCAACGTCAAAAGATGTCGTGCTATAGCTGCCCTTACTTCTATCAACTGTTCCTGTCCACTCCCTGATAGCTAATCTCTGCAAATTGGTCATCAGTTAATACCCAAATGCTTTACTGGACCCAGAAGCAAGCCATAGTCCTCTGAGTCAGTGTTGTTAACTCTCCCAGTCCTGGCTGTCGTTTCAAGCTCTCGAGGTGTGATAGGACATAAAACTGGATTTCCCATACTGTGACTAGAAAGTGGCTATCTAGGAGGGTCCTAGAAATGATTATGAGAAACCCTCCCATGCATCTCCAAGTCCAAAGAGATAGTACTAAAGCTGCCCTTTGTTCTGCCAACTGCTCCTGTCCACGCTCAGATAACTATTCCCTTCTAAGTGGTTTGCAGTTATCACCTATTGAACTTTCCTCCCTCTGAGGCAGATCTTTGTTTTCGCAGCCAGGCTCAGTTAACTCTCCCACCCAAGGATGTGCATTCCTGCTCTGGAGGTGTAATGAGTGGCAGAACTAGTTTATGCCAGGTCTTGTTCAGGCAACCCAAAGTACATTTTTGCAAAAATTACTTGTCTGCTTATGTTATCAAAAGCCTGATGTCACCATCAAATTAAAACCAAGCAGTGGATAACTAGTCTAGCCACGACTATAGAATGAAATCCCTTTTGGCTTTTATTTCATTGTGTGAGTACACTAAACCTAAAATGCAGTATGCACTATTTTTATATATTAGCTTTCTGTTGTATGGGCTTACAATGCACACTTTAGGGGTGCTTTTTAAATATATAAAAATAGGCTTCCCTGGCAGGGAAAACGACTGAGACAGTTTTCCCTAACTGTGTCACTGCAGTGTATTTAAACTGCATCCAAGCCAGAGTGTAATCGTTCTCCTGGCAGAAATATATGTATGTTATATGGGGGGTATAAATATACACTGCAGCCCACATATGGCACTTAACTATCTATGCCATAGGTGCACTTTGGATACCTTGTACAATGGACTTTAAGGAAAGATAAATTGGCAAAATAAGGAGTTCTAATGTACAGCACGTTTTAGTGAGGAGTTGGGGACTCTTTACTACTGTTTAACAGTTGTAAAGTGCACCGAGTCCTAAAGCTTGCATAAATAGGGTTCAGAAAAAGACAAAACATCTGGGTGATCTTGCAGAAAAGGTGAATTTTCTACACTAATTAATTAAAAGCTTAAACACCACCTTGTTGAGCTGCTCTGCTGAAATACCAACTCAACTGCCCCCAAAGTGTGCAAAGCTCACCTGGAGAACTGAAAAGGTGCCACAACTCTCATTATCAGCAGCTTCCACTGATTACCTTTCTAAAGAACAGGTTCATTCACAGTGTTTTACCTCTCCTTAAATTGCTTGGCCAATCTCACAGCCCCATACCTTGTAACATAATTATCTCTCACACTCTTACTCCAAATCAGACCTCTTCACTTCTCCTACTCCTCTCCAGTACTGGTGTTTCCCAGTGCTCTGCTACCAATTGCTACACCCCTTTTTGTTCTGAGTTTCACTGTGCTGCTACTTTAAACACCAAAAAATAATTGACCAGCAATATGCCAGTGTGGGGTGGCCACCAAAAACCTGACAGATTCATAGCACTATGGTAAGAGTTTATTTTCTACATATTGCCGTTTTGACAATGAAGGACTACCATGCATACCTATACCTCAAACTAGCTAAACAACACCCTTTAAATTGCTTTTCATGGTTCTTCATGGCTGACCTGTGTCTTAATTTTCCTGGAGTCTGCCTCGTCAGGCAAAAAGTCTTTGTCTTAGTTTCCTTTCAGCCTTTGTGGCTCGCAGACACCATTTCTACCATTTCCTGAATCTTCAGCAAGATATCTAAACTCATGTGGATTTATGCACTATACTCATTGCACACCTACCCACTCGCCCACACGAAACCTCACAGAAGGTAACACTATTGGATTTGTGTCTCCCAATACACCGGCAGATCATTGGCTCAAACCCAGGCACAGCTGACCTTTCCTTTTATTCTCCTGATGTTACTCATTGCTCTGAAAGCCAGATCTAATTGATTAACCTCTACAACCCTTTTACTGAAGTCACTTCCTTTTGAGACACAGAAGAATTCTTTGAAAGACAGCCGGGATTTTGTTTTAAGGCTTTTCTTTGACAAAGTCAATAGTACTACTGGAAAGAGAATGCTGCATTCAAGAAAGCTTCAATTGTCGCATTCCCTTGTTACATGAATAAATGTTTATATGAGAGGTACAGCAACTCTCATACTCCAGGATTTGTAGAAAAGGTTTATTCCAAATTGGCTGTACAGCAACCTCAGATGGAGAGTATGCCTAAATCAACATCAAACTCTACACCTACCAATATTGAATCCCTTGCTCCTACACGGAACATTCCAACACATGCACAGGTTGAGCACTGTCATGTTCTAAAAAGTTTTTTTGTATATCGCTCTATCACCCGGGGAGTATCCTGGCACTGGAAAGGGGGCAATCAGGGCATGGCCTAGAGCTAGGGTGGTTGATGTCTCCTTGAAGAGCCATGTATTCAGCTTCTTGTGGAATTCGAGAATTGAAGAGGTGGATCAAATGTGTAGTAGCAGGTCAGTCCAAGCTGTTGAAGCGATGTAGAAGAAAGCCCTGCCTCCGGATCTGGTTCTGCTTATGTGGGTGAGTAGTAGTCTATCTGAGTAGTGGTGTCTGGTGGATTTGTGGAATGTGATGGGGTTGTTGAGGTAAGCTTGGCCATGTTGCATGAGGAGTTTGAACACAGAACTTGTTTGTGTATAGGAAGACAGTGGAGCTTCTGGAAGTGTGAGGTGAAGTGATTGCAGTGCAGTACGTTGAGTGTGATCCTAGATGCTGAGTTCGGGAATAGTTTGAAGATGATTGGTGAAATGTGTGCTGATTCTGGCATAGAGGTTGTGCCCGTAGACCAGTTTGCCTGGGTGAGGATTTTCTTAACCATTTTAAGGGTACAGAAGCAGGAGATAGTGATGGTTTTGACTTAGTGAGTTAATTATCAATGATGATGCCAAGGTCCTTGGCATGGTTGCTGAATGTGGGTTTGAATTCTGCCGGTGCACGAGTTGGAGTCCCACAGTGAGGAATTTCTGGCCATAATCATGACTTCTATCTTGTTGGTGTTCAGTTTTTATCCAGTGGGCGAACTTGGCCAAACAGGCTGCAAGCTTTGTCTGGGTGTTAGGTGTTTTGTCTGAGAGCGATAGTATCAGCTGTTGTAGTGTAGTTCCTATATTCCCAATAGGCTCTGCGCATTGGAATAATATATTCAGCAGTGTAGACGTAGGACTGAGGTCGACTAGGTCTCTACTGACTATATTAGACTTAAGTTTTTGCCAGCTAGCTCAGAGGTCACTAGAAACTTTCTCGAATAAACGAGGAGGAGTTTAACCTCCCTGGATAGACAAGAAGAGATTAGCTTCTGACAACCATATACCATGACAACTTTGCTCCCTCAGAATAAGAGTGTATCTCTAGAGTCGTGTGAAAACAATAGACAGCTATTTCACTCAGTCAAATGGGCGTACTTAGTTTCACCAGAATGCAGAGAAAAGAAAGACGGGCGTTTTCAATAAAAAGGTTTAATTTATTGAGCAGTCTTCTTCCTCATACAAGAGAAATGAATTGCCACAATTGCAATGCTCATAGTAAAGTAAAGTGCGTACAGTAAAAGGAGGATTATAAAATAATACTGTAAAAGCATTGATATGGTTTCTTAGCCATATGATACTTTAAAATAGATAAAATATATATACATATATACATTGACTAACGTACTCAACTGGTGCTTCTAAATACGCCTACCCCGGTGTACCTGACCTAAGCCTAATACGTGGGAAGGAGTAAGTAAGTAGCAGTTTAAGTTAAGCTTGTTTTGCCAAGAATCTGACTCAAGAATTCTCTTTTAAGGGTTTAGTCAGCTCCGTACCTGGGTATTAGAAAGCAGGAGGTCTTGTATCTCTCTCTCAGGACTCGATATCCCAGTAACCCGCGAAGGTATCTGGAAACACCGGAGCTGGATTTCTCGGCAGGAGAAAAGACAGCGTCTCTCTCAGTGCGTCAAAAGGGAGGGGCAGCGTCCGTGGGCTCTCGCATAAGCTGGGCTCTCGGGCAAGTAGATAGCTGCTCCCAATACCACCACCGTGTGTTTGCTTAAGGCAACGTTGGTATATTTATACCTGTAAGGTGCCGGGTTTGACGTAAGGCTGGACATAAGACGTCAATAAAGATGTCACTAAGAACTGTCCGTTCTTACAACCGCTGGGGACAACACGATGCATGAGCCGTTACAGGACTTAGCAAAGTATCTGTATCCAATGGTACTGCTGATGGTAGTGTAAGACAGACGTCCAACACGCATTCTTCACCGCATAGCATACATCGAAGCACAGGTAAGATGCAATTCTGCCAGATGGGTCTGAATGAAAGAAACCAGGTCATATTCAGATCTCTTAGCTGGGCTAATCCAAGGACTTTAGTTATGCGGTCCCGATAGCGTATAGCTAGGATCGTTTCTTCCATCGTTGCTGGAGTTTTGTCTGTGACTTGGCTTGCCATATCGAAGCAGAAGTATCAAAAATAAAATGCCTGCAACGAGTCCCAACAGAAGTGGTAGGCCGCCAAAGACAGAATGGACAAAATTAGGAAAAATGCCCAGAACTGTTTGGAAGGGTGTTACCAGTCCCTAAAAAATTGTCTTAAATATATGTGGGATACCGCTGGTATCAGACATATTTAGGATTTGGCTTAGCATTTCTGCGAAATGCAGGGGGCAATTTGTTGATAAAAGTGTATGTATCTCTGCCGTTGTCCTTGCAACTTGAAGATCATACGTTTCTTTTGATGACGTCAAGGGCACATTGTCTGTAGAAGAACAGACTTTATTCTGCTTAAAGTATCAATTCGAATAGAAGAGATATTCAAAAAGGGCCAAATTTTCGCCTCTGTGTCTGGAGTGCTGTTTGGATACAATACTTGCATACAGCAAGTGACCATGGAACTAACACTCACGAGATAAGCTTTTCCTGGCACCATGCCACTACATCTGTGGTCCACTATTAGAATATAGCTCCCGTTAGAAAGCTGTCTAAAGAATGGCTCTATTCGAGTTGCAGGTGTGCCATGCTGGTGACATGAAAGGTTATTTGAAGTCCCCTCACAGGCCCCATGCAAGTTAATACCTTGACAAAGAAGTATACCACTTAGTGATCGTTTACAATTGTTACCACTAAGAAATACATTCTGTTCCTTTGCACTATAACATGTGTGTGTGTAAGGTAATTTCCATGATGACTTAATGTACCATTTACCCAACCTTTCATACTGGCCTGCTGGTATATACTCTTGACAGAATTTAAATTGGAAAGTTGTTATCGGAATTGTTATTATTCCATGTATTATCCATTCAATGACAGGCCTTTCTGACATTGTCAATGGTAATCTCTCAAGTTTTTCAATGCTCAGAATTGTATACTCTGTTCCTTTTTGTGCCAAGCTGATTTGTGTATCAGTAAGGTTAAAGATAGAGAATAATGACGTTGTGTTGATTAAACGCCAGGGCACGTAGCCTGAACGCAGATTTCGCAACATCCAGCCAAGCTGTTCAATAGAACGCAATTGGGACTGACCGTGTTGTAACATTAGTAAGTCCTGCTCTATTATATCAATAGCAGATGATACAATACTGTCCAGTGAATATATTCTGGAAGACAGAGTCATTAACCCATTGTCCACAACAGAAAGTGATTTTTCCAAATTGATACAATCAATTTCTCGTATTTTTTCTGCTGTTTCAATTTGCATTATTTTCCAAGCTTCGTTGTATGCTGCGTATACACCGGCTGCTATGAAACGTTTTTGACGCTGTTTGCGTGGTCCCATTATGAAATCACGCAAGTCAGCACCGTCTTTAAGTAAAGTCAAGTGTTGCTTAATTTCTGCCAGTGTGGATGTGTGTAGTCATTCGAGGCAGAGTTTTCCTACATTGTATGTTGTAACTATCCCTGGATGTTGTCTCTGGGAGTATCTAGGGTCTGGCCTGGTCAATTTGAACCCCTGTAATTTGTTCAGGAATCTATCTTGACAGTTATTTGTGTCTGTGGGCCAGATCAACCATTTTTTCCAATCAGGATGTGTTCTGTTTTGGTTAAAAATATGGGATACGTCTATCTCAACATCTGTAGTGCTATTACTGTCAGGTGTTGGCTTTGGAATAGACGGTTTGTTTAAGTCTTTAATTTTGGCTAGGCCAAGACAGGTTGTCTGTTGAGTGGTGTCATTCAAGAATATAATTTGTTCGGGGATCATGCAGGCTCTAAATAATGATTCTAAACCTTGGACCTGCCAATTTTTGGTACCCCAGATGGTTTTTGTTTCAACGTTGTTTTTCCAGAAATCAAAACCAAATGTAGTCATTTTTTCATAAAATGCTTCTGAATAGATTAATTGAGTGTTTGTCAGCATTGTTTTAATTCCTGTCTTATTTAACATTTTAAAAGAAAACGTTTCTGCATCACTTGTGTTAAACCCTGAGAAGTATGGGAATTTCTCGTAAAATGTTTTCGAACTGCCTTTTGGTGGAGTTGCACAATGTTCCCATTGATTATAATTAAAAACATTTCTAGGTTGAGCAGATTTATGCAAATAATGATGTGCAAAGTGGTTGTAGCAGTACATTTCTTCATAATTCGATGAACCCTGTAAATAATCATGTTCTTTAAATTTTGCTGACATAACTAAATCTGACATCATATCATTAATACTTTCAAAGTCCCAATCATCAGAGAATGTGCTCGGTTTTACAAAGTCACTTAATGAAACCTTAAACTGGTGTGGATACTTCAAGAGCTCGACCGGGCCATGGATTTCGTAATCTGTTCTGTCCCAAGCTACCCCACCGGGTATTGGATTGGCTGTGACATTCACGGATGATAGTTCTTTTTTCTAGATGTGAGATGACTTGTGTGGCTTTAGGACCAAGTTGATGTTCTGACTTGCTGTGTCCATTGTACTATATTTTCCCTCAATGAATTTTCCCAAACAAAGAACCATGATGAGCCAAAGCAGGAGGAAAAGTACACCTAACACAATCCAAAATTCAATCCATGGAGAAATCAGATAGTTTTCTTTGAGTTGATGAAAGAGTTCTGTTACTTTGTCTTTAAAAGTTTTTGTTGTTGGCTGTTCTTCAGGCTCGCTTGGATCCTCAGAGAAGTCATCGAAATTGATGAAGTAGCCAGATGCAGTTCTGTCAATTGTTGGAATTGCTTCCGGATTTTTATTTGCTTTTGCATCTTTTGTTTCATTAGCATAGTCCGAGGCTACATCGTTGTAGACTGGTGTTTCTTGACGAACTGTTGCAATTTGGGTTTCAAGAGGCACAAGTTCCATGGCATTGTTGCATAGTCCTTTTTTATTCACTGTAGGTTTATCAAATGTGATTAGTCTCTCAGTTTGAACCTCTTGTATTGTAGCAAGTTTTGGTGTTCTGCTACATCTTGGGAGTCCACTGGGCCTACTACTTATTATTGGCCACATGATTGTGGTTTTACCAGGTCGATTGATACAACTCGGTTCTCCTTTTTACCAGCAAGGGGCGGTAGTACTACTGATCTTGTTCCGGTGACAGCTAAGACAGGTACTGCTTTTCTGTAAGAAGGCCCAAATTCCTTCTTCACCGCTATTTTCTCTCTGACTAGATCCCCAATCTTTGGAATCCAGACAGGCCTTGCTGGGACAGGTGGTTTCTCTTCAGTGGCTGTTGGCTGCTGTTTTAGCTTTATGTTGCTCAGGTCTTTTCTTGTTTCATTTAAGTCCTGTAAAATAGCCAAACGATCTTTGATATCAAAGCATTTTTCTTCTACCACTGAAGTCTGACTATCTAAGACCTGAATATGCATTCTAGTTCCGAACAATAGTTCGTTCGGGCTGAAACCTTTCAGAGAATTTCTTGGCAGATTATTAAGACTACGTTGGACACTTGTTAAATGTTGGACCCACCCATCACCCGAACCTAATACCCTCGCCGTTATAGATTGCTTTATGTCTCGGTTTTTTCTTTCCACAATCCCATTTCCCTCAGGATGGAAGTGACAAGAGTACTGCAATGCAATGCCCATGCTGGCCATGGCCTCCTTATAAGCTCGAGAGCTAAAAGCAGGACCCTGGTCAGAATATAGCATGCCAATTGCGTATGTGCCGATATAGACTCGCAAATCTTTTATAACAGTTCTGGCGTCAGCCGAGCGCTGGTGTCTACATTTTAAGTGAATCTAGTCTTAAATAATATACATTGGGACGCATTTTTCCTGTTTGATTTTGCGTATAGATCGCCTTATGCTGTCTATTAGGTGTTCTGGCACTACTTCAGCCGGTTCGCCACTGCGATCTCTGTTGCAGTTTTGACAGTTTATTGCAAATTTGTGATTATGCAAGCTCATTCCCAGCCACCAGTATTCTGATGCCTTAGACCTAATCCCAAATGTGCTTCTTGTATTAAGAAGATTCTCCTGTTCGTGTTTGGAATTACTCTATCCCCCACTCCAGGGATTCGAGCAAAAGGAACGGAGTTTGCATCGATTATGTATGTATAATTGAGTGGATAGTTCACGGGTAATGCTGCACAGTCGCCTTTTGAAGACGTTTTTACCGCCAGCATGGTTTCCCCGTCTATGTATTTTTCTGAACGCTTTTTTGTGGCTACGGAAGCCGGTTTAGTTGCTTCCGCTGTGGCTGTGTCAGCCAATGAATTCCCTGTAGCGTGAACGCCATCATGCTGATGACTCAGTGTATGTATCACTTGAGTCTTTTGTAGTTCTTTCTGCAAAAGAACTACCTGTTCCCAAAGCTTTTTATGCTTTATTGTGGCACCTGTGTCATCTTTGTAACCGTTTTGAACCCAGTTCTGCAAATCATTATTGTAAGATTTGACGCAGTAATGCGAATCGCACACTATTAGTGTGGGGTATTCGCGATCGGCAATATCGAGCGCCATTTTTAAAGCTAATAAATCAGTTCGTTGACCTGAATTGTCTTTTACGGATTGAGACATAGTTACCAGTGGTCTCAATTTACCTCCGTGCCACCGGTTTTTAACAACCGAGCACGTAGCATTGTAAGCTTGCTTTCCCCAAACTGAGGGTTGAGCAGATCCGTCTGTATATATTACACAGGCGTAAAGTTGTAGAGGCAGAATCTCGATTGGCAGAGGATATTCTTTTTCATATGTTAGATCTTTCAGTTTTTTCATTTCTGGGTCAAAATAGTATTTCACTTTTTCTGTTGCAAGAGAATTTTCCCATTGTATCCATTTTGGATCTAATGCCATGGTAGTTGTATTACGTGGGCTTGTTAATGCCTCGAAGGCTGATTCTGCTGTTAAAACAGTAATCCTTCTGCCTTGGGCTTGGTCTCTTTCTCTTGCTACAGCTGTTTGAACCGTATTTACAACATTTTCCGCAAGACTGAATGTTTTTTCAGCTTGTGTGTACACGTGTGATTTGTATGCTATTGGTACCTTTTCTCCTTCATTAGAGGTCAGGTACGTGAATCCGCATCTTCCTGGGATGACTCGGATTACAAGGTTGCGTGTGTTATCGCGAGTTTGCAATTTTGTTTTAGCTAACATGTCTGTTTGCAATGATCTCAAAATTTCTGTGTGTTTTTGAGTCCAATTGATTGGTTTAAAATCAGGTTTTATTAATTCATAGAGAGGTTTAACCCTCTCCGCATAATTTAGAATGTAAGTTCTTCCAAAATTCAGGAAACCTAGTATTGATTGTAAGTTCTTCAGCGTTTTAGGTGCTTGGAGTACATCACACTTCTCTAAGAAATTGTCTGCTAGGCTTTTGCCTTCACTTGATAATTCATATCCTAAAAACAGGACTGTTAGATGGGCAATTCGTGACTTTTTAAAGTTGAATTTGTAACCCTCTGCTGTGCACCCAAGTATTATGGTGTTCACTCTTTTCAAGTGAGTATCCAAGTCATCATCTGTGAGATAGATGTCATCGACATAAGATAATGCCTCATTATCATATATTTGTAGTAACTCTGTTACCCTTGCTGAGAATAATCCTGGGCTATTCTTGAATCCCTGTGGGAGTCGACAGAAATTTTGTGCGAACCCATTATTGAGAAAGCGGTCAAATACCTGCTTTCAGGTGCTATGACAAAAGAAACCATTAGAGATGTCTAATGTTGTTTTGTATTTTTTGCGCACGATGTTATTCATTAGTGCTGCACTGTGTGAGTTTTGTACTGCAAATATCTTGCAACATGAGTTAAGGTGTCTGTAGTCAAAAACTAGACGATATGAATCGTCTGGCTTGGAGACAGGAAACAAAGGATTGTTCATTTGTGAGGTGCATGTTTCAATCACCCCCTGGTATTCAAGTTGATCTAAGATCTCCCTGACCTGTTTTTTTAGCTTCTTGCTCAATTGGGTACTGTCTTTGTGCAGTTGGTTGACATTTTAACTGGATTTTGTGAGTAGGAGAGTCCTCATCCCATCCTACATGATTTTTATATAATGCAGGAGCTTGGGCTACTGCCCATTTTCTTGCATATGTATATTTTTTATGAATTGGAATATGATTTGAGAAGGCAGGCATAATCATTTCTTCGCCATGAGGGCACTCCCTGACAAACTCCGGTGGCCAGTCTTTCTCAGCTAAAAGGATGTCATAGCCTTTGGAAAGGTTATCCCAAAATAGACCCCTTACTTTCCTAGTCTTATCTCCCTCTATACGTAATGTTATCTTGTATATTTTATGAGGTTTGCTAACTCTGGTATCTGCAGTTTCCACCTGAATGTATTCATTCGTGTCCACTGTCTCCAGAAGATTCATCAGGATCCTGCGAGCTATGGTCACTTCTGCTGCGCTGTCTAGCATTGTCTGGGCCCACTCTCCGTTTTTCAGTTGTGTCCTAGGTATCCTCGGCATGTTTAACTATTTTAATGCTGGCTACCTTCTTTCTTGGAAATTGTAATTTTTTACTTTGATGAGCAGGTTCCTTGTCTTTGGACTTGACGTGCTCTTCCCTGTGTTCTGACCATCCTCTTCTTTCCGATTTCTGCGAGGAAGTCTGAAAAGATCAAGAGGGACGTGTATCAATGTCTTGATATCTATCAGGTTTCTTTAGATTATCCCTATTTCTAAGGTTGTATCTTTTCTCAGAGGGTTCCCTCTGGGGAGACTTGTGTCCTTGGTCCGGAGATTTTTCTCTCCGCCGAGGAGACCTACCTCTGGACTGGAATCTTTTTTCTTTGGGAGTGGATTGTTTATTTCCATCCCAGCTCTTTTTAGGAGTGTTTAGATTATTTTTAATAAATATCTTTTCAGGATTTTCAGTTAGTTGGGGTTTTACTGGTTTCCCACCCAAACTATCTCTACCTAGTTCTTCATAGGATTTTTCTATGATTCTGGCAAGTTCAATTGGTTGGTCTGCTATATCTGTTTCTTTCAATTTCTGGCGGATCGCCACAGATGCTGCTTCTCCTTTTATGTTGGCTAATAATATAGCCGAGACCTGCCTGAAGTCTTTCAGTAATTTCATACCCAGAGTTAAAGCAGGTTCTGCACCGTATTCATTTTGAATCTGTCTTAGCACATAGACGAAACACCATGTGTTTTTGTGTAAATGGAAGCAAAGACAGTGCCCCAAGTGTCACAGTCCTCCACATGTGGTGTGATCCCCATAGCAAGACAGATAGTCAGAATTCTGTGTTTCTCAGTAGGGGTAGTATCCGGAAATACTGCCTCTATTTAAGTGATTTTTTGTGCTAACCAGAATGGAATTTGTTCCCGTTTTGCGGGTACTTTACCCAGACATGATTGTATGTTCTGTGGTGTAATTTTGTTTGTGTTCCCCTGATGAGGGGTCAGCTGTGGAATGTTAATAGCTGGTTGGAATGTTGAAGTCCGCATTACATATTGAACTAATTGTCTATGTATTTTAATCAGTTGTTTTAGCTGTGCTAAAAGTTCTGGTACTGAAATTTTTTCGATGTCGGGATGTGGTGTGTAGTTGGCTAGAACCGGCCACGTTGCTCCTGGTCTACCTAGTGGACCGAGCCTGGTGATGTGATTATTATGTTTTAGGGCGCCTTTAAACCAGAGCAGGTGCTCTTGGTATTTTAGTGGGATTTCCACCTCCTCGAAAGGGGTGTACTCATCCGGAGGTTCCTCTATTTTGTAATAGTGGAAGTCGTGTGTTACAGCGTTTGCTGCTGGAAAGTTTATCCATGTGTAGAATACCTCTGTCTGCCGATATTCATGTGCCTCAATTACGAATACGACTATTCCACCTCTCGGTGTTAGTCCATTTTCTATAAGTTTAAGAGGTATAGTTTTTCTTATGTTGACCGGAATGAGTATAACATTCGGGTCATTTTCTTGGAGACTTGTGTCATCCGCTAGGAGTCGAGCTGCTATTCTAGCTGCCTCCCTTTCTTCTTCACTTTCTGACATTTTTACTGACAGAAAGGTCTTTGTTGCAGATCAAGTTTCAAGGAAGCAAAGATTAGGTGCACCATATTTTGGAACACTGTATCCTTCAACGTTGACTAAACCAAAAACTATACATAGGAATCTCTTCCTACTAAGTTCCGGCGGATTTTAACCTTTTACCCACTCCAGACATCTTTTGGAGTATTTACGGGAAAAAGGGTCTGTGTGAAAAAGCACGACTGAGTTACTCTAACGTCTTGCGTTAGATTTATCGCCTTACCAAACGTTGGGCGCCATGTAGTGTAGTTCCTATATTCCCAATAGGCTCTGCGCATTGGAATAATATATTCAGCAGTGTAGACGTAGGACTGAGGTCGACTAGGTCTCTACTGACTATATTAGACTTAAGTTTTTGCCAGCTAGCTCAGAGGTCACTAGAAACTTTCTCGAATAAACGAGGAGGAGTTTAACCTCCCTGGATAGACAAGAAGGGATTAGCTTCTGACAACCATATAACATGACAACTTTGCTCCCTCAGAATAAGAGTGTATCTCTAGAGTCGTGTGAAAACAATAGACAGCTATTTCACTCAGTCAAATGTGCGTACTTAGTTTCACCAGAATGCAGAGAAAAGAAAGACGGGCGTTTTCAATAAAAAGGTGTAATTTATTGAGCAGTCTTCTTCCTCATACAAGAGAAATGAATTGCCACAATTACAATGCTCATAGTAAAGTAAAGTGCGTACAGTAAAAGGAGGATTATAAAATAATACTGTAAAAGCATTGATATGGTTTCTTAGCCATATGATACTTTAAAATAGATAAAATATATATACATATATACATTGACTAACGTACTCAACTTGTGCTTCTAAATACGCCTACCCCGGTGTACCTGACCTAAGCCTAATACGTAGGAAGGAGTAAGTAAGTAGAAGTTTAAGTTAAGCTTGTTTTGCCAAGAATCTGACTCAAGAATTCTCTTTTAAGGGTTTAGTCAGCTCCGTACCTGGGTATTAGAAAGCAGGAGGTCTTGTATCTCTCTCTCAGGACTCGATATCCCAGTAACCCGCGAAGGTATCTGGAAACACCGGAGCTGGATTTCTCGGCAGGAGAAAAGACAGCGTCTCTCTCAGTGCGTCAAAAGGGAGGGGCAGCGTCCGTGGGCTCTCGCATCAGCTGGGCTCTCGGGCAAGTAGATAGCTGCTCCCAATACCACCACCGTGTGTTTGCTTAAGACAACGTTGGTATATTTATACCTGTAAGGTGCCGGGTTTGACGTAAGGCTGGACATAAGACGTCAATAAAGATGTCACTAAGAACTGGCCGTTCTTACAGTGCTTTACAGGAGTTCTAAGATGAAATAAAAACAAAGCAAGGGGGATTTCCCAGGTTGCTGGAGGTTTGGATTTGTTTAGAGAACTCGTTGTGCTTTCTAGGGGGCCGGGGAAGTAGCCTTGCTTAATGTGACAATTGCAAAAAACACAGTTGATGGACAGAATGTAGAACAATGTCATACATTCACCCCAGTACAATGATCTGGGCCTAAATCCATCGTTTTTTTGCACTCCACACCACCCTGGGTTAGACACTGGCTATATGCAAATCAGCTCTGCCCCTGCGCCTCATGGGAACAGTCCAGTCCGAACTGCCAAGCCATGTCTTTCCCAGACCGGAATCAAGCATCAAGGACCGGTTTCTGGCTATCAGCCTTCATTCAGCCTGGATAGCTTGACTCCAGTGGTGTGGAGAGCCTGGGACTCACGTCTGAGCATACCCAGCCCACTCGGGGTGAAAATTGCAAAAAACACAGTTGATGGACAGAGTGTAGAACAATGTCATACATTTATTCTATTTGCATATAGCCAGTGTCTAACCCAGGGTGGTGCGGAGTGCAAAAAAACGATGGATTTAGGCCCAGATCCTTGTACTGGGGTGAATCTATGACATTGTTCTACATTCTGTCCATCAACTGTGTTTTTTGCAATTTTCACCCCGAGTGTGCTGGGTATGCTCAGACGTGAGTCCCAGGCTCTCCACACCACTGGAGTCAAGCTATCCAGGCTGATGAAGGCTGATAGCCAGAAACCGGTCCTTGGATGCTTGATTCCGGTCTGGGAAAGACATGGCTTGGTAGTTCAGACTGGACTGTTCCCATGAGGCACAGGGTCAGAGCTGATTTGCATATAGCCAGTGTCTAACCCAGGGTGGTGTGGAGTGCAAACAAACGATTGATTTAGGCCCAGATCCTTGTACTGGGGTGAATGTATGACATTGTTCTACATTCTGTCCATCAACTGTGTTTTTTGCAATTTTCACCCCGAGTGTGCTTGGTATGCTCAGACGTGAGTCCCAGGCTCTCCACACCACTGGAGTCAAGCTATCCAGGCTGATTAATGGATGATAGCCAGAAACCGGTCCTTGGATGCTTGATTCCGGTCTGGGAAAGACATGGCTTGGTAGTTCGGACTGGACTGTTCCCATGAGGCACAGGGTCAGAGCTGATTTGCATATAGCCAGTGTCTAACCCAGGGTGGTGTGGAGTGCAAAAAAACGATGGATTTAGGCCCAGATCCTTGTACTGGGGTGAATGTATGACATTGTTCTACATTCTGTCCATCAACTGTGTTTTTTGCTTAATGTGACAGCATGTGCTACGACTGAATATGGATATGATTATTATGCCGTTGTATGGATATTATTGATTATAACCGGACAAGGGCATAAAATAGGAATATTGGTTTAGGCTCCTGGATAAAAACACAATACTCTATGTCGTCAGCATAAGATAGGTAGTCACTTCCATAGATGCGAATTATGCTGGTGAGTGGTATCATCTAGATGTTGAAGAGGGGTGAACTAAGTTAAGGACTCCTGTTGAGGAGGAGAGTGTGAATGTGGGAATGTAACTTGACAAGAAAGAGGAGTCGGTGGTGCACAGCTGGTTAGTGTTGCTTTTACAAATGATTGTACAAAATTATGGGTGCTCTCGAGGGTGGTGTCTTCCGTCAGACACCCAAGAATCATGGAGTAGGTAGTGTATGCAACAGTTGCAAATACATCCCCTATGAGGCACACCGAGTGTGATCAATGACGTGATTCACAATGAAGTTTCGTAATTTTTTATTTTTTAAAGTTCATTAGACGTTGGTTTAAACACCTGATATTATTGTCATATCAGTCGTGTGACACTTATTTCATTATGCTGGCACATGAACTTTTCTCCAATGCATTTCGGGCCGGAGGCCCTTTATCACGGAGTGCTGCGGAGGAAGACAAGAAAAGGGGCGGTGAGGCGTTGATGAACTAAAGGTGTGCTAAAAAGGGAATTAATCGTGTCTATGTGTGGGGGGAGTTAAAAAACTGATATATCGGCGTGACTAGAGGGTGTGCTCGGTGGGGAGTGAAGTGGAATATTTACCGCAAAGGTGAAGCAAAAGTGACGGGAAGCTAAATTAAATAACTTACTTCGTGCTTAAGCGTAGCGGGGTCCGCTGGCAAACGGCTGCAAAGTCTGTGTGAATGGTGTTCGTGAGGGAAAGCTATAAGGACATGTGACTAAACGGGGAGGGTGTAAGCAATGGGTGGTGAACATAAAAAACGGTGCTGGGGGAAAGGAGAGTGAAGTGGCCATCTTGGAGTGGTTACTAAATGGGAAGAAGTGTGTGGGTGCGGGCAAGGGGCTAAAAATATCAGAGAGCAATGTATAAGATACAATAGGTATATCACAGGTAACAACTATATTCAATGCGGTCATTGAGACCGTATGGCTTCTGAGTCTGTAGTAGATAGATCCACTCAAGTTCACGTTTTAACAACTGTTTGTTGTTGTCGGTTCCTTCTCTTTTGTTGACAATTTCCAAGACTATGAATTTGAGTTGTGCAATGGTATGGCGTGATTCAGCAAAATGCATGGCTATATTGGATTTTTCTTGTTTCAACCGTATGTTCGATTTATGTTCATTTAACCGTGTTTTTATTTTTCGTTCTGTTTTCCCTACGTAGAGTTTCCCGCAGGGACATTTCAAGGCATAGATTAAATTCATAGAGTCACATGTAGCATCAACTTGTAATCTGATGGTGTGTCCCTTCATAGGGTGTTGGATAGTGCTGCCCTTAATTATGCTATTACAGTGACTGCAATTGAGACAAGGTTGAGTTCCTAGATGTTGCTTGGTTCTTTGACTGGGTTTGGATAAAATTTCTTTGAGGTTCTTGCTTCTTGTGTAAGCAAATAAGGGAGGTTTTTCAAAAATTCCCTGAAAATCAGGTTCAGCTTGTAAGATGGGCCAGTGCTTGAGTATGATTTTTCTGTATGTCTGACTTGCTGTGGAGAATTTGGATACGAGCACCATGCGTGATTCCTTGTCTTTCTCAGTCTTTTTTAGGCAATCTTGTCTTGGCATCTTCATGACGCGATTCTGCGCGTTGCAAAGGACATCTTCTGGGTACCCACGGTCGATGAACCGTGCATGCATTTCTTTGATGCGTGTAGTAAGTAGACGATCATCTGACACTATGCGCTTTATGCGTACCATTTGAGAAAATGGTAAATGTTTTTTCAAAGAGCCTTGATGGAAGCTAGAATAGTGCAGGGTATTGTTGCGGTCAGTAGATTTTCGATGAAGGTCAGTAATAAACCCTTGGGGGGTGATTCTGATATTAACATCCAAGAAGGAAATGGATGTGTCACTGATTTGCCATGTAAGGTTAATGCGTGGATCTTTTGTGTTTATCTCTGTGAGCACTTGGTTCAGTGTCTCCTTAGTGTCTGACCACATTATAAACAGATCATCTATGTACCGCGCGTACATTTTAGAGTTCTTTTGGAATGTTGCGTCGGAGTATATATGCTGGTTTTCAAAATTTTCCATATATATATTAGCATACGTGGGAGCAGCGCAGTTTCCCATCGCCATTCCGGATAGTTGTAAGTACCACTGGTCATTTAATTGAAAATAGCTATGATAAAGGGTGAAGATCATAAGCTCCAGTAAAAAGGACTGCATTGATGTATTAATGTTACTGTTAAGGAGAGCATGTTCAAAGTCTTCAATGCCACCAAGGTGAGGTATCGAGGTATACAAGGAGCTGACATCAGCTGTACATAAGATGAGAGATTCTTTGTTGCTGACTTGAATTCCTGCTAATTTGTTTAAAAAATCAGCAGTGTCTCTGATGTAGCTAGTAGTGTTGGTGACAAAGGGTTGAAGATACTTGTCGATAAACTTTCCAGTTGGTTCGTGTATGGATCCTTTCGTGGACACGATGGGTCTGAACGGGGGGTCCAGAAGGTTCTTGTGTATCTTGGGGCACATGTGAATAGTGGGACTCTTCGGGTAATCTTGCAGTAAATACTTTTTGGTACGATCTTCTATGGTACCTGCTAGATGAGCAGTAATGACAATGTCTTTAAGGGTGCTCTGAAATTCCTTAGTGGGATTATAGTCAAGTGTCATGTATATCGAAGAGTCTTGTATGTGTTCATGGAGTTTTTGGGTGTACATGGTGGAGTTGAGTATTACCAAAGCTCCTCCTTTGTCAGCTTTTACACATCGGATCTTTGTGTTGTTGGCCAGTAATTTCAAAGTGTCGCGATCCTTATTGGTTAGATTTTGTTGTTTGGCGGTTTTCTTGAAATTGATTTTCTGAACATCATTATGTACTAACGTCTCGAAGAGATCAATACTCTTGTGGCTTTGGGGCGCTTGATAAGTACTGGGAGGACGTAGACCTCGGAGTTCATCTTCTTTGTCGACAGTTTTGACTGGTAAGATGTTGTCGAAGAAATGTCGTAGTTTGATTTTTCTTGTAAATTTGAATGTACTCACTTCTAATTCAAGAAGGTTGGTAGATGCTGTAGGAATGAATGAAGTGCCTTTCTCAAGTAAGGTCATTTGGTAGTCAGGAATGGCGACGTCAGATATGTTAATGACTAGGTGTTCTTTTTTGGTTTGAGATTCTTGGAGACTGTGCTCCGTGTATTTGGAGGGCTCTTTTCTCTTTCCTTTTCTTTTGCTCTGGCTCCTCCTGAGTCGTCGAGTTGGTCCGGGCTTATCTCTAAAAAATGAGATGTGGTGGTCTGGCTATCAGCCTTTTTAGCACACCTTTAGTTCATCAACGCCTCACCGCCCCTTTTCTTGTCTTCCTCCGCAGCACTCCGTGATAAAGGGCCTCCGGCCCGAAATGCATTGGAGAAAAGTTCATGTGCCAGCATAATGAAATAAGTGTCACACGACTGATATGACAATAATATCAGGTGTTTAAACCAACGTCTAATGAACTTTAAAAAATAAAAAATTACGAAACTTTATTGTGAATCACGTCATTGATCACACTCAATGTGGGAATGTAGACATTCACCACGTGAGAAGTGAACATCCACAAATACAGCAGGCCTTCTGTAAGCTCCCGCTCATTTGCTTACTTTCAACTTGTCATGACGCTTAATGCCAAAAAGCCTCAGCAAATAGTGCATGTTCTTGGATAGTTTTGGGAGCTGTGCTTCAGATAATACTGCTGTAATATATATTTTTTTGGTTGATGCAACAGGTGTGTTTTTCGTTGCCATCTTGCTTTTAGACTGTTTTGCACTGCCTATGACCTTTCTGTGCTGAAGCGGTGTAAAAGAACGTTGCCAACTCCCTTTTCTGCAAGATACATTAGTCACTAAAAGTGCTCAGTGCAGATAAATTACAATTTAGTGCATGATCATCGATCCTACAGCACACAGCCTAATCATAATGCATCCCACTCAATAGCGTGCTGGATGCATAACCCATTTCACATCATCTAACTCTCATCACCTATCATGAAGCCGAAGAGCGATGTTCAGAATCACAGTAAAGTGCATACAATCATTCTGCCACCCAAATTAGATAAAGTGTCATCAAGACACTGCCAATCAGACTTCCAGTCAGTTTTCAACTGCACAAATAGTAAACAACTTTGCCTTTCTATTTCTGTTGGCTGACACTTCAATCTGCAACAGTGTGCTTTATAGCATCAGCATCTTTAGTACATTACCACAATCTATCCTTAATTCTATCCGGAACCACGCACCACTTAAATAGAAAAGGCAAGTCTGCCTAGTCTATATTACACGTACGTTTTTTACTTGTTTCTCCAGGCAATTCCTACTCTAAGTAAGGCTGTTGTTAGGTGTCGCCTGCATAGTGCTTGCGTTGATCTTGTGAAATTTCTTGTATTTAATATATCTTAAAATGGGGCACTTATCAGTTACCATAGCCGAATTATTTTGTTCATTCGCTTTTTTTTGTTAACATCTCCTGGCTGCACGCATTTACCATACTTCTACAAAAGCTGTTCACACTGTTAAAGCCCCATTCACTGTCAAGAGAAGACCTCTTCCCACATAACAGGCAGACAGCCACTAACAATATGCTAGAATGCTTGCTGTTTATTACTTGGTTGTGTAAAGCAGATGCTTTAGCCTTAGAACATTTTTGGCTTTTCCTAGTTATGCCACAATACTTTTCTTTCCACTTTTTATAGGCATTATGAGATTGATTTTTTCAACTTAATCCATTTGGTCATTATGATCCAAATCTAAATGTTGTAATAAACATTGCATGTTAAAAATAAAAGCTATATTTTACTACTAATTAGGCAGCCAAACGTGCAGTTACCTTGCGGACAACATGGTTATGTTTTGAAAGGTGCAGTAGTGCTGGCCCCAAAACTTCTCAGAAGTCCTCTAAACACAAAATATTGTTATTAGATCAGTTAATTCTATTATTTCCCTCTAAACACCTAATATTGCTATATTTTACAGCTAAACGTGCAGTCACAAGTGCAGTTATTTAGGAAGCATTAGGGTCATGATTTCAATAGCGCAGCAGGTGCAGTGGCACCGGGACCAAAAGCTCCAGGCACCCCATTAAACACTGATTATTCCTATATTTTCCAACAAAAAAGGCAGTCACATGTTCAGTTATATTTTAGGCACTAGGGTCATGATTTAAATGGTGCAGCGGCATCAGGCAAAAAAGTTGACAGAACTCCTCAAAGCACATAGTATTGCTATATTTTACTACTAACCAGGCAGTCACAATTGCAGTTGCCTTGCAGTTGAAAGGTTCTTGCTTTAAATGATGCACAGGTGCAGTGGCACTAGGGCCAAAAGTTGTCATAACTCCACTAAACTGCAAATATAGCTATCTTTTACATCTAAACAGGCAGTCATAAGTGCAGTTATCTAGCAAGCACTAAGGTGATGATTTCATAAGTGCAGCGGGTACAGTGGCATCGGGACCAAAAGGTCCAGGCATTCCACTAAACACCTAATACTGCTATACTTTATTCCTAAACAGACATCCACAAGTGCAGTTAAGTCGCAGATAACAGGGTCATGATTTGAATGGTGCAGCAGGTGCAGTAGCATCGGGCCCAGGCGTTGTTAGAACTCCTCTAAACACATAATATTGCTATATTTGACTACTAAACAAGCAGTGACAATTTCAGTTACCTTGCAGTTAAAAGGGACTTGATTTGAATGGTGCAGCGGGGCAGTCACACTAGGGCCAAAAGCTCTAGGGACCCCACTAAACCCAGATTATTGCTAAATTTTACTAAGAAAACAAGACAGTCACAAGTACATTTTTCTAGCAGGCAATTGGGTCATACTTTGAATGCTGTAGCAGGTGCAGTAGCACCAGGACCAAAAGCTCTAGGTACCCCACTAAACACCTAATATTGCTATATGTTACTACTAAACAGGCAGTCACAATTGCAGTTACCTTGCAGACAACAGGGTCATGATTTGAATGGTGCAGAAGATGCAGTGGCTCCGGACCCAAAAGTTGTAAGAACTCCTCAAAACACCTAATGCTGCTATATTTTCCTTCTTTACAGGCAGACACAATTGCAGTTATCTTGCAGTTAAAATGGGCTTGATTTGAATGCTGCAGCAGGTGCAGTAACACTGGGGCCCAAAGCTTTAGGACTCCCTCTAAACAACAAATATTGCTACTAAACAGGCAGTCACAAGTGCAGTTACCTTACAGGCAATAGAGTCATGATTTGAATGGTAAAGCAGGTGCAGTGGTACCCAGCCCAAAAGTTGTGAGAACTCCTCTAAACACATACTATTGCTATTACATTATTTAATTCTATTATTTCTCTCTTTCATTTCATTTTTCAAAATTTTGCTATTACTTACCCACACTATACCACTTGTAACATCATAATATATTGCCTTTTTCTACATAAAGAAGTCAGAACACTTTAACAGACTTTCTGTAACTTATATTGTACAAATACTCAGCAAGCTCTAACTTACAACAAAAAACAGCTTATTATTTATCACATAGGCAAAACCTAATGCATTTCCCAATACTTGTTTTTATGGTTGTAATCACACACGGAATCCACATAAGTTGCGCACGATACGTTTTGTGAGCCCACAAAAATTGTAAACTGAGCATGAAATAAATCCTCCTTGGAGCATTGCTCCATTTGATTAAGACACCTGCGTAACTTATAGAGGGTATGAAGTATACCAATTACAATTTTTCAGGCCCTCTCAGCCTTTAATCACTAATAAGGCAGAGCAAGCTATTGGAGGCAGAGTGGGTGACAAGATCTTGCCATTTTTTTTAAGGCACCAATCTCAGTCCCACAACCAGATTAAACTATGCATTCAAGATGAGAAGCTTCATAGAAAACAGATTTTCTTAGCTGGAATTCACAGTGCCATGCAGATCCTTCCATTTCGTCTGGATCTAACCTGGGAGCTTTTGGTTTCTTCCAAAAGTTGAAGTATTATTGTCTTTGCATCTGGTTTGGGAAACTTCATTGTCAATATGGTGGTAAAACAAGCATGGTGTAAAGGAAAGTCTGTGGGCCTAATTATGAGTGGCTCGTTAAATTCTGTCCCGTGCTTAAACCCCAGTTTGCACATGGGAAGGAATTATAAGGTTATTTTTTTAACGCATTCGATAGTTATTGCATGTGTTAAATAACCCAATGTTAGTTACATTTTGCCATTTCAAACCTGCCAAAATTTAACAGGAGGAAACATATGGTATTTTCCGTATCATGTGGATTTTTGTGTGTTATACATCATAAATCTGTAAGCCTTACGCCAACTTAAGATACCGTATGCCCTGCTATTTCCGGCCCGCCTCAAGATCATCTTTGAAGATACCACACACTTCTTCACGGATCCCGCGGAAGCGAGACACTGGTTGGACCATCGCAGCCAGCCTCGTTCAGACCACGAGGACACACCGTCAAGCACAGCATCCAGCAGACGGCGGCGACTCCGTGCTAAAAAGGTCACCCTCTCACAAATGAACCGACCAGCGTCGCCAGGCGTCAAACGCGTCCCAGACTTGGAGCAACTCATAGCAGACCGACGGAAAGCAATTCAAGCAGCGGCAAGGGTCGGGCAACGGGACGTCGAACAGGAGATGGATCGAGGCCCCCACATCTTTACGTCCGAAGATGAAGGTCAGAGTGATGTCCGCACTTCCAGAGATGGTTCCGCCTCCCCACCGCTGGTGACCCCACAGACGGCGGATACGCTCATCTGACGACGAATGGCACGCCCAGTGGTAAGATTGCGATGGCGGAGCATCCGGCCGACGGTGGACGATGAGAAGATACGCCTAAGGTATGGGTGGTAGCATACATACACACAGAGACACATTACGGCGGGTGACCTTGATCCGAGATCAGGGCCCCACCGCCCTACCACCCCCTCACACCAAACGAACTAGAGACAGTACGAGATGTACAGTTTGGGCTCATCGTGCCCTGCAATGGGCCCCTTCAGTTGGGACTGTTTCCCATATGTTGTTACCATGTTAAGTCCCTTCCCCTCTAACCCTGATACCTACGCGGGAGGAGATGACTGGGTCACGGTGAACTCAAGTATGGAGGGAGGTGTTGCATGCGAGAGTGAGTCTGGTTGTAGCCAAGAGATAGCGGGGGCGCTGCCCGATACCACAGACGCACTCACATGACGAAACCCCCAAACACGGACTTTACCTTTATCACACTAAACGTCAGGGGGTTACACACGGCAAGCAAACGGTATGCAGTCTATGCCTATCTGAAGAGACAACAGGCACATATAGCTCTCTTACAAGAGACTCACCTGACGACGGCGGAAGTCGGCAAGTTACAGAGGAAATGGAGGGGTGTGATATGTGCCACAGGGTACTCCGCATATGCCAGGGGCACACTAATCTGGATCAGACCGGGAGTCCCCTTCCGTGAACAATCCAGGGCGATAGATAAGGAGGGACGTTATGTATTACTGGAAGGACAATTGGATGGGCAATCTATCCTGATAGGCAGCATCTATGCCCCTAATGTAGAACAGAATGTCTTTTGGTCTCGCCTCACAAACACGCTGGCACAATACACCCACACCCCTTGGCTTCTAGGAGGGGACTATAACAGTGTCTTAGACACGACCCTCGACCGATCCCGCCCCCCACCACCACGTTCACCGATATACAGACAGACGGAACTCTTCAATGAGTGGGTTCGACACTGGACACTGACGGACACATGGAGAGCGTTGAACCCCACGACGAAAATATACTCATTTCACTCCATTCCACACGACCTTCGCGTGCGACTTGACCGATTCCTCTGCTCACCTGATATACACGCCAAAACGACACATACAGACTACCTAGGCAGAGTGCTGTCGGATCATGACGCCCATGCCCTGACCCTCCGATGGAGACCGCCACACCCCCCAGTACCGACCTGGAAGCTCCCTCGGGAGTGCCTCACGGACCAGACATTCACACATGACCACGGGGAGCACCTACAGGAACACTTCAGACTTAATGCGGGCTCAGCGTCCTCTAGTCTAGTGGAGTGGGATGCACACAAAGTGGTAGCGAGGGGACACTGCATCCAGCAAATACTAGGGGTACGACAGGTGCTAGAACGCGCATTACACGACACAGAACAGAAGCTGGCGACCATGCTACGTGCGGACGACCGCGGCGAGGTGACCCAGCTGCAAATAGCAGAAGCCAAGACAAAATATGTTGAGACACTACGGGACCTGCGCAAATACAATTTCAGGAAGTACGCCTGCAGGATGCACAGGGAGGGCAACAGGGGTGGCACACTCTTAGCATGGGTAGCTCGACAGGACCCCGACATAAAACCAATCACGGAAGTCACAGACCAAGCCGGCCACCTCCAAACATCTCAGATAGCGATCATGCAGGTTTTTTACACATATTACTTGCGTATATACCGAACTCCTAGCCAGGGCGACACCCTTGCGGCGTTCAACTTCCTCCTCCCGTTGCCTATCCCCCAAGTCTCACCGGCGCTCCGGAAGGACCTAGACAAGCGATTAACAGAGGCCGAGATCAAGGCAGCGATAGGAATGCTTGCCAGAAACAAGGCCCCGGGCATGGACGTCTTCCCCCTCGAGTATTACCAGACCTTCTTAGCTAGCCTTGCCCCACGTCTGACGACCATGTTCGAGGCCGCACTCGAGGCGGGAGTCCTCCCACGCTCCCTCAGAGAGTCATTCATAGTATCGTTCCTAAAACCACATAGGGACCCCCGACTCCCCTCATCCTACAGGCCGATCACATTACTTAACTCAGACTGTAAAATCCTAGGCAAACTGTTAGCAACAAGATACGCCCAGGTCGTACCCCAGTTGGTCCATCCCGACCAGAACGGATTTGTGCCAAACCGCAACACTTCACAAAATCTCCGTAGGCTCTTCCATGTCCAAGACGTAACTCGAACCCAGTTCCCGAATGCAGCTTGCCTCATATTAGACCTTGAGAAGGCATTCGACACCCTCCTATGGTCATATTTGTTCGAAGTTATCGCCAGGAATAGCTTTGGCCCCCGCCTAATCGCTTATACCAAGCTCCTGTACACACAACTCAAGTCCAGGGTCAGGATCGGCACCTATATCTCCCCGGAATTCACCGTGGACAGAGGGACTAGACAAGGGTGCCCGCTGTCTCCCCTTTTGTTTGCCTTGGCGGTCGAACCCCTGGCGATACGTCTGAGACAAGAGGGTGAAGCCTGGGGTATTCCCCTGGCGCACACGCGACACTGCGTGTCCCTGTACGCAGATGACCTCCTGATATATGTTAGGGATGCCACGAGCGACCTGACGTGCATCTGGAGGACACTAGAGGAGTTTGTGACAGTGTCGGGCCTAAGGGTCAATTGGGGGAAATCATCCGTATACCCGCTGAGCCCCCATATGGCCCTCTTCGAAATTAGAATGGGTACCCAATCTCTGTCCTGGAATGCCGACGCCCCCCGATACCTGGGAGTGCGGTTGTACCACACCCCGGAGGACTTATACACAGGGAATCACCGTAGGACACTAGCTGGTCTCCGATCAGCGGTCAACTTCTGGAGGACACTCCCGCTGGCGCCAATAGGCCGAGTGGCACTGGCAAAAATTATCATGGTCCCCCGCCTGCTGTATAGTTTCGCGAATCTCCCTGTGATCCCACCTCGTTCATTCTTCGGAGAACTGAACACTCTCCTGATAGACCTGATATGGGGAGGGGGTCGAAAGCGAGTGGCACTCACTACGCTTTACCTACCTACCACGGAGGGAGGACTGGGAGCGCCGGCCTTTGAGGCATACTTTCTGGCGGCCCAGCTCCAGTGGCTGTCCTACTGGACGGCGAGTCGACACACGGGAGAGACTATCGCAGCTACTGGTCCTATCTCGCAGGCCGCGATCGTCAGACTTCTGTTGCCAGGCACTAAACCCATGCGGACTCGTCCACTGCAGGTGTCCATTGCCCGCACATGCATGATGCGGATACACCGCATGTCCAAAACACAGCCACCATATTCGCCTCTGTTGCCATTGGTGGGCTTCCCCAGGAGGGATTCATATTATGCCCCGGGCACGCTACGAGTCTGGACGGAACTGTCGGTCACGGAAATCGGATCTCTGTTCGAAGACGGACAGTTGCAGACATTCGAGCAAATGATGGATCGTTATGATCTGCCCCCGGGACAGTTTTTGCTCCATAGGCAATTGTTGGATAGCAGCGGTGCACACTGGAACTCGGAGTCCGGCGAACCTGAGACACATCCGGTGATACACGCGATCATGCACATGGGAGTAGGAAGACACTTAGTGACATGGCTCTATAGAGCGATACGATCGCTACTCCTCCCATCCCTCCAGTCTTTACGCCAGAAGTGGGAGACAGACTTCGGCAGAGTGATCCATGATGGGGAATGGAGATCAGCCCTGGAATTTCCCAAAAAGGTTTCCAGGAATGCTAGATTCCGTAACATACAATTTAACGTCCTACACAGGGCCTATCTCACACCGAACCGCCTCCACCGATTCTTCCCGAATACCCACTTTGAGTGTCCCCGGTGTCAAACCCCGGGTGCAAACTTCAGACACATGTTCTGGGATTGCCCCTCTCTCCGCCAGTATTGGGACATGATCCATCGAGTGCTGGAAGAGGTCACGGGCATTGCCACCATGACCACATGGGAGGCATGCGCACTCGGAATTTTCCGCAAACGGAAAACTGAGAAAACGCAATGCCGATTCCTATCACTAGCAATCCTCCTAGCGAAACGCAGTATTGCCATGCACTGGAGGTCCCCGACGGGACCACCAATGGCAGCATGGATCGGCGCGGTGCATAAATGGGGTAAGGCAGAGGAAGAGTTACTCCGGGAGGAGGAAGTACGGGGACATCGCAAACATCCAATATCCCTGGAGTGGGCGCAACTACTTCACACCTACACACAGGCGACACGCCCTCAGGAGTCACCTGCACCCTCGCAATCCCAGGTACGACTGACGACACCAACCCCCACGTTTACATAATACATATCACGGATTTTACGCACATGTTATGGACGACCGCACTCAGCGACCCCCCGATACCCAGACACAACGCACTGACGCTCGCTACAGGCTTACACCCAACGACCTGAGAATATGTAATCTACGCTTGGACACGGTGACCTAGAAACCCCCCCCCCGCCTTTCCCCCATTCCCATCCATCTCCCGAGTTAACCAGTTCACCCCCATTGTTCCTGGGTATGGCGACAAGATCGATTTAGACAGAGTGTAACCCGTATGTACCACTTACGATTTGATTTAGCACGTAGAGACATCACAATGCCACATATAATGACGGAACACACCCACATGGCTGATGCCCGAGACGCCTCCCCGAGGTACCTGACACAATATGAGTTCACCCTCCCATGAGTGCAGTTGACAGACTGACATGTTTGAGACGGATCCACCCATGGGAAGTGCGGATGTAAGGATGGGATGCCGTGTGATATGTGCTTCCAGTGCACACAGAAAGGGACGATAGACAGACAACGGCCCCGAACTGTGAATTACCCAACAAAAATCGAGTTTCCAGTTGTATCTCAATGACTTTAATTTTTTGTAACGCTTGTTCACCTTGATTGATCACTGCAGTATTGTCTTTGTGACTGTAACCAAAAAACCCAATAAACACATTCAAACAAAAAAAATACATCATAAATCTGTATGTTATTCCCCATAAACTGATAATAGGTGTTATTTATTACACCCAATAAACAACGTAGCCCGTGGTATCATTATTTATCAGGGGCGATAACTATCACCTCAACTCGTAATCAGGCCATATATGGCAAAATAGCTTCCCCTATTGCTATATGGAGCAGAGGTGTGGTTGTTCTGGATGCACTGTGGTCTGGAAATACATTAATAAAAGTTTCCTCCTACATTTGGAGCAAATGTTTGACTTTTTTTAAATTCACGGGTCTTTGAGTTTTAGGGTTGTAGTAGTAGTCCTGGGAAGCTAGAGGCCATTGCAGGGTCTCAGGAATCCTCGGGGAATTTGTTAAAAAATTCTTATAAGCCTTGAGAAAACATTTTTTTACTAGCATAAAATATGTAGCGCACTTTTAGGAAATGCTTAATTGTACCACACTAGAGCAAATGAACTTCAAAACCTTTTTTCATTAGATGGAAAATATTTTCCGTTACCTTACGTCGCCTACCAATTTTGTGGGTGTTTCCATTCCCTCCCTGGACCCAGATATACTCTTGTCCTTGACAGGATTAAACAGCACACTGGGTCAAGGTCGGCCATGGGTATGTCGGTCTGTAGCCACAAACATGCAACTTGGCATTTCATCAAAGACCTCTCAGGGCATTCCCATGCTGGAACCCCTTTTAATCTCCTCTGGCAGAGATACATTCACACCTACAAGTGTGAGTCAGTAGATCTTTTCACAAGTGTAAATCCACATTTTGTGGATTTAAAACATGAGTTTACACCAGGGAATCAGCCAATTTGTGCACTGAAAATGCACTTCGGTGTACAATAGTCTTGAGAACTGTGCCCTAAAAAAACATATAGTATAGAATGGTTTACCAACTCTATAATCCTATTAGACATTAGTTATGCATTAGAAAGGTCAGGCAGCAAAAGCCCATGTGGAGTTGGACAAGAGTCATCAACCAAGCACACATCATTTACGCTACGAGACTTGCCGTCACAAATTATTTAATAATTTACCATGCGTGAGTGGCTTTCAGGGAACTCATCTTTACTTTTCCATGAAGGCAAGCCGCAGGGGATCTGCTGTCAACATGCAGAGACGGAATTTCTAGCCTTCGATCAAACCATAACGTTTATGCACACGTCCATTTACCAAGAGCCTCGAGCAGGCCCCAGGTGAATATACCGGAAGTGAAATAAGTTATTGGCTATTGCTGTACCGTGCTTGTAGCTCTGCCCATGTGACCGAGATGTGACCCTGAAGATATTGCTGCAAGAAAATAAACTTGTATGCAACGAAACTATATCATTCAAAACTATACTTAACCGAATGTTCATAATATCCTTGTTTGTTGTGCTTACAAACCTCTCTCCTACTCTGAGATTGTGCCATGCCTCACTCGTAATGAAAAGATCTGCAAACATTGCTCTCAAAAAGTGCCATATCATTGTTATCTGATTAGGCAAGTGTTATTCGGGGGACAGCTGCCCTTGTGCATCTAGTTACGACACAGTTTTCTGTACTTGATGAAGTATTTATAGAGACATTTGTACTAAATGCCCAAACTAATCTTTTTTGAAGGTTTTTGGTTCTCTAGAATGGCACCTTGGTATGTTTGTGGGGTACAGATGTTGTGTACTAACCTAGTAGTGAGGGCGAGGTTAAAGGGATATTGTTTCCGACAAGTTATCTATTGGGCAGGGAATGTGATTGAGTTGCCTCCATTCCCAGTTTTAATTTTGTGATTGAGAAAGCAACCTGTAAGGGTCATTGCTCCAAATCAGATATAAACGATACATATTCCTGTGCATAACAACTTTACCGAACCGGGGGTGTGGGGGGCATATTTACAAGGGGATTGCGTCACCGGAACGTCACTTTTTTGACATTCCGTTGGCGCAATGCTGTGCACCATATTTACAAAGTGGCATGAAAGGGGCGTGCAATGGGTGTTGCTGTGGGCGTTCCACCGCAACACCCATTGCTTTGTGATGCTGCCCCACATTTACAAGGATCTGTAATTCTGATGCAGCTCCTAAAACTAAAGCCATGCAATGAAAGGCGTTAGAATGGCCCATGAGGAGAAATACTTGTATTTCTCCTTGTTTTTGCTTTTTCTATTTGTGCGCATTCTGCAGCACACAAAAAGAGAAAAATGTGATTACACATAATCAATCATTAAATAATGGTGATTTGCTACTGTTATGTGTGCAGCAAAATGCAGCACACATAGAAGTAACATGATTTGTTATGTGCCGGAAGGGACACCTTCCTGCACATAAATAATCATTCCCTGCAATGCAGGCACCCTTGCACTATGGCGCAATGGTATCTGCTTTGGCGTTAGGCAGCTATTTTTAGTGCCAATGCTAGAGAAAAAACAGGTGCACCGTATTGTTGTAAATACGGCGCATCCCTGCATTTTGGAAATGGCGGAGTGTGGAGCTGCAAAATTTGCTGCAACTCCATGCTGTCCCATTTCCTTGTAAATATGCCACCTGATGTCTGGATTCCTTTATCTGCTGCAGACAGTGCTTCTTTACGGCAGTACGAACGATGCAGCCATAGTGGGCGCTGACATGGGTGGTGGGGGCAGGGGACAGGGCACTGACCTCAGGGGGTCACTCTATTTAGGAGTAGTTTATGATTTAAAATCCCATGCTGCAGGGTTACTCTGTACAGCTCTCAGGCAGCAATAAAGATAACTCTTGTGGTTATTGTTAATGAAAGCGATGTCAGAGTTTTGTCTAGTGGTAGTTTTAACTCTCCAAAATGTAGCACAGAGGGTTAATATGCCTGCTGCAAAGAACAAGATCTGTAGTTTATGTGACTAGCTGTGTGGATTAGTAAAGCCAGGATTAACGAGCGCTTTAAAACAAATGAAATGTATGCGAGAGAGTGGCTATGGATAGACGAGGGGCACGTTTTCTGGGTAATTGTCAGGTAAATGAAGGAGGAGGTCATGGGGAGGGGGCGCAAAAAAAAAGATTGTTGCACCGGCGCCACCAGTGCTAAAGCCAGCCCTGGCCGTAAAGCACCCCATTTGGATATTGAAAGAATTTTTTCGGCAAGGGAAGTGCGGCTCTTAAAACATTGATATGGAATGGAAGAGTACCTAATATCTCCATTTGAGCACTATACAGGCATGCTTATGATGGAAGGGAAGCATTATCTTCTCACATTCACGTCACAGAGTGAATCATCAGTGAGCATGTGCAGGATGCCGTTCGATTATCAATTCTACATGTACTATCTGTGTAGGCCCGGGCCTTAGCCAGGGACTCGGCATCGCTTGAAGCAATGCAAGTAGTCATTGAGACTCGCATGTTGTTTGGTGGTGGGATGGGAAGTCTGTGGAGACTGAAGGGGTTTGTAAAACACACCATCACAGGGCTATCTTGACTGTCTGCTCTTCTTTGAACAGTTGCAAATCAATCACGATTTAAACAAGGCCAAATTTGTCAAATACATGTTGGTCTGAAATACGAATAATGCACATATATTGTTTTTGCTATAAGCAGATTTTTGTTAGCAGTGTACTATATTAGGACAAAGGCAGGCGAAAAGTGTTAAAACATGCTAAGATAACATAATTTAGATATAGAAACATTAAATGAACTGGAAACAATTTCGTTTGCTTAGGTCTATTACGTGGTTTGGGGTAGTACGCTGCCAATTTTTTTTTTTCTGCCGAAGTTTTCATAAATTGATAGATTTTAGTTTTGATACGTGCCTTTTTAAGTATTTATGGTATTTTTAATATCATGATGACACCTCCCCTCCATAATTATCATCGCAAAATTATACTTATATGAAGTTGTATCACCATGGAAAATGTCCTTTATGAAATGTATTCTATGTATATACCTTTTGTGATACAGTTGTATCGAAATAAAGATGAAATTGAATTGAACTGAATTGAATAATGCACATATATATATAGGGGCAGAAACGTTCGAATTTACACATGTTGAGGCTACAATGTTATTGGAAGGAGAATGACTGACAAGAGGCAGCATATCTAAGTACATAGAACACTAATAACATTTTGGTCCGATTGCCTAGGACACCTTATGGGTATATATATGATAAAGGTATGGGGTAATATCTGAGGCCCTTGAAAGGGAGGTGTGAAATGTCAGCTGGAGATTAATCCAAATTAAAATCTATACATAATGCATACTACACATGGACAAGATGGGTCGGGTGGGCACTGCCCAACATCTGAGAAACCGTGGGAAAACTGTCATGTTTATGCACACTTTTTGTGACTGCTCCAAGACATAAGCCATTGGGAAAAGAGCCAAGTAAGGCAACATACAAATGTCTAGGTTTAGTGGCAGCATGTCCAGACATTGCAGAAAAATGGGGCAATAAGGCCTGTCTCCCCTGCGCTAGATACGTACGAGGCCCTTATGTGTGTGCATGGACTGCTTCATGGTCTCTCTGAGGCTGTTCCTTGAGAGCCAGGGATGACCCTTAACATGTAGGAAAATATGGGGCCCGTAAATTCGACACTTTGCTCTCGGTTGTGGTCTGGGTGACCTCCACAGTTTGAACAGCAGTAAGGGCATACCAGTTGAAGAGCAGCATAGGATTTGTTTTGTGCTACAGTTCTATATTTGGGTCGTTTTTTTTACCTTCCCTACATAATACACATTAACTATTGAAGGCTGTATCGGACTCTGAGAAATTCTATTTTAATACTTGATGTGCTTTGTAGATGTTAAAAAGTCTAATTAAATTATTATTTCTTTCAAAAGAAAATGCACGATAACAGACTTAGCCCTTAGCAAAGAGTATGTTTCATATTAACATTTTGAAATATGCCAAGATTTTAGCCACGGTTTTTGGTAGTAGCTGCAGTCTTTTTAACAGAACAAGAGAACATTGCTATCATTTTATTGCCCTAACAAAAGGGTGTGATAGGAGCTTTAAAGTTAAGGTCAGAAATAATAAGATTCTAGATATGAGCTATCCTTAAGTGAGCCCAGAAGCTTTAATTACAAGAAATACGAATTAGGGCCACTTCAAGAAAGAACTCAAAACGCTTTTATCCCAAGAAACTCTATCGACTCAGTCTGGAACTGATAGTGGATGATTAGTAAAAATATATTAACATTTAGTAAACGTTTAAACTAAACTGCATAAGCGAGTTAGGATTTTTAAAACAAAATGTCCAATGCATTTAAACCCAAACTCGCTCTGAAACCTGAAATATCCTGGTAGGGACTGAAAAAAACCCCCCAAAAAATAGCAAAATAAATACATTTAAAAAAAGAAATAGTCCACATACCGGTCATCATACAATTACATTTGTACACCAATTTGCAATACATTTGCTAGTATTCTCAACTTGCAATAAATACTCCAATGATGTGGTTTCTGCATAAGTATGGCTTTGCATTGGGCAGAATTTCCGTGAATTGCAAATCGTTACCTTCAGATGCTATGTTTAGATGAAGTACCGCTGCATTAAGAAGTACCAGTGCATTAGGGAACTCGTTCACAGCGGTCAGATCATAGCTTTGGGATCCCTTTTAACAATTGTGTGAAGCCACCTGGTTTTAAAAAATCAATTATGACTTGGTTATTCGTCAGGGCACTCAGCCAGACTGAGGAAAGTACTATCTTAATGGCTTTTCTGCCTTCCTTTGCACTGGTTAATATAGACGCATAATCATGTTTTACCGTGCCTAAGTACAGTGCAGCGAACGCTGACAAAATACCACTGAGAGAGCTAATAAGACATGGCACCTGCATTCTCCTTCATTCACTTTCGTATTACAATAGCATCGATGCTAGAACTGGAATTAATGCACATGAAATAAATATTGTTGCTATTTTAAGTGTGAATATCACTTTTTATGATCTTCAACGGTATTATAATTTGACATGTTTATGCTTTAGCAGCCACCGTGGCACTGTAAATGGCTGAATATGTATTTAGTTTATCTCACACTGAACATGTTGCTAAAAGCCATTTCGCAGTGCCTTTTTAGCTGAAATGCTCTAGTTTTTATTTCCATTGCCCTGTGATGGAGGGTCACGCCCACACTAAAATAGTGTTGCCACAGCTAAGGCTTGTGGGGGACACTTTGGGTGGAACAAGGGCGTTGAGGTTTTGGGAGGAGCCCTATTGTTGCTAGATTAAGAGTCCTAGTTCTCTTTTTCAGTGCCTTTTTCAAAGCAAGGGAGCTATGTAGTGCTCTCATGTGAGTGTTTAAGGAGTTCCAGAGAGGTGAAACCTGCAGCATAATGCCTGTTCCTCCTATTTCTTTTTCAAGTATTGTCATTGTTTGACCTAAGGTTTCAACCTGGGGTCAGTATTTAGCAGTACTCAGGTCCCATATCCCAGAAATATTTAGAGGTTGAGTCTACCTTTAACCAGAAGAGTTCATTTACTGCTAGGGTAATGTAGTCAAAACCTCGCAGATTTAAACAGGCTCTAGATGCTTGGTTGTCAATTCGTTGTAGTTTCTGGATGACCTTCTTTGGTGCCCCAATAAAAATTGATTACAGTATTCTAGACATGAGAGCACAAGAGATCTTGTAAATTAAATTCTCTGGTTCTCTATAATCAGTGTCTCAAACATAGAGCTGTGTAGTATTCTCCCATTACTATCTATCTCTTATGTTAACTTGCTCCTAGCTGCTCAGCCTGTGTGAGTGTTCTGCGTGGAATGTTTGGTGTGAGGGCTCTGTGTGGAATGCTTGGGTGACTGGAGGAGAATGACCGTTGGATGGATGGGGCTGTGCAGCTAGCAGGCTGCTCATGGTGGGACTGTTGATAGATACTTAGGACAGCTCACAGAGTTCTTCTTACCTGCCTATCTACTCTTCAATAAAGCTACGTTGACTTCATCACACCTGTGTTGTCCTGATTACTACAAGCTGTTAAGACAAACATTGTTTTAGCTCATCCAAAAATTAACAACTTATGCAGTTTGTGATCTTGGAAACATTTCTAAGGAGTGTTTCATAAATAGACATGGGGTTTTGTATATTGGCCTACATCTGGAATTTCAGCTGATGTGTGAGATTGCATCCACCAGTATCCTCATGCAACTATTGTAAGGAAATTGTAGACAGATGAAGCCCTGTGGAAGTAAGTGGTTTAGATGATGAGGTCATGTTGCTGATACTAACTTGTTGACTTTGGTGTGAAAGGAAGAAACATATCCTCTGTAGGATTAACACTGTCACCTTGTCCCTGTTTTCTAGACTCTGCAGAACAATTTTGTGGACAATCATAGTGATATATTATGTTATTTTATGCTTATGTTATGTTATGTTCCTGAATTTCTAAAGCACACTGATACCTCTATAGGTATCCTGGTGCTGAGAGACAAAATAGGCCCAGTGATAAAAGGAGGACATCCATAATGTTCGTAAATGTAGTCTCAGTGTTTCTGCCAGGTAAGAAAATGAGCAAGGGTTATGGTGTTGATCTTACTGGGAAGTGGAATATGGCATATGGGTCATAGTTGGCACAGTGCATGGGTTCAGCTGTCAGTTTTTTTCGGCTTTGGAGTAATGGCTTTGTGATTCAAAGCCTTGTAGGACTATACCATATCTTATTGAAGCATTTAGAACTGTGTGAGTCATGATGAGAGTTGCAGGGCATGGCTGGCTAGTTGGATGTTTTTATATTCTTGGTCTCTCACAGTACTTGTTAATTGCCATGAAGACTTAATGATTGCCAACAGGCAGGACTCTTTGGTGGAGACGTGTTTTGGATGCCACCAACAGTTTGATGGATTTTGTCAAACATCACCTTGAACAACATTGAAGATCTATTTGCATTGTTCCAGAATTGAGGCAGGTTAACTTTTGTTGGATTTCGGTTCCATGCTCACAAAATATTTTGTAAACTTACTGGTTTGGCCAGGAGATTCCATAAGGCATGATGTGTAGAACTTAAACGGTTTCATGGTATCCCAGCATGACGGCTTTCTGGTCCATGGACTTCCTCCACTGGTTATCTAGTTTTGCTCATTGATGGTTATTTGGGTGAAGTTTAATGAATTTGATTAGTACTTTTTAATTATTCTTTCCAGTCATGAAGTGAAAATGCTAATTAGGATTACCTTCTGCCATCAGGAATATGTGCTAAAGGCTAGATTTATTAGGTGTACAAGAAGGCTGGGTTTCAATTCAGGTTTGCAAATGATTGCAAAAGATAATGGTTGAATTAGGACAGATTGAGTTAAGTGTGGTTAGGAGTTCAAAGGAGGAAACAGTTGCTTTTTCAGTCACTGTGCTTGCAATCAAGGTGCTAGCCAGAAAATGTCCCCCCTTTAAACCAAAGCTCTGATGGCAAAAAGTAAGTGAAGCAAGTCAACGCAGCCCTCCCTAGAAGAGCTTGCTTGTCTCTTCCATCCTTCCATCCACCCACTGATATCCACCATTTCACCTTTGTAATCTGTCATCCATTCACTATTTCATCCAGCTGTCCGTCCATCTATCTGCCCATCCAAATCAAACCTATCCATCTATCTTCAAACCTATTCAATAAACATATCCATCCATTCACTCAGTCATCCATCCTTGCACTTATCCATCCCCCATTCATCCATTCATCTATCAGTCCTTTGCCATCCATCCATCATCCTTTCGCTCATCCATCCATCCTTTCACTCTATACATCCATCTTCTTCCCTTTCACTCATCCATCCATCCACCCTTTCACTCAGCCATCCAACCTTTCACTCATCAATACACCCTTCAACCCATCCATCTACTCATCCATCCATTTACCCCTTCACTCATCCATCCACCCTTTCACCCAGTAATCCAGCTATCCATCTACCCTCCCTTTTATTTATCCATCCATCCATTCTTTTACTCATCCATCCTTACATTCATCTGTTCACGCATCCATCCATCCATTTGTTCACTTATACATCCATTCACCCTTTCATGCAGTCCATCCATCCATCCATCCATTGGTCGATCCATTTACCCTTTAACTCATTGATCTATGCTTTCGTCTGCTTCCTCCATCCACCCATCCTTTCTCCCGTCCATCCTTTCTCCCATCCATCCATCCTTCCTCCTTTCAATTCTTACATATATCCTTTCACTCATTCAGCCATGCACCCATCCACTTTTTCACTCACTCATCCATCCACCATTTCACTCACTCATCCATTTATCAATCTAACCATTCTTTCACTCATCCAGTCATCCTTTCTTTCATCCATCTTTTCACCCATCCATCCACCTATCCATCCATACACTCAGTCCACACATCCATCTATCTATACAACCTTTCACTCATCTATCCTTTCTCATCATCCATCCATCCACCCTTTCACTCATCCATCCATTCATCCCTCCATTCATTCATCCTCCTTCCCTTTCACTCATCCATCCTTGCATCCATCTTTTCATTCACCCATCGACCCATCTATCTGTCATACATCCATTTACCCTTTCACTCATCCATCAAAACTCTCATTCTCCCATCCACCTACCCTTTGACTCATTCATCGATCCATTCACCTTTTCACTCATCTATCCATCCACCCTTTCATCAAGACATCCATTTATCCTCTCTTTCAATCATTCATCAATTCTTTCACTCATCCATCCTTACAGCCATCCTTTCACTCATCTATCCATCCATCCTTTCACTCATCCTTCAATGCACCCTTTCAACCCGTCCATCCATCCATCCAGCCTTTCACTTCATTCAGCCATTCACCCTTTCACTCCATTCATTATTTCTCCCATCCATCTATCCTTTTTCTCATCCATTCAACTATCCATCCTTTCACACACCCAACCATCCACCCTTTCACACATCCATCCTTCCTCCCTTTCACTAATCCATCCTTACATCCATCCTTTCACTCATTTATCCATGCATCTATCGTCCACCCCTTCACTCACCCACCAATCCATCATTTCACTCATACATCCATCTATCCACCCACCCACCCAATTCCCAGCCTTTCACCTTAATTATAAGTCTCTTCTGCCGAGATACAGACAGAAGAGGCCATTAAAAACCAACTCCGATGTAGTTGCTAGAGCAGGTGGTTAACGATGCCCTTGTTTCTAATATCAGTGGTGTGGACAACACCAACACACATCTAGTATGGTTAATTCTCTATCTTTGTGTATTATTCTGCATCCTTGGGGAGGAGTTCCTTTAACAAAGAGAGGGCGTTGATTTAGAACCTTGTTCCCATTATGCCCAGAATACATACCTTTTCCAATAGAATGTACATTTCCCCAACATGTTTTTGCTGAATGAGAATTGATGAAGCCATTATTGATGAATGGTGTGTCATGTTTTTCTAGGTAGAAGTTAGGTGTTCATATATGTGTGGATCCACTTTGGAGTAGTCTGTAAATGTATGCTGTTCCCCTTGTATATGAATATTTCGAAATGTGTTGAGGGCACAACACTTTAGTTCGTTGTTGGATGAATGATTTGTTTTGGGCCTGATAGGGCTTGATGAGTCTTGACCTTTGACATTCGTTTTTGTTGTGTGAAGTAATCAAACCTGTGCTCTTTCTGGATTAGTAGATTAAGTTTGCATTTTAGTGAGGGTTATGTTAGGGTTAACTGCCTGAGAGGGCGACTAGGGGCAAATACCCCAGAAAGCCTTATTGCCTTATGGGCCGTATGGGCTTACAGTTCCCTTCAGATTATCAATTTGCCATGACAAACAAGTGGTACAAGTAAACATTGGTAGCCACTAGCCAGGATTGATGGTAAATCGAGTGCAATATCAGATGTTATCTTTGTGTTTACTCCATTGCAAAGAGGTCACCAATGAGAGGTAACAGTTAAATTGGGTTTAAGCTGCAACCACAATCCTTGTCAGGGTTAACCACAAAGGTCAGTATACTAACCTGTGCTTAATCCTCTAGTGGCTTTGCACAAAAGCAGTCAGGCTTAACTTAGAGGCAATTTGTAAAGTATTAATGCAGCGCACAAACAGTTAAGAGTGAAAAGGCTACATAAGAAAAAACCCACACTAATTAGGAAAAATAGACAAAAGAATTTATAAATAATTTGACACCAAAGCAAATTAAATCCAATCACTTTAACAGAGTTATGGCTTTTTAAAGTTTTAAGTGAAAAATAGGATCTAGATCAAAGCGCCAACCATGGGTATCTAGACGCACGAAACAGGGGCAAAGTCAAAAGTCATGGCCAAACACGAGGAAGCACCTGGTCTCGGGTTACTTTCCAACTTAGAGAAAATTTAAAAGAAAAGGTCCTGAAAATGTAGAGTTCGACAGGGCAAGGCAACTGGCCATTTCTGAGGAGGATGCGTTGTCATCGAGGAGCTGCTCGACAAAGTCACTGTGAAGATTTCTACATTTTGACTTTGTCACTTTTATGAGAGACAAAAAATCTCCAGCGGCAAGAAGATGCAAGCTGTAGCTGGTGAGGGCTCCACAAGGCCCGACAACCCTTCTGAGAGGTATAGCTGAACAGGATTTGCTGCTGCATAGAAGAATGTAATAGGAGCTACCACAGAGTCAGGCTGACCAGCAAGCAGGTAGGTGCAGTTCTTCTGTCAGTTCTCAGGCCACTTTTGGTGGAACATTTTCTAAATCTCAAGTTTCAGATTTTGCCTGGAGAAGAAATTTTTAGCACCACTTCCAAGGGTCCAGGACTAGCCGGGAACCACTTGGAAAGTGGGGGTCAGGACTCGCTCCAGGCAGAGGCCAGGTGCAGGGTTCAAGGTCTCTGGAGCTTGTTATATCCCTGTATCTCAGACCGGAAGTCTGTCAACTAGCCCTTGAAGTCACTCTGGTAGTCCTGGGGTAAAGCAGCATGGCAGGCCTCAAGCAGTAGGGCAGTCCTCTGATAGCGGCAGGGCAGTCCTCTGAGGTACAAAGCTCGCTTCAAGCAGCAGGGCAGTCCTCTGCAGTACAAGGCAGTCCTTCTGGGGGTCCTCCACAGGTCCTGGAGTGTACTGAAGAGTTAATCTGAGGGTCTAATATTTATACCTGGAGCCAGTCTTTGATGTTGGGGAAACTTCCAGGCTATCCCCACATCTATGTCTCGGAAATGTCCTTTCTTCCCCTGCCCAGGCTTCAGGTGGTCTAGGGTAACAAAAGGCTTTTGTCATGTTCCTTTGTGAGAGTGCTGAAGGTAGCCTTTTGGATCATAAGTGCCACCCATCCTGGCATGATGGCCATCCTGTCAACAACTTGTCTCCCTTTGTCTCACTGTATGGGAGGAGTTGGCCTAAAGGCTAGGGTGGTCGACCTCGAATCTGGGGAACTGGGTTCGAGTCTCGGCAACGACGCTGAACATCCTGTGATTCTGGATATAATCATGTGATCTTCCCGTGCTTAACAAAAATGAATGTGTCCTCATGTAACGCAACTGGTGCTATGTAAAGCACTCTGATACCTGATACCTTCGGGTCAAGTTTGCGCTATATAAAAGTCTGTGAAAAAAAAAAGAAAAAATACGCAAAGGCCAACTGCCAACTATTCACAATCATGTGACCCAGAACACAGGGTGTATGGTCTAAGTGGTTAAATCAGGAAAATGCCAACTTTCTAAATGTGTTATTTTCAGAATTGTGACTTAAAATCCAACATTACCATATAGGATTATTTTAAATTACAATTATTTTTAGACCAAACATGACCTTTCTACCTTTTCCCAATCAAAGGTTAGCATTTATTAAATTAATATGGTAGCCCAGTGTTATTATATGGGACAGATAGGATTCACAGAGGTAAAACAACTAATTTGGGAGTTTTTCACTACCAGGACATGTGAAACTCAATAACACATGTTCCTCCTTTTAAATACAATGAACCCTGCCCTCTGGGCTGCTTAGGACCTAGTTTATTGTTGACTTTTATGTATTAAAAAGGGAGGTTTAGGCCTGGCAAATTGCCAGGTCGAATTGGCAGTTTCAAACTGCCCACATGCTGCAATAGCAGGCCTGAGGCATGTTTTAAAGGGCTACTTAAGTGGGTGGTATAATACGTGTTGCAGGCCAACCAGTAGCATTTAATTTACAGGCCTTGGGCACATGCCATACCACTTTATTAGGGACTTATAAGTAAATTAAATGTGCCAGTTAGGTATAGGACAATTTTACCATATTTAAAGGAGTGGGCATAAGCATGTTAGCACTGGCTAGCAATGGTAAAGTGCAGAGTCCTAAAGCCAACAAAGTGAATTTCAGTTGCCTGGTCTAACAACAGTCTATTCTATATAATGCTATATTTGTGTCTCCTCCTTGCATTTTTGGAGTTATGTTTCCCAGCAGATCTGTTTTCAATGTTCTTTTGGAATTCTATGATACATTTGTTGAGAAGGACCTTATGTTCATTTGGCGGTAGAGGTTAGCCTAGATACTTCGTGTTGATCAGGATTTTCAGTGAGCTGCAATTAGAAATGCAACTTGGAATGGTAGTGATCTGTGAGATTAGGTGCTGCAGTAATCCACTGCTTACCTAGGACGAGTGGTGCATCAACCATTTAAAACCATGAGTGACAAGAGGCCTCGTTGTTTTTATTTGACCTCATGTGGACAACAGCATGCTGATTATGGTGGACTTTTAGGTGGTTCACTTTTTTTCTAGTTTGCATTATTGATTTAGTCATTGGAGGTTGCAGTGGGTCATGTGAATATTGAAATTTGATCTACTGGCATGGAGTTTTTTGCAGAGTTGTTCTTAAGAAGTGTGATTGCTGGACTGGGTTAGCTTCATAGAGGTCATTTAGGTGTGCAATGCTTCACTTGGGCAAATGAGTTTCAATAAAGAGAATACTCAACAGTGAGCCTAATGCTGACAGAATGTAATATTCTAATGCTTGGTTTAGTAGCTTATAAACATGCAAAGCTATGTAGCATAAATGTATGTGTAAATGTGTTGGACTTGTAAAGCGCACAGCTGCCCGTAAGCGTCCCGGCGCTTGCTTAGGGAACCCGGCCTGGTATTCCCCTGTGAGAAACCCCGGCAGGGTGTCCACAAGGTGAAAGCCAGGCATCCCGCCGCGAGGGGACGGAGTGGAGATTAAGCAAGCTATTGCCCAGAGTCGCAGAGTGTGACCCCGTGAGTTGAGTAGGCACCAGAGCGAGAATTGTCGAGTCCGTGGAATTTTGGGCCCGAGACCCGCCGAGGCGGGGAATCGAACCCTGGTCCACAGTCGATCTCAGCTTCCGGGTCTGCCGCCTCTAACCACTGAGCCACGCTTCTCCATGGAAGCATTTACAAAAGACTGAGGCTAATGCGATATTCTACATTGCTTTGTACCTCATATTTTTCTGTAATTGGTATGTGGTAGGGGTCCCGTGTGTTTCACTGCCGCTTGCTGCTGTTCCCCGCATTGGGTCCCGGAGGACCACAAAGCCCACAAAGGCCAGGCTGCCTGTTGTTTCTGCAGCGCGTGGCTGCTCACATCATCGGGTAGCGCCAGGAGGCTCTACTTAGCTGCCAGGGGGCTCCAGCAGCACGGGGCGCGCTAGGACGAAGTCCGGACAAAGTGCAGGCCCGTCTGCGCCCGTCCGCACCAGGACAAGGCAGGGCAGGGCTACCCCCCTTGGTTCCGCACTAGTTGAAGCCAACCTGTGGGAAACAACTGAAAAGGCAAGGAACTGGCCGGTCCATCTGGTGAGATTTATTTGCCCAACATTCTTGCTTTGTGATTGTTTCTCCGGCGGACCCCTTTTACTGTGTTGTGGCTGCTGGCGTGGGGTTTTTGTTGTCCTTGCTGCTGGACATTGGGAATCTGAGGCTCCAGTGGGTTATGAATGGGTGTTGACATTTTCTTACCCCTTCTGGAGGACTTGTCCCCTTGCTATCTTGGGCCAGGCCGGACTATCCTGCTCCATCCACGGTTGCTAACCTTATTATGCCCTGGTGAACATGTAGTGGAATATACAGTGGGTACTGATTGACTTTGACTTTCTTCTTTTATTCAAAAGAGACTTTTGCATTTTTTTTTATTAATTGAGGTTCTTATTTTTCGATTTTAACTGTGTTGATATCTCTGTGGTTTTATCCACCAATAGTGGTGTAGCGAAGTTGTAGCATTGCTACAATTAACTCTATACCCATTCCCCTGCAAATTAAAATATGGGGTTGCTTTTTAAAAACAATATGTATTTTGGGGTTTGATTGCTGCACCTGCCTTAGCCTGAACTCAGAACCTTTTGCACTAAAAACTTGATCTGTAATTACCATAGCTTTGCGTCCTGCACTTTGTACCTGGCATTTTGCACTCTGTGCTCAGCTTCTTGCACCCTGCACCTTGCACTTTGCACTTTGCATTTTGCACTTGCACGTTTCCTTGTTGCTAACGTGCTCACTTAGTGGAACACTTCACCTCCAGTTCAGTGGTATTGTGGAAAATTAGTGCGTTTTGGTGAACATTATCTGCGCCATCTTGCCTCTTCCCTGATGCCACACTTTTGTCGTGCGCGCCCGCCATTTTAAGATGCCCCGATCAGAACAAACCCTTTTGCATGCCGCTGGCCCCTGACATAGCCCTTTGCCTTCGCTAAGCCCGCACGCTGACCACCCCCTGCTTGCACCTGCCTTGAGTCATAAACCCCTCTTCGGCGCTGCTCTGCCCCAGGCCCTCATCCTGTTCCCAGCGCGACACCTCCCTGCTTCCCCGTCATGACCTCCGGCCCTTTTGATGCAAACCCCTTTTCCCCGTGTGCCCGTTTGTCTTCCCCGTTCCCAGGCCGACACCTAGCTCTGCCGATACCAATCTCTTGCCCCTCCCCATACAATAGGAAGCTTCCCTCCTCAAAGGACCCCCGAGATGATCAAAGCCCCCCCCATCCCACGAGATCCGATCGGAACCCGCACACTCCGTGAATCGGCGGAATACCCAGCTGCGCAATGATCATCACCTGTTGTGAACGGGGCGGGGACTTCCACTGTAGCCTTGCATGGGAACGGGCTGGGAAGGGGGGATTCTGAGGATGTCTTTCCGTACATCAAAGTATCAACGAGAATGTGTTACATGTAATAAAGAGATAAACTTGTGTATAAGAGGCCAGGCCTCCGGGATGCAGTTAGAGCACCTCAGAACGATACCTTCTGTCCGTTTCGTTGTGTTCTCCTCCGGAGAGAATAAAAAAAACCTTGTTTCCTGCTTTCCAGTCTCCAGCGCCTGCCTCTTCATTGATTTAAATAACTAGAGGGTCACAGAGGCAATACCGCCGGGCAAATATCGATTGTCCCCGACCCGATTGAACTTTTTTTACAATTGGCGTCCCAAGCGTGGGGCCCATCAGCGACTCGTGGATCCAGTGGGAGAGGTCCCGACGACAGAGTGAACGACTGCAACGATCGGGAGAGCTCTTGCCCAATAGACCCTCGTCTGGCAGCCGATCATCCGAACTTCACTAGTTCCGAACAGACCTCTCTCGAGTGATCTACGGTCCTGACTGGGAACCATCAGGAGTGCCGTGAGAAATAAGAGAAAAAGAGGACGATCGGGCGCTGGATTCGGAAGACAGGAAACTGTCCACATGGTCCGGGTAAGGTCGTGTTGCCACGACAAGTTGCGAAAATTTTTTTTGTTTTGATTGCTTGATTGTTCAAAATACTAGTATTGCTCTGATTATTTTTATTTGGAGATTCACTGTCTGCAAACGGAGAAACAACAGGCTCTCTCTCCCTTTGCAAGCAGTGGAGGATAGGTAGGGTAGCAGCCGTGCTTGTTCTTTTTCTCCCCCACTCAATAATTGCTTGAAACTGAACTGTTGTTCACAAAACTATTGTTTCCTGGAGATTCCCTGTCTGCAAGCAGGGAAGAGACCACCCTTTTTGCAGATAGTGAAAAGGGTAGGTAACGCAGATCTTTGCGGACCTACTCATTCTCCCCATTGTTATTTATTGGTCGTTTGGTTTTATATTTTTTTTGATCCATGAGGTATTCACTACCTGCAAACAACGTAGAATAGAAATATTCTGTCTAGTCTTTGCACCTAGTGATAAGATAGGCAGTGCTGACTTTTTAGTCCCTCGTTACGAGCCGTCATGTCTGTCTTCTCCCCACTGATAAATAGCCTGTTTAGCCCGGACCGGGTGTTAGAGGTGGACCATGTAGCTCCACTAGAAGGCACCCCTAATAAGGACATGTTCATAAACTATGGGTTAGTCACCATAGCTTATAATAAATTATGGCACAGGTATACCGAAGATAGCCAAGACAAACAGTGGCCACTGGCAGGATCCTTTGACCTTGATAAAATAGAAACGTTAGAAATAGCCTTTCGAAATAATAAGACGACGCCAATTATGCTCGACAGTCTCGGTATGTGGCGCAGAGAGGCTACGAAACGACAGAGAAAAGACGAGGATAAACCAAGTAGGGAAATATACCGACAGGACAACCCCAGGACACCGCTACCCACAACTTATCCCCCGACACTATGCAAAGGACGACCAGACTTAGGGTCAGACCAATGCGCTTTTTGTAGGTATGTCGGACACTGGAAAGCCCAATGCCCGACTCTACTGAGCGTGAGTAAAGGCAAAGGGCCGACAAGAACGACAGACCGACAGTACGAGAAAAGGCGCGAGACAGAGAAGAACCCGACTTACATAGACAGACCAGACAGAACCACCGCGTTTGATTATGCCCGATGGCACAGATTTCGCCAGGAAAATCTCAGCGGCATGATCAAGTTCTCCTAGGTCGGGCAATGTCAAGACGGGAACCCAGCCTCGTTTAAAATTCACAGACGGAAAGAGATAATTATGACCAATAACTGTTTTTATATTTGTCTTGGGTCTTTGTATGTCGTACTTGTACTGTCCCCCGTCTGAGTTTGTGTGTATGTAATGTACAAATCTGCGTCATCCCTCTACACGTGTTTCCGTGTTACTCGACCTCTGTTAGCAGAAACCTAGCATCAAAGCAACCTGGAAAGAAAGAAATGGTAAAACAAAATCCGTAGACCATTAATAAACTTGAACTTTTAATTTAACACAACAAACAAGGAATAATAACGATAAACTGTAGAAAATGAAAGTCAAACAGAACATTCGCCCCCCCCCATTCTGGAACCTTCCAAAGTAGGGCAGGGTTACGGCTACGCCCAACCAACGGCAACCCATATAAGGCGAGCCCCGCCGCCAACTCTTGGTCAGGAAATCTTAACGTATGGGGGAGCCGGAGGAGAGGCAGGAGCCCGCAGCCTGGGCATTTGCAGGTAGTCCCGCCACATGTCTCCTTGGCCGGCCGCAACGGGCCTGGAAAGACTAAGGTAGTCCCGCCACATGTCCAAGAGGAGAACAAGGCACCTCTTCCTTTTCTCTTCCGTCACAGCCGCAGCAGTCCTGGACGGCGGGATGTCCTGCACGTACCTCCACAACAATTTGTCCAAGTTGGGCTGGGAGGGAGAGGCGACGCGGACGAGCCTCTCCCACCTCCACCGGTAGGAGGTTTCCCAGCCCCCAGCCCGACGCCGAACATCCCCAGTCAGGCGATGGTGCCCATACTTCCACAGCACCGAACGTACAATGGTGGCACCCCAGTATTTGCGCAGCACCGAACGTACAATGGTGGCGCTTGGGGAACACCGGATGTGGAGAGGCCTTCATGCGGGGCGATGAAAAGGAGCGGCATGGAGTGCACCGGGAGAAGGAGACGATGTGAACGAGTCTCCCTCGCCCCCCAGGTGGGGGCATCACAGCTGCACCCCAGCTGAACGTCCCGCTCTCACAAAACAGGGACCTCTTCCTTTCACTCCGAAGGGTCTCTTCCATTCTTGCAAACTCGACGAGAGTGGCCCCTGTAGGGCCTCAAAATGGCGTCTGGATCCGCTGGAAGGCGGGCCCCGGCCACTAGAGTAACTTTGGCCAGCCATACAACTCGAACATTTGTCCCATGGAGCACGAGCCCCCATCTCCGACAGCATCTCCGCAGCCTTGAAGATCATACAAAGGTCCCCGGCGGAACCTTCGGCCTTTGCAGGTTTCCGGTAAGGGACGGCTGCCTTGATCGCCAACGAAACAAACATGACATTGCCACACCTTCTGTTAGCGTGAATTCTAGAACTGCCGAAAAGGACTCTGGTCCAAACTGCCAGTAATGGAAACATTTCCCCCTGATGCTGCTTCCGGACTGTGCCGGCCCCGCCCAAAATGGCGCTGGTATCAATCGGAACTTACGAACACCTCGTGGTGTTCCTTCGCACTAATATAAACTTGATGTTCTGAGATTTTATATGATCCTTTGTACACTTGGCTAGAAAAGACGAAGAGAACTCACTCGACGAATAGTGTGAAAAGATCCCCGTTACAAATGTTGATTACGAATGTACAATGTATTATATTTTTATAACTGATGTAAACCTCATTTACGACGCACACGTACGGTATGCATATAGGAAATCTGATTACAACTGTTATGATTATGCTTCTAAATTATGAAAATATATGCCCCCGAACCCCCAGCCAATTAATAGACGTTTTAGTCTCTTACAAATGAATGAGTAAAACTTTCCGATGTTTTTATTGTTGCAAACGACACCCCCCACTGTACGCACTTTAGCCATTGCCACGACCGACCAAATACGACCACACCCTCCTAATCCATATGCTGAAATGAATTTGCAAAATAAAGTCTTTGAAACTATGGACGGGTATTGCATGCTTTATTTTAAAACAATATGGGATGGGTAGGAAAGTTCTTTTTCTGTGCACCCTACTCTGCTCTCTCTTTAAGGTTAAAGGAAGATGGTTGCCCAGCCCTGGAGGACGGATCGGATCGACAACACGACACTCCGTCTTAAAAGTACGCGACTGACTCATGAACTCTCGCGTAGAGGAAGACCGTGACTTCCAAGGATGGGTAAAACGAATGGTGTAAATGAGGGAATGTAAAAGGAGGGTGAAATGAAATAATGTAAATATTGTAAAGTACAACGTTCCAAAGTAGCAGGGACCCAAGAACCGAAGAACTTTAGAACGCCACGGCGTTGAAAGAGGTTTAAGGATCCCGATAGTGAGATATATCCTTTGACTAGATACCTCGCACTAGGCACCTCTGGTTTCCTTTTTATGTTTCCCCGCACACGCCCTACATGAACACACTACCCCCCCCCTCGACTCCGAAAACTATATCCCCGGGGACCCTGCCCCAAGGAGGAAAGACGAGTAAAAGGTAAGTAAAGGACTTATGAATCCATGTATTTGAATGCGCGCGAATGCTGTCTCCCCCACCCCCCCCCCCCTTTTTTTCCTCCCTCTGCAGGTTACATCAGAGATTACAGCCAAGGTGTGGCGAAGATCTGAGACCTTGCCATGTCTAAATACACGAAACGGACTAGCGCCGCAGGGTGGTGTCTAAGCACGCCTGCAAACTACTCACGTATCGAACAAACCCGAAAAATTAGCACAACCTGATAAAAAGTGATCACCCTTAAACCAGACCGGACGAATGAACCCACGTCACGTATGATGCGAAACTGTGAGGGAATGTGTGTGTGTGTGACTGAGGCGTTGACCCAACTGGTCAAAGGACCGAGAATGCGAGAAAGTGCGACAAAATGGTACCTCCTTTTTTTCTTCTTTCCTTTTCTCAAAGCACGTCCCCTCTACCCTGTCTAATGCTCAAACTGCATGATTACAAGATTCTAACGCGGACTCGTGAATACCCTTTACTGTGTAATGCACTAAATAGCCTTTCTTGAATGCACTGCCGCCCTCTCTGTTGCACGTGTACTATTTAGCCTGCCGTTGCACTCTCTCTCTCTCTCTCTCTCTCTCTCTCTCTCTCTCTCTCTCTCCCTCTCTCTCTCTCTCTCTCTCTCTCTCACTCTCTCTCTCTCTCTCTCTCTCTATTTTTGCACTACCACTCTTCCGAGTGGTTAGCCCCGAAATTGGCAGATTGCCACCCCTAGCACACCACCTAATTGGCTTCAAATACCGTCAGTATTTGCACAAACGCTTGTCTTTAATACAATCACCCTGAGGCCGCGTCATTACCTCTCCTTTTCCTCTAGAAGTCAATGAACCCAGGTTGGGCCGTAAGGGAAAGGACAGGTAAGACGACAGAGGTTCCCTAATCTGGCCCGAAATAAGGGAACTACATGTCAACGGCTCCTATAGTATAAAACAAGGACCTCAGAATACGCGACCCTCCCCTCCCCGAATCGTCGCAATACCCAAACCAGAAAAACGATCACCCCCGTTACCTCCCCTGTCTATGTCCCTGGTTGTTTCCCATAAAACCCCTGTCCTTCCTAGTTAAGTAACCGGGCTGTAAAAGGTCACGTAGGACCCAGAATGATGTTTTACAAGGTTAACAGACTAGACCAAGGTAAAGAAATCATCAAAATGAACCCCGCAGTAGTTGAAAAACAGGATGCACCGATAGAAAGGAAATGTTTAGCCATGTTCGTCTCTCAGCAAAATACCTGTGTAGCACCATGTTGACGACTCACTGTACCCTTTTGTAAATGTGAAACTCTAGAGAACGGCATATCTTTGCCAGATTTGTCTCCCGAAGGTGGGTTACCATCAGATGAACTGTCATGCCTGTAATAAATGATTATGAAGGAAAGTCATAGTAAATCCAACAGGTCCGCCACCGGTCATTCATATGCCTGTTGTGAACGTTAAATATAACGGACATTTTCATTCTTTGCCTGGAGCTGGGAGAGAAATAGACTTTTTGATTATCTTCATCTGCAAATTTTCTAAAGACTGTCTTTTCAAACTTGTTTAAGGGTACTGCTGTTGGAGGAGAGAAGGACCGGATGTGGGAGCACGAGGCCCGACTGCAGACTAAGGGACACCTGCGACATTAGCCAAGGCGAGACCACGACTGAAAGGAGCTGCAGGACGAGGCACTGTTTTCGACAGCATGAAAAGAAAGGGTCGACCTGATGCCCCTGCTCGACGTCCAGTGCCTTTCGACAAGTCCCCGCTCTCTGAATTCCGTCGCACGCCCACCCATTTGAAGTCTCTCGTTCCCCTAGTTTGTTCCCAATTTGGCCTTGCTCCATCCCCCTTTTTCCTCTGACCTACCCTATGGACTGTTTTGAACGCTCTTCTTCCATCGGAACTTTCTGACAATCACCTCAAAGGACACAGGGCGAAAAGGACCTTTCCGACCAGAAACGCGAGGAAAGGGTCGTGCCCTGCAACGCAGAACTTAGAACAGAGCTGGACTTGTAGCTCCACCGCCGGTGCTCAACAGCGCCAACGAAAGACCACAAAGAACAATGAGAACTCATAAAACTTCGAACATTCGACATCCTCAACCACCGTTTTGCTACGCCTCATTTCTCTCCCAGCCGCCATAGTATTGATCCTGCTCCAATCCGAATCTGAAACATGTATTAACCTGCCAGTTCACGTTATGATATGTACTTGCTGCTCGCCGTTTTTGTATTTCATTCCTATGACTTTCCTGCTTTATCAAATAGGTGCACCTCCTAAAAAAAAAAAACTAGAAACCTCAAAATGTATTGTTTACAACTCTTTTCCATCTAGGGTTCCTACCGTTTTCTTTCTCATGCTCACCACAGTAGAACCGAATAGAAAATGAACCAGCAAGATGTCTTGAATATGTTAAAGGGAGGACTGTGGAAAATTAGTGCGTTTTGGTGAACATTATCTGCGCCATCTTGCCTCTTCCCTGATGCCACACTTTTGTCGTGCGCGCCCGCCATTTTAAGATGCCCCGATCAGAACAAACCCTTTTGCATGCCGCTGGCCCCTGACATAGCCCTTTGCCTTCGCTAAGCCCGCACGCTGACCACCCCCTGCTTGCACCTGCCTTGAGTCATAAACCCCTCTTCGGCGCTGCTCTGCCCCAGGCCCTCATCCTGTTCCCAGCGCGACACCTCCCTGCTTCCCCGTCATGACCTCCGGCCCTTTTGATGCAAACCCCTTTTCCCCGTGTGCCCGTTTGTCTTCCCCGTTCCCAGGCCGACACCTAGCTCTGCCGATACCAATCTCTTGCCCCTCCCCATACAATAGGAAGCTTCCCTCCTCAAAGGACCCCCGAGATGATCAAAGCCCCCCCCATCCCACGAGATCCGATCGGAACCCGCACACTCCGTGAATCGGCGGAATACCCAGCTGCGCAATGATCATCACCTGTTGTGAACGGGGCGGGGACTTCCACTGTAGCCTTGCATGGGAACGGGCTGGGAAGGGGGGATTCTGAGGATGTCTTTCCGTACATCAAAGTATCAACGAGAATGTGTTACATGTAATAAAGAGATAAACTTGTGTATAAGAGGCCAGGCCTCCGGGATGCAGTTAGAGCACCTCAGAACGATACCTTCTGTCCGTTTCGTTGTGTTCTCCTCCGGAGAGAATAAAAAAAACCTTGTTTCCTGCTTTCCAGTCTCCAGCGCCTGCCTCTTCATTGATTTAAATAACTAGAGGGTCACAGAGGCAATACCGCCGGGCAAATATCGATTGTCCCCGACCCGATTGAACTTTTTTTACAGTATCATGGGCAAAAGTTAGGCTAAGGCTCAATCCATGGGTCATGGCAGGCCGTCAAATGTTGTTTGCCATGAGACAATGGACAGGATTGAATCAATCCTAGCAGATTGTTAGATAATTGCCAATTCTGATCCCACTAGTCCCCTATCCTTCAGTGGTACACAGACTGGCAGTGTTAACAACACTGGTCAACTGCCCATCCCTTCTCCAGGACCTCCCCCTGTTAAAAAGACTGTAAAACAAATCCCCCTGAGGTTTAAAAAAATGAAAAAAAGGTGTAACAAAGTGTTAGATGACAAATCATCGGTTGATACCTCACCAGAACCTCCCCCCGCTGAGAAGACAGTTAGATTGTCTCCGCGAACATCTAGAAAACAGTATGCCAAACATGGGAAGGCTAGAGGCACCTCACCTGATATATGTGTGCAAGTCAACTTATTGGAGGCAAACCCCCCATCTACCCCGAGTAGAACACCGACCTCCAGTATAGAATGCTTTAACATATTTGATGCTCTCGGGGTGGATGAGGAAGGGGTTAGTGAGGTGGAAGGGGAGGCTGATCCTATATGCTCCGATGAGGCAGAAAGTATGATCGGTGGGTTGCAGCCACTAAACGACTTGATAGAAGCCCTGAGAGCTGAGGTGTGTACACTCAAAGACAAGGTGATCGCTCTAATGGAATGGATGGGCAGTGACAAGGGGGAAGTCCTCAAGCCAAACCAGAAGAAGCCCCCACTGATTAGGGACCAAACCAGCCCAAAGGTGTGCAGTACGGTTAGAAAAAGGGGAACTAGCTCCCAAGATCCCATCCGAACAAGAACCTCAAACCCCATGCCACCTAAGGGCGATTGTCATCAGCTCCCTGAAAATGCATACAGAGGTGAGGTTGTCCGGGATGAAGGTTCTACTCATATGCAGGACCAGGTGAGGGCCCCTGCTAGGGAATCAGTGAGGGAGGGTGTCTATAAGAGACCAGAAGAAGGGGAGTGCCCATTAGAGATCTTTCTCATGGATGTCCCAAAACTCACTAGTAGACACTCTGAAAGCCAGGAGTCGCCTAAAAACAAGGTTATACACTGGCTTAGATACACATGGCAATGTTACTCAGTAATCTGGGAAGACATTAGAGTGATTAGAAGATTACCATTGCCAAATACCAAAAGGGACACAATAGAGGTCAGCTTCTATGATGCTGCTATAACCACTGGTCTGCTATCGATGGATGCCCGCACAGTCCCCCCCAAAAAAACTCCAGTATAACTATTAGATATAGACCACTATATGGTGACCTTCCTAGTACCCTCTTGGCCCCCATAGATGAACCTCATGAAGGTTTTCATCCTTTTGGCCTGGGGGTGGTTCCTCGTAGGCCTCTTCTGCTGAATAGGGCAGATGGGAAGAGGATCAGTTGACCCCTGGGCGACAAAAAACAAACATTAGCAGATAGGGAGGATTCTTCTAGTCCCAAAGTGCATATTAGCCTCAATGATCATAGAACCCCAACCTCAAATCCTACTTCTTTAGCCTGTGTTTTGGAACCATCTGTAGCTATGCACACTGACTGTGCACTCATTGCTGAACCCGGGTCTGTGCGGAGGAGAACCAACAAGGCCTGAGGGTACTACGGGGGTCTTGTCGCAGCCATCTCCCCTTAGGGTACTGGTTTGGAACGTGGCGGGAATTACCAAGTTAATGGCAGACCTAGATTGGTGCACATTCATAGACTCCTTTGATGTCATCCTATTCCAAGAAACATGGAGCCTTACGTGCCCGTACAGAACTGGTTTCTCAACTCACGCCAAGGATGCTAACAGAAAAGAGAGAGGTAGACACTCAGGAGGTTTAGCTGTCTGGGTGAATATTGAACTAGGGTGCAAAGTTAGACCATCGCATGCGGAGTCAGAAGACATATTGGCTCTGGAGGTCAGCTTCAAAAGTGGCACTAGAATAAGAATTTTTAATATTTACAATAGGGTACAGAAGGGTATGGCAGAAACAGATACTCTGCGTATCCTCGATACTGCACTAATGCAACACTCGAACAATTCCCAGTTATTGGTGTGTGGGGACTTCAATTGTACTTTTGAACCGCTGGCTCCAATTCCCCCTAACCTGACTGATGAATGGGACAGAGAATGGCAGGTCCCTCAATTAGACCTGCCCCTGATAAGGTGGAGTGTGAGAGGAGCGCAGTTGCTGGCTCTCACAATGCAACATGATCTTAGGGCAATCAATGGAAGGGCATCAGACACTAAAGGGGACCCCACTTTCAATAGGACAGCTCAGGACTCAGGAGAGCAGAATTGAATATTGCCTAGTATCCTTAAACTACTGGCACCTTGTCATGGATATGGCAGTGGTCAAAAGGGTCAACTGCGACCACAACGCTCTTGCTCTCACTTTTATAAACCAAGCGTCTGTGGGGACTGTTAACCTGGGTTCACCAGATTTTGGTATACTATCAGCAGCAAACAATCAGAGGAGAATTAAGTGGAATTGGGTTGAGGCTCACCTGGAGGCCCTAGGCGCAGTAAAGAGGAAGGTTTCCATATTTCTTGAGAAAGCTGCAAGCTCATCTGTGGAGCAGGTTAATGAGGTGATAGGCCTTATTCATGAACTGCTATACACAGAAATCAGGGATTGACTGGGCCACCATGGAAACCGGCTTAAGCTGGAAAGAGCCAGCCTACAACAAACACAAGATCAACAGGGTACATGGCATACCAAGGCCTGTATGCTCTCCAAGCAGGAACTACTAAAGGCAGTCAAACAAAAATCTCGCCCTGAAATAGTGTCTTGCAGAGCCAAGTATAAACAAGTAGTCGAATCTGCCAAAAAGAAGTGGGTGGGTTCCTTATGGTCATCTCTGAGGAGAGCATTGCTAGACAGAGATTCGAAAAACTTCTGGAGTCTAGCAACATGTTGGTTAAAGGGTACAGAGCGACAATTGGAGTTTACAGTACACCTTGAGGCCTGGGAAACACATTTTTGTACCCTATACGAACCCAAGGATGTGGTACCTGTGGGACAAGACAAAGGCCTGATCAGCGATGCTGTGTGGGCAATCGACCTCCATATTATGCTAGAAGAGACCAAAGCAGCAATTGCCTCCTGCACCCTGGCTTGTGCGCCTGGCCCTGACCATATTCCCAATGACCTCTACAAAGAGGATTTTGCTGTCTGGGGTCCATACATAAACGTATTATCTAATTCAATCCTCAGAGGCAGCCCCAATCCTCCATCACGGAAAAATGCTGAGACCGTTCCGATCTACAAAAAAAGGGACAGCACGAAACCATCTAGCTATAGGCCAATAAGTCTTGTTGATTCCTTACAAAAGATCTTCTGCAAGCAGATCCTAGCCCGGCTGCAGGAATGGATCATAGAGTCTTAAGTTTTGAGTAACCTCCAGGCAGGCTTCCGAGCCAAAATTAGCACTCTAGACTAAACTTTTTGTTTGTTATGTCTATATTGGAAGGAGGTACATATTAAAGGAGGGGAACTCTATGTGGCTTTTGTAGACTTACAGTCCGCTTTTGACTTAGTCCCCAGAGCAAAACTGTGGAGGGTTCTTAAAAAGCAAGGTACGCCACAGAATCTTTTAGATATTTTAATCAGACTCCATACACTAAACACAGCACAGGTGAGATGGGAACAGTCAACTCACTGACACTTTCCCAATCGAGTGTGGCATGAGACAGGGCTGTGTCTTTGCCCCCACACTTTTATTCTGTTTATTAATGATGTCATCAAGTGTTTAGATAGGGATGGGTGTGACACTCCGAAAGTCGGCAGCACAACAGTCCATTCCTCCTTTTTGCCGACGACACCCTTTTAATCCCAAAGACTCCACAGGGACTTCAGCAGCTTTTAAATGATTTTATCACGTTTTGTGATGAGCGAGGCCTGGTGCTGAATGAAACTAAAACCAAATACATGATTTTTAGGAAGGGCAAGGCTAAATCAAACAATAGACAAGTCCTGGCCGGCAGTAGCAAGCTAGAACGCGTCGACACCTTTGACTACCTGGGCATTCGCCTAACTTCAACAGTTAAGTGGGATCAACATATTGAAAAGGTGAAGACGCATACACCAGACTGCAAACTTGGCCAAAATGCATAGAAATGCATTTACAAGGCACCTAGCACCAGTCCTCGAAATTTACAACATAAAAATCTTAGGGGCGCACTTTATGGGGCAGAACTATGGGGCACAGGTTCAACTAATCCCCTTTCAATAGTAGAACATCGTTTTCTCAGATCCCTGACAGATCTTTCTGTAAGTACACCACTGATGCCACTTTGCCTTGATTTAGCACACAGACAGCTGGCTCATGAGATCAGCTATAAGCTTCTGATGATTTGGTATTGATTGTGGCCCGTGGAAAAGCTCTGCCCTTTCCGGGAACCTCTTTCAGAGCTCATGAAAATGCCCTCTATTACAGCAATCCCTTGGTTTAGAGCCCTAAAGGTGCTTCTAGGGAGGCCTACAAAGTCAGGGTTTTGGTTCCACCCTGGAAGTATGAACTCCATATCGAGACCCCAGTTAAAGGAAAGGTTTTGGGAAATAACACTTCTGCAAACTGCACTTGACGCCGATGGCATTTTGACCACCAATTTCCTCAATTTTAAATGCGTTGCTCGTTTTGAGGACACATTGGATGAAATTGTCCCTCCCTTGGCCCGGAAGCCATTTTTCCAGTTCCGTTACAAAACACTACCCTTAAAACTATTTGTAAAAAATGGAGGAAGGATACAGGGAAAGATGATTAATGTCCCGTCTGTAATGCAAGTGCTGAGTCCATCATCCACCTCCTATTCTTTTGTCCGATTTATAAATCTCTGAGGGACAAGTGGGTCTTTCCACTTTGTAAAATTGTTGGACTGGACATTACTTGGAGGTGCTTAGATCTCTGAGCACAGACACAAGCAGAGTTGTGTCTTTTGGGTTGTCTAGATATTGGTATGCACTATGGTTGAAAAAGTCCAAATGTTTGCTCTGATGGATGCTGTAAAGTGATGGACAAAATCGACATGGACTGTAGATTAAATCCTATTGAAGCAACATATGATCATTTGATTCGGCATATATGATGGTCCACTCGTTCTTTTATTTTTATTTTATCTATGTATTTCATCTGAATTTTATACCTTTTCATCCTATCAATCACTTTTAACTGTATTTCCTACTATACTGTGTGTACTTTTATGATATTATGGTCGAAATAAAGTAAATGATGATGATGATGGTATGTGGCTCATGTCTGTAAAGGCTATCTATAAGCAACCAAGCTTTATCCATACATTTAGTCATGTAATGTGTTATTAAACTTTGAACGTATTCTCATGAGCGAACAATGAAAGACTTGCTTGCAAAGTAGATGTGATCGAATGGGATGCCTTAGACATGGCAGTCTCCATCAGAAACAATGTGGTCTCATCAGAGCCATGGGCTCCTGTTTACACAGAAAACGACTCTGTACAGCGACTCAAGTACATGTGAAAATATCAATTTTATAGTGGTGAAGCTGCAGGTTAGTTGTTCACTATGTACGGTACACATGTGGCAAAAAGAATGTAACAAAAATGCACTCATATGGGGAAAAAAATAAAAGGAAGGCTGTTCAGAGGGCAGCAGCAGAAACAGGCAAAAATATCAGCAAATAAATCCAAGACTGCATAAGGCAAAAGTTTTCAAGATTTGTTACGGAAAAAAAAATCAAAGAGTTGGGTTGTGAACCTGAGACGAGAAGTAGTACATAATGTAAAAGATGACTTAGAATAGGGACCAATGTTAAATGATTGCTTTAGTTCATAATTAAAAACAGAGTATGAATGAGGTCCACAGATGAACGGAAAAACGGTGGAGGAGACGAGCAAGTGGAGGGCAGTCAACTTTCTTTTTTTTTTTTTTTTTTATTACAAGCCGTAGGTAAGAAAAATACATTGGTACATTAAATTCTTCATAATTGGACATACATTAACCCAGAAAATGACAAACTCCAAGAGACAAACCTAGACAATAGAATGCCACAGTAATAACAAGAAAATAACCAATATTATACTTCAAAATTTAAACCAATTGATATAATACAATAATAATATCAAAGAGAAAGAAAATCATTATCATTACCGTAATCAAAATAATAACTCCAAAACAGATTAGATTGCCCAACCTATAAACAGCAGCAGTTGGTTTGGGCAGCATCAAGAATAATATTATTATATCGTTACTAAGGTGCTAATGCAAATGCAAGAAAAGAAGAGCCAACGCTAGAGGATACCATTATGTGCAAAATATAGCCTATATAAAGTGACTAATGCAATAAAGTGCCAATGTATAGTAACACAGTAATAATAATACTATACTGTTTATAAAGTGCTAAGCGAAGAGTATATTAAAAAAAAAAACCAGCGCTTAAAATTGCAAATATTATTATGTGCAAAATGTTTTGGTTTTTTTTCCCTTCTCCTTCCCTTTCCTCCTCCTTTTTTTTAATTTTTTTATTTTTTTAGACCTATATAAAGTGACTAGTGCAATTAAGTGCAGTAGAGTGCCAATATCTAATAACACAGACAATAATACATTTAATTAAAAAAAATACTTAGCAGTTTGATATAGCATGGCAGATGGATATTACTCTTTCCTCAGATGTAGATGTCATACCAATTTACAGATAGCTAAAATAGAACAGTCACTTTCCTTTTAATAGTTCAAGTTGGTTAAAATATTTCCAATTCCTTTCGAATCTTGCAACCGCACCCACTCTACCTGCATAGGCTTTCTCAAAATTATATGTTCAGAGGGCAGTCAACTTTCTGATGTAAGAATCCTACATGGTTTAGTAATTTTGACGTAGATAAGATGTTGAGATTCGTTTGAATACAGTCTAGGACAGTAAAAAACATGCATTTGCATTGTCAAAGGCTGGCACATGAATGTTCTGGGGAGTCGGACTAGAGAAAAGTCAGATGTAGTTTCACACCACAAATATGAAAGCAGAAAGAGGCAGCGACGCCAACAAACCATATATCAGTGGCCGCGAGAAAATGTGAATCTACTTACAGCCTGCAAATATATGCATGGCAAAACAAACTTTTGTCTGGGCAACCAGGAGATTCACCATGGCAGAGTTGTGGATGTGATAGATTTAGATTTTAGCAAACCATCTAGTTCAACAGCCTTTGAATAGAATTTAGGTTAGCACATTCAGAATACAGGCGTATTTGTTTTATTATATCATTCTTTTCTCTTTCTAAGGATTGTTTTGGTGCAGGAAGCTGTCACTTCCTTCTCAAAAACAATCCCGCCTGCAACGCAGACTCCCTTGCACCATGGTGCAAAGGTGCCTGCTTTGGTGTTAGGCAGCACATTGTGCCCCAGCGCATTGAGAGAGCAGGAATGTACCATTTCTTTGTAAATATGGTGCAGCCCAGCAAGTTGTCGTGCTTCATTGCCCTGTTTCAATTATTGATAAAGTAGGCCTCTGATTCCCAGGCTCTGTCTGAGGCACATTGTCGCCAGTCCAGGTGTAGTACCTGAATTGCTGTTTTTCGTTCATCATGTTGGTCAGGCTGCTCTCCTTAACTAAACAGGGCAGAGAGAAGTGGAATTTCACTTGTTTGTCCTGTGGTGGTTAATCACTAGTATCCACCAATGAGGACCCGTCCAACAAACATATTAATAGATAGCCTTTGTGTTTGTATTTGTGCATACGTGTATGAGTGTAGCTCTTTCATTGTGTATATACACATGGCTGCATCTCTTTCAATATGTGCGTACCTGTGTGTGAGTGAGTATATGGGTGTGAATCTATCACTGTGTGGGTGTGCATACTCATTCCTGGACAGTTTGCTTGCACTCACTGCTCCCTGTCCCTTTCTCCCACAAAGATCTGCATACAGAAAGTTATTGTGGAAAATAAATGCTCTCATGCAAAATACAGTGCAGAAATTGTATCCTAGGAAAGAAAAAGAGCACGTCCATGTAAGCGAAGCAGGTAGTAAAATAAACAAGCACAGGCAGGCCTTAGCAAGCTTACCATGTATTTAAGTATTTATGCAAACATATGCAACATACAAAAACAGTGGCAATAAATATTTAAAAAAAAATAGCAAATATGAGTGACCAGCAGCCCAGGCACACCAGCCCTTTCATCGAAGTGCACGCCTTTTCAGACAGCTGAGCACATATGATCAGGTAAAATACAGTTACAGTGCAAGGCACCTAATGGATAAAGTGGGCTACCACATTCCCCCATGTACAAAAATGTGAAGGGCACTTGAACAGGCTCAGAGGATGAAGAAGGCTGACTGAAAACTTCTCTGTCTATCTATCTATCTATCTATCTATCTATCTATCTATCTATCTATCTATCTATCTATCTATCTATCTATCTATCTATCTATCTATCTATCTATCTATCTATCTATCTATCTATCCATCTATCTATATCACCAGTGGTAGTTACCACTGGGTAGCTATAGTGAGGACCACGCTTCCATAGTAAAACCATTTTTTGGCATTTGATGAATCTTCACAAAACTTTCCAAAGAAAAATCCCACCTATTTCACCTCCTTCCTGGAAAGTTTCAGGGTGATCCGTCAAGCGGGGGAGTTTTCCCCATTCATTTTACTGTAGAACTAAACCAAATTTGGCAGAAAGCTAAATTTTGGTCCAGAAACTGTGCTTTTGTGATTTGGTATAATACATTTAGTAGTTTTTGAAAAATGAAGGTTTAAAAATATATATATATCTCACGCCACAGAAGATCGGCGTAGCTGACAGATCTAAAGATAAAAACTGATTGCTGCCATTACATCAACAAATTTGTGACAGCAGCAATTGTAGTACTCGGAGGCTCAGGGAGAAGGCTGCATGCCCCTCTCCCCAAAAAGGAAAATGTTCCTAAGGGGATGGGGTCATCAGTGCCCTTGAGAGGCTCAGGGAGAGGGAGCCGCATGCCTTCTTCCCCCAAAAAAAACACCGGCTACAGGGACTGGGCTGCCGGGCTTATAGAAAGCTGGGAGGGGTAGATGCCCCCTCCCCGTATGATTAAAAAAAAACAATTAAATATGAAATAGCTGCTCATTTCAGATTTAGTGCAGCTGCTCGGGAGTGCCACAAAATGCCGTAGGGCTTTTTGTTAATATTATTTTTTTATTCCTGGTGATGCCCTTCAATGGGACAGGGACACCACCAACGTTTTTCTATGTTGAGGGAGGGCTGCAGGGAGCAAAATAAAAAAAAACACAGTAAGTCTCATTGTTCATTAAATGCATGACCCCAGGAGAGCTTACCACTCCGAGCTGGAACTGTATGCTCTTCAGCTGTAGTGTAGGGCACCTTGTGGTTGGTTCCATGTCTGCACTTTGTGGCCTAAAAAACTGTTAAAAATAGAATTAAAGAATTTTAGTTATTTTTTTAAATGCTATATTGAAAATATTTTAAGACATTCACTTTTATCAAATATTGCAGTGTGTGAATTCATGAAATATACATTTGATTTTAGTTATTGGTGATTTTTGACAAAGGCTATAGGTAATGTCTGTATATGTTGATGTGCTGACCCCTTAATAAAGCCAATACGCCGACCAGTTTTTGTATTTTGACCTTTTTTCAAAGCCATTAAGTCTGCCTTACTTAAAATTACACCCTTAATATTGCTACACAACTGATATCAGTTATAGGTAACTCAAGAACCTATAACTTGTGCTCTAAAGTAAGTATAACTCGCGCACTGCTCATTACCTCACATATTCCATCACTCATTGCATGCTGTATAACATTGATAACATCACTGTAACATCCGAAATTACATCAATGATAACAGCACTGTGCATGGTGGGAGCACAGTGTTCCAGCTTAACTAGAGGGTAAGATTATATTTCTGTGAATCGTCTAGATGTTTTTGACTATTAGTTGCTTGGATTAACTATTTTATGATAAAGATAGAGAGTCCTTACTATAAAGTGTTAAGTATTAGAAATGTGTTTATATACGTTAAGCACAGTGGCAAATAATACATATTACCACTTTCATCTTTTGCCCGTATTTCTTGAGTTTCATAAATTTGTATGTCAAATATTTTATTTTTATGGTTGTAAATCGTTAGATCCTTTTATCTCTGTAGATCCTTCCGTGATTTTGCCTAGTGAAGCTTTAGTTTGCTGTATTTGATTTCTTCTCTGCAGGCCTTCATGGAGGAGGTTAAATCCAAAGGTCCATATATTTATTCTGTGCTGGAGTCAGCACAAGCCTTCTTGTCTCAGCATCCTTTCGAAGAATTGGAAGAACCTCTTCCTGAAAGCAAAGGTCAGTGGAAAGTTCTTCTTTATGCTTATGCCATGGTGCAGTTCTTTAACCCTGCATGCTGTCTCTCTCTTAGTAGTTAACGGCGATGATCTACATACCTTGATCATATCACTTCAAGATATGTAGATACGTAGATGTGAAGCTGAGACCTGTAAATACACACGTTCGCCACTGGGTAGTAAAAGTTAGGGCCACATTTCCATAGGATATGGATTTTTTAGTTTGTAATATCTTTGGCGCCGTTTGACACATCTCTGCGAATCTGTTACAAAAAAAAGTTGCATACACCTCAGGCAGCTTCTACATGGAAAGCTTGGGGTGATCGATCAAGGTGGGTCCAGGAAAAGCGCGGTTACCAAAACACATTTTCCCCGTGCACTTTCCCATTGGAACTTCAGACTCAGCTACAGCCAAAACGGCTGAATGGAATTACACCAAAATTGGCAGAAAGCTAATTTACCCCGAAAGTTTTTTTTTTTTGTGATTTGGTGTAAATCTGTTTAAAGAAATGAAGGTTCAAATTGTATGTATATTGCCTGTCGGGGAGATTAAAAGATAAACTCTGATTGTCTGCCATCAACATTAACAATGAGGTTACTGCCGTCATTTTAAGACTGGGGCACTCTTGTCCCCTGTCCAGATAAAAGTATCAACAAATGTATGGGGGAGGGTGGGTGGCAGGGAGTGATTCCCTCGCCGTCTTGGCCTGGTTGGGGGTGGGGGCGTCCAGAAGGCAAAAATGTAATTTAAAACGTTTTTTACAGCTGATCCACAAAGGATCAAGGGAGCCGATGTAAATAAAAAAAAAAGAAAAGCCAACCGGGGTGGGCCAGGGGCACAAATCGCCCGGGTATGAAGTCGTCATTAAGGGGAGGGGGGCAAGCAGCTCCTCCCTAGCCATTTGAAGGCCCCAGACACCCCATTCCCACCAGGGGCCAATATCATTTATATTGAGTGGGAGGGGTGCAGCCCTCCTCCCTTAGCCATTTCAAGGGCCAGGAGACCCCATCGCAATGTTGCTGGAGCTGCAGGGAGCACAGCAGACTCCACTAGAACATTTTTAGAAATCTGACATGACCCCAGAAAAGCTTACCATCTTTTTTCAAGCACTCCAAACTGGAGCTATATAGTGTGAAAAACGCCTTTTATATTTTGGTGTACTGACCCTTTGACAATTTGACAAAGCCAGTAGGTATGCCATTCTTACAATGGCATGTCTTTATGTTTTTACTTTACAATAAAACTAAATTCAGAAATTCACTCAAAAAAGCAAAGGGTAAAGTGACATTATAGTTAGGTGAAGCATAATGTTTTAAACTTTAAAAAAAACTCACCAGTTATAACTAACTGCAATGATTCTAACTCGTGACCTCACCATGCACTGTTTATAATCCTGCCTTTTACATAATTTATGAAAAGTTCTATGACCTAATTGAGAACATCACCAATGTTATCTAAAGTTACATCATTGATAACACTGGGCATGGTGGGGGAACGAGTTATAGGGTGGTTGGTTTTCTGTGACAGCTTAAAAACTGTTGAATGTTTTGTGATCAAAACACTCACAAATGACCAATAAATACAAAGTTTAAAATGAAGTTATGGTTAGCTTTGGTTTTAATACGTAGCATAAGGTTAAATAGACCTTAGATGTTCATTGAAAAAGCACAGTTAAAGGGCAGTTATGATTATCGATAAAACCTGAAACAACATCGAAATTTGGAAGGTATGGTTAGGAGCACAATTCATAACATACACAAAAGCAGTGAAACCCATAATTTGCCCACCAATTGCAATGCTTATAATCTTACAATATTTATAACAATAAATTGGAACACATAAAAAGACAATGCAATTAAATAACAACACATATTGAAACCAATAAATAATATTAAATAGTTGTCTCTTCTATAATGTATCGGTAATCTGGTATGGTAATCTGTAAAGTCATTTATGAGTTTGTAATCTGTAACCATTTTGTATCAGTCACAATAGGCGTAATGCCATGGGAATTAAAATGAATACATTTGGCCCAATACCAGGTTGTTTAAGGCAACTGTACTAGTAAATGCTCAATCACACATTTAAAACTGCAGTGTTCCTATGCTATCAACAGTGAAACAAAATTAGCAGGAGAAAAACACCGTTTACTGCCTCACAGATTGCATTTTACAACGACTTTACACAATGAAATAGGTCTCCTAAAGTCAGAAGGTCTCTTCAGTGTGATTTTACCCTACTGTTGTAAAATTGGCATGTAACGTCCAATGTGTTATGTAATTTAAATGCCAAGTCACCCTTGAAATTTACATTGATGACTTAATTATTTTCTGATTACATCATCAATGATGCCACATGTGTGATGAAGAATAACGGCATTAAGGCCATCTGACAGGCTCCTAGAATTATTTGGAATGCAACCGTGACAAGAAGATCTTGTTGTAATGTATGTGCCCTTAATGTAAGCAGCTTGTGATAGAACAATACATCCAACTGTATGGGAAGTATTGACAGATACTCCTGGGATGTAAAGAAAAAAGCACACAGAAACGTTTTAACTTGAGAAACAGAAATTGATGCCAGCCAGTGAGGTAGTTATTCTACAGGAAATGTCCAAGGAATAGAATTCACTGTCATGCACATCCACTTTAATCTTGACAGAAACCTTCTTTGACAGAAAAATAATGATTTGTCTTTCAGTGAAATCTGCAGAGATAGAATGTGTTGCTTGTTCCTGCAGTGGGAAAAACAAAGACTAGTCCTCTATTTCAATCACAGATTCCTCCAACTGAAAATGTTTAGCGAACAGGTGTATTCCCACAACATTTATTCATAATGATAACATAGGACTTGATCTAGAGTTTGACGGATCCTTTACACTCTCACAAACATGACGAATATCCCGTCCTCCTTTTCACAAGTACATGGTACCCTATGGCATTTGTAATAATGCGGATGGGATATACATTAGGTTAACCCACCTGCCTAACTCTAAATCAGGCTCTAAATGAGGCCCATATTTTGGAGTTTCAAGAAAATACTCTGTCAACATCTGCCAAGGAGGCAATGTGTGGATGCTTGGTGTAAGTCAAATATTTAGTGGATCATTCTGCTTTGACTATTGTGGTGATATTTGTAATATTCATGTTTAAAGATACAAGTGCATATTTTATTCATTTTTGTCAGGTAAAATACAACATATCTCCAGATTCATGTTTCCTGTCCTATGCTTACCTAATCTCCTTTCATTTATATGAGTCCACGGGCATGAGACATGTGGCCCTGTCCACTCACAGCTGTGGATAATGTAAAGTTTATGCATGGCCGGCAAATAGAAGACTTGGGCTTGTATCATTATCTCATTCAGTGGATAGCACGAATGCTAAACTGGTCCATGTTTGTGTTTTTTCTTAAAATTGCACTGTCTACAGTTTATACATAAAGGGCATTGGCACTCAAGATATCTCATGCCATATGCAGATCATCTAACAGCTGTAATGACAAGCTTATTGCTTTTGTAAGGGCAAAAGCCAGATTGATTGTCATTCACAGAACCAGTAGGCCCCAGGAAACCACAAAGCTGCCTGGCAGCATGAAGTTCTAAGATTTTGGCCACAGTGAGGAGAAGAGCAACTGGCCACTACCTGGCTGGACTAGAGAGATTTACCCCCACATGCATCAAACGATTTTGGAGTCGCAAACGGTGCGAATCGGAAAATTCGGCCGTTTGCGATTCCAAAATCACTTTTTGGGATGCATGAAACATTTTTTCTTAAAACGCAATTTTTTGCCTTTCCTAAAAATGCGATTGCATTTAAGGAATCGCATTTGTGCGATTCCTTAAATGCAATGCATGAATGTTTTCAAAATTGCGAATTCTGAAATAGGAGGTGCAAATTAACACGAGGTTGACCCTCGTGTTAATATGCGAAAACTTTCAAAAATGCTCAAATAAGCATTTTTGAAAGTGTCATGTTACACACACACATGTCCTTTGGACATGTGTGTGTGAAACTTGCACTTAAAAAAACATTTCAAGGGTGCAGGGGGGGGTCCTTTGGACCCCCCTCAGCACCCTTGAAATGCATCAACAAATTGCGATTCGCAAAAAACAAAATGCAAAAAGGCATTGATTCCTATGGGCCTCTAGGCCCATAGGAATCAATGTAATGCCATTCCTTAATTGCGATTCGCAATTAAGGAATCGCAAATACCGAAAAATAAGAAATCCCAAAAACATTTAGGATTTCTTGATGCATAGGATTTTGCAATTCCTAAATTGCGATTCCTTAATTTTCGCAATTTAGGAATCGCAAAATCCTACAATGATGCATGTGGCCTTTAAATTTCACTTTTTCAGTTGCGGGGTTGCACTATACTGTTTAAACGAGAAGGGGATTTTCCCAGTTACAAGGGTCGAGATCAGAATTTGAAATAGAGTTAGCTAGAAAATATCTTTTAAGGGTGCCAGAAAGTGAATTTGGATTGCTTCAATAGGGATGCTGATTTGCTTTTGCTGAGCAACTTTTCCAAACTGGACGAGGTGAAAAGTTTGAATTCTTTCCAGAGAGCAGGTACATCTATTTTAAAATTAGGTTGAGACTGAAAAAGCTCAAATTGCAAGTTATTTTTATTATTTCAACATTTTTAATGGAATAAAAATCAAGATTTTCACAAAGAGACTGTGAAGGCGGAGTTGCATAAAAGAGATGAAAGTTTGGCTACAATCTTAAAAATTTAATTTTGTTAGTTTCATAACTAAGGAGTCTAGCTGAGTAGTATGGCAAGTGAGCTTGGTGGATGGTATGCGTATTGGATCTGTTATGTTATGTTATCTACACTAATACCGCGCTCAGCTGCCCCAGCAAAGGGGCGTCCCGGCGCATTGCAAGGTACACAAAACACAATTCAGTAAAAAGGCCAGAAAAAATGGAACCACAGGAAAGCAGAGACATAAAGTCTAAACAAATAGAATGGTCTTGATGGCGCGTCTGAACAGAAAGAGGTCTTCAAGAGCCCGGGTGTGAGGGGGAAGAGAGTTCCACAACTTTGCCGCCAGCACCCGAAAGGAGCGACCACCAACTCTGCTCAACCTAAAACGCGGGACAACTGCCAGATTTTGGCCCAGAGATCTAAGGGTTCGCGAGGGTACATATGGCACCAGGAGATTCTCCAGAATTTGGGGAGATGAACCCTTGAGGATTTTAAAAGCAAGGCAAAGTACCTTGAATTTTATCCTCTGGTTCACAGGAAGCCAGTGGAGAGAGTGCAGCGTGTTTGAAACAGAGCACTGCCTTGGCAGGCCAATCACCACTCTGGCTGCAGCATTTTGAACTCCCTGCAGCCGGATGACTTCCGACTGATTAATCCCCACCAAAAGTGAGCTAGCATAATCTAGCTGGGACAACACTGACGCCTGAACCACTAGCTGCCTGGTGGGCGCATTGAAAAAATTCAGGATAGGTCTTAGATCTCGGATAATGCCGTAGCAGGTAGCCGCCACCTTCTTAGTGTGGCAGATGTAACTAAGGGTCGGGTCCAGCCAAGCCCCTAGATTTTTTATCTCCGATGCTGGAGTAGGGGTCACACCCAGTTCAGGAGGCCACCACAAGTCACCCCATAATTCCGCCTGCTTGCCGACCACCATAACCTCGGTCTTTATTGCGTTTAACTGGAGACAGTTGGAATTCATCCAGTTAGCCACTGCCCGTAGTCCGTCACGGAACCTAGGAGCCTCCATGTCAGAGTCCCCACTCAACGTGACCGCCAGCTGCGTGTCATCTGCATATGAGACTATCGTCAAGCCCCACTGCTTGACAGCCGCAGCCAGCGGCCTCACGTAAAGGTTGAATAGAGTGGGGCTTAACAAAGAGCCCTGCGGGACACCTAGTTCCAACGGATATGATTTAGACTGACCGGGCGGGATCACAACCTTAAAAGACCGTTCGTCAAGAAAGGAACGAAACCAGCAGAGGGCGGAGCCCGTGACACCTACTTCTTCCAGACGCTGAAGCAAAATCCTGTGCGAGATCGTGTCGAACGCGGCACTAAGATCTAATAGCAATAGTGCCGCCGTCCGACCCGCATCAAGCACAGAACGCAGATGTTCGACCATAGAGAGTAGGGCCGTCTCCGTGCTATGACCCGCACGGAAACCATTCTGGGTGGGATCGAGGATGTTAGCCCTAGTAAGATGGTCAGAAAGAATTCTGTTCACATGGGCCTCGGCTACTTTCGCAGCCCAAGGAAGCAGGGAAATAGGGCGGTAGTTCTCGGGTTTGAGGTGGTCAAGGGTAGCCTTCTTCAAAATAGGTGTAACTACAGCCTGTTTCCAACTACTGGGAACTACACCTGAAGATAGAGACAAATTGATCAAAGAGAGCATCGGAGTACGGCATAACGGGGACATAATCCTGAACTGAGCCGGTTTCAGCGGATCTACAGGGGATCCTGATTTCTCAGCAAATCCTTATATTACTTTCTTTTTTGTTTAGGTCAAAACTGAGCAAACATAAATTTCAGCTCTTTTAGAGGCACATTTAATTTCTTGCAATTATTCATTGCACTAATGAGAGGTGTTGATAAATGTTGTAGTAATTTATTTAGCTTTAGTTATTAATTAGTGTGGTCGATAACCTGGGATAATATTGCTCATACCTTTGCGAGGTGTTGGCATAAGTTAGGCTGAGCGCGAAGGAGGATTCTAGGACATGAATGATACATTCCAGAGAAATTGTATTCCAATCATGAGTTAAACTCTATGAGTGACTTACAACATGAGGATGTGAAGGAAGGGTGACCTGGAATTTAAGGAAATGGAATCACTGACAAAATATCGAAGGTCAGAATATCTACCTACAAAAATATTGCAGCAAGAATATCAAAGTCAAGAATATTGACATCCTATCTACATTATGGTAAGTACAAAAATATTGAGAAAAAAAATATTGATGTAAAAAATATCTTTGTTAAAAATTATCGTTATTTATTTAAGTTAATTTTTTTTAAATAAAGTAAATAATACATATAATTAAAATAAACATTGCTAAAAATATTTCAAAATGTTTAAAAATTATAAGTAATATATATATAATGTAAAAATAAATTAAACATATGCATATAATATATCATGTGAACAAGGGCTCATAGGGCCCGAAACGCGTCATGGCGGTCATGGTGTTGCACGCAAAATAAAGAAAATTGTAAATCACCTGTCTGGGTCCGTTTTCGTTTCTCTGGAGAATTCAGGATAAAGAAACGGAGTTCCGTGAATATAATATATCATAGACATATTTACTAATTATTTTTAATAATTATTTAATATAATATACATTATAAATACATCTATACACATAAAACAATAACATAAACAAAAGTAAAATAAATATATATAACAAATTACAAAATTTTAAATTATTTTTAATCTTAATTATATACTACATTAACTAAAATAATACAAAAAATATTGGATAGCGGAGGTAATAAAATTACTATTTCAACTCCAACAGCGCAAGAGTAGGGAAAATGTTTGATAACGTAGGGGTAAAAATTACTATTCCCACTCCGGGGAGTGCAACAGGCTTGGGGCGTGCCTATCCCTCCGAGACTGGATGACTGGAGGAGAGGTATGGACATTTACATGGCAGCGGAAAGGGTCACATATAAAGCCCAGGGTTGCCCCAAGAAGTTCAGTAGAGTGTAGGGTAAATGGAGACAATACTATGGTCTGGATGGGGGGCTCTGATAAGATGGGGGAAGACCTCCTTGTGCCCCGACACATGGAGGGGGCATGGATGATGATGTGTGACACACTGCTGGGATTTACATTACTGTCTTTAATTGATATGCTTTGTCCTGTGAAACTGTTGGGAAGGAGGGCGGTGGGTGGGGGCGGGGCAGGGGATTGTAGGCGCTCTCATGTGACATGCTTGATGTATTCATATGGTTTTAAAAATGCAAATAAAAACATTAAAAAACAATTACTATTCCCACTTCAGGGAGTGCAACAGTAAGGAAAGTGCTAGATAGCATAGGGGTAAAATGACTGTTCGCCATACACAGTGAGTGCAACTGTAGGGAAAGTGTTGGATAGCGTAGGGGTTAAAATGACTATTCCCGGGGGCGTGGCCAGTAGCCGGGTAAGACGTGCGCCTAGGCTGCTCCGGCTACCCGTATCGATCCGACATACCTGACGCCGGCCGGGAGTCCTGAACCCCGCTATGTGGTGGACTGTGGGGGCCCCTGCCCTTCCTGGAGTGTTGGGAGCGCAGATCTGGGACTCTGGTAGCCCGTAATTGTGAGTGGTGATCCTCACGTCTTGCGCTTGGCCTGGGATTCAAGATGGCGCCGCCGGGGAGCTGCCGATAGCCGGGACCTGCTGAGGCAGACGTGGTGCACCGGCTCCCCCGCCGTTGGTTTGGGCTGGCGGCGGTGCTGGCGAGGGACGGCGCTGCCCCTAGTGACCGGAAGAGGCCTGGAGAGGAGACGGACGTGGATCGCTGCCCGCGGGCCTCCGTTGCGGCGCGCATTGGTATGGTGCCCGGCTGCTGACTGGAGTGAGCGGCGTGCGGCGAGGGGGGTCGGCGCGGAGCGGCAGCGGAGGCTGGCCTGGACCGCGGTGCCGGACCCCCGAGCTGAGGCGCCACAGCGGTGAGGGCCTAAACACCTGCCGGACAGGAAGTAAAGTGTGACCTGCCGCCGTAAATAAACTTGATACTTGTCTCTGCGGTGCCGATAGAGATGGTTTCTATGCAGGAGGTGGCTCACAACGTGTGTAGTACGCCTCAATAAATAGTGCGAGGTGTGCTCTTGGACTGTGTCGAAAATCCAGACAGCCGCCCCATGGACATACTAATCTCCCCAATACTTCCTTCCGAACCGGGCACATCGAGCAGCCTTACCAAGTATACTATTTGAGTGCCCGTCATTATTTGTGGATTCGTCCTTGCGCTTCCGTGTCATTGTTATCTAGGAATCGGGCCTTTGTTGATATTATTCCAAGAGAAAAAATATAAAGAGATTTTTCGTTACCTGCTATGCGCCTGCTCCAAACTACGCCCATCCTCTTAACTTCATTGTTACTTATGATCTAATTCCAACATTATAGATCTAGCCCTGATGAAGTTACAACAAGTAACGAAACGCGTTGGCTGTGTATGTCCTTTTTGGTATAATTACCCAAATAAAGAAAAGAAAATTCAAGACTACAAGTACCTGCGTAATTCCTTTGAGTGCGCCTTCCATTCTGTTTCCATGCTGATGGAAGCCATACAGGCATCCCGGGAGGCACTACAGAAACAAGTTGGAGAGGTGGGTGCGGACGTGGCACTCCTACGACAGGACCTCCGTAACCTAGCAGAAAGAGTGACGGTCTCGGAGACTAGGATAGGAGAGGCTGAAGATACCATATCAGACCTGAGGAAAGGTATGGCGGAACTAAAACAGGGCACAACGCAACAAACTGCGATTTATTGGGCTTTAGAGAAGGTCTTGAAGGAGCGAACATGGCAGAAATCCTACATTCGTGGTTACTCCCAAGACAAATTTTCCACGTGTTTTGTCAAAGAACGGGCGCATAAAGCACTGCTGGCGAAGCCACTGGCGGGAGTAAGATCACGGCCGATCATTGCTCGCTTTCTCAACTTTTTGGATAGGGACATGATCCTACGTGAGGCCAGGAAGCTTGGGGACATCAGACATGAAAATGCCCACATAATGATTTTCCCGGACTACAGCACGGAGGTGCAGAAACAGAGACACTCCTTTGATTCGTTCAAGGCCAAGCTGCGAGACCTTCACATTCAGTATATGCTGCTGTTTCCGGCGAAGCGGAAGGTGCTGTACAAAGAGAAAACTCATTTTTTTCAATCACCGGAAGAGGCGTGGCAGGGGCTGGAGGAGCGTCCCCCCCTATCACGACAACAGTCTGGGACCCGGAGGACATCGGCTGGGGACCGACCGGAGGATGAGCCGCGGGGCTCACCGAAGCCGCAGAGGCTGCACCAGAGGCGTGTCAGCCGTGGAGTGGAGGTTACACCATACCTCAAATCAGGATCGGCGCAAAGGGGCAAGGCGATCTCTGTGGACACTAATCCATCGCCGGGTTCCCGGTTCGCTTGTCTAGCGGAGAGGGCACAGTCGGAGGGGGAAGAGGAACCTGGCGGCACCTCATCCGAGGGAGAAGAATCGGAGGAACAATCATTGCATCCCCTAGTGGAGGCAATACACAAAATGGAACAGGACAGCGTGTCGGGGATGGGGGCCTCGCGGGGGGACCCCCCAGTCTCTAACTCGTGACGATGGGACAGTAACGGCTGGTCGAGTTTGGACTGGGTGGCCAGGAGCACGCAAGTTGGACACCCCCTCTTTTTCTTTGTTTGCTTGCTTTGTTTTCATTGATTTGTTCTTTCTTTCTTGTTTCTATTAGTTGGTGTCCGCCTTTACTGGTTGCTCCTTTAGAGGGTTGGAGTGAGTTAACTTGTTCTGAGGCTGAGGTTGGGTGGGCGACAGACCTCCTTCACCTGAACAGCTGTATCTCTATCACTAGGATGGCAATGAGTCTGGTGGGGGGAGGGAGGTGGAGAGGGGGCGGTTCTGGGGGGGCATGATCTTTGGGTGTTGGGGAGGGGAGGGGAAACGGCTAGGGTTCACTGTTAGGGGGTTCATTGTTCCTGTTTTAGAACATGTGACAGACGGAATTGCCACACATACCTGCACATTGTATGCCCGATGCTCACTGGTGCAAAAACTGACTGGGACTGATGTTGCCTAGCGTAGTGGGTGGCCTTGGGACTGAGGCACTGGATATGGGTACTGTCCAAATCCTTACATGGAATGTGAACGGACTGGACAATAAGATCAAAAGGGGGTTGGTCCTGGCTTATATAAAGAAGACTGCCCCGGACATAGTCCTGCTCCAAGAGACCCACCTACATGGTACTTGATGTGGGTTTTTTGCCCGGGGGCCCTATGGGGTGCTGGCGCATGCGGGATACACTTCGGGATCCAGAGGGGTAGCCATTCTGATTAGGAAATCCCCTCCCTTCGCTGTTCCGAGAACATGGATTGACTCCCAGGGTACTTATGTTGGGGTTACGGGCACTTGGAGACGCCAGAAGGTCACAATAGTTTCTGTCTATGCACCTCCCAAGCTACAGGCCCGAACCCTAGTGGGAGTAGCTGATATCCTTTTAAATACACCAGCCACACTACAAGTGATAGGAGGGGACTTTAAGATCGGGGTTGCGGGCCGAAACCTTGGAGTCCTTCCCTCTGAAGCAGTTCAGTGACATGATGGGATTGACAGATGTCTGGAGATGGCTCCATCCGGACGCTAGGACTTACTCTTACTTTTCAGGGGCCCACAAGGTATACTCTAGATTGGACTACATCCTCCTTCCACGTCATGCTCTTAGCACTGAGAATCGAGCAGAAAACCAGGCCCGTATCAGACCACTCTCCACTGCTAGTGACAATACGGACGAAGCGCGGACCACGGGGCGGGAATTGGCGACTGGTGGCATGGGACCTACAGGATAAGGATTTGTTACAGGGTTGCGGGCAGATGTAAAGGTGTACTTTGCCAAAAACTTGAACACAGTGCAGTCAAGGGTATCGCTCTGGGAAGCTTTTATAACAGTCATGAGAGACAGGGCACAGAATAGAATTGCGGGGGAGAAACGGAAGGTGCAGGGAGACCTGAATGACCTTGCGACCCGCATTTTGGAGTTGGGGTGCCTCCATGTGGCGGATGAGACAACACACTCACTTAGACAACTACTGGACGCGCAGCAGCAATATAGGGCCCTGATGACTGACGAGGCCAAAACACAGGCACAGGCGACCCTGCATAGGTTGTATTTGTAAGGGATAAGTCTGGAAAACTTCTAGCCTGACTGAGTCGTAGAGAACAGGAGGCGAGGTGGATGGAGAGGGTGACTGATGCCCAGGGCCATACCAGACAGACGGATGTCCAGATAGCGCAGGCGTTCGCGGAGTATTACGAGGAGTTCTACGGGGCGAGAGACTTGGGCTCAGCAGCGGAGGTGGAACAGTATTTGGACAGCATTGCGACCCCTACCTTAGATGAAGAGGCCCAAGAGTGTCTGGAGGAGGAGATAACAATCACAGAGGTCCGGGAGGCTATAGCTAGACTCCGTCCAGGGAAATCCCCGGGCCCGAATGGGTTTACTGCAGATTTTTTTTTTTAAATGGCCGATCTACTCTAAACTCACCTGCTGGCCTTGTACACTGATGTGGCTCAGGAGGGCTCGATCCCGCCGGATCTTTGTATGGCCACACTGGTGCCAATCTATAAACAGGGTAAGCCGCCAGGGGAGTGTGCGTCCTACCGACCCATTTCCCTGTTGAACGTGGAAGTTAAACTCCTGGCGACGATTCTCGCGTTACGACTGCAACGGGTAATTTCAGATATGGTACATCTGGATCAGACTGGTTTCTTACCTGACAGGGCGACTAGGCATAATTTACAGAGGACCCACAATTGGTTGATGGCGGTGTGCGATCGTAAGGAGCCACATGTGTTTTTATCTCTCGACGCTGAAAAAGCGTTTGACGCGGTCCACTGGGTGCCCCTTGTCCCCGCTTCTGTTTGCCCTCACTATAGAGATAGCGGCATGCGCAATACGTCAGGACAGTGGGATATAAATAACAATATTATTAACAACAATATTTTTGCTAACGATATGACTTACTTCGGTATTACAACTTCGATATTACTTACTTCGATATAAAAAAACAATATTACTTACCTTAAAGTCGATATTCTGGTCAACAATATTCTTGACATCGATATTCTGTCCCTATGATATTAAAAACTCAATATTAACGTAGGTTGATATTAATAAAACAATATTTTGACTGCTCACCGAGGAAATGTTGATTTGACCAAGCAACTGCAGTAGAGTTAATGGACCAGATCATAATATCAAGAGAGATCAAAGAGTTAAACAAGTGTCCTGCAGTGTGAATGGAAGCCTTAGTGTGTTGTTGCAATGAGCACTCACTCAGAATCCCACAATGAAGAACATTTCCGTTATTCACAGTTATATTTGTATATGTTCTGTATACTGTTAGAATCTAATTCTTGTTTTTGATTTCAGATGTGTCTCCAAGGCATCGAATCCAGAACATCAGCCGCTTTGTCTGGAAACAGGCTAATGTGGCCAGCGAGCTGTGGGAGAAGCTCACTGCGCGCTGCATCGATCAGCACCGTCACATTGAGCGAACTTTGGAGCAGTTGCTTGAGCTCAAAGGGGCTATGGAGGAGCTCGACGTGACACTGACTCAAGCAGAAGGTGTCCGTGAAACCTGGGAGGCGATTGGGGACCTCTTCATTGACTCTTTACCAGACCACATACAGACAACCAAGGTACTGTCAGCTCGGCTCACCCAAGCCCTCCCTTTTCCATTATCATACTCGAGCCTGGCAAACTGTTCAGAATCAATTTACAGTATAATCAAAATTCTAATGATTGTGAGTTTCTAAAATTTCCAAGACGTCTTTCAAGATTAATTCACCTTTTAGCAAGACGTATCTGCCGTAGAATAAACATACAGTGATAGTATTAAAATAATCTTTGCAACATTTTCATGATCTATTTTTCAAACACTCCCCCCCTTATTACTTGCTGATCGAATGCAATAATTATTGCTTCCGATAAAAAACAACTTTGAGGTGTTTGGTATTTATAGAGCCTTATTATTATCACGTTTTATAGTTTTTGGGCATAGCAATAATCAACCCACTCATAATGAGGGCATCTGTGTTACGAAAAAAAATCTCAGTGAATAATAATAAATAACCATGACATAATGTACAGCCTACAAAAAGAGTGATCATGCCTAATGTATTAATTTACAGATGTTAAGTGTAAAAGAACCACAAAGGGAGCTCAAAACAGAAAATAAAATATAAATTAGTCACCACCCATCTGTCTGGAGGAATTAATAATGACCTTAAGAGTGTCTTTAATGAAATTCGTCATTTGAAACATGTTTTGGTAGATACATCATTTAAACACAGTGAATTGTTCCATACACAGATGTATTAGAAAACATAGTAAATACATAAAATACATTTGTTTGCATATTAAATACTGGACATAGCGTCACAATCTGCCCCGATTCATAGTGCATAAATTGCACTTAAAATTTGTGATGGAGTGATTAGGAGAGTGTCTGATTATATCTAGAATTTACAAGTCAACAACTCTTATTTTCATACGAAAACAGATTGTCTGCAGGCTCATCCACGAGATTAGATATCTTTAGTGTACTAGTTTCTCAAAATGATCAACTATAGTCAAGCCAGTCTTTAATTTTGTCAGCTTGGTATAGACATATTAAAGACTAGAACTGGTGATTTGCTTTCCTTTCAAGGCTTAAAATGCTTTATTCATAAGTGTTAAAGCTTTCCCATTATTCTTTCACTTTTTACTGTTCTACTAAGGAATTTAAAATTTCTGTTTAGCCTTGTGGTAGCTTCATCTACATCAGTGAAGTCAGATTAGGTGTCAGGATAGATAAATGCAGGTGAAAGTTAAGATTGCATATTGTTCTGACTGTTTGGCGGCAGCATCCGCTCCAAACTCAAGTCTTAGCAAGCATAAATTGGTCTTTGAACATAACGTAAATATTGTAGTACTCTACCTTCCATTAAATATGAGGAAACTGAACATGCTTGGAAAAAATAGCGTCGCACAGCATAGTAAAGTTGTCATGATCTTTCAAAAGTGGCGTGCAAATTGCCCCCAAAAGACGCGTGAATTGTTTTTTAAGGCCACCTACTGAGTCAAGTTTTAAGTGCTGGCTTTCTCAAATGAGTTTTCCAGGACAGCGGTGCAGTCAAAGGAAACTCAAAGTATCTATATTTTTTCATTTTCTAAATGTATCGCATCTGCATACCAAGAGTTGTTTTTTTGGAGCTATGCCTAAATACCATAATCTTTGTTTTTTCAGTTTCATGCTTTAATTTTTTTGCTGTTCTCATCACTGTATTTTACTATTTTGATTATAGGTTGTGAGATCTAATCAATTAGAATAAGATCATCTTCATACAGAACCATAGACAATGATGAATCTTCCCCCTCCCAGGGTATGAGGAAAAAAATTTGCAGCTTCAAAGGAGTTTCCTCGGTCTGCTATCTATAAACTGAAAACGGCCGTGTCAAAATATACTCTAGTTAGTGTCCATTTACCTGCTTAATCTCAGCAGTTACAGAACCTTTCAGATTGTTCTTTACCCTCCAAATGTATCCTGATGTAATGACACAATTAGGTGGAGAAAAGTTAGATTAATTCCGAAACCACTAACTTTCTGGCAAAATTTGTTTCACCCTGTCAAAGGCTGCTCTGTAGTCAACAAAACAATAGTACCACCAGCTTGCCTCGGTCTGGAATTTAATAACAACTTAAATGCCACTTTATTACCCAATGTAGGTAAGACAGCATAAAAGGCACATTGGGTAATTGGCAATACATTGTCTTTTCATCCACTCTCATATTGTAATAGTAACACCTGTGCAAATAAGTTGATTGACACTTCTATCAGTGTGATTAGGAGGTAAATGCCGAGGGGCTTAATTATGAGAGGGTTGCATTACGTTTGCACCATGCACCATGGTACATGCATGACGCAAATATCTAATACAGATATTTGAAGCCACGCAACCCACTTTGCGTGTCTCTGAGTAGCTTAGAAATTCTGGAGTAACGCAACGCAGTGCAAATCACTGCAGTGTGTTATTATGCCCTGGGTAGGAGGTACGTGGTCGTTGCATGGGTGTTCCCACACAACTCCCACGGATTTTGATGCATCTTCAGATTTACAAGAACTTGCTAACCTGGCGATGTGCCAAATTCTTACACCTTCCCAGGAGAGGCGTAACAGGGAGACATATCTCTATTTATTCCTGCCCTTTCCCTGTCCCGAAGTGGAGTGCAGCAAGGTGACTTGCAGCACTGCACTGCGTCAAAAACTCATAAATGAGCCCCTTGGTGTAGAACAGTTTGAGTTTGAGTTTAAAACATTTATAAAGTGCACGTACACCTGGCGGTTTCATGGCGCTGTGGTGTACTGAACCTCGGAGGACAGGAGGGTCGGGAGGGAGGCAGAGAATAGGGTGATTATAATGGGAAGGCTTGTGAGAAAAGAAAAGTTTTTAGCGTATTTCGGAAGTGAGAATATTGAGTGGGAGGTCTGAGGTGGGCGGGAAGAGAGTTCCAAAAGGCAGGGGCAAGTGTGGAGAAGTCTAATGCTAACATGCTAATATGGCGGGGGGTCATTCTGGTTAGGATGGCGGGCGGATTGCCCCCGCCAGGCCGGTGGTGGCTACCGCCAGCCTGGCGGGGGCAATCCGCCCGCCATCCTAATGGACCCCTAAGTTTCTTACAGAAACTTGGGCAGAAGCAACAACTGCCCCTAACATCATTGCGGCTCTTCTAATAGAATATCTGATTACTCGGCTTGATAGGCAGATAAAAAAAGGAGGAGGGCTTGCTATAATCTACAAAAACACTTTAGAAATAGCATGCCACCCAGTTTTAATACTGATTGTGAACCCTCTCTTTCAGTTGTAATGTGAGGAATCAAACCAAACTTGATGGCCTTCTGGTGTATGGGCCTCCTGGTCCCAAGACTGATTTTTTAGAAGCCCTAAATGATTTTTTGGAAAGGAGTGAGTTCTTAGATAAATATACTATGCTTGGAGATTTTAATTTTCATTTTGATGATCTTAGCAATAAGGATACTAATACATTTATTGATAACATGCAATGTTTTGATTTGAAACAATTGTTTGCTGCTCCTACTCATCAGGCCGGACATATATACGCTTGATGGCATTTTTACAAATTTTTGGGAGTTGCACTTATTGGACATCATCCCGGTCACATGGTCACGTGGTCAGACCACAGGGCACTTAATTTTTACTTCAGTATCAATCAGATGAAGGAAGGCCTGAACCTGAAAAAAACAGACCAAACTGATCAGGCCCTGGAACAAAATAAATTAACAGAACCTAATTAGGACACTAGAGTCCAGTCAACCTGTGTTTACTGACACTCCTGATACTGCTGCCTTACGATATTCTAACTGGATCGACGATGCAGTAACTAAATTAGCCCCCTATTAGAAAGTCATTAGTCATAGAGTGTGCTCATCAGCTCTCTGGATTTCTGAGAAATTAAGACAAAAAAAATCATCAGGAGGAAAGGAAATGAAGAACTAATTATGACCGGAGGAAAAATTGAGATACAAACAACAGATTCAGGAATATAAGAACTTGATAGTCGCTGAAAAAACTATTTTTTTCACCGATAAAATCAGATCTGCTGTGAACTCATCCCAGGAGCTGTTCCAGACACTATCTAGTCTAACAGCCCTATCTGTCTCGCCCACAATGATCCCCTCACTGTTGTTTTACGACAACTTAGCGAGTTTTTTCAAAAACATAGTGATCCTATTCTTAATAATGGAACAAACCACCTATCACAACTCACCACTCTATTTAACCAAGGAATACAGGTACTTGATGAGTTTCCTGCCATTTGCCATCTCCCCATATTGTATGACTGAGCTCCTTAGACAAACTAAATCAGGTGCCTCTTCAGACCCAAGCCCCACTAGGGTGATGCACAAAACAGTTGATTTCATTGCACTCCCACTCTCTTCGATGTTTATTAACATCCTAAAATCTGGGATTTTACCAACCGAATGGAAAAAGGCCTCCATTCTGCCTCTTCTTAAGAAACAATCCCTTGACCCTGCTGAAGAACTAAACTACTGCCCTATATCGAGACTTCCATTTCTAGCCAAAGTGCTAGAGACATACCTTAACATCTGTCTCACTCAGTTTCTGGACAAACATGACATCTTGGATAAATCCCAATTTGGTTTCAGGAAAGCCCATAGTACGGAGATGGCTCTAGTTACAGTAGCTGATGAGGTCAGGGAAATCCTCGACCATGTAGACAGGGGTTTGGTGATCCTTTTGGACCTATCTGCAGCTTTTGATACAGTAAGTCACGCATTTCTGAAACAGTGTCTACTAGACAAAGGTGTCAAAGGTACGGCTTTTAAGCTTCTATGTGCCTTTCTGGATGGAAGAGAGCAAACTGTTAATATAGGAGACTTCAGGTCAAAATCTTTCTCCTTACCGTATGGAGTCCAGCAGGGCTCTTCAATAAGCCCCATTCTATTCAATATATATGTGGCCCATCTCATGGGACTGTTTTTTTTTTTAAACCTATTTTATTGAGTTTTTTAGTACTGAACAATACATTTATGTCACAATCTTTGGTACATATCAAATTATAGAAGGTGTTACATCTTAAAGCCGTACATATCACATAAATATACAATATATTCCTGCTTCACATCATTCATTGTACATTCTTTCACATAATGTATTGGTAGCATTATACTACGAGGCAGTACATGTAACGAAACCCTAACTTTACCCCAACTACCCCCCACCCCTGAGGTCTCGATCTCTATCCGCCTATTACACAACTCCATGAACATACAGTGGACAGTCTCGCCGTTATTTGTGCCTAGTCTACACATTCAGCAGTGTAAGAAGACCCCACAACGGCCTATAGTATTCGTATGGTATGGGTCACATTTCCACAGATCACCCACTTTCTAGTCTTCGGAGTCCAAGTTATGAGATCGCAACCCCTCTAACATGGCTTCCCATTCAAGGGAGATCGGGGTTTTACGTAGGCCTCTGATTTCTTCCCTGCGTATTGCCGCACCCTCTGCACCGCCCCAAGGCAATAATTCTGTGTGCCAGGCTCGCACTTCAGGGGATTCACAAGATTTCCATCTCATGGTAATATTTCGGATAGCCAATGTAAATGCAAGGTTTATGAATCGGTGCTGCACCTTGTGGGTAGAGGTGTGAGTATGAAGACCCAAAATGCACTCCCCCAGTGTATCTGTAATAGCGAGGTGAGTGGCTGCCTCAGTCATGTTTTGGACTGTGTCACAATATCCCCGTATCTTCGGGCATTCCCATACCATGTGTATGAAACCTGCTCCCTCTAGAAGGCATCTCGGGCATGAGTGCTGCGTTTGGGGAAACATCTTCTCTCATGGGACTGATAACATCGTTTAGTTTCCCCACAGTATCCTATGCGGATGATACTCAAATTATCGTTCTCATAAAAAAAAACTCAGAAGAGGTGGCCTCGCGTTTTAATAAATGCATGAGTGCCGTATTGCAATATATGGGCAACATTGCTTAAAATTAAAGGCTGGAAAGACTGAAGTTCTTATCAATGGGCGAGATACCTTCTTCTGGAATCAATCCTGGTGGGCGGTTGCTCTTGGTCCACTTCTGGTCCCAGTGTCTAAATCCAAGAATCTTGGAATCATTTTTTACACTAATCTGTCCTTTAGGGATCAAACCAATTACCTTACTTCTCTTGTTTTTATAGACCTAAAATTCTGAGCAAAATCCTTTCTTTTTTTCCATTAAAGGTACAAGAAATTGTGGTTTCCTCACTGGTTTCATCTAACCTAGACTACTTCAATGCACTCCTGGTTGGAGCCCAGCAGTGTATCCCAAGTAGGCTCCAAAGGCTTCGAAATGCTGCAGTCACGGTTTTGAAAAAGATCAAAAAGTCTGAGTCTGGGGGCGTGGCTAGCGGCTGTGCATGGCGGCTGACTAAAAGGCGAGCTCCGGGGATAGAGCTGCCTCTCCGACCATCCGACCACTTATCCGGACAAACATAGGTCTCTAATTGGGGGACCCGACGGCCGGGACCGGGCGGCGCCTGATACGCTACCGCTGGGCGGCTACAGAAGCGGCGCAGTAAAGATATCACCGGCAACAAGATTGGCCTGACCAGCGACTACAGACCGGGACCTCGCCTGAGGCCACAGCCGACCGGACGTGCAACGGAGCGGGGCGCAACACACCGGAAGCGCCCGACCCACTAATCTGCGGAGGCAGAGACCGAACTTCGGCGGGGCTGCGCATGGGAGCGCCGCAGCACCCCCGTCACAGACTCGGTAAAGAATACTGCCGATGCGGGCAGCAGGCCGAGTCGGGCAGCGGGCTAACTCCGGCGCAGGCGGCGACGACGGAGACGGTGAAGGGTGTCCGCCATCTTGGCACAGGACGACCCGTCCCGAGTCACACAGACGTGTCCCACCGGCGACTATCGGAGGTGCTGACCGAATGCTCAATGCCAGGAAGGAGCTGTAAACAGATCCGTGGAGAATCAACACTGAGGAGGCAGTGATCGAGATTGCACACTGGCTGGTCTGGAAGGTGGTCCTGCCACAGGGGAATGCACATGAGTCATTGGCAGCCTGGCACCCTCTGACTGCATACCGGATGGCCAGACACAGACTGCGGGAGTAATACGAGGCTGATCCGGGCACAAGGCTGCTGTCCCTCACATGAAACTGTCGCAGATTCGCGCCACGCAGGGCCGCTGAGACCTGGATGTGGCGCGGTGGCGCGAATAGCTGCCACTTCTTGAATAGCACTGAGAAACCTGTTTCCGGCCCCAGACTGTGTGGGACTGGCTCCCTCCCGCAGTATAACTCAGGAGTACTTTTGATCACTGGACGAGGCATGACTGGCCGCCCAGATCACGGAGCCATGTGAACACCAGTGGATGGCACTTCGGTTTGAGTGAAACTTTCGAGACCAAAGCGTGGGTGGCAAATATCCGGGCCGGGTGCCCGCACGGTGGTGAATAACAGCATTACGGTGGGGGCGAAGTGGATCATCATTCGGACCAGTACCAAGACAACCAATCGCACCTGTTGAACTACCATATCAATACAGTACCCGGAGCCTGGGGTGTGAGCGGACACAGACCTGGCCACCATGACAGGAAAGGGCGCGAACGGTGGTACTACACAGACCAGACTGGAACAGTTCGCCTACGATAAGAGTGCATCTTCCCCAGCGGATGGTAAGACGCCGACGGGAAAAACGGCTGAGGGCATGAACGGGAAGAAGGCAACGCTGGACGATGTCATGAGAGCCCTAACGCAAGTCCAAGTGACGGTAGGCACGATATCCACCGAAATCACTCTCATACGAGCAGACTTCCATAAAATGTCAGAGAAAGTGAGCTCCATGGAGGTGGTAACGAAGTCACTGGTCGAGGATGTATCAGAGCTTCAAATAGCAATGGAAAAGATGTCGGCGGAAAATAAGGTACTGCATGAAAGGCTGGATGATCAGGAAGGGCGCTCTCGGCGAAACAACATACGGATCCTGGGAGTTCCGGAGTCTGAAGGCACTAGAGCGATGGACCTATATGTGGAGGAACTAATTCAGCAGTAGCTCCAACCTAAGGGCCTCCCCGCCTTCTTCTCTGTTGAGAGAGCGCTCCGGGTCCCAGGGGGACAGCCAAAGCCGGGTGCAGCCCCGCGCCCGATCCTAGCCAGACTGTTCAATTTTCGTGACAGGGATGCCATCTTGCAGGCGGCACGGGTGTCGCCACTGGTAAAGATCCAAAATTCCACATTAGCCTTTTTCCCAGACTATACGGTTGAGGTGGCCCGCCGTAGAAAGACATTCCTGGAGGTGAAGAAAGAACTCCGAAAACGTGAGATTCCCTACTCGATGCTATTCCCGGCCAAGCTACGTGTAGTGGCAGATAACAGGACCTTTTTTTTTGATAATCCCGAAATAGCCAGAGACTGGCTGGATGGGTGGAGGCCGGCTACCCAATCACGCCGCTCCAACAGATCTAACAGGTCTCGAGGAACAGGTGGGCTACGGAATTCCCAGGACTCTAGGCAAGACATGGAAGAACTTTCGCAGTTGAGAGACAGTGTTGATGAAGAAGCCAACGAGGAACAATGACCGCCGGTGATCATGAACATTTTAAGGTACCAGCGGTGCGGTTGACGGACTGCCATTGGACACCGGGCCAAGGGGCCCCCGGAGGATGTATGAGGGGCGGCCGTCTCCGGAGAGTCCTTCGCTCATCGAGCTAGTATAAACTGTAAGGGGAATGGGTTGAGCACTCCGCTTAGTTGGGGAGGCGGGCGGTTGTATGTCCGTGTAGCTGGAGGGCAGGGAGAGGGGGGAGTTGGGGGGGGAATGTTCCCAATGTTAGCAAAAGATTTGAACTGTTTGACTCGTAAAGGTTTATTGTGGTACATACACGAGAACACATGGAAAGCTATGCGACGGTTAGGTCAGAGTAAGTTCCGGAGCCGTTTCGCTCCAACACTACAGGATAGTAATGGCAAGTGATACGCGGGATGGTCAGATGGGCGGGGGATCTGAGCAAGGGCCAATACCACCTTTGCAATTGATGACCTGGAACGTGCGGGGCTTGGGTGATAAGATTAAGCGTGGGCTGGTTCTACAGGCCATCCAAAGGGTAGGTCCCACAGTGGTTTTACTACAGGAAACACACCTGGTAGGTGCAGCTAGCCGGGCACTAGATAGGCATGGGTATCAGATGATTGCACACTCGGAGTTTACCTCGGGGTCTAGGGGTACGGGTATACTGATGAAGAAATCGTCCAGGTTCATATTGCACTCCACTAAAACAGACGACCAGGGTCGCTTCGCAGCAGCGCATGGCCAGTGGGAAGGGAAGTCACTGACTCTAGTATCTGTCTATATTCCGCCGGCGCTTCATACGGTCGCCCTTCCAGACTTGGGGAAATTCCTACTGGAGCTCCCAGAGGGAGACCTTATACTGGGAGGAGATTTTAATGCAGTGGTACACAACGTGCAGGATAGATTTCCAATCCGCACGCCGAACCCGGCCCCGTCTAGATTCAGTGATTTCCTGGTGGCTCAGGGTTTGACGGACCTCTGGAGACAGTTCCATCACACCGACAGACAGTACACCTACTACTCCGCAGTCCATGACAGTATATCACGCATTGATTATTTTCTTGCCTTGGGAGGGGGCCTCCTCACAGTGAGCGACGTACAAATTAAACCCAGGGGCATCTCAGATCACTCACCACTGACACTGACATTATCTTGTCCCGCAGTAGCTAGAAGACGAATTTACCCAATCTTCCCCGGGTACCTCAGGGTGCTGACCGTGCGTAAAGACTTGAAGAAGGCTACACGGTATTATTTTGCAGAGAATGCGGCCTCGGTGACGTCGCCGTCGGTCCTCTGGGAGGCCTACAAGACGGTCCTGAGAGGGCGGGCAATAGCGTCCGTAACAGGATACAAACAAGCCCAGAGGGAGGAATTGACAAAATTACAACTCGAACTTGAGCAGGCGCACCTGACACACATGACGGACCCGACCACAGACACACTCCACACACTGCAGCTCTGTCAGCGACTTCATGGCGACCATCTTCGCAGGAAGACGGTCGAGGACATCACAGCGACGACACACAGAATCTATGATATCGGGGATAAGGCCAGCAAGCTTTTAGCCTGGCTAGATACGAAAAAGGGAGGGGCCAAGCATATACTACAGTTGAAAGACTCCAACGGTGAGGCCGAAACGCGGCCTTCCGTGATAGTTGAAATCCTAGGGGCGCACTTCTGGGACGTATATACCCCTGAGGTGGTCATAACTCGGGATGAGGCGACGGTGGCACTACACGGCGTAGCAACACAAACACTGGCGCAGGGGGCACGGGAAGAACTCGACGCAGATCTGTCGGCGACTGAAATACGACTAGCGATCCATGCATTACGCGTGGGTAAAGCTGTAGGACCCAATGGGATCCCGGTGGAATGGTACAAAACTATATCTGAAGAGATAAGTATGCCACTGTTGGATATGTACAACGAAAGCCTAGCAAAGGGAGTTCTGCCCCTTGATCAAAGAGTCGCCACCATTGTGGCAATCCCGAAACCAGGTAAGCTGCCAGATGAGACCTCGTCCTATCGTCCCATCTCCCTCCTCAACGCAGAAGCCAAAATATTGGCGAAACTGCTGGCTACCAGACTGATGCCGCACATGGCACACCTGATACATCCGGATCAGTCGGGGTTCATGCCTCACAGGAGTACGGCGCATAATCTCCGAAGATTGCATGGAGCGCTGGCAAGGGCGCCGTCCCTAACGGAACCAACGGCTATTCTGTCACTGGATGCCAGGATGGCATTTGACATGGTGGAGTGGCACTATCTTTTTGCGGTATTGGACCATATGGGCTTCGGACCAAGGTTTATCTCGTGGATTCGTCTGCTGTATACTGAACCGGTGGCGCATGTGACGGCGAATGGTCATATCTCCCGTGACATAGCCTTGGCTAGGGAGACAAGACAGGGATGCCCGCTCTCACCCCTGCTGTTTGCGCTAGCCCTAGAACCGTTGGCAGTGGTACTTAGAACATCCCAGCTGCTGAGAGGAATAAGATGGGGGGACGCTTGGGAAGACAGGGTCTCATTATATGCGGACGATATGTTGATTTATATGTCGGAGCCCGAACAGGGGATCCCGATGCTGCTGGCACTGTGTGAACGGCATGGTCACACCTCTGGCTACAAAATCAATTGGACCAAATCGGTAATATATGCACTTAGCGGCCCCGCCCCGGCCCTACCAACCGACTGTCCCTTGACAGTGGCGACCGACACATTTAAATACCTGGGGATAGCCATCACCCGGGACAGTAAAGCCTTCTACGACCTAAACCTACTACCGCCGCTCACGCGGCTTCAGGCGGACACGAAACATTGGAAACTGCTCCCGCTGACGTTACTAGGCACTACCGCGTTTGCTTTATGTGTTAGAAAATACGCCGGTGTTAGTACCACCCTCATACTTTCGCAAAGTGACATCGGCTATAACTGGACTGCTGTGGGGTGACCGCCCAGCCCGAGTAGCACACGGGAAATTGATCAGAGACTGGTACAGTGGTGGGATAGCCCTACCAGACGTGCAACTGTATTACTGGGCGGCTCACCTGAAGATTATCAACCAGTGGCTCCATGTGCCGCAAACTGACCCGGCCTATCTGGCAGACAGAGCGCAGCTGGGTACTCACAACCTTTTGGCCCCGTTATACAACAAGAGCCTGTTGCCACAGCTCATGGGACCCACCAAACACACGGTAGTGATATGGCACAAAGCCCAGGCGAAACTGAAATGGGGGGGTGTCATAACTAAACTCACGCCCTTGTGGGACACTAAGGCCCTAGGGAACTTACGGCAGAGCAAAGGGTTCACGCAATGGGATAATATCGGCATATCCACGGTAGGTGACCTATGGACTAGAGACGGTGTACTCCCCTTTGAACAGCTGCAGCAGCAGTACGACATGGCGGTTACCGAGACATACCGCTACATACAAATACGACACGCACTGCTATCGGCGATTGAGGCAGGTACGGTTGTGCCTGAGTCCTCCCCACTGGAGGATCGCCTCATGACAGACTACACGCAAACAAGCGCCACCTCCCTTACATATCGGAAATTACTGAATAATATGCCTGATCCACTGCAAAAACTGAAGGAGAAGTGGGAGAGGGAAGTAGCAGAGATGGACGAAACGGAATGGAATGAGGCCATGGCCTCCCCAAGGGAAGCAGGTATCTCCACACGATTTAGGCTAGTGCAATTTAAGATACTACATAGGGTGTACTACACGAGTACTACACTTCACAAGATCAACAGGGCTGATCACCCACACTGTCTCAGGGGCTGTGGTGAGGAGGGGACACTATTCCACACACTCTGGGAATGTCCTTTGATTGCGGAATACTGGAGGCAAATACTACGTACGATTTCACAAGCTCTTGAGGTCTCGCTTGCGCCGAATCCGCGCATGTGTCTGCTTAATGTGTGGGGGCCTAATGATCTGACATGCCAGGCACAACAATGGGCTATTATAGGACTGATGGTGGCCAAACGTGATATAGCGCAGAAATGGGGGGCAATAGAGGTCCCAACCCGAGCACAGTGGTGTAGGAATGTAGAAGATTTGCTTATGGTAATTGAACGATCAGTATATAAGCAAAGGGCTAACCCTAAGAAATGGAACAAACTATGGCTTCCGTGGAACAGCTATCGTGGGGATCTATGTGAACCCTTACCCGAAGATGAGACGGATGATTCAGAGGAAGAGGAAGAAGTAGATTGAACTCGAAGCAGGGGTTAATAATCGGGTAGGGTAAAGACCAGGAGATCAGGGGAAGGGTGGTGGGCGGAGAATGCTATGGGCGGAAAGGTGAAGAGACATTATAGTCAGAACTTACTCATATGAACCTAGAGCTGTACAATTCAACGGTATGAACTGCATAGTTAAGCTATTGAGTCACAAGTTGAGTTAAGTTTACAAAAATCATAAAAGTAGGACGTACACTGAAACTTTTGGTACAGGCTGCTATGCTATTTAATAAATGGTGAAACGTGTATGCTGCAGTGCAATTTATCCGAAGGAATGATGTGCCATACTATGCACAAATGTTTATAACTATAGCAGCCGGCCTCCGGGTTGTAGGCGAATGCTGTGTTAAATGAACAGCCATCAATATAGTCTTTTATAAAAAAAAAATATAAAAATAAATAAATAAATAAATAAAAAGTCTGAGTCTGTGACCAAAGCTAGAGATGAACTTCACTGGTTACAAGTCATAAAAAGAGTAGCTTTTAAGGCTCTTTGTATTGCTCACAAAGCAGTGCACTCCTAAGGACCCGAATCTTTGCCGAAGAAAATGTCATGGTATACCCCTAACATGTCTCTACCCTCTACTTCCTCAATAACGCTGTCGGTGTCTTGTAATCACAGAGCGTCTTGGGGTGGTAGAAGTTTTTCTCATGCTACATCTCGGCTCTGAAATCAAATCCCAGTTTCTCTGAGGAAGTCATCAAATTTTCTGGCTTTCAATAGCTTTTCAAAACCTGGCTTTTCTCTCTGCCACTGTAGGTTTCTTTTGATCCTTTCAATTTGTCAGCCGACGCCAAGACGCCTTAGGGCAAATGTCGCGCTTTATAAATTAAAATCAAATCTAATAAAGTATTAAAAAAATATTAATAACAATGTACCCAGGCCTTTCTTATGTGTTACCAGGCATAGTCTAAAATTTCCCATTTATAGGAGTGCAATGCTCAATAGGTGGTGTTGGTACTGCTATTTTGCAGTGCTTGTGGGGACAATAGGTGGTGCAGGCTGCAGTAGTCACCGGAGAATTGACTGAAAACACTAGCCAGTTTAGAAAGTTATTTTATTACACTAGCAAATGTGGAGCTTCTCAGACTCCAAACCAAGAATTTGGAGAAGAGAGTAGGGAGATTTTCTAATTCAGCGGCATGAGCAGAATTGATATTATAACTGGTCTTACATAGCATGCAATAGATTGCAATGTATTACACAGGAGGGCATACATAGCGCAGACTGTCCGTGAGTCAAAATGACATCTTAGCTGGGGCTATGTTTGTAGAAGTGAAAGGGAAATCCTCTAAGCTGTTAGAAAGAAAACATTTATGAATGTCATAGTTCACTGAGAGCAAGATCTGCCCATACTTGTTCTATGGGAGTTGCTGAAACTGAACAAAATAATGTTTGGAGAGTGATGGCAGAGCTCTGCCAGAGGGTAATATTTTGCAGTATTATGTGTTAAGCGAAATCACTGTCAATGTTCTCCGTTAAAAACAAACTTAGCTCGTCTGCAGAATGAAACTGCCATGAAAGTAAGTTTGTGCAGTGTAACCCACTTGCATATGACTTAAACCATAAAGCATGCCAAACCACAGCAAGTCATTCTAACGAAAAGCACATAATAGTACATGTTACACAACAACAAGGAGTGGCAGAGAACGTAATGTGTCTTACAACATACATCCTGCAGCCATAGCAGGGACGGATCATCGTTCCTAACCTATATGTTTATCTTTATTTTCTTATTTGTTCAGCCATCAAACATAGCGCTCCTGCACTGAATTACAGCACATTATTGCAACTCATAAACAAATTACATAGAGCAGTGAACATAAATGAGAAAACAATTTGTACTTAAGTGACTGTATATTTTTTTTGATAAACAATGTTATTGTTTTTTTATGAGCAACAAAATAAACAGTGCATCTCCATGACATATAAAGCGTTTCAGTGCATCAGCTGAATCTTCCCCCCATTCGGTCTCATGTTAGACAAGCCTGTATTGTTCCCCAAAGTTTCTAACATTTCCTGCAGGCGTATCAGTTCAGTAAGCCCAGTCATTTTCCCCAAATTCGTTCGTGTTTGGCCGGACAGCCTCATGCCTCATATACCGATTTCTCTAGGATGGCGACACCAATCCACTCCTTTAAGCCACATTGCGATGGAGGGAGAGGCTGAGTCTTTTTAGCTCGCTGCAATGTCTTTCTTAGCTTCTAAAATGGCAGTCCCTAAAAACAATTTATCAGTTCGGGACCCATCCAACCCCTCCATCGCCCCTAGGAGAAAGGCAAGAGTACTAAGAGGGACCGCCAAACCCAGTATGCTACTTAGTTCAGCCATGATCGACGCACAGTATTTGGAGAGAATGTCGCAGGACCAGACCATGTGGTAAAAATCGGCTAGCTCCTCTTTACAGCAGGGACATGTTGGGGTCAGGAGGAACCCCGATTATGTAGCTGTACATGGGTAAAGTATGCACAATGGAGATAGTAGATTTGAATAAAGCGGGCCTAGCTGATATGGTGAGCTCCCTAGGGGCCATCAGTGCTTTCCTGCAATCTTCCTCCGCCAAAGGGCCAATCCAGTGTTCCCAGCGAGTCCTAAGAGAGTCTAATATGGATGGGGTGTCGTTTATCAGGGATCAATACATTTGGGATATTCCCCCCTTACCCAGGTTCCCCATTAGGAGCTTAGCTTCCAGCGGACTAAATTCTGGGATTGCTGTGTGTTCGGGAATGTGGAGGGCAAGTGCATGTCGCATCTGGAGGTATTTGAAGAATTGAGTCGAATGTAGGGAGTATGTTGGCTGTAGCTCCTGGAAGGAGGACAAATGTTCACCCCTCCATACATCCCCAAAGCAAGTAATGCCTATCTGGTCCGACTTCTGTAAGCCTGCCAGTATCCCAACTTCCCTTAGCCTATTCCCAGTGCCTCAACGCGGACCGCCATGCAAGGAGGACCATACGCATTACAGCTGGTAAAGTGTGAGGATTTGGAGCCCCGTAGATCATAGCCTGAACCTGAGGGAACCCAAGGTTCTCCAGTTCCAGTCAGTATGCGGGATCCGGCCAGCCGCCATTAAACCAGTCATGAATCACCAGGAGACAGGTAGACAGATAGTACAGGAAGGGGTTTCTCATCCCCATTCCCCCATCATATGGGGCCCGCTGTCAATGCACAAGGGCCAGTCGCGTTCTCGAGCCACCCCAGAGGAAAGTCGTGGCTACCCCATGCAACCTACGGAATGAACTACGGGTAAGGTGGCGTGGGAGGTTCTGGAAGACATACAGAAGCCCGAGCAGAACATTAATTTTAAGCAGAGCAATCCTACCAAGGGAGTTGAGTGGAAGCGATTGCCAACAACGAAAGTCATCTTTTGTTTGTTTGAACAATGGGTCTAGCTTGAGGGACCAGGTCAGCTCTGGGAGAAGCCCTACCCTGATTCCTAAGTACTTACATGAAAGTCTACGCAGGGTGATAGTCATTTGCCAGTCCACGCATTCTCTCAATGTGTGAAGAGGCACCAGGGTAGATTTTACCGGGTCATGGCGAAAGCCCGATGCTTTCTCAAAAGAATGGAGGATCTAGAGGCACCTTGGTCCGGACTGGGTCGGGTCAGCTAGAAAGAGCAGGACATCTTTGCGTATAGGGCAATCCGATCTTCATTTAAACCCTGCCAGTGCCGTCCCTGCATCCATTCATCAACCCAAATATGAGAAGCAAGGGCTCTATTGCAAGAGCAAATAGGAGAGAGCAGAGCGGGCATCCGTGTCGGGTTCCCCTCTGGATAGGGTATGCTTCTGAATGTGTCCGTTTACAAGAACACTGGCGGGTGGGCTGGAGTAGAGGACCCCCACCATCCTCCGATGGCCTATTGTGAAGGTGCCTACCTGTTACATCCAGTAAGCCCCTCACAGTGAGATTGCTAAGAGGAGGCCATGCCCCCTTTCTCCACCACTCTGCAAAAGCGCCTCCTGGCGCGCTCTTGGTTGAGGGTTGAAGTCCCCTTGCCTCCTGAGAGTCCCTAGAGGCCAATTAGCCATCCTGTTATCGCTAGTAAGCCCCACACAGCTTGATTGCTGAGAGGTGGTCCAAGGCCATGCCCCCTTTTTACACCACTCTGTAAACGTAGCTCCTGGCACACTGCTGCTTAGGGGATGAAGTCCACTTTAATCCTGAAATCCTCAGGACACACAGGGACCTCATCGCCCCACCAGCAGTGCTCTAAGAGGGATGTTTGCAGGGTATTGTTAAAAGGGGCATGGCCTCGGACCACCTCTCTGCAATCCCACTGTGTGGGCCTTACTCGAGATACCTGGTGAGCTAGTTGGTACCTAAGGACCCTTAGTATTCAAGGGGGCTTAATCCCCAATCCAGAACGCGTCAGGAGGCGTATTTGCACAGTGGTGCATGGAGGGGGCGGGACCTCCGGCGAGATGCCAGCTTTTTCTTTTTTGGTTTTTGGAAGAGGGGCTGTGTGGCCACCTCTCCCCTTAATTATTTTTGGGCCCTGGGGACCCCATCCTCCAGGGCCCGAGCATTTATTTATTTTTAAACTGAAAGGGGGTTCGCATCCCCCCTCCCATGGCCAACTTTGGTGCTGGGGAACCCATCCCCTGGGGCATGGCCACATATAAAAAAAGAATTCAAACGTATTAGCCCCGTGGACCCCATTCCCCGGGGCTTTGCAGCATTCTTTTTTATATTTGGTGAGTGGGGACCGCTTCCCTGGGCCGCTATTGGCACCAGGGACCCCTTTTCCTGGGGCCTGGCCACATGTTGGGGACCGCAGGGGGAGCCCCAATGCCCCCGCGGTCCCAGCCGGCTCACCGCCTCCTGCGGGGGCTGGCATTGCTTTTGGGCAAGGGGAGATGTTGACATGCAGCTACCCTTGTCCAAAGGCAATCTTCTTTGCTTCATGGAAGTGAGAGCAGGTTTTCTGCTCTTGCTTCCATGAAGTGAAGCATAGTTTGCAATGATAGGGTGGGAGTCATGCTCCTGCCCTGTCACTGCAAACTGCAATGTCCCGGCAGTGGGCACCCAGGGACATTGCCATAGCCGGCCCTGGGGAGTGGCGGGCCCCAGGGCCATGAAGGGTTCCAGGAGTGGGGGCCACATGTCCCCCTCCCTTCGTGTGCAAAGCCCTGTATAGGATGGGGGTCTGCAACAGACACCTGAACTTAATGTATAAATACCCCAGGGAGGTGGTGGTCCCTAGGGCAGTGTGGGGGAGGCAGGAGCCACCCCACACTTATTTTTTTGATTATTGAAGCCCCGGGGTGGTGACGGGCCTCAGGGCTTGGGGGGACCATGAGACCCACCACACATAATAGCAATGCCCCGGGGAGGTGGCGTTCCCTGGGGCAGCATGGGTGGCAGGAGCCCCCCATTTCTTTCATTTTTTTTAAAAGCCCAAAGGAGATGGCGGTCCCTGGGGCTGCGGGGGGATGCTTGCCCCCTGTATGTAATCAGCATGGCCCAGGGGAGGTGGCGTTTCACAGGGCTGCGGGTCCCCCCGCACTATATTTCTTGATTGATCCCCGAGACCTGGCCCTCCCGGAGGCTTATTAAACGAAGCACAGGACACCACGAATCACTGACATATTATCGAAAGACAGATTATCTACATACAAAAATATCGACACAAAAATATCGAAGTCAAAAATATCGGAGTTATATCTTCATAAAGGTAAGTACAAAAATATCGAAAAAATAATATCGTAGTACTAAAATATCGAAATTAAAAATATCGTTTCTTTAAATGTATTAATAATAATGTAAAAATAATTTACAAATACATATAATTTTACAAATATTAAATAAAAACATTAAAACATATTAAAAAAATTATAACTAATACATATACATTTAAAATAAATTACAAACTCTACATATAAATTAATATATATACGTACTCCACATATTGCAACAGTAGGAAAATCGTTGGATAGCGTAGGGGTTTAAATTACTATTCCCACTCCAGAGGGTACAACAGTAGGGAAAGCGTTGGATAGCGTAGGGGTAAAAATTACTATTCCCACTCCAGAGGGTGCAACAGTAGGGAAAGCGTTGGATAGCGTAGGGGTTTAAATTACTATTCCCACTCCAGAGGGTGCAACAGTAGGGAAAGCGTTGGATAGCGTAGGGGTAAAAATTACTATTCCCACTCCAGAGGGTGCAACAGTAGGGAAAGCGTTGGATAGCGTAGGGGTAAAAATTACTATTCCCACTCCAGAGGGTGCAACAGTAGGGAAAGAGTTGGCTAGCGTAGGGGTAAAAATTACTATTCCCACTCCAAAGGGTGCAACAGTAGGGAAAACGTTGGATAGCATAGAGGTAAAAATTACTATTCCCACTCCAAAGTGTGCAACAGTAGGGAAAGCGTTGGATAGCGTAGGGGTAAAATTTACTATTCCCACTCCAGAGAGTGCAACAGTAGGGAAAGCGTTGGATAGCGTAGGGGTTTAAAATACTATTCCCACTCCAGAGTGTGCAACAGTAGGGAAAGCGTTGGATAGCGTAGGGGTTTAAATTACTATTCCCACTCCAGAGAGTGCAACAGTAGGGAAAGCGTTGGATAGCGTAGGGGTTTAAATTACTATTCCCACTCCAGAGGGTGCAACAGTAGGGAAAGCGTTGGATAGCGTAGGGGTAAAATTTACTATTCCCACTCCAGAGAGTGCAACAGTAGGGAAAGCGTTGGATAGCGTAGGGGTTTAAATTACTATTCCCACTCCAGAGGGTGCAACAGTAGGGAAAGCGTTGGATAGCATAGGGGTTTAAATTACTATTCCCACTCCAGAGAGTGCAACAGTAGGGAAAGCGTTGGATAGCGTAGGGGTTTAAATTACTATTCCCACTCCAGAGGGTGCAATAGTAGGGAAAGCGTTGGATAGCGTAGGGGTAAAATTTACTATTCCCACTCCAGAGAGTGCAACAGTAGGGAACACGTTGGATAGCGTAGGGGTTTAAATTACTATTCCCACTCCAGAGGGTGCAACAGTAGGGAAAGCGTTGGATAGCATAGGGGTTTAAATTACTATTCCCACTCCAGAGAGTGCAACAGTAGGGAAAGCGTTGGATAGCGTAGGGGTAAAAATTACTATTCCCACTCCAGAGGGTGCAACAGTAGGGAAAGCGTTGGATAGCGTAGGGGTTTAAATTACTATTCCCACTCCAGAGGGTGCAACAGTAGGGAAAGCGTTGGATAGCATGGGGGTAAAAATTACTTCCCACACTACTCCCCCTTTAACACACAACACACTACACATACAAAAAAACACAATTAATATAAATTTAAATTAATCAATTAATAACAATTAATATGACTAAATTGATGTAATTATAAATGAACTAATTAACACATATTAATTACTAATTACTTAACAATAAATAGCAACAAATAAATACAATCGTTTTAATTAATTACGTTTAATTATATCACACCCTATCCCCCTATAAACACACAACACACTACACATAAATAAATCACATCATTTAATCACTTAATAATTATGAATTACCAATTAGTTAATAATTAACAATAACAAAAAATTTAATATATTAGCACATTAACTCTAATTAATTTAATTTACTAATTAATATTATTTAATTACCAATTAATTAATCAACAATAACAAAAATGTATATATATTAAAACATTAACTCAAATTAATGTAATTAACTAATTAATATTAAGTAATTACCAATTAATTATTAATTAAAAATATTTACAAACATATATTAATTAATTAACTAATTAATATTAATCAATTACCAATTAATTAATTATTTAACATATTTACAAAAATATATTAATTAATTAACTAATTAATAAATTGCCAATTAATTATTAATTAAAAATATTTACAAAAATATATTAATTAATTAAATAATATTAAATTACTTCCCACCCTATTCCCCTATAAACCCACAACCCGCTCTGATACTAAAACGCAAAATGTAAACAAAATTACAATTTTTCAAACATACATTACAAAACATATTTAACAAACATATAAACAACATAAATAAAATACATAACACTAAACAAAATTTCGATATTAGTAAATTTCTATATTAGTAACATACATACCTTAAAAAAACGATATTCTGTCTGTCGATATTTTGGACAACGATATTCTATACCATCGAAATTAAAACATCGATATTATTGTATATCGATATTTTAATTTCGATATTTTGTCTGACTACCGGACACCACGCTTCGTTTTTTAAAAAAGATTTTCAGCGGGATTCGTGTACCCAGTGCAAATTCTTCCAATTTCTTTTTTTTAAATGCTTTTTTGGGGCTGGGAGTCCCGGTTTAGAGGGGTCAGGGTGTTTCTACCCTGCTCCCTTTTCTTGTTTTTGATTTTTTTTTTACTGTTTTCTTGTGACTCGGTTTTATCGAGTCACAAGATGGCTGCCAACACTTCTTGGTTTGGAGTGTTGACAGCCAATCAAAATGAAGCTCATGCTCGGGAGGGTTCCAAATCCACCTCGGCCACCAGATATCAACATTTTTTATTTCTGAATTTCTCAGGAACTACTGAACAGATTTACACCATTTAAAAGCCCAAAAACATAAATTTTTCCACAAAGAACGCTGTATTCTGGAACTTGGATATTTAGAATTTATTCAACAGAGCCTAGTCTGCACACCGACGCGTTTCAGCCTTACGGCCGTGACCAAGGCCGTAAGGCTGAAATGCGTCGGTGTGCAGACTATGCTCTGTTGAATAAATTCTAAATATCCAAGTTCCAGAGTGCGGCGTTCTTTGTAAAAAAAAGAAAAATATATACATAGATATTCACTGAAAAAACCATAGGTTTGAGGGGCGTTATAGTTAGTTGGACATTTCACTCGTACAAAACCAGTGAAATTCCCCCGTTATAGTTAGTTCAGCCAACTATAACTCACACTCCCGCAATTCACTGCTGATGACATCACATATTACATCACTCATGACATGGTCAGTGAAATCACTGATGACATCACTGATGACATCACCGATGACATCATCCAGTGACTGTGTGTTTCTGTAAAGTTTAAATGTGTTTAATATATATAAGGAAAGGCGTATTGAAGAATGAGTGGGTGTATAAGTGTCTGAATGCATGATTTGCGTGACTGAATCTATAAGTGAGTGATTAAACGTATCGTATTGAATGCATGGGTTAGTGACTAAACTGTGAATGTCTGTATCCGTCTATCTTTTGGTGTGTAAGCGGCTGCATGGGTTTGTGAATAGCTGTATGAGTCTATATGAGTTATTGATTGGTTGTCTGAGTATCTGTATGGGTGCCTGAATGTTTGCATAGATGCGTGAGTGGGTGATTCACAGGGTGCATGGTTTCAAGAGTGCATCTGTGATGGACTGCATGGGCGGGTGAGTGTGTGTATGGGTGTGTTAGTTAGTGAATGTATATCTCAGTGCTACATGTGTGAGTAACTACATATGTAAAAGGCAGTATATATGTGTGTTAGAGTATTTAAATGGCTATAAGTGAGAGTATGTGATTGTGAGAGTGGCTGTATGGATGAGTGTGTGCTTGTATCAGTGATTGTGTAAGAGTGGAATAATGTGCTAGTATTTGTATGAGTCAGTGAGCTGGTGTGTGTATGACTGGATAGGTGAGTAAATGGGAGTGTGATTAATTATTTGCATGACTGACTAGGTGTGTGAGTACCTCTATGGATGAGGCGCGGTGTGTGAGTGTCTATATAGGTGTATGAGTGCATATGATAGTCCTGTACTGAGTGACCGTAAGTATGAGTGACTGTACGGGTGAGTGAGTGGATGTGTGTGTAGTTATTGGTGTTGGAGTGTCTGTGGTTTTGAGAATGGCAATCCGTAATTTAGAGTGGGTGTATCAAAAGTTATATTAGGGTGTGAGAAGATGCATGAAATTATTACATGGATGATGTCATCAGTGATGTCATTTGAGATGTATGTCATCAGTGATGTCACTGACCATTAAATGAGTGATGTAATATGTGACATCATCAGCAGTGCATTGTGGGGGCGTGAGTTATAATTAGCTGAACTAACTATAATGGGGGAATTTCACTGGTTGTGTACGAGTAAAATGTCCAACTAACTATAACACCCCTCAAACTTATGTTTTTGTCAGTGAATTTCTAAGGTTTTTTAAATGCTAATTTCTAACTATAACGTGCCTGAAACCCATGGTTTTTTCAGTGAATTTCAAAGGTTTTTAAATGCTTATTTTTAACCATAACGTGCCTGAAAGCTATTGTTTTTCAAGTGAATTTCTAAGGTTTTTTAAATGCTAGTTTTTAACTATGCCTACTGAGGTAGGACATGTGAAGAAAGAAGAAAAAACACTCAGAAGGAAGCAAAAGAAATGCAGAAAGAAGCAACAGAAGTCCACAAAGATGAAGAAAAGTGCAGGAAGAAGCAAGACATGTGCAGAAAGAACCAACAGAGGAGCAGAAAGAGGCCTTGTTGCACACAAGTTTTTCAGACGGTTACTGACTCTGACTAACCAGGCCTAAGTCCAGTGCTATGATAAAAGACACTTAGAATACAGTGAAAACACATACATACACTAGGGAACACTATGCGTTAGGGTACCCCTGTAATTAGCATGACCTCCTCTGTAAGGCCCTAGTACATAATGAGGCAGGGGAATTAAAACTACCTCTAAGTCAGAGGTGCAGAAATATGCTACTTTAAGTAGTAGTCACGTTTGCAGAATGGTGGAGAAAGGGTGCTGGGCGTCCAAACCAACACTCGGGAATTCCACTGTGTAGGAATTACAGGAGGTACCAGGAGGGATTCTTGCCCCCCAAACTCCCTCAGGACTAAATTGGACTTCATCCCCCATCCCGTAGTCTGCCACGAGGCACGTTTGCAGAGTGGTAGAGAAAGGGGGCCCTGGCCTCCGAAGACGTCTTAGCAATCCAACTGTGTGGGACTTAATGGAGGTAACAAGAGGGGTAGTTGGCCCCCAAGGACATCCTTGGGGGCCAACTTCCCAAACTATTAACTCCAGTCAGTCCCACACAGCAGCATTGATAAGTACTCATACCAGGCCACGCCCACTTTGCCCACCACTCTACAAACTCGCTCCTGGCATTCTTTTGGATGGGGATTGAAGTCCCCTTCACTGCTGGGGGTCCTTTAGAGGCCAACCAGCCTACCTTTTACCTGCAGTAAACCCCACGCAGTAGGATTGGTGAGAGGTAGACAAAGGCCATACCTTTCTCCACCACTCTGCAAACACACCCCCTGGCCCGTTGTAAGTTGGGGGATTAAGTTCCCTTGAATCCTGAGTGTACCTGTGGTCCAACTACCCACCAGGTACCTCCAGGAAGTGCCACAGAGCTGCGTTGCAGAGAGAATGTTAGTCTAATTTCAATATTGTCTGTCACTCTCCATGAGGAGGTGTTAGTGTCACTCATGAAAAACTACAGAAGTTAGAACGGGTATTTCCTAAAAGACGGTTCACTTTACATTTCCCCTGCCCTTTACTTTTAGTGGGAAGGACATTTCCCCATTCCCAAGATGTTTTAATTTTTTACTTCATATATACCGAAAATATTGTTGTTGTTAATGTCCTGTTGTGTTTCTTCTCTATTGTAAGTAAGTAAGTAATATCTTAATTTGCGTGATTAATTAAAACAATTGTAATAGTGAGAACAGTTAACATTATGTTACTCAGAGTAGTCAACCATGATTGTAGTCCAAAATTTACATTTCGTTATTGTGCCAATATTCAGATACAGCAGTGCTCTGAGTGCAAAGAACATGCAGCATTGACAGTTTGAGATAGTTTATCAAAGGTAATACCTGCTTTTACCAAATTAAGGCACCGTAAGACCTTAAACTTCTGTATGGCCAGTAAGCCAATGTGCAACGTCAGCAGCATATAAACTCATTCTACAGATAACAAGAGCGGAAACAGTTAGAAATAATTTATAAGAAATGAAACCTGCTGTTAGCACCTACAATTATTGAGATTAAGACACTGTAAAACAATAACATTCTGTATAGGCTGCAAAAACCAATGTGCAAAGTCAGCAGTGTTTAGACTCTTTCTACAGATGGCAGGGACCATTGTGCAAAACCAAGCAATTTATAAGTTCCTGTTAAACGTGCAAATCAGCAAATAATTGAGGAGCTCCTTTAGGCTGTGGGTCATTATCCTTTCCAAGTTATTTTAGCATACTGCGGTTTCAGTGTTTGACAAATTAAAAATATTCATGATTATCTAATGGTCGATGATCTATTTAGCGAAGAATTGTTACTGGTATTTAGTTTCTTTTCAGCAATGCTCAGGTACAATGGGGACAGGCTAACTGAAAATCTCCACCAGTAAAGCATGCTTTCACTGTCTGCCTACATGTTCTTATTCCCTTGGCATTGAAGAGGGCCGTTAGCAGTAGTCTGCTTTTGTACATAAGTTTCCCACATATGAACAGCAGATGTATCATGTCCTCGTTTGCTGCCCCACACAGGCAGCAACTGAAGGTTATCTGTGGGTGTTTCCATGGTGGTAAATGGAACATAGATGGGAGGAGGCTAAGTCTGTGCTGAAGATATTTTTCTTTAGTTGCTTTGGTAAACGCTGCACCTAGGTAAGACTGTGGAGATGTCTTGGGGTAACTGTGAAGAGTCAACCTTCTGTGCGCTCAACCCAACAGCAGTGCTTTGTCCTCTGCTAAGGAAGCCCTTGTGACAGTTTTATTGACAAGTTATTTGAAGGTGTTGTATTTCCCTGAGGCCTCCTAGAGATCACGTAGGCCCAGTTGATCTATTGACTCTTGCAATTAGGACTTGGCTGCACTGCTGCTTTTCCAATAATGGGTATTTAATGAACCAGGCTCAGATAAGCGCTTCAAATGCAATTGTTGTATCTGTGTACCAAATTCCAGTCGTATTTGAGCAGGTGAAGTGTATTTTAGTGAGTTAAACATCATTCTCAGTGCTCTCGTTACTATACCATTCATCATGCTGGCGCCCCTACCCATCATGCACTGTCTCCCATAGGTGATAGTTGGAATGAGCTTTGCTTGTATCACTTGGATCAGTGGAGGGAAACTTGGTTCGGCGATTTTGGTCTTGAGATTCTTTAGTGCTACTTCTGTTGCAATTCCTCTTCTTCACAATGCCTCTTTATGAGCCGTAAATGTACCTTTGCTGTTAATATGATCCGAGATATTCATATTCGTGGAAGGTTTCGATCAATTGTCCTGCCAAATGTCAGTGATGTTTTTGGTCACTTTTTTTGGTTTAACTGCATGACTTTGGAGTTGTCAAAGTTTATGCTCAACCCATTTTCAGCAGAATAACTTTGAGTGGTGCCCAGTAAGCATTGGATGCTGACCGGAGTTCGACTGATGAGCACAAGGTCATCAGCGTATAATAGGTTCGAAAGGGCAATTCCACCCATCTTTGGAGCATGGGAATTACACTTGTCCAACTTAGTTGATTGATCTGACATAAAGAGATTAAACAAAGTTGGGCCTTGTTTCAGCCCATTTGTAGGTGGGATCCTTCTTGACAGATGGTCGCCAGCTTCCAACTTCACTTGGACCCAAGTGTCTGTCTGTAGGTGGAATATTTCTTTTGGTGAGGTTGCCCCACAACTTCATTCTGTCTATGTGGTTGAAGGCTAAGGAGTAATAGATGAAGCAGACGTATAATGACAGGTTGGCGTCTTTTACATTGTTCATCAGCAGGTAGAGAATTGGTATATTTGTGGTAGTTACCATGTGCTTGCTGAAACCTGTTTGATTGAGGGGGATGACTGCATTTTCTGATGCCAAATCTGTTAGTTCTTCTAGGATAAGGCCAACTTAATATTTAGCATCATTGCCTATTAAGGCAACCAGCCTGTAGTTTTGGCCTCATTCTTGTCATCTTTCTTGTAGATTGGAGAAATAATTGACCCCCTCCAAGAAGCTGGGATTGTTTCTGTTTGAAAAATCTGCCCAAAAACTGGTTTTAATGCTACTGCCCAGTAATCCAGATCCAGTTTAAACAAGACCAGGGGGATTCCATGTGGAGTCAGCGCACATTCCCTACGGCCTTTGGCTATCCTGTTTGTGATCTGTTTGGCAGTCACTGTGATTTTGAAGGTTGCCTGAGGATGTTTGGATCATTAGTTTTTTCTCCATCTGTAGTACCTATTCTGACATCTTCATTTGCACTGCTAGGTGATTCTGTTTTTAAATGATACCAGAGAAAGCTTGCCCAGGTCTCTTCTGTCAAGTGGGAGCTAACTCCATGAACTGTGGGATTCTGTCATCTGTTTACCGTGCTCCAGAATCTTGCACTTTTATTGCTTTTTATGTCATGGAGTAGATTGGCCCAAAGCGACCCTTCTGCTTCCCTTTTTGAATGCTAAATTATCTTTTTCTTAGTCACTTTTAATTCCCTCAACTCCTTTAAGGTGTTAATATCCGGGCCGGTTAGGCAAAGCTTCCGCTGTGATCTGTTAATTGCTTTCTTAAGATGTTGAATATTCCTATTTTGTGAAGTGAAGAGGCGGTTGGCTGGTGTGATTTGTGATATGGAGGGATTCCCATGTGGAGGCTTTTCTCTTATCATCAATCGTTGCTCTTCATTTGCTGAGTGAGCTTCTCCCAATGTTTTAGTGATGTTTTCCCAGCTAGTTGTTACTTTTGGGCCAGCCATTTGATTTTATTCCAAAAGATTCTTCGCCAAAGCTGACAGTCATTCTGGATGGTGGGTTTTGCATAGTATGTATGAAGCTAGGATCCTTCACTGGCTGGTTCACCTTGCACACTCCTTGTGATTTCTTGTGGGAGATGGTCACTATGATCTTTTGTTCCTAGATGAAAGTCCGCTATTTTGCAAATCAAGGAAAGGGTTACAAAAGTGTATTTTATTGTGGTTCTGGCTGAGGTGTTGTGAAAGGATGCTGCTGGGGTCGATCTCCCGTGTAGCACTCGTTTAATGCTCAATAACTTAGATGTTCCATATCCCTCAGTAGATTTTTGGCTAACCTGGTTTGCTTTCCCTACTTATTGCTTTCCTGCTGTGGGATGTTCCATGCAGAAAGATGTTCTTCCAAGAAGTAGTCCTCTCCAGCAAGTGCATGTTCAAATTGCCCGTTAGTACAAAATTTGGCGTTGGCTCGTCCGTAAGGAAACGTATTTGTTCCTCTCACAGTAGTTTCCCTCCATTGAGCATATCACATGGGAGCGGGCATACAATAGTGAGCATCAATTGTAGGTCATTGTTGCAACTTCTTATGTCCACTCTAATTGATTGTGTAGCACTGGTGGATGTTGATTTTGTATCCAGCACCCTAGCCGCATTAATGCTCTTTATTGAAGTATATTTTGCAAGCCCTCCTTTTAAATATCCAAATGTAGCACTTTTTACAGTTGGGAAATGCATCCTTGCAGATGAAATGGTTGATCTAACCAAGTCTCTTGAAGGAAAATAAGATCAAAGGTTTGAAAGTATAGCAGTAGCTGTGAGTCCATTGTTTTATTTCCCAGGCCTTTAATGTTCCAAGAGCATAATCGTAAATGGGTATTGTCCATTGGTGACAGTTTTGTTCCAGGTCAGTCATTGTTACTCTGAATATTTATTGTTCTAGCTAATACATTGTGTAGCTTCATTTAGGTGTGAACATGTTGTAGTGCTCATGTCGTCCTATTCACATTTGTCTGAGAGTTCTTTTGCTTCTTGAAGTTGAGAAACAGTGCTTGTTTTCAGTTTTTCCTTAAGGTAAGCCTCCATGAAGGTTTGTTCATTGCAATGTGTAGATATATGTTTCCACAAGGAATAACAAGGGCACACAGTGATTTGGTGGTAATTTCCTAGTGGTATTTGAGTTTGGTAAGATAACTATTGGTTCAAATGGGGCCCTTGTGAGCCCCATCCTCTCTGAGAATGTGGCATAATTATAGCCATTTCTCTGTATAGTGAGCATTTCTGCTGCAATCTCCCATATTGAGTGATTAAGAGGGAGCATGCTTGTGTCTCCCAAGATCAAATTAATTCTTTGCCCTTTGGGTGCCATTGCTCCTTAGTGGCTTCCATTGTCCGAGCTTCTTTTGCCTTGTTTGTGTTTCTTTCAATCGTCATTGCTGGCTTGAAGCCTAGGTGTTGGTCTGATTTATATCCGCTGGTTTCAGTGGGAATGGGAGGCTGTTGAGCCTCTCATTACTTGAGCATAGCACAGCCCTGCATCCTTCATGATGGAAAATGTTGTGTAGATCCTTGGCTGAAACCCCCTTGTTGTGGCAATTATGGCAGATTCTACTGCTATCAAAGTCGTGTAAGGGGTTGAGGCACTTCCTTTTTTTTATTGCTTCGCTTGTCCCTTTGCAATTCCTTTTCCTTTTATTAGTTGTTGATTATCCAGTTTGCCTCTGTCTCCCTGATCTCATGTTAGTGTGATCAACCTAGCCTGGCCCGCTCCTAGGTTTTCCTGCTTTGAACCTCCTTTGTGAACAGGCTCAAGTCCTACGTTCTTAGGTTTGCGCAAATATAGCTGGTTTGCTGGGTCGCTGGTTCGCTCCTTTTGTATGCTCATATTGTGTTCCTGTTGTGCTCCTATTGTGCAGTAATATTAAAGAGGTTGCTCTACTTAAGTTGAATTGATTGTGCTGAGCCTGAGGTAGAAGATGTCCAAGATGACCCAAGATCAAGAGGAGTATTACCCACAGAATTCCACACATTCAGCGCTCTGCTGCCTGGCACTCACAGGCTTGTGAACAGAATCCTGGTGAGTGATGTGGCAGCCACGAGGGCTACAGAAGGACACAGCAGGGTGACACAAGTGCGATGGCATCATGAGGCGCCTCCGCATCTCCATTCAGTTTTCCTCCTCTACCCCCGCTCTCGGCCAAGCCGCCTTCAGCCAATCAATACCAAAGGGGATGATGGACGGAGCGTTTGAGCAAATCAAACACTCACCCCCAGCCAACTGATCTGGGTTTAATCCATCATCATTCTTCAGCACACCCCACCACCCCAGTTAACACATGGCCACATGCAAATCAGTCTGACCCTGTGTCTCATGGGAACTGTCCAGCCCGAACTGCCAAGCCATGTCTTCCCTGGACTGGAAACAAGCATCCTGGGACCGGTTTCTGGCTAATCAGCCGTCATCAGCCAGGCTAGCTTGAATCCAGTGGCAAAGTGAGCAAGGGATCCACGTCTGGGCATACCCTGCCAACTTAAGGTGGCCAAGCCTCTGTCAGCCAAGCCATTGCCCCCGTTGTAGTTGGCTTACGGCAGGGGAATTTGGAAGGCAATAACGGAGGTCAGTCTGACGCAGTCCGATGGTCCGAATCAGACAGCACTGCAGTGATGTTTCCTAGCCCCGCCTCCTCACCTCACTTCCTCGCAGTGTCACTTCCTCACCTCGCTTCCTCGCAGTGTCATGTCTGACCATGATGAGAGCATAGACAAACCAAAGGGAAAAATCAATGGTATGGGAGTCACTGGAACACTTGACCAATTTTTCACAATTTCTCCTTGATGATTGATATATTACATTTTGGTCACTTCCCTCAACCCTCATAGAGGGGATAAACCTCCGAACTTCAGGTCCAGATAATATGTTAACTTGAGTGTTCAAGTCCATTGACACCGGCCTATTGACCATCCGTTTGCCATGATGTCAGAACGTACAATGGAAGACTCAGTCTCACTTCCTACTCTGATTTGAACACTTTTGACTGCCTAGTAAAGTTTCCTGTATCCCCTGGACTTATCACCAGCATTCCTAAATATTGTGTGTTACACAATCTTGCATGCAAATACAAAGCCATCCAGTTTCTTGGACCTTGCCGTCTTGACACCGGGGTAACTAAATATTCTATATATATATCATTCATACACGATCTTCTATGCAAATACAAAATTATCCAGTTTCCTGGATCTTCTGAATTTACAAACAGGATAACCAAATGTTGCATATTTCATTCATACACAATCTTGCATGGGAATACAAAAATCATCCATATTACAATGCCAAATGTCGACCTTTAAAAGGAGGAACAAAAACTGCAGTGTCCTAATCTTAAAGATGACAACTTCGGGTTCTACCTCCCCCCATGAATAGGCAGAACTTTACTGAAATAAATATCTGCTTACCTTCTGGTGAGATGAAATAATCCATCCGATGGGAGTAGGCAGTATTTCAGGCTGTGGCAGTCAGTGAGGCCAAACGAGGCTCCTGGCTGGGTTGCCAAATGTTGGAGGAAAATCTGAGACAAAAGTAGATAAGACGCAATTGGCAAAGTAATATAGGTTTACTCAATATACTGCGGGGAAATCATCAGTCACCTCTGTGAAAGTTGAAAGCTGATTCAAAAGTCCTGAATGCAGGCAGTGATATTTATACTGACAAACCACAAGATAAGTACAACTCCAAATGACTTATTGACGTTTAGCAGTCTCAGTGATGACATCCAGAAACTCAACGTGTGGGTGTAGGTTCTTAAAAATGAACCATACAAAAGTGCATGTTTATGTGACCACACACTGCATGGTCATATCGTGCTGAATACTAACTGGACCAAGCTATCTGACCTTTACTCTGTGTGGTTTTTACAACAGCATGCACATATTTGTTTGCATATGTTCTAGGGAAGGATGTGCACCTAGTGTCTCATCCTGTGCATGTGTTTAAGCAGGGGTGTGAGGAACCGCAGTGCTTAGAGGGGAAACAGGGTCCTATTTGATGGGTACGTCTCATTCTTTCCAATAGCAGATGAAGATTGTGATGACCAATTTTGTGCAGTATCTCATATGAGCTAAATGCAAGAAGTTCCGTCAAGTTTGCTGAAACTGGTGTGATGTGACCTGTTTGTTTCTGCTTAACCCACTGTCTTTGAGCATGTATCTGTTTCCATGTATGGGTCTGTCGCTGATTACATAGGTTTGATGCTATTTCTAACCTTAAAGGTACACATGGGTGTCTGGAGTCTTAGATTTGTGGGTATCTCTACATGATGCTTCTCATTCTGCCCTCAATCACTTATCACTTTAAAGTCAACAGCATATGTGATGCCATCCTTTGTTGTTAAGAGTAGTGGTGTGATTGCAGATATGTCATTAGTGATAAATTTCTCTGATGCAAAGTGGGGCCCAAGATGGTCGCTATCTCCTACTAGCTGTCGCTAACTGGTGTTAGCGACAGCTAGGTAATAGGGAGATAATTTTATCTCCACTCTCTTGGTTTTTAAAGCCAAAAAAGCTGAGATAAACCCCCTTGATAATATGCCCCACAGTTTCAAGGCCCTTGTCGACATGATTCAAAACGACTAGTTATTATTATATTCATATACAAAGTAACTAATACGGCAAAGTAATTAGGTTGCTCCAAAGCTTCAGCACTTCTCTGGGAAAGGCTGTCGTGAGCTGTTCTCATGTTCATGGTTTCACGGTTCCTCACTGTCCTGTCTTGGACCACAGTTAGGATCTGTTGTCTGGTCGTGTGTCAAATGACTGGTCTCGTTAGTTTACTCTTCCCATTTCCTTCTTTTATTTTCGATAAGTCAAGGCAGGCTGCTTTTTTAATGATTCTTGTTTTGGGCGTTTCCAAAAAAGAATTTGATCTAAATACTGCTTATGCTTTTTACCATCCAATACAGATAGGTAAAGATAGGTAAAGCGCCACTAAGTGATCTGTTGCCTTTCTCTACTTTTCCTCTCATTGCTTTTGGTGCTCTAGTTGTTCAAGGAAGAGCTTTCTCCGATGAAAGATGGGGTGAAACTTGTCAATGACCTCGCCCACCAGCTTGCCATCTCAGACGTCCACTTGTCTATGGATAATTCACGGGCATTGGAGCAAATCAACACCCGCTGGAAACAACTGCAGGTAAGAGGGAATCCTGTTTGATAGAGGGTGGTAGAAATCATAGTCCTACAATACACCTGTAAAAGCAGCATCATTATTGAATGAAAACATGGTGACCCTCGCATAACATGTGAGGTGAGTAAAATTCACCTCTGTGTTTTAATTTCATGCCTCCTCCACAAATTGGGCTTTGTTTTGGGAGAACGCCTTAGTAGTATGGTACTTTCTGAAACCCACTATTGAGGATACAGTTCTCAAGAGGACATTCCCCCACAGCCTCACTAGCATGATTGTGTGCCCAAATTGCTTCTGTTTTACTCCTGCAAAAAATACACTTGAACTATTATCTCGAACTCTGGTAAGACTATATGCACCGATCTGTACTACATGTTTGATCCCTGTGATTATTTGTATTGTTATCTTTTTACCCACTTGATTGGCATTGTAGCCACCTACGTATACTGTTTGATCTATTGATATATCTGTCTGACTATGCTCCCTCATGTACCCATCTGTGTAAAGTGCTCTGATATCTGCAAAGATCTTGTCCGCGCTATATAAAACTTTCAAATAAATAAAATAAAGGCTCACATTACAGAAGAAATCATAGGGTCAAACAGGCCACTACATTTACCTCTTAATATCTTTTGAGCGGTGGACATTAAGTTCTATAACCCCTAGGAAGGGAATTGTGAAGTGACATGAAGTTTGAAGACAGAAATCATTCCACCCAATGAGGGAGTCTTCATGGCCCTTTGTACATATGATCTGCAAACTGTAGCACCGAGACACCGTAAAGGTTTATCCAATCTAAAGAAAGTTGGAAAACTTCCTCAGAAAACACAGCATTACTTTACAGAATAAAGCTTCCACAACAGAACTTAATCTATCTAACTCGACAGGGTTGTGCAGGGTGACTAACTCGACAGGGTTGTACAGGGTGACCGCCTGATGAAATACTTTTGAAAATTCTGGTTTGCTTGTGTTTATTTCTAACAAATTCCGAGCTTATGGGGTCTGAAATGTATTTTGAGAAATGAAAGGAGCACTATAGATGGGTTGAGTAAGACAATGGTTAAGAAAGACATTTGAACACTGTGTGAAAATCCATCTAAAACACAACCTTTAATCTAAAAAATTGCAGCGTAGTCATATTTTGATTATTTTTCCAGACGTTGAATTTGTTTGTTCAAGAATGGGTCTGCCTGAGATATCCAAGGACTATCAAGCCAAATTTAATGGTGCAATATTTGTATTATGGCAGTATTCTAGAATTTATGGATCTTTGATGCCTGCTTAAAGTATAGGATATATATTTATTTTACTGCTTAATGTGTTGAAAACAACAGCCTAGCTTTGTGGACCATAAAAGTGATATTTTCAAACACAGAACATAAAAATCATCTTTACCAAAAGATGCATTTTTATACTCTGAGTTCAGGCATACTAACCCCTGTTTCTCTATCTTGTCCCAATGGGAAGATATATGCTTATAAGATGTTATAAATGAACTCCCCATTGTATCCTATGGGACCGATAGCATTTCCATAGTGAAAAACGAAATACACTGTAATTCACTACCAGGACATGGTACACACAACAGTACCTGTCCTATCTTTCAGATACACTGCACACTGCCCAATAACATCACTCACTGTGCAAAGCAGGCAATGGGATAAGTGGGCTGACCCATTGTCCTATGCTACATGCTGTGGTGGGCAGAATCAAAATGTAAATGGCACTTGAACACATCAATAGATGAAGAGGGCTGATGGAAAGCCCCAGGATTCATGTATTTTTTTATGAATTCTGTGGAAAACATAAGACTGATGAAATGTCTCAAACTGTTTCTAAGCCAGTCCTAAAAACACAGATGAAATGAAAAGGGGCAGTGTTAAGTATCTGGTTCCCGGGCAGCTTAGCTTGGAATGTTTATTCTTTGCAGTGGATTTTATTTCCATTTTCAAAATATTTTGAACCGGTTGCAAAACTAGATCTTGCTCATTATTTAACACATAGATCTAATAATACCCGCAAATGTGCTTCCAATCAAGGTTTTCAGTCACAAAACGTATTAAACGAATCAGTTTGTCAATAGGATGGAATGAGATATGTTAAATAATATGTGAACACTAATGGAGTAAATAAGGGTCATGATTGCACACTCTGATTACACATTACCGTGCCACAGGGAAACTTCTTGATCTGATAGTCTCCAATCAGTAAAAGCGAGTTCCTGTTGATAATTTCATCCTCTTAATGAGAAATCTATTTTTAAGTAATTTAAAGCAGCAGCTAATTCATTGTCATAGTGCATTGTCTTGAAATATTTCCAACACCACACTTTTATCCATAAATGATAGGCATGCATGCATCTATCATAGCCGCATCTGACGCAGGGACCCAGGACCGGCTCACATAATTTACTCTAGGTCATCGTAAAAAGTATTTAGCAGTAAGAAACCTTGTGAGTTTCAAAATCGCAAGCTTTGCAACTGCAAAATATCTTACTATGTAAGGCACTACGTAGTAAGATATGTATCAAGGCCAAATGGGTTCGCAAGCGCCGAAATTCGCAGAATTTCGGCGTTTGCGAACCCATTTTCGCTAAATGGTATGTATGAAACAATTTGGGTGCAAAATAAGGAATCGCAAAATTTGCCATTCCTTATTTTGCAATTGCATTTAAGGAATTGCAAATTTTGCGATTCCTTAAATGCAATGTATCAAGAAAAAATAAATTCCAAAATGCCCATAAGGAATCGCAAATTACCACCAACTACTAGTTGGTGGTAAGTTGCGAATTCTTTTACAAAAGCATTTTTTTTTAAATCCAAAGGTGCCATGTGACGCTCATACATGCCCAAAGGCCATGTATGTGCGCAATATGCCCACACATGTCATTTTCAGGGGTGCAGCAGGGTGTTCTTGAGACACCCCTGCACCCTTGAAATTATTCTCAATTTGCGATTAGCAAATTGCGAATCGCTATTTGAGAATAATTTCACATTCATTCCTATGGGCCTCCTGGCCCATAGAAATGAATGGGAAATTATTCCTTAATTGGGATTAGCAATTTGCTAATCGCAATTAAGGAATATTAAGGAATCGCTAAAAAATAGCGAATTTCTTCATACATACCAGTTTGCGATTTCTAGATAGCGATTCCTTAAAAATCGCTATTTAGGAATCGCAAAAGGGTATGTTGATATATATGGCCCTAGTGTTTTATCGCATATTTCAAACATAAAAACTTTCACTGTGATTTTCTTTTCTTTTCAAATCAGTGTTATTTGTTAATGATATCACGACTCACCTGGGACATCTGAAAGGATGTGCTTCGAAACAGGCCTTAATCCTGCATCTACTGGTTTCGGCATGTCCCACTGATGATGATAGGGTTAGACAGCCTGGTTTCCATCTCTCAGCTATGAAATTGAAGACGTTTGGGAAAAGTAACATTTGAAACACCTCATTTTCTGAATCAGCAGCCATTCCTTTCCTGATTCCATTATTGGTGTCACTGATTTGTAAATTGTCTTTTCCTGTAAACTTATTATTTGCATAGGTTTACTAGTTTTCCCATTCATTTGACTTTCTGTTAAAAATTATGACATTTGGGCAACGTGAACTGTGCAAGCACATCCCATAAAATCTTCGTTTTGCAGTTCTTAGATGTATCTTTTTGTGAATATGGTTCATTCTGCTCTGCTGCAAGTTGCCCTTTCGCAGAAACATATTTGGTTTGTATCTCTTACTATTTAAGTCAGCTCATAGGTACTGCATCACTTGTTAATTGTTATTGCTCACCTTCAAACAATCCTACTCTTATAGCATAAGTGATATCTTAGTTTATATGTATCACATGTAAACATTGTGTCTTACACAGGTGGGCAGACACAATGGTGGAGTTTCTGAACTTACATTGAAAGGGAAGTAGATGAAAACATGTAGATGCATATGACATTCAATATGCAAAACCTGAAACTAAGCTTGTTTCTCCCTGAGCAGGCCTCCATCAATGAGCGCTTGAAGCAGTTGCAGGATGCCCATCGGGATTTCGGACCTGGCTCCCAACACTTCCTCTCCAGTAAGTGAGTAAAGCTTTTAAACCACTCAGTCTGGTTAGGAACCAGCTTGTGACATGAACAGGATGAACAACAGATTCCACATGCCACTTCCAACAGTCCAAAGAATTCACTGTCTGCTTCTTGTTCACATTTTCCCAAATCAGGCTGCCCTGGTTGGTAGAGCCAAGATGGATACCTTGACATTTGTTCATGAACGACAATTCACCAAAACGCCATGGGTAGCAGAAGTGACACCACACACTCTTTTTGAACTTAAAGGCATCACAGGAAGTAGCATCATATGGCCCTTGACCCTGAATCACAAGAAATGATATCTCAAGATCTTTATCCAGATGAAATCACATTAATTGACTTCCCGGAACTCTACTGTTTACCTCAAAGAGAAAATGTCCAGCTAAATCACAGGGAGATGCACAAAGAAAGAGATTAAAAAGCACTCACTAGTACCAATAATTCATAGGGGCTAGTGGTGGCTGGTGGCTTTTGAGAGTGGCGAGGCGTACAAGTCATCTTTGAGTAAGCAAAGCAAGTGACCAATGACCTAAGGGGGTTCCAGGCTAAAAGACACTGCCTCCACATTCAGCACACAGGCAAATGCATGCCAATAGGCTTTGCATTAGCGTTATCTCACATTTTCTTTGCATTAGTGTAAACTGAGGGTGCGTGAAGGCAAATTGTAATCACTAGAATAAACAACTCTACTATATGATGGATAATTTAGCCAGTTACTATATCCATAGAGTACTGTCTTTTCACTTGTAAATTAATTGCATGCAAGATTTTGCTACTCAAAGTATGCTATTCATTGGTAGAGACACAAGACAAGATTGTTTCAGGTATAGTTATAAGGTCTATGAGTGACTGACTGGCTCTGTTACAAAAAGTATATTTATCAACAGAAAACGAATTAGTTAATAGCTTCTAGGCAATAGTGCTTCACACTATCTAAAATAGAAAAGGGCGTGGTCTTGGCATTATTCAGGAAGGAAAAGGTATGCAGAGGTGCTTTACAGGCTAATAGCAAGGTAATATTTAAAATGTTTCTTTTCATTTTACAGTTCTGCTGCACTGCCGATATTATTTTAAATTGTCTCTTTTTGTTTATAAGATAAGGGCTTTTTTATGCATGAGGTTAGACTGTAGTTGTGTACCACTGGACACCCTGATTAGTGAGAGGGACTGTCAAATGAAGTGACTGTGTGAGTTTTATTATGAAGCAATGGTGTTGTAAACTTCAGGGGAGCAGTGTGCCCCACATGTAATACACCAAAAGCCTGTGTGATTATAAAAAGCAGTGTGTTTCAAATATTAAATACATGGAATAATGCCAGCTGGAACCAGAAAACTATCACCACTTGTTTATTATTTAAAATGTACATGACTGATTGAAATGAAGACAGGCTGTCATTACCTTTGAATTGAAATAAGTATTTTATCTGGCTTCGTTTCTTTTAACACTTTTAACCTTTTTTTATTGCTCATTATTATTTCTCCGTATTGCTCGCTCAAGGTCATAAGATGCCTAATTCTAAACCACATTGGCCTCTGATACTCACTTTTTATCATTATCTGCAGCTCACACACCCATCTCAGTTATTTCTAGCTGAAAAAAATAACATGGACTATATGCATGTTTGGTTTTGCAGGCGCCTTACTTGTCTGCCATGTATGTCACCGTAAAGTAGCTTTAAAAAAAAAGTCAAGCTAAGTCTGCACACATTCTCGGGGACAAACAGCACAAGCACAGCTCTGCTGTCAGCACGGATGTCTTCACTTTTTATCTTCGCACGCTGCCTGAAGAAAGATAATTGTAAAACCTTCCCGCCCCGTGCAGGCTAGCCGCTCTACTGTAAATTTTGAGGTTGCTTAATGCCAATGCAAACGTAGCTCTTATAATATTTATCATATTAAATACAACGAGAGCTGCACCGTATTGGACAAGCAAGGTAACACAGCGCCCCAGTGAAGATACAGAGGGCTTCGCTCTCTACCCCACCCCCTGTCCTCAACTCAGAGTGGATTTGTACTGTGAAGCCTGAAGTGCGCATGTCAGGCTGGCCGTGTCCTTACACGGCACTGAAGCTCTCCATGGCAACATCTAAACCCTCTCCCTTCGTGATGCCATTTAGCAATGTGAGTAAATGCAGCACAGCCCTGCCGCGGTAGGAGTATTTATATGCTCTAAAACTTACTATATATTGCATATGAACTATGTTGATGGTGTGATTTACTCCTATTTATAGTTAATTCGTTTTTACATCACCGCTTGCACAGTATTATCACGCTGGCAAATCACTGAAATGAGGATTGTGTTGAAAAACAAATATTTTTAAATTGTGCACTTTTTAATTTGTTTACTTTTATTTTATATTGTAAAGAGTACACAAACCAGAATGGCTTTGTGCCTAGTCAGTGTACCTCCCAAATATTAGGCATCGCTTCTATATGCAGGACCAGGTCTCATCCCGTTTCCCACATACAGTGTGCCTCATCCTGGACCTCGAACAGGCATGCAACACGATGACATGAGAATACCTGTTCTAAATACTGACCCTCATGGGGGTAGGCGATTGTCTCCTTTGGTACAAGAAATTGCTTTATATACAATGCCACTTTCACTTGGAGTCTTATTTCAGCAGCCTTTCTGGTGGGCAGGGGGAATAGACAAGCTAGCCCTTTGTCTGCCCTCCTTTTTGCAATACGATGGAGCCACTCGCTGTTCGCCTCCGTTGGGAGGGATGGGGCATCCCCTGGCTGACGGCCTGCACGCGGTGCCCCTATACACGAATAACCTGCTGCACTAACTCTGCGGCAAGCTTGGACCTCTACTCCTTTGCTACCATATTAAACAGGTTCACCCTGGTGACGGGCCTCTACTTTAACTGGGCTAAGTCCAGTGTTTACCTGTTATGTCCTGGGGTCCCCCAAGAGGTGTCCCTGGTAGGGCCACCCTCAGCTATCGAGGCGTCATGATCCGATACCTAAGAATTCACCTGTACCCTTCGACCGCTGATCTCTTCGACAGAAACTTGGGACGGGCCCTGTCATCCTTGAGTCCCCGGTGCACTTTTGGAAGCAGTTTCCGCTTGCAATAACGGGGAGAATTGCCCTATCAAAGATTGTTATCCTTTCTCAACTTCTATATTATTTTATAAATCTCCCCCCCACACTCCTTTTTCTGAGATCTGGACATCATTGAGAAAGATATTATGGGGAGATTGGCGCCACTGCATTGCATTGGCGAAACTGCCAACGGGCAAAGGCGGACTGGGTGCCGCTACCTATGAGGCTTATTATCTGACGTCTCAATTACAGGGGTGTCTCGCTGGCTAGTGGGTGTCACACCCTCATGATAGCTGCAGCCCAGGGCCTTCTGATCCCATAACACCCTACACCCATCCCCCTGACCCCTACACACAACAATAGCTCGACGCTGCATGGTCAGGGTTCACGTCCTTATGTGTCATATACCACCATACGCACCTGTGCTCCAGCTACAGGGCCTTTGATGCCCCCACCACCCAGGACATACCCTGGCTGGACCTACGTCATTGGCGAGAGCATTTCCTGGACACGGTGGGAGACCTCTTCACTGGAGGCGACTACTCACCTTCGAACAATTCTTAGTTGACAACGGATACTCCCAGGCCAGTCCTCGTGTAAGAGCATCTCCATAACTCTTTCTAATTTCGCTAGTCTATAGTGGACGATGAGCCCCTGACTCCCATACCATGTCATCACCTGGCTCTACAGGGCACTGACTCCGTTCCCTGCACTCCAAGTGTGAGGATGATATTAGGAGAGTGCTAATCGACAAAGAGTGAGAACAGGCTTTTGAATTCCCCCAATCAGTCTCACGAAATGCATGATTCAAAACATCCAATTTTCCATCCAGCACGGGGCCTTCTTACCACCTGATCAACTCAATCACTATTTCCCCTTTGCCCACCTATGCTGTCCCCAGTGCCAATGGTCATCTGCCGACATACGCAATGCTCTGGTCCTGCCCATCCCTCTCCTGCTATTGGTCTTATATACGTGCGATCCTACGCAACATCAGGGAACCCCCAGACATGGACTCATGGGAGGCTGCCGCTTTGGGCATCTTCAAATGCCAGAAACGGCATACAAGGCACACACCTTCTTCGCCAGCCTGGCTCTCTGTTTGGTAAAGAGGACACTGAGGATGCTCTGGAGGAAGCGTCAGTGCCACCAGCAGTGGCATAGCACAGGGCGGTTTGTAAGAGGGTTAGAGCTGAAGGTGAGGCCCTCCAATATGAGGAAGCCTGTAGACTATGTAAGAATATTCCCCTCCCTGACGCCTGGGAGACACTACTGACCAAATTTGCCAAGTAACCTCACTTGCGATCCCCTTCCTCGCTTTTCCCCAAGACCCGGCGGGCCCTCTGCCTCTTATGGAAGGACCCCAGTCACAGGACTCCTACCTGGCCCACAGCTCCCTGAGGGCCCCCTCTGACAGCGCGGCATTCTGCGGTCACATTCCCCCCGCCCTTGCGGCGCTGCGCCAGAGTAATTTATGTTTCCCTCCATGACCATGTTACTCAGACTGAAACTCCTCATCACTCAGCCAACCCATTGCTTCTCTCAATTGCACTGATCCTACATCTAAGGTACCTGGCCCTCCCGCTTTCTCTTCCCCTCTGTTCCTCCTTAGCATAGTCTCATAGGTGCCCCTCCTGAAAACTGCCTGCCAGATTTACAAAGAGTTCATGCAACACAAGGCAGCAAGTAATGTTTTTTTTTTTTTGAGGACCTCCAGCAGGTCCTAGCTACACTAGTTCTTAGATCAGAACATTGTCTATTGGCGGGAGATTTTAACCTTCATATGGAAGACCGGCAGGCTAAGGACGTTGTGAAGCTATTAGATATCACATCTGCTCTGGGGCTGCTCCCCTATCTTTCCGGCCCGACCCATGACAAAGGCCACACATTAGACCAGGTTTTTTCCACCTCACCAATTACGGTCACTGCACTCGTGCCTGTATTGTGGTCTGATCATCACAGGTGGTGATATCAGTGCCAAATATCTGGCACTGAGAAACCATCTATCAGAGCCCCCAGGCAACTGGGAAGGAACTACAGGGCGTATCATCAGGTCTCCCCTGACATGTTATCTCAGGCCCTGGTGAATCATCCTCTCTCCGTCACGGGGAATCTGGAGCTCGATCTAGAGACCCTGCAGTCCTGGCTCCTGGCTAGAGTGAATGAACTAGCGCCTGTACAGCCCCCTAGATCAGACACCAAACGATCTTCGGCCCCCTGGTTCACGGCAGAGGTCGCCCAATCCCGCAGACAGTGTAAAGTCGCTGAACGTGCATGGAGGGCCTTATATGACGGGGAGGCAAAAGAGACCTATAAGGCCATGATGAAATCATATCATGCTTTAATCTTACAGGCTAAGAAGTGTTACTTTGCTAGGAAAATTGAAGAAGCAGCCAACTCCTGCAAGGAAATCTTTCAGATCGTACGCGAATTCACTACCTCCCGCTCGATCTCGGACCAGGAGGCTCCAGATGAGAGCTGGGCGAATACCATTGCTAATTTTTTTACAACTAAAATCAGACAGATTCAGGAGTCCTTCTCTCCGAGATTGGCAGGGGACCATTTGACTCTGTCTAATGAGATAGCACACCAGCCTATCTCTGGCCCGGCCCTTCTGGACTTTCCGCCCCTCACAATTGCTTCATCTTTGGCTCTGATGAGGAACCTGAAATCTGGTTCACCTTGTGATCCTTGCCCGGCAAAATTTTTAGCCAGAATGGCTGATGTTGTCAACCCATTAGCTAATCCTATTCTGAATCTTTCTTTGAGTCAGGGATTTCTGCCACCTTCCTGGAAACAGGCTATGGTGATTCCCCTTCTTAAAAAGCCCAATCTTGCCCCAGAGGTTCCATCCAACTATCGGCCTATTTCGCTCCTTCCAGCACTGACTAAAATCCTGGAGAAGCACGTTCATAGCGTGCTTTCCAACTTCCTGGAATCTAATGAGCTTCTCCATGCGTCTCAATCGGGCTTTCGATCCAACCTAAGCACTGAGACGGCGCTTCTGGAAGTATCAGAGATTATAAAGGAGGTGCTGGATGACGGAGGCAGGGTGATGTTAGTCATGTTAGACTTGTCGACGGCTTTCGACACCGTCCCCCATGAGGATCTCCTCATAAGACTTCATGACATCGGTCTTGGGGGGACGGTGCTGAACTGGTTTTGTTCCTTCTTAGCCAACCGCCGGCAAACGGTCTGGGTCCCTCCTGGATCTGCCGAAATGCCGCCATTGGGAGTCGGAGTTCCTCAGGGCTCAGTGTTGAGCCCAACTCTATTTAACATCCTCATGACCCCTCTGGCGACTTTGGTGGAGTCCTTCGGGGCCCAGATCGTCTCATATGCTGACGACACCCAGCTTCTTTTCACCTGCCGTAAGAGCGAAGAATTCGATGGGGAAAGTATCCGTGAGTGCCTTGGGACTGTTTTTAACTGGTTCCATCTGAACAGCCTCAAGTGTGACTCGGATAAATCTGAGATACTTTTCTTTGGATGTCCTCTGGAACCGAACTGGCATGACTGGTGGCCTGTTGACATGTTCCCTCCGGCTCAGGCGTCCATTTGGGCTAAGAACCTGGGAATTAAAATTGACAATGGGCTAACGCTTAATTCCCAGGTGGCTACCCTGACTGGAACCTGTTTCGGCATCCTCCGGATGCTTCGAAAGTTTTTTCCTCTTTTGTCCCAGGAACACCGGAGAATAATTGTACAATTTTTGGATTGCATCGTCGAGCTAGTGCCTCAAACCTGCTGCAATCCCTCCATTGGCTTCCCATACGGAAGAGGATAAAGTTCAAGGCCCTGACATTAGCTCACAAGGCACTGCATGCCACGGGTGCTAAATACCTACAGAAAAGGCTGGCTTTTTACCGGCCGACGCGATCTTTAAGATCGGAGTCTTTGGCCCTGGCCGCGATCCCGCGTATAAAGAGGGCACGCCTGGGAGGGCGATCTTTTAGATACTTGGCCCCTCAGTTGTGGAACTCCCTTCCCTTGTCGTTGCGGTCCACGTCCAATCTGTTGGCCTTTAGGAAGGATCTTAAGACTTGGTTATTCTCGAACTAGATTTCTTCTGTCTCCTTCCTCTGTGCTTCCTGTCTGTTGTTATGTTTTTTAGCTTCTTTTTCTGGGTCTGGAGCATAAAAGCGCCGGGACACTCCTTTGGAGTAGCCGTTGCGCTATACAAGACCCATATATAACATAACATAACATGAACATGAGAGAGCAGGACTGCGCCACATCTATTAAGAAGTGGTGCAGTTCTGTTCTCTCCCTGTGCTAGTGCACTTCTGGCAGACATTCTCCAGTGCAGGCATCCTTTCCCCATAGAGCAAGATTGTATGTGGTGTGGTATGCATAGTTTTTGTGCAGGAAAGGCTCACTTCCTCCCAGAATGCGGAACACACACGAAGAGGATAAAACAGGAAATAGCTCTCCTTTTATGTCCGCCCAGCACAGCATATGATTTTGGCACAAATCCCTGTTTACAACTCTTTTTAGATAGGGATTTGTGTCAAAACCCATGGGTGGTTGTACGGGAATGTGAAATAAGGTAAGGGCCTCCAATAAATATGTTTTAATAGATAGCTTTATTTAAGAAAAGCTTTAAGATGTCTATATATAAAAAGCCTGTCTCTACTGGAATCTGGGACATGCCGTGTTCCAGATTCCAGTTATGACATCACCAAGATACCACAGAATGCCCATGTACCATGCGCTGATTACTTTTGGTTACAAACCACCACATATCATGTTTTGTGTTTGTTTTTTAAATAGCAAGCAAACACAAGGAGATGATAGACGGAGCGCTGAATCTTTTCAGACACTCACCCCCAGTCACAGATCTGGGTTGCAACCGTCATCATTCTTTAGCTCACTTCACCACCTCAGTTCAGACCCAGCTATATGCAAATCAGTCTTGACCCTGTGCCTCATGGGAACAGTCCAGCCCGAACTGCCAAGCAAGGTCTTCCCTGAACCGGAAACCAGCATCCTGGGACCGGTTTCTGGGCAGCACCCTTCATCAGCCAGGCTAGATTGAATCCAGTGGCAAAGTGAGCAAGTACCCAGGTCTGGGCATACCCTACCAACTTAGGGCGAACAAAGCAAACACAAGGAGATGATGGACGGAGTGCTAAATACCAAACTAGATTTTGTATCAGGTCTGCTTTAAAAAGTAACATAAACCTGACAAACATTCTTTGTAAATCTGAGCCTGCTTTTCTTGACATGTAGAAACTCATACACCTACTGGCTGGCTAGTCAGATTAAAGGAATAGCAAAAACCATCATACAGGTAATAATGTAAACAGTTATATTCAATTAAATCTAAACAATAAATTACTGTAAGAAGAATGGGCAGATAGACGGTGATATGCAACTCTTTCTATGCATGCAATGACATGACCACAATAAAGATGAATACAGGCTTGCCTAATTTATTGTTGAATGCAAGTTACATCTGCGATATGGAGAGAAATGGCACTGGAAAGGTTTACAATTCTCCCTAAGCTTCTTCCAGGAAGAAGACGACTATGATACTTCCTTTGAGAAGGTACTCCTTTATTGTCAAAATAGAATCTTTATTATTGTGTTGTTGATTTTCCCAGTTAAGGTGGACCTCCACCGAGTTCCATAATCATAAATAAAATTCATTGATTGATTGAGAAGGTGCCCCTTCAGATGAAAAGGTTTAGTCCCCATATACCATTACAATTATTTGTTGTTTTATTACTCCCAGGTGCAAGTTCCAGAAGCTACATTGCATTTGTCCATGTGTGACGAGTTGTAAGCAAGCAAGACACATGACACATACTAATCTGGCAGTTACCTCTTGCTTGTTTACTAGCTGCAATGCGTTTCAAAGGAAACAGGTCTGCCTTTCCCTACCTCTGTACCCAAGCCCAGCTTTGGTGTTTCTGTCAGTGGCTATAATCGAAGCAGTTGCTTCTGCCTGACCCAGCTGTCCTGCTCCTGCAACATAGCGATGGCACAAATTTCCACAAAAGAAAAGCTCCAATCTCCCCAATGACTGCAATGGATCAGTAGTGCAGCATTTATCTTACATCCTAATACTGTTCGGCTTGACTGCTCTTTCCCCAGAGGCATCTATATAAAAGGATTTTCTTAGGCTAAAGTGATGAAATATCTGTGGCACTTTTTCAAAACCCACTCGGACACACAAATCTGCATAGATTATGTGCTGTCCCTTAAATAATATAAGACCCATGTTGAGCAAGACGGCCTAAGTGGTAAGATATGTCTTTAATTTTCCAATTCAAATGTTAACAAGAACTTTAGATGTGTGTATATTGCACTCTACAAACGTGACAAAATAATTGGAGTTGCTATCTCCCAGCACAATGGTTCTAATTTTATTAATCTCAGAAGGCTGAAATGTTAGGATTCAAACATTACCCCTTCATGCTACATTCGCATCTTTATTTGACAGACACTGAACTTACAGAGCCAGCTTAAGGCATTGAATGTTTTTTAGTATTTTAGAAAGAATTAAAACATTGGAATATGGAGCACTCCATTGAAGACAATGGAGTGCTCCATGCTTCTAGGAGCCGGCAAAGGTCCGCAAAGCAACACTCCAATGTTTTCACAAAGGCCTTTTGAAGCCCGAGGGGATTTAACCTGTTCTGTGTTCACGTCGGCCTACGGCCGATCCAAGCACCATCTTCTGAAGTGCTGCTCACGACCGTTGGCCAACGCAGCCCCGCCCACTCAGTAGAACGCCTGTATTGCGGCGAAATGTCTGCTGCGGTACACGTGTTAAACCCCCTCGTGCTCCGAGAGGTTTTTGTTTTATTTGTTAGAACATTCTGCCCTCTAGTGGCAGAATGTTCTAATAGCCTTATACCCCATGGTATCTGGGATATACCGGCTACTAAAGATCTGCTCCCTTCGGCACGGGCCTTTAACGCTGGAGCGGGCATTTAAAAGCCGGTATAGCAACGGCGGGCTATAAGGCTAATATAGATACTGTAGAGCTCTGACATGGCTTAATAAGTGAAGCGGTTATTTATTAATCTACTGACTGTTTGCCAAATCAATATGCTTAGTAGATTTAATATATGTTTAAATATTAATTAATAATACATCTGCATTTCATGATAACATTTTGGACAGGTCAGTATCTATTTAAAAGTCAAGCGCTTACTTAAAACGGGGAACATCACTTACAACGCAACTTTTACCACGCAGTGCTTTTACATCGTAGCTTTTAGAACGCAAACCATTACAACGCATTGCGCTGGGGGGCGCTCTAGGATAGGGAATATATTTAATTTACTATCCAACACCTTCCCTACTATCCACAGGGACTGGAGTTGGAATAGTAAATTAAATAAATCACTATCCAGCGCCCCAAAACACTATGCGTTGTAATGGTATGCGTTGTAAAACTCGTGTTGTAAAAGCATGCGATGTAAAAGCATGCGTTGTAATGTCGTACATCCACTTAAAACAGAAGAAAGAATATTTGCATCAGTTAGCTGTCAAACTCTTGGTAGGCTCTTTGGGTTCCGGTGGACTGGTGGATGGCAGGACTTCTGGGGCAAATGAGATTGGACTGATCGCAATGATACAGTCATCTGATTCAGCAAGCTCTTAGCTATGCTTTCTGTTTGTCCCATTTGAAACAATTATTTCCATTATGACCTATGAGGCCCTCTTCAGTATAGAGGGCCATCGAAGCAAGAGGTTCAGGAATATTTGGCGGTAGAAACTGCAAACCAAAGCATACCCAAAATTGCAATTTCCCAGTTTTGTGGTTATAGAAAAACGATTGTGCTTTCCTTACTTCACATTTCATCACTAGTATTTTTAGGCACATATTTTGCAATCAGCCCTGGAAAGCAGTTAGAGTTGTTATTTTATCAGATCTAATCACTTATGTAAAACAGTTATTGCTGTTTTTCTTAGCGAAGTGGATAGAGATGCAAAATTCACTTTTATTTAAAAAAAAATTTGCATATGTTTGATTATCAATGCGAAATATGACACTGGACTAACATGATATTCCTATATAAATGTTCTATTAGCTCTAGGAATAGGATGATTTTTTTACTCATTTTATGGAGTCTTAAATATTCTCTCTAGGAGATAAAATATTCACAATCTGGTTGGAAAGCTCAGCGTTCTATCTATTTTTATTTTCACATTTTTAATTCACTTTTTTTTCAAAACGAGCCTGTGAATTTTTACATATGTTTGATTATTTATGCAAATTATGTAACTAGACTAACATGTTATTTATAAGTTAATTTCCATTAGCTCTACGAATTGGATGATTTTTGTACAGATTTTACGGAGGCATAAATATTCTCTCTAGGACATAAAATGTTAACAATATGGTTGGAAACCTCAGTGTTCTATCTATTTTTATTTTCACATTTTAAAGTAAACTATTCTCCGCTACATGCGTTAGTCTGTTTGTGCCCTTCCAAAATGATTGCAGCTTCGAGAATCAGGGAGAATATTGTATTTGTTTTTGTATTCCCTTTTGTTGCACAACTGAATGCAAAGCTTGCTTTCAGGAGTCACAATAAATGACACTTCCTCCTCTCAGTCATACTTTCATGGCATCACACCTTCGGGAAAGGAATTAAGCTTTTTTTTATACATTCAAAGACACAGTCATTCTGTTTTTCTTTATCTTTGCAGGATAGGTGACGTTTTCCTTGTTCCTGCTGATGTGGTCTCGGTACCCCCTGTGATGCCCCTCTTACATTGTGGGATAGTTAGTCGCAGATATGCAGCCTTGTCTGATTTTACAGTAACAAGGGTTCTTAGATGAGCTTGAAGAAGCTCCATCCACAGGGTTTAGGGACTCACCATATTAAAGGGAACAGCGGAGTGAGATTCCACAGGCAAACAAGGATATTGTGTCAGTCATTCTGCAAAGTACACAGGCACCAGAGAAGCTGTGGATGTTTTGTTTTTCTTAAAATGTTATTAATTGGTATTTATAGAATCGGAATGCTGAAATACAAGAGTTATCCACTGCTGCAGACATCAGTATGGACCAATGTTGGTGCACATTTGTCAATCACACTAGTGCGATGCAACAGGCACAGAGCTTGCTGCAACTGGAAGTAGGTGGATGGCTGTACTGACACTTCTCCTCGGAAACATTTCAGAGGTTTCACAAGAGACATTAAAAAGGTTAACATGGACATCCAGAAGGTAGGATTCGTGAGATGATTTAAAAGACACTTTCCACAGCTGAGCAGTAAAAGCAGGAAGACTCCAAGCTCAGCTGACAGTTATCCCCTTCTTCGCTGGGTTTAGGCTCGACCTCCCAGAGAGAGGAGTTCATAGGAGAGTTCCCAAATTGATAATATATTAATAATCATTCTCTTTCCTAAATACTAGAGTGGGTAAATGTCATCAAGGGGGTTCCAGGGACTAAGGTACCTAGTACTTAGGCACTTTCACTTCCCAGGTCAAATACGTTTTCCATCACACAATTCATTGAAGAGTGTTATTCTTTGAAAGTGTATGGAGCCGCACAAGGTTCCTGCCATTGATTTATGATTGGGTTCTATCCTCTGGTGTGGTGTAGGCTGAGGAATCACTTCTTCAAGTAGTGCAGATGGACTGTTTCTAACCAGTTTGACAAAGATAATTTCCATGTAAAGAAAATAGCAGGAGATGTGCGGCTGCATCACACAAAGTGTCCACTAATACTTTAAGATAATGGGAATGTGCGTGAAGAGCACTCCAAATTTGATGGAACTTAAACTGCTAATCAATTGGTGCTATGACTGATAAGGGTTGTCACTCCTTTGGTTAAACTATAGTTAAGACTAGCCAGAATGTTAGTCCAGTCATGCACTGTTCACGTGGTGTTATCTCACACCTTCTTAGTATTCAAACTAAATCAATAAATATATCAATCACTTTTCATTCATTTAATTATTCTTCATTGCATCAAAGTTCATGTTTTAAATCACATGTTTTAAATCAATCACAATTAGTTGTTTGAACACAATATATACATAAGATCAATTATCATGATTCTTTTTTCAAAAATTACAATCAACATTAGCACATAACACATCTTAATTGCGTGTCCGATAAGAAATATGCTGGGACTTCTTCCAGTAGTAGGTCACCATAAATGCGGGAATTGCTCGTGCTGTTCACAGACGGATGAAGGGTCAGTTTTTACATTCAATGGGATTCATTGGAAACACGATGTCTTCACAAATTGCTTGACTAAGAACGTGGTATATGGGATCGTATGCCCTTGTCCCAAACTTTATATAGGGAAGACTACACAGGAGGTTCGTCAGCGAATAATACAACACAAATCCAGAATAAGAAAAGGGACACCAAATGCCCCGTTGGTACAGCACTGGAGTGTAAATAAACACAAAGAGGAAGAGTTGCGTTGGACTATCATCTCCAAAATTGAAAGAGACCCTCGTGGGGGCGATATTGAAGGCAAACTAAATCAGCGGGAAGCGCTGCTTATTATGAAGTACAATACAGCAATAACAGGACTTAATGAGATCTCAGAAATCTTTAAGATGAACGTTTAGATGTATCTAGGCAGAGGGTTACCCAGAACTCCGCATTGGTGCCCCTTTTAAATATGAAAAATTAAGGGATGCCATTGGTTGAACACCTTCGATTGTTGTTTCGAATTTATACGTGGTATATATAACATCAGAATGGACCTCAAGTGCCCAACAATTTATTTATAGCAAACCGGCTTGTAAATACCAACGTGGGCGGTGAAAATGGACGAACACCTTTGACACCAGGTTAGAACCGATCGGGCCATAATTAATGTCTTTTAAATAAAGAAAAGTTTGCTTTGTCTTTAAATGTGATTATTTCACATGCGCCTCGTATTTTTTGCCAGCCACGACGAGACTCAATAAAGCTTCACACTGAAATAGGATTTCCACACTGCCACTTTAAAGATCTAAACAACAGTCCGACCATGTGACCGCGACATAGACCAATAAGAGGCAACGTCTCTTACTGGAGGCTGCTGCAGACTGACGGTCTACTGTGAAGGACGCAAACTATTTGGAAAGAAGGTAACCCGCCCGGTTTCACTCCTTCTCTTTTTTAAAAAACTCTCAAAACTGCCGGCCGACATATCAATTGACTCACGACCGTCCTCCTTCCATTTCAGGACGAACCTTTAAAAACAAGGGAATAAATAGAAAGTCAAACGAATTTGGGCATCGAGAGGCCCCGAGTGAATATGATGCGGTAAGCGTCCTTTGCCTTCCTTAACCCCCTGTATTGCGCACGATTCATATGAAGGAACTAAATGGATCCACCGTTTCTCCCCCTTTAGATCACGGCTCCACTCCAATTACTAGGTGAGTGCCACAACAGGGTCGATTCTGAGAACAAATAAATATGTATGTTTGAGTACCTTGGGCTAAATGTTAAAGATGTTGTTCGTCTCTTTTTGTCTAGAGTGATTTGACACATCCACCTAATCCATCTAGGAGGTGTTTCTTATTGAGAAGGTAGGCAGGCGGTGATAGGTGGTGCAACCATCAGTTATGTTACATGTTACTTGGACCCCACACTGATATTAGTATTCTCTTTGTTTTGTAGAACGTGTAGGTCCTGAGGAGAACCCCGCAGTGAGGGGTTCAAAACGCGTCGACCTTTGTTTGGTGCCTATTGTCATTTGAAATATAACGTTAACCATACCTAATAAGTAGGAATCTACCTGTAAATAGTTATCAAAAAGCTAATGAGGATAACAAAAGTATAATCATTTGTATGTACATAGAACCCACTATTGACTTTAGGACCAATAATGTTTATTTTTGTGTGTTTGGGATGAATGAAGTGGCCATTGTGTGAGTTGGATGTGTTGTAAAATTGTCAAATGTACTGTTTGTAAAACTTCATGTATTGTTTTTTATCTGTATATACACAAAAAGTATTTGATATGATGAGCAAATAAGAGTTCCACTAGTGAAAGAATTAATCAATAAACTAGTGATGTAAATAATATATTGGACCTGTATGTTTTTTCTCATAAAGGTCGGTTAGAATAAGTTTAAGTGACGTCCAGCACTGGCACTTGTGTTGTTCTTTTGATTGATTTGGCTCAGCCGTGCTGGCACCGAGTCAGGACCCTGTGTTGTTTTTCAGAGCCAAACACTGGATGGCAGATGTAAGATCTTTAATAAGTAATTTCCAACGCACTTGTGAGGGGCGACACGGGGAGAGGTTGTGCCGCATCTTCTCCAGTCAGTCATCAGCTGTCGCCTGTCAACATTCTAGAATGCACAGCTGATGACATGACCAGATGGAACAATATGTGCGGTATCCTGTAGTGGACACATAGGGCACAAATCACAACACTCACCGTCCCTCAAAAGACTTAAACTCCTGAGATCTCTGAGGTGCATCTACAACAAATGTATCAGAAACTCGAAGTTGAATTTCTTTAGAAGCCAATTAGATAAAGCTAGAAATCACCAGTTCAAACGACAATCCAATGCGCAACCTATCACTTCCCCCACAGGTTCTAATCCACAGCCAAATTGCAATGAATTTGCCTCCTTTTTCATGGAAAAGACAAGAAATATCGAAAATGACCTGCGGTTAGCTCCAGAGTACCATCCTCTCACACCTAACTGCAGCAGCATCCCACCCCAGAAGGCGGAAACACCAGTTCTCTCAGCTCACTCCTTCAAAAACAATGCTACGTGGAGCTCATTCAAAACGTTTGAGGAAAGCACCATTTTAAAAGTCAAAACGGCACTAAAAACATCAAACATATTTAGCAACCCTCTTTCAACTAATGTCTTTAGCGAGATCAAAATATCCTTACTCCCCCTCTGGACTAAAATAGTTAATGGCTCAGTACTCCAAAGATTGATTCTTGATTGCCGTAAAGCTGGCCAGGTCTACCCCATTAAAAAAATTCCAACAGTGGACCTCTTAGACCTAATGAATTTCCACCCAATCACTACGATTCTGACACTAGCAAAGCTTTTTGAGAAATGTGTACATTTACTATTGTGCAACCACATTGATCATTTAAGTCTCTTAGACCAATTCCAATCTGGTGTCCGCCACAGCATTGAATCGTCGCTCACACACATAGTTGATGATGTGTTAAGAATGTTGGATCGGAACGTGTTCTGCCTTCTTATCCTCCTTAACCGATTGTCCGACTTCGAAACTGTCAAACATGACTGCCTTCTAGGCCTTCCCAAACATAGGAGAGGATTACCGGGTTCCGTTCTTAACTGGTTTGCCTTTTTTATCCACAATAGAACTCAAAGAATCAAGTTTAATATGTTCCTCTCCAACCCCACACATGTCTCTTTAGGGGTCCCGCAGGGGCCTTCACTCTCACGCACTCTCTTTAACATATTCATGGAACCTCTACTCGAACTGTTGAACTTATCTGACATAACATGTACTCTGATTATACCCACCTGTACTTAAAAATCTCTTGCCTCGAAAATATTAGGTGTCTAAACTCAACCCTACAAAAACCACAAATCTGGCTGACTGGTAACCACCTCAAACTAAATGCTCTAAAAAATTAACTCCTGCTAACTTACCCTCCGAATCATGCACCAGACATCGTAGAATATATGAAACAACTAACTGTGCTGAACTGCATATCACACATCATAGAGTCAATGAGACCTCTGGACAAGAATCTGAACAGGCAGGAGCACATCAGCGCTGCGATCAAAGGAGCGAATTTCCACATGAACATTTAAGAAAAATGTGACCCTTCCTACCCCTGGATGACTTTAAATCAGCTGTTCAAGCACTAATGATGCCCAGGTTGGACTCTGGGTGGCTACCCTTTGTGGCCCATCCAGAGCTAAGCTGGTGACATTTAGGGCTTCCCTTAAATCTGCTGCTAGGCTCATTACAGGGTCGAAAGAAACCAATCACCTCACTCCTGATCTAAAATCCCTGAACTAGCTTCCATTTAAGGCAAGGATTCATCTGGCAATTGCCTGCAATACCCTTAAAGTCCTCCATTTCAAGACCTCAAGATACCTTGCAGAAAAGCTTGAATTATCTGGTGGCATTACTTTTCTAGAAGCTCCAGGTCCCTAATGCTGAAACCACCTAATTAAAAAGAAAAAATATAACAGACCCTTCTCAGGTATTGCCCCAAGATTCTGTAACACAGTACCTCCTGTAATCAGAATGAACCCATCAACTGCGCCATTCAAGAAAGAAGTCAAAGGATACTGATGAACACATTTCTGCTGTAGAACTCATGAACTATACTCCAGGACAATAGTTATCCTTTAGTCTGTACGCTTCCTACCCCTCTCAGACTATGTGCTTACTTCTCAGGTTGTTGTCTGTCTGGGTCCTAAGATGTTTTCGCTAAGCGATTTGTCCATCCCAGGTTCCCATCTTTATGTTGATGTTATTTCAATACATATCACCTTCAACGTAAAGCGCTCTGATACCTCCCAGGGTCTTGTTCACACTATATAAAACTTTATAAAAAAAATTCCATGGTTGAAGAGCTGGAGAAGCAATATTTTACCACCTGAAACAATGGTAAATGGTTGGTTATCATTGGGGCTTTAAAAGAATATGCTACTTGTGTATAGGTCTATAGAGGCAGAAGCATTTGTTAACATCTGTAAAGTAAACAAAAGAACATAACCCAATACCCTAATACAAAACAATACAAGTAAAGCATAACTGGGCACACCATAACAAAACTGTCAAAACAGAGTACTACACAACAGCCACAGTAAAACCAATACAGATCAGCACTGCAGTCCATAGACAGCATAACACATAAACATCAAAAACAAATAGCAGCAAAAAAAATATGCATAATTATTCTTTTCACACACTACCACCTCCAGAAACCTAATTTCATAATGTGGAGGTAAGAGCTGTTCAGTGCTATGTGCAGTTTTACCACCTAAGACATGTAATAGCGACAGTCACAAAACCAACACTTATGCCACATATTCAGTGCAGTGGGATTGACTCACCAATGGAGGCTTAGTTTATTTATTTGTGTTTGGCTTTATGCTAGTCAGGCAAAACAAACATTAAAACATCCATTAATTCGTTGTTCCTTTGTATCAATATTTAAAATTGAGATCTGTCAGAGATTCTCAGACATGTATCAGATCTCAGATAACCATTTACATTAGCTTTAGGATTATTAATCTCAAAATGTATTAAAGCATGACAGTAACATAACCCATACAGCACATTTAGTACCAGCATATCTATACCTAATGTTCATCCATCTAAAATGTACATGCATAATACAATAAGAATGGTATATAATAATTAGTATGCTATTTTATGCATTTTAAGGTGCAGAAAAGAGGCCAATAATGTGCAAAGAGCTTCAAAGTGCTATGATATACAAAATTCAATAAAGTGCAAAAAAAAAGTTTGAACCTCAAGTTCAAACTTCTATTCCATATACCTAAGTGTAAGCTTCACATCCTGTAATTTTCTTTAATAACAGCAGCTTTCATCCGAGCTGAAGTAGAATTCATTACTTTGTTTGGATCTTATACTTAGCTCCATAAAATGCACTCTAAAAATATTAGCAAAATACTAGTAGACATTCAGTCTTGAACCTGAAAAATATCTGCGCTCCCAATCCACAGTCCCTCAACAATAATCTATAATTCTATTATTTCAATGTCTCCCTCTATCTACTTTCATTTACAATATATAAAAAGTCCCAATTTAAAACAGAATCTCACATTTTCATATTTCATAATAAAGGAATGCAATGCATCAACTTCCTGTATTTGCAATTGTCTAAAAACAGGTAGTAATACTTCACTTATTGATGTTAAAAAATACGTACAAAATACAATCAGGTGTACAAATGTAAAGTGCCCAATGTTAGAGAAGGAGCAAATGAAGTGACTATGAGTTTTGATTATATTCTTCATCTTCCCTTTGATAAATACAGGGGCTTGTCCCATTCTTTCTCCATCGTATACCTACCTTGTATATTTTTTTCAGCACAGTTGCAATTCACCTTTGTATTCAGTGACCAGTAAGTGTGCATATCTTATTTCATTTTCTTATCTCTCAAGATCATTTTTGAGTCCTTCCCAAGACTTTTCACAACCCTCTTTCTTTTTTGTTGTATTAACTCACAGGATTGTACTAAGCCTTGTGGATCAACACTCACCATGATTTCTTTTAAGGTATCATACCATGCAACTTTATTTGAAGGCAGTAAGTTGTTATTGTATACTTCATCAAGCCCTCAACTGCTCCAGAAATAAACCAATAGTTCATTGTTCTCTGGTAATACTGAAATTGTCTGTTTATCAAACCTAATTTCAACCTTAATTTACAAAGGGCTGTGAACCTGGGGAAACCTAATCAGTTCTTCCATATACTCATCTCAACCATCAGGCTTCTTCTTACTTCTTTTTCTTCTACAATATACAACCATGTAACATCAGATTCGTGATTTTCATACAATATGATTCTTTCAACAGTTATGAACTTATTTACTAAAATATATTGAAAATTAAATACAAATTTAGTTTTCATGATTTTCCTCTTCCTCCTTGTCTTCAGTTTATAAACTCACTTTATTTGATCTTTTCTTTTAAAAACTGAAAAGCTTTTTGGATCCCATTTTGTTAGCAACATTTTGCAGATGTTTTCTGCAAGCACTTTGGAGATTTTCATTACCTGCCTTCATATCATGGCCAGCATCCAACATGTCTTCCACAACACTATTAGATGTAATGGTCCTCTTTGCATTAGTATTTCCTCCTTCCATGACAACCATCTTTGTTCAATCACATCATTAAGAGTCTAAAGGATTAACTTCAGTATGGGTTTGACCTTCTTTCTCATGTCCATTCAAATTATGAAAAGCGACCTCTTCTTTCTAGGTTTACTTCTATTAAATGTTGCAATATAGCTGTTAACAGGCAACTATTATGGTTGTAGTCCGAAGATTCAAAATTGCTTCCAGAAAGTAAAGAATTGCCAGCAATTGTAGGGTGAATTCTTGTCTGGGGAAATGTTTACTACATATTCTCATACTACTAATAAGTGACTGTATTGTTTGTTCCAGTGCTATACAGCCATTTTTCATGAACAAGTCTGCCATGTATGGAAATGAAAATCATCTAGGATTTGATGAAAAGTTATTACAGGCTGTAGTATTCTTTGGGTACAGGACTTGATGTAATGTTTGCCTTAAACATTTCTCAATTCCCACACAACATGAAACAGATGGCATCTTCTCTTTTTCCTTTTGAACTAAATCACATGGCAATGATGCAAGAATCAAATTCTCACTCACAATATTGTAAACAACATTTTGCTTTGACTCCACAATGTCCTCCTTACATAGAGGTGTATGCCATACATTATTAACATTTTTCTACCAGCTTTGTTTTCATCCTTAACTTTATTTGCTGTATTTCCACCTTGGTTGAATTTCTCCTAATAGGATGAATTTTATTCAGGTATCCTAAGATCGCTATCTATATGTCTATATGGCAATTGATTTTAACTTGAATTATAAGTTGTGATTTATTCCCAGGAGCGAGTTCTGATTCATCTTTCCTTTTTTACTTACATTTCTTTTAATCAAAGGGATTCTTTGCTTCTGTATTTATCATTTCCAAAAACCTCTTCTCCAAAAGCTGACCTTTATCTTATTTCTTCCCCATTTTCAACTTTTTATATGCCTTTGGCATTGGCTCACAATTTAGTCCTTTGTTTTAGTTTTTTTGGTTTCCCAAAATAATCCATGATGGTAGTTCTCATGATCCTGGAATTCCTATCCAGGGTGGATTTTCATGAAGGAATTTGGTTATTATAAAAGATATGTGAGCTATTCATCATTATCTCTACAGAGGGTTCAACCAAAAACACCCAATTCGATTCTTTTGCCCACTTTTTAGATGGAGAGACAAATCATTATTCTCTGATAGTCCCAACAGTTTATTCATAACAAACTCATTATTTAAGGACACATTTATACATGATAGCTCTTACAATCCTAGTGATTTGGACATGCACTCCTTCAGTCATGATTGAGACTCTTACAGCGTTTTCTTGTCATTTTTCATCATTAAGCATTCAGGTAATATATTAATTTGTGACATTACTAATAGTTTACACTAGATTCTACCTTTATCCTTTTTAAGTACTTTCTTTTTCATGATTCCTGACCTTAATGTCCTCAATGGACTTATTTCCAAACTGCCACTTCTCCTGTACTTGAAGACCAAGGAAATTCAAAAGCAACCCAAAGGGAGAATCAAGTATTGGAACAGTTCCCACTGCACAATCACAGCTCCGGCCACTCCCCTGCTAGTTAAACTAAACCACCAAACCGCAAGGGCATGGCGGTCTCAGCACCATATTACCGAACCCCAGCCACAAAGAAGTGAAAAATATGCATAATGGCAGAGTATAGACAGCACACCAAGTAGGGCCACAGGAGGGCATGAGTGTCCAACTGTTTTTGCAGGGGTTCCGTGTATAATAGAATGCACGACTAGAAAGTGCTCACTTTGATCCTCTCCTCACCTGTCCTTGCGAGCCCAAAACCCCGTTGCGACTCTAGAGACTGAATCGATCCTGAGTTGGCTATAGTAAACTGAAGTAGAGACAGTAATTGACCAGAGACTCCCTCTGGACTTCAGCAACTCCAATACCACCAGTGTCTCTGGGGAACAATTAATTGAGGACCAGGAGGTCAAAGACACAGTACTCCAAGACAACATAGCAACTGACGTCGCAGCTGTAAGCCACACTGGTGCCACCTTCTCTCTGCATGGATAGACCCCAATGACAAGTTGAGGCACCCCACAGCCCTCAATCTCAACTCACCCATCAGCTCCCTCATGGCAGGAGAGGAGGCGAGAGAGGGCCACTATCCTGACCTGTTCCACTCTTCGTGTTTTTTGCCTGTGGCATTAGACAAACCACAAACAAAACGAGGGAAAAATCCGGCATGACAGGGCATGAATGCAGCCAGCTTCTTTCATGGCTCGAAGGATTTTGTAGATGCACAACCGGTAATCTTATATGTGTCCTGCGTCCTTTGGCTAATTCCTACTAGTGTTAGTAAAATGCAGGGCTTAACAATGCTTCGAAGATGCTGTTTAAAAGTACAAGACAGCCCATGAAAGCAATTTGGCTGATTAAATAGAACTCAGATATTATCTGGAAGTAAGTGCAAATTGCACAGCTGTGGGTTGCCAGCTGGGTGAGGTGTCCATATGGATAGCTTTGTGAAGTGAGGTGGAAGTTATGGAAAGCTTTGCTGGGCTTAGGTGCTCCTGGGAGCATTACCTGTGAGGAAGTTTAAATTCAGGGGTTCCATGCTTAATTTATTTAGATCACATCGTGGGTATCTACAATTACTGATGCACGCAAGGAAAACATTACCAGTATAAGGTTCTGCCAATAGTTGGAAAGCAAGTCTCCATATTTCGAGCAGTGTGGAATTCCTCTTCTGTGTCTGATGATTGCAGATTAATCTGCCTTATCTTGTATCTGATTCCAACTCAGGGGGCACTGAAAAGGGCAACCTGGTTCCTGTTGTGAGCCATGAACTACTGTGACCTGCAGGTGGTCTGCTAAGGTGTCCCTCATGTTAGCAAAAATCCAAACATTCCTGGAGCATTTTGAACAGTGTACCACCCATTCCGATGAGTATCGCCTAAACACAGAGACCAATAATGATAGGTTGAAAAGGGCTCATGTTTCCTGTACAGTCTTTGAGTAGCGGCTGGTAAAATATGAAAGTGGTGGGGGCAACAAGCCTACAAAATTAACTTAATTTTCCTGTCGCTTGACCATTGTAATTCGAGGGAGTTTAAAAACGCTGATCTCCTTTTTCTCGGCGTACTCGAGTACCGGTCATGCCAACTTCCTACAAAGAGCTATGGTGGACAAAATCATAGCCAATCATAACGCTGCTTCCATTGTCTGTGTTTCAACACAAAGCTTGAAAGCAGCATCTGGATTGGCTGGGCTGCTAACCCAGCGCTCCCTCCAGAATAATCTCATACAGCGCAGATTCAGAGGGCAAATGTGCGCATGTGAGATTGGCCATATTGAACCTAATGGCCAATCGGACATGCGCACTTCACGGCAAGCATCAGGAGGATGTAGGATGTCACATGATGCACTGTGACAGGGCCATGCCTCCTCCACTGACAATACTGGGCCTACAATCCTGCTGCCTGTCCCGAAGGTGCAGATCATCATAATTAACGCTGCAGAGTGTGACGACTCACATTGTGGGTCGGCCAATGCCCCTAATACTCCTTAAAAGGAACCACCCCTGCAATATTTGAGTTCTAGAGTGGCACAGGAATCATGAAGCACTGCGATGTGCCCCACTGCATGCCACCTTGGTGGGAATTCTGACGGTGTGCAGAAAGGAGTTGAATTCCATACTGTTGGCAAAATGCTGAAAGTAGCACAGTCCACCTATGAATATGATTGAATTCTGCACAAACTGCTCTGTTACAAAGTTCCTGAGACTGGTAGTGAGATAGTTACATGAGGTGGGATTTCAACATACCCATACCTCCACAATCTGTTATTACATGCAGCATGACCAACATATGTAGTACAGGGTAGATGGCAAACACATTTTTGCCTAGGATTGTTCTCAATATGGAGGTTGGATTCTGAACTTTGTGTAATTGTGCAAGGCACTGGAATACTGTCAAGAGATGCATACATTCAACAGTTGCCTGCTGTTACATTTGAGATCCTTTCAGTCCTACATTTCTGAAAAATGGTTTTGACATGGGATTGTTAATATCTTTGAGAAGACTTTGATGCATTGTGTGTATTGCTTTAAGGCACCTTAAGAGGAGGGCTAAAATGTAGTAGGGGTCTTATTTTCTTGCATTTGCATAAAATGTAGCTTGCTTGCAGCAGCGTCCGCGGCAAACGGAGGGTGGTCGGGTGCGGGGCCGGTGTGGTCACACTGGAGGCATTGCGAGGGGGGGTACTACAATATTACAAAAAATAAAACTTACGTTTTGCCGCCGGCCGCTCCAGCATCGCGTATCATCACACCACCACTATTCTTCCTGGCTGCTGGTCCCAGCAGCCCCTGGGACAGATTCCCTGTCCAATCCCCGCTCTCTGCTGCAGCTTGGGGATTGGTCTGAGCAGACAGGAAAGATGCCCTGCTCAGACCCGGGAGTCTGTGGGGTTTCTCCAGCCTGGCTGCTCAATGCAGCTGGGCTGTGGAAAACCTAAGTGCGCATGTGTGTTTTGGTCGGCCTGAGAAGACCGGCCAAACACACATGAGCACTTAGGGAGTGGAGTGCACTGGCACTCCTCCCCCTCCCATGCCTAAGCCGCACCCCTCCCAACAGTGTTGGCTAAGAGCCAGCAAATGTAAATTAAAACAATGCAAGAATATTGTTTTATTTTATTTTACATTTGCTGGCTCTGAGCCAAGCAGTGGGGCGACGTTCACTGCCACTGCTTGTTTATCTAGTTTCGTAATAGGTTTCAGCATGGTATATACCTTTGGTTCTTGAGGGGATGCAGCATTGCTTAATTTTAGTCAGGTGTTTCTGTGCTCAGCACCGTCACTTAATTCTCAACACCGGCTCTTATCCGTGGCTCTGTTTGTCTAATTTAGAGATAAGCACAACAATAAAGCGTTTAATAAGTCAATACACCTTAAAATTAATAATACTTGCCACCCACGCCATTCTTATAGGTTTTAGAAGCCTGGAATAGTCCAAATTATCACACTTGTAGGAGTGTGTTGGTTAGTGGTTGTGTTGGTATTCACATTGGCAGCGCTGGAAGAGACAATGTGTGTTGTGAGCCACAGTGACCTCCTGAGAAGGCCCAGGCACTTACATTAAATTCTGGAATGCAATCACTTTCATTTCAGCATACAATGAGACTGACAGTAATTTCCTCTTGAAAAACGCAGTGCTCTTGGTCACCATTTCTTCTGTTCGGAGATTGGGGACCTTGGAGGTTTAAGTTGTTGGTTCATTCAGAGACTTTGTTGCAAATTGAATGTCATGTCACAAATATTGTTATCGTTTAACTATTCATCTGAAACTTCCTGCTCCAATTTCAGAGGCGGCAAAAAGTATGTTATATTGTATGAATGTTAGCTCCTGTTTTGTAATTAACTCAGTCAGTTAGGAAAACAGGTACCCTTTTTGTGACATTTGGTTCAGCAGAACAGAATACGTAGATGGATTAAGGCCAGTGCTGCTCTGACCTACATTATGACAAGGAAGGCAAATCATGGAAGATCTGCTAAATGATGGCAACCTGATGGGTACAGGTATGAGGAGACCTCTTGGTTAAATGTCATCAAGACTGCCAGAGGCATAATTCCTCAAACATTTGTTCACCACTAATCTTAGATAGATGGTGATCCTGAGGAAGAAAGAGGCTGTGTTTGTAGGCACCCAGTGAATTAGATTTTTCGTGATGATGCATTTGGATGCATGGGCATCATGTTGGCCTATTATTCGGCCTATCAGTTGGGATGAAGACAAGGGATGTGGTGGCAATCTTTACACTGTTCCCCAGTATTCCCCCTGATGTAGTCAAACTATTCCTAACCACATACCTTAGCGGCATTCCACTCCACCGGGCTAATAGGACTTTGGGCACTGGGGACTTGTTCATTGCTAGGAGAACTGTGAGCAGGGTTGTCGCCTGCTGGTCCCGACCTTGGAAGAAGTTTGTAGAGCTAGTTTAATTCTTCAAAACGGCAGGCTTCCTTTCCAGGAGGTGCGGCTACCTCAATAGTGAGGAATGCGATGAAGAAAAGTGCCACTAGAACTAATAGAGATTACCAGTAAGTAATTAAAACATTACATTATTTGAGAAAAGTGCATTGTAAGTAGTGGTATAACTTTAATTTTACTCTCTCTGTTTACAGCTTCTGTCCAGGTTCCCTGGGAAAGAGCTATTTCACCAAACAAAGTGCCCTACTACATAAAGTGAGTCTACCTCAAATCCAGCAGTGACTGTCGTATTTGTAATGCTTTATGTTCTCCTTTTTTTCTAATATTGATTTATTTTCTTAGCTCTTCTTAAAAGGAAATTATTTCATAGTTAGAATGCTAGAAATACATTTGGATTTGATTTGGAAAAATGTTTTTCAGAACTCATCTCCAGGCCTATGCAGCTCCTGCAGCATCTTGTGGAGCAGACATGTCCTGAAAAAAGACATCCTGTCATTTTCTAGCCCATCAATCTAGTAGGCGTTCCCCAAGGAAAATGGCATTATTGTCTGTGGGGTCAGTCATATAATGACTTTCTCCCTAGTAGTGCACTCTAAATTTTACAGGGAGGTTAGGAGAGGCTGCTTAATCTATGGCCACTACCACCAGCTCTTATTTACTTCCTGGCTCCCCATACATTTTTTTAGTGAGGTGTAACTAGGGTGTCATACTAGTGGGGGTGAATTTTTAATTTTCTGAAGAAACATTTAAATTACTGGCAATCAGAAACTTATCTCCCAGAGATTGACACAGGCGATCTGATGTCTCTGCACTGTACTTTGAGGGCTAAACCCATTGTGCATGTAAAGGAAGCCTAGTTTTCTAGAAAATAAGGTTTAGAGTGTCTAAGGATGGTAAACAGTGTTAGGCTAAGCAGTTACATGGTGAGAAAGTTACAAGAAAAACATACATGATGTTCTCTTGAGGAGACCTCTGTAATGTTAATCAATTGGTGAATCAGCAAGGCTGGTGGGCCTTTGCAAAACTGAGTAACAAAATCCTGACGAATGCAGAAGAGGCGGCAAATTGGACCACATGTGTGCTTTCTAGCAATTTTGTCACATATGCTGAGGGTCAATGTTTAGTATATTTAATGGTCGGCTGTTGGACGTTCTTCTTACATGGACCTTCATAATTTCACCAATACATTTGGAAGATTCACAAAGTGCCAATTGAGGTAGGAGCTTAGCGAGTACTTTACTTCCATGTCGCTAGGAGTGGGTGATGAAAAGGCTAAATGGCAAGTTGATAGTTACGGGCCTGAAGCTCAATACCTCTGTGTGCAAAATTGAGATGCTTGTTTTTATATTGCAGTGATGCTTCATATGTTATGTATGCACAATTTATCTCAGGTGATTGTGATTGTTTTTATTTAGATCATGTGCACTTTACAGATATATGAATGAATTCACCATCCAATGAGGTCATAACTTTTTATTGATTGAGTTTTGGCTTGAATGTGTTCTGTTACAGTATAATGCTGATTAGACACTTTACAAGGACTGAACTTTGGTGACTAATATAATTGTGATTATACGTGTTTCATAGGAGACTCAAGTAAATTAATTTAATTCAGCATTGAAAAAGCTCATTGGCTTATAGGCCTGAGTAAAACATGTGTTGGCTGATCAACTCATATGAAGAGATTCAACTTTTCTTGTTTAAACTTTAAATAGGTTGAATACACCGTTGAGCCTAACTATGTAAAAATGTATATCTCATTGAATGATCAGTTACTGCAGGTATCTGTGAAGTATACATGATCTAATTACTTATTGATCTCGTAAATCATCATTTTTATATTTCTCAATTCTTCAAGATGTTTTGTTTCTGATATGCCTTTTTTATCTATCGTTTCTTTGTACATTCATTAAAGTTGTTTCAGCCTTAGTTATCCGTAAACTGCAGTCTATAAAAGTGATACTGTTTACACCACCGAATAGCATGTTACATAACTCATGTCATCATGTTTCTATATTTCATTTTGCTGCTTCCTGATGATACAGCCACCAGGCTCAGACTACATGCTGGGACCATCCCAAGATGATAGAGCTGTACCAAACCTTAGGTAAGTAAGTGTGTACTCTGTTAATCACTTGTTTTCTGATTATCTTGCTTTTTTTCTTTCTTTTCTGTGCCTCTTTTCTAATTGCAATTTCCTGTTGTATATGATTTTGAGTACCAAGTATCCATAACACATGGTTTTGATTGAAGAAGACTGTATACTTCCAATGAAAACAGATCGGCCTCATAAAAATATTCCGACGAGTTAATACCCTGCAGAGTACTGAATTTTCCTATCTATTGTTCTTGCTTTTCAAACTGTAAACCTGTGTGTATGTGTGTGTGTGTCCCTATTCCTAGTATATTAAGGTGACACAGAGATGATGCAACACTAAACAACCAAATGATGAAAGCGTTACTCCAGGTATCTTGTTCTGAATAGAAGAAAGATTCTTCTGCCTCAGCAGGACAACAGAAGACACACAGCACACTATTTCTATGCGCATGCGTAGATGACACTACCTGTCAAAGCAGGTCTGGAGTCTGGGTGTGATCTTTATGTTCTATATTACCTTAATTCCTCAAATGAACTGTCAAGGGAGCAGTCTGCCACATGAAAATGCTTTCCCAGGTAGGACTCGTCGTCTCCTGACTATATTCTTGAGATGGCATTATTTAGAACTCGCCAAAACATGACTAAAACTGCAGCAGGTAGAGTGCCAAACTGCAAGACTGTGTCCAGCAATCATAACCACAGAGAACAGAGGACCATCTCTATAGTCTTGGCAGTGACTGTCACGCATAACACACAATACATTTTGGATGTCTCAGTCTCAGTCACGAGAGAGCAGCACGTTCAAGATTCTGTGATCCAGTAATCAGCCAACAACTATACAACAAGATAGCAAGTACCAATATGGGGGAAGAACCCTGTGCAGACTGATCACTGACCAGTGCACACAATACTACCATTAATATACACAGAATTTAGGAGTTTTCCCTCCTCTACGTGACAAATAATGGCAATAGAACAATTTATAATTGACTAATAAAAGAAACCATAATACAGTCCTGATAATTGACTGTGAAATCTATTTGTCAACGCCCCTCTGACCATTTGTGCCACAAGCTTATTTCTCCAACAGCACACATTTACTTTTTGTTGAGAAGCCACCCCTGATTTTCCTCCTGCTGATATCCTGCCATAAATACTTGTCTTATTCTCCTTTTAAAACTCTTCACTCCGTTCACCAGATTTGTTTTTTCATCCTTATCACTTGCCACCTTCACACGGCATGTTACCTTCCACTTGTAACCACCATATCTCTATTCCAATCAACCCTCTTCCACCAATACCACAAAACCTGGATTGTCCTCTTGGAAGATGAACATCCCTACAAGCATTTGCTAACAGATGTTGAATACGTTATTTTCGAACATTTACCCATTAAAAATGTTCATACTGGTAGCCTGTAGGAGATTATGAATATGCTTATCCCTAGACTGGGCGAGATCTACTCTTTTGAGCAACCAACCATATTTGTGTATGTCCTTAGATATTCCCATCCAGTAACTTAAATGCCCTGATGTTGGGCCTCTGTATCTGGAGAAATTTAAATAGAGTAGCCAGTGCAATCATTTTAAAAGCATATTTTGAGCAACTTACCCTACCGACTCCCAGCTAAAAAACAACGCTTCTTGGAGTGATTTTTGTCCAGTATCAGAAAGGGATGTTCTCAACATCATCACCAAGCTTAACCCATCCTTGCATACCAGAGATCCTCTTCCTGCCCATTTGGTACAAGAACTAAAACACATCATCGCCCCACTATGGACCAGCATTATCAACTCTTCCTTTGCCACTGGTATTGTTCCTGCTTCCCTCCAACTAGGCCAAATTACCCCCATCATAAAAAATACAGGGGTTGATCCCAATGACTTAAACTACCTGCCGAATCCTCCGAAGGCGAATCCACCCTCCTCATTCTTCTTGACCTCTCTGCTGCCTTTGATACTGTTAACCATGTAACCTTACTCAACTTTCTCAAAGACCGTTTCAGCTTTGACGGTGATGTCTCAAGTGGTTCACCTCTTATTTCCAAAATAGAACTCACCAAATTATAGTCAGTGGTTGCCTTTCCAAACCTCAACCTGTCTCCTTGGGCGTTCCACAGGGCTCTATCCTTTCTCCAACTCTTTTCAACTTCTTCATGGAACCTCTCACCCTTATTCTTAAACAAGCAAAAATCAGTTATCACCTCTACTCCGATGACACACAACTATACTACAAGATCAAATCCCACAACGACATCTTACATCTTAACGATGCCCTGACCAAGATTCAAGTATGGTTCCATCAAAACCACCTCAAACTAAACCCCAAAAAAACAGAAATCTTCCTATTCTCTCCCAAGAACAATTCGCTCCCTATTCAACACTGGATCACGGACATTAAAGCTCTCAACTGCTCTATCGCCATCTCCAATTCGGTCAAATCCCTCGGCATTAGCGTTGATCAGAACCTCAATCTTACTCACCATATAAAAAACTCGGCAACAGGTGCTCTTTCCACACTAGATCACCTTAAAAAAATTAAACCCTTCATTCCAGCAGAGGACTTTAAATCAGTTGTACAATAACTGGTCCTGCCTAGAATAGACTATGCCAGTACCACTCTTGCTGGCACCCCTAACGTCCACCTAGCCCCTATCAAATCTGTTCTTAACCTTGCTGCCAGGCTAATTTCTGACTGTAAGTGATACTATCACATCTCCCCTGTTCTCAAAAACCTCAAATCGCTTCCAATCGAAGACCGATCCACCTACAAGATTGCCTGCATCACACACAAAGCCCTTCACCAAAATACCCCTTCTTACCTATCTGACAAACCCCAAAAAGCTGGGTGTACTAGAACATTGAGGAGCACTAACACTCTTGTCCTAGTCCCTCCTCAGCTAAAAAAGAAAGCAACTCACTCTCGCTCATTCTCTGGTAACGCCCCTTCTATCTGGAATACTCTTACCAAAGATCTACGCTGTAATCCAACTTACCCCTGCTTCAAAAAAACCTCAAGCTGCTCCTTCTCAAAAAATATTGGGGTCCTTAATTATACTTATTGTCTCTGGCCATGAACTTCTCCTCTATTCACTACTTATACAGGCTCCCCTCTACTTATAACTCACCTCATCCCTCCCTTCCACAATTGTACCTAAATCTCTCCACTTTCTCCAACTATTGACATACTATACAATTCTTCTCTGTCTTCCTGATCTACTATCTTCAATCTGCTACATGATTTTGAACTTCCTAACTTTAAATCATTCTTAAAGTTCAACTGCCTTACCCTATTTTAGCAATTGTACTTAGGGTTAGATTAGGATCGCGGTTTTCCCGCATCCTCCGGGCCGGCGGAAGCCAACGCCGGCCCGGAGGATGCGGGAAAACCGCTGCTGAGCCTCAAAAGACCCACCGCCATATTAGGATGGCGGTGGGTCTTGAAATCTGTCCGCAGCTTTTCCGCCGCGGTCGCCTTCCGACTGTGGCGGAAAAGCTTTAACCCCTTTGATGCTCATGACGAGCTCAGCTCGTCATGCAGTACACTGCTTGTGTGCTCATGACGAGCTGAGCTCGTCATGAACAATGGACACCGCCAGCTATATTAGGATGGCGTAAAATGTATGCTTTTTCGCGGCTGTTTTTCCGTCGTGGAAAAGCATACGACCTTCACTTCGGGGGCCCGTTGCGGGCCCCCTGGGTGAAGGGGGTGGAGGGGTGCACATGGGGGGTACCCCCCTGCATTTGCGTGGTGCCTCCGCTTTGTGCACGCAAATGCGATGCATGGATTTTTAACATTGCGGCGGGTGCAGCTTGAAGCTGCACCCGCCGCAATGTTAAATATGGAGGATGTGACCGCCACCCTAGCGGTCACATCCTAATCTGAACGGAGGGAACGCCGCAGCCCATGCGGACGTTCCCTCCTCCTCTGGGGTCGCGGACAGACTCAAGTCCGTCCGCGATCCTAATCTACCCCTTAGTTTGGCCTGTCTTTATGTTTAACCAGATCCTGTAAAGCGCTCTGATACTCTTGGGTCCAGCTAGCGCTATATAAAACCTTTAAAATAAATAAACTGTTGTCTCAACTTGCAGCATCGGTAAACTTTTGGCTAGTCTCCTGATAAATGATAATATTTCTAATGCAAATATAATTGATGAATACAATATACAGAATATTTTGTACATTATACAGCATGTGCCTGTTGCAATACCAAAGGCGCTTTTTCTTTCCTCTGTGCCATTTCTCTCACTTACCAGTGGGATGGCCACTCTGAGTTAGTAATACCACTTTTGAATTTCAAAGGTCACAGCTGGCCATCTTCTGTGAATTCATCAGCAATTTCATTTTTTAAATATTCACTAGCTTTCCACGTAACTTAGTCTATTCAGATTGTTTAAAAGTTTTGTTTGCAAATTTTTTTAATGTACAGTGCGATTACCACAGATCAGATAATCCATGTTTTATTGCACGCATACAATGCAGCTACTAAAATAATTACAATAGCAACAACGTAGTCAACTTAAAGAAAATAGGAATCACAGCAAATACATATACATAGCCCATAATACCCCATAACTTAACATATTTAGTTAAAGTACAGTTGACTTATTGTTCCAGCTGCTGATAGGTGTAAAGTGTGCCAGTTCATGTTGAATGACATATAATTGTTTTGTGCTTGTATGGTTTATCCCTTCTGGGTTTACAGTTGTTTATCGTCGGATTTGGGGGAAAGGTTGCATCCAAAATTAATCCCATCCCATTACTACACCAGTTCTCCCAGTCTAGCACTTTAAATGCCTGCTAGCATCTTCTTCAGCTTGTGCCCAATTATATAATTCAGAGCGCCATGCTTCTAAAGGTAGGCAGACAAAATATCGATTTTTAAATATCGACATACAATAATGTCGATGTTTAAATATCAAAGGGACATAATATAGAAGGTACGTTATATCGATATTTTTAATATTGATGGAACAGAATTCTAAGGTAAGTAATATCGATGTTGTTAATATCGATGTTGTTAATATCGATGTTGTTAATATCGATGTTAGTAATATCGATGTTACTAATATCGATGTTAGTATCGATTTTTATAAGATTTTTATGCATATTATTATGTAATTAATATGTATTTTATTTTTATTTATGTAATTTAAGTACATTTTTAATTTTAGTACCGTAGCGGGTTGTGGGTTTATTGGGGAATAGGGTGGGAAGTAATTTAATTATACTAAATTAATTATAAATTTTTAGGAATTATAAATTAATTTTAACTAATTGGTAATTAAATTGTATTAATTGGTAATTCATTTTAATTAATTGATTAATTGATCATTAGGTTCTGTAGCGGGTTATGGGTTTATAGGGGAATAGGGTGGGGAGTAATTTAATTATACTAAATTAATTATACATTTTTAGGAATTATACATTAATTTTAATTAATTGGTAATTAAAGTGTATTAATTGGTAATTAATAGGGTGGGAAGTAATTTAAATGTAATTAAGTAATAATGTATTTTAATTAATTGTTTTGTTAATTATATTATTGTTAATTCATTATTAATTGGCAATTAATTATTATTAATTGGTATTTATTATTAATTTATTTTTACCTAATTATTTATTGCTAATCATTTTTGTAATAATTATGTATTGGTATTTGTAAATAGTTTATATATATATATTACCTACTGGTGGTCACCAGTAGGTACTTATAGTTAGGACCTAGTTTCCATAGGAAATCCGCAACATTCTATTGGGAATAACTTTGGCGTTGATGGACGGAATTGGCTGAATTTCTCCAAGAAAATGGCCAGCTCCGCTCCGCTCCTTCCCTGAAAGTTTGGGGGAGATTCGTGACGCAGGGGCCGAGATAAAAGGGGGGTCCCAAAACGAGTTTTCCCGATGTTAATTTCCATAGGGCGGTTGGACTCCCTTTTAGCCCGAACGGCTGAATGGATTTCCACCAAACTTGGCAAAATTGTAGGGACTGGTAGCTCGATGTGCCTTTGCTATGCACTGGTAGCCCGATGTGCCTTTGCTATGTACATATCCACTGGAGCACATATCTTGATATGTGCTCCAGTGGATTTTGAGTAATTTAGGTTCAAAAAAATATATATATCTATAAGCGCGCCCCGGTACGCGTACCGGGGCGCGCACCAGCGCGCTACGCGAGTTCACGAGCGGTAAGCTGTTTGGCTCTCGGGTGTCTGTGAACATTCCAAACAGTCCGGAGCGGCCGCCATCTTGTGTCTCGGTAGGATCGAGACACAAGAGGTGGCAAAAACAAAGGGGGAAATGACCAAAAGGGGGCAGGGTAGACCCCCCCTGACCCCCTAGGTTTGATGTGGGGGCCATAAAAGGGCCCCGCGGGGCAAAACATTTATTTTATTTATTTTTTCGATTTTCGCGGGGGGGGGGAGCACCCGGTACGCGCACCGGGGAGCGTACCATGAAAAAAAAAGAATGACAGAGTTTTTTAAAAATGTAGCATTTTTTTATAAATTGGAGGTAGTTCTAAAAAGAACTGTTTTTTTTATTCTTTTTGTTGTTTTATATTTTTTTTATTGTTTTTTGAATATTTTTTACTTTTTTTGGCTTTTATGAACAATTTTATAATTTTTTGGTATTTTTTATGGGGACAAACAAAAAACAGGGAATTGTAAACGGCTCAAATGGAGCAAAAAAAATCAGGAAAAAATTAAGGTTTCTTTCTGCAGTTGTGGTTGTCTCCAGCACGGTTGATGAGTTTGATGCTTTGCTCCCCATAGGAAATTGTAGTCCCGCAAAATATACAAACTATTTTGTAATCTCCAAACTGGCGTTGGATGTTTAGGACCATCTCCCTTGTCTCTGGACCCGATGGAGTGGGTTGTTTGCTTTTGGAGGTGCTCGGAGAAGATTGGGGAGGGTTTCTGGTCAGTTCTCTGACCTCTGCCACAGCATAGTTGTTTGGATGCCTGCGTTGCATGTGGCGAAGCATTGTATGGTTCCCAAATGAATATTTTTTTGCAGGGTTCCCCCTGGAAAGTACAGTGCCACGGATGAGACATGTCACTTTTGCAGCATTTACTTTCTTTGCACCCCTTGGGATTTTAAAAAACTCCCACACAAAGTGCTCCTTCGGTTTATATGGGGAATTATCTTCAGGCAGGAACTGCCTCTCCTCCTCCTCCTCCTCCTCCTCCTCCTCTTCTTCTTCACCACCAATGTGGTGTTGTGGTGGTCCTTGTGGTGGTGGTGGTGCAGATGCTCCTGCTGCTGCTGCTACTGTAGCCATTTCTCAATGAATAGAAATAGGTCTTCCTCAGTCAAAGAACAAAGTGAGAATGAGGAAAAAAGGGGGGGCTTTCATCATTTGGAAAACAAAACTGTTCTGAACCAATGAAAAGTGTTATTTTCAGGTCACATGACCCGACGCGCTTACGCTACGCGCCAAGGGGCGCGCCACGGGGCGCACAGCGTAAGCGCGTAGGGGCGCTTACGCCGTGCGTCATAAGACGCATCACGCGGCTACGCGATACGTCACGATGATGTTTTCGTTCGCGGCAGTAGCGCTAACGGGACGCTCACTGGTACGCGCACCGGGGCGCGCCGCAACACTGCGCTTACCGGTGCGCTCACCGGTATGCAAACCGGGAGCGCTCCTGGGCAAAAAAAAAAACATGAACAATATACATTAAAAAAATTGTATTACATAAATATACAATATAGGATTGATTATAAAAATTATTATATTTCATAGCTATAGAAATTTGCTATTAAAAAACCTATGAAATTCACTGAAAAAACCATAGGTTTCACACCAGTTATAGTTAGGAATTAGCATTTAAAAAACCTATTAAATTCACTGAAAAAAACTTAGGTTTGACACCAGTTATAGTTAGCTGGAAATTTTACTGACATAAAACCATTGAAATTCCCACGTTATAGTTAGTTGGACTCACTATAACTAGCGCGCCCGCAATGCACTGCTGATGATGTCACATATTACATCATTCATGACATGGTTAGTGACATCACTGATGACATCTCAAATAACATCACTGATGACATCATTGATGACATCTCAAATGACATCACTGATGACATCATCCATGTGATAATACAATACACCTCCTCACACTCTAATCTAACCCATGATACACCTAGTGATAAATACAAACTACCATTCCTGAAACCATTGACACAGTAAAACCACTTACTACATACGCACTCACTGATTTCTAGGTCTACACACACATCCACTCATTCACCCATACAATCTTTCATACAGTGGAGAAGTGTGGCTCACTGGTTAGAAGCGGCAGACCCTGAAGCAGAGGTCGGCCCGGGACCAGGGTTCAATTCCCGACACGGCAGGGTCTTGGGTCAATGTCAGCGGACTCGATAATTCTCGCTTAGGTGCCTACGCTAACCATGGGTCCCACTCTGCAACTCTGGGCAATAGCTTGCTTAATCTCCACAACGGCCCCAGCAACGCCGGGGATGCCTGGCTTCACCTTGGGGTGCCCTCTCACAGGGAAAGCCAGGACGGGTTCCCCAGCGGTATACAGCGCCAGGACACCACGTAACGAGGTAACAGTGCGCTTTACAAGTATACATACATTACACATTACATACATACAGTCACTCATCAATACAAGACCAACATATGCACTCATACACCTATACAGAGACTCACACACTGCCACTCATCCATGGAGTTACTCATACACCTAGTCAGTCATGTAAAGAATCAATCACACTCCCATTTCCACAACTATACAGTTATACACACAAAACCTTGCTTATTTAAACATAGACTAACACATACTTACTGTCTTTTACAATCACTGATACAAGTACATATTGATAGATACAGTCACTTATGCAATCACATGCTGTTATATATAGTCATTTATATATGACAACTGTCACATGCAGCAGCTTACACAACAACAAACATAATGATGTAAACATTCAGACAGTTTAGTCACTAACCCATGCATTCACTAAGACACATTTAATCACTCACTCATACAGTCAGTCACGCACCTTCTAAATCCTTCATCCAGACACTCATACATACACTCATTCTTCAATATGTAAAACATATTTTAACTTTACAGAAACACACAGACACTGGATGATGTCATCAGTGATGTCATCAGTGATGTCATTTGAGATGTCATCAGTGCTGTCATTTGAGATGTCATCAGTGATGTCATCAGTGATGTCACTAACCATGTCATGAATGATGTAATATGTGACATCATCAGCAGTGCATTGCGGGCGCGCGAGTTATAGTGAGTCCAACTAACTATAACGTGGGAATTTCAATGGTTTTATGTCAGTAAAATTTCCAGCTAACTATAACTGGTGTCAAACCTATGGTTTTTTCAGTGAATATATATATATTTAATATTTTAAAATATTAATGTATTTATAAGTATGTTATTTTTAACTTCTACGCTATCCAACACTTTCCCTACTGTCGCACTCTCTGGAGTTGGAATAGTAATTTTTACCCCTAAGCTATCCAACACTTTCCCTTCTGTTGCACTCTCTGGAGTTGGAATAGTAATTTGTACCCCTACGCTATCCAACACTTTCCCTACTGTTGCACTCTCTGGAGTTGGAATAGTAATTTTTACCCGTACGCTATCCAAAACTTTCCCTACTGTTGCACTCTCTGGAGTGGGAATAGTAATATTTACCCCTACGCTATCCAACACTTTCCCTACTGTTGCACTCTCTGGAGTGGGAATAGTAATTTTTACCCCTACGCTATCCAACATTTACTTTTTTTCTATTTTTTTTACATTATTATTATTAATTATTGTTTATATTATTATTTTATGTGTATACATTTATTTGTAATTCATAATATTTTTATTTATAAGCTCTTAAAATAATTTTTAAAAGTTGTTATTAAGGAAGTATATATTATGTATTATATGCATATTATTAATTAATTTTGTAATTACATTATGTATATTATTTATTATTTTAAATATTATAACATATTTGTAACTATGTTTATTACATTTATAAGTATTATTTTATTTGTATTACATTTTTTTTATTTAAAAAATTATTATTTTTTAATTACGATATTTTTGACATCGATATTTTCCCCCCGATATTTTTGTACTTACCTTGTTAGAGATAGCATGTCGATATTTTTGTGATCGACATTTTTGTTGCGATATTTTTGTGATTGATATTTTGTAACACATTCGCTTCTAAAATGATTTCTATTTAACAACCATAGCCCTTCTTTGTGGGGATTGGTGTTTACTGTGAATACAGAACACGCAGTATTGTGTGTCTCTGCCAGAATTACAAAATGGGTAGTGAGACTACAAGAATATACATTACAGATAAAATATATTTCTATTATGGAAAACAATGCAGTGGATTGTCTGTCCAGGATAATCACAAAAAAGGATTCCAGGGAAGACTTGGAGGAGGAGGATGAGGACATTGTAGAAACTGTGTGTGAGTCCCAGAGGTGCTACTTTGGGGGATAAGTCTAGGGAGGAACCATGTATTAGGTGAGGTCATGCTAAATGTAAAAAGAGATTGATCTAAAGATTAAGAGCACAAGGAAGAAATAAAATCTCTCAGTAAAGAGTCCTCTTCTCTTCCTGATCTTTTAAACGAATTCCCCTGGCGTTGTTAAGGCAACAGCTTACTGACTTGGCACACCAATGTCCTCTGGGAGTGGTCAAGGCCAAGGCGAGAATTATGTTAGGTGATTGGTGGCTGAGTGTAATCCTGGAAGTGGAGAAAACAATTGGGATTTGTTTAGAGCGTACCTGAAATGACAAGATACTGAAAACTCACACTCAGCAGGTTGCCAGAGTAGCCATGCGAAGCAGTGACCTTGGACATTTAGCGACCATTGAGGTGGTACAATGTACACCTTATTTGTTTGCTTTGGTTGATTTCGATTATAAGTTACCAAAATTTCAAAGGATGGGCAACATCCGTTCAAATGATGTGATTAGTTTCTTGGAGTACATTTTTTGGAGCGGATTCCCACAAACAATTCTAATGGACAGCGAAGCGTGTAGCGTTGTTCCAGAGAAGTGAAAGAGTTCTTGAAAGAGTGTGGTGCTGAATGTAAAAAAAGGCCTTATAACACCCTCATGGGAGGGAGATTGATAGAAACCATAGAGGAGGGATTCAACTGGCTACGGGTAATCCTTTAGACAGGAGAAAGGAGTAACAAAATCTATGAGTGGCCTCCCCATAACAAATACCATTTTGTTGGTTAGGGGTAGAGGACCTGAGACCAAATTGGTTCCGAAGTGGGTGATGTTTGGAAAAATGTTGGAGTGAGCTGTTAGTGTATGGTGAATGTATAAAAACGGGTATTCTGTTACAACGGAGGAGGAAGGAATACTATGTTAATAAGAAAAGTAATAGAGAAATTGTGGTGAAAGTGCTGATTTGATGAGAGTCAAAGCAACTATTGGTGTGGAGAAATGATTAAATTTCACAAAGCCTTTGAGCATGATTAGACTGTTAAGTAATGTAGTGAAACTTGAGGATGTGAGATTATGGGAGCCGGTTATAATATGAAAGATATGTTCGCGAACACTGGTACACATTGGGGAGACGTAATAAGGTCAACTGGAAATCAGAATGATCACTGAACAATAAATTTGCATGAGTCAATGTGTCGAAAGCAAGCAGGTTTCAGTAAAAAGCCTCCGTATTTGAAAGAAATTAAATAACTGAATATCCCTCTTGCTGAATGTGTAGTTTTTCTGTTTTCCTATTCTTTGGATTCATTTTCACATATATTTGATGGAAAGCTGGGTTTACTATTTTTGTTTGTTTTAAAGAAGGAAGATGTGTAAAGCCTGCTGTCACTTTTTATGTCAGATTCTATCATGGCCTCTGGTTGAGTCAGGATAGTCTGAGGCTGTGCAGCTGGGATTATACTATATCTTAGATGCCTGCATTAAGGTCATCGCTGTGTTCTCTACTGGGTTCCTTCTTTCTCTACCTCTGTTTAGTTTATCTCTATGTCTCAACTTCACAGTGTGGTACACCTGGAACTCTTATTTATAGAACATGTATATGAGTTCACTTTGGCTCCCTCCTTCATCTTCTCATCTTTCTGCTCTTTGAATGCCATCCTGTCCCACTCTCCTTGCCATGCATCTCCTCTTTCTCTCAAGATGTTTGTTATTTTCTATGAACGGCAGACCAGCTTCTAGGTATCGGGGGATAGATGTGTTTTTTCTCTTGTTTTAATTGCATTAATTGCCTGGTGCATATTTGAAAACAGTGTGGAGCTAAAGCCAACTTTACTCATGTAATATGAGCCATACCGATGCCCTCCTTCCACAATAAGGGGGATAGACATGAATTCACATAGTGATGTGATCTACATGCAGCTTGATTTTCTTCAGTGTATGCTGCCTTAACTATGAAATATTATTGTTCTTTCCACAACTCCAAAAACAATAATAAGTGTTATCTTGTTTATCTGCATTCTGTCATTCAGCTGATCTAAACAACATCAAGTTTTCAGCCTACCGGACTGCTATGAAACTCCGAAGAATCCAGAAGGCTCTTCGCCGTAAGAAGCATATTATGAGACATTTCTCTATTTTAAGGTTTCAAGCATGTGTTGTTTCTTTCTCTCCTTGATGGATGATACTGAGCTAGAGATCCACCGACCTCACAGGCTATACTTTAAGCTGTCAGTCTGGAACCTAGTCTGGGTTTCATTTAGGGGCTATCAAAGTGCAATAACATTTGGAGTAATGACAGTTTTCAACAGAGTGACCACATCTAGCTCCTTCGTGGACAAGTGTAGGTGGGAATTGCAGAGTTCAGGTTCTGGGCGAGAAGAACTGCAAAAGGAACAATTTAGCTGTAATACCACACCACAATTCAAAATTATCCATGTCTCCCAGTTCATTTTATTTAGTTTATAAAAAAACATATATACAATTTGTGTAGCATGTTACTCAACCCTGGCTACGTCAATGCTTGTTGTCCACTGCCATTGGCTTTGCCAGTACTTTTAAAATTGTGCCTGCATTGGCAAAGCCTGTATCAGTTACCATTCATCATCAAAAGTGTATTTACCACGCTTCAAGATGGCTGCCGATTTGTAGGCCATCTTGAAAGTATAAAAAGGTTATATGCTATACTTTCAAGATGGCAGCGGCTTTGCATCACGCAGTGTTAGCTGCCATTGAAATACACATTCAAGATACCTGGCCGCTACTATTGGCTTTGCTTATGCGAGTGAAATTGTAAAAGCACTCAGTCTTGGCAAAGTCAAACAGTGACAATTGTGGCACAGAAGAGTGATGGTGGGAAAGGAACAGGGGATACAGAGAAAGCATGGGGAGGGAAAAGAGAGCCAGAGGAGTGGAGAGAGGCAGAGGGGGAGAGAGAGTATGACTGTGCCGCAACAGTGCTCTGTGTTGGTGAGTCAGAGAGAGGATTGGAGGAGAGGGATGGGATGGGGTGTAGGGGTGTGAGGGAACAATTGTGCTCAGTGTACAGACACAGCAAGAGGAAGAAGCAAATAGCAAGATATTCACTCTCTTGGAGTGCTTAATGAGAAAAGAAAGTGGAAAAATAAAAATAGCTTCATGATTTCAGCAGTGAAAGAATATAACTTAGCCAATCAAAAGTGATAGTAAGGAAGAAAAACTTCAGGGGCAGAGCAAACACAAGAATAGGGAGAAATGCTATTCAATTAAGAGCAGGGATATGAAATAAACAAGCAGGTCATCCAAATCATGAGCAAGGGGTCCACCCAAAGGCAGTTTTATGTAGTACTAAATGCAGTGCTGTCTGCTATACACAACTGAATCTATCTGTAGTGAGACTGCACAACATGCAATAACAGGATTTGGGGAAGAAACAGTTATGATGATTATAAAATCCGTGCTTTAATGACTCCTGTTAAATTATTCATCATCTACACCCAGGCAACTATCAAGCATCCTAATTATTGCTATATGTCCTCAGTATTTTCCAAATTCCTAATATGAATTTAAATACTAATTTCATTATACTCAAATGTTACTTCAGTCTCAAAAAACATTTTGTGCAGCAGCGCACTACTTTGGGGCTGTTAATGTTGAGATGGAAAATATCCTCCCCTGGAACGTTTCATAGTCTGCAATGTCTCTCTAGTTGATCGAAAATGACCTGGCATACCCCAGGATTGCTTATATGGGTCAATATCCCAAGGTAAAAAAATACATTTCCTTTTTTTCTCCTGGTTGCAACTGTAGTCCCATAACAATAATGACCAATCCCTTCTTCAAGCATTCTATAGTAGGCTAGGTAGGTCTCCTCAGTTAATGTAGTAAATCTGTAGTTTATGACTACTTCCTAATTGCCACAGTTGCCTCCTTTTCAGTGGATGTTTTTATCTAAAAAATGTAAACAGTTGCATCTTAGCTATCTACTGTTAGTGCTCATTGTATTAGAACTGAAGGCCCCCACTGAATATCCTGGGCCATGCTTACCTAACCAGTGTCAAACGCATGATATTTGGTGAATCTTTATATTCGACCTGAATGTCAAAGAAGTAGGTCGAAGAGGCTATTTAAATTAACTTTCAAGTGGATGACGTCTGCTCAAACCGATGGTTCCAGTCCTAGCCACCGTTTCCATGATATAGCTTCCAAGGAGTCAATTTACCTCTGTAATCCATAAAGCAAATTTGTACTTAATAGGAGTTTACATGCACAGTTTGAATAGCAGGACCGTTGCCCTTTTTTCTATACGTATTATAGAATTGCTGAAAAGCATTGATGGCCTTACTATGTTTTGCGTTTTCTAACTGATTCCAAGCAATTGTTAAGCATGATCCCCAATTAACAGTAGTTTTTGACTATGCCTAAACTTCAGCCATCAATTTCTAGAAGGAACCTGATTTTACTTTCCACAAAATATGTATTTTTAGTAGTGAGTGAGAGCAATGCATGTATAATTTAACTGTAGCAAGGCAGCACTTCAGACTAATTAAAGTTAAATTGCAGTGCATCTGAATAATAGAACACACATTAATGAAACACATTGATTGACTTACTTGTTACTTATACTGTACAACCACAATAGCCCTGTCAAGGACATGAATATACTTTGAAAAGACAATAGCAAGTAGTACACATCCTGGGTTTATTCTCCCACAATGGACCATATGGGTGTATTGTCCATTCTATATCAACCGTACCTTTGTTCAACTGATATCACTCACAATCCTACCTGGTAAGTGTGGTGTCCCCCAATTTATCATCTTATTCCAAAGTTGTAGCATTATATTGGAATGATGGGTTGTTGGGAAGTCAGTAAACGCACAATGCAACCGCAAAGGTCCATCATCAAAAGCTGGTATTGGCAAGTTTATTAATGTTGCAAATAGTATTTTCTGACATTTTTGGTCTCAATCCTGTAAGAGTGACAGGCAATACTGACATATTGCTTGGTGCAGTCAATCTTGGTACTTGCAGGCTTGGTCCACTCCAGCAGGTGCTCATGTGATACTGATGGCGCCGGAGTTACCTGCTCAATTACCATACTCACCTGGGCCCATAAATATACACACTTTGAACAGGTAATCCGGCCTTTACCATTTGCCAATCAGGATTTTATTTTACTTTAGTGCTTGTACCTATACACATTTGACTTACCAATCCTTGTCACCAGTATTTAAGTCCTAAAGGATCAAGAGTGTTAGCATAATAGGTAGAAAAAAATAATATTTACCTTCATAAAATAACCACAGACTCAGGAATGTTTAAAACACTTTATGTAAATTCTTATTTGCAAGAGTCCATAAAAGCTTAATAAGAGAGTTTTCAAGCAAGAATATAATAATCAAAGCGAGGAACTGTAGAAATATTGTGAGAATTCTATTAGACATTGATACCTGGGAAGGGTGAGAAAGGGAAACAATAAATGACATACCCACACAGATTTATATTTACCTAGAATGGTGTGAAGACCAACCCTGGCCCCGGCTGGGATAAAGAACAGGACTCCCGATGGTTCAGGTGTCAAGAGGACTGTACAGGTGCAGAACAGGACAAGCCAGGTGCGGACCAAGACAGGACAGATGTGGGTCAGGACAGGTACCCTCAGCTAATTGCTAACAGTAGGACTCCGATTGGGTTATCGATTCTTCTCCCTCAGAAATTCCCGATTCTTCTGACAGAGTGCTCCGCCAGCACCTCTGCTCTTGATCTCCTGTAGCATGCGTTGGATCAAAGACAGGTCAGCTATTCGGAAAAGTCAGACAATCTAACTAGCTAAGCCTACCTTAGTTATACCATTTTCCAGGGCAATGTACCAACCCCCCAGTGTTGCAAATTTGTATATTCCCTTGTTTTGATTGGTCAAAAGGCGAGGAGAGGTCATCACACCATACCAGTATGAGATCATTTCCATTTAATATTGTGGATCAATGTTACCACCCATAATTTTACTTTCCCAGGATTTTATTCCACCCAGCATTAGTATAGCAAAATTATACACAATTCATAACAATTTAACTATTCTCTTCCTCTGGAGAGTTCACAAGGTTAGATTCCCAGGCGCATTGCAGGCAAGACTGTCACTGGCATGGGTTCAATGTCATTGTTTGAGTACTCTCGAAATTCTGCCACATGCGCGGTGTGGGTTTCAATATGGCATTACAATCCATTCTCCAGGCCCAAATACGAGCTAGCAGCAAAGTCAAAGAGAAACAATTTAGAACAAGGCAATAAATGAATGCATTGTATACCACTTATCTCTACTCTATTACCATTACTTTATTTTAACTATAGCATTAATAGTTAAGCTGAATGAACAAAGTTTAGTTAGAGCAGCAGCAGGTGCTTTAATATGTAAAACATGAAGCAGCCATCTTAATTCGAGTGCGCAGCTGCAAAGAGATTCCCCCCAAGCAAAGATACGTCACATCACATGAGTGTGACAGGCGCACGCGCAGAAAGTTTCCCCCGTTTTCGGCGCCCATTTTAATGCATTCAGATTACTATTAGTAAAAGCACATAGGTGAGCTTCCCCTAAATACTAGAAAAGTTGTGTAATGCAATTGTTGGTAAGACGAAACATGTTGATTAATAGATTACTTATTATTTCGAGAGGGCTGAATACAAGCAAGTCTCTTTATGTACGAAACCTTGCTCCATCAATCCCCTCTTTGATGGTATTCTATACTATCACCAATTACAGAATCAGATGCCAACTTTTAACATTTTCCCAATTCTATTTCTTCAAACACTCTATTAGGTCTTTTCTTATTATTCATTTGAAAGTTTTTCATTTTCTTATATAAATTCACCATTCAACTCTTCAAGCTCAATTTCTTTAAAATTCCTTTTCTTTCCTTTCTTGTTTACTGTATATGTTTTTTGCTTCTGCAGTATTAATACCAAATCATTATCCCTAAAACCAGTAGGGCTACTCCCGTTATTGGCATCAGTATTCTACCTACAATACTTTTTCCTACGTTAGAAAACCAACTACCTACAAAGGAGAGACCATTGGTTAGCCTCTTCCATGCACTTCCAGTGGTTTCAATTCTTCTTTCAAATGTGTAATATTTTTAGCATACTTCCCAATTTCAACGCTTTCATCAGGAATGTACGTGCAACAATGTTGTGTTTTCAGCATTCTACAGACTCCGCCCTCTTTTGCCAATAATATATCAAGATCAAGTCGATTTTGTAAAAACATTGATCTTACCGCAACTAATTCGGTGTTGATCATAAAAAATCCTCCAGCAGTGTCAGTCGATAAGCGATCCACCACTGTTGACAATTTGCAAATTCTTTAAGTATTTAGAACCACTCCCACTGAAGGTATCAATGCACTAAATATATCACCTACAATTTCAGCAAAACTAGCTCTTTTATTACGTGTTAGTCCATTATTTTCTTCATTGCTTCCAGTGATTCTTTTGACATGATATACCTTTGGGAATACTATTCCAAAATAGCAATTCCCGTACCAATGATCAGGCAATTTAAAATACGCCTTGTTCCCACAAATATTATAAATTCCAGGAAAAACTGGTTCAGTTCCATCTTTGAAACCCCAACCTGGAATTACTTTAAAATTATGTTCACATTCACTGGAACCGATAAATATATTATTATAATAATCTGTTTTCTCTCTATGGAGACAGTTTCCCTTTCTTTTTGAAATCCAGTAACATAGCAGCCTTTGTCTTGCCATTTGATGTAAACTCATTACTTTCAGCCCATTTGGGAATTTTATGATTCTGTCCGGTGGCTTTTCGATGGGAATCCTGTCTCCTTTTCTCTACTAAATTCAAAAATACCTTTTCTTTTTCGTGTAGTGTACATGTTAAATTATCTTTGTGGGCTTCAGCTATATCTATTGCTTTCATTGCTAGAAAATATTCACCCATGAAATGTGTTGAATCTCTAGTACTAAGGACAGGGTTTAGATTTCTACATAAAGGGACTTCAGAGAAAACTACATCAAAATTAGAATAGTAATACTGTAACTTTTAAGATACTACATGAGATACCATATGTGAGGGGGAAGTGATGATAGGTGACCCCTTCTGCTACTGATGTGGGCAATTTCATGCACACATAACAATTGTATTTATTGATTTATTTTTTTCAAGGCAAGATGGCTGCGGGGGCATAGGTATGACTTCGAGCTCCGGGGTACGGGAACACTATCTCATACTACTCCCAGGACTCCCCTTGCCCCCCGCAAAGCTTCGACCAACAAGACTCACCGGTTCTTAAGCTGCCAATTGGTGTTTTCGGAGCCGCGCTCTGGATCCTCCGCCGAGTCCGCTGATCCCTCCTCGCTTCCTCCTCAGGAGAAGGGATTGTCCAGCTGGCTGACTCCGTAGCATCAAGTTCGATCCTGCCGTTGCAACGGGAGACACCAGTCTCCCCGGCCATGCAAACTGCCTCGGGACTCCTCCACAATCCCCAAAGCGAGAACTGCTGATTCTCCGACTCGGGATTCCAACAACGAGAGACAAGGGACCCGCTGCTGCGCTGCCCGACTCAAAATGGCGGCTTACTACCCCAGTTAAGCCTGACTCCGTAGCATCAAGTTCGATCCTGCCGTTGCAACCTAAGATACCAGCCGCACCGGCCATGCAAACCGCCTCGGGACTCCTCCACAATCCCCAAAGCGAGAACTGCTGATTCTCCAACTCGGGATTCCAACAACGAGAGACAAGGGACCCGCTGCTGCGCTGCCCAACACAAATTGGCGGCCTACTACCCCAGTTAAGCCTCCTCTCTTCCTTCCGGAGCTTAACTGCCCAATCACACAGCTTTTATCTGAATCCGGAATGCAAACGCTTGCCTACGATGTCTGCCTGAATTGACTATCTGCCTTGGAAACTGTGAAATTGACATCCAACAACGGGAGACACAGGGCTTGCGAGTGCGCTGCCTGAGCCAAAAATGGCAGCCTCCTCCGCCCACTAAACCCCACATTCGCCGGATAACAAGCCTGCTGGAGGCCTTCCACCCGCTCACTGTAACTCCAACGCCTGCCCAGAAACTCTGGACAGCAGCTCCAATCACTTCAATCACGCAGGTTTCTCTGCCTGTCTCTAAAAAGGCGGAGCCCTGCTCCCATTAGCCTCCGTAGCGCCGAGCAATTGATTGAAGCCCTTCACATGTTTTGCCTATCCGACTTCCGCCCACAGCGTCTACAATATCCTGGCAAGCCCCGATGCCTACCAGCCTCTGACGTCAACAGGCAGCAATCACGGAGGATCTAGTGCCTGACTCATTATGGCGGTGCCCTAATCGCATCATCCAACAAGCAATTTCGGCATTTCTGGTGAGTACCAGATCCAACCCCAGAGGAAGGATCTACCCATTGAATCAGTCCCTTTGAAAACGCTGTCCCTGGATATAGAGTTTCATGTCCTGTGACTGCGATGCCTGACCCTAAAATGGCGGCTCGCAACCTATGCCCACTCGGTTAATAACACTATCAATCTCCTCATCTCCTCCTACTCTTCCATTGTGTCTCTTTGATCCCAACATCAACCCCGCACAGGCATTCAAAACAGCACTTGTCATCCTCCCCATATCTCTGATTTCTGTACCGAGGATGTTGACCCCCTCCTGGCTTTAATTCTTCCCCCTCCCCCCTACAGGAGTTCGCATTAATTCCTGTTCATACCAACCTCCCCAAGGCTTCCCAGATCGACATACAACCACGTTGAATCAATGACTGAGCACCTATTTCTCCCGCATAGCAGTCAAGCTCTAGCCTCCTAACAGAATAGCCGGTCCTATCCACACCCAAACAGGCGAAGCTGAACTCGAAAGAGCTACCTCCCCAAACGGACACAATGCCTGTTATCACACCAACCACCCTCAGCTCTCCTGCTCTCAACCTCCTCAAACCCCACGGCCGAACTTCTTCGCCATAATTTTCCCCCCTAACCTCTCTAGTAAAGCAAGAAGAAACGTAAAACACAAAGTTATCAAACAACACCCAGAAATACGCTTTGTGGACATTTACCACTGCTCCTCCAGACGCCAGCTGAAAATGGATCTCATTTTCCATATGGACAGACCGGAAAATTGGACCTTCATTCTCAGATCACATCTCCACATTTCCAAATCCACCAACACCCCCCACAGCTGCAAACTGACGTTCTCAGCACCCAATCACCCTTTGCGCAGCGGCAACACCTCGGTGACCATATACCCTAAAGGCACAGTCCTAACCCAAGCCAATAGCGACAACCTAGAGGCATTCGACTCCCTCTTCCCCTTGCTACCCAATGCTCACTCTCGTGCTCGCCTCCCCCGACCGTCTCACCCCCTAGCCTTGGACACATCGAACTGCAATGGGATTCCAGAATCCGATCCCACGCCTAATGCCTATAGCAACATCCTCCCCCTCCTTGACACCTGCTCCCACCCTTTCCCCCTCTCTCCCAACTCTCACAGTTCTTACCCTCACCCTCACACTAGCCAATTTACTTCGGAGGTTCTCAAACCCCAGATCATCCCATGCCCACCCCCTCCCTCCTCACAATCCCACCCCAACCAGTAACCACCTACTCTATCCCACTAGATACGACTCCCTGCACCCCCCCTACACCCACAAGCATGAGAATGCCAACTCCACGGCGTGATTCCTCACCTATGGCCACCCACAGTGGTAGCATGGACACCACCGGCACAATAAAAAGCTGAACTCGGACAAGCTCTCCCCCTCCCGGGACCACCCCGCCCATTACCCCCACTGGGAAAACGACTCAGCGTCTCGCTCTGCTAGAAAACCAACTAGAAACTGTGATCCTGAGCCTCCAAGGTATCCTACTGAACCTTAATACACTTAGAGAGCGCAACCTGCACTCGCCTCCATCCCAGACTCTCCCCAGCTCTAATCATCAAAGATCCGCTAAAGTGCAGGGGTGCAATCTAATCTCAACCCCTCTCCCTAACCAGTCTCGGAGACCCAAAAGATCTAGTCCGGCAATGTCTGCGAGTGAAGCGACGGAGCTTGTCTCCTCGTAAGACACTGCCTCCTCTCTCTCCCCTAAAGCCAAGATCCAAGTCATCACAGGATTTAGAAGATACCACTCCCCTCCCAGAGACCCAATACCCCCATCCTTTCTCACGATCATCCCCAGGGCGCCCTTAATGAAGAAAATCAATAATGGGCTGCCTTCCACCAGGTGCATGCTCATAAACTGCAGATCAGCTACCAAACATGCAACTGAGCTCGCAGAAACCATCCCTACTCATGACATTGATATCACCTTCATCACCGAATCTTGGCTTAATGAGTACTTAATGAGTACCCCCAGGCTTTGTGATCATCAATAAAGACAGAAAAGATCAGTGAGGTAGGGGTGTAGCTATCATACACAAGACCAGCATCTCTGTACCGAATCCGACACCTTCAACTACAACACCTTTGAATGTCTAACCGCTAACATCAAGACAAGAGAGAACAAACCAATACTCTGACACCTCCTCTACCACACGCCTGGCCACACCGCGGCATTCGGAGAACATTTATCCGACCTGATAGCCCACTGCTCAATTCTCGCCAACACCAATTTAATTCTAGGTGACCTCACCCTTCACTGGAACAACAAAAATAACCCTCTCATCAAAACCCTGAATGAGCTTCTACATAACAGCAACCACACCCAACACTGCGGAGAGGAAACCCACAAAAGAGGATCAATCCTTGATGCCATTATTCCCCATCCTGACATAGTCACGATCGACCACATCCTGCCCGTGGACTGGTCCGATCACCACATCATTTTATTCAATATCAACCAACTGCTCCTAAGCCAGCTCACCAAGCGGGATCCCCCTCAATGGGTGAAAAATCTATCTCAGATCCCTCTGGCGGACCAGGAAGTCAGGATAAGCTCTCTCCTTCCCATTCCCACCGAGAATCTTACCACAACAGATCTCACCGCCCATTACAACTCAACTATGACTGACATTCTAGACGAAATAGCGCCTCTGAAACTAAAAAGAGTCAGAAACACCCCATCAAGATCCTGGTTTAACACATACATAAATGCTGAAAGAAGGCAACTTAGAGCCGCTGAAAGAATCTGGCGGAGCAACCCGTCCCCAATCCTCCGAGAACAACTCAAAATAATACGCTGGTTGTACAACAAACACATCAAGAATGAAAAGTCCTCTTTCTTTTGCAACGTTTTAGACAATGCTAAAAACAGGCCTAAGGAGCTCTTCAAGATCATTCGCCAACAAACCTCCAAACCCCCTGCATCCTCAGTTCTGGCCTCCAAAGACTTGTGTGAGAACTTCGCTAACTTTTTCAACGACAAAATCTCAAAGATTGAGCTCTCCCTTGATGTCAATCGCAGTCCCCCACACCAGAGTGCTTCCCTTGGGACAGGACCTACCACTCACAAGCTCCCCATCTCCGAAGCAGAGATAGCCAAAATGATCTCCATCGCCAATCCCTCCTCCCATGCCTCCGATCCTATATCCGCCCATTTAGCCAAAAAGCTCAATCTCTCTCTAGTCCTACTCTGGACCAAGATCAATAACAGCTCCCTTACTACTAGAGTCCTACCGGACTGCCTCGAAGTTGGCCAAGTCACGCCTCTACTAAAAAAAGCAGGTTTAGACACTAACGACTTGAACAACTTCAGACCCGTCTCCAATCTTCCTCTCCTAGCCAAAATCCTGGAAAGATGCGTTCTCCTCCAATTGACGCAACACACAGACAGCACTAATCTCCTAGACACCCACCAATCAGGCTTGAGAAAAAGTTGCAGCACAGAGACACCGATCCTCAGTGTCATCGATGACTTACACAAATCACTTGATGCAGGCCAATGCTCTCTACTCATTTTCCTGGACTTATCGGCTGCCTTCGAAACGGTAGACCATAACCTACTCATCAAAGTACTCCAGGATAGGGTAGGGGCAGAAGAGGTTGTCCTCAAGTGGTTCTCCTCCTTTCTTCAGAACCGCAGCCAAAGAATAAAGATCAGAAACTTTTCATCACCCCGTCAGCAGAGGTGTCCCGCTGGGTTCAGTTCTATCACCTCAACTATTCAACATCTACATGGAATCCCTCACCACCATACTCAAAAAGTCGAACATCCCCTTCCACCTATATGCGGACGACACCCAGATCTACCTTGAAATATCATCCGTTGATGATATTCAAAGACTCAACAACACTCTTAGAGTAGTCCAACACTGGCTATCTCAAAACCACCTGAAACTCAATAAAGACAAAATGGAAATCCTCCTCATCTCCAACAAAGAGGAGAACCCCCAAATCGTAGAATGGCTGAAAGCAATCAACACCCTAAACGTCAATCTCACCCTGGTGGATTCTGTGAATTCGCTCGGAATCACCCTCGACCCCAATCTTGACATGACCAAACACATTAGGAACTCCGCCAAGAGTGCCTTCCTTAACCTGAAGCTTCTCAACAAAATTAAACCCTTCATCCTGCCTAACGACCTCAAACAAGCCACTCAATCCCTGGTGCTCTCAAGGCTAGACTACGGGAATACCTCCCTCACAGGTACAGCAAAATTCCATCTAGCACCTCTCAGATCTACACTCAATGCAGCAGCCAGAATGATCACTGGAGTAAAGAAGTTTATTCGCATCTCGCCTGCAATCAGAGAGCTAAAATGGCTCCCATTGAAATGCGTGCCAATTTCAGAACAGCCTGCCTCACTCACAAAGCCCTCCACACAGGGAAACCAGCCTACCTGGCCGTCAAACTCAAGAAGGCCGGTCAGACAAGAAGCCTTAGAAGCTCCAACACTCTACTTCTCATCCCGCCGAAAATCCGCAAACAAAAAAACGCTTCACGATCCTTCTCTGGAAATGCCCCCAAAATCTGGAACTCCATCCCAGTTCATATCAGAACTACCCCCTCCTTCTTACAATTCAAAAGACAACTCAAAGACCACTTCCTTAACTGGTCTCTCCCGAATGGATAATTGCAGCTGAAAAGCCCAAACCTGCACTCTGCTGGTCAGAATCATTGCCTCCCCAAGACTTATACCTCTTCCCCTCCTGGCATGTGCTCATTATTGTGACTCAGTGTCTCCTTGACCTGTATTTATTATTTAATCAGTTAGGACCTCCTCTTAAGCTTTGAATCAATGTATGTATGACCTCCTAAATATGTTGCTTTAACCCATGTTGTGAAGCGCTCCGATACCCTCGGGTCTGGCTAGCGCTATACAAAACTCTACAATAAATAAATATCTTCTACATAGTGTACTAGCAAATTAGCAAATCCATTCAAATCAGTTCTGTTTTTAGTTATACTATAGAGTAGTTCTACTTCTTCTGGTGCTTCTAAGTCTACTCTGTTTTGTTTAAGGCTATCTACCTTTTCATGTGTATCTACCTATCTACCTCTTCATTTGAACTAGTGTCATTTTGTCTATTCTCACTCATTATATACGGTATAGCTACTTTCAGTCCTAACCATGCGATGAGTACTATTAATATACTGCATGTGCATATTCTACAGCATGTTTTTACACTAATTCTTTTCGGTTTTCCAACAGCATTACAATCAGCCATTTCTGACTCAGGATATTTAAACCCTCTTTGTGACGTTAACACAGACTTTTAACCTGTGAAATATTTCCTTCTGGTCGGTCTCACTTCTTCGACAATCTGATCAACAATTAATTTGTCATCACTTTCATCACTTATTTCAAAGTTTTCGAAATCTTTAAGGATGACATAGGTCCATTCAGGGCCTTTGAATTTATTATTCAGTCTTTTCAATCATGAACTCCTCCTTCTTGGTTTCTCTGTGGATGGTCCAACTTGACTTGACATTTCATTTACTTGCTCTGGTTCTTCATTTATTGGTTTAAGGCGAAATTTCAGTCTTTTGATAAACCCAGGCCATTTATCTCCCTTTCTGAGTCTTTTAGCAGGCACTGTGCTTTGATTCTCTTCAGATGCTCGTTTACTTTCATTCAGCTGTGACACATTTTGTTCTTTGTCGTCTTCTGAATTCCTCTCTATCTGACCTTGTCCAGGTCTTATTTTTGTCAATTCTGCCTGGATGCGTTCTTCAAGACTAATCTGACTTTGTTCAGGAGTTTGCTGAATTTGAATTTGACTTTTATTTTGTTCGCCTTCTTCTTCCTGAACACGTTTTTCTACACCTATCTGTTCCTGCTCAGGTCTTTTAATCTCCTTATTGTCTTCCGCCTGAGCCTTTGCCCTAATACCTATCTGTCCCTCCACAGACTCAGGAGTTCTGGTTCGTGTTTTGGATGTCTGAGTATATTGATCTTTACTTATCTGATCCTCTTCAGAATTACTAGTGGCTTTGATTTTTGTAACCTGAGTGTGTTCTTCTAATTATGACTCATCCTCACTATCACTCTGTCTATCTAGATAGGTTTGACTTCTTGTTGTTATGATCTGTTCAGGTATATCGACTACTGGAATCCATCCATCCTGACTGGTGCTCGGTTGTTCCTCATCAGCTACTTCAGGATCGACTTCTTGGGACCCTTCAGCTGTAAAACCTTCAGCTTCTACTTCATCAGGTTCTGTCACTCTTTAATATGACTGGCATGGATCCAGTTTGGAATTCCCTTGCACTTTACAGCTGTGGTGGTAATCAATATTACTTTATGTGGCTTTCCCCACGTGGTGCTAGGCAAGATTATCTGGTTTGTTCCTTTATCACTACCCAGTCACCTGGATTCAGATCATATGCTGGAGTTGATAGTCTGGCAACAGCGTCTTCCCCAACCTTGTGAGAGGTAGAACGCACTTGATCAGCCAGTTACACTGCAGTACTCTAGCACTAAATCATCAGTTATATTTATCAGCGTGTGTCCTGGTACCCATGCTTGCCTCATTGCTCTTCCCATGAGTATCTAATGGGGACTCAAGCTTGTGTTCTTGTCTGGAATGCTTCTGAGTCCCATCAGAACAAGAGGTAAAGCATCAGGCCACTCCAATTGGGAAGATTCATACATCTTTCCCAATCTTGACTTGATTGTGCCATTCAGTTGTTCTACCACTCCAGAAGCCTCTGGGCGATATGCACAGTGCAGCTTTTGCTCAATTTTGAATGCTTCACAGATTAGACTAATTATTTCATGAGACCCTCGGTCTGATTCAATCGTTACTGGAAAACCGAAACGAGGAATGAGCTCTCTCAACAGGAGTTTGGCGACAGTCAAGCTATCATTCCTCCGGTTAGCATAGGCTTCCACCCATTTTGAAAATAAGCAGACAATGACAAGGACATATTTCAATCCTCGACAAGGGGGTAGTTGAATAAAATCAAGTTGTAGTCTTATAAATGGGCCTTCTGCCTTTCCAATTTTCAAGGGGCAAACTACAGTTTTTCTACCAGGATTAATTTGTTCACAAATTAAGCAACTCTGGCAAAGACTCTCTGCTACATTCCTGAACCTCGCATTAAACCAAGTTTGCCATATGAGCAAGCATACAGTCTGGTAACACAGGACTACCATCCAAGTAAACAATAACACCATCTCCAACCCTCCTTTGACAGCCTATCTTTTCCCATTCTTCCCTTTCCTTTTGTTCTGCTTCGTTTTGTAAGTCTCTCACTTCTTTCCACGTTCTTACACCTTCAAGCAACATAAGTTGGCAGCTGATTCCACATGCATCTATTTTCATGTTTATAGCCATTCTGTGTTTGGCACAAAGTTGGGCTACTTGGTCAGCATAACGGTTACCTGCTGTCACTCTGTCGTTTCCAGATTGGTGAGCAGCACACTTGACCACAGCCGCTGCTTTTGGCAACTGAATTGTTTCAAGCAATTCTTTCACATAATGTCCATTTTTAATAGGAGTACCAGAAGAAGTCATGAACTCCCTTTGCATCCAAAGTTGACCAAAGTCATGCACAACCCCTAACCATACGGGCTATCAGTGTATATAGTTACTTTCCAATTTTTACCAATTTTGCAAGCTTTTATTAGAGCGATCAATTCAGCTACTTGTGCAGACTTGACTCCCGGTAAATAGGATGCTTCGACTATGCCACCCAATGTGCACACAGCATAAGCAGCACTCAATCCTCCTTCCTCGTGTCTCATGCATGAGCCATCCACAAATAGATCATACTCTGAATTTAAAAGTGGCTCTTTCTGTATGTCTGGGCGTGGTTTAGTGCAGTATTCTGTGAGGTCAACACAATCATGTTCGACTTCTTCCTTTACCTCTTCAAAATGTGAATCAGGTAACAGGGTTGCTGGGTTCAGGACAGTACATCTGGCAATTGTTGAATTTTCTGCGCCTAGAATGACTTGTTCATACTTAGCCAGCAGACTAGGAGTCAGGTAAGTGTGTGTTCTCGTCAATAGAATCACATCTGCATGTGGAACATGCACAGTTACAGGATGTCCCATAATGATGGACTCACTTTGTTCTAAACTCAAGCAGGTTGCGGCTACCGCTTTCAGGCATCCCGGCAAAGCAGATGCCATGGGATCCAGTGTAGCAGAAAAATATGCCACAGTGCGTCGCATCAGGCCATGTGTCTGGGTCAAAACAGACAATGCACAATTGTCTCGTGCATCACAGAACAGTGCAAACTCTTTCAAATAATCAGGCATTCCCATTGCTGGAGCTGAACACAACCAGTTTAGTAATTTTAAGAAAGCAGTCATGCTCTCTTCATCCCATTCTACTGGGTCCTTTGCTCGTTTCTTTGTCATCTGTATCAATGGATTTGCTAGAACTGCAAATCCCACAATCCACTGCCTACAGTAACCTACCACTCAGAGAAACATCCTGATCTCTTTTTGTGTTTGAGGCAGATTCATGTTTCTAATTATTTTGATTCTGCTGATGTTACTCTTCTTACCTTTCTTTCAATCTGGTGCCCCAGATATTTTACTGAAGTGGTACTGAAGTGGTACAAAATTGCTGCTTCTCGGGTGACACCTTATGTCCACCTTCGGCCAAATGATTCAGTAATGCAATTGTATCAACAACGCAGTAATTTTGAGTCTTAGACGCCACCAACAGGTCGTCTATATACTGCACTAGAGCATATTGTCCGTGCAGCACCGGAGATTCAAGAATTCTTTCAGAATCTGATTAAAAAATCGATGGACTTTAAGTGTACCCCTGAGGAACACGATTCCAGACATAAAAATGCTCGTCAAACTTGAACGAAAATAAAAATGTACTGTCTGGATGCAGGGGAATTGAGAAAAAGGCATGCCACAAATCAATTTCAGTGAACCATCCGGCTCCCCACGGTATCTGATACAGAATCACTGCAGGATTTGGCATAATTGGACAACATGGGACAACAATTTTATTAATTTTTCGAAGGTCTTGCATGACCCTATATTTTCCGCTCAGTTTCTTTATGCCAATTATAGGTGAATTACATGGACTGCTCATTATTTCTTTTAAAATGCCTTGCTCAACCAAACGCTCTATTTCTGCTGCAACAACTGCTTTTATTTCTGGGCTAGTTTTGTACTGTCGAATATTTGGGTAGACTGCACCTTCTTTCACTGTCACTTTTATTGGTTCAACATTTGACATTAATCCTACTTCTTTGCCGGTAAAATCCCACACATCAGGATTTGGTATTCTGTAGCTCGTTTGGTAAATCCTCATACCACTTGAAGTAGAAAAGATTGTGCAAATCATTTTGCACAGTAAGTCCCTACCTAACAGATTAACCGGACTGGAGTCAGAAACAACAAACTTATGCATTTCTTTAAAGTTGCTGACTCTCATTTCCATGTGTTCTGTAACAGGGGTCCTAATTTGTTTATTAGAAACGCCCACTACTTGGATCGCTGCTCCCGAGAGGGGTAGGTTTGGAATACCTGCTGTTCTCACAGTAGAAAGGGTAGCACCAGTGTCTAACAAAAAGGTAACATCATTTCCCTCAACTTTTCCCTCAATGTATGAACCTGTCTGATCTACCGGCAAGTATGCGCCAAGTACACATTCCTCTTCCTCCCCTCTCAGGCACCGTCAGAAACTATCTTCTTCGAAAAATGTGTCTTGCAAGAGAAACTTTTGTGTCCCTACCACTTGAATCTGGCATAGCAGCAAGGGCTATCTGGTTTTGTATTACCTGTTGCTGCTGTTTCCTTGACACCTCATTCTGCGTCTATGAATTTAAATTTTCATTTTGAACATTATTACTTTGTACAGCCTTACACTCGTTCTTCCAATGTCCCAATTTTCCACACCTGTGACAGGGAAACTTTTTCTTTGCCTCTTCTCTATTCATTCTTCCCCTTGGTTTACCCCCACTTCCTTCTCCTTGACTTTGATTATTTGTCAATTGATTCAATTGGAGTTCCTGTTGCTCTGCCTAAATTACCTTTTTTTCTAAATTCTTTCGTCTATTGTCAATTTCATCCCCACAATATTTTGCATATTTGAGAATTTCATCAACAGGCTTTGCCTGGCAGCATATTTTATGATCTTTAATCATTTGTGAAATTTCTGGCCTTACCCCTGACACAAAACGATAAATAAAATGTGTCATGTCTTTCGTATCAATGTTCTCCAAACCACTGTACTGCTCTACTTGAATACCTGTGAAAGGCGTTCATAATATACATGCACTGATTCCTCTTTGTTTTGGATAGTTCTGTCTATTCTTGTCCAATCTGTCTCTTTTGGGGTACCTTTCCTTTCAAATTAGTTATTACTTGATGGTATTTTTTCATAAAGCCATCTGACAGGCTCCTGTCTTTGGGTCTCTAGGGTACTCATCATTTGGCCAATCTACTGTTAATTTTACATTCTGTCCACAAATCTGTTGGAACAACAATGTCGAATAAACCATTTAAAATCTTTTGACAATACTTTTGAGACCTTTACAAACCTTTCAACTTGCCTCTACCATTCAACAGGTTTCTCTAGAAGTTTTGGGAAATCTTTTGTAAATGACAATATATCCTGTCGAGACCATGGGACATGTACATAACCTCCTCCTGGCATTCTCTCATTGGGCACAACCTTTCCACTTTCTCTGGTTCTTTTAGGACATATTCAGATGTAGTGTGATTTGCCTGAACTTCCTCTTTTTTCTTTGTCCATCTATCCTTCCATCTATCTAAATCACCCCATTTTTGTAACAACGACAATCTTTGTCAGAAAATTCAGCTCTGTAACACTTTAGATTTACCTATGTCAATTCCCATGTCTGAGGCCAAACTCATTAATTTTTCATGAAACATTTTTGTATTCCGAGTAATGCTTCTACATATAAATAACAATTCTTCATCACTGAATGTATTTAACCTTTCCAATCCCACATTTCCAGCAATCATTTCTTCTCCTAATTTAAAAATGTTTAATACTTTTGGCTGTGATTTCGGCTTTTCTACTTCTCGGGACCACCTTTCTATTTCTTCTGGGGTCACTACCGTGGCACCTCTCGTTCCTGTGGAGGTTTCCATTTGTACTTCTCTAGAATTTCCAGAAGTGCTTTTCCTGATTGAACCACTCATAGGTTCTCTTATAGGCAAATCCATCAGGGAAATTGCTGACACGCACTCACTTGCCTGGTCATCAATTATTAAGGTTTCCTTTCTAGGTTGCACTGCAGGTGTAGTCAGAACAGGAGTTTTAGGATTGGGTTGTTTGTCTCCATATAAGGGAACAACAGGACCTATGGTTACCGGTATCGTTAGGGCTTCTGGACTAGTATTCAACTGGGTAATTTGCTGAATTAACTCACTTCTCTGTTTATTTATTGCCTCTCTTTCCCTTTCCTGTAATACTTTTTCTAATGAGGTTTCATGTACAACTTGCAAAATCAAGGGTGGTTTCAAGAACGGGGCACTAGGGTTAACTCTAACTGTCTCTTCATGATAAGGTGGCGGATTTTTCATTAACAAATCCTCTAGGTAATCATCTTCTGAGTCACCACTAGTCATTACATTTCTCGTCTTTTTTGTGCTTTTGCTTCCTGATGGTTTTTCTACGGTTAATACGGGATATAATCCTTCCACTAACATAGACTGTCTCCATTTCTTCATTTGTTTATCTCTTGTCTCTCCTGGGAATCTGGGATAGAACTTACTCCAATTCCTGTCACTTATGGACCTATCTCGCTCAAGAGCTTCTGTTTCCCATTCCTCTAATGCTTCATATTGCGTTTATCTAGGTCTGGGATCTAACTCATTGATGCGTGTTCTTAAATTGTACAAATTTCTACCATTGAAGGTACCATTTTCTGGAAATGCCAAAATACCGTCTTCTTTTGTGTATTCCATCCAGTTCTCTAACCACACACAGGTGTGGTAGCCCATTTCTACCATCATGTATGATGAAGGCGTATTTGGTGATGAAATAATAATCCCTTCTCTTGTCTTTATGGTTTTATCCTTTTTGAAATAATTCTTTGTTTTCTTGAAAAGCAACATTTTTCTCTTTTCTCCGTACATGATATAAGGTCTTCCTCTAATCTGTTATTCTCTAGCAAATCATTAATATTTTCTATTAGGTCAATTTCCTATAAATGCTGGATCTAGATGCCACATATTGTCTGAACCGATAAATTGACTTTGCAGTTATCCTCAATTGTTTACTTAAATGCTCTTCCAATACCAGCGCATCTCTTAATTTCAATAACCAATCAATAATTAGATTCAAATAAATTCAACCAATAGTTGCGCTGCTTTTCTCTGTGAGACTAGTTCTCACGCTCCTGTACTCATACCTCCTTTACAATTATTACCTCGGCTACACCCGCTGTCTCAACCAATACCAGTGCTGCTCTCTGTGACGTCAGCGCAGCACTGCAACTGACTCACTCCTTTGCAAGGTAATACAAAAACATATTTCTTTTCACTTTTGAATGCAAAATTCATTAATTAACAACATAGAAACATTCGCCACTGTGTTTGATTGACTAAATTCAAAGGAAAGACAATTTTCTTTTACTGCGAGTAAATCCCTTCCATTTACCCTTCACTCACTGCGAGTAAATCTCTTCCGCTTACTCTTCACACAAGCATTAAAGAACCTGTTACTCCTTCAGACTTACCCTTTCTAGGTGATATAAGGCCAAAGCTTCACCAGCAAACCTCTCTGCGATTACTTACTCACACATTTTTTTTCTTCAATGCACAACTAACTACCTATCTTAACTAAGCCCTAACCACTACTCTGCTACCAAAGAATTACTGATGGCGCGCGGAGTTACCTGCTCAATTACCATACTCACCGGGGCCCATAAACATACACACTTTGAATAGGTAATCCGGCCTTTACCATTTGCCAATCAGGATTTTATTTTACTTTAGGACTTGTACCTATACACATTTGACTTACCAATCCTGTCACCTGTATTTAAGTCCTAAGGGATCAAGTGTTAGCATAATAGGTAGAAAAAATAACATTTACCTTCATAAAATAACCACAGACCCTGGAACATTTTAAACACTTTATCTATGTAAATTCTTATTTGCAAGAGTCCATAAAAGCTTAATAAGAGTTTTCAAGCAAGAATATAATAATCAAAGCGAGGAACTGTAGAAATATTGCGAGAATTCTCTTAGACATTGATACCTGGGAAGTGTGAGAAAGGGAACCAATACAATGACATACCCACACAGATTTATATTTACCTAGAATGGTGTGAAGACCGACCCTGGCCACGGGCTGGGATAAAGAACAGAACTCCCCATAGTTCAGGTGTCAATAGGACAGGACAGGTGCAGAACAGGACAAACAAGGTGCAGACCAAGACAGGACAGAAGTGGGTCAGGACAGGTACCCTCAGCTAAGTGCAACCCTAGCGTCACACCCCTCTCTGCAGCTAACAGTCGGACCCCGATTGGGTTATCGATTCTTCTCCCTCAGAAATTCCCAACAGAGTGCTCCGCCAGCACCTCTGCTCTCGATCTCCCATAGCATGCATTGGGTCAGTGACAGGTCAGCTATTCGGACAAGTCGGACAATCGAACTAGCTAAGCCTACCTTAGTTATACCATTTTCCAGGGCAATGTACCAACCCCCCAGTGTTGCAGATTTGTATATTCCCTTGGTTTGATTGGTCAAAAGGCAAGGAGAGGTCATCACACCATACCAGTATGAGATAATTTCCATTCAATATTGTGGATCAATGTTCCCGCCCATAATTTTGCTTTCCCATGATTTTATTCCACCCAGCATTACTGTAGCAAAACGATACACAATTTATAAAAATGTATATATTCACTTCCTCTGGAGAGTTCACGAGGTTAGATACCCAGGCGCATCGCAGGCAAGACTGTCACTGGCATGGGTTCAATGTCATTGTTTGAGGACTCTCAAAATTCTGGCACATGCGCGGTGTGGGTTTCAATAAGGCGTTACAATCCATTCGCCAGGCCCAAATACGAGCTAGCAGCAAAGTCAGAGAGAAAGAATTTAGAACAAGGAAATAAATGAATGCACAATATACCACTTAACACTACTCTATTCCCATTACTTTATTTTAACTATAACATTAATAGTTAAGTAGAACGAACAAAGTTTAGTTAGAGCAGCAGCAGATGCTTTCGTATGTAAAACATGAAGCAGCCATCTTAATTCTAGCGCACAGCTGCAAAGAGATTTCCCCCAAGCAAAGATACGTCACACCACGTGAGTGTGACAGACGCATGCGCAGAAAGTTTCCCACGTTTTCGGTGGCCATTTTAATGCATTCAGATTACTGTTAGTAAAAGCACATAGGCGCGCTTCCCCTAGATACTAGAAATGTCGTGTAATGCAATTGTTAGTAAGACGAAGCATGTTGATTAATAGATTAATTATTATTTCGAGAGGGCTGAATACAAGCAAGTTTCTTTATGTATGAAACCTTGCTCCATCAATACTATGATGATCTTAGCATGAACAGCCTAGAATTTCCTGACGGTGTCCTTTCCCTATTTGTTTAACAGGCACTTAATTCATCCAGATTTACCCTACTAGCAAGAGTCACAAGAAAGAGCCTTAAAGAGCTTTTGCCATATGGTTCTGCTGTTTGTGACATCAAACTATACATCTCACTTCTTATTTCTCATTTCCAACAGATACCAGTTTCCAAAAGGCTTATTATCACAATTAATGACTGCTTCATATAAATTCAGTCAATTCATTTGGCATACTTTCCACCTCTTACATTTCAAAAGAAGACTCATATTGATTTCTTTGTTTGACTACTAATTGTTACAACTCTGTATTTTTAAGGGAGTATGTCCTCTAATTCTCATGTACTTCTGCCTAATATATCATGTTTAGTTATGAAACCATCTGAGTGATTCCTATGCAAATTCAGCAATACCCAAAAATGTCCAACAGACAAATGAGTTGTTATCTTACCGATCAGCTGCAGATAAGTCTGTAATTTCTTTTGATATTGTACTAGTATTTTGCAATCCATTCACCCAAAACTGGAGTAATTCATGATTTTCCGTCTCAGCCGATTTAAAGCACCCTCTTTAACTTCAGCATTCAATTGAACATGTGTTTGTTTATAAGCTGGTAGCCTACGTACTCGAAGAAATATACACTATGGATATTGATGATCCCGCTCTATCCTTAGAGTTATCCTGAAATCTAAGCACCATTTACCATTCTTCCATTAAGAAGTTTAAAATCAATAACAGAGCCGCTTAATCCATCAATCCCTGTCAGCTGAGTTTGAACATCCCCAATTATTCTACCATTAAGCAAAGTGCTTTCATGTTCCTGTAGTAATCCAATTATCTTATCCCTTGTGTGTCCTCTCTGCGATCAGATGTGAAATAACCCTACCTCTTTCTCATTCGAACTGCTACCTGCACATGTTTTCATTGAAATCACGTGATCACACAGTTTAACACATCCTGATGAGTTTAGATGAGCAAAAATTAGTAATGTCTAGATTGCATTGCATACAATGTAGTATACCAGAAGGGTAATACAAATAACAGGAATAAGAACATGAGGGTTTAATGAAGAAATCATTGAAATACACAGGATGTAATCAATTTGGAACAATTGTTGTTTAACTTATATTGCTGTCATTATGGACATCAATAATGAAACTTTCTTTAGGTTTGCATCTCACAGATTGTTGTGTGCATTGAGATGTTCCTTTATAGTCAGTGATGTCAGTGGACCAACAACCACGCTTTTCCTGAAGAAGCAATATTTGGAATTCCATAAAATCAAATGTAATCAAATGTCTAGAGAACCTAGATCTAGTGCATCAACCATACTTATAGGTTACAAGTCATCAATAGAATAACAGCTCACTTTTTGATTTATGATGCCAGATATCCAGAACCACTATATTATTTTTTTCTAACTGATCCCACCTTTTTGAGCTGGGAAATTGGATCCATCAAGAGGGTTGTAGATTCTTTAAGGTTTATCATACTAAGGGCCTCAATACAATGTTGGGCGGAAAGCCTCCGACTGACAATCGGATTCCACTACACCGAGTCGAAACCCATCGCCCGAGTCGGTCAGAATCCAATACACCCGACCGATTCTGATGCTCGCAATTGGAAGGGGAACCGTTTAGTCATTCTAAATCTGTCGTGACCGGCAATCGGAGAATTCTAGTCGGTCCGAGGCGATTCGTAAAGCTCTATGGACAGCTTTTCTGCCCGACCGATTATGATGTCGGATTCTAACAGCCTTTCCGACTCTGTCTGTCACGAAAAGGCTTTCAGAAACTGACTTTGGGGGCACCTAGCACGCCCTTGTTCATTGTGAGGCTTCCAGTTGAGGGTCGCTTGGGTACCGAAGGTAGCCTCCTGTAAGACCATGCACTTTGTGGCAGGCACAGGAAGCAAGGTCTTCAGCAGACACCCCTATTCCCCATAGTAGTCTGTGTTGTGGGTCCGAACATAGGCTCCCATAGAAGTCAATGGAAGTCCTTCCGAACAGTGTTCGGAACTATCGTAATCAGTCAAGATGAATCACCCCTAGCAGACCTCCCTTCATCCTGAGGCTTCAGGTTTGTGGCCGTGGGGTACCCAAGGTACCCCCCTGTAAGAACATGCACTGTGTGGCAGAGACCATGGGGTGCCCCCTCACAGGGTGCAAGGCTTTCCACAGACACCCCTTTTCCCCATAGGAACTTGTGTTGTCAGTCAGAACACAGGATTCCATAGACGTCAATAGGAGTCCTTCTGGGCGGTGTTAGGAAGCATTGTAATCAGTCGAGAGGAACCGCCAACTCCGCCCGACATCGTAATGAGGCTTTAAATGTTTCAAATGACTGAAAGTTTCAAAGATGTATACATTTGGAAAGTTGACGTGGCACATCTAGAATTAAGGTTTGGAGCTTTGGAGAGGATCAGTTGTACCAATATAAGTGGTGACCCTATTTGCAGGTCCTCCTTCAAAATATTCCAAGTTCAAGCATTTTAGTTACTCGATCTGGAAATAAAATGTAACAACAATTTAGTTTCCAGTGGACAGAATATATTGATACTGGTAAATCCTAAAATAGTTATCACACTTCATCAACTTTTTACAGATGACTGCATGAGATAGAGCAGAAAATTGAGCCACTTAAAGGCATGCATTGTTTCTTTTGAACTATTACATTCATAACATACACAATACCATATTCATATACATGAGGGATGTATTATGGGTAATCATTGCTTGGACAGTTAACTTGTTCACCTAAAGTTTATTGACAGATCTGACCTCACCAATGTTGCCATGTTTTCTCATTGATGCCATTCCTGCCTCGGGCCCCATGCCTCCTTCTTCCTGTGTGCATACCTTGCAGTGGACTTGGTGACCCTGAAAACAGCCTCCGAAGTATTCAATGAGCACGAACTGCAATCAAGTGATCGAGTGATGGATGTTGTTGAAGTCATCCACAGCCTGACTGCACTTTACGAGCAGCTGGAGGAGGAAAGAGGTGTTCTGGTCAACGTTCCGCTTTGTGTGGACATGAGCTTGAACTGGTTGCTCAACGTTTTCGACAGGTATTGACTGCTTTTTCGATGTAAGAAGTCTGGTATGTTTTGCTTTATTATATTCCTTCAGAGACTTTGCTAATACTAAAATGCCAACTGCTGATGAAGGACCATGAAAACATTTACAGGGAGTAAATTATCAATGCACTCCACACCCAATTCACCAAGGGATTTGGGCCCCTAAGTTAAGCATAGTTGGAGAAAAAACAGGTAGTGGGTAAATTATCTGGCCTGATTCACAGAATCATAATAGTTGGAACTTTACTATTGGATTGCCAGATTTGGAAAGGTGGAATTTGCACCAGTATGTTGAGATTCTAGCAGTCCTAAAACAATGATTATGGGTGAGACTGTTGGTGTTCTTGTGAGGTCGTTTCTGCAAAGGTAACTGAGCAACCATAAATGTGTAGGTCTAGGGGAATTTACTTGCTTTTCCAGACAGTTTCCCACCAAGGAAATAACTATAAATCTACGTTTGCTAGTAGCAGGTAGAAGTGTGCTTTGGGTGTAAGAACGCTAGAAAGGACAGCCCCAGACATTATAGGGTTGTAGGAAAGGTTTTCCACATGGAAACACCTTTCTCAGGTGGCGCAAAACAATTAATTTTACTAGTGCATATCTGTCATATTTCCCCATGCAAAAAGTCCCACCTAGCGAAAATTCTGCATTCTTAAATGTTACGCATATAGGCATTCCTGAAAAGCAATGACTGCATAGATTTAGAGAACTGTCCCTAGAAATGTTTGAAAATATAAAATGTGCTGATGATTTGCTCAAATTGCAGGAGTAATTATTGAGGAGAAGCTACCTAACTCTTTTTCTTTGGTTTTTATGAATTTGGCATTCAGAGAGTCATTTTTAGATACCTATGTTGATTATGCAGGCCTATATTGACCTATGATGAAGCAGCATCTACAGTGACAAATTGTTTATTAATAACATCTTATGCATCTCAAATACAAAGCCTTTACAGTTCCAAAACAAGAACACATTCTTTAATAAAATGCATACCATTAGCAATCAGATATTCTCAAAGACTTCTGATTGAGAAGTGTACTCTAGCTCAACCTAAAGAGGTATCCAACAGACTGCTAGTATTTATTTAATGATACATTTTGGGAGTTTTGCAGTGCACGTCATGCGCCCTCATGTGTGCTTAAGCATGCTCAAAGAGTCTTTCAAGGGTCTGTCAATTGGTTTGAATCAATTGTCTACTCAAGCCACCACTGTATAATTTCGGGAAGATTGGATAGACGAGTTTTGTGAATTTACAGTGACTGATCGGTAGCCCTCTTTTTATGTGTGTGTCGAAATCTAGTTGTGAGCTGATAACAGAAGGATTTTTAAAGACCTTTATGAAACAAAATTGATTGTTTTGCAACCTCAGGAACATGCCCAAATGAGTGAACAGGGTGGGTTTCAGCCAAGGTGTTCCCTAATGCATTCAAATGTATTTCATCGAAATTAAATTGTTGTAATGTATAAGCCTAAAATCAAAGTATAGCATTTTTGTTGGAAAAGGTGCATTTTTAAATATTTTAAATAGAAGAAAACAGGAAGACAAAATGCTAGACTGCAGCACATTCAGAATTCAAGAATGATAAAGTATTTGCAAACATTTAATGATTCCCACATAAATAGAAATGCAAATGCATTTAAAACAGGCAAAGCATAAGAAAAGTGCGCATTTCTCACTACCCTATAATCTGGTCAAATAAGCCCCCTACTAAAAAAACTAAACCCTGACCTAATGGTTATCCAAAACCTAAGGTGGTTTCCAAACTACTTTCCCTTAGAAATATCATTAAAATGGTAGTTCAATAAATCATCTTTCCCTTATTGTTGCTACCATCTTGAGAAGGGAGATATCTGTATCCTGGTACCGCTGGACCTTTGAGGAATCTTCAGTTCTGATCCAGTGGAAGCTGTGTAAATTTTACAATCATTCACAAATATCCAATATACCATGAACCAAACTATATAATCATTTACAAAAGCAAATCATGAGGCCTGATAGATATTTGTAAGAGCTAATAGTGACTCAGATAATTGGAGGCAAATGCAGAAAAATGCTGAACTAACAGTCAAAATACATATCATGTCAATAAATCACGTCAATAAAGACAATCTCTGTATATTTATCAAGGTACCTTTATCTAAATCATCAAATATGAACGGTCATTTAAAAGAATACTTTATTATTTTGTTTTATTACTTTTTGTTAAATCAAATGTTTACAGGTAAATCCACAATATAAAACACAAATCATGGCAAAAACATAAAAAATCAATAACTTGTGTGAGGGGAGAGACAAGAAAAGAAACACATTGCAATTTCAGTATGCAATTCGAAGTTTCATACGAACCTAAAATGAATGAACTAATGCACAGCATTCAGTAGTATGGATAGCCAAACTTTCAGCTGAGAAGTTGTAGCTATCACAACATCACCAGCCAATGAAGTGCAAGGAAAATTCTGGAAAGTTCAGTTTAGGGAAAGTCAAAGTTCAGAATGACAACATGTCACGCCTGAGTAGTCAGCACTAGATGTACAGGAGGAGCAGGAGCACAAGCCAAGAGAAGACCACAGCAGCTGTAAAGATTCCTCCTGATCTTTTTCCCACGCGGTTGTTATACCACAGAATGTTCACAATTCCAGCCCCCAATTGTGGCTTATTCACAGTTTTACACAATTCCATTGGCTAAGATCCATGGTGTGATCATTCTCCTGTCCAGTTCATCCGTAACATTTAACAAAGTGCTTTTATTCACTTGCAAAACGTCATGTCACCTTGCAAGTAGGAAACACATCAAAACTTTTTCATATCCACGTGCTCGCTTCCACATTAGCTTGCAACATAGTCGACACAATTATTCATAGAGAGAAATACTCTAACCGTAGGAAGGAAACTCTAGTGATAAACATGCATTAAATGAAGCAAATAGATCAGCATTTTAGGAAATATGAAGGACAAAATACATTTTTCTAATGCCTCCATTAGAAAAGAAAAATAATACACAAACTGTTTTTGAGGCCTTCATCAAAAAAACACAAATTATCATTTTCTAAAGAATAAAACACACCATGATTGATAATATATAAGAAAATAGAGAACGCATAAGAAACGATATAAGAAGAGCATCATCTGAATTAAACTCATAAACATAGTCTGATTTAAATCTTTAAAATTATAAATAATCACTTCTCTAATATGATTTTCATGATCAAAGAAAACATAAGAAAGACTCATTTTACTTTAAGCATTTTCATTATCATATTTTCTAAAATTCTATTTGCACGTTACTTTTGTGCTATATTTTTTAGTACATTTAATAAGTTTCTCTCTCGTGACATATCATTTCTCACATTCTTTTCATAGCAGATTGATTTTAACTTTAAAGGGCAGATGTACAACCCTTTTTTGCGGCCCCATACAGGAGATTGTCCCGTTTGTGACCGCAAAAAAGGTTCCAGGCATGTACAAATACTATTTTGCGAGTCACTGACTCGCAAAGTAGCATATGCTACTCTCTCTATTAGGAAGGGGTGTTCCCAGGGGACCCCTTCCCCTTTGTGAGTGTGTGTGCTTAAATATCTTTTAACGGCAGGCAGTGGTCCCAGGGGCCACTGCCTGCCCTTAAAAAATGAAACTGAAGAATATTTTTTTCTTTTTAAATGCAGCTGCATTTTAAAAAAAGACCTGCTTTATTGAAAAGCAGTCACAGACATGGTGGTCAGCTGATCCCTGGTAGTGCTAGCCATTCCCAATTGGGTCGCAAATTGCGCTAGCCTCATAAATATTGATGAGGCATGTAATTTGCTACCCCATTGGGAATCGCAAACAGTGTTTGAGACACTGTTGTACATTGCATTTTGCGACTCGCTCATTGCGAGTCGCAAAATGCAATTGTCGTACATCTGGCCCTAAATGCTTGTTTTACTCTTGCATGTTTTCATTGTTGCACTATTTAAAACTCTCATGTGTTTTCAGAAACTTCCACAGTTACTAATATTTATAAAATAGATATTAGTACACACTTAATGAGCAGACTTGATAAAACACGATTATTCTCAAATAATCATGCTCCATCAGTTAAATAGACCAAAAGACATTACAGGATATACATTTTACTAAAAGGGGTAATTGAGGGTTTAGCTTTCTGCTCCTAGCCAGATAGTAATGCACTTTGCAAACTACAAACACATATATACACATAAGTATTGAAATGTTTTTCTACCTTTCTTGATCTAGAACCTGATTTGCAAAAATGATTATTTACGGATTTACTTCGCTACCGATCAATGCTTCAGGGCTCTATTCTGTAAGGCTGCTCTCTCTGTCTTCTAAATGGAACCACTAGGCTGAATGATCTAGGATAAAAAGATCTCTGGCCACAATCTTCCTGGAAAATCTCCTAATCAGGATAGCATCAGTCTTGATGAATGGAATGCTACAAAAACAGAATTCCCCCCCTGCAGTGCAAAGACAATTTACCTCTTGTTCAAAAATGGCTCACAGAACCTGATATCCCTCTAACCTTATTCCAAGTTTCCAAATAACGTTGTTATATCGTTAACCTCTAGAGGCTATCCTTCTTACAATTGCTCACTTGTTGCTGGCACTACGAAATCATGGATCACATCACAATGATTCTAATAACCCTCCACTGGCTAGCTATAGAAGCTCTAATTTCCCTGAAAATGGTGAGTGTAGTGACAGGAGGTCCAATTGATACTAGAAGGAAATCTCACCCAGTACTGGAATTTCTGGAAATCCTTAAAAAGAAAACACCAAACGCAATGAACCATTCCTTCTCATGCCTAGTACTGAGACAGTGGAATGGCCTCCCGGATAATGAAAATTTGCCAAGCTTAGTGAAGGTAAGTTTCAGTTCTATGAAGGATTCGGAGGCGAGGATTATGCTTTCCTTCTTCACTTTAATTACATTTCAAAATCACAGCTGCCCATAAAGCAGAAATAAAACTACTTTCCCCATGAACACCAGGGAAAGTAAAACCACAAGAGTCCACAAGTCCTTCTCTACTTTCTACAGCCGGGTCACAAATTAGTTCATTGTTGCTGTCTGTTCTCCCTGCTTCTTCGTGCAAATTACACATAAGGTCTTTTTCATGCATCTTGTTTAGCTCCATCATTTCCTGCAAAGACATGCTGTGTCACTAACCAGTTCCGAATCTCTTTACGTCCACCTTGCTCAAATGCAAATATTCCACATTGCCATAGATAGTCAGAGCAATTTACTTCAAATCATGTTCATATCATTGCTTTGTAATGATATATCGAGTACTTATTCCAAAACGGGATGGGCTAGCGTCTGCTTGATCGCCGGTTGGGAAAATCCTCACCTTCGAGTCCTTAATAGAATTAAAACTTATCTTTACTAAGCTAGGCAAATTGTAATTCTATGTCAGGACTGGAGGCAAGGATTATGCTAGTTTGAAGCTTACTCACCACCAATTGGCCACACCCACCACCGGCTTAAAATAGAATCTCTTAAAAGTAGAGTCCAATGACCAGTCAGCTGCATGCCCCCAAACAAAATGCTTTTGAAGCCATTGCTACTCTTGCTGGATGTTCTCCAAGCACTCTCGTGTTATTGCCAGACTATTGCATCACCCATTGAGCCCAGCGTATTATAGTAGGTGAGGATAACTCATTGTGCGTTTTTCATAATGCTGTGAAGAGCTGTCTTTCTCCCGGAGGGCTAACCTCCTCTGTCATGTGCTCATACACCTTTAGACAACGGACCAAATGGACTTTGGGCGGGTCTGCGAAAGCTGGGTAAGAAATCATGCGCATATTAGACTTTGTACACCTACTCACCATGAAAACCATCCCTTCAGGGGAGAAGGCCTGGGCCATTAGATCCAAAGCTCGTACATCTGACACTCTCCTACACTATATGAGGCAACGTAACATTGGCCGTTTGACTGTAAGCACTTTCCGGGAGAGGAACCAATTGTGTTGCCATGACAAAAAGAGGTTGGGGACCAGATTAACATCCCAGAGTTTTGCATATCGCGGTTCCGGTGGAAGCAAAAGGCAAATGACTCTTAGCAATCTGAAATCAAAGGGATGTTCTCCAATTGGGGCACTGCCTACGGGAACGTATCCCGCTGGAATTACAAAATGGAAGGCATTAATTGAGCAGTAGGCCAGGCCGTCCTCTGCTAGGCTGGATAGGAAATTAAGAACTTGGACTACACCAGCCCCCATGGGATCCCCGTCCCATCGCAGACACCATCTCTTCCAGAAGGAGCAATACTGCTTGGTGGAACTGTCCACCCAGGCTCTGGAAAAGAGGAACTCAGTGTGGCACTAAAGGCCAGGGAGTTTCTAGCTTTGCCTGTAATCCGCCACGCCATAAGATGTAATGAGACATCTTCCACCAATCGATGCAGCTTGAGATATGGACTCAAAAGAGGAAAGTGGGGTAGTCAGATTGGTGAATGTACTTACCAGTACAATTTCCAAAGGGCGTAGGGGCGCAATTTGGAAATTGTACTGGTGAGCATATTCAGTCACGGCACGGCATCTCTTAGCCCAGATTCATACTGGACGTCTAATATAATCGCCTTGGTGGACCAACCTTCGGATCCTTACCGCCGCTTGGCATTGACTGACCGCTACTTTTTTAATTTGATCGGAGATGTATTGCTGCATGGGCCCCATAAGGTCATTCCCGCCCTGAAGATTGAGGGATCAATCGACTCATAGAAGTCATCATCCCACTGGAGAACCAACAAGGAGTCATTCTGCTCAAAGGCAGCCTCTGAAGATTGCATGGCCTTCTTGGTGGCAATGGTAGGAGCACTGCGCGCTGACAGAAATTTGCCTAAAGGCACCAGGGAAGTAGTGAGGCCTCAGGCCTGGATATGGGGGCTGACATGGCCCAGTCAGACACGGTCACGTGTGGTGGTATGGTGCTGAAGGGGGGGAGCCCAAGCAATGTGGGTGGACAGAGGCGACACAATAGTTAGGGCGTGAGCCCTGGAGACACGGACACCCTGTTGGGTATAAATGGTTGGATTGTGCTACCTTGGAATGTGACCCAGCACTGGACTATACAGGCCTTAATGTATATACCGACCCCCCAGGGTATCATAAGAGACAGCAACACATACAGACCCCACTGGAGCATAAAAATCAGCAATTTGGGGAAGTCCTGACCCAGCGCTGATCTGGGCATCACTCTGGGTAGCAAGGAAACAAGGCTCAGTCAGTTTCAGGCTTTAACGGCGCGCTCACCGGTCCCGATATGACTGAGACGGGGGCAACGGAGGCAGACTGCCTTGCTGAACAAAGCACCTTCTAGAGGCCTGGGGACCGAGTCGCAGTCAGTAATGGCAATCTTTGGGCATGTGAGGAACGCAATAGCGGTCCAGAGACGGAATAGGGTATCGTGAAGAAAAAAGTGCGTGCACTTACAGCGTTCAAATATTACAGTCAATACAATCACCAATACACAATACAGTTAGGTAGAGCAAAAGAAAACACACTTAACTGACTGCTGAGCAGCGAAGAAATACAGAGAACAGACAGCGACAGGGAACTATGTTGGGGCCAAGCTAGAGAAAGGAGAGAAGGACTTGTGGACTCTTATGGTTTTACTTTCCCTGGTGTTCATGGGAAAAGTCCTTTTTGCTGTGCTTTATGGGCTGATGTGTTTGAAATGTAATTAAAGCGAAGAAGGAAAGCATAATCCTCCTCTCCGGTCCTGAAATAGAATCTAAGGCTTAACGCAACCTGTTATTCTTCTGGACTAACCTAAAGAGAAAGCAGTTTAGAGTGTACCTTATTGTTTTACCTGTGTCTGTTTCTCTTTCTTTCTTTGTATCTTCCTTATTCACTTCTAACTTCTGTCCTGTTGTACGATCACTGTTTTATTTTGGTAAATGGTCAAAATATTGATTCCAAAATATAGACTAACCTAAATATCGACTCCAAAATATAGAATGGACAAAATATCGAATGGACAGAATATAGACATCAAAAATATCGTTTTGAAGGTAAGTAATGTAATATCGATTTTAAAAATATAGACAGTCAAAATATCGAAGTACATAATATTGTTTATTAAAAATATCGAATTTTTAATATGGAATTTTTTTAAGTGTTTTGTATGTTAGTATATGTGTGAAAAGTGTATATATTTTTGTAATTTATTTTAAGTAATTAATTTTATGTTATTTAATTTTTGCGTAATTTAATTCTGTAGCGGGTTGTGGGTTTATAGGGGAATAGGGTGGGAAGTTATTTAATTATAATTAATTAAATATGTTAATTAATTAATTGGTATTTATTTAGAATAAATTGTTAATTAATGTTTAATTGGAAATTAATTAATTCTTAATTGATCATTATTTTTTATTAATTGATAGTTATGTGAATTACATTTATTTATTTTCTGTAGCGGGTTGTGGGTTTATAGGGGAATAGGGTGGGAAGTAATTTAATTATAATTATTACATATGTTAATTAATTTATTGGTATTTATTTTGAATACATTAATTAATTTTTAATTGATAATTAATTAATTCTTAATTGATAATACATTTTTATTAATTGATTAATTGATAATTATGTGAATTATATTAATTTATTTTCACTAGAGTGGGAATAGCAAAATGTACCCCTATGCTATGCAACGCTTTCCCTACTGTTGCACTCTCTGGAGTGGGAATAGTAATTTTTACCCCTACGCTATCCAACGCTTTCCCTACTGTTGCACTCTCTGGAGTGGGAATAGTAATTTTTACCCCTACGCTATCCAACGCTTTCCCTACTGTTGCACTCTCTGGAGTGGGAATAGTAATTTTTACCCCTACGCTATCCAACACTTTCCCTGCTGTTGCCTCCTCTGGAGTGGGAATAGTAATTTATACCCCTAAGCTATCCAATGTTTTCCCTACTGTTACACTCACTGGAGTGGGAATAGTAATTTTTACCCCTACGCTATCCAACGTTTTCCCTACTGTTGCACTCTCTGGATTGGGAATAGTAATTTTTACCCCTACGCTATCCAACGCTTTCCCTACTGTTGCACTCTCTGGAGTGGGAATAGTAATTTCTACCCCTACGCTATCCAACGCTTTCCCTACTGTTGCCCTCTCTGGAGTGGGAATAGTAATTTGAACCCCTACGCTATCCAACGCTTTCCCTACTGTTGTCCCCTCTGGAGTTGGAATAGTAATTTTTACGCCTACGTTATCCAACGCTTTCCCTACTGTAGCAGTCTCTGGAGTGGGAATAGTAATTTTTACCCCTACGCTATCCAACGCATTCCCTACTGTTGCACTCGCTGGAGTGGGAATAGTAATTTTTACCCCTACGCTATCCAACGCTTTTCCTACTGTTGCACTATTTGGAGTGGGAATAGTATTTTTTACCCCTACGCTATCCAACGCTTTCCCTACTGTTGCACTCTCTGGAGTGGGAATAGTAATTTTTACCCCTACGCTATCCTACGGTAATAATATTGTGTATTTTTTATTAATATTATGTTAATATATATATATGTTTTAACAGATATGATTGTATATTTTTTTTATAAGTTAAATTAGTTATTTAATAATTTTAAGGTAATTTAAGTATTTTTAAGTATATTTTAGCTATTTATTTTTAATATTTTTGTAATTTTACATTATTTTTAAGAAATTCGATATTTTTACAAAGTATATATATATAAACGATATTTTGGGGTCGATATTTTGGTACTTACCTGTTTGTAGATAGGAATTTGATATTTTGTCTGTCCATATTTTGGAATCTATATTTTGGGTAGTCTATATTTTGTTCCTCGATATTTAGTCAGTGATCCTTTTATTTCATATGTTCTATTGTTCCTGCTAATTGGCCCATGTTTTACAAATTCCTTAAATAAATATAACAGTCAAGTTCAATTAAATTTTCAATGCATTGAGTGATGGTCAGGAGTCATCTAGTTACGTGTGGGGGCGTCTGGAAGTTCCAAAGTGACCATTTGGAAATAAGCTTTTTTTGATTGAAAGTTATTGCTGTTCTGATGGTTGTGTTGTACAATTCTGGCATTGAGATATTTGGCTAATTGGCATGAAATTGCATTTTATGTTATGATAACTTGCACAGTTTTTCTTTGGGTTTGAGAACATGACAACATGTATTTTAGTTGGGCTTACTCTCAAATGTTTTTGCAGACTAATTAATTTACACGGAAACAACATTTAACATTGTAGTACATGGGGCTTCATAATTTATCGAATAAACTAATTTCAGTCACTTAATTTCAAGCAAATACTCTTTAGAACAAATCAATTTAAACAAATGCTATGCATCTGGCACAAAGGTTGGGGCCTTCCATATATTTCTTCCTTTTGCAGATCTTGTGTGGTCAGGTAATAGTGACTGTGGTGCCGATGCCTGGCGTCGCCAGTTCATCTACTAGAAGGAAAATCCCAATGTTGACTGTCTTTGTTATAAACCTCTAAACCACCTGTTCACTTCCCCAGGGTACATTTGGGGAAGAGAGAGGCCTCGTGAATGAACACCAATAGATTCAACTAACTCTAACTGGTTACTATCGTAGGTATAGCTTCTAGTGCAGCAGGTGCCGTGCCACCAGGACCCAGGCGTCTGAGGGATCTATTGCACCCCCTTATAGATGATTTTTAACTCCAAACCCAGGTATGAGATGCCCATATTCCTTGCTTGCATTAGAGCCCCAACACTCTTGCTACACCACTCAGTACAAATATATGCCACTTCAAAGGGCTGTAGGTGCGGATCAGCAGTATTAAAGGGTTAAATCTACTTGTGCCTTGTATATCTCAGCATTCCCATAGTAGCTCTAAGAGTTCTATCTATTCTACAAGTGAATAACCTCATATGCATTTGTTCTTGCTCCGCAGTGGTCGAAGTGGTAAGATGCGAGCTATATCCTTCAAGACTGGAATCGTGTGTCTTTGTGGGACAGAGGTGAAAGAGAAATTCCAATGTGAGTCAAGGAGCATAAGTGCCAGCCTCAGAGCACAGATAAATATACAAAGTAAAAATGAACTGTGATGCTGGTCCTCTGCTTAGTCAGTGATGAGATTGCTGCTCCTTATAATGACTGTATGTTATGCTATTTTTTGTTATCAGCAGCTTTTGAAGAATGGCTTCTGATACTTGCATGACATCAAAGCACAAAGTGGTAGAAATCCTTATGTATTGTTCATGTATTTAATGTCTATTGCTATCTCTTTACCTGGGTCCCAATGTGGCATTCACTCTGATGGTTTTGTTTAACTTGCATTCTCCTGCAGAATGATTAGCTTTGTTATGCTGTGCTTTGTAGCAGGTCAACTGTCTTGCTAGAAACATAAGAAATAGCATTATATTTTTCAAGATATTTGAACCGTTTTATTAACATATACATTAAGGTAAAACAAGTATAAATATAAGAATGAATAGATAATACTTGATGTTGTATGACTAATACAAGCAAATGAATCCTGTTAATCACCAACAAAAGATGAATGAGATATACACTTTGCATCAGGAAATTGTTTAAAGAGAGGCTCAAAAAGCACCACAATTAAGGGGTATTTGGGGGCAACCTAATTAGACTCAGAAGTTAAAGTGTTGGAGACAGACTCAAGACAAACAATGAAGGTTATAACATTAATTCTGTGAAGTAGAGATATGGAGCCTGGTGTGCCTGTGTCTTTTGGAAAAAGCCTAGGTACATAGCGCCATATTTATTTATTTATTCGTTTTTTAATTCATTATATATAGATGGATGCTAAGCCATATAGGTATTTGGGAGAAAAGGTAAGAATTTGAGGGGCTTATTTATCAAAACATCATGCAGCCCAGCATGCCACTAGTGCTGTATGGCAGGGAAAGGGTAGAAATGCACCTTATTTAACATAATATGGTGCATTCTTGTCTTTTCTCAGTGCTGACACACAATGTACTGTCTAGCGCACAATGGTGCAAGCGTGCCTGCATTGCATGCAGGATTGTTTTTGTACAGGAAGGAACACCTTCCTGCACAAAAACAATCCCCTCAGGCATTTCCAAAAGAGGGAAAAACAAGAAGAATTAAAGATATTTCTCCTCGTTACGCCTACCCTGGTGATGCATTGCATTTTGACACATTCACGGGTCGATCAGTAAAGGTAAATCTGGGAATGTTTGGGAACCATGGAATGCCTCCCTGGGGGAACGCAGCAATTTAAGCTGGATTACTCTTCTCTAGATTTATCAAGCCACTCAGGGCTACGCCGGGTGGCCTTCAGTGACTTGACAAATCTAACTTATGAGTTGTATCGCTCTAGCGTCTCGCTGCGTGGTGCAAGGACGATGCAACTCATTGATAATATGGGTCTTAATGTCTACCCTTGTCTTAATCAGCTGCCAACGTAAAGCTTGTCTCAGATGGGAAAATGTGTCTTGTTTCACAATGAGTGACAATGAGTTTGTCCTCATGTTATCTGTTCGAAGATGACAGTCAAATAACTGCCTAGGCACAACGTTTCAGATGTTGGGTATTTTAATCATTGGACTGATTAACTCGTTGCAATATTGCATGATAATGGGGTTAATACAGCTTGAAGAATTGGAAATTCATTTGACGAAAGGGTGAGCCAGAGTCTTCTGTTTTTTCATGAAAATATGTATTTAGAAAGGTAAAAAACTATATTGGCAATATCAGGCTTACAGTTCTGCTAACAAGCATAAGCAAGCATTGACAAAGCCGACAAGCCTCGTTTTTTTGACCTATTGGGTTTGCTAATAATTTTTGCTGATAACATCTAGCATTGTCAAAAAAGAAATATCATTACTTAGGGGCTCACATGCGTGATGACATATGCCCACAAATGCATAACCGCATATGCATGTGCCTACAGAATGACACAGGCAGCATTTTCTTTTGTTTTTCATTTACTAATCTAAGATGGCGAACTACATATTGATCAGTAAGTATAAAATGTAATTTTAATTTCGTTTTAGTCGTTTTTGACAGAAGGAGTAGCCCTATAACAACTGATAGCTGCCAGTGCTCTCTAAAAAACTTAATGTAATATTAAAATTAAAGGATAGGGAGGGTTGGGTGAGCAAAAGAGTAGCGGGTGGGCGGAGTAACTGGCGGAAGCACTGGAGAGTGCCTGGGTTAAAGTACAACAAAGGCTTTTCGAGGCTGGGAGAGAAAAAATAACAATTTAAGAAAAGCTAGGGATGGTTGAGGACAGCAATGGACAAGCTTGGGAATGGAGGAGCAACATGGAGTCTGCACGGCAGCTTGTGGGTATTTTTAGCGTAGAAGCAACACTCAAAGGAGAGAGCTAGAAAATATGTGCACTGTCATGGCGTGCTGTAGGAAAAACAGAAAAGTAGTTCCCTAACTCTGAGCAGGGGAAGGATAGATGTTAGCCAAGGAAAAAGGGTTGTAAGGAAAAAGGGTTGTAAAGAGGCTAGCTCCTATGGAACAAACACAAGCAGGGGAAGGCAAGCCATAGAATCAAAAAGTAAGCAAATGAAAGCGAAAATAAAACCAAGCAATGGTAAGCACTGGGTGGGCTCTAACCCCACTATAAGTTTTAGTATGGTCTACACAGCTTGATATTTCCTGGTAGGGCCAGACATACATATAAATGATGTGAATAATATTCATTAGCTATTATAAGTACAGAGAGTAAACTAGTTAGAAAATGCAATAGCACACCCACCTATTAAAATATAAATACATTATGGGGTAACATAATTTCCTAAAAACTCCCTAGGAATGATCCATTCACCATGAGATAAGATTCCTCTTGTAAGGAAAATTGAAAAACTATGCCATAAAATGGTGTTGTGGTGCAATTGAATTTGTGGAATGATAATCTGCCATCTACTATTTCTTTGGTGGACATTCTCTTAAAAGATGTAATTCTAAAGAGGTGTAAGGATGACTCAGGCTACATGCCCCTTCATACACTGCCACTAACCTATGTGTAATAAAAGACAACAACAAATGTTCAAACTAAAAACTCCACAGGTACTGATGAGAGGTTTCATGCTGTGATATAAACAGACTGGAAAAGGCTTGTTTTTTCAAAACATCTATAAACTAATTAATGGCTGTTCAAATCACCGATCCTGATGAAACTCCATACATTCTCCCCCCACTGGAGACAAATGGAGTGGTGGTAACACTAGTGGCAGTCCCAACCCAGACCTTGGAACTATCTGAAACTTAAAAACCCTTCCATCTAGGCTGCACATTCTTCCAAAAGTGTCTGTGGACCTTGCTGTTGTGCTGTACTGAAGGTCTATAACACTACGCCAGAGAGTGAACCTTGGATCCCAGGAATAACAGACAGGCAAATATTTGCACAATCAACAAGACATCAGACAGATTTCATGCATCAAATGTATTTATTTAGTAGTTTATCACAATACAAATTATTAAAACAATGCTGTGAGGACAATTTGCTCCTTTCATAACATAAACCCAAATTGGAAGTATACTGCCTGATGTATTCTGGGAAGATAGACCATGTTCTGTTTACGTCACTTTCTCAGTTAGCCAGTTCTCAGCAGATAAAGTCAGAACAGCCCCATCCTTTGACCTCTACTTTACGTATTCAACGTTTGCATCACAATGAAGTCAATTTAGCTGTGCACATGCCTGAGGTTGCAGTAAGGGACCAGATCAGATTACATGAAGATTTTCATATCTGTAAAACTTGATTTAATCAATGGCATTGGCTTTATAGCATAAATATTTTTGTGTCAGCATTGGACGGTCTCAGTATTATTTGAATTTGTTGTGAAGAATGTTATTTATTGAAATACCACTGGACAAAATAAACAAATATCGTTTTTGGTGCATTAGGGAGTTAAAATCAAGTAGTGCTGTGGGAATAGTTGCTGCTACTTTTTTCTTGGTACCAAAAAAGTCTTTGGCTGCCTAGACTCACAAACACGTTGGATTTTTCCTCATTTTCTGTGGAGCCCTTAGATAAGTGTTTCTTCCCTTTGCCCATTTTTTCTTTGTTGCAGTAAGGCAAGAAAAATGCAAATTTACATTTGCAAGATATATGTTTTATTCAAAAAGTGTAATAATGTATGTAGAAAATGTGATTGTGTAGGTATTTGTGACAGGCCCCCATGAAATATGTCTCTGATGAACTGAAAGGCTATTTGTGGTGACCAAAATGCCAAACTTGCCATTGTTGAACTCTGAAGGAAGTCCAAGAAGTCCCGGTCATAGTGAAGGGCGCAGACAAGCTCCTGAGACCAATCTCATGGCCCATCATCATCAAAGTCAGAAAGGTCCAGGAAACATAAGAAGTCTAAACAAGCCTTTCCTTCGTCACACCATTCCCACCAATCTGAGTCGCACAACGCTCTAACTACTCCTAGGCGTGGAGTTATTGCCCCCTTTTAGAACCGATTCCGATGCTGCTTCCAATGCACTCTGATTTCCAAGAGCCATCAGCAATGACATAACAGCTATGTGAAAATGGCCATAGATAACATTGTTGGTACTCCTGATCTGTCTGGGGATCCTTCAGGCCCTACAGATCCATGCCGATCTCCAGTTGGGGAAATGCTGACAAATTCGTCCCCAATTTCAACTGTGCCGTCAGCCTGAATTGTGGCGCTGAAAGTAACTTCACCAATGTTGGAAGCGGAGCCAATAATTTGATTCAGAGACTCTACCACAACTTGACCAAAGTCATAAGCAATCCAGTATTACCCCCATTCAGATCTTGATCACCATTACAATTACGATAATGTTGAAGATGAAAGCCCTTACGATGAGGAAAACGTATTCTCGGATCTGGAGGATGCCAGTATCTGGATGTCTCCCCAGACATTGGTCTTTTTTCTCCTAGTGCTGCTACAGAGCAATCTGCCTTCTTTGCTACAGTGGTCCTAATCCTACCTACCTCAGAGTTGAAAACTAAAGTCACCACTGAGGTCCTTCACCAAGGCCAAACTAATCAGGAACCTATCCTCCCTTTTAACAAGGCCCTGTTGGACGTACTGCTGAACACCTGTGTAAAACTAGGATCTTGACCCCCAGTCAATAGACAAAATACAAGGCAACATAGATCTGCCTTCTGAGATCTACCTTCCTCATGCAAGTAAACTGAATCCCAATGCATTTTCCACTACACCGCCCGACAGGGAGCTGAAATGGATGGAGACATTTGCTAAGGTCATGTTCTCATCTGTCAGCCTTGACCTCAGATCAGTCAACACGAGCCGCATTCTGGGGTGATACTCACATGCTTTGTGGGACAGTGTAGTGGAATCATGTCAGCTGTTCCTAATGACATCCAGCCAACCCTGCAACATCTCATTGAAGATGACGAGGACACTGTGAAGTACTCCATATATTTGGGTCTGGACACTACTTACTGTCTGGGTATGGCAGCCGGAATTGCGTGGTGTTTCAGTACCACACCTGGATTTGTTCCATTGGCTTTTCCAATGACGTACAGCAATCCTTAAAGGACATGCCCTTTAATGGCTCTAGGCTCTTTAGAGCTAAGGCAGACTTGGCCGTAGAAAGATCTAACATGAGTAAGCAAGTGACACACACTTTAGGCCTAGCTATACCTGTTTGGCATTTCACCCCTTTTGAGGCTTCAGCAGGGTATACCATCAGATGCAATGCCAGAATGTACATCAACAACAGTATGCCTCTCAGTCCTTTCAAGGTAGAGGAAGGGAATCAGCCCAACAAAGTCTAGACTTTCAGGAGATCCAAACCTTTCTTCCTGGAGTCACTGCAAAACCAGTTTAAATCACCCTCTGTGTTTTATGAACACCCAGCGGGAGAAAGTATCACCTTCTACTTCCCTGGTTGGAGGAGCATCACCTCTAATCAAGGTGTGCTCCAGATTGTGGAACATGGTTTCACCCAAACTGTCTTGTCACATACCCCAGATATGCCTCCCACCCTTCAACACCTCCCAGAGGACCACTTATCCATACTCCAAGGAGAATTTCAAGCTCTCTTTGCTAAGGGAGCAAAAGAGAAGGATCCAGTATCAGATATCACAGATGTCTGTTACTCTTGTTATTTCTTGGTGCCAAACAAAGATATCCCATCCCATCTGAAATTCTTCCTTCAGAAGGACAAGTTCAAAGTGCTCATTGTGGCCCACGTTCTGTCTGCCCTGGACCAAGGAGACTAAATGGTAGAGCTGGATTCACAGGACACCTATTTTCACATCCCCACACTGCAATCCCACAAGTGTTGCTGGCAGTTTCAGGTAGGTCAACAGCATTTTTTAATTCTCTGTGCTCATATTTGGCCTTACCAGTGCACCTCAGGTTTTCAAAAAGGAGGTGGTAGTGGTTACAGCCCACCTGTGGAGAGTGGGAATACCAGTCTTCCCATACCTCCTCGACTGGCTACTGAAGGCAGTCTTACCTCTAACAGGGGTAAATCATTTCCATATGATGGCTGATCTGTTGATATCATTCGACTTTTCCATCAATGTGCAGAAGTCACACTGGACTCCATCGTAAAGACCCCTCTTCATCTGAGCCATTCTAGATATGGTGTTTTGCCTCTGCCTTAAAAAGTACAGGACATTCGTGCTATGATATCAATGTTTCAACCTTTTACCTGGGTCTCAGTGAGAACCCTTGGCATCCTGCAAACTGCTTGTAGATTACACCAGGTGGCACGTGCACGTTCTGCAGTGCTATCTGATGTCTCAGTGTGCTCAGCACTAAGGCAACCTTTCAGATTTCGTAAAAAACTTCAAGGACCTGCAGTGGTGGCTGCTCGACTGCAATTCAACCAGTGGCAGACTTCTCCCCTACCTCAGCTAGAGCTAATGGTAGTAATGGATGCATCATTACTGTATTGTGGAGGTCATGTGGGAGAGGTGGCGATCAAAATACCCTGGTCTCCAGTGGACTCCTGCCTCCACATCAACTTGTTGGAGTTACGGCTGATTCAGTTGGTACTGAAAGTGTTCCTTTCTACCATGAGGGGGAACAGATACAAGTGCTCACGGACAACATGACCATCATGTGGTACTACAACAAAGAGCTGTGGCTTCTGTGCCATTAGGCCCTACACCTGTGGAAGCAGCTGAATGCTTAGGGCATCTCTTTATTAGTGTCCAGCACCTGGTAGGATTTATAAACACCACAGCAGACACGCACAACAGTAGTTGTGTAGTGAACCACAAAAGGCAATTGTACTCGCAGGCAGCACAGGACATTTTCCAACAACTAAGAGAACCCAGGGTAGATCTATGCACCATCCCAGAGAAGTTGCAGTGTCCAAGCTTATGCTCATTGGGGTTCACCGGGCAATTCTCCCTTGGAGATGCCATTTACCTAGACTGGGGTTCAAGACTCCTGTATACCTTTCTGCCCCTGCCTTTCCTGGGCAGAGTATTGAAAATGTTCAAGAAAGACCAGGCCCAAACTATCCAAGTGGACTGGACCAGGCGGGGTGGGTGTGGTACCAAGAACCTTTGGCCATTAGCATTCACCTTTTGACTCAGCTGCCCCTTCAAGAGGACCTTCTGTCCCAACAGCACGACAGGGTCTTATATCCGAGCCTGCACAACCTGCCCCTCCATACATGGAGATTGACCAGTGACAGTTGATGGCTTTCAAACTCCCTTCCAAAGTGGTAGTGTCATCTTGCCAGCCAGGTGTCCGTCCACTAAACCTGTATATGTGGTGTTTGGACAAAATATCAGAAAAGAAATATTGTGCTACAGAAATATCAATGAAGGAATATGTTGATATCCAAAATATCATAGACATAAATATCAAAGATAAGAATATCATTTTAAATGTTCTCTTTTAATATGTTGTAAAATATATTGGTAACAAAATATTTTTATCTATAATACTGTTATGTAAGTTAATTTTGTATGGTATGTGTGTTCAAATTTGTTTTATAGTAAAAGTAATTTTTACGTCTTTTTATTTTGTTGTATTTTATTAAGTTAGTACCTTAAAAAAATTTACAATTAGAAGTGGGAGGTTGGGAGTATTGGGGAAAGGTTGGAAAGATTTTTAATTTATGTTTGTTTTAATCATTTATTTATGTGGTTTATAATGGATTATTTATGTTCTATTTTTGAATGTTTTTATATAATTTTATTTAAAATGCAGGTTGTTTATTGTAATATTTGAAATTCATTGTTTTTATATTTATTTGTCTATTATTGGTAGAAAACATTTTAGTTATGTTTTTAGTAAATGTAACCTCTTTAGTAGCGAACGCTTTCCCACGAATGGTTTATGTTGGAGTGGGAATAGTAAATGTAAACCCTTAAGCATCAAATTTCTTCCCAAAATGTAATTCGATTGGAGTAGGACTAGAAATGCGTGTGCTAACTGTGAAAGGAAACCAGTAAGTTTTCTGGTTTCATCATATAGCTTTGTTTTACTGAGCCAGTCTCTCCCATTGCATGTGTGTTTCATCTACGATTTAAGTATTTATTATCTTACATCACAGACTGATTATCCTTTTTACTTAGCCTTTCCACTTCAAGAGATTATGTTTAGATACCTTGTCTGCATTTACAATCCCTCCAACATGTGTTTGGTTTGAGGTATTACTTTTTATATCTAACTAGATACACTTTCTTGAATTACATTCCAGCCTTTTTAGACCAGCCTAATTATCCTAGCTGTCCCTAATGAGACTGTCTTGCCTATATTATTATTAGAAAGTTGAGTCACATGTCTTTTTTTACTTCTATTATCAGTGTTTTGAAGTGCTGTTTTGTTGTGAAAGCCTAATGAAATGAGTACCTTATTGAAATACTATGAACAAGAATTATACCCGGCTATGTTGATCAATTTACATCTTGAATAATAATAACTAATATGATCAGAATTGATATCTTGAAGTAATGGCTAGACATCTGATACTAAGAAATAATCCAACTAAGTGCATTTCTGAATATATCCCTTATAGGCACTATTACTTGACAACTTTTAGAAAGTTGGCATTTTCCTGTCCTTTGCTATTTGGTATCTGAAGCTTCTCCTAGGTCATATGATTGTGTGTAGTTGGTAGCTCCTACCGGACAGTCACACAATAGATGGCTTAGGTGTGTCTAAATGGACCATCTGAAGGCAGAATGGGGGGTGGAGTTGCTGAGCTGGGCACAACCCCAATATCAACTGAATAGCTGTGCTCTGCCTTCATACAAAGGGCTTGCTACAGCTACATTGTCCTTGCAGCCAGCTTGGTGCCAAGGCAGGAGAGTCAGGGAATTCCTAGCACTTCTAAGAGATACCCCCTTGAAACTTCTCCTACTTTAAAGAAGTCACCAGGTATAAAATAGGGACCCACAAACTTACTTTTAAGTTCCCTTTCTTGATCTGTGGAAGAACTCCTGAGAGACTGCATGCTGCTATTGCTTGCTGTGTACTCCACAATACTACTCTGCTGCACCTGGAAGGAGTGTTTTGCTGCTTGGAACCTGCCTTGACCCCTCAGAAGCCTGCCTATTCTGCTTGAGCCTTGCTTCATTACTTGAACCAAGGACTATCAGAGTGACTGCAAAGGCTAGTTTGCTGGTCTCCTCAACAGAGCCTCATGGACATAAAAAATTCCCACCATCTTGAACCCACACCTGCACTCAGTCTGAATGATAAAGCACAATGGTCCAGCACTCTCAACAAAAAATCAATAGTAAACAAATGAAGTTTAGAATCCGTTCAGTAGGGCTTTAAACGTTCTTTATTCTTATTCTTCATACAAAACGTAGCCTGAACCCCACCCTGCACCCCTCCAGTCCTGGACCCTTGGTTGTAGTGTTAAAGGTGCCCAGACAGCCAAAATCCAAAACTTGTGACTTAAAACAGTTGTGGCTAAAACTGCTCTGTTAACCGAGAGAAACTATGAGCAACCTACTCCTCTATCTGTCCAAGGTGCATCACCAGTCAGTCTGACTTTTTGGTAGCTCCCGCTACATTCATTTGTGCAACAGTAAATCCAGTGCAGCGGTCCCTCAGCAAAGAGGTATCTCGCCTATTAGAACTCTCGAAAGCTACAGTCTCCAGCTTCATCCCGCTGAAGATTTTCTAATTCCAATAAAGTTACTAAGTCTGAACGTAGAAATCTTCACTGTGACTTCATCCAGATGCTCCCCAATGACAACGCTCCCTCCTTGGTCACCTCCTGCAGCCTTGCCCCGCTGCTAGAAATGTGTTCTAAGTCTGAAAATAAGCACAGACTGGGCTCAATCCACTCCTTGTAACTGACCCGTGCTCCATCGCGGTCAACCACGTTTTTCAACTTTGACCCATTATCGCGTGACTAGATATCTGCAAATGACGCTTTGATCTTTTAGATGCTAGTTTTTACCTTAAAGTTTAAAAATGTATAACTCTAGTTCTACTAATTGAATTTTTGTTGTTTTGCAGTCAAATCATTGATTACAATTTAATCTATTTTGTTAAATTCACGTAGGATGTTTCTTGTGTTGTGATTTCACTATATTGCTGTTTGTGCTGCATAAATCCTTTACAAATTGCCTCTAAGTTATGCCTGACTGCTTCTTGTGCCAAGCTGCTACGGTTTAAGCATAGATTAATTTTGTGATTTTTGTTGTACACCCTGCAGTGATTTTGGATTTTGTTTGAACAGGGATCACCCCCCATTCAATCAACAACCCAATTTCTCACATTTACTTTATAGTACTTTTAATTGGTTTGTGTTTAGTTTGAATATTTGATAGGTATTCACTTTTTAGGTTGGTGCTAATTTGTGTTTCTCTTATAATATGTGAAATGTTTATTTGTATTCTTTTGTGCTATTATAAATATATTTATAGTTTAATGCCATGTTTTAAAGTGTACTTTTTTATACTGTTTTTTATTCTGTTTATTTTTTATATGATTAATTATTTGAAGGTAACAAAAATTAATATGGGCAATGTTCACTTTGATGTATTTATATATATAAATTTTTTTGATATAAGTATTTTGAATTCGTTCTGTTGTTTAAATAAGAGTGTTTATGTACATTTGTTCATGTTTTACTTATAGCGCTGATATTGTAGTCAATATTGTGTGTTTCGATATTTGTGTTATTGTATATAGTTATATAAGGGCTAAGATATTTGTATTTTATATATTCATTTTTGTTGTTGTTTAAAATAGATATTTTGTATGCCTATATTTTTGTCATTGATATTTGTGCTTTTTTATGTAGATATTTTTTAAAATACATAATTTTAATGATATTTTTGATAGTCGGTGTTGTTTTCCACAATATTATGTCATGGATCTCTATCCTTAGTAACATGGAAAAAATCTTGTTTTCTGGTGTTCCTCTACCATTTTCAACCCTCTTTGGACATTCTGTTAGTCTGTCTTTCCAACAATTATTCATTAGTTGTTACATTCTCTCTTGTCAAGGACCATTCTTCTATGATAATACTAATACCCTTGGTCCTTGCTTACCGAGCGGGTTCCCTTGTTGCTCCAAATAGTTTGTCTTTCCACAGCCCAGCAAATCCTCGCCGTGGCACCTGTTGAGGGTTATTTTTTGGCCCTTTTGCCCTTTCTACGCTTGCAAGATCAACCATCTACTTTTAAATTACTTGTTGTGATGCGTTTATTGAGAGGACTTATCTAAATGTCCCTCCAACACATTTAGAGATCATCTACCTGATGTGAACTCTCTTTGAACTGATACATTGTTGCTTTCTACATCTGTGACTATAAAACAGTTTTCGACTGCAATAGCATCTGCCCGGTAACATAGCAAATTCCAGGCCCTGTCTGTGCAGCAACCATAAACATCCATTTTCCTAGACAAGCTGGTCCTCTGGATAAAAGTGGCATTCCTGTCATAGTTAGTCATGCCCTTGCACACAGGGCAATCCATCACTTTGTCAGCTTTTTTATGCTGCACCTATGCAATCTAAGGAAGAGAAGTGGCTCCAACGTTTTTACCTTCATAGGGCTCTTAGTTTTTAAATCAGTTGGACCAGAAGCCATCAATTGGATGATAAACTCTGTGGGCTTCTCCTGAGCAAAAAGGGGAAAGTGGTGCTGAAACAGAACATGTCTCGATGGATTGTTTTATGCATTAAAATATGCAATGGGCTAGCTTAAAAGCTGACCCATAACGTTTGCACATTCATTTCACCAGAGGAATGGCTGCTTCCACTGATCTGGTGTACTGTGTGTCAGTTCTGGATATATGCCAGGTTTTTACATGGACATAACTACACACTTTCACAAAACACTTTTGCCTGCATAGCCAGGTCCGGTAGGAGGGACACTTTGCCTGTTGTGTCCTGCGTGATTTCCTGGTCTGGGCCCTCCTGCAGACCCACCACCTGCTTTGGTATGTATATGTGGTTACTAGTCTCTATATGATGAAAAAGTTACTAATCTTTAGTAATGCCTTTTTCTGGTAGAAACTATATCTAACACCAGATTCCTAATCAAACGGCCCTCCCCCCTGGTCTGTGGAAAGGACACATACAGTCCATTAATAAAATCCCAATCTAGAGATCTAGACACTTTCATATTGTGGTTTATATGGCCTCCATGTCCTTCGGTTCAGAGAGAGAGAACAGAAAGAAACTGATGTTACATCCATAGGGACCCGATACAGAGCCATACGACACAACCTATGGACATACAAAGGAATTGCTATCAATATTATCAGGATCCAGTCTGGTGACTAGGGGACATCACTGGGTGAGAATCTGCGGTTAGGTAGAGTCTCCTTTAGAAAAGGTGTTACCAAAGGTAAGTAACTTGTTTGTGAAGTACAAAATGGCCCAGTACTCCACTGCAGGAATAAGCTGTGTGGCAACGTTTTCCATTAAGAATCCAGGCACATGTGAAAACACCATACATTTTACAAGAACCTCTTACAACAGGACTCATGACAACCTTTAAGGGAGAGTATTTTTCTGCTTTGCTCACACTAATATTTAAGTTAACTGCAAACTAAACAGCTCTGTAGCTGAAGGAGATTTTAAAATAACATTTCTCTGCAATTGCAGGCTACAAATCTTTAAAAATGCATACTGTTTGACTTTTAAGCATTGTAGCAACATTTTGTGCTTCTGAGAGAATACAGTCAATGTGCTTGAAAAAGAAGCCATAGTATTGCCAGCAATGTAGCTACATCAATCTACGTTTGCATGGGACCAGAATATTACGTTACAAATATTACTTACAAAAATATGGACCCTTTGGAGTAAAAAGTAGAAAATCTACACCCAATGAAATGATATTTTTGCAATCAATATTAAGGCACAATATTTATATCAGACTATATTTCTTCATGTATTATATTGACATATACCCTTTTCCACCAATGTACATTTACAAGCTGATACTACCAAATATTATCAGCAGTGGGAGTCATCGCAGATGAAGATAAGGCTGTATAAACATAAGATTAAAACAGAGGTGTACATAGAAGGACTAGGCTTGCTTTGTAAAAAAGATCAACCAGAAGGACAGATAGGCCATCTTTGAACCTTTATTTATGCTGGCATTTAGTTTAGTCTTAAATTAACTGCTAACCATGAAACATTCCACTTAAGCCGTAAGCATCCAAAATAAATCCCAGCTCTGCTGCTTTATTGATTTTGACAAGATTGCTCAAGCTTGTTTGCTCTTCTTTAATTTAATATAAAAGTGTATGAGGAGCAGCATTTAATACATGATACAATCAGCCAAAGAGCAAGGCCATATGGATGTGACAGACAATTCTAACCTAATTGCATCAAAGGAGAGTGAATTGCAAAGGCTAAGCACTTCACCTCCATAGTGACGTCTGTAGTACATTAGTGTATGTATTCCAGGGACATTTGTTTCAAATCTTTCTTAAAGGCACAACATTGTGAAAATAATTTCAAACAGTTTTACAAGAATTGTTAAAGCCAGTAGGTCTGGCTTATGAATGAAAGTCCCACTTGTATCACTGGTGGGTTTCGGCACTCAGTAGGTCATCATACATGTACTAGGTCACCCATTTGTGCACTCAGGCATCCATTCATGCATCCACTGACTCTTTCTTGCATTCACCCTCTGACAAATTTTAACTACAACACACGCAAATTCAACAACATATGCACAATAAATTAAAAGAAAACAAGTAGAAAAAAGAAAACCTGCTGCTGTCTAAATTCAGTGGGCATGTGCTTGCAATAATGAAACAAAAAATAGCAGTAGGAATCCCTCTTGCAGGAGTATTGTAAATAGTCTATCATTGCTTTAAAGTTCCAGCATGGCAGCCACCTTTAAAACCAACATGTTGGCCATCTTGGATTGGTAAAACAAGGATATGCTATGAACAACAGCATTTTATCATGGTCTCCTGGTTTAGAGGAAGTGACCACGTGGAATGCGTAGCACTACAAATGAAATCTGTGGCAAGCAAGTGACCCGTTAGCCTTGCCTGAAAAGCTATGGTATTGTTTCAAGGAATTGTAAAACAAAAGCAGGAGAAGCAAAGAAATGGAATGGGAACTAAGAGGAATGAAATGACAAAATTGAAAACTAAAGAACTGCCCAATGAGCACTGACATTGAAGTACACTCATTTCAAGGTGGATGAACACCTGTGATCAGAAAATGCCTTTATTCACAGGACAAGAAAGCCAATGACTGATGTGGACTGAACCATTACCCCTGCATGGATGGAAGCAGAGTTTAAATGCACTCAAACAGACCAATTGCAGAACAGAGCAGACCCAAAGGTCCTCTATATACCTATATGGATGCAAATGTATATATATTTATGTATGTATTGGTTTTCTTTGTTACAAGATTCTGGCAGACAGCTTGAAGAAATTATGTCAAGAATATTTGAAGTGAATATCTTCTTTGCCTAGGGCTTGCAGAGGTGGTACCCTATAACAAAATCCTTTCCTAGAAGGTAATTTGTGACATTTCATTTAACAAATGGGCCCGGAACATTCAAGAATCTTTCTTCCAGGGAAGGATTCCTGACTGCCTTAAGATGGGGCAAGTCACTCCCATACCCAAGAAGCCTAATGCCGACTTAGTGGATCCCAACAATTTCCGTCTGATCACCAGCATCATGACTTTACCTAAATTGCTTGAGAAATGCATTCACACACAGCTCTGCAACCACATTGAGAAATTTCAGCTCCTTGACCTCTGCCAGTCAGGCTTCAGAGCGGGCCTAGTACAGACAAAAGCTCTAACTCACATTGTTGATGACGCGTTGAGATCCCTTCACCAAAATGTTCCTTGTCTTCTGATCCTTCTTGACTTGTCCTCTGCATTTGACACCATCAAACACAATAACTTGATTGCTCTTCTTCAACATAGAATGGGGTAATCTGTCCCTGTCTTAAATTGGTTTGCCTCTTTCCTACATAACTGTCCCCAAAGAATCAAAGTTAACCAATCAGTTGCTGCTAGTACCTCAGTCACTATTGGAGTACCTCAAGGTTTGGCACTCTCGCCCACACTCTTCAACCTTTTCATGGAACTTCTCTCTGATATTCTGAACTGCTCCAGCATCCAATACCATATGTATGCTGATGACACTCAACTGTATTTGAAGATCTCCTCTCCAAATGACATAAAAACTCTTAATTGTTGGCTTCTAAAAATTCAACAATGGCTAACCCAATCATCTGTTGTTAAAGACCTTCAAAACAGAATTCCTCCTGATTGCCCCCCGTAACTACTTGGCACCTACTCAAGACTGGATCAAACAACTTTCCACTCACAACTGCACCCCTCATATTGTTGACTTTGCTAGATCTTTATGTTTTACCCTGGACACATATCTAAATATGTATGACCACATCAGTGCCACTATTAGGAGTGCCAATCACAAGCCTTTCGTGTCTCTTGAGGACATCCAGTCAGCAGTCCAATCCCTAGTTATCTCATGATTGGAATATGATTTGGGGACCCTAGCCTGGCCACCTAAAGCTAGTTTAGCTCCGCTTAGAGCCACTCTGAAAGCTTCTACTAGACTAATCACAGGCTCCAGAAAACATGGCCATATCACACCTGACTTACTTCAACTTCAGTGGCTTTCCATTGAAGCAAGGATCTGTTTCAAGATAGCCTGACTGATTCACAAAGGTATTCACTACATCACCCCCGTTTACCTGGCAAAAAAACTTGAGCTATCCGGCTGTAGTTGGAATTTAAGAAGCTCTAATACTCTACTATTTAAACCTCCCAAATTCAACTAGAAAAGAACTTACAATCGTGCCTTCACCAGGCTCACTCCAAGAATTTGGAATGCCCTTCCTCCTGAGATCAGATCCAACCCATCGACTGTTTCATTTAAAAATATGTCAAATGGCTACTCCTGAATGACCTTCATCAGCAATAACCCCAATGCCATTCTCTATACTTCCATCTCTTGTTTGACAGTCTTTTTACCTGTGTTCAAAATGTGTTTGGTTGTCCTTTTGATATACAGCTCTGCTGGAAACTTTATAGCGCCTACTAGTTGGGCCGCTACCTGTGGATCACCTCTTTTTTTATGTCACCTTCCCTGTGCTCCCCCATGACCTTTTTATGTTTCAGGTACTTCTCATGTTCTATATTGTACTGTACTCATGCTGTTACATCATGCTAACGTACGTTCTGTTGTATAGCGCTCTGATACCCATTTGGGTCATGTTTGCGCTTTATAAAACTTTTCAAATAAATAAACATAACACATATCTATAGGTTTTAATACAGAACAATAACAATCCATCCTTAAATACCATGTGTGTTTCACAATCAATATGTCAGACCAATGGCATTTATCACACATTTTCATAATAAACAGATAAGATCTTTGGCATCAGAAATATATTTTCCAAGTGAACCACTAGCTCTTATAATTGGCGTATTATCGTAGCTAAATCAGACCTTGTATGTTGGTTATAAGCCTTCCAACAATTCAACTATTTGGTATGCCATCATAAAATTACAAATATATACACAATGCAGTTGTCAAAACAATATAAAATCCCTACTAATAGAGCCTAATGAGGATTTTAGTAGTTTAATTTGCCTATTCCCAAGGTTTGTTTAGGTGGGTCACCAACAGTAATATCCATGCCATCCAAGGTAATAAGCAAGATTCCTTCTAACAAAATACCTGCCTCTAGGCTTTAGCACAATGTAATAGCAATTGAACCTTAAAAGCCTATTGCCTATGATACATGCTCTTCATAATAAGTACAGTAAGTAAGTAAGGTCTAGTTGCTTTGTCATAACCTTTTCCTTATTAACAGATCACGTATAAGGACTCTGACATAACCTTTCCCAGTGAACCGATAAGGCATCCAGGGCCTAATGTATGAACATATTTTCCCATAGACACAGAATGGGTTAAACCCTTTGATACATCTGGCCCCGAACCTTTAAAAACAGCTTGACCCTAAATACAACACAGGCCTAACTAAAGTCTGCATAAACTAGCAACCATCATGCAGCAGTTGTAAAATACAAACATGTACATAATTACAATTGACATAACAATATACAACCTTTCTCAATAGGGCCTAACACGAATCACCATAGTGACATTTTGCACATTGGGTTTGTCAGAGTGGGTGACCATTACTAACACCCTTGTCTACTATGGTAATCTTTGAGATTGCCTGTAAATAAATATCTTTCTAGGGATTGTATAACATTGTTACAACAATCTTCTGTCATAGGCCTATTGGTTTTACTTTATGCTTGCGAACACAAATAAGCCAGGCCTACTGCAATTGTAATAACTTTTCATAATATGCAGGCCAGCTGTATGGCATCCAGCATAACATTTTCCTGCACGCCAATCGAGCCATTTGCTGTAATCATTGATTTGTGACCACACCAACTCAAGCCTTCTGTACTGAGGATACGTTTTCCGACAAGGCAACCATCAGGCATACAGTCATTAAATTGGAAACCTATACAAAATTTCAGTTGGCGAAGCAAACCACTATCTCCCCTCACAAGGCTAAAGAAGTATCATCACAGTGCAAATGTTCTATGTGCGTGATTTGTCAGAGGATGTAAACAACCCAAAAGGCCTTGAACACTAAGCTAATCTGTGAGATTCCATGAAACAAATACCTATCTGAAGGCTTTAATTCAGAGTTATAACAATACACCCTTCAATGCCTATTGACTTTAGTGTATTCTTTTCACAATCAATATGCCAGGCCTACTACCTTTATCATAACTTTTCATATTGAACAATCTGGCCTGTAGCCTTTATCACTGGCATGTCACCATAATCAACTGAAGTGTATTGTACTGAGTGTGAATTTTCTACAAGGTAACATCTGGCATATAGTCATACAATTACAGATATACATAAAATGGGAGTTGGCAAAACAAAATACTATCTCTGCAAAGAGACCCTAAAGGGATTATTGTAGAGTAAATCTTTCTTTTGGTGATTCACCAACATCAAAACCCTTTTCTAATAAGGTAATATGTGAAATTCCATGTAACAAAAGACCTGCGTGCAGGCTTTAGCAGTGTATTATCAATCCATCCTTAAAAGCCTATAGTCCTTAACACATGCTTTTTATAATAAGTAAGCCAGGCCCACTGGCTTTGTTATAGCATTTCATAATGAAGAGATCGAACCTATGAAATCTGGCGTGACTTTTCCCAGTGATTCAATTGAGCCTTTATCTTTTACCATTGACTTTGCACCTCACTGGGTTATTCATGTGCACATAATGCATACCAAATATGTAGGAAAATAAAGTTTGCAAAACACTATACAATGCCTCTCATCACAGCCTGACAAGAATCATCACAGCGAAATTCCCCAGGGTTTGTCAGAGTAGGAGACCAATGCCAAAACCCTTGCATACTATGGTAAACTGTGATTTTTCATGTAGCAAAATGCGTGTCTATAGCCTATCACACAATGTCATAACAAATAACTGTTAAGGGCTTGCTCAAATGCTTTTCACAATAAGCTAGACCAATGGTGTTTGCCATAACGGTTCATAATAAGCAGACCAGTCCTATGACATCGGACATAACATGTCCCAGTGCACGAATCAGGCCTATAGCTTGTCTCCTCCATAACCTACAGTTTTGAGCATAGGCTTTTACACAAGGCACCCATCAGACACAAAGTCATACAGTTAGAAAGGAATACAATATTACAGTTGGCTGCGTAAAATACTGTTTTTTCTAAGACAGTCTAACAATGATTTTCACTGAGCAAACCTATATCCATGTTTTGTCACACGGGGTACCCAACACCAAATAATTATCTACTAGGATACTCAGTGAGATTCCATCTAAGAAAATATCTATCAACTGGCTTTAAAATAAAGTAATGACAATTAGTACTTAAATGTCTATTGACTTTAACATATGATTTTCACAACAAATATGTCAGGCTTAGTGCCTTTATCATATTATATAAACAGGTCAGGCCTATATCCAGGATCATTGGCATGCCACCCTAACCATCTCAGTCCTGTATTGAGTGAGCTTTACCACTAGTCAAAAAGTGAAATACAAACAGTCTTTTTAGTGAAAGCAAGCACACTAATGCTACCCAATCAAATCCTGGAATCAGGGGAGCCAACATGTGGATGGAGCCTAAGCCCCTTTCTCAGTAGTACTCTGAACGTTTTTCATGTCGACCTAAAAATCCATGCAGATTAGTATAGCCCTGGGTATCCCATATTGCTCTCAAGCACAAATCTGCCTTTTGAAGTCTAAAGTTAATAATGGAAGGACAGGGTGCTGGGACCGCCCTACATTCCTCATGGCTGCCCTCCTCTCATCTGTGATACTGTCAGAGAAAGATAAACACCATACATTTTCTAGTTCTCTAAAACTCCATTACAGCATTACAATATCATATGTGTGTCCCTGAAAGTTCAAGCTCAGGCAGTTAGATAAATAAACAAAATATTCACAACTGCATGGAGGGCAAGACATTTTTTGTGGAAGTGCACACCTTCTGCCCAATCAAAACATGTACTTCTGGCTCTTAACATGCAGGTGGAGCTAAAGTCCCTCTCTGGTGATGCTCACATAATTGTCTGGCTACAGCTGTGCTGTTAAACCTGACCATAGAAAGTGATGCTGGTCCTTTAAGTACCTGGCCAGAGACCATTGAGAAAGCTGAACCTGCTGCTCTTCGATATGATTCTGAGTATCAACCGGTTCACATAAGTCTGACCTAATACCAAGTGACTTACTAATGATACGTTGTCAATGTGAGTGAAGACAAAAAAACACTCTGAAGCTGCAAAAAGGTGATATGATATGATTGCAATATATAGGTCAACTGAAATGAATAAATGGGAAGCATGCATTTATCAGACTTGTTTGCTCTCCTCTTTGCTTACTTTACATAATCTGATGTAAATAGCATGCTTTCAGTAATAATTACTATTTGTCTGTGTGCCCTCCTGAAACGTTATTTTGCCACCTATAATGAACATGCATAACAGAGAACAAGGATTAAATCCTGGTGTTCTAGCCAGCAAAACATTTTAGACATATAATGAGAAAGCAAGGGCTGGATTACTAGAAGTGACCAGAGTGAAACAGAAATTTGTTCTGACATTTTGAGCCTCATAGTCACTTCTATATTACAAAAGAGGCCACAGATGCTTGCATGGGCACTTTTGAATAGCAATTATGAGAGTGCCCTTTATGCCTTTATTTTACGTTAAAGAGCCGTTTCCTCATTTGAATAGGCACAGGTATCCTAGGGACCACCTAGGCACCCCCAAGGGCATATGACACCTGCCTATGTGGACCCCTGCCCACTTGGCCAGTCCACCACCTGTAGTGAAAGAGGGTGTAGTGGTTTCAGAAGAGTGCAGCATTTTTCACTGATGCACTCTCCCTGGTGCCGGCATGAATTTGGGTGTACACATTTGTTCTGGAGAGATGGCATTTGTTTTGTAGTCTGGCAGATAGTCCTGCCCCGTGCAGAGTCAAATCCCATGTGTGCAATTTAGGAGTGTTATGACAGAATATTCACATGTATATCAAATTGCATAACTTTACCATGCCACTCAGCATTAGGAAAATCAAAGACCTGTGTGAACTGTTAGGCTCGCAGAAGTGAATTTAAGAGCAGCTGGTTGAGCTTGTTCCAGAGTCCCTGGCCCAGCACTTAAAGGACCTGCATCCTCTTTTATTCTGTATAAATTCATTTTATAATTCATGGGATTCTGTAATCCCTGTATAAACGTCAGTCTCTGAGGTCTTTTATAATGGGCAACTTATGATGCACCCAGTCACTGATTATAAAGAAAAGACATCAGAACTCGACTATTATACGTTTTTACAGTTGAGTTCTGACATCACAATGTCTGCTGCCAGAGCCTGCATCCAAGGTGAAAGGCAAGGGGCATAATTGAAATAGCTGTAAAGCAACGAAAACAGAACATTGCTTTTCTCTCTTCTGCTCTTATCTTACAATGACAAGCAGAGAGAATATGTTTATTTTTTTCACTCCTTAGATAGAGAAAAGTTAGAATCTTTCTGCATCTTTCTAACCATTCCGAGCTACTGCAGCTTTTTTTTACACTTGCTTTTATTGAACTGCCTCTAATATTTGTTTGCCAGAAATATCTAACAGGTTGTTGATGTGTTTAATTTTGCACTAGAGATTTTTTTTATTCATGTTTGCAAACATGCTCGCTCTTTTAAATAAAAGACCTATGCACCAAAGTTTAAGTAGTTTGCATTAAAGGTGATGGCGTGACTATGTATTATATGGGGTAAAGTACCCCCTGGCCTACATGATAAGTATATTGCTAGTCACCTTTGAGTTCCATTACCGTAAAAAAGGAACTCATTGAATTACCTGAATATGCTCCGCTGGAGGACAGACTACTGCTGGACCGTATGATTGACAAAGCTATCTCCCTCACGTACAGGAAGCTTATTGATAACATCACAGACACACTAGGACCCCTGCGGGAAAAGTGGGAATCAGACCTGGGGATGTAGGAGGATGACGATTGGGGGGAGGCCCTGCAGTGCCCCGGGAAGTGGCGATTCGTGCCAGGTTCAGGCTCGTCCAGCTGCGCATCCTGCATAGGTCCTACACCCCAGGAACGACGCAATACACAATCGGCTATGTAGACTCACGCTTTTGCATACGGGGTGTGGTGAAGAGGGGACCTTCTTCCACATACTGTGGGACTGCACCAGAATCAGGGCATACTGGTCCAGACTAGCAGGCATCATGTCAGAGGTGGTGGGAGCGGACGTTCCGCTGGAAGCCAGATGGCATGTTTATGGGGTCACTAGTGACATCACTTGGCCGAAATGGGACAAACTATGGTTATCTCTGGCGAGTATGGTGGCCAAGAGAAATATCGCAAGGTTATGGGGAAGTGATCTTTTGCCTACGGTGGAAGAGTGGGAGCGGGATTTGGACTGGTGCGAACGGGCCGAAAAGGTTATTTATACAAGTCGAGGTTGCCCTAAGAAATGGGAGAAAATATGGGCGGCTTGGAGGAGGTATAGGGGAGAGTGCATGGATTCGCAGACGGATGAGGCGCCTGATTGAGAGGTGGTCTGTGTGGAAATTTGTATTCCATGTCTGAGCACTTCACACTGTGGTTTTGTGGCATCCGACCTGCGCTTAATCCTTTGGGCTGCGGCTGTAATAGGGAGGGGCGCAATGAAGACCTGGCGGGAAGAGGGAGGGGGAGTGGATTGTGGATGATGATTACAATTTGTCTGCTTTGATGTGTTAAAAATTGGAGGATCATTGGGGTTATGTCAATGTCTGTTGAGGGGCTCTGTCTTTGTAGGTGGGTCTAATCATTTCCAGGGAATCTGTGGTTGATTTTATTTGTAATTGTCAATGAACTTCCATTGCTGCCTGATGTGCAATGTTATGGAGCTGGTTATTCAAATAAAAAGAATTTTTTTTAAATAAATTTAAAAAAAGGAACTCATTCTTAGTTATTTCAATATCCTTACAGTGTTCGGCAGGGGGTACTTTATCCTTTATATAATGTTGTGCCCTTAAGGAAGATTTTGAACAAATGCTGCTATTAGATATTCACACTCATTTTATGCAATTATGTTAGGCTTGTCTATCAAATCCGCATGGGGCGATGTTTGCATGATTGTTTTGACTGCTAGTATAGTGTTTTACATGCTGCTCCTGATACACTTTTATATTAAGTCAAAGAAGAGCAGATTTACTCAAGCAATCCTGTCGAAATCTATAAAGTAGCAGAACTGGGATTTATTTTGGATGTTTACGACTTAAGTAGAATTGGTTTTATAGCTAGCTGTTAATTTAAAGCTCAACTAAATGTCAGCATGAATGAAGGTTCTAAGATAACCGCTCTGTCCCTCTAGTTCATCCTTCTTAAAAGCAAGCCTGGTCTTTCTATGTGCACCACTTGAAATCCTCGCCTGCGGTGACCCACAATTATATGAGTACTTTCATGATGTTCAGGTTGGTGCCCTTCCTTTTTTCTCAATTATGGGGGCTTGAACATACATTAATAAGGCGAGAAGGGTGTAGTGGTTTTGTGGCAGTGTAACAAATCTCATGAAATTACAACTGCTGCACTCTGCAGAGGCTGCAACCAGATCGTATCCTGCCGCTGTTATCTGCTCCACGTGTAATTATTAACCCCGGGCGGGTAACTCTGCTCCGCCAGCGGAGTTTGCAGATTTTTGCCTACTCCGCGCTCCGTTGCGAACATGGAGTTTAGGCAAAACTCCCCTCCGTGGTGGAGCGGAGTTAACCAGCCCCTCCAACCTCCCAAATTAATAAAAATTTTTAAAAGAAGGTACTTACCTGCGATGACGAGGAGCAGGAAGGAGAGCGGCCAGGAAGAGGAGGAGGCAGCCACACAGGTAAGTGCCTTGTTTTTACATTTTTAATTAATTTGGGAGGGGGGGGGGAGCGGAGCCTAGCGTAGTGCCACAGAGTTTTTTTCAAACTTTGTGAAACTACGTGTAGATGCAATACACCTGCTCCGCCCGCCCTTAGTAATTTTATTATGTGCTAGGAAGCCTTGTCTAATGTAGGTTCTATCTAAGAAGGTATTTAGGTTTTTGTCTTTTGTTGTGCAATTATGAGGAGGAATAGTTGCTGTAATATAGTAGCATTCTGAAAGTGTATTCTTTTTATAGGAGGAATGTTGTCTGTTGAACTATGACCTAAAGCTACTGTTTATCATTGCTTTGGCTATGTTTCCCACAGAGTTTTTATAATCTGTACTTGTTGTTATATGGTTTTGTTATACCTATGACAAACTTTTTATTTTTTTATTTATTTTTATAAATTGTATGCAATCACAAATGCTGCTGCATGGTTAACCACCCCTGGCAAAGAACATTAGTACAGTGCTGTTTCTGCGGTTACCCCCTTGCTGGCTAGATTTTGATCGAGAAGTAGGTGTAAGGAGGAAAGAACAGAAAAGTTAGAAATGAGAGAGAGAAAGAGGATAGGACTGGCATATAGAGAGATATACATTTTTGACTTAAACGTTAGCGTCCGATATATCAACTGCAGTTAGTTTTATCACAACTCGAGGCTATTAAGCTAGTTTCCGAGTCCATCCGGTTCATACTTTTGTTGTGCCTTGGGCCGTGGATCGTTACAGTAGGTGTTCGGGTCGGTTTCCTATGGAGGTTCCTAGGGGTCCAGGGACCTGTCCAAAGCCTGCCACAGTCCCCTTGATGACACTTTCCAGGGGGAGTGTTGCAGCGTAAACGTCCGCTCCTCTGAGGTGAGTGACCCAGTTGATCCAACCTTTTTAGCTAGTTTTGCTAGTGTCTTTGCAGTTGGGCAGCACCAGTTTGACCGCAGCTGTCAGAAATAGGTCCATTAGGTCCCTCTCTCTCTCAGAGGAGCGATCATTTCTTATAACCGCCGTGGTGAGGGAGGCAAAGTCTCTCGTTAGATTGCATTTAAACACACTGTCTATGAAATCAAATACCCTTCTCCAGAACACCTTGAGTGTTGGGCAGTGGAAGATGAGGTGCGCTAGGTCTCCCTTCACTGTGTGACAGTTCCAGCAGAGGGAGTCTTCCCTGAGGCCTAGTGTGTATAAACCGTCTGGGGTCCAGAAGGTTTTGTGGAGTAGCCAGAATTTTGTTTGTGCTAAGACTGGGGTGATCTTATTTTGCATGGCTGAGGCCCACAGAGTTTTCCACTCATGGTCGTTTAGCGGGGGGTGGATATGTTTATCCCAGTGTTCGGTTGTTTTAGCATTAAGCCTGGTGGTTTTCGGGCGTAGTAGTTTGTATAATTGCGAGACTTGATGGCCTATTTTGTTGATGTTTGCTACCTATTGAAAGATCAAGGGTTGGGCGCTAGCAAGGCCTGTCTGTGACAGGGCCGCATTTATCTTTAGGAATCCAAAAAGGTCTATGTCTTCCAATTGGTGGGTTGTTTTCAGGTCGGAGAATGTAATGGGGGATGCCCCTTTCTCGAGGTGGTGTGGGTAGGATATACCGTTTTCTATCCATGTCTCCTAGTTGAGACTTTTCCCCTTATATTTGATCTTGCTATTAGCCCACAGCGATTCTGACTTGGGCCCTTTAATGCTGACCTCCATTTTCTGGTCGACCTTTAGGAGAGCTATTTTAGTGTTTTTAAAGATTGGTTTAGATGTGTGTGGGAATTTGTTTGTCGTTAGTAGGGCTGGTGGGCTCAGGTTGTTCAGAATGGCTTTCTCTACCTGTACCCATACCGGTGTGTAGTCGGGCGTCAGGGCAACCCATTTCATTCCTTGTTTAACTAGGAAGGCTAGTTGGAAAACCTTGAAGTCTGCAAGGTTCACCTCCCCTCCCCCCGGGATTTCGTTAGTCTCAGTTTCTTAATACTAATCCTAGCCTTCTATCCTGGCCACAGGAATTTGGTGAAACTGTTATCGATTTTCTGGTGGAAATCGTCTGTGAGAAGGATTGGGAGCATGCTTATCAGGTAGTTTATCAATGGCGTGATCATCATTTTTAAAGTTTCAATTCGCCCCCACCGTGTTATGAATTTCGGTGACCAGGCCTCTAATAGGTTCTTAACTTTTTCTAGTAGGAGTTTTTCATTGTGGCGTAGTGTGTTTATCAGGTCGGTACCAAAGTATGTACCTAAGTGTTTGATGTGTCTTGTCTGCCAGGTCAAGCCCGACTCCCCTAGCGTGTCTCTAGTGCAGTAGATGTTTAATGGCTTGCATTCTGATTTTTCATTATTTAGTTTGTACCCTGATGGTTTGGTGTATTCCGCTATTGTGGACATTAGAGCCTTTATCGAGGGCTTTGGTTGTTCTGTTATTATTAAAATGTCATCCGCATAGGCGGCAAGTTTTACTACGGACCCTTTGATATCGACCCCTCTTATGGTGTCCTTTAGCTTTATGTCCTGAATGAGGGGCTCGAGGGCCAGAAGAAAGAGTGCCGGTGAGAGTGGGCATCCCTGTCTGGTTCCTTGCTGGAGATTGAAAGGGTCTGAGAGTACCGTAATGCGGGCTGAAGGAGTTTGGTACAGGGCCATGATCATCCGAATGTAATCCTCCCCTAGGTTAAAGGTCTGCATACATTGCTCTAGGAAGGCCCAGGAGACCTTATCGAAGGCCTTCTCTGCGTCCAGTGCAATAGCTACTGCCGGCTCAGGTTTTGTGGAGAATTGTTCTAGTATGTGGCAGAAAAGTCATTTACTGTCACTAGATTTCGCATAAAACCGACGTAGGCGTTACTTATTAATTTGGGTAGGACCTTGTTTAGTCTGACCGCCAGGATTTTGGCGTAGATTTTACAGTCCACATTGATGAGGAATATGGGTCTATTTATTTTGAGTAGTTGGTGGTCTTTGCCCTCCTTTGGGATGACTATTATAGTTGCCTCTGTCATGGACTGCGGTACTACCCCTGAAGATGCCGCCTGGTTAAAGACCCATTTCATGGTTGGGGTTAGTTGGGTTAGGAAGGACTTATAGAAATCGGCAGTGTATCCATCTGGCCCATGAGCCGTATTTTTTTTTTAATGACTTGATTGCCATTTCAATTTCCGTGTAGTTGATATGCTGACCTAGCCTTTCTCTGTTTTGTATAGTTCTGAATAGAACTCTTGGAATGTACAAAGGATTTCTTTGTGTCTTGTGTGTGTTTTATTGTTTGAGTCTGTAATTGATGAGATCGCTACTTGGTAGCTTCCCCGCTCTGTTGGTTTTGCAAAGGTTAAGTGTTTTGCATTTGTTAAACCACAGCCCTGCTCTTTCGCTCAAGATTTTATTGTACTCATACTTGTGCTGTGTTAGAGTGGTTAGGAGTGCGTTGTCATTTGTGGCATTTATGTGGTTGAGTTCTAACTTTTGTATCTCTTCCTTGAGTTGGTTTATCCTTAGGTTCGTCATTTTGTTTATTCTTGCCTTAATACCAATTAATTTACCTCTGATCATTGCTTTTAAGGCCTCCCACATTGTGCTGATGCTAGTCTCTGGGGATCATTGTGGGATAGGTAATCCGCTATGGCTTCCTCGATTTCTTTTTTGTTTCCTGGGTCTGAAATAGTTTCATTGTTAAAGCGCCATCTTCTTGGGATCGCTTTGTTGTGACAGCCGCTTCGTTTTAGGCTAATGGCTGAGTGGTCAGAGACTAGTCTTGGTGCAATCTCAGAGTCTTCTGTCAAGTGTGTGTGTGTCCCTGATATTAAAATGTAATCTATCCTGGTGTATGATTTATGTGGGTTGGAGTAAAATGTGTAGTCTCTAGTCTCAGGGTGTTGTAGTCTCCATGTGTCTTTGAGGTTAAATTTGGTGCAGATGTTTTGAAGTGCTGCATGGTAGTTGGTGGAGTGGTATTGGCAAGAGGACTGTCTGTCTATTATGTGATCTAGTGGGATGTTAAAGTCCCCTGCTACAATCGTGAGTTCATCCTGCAGGAGTTTATCTAGTGTGTCAGACACTTCGGCCCAGAATATAGGGTCATATATGTTCATCATATGGAATCGCTCCTCCCCTCTAGAGAGGTTTGTTATAAGTAGTCTGCCCTCCTCGTCGTAGGAGTGGGAGTCTATCGAGATCTTTGATCTCTTGGATACTAGGGTCAGGACCCCCCTCTTCTTTTTGCCTGCTGGTGAACACGCAAGTTGCGATATCCAGTTGGCTCGGAGCAGTTTGGCATCTTCCTTGGCTAATAGGTTTCCTGTAGTAGTATTATGTCGCTTTTGGTCTAGGTAGTCCACTATCTTCCTGCGTTTAATGGGATGGTTTAGGCCCTTGAAGTTGAGGGATGTTATATTGAGGTCTGCGGTCAGGGTGAGAGTTGTATTATTAGCCATCTGATGTAGTGTTGCGAGGTGGTTCTGTGTGCCCAACATTTAGGGATCTGCGTTGTCTTCTGTATCTTGGGATCTTTATGTGGGCCCCTTCCATTATGGCATAGCTCGCATGGTCTGACAACCAACATATGCAGTGACATACAAGGTGTGGAAAGAAGAAAAGACTAGAAAATAAAGAGGATAGACATCTGAGATATAATAGTGTGGCTCCCCCTCACCAGCCCCTCCCCCCGTCTTCACTTGTCTGTGGGAGGTACGACGGCAGGATCGCCGTTCCTTCTCCCAGAGAGATGTTGTTGTGTAAGTCAATTTGTAAACTCCACTGCAGCTGTGTACAGGGCCCTCTCTTCGCTGAGCCGTGGAGTGAGGTGTCCATGGCTTGAGTTGCTGGGCCGTCTAGGTAGCGGATTAGGTCTTTTGGATCTGTGAAAAAAGTGGTTTTTCCCCTTGTATATCATCTTGAACTTTGCGGGAGCTACGAACAAGAATTGAATGTTTTTACTCCTGAGACTTTCCTGGTATCGACCATGGGTTTTGAATAGTCCTGTGTGAGGATGATCTTGTGGCCCTTCTAGTTGATCTGGTGGTTTTTGTGTGCAAAGTTAAAAGTGTCTTGCATATAAAAGGACGAGCGGTTTGGGACGTTGATGGTTTGAAAGCGGGAATTCTGTAGGCTTTCTCTAGCTCGAATTGTCGGGTGAATTTTAGGTTGGTGAGCTTGGGGATCAGGTCCTCAAGGAATGTGGAGCAGGATCCCGCCACCACCTGTGCCCCTTCTGGGATCCCGAGTACGCGTATGTTTCCTCTGCGGTTCCTGTCTTCCATCTCCGCTGTTTGCTTTTGGAGAGCCCCAGTTACCTCTGATAGTGCTTTCACCTCTCTGCTCGCATTGTGGGTAGAGTTTTCTGTGTCACTGATCTTTTGCTCCGCTGCTGCCAGTCTAATGTTCACTGAATTTAAATCGGCTCTGACTGCCACAATCTTTAGTTGGATTGTGTCTGTGGTGAGTTTAGTGGATTTCGCCAGGTCATGCACCTCCGCCAGTTTCTTTAATATCATTTCTAGGGTGCTGTTTATATCGGGTTTTTGTTTGATCGGCGAGTCCGATGTCGCTGGCTCACTTTTGCTCTTCTTCAGTTGTTGTTGCTGTAGCCTCATTTCTCTGTCTGCCAAGTTTCTTGTCCTGCTATGTTTGTTTACTTTATATTCTCTGCTCTCTTGGTGTCTCTCACAGTGTGTTGTTTTGTTTGATCCCCTCTGTCCCTGCTTCTCTCCCTATGTCTTCCGCTCTGTAGGTGGGATTCGTCGCTCCTTCTTGTTTTTGTTTGTTGGAGGCCTGGAGGAGCCTGGATGTTGACCTAATGGGGTTTCCACCACCTTCCTTGCCCTTTTGCTTCCGTGGTAGCCTTTTGTTTTGGCTCAGTGTGTTTTGGACACCAGTCGCCCTGGCTTTGCGGCCTCTCTCCTTGTCTCCCAGTGGTCGTGGTGTCTCAAGCTCTCTTTGTTTGCTTATTATTTCCTACAGGTGCTTTCGAGCATCTCTGTCTTCTCAATTTGCGGCGCTTGATTAGTTCTCTCTCCAGTGGTGTCCGGTCTGTTGTGTGGCTTGCCTTCTCTGGCAGCTGTGTGCTGTCCAGTTGCTACAGTCTGCAGTTGTTGCTGTTACCCACTAGCTTTGTTGTCTATGCTATGGAGCTAGACCTCCTTCGACATCGTTCTTTTTGCGTGTTTCACCCTTTTTGGGATTTCGCTTTTGCCCTTCCAGGGTCTTTTGGGTGTTTCCCTTATTTCTTATCACTTTCTTGTTTTCTTAAGCACCAGCCTGTAGTTATTATGTTGATACGCTCACTCCCTGGTGTCTGTGCGTTCCCTCACCTCCAGTGGTGTGGTTTGGGGGAGGATGCGCAGTTTGATCACCCTTCCTCTCCTCAGCGCTACTTTATTTGGTCTCGGGTTGGTACCCTTCTTGGTGGCACCCTTTTGTCATCAAGAACCCCCCGCGCTCTGCCTTTCTTGGCCTTCGGACGGATTTTGCTCTTTTCATGGCATCCATCCACCACAGGTGTGTTGGGTATTAGGGCACTATGCCCCCAATGTTCGTGGGAGTCGTTGCTGATGTGATCAGAGTCACGCTTGTTTAGATTGCGCCAGTTGCTGTGATCTATGGTGCGTGGGCGGGGTGGGCGGGGCGGCAGCTCCCGTACCAGTTATGCCTTCCTTCTTCTAGCGCTAGTTAAAGAGAGAGGACCCCGCTTTACCTTCCTCGTGTGTATTCTCCGGGTCTGTTTCCTTAACTTTTGGTGCTTTTCAGTCAGCGGTGATGCGGTGAGCCCTCTCCCGTCTAGCTGAATTTTCCTGTGGCTCTGACAAGTTTCATTTTCCTGGCCGCCATCTTGCTTCCCCTCGCCCTTGGGTTGCCCCGCCCTTTTAAAAATGTTTAAAATAATTTTCCTCTTTTTTGAGCGCGTTTTTGAGCGTGTTTATCAAGTAGGGGGATTGCAGGGCGCTGGTGTTCCAATATCCGGCAGTTTTTACAGGACAGGACAGGGCGCGCACCCTATTGTGGCTCCTAGTGTCGCTGGCTCGTGCTTTACCTCCTGTGCTTTCAGTTTTGTTTCATTTTCTTTCCGTTAGGGCGAAGCACCGCGAGGTGGGGTCTCTTTAGCTCCTAATTAATCCGGAGCTAATTAAACGCCCGTTTTCAAGGTTGGTTGCGCGCTGTGGTGCTGTTCGCAGGGACGCCAGTACGTGCTCACCTCCAGTGATTTTAGTTTCTCCCTTCTCCTGACCTGGCGTCAGGGTGCATTAGGTTTTGTGCGTTTCTGTTGTTCGTGTGGGCAGCCCTCCGTCCAACTCGACTTTCCTGTGGGTCCGATCACTTTCATTTACGCGGTCACCATCTTGCTTCACTCGCTCTTGGGCTGCCGCGCATCTCGAAGAGCTTTTTCCTCCCTTCTGAGCCTGTCTATCGTCTAGGGGTCGGCAGCATCACAAGGCCCTGGCGTTCCGATATCTGGAACTACCTTCTGTCGGTTTGTGACCTCGGGCTTTAACGGAGTATTTGGCTTTGTTAACCCCGTTATGGCGCAGCAGCAGGATCAGGCAGCCATTACCTCTGCCGTCCAAGCCACTCCCCTGATGACAAATTTGTTAATGGAAAAAATATTGCTCTTCTTTCAAGCCTTATCTGCATGGTCTGTAGTTTGTCTATGGGATTTTGTCTTACCTAGTAGTGGGACACTGTGGAATGAAGGATAAGCTGATTCCAGCTAAGTGGTCCCCCAATCATATGTCCAAATCAAATCCATGGTAAAATGACAAGTTACCGTTGTTGCGAAAAATTTGCAAAAAATGTGAAAGATCCTCGAGGAAAGACTTTGACCCTCTATCTAGAGCGCACTATCGGGATGCAGTAAAGATCTATCAGAAAGCAACCCATACTGAACGCGCTGCTTTTTATGCCATGGAAATTAGTAACAGTACTAATCCCGCGAAGAGTATTTTCTCCATTGTGTCAGACCTAAAAAATCAGAAGGGGATGGCGGGCCCACTGATCTCCTCGAGTAAGCAATGTGAGGAACTTGCCTTATTCTTCTAAAAAAAGATAGAAGACATCTATAAAGGCTTTCCCATGACCGTTCTGGACTGCCCTGAAGCACCTAGCAATGGTACGTTGAACACCTTAGAGGTTTTCCCTCAGATTGAACAGGACCGGTTACTTGCTCTCGGTGCAAAAATTAAATCAGGATCACCATCTGATCCTTTGAAACCTGACCAATTTAGGAACATTTTACATACCATCTCTCCCCTTCTTGGTCAAGTGATCAACAAATCGCTCAGTTCGGCAGTTGTACCTATAGCATAGAAACAAGCTAGAGTATTGCCACTGCTTAAAAAACCTTCTCTGGATGCCAAAAAACCGGAGAGTTTCAGGCCAATCTCACTGCTCTCTTGGTCATCAAAATCGTGGAAGCATATATTGATTACATTCTTTCAGAGCACTTGACCAGCAATAATACACTCAACCCCTCCCAAAACGTTTTTTGTCCCAGCCATGGCACAGAGTCAGCGCTTCTGGCGGTAGAAGAGCATCTCTGGGCAGCGTTGGACGCAGGACAGACATCGGCACTGATCCTTTTGGATCTCCGTGCCGCGTTCGATACTGTGTCCCATGCCATCCTGTTGCGCCGGTTGAAGAAGGCGGGCATCTGTGGCCTTGCTTTGAAGTGACTAGCGTAATTTCTCTATGACAGGACCTATCAGGTGCACCCCCCCCGTTTTCTTCATCTACCTTTCCAATCAAGCATGGAGTACCACAGGGTTCCTCTCTGAGCCCTCTGCGCTTTAATTTGTACGTACAACCTATGGCTGTCTTTGCCAAGAGCAGAGGACTGACAGTGGTTTCCTACGCCAACAACATGCAGCTGGTGGTGGCACTATCGAGCAACTCCAAGGATGAAGCCGCTAAGTTTCAAGGTGATCTTGCGGCAGTTGCCGGTTGGATGACAGCTAACTGCCTTCAGCTGAACGTCAGTAAGTCGGAGGTGCTGCTGGTGGGAAGGGACCACAGGTTGTGGAATGCGCATTGGTGGCCCAGGAACTTAGGCGCCCCTCCACCTCCTAAACAGGTGGTAAAGAACTTGGGGGTATGGGTGGACTCCTCGCTCAGTTTCCAGACATAAACGAAGACGGTAGCGGGCACCTGTTTCGGTCTACTACGCGGGCTTAAACCCATTCTAGGCTTCTTTGATGCCCGACCAGACAGCTCATTATTCAAGCATTAATTATATCTAGGCTTGATGATGTGAACTCCCTGTACTTAGGGGCGAACAAGGCAGAAATACAAAGGTTACAGAGAGTACAGTATGACGCAGTTAGAGATCTTTTGGGCTTGCGTAGAGTCTGTTCGGTGCCCAGCACTATTCGCCGCCTTCATTGGTTGCCCGTGGCTCAACGGATCGAGTTTAAGGCCCTCTGTATAGCCTTTAAATTCTGAAGCTCAGATCCCCCAGCGCTTTGACAGATCTGCTTTCTTTTTATGTTCCCTCCTGTCATCTCCGCTTCATGGGCCAACATTTGTTGTTGGTCCCTCGAGTTAGGAAAACTCGGGCCGGAGGTCGTTCCTTCTGATACAGAGCGGCGATTCTTTGGAACCCCCCCATATTCGTGACCTCAACAATCTCACTGATTTTAGGAAAGCTATGAAAACTTTTCTTTTTGGTAACGCTGCCGTTTCTGCTGTCAGCGCCGGGACGCCCCTTGTCTGGGGCAGCTATCGGGCTCTATAAATGTTTTACATAGAAATAGAAGGTATCTGATGAGCTCTGCTCTGTGACTTGAAGAAGGAATAATAGGATCATGTTGAGCATGGCTAGCTGGAAATTTATTTAGGGGTTTAAGTCAGTAAACATTATGCTAAAATTGCTTACTTTTTTAATCTGGAATGAAGGAACCTCAAAGGATGTGGGCCTGAAAAATGGAGTTGCTTTGTGTTTTGTCTATGGTTGTTGCTGTGAGCGCACAGAAAGCTCTCCCTAATCCAAAAACAAATGTGGTCTAGGCTTTTATTTTACTTTCATGTTCTATTTGGAAATGCATCTGATAGCATCTCTATTGATCTATAAGTGCAGGTGTTGTGTGAATACCTTACCTTAAAAGACAAGAGAGGGAAAAATGCTGATGTAAGAGGGAATGTGTGTGTGTGTGTGTGTGTGTGTGTGTGCGTGTGTGTGTGCGTGTGCGTGTGTGTGTGTGTGTGTGTGTATTTCTTCACGAGTGCTGTTTGCTTGCTTTTAAGGGTTGAAGACTATTTTCTCGTTGGGGTAGGCATTCGGCATTCAAATGTTTAGTGACTGTAAGAGGTGAATGTGTGGAGAAATATTAAGAGACACACTGCAGCTGTTGGTTATGATCAAAACCATCAAGCCGGAGGTTTGGATTTTACTTGGTAACAGCAACAGCTTGTTAATATACAATGATGGAACGGGGCTGTATGTAAATTTGATATATGCAGAAATATTACCTGACATAAATATTGTGCCCTAACGTCGGTTGTAAAAATATCTTTCCATTTGATGTTGATTTTTCTTCTATTAACTCCAAAGGGTCGATATTTTTGCAAACAAAATTTAAAACACAATATTCTGGTAACACATTGTATTGTATTGTATTATAATTGCATTTATATAGCGCTTCCTAGCCCTGACGAGGCTTTTAAGGGTTGAAGACTATTTTCTCGTTGGGGTAGGCATTCGGCATTCAAATGATTAATGACTGTAAGAGGTGAATGTGTGGAGAGATATTAAGAGACACACTGCAGCTGTTGGTTATGATCAAAACCATCAAGCCGGAGGTTTGGATTTTACTTGGTAACAACAACAGCTTGTTAACATACAATGATGGAACGGGGCTGTATGTAAATTTGATGTACGCAGAAATATTACCTGACATAAATATTGTGCCCTAACGTCGGTTGTAAAAATATCTTTCCATTGGATGTTGATTTTTCAAAAAATTTAAAACACAATATTCTGGTACCACATTGTATTGTATTGTATTATAATTGCATTTATATAGCGCTTACTACCCCTGACGAGGCGTTGAAGCGCTTTTTCAGCGAGTAGCCCGCTACTCCGGGACCCAAAGAGGATTAGTGTTGAATTAGTATAGTGAAACATGCAAGTACATTTTAAGTGGTGGATAGGTTAGTCAGTTATTTGGATTTGGATTAATAGCAGAAGGATAGAGGACAAAGGTTTGTATTTATATAGTGCTTGTTGACACACGCTATTCAGGAAGCCTACAAAGGATTAGTGGTGAATTAATATGGTGAAATATGAAGTAATTTCAGTGGTGGATATTAGTCAGTTACTTGGAGTGAGAAGGATAGTGGAGGGATAAAAGGGGAAGAAAGATTTGCATTCATATAGCACTTGTTACCCCTGATGGGTGTTGAATCGCTTTTCTGGCGCGTAGTACGCCACTCCGGAACCCATAAAGGATTACTGTTGAATGTTAGTATAGTAAAAATAAAAAAATATGAAGTAATTTGAGTAGTGAATATGTTATTCAGTTATTTGGGTAGTATATTAGTATAGTTTAATATGGAATTTGAGAAGTGAACATGTTAGTCTGTTAATTTTGATTGAAAAGGATAGTGGAGGGATAAAACAGTGAAAAATGTATTTTTTTATTTTTTTATGTCTTAGCAATAGGAGGAGGCTTTTGGATGAGTAAAAAGGAGTTTTGGAGGGGAGGACTCAGAGAAAAGAGTTTAGAAAGGTTTGTTTTAGGGGATCGGTATAGTAAAAGAGGTGTCAGATGATGCAGGGAGGGGTAGAGTAGGAGAGAGTCTAGAAAGGGTTATTTTGGCAATCATAGTAGTGGTATGGGGTTTGGGATAAATGAGAGAGTGGATGTAGAGGATATATTGATAGATGTATATAATGAGAGACAGGGTAGTGCATTGGAAGGAGTAGTAGAAGAAGTTTGAGATGAGTCAGAAGGTTGGGCTAGAAGATATATTGAGCAAAGTATAGGTTGAGAAATAGGGTAGTGCTTTGGAAATGCTAAATTAGAAGAAAGTGATAAATATATAGATCCATAATTACATTGAAAGTTTATAGATACATAAAGGAGGTAAGTATATGTAGATTAAAGGTATTGATAGAGGCGCAGGATGAGAAATAGGGTAGTATATTGGATATGCTTTTTCAGGAGAAACGTAACAGACACACAGATCCAAGTACATGGAAGGTACATAGATGCACAATGGAAGTATGTACATGTAGACCAAAGATGATTTTTATTTATATATTATTATTATTTTTTCTCTCAAAAACATAATTATTTTACATGTTTATACAAAGTAATACACAAAGATAGGTACATATCTATAGTGAAAAATAAAATGCTTGTATACAGAGGGATATGCTGTAAATTTCTGTTTGCGTATGGTGCTTATGTGGGGAAGAGCCAAATCTTGAGTAGTTTTCTGAAGATAAGGTGGTTGTCTGTGGACCTTATGTTGGGGGGTAAAGAGTTCCATAGTTTGGCTGCTTGAACAGAGAAGGATGTGCCACCCATGGTTTTTTTCTTGTATGGTGGGATTTTGAGGCGAGATGCTCCTTTAGAGCGGAGGTTCCTTTGTTGAGTGTGTTTGGAGATTTTATTCCTGATGAAGAGCGGTCCCATTTCATGTATTGCTTTGCGGGTGATACAAAGCAGCTTGAATGTGGATCTTCTGGCAACCGGTAACCAATGCAGGGCTTTCAAGGCAGGGGAGATGTGGTCTTGCGGTTTGATATGCAAGAGTAGTCTGGCAGCCGAGTTCTGAATCCGTTGTAGTCTTTTCATGGTCATTAAAGGTGATCCGTGGTAGAGGCTATTGGCGTAATCAAGTTTGGACAGAACAAGGGAGATGTTGGCTTGGATCTTGTGTGGAAATCCCAAATGAGGGAAAATTCGTTGCAGCGTTTTTATAGTAGCAAAGCTTGATCTTGCTAGTTTATCCACTTGGGCATTCATCAACAGCTTGGAGTCCATGGTCATTCCGAGGTTTCTTTAGGCAGTGATCCCAGTTCATCAGGCCATGCGGCAAGCGGGTTGTAATGTTTTTAATCGCCACACGTGAGTATTTCATTTTTTTAAGCATTCAATTTGAGATGGCTCCAGGTCATCCACTGATCCACGGCTTTGAGACAGCTGAAAATTGGTGATTTTCCAATGTCTTCGGGGCATTCCACTTGAAGAAGTATTTGCGTGTCATCTGCATAGTTTTAGCACGTGAGGTAAAATTTATTGATCAGTACTGGTAATGACTTCATATAGATGTTGAATAGCATGGGCGAGGTGATAGAACCTTGAGGGACTCCTGCTTTTGTGGAGTATGGTTTGGATGAGAAAGGTGGGATATGGATGACATTAGTTCTGTTTCGAAGGTAGGACGCTATCCAGTCTAATGCAGTTCCCTCTATGCCGGCTTCATAGGGTCTTTGTTTCAGAGTGTCATGGTCAACCGTGTCAAAGGCAGCTGTGAGGTCCAAGAGGAGTAGCGCAGCAACCCCATTGCGGTCAACTGTATTCTTTATGTCATCCCAGATGGCAAGGAGGGCAGATTCAGTGCCTTTCCTGGACGGAATATGTTTGGAAGTCTGAAAGCATGTCATTCTCTTCAATGAATTGTGACATCTGGGCGAACACAGCTCTTTCCATCTGTTTGCCCAGGAACGGTCCATTTGTAATGGGTCTGTAGTCGTCAGGGATCAGCAGGTCCAAGTTTGTTTTCTTCAGTAAAGGGCGTATGTATGACTTTTTGAGTTCTTCTGGAAATATTCTAGTAGTTAAGGAATTGTTGATGATACTTCTTACTGGAGTGGCAGCAGAGGTTGTTAAAAGAATTGTCTTGAAAGTTTGTGGCGGACAGGGGTCAGAAGGGCAGCCGGCAGGCCTGCTTGCTTTGACCAGGTCCATAAATTCATCGTGTGAGATGTGTCGGAAGGAACGGAGAGGCTTGATTAGAGCATTCTTGGATAGGTATTTTGTACAAGGGTTAGTGCTGGTGCTTTGTTTCTGTATTCAGTACGATTCCAATGTGTCTGCTTTGTCCGTGTAATGATTTGCCAGTTTGGCTGTGAAATCTTGAGTAACAGGATGAGTTCCTTCTTGGCAATTTGGTTTGCAAAATTCATTGAGTATTTTATAGAATTCTTTATTTGCACATTTGGCGTTCTGTCTGAATAATACCTTTTCTTAGCTTTTTTGATAGCAGACTTGTATAATCTGTTAATTTTCTGTAGGTGAAGTTCGTCTTGTTTGGCGTTTGTTTTGAGCCTGGTACATTGCATCTTTCTAATTTGTTGTTTTGTCTTTTATTTCTATGTTTCTCTAAGGCGCTTTTTTATTTTTTTGTTCTGTTGTGTGGTTTTGAGTGGTATCAGGATGTCAAAAGCTTCCTGTAGCCACTCATATAGATTTTGAACAGAATGTATGCTTTCCAGATTTGTACTGGATGTTAGTTGTGTTTCCAAGTGTTCCAAATTGAGTTTGTTCCACGGCCGATAGGTGGAAGAATGTAGGGTAGTTTTAGGTGAGTCGCTTAGCGTTATTTTATGTTGGAAGGCAAGCAAGTGGTGGTCTGACCATGTGACTGTAGTTATAGTTTGAAATGTAACTAGTTCAGTATTAGCAAAAAATAACATCTAGGCTATATCCAGCGGTGTGTATCGGATTGTGGACAATCTGATGCAGGTTCAATGGGTCTAGGACGGTGATTATAGTTTTTGGATGGGTCGTATTTGGTTTATCAAACCAAATGTTAATGTCACCCAGAACGCATAGGTTGGAGTGTATTGTTATCAGGTTTGAAACTGTGTCTAGAAGTGCGTCTGGGAATGTTGCCTTGCTAGGTGGAGGTCTGTAAAGGAGCAGGAAGTTACAGGAGGAAGACGGTGTAGGATTGCATCTTGTGCAAAGGTAGACTGATGTAACTAAAATACAGGCAGTACTATGGCTACTTTTCAGGCATATTGACTATATTGTTCCAGAAGAAGCACAAAGGACTTGATTTACTATATTTTGACCCAGCGCAGCAATCCTTCCTGCTGTGCTGCCATGTATCAACATAAAAGGGCAGGAATGTGCCGTATCTACAAGATATGGCTCATTCCTGTCCTTCTCCCCTGCAACGGCGGACAAACAACAGCTGTGCTCCAACGCAGACAGCCTAGCGCCATGGTGGAAGGGTCCCTGCTTTGCAGGTATGATTGTTTATGTGCAGGAAGGAGTACCGTCCTACACATAAACAATCACTAAAGGCGATTTGCACCTTCTATGTGTGCTGCAGAATGCAGCACATATAGAAAGAGCAAAAACAAGGAGAAATAAAAGTTTTTCTCATTGCTGCACGACTCCTACACATCCCCTGGGAAGGATTACAAAAATATGTCAATCTGGGAATGTGTCAGGTTCCATGGATGTTGCGTGGGAACACCCACAGCAACACCCATGGAATGCCCCTTTTAAGCAGTAATGCGAAAAAGGGATCCATATTAACAAGGACATGAAAAGTCATGCAGGGTGACATTACATGGCCTTCCGGTGAATCTAAAAGAGTGATGCACCGGCGGCACAATGGGCTTGTAAATGAGGCCCAAAATGTATCTGCAATGCCGAAAATGCAAGCGCAGAGATTTTTCTAAATTGTTGGTTTGTTGTTGGTGATAAATTGTATTTGAAAATGTCCTTCAGCCATTGAGCTGCTTAGTTCATACTATTTACAATGACTGTTGTTGGGAGCACAGCTCAGACACAGAAAGGAGCAAACCTTGCTCTCTGTGTTCGACCTGTACTAGCTGAAACAAACTCTATCGGGTTAAATGAGTTCACTTTATGCACTGCCGACGCATTGGAGAAGTGCGTGGCTCTTCACTTTCCCAGTAAAATGCTATGCCTCTTGTTTTGAAAAGTACATACATTGGTCTGCTGCAGCCTATTCAGTCACTGAGCTCTCCCAGTATGTTAAGATCCATGGTTTTATGCACTTCATACGCATGGCATAATCTTCGCCTTCTCTGCTTTTTCACTATTTCTCTATCTATTCAATTATTTAATTATTTATTCACAACATGTCTATTTATATGCTCCATATTTATATGTTTTTATTCATCAACAAATGTCAGGTATTTATCGTAACTTTTTATTTTTATAGAATTTCTCATTTATTTATTCACAATTCATTACTGCCTCCTTATGATGTAGTTTTATTGTAAAAACCACCATACGCATGGCATACAACATTCAAATACACTAGTACTTGATAAAGGTAAGAAGTAGCTGATCTACTATGTTTAGACCATTAACGTGTACGATATTAACAAGATGCTAATGCTTTGTTGTCATTCTTTGTCATCAACTGTTTGAATCTCTCTTTCTTCCTCTATATCACTCTTTCGCTTTCTTCTGCCTTATTCTTTCTTTCTCGTTATCCTGCTCTCATTTACTCATTCCTTGATGCTTTTCCCTCTTTCTGGTTCTATCATTCACCCTTTCTTTTCCTTTCTATCCCCTTCCTTTCACATCCCGTCTCCTCTTTCTCACACTTACTTGCTGTGCCTCTGCGTTCTGTCTTTCTTGTGCTCCCTTGCTTTGCCCCTCTCCCCAAATTTCTTGCTGTTTCTATTTCTTGTTCGCTCTTACTACCCGTCTTCTCCCCCTTTTTCTATTGCTGTCTTCCCATCTCTTCCCATCTCTTTAACCGACGACTTTTCTTCTCTCCTTCGCTCTCCCACCTCTTTCTTTTTCTTTCTTTTTATCTTGACCTCTGTACCTTTCTTCTATTTTCTCCCTGTCTTCTGCTTCTCATTTCCTTTCTTTATCCTGGCTAAGCATTTGTCTCCTATGCCTATCTGTTTTTGATTGACATGGCAGATCTCTTCAGCCAGGGGGCCAATCCCAGTGGCTTGTGTGACCAGCGACACCTCAGCGCCCTGCTACACGAAGGCATTCAGATTCCGCGCCAGCTGGGGGAGGTGGCAGCCTTCGGAGGAAGTAACGTGGAGCCCAGTGTTCGAAGTTGTTTTCGTTTTGTAAGTTCTTTATTGCTTGTCATTGTAATAATGAAAAATTGCTGCGGCTCAACGCTCGCCATATTGATACGCAATGACCCCACGATTGAAGCCATTTTCTTGTGCTTTTTATAACATCAATAACCTTTCAACAACATTAAAGTGACAGTGCCCCATTTTAAAAATAAAGTGACATGTGCAATCCCAGTTCCGGGATAAAGTGACCTTTACCTTGTGCAAAAGAGCACTGTTGTTAAAGTGCTATACTCACATTGATTGAATAACATATAAAACCGGCGGAAAATAATTTCAAATACTTTAAAATTTCAAATGCATCTATAATGTCCTATAATTCATTATTAATTTTCAGAATCAAGGGCCAGTGGCCAACGCCTTCTTATGCTCCAAACCCCCAGCCTCAGGCTAAGCACATTAAGTGGCTATTAAGGTGGCATGCGCAATCTCAATTTCTGAGATAAAGTGACCTGTGTCTTTTACAAAGAGCATGTTATGAAAGTGCTATACCCACATGTAATGCAAAACAAATGAAAACGGCCCAAAACATTATTTACAAATACATTAAAAATTCAAAGGTATCAATGTCTCTATAATTCATCATTGTTTTGATCCAGGGCCAATGCCCATTGCCGTCTTATGCTCTAAAATCCCAATCTCAGGCCAGGCTCAATGAGTACCATAGTTAAATACAACTAAATTTTAAACAGCAATTGTAATGCAGTTACCTCACTCTTGGCCTTAGCCACTCTCTATGGCCAGTGTCCATTGTCCATTTTATATTTCAACAAAGTTGGCGCACTTCAAAATTTAAAGTGCTGGGCAAAAGAATTTGAAAGTGTGCAAATATGAAAATATGATAATGTACTACCCAATGGAGTCTGTTAAAATACATATATGTAAATACTTACTATCTATTGAGCAAACCTAGAGCAGTAACCATAAATACATTGCCAATTCAATAGATTGCATGATGGCCATTAAACAATAGTCTCCCTTTACAAATGGACATACAGATCTTCCTCTGTGTTGAGGCCATTAGGGATCATGCATTTGAAACGTAAAATGTACCTTGACTCCAACTGCCTCGGGCACCTTTCTCTGTTTCCTCCTCTTAATCTTTGTGGTACCTGGTCTAACACAAAGTATACTAAGTCTTCTACCTTGTTTCTGTGAAATTACTCAAAATGTCTGGCCACAGGATATGCCTGATTCCTGTTGTTTATGGCTCTGATGTGTTATAAAATATGCTAGTGAACTAGTAAAATGGTACTGCCTGTATACATTTTGAAACAACTGCACCTAAGGGCATATACAACAAATAGGCTCTTGCAGTTCAGCGGCTTCATGATCTTCCCCTTACTGTCTGTGAAAGGTAAGGGCACCTCTGTCGTGTTTTCTCCAAGCTTACACGCCTTGCATTTGTGGCGTCTTCTAAACCCATTGTTTTCACTCAACCAAATTGCCTGTTGTGTGGGCTATTTAATACCAAAGCCTGTCGCAGTGACTTAGCTTTGTGAAAGGTGATAAGAGGCCCATTGTCTAGCTTTCGTTTCAAAATGGGATCACCTCGTAACACATGCCAATGTTTCTGCATTATGGCTCTTATACTTTGATGTTGCCTGTTGTAACCCCTGATGAATTGAATTTTGAATCAGCTTTTTCTTGGGACACCTTTGTGTTAGATGTGTTGGCAAATACTAACTGTTCCCTCGGCTTTGAATTTGCTTTCTCTCTAGCTGTTCTGAGAATGGCCTTACTGTACCCTCGCTGTTCGAATAGCTCATTTAACTCATTTTGTGCCTGATATAGTTGGTCTGGGTAGCTGCAGTTACTTCTCATACGTAGATGTTCTGCATACGGGATGCTGTTGACTAGTTTGGGAGGATGAAAACTGCAGGCAAGGAGTATTGTGTTGCCAGCAGTACTCTTTCGAAAGGTTTTAGTGTATATTTTCCCATCCACTATATATACTGTGAGATCTAAAAACTGTACCATATCTATATATAAGTGCCAGGGCCCTTGTCAGGAGACCACTGCAGTTTGCACCACCCATTGCCCCTGCCAGCGCTGACAATGACAGTACCGACGCAGCTACTAACCATCACACTGAAACAAGTGCGCCAATTCGGACTATTTTAGGCCCTCAGAGTCATACATATGGCTTGGGTGGCCAGTATTAATCACTTTTTTCTTGAATTAATAAACAACTGCTATTTTGTTCATCTCTAAATTAGACAAACCACCATTTGGCAAACTGTCAAAAGTGCTGATGTTTACGATTAACCCCTTGTGTGCTCATGATGAGACCAGGCCGTCATGAGTCACAGTTGAACTGTGCTCAGGATGTCCTGGTCATAACACCACCACTCTGCCCACGCGCGGTTAATTCCCCGCCTGTGCGGGAAAATTAATGAGTGGGTTGGGTTGTGATGAGACCAGGCTGTCATGAGCACAGCTCCACCGTGACTCATGATGGCCTGGTCCCCGCCCTTCCCCCGCACCTTGGGGGAATTAGCCCCGCAGGGGAGGGGTCAAGTGTCTGGTGCCAAGCACCGGAAACCACCAGTTCAAATTAACCACTGCTCTTTCTATTAATTGCAGGCTATGTGTATCTCCTGGCTGGGTCACAGGACAACCAGAGCAGTGCAACCTGGACAGGGTTTGTGCTGCTCTCGATCTTCATGACCTGCGACACCTTACGTACTACTGCAAATGCAGGACTAGAAGCCTACCGGGACAGGCACCTTACAAAGCACTTATGTTGTGACTCCCATTCATTAGATGGACAGGGGTTTCTATGCCAAAATATAAGGCACATTATGAAAAGAATTTGTATGGTGCTGCTGGCTTTCTACCTTCTCCCACGCCAGAAGCTGTCCCTCACACAATGGAAGCTGTCCACTGTGGACAACTTTCTCTGAGCGAATGGCTACTGCTTGCCCTTGGCATACCTGATAGATGCTTATTATTGCTTCCCTCCTGGTTGATGGTTTCTCTACTTCTTGGGAACCTTGTATATTAGCATGTTGACTGTGTTGTCTCCATACACTGAGTTCCCCTTTGATCTTCTCACTTTCTGTTAATCCATTGCACAGAAGATTGTACTCACTGTCTGCTCATTTGATCTAATGTTTCATGGCTGCATTGATCCTATCTTGTTAACACTCACCTCCCCACTTAAAGAAAAACTCCCCCTGTATGTATTGGTCTCATAAGCGTGCATGTTTCATCTCCTTGCCACTAGAATGGTTGTAACAGTGCAGCAACATTCTGTGCTTGTGATCGCATTGAGCTTCGGCTCTGCTGGGTGTTGACTTGAGTCTGGAGACAGCTGACACTTCTGGTGGCTTTGGGTACTTTGAAATATGCTCCTGTTTACTGTTTTTCTCTGTTCTAATCAAACTTCTGTAGTGTTTCGGATGTTAACCAAATTGCTCCTGTTTAAGTCCTCATAATGCAAGCAGTGTGAGAGAGTACCCAGTGATCTCCCTTAACTATTCATTCTTTTTAAACATTTGCCTGGTTGGCATGTGGGCCGTCAAGGTGGTCAATGGTGGTTTTTTCGTGACTGTTCTTCCAACCCTCTAATGTATCCCTGTCCGTTTTGTAGTCAAAAGCCTCACTCCAATCAAACTTTTTTTGCAATAGATCTCAAACATTCTTTCCTCTAGTTGCACAAAGTGGTAGTTTTTTATTCTTCTTTCTTTACAGGCCTAATCCAACAGTACCATTTTAGACCTATTCAGGAGATCGATCTTTCGATGAAGAGTTTAAATTGTTTTTTATAACGGGAAATGCCTCACTGTGCATTAGTGAGTTACAGAAATGAACAATTCACAGTTATATAATCATACAAAAGCTGAATGAATAAAGATTACAAGATGTGTTACAGGCAAGTCCCTTGAATGATTCTCTAATAAGATCTCAATTACACCAAGAAACGTTAAATTCACAATTCTTTCCATGAAGCAGTCAATTCACCTAAGAAAACAGAAGCTAAAGGTGATCATTTTGCAAGATGAAAAGTCTTATCCCATTTTACATCTTTCATCAGCTATAAAAAACTGATTATTCAAACTAAGCAGGATTTTTTTTCTAACTGGAATTTCTAGGTCCAAAACCCACAGAGGGGATTATTAATATTATGCAGGATCATCAACAGACAAGGTCAGTTTAACAGCGACTACCTTGCAATCTCGTTTTTATGTCTTAAATACGTTTCTTAGAGACAAGATCTGTCTCATTAGAGAATCCATCATGATTCTTGCTGTTAGAAATGGGGTTTCTGGTTGGCTAGGGTATGCACCTAAGCCTGGCAGAACCCACCACTGTAGTCCGGGCAAGGGAGTTACACGCTGAAGATAACCCCTGCAAACACAACAATGATGGACAGAATGTGGATCAATGTCACACATTCACCCCAGTCCAAAGATCTGGGCCCAAATCCATCGTTTTTCCACTCCACACCACCCTGGGTTAGACAATGGCGATATGCAAATCAGCGCTGACCCTGTGCCCCATGGGAACAGTCCAGTCCGAACTACAAAAGCCATGTCCTTCCCAGAACGGAAACAAGCATCCGAGGACCGGCCCGGTTTCGAGGTAACACCTCTCATCAGCCCGGCTAGCTTGATTCCAGTGGTGTGGAATAACTGGGACTCACGTCTGAGCATCCCCAGTACACTTAGAGCGGTAACTGCAAACACAACAATGATGGACAGAATGTGGATCAATGTCACACATTCACCCCAGTCCAAAGATCTGGGCCCAAATCCATCGTTTTTCCACTCCACACCACCCTGGGTTAGACAATGGCGATATGCAAATCAGCGCTGACCCTGTGCCCCATGGGAACAGTCCAGTCCGAACTACAAAAGCCATGTCCTTCCCAGAACGGAAACAAGCATCCGAGGACCGGCCCGGTTTCGAGGTAACACCTCTCATCAGCCCGGCTAGCTTGATTCCAGTGGTGTGGAATAACTGGGACTCACGTCTGAGCATCCCCAGTACACTTAGAGCGGTAACTGCAAACACAACAATGATGGACAGAATGTGGATCAATGTCACACATTCACCCCAGTCCAAAGATCTGGGCCCAAATCCATCGTTTTTCCACTCCACACCACCCTGGGTTAGACAATGGCGATATGCAAATCAGCGCTGACCCTGTGCCCCATGGGAACAGTCCAGTCCGAACTACAAAAGCCATGTCCTTCCCAGAACGGAAACAAGCATCCGAGGACCGGCCCGGTTTCGAGGTAACACCTCTCATCAGCCCGGCTAGCTTGATTCCAGTGGTGTGGAATAACTGGGACTCACGTCTGAGCATCCCCAGTACACTTAGAGCGGTAACTGCAAACACAACAATGATGGACAGAATGTGGATCAATGTCACACATTCACCCCAGTCCAAAGATCTGGGCCCAAATCCATCGTTTTTCCACTCCACACCACCCTGGGTTAGACAATGGCGATATGCAAATCAGCGCTGACCCTGTGCCCCATGGGAACAGTCCAGTCCGAACTACAAAAGCCATGTCCTTCCCAGAACGGAAACAAGCATCCGAGGACCGGCCCGGTTTCGAGGTAACACCTCTCATCAGCCCGGCTAGCTTGATTCCAGTGGTGTGGAATAACTGGGACTCACGTCTGAGCATCCCCAGTACACTTAGAGCGGTAACTGCAAACACAACAATGATGGACAGAATGTGGATCAATGTCACACATTCACCCCAGTCCAAAGATCTGGGCCCAAATCCATCGTTTTTCCACTCCACACCACCCTGGGTTAGACAATGGCGATATGCAAATCAGCGCTGACCCTGTGCCCCATGGGAACAGTCCAGTCCGAACTACAAAAGCCATGTCCTTCCCAGAACGGAAACAAGCATCCGAGGACCGGCCCGGTTTCGAGGTAACACCTCTCATCAGCCCGGCTAGCTTGATTCCAGTGGTGTGGAATAACTGGGACTCACGTCTGAGCATCCCCAGTACACTTAGAGCGGTAACTGCAAACACAACAATGATGGACAGAATGTGGATCAATGTCACACATTCACCCCAGTCCAAAGATCTGGGCCCAAATCCATCGTTTTTCCACTCCACACCACCCTGGGTTAGACAATGGCGATATGCAAATCAGCGCTGACCCTGTGCCCCATGGGAACAGTCCAGTCCGAACTACAAAAGCCATGTCCTTCCCAGAACGGAAACAAGCATCCGAGGACCGGCCCGGTTTCGAGGTAACACCTCTCATCAGCCCGGCTAGCTTGATTCCAGTGGTGTGGAATAACTGGGACTCACGTCTGAGCATCCCCAGTACACTTAGAGCGGTAACTGCAAACACAACAATGATGGACAGAATGTGGATCAATGTCACACATTCACCCCAGTCCAAAGATCTGGGCCCAAATCCATCGTTTTTCCACTCCACACCACCCTGGGTTAGACAATGGCGATATGCAAATCAGCGCTGACCCTGTGCCCCATGGGAACAGTCCAGTCTGAACTACAAAAGCCATGTCCTTCCCAGAACGGAAACAAGCATCCGAGGACCGGCCCGGTTTCGAGGTAACACCTCTCATCAGCCCGGCTAGCTTGATTCCAGAGGTGTGGAATAACTGGGACTCACGTCTGAGTATCCCCAGTACACTTAGAGCGGTAACTGCAAACACAACAATGATGGACAGAATGTGGATCAATGTCACACATTCACCCCAGTCCAAAGATCTGGGCCCAAATCCATCGTTTTTCCACTCCACACCACCCTGGGTTAGACAATGGCGATATGCAAATCAGCGCTGACCCTGTGCCCCATGGGAACAGTCCAGTCCGAACTACAAAAGCCATGTCCTTCCCAGAACGGAAACAAGCATCCGAGGACCGGCCCGGTTTCGAGGTAACACCTCTCATCAGCCCGGCTAGCTTGATTCCAGTGGTGTGGAATAACTGGGACTCACGTCTGAGCATCCCCAGTACACTTAGAGCGGTAACTGCAAACACAACAATGATGGACAGAATGTGGATCAATGTCACACATTCACCCCAGTCCAAAGATCTGGGCCCAAATCCATCGTTTTTCCACTCCACACCACCCTGGGTTAGACAATGGCGATATGCAAATCAGCGCTGACCCTGTGCCCCATGGGAACAGTCCAGTCCGAACTACAAAAGCCATGTCCTTCCCAGAACGGAAACAAGCATCCGAGGACCGGCCCGGTTTCGAGGTAACACCTCTCATCAGCCCGGCTAGCTTGATTCCAGTGGTGTGGAATAACTGGGACTCACGTCTGAGCATCCCCAGTACACTTAGAGCGGTAACTGCAAACACAACAATGATGGACAGAATGTGGATCAATGTCACACATTCACCCCAGTCCAAAGATCTGGGCCCAAATCCATCGTTTTTCCACTCCACACCACCCTGGGTTAGACAATGGCGATATGCAAATCAGCGCTGACCCTGTGCCCCATGGGAACAGTCCAGTCCGAACTACAAAAGCCATGTCCTTCCCAGAACGGAAACAAGCATCCGAGGACCGGCCCGGTTTCGAGGTAACACCTCTCATCAGCCCGGCTAGCTTGATTCCAGTGGTGTGGAATAACTGGGACTCACGTCTGAGCATCCCCAGTACACTTAGAGCGGTAACTGCAAACACAACAATGATGGACAGAATGTGGATCAATGTCACACATTCACCCCAGTCCAAAGATCTGGGCCCAAATCCATCGTTTTTCCACTCCACACCACCCTGGGTTAGACAATGGCGATATGCAAATCAGCGCTGACCCTGTGCCCCATGGGAACAGTCCAGTCCGAACTACAAAAGCCATGTCCTTCCCAGAACGGAAACAAGCATCCGAGGACCGGCCCGGTTTCGAGGTAACACCTCTCATCAGCCCGGCTAGCTTGATTCCAGTGGTGTGGAATAACTGGGACTCACGTCTGAGCATCCCCAGTACACTTAGAGCGGTAACTGCAAACACAACAATGATGGACAGAATGTGGATCAATGTCACACATTCACCCCAGTCCAAAGATCTGGGCCCAAATCCATCGTTTTTCCACTCCACACCACCCTGGGTTAGACAATGGCGATATGCAAATCAGCGCTGACCCTGTGCCCCATGGGAACAGTCCAGTCCGAACTACAAAAGCCATGTCCTTCCCAGAACGGAAACAAGCATCCGAGGACCGGCCCGGTTTCGAGGTAACACCTCTCATCAGCCCGGCTAGCTTGATTCCAGTGGTGTGGAATAACTGGGACTCACGTCTGAGCATCCCCAGTACACTTAGAGCGGTAACTGCAAACACAACAATGATGGACAGAATGTGGATCAATGTCACACATTCACCCCAGTCCAAAGATCTGGGCCCAAATCCATCGTTTTTCCACTCCACACGACCCTGGGTTAGACAATGGCGATATGCAAATCAGCGCTGACCCTGTGCCCCATGGGAACAGTCCAGTCCGAACTACAAAAGCCATGTCCTTCCTAGAACGGAAACAAGCATCCGAGGACCGGCCCGGTTTCGAGGTAACACCTCTCATCAGCCCGGCTAGCTTGATTCCAGTGGTGTGGAATAACTGGGACTCACGTCTGAGCATCCCCAGTACACTTAGAGCGGTAACTGCAAACACAACAATGATGGACAGAATGTGGATCAATGTCACACATTCACCCCAGTCCAAAGATCTGGGCCCAAATCCATCGTTTTTCCACTCCACACCACCCTGGGTTAGACAATGGCGATATGCAAATCAGCGCTGACCCTGTGCCCCATGGGAACAGTCCAGTCCGAACTACAAAAGCCATGTCCTTCCCAGAACGGAAACAAGCATCCGAGATAACCCCTGCTCACCCCTTACGGAGCTTGGCAGAGCAGTCAGGTTTATCTCAGAGGCAATGTGTAAAGTGTTTGCACAACACACTCACCCAGCAGTGACACACAAGGCACAACACAAAAGAAACGCCAGACAAGGTTATATAAAAATAGCCTTTGTATTATGCATAAAAACACATTAGAACACAATCATATATATTACACTGTTCCAGCAGGCACTGCTCATGACTTCACAGGGATTACATAAATCAATTGGCCAATGGCGCACTGTCATAACATTACAGGTAGTGCATTCAAGTAAAATACTTATAGGGTCCACACTTCTCAAAACATCTTGCCAACATATCCTTATCACCATGTATGATTGAACCAGGAAATACCGCAGTTCATAGGAAAAAAACTGAACTACAACTGGCAACCCTAGGGCATGGGAAACATCTACGCTTCTATTAGCCGGGTTATGGTAATTCTGGTAAGCCACAACGATCATCAGGCCGGGTGCGTAGGGTCGAAAAGCACCGGCGCATCTATTCACCGTAATGCGGTAAAGCTTTCCATTTACCGAGACCCCCTTGTATTATCCACAGGAATTTGGAGATATGTACTTCTAACTGCGAGGAGTGCTGTAATGAAATGCCGAGACCGCTCAGGTCTGAACACTGGTAATCCCCCTGTAAGCACCGATGCAATTGTGAGACAGAGGCAATGCGGGGAGACTTCACCCGGAACTTCTCCTGTGACCATGGCCTCCAGGCAGCTGCCCGTGTCTGTGCGGTGCAGATGCCAGCCAAGCCTGCACTTCGGCTCTTCCGATCCCAGAAGGAATCCTCCTTTTCTCAGCGCCTCCCTCCTCGCAGTGCTGCCTCGTCGGTCTCTGCAACGCGTCCTCTGTACTCTTGAGGCAGACTTTCCACGCCGGATGTGGTCTCCCGCAGCCAAGAGTGCAGAGAGACTGGCCAGCCCAATGGGGTGACTTCTCACTGGTCTGGGATTGTGACACAACCACTGGCATCAAGGGCTGAGGCAGTGTTACACATGCGCTGCAGGCAGGGGCACGTCCAGTCGTTAGAGGCAGCTCCTGGCACCTACCAGAACCAGTGCTGGGACTGGCAAACAGTGCTATCCTCGCACTCTGCAGCCATAGGGTAGGGAAACACAGCACTCTCCAGTCCGCATGCGCTGTTTCAAATCACAGGACGACAAGCACAGCGCTCACCACTCGCCGCTCCAAATCAGCCGGGCAGGCCACCCAGCCCTGGGAGATCACTGTGAATACCAACAACAGGGCACAGGGAGGCCAGCACAAAAGGTCCAGGTAACCATAATGGCAGTCCCTATTTCGACCCTGGTCAGCACTCTGATTCATCAAGTCCCATGGCGGTACCTCCAGGCGGTCTGCTGCAGTCCCATGCATTGTCTTCTTTTTCCACGTAACAGCAAACTCAACCTTTCATGGGGTCACAGTACTAACAGTCTTTGTTCTGTCGCCTGGCACAGGGCTCTGAGCCCAGTCCAAACCAGTTCTGGGGGACACTTTGCAAGTGCATAACAACCTTCATTGTCAGTGTGAGCCTTGGCCCCAGATACACCACAGGGCGGCAGAGCCATCATTGTGGAAGGCAGACACAGCCCTATTCAGGTGCAGGTGCTACTCCCACCACTCCAAATGTAGACCAGGCCTATTCAGCCTAGGGCTGACTCATCCGGACTCTCTGAAACTACTGTACATCTCCTCTCCCCCTATCAGTCAGAACCATCCGGTCAATGCAAAACAGGCAGGCACAAAGGCACATAGCACACAGAAATCCCCACTTCTAAAAGTCTCATTTCTAAAATAGTAATAATAAATCCGCTTTCAACAGTAAGCAGCATTTATCACCCCTATTCCAAACATACCAAATTTGATCATGCTACCCCTCTCATTTCAGGAATTACCACTGAAGCACATATCAGGGAATCCTCAATGCATTCCTATGAGGGGGCAGCCTCACAGCAGTAAGAAACCAAATAGGCTGTTTGTTATTACCAGGACATGCCACATAGTTAAGGCACATGTCCTACCTTTAACCTCACCGCACCCTGCCCATAGGCTAGCCAGGGCCTACCTTAGGGGTGACTGATATGTAATAAAAGAGGAGTCATAGAAGTGGAAGCCACTTTATGCACCACGTCACAGCGGCAGTAAACTATTTGTGCAGGCCCTGCAGTGGCAGGGTGCCTGAGATAGGTTTGAAAGGCTACTTTGATGGGTGGCGCAAGCAGCGCTGCAAGCCCATCAGTAGCATTTAATTTACTGGCCCTTGGTATATGGGATACCACTGTACAAGGGACTGTTAGGTAAATTAAATATGCCAAACAGGTGTAGACCAATCTTACCACATTTACCATAGAGTGCATTTGCACTTTAGCACTGAACAGCAGTGATAGAGTGCTCAGAGTCTTAAATCCACCAACAACAGGGCAGAGAAAATACAGGAGGAAGGCAAAAAGTTCTGGGATGACCCTGCAAAAAGGGCCAAGTCCAATACTTGCCCTTCCAGAATTGTTCAGCTGTTAGCTCCTATTTTCCCGGAGCCACTCACCTTGTTGCTCAAAAATATTCTGTAATATAGGGGAACTAGTATCAGAACTCCTTCTTGACTAACTTCCAAATTAACACAGATACCAAACATATTTGATTTCTTCAGATATTGCTCTGAGATAGGTATCTCTGCTCGTGTATGACTTGCATTACTGCACCATCAGTGTCACGTAGACATTATGGAGACATACTGAACCCCGCTGATAATGCTGTGGATCAGATGAAATGTCTGCTGGCTAGGTTCCCAGACACGTTTTCCTCTCCGCTGCATTACAACAATTGAGAAAATTACAGGAAGAAGCGATCCATACCACAGACTTCCTGATAATTTTACAAATGGTTTCAGCAGGTAGATGCTGCCAGGGTGAGGCTATGATAATGATGGAAAGTAGTAATGTTATAGCAAGTTATTTTTTTTTAAATCAATGAGCGTTAACTAAATGAGGCAGTAATGACTGCAAGTAATGCTCTTACCACTTAAGCCATTACTGCAGTATGTAGGAGTGGAGACATAACAGGGCCCTAGACAGATTGACAGCACCTCATTGAAAATGGTGCATAGTTGCTGACTTAAGTAACCAGATTCCATCATTATATTTCTCTTGGGCTGAATGAGGAATGTAATTTTTAATAGGAAACTCACCAAGAAAGTTTGAGCATTATTGATTTGGCTTCCAAAATTCATACACTGACCAAGCATCTCTAGATGTTGCCCTGTATTTATTCTTTTTGGCAGAGCTCGCGGGGTCTGGTAGTCAGAAGGACTCTTCAAACTACACATCTGGTGCTCCTGTTGTGCCCTGAGGAAAGACCCCTAATTGTTCTCTCCACCCTGTAGTCTCAAATAGGAGTTGGTGAAATGTTTCATTCCGCCTGTGTAATTGGTGGAATTTTGCCAAATTCTGCCAATCGCCGATTGGCAGACTTTTTTCCCCACAAGGCTCTAAAAATGCAACGGAGATATGATGTCCCATAGTGCCATTTTGTAATGTGTGCGGTTGCAAGCAGTCGAGGTCAGAGGGCTGCTGCTGGAGTAGATTTTCTACTCGAGAAGCAGCAAAATGTTCTTGAATGGCCGCGCACTCTTGCATACCACATGGTGCAGTTCGCACTGATTTTTCACTTCGCTACTGCTACTAAATTGCAGCGCAAGCAGTGCAACAGGCAAATTTCTGCCAGTTGGCAGAATTCCACAGAATTTCAAGGCATTTTTATGCAACTCACGGAATTCCGCAGAGTGAATTCCATAAGTTCCATCCACCTTAAGGAGTAGCCTCTTTTGTCCACTCTGCTCAAGGTCTGGCTGTTGTCAGCTTATCCAATTCTGTGTGTTCCCTTGTTGGCACTCTCAATCTCCCTGTGTAAATTACATCCAGAAGCTTGAGATGGATGAGGGACAGCTAGAGTTCATGTAATGGCCACCAATGGTACAAGCAGTTAACACTACCTTAGATCTTTGTGAACATTAGAACCAACGTTTTTGGTAAATACCGTGTAAACACTACTGGTGCACCTGTGATTAAGGTTGCATATGGCTGAATTTGAAAAGCAACGTTAGTGCGTGAGTGGACCTTGCAAGATTAAAGATGTGTGCTGCCCACAGAGGATAATTACACGGTTCACTTTTTCCTCTGTTGCTCTTTGTTTTGGGAATCCTGGATGGAAACAAACATCTTTTCCTGACATATTAGCCCCATTGACACAAATGTACCTGAGCTTCTCCACAGGCATTGCATTCTGAGGAAATGATTTTCTCAACCACCTCTGTGAAGAGTGGTCATTTAAACAGTACGATTGTACTGAACACTTAATGAAAGGGGGCGTCTGCCAAATGTACTGGTTTTCGGAATATAAGCTCGGTCTAAGCGTGGAAGTCCTGCTGGGATTGTGTAGGACTTCCCTGTCACTGCTATTGTTTGGAAGATCCCAGGCAACAGATGAGACCAGAAGAACCAATTCAGCCCCTGGAAGATCATTCTGTCCCTCACAAGAGGCTGGAGGTAGGCTGACATACAAACGACTTTGATGACTACAGATGTTTGTGTACAACTGTTGAAGCTCCTCCAGTCTCTCAGCAAAGATGAAGGTGGCCTACTGATGGATCAATTGCTACATGAGAAGTTGAGATAAGTAGTTTCGATTGGCAGGTAGTCTACTCACTACACTGACATTTTATTTTTCACCGATCCTACTGTATGTGAAGGCGCAGCGTTTGGCTGGCTAGCCAGATAGGACAGAGTGACCCTTTTGGTCAGTTGTAACTCGTGTTTTACCTGGGTTTCCCTAGCTTTTTTCATCATTAACTTAGAAGGTGGTGTGCCTTCTGGTTGCCAAAGGTGCACATGCACGAATCCTGACAAGCTGCTTCCTTCCTTCACTGGGACAATTTGTAATGTAGTTGTATTGCCATTGTGTTTGCTTTGTTCTTTACTGTTCTAAAGGTTGCGGCCCTTAATAATGAAGTGTACAGAATAACTCATTTTTGGAAGGAAAATTGGGATCTACCATTTTGATACAGTATCCTTACATGGTCTTCAATCAACATTCTGGACACTGCATTGCTGAATTGCATTCTAGGTGTACTCCATGCTTTTTAACATTAGTGTAGTAAAGAATATATCCAGACCGATGGGTTCAAAGGTAGTTTATTGAAGTATATCAGTTCAGGTGCTCCCTGCATGTCGAGTATAATCTCAGTCAACTCTCAACGTTCTATCGCTGCCTTCAGCTGATAGGACGGGATGAACCAAGGTGGAGAAAACGTAGGGGGGGGGACACAGGAGGAGGTGGGTGAAACCATGGGAGAAGTTACAACACATCATCCTCCCTAGGGAGAATGCCAAAGGTAGAAAAGAAGGGAGCATGGAGCCAGAGAGAGAGTAATGGGAAGAGAGAGAGAGAGAGAGATAGGGAGAGAGAGAGAAACGGCTGGGGGGTTGCGGGTGAGAACGGGAAGGGGTGAGAACAACATAATACAGATTGTACAACAACACCAGAACATAGGGTCTTGCGCAGAAGACCACTTCCTAGGTTCCCTACATAGGTTTAACAGATGGGAGGTATAATGAGCCCACTGGAAAATGGCACAACTGACCTTTACCTCATGTTGTATTGTCTGTGCCAGAACGGGGTGGTTTTTTGTCTGAAACTTTCTCTTCTCTGCCCCATTTCCTGCCTTCTGTCACCCGCCTCTGAATTCCCCTCACTTATTTGGTTGTCTCTAATAGTAACGGGGACTACCTGGTCTTGACTCCACATTTTCCCGTCCTCCATGACTACCACATTGCTCTTAACTTCCTTTATTTTCCCTGGGGCATAGAATCTGTCTCCTCTTTTCTCTATTTTTTCCGGCTTTCTGATATACACCATCTGTCCTTCCTTGAGGTTCTTCTCCTTTACACCCCACTTCCTGTCGTACCAATCTTTGTATTTGCTTTGCTTGTCTTCAATTTTCTTTCTCATTTCCTCCTGATCGACTTCCACGTGAACATTTTTGCCCATCCAATTCGGGGAAAGCTTAGATCCAGCCTTCCTTCTTCTCAACAGCTCAAACGGTGAGTGTCCTGAAATGGAGTTGGGGGTGGTATGATATGCCCACAGCGTTTCCATGATGGCGTCCTCCACGTTTTTCCCCGACTTGCTAGCCAGATTCATGAATTCCTTTAACAGGCGGTTCGCTCTTTCCACTTTGCCTTTCGCCTTTGGACAATACAACGGAGTACAGATATGGGTAATCGAGCAGTCTCTTAGAAATTCTTTCATCTCCTCCGACATCAGTTGCACTTTATTGTCTGTTATCAACGTTGTAGGAATACCCTCTCTTGAAAACACCTCTTTTAGGAAGTGTATCAAAGACTTAGTATTGATATTACATACAATCTTGTGAGTTATCCAGTTTGAGTGATAGTCAATCAATACCAACAGGTACCAGTCTTGGGAGCCTCTACCATGAATGGGGCCCGTAATGTCAAAACCCAGTTTTTTGCCAAGGTGCCATAGGTACTTCAACCGGGATCAAGGGAGAACGTTTAGATACTTTTGATTTGTCGCTTAAGCTACATGCGTAACAATCGCGTACCTTTTCCTCCATTTCTCGATCCATTTCTGGGAACCAGTAGTCTGTTCGTAACCTTGACTTGCATAGACTTCTGCCCAAATGACCTTCATGGGCCAGAGAGATCACTTGATTCCTCATCCCCTCGGGAGGAACTAGTTTTCCCGACTTCAAGATGAAGTTCCCCTCCACCGATAGGTCTTCCCTAACATTCCAGTACGGTTGAATTTCGTTGTCCAGTTCCTTGCACCTGTTTGGCCATCCTGACACGATATACTTCTTTACCCTCTTCAAGGTTTCGTCCTGTTCCATTTGGTTTTCCCATTCTTCCTTCGCCACTGCCGCCCCGCCTACTTCCAAAATAGTGTCATCTACTTTTTCCTCCTCAGCATCACAGCAGATTGGAGCCCTTGAGAGGAAATCCGCCACCCTGTTTTGTTGCCCCGGAATGTATACCGCTCTGAAATTAAATCCTTGCAGGCCCAACACCCACTTTGCTATGCGCGGGGTCATTTCTTCCATATTTTTAAGGGCACCAAAGGCTTATGGTCTGTATGCACCTCGAATTGCACTCCCCACACGTAGTATTTGAAATGTTTGATTGCCCAATATACAGCTAGGGCCTCCTTTTCCACCATGGAATAGTTGGCTTTAGGAGCGGTGAGGGTTCTGGACGCAAAAGCTACAACTTTTAACTCCTTCTCCACTCGCTGTGCTAAGGTGGCTCCAATTCCTCGGTTGCTGGCATCTGTAGAAACTATTATGTCTCTTTCAGGATCACATTTTCCTATAAATGATGCCTGTGTGATTGCATTTTTTATATCTTTGAACGCCGTCTCTTGGTCTTCTCCCCAGTTGAAAATGCTATCTTTGTTTACCAACTCTCTCAAGGATAAGATCTGGTGGCGAAATCTTTGATGAATTTCGCCATGTACTCTGCCAGTCCCAGAAATGACACCACCTCCTCTCTGTTTCTTGGCATGGGAGCATCTCTAACTGCGTTGACCAGATCGCACTTTGGTTTGATTCATTCTTCCGAAATAGTATGGCCCAAGTAGTCCACAGAGCTCACCCCCAGCTTGCACTTGCTCACTCTGGTAGTGAAGCCTACGTCCCTCAATTTTCTTAACACTCCTTTGATGTTCTCATTATGTTCCTTTTCATCTGTCTACTTGAATGTTTGCATTCAGGTCTCTAAAGTCTACACATAGCCTAATGTTCTTTCCTCCATCCTTGGTCGTGATGACGACCGGAGCCAACCATGCAGAACTTTCAATCTCCTTGATCACCCCTTGGCTGACCAGTTTTTCCAACTCACTTTTCAAAGGCTCCTTCATGCGCAGAGGAATGGATCATGTTTTATGTACCACGGGTACAGCCCCTTCCTTGAGAGTGATTCTGTGCATATAGTTTTTCAACACCCCCAGATTTTCATTAAACACCTCCTTAAATTCCATGGTTAAGTTTTCTGCAATACTGGGTGGTTCCACTAAAAGCACTTGCTCTCTGTTGTTGGGATCCAGCTTAATCCCTAACTCTTTCTGGTGCTTCCACCCAAGCAGGCTAGAACCCCTTGTGGTAACATACACTTTTCCCAGCGTGTGCCTGTCCTTAAATGTTATCCTCATTTTCGCCATAGCTTCTAATGGTATACGTTCCTTGTAGTAACCTACTGGACTAATGTCAGCTTTCTCTAGTTTCACACCATATTTTACAAACTTTTCTTCAAACACACTTTTGTCAATCAAAGTATAAGGAGAGCACGAATCAGCATAAACTTCAAATTTCTCTCCATCAAGGGTAATTTCACATTTAGGATACTCATTACTTTCATTTTCCACATCATCCCCCACTTGAAATATAAAGGTTTTCTCACCCCCTTCTCCAAATTCTACATTTTCTACCATGTGTACTTTTGGATTGATATTCTTACACACTTTTGAAAAATGCCCTCTCCTGTTGCATTTCTGCATTTCCTACACAACACATCCCTGGCAGGACACTTCCAGTTGTTTGCCAGATGATTTGGACTACCACATTTGTAGCATAATAACCCTTGTATGTTGCTGCGTTGATTGCTCCTTGCCTTTTCCCCCACTTTACAAACTGTCTCCCCCTCATGTACCGCCTTGCTCTCATTTTTCTCTCTGGAAACCCCCTCATGTATTTTCATCTCCTTCATGCACAACGCAGTGTGCTCCAAATATTTGGCAATAGTTAGTGCTTCCTCTAGGTCAGGATTTCTTGTAAGTAGCTCCTCCTGGATCCTAAGATCATTTGTACATCTAATAATCTGGTCTCTTATCATAGAATCCGTTAATGCCCCAAATTCACACGTGGCAGATAAACCCCTCAGGACAGCAACATAGTTAGTGACTTTTTCATCTTTCTTCTGCGCCCTTTTGTAAAATTTGTGCCTCTCTAGTACCACATTAAGTTTAACTTTAAAATGTTCCTCCAATTTCCTCAACGTATATTCATACACATTAGTCCCTTCTACCTCTTCTTGTTCATCATCTACCTGCCTGCCTGTTATGTCCTCAAACACCTTCCTGCCATGAATCCCTAAGTTATGCAGTAATATATGTTGTTTGTTTTCTCACATTGTTGTAATTACCTCACCCTATTGCTATAAGGTATGACTTGAAAATTCCTTCCCACCTTTTCCATGGGATGTCAGGCTCACCCAGATCATTTAAGAAAGGTGGAGGCTTAAAGATGGGGTTCCTTCCAAAAGAAACCTGTAACTGTCTCCTAATGCTTCCCCCAAAGCAGGGCCTTATTAGCCAAATACCTCTAAAACTTTAGGATGGGTCAATTAGATGGAAAGCTATTAGTTTACACAGGGAGGTGAAAATTACCTACTGTCAAAACGTGTTTCTACTTTCCCCTTTAAACACCCTTCATTTGGTAAGGTTTACTCCAGAAACCACTTGCAGAGAAAAAGAAATCAGTCCTCTTTTTTCCTCACTGAATTTCCCTCACCAGACCAATTGCAAACGATGACAAAGTTCAAAGGCGGGAACTTCCTGTGAGGAGCATTGCCGACTCGTCAGGAACAGTCAGTCAGGCATCCAGCTCGCCTTCGTTCCTCTTGCACCCCAGTCTGTTGCTCAAAAACGCCGTTCGCCACCACTCTCCACACGATCTTCAACAAACCGAGGCAGTTTCCTCACGGCGTTCACCAGGCAAACTTCCAGATAAAACGCCTCCGCTCACCCTTCCGCGTCAATCCGGCATGGAGAACTCCTCTGGTAACGGACGTGAAATCTCGCTCCTTTCCTCATCCCTTTCGCAGGGCACTCCTCACGTGAAAGCGAATCCGCTGACCATCCGGCGCCAGTCACCGCTAGCAGAAATTCACTACGGCAAACCAGGAGACCTTCCCACTCGCTCTGTACCGGCTCACCTTCCGTCTTCCTTCCACCTGATCCGCCTCAGGCAGGGGCGCCTTGCTTGTAAAAGTTGCTGTACACCAGCCCTGAAGCAAGCGGCAAATCACACCTTTCGCCCCTTTACGGCTGCTGCCTTATTTTATTTCTGCGTGCTTCGCATTCTCTGACCTGCTCACCCTGTTCAGCTCCCGAATCGAACTGCAGAGGTGAACCACCCCAGGAGGGTAAGTCTCAAATTATTTTCTTATCTCCGACCAAGCTTCTAAAACTGCTCCAGGGGGGAAACACCTTGCTGACCCTGGCTCAGCTTCCTTTCCAACGTCGCCAAAAATGTAATAAATAATATATCCAGACCGATGGGTTCAAAGGTAGTTTATTGAAGTATATCAGTTCAGGTGCTCCCTGCTTGTCGAGTATAATCTCAGTCAACTCTCAACGTTCTATTGCTGCCTTCAGCTGATAGCACGGGATGAACCAAGGTGGAGAAAACGTAGGAGGGGAAACAGGAGGAGTTGGGTGAAACCATGGGAAAAGTTACAACAATTAGGCATTTGTGATCCTAATATATTTTGCGTAAGCAGGTTCCTAATTTTGCTAATGTGTTGTTGCATCACTGTATTAATCAAGTATTATGAATTATCATAGTTTATATCCTGGTGTATGTAATTTCTTACTGTCAAACCTCAACTTTATACTAGAAATACATATGCTTGTATTATACAAAATGTTCATATTATCACACACCTATAGCTGAACCTTCACATCTATATTGCAATGATGATAGGTGTGCTGTACTGTACCCAGACAGCCTACACCACCATCTTTGAGCAAAGCCTTGATTGCTCATCCACATCTACTCAGAGAGTGAAAGGGACTAGTGAGGTCAACTTTCCCCATCAAGGCTTGCACATGGACACTGGCTATTTGGAACTCTCAGACGTCTCTGTTTTGGAATGCCTAGTGACCCTAGTGTGTAATCAGTATTATTATTTAAAGTTTTTACATGGCATGGATGTACCACAGAGGTACTGAAGAGCATCACAATCATAAACAGTTATTTTAGCATGCGATTCATAAATTGGCAGAGAGATGTACTAGAGTAGAAGAGAAGAGTCTTGTTGATAGGTAAGATAAGAACAGGATGTCTCAAAATCTTTGAGATTATTGTTATAGTTTTATCTGCATGCTACACTGTAGGAGGTGATGGCTGGCAGCATGCATAATAGATGCTCTTTGGAGAAGTCCATCTGTCACCCCAAGCAATTGGCTGTGTCTGGACCTAGGGATGCTTTTACCAACGAGGTTCCAAAGTGGGGGCACTCATGTCATTGCAACAAAGGAACAGATTGTATCACTGGGACCATAGAACCACTGGAGGCAGATCGCACCTTCCTCTGCACTCTATGGAGCTGTGATGCCCAGAGTGAACATTTGTGAGTAGCGCAACAGCCTACGTTAAAGGAAGTCCTGTAAGTGTCAGCTGGGTGTGGGAATAAGCCCTAAGATGTCCTTCCTCTTGCTGTATTGCAGTCTCAGTCTCACGTAGAGGTGCTGTGTAGGAGCACCTTTCTCCAATGTTGGCTGACATCTGTGTTGCTCGTGGACAACTGCACGTGGTGCAGTTGGTGAAGGAGTAACACTGGCACCCCAAACAATGTCCATTGGTGGGTCTGAGGATCGCATGCCTTCAATGGGCTGACAGGAGACCTGGTGTATAATCTGGTATCCCTGTTTTTGAACTCCTTCCAAACTACAAGTGCATCTGTTCTTCAATGAATTTGCCTGGGATGGGCTCCCTGTTCTAGAACTGTGATCCTTAGACCATGGATCCTGTGTGAACACCCATGCATTGCATGCTGGACTCATACTCTTGTAGTGGAATGTGTGTTCAGTGCTGACACTCTAAGGCCTTTCTACTGGCTGTAAACTCAAGCAATCAATTTAGTGCACCTTTTTAGGATGGAAGCACATTGAAGTGACTCAAGGCGTCACCCTCATGCTGACTGGCTCTTCTGGATTCCATCCATAATTTCTTCTAATCTGGCTCGGCAGCTAATATTCTCTGACACCCTTGCTGGGGGATAAACAGACAGTCCTGTCTGGGAGCACAAACATGCAGAAACCACATTGATACAATTTTTAGGAGTGTAGTTCTTTCCTACAATAAGGCAAACAATGAGCTTCTTAGAGGCCAACGTCACTTTGGTTCTGAACAAAGTGCGGCTCTCTGCCAGGATCTTGCCTCCTTGCACAGCTGCTTGGATTAAGTTGAGTAGCAGAACTGAGAAATCAAGGCAATATTCCATACTAGCCCTGACCGGGACCAGGTATTGTGGCTGCTGGGACACATTTATAAGGCCAATCATTTGTCAACAATATACAGCTTTACACTGTCCTGAACAAATGAAGTAGTATGACTTGATTGATTACCTTCAGAAGTTAATTCCTTGTCTGCTGACCTTGGAACTGGTTGAGTCCCTCAAATAGCTTGTTGTGTCCGGATGTATGACATTACAACGCACGCTTTTACATCGCATGCCTTTACAACGCAAGTATTACAACGCAGTCCATTACAACGCATAGTGCTTTGGGGTGCTGGATAGTGAATAGTTTAATTTACTATTCCAACTCCAGTCCCCGTGGACACTAGGGAAGGTTATTGGATAGTAAATTAACTTATTCCCTATCCTATAGCGCCCCCCAGAGCAATGCGTTGTAATAGTTTGCGTTGTAATGGTTGCGTTGTAAAGGCTCTGCGCTGTAAAAGTTGCGTTGTAAAGGTTGTTTACCGTTGTGTCCAATCCTGCAACCACCACCCCGCCAACAAACCTTGGCTGATATTAGTGTGCTTGCCATTTCACCAACATGCATACTCAGTGATGATGGCTACAAAGAGCAAGAGGGCCCTGACACAGTTTGAAGGTCACATAATCCACATCACCACTGATTACTCCTTTGATACAAACAATAAATGGAGAAGCTGTTAAGCCTTCATCTGATCCAGAGGGTCTAAATCACGTCAGAGAGACATTGACTTGAAACAGAGACAAATTGCCTCCCCAGAAGCCCTCAACAACCTCTGATGATTGCCAAGAAGAACTTCCACTGAATACTCTGTTATGTCCTTTATGTTGTTGATTGGTAGTGGTATGTTCTGCCTTGTTGCTGTCTGGCATTTCATGCCTTTTGAGGTTGGCCTGTACTACCTTGTCTTGTTGACTTGTTCTCCTTTTGCATATAAAAAGCTTAGGGAATATTGTGTGCACCTGGAGATCAACCAGGTGCTTAGACTTCGAGGCAGTACATCAGAGGATTTTTTAGAATTCTAAATAATTTGCAAATCTACACAAACCTTCCAGTTTTTTTATAAATAGGGGCTTTAACCTAATAGGCCATATTTCATTGATGAACAAGGTTACCATACAGAAATGATTTAATAAAGACACAAAAAGGAAGAAAAATCAAGTGTTGAGCAAACGGAGAAAAAGATGGTCGAACAAAATTAGAGGCATACACACATGTAAAAGTACATTATGGTGATAGTTTAATACCTAAGGCATTATCCGTCAGACTCAAAATATCACTGCAATACTTTATGGGTAAACATTTGTTTCATCCCAAATTTAGTAATTTTTTTCTTAAACTCATATGTGATTGGGGTTTAACACTTGGGTCTAACCTTAGTCTTTTATGTTTACATTATTGTTTCGATTGTATTTGTATTCATCTGTTCTAGTCTTTACATTTATGTCTGTCCCGTGCTATACTAGTGTGTCACGTAGTGGAAAATATCGTCAAATACATCATTTAGCTATCCAATTTAATACCCCTTAATACATACTATCATGCAAGGTGAGAATCGATCTGACCAGCCTGAAATTTACCAATTCAGACTAAATCACAGGTATCAAAGTCTTGCCTGAACCTAAATTGAGTCTATAATGTATATTTAAAATTGGTGATTCTCAATCTAATGCTGACATTCCAGAATTAAGAGTTTAGTTTTAGAAGGCAAGAATAATTCACAAGATAAAATATTTCTGTTGTAAAGGATTTGAGAGCTGTGGTTATGCAATATCTTCTTTTAAGAATTGTAACGCTCATGGGAAGTTTTCAGATTAAAAAGAATCCATAGTTAGAATGCAGACAATTTACCTTTTGCACAAATGTTGTCACAACAGACATGATTAAAAGTGCAGGTAATCAGATTGACACCCAATAGAATTATGGAATATTCTCATCAGTATACAATAAAATGTGAAGCTTGTCATTTTGTTTGCTAGTGACACTGATATTGCAGGGGTTGCCCTGCATAAATGCTTCTTTTGTTTGTTCACAAATGTTATCAGTTAGTTTCAGACTCCAGTTCCGTTATTATGGTGGCCAGATCTGTTTTTTCGGAAATATTCTAGAATCCTAAGTGAAAAGGGTTACTTATTTTATTTATTACACAGTTTGCTTTAGAGCATCTCAACCACAAAGCAGCTGTACTATTTGTGCATCTCCACTGTTAATTATCCTTGATGTTGTAAATATAGGTTTCCTTATAAAGTAAAGTAAATTAACACAGTCTTAAGGTACAGTTGTCCACCCTGAATTGTAGTGGAACGTAGGACCTGTGTTTAAGCCCCTTTTGTAGCACAGCTACTCATGTCATGGCAGAGTGATGTTGTGTTGTCCTTCAACGCTGAGTTAGATCCTTTCTCCTTTACTGTTCCTCCAGAGTGACGGAAAAGCCACGATTGAGGTCTCCCAGTTCCTGGAGTGGGTGAGCCTGGAGCCGCAGTCCATGGTCTGGCTGGCGGTCCTTCACAGAGTGACCATTGCTGAGCAGGTGAAGCACCAGACCAAGTGCTCAGTGTGCAAACAGTGTCCGCTCAAAGGCTTCAGGTACTGTGCCTTACTTCAGAAGATGCTGCATCTCTTCATCTCTATGTGTCTACTGTATGTCCCTCTTCAACTTATACAACTGAGTGAATGATCACTGCATGAATTGTGACTGAGCACCCTAATGTTGTGGCACTCACGAGGAGCTCCCCTATCGGTGATAATAGCTCTGTTTTGTCTTTTATAAAGCCATAAGAATCCTCAGTTCTGGCAGATAGTTTTCAGACACAGAATGAATGATTAAATGAACCAAAGAAGCATTTCTAGAGCGTTAGAGCACCCAGTCTCCAGCCGCATATATTTATGTCTTAAACATATGGTAACACGTCCAGAATATAAAAGCAGGTCTTTTTCCCCTTTCCAAGCTTCCCAGTCAGCCATACCATGTTAATAGAACACTCCAAAGAACTTGACCCCGAAGGTGGAATTAATCCCCTCATGTCAAAACTGGGCATCCAGGGAAGAAGAGCAGTTTACATGATCTTGAAAAGAAATGCTGTTTGTCAGGCTCCTGAGTTCATCTCTGTCCTGGCAGAGCAGAGATGCTGTGCTGGTGGGTCTCAGACAATCATACCTGTGCTCAACTCACTATTTACCCGAGGTTCTCTATTCTGTGAACACTCCCATATCATCGTTTTACTGTGTTAAGGTATTTCAGTGGATAGAATTGTAAAAGGTTCATCATTTTACTTGGAGCACCTTTGATTGCCAAGAAACAGATGTTTATACTATACAAAATAATAACAATGCCGCAGAGATAAGCTTCAGATATTTTGTTACTAAATAGAAAGGTTTATTAAAACGAAAGTGTACTTTGCCACAATATAATGCACAGTCTTTTTTTATGTTTTTGTTACTTTTAGCACAATGTTTTATTTTCGAATCTTGCATTATCTTCTTTATTTTTATCTTTTGTGCGGCTGTATTCCCTAACCCTACCTCAGTGTGTGGTTGTATAATACGGGGTGGATTAGGGGGGGTCACTATCTAGCCAGATAAGTGTGCATATAGAAAGAGAAAGGGAGGGACAATTCTATTGCGCTATTAGCAAGCTGTCGGTAACTGATGTTAGCGACAGCTTTTAGGCGATAGCGAGCGGTTTGGGGCCCGCTTTGCATGTCAGTGATGTTTATCGCTAATGACATGCAAAGTGGGCGTACCAAACCAGTTAGCGACTGGAAGCAGTCGCTAACGTCGCTATCGCCTATTAGCAAGGCAGGCGTAGCGATGGAAATATTTGGGCTAAGCGCGAATATCTCCAAATACTAACACCTGCCCAGATCAGTTCTTAGCCATGTTATCCAATGGGAGGTGGATAACATGGCTAAGAGCATTTCGTCGCTAATGCGTGAATATAGCTGTATTCTCAGCGATATTCACGCATTTCGCCGCTATCGCTGGATATTTTAGCACAATGGAGAAAAACGTTGCTAATAGCATGTTTTCTCCGCTAACATATCCAGCGATAGGCAGCGATAAAAAAAATCGTCGCGAAGCCTATTTAGCGATAATTATCGCCACTTGTTGGTAATATGCCCCGTGGTCTTTTTTTGTAATCAAGATAATTCCACAGCTAACGCTACTGTTTTAAAACTATGCTGTAGCCCACAAAACATCGACCAATTCACCTTTGGCATGGCTGTCCTCCAATGGGAAGAACAGGTTGGCTAAACATTGAATCCCACGTAATATAATGTTGTTAACAGGCAAACATTCTAGGGACAAGTGCAAAAAATAAGACCCTGGGCAATGCTTAATCAAAGTTTCTCCTGGTTCTGTTTGGCTGGCGGGCGCCAGGCAACTTACACTTCGACTGTCTTTGTATACCTCTGGTTATGAAAGTTTAAAATATATTTCAAAATTGTTTGACATCATGAGTGCTTGAAAATGTTGAAAATGAGAAATAAATGTAAAGTTGCTCCAAAGAGAAAGGCCCTGTATCCAAGGATGCCTTTTCTAGATGACATTGTACAATATTATGTTTTATATAATAAGTCATTTGTGTTCTTCATTTCTTTCTAGATATAAAGTCTTTTGAATAGTGTATTTGTTTTCTAGTGATAAATTGATAAAACAATTAATGTGAGTCTATAAATTCCTCTATCTAATGTTGCCTTGTGCTTCATTTCCTCAGATACCGGAGTCTGAAGCAGTTTAATGTGGACATCTGCCAGACTTGTTTCCTGACAGGAAGAGCCAGCAAAGGAAACAAGCTGCATTACCCCATCATGGAGTACTACACTCCGGTGAGCCACAAATGAAGCCCATTTATTTCCATACAATGCAGCCACCCATATGTACTCATTAGTTCTTTCAGAATAGCATCGAAACATTCAATAAATCCTTACACTGCTGGCAAGTGTCATTCCGAAAGACAAAGCAAAGCAATGAAGGAAAAATATTATTTCTGAAAGTTCTGTTAAGATGCAGGATGAACTTTCTATTGATATGCACTTTTGTGGGTAATATAGGTAATACAAAGGAGCATGTCAAAGAAAATTATGTTGGCTTTTAGACACAAATTAAATTACATTTTTTTGGTGCAACACTAATTTGAAGTGCTATGAATGCAAAAATATTAATTCATCTCCTTGAGTTTGGATGCAAATTTTTTTTAGAGAAACTCGTTTTTCTTCGAGAGTTTATAATGGAAAGTATTAGAACATGACAGAAAACCAAAACGAGGTTACATTTCCTTTAAAGTCATGAACGTAATTTTCATCCTTCAAAAAAAGTGTGACATTCTGAGAGAAATATCTACTTACCACAGCAGCACATTATAAGTTGATTCCACTGTGTACTATCATAGCTTCACCACAGACTTCTAATAAAAATCTAAATGCTATCATTACTCATCGCAATTCTTTATTCGAGTTAAATTAATCCATAAAAGACAATAACAATATAACATCATTGGTAAAATACATATTCATTATACATAAATCGCATATATACCAGAGTAAAGGAAATATCCAGAGCCGAATACACCAAGTAATGGATCAAATAAATACAATAATGCACAAAAATCAATCTGTAATCGTAGTATTCCTCATTCTGTCCTCACTAAAAACCAAGCAACATGATAACAAGTTCTAACATCCGGCAACATCTATAAATAAAGTAGAGAAGGCCATTCTGATTAACAAGAATAGGTTTTGAATACATTTTGCACAAGCATGAATAACAAGCATTTACAATGCAACGGTTTCGCCTTCGGACACGAGGCATTCAGAAGCGCTGCACTCACCTTTATCGAGCTAAAAAAGACGACTGAAGCCACAAGCCAAACACGAGCACACATTCACAACACCGGGCATTACGTGTTAGGAGCATTCTGTGCAAAAGTAAACATTCAAAACACGGAATTACAGAAGCGCTGCACTCACCTTTATCTTGCTAAAAAAGGCGACCAAAGACAACATGAGACAACCACTTCGGCCAAAGGCTTTTACAAAATAACGAAAACATCACGGGACAAAAAAAATAAATACACGCCCACCGCCACATGACGTCAGAAAAGAGGCAGGATGAGAAAAACATTGCCGGAACGCCCACGAATCGCCTCGGTGAATGACGGACGCCTCTGTCTTCCAATGGCTAGCCTCCATTTATGGAGCTAGCCAATGAAAGACAGAGGCAGGACTAAGCCCAAACTGTAGGAACATAAGATTTCTCCTGGGCGGAGCTAGCGCTCCGGACCCAGCCGAAACCTAAAAAGACAAGCATTTACAATGCAACGGTCTCGCCTTTGCAAAAGTTAGAGCTATTGGCACTGTAAATGACAAGTTTTTTGTTTATGCGTTGGTTTTGAATACCGATAAATAAATGACATTGTCATTTACAATGCCAATAGCTTAATCTCTCGCAAATGCGAGACCTATTCCCTTTGCAATGCAATAGGTTACGTATTTACGCGAGTTTGAGCTATTGACATTGGAAATAAATGCGTTTTATTTATGTTTCAAAAACCAAAACATAAATAAAATGTCTCTCACACTGCTGTCTCTCCCTAGAACACACATATGCTGTCTCTCACACTGCTGTCTTTCTTACACACAATGCTGTCTCTCATACACACTGCTGTCTCTCACACTGCAGGTGTGGGTTGTGGGATGTGGGTTTCCAGCTCATATCTTGAGGGTGGGCGCTGCAGCGTTTGTGTGTATTTTTCTTTTACATACTCTCCAGAGCATTAGTTGTAGCTTCAGAAGCTTTTGTTTTGGGGGGAGGGATGTTGGGGGTCAGATCTCAGTTTAAAGCCCGACCCCTCTTCATGACCTTGTGCCCTCATGCCTCGTTAACACAATTGGCTTATGATTTTGCCCCTTTATAGACATATTTTCTTTAAGATCCTCCCCCCAACCCCCTCCCTCCATTGTGAAATGTATCTGCAAGTTGGCATTCCTGGGCAGTAATTTTGTGGCAGTCAATGTATCACAGCAAAAATGCAGCGTAAAATTCATTCAGAGTATTAGTAAAGTGTGAGTAGTAGAGTGAGTAGTAGAGAGTTGTAGAGTACTAGAGTGAGTAGTAATGAGTATAGTGAGTAGTAGAGTGGGAGTAGAGAGTAGTAGAGTGAGTAATAGAGTGAGTAGTGAGTACTATATCAAAGCACTGGTTTATTTAAAAGAGGGGTCTCCAACATTTTCTGTAGTAAGAGCTACTTATATTTAATGAAAATCATCAGAAGTTACTAATATAGTGTTGTTATAGTGACCACATTAGACGGTTACATTAATGGAAACCATATTCATGAAATCCCACAGTGTACATCTCAGTTCATCAGACAGGGATGCCAGCAGTATTGTGAACTAGTAATACAGATTGCAATGGCTCCGTGACCCTGCCTGTGAGGGCAGGTTCAGTAGCCCTAAGGGTAATCCGGGGTTACTGGACCTCCGTTAGTACCCCATTTCTGAATGGTTAGCATGTCCCAGGATGCCCTGAAGCACAACTCTAAAGCACTTGACTCTCAAGGTGAAGATGGCAGTGGAGTTTCTAAGGCTCTGTTATGAAGGTAATGTAGGTTGGAAACTGAGATTTTAATAACACTCAATAAATCAATGCCCTATCAGAGCTTTTAGTTTAAAAAAAACTGCGTTGATACACACAGCTAAAACTGCTAGTAAAATTAGAAATGTATATGCGGAATATATAGTTGGTAAATGAATATGCAAAAAAGTAAACAAGCTCCTCTTGGTGGCCATTAAGCTAGAACAGATTTACTGTCGCAAATGTCTTGTTTTTCTAAATAAATGTATAAGTTGATTGTCAGGCTGCTTTTCAAGCTCTGCCATTCGCGTCTCTACCCGCTTTCCTCTGTCACACATTGACCCCCATTTTATGGACTCTTAGATTAATTTTCTCCAGTTCCGGCACTGGATAAAACACATCGTATTTAAAGGTGCAGTGGTGACGTTCCACTATTAGTAAGAGCCCTGCGCTAAGAGGGGATTCAAGAAATTCCTGGGCACCGTCTCCCAAACCTTCCAACTGTGCATCTCGGTTCTGCTCAAGCAGTACACCAGAGTTGTGCTGATTCTGTGGAGCATCATAATTTATTTTTACAATACACGAATTAGCATACTATCTTCCTCCACAAATAACTCTTCCCAACCGTGCATACATCACCTCAACTGTAAAGCTCTGGGTAGATGTGTTTGAAAAGTCAGCCGTGGCAGGACCGAGGGGGTAGAGGTGGCGCTATACACGGAGCGGCTAGGTATAGAAGTGAATCAATTTGCGGTGATCCTGCGCAGACGATTTGGTAGTCTCGGAGTGCCACAGACCGGTGTGTGGGTTAGAGTGATAAACGGAGGATTGAGAGGAGGGGGGTTCGATGTGGAGTCGGAATGGTGCATGGGAGTTGGTTGAGGTGCACGCGAGTGGGAGCAGTGGGGGGCTGCTGAGGGAGCCTCGGCTCGGGAGTGGTGTATTGGGTGGGCGGATGCAGGAGCGAAGGGGCCCTGGGTTGGGAACTGCCGACGTTGGAGCGGGGGAATCATGTTTAGATCTTGGCGTATGATCCTGGGCAGATTATTAATCACCCACAGTATTGAAAAAGATAAATTCGGCCGGGGGTGGAGAGGGCAAAAGGGCGCTGCAAGGTCTGAGGCAGGGGAGCGGCGAGGTGCGTGGGGGCCCTCGTTGAGGGGTTTTAGGGAAGGACAGCAAAGGGTCGGATTACAAGGTAAGGCGGGGAAGCAGGCTCCGCATGGGCAGATAAGTATGGACTGGGTGTTTTAGAGTAATTTGGGTGTGCCCGGCAGCTATCACCTTTTTGTGGTTACGGAATCCGGTGCAACACCAGCAAGAAAATCAGAATGTACCATCGGCGTGGGCGAAGAGGTCTGACCAGAAACGACCACTATGTCTATATAGGGATGCATTTTTATCACAGTCCTTGGGAAATCAGTGACGCTGGTGATATAAATAAAGCTGCCCCTAGTCTACACCTAAAAAAATACAACAAACAGCCAGCAGTACACACTAGGGGTGCCGGTCGCACAAACTCTGCGCTATCCGCTAACACACCAACCTTCAGGGTCGAAGGTCACTTGTCATCAGCAGTCTATGGCACACACAGGGCTGATCTTTGTGTTTCGAACCCACCCAGCATAGCGCTGACATGTCGCGAAGTGTGACTTTGTAACAGCTGCTATCAAATGACATCACATGGACCTGGACCCTGAACAGAGGGATCCAGACTTCAATGACGTCACAAGTCATAGCAGCTGCAAAGTCGGATGACATTACGATGCCTGGCAGCTCCAGAGTCCGATGACGTCACGAGTCATAACGGCTCCAGAGTGGCATGACGTTACGGGGCATAGCGGCTGCAGGGTCGGATGACGTAAAGAGTCATGAAGACATGATGGTATTCACCAGTGACTCTGCACGGTGGCCAGTGTCAGGGTCACCCGCACAGCTCTTCACAGCCGCAGGGGAGTGTCCTGGTCAGTACCACCAGCAGCTGATGTGTGATCGGCGCTTCGAGGTGCTACAGCTGTCAGGGCGCTGCTTTCATCTCTTGACAGACGTCTTTGCCCCCTCCTCAGCAGCAAGGGGGTCTCAGACACACCAGCAGCCCGCCTGCTGCCCCAGCAGGGCTGCACACACGCCGGGGTGCTGCTAGTTCTTCACACGCCAAGAGGTCGGCGCTTCGAGGCGCTACAGCTGAAGCTGCCCCTAATCTACACCTAAAGAAATACAACAAAAAACAGCCCGAGGTACACACTAGGGGTGCCGGTCGCCTAAACTCTGCGCCATCCGCGCACACACCAACCTCCAGGGTCGAAGGTCACTTGTCATCAGCAAATGTATTTGTGAACTGGTGGTCTCTCGTCTCTGTAGTCAGTCTATCCAACACAGTTTAATTAAAGTGTATTCATTGAACCATAATGTTCGTGCGTGATTACCTCAGGAAACAAAAGGGCACGGAGTTAATTAAAGTATCTTTGAAGTGCCGTCTAAGTTCCAACCCTTAAATGCCTAACAATAAGTTTTCTCGGACTTAACTACTGAAAAATATGACATCAGTGCCTGCAGCTGTCTCAACAAAAACAGCTCCACAAAGGTGGCCAATGTTAGTGCGCAAGAGATTAACATAACAAAGCTGCACTTGTACCCTTGATTTACACAGCGCAGCAATTCCACTTCCATCTAGCACTAAAGCTGTACTTCCACACTTACTTTATTTTACGCTGCAATCCCGGCTCAATGTAATAAGAAAGCTACACGTCTCACTACTTCAAGCTCGGCGCATTTTTATCAGGAAATCGTGGCTTCCCGACGTCACGGTTACAGATTTATCATTCAGACATTTCCAATCGCTTCCTTTCAGGAACAAGCCGAGGCAGCTGGAGAGGGAGGGAGGGGTGGGGGCCCCGGGGAGCGGCAGAGCGAGACGGAGGAGAGCTGCGGCAGAAGGGGAGGGAGGGGTGGGTGGGGGGGTTAGACGAGACTCCGGGAGCGAGCGGGGGGGGGGGGGACCGGAACGCGGGGGTCTTCAGAGGGGACCGGGAGGCTCATCTACAGGGTCGATGCGGCCCCGGCAGGGATCTGCCCACAGGCACTTAATTGATCCCTGCGAAGCTGCTGTTTTCGAGTCACCCCGCTGTCAGCTTCCGCTTAATTGTCTACACCAATCCTCGGTGTCTCTTTCGTGCTTCGGCTGAGATACAGCCACATATTCACTTGCAATCGCCTCACGGGATAAGCCTTTAAAAAATAAATACACATAAAGCCTTAATAGCATGAAACACACATTATCATTAGCAGTTACTAAAAGTAAATAATAAGTCAGGTCCCGGGCCGCGCTGTGATTGGCTGACGTCACGGGGGTTTCCCGGCCGGCAGCCAATCACAGCGCGGCCCGGGAATGACGTCACGGGGGTGTCCCGGGCCGGCAGCCAATCGCAGCGCGGCCCGGGACAAAGGGGCGGGGCTTAAAAGAAGCACCAGAAACGCCCCCGAATCGCGTTTTCGTGAGAAAGCGCGATTGACAGCCTCTGTCTCCCAATGGCTAGTCTCCATTTATGGAGCTAGCCAATTGGAAACAGAGGATGTCCTAACCTCACTATTGAAAACAATAGATTTCGATCTGGGAGGGGCTTTGCCCCTCGCCAGGTTTCGAAACCTAAAAAGGACGTATAAAAATATAGGGCCTCATTTACAAAAAAAATGATGCAGCACGGCACCACAAACCATTTTGCTGCGTCGAGCATTTTATGAAGCATAGGGATGTGTCGTATTAACAATGTGGTACATTAGTGTGCTTTCTCATTTGATGGCGCACAATTGGCTGCCATACTCCAGTGCAGGCATCCTTGTGTCATGTTGCAAGGGTGCCTGCATTGCAGGAATGATTGTTTTTGTGCAGAAAGGTATTCATTCCTGCACAAAACCAATCATTGATGTCATTTTCCTCTTTCTATGTGTGCTCCATTATGCAACACAAATTTAAAGAGGAAAAGCTGAGGAGAAAAATTGTATTTCTCCTCCTTTCGCCACTAGGATTCTGACGCATTCCCAGCTTCACAAAATGTACATTTGGGAATGTGTCAGGTTTCGTGGATGTAGCGTGGAAACACCCACAGCAACACCCATGGAATGCCCCTTTTAAGCAGAGTAATACGTGAAAGGGGCCAATATTTACAAGGCCATGAAAAGTCACGTAGGATGACTTTACGTGGCCTTGTAAATATAGGCAAGCCTATTGTGCTATTGTGCTGTTGGTGTGTCACAAAAAGTGATCCACCGGCGGCGCAATGGGCTTGTAAATGAGGCATACTTTGCATCATGTCTTGAACATTTAGAACATCACATAGACAAGGAATATTATGTGCATTATTTGCCCAACCCTAGAAATTCGTAACAAATGATGTATTAATTTGAGCCTAAAACGGATAGTGAGAATTTAACATCCCACATCTTAAATACGGTTCTATAGAAGTTGTAGTTTGCACTATGACATAGGATTTAACGGTAATAATGCACAAGGCACTGGATTCCCTTTCCTCGCTCATTAATGCCAAAAATGTTTTGGGACCAGACTATATCCCCCTCAAAAATAGCTCCAGAATTGGCCTAATAAATAAAAACAGTCTTTGACATATTTGAGGCAAGGAATTTTAACGGCATGATCCAAATTTAGGCAATCTTTAACAATTGATCTGTTCAGAGAGAGCTCTTTCTTAAGCCGAACAGATAACTATAAAATTAAGGATCGGAGTTGAATTAGATCAGAGATGTAACCAATTGCTAGTTCTTCATGAACGTTGTAAGAAGACAGACTATAGGGGGAAAAAAGCAGTCGCTCTGTTTGCAAGAGAGTTACATTCATGCACCCCCAAACCTCACTGCCATAAGAGGCAATGTCAAGGCAGTTGACCTGATAAATGTTAAGCAATGGAACAACACATCTCTTCCCTATCCTTGAGGCAAAATCAAAAACTGAGGCAGTACATCTTGCAAAGGTGTGACTTCTATCCTTAACCAAAGGAGACTAGAGGACCGAGTAGTCAAAGAGAATTGCAAAATATGGAAATGTACTCCCCTTCCACAGTTAATTGTCCTGGATTCAATGAGATCTGCTCTTGGTATTTTTAGGGCCTTATGCCATGATGTTAGATTTGGTAATGTTGGTGTTAAGGTCGAGTCTGTCCATGAAATCCACTAAACTGTCCAAGATTCGTTGTCGACCCTAGGCAGTCCTGGAGATCCCCACAGCATCGTTGGGCACTGACAGACCATTGACCCAGGGAAAGTCTCACCCAGTTGTGGATAGGACCCTGTCCCGATTATTGACGCACATCGTGACTAAGAAAGGAGCAAATATGCAACCCTGTCTACCCACCCTTTTCAGAGTGAACTGTGAAGTACACTCTACCTTGGGTCCATAACAAAGAGAGGCTGTCAGGTCCAGGTCCAACATAATGTTACAGAGCTTGTGCTTATTTACCAGGTATAGAAGCAGAGCTCAAATCCATGAACCTCAGGTGAAGAGAGCTCACGTTATCCTTGGTATATTTGGTTATGAGTAGATAAAGCTTTGATCCACAGTCCCCTTGTCAGATTGGAAGCCATATTGGATATCTGTCAAAACCTGATTGCCATGGACCCACACCATCAGTCTAATTATGACCATTCTCCCCACCACTTTGACCAAGTAATTAATGAAAGAGAAGGGGCGACTGCAATACAGGCCATCTTTATGACCCTTTTTGAAAAAGGTGCCATGATGGAGGTCTACCAGGAAGATGGAAGTTGATATGTAATGGTGGTGTTAACATAGAGTGACAGCAGCGGTCCCCACAGATCAATATTGGATTCAAATAGGTCAAGCGGTACACCATCCGGTCCAGGGGCTTTGTTCTTGGGCAGCACTAAATCGGCATCCCTGACCTACACCCGACTAAAAGGTAAGCGATGGAGTCAAGCAGGAAAACTGTGACTTAACCGTCTGGGTATTTAAAGAATGAACAGAGTCAGGGACATCATAAATAGCAGCGAATTGCATTACCCAAGAATCCGGAGTAATGTATTGTATTGTGACAGTAAATTACCAGTAGAGGGCACGAAAATGGGACAATTAATGGTTTCCCCAAATTTGGAGCTATCCCTGGTAGAACAAGATGCTATCAGCTCTTCTCAGTCCCCTTTCTGTAGTACAGATTTTATGTTCTTGATGGTTAAATTATATTTGCAACAGAAAGGGTGAACTCTATTCCTGTTCCTAGGCTTTTCCTTTAAATCCATCGGAAGGTTTTTTGTGGGTAATGTAACATGAATGGTCAAACCATCTACATATGACTGGTGCCCTGGGGCTGGTGGTAGTTAGAATAATCCTAACAATGCAGATGGGAGAAAAAGATGTCAGAATTTGTTCACACGGTTTTCATCATGCAGACAGGTTCAGAACTCCCTGGGGCACTCTCTGAAAAATGTGTGATAAAATCTTTCGGGAATAACCTTGTCCCAGGGAATTCTGCAACCCTTATCTTTAATATGTTCCCACCCACACAAAATATGGATAGAGGGTGCAGGATTGCCCGTCCAAGAAAAGGTGACAAAAAAGTGTTTGTGATCCCTTCTATAATCCCATAAAAGTTCAAAATTCAAAAGGGAAGAAATCAACCTAGAGTAAAAAAAAATTAATCAATTGTAGAACAACATCCTCACCCATTAAAGGGAGGCATAGATTGAGAACAGCTTTTATAAAAATGAATAAGCAAAATACTATTAAAATTCCGAAAGGTAAGAGAAACTGCCAATGCCTGGGTAGGTTCTGTATCCAGTTGTATAAGACTGCAATTTAAACTGAAAGAAATCAGCACAATAGCCCCCCTTGGCTCTACCCAAGCTGGAACCTATTGCCTGCATAGAGAACCCCATGTAGCCCTCCAGAAACAAACTGTTGAACTTTTCCCATGTTTCTTGTAGATAAATCACAATATGTTTTTTCAGAAATAAAAGCCACCCAACATCACCCTTGTTTCTCACTATCCCGCTGTACCAGCACAGAATAGTCAAAATGCCCTGATATTTAAAATTACAAAATGCCCTACTATCAACAACACTATCAGGGGTACATTGTTTAGAAATCAGTCAATCGTCAATAATAGAGCTCAAAGGACCAAATCTATTGCTGGTAGGAATTTCAGATATGATATTATCATCAAGTGCTTCATGATATAAAGGTGGCAACGGTTGAAGAACAGGAGGCTAGTAAAAAAAAAACAGCAGGAGTGGCAGGACACCAGTGAAAGGTGGGTGGAATTTGGGCAAGCTCAATAGTTCACGGCCAGCAGTACATGGATTATAAAAATTCTCAACCCCACAATCTGCATCCATAATTTTGGCTGCCTTTTCTAGCCCGTTCACCCTCTGCACCATATTGACACAAATATAGAGATTCAAAGTGGTACCAATACGCCTCTCCAGCCAATGCACAACTTTATTTCTGAGCTGCGAATAATGTTCAACTGCTCTGGTTTTTATTGGCTGCATATTACCAAGTACAATAATGTAACTTGCAGCAGCCAGGGGCAAGTTGAGTATGACATTATTAGTACTGGAGACACCGTCACTTGCATAAATAATGGTGGGTTTCCCAATAGCACTACCATCGTTGGGAGGTAGCAAGCGAGTCTGGTGGTGATTAGGAGGAACATGCGTGTCTGTCCCTCCTGCTAGCCATGGCCTAGAATTGCAAGGATTGGCTGAACCTGAGTCTGAATTGCCATGGCGGGGAGCTGTTGCTTGAGTATAAATAGAATAAGAGGCTCCTGCCATAGAAAGAATAGGTCCCTGGAATGACAAGGGTCGAATTATGGAGGGCCGTGCACCTCCTAGAGAGGACAGATGGACAGGCTGGATGGAGACATCAAATTGGTAAGAGCATCCTCCAATTCTTTGAGCCTCAAAAGGATGAACTGATAAAAGTTTCAAATGTAATGAAAAATTTGGCCAGCATAGCGTCCATAAAATCAGATGTCAATGCTGTGCCTTTGGAGGTACCTGGGGATACCGCAACATCCTTTTTTTTCTTTGAAGGTGTTAAAGAAACAGCCATGTTTTCTGCTGGCGATTAGTGTACTAAAATGTCTACTGTGCGTCAATATCAGATATCATACTATGGTCCAAAATTCCATTGTCCTGTAACACAGTAGGAAAACCTAGTTCCAGTTCCTTTACTACCAATATAATTGTATTGGTTAATGCCCCAATCACATTTGGCATGTATGTTCATATATTAGAGCCACTACACAGGTGTGTTTGAACAAAGTTGTCTAGGTACGACTTACGCTTGCCAATACACAGTACTAAAAAACGAGGCTCAAGCAACCTACTGCAGGCCTAGAATTTTAGGAAGTCTTTTGCAGCAAATTTTAGGTGGTGGCCCAGACCAACCTTCTCTGGACCATGGGTGTGGATGGGTCCGCCACCGGCCTGTGCTAGGCTGCGTCCCACATGCTGGACCCCTAGATCGCTTTAGAGCGCAAGGAAAGGGGTGTGGCGTTCCTCCTCAAGCCCACTCCACCATGGGTTCTGGGGCTACCAGCCCTGCTGAGGACCAATTTCTTCGCACTGTGCTGGACCTCTAGAGTGCTTTAAAGCATGAGGAAAGCGGTGTGGCACACCTCCTTGAGCCAACTACACCTAGGTTTCTAGGATTTGCAGTCCCTACAGAGGTCTGCTTTCTTCCTGTGCTTCTGGACCACTTGAGCGATGTTCCTGTTTGTTGTTCTCTAATAACATATTTCTGAAATTGCAATCTTCCTCTTTTGATAACATTTTGCTCTCTTTCTGCAGACCACATCAACTGAGAACATGAGGGACTTCGCTACAACCCTTAAAAACAAGTTTCGCACTAAACAGTATTTCAGCAAGCACCCGAAGAGAGGGTACTTACCAGTGCAATCTGTGCTAGAGGCTGACTTTATCGAAACGTGAGTATCTGACCAAGAGATGGGTCATATGTGCTTCCAGAGATTAAATGAGGTTGCACTTTATGTTCAAGAATAACCTGTCAAATATGACACCCATTTAAAACTAATACAGCCAAACACACTCACTGACCCCAGAAAGAGTGACTGCTGACGCCAAGACTTTCCTAAAGCAGAAGTCCTTGATCTTTGTTTCTCAAAAAAAGCATGTTTGTATATCGAGTGACATGAATAAAGTTTAAAGGAGTTAAATCTGGTGAACACTTCTCCACATCCACTCCCTAAGGAAACTATTGTTATTAGATATTGTTATTATAAACTTTAAATTGCTATTAGAAACTCTTCTCTGTTGGTGGAAGGAGATAGTTTGCACTGGCAACTAAAGTCTGATGGTATCTTGAGCTGGTTTCATGTTAATACCCTAGTCTTGAGAGCTTGATTATCAACTACTCTCAACTCTTCACCCATCTCCAGTGCTTGCTATACCGGCATCACAGTTAACACACAGGCGAAGGAGAACATTCAGGGGCTTTAGAAGTAGTTTTGCCTCTTATGGATGGCTAAGAGAAATGCTGGGTTATACCTCAGCCTCAGGGGACCTTCCTTCCCTTAGAATGAGAGACAGTGGTCACTGCCAGGAGCAAGAGGCGCCTCTCTTGCATCTGCTCCCCTTAGTATCTGCTGGGTAACTGCACTCAAAAACAAGCATTGGAAATGCAATAGGTCTGGAATTTGCTTGAGTTAGAGCTAATAACATTGTAAATGAAGCATAGGGACAAGTTTATTTTGGGGATGCCTTTTCTCGTTGTTTCAGATATTATGTGTGAAACAACGAGATTGTCTTTTACTTTTTATTTTAAAGTGCAATTTTTTTGTAGGCTAAAAAAGAGATAAAAACCAAAAGCTGAAACATAAAGCGCTGTGTACATAAAATGGGTGCCGCGCACAGCTTTAAAGTAAAAAAAAAATTTAACGGCACGGCTGACCCTATACATTATGACTGCTCAGTCAAGTTACAAGTTCTGGCTGCTTGTAGCGGCTGTTGTGACTGATAAACCACACCCAAGCCTTGTGTCCTGCAGCAGAGTCTCCTGTACCCACGACCAGTCAAGCCCCAGATCACGAAACCTCACGAGAGCGGCAGAATGCATTTAGAATATTAAATGGATTTGCGGCTTTCATTGGTGCAGCAGGTGAAGTAGCCCTGGGGCAATGGTGAGTGAGGCGGCCCAAGCACTCCAATGAGGCCTGTTTCATGATTAAAACAGTTGCAGTGGGAGGAATTTTCCTTGCTACGCCACTGTTTACTGGCAACATAGAAATAAATGTGTAGATATCAGCGCTCAGAAGCTAACGGAAGGCTTCATCCGGTGCTCTTCTACACACCTAAAATATGTATGACTGACAGGAGCCATTACAGCACACATTAGCATACATATAAAGTATTATTAAAAAGTAAGGAAGGGATGGGGGGCGACTTAGAAGGGAGAAAAGAAGGAGCAGGGGGTAGAGAAGAGATGGTGGGGGGAGGCGGAGCTCCTGGGTATAAAATGCAAGATGCTAAAGCGTCAGTGAGAGAGTGTTGGTGGAGAGGCAAAGATGAAAGAATTGTATAAGAAGGAGCATGAAGAGAGAGAATGAAAGAGGAGAGGAAAGAGTTGGCAGAGGGGTTAAAACAGAAAAATGAGAGCAAAGGAATGGAAAAGAAAGGGGAAAAGAGAAGGAAGGAGGGAAGACAACACTGAAGGAATTGGGAAAGGAGAAGTGTAGTAAAGAGTAATGGGGAAGAAGAACGAATGAAGCCTGGGAAGAGTTACGGGGAGGGGTAAGAGGGCAAGCAGGATTTGAGAGTAGAGGAAATGATCAGGTAAGAGGTGGGTAGCAAAAGACAAGCAGCGGAGAAGTGAAGGGGTGAAATAAGAAGAAAAGGAGTAGAACGATTGGAGAAAGAGTGGAGGGCGGAGAGATGGTGGCGAGAGGTAAAAGGAAAGGCGGGTGGAAGAGGGAGGAAGGCAGGGCGAGAAATGAGAAATGAGAAAATAAAATGTACAATAGAGTGGGTATAGGAGGGAGGGGGTATGGAGGGTTAAATATGAGAGGCAGTGGGATAAAAGAGGGGGTGGGCATGAGGAGACAGAAAAGGGAGAGAGAAGCGAAGGGGAAAGGAAAGAGGGAGAGAGTGGCGGAAAGAGAATGAGTGGCAAGCTGGGTAGTGGCATAGAGGGCAGACAGAAGACAAAATAAAGGGGAGGTGAAGACAGTAAATGCAAGAGAGTTGAAATGAGAGAGGAACGTGGCAGGCTGAGGAGGGTGGAATGATCGCAGAAGGGAGAAGGCACAGAAGAGGAGGGATGAGAGAAGAAAGGTGTAGAAGAGAGGTCTACTTGGAAATAAGTGATGAGAATGGAGTGCGAGGTGAATGAGCAGAAACTTCAGTTGAGAAAGAGGGTGGAGGGCAGCTCAGTTTGGGAGTGAGGAGTGCTGGAACAGAGAAAGAGAGTGCAGGTCCCGCCAGGACATGGAGGAGTGGAGAAGAGCAAGTAGAGAGGAGTAAAGTAAGGAGATCAAGAGGATGGCTGCGGGTAGTTGTGCTGAAAGGGTTAGATGAAAAAATGGGAACTTTCTAAAAAGTCGACAGCAGGGGAAAGGAGGGAGGGTCGGTGGGTATTGTGGGTGTGGGCTAATGCAGGAGGGAAAGGGGAGAGTAGTGGAGGAGGGAGGATGGTATACGAGACAGGAAAAAGTTGAAAAAAAAGAGGAGAGCAGGGAGAGGTCACAAGAAGGTAAGACGGAGAGCAGGAGGAAAGGAAGTCGAAGAGCTGGGTACAGGAGATGAACAGAAGGGGAGAGAAAATCAGGAAATGACAGAAAGGGTGTCTAGTCAGGGGAAGGCGTGAGGGCAGTGGTAGAGAAGTAGTGAGACACGATGATAGAGGACGTGGTGGAAGGCGAAAGTACATTAGAGAGGAAAGAAGTGGGTGAGGTGTAACGTGCTCCACAACTTCAGGTTGAGTTTGTGCTATATAATACAGCAAAATAAATTGCTGGCGGATAACTAGAGACAAACGTGTAGAAGTGAAGGGAGAAAAAGAGCGACAGAAAAGGTGATGGAGTGGAGGAAGAGTCAGGGGGTAGAGAGTGTTAGGTGTAAATAAATGAATGTGGGATGGGACATGTTGGATAAAGAGGAGAAGGAGCCGGAACTTGGACGGGGGAGGTGAAAGAAACGATTTGAATCAAAACCTGAAAAAGTGTGTTATTTATTGAGCTCTCTATCTGGCTAGTAAAAACCTCTTGGCGCTACTGTTAAACTGTAGTTTAAGGAACAAAAAAATACTATTAAGAGCCACATCAGAGAAAAAAATGCTTAAACATAGCACGGTGTTCCTGATGCAGGCGCCGTGTTCAGGTTTAAAGTTAAAAAAAAGTAGAAACAAAAAGTGCAGTGTCCCTGAAGAGGGTGCCATGCTCAGCTTTAAAGTTGAAAAAACAAAAAAAAGGAAACAAAGTGTAGTTTCCCTGAAGCGGGTGCTATGCATAGCTTTAAAGTAAACAAAAATGCAGAAATTTAAAGCGCGGTGTCCCTGAAGCAGGCACCACGCTCAGATATAAAGTTAGAAAAGAGGAAACAAAGCGCAGTGTCCCTGAAGCGGGTGCAACATTTAGTTTTATAGTAAAAAAAAGCAGAAACATAAAGCGCGGTGTCCCTAAAGCAGGCACTGTGCTCAGCTTTAAAGTAAAAAAAAAAAATTCTGAATCAAAGCGCGGTCTCCCTGAAGCAGATGCTGCGCTGTGCTTTAAAGTAAAAAAAAAAAAGAAGCTGAACCATAAGCCTGCTGAGCTTTCATGTTTTAAGAATAGTTTCTGTAGTATGCGGCGAATGGGTGGGGGGCTTGTAATGCAAAGCGGAAGGGAGATGCCAAACTACGCACTCAGTGACTAGTGGAAAGCAACATATATAAAAAGATTTCTTCCAAACAGCACATAAAGAATAGCTACGTATGGAAACTGTAATTGGCCTGAGCTCCTCACCCTTAGATGGAAATGAGGTATCGGCTGCGGGAACGAATCAGAAGGCAGGAAAGAAGACCGACGTTGCACTGAGCCTATTGAAAGTAGCAGGTGGGGAATAGAATAGTAGTATTGATCACAGCAGGTCTTGCAGACAACGCATGCGCGCTGCCTAGGCTCGACCTAACCATCCTTTGTGTGCCTCGTAGATACTGAAAATCCAGCAGCCATTCAGAATGCTGCATTCTGCTTCAGCTACGTAAGCAGGTTTACAATACTTAATGTCACAGTACCAGTGTATAATGGACCCAATGAAATTAGTGTCTTGTCTTTCAAATGTATTGAAGCACTGGGTTCCAGGAATCCCTTAAGAAAGGACCAAAATTAATGATAACATTGAGCATTGTGGCAACGTCTCCAGTTTCACTATAAACAGTATAACCTTATTGTAGAAATCCCAGAATTCACAGAATGATGAGTATTGCAATCTTGCCTTGAAGCTTAATCGCCTTCAATTATTATTAAATTAGATAACATTCTCCATAAAAGGAAAATACTAATATTTTTCAAATAGCACAGTAACTTTCACTGTCATAAATTTATCATTGATAATTCAGCATACATTGTTAATTTGCAATCGAGAACTGGTGATAGAGTATAAAAACAGGTGACACGAGGGATGATATGTACATTATCCCGGAGTGAAGTATTTACCACATGTGAAAAACATCTAGCATTCTGTTTATTGTGAGTGCAAATGAAGCATTACACGTACAATCGGTATTTAACACCAGATTCTGCATGTTTTTTTCTATTTCACATGCCTTTTCCCTGATCGGCAGATTTGACCTGCCGGAATTTAACAGGGGAAAACCATGAGGGTGTGATAATTATAACCCAACTTGTAATTCCAGTCCTACTAAGAAAACACGTTGGCACAGGGATCGAAATTTAGCCTTACACTTGTAATCAGGTACTTTAAGTGTTCGAATAGCAGTCAATAAGCACAAAGAATGCTTCTAGGTTTGACCTGAAAACTGACGGATGGGTTTCTATCTTGGGGGTCTTTAACCAAACTCCCCCATATGTTTGAACTTATTGCATTTCTGGTATTGTTCCTTGCAAAGACCAAGGGTCCAATCACGAGGCGCTTGCTAAAATCTGCTGCATATTTCTTACCTGCTATTTGTGTGTGCACTGGGTTTGCAAATTAACCTTTGTAGAATTTGCGCCTGAATATGCAATTGACAATCTTAAATGGGGAACTCTGTGTTAATAGTACATGTTATTCCCCATGCCAACATGTGTACACAGCCCATGGGTGTTATTTACTTCTGAGATTTTTGCCAGGTTTTACTTTCCTCTAACATTCACAAATTGCAATTTAATTGTAATTTACTGTTGGTTTTCAATGGTAGTGTGCGTCCAAAATGGGAGTACTGAGCCCAATATGAGCCCGTAAATAATGCCTCAGCAGGTTACCATGACCTGGGGAAAAACAGAGGCAGAAAAACCATTGAAGAGGACATTGATACCTCATACCTTTAAAATAGATGGAATACATAATGGATTGCACATTAATCTGGATGCGAAGTATAAAAAAAATATTATCGCATTTTTGGACAATTAAGAAACAATGTAAATATTGTAACAAGGGAAGAAAGAAAGAGTGTTAATGACAAACATCCCCACTCATTTTAGCTTGCATTTCTTTATTTTTCTTTGTAACTTTGAGTGGTCTCTCATCTGGACCATTGTTGGCCAGCGGTGCAGGAACTGATGAGCTCAATTTTATGAAGTAATGGCAAAGGCGACAGGTTTGGCCTTGGTAAACCTATAATTTTTCTATTTACTTTTTAGTATATAAAATAAACATTTAAAGTATAAAAGTAATAAACAATTTAAAAACTACAGTCAAAAGTGGTGAGCATGTTTGTAGAAAAATAAATAAATAAATAAGTAAAAAATGAACCATTGCAAGACTAAAGAAACTAAATCTGTAAAACAAAAGCAGACGTTTGCTTTGCGGCCTTGACACTGAAGTAGACTACTTTTTCGGGACATATGCCCATTATCATGAGCAAAATAAAATGTTGTCACTCACAGTGAAGACAGAAAATGGTTTAAGTAGCCTGATCGGTCGACCCCGCTGTAGGCAGTGGGTATCTAGAAGGATATATGTCCTAAAGGTAAATTAAAAGATACTGATTTCAGACATGCTGAGTTACCTGTAACGCTGCACAAGCAAGGAGAAATTGTAAGGTGCAAAGGATAAGTGCAAATAAATCTCACCTGGGGTTATGAAGTGCAATATGCGAACAGTGGACTGTGTATATGAAGTTGAATAACATTACTGAAATATCCACTATTGATAAAGTTTTCCTGCCCTCTCCAGATCATAAGGCTGTTGTGATTGGACCTACTGTGTCATTTTAATATGGCGATAAACATTTTACTGGGAGTGCTCTTCTCAACTATGCAAAAAGAGACAGAAATAAAGAGAGACAGACACAGCAGTAGAAGACAACAAAGAGTGATTGAAATAGAGAGGACAATATATACTTAGGAAGTATGTGGGAGCAAGTGCTGAAAGAGAGAGAGTACAAATGGGCAGGAGAGGGGTACATTTTCTGCATATGTTGAGTGTGTCGCGTCCTACTGCTTGAAATCAAGGCTCAGTTTTTTTTCTTACAGTCCTGCATCATCCCCGATGTTACCACATGCGGACACACACTCCCGGATTGAACACTTTGCAAGCAGGTACTGTACCTCATCATAATTTTATGGAGCACTCGCTATTTACATACAAGAAAATAAAGTTAGATATAATATGGGATACGTTTTAAACGTTTTCCTTCCATGAACTTATAGTAAAAATAATCAAAGTAGATCAGAACAAATGTATTTAACTGTATGCCTATCGTTATCACTTCCTCATAAATGCTATTTCATAGTTAAGTCAACATCACTATACAGGTAATACATAAAAAATACTAACTGTTAACAAAAATCAGGATGCAGAGATGAAGAGAATCGCCTCATGGACTTTCATAATGTGCTTAAGAAGTTGAACAAGCAACTTCATTGAAAGCAGTTCAAAATAATATGGAATATATTTAGTTCTTAGTGTGGTTAAATGTACTTTGTCCAGGTTGTTCAGTCTTTGTGGACAGATGTAATGGGTGAAAACCGTGATTAGGAAAAGGTGTTGTATAAGGTGGTTTTGACGATCCCCAGTGAAGAGATACCAAAGGGGGTGATAGACGGAGCGTTTGAGCAAATCAAACACTCACTCCCAGTCAACTGATCTGGGTTTAATCCATCATCATTCTTTAGCTCACTCCACCACCCCAGTTCAGACATGCCCATATGCAAATCAGTCTTACCCTGTGTCTCATGGGAACAGTCCAGCCCAAACTGCCAAGCCATGTCTTCCCTTGACCGGAAAAAAGCATCCTGGGACTGGCTTCGGTATCTTGAATCCAGTGGCAAAGTGAGCAAGGGACCCACGTTTGGGCATACCCTGCCAACTTAAGGCGAACAAAGTGATATCAAAGGGGATGATGGATGGAGCGTTTGAGCAAATTTATAAAGAGGCCTGTTGTACGCACCTAGTCAAGCTATGTTGTGACTACAAGGGAGAAGATTTTGAATATGGGATTGTAAACACAACATAAATGGCTGGGAACAGACCTGGGGAAACTAAAAGATGTTATTAGAAAAAAATTACAGGCCTGGGTGCTTTCCATTGATGTTGCATATGAAAAGGTGGGAGCAGGCAGAGAGCAGAGATGGTGAAGTAAGTAATGAAGAGAGAAGAACCACATTTTGCTCTTGATCTGAACCCTGATTTTGCAGGTAGAGGAGGAAGGTAGAATATAGTTGTGAAGGAACGTGATGAGAGATAATCATATTGGGTTTAGTGGCGGAGTGGATGCTTATCAGTGTTGGCAGAGTACAACTTAATGCAATCCAGTAGCCTTGGGCATAGAGGAAGTAAGATGCACCAGCATGGAGTGCATGTGTGAAGGAGGAGTAGGCAAGTCAGCTAATGTTAATAGAGAGGTGGTAGGAGAAACTAATAGAGGTCTAAATTTTTCCAAAAGAGGTTGTGAGAAGAGTGTACCAAGTAGAGAACCTGGAGGATGACCCTGGGTAATACTGCTGCTGAAAATCTGCACAAGTACAAAGACAGGGACTATAATTTATTGGCTTGGCAGAAAAAGGTTCATTAATTAGTTGGCATTAACGTCTGTGCTTGACTGTGTTAAAGTCAGCCATTGGAAAATGGCGTAGGAAACGTTAGGAGGCCCAGGTGACAGCATCAGGCTGAATCAGCAAAAGACTTACCATGGACATAGGAAAGAGAACTATGTATAGGTGATGCATAAAATATATTAGGTACTGATCAAAAAATAATCTCATGTTGCTGGCAGCAGATTGATCATCAGGCCTGAAAAGTAATAATAGGGTTTGATTAAACTGGTTAATGATGCCCCTTTCCACATCCTTGAAAATGGGGATGGGTGACAACAATAGGTGTCCGATGCTGAATCATAAAGACTGTGAGAAAGTGGATTATTATATGGAGTGGATGGTAGTCCACCACAAGTCATGTAACTATTGCTGTTAGGTCCAATAAAGGTTTCTGTACTTCAAACCTGAGTTGAATAAAATGTTTACAGCGTCTAGAAATACCAAAACAACTAAAATTTCAAAACCACAACACAATATAAATCCCATTCCCATTTATAACGATAGACACTATTTAAATGAACAAAATGACACCAAAATGATAAAAATTCAATAAGAGGAACTATCAATAGGAATTTTACTTGAAGGAAAAATAGTGCAAAAAAGCATTAAACTCCAACCACGGTTATCTGATTGTGCTTGACTGGGATACATGAAAGCTTTATGGCGGCCCGACAAGGAGCTCGGATAGGCTACAAAGACCAGGTCCATCCTGGTTGGAAATTGTACCTTCTGACGTAGTCCTTGAAATAGAAGTTAAACGTTCTCAGTGGGACATGGTAGGAGGCTGGGGCGAGTTGGGTTTCACAAGGCTAAATAACCATCGGACAAAGTCCAGGTGAAGCTGTTTACATTTGGTGGAAAAGTCCAAGTGGGAGAAATTAAAAATGTGTGCTCAAGGGGGTCCCTCACTGATATTTTTGGCATGTTCGCCTGGTAAAAATGTCTACCTTCGGAATCAGTCACTTTTGGGAGCTCAGATTCCACCAATGGGGCAAGGCTGCAAGCTGTAGGTGAACGAGACTCCACAAGGACAGATAACCTCTCTGCAACATTCAGCTGAAACAGATTTTCTGCTGTAGAAAAGTTCCAGGTGGGAGCAACCTGAATCTGGCCCAGCGGCAGCGCACATTTGTCAGATTGATATGACCTGTTTGTTCCTCACTTCTGTTGGTTCTCCCGTCAAAACATCCTGGAAAACGTTTCTACGTCCCAGCTTTTAGGGTTAGGAATGAGAAGTACACTCTGACACTTATCTAAAGGCTCCAAGGCCTGAGGGACAGAACTTGGGGGGAGGGGGTTAGGACTCACTCCAGTAGAAGCCAACAGCAGGGTCCAGGATGGATCCAGTTACAACTGGTCAGCTGGGCTCTTCAGGAAAGTGGACTCATTGCAGCTGTTATGTCCTGTTGCTTATCAGAAGGACAGTCAATTGACCCTTGGAGTCTACTTCTCCTGTGTACAAGTGGGAGTATGTCCAGCCCAAAGAGTTCTCTTCAAAGGTCACAACACTAGATGCAATCCTTCTTCTACCTCCCACATGTCTACAGGTGTTTCTATGAGGGTAGTTGGGTTGGCACATTTACACCCAGTCTCAGCCTGTGGGTGGGGGAAGCTTCTTACCACTCCCTAATAAATGGGATAAAAGTTCCTACGGGTGAACTAACCCACCACTGCACCATGTCCTGTTTGTTTTACTGTAAACTATCCCGCAGTTCCCCTCTCTATCTACCGTCCTTTGTGGTCACTCAAAACCGCTTCTCGGGCAGCCCCTCAACCACTGTGATTAGTGCCTGGTTGTCTAGCAGGACAATGAAGAGGGCAGGACCACGAGTGTGCTACATATGCCTGTGACAAGGTAGGCACCCTTTGAAGTTAATTAAGTTCCTGGATGGCCATCTTGTCAGGGAGGAAAACATCTCCACACACCCACATCCCTGGTGTCTGATAGCAATACACATTTCACCACAGGGGAGCCATCATAAATCAGGTGGCAACAAACACTGGAGAAAGGCACATTTTTTATAGTTAGGAAAATGACGACTTTCTCAAAATGTAATTTTCAAAATAGCATTCTAAAATCCAACTTGTCCCTTAACTTGGATTAAATTACAAATACACTTCGTAATTGAATCACTTACCACAGGGAAAAATAATGTTAAATATTTTTAATTGCCAGGACATGTAAAGCATAAGGGAAACATCGTTTACAACGCTGGTAATACCACGCAGGTAGATAACAACGCGGGCGTTACATTGTCCGCGTTGTTACCACACATGGCACTACATCGCAAGTCGTTTCAACCATTTGCGCTAGATGGTGCGCCAACACCAGGGAATGTGTTGGATTTTAAATCCAACACATTCCCTGCTGTTGCGCTAACTGGAGTAGGAATAGTAATTTATAGACTCCACAAGGACAGATAAGTCCAGTGCGCCATCTAGTGCAAGTCGTAGAAACAACTTGCAATGTAAAGCCATGCATGGTACAATGCGGACGATGTAACGTCTGCGTTGTAACCTACTGCGGGGTAATAGATGGCGTAGTAACGTCATACATTCAAAGCATATTTATACACAAGTGATGTATAACTATTTAAAATGAAAGTTTATGACTTGTAAAAGGTTAATTATTCCTACACAGGCTGCAGGCGCAGGCCTGGAGACATGATTTCCATGGTCACTTGAGTGATGGCACAATAAGTGCTGTTGTCCACTAGTGAACTTTATACCATAGACTAGGGACTTGTAGGTAAGTTAAATACACCAATCAGCAGTGTAGACAATGTCATCATATTTTAGGGATCAGAGCACATGCACTGGGGCCTGGTTAGCAGTTCCCCAGTGTGCGTAGACAATTTAGGGTAACCATTTAAAAAACAGATCTTCCTTGTAGATATTATATCATATACCTGATAAATGTAAGTAGTGTTGCCACCTTTCTCAGAGGAAAGTACCAGACATCTTTTGGGGTTTTTGAAGGGCTTGAAAGTCATTCAATTTATATTTACTATACTAAAATAAATGCAAAAGAACAGAAACACTAAATACATAAATACAATACAATAGCATATTCACAGTGATCCTAGTTGCTTTAAGAAAATAATTGATAGTTTATGTTGTCTAATATTTGCTTCCTGTAATATTGACACTAGGAAGCGTTTCTGATGAGATATGTACGAAGTGCAAAAATGCATGTAGTGAATTGTGCTTTGCTTCAAGATGTTGTTAAAGGGCACCTTTGAAGATTTAAAAACCAAGGACCCTGCTTTGGAAATGCCACTAAAAAGTGGAAGGTGTTAACTCCTAATCGAGTAAGGAGAAATCTATAGTGAACATTAAACCTAAGACAGTTAGATAAGACTCTGATATTAGTGTGAAGTTTTAGAGCCAATAATGGCTTCCAGTCTGCAATTTTTGAGTCTCCTCCATACTGGTCTTATGGCAAAGGTTAAAGAACAAGCTTCTAAGGTAATATTTTGATTTATTTACAATGCTTTCTGGCATAGAGTACAATTCTAGAATCCCTAATGTGGTGAATGCGTATTAAATGTACGGCAGCCATGGTATAGTAGGCACATTGTTGAAAGATAAACAACCAACACTAATAGATCTAGTAAAATTAGCTTCAGGATTCCCCCAAAACCCCAGCCATAGTAGCAAAGAATTTAATTTGATGGAATCTTCCACATAACCCAGCCCACTCCTGGGTGACACATGAAAGTAGGAGTGTGGGACAGTCAACAGCCTACTTCAAAAGCTATTTTCCACCTTTTGCAGGTGTTCAACAATTGCATACACAAATAACCCGGTGCCATAACTCCCTATTGCAACACTTTGCTCTTTAAAATGTGGGCTATCTCCATCACTGGTTTATGCGCCAGTCTTGATGAAAAACGAAATACTGATCCATTTGGAGCACCCTTAGATTAAGTAAGAAAAATCCCTGTTTGTAGCAGAATCAAAAGGATTCCCAAGTGTGTGAAGTTTTGCCCTTTGGTGACTTCAACCCCTAAATTACGGAGTGTCTTATATTTGGTGTTTTTGGCATATTTCATAATGAATGATTTATTTACTTAAATTAGTCTTGAGACTCAGATCACTCATAGAAATGCTCAAGTCATCTAAAACAGTTTGGATCCCATTCACTGTTCTCACAATTTGGAAGGGAATCATCTGCATATAAGAGAAGTGGAACTGGACGTTTCCCCAGGTGAAGCATATCTTTTCCTGCAAGCGCAGGAAATTGTCTATGCTGTTGTTATAAATAAAAAATAAAAAAGGCAACCCTGGCGAACACCGAGTGTGGATTGAATTTTAGGAAAGGGTTCGCCATTTGATCCAAAATTAATCTTGGCCAAAGTATGCCAGTGTTATCGTCGAAATGGACCTACCAAAGCTTTTTCAATGCCCTCCCAATACTCAAAAGGCAGTTTGTATAAAACCCACAGTATTTCTTAACACAGTAATTCCACCTCTAGCTGGGTCTGGTGGCTCAGTCGACAAATGCATCCACTACAGGGCCCTGTGTTTGACCTCATAGTTACAGGCTCAAATCCCAGTGGGATCACTCATCTTTTTGAGGTTGATCAAATGAGTACCATTGAGTTGTGGAACAATAAACATCTATTATTCACCACCAAGATGCCCACGCGTGAAGGTGCACTGTACAACTACAGGTTAGGTTATTCAATTGAAAAACATTTAACTATAGTCTTTACTGCTTTAACATTGTTTTCACATGTTTTTATCTTGTATTGGTTGCATTAAGTTTATCTTTCAAATGGGACCAACACCGTATTTTAATGATTGTCTTGCTAGTTTAACCTAATTTGTTAGTAAAATAGCAAACAGGCCACTAAAATACTGGTTAGATGGCAAACCTCAATCAAAAATTGATATAAGGCTCAGAGTTAAGAGTTTAACAGAGTGAGAAGAGACAGGGAGGAGGAAGCTACATTTGAGAAGAGTGGAGTGGTAAGTGATCCAACCTCAACTTGCTGTACTCCACTATCTGGCTAAGGCCTCTGGCAGAGAACCAAATGTTGTTTTTTGAGTGAAAATAATATTTCCATAGTTTGTGTGATAAATTTGTTAGATGGTTAAGTGTGGGATATGGAGATATGCGAGGCCTCTAACTGTTCGAAATTGCAGTTTTTAATTCTATGCACTAATGAGCCATCATGGCGTTTTCACCTATGGGATAAAAAAAGAGGAGGTTTGGATGTAATAATATGATAACGCGGTTCAAGGACAACTGTTAAATGCCATGAAATCTAAGCACACATGATGATAACAGAAAGGATGAAGAACAGCATTGAACTGATCCATTTGAATTCAGTTGGTTCCGCGTAAACACACATACCCAGTTGTTCCTAGTTAAGCCTCGCTAGTGCGAGTCCACTACCACTAAGAGACAAATGGTGAGCTAGGAGAGATTTTAAGTTTATTGTCAGCCACTAATTAGCAGGCAGTGCAGGCTCTCCTATTACTTACCCAATTCTCTCTAAATCTCCATAGTAATACCAACATATTGCTTTACGTACAGGGAAGGCTCTTCTTCAAGGCCCCCCAATGTAGCAAAGTTGATTACAATGTATAATGCATTTTAGCTCTTGGGAAATCTAAAGGTGGTTGTACACTATCAGCTTATGAGCGAGTCAGGAATTTCATTTTAGAAAAACGAACTAGAATCCGTAAAGCAGCAACAACTTTGATGATCATGATGAATGAAGATATCTGAGTCGTCCATGGTAGGAGCGCAAACATTTACTTAGATAATCTCCGATTATTCAAAAATATTTTTACCCTTACCCATAGACCCTTGACCCAGGATTGAGTTTGGTGTTACCCAATGTATTTCCCCTTTTGCCTCGGAATATGACAACCTGAAAGCATCATAACTTAGAAATCATTAGATATTATGGGCCAGGCTAACAAACTGCATTTTGTGGAACCTATAGTAGTACTACAGTTGTACTATTCATACTACACAATACAGGTCACATATCTATGGCCACCTCTCCTATTTTTTTTATGCAGAGATCTCTAAGGCGGTGGCAGAGATCACTGCTCAGGTGATTATGAGAATTACTAGTAAATGTGGGAGGGACTGGGAAAGTGGTAAGAAAACAGGGGGAATAATTACTACTAAAAGGGGGAGTTTAGTGAACACAAAAGAGTAAGATAATTGTAATTCTCAAAATACATTAGTAAAGTTACTGTAATCCTAAAAGTGTCAGAACAGGCTCAAATGTTTATCTGGCAGCGCTTGAGCAAGCTAGCCACTGGTTCTGCAGCACACTCCCATAGATTACAAATGAGGCAAGGAACTGACAAAAGATCCAATAGGAATTAAGGGTAAATAAATTAGTTCAACATTTAGAATTATATTTATAAGTGACAAAAATGTTAATAATTACAGATTAACAAAATTGTATCAGAAAAGTTAATTAAAAAAAGTAAATGAAACATTTAAACCTTGTTAAAGAAAGATAAAGTTTCAAATTAATTGAATATATAACTTTTATTCTCTTCTTGGAGGATTTCCATTTGTAGTCATAAGCATTGAATAGTCCCACCCACGTGCAGGAACCCAGAGCACTTTTCCACAATATATCTTCTTGAGTGTTGATGTTTGGGTTTCTTCCGAAAGTCCTGCAGAGTCACTTAAGAAGCAATGTTATGCAGCCTATAAGACTAGACTACAATGGCCCAATTCTTCATTTAGTACTTAAAAAGGGGGCCAGGAGAATGATCTATATGTATAATTTCATGATGGTTTAGTATAACAGCATAAATATCTTTCACAAATCCTTTTTTGGTAGCACACAGAGATGAAGGAGAGCAGAACTTGTGGGTTGGGCTACTCCGTTGATAATAGCGGGGGATTTTAATATTTCGGCTGATTGGGTCGGATCTGAACCATATGCAGATCGGAAACCCAAGGTCTTTCAATCTATTCAATCTCTTCTGAGCTCTCATGGGATGCTTGATTTATGGGGGGCCAAAAACACCTTGGATTTTGGTTACACATACTTTTCTAATCCTGCCCAAAAATACACGAAATTAGATTACTTCCTGATCTCGTCCTCTGAGTTATCGAAAGTTGACATACTTAAACTTCCTAAAGTGGTGTCTGACCATAACCCATTAATTCTTTCATATAGTATAGGTCAGAGGGAAAGAAAAAGCAATTCCTGGTCCTTTGAGAAAAAGCTCCTTAGTGATAAAAGATTTATAGATCATCTGAAAAATTGGGTCCCACAATTCTTTGCAGCAAATAGGTACAGTGCGTCTAGAAACACAGTCTGGGAAACTTTTAAGGCAGCATTGAGGGGTGAAACTATTAGCTGTTCAGCAAGATTAAGAAAGGAAGATAGAAATAAGATTGAGGGTTTAATGAAAGCGTTAGTAAAAGTAGAAGAGCAACATATGACTGATATAATCAAAGGGGTTAATACCACTGCAAGTCAGGAAGCTTTACTGACAATTAAAGCCGCACTCCAGAAAGAAGTAACTACGAAAGTCACAGGAGAATACCAATCAAATAGGGTTAACAGATATGAGACCGGTGAGCAGGCAGGGAGAGCACTTGCCCTCAGGTTAAGGCAGGAAAAAACAAGAAACACTATTGTATGTATAGAAGAGGGTGAGATCAGGTATACAGAAAGTAAGGACATTTTAAGAGTATTTGAGAAATTTTATCAGCAACTGTATGACCAGGAAGAACCTACTAAGAAACCAGGGGAAGGAATACGAGATCGGGCCCACTTTTAGAAGACTCAGTCAAAAAAAATTGGAAGAAGAAATTACATTATTAGAAGTAACAGCTGTGTTGCGGGAATTGGCCTCAGGTAAAGCTTCAGGTCCCGATGGGATACCTTTAGAAGTCGGTAAAACAATAGAAGCCGAAATCACTCCACTTCTGGTAGATTTGTTTAATGGGGTTTTGTGTACAGGATCAACACCCGCCTCTTGGAAAGAAACAAATATAGCAATCTTCCATAAAAAGGGGAAACCAGCGGAAAAGGTGGGGTCCTACCGACCCATTTCACTAATAAATTCCGATACTAAGCTTTATTCTAAAATTCTGGCAAAGAGGTTGGGTAGGGTCATTGGCGGTCTAGTATCCCCATGGCAACATGGGTTTGTCCCCGGTCGGGGTACAACGGATCATACCTGTAGGGCAATATCTTTGTTTGATGCCCAGGCTGCCGTGGGGGGGACGTCGCTATGATCCTGCTCGACGCAGAGAAGACGTTTGATCGTGTGGACTGGAGCTTTCTCTGGGCTATTTTAGAGGCGAGGGGATTTGGTCCCAATATTATAGGGGCCCTTAAAGCCATGTATGTAGAACCAACAGCTAAGGTAACAGCAATGGGCGAGAAATCAGGGGTTATACATATAAAAAGAGGGACTCGGCAAGGCTGTCCCTGTTCCCCTATTCTATTCGCGCTGTCTATTGACCCCCTTATACAGTGTATTCTTGTCTGCCCAGAGATAGCTCCAGTGATATGCAATGGTTATTCAAGTAAAATACTGGCCTACGCTGATGATCTTGCAGTGTTAACAAATAATCCACAACCAACTCTTCCTATTCTAATTCAGATGGCAAAACTGTTTGGGGAAGAGTCAGGCTATCTTTTAAATGAAACAAAAACGCAGGTTATTTGTTCAAAAAATATAGCCAAAACTGACTATAGATTCGTCGACTCTGCCATATATTTAGTGGTAAAAATTAATGCCAATGTTGAGAAAATTGTAAGCGAGAATTATCTGCCACTTATTAAGGATATTGAGAAGGAATTAAAAAGAATAGATGTGCTACACCTCTCATTAGTAGGAAGGGTAAATGCAGTTAAAATGTCTATGTTCCCCAGAGTTCTCTACCTATTTCGGGCCATCCCTTTAGCAATAGAGGACAGGATCATGAAACAACTTGAATCTATGTTTATCAGATTTATATGGCAATATGGCAGGGTAAGGCGATCTACAAACTTAATGGCACTGCCCAGAGAAAGGGGTGGGATGGGATTGCCGAATCTAAAGTTATATCATTGGGCCTGCTTGCTAACCCAAATGACTACTCTACATCTGTACCTGATATAACACCTGGGTTTGTAGATCAACAATGTCCGCCCCAGATATATAGGATGCTATTGGGTGAAAAGACTATAAATGTATTTCAGTGTGAATTGGAACGAAGCTTTTATAAAAAAACAAGATTGAAGACACTGATTGGCGCATGGAAGGTTTGGAAAGCAATTATGAAAATGTTTAATATCCCGAAAATCAATTCCTATTTGCAACTGTATAACTCATCTCTCTTTCCTCAACTAAAAAATTATAATAATTTGCAGATGTGGAAAAGGCTGGGGCTTAGATCCTTGGGAGATGTAATGGAAGAAGGTGAAATTCTGGGGTTCGAAATGTTGCAGGAAAGATTTGGTATTCCAGACAGTCAATGGCTGGTTTATGGTCAAGTTACCAGGGCAATTAAGGCAGTCAGGCCACAGATTTCATATACAGCAGATTTTCCACTGATTGAGTTATTAAATAGAGGTTGTAGGAAGATTAAGATCTTTTATAATTGCTTATTGGACCAAATCCCGGATGATATTGAGAAGGTTGAGTCTAACTGGGCGACATAATTAGGAGATCCTGATGTCGATCTGGATCTTGCTCTCGTATTGAATAAAAAAATATTCCGGGCATCAAACCTTCGCGCACAACACTACAAGACTATCTTTAATCTTTACCATACACCTGCGAAGATATTTGCCTGGGGTCTAAGCGAAAATGATAATTGTCCCAGATGTAATGAAAGTCAGGCTGACATTATACATATGTTTTCTTCCTGCAAACAGTTGGAAAATGTTAAAAAAGAAATAATGAAATTTATGGAGGGGCTGCTAGGTCAGTCCATCGACCTATCCCCTACCTTAATTTTACTGGGTACGGACTCTAAGTTGGGTTTAGGCGAGGCTGAAAGAGATCTAATGTTTTTATCTGTTGCTGTACTTAGAATTTTTATTTCTGCAGCGTGGAAAGATACGAACCCTCCATCCTTTCAGATGTGGCTCTCGAGATTGTTAGGAATTCATAACTTAGAATCCTGCCTCTATGAATATAAAAGCATGAGGCAGCGTAAGGAGGGTATACGCCTATGGGCTCCTGTAACTAATTGGAGAACAGATAGAAATGGATACATTTTGTTCGTCTCCAATTAATTGAAACTGATTTCTAACCCCCCTTATCTATTTATTTTCCTCGCTCCCGCTAATAAGATGTAATTAAAAATGTATGTAAATATTTCAAATATTTATCAAATTCTTATCATGTATGTAATCATTGTTGAAATTTGTCCATTTATGTACCATCTTAAAAAATAAAAAAAAAATTAAAAAAAAGAGATGAAGGAGAGCAGGACAGTGTAGCCCCATAGGCTGTCATTAGTCTGAAGATGGGACCTCAAGGAGAGGAGAGGGACAGACCTCAACCACGCTCTGTCATCTGTCTCTGGAGGGTGTGCCAGGACGAAAATAGCTGAAAATGCAATCAGTCCTGGTCGACGTTGAAAGGATCGGCGTGGAGGAGAGGTATGGTGCCGACCTGTTCACCTTCTATTCATAGCTTGTTGTCAAAGAAGAGCCGGAGGCCAGCGTTAAGACAAGGGATATCGACATCGATAACAACTCTGTCAACATGCAGACCTCGTTCGATGTCAAGGAGGCCATCGACTACGGGGCCACCATGACGTTCGCCACTGAGATCCTGATTGATGTTGAGGCACTGCTGAAAATCCACATTGATGTCCAAACTGACGTTGAGGTGGCACAACGATCATCGTCAACAAGCAGATCGACGTAGAGACGTCGAGACTAGTCAACGTCGAGAACCCTCACAGCATCCTAAATACTACAGGAGTCAAGAAGGAAGAGGAGATGTATCAATTCCTCTCCAGATTCAGAGTTTTCAAGAACATACTCCCCTTCAAGGGACATACCATGTTCTCCTCTGCCAGTGTCATCTCCGCCTCCTCTAACACCTCCTCCTCCTCCACCTCTGCCTCCCGCACCACCAGCACCAGTTGCTACCACACCAAAGCCTACACCTCAGTCTGAATGGCGCCATCATTCTAGCGCCACCGTCACAGCTCAAGGCTCTCCATCATCCAGGCACTTCCATCAACTTTACCAGTCACAACGATTTCGGTCTAGATCCAGACACACTGCTGAGACATCATCCACTGCTATAGAACGATACGCTCCCACACTTTCAGACTCCCCTCCTCCACACATATCACCAGTGGATGATATCAACACTTTTCAAGAGGTCATGGTGAATAGAGCGGCAAAACGTAACATTTCAATGTCAACTCCAACACCACCAACATCAATAATCTTTGAAACCCTTCAAAATAGGTCAGCATCAAGACGTTTGCTGCCACTAGTGCGAAGACTTTTAGAACTGGCTATGGACCTCTTCTTGACACCAGCCTCTGGCAAGCCAGCTCCGCCCAGGCTTCACTGTCATTGCAGTAGCTGCAAAGAAACACCACACCACTACTCCTACTTCAAAAGTTCCTCCTGATAAAGAGAGTCAGAGGTTACACTCCATGGGTCGGAAGGTTTGCAGTGCAGCAGCAACCACGAATAAAGCAGTGAGTTTAACCTCCATTTTAGGTAGGCATGACATGGCTCTGTGGGAATCCATGCAGCAGTTTATTGAACATCTCCCAAGAGACAAACGGTAAGACTTTGCGGAAATGTGTGGCAAGTTTGTTAGATTGATGCAGGAGACTATTTACATGCAGGATGTTTAGGTGGGAGGGCCTTCATCTTCCAGGTGATGGATGTAAAGCCTTCTTTCGTGTTTATAAACGAGATAAAGGATATCAGAATGCCTATTGGAGGACAGCACTTCCCAGTGACTGGAATGAGGAAGATAGTACTTGAAGTAATTGAATTGCCATTAAGTAATTGAAGCATTACAAGAGCTTCCCCTTAATTACTTTGCAAATATGTACACTCTTAGGCCCTTTTCACACAGCATTTATAAAGCTTTAAGTATCAAATATGGATGGATCTTCTTGCTGTTGACTTGAAGTGTCCCTGTGATCTGTATAAGGGTTTTTACCACTTAATTCATCATGACATAAGCCAGCTTCAAGCATATTGTGTAGTTCTTTGCCTGATAAATAGCTTATGAGAAAACTGCTGACTTTTACAGGTGCCATCTTGTATTACTACTAGTGGCATTTATGAGACTGGTTCCTGCCACCAGGAATGTCCTTCTTAATTCCTGTTTTTTCTAGCTTAATCAGGTATGGTATCTACACACTCAGGACTCTTATGTTTGCTCTATTCTGTTCAGTGCTGTCACAACTTGCTTCTGAATATGGGGTGGTCTAAATGAATCCAATTAAATATGTATGACCCTATTTTACATGCATGTGTTTGGAACATAACCACCTTAGTGGCAAAGGCATGGGGTGCTTCTTTGGTGATTTATTCTAATGACGTAACAGAAATATTCCACTATGTAAACATGGGGATGTAACTCACATCACTGTGTGGTTCTATTTCCTTTGTTCCACAGGCTTGCTGAAATGGAAAACCAAAATTGTTTCTTTTACGGTGATGGCTTGTCTCCAGATGATAGCATGTGAGTATTTGCTTTTGTGCATAGGAGTGTACACTACGCAGGTGGTGAAATGATTTTCCTCTAACGACAGTTCATGTGCAGTTGATTGACTATTCATTATGCATAAACTAGACAGATCTTCAGTCCCAGTTCTTTTTAGGTCTGGCCTAGAGACAGTCTTGCCAGCCTTATGTAATAAAAAAATATAAAAAATAAATGTATTCATAGAGGGGGCTTTGTGCCAGTCCTCTCCATCTATTGATCTGTAGTTTTGTGCGTGAGTAATGTTTTATATCCTCACAAATTCATGCTCCGCTTTGTGTGAAGGACTTTTCAACTCTGAATGTCGCCGCCTCTCGTGTCATGTCTGAGTCTCACATGTCTGCGGCTAGTGAATTGTTTAAGTCTGGCTTGAAACCACAGCTGTCTGCACAACATATTGTTATCAGTGTTTTAAAATATACATTGATTGTGGGCTTTGGCTCCACCCAGAGAAAACTTACTCTCTTGCCTCCTCCTATTGACTGTTTGGTGTATCATTCCATCTTCAGGATAGTACTTTCATTGTTATGCACGAGGGACTATTTTTCATTTGTAAAATAAGCGCAATCATTACACTATTTTCCACATTGATTTCTCCTATATGCATTCTCTACAGAGAGCCATCCTTTTTCCTACTTTTTTTCCCCAGCCTTGGCCATGCCAAAAGTATAGGCTTTAATGTGGTAAACTGCAAATGTGCATGCAACCCATCTAAAAACAATGTGAATGCCTGTGTTTACAAACATTGGCATATTAAAGCCAGACCTAGTGACTTTGCTAGTGGTTGTTTCTATTCCCATACAATGCAGTATGTGAAGAGCTTCCCACATTCATACACATCAAATTCCTGTGTTTGAGAAACCCATCCTGATATAGCTTGACTGTGTTGCTGTACCTGAATAGTTCCTTATGTCTACACATATCTGCAGTGCTGCATAGGAGAAGCTTCTTGGATTCTCACATATTTTCCAGCATTTATTTGTGGCTGAGGAGGTTCTTACAGCCTCAGGTATCTGAGGAACTATGTGTGGGATGCATTCCATAACCTATATGTTCCCATGTAATAATGACTCCCCTATGGCATTTTAGTGATTTACTGTGTACTCCTACATCACATTGCACTTTTGGCATTTGTAAGTTGCCAACCTGTGTGTGACACATTCCTACTCCCTTACCAACTTCCTATAACATTCCTTACAAAACATTCTACATAATAAAGAGAGTATGCATCACAATAATCATGGTTACTGTGTTTCTTCATGCTAAGGGATGATGATCAGTACCTTCTCCGACACTCCAGCCCTATCACAGACAGAGAACCTTCCAGTGGGCAGCTGGTTCAAGTACCACTCAACAAAGAGCACAAGGGGGACCTGGAAACAGTTCTGGCACATTTAGAGCACGAGAACAGGTACAGTGAAAGTAACGGGATGATAACAGTATTCCAGTTGGATTCATTTTAAAGACACAGGGCTTGATTTATCATAGTTTTGTGTCACCCTTGCACCATGCAATGCGTGGCAGGGCAATGTAAAACCTAGGTTCGGATTTATCAAGCTACGCAATACTAACCTGTGTGGCTTGGTAAATCTGGTGTAACGCAAGGCAGCCCAAGTCACTGCCTTGCATTACACTTCATAGTGGGGGCATTACATGGGGGTGTGTGGGTGTTCCCATGCATCCACCTGTACATTCTGACACAGTCCTAGATTTGTCAACCCTGGTAGACCTAGAATGCGTCAGAATTGTACACCTTCTACCCAGAGGCAGAACAAGGAAAAATATATTTATTTCTCCTTGTTGTTTCCTCTTTCTAAGTGTGCTGCATTCTACAGCACACTTAAGATGAGGAAAAAGCATCTGAGGATCGTGTTTGTGCAGGAGGTTGCCCTTTCCTGCACAAAAACAATTCTGCCTACAATGGCGGCACCCTTGCACCACGGTGCAAAGGTGACTGTTTTGGCACAAAGCAGTACACTGGGCACCAGCATAGGCAGAGTGCGGGATAGCTGCCTATATCAGCAAATAAGGTGCATTCATGCCCTCTCCCTTTTACGCAACGCAGCGCAGCAAGTTGTCGTGCTGCATTGCGTTGCGTGAAAGTATGATGAATCAGCCACCATTCTTTAACTCAAAGAGTAATACTTTGTAACTTACAATTTATTTCAAGCATTATATGTACACGTACATAATACATGTATACCTTGGGGCAGATTTACAAGCCCCTTGCACTGCCAGTATGTCACTTTTTGTGACTCACGGGCAGCGCATTTTTATTGCCTGGCTTTTCTATCCTTGCTGCAGTTGCTTCACTTATGTGACACACTTCAGCCATGCGTCAGTTTTGTGCGGACAGATATGTCAGTAATACTGACATATCTGTCATTCCTTGCAACATGATGCGTCATACAATAAATATGACACATCGATGCTGTCGCAAGGAGTGCGTAATGAGAAGTGTTGCATCCCTGCTTTGTCGCAGCGATGCAACACTTCTCATAAATGAGGCCCTCAGTGTTCTCTATGACTGCACGTTCTGAAATGTAGCCTTCTTAAGTGTAGTGTCTAGAGCTCGGAACTTAACTCTACATAAATAAACTACACTTCTGTTAGTTCAGGAGGGTTTAAGGAGTTGCCTTCCTTCTGGACACACCTAGATCTTATTTTTTAGGTTACATGCTGATTTTGTAATAGAGCGATTGTAATCATTTTATAAAGAATTAAGATTCAATGTACTTTGAATTATGTAAATGCTTTGGTATGTAGTGATCAAAATGATATTAAATGATTGGACTGGTTGGATTTTTTTTGTTAGGATTCTGCAGGGGGAGCTGAAACGTTTAAAGTGGCAGCACGATGAGGCGGTAGAGTCTCCAACATTAGCCGAGCGAGCTCATGAAGCAGGGAGTGAGGTTCAAAATGATGAGCTCCTTGCTGAGGCAAGAATCCTCCGGCAGCACAAGACCCGGCTAGAGACTCGAATGCAGATCCTGGAAGACCACAACAAACAGCTGGAATCACAGTTGCAGAGGTTGAGGGAGTTACTACTTCCAGTAAGTTAGTGAACAACTTGAACTGTGGCTTATCCATTTCAAAAGGCACAATTGTGTAATGCATTGTAAAGAGAGTGTTGTGCTATGTTATGTTATATTGTTGTATTATGTTATGTTTAGTGGATGGAAGCAATCTTTTCTGTGAAGTCGAACAAAGATAAGAACATTGCCCTTTGCAAAGTCAGACAACGTTTTTCGACTTCACTCAGGCAGAACTAAACACACCAATTAAACACAAAAAAGGGGGGTAGACAGGAGCTCTATTAGAACACTATTTTCATAAATCTCTAAAAGACAAATTATTTCGAGGTCTGTTGGTGCATTTCAAAAGTCAAAGTTCATTGAACATCCTGTTAGACCTTTTGCTGGCTTTTTCAATAAGTTTTTTTTATTTTATTTGCTCTTCCGAAACAAAAATGGTCATCGATTTTTTCACAACCTTTCCATTCATGTAAGTTGCGACATAAGGGCCAAACGCCTTTTAAATTATTACGTTGCTGATTTGCAAAATACTTCAGTTTCATCATCTTTGTTAGTACCTCTCCTTTGTATCACGGGAATGATACTGTGTTGCTCACATATGACAGTAGATAGGAAAATAATTAAGAATAGTTATGAAGTTTTACCAACAACAGCCATAATAACTATGGTTACTTGAGTGTCCGTATTCACATGGATTTCTCCTTGTGAAATCCTTTTGAATAACAATTTGTCTTTTAGAGATAAAGCCACACATTGCTGCTGCAAACCAGGATTTCCCGAGGGGAGATGTCACATGGGCAGGTCATTCCTGGTCCAAAATCATGTCAGTCATTTACTGGAAACTTGCTCAGAGCAACCAACCTCATATGTACAAGGAAGTGAGGTAGGAATATAGAAGGTGGGGTGGGGTATTTGGTGTGAGATCTAAACAGTGAAAATCTCCAGTGCTGGAGGTGGGCATGCAGCCCTGTGAAAATGGAATAACTCAGGTGTTGGCGGGAGCTGGGTGAAGATTGGAAAAGAGGACAGCTAGTGTGGTGGTGGGAAAGCAGGGGGCTTACCGCCGTAGTGGTAGATGAGGGAGAGGCTGACACTACTTGATAGGGATCAGTGTATGGTAGGGACACATTGTGAAGAGACAAAGGATACTGATTCAAATTCAAATGCAAAATCCTTTATTTGGCACAGAAAAATGGCCATAAAGGATCCAGAGATAAAAACAAACCTATAATACATACAAATAAGATAATTTATAATAACAAATCAGCATTAACAAACAGCAGTAAAAATCCATCAATTGCACTAAACGAGGGTCATCTCCTATCACAGTCCCCCTAGAGTAAACATAGCCATCTCAAAGCACTTCCCACAATCAGTATCATTAAAATAATAAAGATTCTTATTGCACCTAGCCATCCATCGGTTTTTCTGCAACTCACCTCTGCTTTAAGAAAAGGGCAAACACTGTTACAGACATCATAACAATTTAAAAATTGGAGAAAAAACAGAGTATCCCTGAACTTGCTTATCCTTAGGGGTTTTTAGAATTGTTTTGATAAATAATATAAAATACATTTTATAAATTTGCAGAAAAACATAAAGGGTATCATGGTCTGATCAGGGACAAACTGGTACCGGCAACCCTAGGAGCAAAAAGTGCCTGAAAAGTTCAAAATCTGTATACCGTACCGGCCCTAAAGCGGAACAATACAGATCTCTCCCATCAAGTTTACAAAGTAATGCACTAGCACCTCAGGTGCAAAGAAGGTGAGATACTCCCTAACAATACTTTTGCTTGACTCAATATGTAACCTCTGGGAGTGACAGAACTCTAAAATGTGGCGCTTTACCATCATCTTATCACCTTTTTTGAAAGTGATAGGTGCATCAAAAAATCTTGTAGGTATAGTGATTTAAAGTTTTTTTTTACGTAAGCCAATCAGGGGATTGAAAGTCCTTTGTCCAATTTGTGGCAGACAGTAATGATGTCTCTGGTCAGACTAGTCTCAGAGTTGGCCCACACACTGACCCAGAGTAAAAGGGCCACTAACAACTTTATCAGAGATATACTGGATATTAAGCTCTGAGTGAATAATAAAATGTGAGCTTGTGGAGGCCAGGCAAAAGAGCTGCCTACAGATATGGGTTTTCTGTCTGCAAGGTGGTAACATCCTGATAACCCCATATCCCAGCTCCATATAGTGCCGCAGATGCACACTGGAAATTAGAAATATTTAAAAAGGGGGAAACTGTCCTCCTACCTACTGCCTGGGTTAGATTAAATAATCCACCCGCTGCCATGCTTATTATCTGTCATGAAAGGTTAATCTGCAGGTGCCAGGAACCAGAATGATTAAAAACAGCCCCAGATTGTTGAAATCATTCACCCAACCCAGCATTTGTCCCTTCCCACTTAAAGTGGATTTGTTTTTATTCCCTGACCTACACGCCATTATGTGCAATTTCCCATAGTTTGTACCCACGGCTAAGTTACTCATAAAAGATATAAAAGATTCTGTCAGCAGACAAAGAGCCCCTGCTGTTCGTGCCATAAGTACTGCATCATCTTCGTAAAGCACCGTTGGTACTGGTACTTGGGAAATCATCAGAATGTCACCAGGGGCTTGAACCATGTCAGGACACAGCAGGGGCGTAGCTAGAGCTTGTGGCGCCCGGGGCTACCCCTCAGATTGCCGCCCCCTCCTTTGCTGGGGAAAAAGGACGGTGCGCACTTGAAAGATGTCCGAGTCTCCGAGAGACACGTAGTATTGCTGCTAACAGTTACCTCGATCATGCAAGTTACATGCACATACATGACACGGTCATTGGCAAAGCCAATAGCTCTGGCGAAATACGTGACCTATTGGCTATGCCAATGGTTGTTTTGTTTTTTATAGGCACTGTGAGATCAAATGATTAGCCCAGAATCACAGGATGTTAATTGCAACCACTGGCAAGCTGCTAATATATAAAAGTGGTGGGGTTTCTATAGAATTCCAGGAGTGAAAATACCAGGAGAATACAGCTCAGCAATTCAACTGCATCACGGAAAAACAGCAACAGTGTAATTTACTAAAGGGAATGTTTTCTATCATCTACTATTTCCATCCATTTCCAATCAGTATGGCAATGGGTAACAGGGTTTACAGAACGAAGAGTGGGTCCAAGTGAGACTAGATTAGCTGGAAGTGGAGAATATTCCCTAAATACTATTATCTGTACATAGCTGCCAAGGTTTCAGATTGCCATGTGTGACTTTTTCATAATTTCAGTGAAATTATGAGTGACATTTCAACGACTATGAGTGACACTTTCTGGCAAGCAAAATCATGCAATGACAACGAGAGAAACTTATAAATATGAGAAATTATAGCCATTTGAGCAACAAGAAACTCCAAGAAGTTCTTGAAACTGCTGCAGAGCACCAGAAATGGAAGGGCACTAACACTAGTGCTCCCTCCTGTAACCTGACAAAGGTAAAACAACACTACTGAAGTCAGTGGCAGGCTGGCTGCCTGACCAAAACTTTGCAGAGATACATAACCTTGAGAAAGTTTGGAACTTCAGTAGGCAGACCTAATTAAAATGATGTATTGGCTCGTTAGCTACACAACGTATTCATCAAAGTGACCAGGGAAGCCCAGGTTGAAATTCAGGCGGATATTCCCACGGTGGATTTTGTAATTTCATTTATTTTGCTCTGTATTCATGACGGAGTAATGCTGGAGAACTTAAAGAATATTTGGTGTGTCTTCTGTCTGTGTTTCAAGTTTTGAGTGATTATAGAATTTGGTTGATAATGCTTTAAAAGACTGTCCGTAAACTCTGGTGGCCCTGCATGCTAAATGCTTGATTCACATGCTATCGGATCCCATCTGCACCGTGGGATTAAGTCGATGCCGGTCCACCTCACTTCTTGGCTGCCCTGACAGCCCTGTTACATCAAGGGAAGCAGGCACTGCTCGGCAACGCCTCGGAGACCTCATGGCGACAGGGGCCGCAAGTGAGGCAGAGGCTATTGCTTTATTTATTTATTCATGCGGTTTGTATATAGCGCGGACTTTACCTGAAGCGTCAGAGCGCTTCACAATAGGACCAGTAATGATACATGAGGAGAAAATTACAAGTGAACAAATTACAAAAGCAGACGTTAAGTTACGAGGTAAAGTGACAATTGTGAGCAAACAAAAATACATGAGGCAGCAAACTGCATTACAGGAGGAAAAAGTGACGTGTGTGCAGGTTACAAAAGAGTACACAGTACAATTAGAGGTATAATACTGCAATATATGCTAGAGACACTCAAGCACCAGAAGTGTGCCCCACATTGCAGTACTGTACTGGAACCCTCGGCTGCTATTCTCATTGTGCCTGCGGCCTGCCTGCAGCGAACACCACTCACCGCACTATGGAGCTATCGGGTTACGCTTTGAATCATCGGCTTCTGCCGCCAACCCTGCTGGACAGCCAGCGAGTGCAACCCACCCCACCCCCTCTCATACCACGTAGGACTCACTCACCTGGGGGGCGAATGGCATTGCTGCCTGCGAATGCTTCTTGCAGCATCTGCCCCGATACAACACGGCTGGTGCAGATCGGCCCACAGCTGAGGTCTGACTGCGGCCTCCTTTCCATCGGCTCCCTGAAGCACAGCGAAGGCAACATTGTGCCTCCCTCCTGCCATCATTGCCCACAGGAGACTACTCCTACTTTTATCTCCTCGTGCTATAGCTGCTCGGCTAGGAAAATGAGCTAAAGTAAAACTGCAGGAATGCCGGAATCCTGTGTACAGTGAGTACAGATAGGCTCCAAATAAATTCGGGTTTAATTTATACTAAAATGAAACTCACAACTTACATGACATGTAAGACTCTGTGCGCAGGGGCCTGGTCCGGCGGCCGCAGCGGACGGAATGCCAGCAGACCCGGCGATGATCATTCATGCCTCGCCCTCAAGCTCACTAACATGATGCCGCGCCGCGCGGCCATGATGCTGACCAGTCATTGGTCGGACCGACGACACAGGCGGCACATCTAGTCCGACCCCGGCCCCGCCATTTCTTCTCCAGACTCACTCTTTCAGTTCCAGAACGGACGTGAGGTCACATCCGACCCCGGTGGCGCCACAGAGCTGCCCATCTGTACACGCAACGAGTCACTGCAGATTTGTTACATTGTAGCAGAGCATCAAGGCACTGAGCTCTTTTCTTTAACTCTTACTAGTCTGAGCCCGGCAAGAAAACTTTGTGCTGCCTGGGGCCGGATCGGCCGGGTGCACGGTACACAGCCAAATGACAAGGCACGCACCAGTCTGTGCAAGAGCCCGCCGCGGCCGCACCCTGCAGGCAAAGGTAAAAGTTTTGGACAGTTCTCCCGCGAGGCCATATCGAACCTTTGCTCCCAGGTTTTCATATAATGTATGCAGGAAGTTAACCAATGACAGATGTACACCTAAGTCCATTAACAACAGTCAAAGGTTTGGATCTATTAATGCAGTCAAAAGCTGTTGACAAATCCATAAAGGCAAGTTACAGCGGACAGCACTTAGCAATTGTGTATTTACTGATAATCAAGTTCAGGTTTAAACACTGTTCCACTGTACCCAGCTCCTATCGGAAATCAGATTGAAAGGGACACAAGATGTCGGTAGAGTTTGCCCACAGCTTCAAGGGATTGAATATCACCCGCCCAATGACCTTAACTGTGCTGTTAATGAGGGAAATAGGATGATAACATTTCAGTGACTGACAATCCTCCTTTTTAAAATTGGAAAGTATTGTGGAGAGGGACCAGGAGGTAGGAGTCTTACTGCTTGAAGAGTTATTAAACACGTTTGTTATCAAGGGCCCGAAAGATCCATGTTGCACTTTATTCGATCCATGGGGACCCCTTTCGACTCCGGGGTTTACCTTTCGAGCTTTAACTATTAGCTGTCATAACTTCCTGAAAAGTAGCATACATAACTGGTGAATGGGATAGTTTGACCCTCAATGGTTCCCTCAAGGATTCATCTTCCACCAAGTTATAAATTGCACTAAAGTGCATAACCCAAGCTGTGCCTGGAACATATGTAAGGAATAGAAGACCTGGGGCAAGAATAGCATGCAAACCTGGGGCAGGAAAGATATGTGGTGTCCCATGATTCTTGTAAATCCACATTTTCATATTTTGCAACCAAATGTAACCAGGCAGGATTCATAACCTTATCTTTTAAAACAGCGATGTTACAACTCAACAAAGAGAAGGAGCTACCCATATTAATGTTCGCGGGACCCTATATACGAGCCCTATCACCCAATCTAACAACAGTTTCCTGAGGAGATGGGGAAAGAGCTAAGTTGCCCTCTAGAGTTTGATCTGTAAGCCATTCCACCCTGGAAAGAGCATCAAGGTGGTTTGTAAGAAGTATAGGAGTACGAATCTCCATATTGGGACGATTATCAGGCAGTAACACAGCTAAAAGTGGTACATTGGGGATGCAAGGGGGAGCCCACCAGAGTAATCTCAGATATATTCAGAAGTATAAGAGCTGAACGATGACTGCATGGCTGCTGAGTAAGCATGGGCGAATTTTGCGAATTCGCGATCCGCGAATTTGCGGATTTACGAATTCGCAATCCGCAAAATTCATGAACTTTCGCGAATTTGCGGATTTTTTATTTTTGCGTGTTCGTGGGGCGCTTTGCGTGTTCACGGGGCGCTTTGCGTGTTCGCTGGTTTTTTTTTGTGCGAGACCGCTCGTTGTTGTGCCCTTCTGCCCTCTGCCCCACTCGTTTTTGTGCCATTCTGCCCTCTGCCCCACTCGTTTTTGTGCCCTTCTGCCCTCTGCCCCACTCATTTTTGTGCCATTCTGCCCTCTGCCCCACTCGTTGTTGTGCCCTTCTGCCCTCTGCCCCACTCGTTGTTGTGCCATTCTGCCCTCTGCCCCACTCGTTGTTGTGCCCTTCTGCCCTCTGCCCCACTCGTTGTTGTGCCCTTCTGCCCTCTGCCACACTCGTTGTTGTGCCCTTCTGCCCTCTGCCCCTCTCCTGTTTTATTTTAGAATGGCGCCGGCAAGCTGCCAGCGCCATTCTAAAATAGTTACTAAGTTACCTTCATCAGGAAGCACTAATAGATAAAATAAAGCAGGTGCTCGAATTCAGTTAAACTCGAGCACCTGCTTCTATTAGTGCTTCCTGTTGAAGCTAACTTAGTAACTATTTTAGAATGGCGCTGGCAGCTTGCCGGCGCCATTCTAAAATAGTTACAAGCTTGAAGCTTGAACTTTTGCCCCCCCGGATTTGTTCCGCTCGCGGATTTGCAGATTCTCGGCAAATTTGCGGGAATTCGCAGATTGCGAATTTGCCGAAAATCTGCAAAATCCGCGAGCGGAACGGATTTTGCGCCCATGCTTACTGCTGAGACACAATATATGGTCTATAGAAAAAGCCAAGAGGAACTAAGGTTATGTTTCCCCTTGCCCCTTTCTAAAATTAACAGTAACACAATCGCACAGATACAACTGGACAGGTCCCAATCCATCCTACTCTGCGGGTCGACAAAATATCATCAGCAAATAAAAAGGAGAAACCTCTATGGAGTACTAGCCAGTCCAGGACATTGTTGCTTAGCTCCTCATTAGACTCAGTCTGCCTCCTATGCAAAGAGGACAGTCCAGTCATAATAGCAACAAATGGGCACACTGCTTGCGGGAGGTTCACTTTAGGCTTATTTGTACTGGAGTGTAACTTTGTTTGTAAATCCCCCTTGTTAGACCTAGCTTTTACAGTGGGTTTATCCTCAGATTTTTTGCTTTGTGGCCTTCTATTTCAGACCTGTTTTTGTTGGTTTTATGACTCTGGGCACTTTACCACTGCTCATCAGTGCTAAACTGCATATGCTCTCCCTGTAAATTATTCGTATGGATTGGTGTTTCCATGATTGGCTGATTTGATTAACTAGTCAGTCCCTAGTTCAGTGCACTGTGTGTGACCAGGACCTGTAAATCAAATGCAGCTAGTGGGGTGCAGCACTGATTGTGCCAACCACATAAGCTGCCTGTGAATGTAACTCTGGCCTGCTATTATAGAGCCTATATGCAGTCTAGTACTGCCATGTCGATTTACCAAGTGTACCCACGTGCCAGGCACTATCCTCCCCTTTTCTTACATGTTAGTCACCCCTAAGGTAGTCCCAAGGTACCCCTATGGTCAGGGTGCAGTATATGTGAAAGGTAATGCATGCCCTGGTGTGCGTGGCATGTCCTGATAGAGAATTACTGCCAATTTCGTTTTTCACTATTGCAAGGCTACCTGTTCCCATAGGATAGAATGGGGAATTTGTTTATAACATCTTATAAACATAACTACCTCTGGGAACAAGGTTGGAAAATAAAGTTTGATATGTCTGAACTCAGAAGGTTAAAATGCGTCTTTTAGTGAGGGTGATTTTTACATTCTGTGTTTGAAGATATCACTTTTAGAAAGTAGGTATTTTCTTGCTTAGCCATCCAGTATGCCGCTGCCTGGTTTGTGTATTGCATGTCTGGTGTTTGGATGCCCGGGGCTGGGGAGGAGCAGTGGCTCCAGAGAGCCTGATGAGTGAGGACTGGGCTGAATAGACCTGGGCTGCATTTCGAGTAGGGGGAGGAGATTTCCTTTCACCTGAATGGGTCTGGTTTGCCAAGGACAATGCTGTCTCCACCTCCTGCCAGGAAGCTGCACCAGAGAGGACAGAACTGGTTTTGACCAAGCACAGGGCTTCTCTGCCACAGAGAACAACGGATCTCATAGCATAAGTATTGGGGCCCAGACCCCCAGAACTTTAGAGCACTTCTGGGAATCAAGAGGAACCTTTGCCAAGGAGAAGAGCCAGTGAAGTTGAAGAGGAATATTGCCCCTGTGCTGTTTGCTGTCTGGGGTTGGCCTGCAGTGGATACTTGCTGCCAGGAAATGAGAAGCGACTTTGCTGTTTGCTGTGTCCCCTGTTTGAGGAAGATCTCCAAGGGCTTGATCTGAGCTTGCCCCCTGTTCACAAGGTCTCAGGAACATCAAAGACCTCACCAAACTTCTGGGCACAGTCTCTGGAGAAGAAAATGGTAACTGACTCTGTCATCGAGTCCGTCGCAGGATTTTGTGTCCTTAAAGCACTGTAGCGAGCACCTTCTCGTTTCGCAAGGCAAACCCTGGTCTGACAGACTCCGTCAACGAGCTGCAACTTGCACCGCGTCCTGGTGGCATCACACTCCGCAACCATTGGCTATACGCTGGCCGGACGTCATCGACTCTGTTGCTGCCCGATTCGACCATCAACCGGCTCCGTCGCTGCATCGTTACCTGCCAGCACCGCATCAAGTATCGTCTCACCCTGCAATGCAAGCCTTGGTCTCACCAACTCGGTCAGCGAGCCGCTGCCTGCACCGAGCCGTGGGGACATTACCCGCTGCAATGCTTCCATCTCACATCTCAACCCCAACGGTTGATCCAGATCGGCTCATGCCATTGTGTCGGCCGTAACAACAAAAGGTACTGTCTCCAAGTCTCTCGACGGTTTTGCTAAACCGTATCGACGCGGTTAGCCAGAATTGTTAAACTCTGTCGTATTCAGTATCGCGGTAGCACTGGACAGAGCTCCCAAGTCAGGGGAACTGTATTTTTCAAGTTTTTGTGCAATTTTGCACAGTAACTATTTTTAAGAGTATTGTATGTTGCCTTTTTATCGTCTTTGGTCTTGTGGTTTAAATAAAGTTTACTTATTTTACTAAATTGGTGTGGTGTCCATTTGTAGGGTTTTCACTGTATTACTGTATGTGTTCACAAATGCTTTACACACTGCCTCTGAGATTTTTTTATTTTTTTAAGTTTCAAAAATCTTTATTAAAGACTTGCATTCTTGACCACGGCATGATGCCTACAACCTCTCACAGGCCGGCAGCGTAAGAATCAAATTCAAAGAAAGAATTACTGTCATCATAAAAAGTGCATGCCAAGCCGCCATCAATCTCCCCGGCAACCTGTAGTCCGAGCCAAGCCCCAGCGTTGGCTCACAGGAAAGCAGCAAGTGGTGCAGTCAATGGCCGTCCCAATCACATGAACAATGTAACCAGAAACCCCCCTTCACCCTCCCAGTACCCTCCCTCCCTACCGGACCCATTCAGTCAAAGGATCTCCTCACATCATCTAAAATAGGGATGACCTCCCGTCCCTCCTCCTGTCTAGGGGATGCAGTCCTCTCGGGGCTATCGGAATAGGACGCAGTTTGTGCAGAATCCGGTGCCCTCCCCCCTATCTCCAGGATCTTCAACCCCCAGGCCTGTAATACCTCTGGGAGTTTGGCATCCCTACTTGTGTTGCGCATGTGTCCCTCCTCTGCCAGTGCCCACTCCCTCAGATCCGCTTTCCAGTTCATCACCAGGGGCCCAGTCTGTGACAGGCAGTGGATTGCTATCCACCTTCGAGCTATAACAAGTCCCAATATCAGGAATTTTTCGCTAGTTTTGCGTTTCGGGTCCCGGGGCAGAAGTCCCAGGAGTCACGTACGCAATTCAAGGGCCACCTCCCATCCCGTTATTCTATGCAGGTCTTCTAGGACAGTTGTCCAGTACGTCTGTATAATAGGACATGCCCAAACCATATGTGGGAAATCTGCCGGGTCGTACTGGCACCTCGGGCACCGTGGGTCTCTTGTGCTATCAATGACATGGAGGCGCCTAGGAGAAAGGTAGGTCATGTGTATCACATTAAACTGAATCCGTTTGAATCACTTAGAGACCGCTACTTTACGGACCCCTTTATGGATCTTCTCCCAGTCTCGTGGCGTGATCTCTTGGGGGCTCACCGCCTGCCACCTATTTTCTACTGCAAGTGCATTGTCTATCCTCCCTAAGTGCCCTGTACAGGGGAGTAACCAGGTTCCGCCCTCCCGCCATTGCTATCAGGGTGACTAAGGTGTGCGTGTGGCCAGGGGCGTCCGGAAAGTGGGCCACAGATGTCGCGCCGTCGCTGCTATTTTGGCATATTGTAAAAATTGTCCTGGACCTAGCCCAAAGGTGTCCACTGTATCTTGGTATGAAATAAACCGTTGGTCGGGGTATAGGTCCACTAGCGTAAGACAACCTCCCTCTTTCCATTTGTCAGTAGACATGACCCGGTCAATGTGCGCGAATGGTGGCATCAACCAAAAATCTGCCTCTGGGACAAACGGCTGTACCCGAAGAAGCCACTTAGTCACTCTGTCCCATATGGCCACCAGCAGTCGCACCAGTGGGGGGCACCGGCCCCCTTGTCCTTTCCCAAGCCACAGAAGTGCCCCCAATGGTCGATCTCCGCACGTATCAGCCAGGAGTGAACGCTCCCACAATAGTCAACATGTCAAGCCATGCCCATGCGTGCTGTAATTGGGACACAAAATAATAAAGCTCAAGGTCGGGGATTTCTAATCCACCCCTGCCCCAAGTGCATTTCATTATCTCGAGGCTCACCCGACACCATTTGCCATTCCACAATAATTGAATCAACATAGCATCTAGGTCCCGAAAGACCTGGTGTGGGATCTCAAAGAATGAGCCCTGCATCGTGTAACGGCATCGGGGTAACACCACCATTTTGATGAGGATAATCTTTCCCACCAGCGAAAGCCGGAGCGTGTTCCAGAACTCAATGCTGCCGCGGAGGTCCCGAATTATCCTCCCCATATTGTGCAGGTAAAAAACTTCCCTGTCCCTGCTGATCCAAATCCCTAGGTAATGCAACACCCCCAACTCCCAGGGGATCCCCACATCCGGGAGCTGATACTCACCCCTCTCAACCTTGGAGCCTATCAGGTAGAGTTGCGACTTTGCATTATTAACGCGTAACCCCGAGACTCCGGCAAACTGCCCCAGGGGCATCATCAGCAGCGGGAGCGAACGGGCCAGCTCCCGTAGATACACCAGAGCTTCATCGTGTACAGTGACAGTATGTGTTCCTGGGCCCCTATTTGGATACCATGTACCAGGAGAACCCTACGAAGCTGGCACGCCATTGGCTCCATTGCCAGGGTGAACAGCAAGGGGGAGAGTGGACACCCCTGTCGTGTCCCCCTAGCAATCGGCTGCCTCTGAGATAAGCCTTTCTGCTCGTGCCAAGCTACCAAGGAGGTGAGCAGGGGTTAATTTAGAAGTGTATCCCCCTTAACCTGACTAGAATGAAGGGTCCCTATTTGGGCAAAGGTACATATATCTGCCAACTTGAGACCCCCATTTCTAACACCCCTCCAAACAAATATTTACAGGAACGCTACTCCCCCCTCAAGTTTGATCTAATCTCGCATGATGTGGGAGGACACAACCTAGAAGAACTTTGTCAATGGGCTTCGTAGCTGAAAGGCTGTGATTAGTCTGATTAAATGAGGTCCCTTTAGGTGCTCCTAAGGTGGATAAAATCCCAGAGCTGCATGGCATAAGTGGGGGTATGGTGATAAACTTGTGAACATTTGACCTTAGGCTGGCAGACCCCACTTTGCTATGTTTGTCAAACATGGATACGATTTGCGACTCAACAGCTTTAAGCCGCCCTATGAGGGGAAAATTGAACATGGAGAAGTTCCTTGAGTTTATTGCACCAAATATCCATGACCTCTTCAACGCAAATTTGACCCGTAACTATAGACCCCAAAGTCCCTATCGTTGGCGACCATTGCCTCAGGCACCTAGCAGACGGCCATTGGGCCCCAAGTGCCTACGCCGCCCTGGCTCCGGGAAAGACGGCCAGATAACTACTTTTGGTCTTTTACTGCAATAATGTCGAACATAATGACTATACATATCTTTATTACATTTTAAGAAATCTTTTTAAATGCAAATGTTTTGTACTGGTTTTAATTAACTATACATAATAAATGTACCTTACCCTACCTTACCTCACCTATCAGGGGCGAGAAAAATGTAGAGTGCAGAGTGGGGGCTGCCTGCACACCCTAAGTTTGGCTGGCCTGGTTTGCCGTGCCCGGTTTTATGTTTTCTTGTTGGCTGGGAGATAAGAACTAGATGCTTGGTTTAAGATTAAAATGGATGTATCGAGGGTGACAACAGAGATTGATTTTGCCTTAGCACCAATTGTACCATTACTAAGTGGACTATTCGCCTTGTTATTGGTGACGGGGGCATTGTGGCCATATTCAGTTAAAGCCTCATGTCCGTGGGTGTGATTTCCGTACTAATAACTCCCATGGCCCTTTCCAGCATGCTGTTAATTGAAGTACTTTTTACTGGTGGGGTGGATAACATTTAGGTCCATGTAGTTTTTTTCTTTACTATTGCAACAAATGAGTGACTAGCCAGACACCCAGATAAAAGATTTGCAGACCATATTTAGATAAAGTTGAAAAATCGGACCTGGTTGGCAAAATCGCACTTCACATAATAGCCCAACTAAAACAGCCGCCAGAATCTTGATGAAGAGACCAAGAGATCCTCCTCTGGGCTCTAACGGGCATGGACGGGCCCACCCTTGGCCTGGGCTGCCCGCGCTGCAGAGGACAATATCTCCTTTTAAAGCTCATGCCCGGGCCTTAAGCAATGAGGCTCAGTATCCCAGCAAATTTGCCTGCGGGTTTTACTGCAGAAATGAAATACTGGCTCTCTGGAGGTTTATAAGGGCAGGAAGCACCATTCTTCTGCTGCTTCTTGCTTCAGTGGGATTGATTTCATGTTAGCACGAAGGGATGGTGAAGCTTTTTATTTTTATTTTTCACACGCTTCTCATTTTGTAGTTCACAAGGGGTTTTAAAAATGTTTGCAACGTTGCAATTTGAATTTGTAGGTTTGCACCCCCTAGTTATAATATTTTACGCTATGTTACATTAGATTATGCTATACCAAGTTTTAGAGGTTCCACATTACATGCATCCCTTAGTCTGGCCTAGAGGGTGCGGATCAAAGACCAAAAGAACTGTCATCGATATGTAAAAGCTATGAGAGCCTTCAAAAGCATGAGAATTCCAATTAAAGTACAACTGAAAGAGATGTACATTTTAGCATCTTTTTAAATGTGACATTTCCATGTATATTGCGCTTATCAGAAGTGAGAGAATCCCAGGATCCCATTCCTCCCAAGTTCCACTCCATAAAACCTGAGGCTTCCTACAGCTTTCTAATATTCTCTATTCCAACAGGTCAGGATGTGAGAGCTCTCAATCTATGGGCCAAAAAGCTCTTCTTATAATGTTCTAATGGTCTACATCTGAATCAAGATCAAAAGAGAAAAAGAATGAGGGTGTATGCTTGGGAGAAAAGAATAAAAAACTATGCTTTTGCCTTCATCAGATCCAGACAGACTCAGAAGGAAACCATTCAGGTGGGTCATCAACAGCTTCCTCTCCACATCAATCAGAAGGAAGTCATCCCTCGGGGAAGCGAGAGTGCAGCACATCTGAAACACAGGCTGCAGGTAAGATTGATAGATGGGCTAACTCAAACTGAGAATTGTACATTGATGTTACCTCCATTGCACTGCTGGATCACAGTTGTGGGCGACACTCCATCTGCCACGGTCCACCACATTCAATGCATTTGAGAGACCTGTTGTATTCTGGTTAGTTCTTCTGATAGAGATGTGGTTTGTCCTTACCCTCTATACCAGGCATGATAAACAGGGGCAGGGAAAATAAACTATGGCCCCGACATGCTGGATGATAAACTCCCAAAGTGTCAATCAATCAATCAATCAATCAATCAGGAGCTTGTATAGCGCGGCTACTCACCTGTGAGGGTCTCAAGGCGCTGAGGGGGGAGGAACTGCTGATCAGTCTGTCCATGGAGGCTCAGTCAAAGAGCCAGGGCTTGAGATCCTCCCTGAATTGTGTCAGCAATAGGGATTGCATAAGGTGGAGTAGCAGGGTGTTCCAGGTCTTGGCGGTGAGGTAGGAGAAGGATCTTCCTCTGGTTCAGGTCTTGTGAATCCATGGGACGGTGGCCAGGGCGAGTTGGGCGGAGCGAAGTTGTCTGGCAGGTGCTTGGAATGAGAGGCAGTGGTTCAGATATGCTGGCCCTGCGACATGGAGAGCCTTGTAGTCATGAGTGAGGCGCTTGAAGGTGGTTGACTGGGGGCCAGTGGTGTTGACGGAGGTGTTGTGTTATGTGGCTGCATTGAGTTATGTCAAGGACCAGTCTGGCTGTGGCGTTTTGAATGCTCTGTAGTTTTCTGAGTTGTTTCTGGGTGACGCCTGGGTGACGCCGGCATAGAGTGCGTTGCCGCAGTTAAGTCTGATGGTGATACGTGCGTGAGTGACCGCAGTGTCAGCATCATTGATTTTATTTTTTCAGAAGTAAAACCCTGCTTTGAGTGTTTGTTTCTGAAAAACAAAAAGATTGCAGAGAAGCCCGGCATGCTACCTCTAGGAAATCTATTACAGATAGTCCAAAAGCAATTACACAGAGATGGTCGAAGTGACCGAGGTTAAGACCGTAATAGACAATTGTATTTTTTTGAGGGAAGATATGCTTATACGGTTAATGGTAAAAATAAAATAAAAGGTCCCCGAAACATCCTTGTCCTCCTAGAATTATGCAGGTTTTAGCTCCTGTTTTATCAGAGCCAGTCACCTTGTTGCTCAACTGGTCCTTGCAGTCAGGAATAGTACCCAACATGTTCAAGAAAGCTGCAGTTGTTCTTCTACTTAAAAAAAAAAGTGATGACCCTGAGATGTTGAACAATTACCGACCTCTATTTCTTCTGACTTGCTGTTCTAAAATATTAAAATCCAATGTAGCCCAGGAACTGTGTACCCACTTGCAGACTTCAAGTTTCATGAACTGGCAACAAGTTGGCTTCCGTCCAAAACATGACATTAAAACAGTGCTATGTTGCAGTGATTAATGAACTGTGGAAGGACTTGAATTTAAGACAAGTCAAGGCTCTAATTATGCTTGACCTCTCCACGTCCTGTGATACGGTTGATCACGGAACAGTACTTCACCATATCAGGGCCACAGGGTATCTGATAAAGCATATGAGTGGCTAAGTTCCTTCATTAGCAATGGAACACAAGCTGTACATTTAGTACCATTTAAAGCCCCTGAAATCAATGTTGACTGTAGAGTTCCCTAAGGCTCAGCCCTTTGCCTCCACCTGTTCAATATTTTTATAGAGCCATTGGTAAAGGCACTGGCCAGAAGAGGGTGCCACAAATTCAATTGTGTGGATGATTCTGAGATCTTACTATGCTTAGAGAACAAGAAGATGTCTCAACTCCTGTTCCATGAGTCGCTGGGTTTTATCTGTGGGTGGATGGGAAATGGGGCTGCCCTCCACACCCAATGTGGCGCAAAAAAGTCTTGGCATAATAGTGGATCGTAGACTATCCCTGAGACTGCAAATCAATATTGTGGTCTTGAAGGAGATATTATCTCTTCGGACAGTAAGGAAGCTTACTCCCTACCACGTGTCAGAAGCCATGAAAAAAACATGGCAGCAATGATTGAAAGGAGAATTGACTACGCTAAAAGCATTTATCTGGGATGATCAGATTGTGATCTAAAATGACTCCAGTTACTTCAGAACACAGCTGCCAAGTTGCTGTTTAAGGCCCCTTCTGTTGAAACAACTGCATTGGCTGCCAATAACACAATGTATTCAATTCAAAGTTTGCTGTTTAGTCTTCACGGCCATTCACAGTTTAGGGCCAGACTTTTTCATGTTAAAAGTGATGCATCGGCGGCGCAAAAGGCTTGTAAATAAGCCCCTAAACATGTGTTAAGCTACACTTCGACCACTGCCCTGTGCTCATCTACTGCCAATCGTTTAATGGTACCTAGGTTTCAGGATGCAAGAATAGGAGGTCTCAGGTTTTCAGTCGTGACTCCTAAGTTATGGCGTTCCCCTCCGCCTTCTATTCGGTTAGTAACAATGCTGGAACCTTTTAGACAGGTGCTGAAATCCTGGCTTTTTGAGATAGCTTTTGATTCCTATATATAGTAGCTGTTAGAACATATTCACTTTCTTTCTGAGGGTTACTGCCATGATACCTTTGGGTGAACGTGCACTTTATAAGTCTCTAATAACATAACAATGCCATTGTGGTTGGCCCAGAGTTCATTTGTGACGAAAGTACATGAATTCAGCAGCAGCACTTTTGTTAGAAATAATCCACTTATTAGGTGAGTTACTGTAAGTAGGGTGGGTGTTATGCGGAGAAAGGACCTCTGCTGCCCTGGCAGCGTCTGCTACCTGTCAGCAGAGATCTAAATGACACAGAGACTTTTTTACATGAAATCAGACAGATGAACTATAGTTTTTGAATTTGAAAAGGTGCTAACAGGTAACAGGTATGACACTGCCCCTTTTATCATGTTTTACTGCTCTATGAATTGCATGCTGCAATCTTAACCCAGCTGTGTTTACTTGTGGAATGACGGTAGTGAGTTACCAGAGAGCTGCAGGTAGTTGAATAGGTCTCACTACACACAGCTCTAGCTATCTAGCAAAACCTTGTGCCACCATTAAACACAATAGATGACGTTACACAACACATCTTACACAGCATAGTATACAATGTCCCTGGCATTTGGCCAGTGTGTATGTTTCTGTCTGGAGCTCGAAGCAGTGGTGTGCACTGACGTTAATTATGAAAACATTGTTTGTCCACCACACAGACACTCATTGATGTTAATTATCTTTGCACTCGGGGAGCCGGGCACAAGCGTGCAACCTAATACTGAAAGGTGCTTGACTAGATGTATTTTTTCTGGCAAGGCATGGCTTTTCTCGTGCATTAAGCCATACCTTTCAGGTTACTTTCATCTGCTGCTGGACTGCAGCAGTGCTTTAGTGCACCTGGAGGCTTGTTATTGTCACATTAGTGCGCCAGGCAAATGCCTCATTCAAACGTGCCCCATGGCTTAAATTACACCACGTTCCGTGGTGCAAAAGCTACGCAAACCTTGAAATGGGATTTATCAAGCAATGCGAGGCCAACTTAAGTGGCCCTGAGTGGCTTGATAAATGTAGAGTAACTCAACGCAGCACACATTGCTGATTTGCAGTACTCTGCCCCAGGAAGGCGTTCCATTGGTGTTGCATGGTTGTTCCCAGGCAAAACTCATGGATCTTGACGCATTCCCAGATTTACCATTACTGGTAGATCTGGGAATGCTTCAAAATGCTATGCCTTACCAGGGGAAGCATAACAAGGAGAAATATCTTAACCAGCAGACGCCCCAATCCTGGCAGGGGAGAAAACCCCAACTCTCCTATTCGCCGACGATACCCTCCTGATCTCTAAAACACCGGGAGGTCTTCAAAAACTTTTAAATAGGTTTAGCCTTTTTTGTAACTCTTGGGGGCTCATAATAAACACAAGTAAAACAAAGTTAATGACAATCAAACCATCGAAACGTTTCAGAAACGGCATTACCCTCAACGATACTGTACTTGACACCGTTGAGTCTTTTGACTATCTGGGAATTCGGGTCTCCAAAGGTATGAAATGGAGTTCCCATTTAGCCAAAATGCTCCTTAGTCACAAACGGGTGTCTGGGGCTATCGTAAGAGAATGACATCTTTCTGTAAGTAGGCCAGTGCCCCGGCCCTTGTGGTCTATGACGACAAAGCCCTACCCTCGGCCCTATATGGGGCCGAATTATGAGGCTTTGAGAATACCACCGAACTTGCTAGATCTGAAAATAAGTTCCTTAGAGATCTTGTCTCCCTTCCAATTTCTACCCCGCTGAAGCCCCTATAACAGGACATGGGAAGACGTCCCATCAAGGACATTGCACGCCTTTGCTCCCTACTCTTTTGGGCACGCATAAGAAGGACCCCTGAGCTGTCCAACTACGCTGCCGCCCTCAGCGAAATAATAATAGCTGATACAGGAAACAAGATCAAATGGATCACCAATCTTAAGCAGCATCTTTTTGAGATAGGATTTGGGGAGGCTTGGGATAGGGCGCTCTACATGAAGATGAGAATATGGATCCTCCCGTTAAACGAGGTGACAGCAGCCTGGAATCGGCGCAACTTACCATCTGCACCTTGCCCAGGTTGTGTAGCTCTTAATGAGTCCATCGCCCATTTTTTCTTTGCGTGCCCGGCCTATAGGATGGCTAGAGCCAAATGGCTCAAACCAGTCTGTAAAAAGCTTGGTTCCAAGAACTAGCGGGTCAAACTACACATTTTCAAAACTGACACCTCTTCTCTGACTATGGTCTGTGGTATGGCCAAATACCTGGGCTGTGCATGGCTAATAAGAACCAAGCTCCTAGAGAAAAACAGTGGATCAGCAGCCTCCACGCATGTTACCCGATGTATCTGCTATGAACATTGTTATCCATGGTTTTAATGTAATCTTTTTATATAATTTTTATAATTGTAGCTGTATGTTGTATAGTAGGACTCATTCATTATGCTGTATTATAAGTTTTTTAAAATATGAATTTTGGATGTATATGCTTTTATGATAAATTTTTATCGTATAAAACTCATAAAAATTTTTAAAAATCTTAATTTCTCCTTGTTTTTTCCTCTTTCTATGTGTGCTACATTCTGGAGGACACATTGAAAGAGGAAAATGCCTCAGAGGATTGTTTTTGTGCAGGAATGCGTTCCTTCCTGCTCATAAACAATCCTCCTTACAACCCAGGCATCCTTGCACCATGGTTTCCAGAGTGCCTGGATTCGGGCTATAATCAACTATAGAGGGTATTGACCCTTAATCAGTAAGGCTAGGCCAATATCATAAAGCTCATGATAACACACGTGCCAGTACTGATAATTAATCAAACATCATTCCATGAGATCACACGTGACACTCATTGTGACTGAAGAACATTTCTTTTTTATTCTTTCATTTCAATCAAATTGAATTCCAAATTGCAAAATCGATTTATGAGAATCTCAATGGTTAACACAAAAATACATTAAACAAATTTTACATAAAACACACATATTTCAATACACACATTACATATATTAATCATCACACTTATTGGACAACACAAAACATGACATAGACAACAAATTATACATTTCAAAAATTAACAAGCTCAAGTTCCAAAAATCAAAAACATGAACATAATAAAGGAAAAATTCAAAAGTGAAACAGAAAAAAGAAAAAGCCCAAAATGGTTGCAAATTATTTGAAAAAACAGTTTATAACAACCTTGGACTGGGCAGTGACCAAACAGTGTACTATTCAGGGTACCCAAGCATTGGGGCTAGGCACTGCATTGTGTGTCAGCACTGAGAAAATGCAGAAATGCGCTGTTTTGTGATAAATATGGCACTTTCCTGCATTTTCCCTGTAATGCAGCGCACCAAGGTGGCTTGCTACAATGTGCTGTATTACAGCTTGATAAATATGGCCCTTGCTGTGCAAAGAGTATCAGGGTATCCATTTTTGCAAGTATGAAGGAGAAATAATAAAGGAGAACAATAAGAAAGGGTTTCATAGATTAACAACACAAGTAGATAGCTGGATAACCCTCCGTCTGCATGGGACAGATAGTTATAATTATTATGGTGGTGCTACACAGGTTTCCGTATCTATTCATCAGGTTTCTTTATCTATTCATCAATACACCAATATAGAGATCAGACTTGAGACCTCATGCACCGGGCCATTGGCCTCAGAATTTGAGGCAGGGAAAAGTAAGATCAGAATTGCACACAGTAATCACATCAAGCATTACCTTAGCTGGAGCTGAGCAACTGTACTCGAAAATACTCCCACTATTCGATAAATCAGCAGTAGTCCCAACATTGGAGACTTTTAGAAATTGAGTGGCATATTATCAAAAATGGAGTTAAAATTATCGCCGCTTTAGCGGCAGGAAACTGCAGCCAAAGCGGCGATAATGGGCTTGATAATATGCCCTTGAGAATTCTACTAGAAGTCCATGATCACACCAGAACAGTTTCCTGCCGCTAAAGCGGCGATAATTTTAACGCCGTTTCTTGATAATATGCCCCTGGGTTTCTAGTTTGCAGAGGTATGCCCCCTGTTCATGTTGGGACCACAATCAGGGTAAGTCATACCACAACCTCAATTATCCTGTGCTCACCCTCTGGTAGCTAGGCACAGTGCAGTCAGGCTTGACTTAGAAGGCAATGTTTAAAGTATTTGTGCAACAACTCATGCAGTATCACAGTGAAAACTCTACACCAGGTTAGAAACATGGATTGTGATTTAATAAATAAAGCAAGATCAAAACGACAAAAATCCATCAAGTAGAAGTTGGGATATGAATTTTTAAGGAATAAATGTCAAAGTAACGCTTAAAAGCAAATAGCGTATAAAAGGTTAATTGTTTGAGCTGAACTGGGGCAAAGTAGAGTTCAGGCCGACCAAAAGGGAGCACGGGCAGGACACAGGGACCTAATTAGGCCCCCTGAACAAAAGTACCTTGATCCTAGGTTTGGGTCAACAAATGTAGGGAGCAGCCGAACGAGGATTCAGTATTCCTGATGCAGCGGCGATGCAACAAGGGCTGTTGAGCAAAGCGTCGATCCCTGAAAACGCGAGGTTCGAGTGCGATGTTGCAGCTCCGGGTGCAGTGTGCCAATCCGATTCCAGCACAGCAGGGTATGCACAGTTAAGACTACAGCAGACCCCTAGGTCCACGTCCAAGGCTCTAGGACTGGGTTGGCTCCACCAGCAGATGAGACCAAGGGTTGGAAAATGCGAGTTCTATATCTTTTGTGTCCCTGAGACTTAAACAACAGGAGGCAAGCCAGAAAGCCCTTGGAGTCACTCTGGGTTCAAGTGATGCAGGTCCAGTCCTTCTCACCCATGCAGGGGAACAAAAGGCAGCGGGGTGGCTCAGCATGGCAAGAGCACAGCAAGGCAGAGTTCAGCAAAGCAGTAGTCCAGCAAAGTACAGCAGAGTGGCAGTCCTTTCAGCAGCACAGCGGTTGTTCTTCCGGGCAGAGTAGTCACAGGTCCAGAAGTCTACTGATTTGTTAGTACCAGAGGTCCAGTACTTATACCAGTGGAGCCTTTGAAGTGGGGGAGACTTCAAAGAAAGCAGAGGTACCCCCTGTCTGACCTGGCTCCAGATACACTACAGGGTAGTAAGCAATCCATTGTGTGGGGATAGGACTCAGCCCTCTCAGGTGCTAGTGTCAGCACCTCCCTCTCATCTTGCCTCACGATGACCCATCACTTATTCACACTTACCCTTCTTTGTGTGTGGCTGTCTTGAGGGAATGCAGGAAGCCAGCTGTCACCCACCCCAGACGTGTATTCCAGAGGCAGCCAGCAGACACCACTTGGCTGAAGTAAGGAAATCCCAACTTTCTAAAAGTGGCATTTGCTAAACTGGAATTTAAAATGTAACAATATGTTGAGATTTTAAATTGCGAGTTCAGTGACTCTAAATTCGAAAGTTCTATATTTTCCCAATTGGGAGTTACACTTGAAAGATGTGAAAGGTAATTCCAATGTTATCCTATAAGAGAGATAGGCCTTAGAGTACTGAAAAACGAAGGGTCCGATTATGATGTCCGACGGAAAGACTCCTCGCGCAGTCAGAATCTCCTCAACCGTGTCAGAACTCTTCTGACGACTCAGTCGGTTTACAATCCACCCGACCATTTACGATGTTCGTGGTCGGATTGTAAACCACGCGGTCATTCTGAATCGTTTATGACTGGCTCTCAGAGAACGACCTCACGATTACGACCCAATTTCCAATAGCCTGTCTGAGTCAGGCTGTCAGTAACTGACTTTAGGAACCCCAAGCAGGCCCCTCTTCATCGTGAGGCCTCCGATTGGGGGCTGAGGGGGTAGCTAAGGGACCCCCCCCTGTAAAACCCTGCACTGTGTGGCTGGCACAATGTTGTGCCCGTGACAGGGTGCAGGGTTTTCCACACACCCTCCATTTCCCCATAGGAGCCTGTGTTATGGCCAGTTGCCGGGCGGAACACGGGCGCCCATAGGAAACAATGGGACTCTGACCGAACAGTGTTCGGTTGCATCGTAATCAGTCGGGTGGAACCGCCGACCGCGTGTCAGTCAGTTCTGAATCTGAGATGGTGTTGGGCGGAAAGTTTCCACACAATATCGTGATCACCCCTAAAGAGTGTGTTCCCTACCAGGATGTGTAAAACTTACACATACATGTCCTGCCCCTTACATGGCACCCTATAGAGCCTACCTCAGGGGTCCCATATATGTATAAAAAGGGAAGGTTTAGGCCTGGCATGAGGGTTACCCTGCCAGGTCGACATGGCAGTGTAAAGCTGCCCAAAAAGGCTCTGCAATGGCAGGCCTGAGCCATGGTTAAGGGGCTAGGTATGTGGGTGGCACAATGAGTGCTTTAGGCCCACTAGTATTTACAACAAGGGGTGGTGATGGACAGAGTCTCTGAATTAAGCAGAATACTCTCACCCAGTCAAGAGATCAGGGCTAGATCCAACACCGTTTTTTTAGCTCATTGCACCATCCCAGTTTCAGAACCTGGCTGTATGCAAATTAGTCTGTCCCTGGCCCAGTGCATCATGGGAACAGGGCAGACCAGACTACAAAAGCCAATTCCTACACTGGGAAGGAAACAAGCTTCCGGGGACCGGTTTCTGGCATTTCAGCCGTCTTCGGCCCGGCTTGCTTGAATCCTGATGGTGCAATGAGCAAGGGACTCACATCTGAGTATACCCTTCCACGCGTAGGGTGGACAAAATTATTTACAACAAGGGGTGGTGATGGACAGAGTCTCTGAATTAAGCAGAATACTCTCACCCAGTCAAGAGATCAGGGCTAGATCCAACACCGTTTTTTAGCTCATTGCACCATCCCAGTTTCAGAACCTGGCTGTATGCAAATTAGTCTGTCCCTGGCCCAGTGCATCATGGGAACAGGGCAGACCAGACTACAAAAGCCAATTCTTACACTGGGAAGGAAACAAGCTTCCGGGGACCGGTTTCTGGCATTTCAGCCGTCTTCGGCCCGGCTTGCTTGAATCCTGATGGTGCAATGAGCAAGGGACTCACATCTGAGTATACCCTTCCACGCTTAGGGTGGACAAAATTATTTACAACAAGGGGTGGTGATGGACAGAGTCTCTGAATTAAGCAGAATACTCTCACCCAGTCAAGAGATCAGGGCTAGATCCAACACCGTTTTTTAGCTCATTGCACCATCCCAGTTTCAGAACCTGGCTGTATGCAAATTAGTCTGTCCCTGGCCCAGTGCATCATGGGAACAGGGCAGACCAGACTACAAAAGCCAATTCTTACACTGGGAAGGAAACAAGCTTCCGGGGAGATCGGTTTCTGGCATTTCAGCCATCTTCGTCCCGGCTTTCTTGAATCCTGATGGTGCAATGAGCAAGGGACTCACATCTGAGTATACCCTTCCACGCTTAGGGTGGACAAAATTATTTACAACAAGGGGTGGTGATGGACAGAGTCTCTGAATTAAGCAGAATACTCTCACCCAGTCAAGAGATCAGGGCTAGATCCAACACCGTTTTTTAGCTCATTGCACCATCCCAGTTTCAGAACCTGGCTGTATGCAAATTAGTCTGTCCCTGGCCCAGTGCATAATGGGAACAGGGCAGACCAGACTACAAAAGCCAATTCTTACACTGGGAAGGAAACAAGCTTCCGGGGACCGGTTTCTGGCATTTCAGCCGTCTTCGGCCCGGCTTGCTTGAATCCTGATGGTGCAATGAGCAAGGGACTCACATCTGAGTATACCCTTCCACGCTTAGGGTGGACAAAATTATTTACAACAAGGGGTGGTGATGGACAGAGTCTCTGAATTAAGCAGAATACTCTCACCCAGTCAAGAGATCAGGGCTAGATCCAACACAGTTTTTTAGCTCATTGCACCATCCCAGTTTCAGAACCTGGCTGTATGCAAATTAGTCTGTCCCTGGCCCAGTGCATCATGGGAACAGGGCAGACCAGACTACAAAAGCCAATTCTTACACTGGGAAGGAAACAAGCTTCCGGGGATCGGTTTCTGGCATTTCAGCCGTCTTCGGCCCGGCTTGCTTGAATCCTGATGGTGCAATGAGCAAGGGACTCACATCTGAGTATACCCTTCCACGCTTAGGGTGGACAAAATTATTTACAACAAGGGGTGGTGATGGACAGAGTCTCTGAATTAAGCAGAATACTCTCACCCAGTCAAGAGATCAGGGCTAGATCCAACACCGTTTTTTAGCTCATTGCACCATCCCAGTTTCAGAACCTGGCTGTATGCAAATTAGTCTGTCCCTGGCCCAGTGCATCATGGGAACAGGGCAGACCAGACTACAAAAGCCAATTCTTACACTGGGAAGGAAACAAGCTTCCGGGGACCGGTTTCTGGCATTTCAGCCGTCTTCGGCCCGGCTTGCTTGAATCCTGATGGTGCAATGAGCAAGGGACTCACATCTGAGTATACCCTTCCACGCTTAGGGTGGACAAAATTATTTACAACAAGGGGTGGTGATGGACAGAGTCTCTGAATTAAGCAGAATACTCTCACCCAGTCAAGAGATCAGGGCTAGATCCAACACCGTTTTTTAGCTCATTGCACCATCCCAGTTTCAGAACCTGGCTGTATGCAAATTAGTCTGTCCCTGGCCCAGTGCATCATGGGAACAGGGCAGACCAGACTACAAAAGCCAATTCTTACACTGGGAAGGAAACAAGCTTCCGGGGACCGGTTTCTGGCATTTCAGCCGTCTTCGGCCCGGCTTGCTTGAATCCTGATGGTGCAATGAGCAAGGGACTCACATCTGAGTATACCCTTCCACGCTTAGGGTGGACAAAATTATTTACAACAAGGGGTGGTGATGGACAGAGTCTCTGAATTAAGCAGAAAACTCTCACCCAGTCAAGCATCAGGGCTAGATCCAACACCGTTTTTTAGCTCATTGCACCATCCCAGTTTCAGAACCTGGCTGTATGCAAATTAGTCTGTCCCTAGCCCAGTGCATCATGGGAACAGGGCAGACCAGACTACAAAAGCCAATTCTTACACTTGCTCACTGCTCCATCAGGATTCAAGCAAGCCGGGCCGACGAGGCTGAAATGCCAGAAACCGGTCCCCGGTAGCTTGTCTCCTTTCTGGTGAAGAATTGGCTTGGTAGTTTGGTCTGCCCTGTTCCCATGATGCACTGGGCCAGGGACAGACTAATTTGCATATAGCCAGGTTCTGAGCTGGGATGGGGCAGTGAGCTAAATAACGGTGATGGATCAAGCCCTGATCTTTGGACTGGGTAAGAGTGGTCTGCTTAATTCAGACACTCTGTTCATCACCACCCCCTTTTCTGAATCGTTTTTGGCCACTATAGGTGTGGCAGGGTATACTCAGACATGAGTCCCTTGCTCACTGCTCCATCAGGATTCAAGCAAGCCGGGCCGACGAGGCTGAAATGCCAGAAACCGGTCCCCGGTAGCTTGTCTCCTTTCTGATGAAGAATTGGCTTGGTAGTTTGGTCTGCCCTGTTCCCATGATGCACTGGGCCAGGGACAGACTAATTTGCATATAGCCAGGTTCTGAACTGGGATGGGGCAGTGAGCTAAATAACGGTGATGGATCAAGCCCTGATCTTTGGACTGGGTAAGAGTGGTCTGCTTAATTCAGACACTCTGTTCATCACCACCCCCTTTTCTGAATCGTTTTTGGCCACTATAGGTGTGGCAGGGTATACTCAGACATGAGTCCCTTGCTCACTGCTCCATCAGGATTCAAGCAAGCCGGGCCGACGAGGCTGAAATGCCAGAAACCGGTCCCCGGTAGCTTGTCTCCTTTCTGGTGAAGAATTGGCTTGGTAGTTTGGTCTGCCCTGTTCCCATGATGCACTGGGCCAGGGACAGACTAATTTGCATATAGCCAGGTTCTGAGCTGGGATGGGGCAGTGAGCTAAATAACGGTGATGGATCAAGCCCTGATCTTTGGACTGGGTAAGAGTGGTCTGCTTAATTCAGACACTCTGTTCATCACCACCCCCTTTTCTGAATCGTTTTTGGCCACTATAGGTGTGGCAGGGTATACTCAGACATGAGTCCCTTGCTCACTGCTCCATCAGGATTCAAGCAAGCCGGGCCGACGAGGCTGAAATGCCAGAAACCGGTCCCCGGTAGCTTGTCTCCTTTCTGGTGAAGAATTGGCTTGGTAGTTTGGTCTGCCCTGTTCCCATGATGCACTGGGCCAGGGACAGACTAATTTGCATATAGCCAGGTTCTGAGCTGGGATGGGGCAGTGAGCTAAATAACGGTGATGGATCAAGCCCTGATCTTTGGACTGGGTAAGAGTGGTCTGCTTAATTCAGACACTCTGTTCATCACCACCCCCTTTTCTGAATCGTTTTTGGCCACTATAGGTGTGGCAGGGTATACTCAGACATGAGTCCCTTGCTCACTGCTCCATCAGGATTCAAGCAAGCCGGGCCGACGAGGCTGAAATGCCAGAAACCGGTCCCCGGTAGCTTGTCTCCTTTCTGGTGAAGAATTGGCTTGGTAGTTTGGTCTGACCTGTTCCCATGATGCACTGGGCCAGGGACAGACTAATTTGCATATAGCCAGGTTCTGAGCTGGGATGGGGCAGTGAGCTAAATAACGGTGATGGATCAAGCCCTGATCTTTGGACTGGGTAAGAGTGGTCTGCTTAATTCAGACACTCTGTTCATCACCACCCCCTTTTCTGAATCGTTTTTGGCCACTATAGGTGTGGCAGGGTATACTCAGACATGAGTCCCTTGCTCACTGCTCCATCAGGATTCAAGCAAGCCGGGCCGACGAGGCTGAAATGCCAGAAACCGGTCCCCGGTAGCTTGTCTCCTTTCTGGTGAAGAATTGGCTTGGTAGTTTGGTCTGCCCTGTTCCCATGATGCACTGGGCCAGGGACAGACTAATTTGCATATAGCCAGGTTCTGAGCTGGGATGGGGCAGTGAGCTAAATAACGGTGATGGATCAAGCCCTGATCTTTGGACTGGGTAAGAGTGGTCTGCTTAATTCAGACACTCTGTTCATCACCACCCCCTTTTCTGAATCGTTTTTGGCCACTATAGGTGTGGCAGGGTATACTCAGACATGAGTCCCTTGCTCACTGCTCCATCAGGATTCAAGCAAGCCGGGCCGACGAGGCTGAAATGCCAGAAACCGGTCCCCGGTAGCTTGTCTCCTTTCTGATGAAGAATTGGCTTGGTAGTTTGGTCTGCCCTGTTCCCATGATGCACTGGGCCAGGGACAGACTAATTTGCATATAGCCAGGTTCTGAGCTGGGATGGGGCAGTGAGCTAAATAACGGTGATGGATCAAGCCCTGATCTTTGGACTGGGTAAGAGTGGTCTGCTTAATTCAGACACTCTGTTCATCACCACCCCCTTTTCTGAATCCTTTTTGGCCACTATAGGTGTGGCAGGGTATACTCAGACATGAGTCCCTTGCTCACTGCTCCATCAGGATTCAAGCAAGCCGGGCCGACGAGGCTGAAATGCCAGAAACCGGTCCCCGGTAGCTTGTCTCCTTTCTGGTGAAGAATTGGCTTGGTAGTTTGGTCTGCCCTGTTCCCATGATGCACTGGGCCAGGGACAGACTAATTTGCATATAGCCAGGTTCTGAGCTGGGATGGGGCAGTGAGCTAAATAACGGTGATGGATCAAGCCCTGATCTTTGGACTGGGTAAGAGTGGTCTGCTTAATTCAGACACTCTGTTCATCACCACCCCCTTTTCTGAATCGTTTTTGGCCACTATAGGTGTGGCAGGGTATACTCAGACATGAGTCCCTTGCTCACTGCTCCATCAGGATTCAAGCAAGCCGGGCCGACGAGGCTGAAATGCCAGAAACCGGTCCCCGGTAGCTTGTCTCCTTTCTGGTGAAGAATTGGCTTGGTAGTTTGGTCTGCCCTGTTCCCATGATGCACTGGGCCAGGGACAGACTAATTTGCATATAGCCAGGTTCTGAGCTGGGATGGGGCAGTGAGCTAAATAACGGTGATGGATCAAGCCCTGATCTTTGGACTGGGTAAGAGTGGTCTGCTTAATTCAGACACTCTGTTCATCACCACCCCCTTTTCTGAATCGTTTTTGGCCACTATAGGTGTGGCAGGGTATACTCAGACATGAGTCCCTTGCTCACTGCTCCATCAGGATTCAAGCAAGCCGGGCCGACGAGGCTGAAATGCCAGAAACCGGTCCCCGGTAGCTTGTCTCCTTTCTGGTGAAGAATTGGCTTGGTAGTTTGGTCTGACCTGTTCCCATGATGCACTGGGCCAGGGACAGACTAATTTGCATATAGCCAGGTTCTGAGCTGGGATGGGGCAGTGAGCTAAATAACGGTGATGGATCAAGCCCTGATCTTTGGACTGGGTAAGAGTGGTCTGCTTAATTCAGACACTCTGTTCATCACCACCCCCTTTTCTGAATCGTTTTTGGCCACTATAGGTGTGGCAGGGTATACTCAGACATGAGTCCCTTGCTCACTGCTCCATCAGGATTCAAGCAAGCCGGGCCGACGAGGCTGAAATGCCAGAAACCGGTCCCCGGTAGCTTGTCTCCTTTCTGGTGAAGAATTGGCTTGGTAGTTTGGTCTGCCCTGTTCCCATGATGCACTGGGCCAGGGACAGACTAATTTGCATATAGCCAGGTTCTGAGCTGGGATGGGGCAGTGAGCTAAATAACGGTGATGGATCAAGCCCTGATCTTTGGACTGGGTAAGAGTGGTCTGCTTAATTCAGACACTCTGTTCATCACCACCCCCTTTTCTGAATCGTTTTTGGCCACTATAGGTGTGGCAGGGTATACTCAGACATGAGTCCCTTGCTCACTGCTCCATCAGGATTTAAGCAAGCCGGGCCGACGAGGCTGAAATGCCAGAAACCGGTCCCCGGTAGCTTGTCTCCTTTCTGGTGAAGAATTGGCTTGGTAGTTTGGTCTGCCCTGTTCCCATGATGCACTGGGCCAGGGACAGACTAATTTGCATATAGCCAGGTTCTGAGCTGGGATGGGGCAGTGAGCTAAATAACGGTGATGGATCAAGCCCTGATCTCTGGACTGGGTAAGAGTGGTCTGCTTAATTCAGACACTCTGTTCATCACCACCCCCTTTTCTGAATCGTTTTTGGCCACTATAGGTGTGGCAGGGTATACTCAGACATGAGTCCCTTGCTCACTGCTCCATCAGGATTCAAGCAAGCCGGGCCGACGAGGCTGAAATGCCAGAAACCGGTCCCCGGTAGCTTGTCTCCTTTCTGGTGAAGAATTGGCTTGGTAGTTTGGTCTGCCCTGTTCCCATGATGCACTGGGCCAGGGACAGACTAATTTGCATATAGCCAGGTTCTGAGCTGGGATGGGGCAGTGAGCTAAATAACGGTGATGGATCAAGCCCTGATCTTTGGACTGGGTAAGAGTGGTCTGCTTAATTCAGACACTCTGTTCATCACCACCCCCTTTTCTGAATCGTTAGGCCCACTAGTAGCATTTATTTTGCAGGCCCTTAACACATATAGAGCACTTTACTAGGGACATACACGTAAATTAAATATGCCAATTGGGTATAGACCAATGTTACCATGTTTAGGGGCTAGAGCACAAACACTTTAGCACTGGTCAGCAGTGGTCAGCAGTGGTAAAGTGTGCAGAACCCTAAAGCCAGCAAAAATGATTTCAGAAAAATGGAAGGAGGCAGGCAAAAAGTTGGTGAAACACCACCATAAGGATGTCAGGTCTAACAGAGACTGGTTCAAGAATAGTGTGCACACTCACGATGACCACTATTGGAGTCCTCGTCCCAGAAGTTCAATTTAAGACACCAGAATATTATAAACAGAGGGGTGGATTGTCACCGCTAGTGTTGCTGCTATACTTCAGACTCCGTCAAGCAGGAAGAGCATTATGGCAATGATTTCCACAAGTACCAGTAGAATACAAAGTGCTAACCAAAATTATAGAGAGAGAGACGATACCTGAATTAGCCTGCTCTCGCTCACTTATGCAAAGGCTGCACAAGAACCAAATGGGAGATCTGAGACAATCTCTGGGAGAATAGTATTGGGACTTGTGCTGCGCCCAGGTCCGCTTAGCCTGGTTCAATAATGAGCACTGATTAATCCACTTTAAATTTTTATCAATATTATTTCATCCCTAAAAAATATATAACCAAGCATAATCTTTTATTGTGGGAGATGCCAGGCACCAAATGCAGATTTGGGGCAACTAATCTGGGATTGCAATGCAATTACCCAATAATGGCCCTCTGTACTTGAAACTGTTGGAGATGTGACACAGGGCAATTTATCAAAAACCCCTGTATTTGCTCTATTAGGTTACACAGTTAATGTACCAAAGGCGAGCAGGAGGTTTGATGCTAATACTGGGTAAATGGAGAGTAGCACTTAAATGGATGTGCACAGGGACAGCTCACCATAAAGTAGGATGTGGATGTGCACAGGGACAGCTCACCATAAAGACTGTTTGACAGATATGGTGCAGTGTAGGAACAAGTCGACACCTAATCTACCACCATCCACCCAACTTTAATACTACAAGACTTTTGAGAACCCCTAAGAAAATATATGGGCAAAAATAGCGGGGTAAGCAATCCATGAGCTATGAACAATAGGACAGATGTAAAAGATCAGTAACGAGATATCTGGGACTAATAAAATCTACACCTCGAGGACTCAACAAGCGTGTCCTGTTGCAATCTAATAGACGACCTGACAGCTTTGAACCTTTTACTCCTTAACTCCGGTCCTACGCATAAGGCCGGACACCTACTAGACCCCATAATAACAAATATCCCAGATTTAAAATGTGTGGTATATAAATAAATAATACCGGATCTAGGTTTGTCTGGACTTAGCAATAACAGATAGCTCAATAAATAAGAGTCAAGATTCGAGGTAGTAGGAGTTTGCAGGTTTATTACAGCATAAAGGACAGGAACAGGACAACCTGCACGGGAACAGGATGGCAGCGCTGCCGGGGGCAGGGTCGGAATCGGCGTAAGGGAATGGGGTAACATTTAATAACAGTGCACGATCATATATACTAAAACAGTTGCATTACAATACATATGATAGGCGGAGCAGTGGGTGTGGTCAATAGCAGTCGCGAAAGATAAGGGTGAAAGTAGGTGTAACAGAGGCGTATACATAGACATGTGATGCAAACGTAACAGAATATGTCATGAATGGGGCGGAAACATGGAGGGGGCTACCTAAGGAGCCGGGACCTCTGACCTAATGGTGCGCGCAAACTGGCAATGACGTGTTACTAGGAGAAGCTGGGGGCTATGAACTCTGTGCTAGGAGCAGAGACTGAAGTCTGGAGAGTCAGGGCGACATGTACCTAAGCAGTATCTAGTATCTGATGTTTTGAGAACATGTTGATATGAACTAAGAGTCAGGAGGGGAGAGGCTAACGGACTCTAAGACTGGAGCATGCATTATTCTACATGTAGTGCGTGATGAAGAATATTAAATGACCATTAAATGCAGTATTTCTCCTACATGGAGACGTAAAGGCTAGACAATGACGGAAACTATTGATGCGATTCAGTAGCTTAGGAATGCAGAGAAGGAGGACTGAACTGATAACTGGAATCATAACATACTCTTGGCAGACTCAGAGGCAGAGCTAGGCTGAGCCGGGCACTGCGAGGCAGGAAGTAAGTGAAGGGTCGAGGATACAGGTGGGGGCTGTATCGCTCCTCAGCGAGGCTCAGGAGACAGGAGCTGAATCTAGTGTCCGGGCCCTTTTGAGGCCTAGAAACGGGGACTTTACAATGGAATAACGTGCACACTGAGAAACGTGGCAACGTAGCTTTACATAGGCCTGATATTCGTAGTATTCACGAGAACTGGAAACTGACATACCAGAGGTGGACACAACTGTAATTGCGTCATTAATCGAACATAGGGAATACATATGCATATTAATCATGCGCACATAACATATGATGGATGACACGTAGGGACACAGAACATGGCAAAATTTACTTTTCCACATTCCCTCCTTGTCACTACGTTTCCATCAGGAAACATCAATATTCATGATACCATCTATCATTTCATACAGTATCATTTGCTCGTCTCGAATTTTCTGGGAACGGGTTTTAGAACGGGGCTTGGGACTAGGAATACAAGAGGTAGCACAAATGCCGCAAATCGCAGGGCCACATTGTATACAGAGGCAGCAGCTGAATATGATCGCTACTGCAATACCTAGAAAGGACAAGACTTTCCATCCCCAAGCGGAAATTATATTCCAGAACCAACCGGACCATGTCCAGGTGCCTGGGTCTTGGTGTAACAGATGGGCAATTTTATGGAGTCTGGTTATAGCTGAGTAAACAGACGGTGCGTTATTTGGAATGAAAATGCAGCAACTAGATCCGATGACTCTACAGGCCCCGCCCCTATCGGCCAATATGACGTCAAGGACGAGACGATTCTGTAAAACGACAAATCTCATAGCAGATTGCTCTTCAGTTAAGTTACCTAGAGCAGAGGCAGTCTCATTGACTACTGCTTCAAGGGTTCTGGTTAACCTACGGATTAGCTTACTATTCTGGATAGGTCCTATAAAGAAGAAGAAACCTCTATTGAAATCTGTATACTGTTCTAGAGCAGTTTCAGTATAATCGACAATTGGGGACTCGATCTCCCTTCTATGTCTAATGTGTACTAGATGTGTGTTTCTATGATAATCAGATGGGGCTAGGAAAACAGGTGGCAGTAGGAAGGCAATGTAACAGGTTCCCTCCCAATCGAGGGGCAGACGAACATATGCGGTCTGACCACAAATAAAATAAGAATGACGTGAAGCTTTAAAAATAGATTTCCCACTGTCACTATATTTGACAATAGTAGTACAATCACTATGGCCTACATGTACGGAACCATTATTTCTAACACATAATTCGCCTTTGACTGGTAATACTGAAATAGCAGGTAAGTCTGGAGTGGAATCAGACTGAACATTCAGGACCATAAAATTCGAAGAATAATTACCTAACTTGTAAACTTCGTTTTCTAGATCTAACCCTGTTCTGTGGGGAAGACCTTGCTTGTCTGGGAAACATGTACTGTTAAGAAAAGACATATCTGTTGAGGATGACGTTAACGTGGACCATGCTCCACACGAACCATTATGTGAAAATGGATAAGGAAAGAGTGGCAGAACTCCCTTTGGGGTCTGGAAAGGGGGGAGTCGACCACACACCCAACAATTAGTGGCATTGCTGGTCTGGTGTGAATAATGTAACATGCGGATGAAAGAATTATTACGCATAGCGAGGCGGTAAGAGAGTTCATGAGGAGGCAGATCACTAAACGTGTGCTCTACTGTAACATTAGAAGACTTATTTACATGAGAAACTGGAAAATACAGATAAAATGCATAACTGGTGCAGGAAATCATAATACTGAGAAATAATATGAAACATAGAAAAACGATACATCGGATTGAGTTTTGACTAACTCTCTCACTATGGGGGTCTATTTTATACATGTCAGAAACCGGTCTAACCGTTTCACCTAGGGGAGGACTTAGACAATCAAACTGGCTGACTTATTTTACTAGACCTTAACTTGAGTTTATACTCCTGTTGCGGAGTTTTCTCTAACAGGGAGGGTGCAGTAACATTGTCTTTTGCGGGACAGTCCTTAAGAATAGTACTTTGGAAGTCTTTAGAATCCTGGGAAATGTTCTTTGAGACAGGTGCCAGTCCATTAAATTTTTTAATATGCGAAAGATGCACCCAGCCTTTGCGTCCCTCCAACTTCACGGCTGTACGGGTGGCCAGGAGGACCTGTCGGGGCTCCTTCCAGCGAGGCTCCAGTGGACTTGAGCGATCGAAATTTCGCACTAGGACCATGGATCCGGGAACGATTTCATGCGGTGCCACCTCGGTATTGTCTGGAAATGCGGCAGCAACCTGTGAACGACAAGAGTTGAGGGCAGACATCAAGGAAGCTAGGTAATCTGTCAGCATATTACTTGAAACATCGGTAATACTTCGGGGTCTAGGAGTACCCCACATGTTAGGGGGGCGGCCGAATACGACCTCGTACGGGGACAGACCTGATCTGGAATGTGCGACCATGCGCATATAGAACAAAGCGACTGGCAGAGCTACGAGCCAGTCCACACCTTTCTCTTGACAAACTTTTGCAATTCGGATTTTCAGGGTCTGATTATGTCTCTCTACGAGACCGGCTGCTTCAGGATGGCGTACACAATGGAACTTCCACTGGTACCCTAACAAAAGGGACACATGCTTCATGAGTTCAGATGAGAATGGCTGGCCGTTGTCAGAATATACGACTCTAGGGAGTCCGTAACGGGGGAAGAACTCACGAACCAACTGCTTGGCAGTGGTCGCGGCTGTGTAGTCTGGAACTGGATATGCCTCTGTCCACCTGGACAAAGCGCATACGACTACAAGGACATACTTGAAACCTCGACATCGCTCCATCTGAATGTAATCCATCTGGAGGACTTCAAAAGGGTGGTCAGGGGGCTGGAACCCACCTTGTTCCACCGGGACACTTTTACCTGGATTAAACTGGCAACATATCATACAGGTACGGACTTTCTGCTTGGCTGCAGCTCGTAAATGCTTGTTGAACCAAATATTCTGGATACTGTCTAACATGGCTTTTTCTCCTAAATGTGCTGGACTATGTGCGGTATTAATAATGACTTGAACCATAGAGTCGGGGAGAAACCATGTGGCTCTACCCTTTGTTACCCATCCCTGATCTGTCTGGACCCCTCCTTGTTCGGACCATTTCTTGATTTCATCGGGAGTAGCATGTAATTGGATATCTATGACATCTTGAGTAGGGTCTTTAACTGTCATACATGTAGTCGGATCTGGAGTGTGCGTCTGTGTCGGATTAACTGAAATGTCTGGAGTCTGTGCTGTAAGCTTGGCTGTGCGATCTGCTAGATCATTACCCTGGGAAATAATGTCAGTAACTTTCGTATGTGCTTTGCACTTCATGATAGCAATGGATGTCGGTAAATGTATGGCATCTAACAGAGCCTGAATAAGGAGACCATGCTGAATCTTGGTTCCATGAGAAGTCATGAAACCTCTCTCTTGCCAGAGCACTCCAAAGTCGTGTACGACTCCGAATGCGTAACGTGAATCTGTGTAAACATTAACTTTCAGGTTCTTGGCGTGTATGCAGGCTTGAGTCAGAGCAACTAGCTGTCAATACGGTGTGTCTCAATAACTTCGGTGTCAGTAGTCACTGCATACGCGGCGACTAGTTCTCCTGTACTTGTTCTCATACATGAACCATCCACATAAAGTGTCAGGTCGGGATCTGGTAATGGAATATCTGTCAGATCTTGTCTTGGCTTGGTCATAATGTTAACTACTTCCACACAGTCGTGTGTGGCAGAATTCGAAGTAACTGATGGTAACAATGTAGCAGGATTTAAAACGTTGCAGCGTCTGATTTCTATGTGTGGCTGGAACAGTGTCAATTCATAACCTGTTAAACGTGCAATTGTCAAGTGCTGAGTTTGTGTTCGGTTTAAAAGAACTTCCACGGAGTGTGGAACTTGTACTGTCAGGGAGTGTCCTAATACTATGGAATCACTTTGTCTGATAGCTAGTGCTGTGGCTGCAACTGACTTGAGGCACGCAGGCAGAGCCTGGGCTACAGGATCTAATGTGCTCGAAAAATAAGCACAGGGCTTGTATTGTCCTGCTTGATCTTGTGTGAGAACAGATAATGCTGTACCTTCGCGTTCTGTGACGAAAAGTGTAAAAGGCTTACTGTAGTTCGGTGTTGCTAGAACTGGAGCTTGGCATAGGGCTTTCTTTAACTCATTGAAACTAAGTGTATGTTCAGATGTCCAAGGGAGGACAGTCGATACGGCTGCCTCCTGTGTCGTTAACTGTATCAGTGGCTTGGCTAGAAATGCATACTGAGGAATCCATTGTCTGCAATAAGAAGTAAGGCCAATAAAAGCACGTACCTCCTTCTGGGTCTTGGGCTGAAGAAGACTCGCTATTAACTGGATTCGGTCTGGTGTCAACTGCCTACCCCTCTTGGACAGTAAGTGTCCTAAGTAGACCACTTGCTGGACACAGAATTGAAGCTTCGAAGGGGACACCTTGTGTCCCATCTCGGCTAGGAAATACAAGACTGTAAGTGATGCTCGCTCGCAAGCACATTCAGAACGGGCTGTGATCAGGAGATCATCGACATACTGGAGCAGGGCAGTGTCAGTTGGCATGTGAATGTTGTCTAGTTGTCTCTTGAGTGCTTGACTGTAAATACTAGGACTTTCTGTGAAACCTTGAGGAGCTCGTGTGAACATATAGCTCCTTCCATTTAAACAAAATCCGAAAAGAAACTGGCTGTCTGGATGAATGGGGACACTGAAAAATGCGTTCTTGAGATCTATGACAGTGAAAAATGAGGCTTCGGAATCAATGGCTGTCAACAGGGAAGAGATATCTGGGACAACTGGATACTGGGGAATAATACATTTATTAAGCTCTCGGAGATCAATCACTAATCGATATACTGGAGGTGCATTTGGATCAGTACGTTTCATAACAGGAATGATCGGAGAATTGCATACATTGGAGTCAGTTTCTACAACTACTCCTTGAGCCATGAGCTCGTCAATAATTTTGGATAAGGCTGCTACAGCCTCAGGTGGCAATCTGTACTGTCTGATTCGTGGCAGGACTACACCTGGCTTGAGAGTCACACGATGGGGTGTGATTTGCATAAAGCCAACATCAGTTGGACCTTGCGCCCATAGATGCTGCGGAACATTAGACAATCTCGTATCAAAATCTCGTAATACATAGTGACCCTTGAAGTCACGTAGGAACAATCGTATTCCCTCTGGGGAACAGCATATAACTGCACCTAATTCTTTCAGTGTCTTAATGCCTAATAGATTTTCTGGACATGACTTAGTAAGTAACAGATCAGTAGTGCGGGACAATGGACCTACTTCTAGAGTAACTGGCTTTGATATTTCATTTACAATAGGTTTTCCTGAAAATCCAAGGGAAACATTTCTTGAGCCTGAGAGCGGAGCCCCTGGAACTTCGGCGTGACTTATAGTGGTCCTACTTGCCCCTGTATCAATCAAAAACTTTCTGTCTTTCCCTAATACTTGACTATGAACATAGGGACCTTCTTGATCTACAGGTATCTCGATGAGAGGCAAGCCTACCTCCCTCTCTAGGCTGTTTCATGAATATGGCTGATACTCTGGATACTCAGACTGCGCATACTGGTACATCTGCTGTGTAACATGCTGTGTTGCAGCGATAGGCTGCGGTGCTGTAACTGTCTGTGGTGCATTCTGTGACTGAGGAGTCTGTGTAACTTGTTCTTGTCTCGGCGGACGTGGTCTTTCTTTAGTCTTACCGGTAGCTATGTTGTGTTTCAGAACTGCACACTCGTTTAAAAAATGGCCTGGCTGTTTACAATAATTGCAGTTTCCTTTAACGGGAGCTGCAGGATGACTGGCTTGATTTGGACCCCTCTTCTGACTATCTTGAGGAACAGATTGTGCAACTAGTACTTTCATTTTCGTGTCTTTCATACGTTTTCTCTCATGTTCCTGCTCTTCTCTGATTCTATTCTGGTGAAATTGAAGCATCTGTAACATCTGGGACGGGGTATTAGCTTGCCAGGTACTTTCGACTTTCAAAACTCGGTTTTTAATTTGTGGACTTGAATTCTCGACTAATTTAGTAACAAAAAGATGAGGGTATGACTCGCTACTTGTCTTGAGGCCACTGTTTATGGTAAAACATTTCTCAAATCTGGAATAATAATCACTAATATCTTCGTCTTGTTTCTGTTTACAGGCTGAGATTGCATCCCAGTCCTCTTTTCTAGTTGTCAATAACCTGGGCAAAACTTGTATTAACAGTTCAGGTAATTCTTTACATTTATCTCCAAGACCGGTACCTGGTACTCGTGCCTTGTCTTCAGCTTCTAGGACTGCCCAATCGATCTTTTTCTCTCCCACCTCCCATTCTTTTTCTTTGAGTTTCTCATATACCCCTGCGGGCAACAAGACTTTTAACATTTTAATAATATCTGGATACGTGTATTCTCCCATACGGAGCATGTCTTTTAATTCTCGGTGGAACCCTGCTGGATCTTTATCATGACAGGGAATTAACTTTTTCATCTCTAAGAGTTCCATCTTTGTGATCGGGGTGTAAACAAACACTCGTTGCATTTCACCACCGTCTGTCTTAACTGGATGTACTTCTCGTAACGGATTCTGTCTATCTATGTAAAAGGGTTTACTCTCTGGGGGTGAGACATGAACAAAATGCGGTTTCAGAAACGTTCTGTATTTGTGGCGCTGTTCTAGAATGACACTAATTAAATCGGTACCTAAACCTTTCCATCTATACTGGAGTAACTCGTTCAGGACATCGTGTAACGGACCTGGATCAGAATGTTGACCCTCATACAATGTAATGAGGTGCTGGATCATATACATACCCGCCAGTCGTTGCTCGGCTGGGGGCAATTTCAGAAACATTTGTGCCACTATTTCGTCTGGAAAAGTGGTAGAATCAGTAATCCATCGGACTGCTGATCGGACTAGTTCTTGTTCATGCATAGTACTTAACTCGCTATAACCGATTCGTGATTTCAGAATGTGATCGGTAGCTTGAAATACTTGTTCCAGAGAACCTTGTTCTGGTGCTGGATGATGAAAAATTGACTTGTGTTCTAGGCGCAAATGGCGATCTGGAAATCTAGATTTTCCTACATACGCTATTCTGTCGGGATTCTCGTCCTCTACCTCTTCTGTAGAAGAGTCATTTTCTTTCTCGCTTACTTGTGCTTCTTTACGTTGTTCGTGTACCCTTATTATTTCTTTACGGATTTTCTTGTACATACTCTCTATACTACTGATGGTTCTGTGCTTACCCTCGGCTATATTATCACTCCACCTTGTCAGGATTTTCATTTCGGCTCGATCTTTGGTCGGATAATCTTGTTCCCTTATTAGACAATTAATCAGAAACTTTAATATCATGAGCTGGACTTCAACTTTTCTTTGGCACATGACATCACTAATACTTTCTGGATCATTCCCTGTACGGATGAAACGATATATCCTGTCTAGATCTTCTTTCATATCTGGTAGGGTGACTAGATACTCGGTCACCTTTCTCACGCGTAATGAATATAAAACCATATTATCCTCGCCTGGGACTGGATCATAGCCACATTCATTAAGGGCTTTTCTTATTTCTGCAACAGACTGATATCTGGGCGTACGCTGTGACGCTTGTGCATGTAATTCGGCTAACGTTAAACGCTTGTGTGGCGGCGGGGTTTGGGGAGGACCTCCCCCTGCGGCCCCTAAACTAGAGTCGTCTACTGATGCTCTTCGTCCTGGCAGAGTGGGAAATGGAAATGTAGACTGGACTTGTATGGCGGGCTGGACCGGGGGTACCGTAACAGGTACTCCGGTGTCTGGAGGAGCGGGAAGTGCCTGATTTACAGGGACTGGCGGAGCGGGATTTGCATATTCTGGGACTGTGTCGTCCAAATAGGACGAAATGAAAATATCAGCTGCGGTCGGTTTGTGACGTAGCTTGGTCGGAACTAGTGGTGGCGGGAAATTACTGAATGCCTCTGGGGTCGCTTTTGACAAGCCCTCGGCAAGAAGAGGATACATACCCTTAATAAGAGCATGCCTCTGTCTGTCTGACTGTTCGGTTTTGACTCGTTCACCTATCTCGATTAGTTCCCTTTCCTGGGCTCGTTCTAAGGATTCTCTACTTAATTCTGACTTTCTGATTTCTTTTTCGGTTCTTTTATGAGATTCTTTGCGCCATAACTCGATGGCATCTTTCTGTGACTGTCTGGCTTTCTTTTTCCATAATGCTTCTTCTACTCGCATGATGCACTCGGCATCCCATGTACCCGATACGGGCCATCTATACTTTTCTTCTAACTGTTTGGTATACTCTACCCATAAATCTAGATACAATATGGCGCTTATGCCATGCTTCTGATACATGAAATGACCTGGACTGTCCCTAGGCGGGACAGGAACTGCTGCTTCTAGCAGACCTTTTCTGGTTTTTAACTGACGCAGTTTTGAAAAGAGCGGCATGACTGAACTAGAATCTAGACACACCACAATACACAATAAAACACGATAATTACTTCGCACTCATACCACGACATTAAAATACATGAATAACATTCAGAATAACAGTTCGAACAGAATACTACCTGGAATACGGAAAACAGAATACATGAATTTTCTCGAGAACAGAACTGACTAGAACAGAAACTAGATGCACTGCTGAAACAGTACGAAACTTACCGGTCTCATACAGAGACACGTCAGGACCCGCATCCACCGAAGTGGACACTTCGTTTGTGGGACTGTGTACCACCAACCCACGGACCAGAGTCAATTAGATTGACCCTGTCTAGATACTACCCCAGCAACGGTACTCACCGGGCAGCAAGAACGGAAGGCCTCGGACTGGACTGGACTGCTTCGACGCCGGACGGACGAACTTCGGACTTCTGTTACAGGTGGGCCTCCGGATACCTCGGACCTTGAACTCTCGGCTTGGGCTCTGGTCGGGACTCGCCGCGTTCCTCCACCGTCTCGTCTGGATGCTGGACCGCCTCCTCCGTCTCCTCCGTGGGCCTGAGGGATACTTAAAGCAGAAATATCTGCCGGTGCGCAGAAGAGTTCCGTCACGACTGCAGAGGGTCAGGGGGTCGGCGTGGCTTCACCGACGCGTGGGGAAAGGGCAAGTCCCTATTCGGGCGCCATTATGTGGTATATAAATAAATAATACCGGATCTAGGTTTGTCTGGACTTAGCAATAACAGATAGCTCAATAAATAAGAGTCAAGATTCGAGGTAGTAGGAGTTTGCAGGTTTATTACAGCATAAAGGACAGGAACAGGACAACCTGCACGGGAACAGGATGGCAGCGCTGCCGGGGGCAGGGTCGGAATCGGCGTAAGGGAATGGGGTAACATTTAATAACAGTGCACGATCATATATACTAAAACAGTTGCATTACAATACATATGATAGGCGGAGCAGTGGGTGTGGTCAATAGCAGTCGCGAAAGATAAGGGTGAAAGTAGGTGTAACAGAGGCGTATACATAGACATGTGATGCAAACGTAACAGAATATGTCATGAATGGGGCGGAAACATGGAGGGGGCTACCTAAGGAGCCGGGACCTCTGACCTAATGGTGCGCGCAAACTGGCAATGACGTGTTACTAGGAGAAGCTGGGGGCTATGAACTCTGTGCTAGGAGCAGAGACTGAAGTCTGGAGAGTCAGGGCGACATGTACCTAAGCAGTATCTAGTATCTGATGTTTTGAGAACATGTTGATATGAACTAAGAGTCAGGAGGGGAGAGGCTAACGGACTCTAAGACTGGAGCATGCATTATTCTACATGTAGTGCGTGATGAAGAATATTAAATGACCATTAAATGCAGTATTTCTCCTACATGGAGACGTAAAGGCTAGACAATGACGGAAACTATTGATGCGATTCAGTAGCTTAGGAATGCAGAGAAGGAGGACTGAACTGATAACTGGAATCATAACATACTCTTGGCAGACTCAGAGGCAGAGCTAGGCTGAGCCGGGCACTGCGAGGCAGGAAGTAAGTGAAGGGTCGAGGATACAGGTGGGGGCTGTATCGCTCCTCAGCGAGGCTCAGGAGACAGGAGCTGAATCTAGTGTCCGGGCCCTTTTGAGGCCTAGAAACGGGGACTTTACAATGGAATAACGTGCACACTGAGAAACGTGGCAACGTAGCTTTACATAGGCCTGATATTCGTAGTATTCACGAGAACTGGAAACTGACATACCAGAGGTGGACACAACTGTAATTGCGTCATTAATCGAACATAGGGAATACATATGCATATTAATCATGCGCACATAACATATGATGGATGACACGTAGGGACACAGAACATGGCAAAATTTACTTTTCCACAAATGGACCAATACCAGTCCTCTGTGCTGGTCAGACCACTATCTTCTTGAATTCAATCTTAATAGAACTGGACCCCCAAGAATTGATACACGGCCGGTAAATTCAATGAGAAATTGGAAACAACTTGACGTAAATAAATTGAACCAAGTACTAATAAACAGCACACCCGCCCGTGACCAGAATATGGAAACCCGTGCGGCAGCCACCAACCAGTGGTTAGAAAGTGCAGCAAATCAATGCCTCCCTTTAAAGGTGATAAAAAGTAATTTCCATCATCCCCCTGCCCCTTGGTTCAACGAACTTCTTAAAGCTGAAAAGTCAAAGTGTAAAGCGTTGGAAAGGGCATGGCGCAAAGATTACAATCATGAATAAAAGATAACATATAATAAGGCCAGAAACGCTTATCACTCCTCATGTATTAAAGCCCAGGCCCTTTACGTCGCTAGCTCCATTAATAATGCTGCAAACAAAGCAAAGTCTCTATTTAACACAGTGAAGGATTTGGCAGGCGCACAAACAATTGCCACTGCCCGCCCCTTAACGAAACAACAATGTCACGACCTAGCAACATTTTTTAATGATAAAATAGTAAATATTATCTCTAACATCGCTGCTAGACCTCATGACAATTGCTCACAGCTCACTATCCCTATGCCACCAGACAATGCAAACTTCCTCGAGAAATGGCCCCCTGTAACTATGGATTCCTTAAAAATCTCTCTGAAATCCATTACATCAGGCTCCCCCTGTGACCCTCTCCCTGTGAGTATTTTAAAACAACTTGACAATATCCCTCTAACCACTATAGCAGACACACTAAATGCTTCCCTTCAATCCGCTATAGTTCCGTCATGTTGGAAGCACGCAATGGTAACCCCTCTGCTGAAGAAGCCAGCAGCCGATCCCACAGTCCTGTCTAATTACAGACCCATTTCGTTGCTCCCTGCTTTTTCCAAACTTTTGGAAAGGCACATCCACTCTGCCCTCAGTACCTTTACAGAAGAGAACAATCTACTCCACCCCTCACAATCAGGCTTCAGAGCAGGATTTTCTACAGAAACTGCCCTACTGGGTGTAACGGAAAAAATCCGAAAATTCCTGGATAAGGGTCAAACAGTCGCACTCATTCTCTTAGATTTGAGTGCGACGTTTGATACCATATCTCATAGTACCCTCCTGGCTACCCTTGAGAGAAATGGCATCCGCAGCGATGCCCTACAATGGATAAAGTCCTTTCTCACAGGGAGAACCTTCCAGATAAAATCCAGCATTGCCTGCTCCGACATTGTTGCCGCTCCACAGGGGGTGCCGCAAGGCTCCATCCTGAGTCCGTTGTTTTTTAACTTGTACCTAAGACCACTGGCCGATCTAGCAGATCGCACAGGCCTGATATTAATGACTTATGCGGACGACTCCCAAATTATTTTTTCCTTATCTGAGTCAAACCCATCAGCACCCTCTCTACTCATACTGGACTCCATGAAATCTTCAACTGGATGTCCGACAACCAGCTGAAATTAAATGGGGACAAAACAGAGGTTCTCATATTGGGAAGGAACAAGGAGCTCTGGAACCCCTCCCATTGGCCTCCTGAGCTGGGCACTCTTCCCTCTCCAGCGACTCAGGCAAGAAACTTGGGGGTCATTTTTGACAATACTTTGTCAATGAAACAGCAGGCAAATAAAGTCGCGGGCCTATACTCCACCATTATAAAATGGTTGAAGAAGATCATGTGGATGTTGCCCCCTGCCACACAAAAAACCGTAGTCAACGCACTAATAACATCGCGTATTGACTACGGAAACATCTTATACCTAAGTTCGAACTTAGCAGTGATCAAGCGACTCCAAATGATACAAAACTCCGCCGCAAGACTCTTGTGCAGGATACCTAAGTTTGAAAGAATATCACACCACCTAAATGATTTGCACTGGCTTAGAGTTGAACATCGGATTAGTTTTAAAACCCTCAGTTTCATGTTCAAGATAAAATCCAAAACGGCACTCTCCTATCTACAAGCCTTAGCTTCCCCCTACCTGCCAACCAGAAATCTGCATTCCCAAACTGCAGCGAATTTTTCTGTCCCCAGATACAAACTTCAAAGGACTGGCGGAAGATCTTTTTCGGTTCGAGGGCCGATTCTGTGGAATTCCCTCCCCCAGTTCATCCGGAAAGAAGAAAAATACACTAAATTCAGGAAATTTGTCAAAACTTGGCTTTTCCAGAAACAATTGTGCTAAACTCCAACTCAGCACCTGCCTTCGTTCAACCCAATGTCACAGGCGCCGGGAAACCCTTGTTGGGTAGCTGAGCGCCATACAAATGCAAAAAATAAATAAATAAATAAATACATAGAAGGACAAACTATTCCCGCTACAAAAAACATACCTACCTAATCTATAAACAACAAGCATAGATCACAGAAGTACAATGATAATTAGGTGCCTAATGATTGTGAAACCTGTTTTTCCTTTCACATTGACGTGGAAAAAGATGGAAAATATTGTTGTTTGAACAGAGACTTGAGTGCTGTGATACATTGCGATGTAATACCTGTGTTCACATTTGTAATAAAGTTTTAAAATAAAATCAATGAATCATTTGATAAAGAAAATAGCCCCAGCAGTAAAAAATTTATTTAATGAAATGGTTGGGCGTGAGGTGCTGAGATCCATTTTGTGGCTTCTATATGTTAACAAGAATTTGGAGTGAAGCAAGAAATTACGCTTTAGGATTTAACCGCTATTTCAGGTCAGGTGTTTTTGAAGGAGTGAAAACAGTTCAAGAAAAGACTCAAAATTCTAACTGTGAACCTGTAAGCCTGACTGTTTTTCTTTTCTTTTTGATAGTGCATACTAATTTTATTTTGAAGAACTAGTTTTGTAAGAGGCATATTTTTGTCTGGTCTAGAACCTGTGGTGGGCAGATATAGGCTAAACGTGTTGTACCTGCGGTGGGCAGATTTAGGCTCATTCACGTCTATTCATCAAAATGCCAGGGGTAGCGGAAGTGACATCACACGCCCTTTGACCATCCTTTTCACTCACATACACATGCGACCATATACACATACATTCACACTTACAGACACACTCACATAAACGCACTGTCACCCGCAAGTACGCACACAATATCCATTTAAAAGCATTTATTACATACCGCAGCTGCCAGAGCGTGTCATATTTCAGCGAATTGATCTACATTTTTACAACACTAGCAGTGAAAAATATATAATCCAGTATTAGTGTAATAATATGATTGACAGAATACAAAGAGAGTGCAGCCCCAGCTGACGTCCATAAGGACGAGCTGCCATTATGTTCCTGCCACTGACCAGGGGTCTCAAAAGCAGTGCCAGGATAACAAGGGGCAAGCCATGGGTCACAGCTGCGACTCCTGGCGACACCTACATGACATCCCTGTTTAGGCTGGCGTGTTACACTTGCAGAGGGCTGATTTAGGCAGAACTGTTAAACCGGCGGGGAGCAGATTCAGGATCACTCTGTTACACATGCAGTGGGCAGATTTAGTCTAATCCTGTAACACCTGTGGTGGGCATATTTAGAGCTGCAAACTGGAAAGAGTATGGTCCTGGCTCTGATTGTATAAATGCAGAACTTTATGAAAATAGAGCATAAAAATAACATTGTAGGCAATTTGTCAAATAAGCTATTAGCAAAAGCAGGAAATGTTCATAACATCAAATAAGCAGGAAAGGTAAAAAACATTAAATACCAATTTGCTTTGTTTTAGGTATGGCATTAAGATCCATGCATGATCTTGATTTCACATTATATTTTAATGTAATTAAATTCATATTGTATTTTTTCAAATTTGGAATACATTTTTCACTACTATTATGTTATGAGCACATCTGCTCAATAATGTTCATTTGCATGTGTATTGCTTTACACCTTAACTTGAAAGTGATATGCATATGTCTTGCTGTTTTAACAAGTGGATACATCATCTATTTGCTTTTCTAAATAATGTACAAATCAAGTAAATTTGCAAAAAATATTACGAATATTAGCATTGCTTGTCTACACGTCAATACTTTCGAAGTACTAAGGTTTTCCAAATATATTTTGCATTCACTTAATGACACGTACAGGGTATTGGTAGGTGTTGCTGCTGCTTCATGGCCACTTCACACAGAATCATTAAATGCATAGGTGAGAATTGTTAATTGTGATGATTTATTTTGCTCTGCAAATTGTCCTCTTTATGTTGAACATTCTGAATGCACTTTTTAGCATTCAAAACTGACTCTCACATGCTTCTTGTAGGCCATGTGGCCTACCTTTGCGGGCCGGATGTATGACATTACTACGCATGCTTTTACCACGCATGCCTTTACAAAACAGTTTTTACAACGCATGCTGTTACAACGCATAGCGCTTAGGGGTGCTGATAGTGAATAGTTTAATTTACTATTCCAACTCCAGTCCCCGTGGATAGTAGGGAAGGTGTTGGATAGTAAATTAAATCTATTCCCTATCCTAGAGCGCCCCCCAGCGCAATGCGTTGTAATGACATGCGTTGTAATAGTTGAGTCGTAAAGGCACTGCGTGGTAAAAGTTGCGTTGTAAAGGTTGTTTCCCTTGCGGGCCTAATACAAGAGAACCAACACCCTGCACTTTTTACACACTGTCCAAAACACAGAAAAACAACACTGTTAGAAATGGGGTCTCTAGTTGGCAGTGGTTTGTACCCTGTACAAGTAGGTACCCTCCCTCTAGTTAGGCTAAGGGAGTCACACAGCTAAGGTAACCCCTGCATATCCACTTGGTAGTTTGGCATGAGCAGTCAGGTTTATCTCACAAGCAATGTGTAAAGTATTTGTACACACACATACAGTAACTCAGTGAAAACACTACAAAAGGAGTCCATACCATTTTAGAAAAATAGCCAATAATATCTGAATAAAACAAGACCAAAACAACAAAACTCCAACATACACAAGTCGAAATATCACTTTGAAAAGATTAAGCAAGTGTAGTCCATAGAAATCAATAGATGCATTCGTTTTTGCATACAGTGCCTCCGATGCATCTAAAAACAAAGATGGTGCAAGGCACAGGGTAGGAAAAGCAAAGCGATGCGTTGGTTCCTTACTACACAAAGGAGGTTATGGATCAGTTCCTTACTGTCAGGGGAGGTGATGCGTCAGGAAGCAGTGTGGCATCTGGGGATAACGGTTCGATCCCCGGCACCGGTGGCAGATTAGCCCAGCACCACGTGACTCTGGGCAATAGCTTGCTTAATCTTCCCGACGGCCCCCAGCGCCTAGAGACCCATACGGGTGATTGTGAGCTTTACAAATGTGGATTATTATTATTATTATTATTCCTTACTGCTAGGTAGGGGAGATGATGTGTCGGTTCCTTATTGGCAGGGGAGGCAGGTGATACATCAGTTCCTTACTGACAGGGGAGGTGATGCGTTGGTTTCCAGACATACAACCTCAGTGCCTTACTGTGGTGCGGTGTCAATGAAGAATCAGCTTCGAGGGACAATGCTTTGTAAATCCAGACTTGCTGTGTCGATTAGACAGCAGCAATTCAGACGCTGCATGGATTTCACAACCGTGAAGCAGGCACTGCGTCGATTCCTCAGACATGAAGCCTGTGCTGGGTCTGAGTCAGAGCGGGTGTCACAGACATCAGTGACACGGTGCTAGGGACTCACGCCATGGCCGTCATTTTGGTTCATAGGGTCTCTGCCGAGTTTATAAAAGAGTATCCTGTCTGCCAAACTCTAGGTTATCCCCATCGTTTTGGGATGTGTTGAATCCACAGTCCCTATGTAATTTGGCCAACTTGAAAAATTACTACACTTTTCATATGAACAATGTGCAGTTCACAGTGCACTATTTTCCCTTTTAATACACAGAGCAGAATTCTGAAATAAAGAACTGGCAATTCAATGTTCTTTCTCTTCTACACAGTTCAGTGGGTGCCATTTGGTGAAGCTTATATAAAACATTTTTTATTTATTTGATTTAGTGTATGTCTGTAACATGAACACATCTACAAGGCAGCTCAATGCTTCATGTTAAATAGGATAGCATGAGAAAGCTTGAAAAGGGATAAAAAAATAAGGAGGGTGAAAGAAGGCAAACATTGGAAAATCCTGAATATATGTGTCTTTCAGTATTCTTTAAAGATAATGTGATAATGTGGAGGTGTATGCTAGCCTAAGGAAGGTCAAACAGATTAAACCATAAGGTACATTTTTTACAAGTGTGTATTTAGATCTTTCTGAAAGCTCACCAAGTTGATATTGAGTGTTAGACAATTCAGATAGTTTCAGAGTGTTTGGCACATGATGAACAGGTTCAATGTCTTGGTCTTTTTCTTATTTTGAGATTTCCAGTAATAGGTGCTATTTCCCACTGGTTTCTCTTTGACCCAAAATCAGATGTAGTTTGTCCTTAAAGTAGCTGGGAAGGCCACGATTCCAGGTTTGGTGGATAATACAATTCATCTTTTTTTTTTTTTACTTTTATTTTCTTGATTTGAAATTCAAAACCAGTCGTGGCAAGCACTATTTACAGAGATATGCAAAACCAAAGACATAAAGAACATGATACATAAGAAACACAGCGGAGAGTACAGAAAGAAAAATACATCCTAATGGGCAGAATAAGGACATCGGAACAAAGGAGCTATATAAAAAAAGAAAACAGCATTACGCCTAGGATATAAGTTTGGGCCTTTTCCGTAATAAGAGATCAGTGCTTTAGTCATTCAACTAATGGGGCCCAGATCTTAAGGGCCAACTTACGTCTCCTTTCCCCCTTAATAGAAACACGGAAAACTCCAAATTATACACAGCGAGCATCCTAGCTCTCCAATTAAAGAAGGTAGGTGCTTCAGGACTTAACCATTGGGATGTAATACAGAGCCGAATCATAGACATTACTACAAACAAAAAAGCAGAGACATATCTAGTGCTTTCAACCATCCCCGTGCCTCCACACCCCATTATCACCATCTCCAGAGAAATAGTGAGCGGGATATTGAGCGTCGAATTTATGAAACACTCCACTTCATGAAGAAATCCACCCAAATTTGGACATGAATAAAACATATGTATGACATTAGCTGCTTGAAACCCACACCTAGCACAACCATCTCCCTTCCGACCCCCCCCCCCCACTTTGCGATTTTCGCTGGTGTATAGTATAGGTCAAACATTGCCATATAGCTTTGGGTCCGTAGGCTACCGGAGACTAAGACATAACTTGCTAATTCAAGTGCGGGCCTTATATCCACCCCAGTCTTCCCAAGTTTCCCCTCCCACATACAATTCATCGCAAAGTGAATTCGACCTTCCAAGGACAGCCACCGGGTGCCTGTAAGAATCGTTGCGACATGGTTTGATTTCTTAGTACCTGAAACAAGGCAAAGCGCAGAAGAAGTGCAGCTTCAGAGGTGCGTTAATTGATATTGGCAGGAAAGAAAGTATAGTGTTACCACTATCCAGATATGAAGGAACCACTGCTTTAATTACTGTATTGAAATTTGCTGAAGAAATGAATGGTTTCAGCTTCCTTAAATAAAGCGGCAGAAAGATGGAAGGTTTCTTAATTCCAAATATACGTTGTGTTATGTTTAACATTTCATCAATCATGTTGGCCAGTGATTTAGACAATGGAACCAGGGCAAGAGAAATATCTGTCTACCTATGAGTGCTCTAAGCCATTCTTGAACATGAGGTAAAGAGTCTTTGGACTGCAGAGAGAGTGATCATTTTTGGAGCGTTTAATTTTAACGAGGATGTCTAATTTTGAGTTTTTTCAGGAGGATTTTTAGGCTTGGTATGACTGCAGGATTTGGGATCTTAAGGTACAGGCGATTATTGTGTCCATATTTTGATGAATGTACATCTTTATATCCTGCAGCGGAGTATTACATGTTCCATATAGGGATTTTGTTTGTGGGGTGGGATAAAAAGATGGAACTTTGAGGTACTGCGCTTTTAGGTCCTGATTTAGAGATTGGTGGATGAGTAAACTGTCACAAACATGAGAGATATGCTGTGCGTCCACCTTATTACAAGGGCATTGTTTCTTAATGCCCTTGTAAATAGGAGGTGGGATATTCCCTGTCAACCAAACGCTAAATCAGGTCCTCAAATATGAGGGCGAGAGAAAACATGGATTAGTACATAGCTATAGCTGGCACACTTAGATCATATTCCAACTGTGCTATTATTACTAGTAAAAGATGACCATAGCATGTTGATGACTTTGCCCCGGAACTGTCATCTTTTAAAAGTGAAGCCTAAAATAATCTCAGCTTGCATCACTTTCTCAGAACATATTTCCTCAAGTGCTGCAGAGCACTTGCTACTCATAACTTCTAAGAAAGGCCTGTATACCAGGATGCTTGCAAATTGTTCTTGGAAATGTAAATAATGCTACAGCCATCAATGTAATGTTAGTTCCAGGGTATACAAATTGGACCATGCATTCCTTTGCCCAATGGCATTCTGAGACCTAGGGTGGGCAGGGGTGAACAGTAAGGAGTATGCAACATTAAACCACGCCTAGATGACTTCAACTTCACCTAATAAATCATAAGACTCCACCGCCTCATTCACAGCCTTATAAAGGATTGTATGACTTAACTACTGCCTAAACCACTACTTCTGGAACAACGAAGGCTAAACCACGACCTTTACTTAACCACTACATTTTAAACCACTACTACCTAAACCACGAACAAATTAGATTTAATGACACTTTTTCAATTTATGCCATTTTTTTTCTAAAATACTAGTTAAGATCTGTTTACAAAAACGAGCACACTGATCATATTCTGTTCGTAAATCGAAAGCATTTACAATTGAGAAAATCAAAGCAACACTGCCATCTCCTGACATAAACCGGTAAATTAAATGTAAACCAATTTCTTCAACAACCTTAGCTGTATTTGAAACTTAACTATTACGAATTTAATCATCACGTTATAGTTCTAAATATATATATTTTTTTTTATCGTATTCGTGGGGGGAGACCCCCGCACCCCCCTTCTACCCATTTAAACGTTTTCCTAGCATCCGTATCTCGTGCAGCGAGTCACCTATTAATCAACACGTCATCATCTTTTGAAGGGGCTTTTCTCATACCATATTAATTGTCCTGAAGATGGTCTTTTGACGTCTGCAACCAAGACCGAAAAGTCGACCAACACATCATCTCCAATAACAATTTATCGATCCAAAGAGTCTCCTTGGTTCATGTTTGACTTGAGTTACTCTTGGCTGATCTAATAGGAGTTGATGTCTAGATTATGAACTGATGTGCCATTGATTTGCTTTATCTGTTCATAACTGTATATTGTGAGATAATTCTCTGTATGTTTCCCCACATTTAAAATCTGATAAAATTCAGTTTCTAAAGAATAGGTTTTCCGTGTGCTTTCTCTAATTTTTTTATCTATTTGAGATTTAATCATTGTTATCCCGCGGATACAATAGTGTTAGATTGTCTCCACAACTAACCTGCCTGACTAATGCTTTTAATTTTTTCTTCACTATTCTTCCAAATAAATCCCTTGTACACAACTTTCTATTGATACGTTTCTCATTACAAGCACAGGCCGCCAAAGGCAGACGGCTCAGAAGGGGGCGGGGCAGCAGGAGTTCAGTGCAAGTGCATCGATTCGATGATAATATGTATCAATTTAGGTGGTCGGCGGAGCACACAGCAAGAGTGCGCATGTTCTGTTTAGGGCTCAAAAATGTTGCAACCAGCCCGAACATGCGTACTAGGCTGCTCATTAGAAGAGCAAGGGTTGTTCCATGCCGCTCTTCTAATGAGCAGCCTAGTGTGCATGTTTGGGCTGGTCACAACATTTTTTAAGCCCTAAACAGACCATGCGTACTACTGCTTAAGCCAATCCTGGCGCTACTGCTGGAGCAGCGTCTGGATTGGCTGCGACGTAGGCGGTAGTTGCCAGCCAGCCAGGAGCGAGCGTGATGTCAGAGCCTTCTCGTCGAGGCAGACACACCTCGTGTTCACTGCTACCACAGGTGACGGGAATCGGCTGAACCTGCAGCAACAGCCGGGCGGGCATAAGCGGGGACCCCCGGTCTGATTGGTAACGTTTTGTTTATTTTTATCCCCCCCACCGTACTCCCCCCTCCTCCCTCCCGTTAGTATGCCAGCCGAGGCTGGGCGACCTGTTTGCTAATTAAGGATTATCATTTGCACACTGTGAGATGAGATTGTTCTTTCTCAGCCGTAGAGTAATGCCCCTGGCCGCCGTTTCTCGCAACTCTATATATTCGCTCAAAGTACTTCATGTGCTTTAGACAGACACGTGGCCCACTTCAAAGGTACAGTTTGTTGGGTGTAGTGCAAGCGTGGTGACTTCCGGTATGTTCTCATGCTCACTTTGTGTTTGCGATATTTTAAAAACAAAATGGGGAATCTGCCAGCACAACTATGGCACCGGTTGTGGTGCACTCGTGCAGGAGATTAAGAAATGCTCTTTGCAGCGCTCTGTGTGTCTTTGGATGGTGGTGTTTGTCTTCGAGCGAGGGACCGTGCGGGGGAAGGGGTGGTTGATAGTGTATATAAGACTGAAGTGGGACGTTAACCGGCACTCACTGCTCGGAGCAACTTACCCTTATCTTCTTTGTGTGCACTGGGAAATAAACGTTCTTCTGTTCCTTTTCTGGCTGTGAATTTATTGCATGCAGTTATGGATTTGGTGAAGCCTCCTTCTTAATGCAGATCCTCCGGACATAGAGGGCAATTGGGCCCCACCCTTATGGATTCATAGTGGTTTCACTCTTCTGACAGAGAAGGTTGATTCCCAAATGCACCCTGTGATCAGTTCACTCAATGCAGACGGCTGTAAACGCAGACCTCATTGAAAAGCATGCATCAAAGCATTACTATGTGCTCAAAACATGATATCTGTCCTTCAATGAATTAAGTGCAATACTCGTCCCTTTTATTTATTTTTAAATTTATGTGCCAGTGGAGATGTACTTACAGGCGCGCTTGGAATTAAAATATTTCCAATTTAGGTTAAAATGTTAAGCGTGGTAGAATGATTTTGTATTACTTGTGATGAATCCAACAAAGTTAATAACACTGATTCTTTGTACAGTTGGCCCCTAATGCACTAAAAATGCACTCAATTTTTACATATTTATTATGTTTTACTCACAATTTATTGTATATTTTGTTTCTTGGTTTTTGTGATGGCTCAGCTTGTGTTTTGCACATATGACAAAGTCGGACCTCTGATTTGACTTTGGCTCGGCAGTCTCTATTAATTTACTGAGTCTCCCCATCTGAGAGTAGCCTCTATTAGTGTCCCTTCAGAACAGCTGAGTTTTGGGCTGATTTATGTGCAAATGATGCTATAAAATACAATCATTGTCTCAGATTTCTTTCTAGAAGAGAGACCCACTGAATCCCTTACAAGGACATGGGGCTCATTCACTTCACTTACTAACTGGGTTCAAAGACATTTTTTCGCCTCATCCCTTTCCAAGTCCACCAGCCGCCACTGCAGTTTGGGAAAACTCGAGCCTCTTGAATGAGGCTTGTCTGGTTATGAGAATACTGTGGAAAGCGTGTAGAGCCGGAGTGATGTGCTTGATTAAATGTGGATGTAGTAGTTATCTTGCTGCTATAGCCTTTGCAATAGTTAGAGTGGGGTTTTAAGGAAAACTTAATTGGTAAAGCCCAAGCTTCAGATGTGACTGTATAAGGGTTGTGACAATTTGAGGAAAACCTAGATGTGGGTAAATTCATTTCAGAGTTTGCAGTGTGAAGAAATAATTTCTAGTAACTTGATATACAAGCAGCACTAATGATCAGGCAGTCCATAATTGCTCCCGGGTTTCTTATTTCAGTTCGTGCCTTTAACCCGTTGCGTGCTCGTGACGGAACCGTTCCGCCACGAGCCTCGGGTGGGCTGTGCTCGTGATGGAACGGTTCCGTCACGGCCTGCTCGCCGCGCCTGCGCGGTGCAAATTCCGCGCCTGCGCTGAGCGTTCTGATGAGCGGGCTGGGCCGTGACGGAACCGTTCCATCACAAGCACAGCTCAACCGAGGGCCGTGATGGAGCGGTTCCGGCACGAGTACAGGAGCGCAGCGCGGCCCCGCCTCCCCCTTAGCGCTGCGGCGGAATAGCCGCCGCAGCTAAAGGGTTAAAGGTGGTTAAAGATAGAGAGGCCGAATGGTCATAGGATGCTAATTCTTCCAGGGTATGCAGGTGAGGATATTGATTTTTGATTAATTCATTTTCCTATGGTTGATCATCATTAATTATGCCACGAATGGAAGGCAGCGGTTTGCGAGAGGAGGGCCTAGGCCCATTAGGATTTTTAGCTGGAAGATTTGCTTGGTGTCCTGTGTATAGTTATAACAGGTTATTTGAAGGATTTGATGAAGATTCGTAATGGGATACCAGAGGTAGTCCGGTAAGTTGTTGAACAGTACAATGGGAGTAAAATGATGCTCGATGTTTTGAAAGGGTAGGAGAGAATCGAGCCTAGAATAGTTGCTTAAATACATACATAGATTTTCTCGTGTAATTAGTAGGACAGGTGTAGACTGTATTGAAGGTGGCTGATGGGTCTAATGGTAATAGAACATTAAGTTCATTTCTGTTGACTGTGGTCTTCAGGTCATCCCAGATAAGGATGAGGACAATTTGATTCTTTGCCCCACCAGATACTAGTTGGTGATTGGACTGTGGGTTATTTTCTTCATGTAAGATGTACATTTGGCTGAAGGCTGCTCTGTTCATGAGTTTGCTGAGAAAGTGGAGATTGGTCAATAGCTACCAGGGACTGCTGCACTGAGGTTTCATTCTGAAAATCAGAAACTATTAATGATGGGATGGACGGCGGTAGTCATGGAAAGTAGGATGTAATTCTGAGAGGATCTTTTAGTGTTAAATTTGGTAACTTTCTCATAGAGAGAGAAGGGGTATTTAGGGAGGCTTTCTTACTTAAGTTACTTTACAGCATTATATCCATTCCTGCATGTTTTGATTACAAGCCTGTTAGCATGGATGCCATTTTAATAATTAATTTTGAATTCTAGGAAATATAGAATCATTGTAAGGTTTACAGTTTTCTGTGTCTTTTTCCTAGATGATTTGGATTCAAGAAACCGGGACACTGGCTTGTGTTTAGAAGATATCATGGACAAGCTACGGAATGCCTTTCCCAGTTCCACAGGTAATGTTTCCTGGATGATCCCTTTCTCATTTTCGTGAATCACATCTTGCCATCTCAAGTCAAGAATGACAACCAACTCCGTTTAACATTAATTTTAAGACGCTCACCAGGACCAGTCACTATTGTGTTGTGTGCCATATTCTTCTACATGATATCTCTACCATTCTTTTCTTGCATCTTTGTAATAGTTGAAACATGATGCAACCGTGATTAAGTTACTGAGGCAAAGTAAATGGCTGATGGCTGTGGATTTAGATCTGACTTTCTAAATAAGGCACCTATCATTAAGATCTGCATTTCAACATTGCTTTAATTTAGAGTTTCAAATCATGGCGATGGCTAATAGAGGTTTCCTTCAATTGTGAACTATTGAGCTGTATATACTGCCTCAAAATGTGTACTCATAGTGTTGCACCGTTCCAAAACTCGAACAGAGCCATTTAGAGTCTTTTATACAATGTACGAAATTATCTAATTATGTATACATTTGCGGACGCCATTAGAAACATACGTTTATAATGTATTAAGGAAAGGACAAAATGGTAAAGATGCAGGAGTTGACTTATGAGAGTCAATAGAACAACTAAATCATTAATTGAAGGCAACAATTGATTCTCTGGTAAATCTAAAGGAACTTTGATCAAAGCTGCATGATCTCTCTCAGTGATCTGGACTAGGGCTCATCCATTGATGCCATGGGTACGGGAGGAGGTCAAAATTTTCCATTATTAAAAACATCTTGATTTCCCCAATGGGTATTCCTAGTATATTTGTAAACGAAGTTGATATTTACCTGGTGGCTTTCCGAATAGTACATGATTTCTTAGCTCCCACCACGGGACCTGGAATTGTACGATAGTCAAGAGTGTATGATGATAAGAAGTTTCTTAATTTAAGTATACACCTGGATGCTGAACTTTAAACTCATATTGAATAACTCATAGCATATAATGAATTGCATTTTGGGGGTTTGCCACTTTAATGGTATCACTTTAATGTGTTTATTATTGTTTTTAATTTAATTTATTCTTGTTTATCTCATTTGAGTTCCAAATTTAAAAAATAACTACAATGAAAGATAAATAGTAAAGTGATACTTTGTGTTACCTATAAATTACTATTTATTAACAAACCTGATTTCTTTCACTCAACCATCAAAAGATCTGTTGGCACGGAGAGCTTAAGAAATATATAGGCTCAAATTCTAAATTGCAGGAAATTCACAACAAATAAAGTGGCCACTCAAGTGCTGTGACAACAATTTTGAATTTACTTCCATTCAAGATAAGACAATCAGAATCTTTATTTATTTTTTGGAAAAGTCCAAAAATCTTCCTTTCAATCCACACCTAAACTATGCACATTAAAAATATCCTACATTCCGTTTTCTGTTTTCCCTACCCATTCACCTCACAATCATATATCTTGCTTTACATCTGCTTACTGTACCAACACCACACTTGTCCTATTTTTCTCCCAATTCCCAGTGTTTACCTTCCCTTCCCTATCCATCCTTTTTCAGCATTTCCTTCTGTCAAGTGCAGAACCTATCTTACTGTGTCGTCCTTTTATTCTTTCTAATTTGATCGCCTTCCATTGAAAAATGTTCTATGTGACATTGAAGCGCACCTATGCCTTGTTATATGTATACTTCGCTAATATCCTTGGTCGAGTGTGCTTTAGAGGAACCCATAGATAAAAGCAAATAAAAACAGATGCCTCAATTCCTAGGTACACTGCATTAATAGTGCTACTCCTGCAATAAAGAGACACTGCTTTGATGCATAATTACTGCAGAAGGTTTATGACAAATGCTGTATATCTCTTCTAGGGATGACTTCTCTTATCTAACATATTCAGTGAGTAAGAAGGATCCATCGGCTAACATGCCAGTCGACTATCTCGTCCATGAAGACCAACACATGTTCTTCTACGGAGGAAACACCGACTCTCCTTCAACGAGGCTCTCGAGTTTCTGAAGATCTCAGGTGAACTGGCATTTGCTAAGACAACAGAGGCGCGGGCTCTTCCTAATCGCCTGCTGGAGGGATTCCAAAATGCATCCGTTTGCATGTTGTGTCTTTAATGGTTAGGCGGTAGGGTCTGTTTGAAGAGAAATGGAAGGACAAGGAAAGAAGAACCTGAAATTCACAACAGACCTTTTCATCATGCCACATCAATGTCAACAGAGAAGAGTGTCGCTTACTTGCATGGAGAGCATTCTGGAGAGGAGAATGTGTAACATGTCCTCTTGTTCCCGCTCGCGGAGTGGTTGAGCTGTTGGCCTGCTACCTGCTGAGTTGGTACACTACGCAGGTCAAACAAAGAAGCCATTCACAGTCTTAACTGTTCATTTTCTTAAACAGGAATTTTGATTGAATAACCTTGGGAAAAATAGTTTTTGAAAGATTACTAATGCACTTAGCCCTTTTATGCCACAGAGGAGGTAGTTCTGAGGGCAAATGCCTATTTTCATCCTATTGTGCTATTTTATTTTTCTGTTCCTTGCCCTAAACTCTTTTGAATGAGTCATTCAATTTTTTCTCCTTTTATGAAAAATATGCTTTGTTAATTGAGACATGATTAATGCTTACTTTGAAACGGTTGCCTTATGCCTCATGCCATCAGGTAAATATGTCTTTATCAGGTAGTGACATGGTTACTAATTCGGCAAAAGGTCATTCTAGTCATATAGGTGTGATTTATGTCCTGTTCCGAGTGGACGTATGTCATATCGAAACATCAGCATTACATTGCAGTACAGCACATGCTAATCTAATTTGCATGTTGTAGACGAAGAGAGAAATTACTACAATACATTTGTGACAGAGTTGATAGTGTAGACTTTGCAGCCTTATGTTAAGGGATGTTTTGTAACAAAGAGCCTTAAGGACATTTTATATGCATGTAATGTTGCATACCCTTGTATCTGGGTGCAAGTAGCTATATATGTTTAGTATCCAGGCCAGGTATTTCCTGTAGAGCTGCGGCTATGTTTACTTTAGTATATGTGGAATTATGTTCGAGAGCACACACTTGCAATTGCTATTTCTTTTTCTCATGTCCGATATTTGGACTATGACATATTTGAGCGGTACAAAATCATGTCAGATTAAATTAAATCATAGTCCTATTTGACATACACTCGTTAAGCAGTTTCACATTTGTGAAAGATGAGGAGAGGATATTTAATTTGATGATGAATTCACCACATGGGCAAAGGTGGCAGCAAAAACGGACTCAAATTAGGTAAATATTGTGGGTCCTATTCCGTGGAAAAGGTAGTAGAGTGTTACGCTGTCAGGAATGGAGTTTATGTGTGTGTGTATGCACGTGTGCGTGTGTGTGTGCAGGCAATTCATGCTAACATTATGTGCATTGCATGTCACACATAGGTGGCAAACGGGGGTGTATCAAAGAAAAGTCAAGGCAAATTATGTGAACACCGGAACACCCACAAATGAATTTCTGTAAGAGTGTTCATAGACGTTTAGGAATGCACGTCCTACACCTTAACAGATGATCAATGGTCCTGTAAGTTTGAGGAAGTGCACCAATCTGTCTAGTGTTTGTATGAGGGCGTGTTATGCATAGAAATCGTGCTGTAATAAATGTTAACATAATTTCATTATTTTGCTGCTGCAGAGCATGTGTAACGTGAGCAGTGCGTATTGTACCACGAAGAGTTAATGAAAGAGGTTTGAATGAACTCTTAAAATTATATGATTATCCAACCCTTATCCACAGAAGCTTAATTGTAACAGTAAGTAATTGCAGCTCGTGGGCACCGACACTCAATTTTCGGGACAGGAGTTTATCTTCATCATCGCACTTTGCCAGAGCAAGAGAGAAAAAGGCAGGAAAAAGGAGAATGTAGTAGGAGGAAAATGACAGGAACACAAATAGGAAAACAGGGACAAATATTGAGAGCAGCGATTAAAAAGAACATGCTAGAGTGAGATATTGAGACTTAAAGTATAGGGACATGGAAGGAAGAAGTTTGAGGTGGAATCGAAAATAATGCAACCTTGGTGTTTGGCAACCATGGCGGGGCCCAGGGTCGGACTGGCTACCGGGCAGTTAGGAATGCTGACGAGCTGCTGCCTGATTTTATTGCAGTGGAACCTGATTTCGTCCATGGAGACCTGCGTGTGGTGCGAAATACTGAAAGCAAAACGAATTTCGTTTAGCTCACGCAGGTCTCCATTAACGAAATCACCCCCCAGCTCAGCAGCATTCCTAACTGCCCGGTAGCCAGTCCGGCCCTGGTGGGGCCCAAAAACTATGGGTCCTTAGACATACTGGGGCAGATTTACAAGGAATGTGACATATTTACAATAATATGTCGCTTTCCTGTGCTCTCCCCTGCTCTGGTGCACAAACTGCTGCCATGCGCCGGCGCAGGCACCCTTGCACCATGGTGCAAGGATGCCTGCGTCATGGGGAGATTGTTTATGTGCAGGAAGGGGCACTCTTAATGCGTGCTGTAGAGTACAGCACACATTGAAAGAGGAAAAACAAGGAAAAATGAAAACATTTCCCCTCGGTGCACCTTGCTACGCCACCCTAGCATTTCCAGACACATTTCCAGATTTACGATTCCTCGTCAATCTGGAAATGGGTCTTGTTTCATGGGTGTTGCGTGGGAACACCCAAAGCAACACCCATGGAACTCCCCTTTCACGCAAGTGCTGGGTTTAAAAGGGCCATATTTACAAGCACAAGAAAAGCCACACTGGGTGGCTTTTCCTGTCCTTGTAAATATGGAGCAGTAACATGCCTGTAAATCTGCCCCACTGTTTTTTTAACAAATCCAACACAGCTTGTATGCACTTATTATGATATGCATAATATTTAGGTTTACAACACATAACTACAGTTTGAAATGAGTGTAAAATGATGGAAAGAACCTTTATATCATGGAACATCAGACTGTCTGCCCACATTTAATTAGAAATATCTACCATGCATTAATTCATATCCCCACTCGACAGTAATATATGTAGAAGAAGAACATTTTACAGTCCACATAATAGTGTAACATTAGGATAGCTCAAATAACAGGGAAAGATGCGAAATATAGAAAAAAAGGAATTTACTATTTATCAACACTAATTATATATGTTATTAAACTGATACAGGTTCCTATCGTAATTGTGGTTTAATTATAAATTTCAAGACACGTCCTCTTGTGCATTGTTTTTGGTCAGGACTGTGCTATGCCAGATAATCTCCCAACATTGGGCAAATGTCTACGTTTCGAGTTGCAAGGCCAAATGGGCAACATGACCAGGAATGGGATGTTATTGTAAAGCCTAAATTGATGTGGAAATTGATTTATTTGAATTCCTTTATAGAGTGGTAAAGTGAGAGTAGAACTTGTGGTGTACATTACAAGTCACGTCACATTTCCATACCTAGCTTCTCTGTTGAACCATTTTCATGGGAGAGTTCTCTTGAGAGGGCCCTTTTCCCTTTACAATTTTGTACTATGGTTTCATCCGATGTGTGAGGTAATGCTACTCTCTTGAAGTTTAGGTGTTCTTGTTAAGAGCTGTGCTGAAAAGGAAATATAGTTTGCACTTCCTCCTGTCAACTAATTCTTTTTTCCCCATATTTACCTGAGGGCATACTGGCACTTTGCACGTTTATAAGCATTATGAATCTCAACAAACCACAGAAGAATTTGGGGCGTTTTTTACTAAATATGCTGTGAAACGTGATGTTTTATTTCTGCTAAAGGACATTGAACTGTTGATGTAGTTGAAGGTCAGAGCTAGGAATACAAAGTGTATATGTTTTAAGTTTTAGGGGTCACTGTGAAAATTCTGGGCTTGGATGGGAACGTCAGGCAAGTTATTTACTTACAAAATATTGTCTGGGATGGACTATTTTTTCTTGCTAGGAGAAAGTATTGGAGAAAAACTCCTGTATCCAGTTCTCTCACAGTGATGGGCAAGCAAATACCTGTTTGGCCTACCCATCACTTGCAACAAAGAAAGTTTGGGTTGGATGTCATTTTATTGTAAATAAGAGTGTGGGATGGTCCAAACTTCGAATTCTCATCCACCCAGGAGAGAAAAGACCCAGCTGCTTAACAAGGCAGGGTGAATCTGGTTCTACTATTTGATTGCTTTTGTGTTTTTTAACAGTTCTTTCTAATCTCTGAGAAAGGATAGAAATGGCCCATCATGGTGGAATTTTCCAAAAAGTACAATACATATTGTGTCCTTATTTTATTCACAGTGGCCCATAACGTGTATATGGCTAAATGAAATGAAGAGTAGTGCAGGTGCTGTAGGAAGGCAGTGCTAGAGATGTGCACAAAATAAGTGATCCCTGAAATCTAGAGGACTATACAGATTCAAACCACCAGGATCACTTATTGTGCAGGGCAGCAAAGACAAAGAAATATTGAATAGTGGCAAACACGTTCACAGTAGTACCCGCGGGATAACCCTGTCAATTACAGATGTCAAAAAAGAGCTCCACTTGTAGGAAGGGTGTTCCAAACATGTGCCACTTTTAACAAAGAACATAGATGAAATGTTCAAAGTAGTCATTTTGGTTACGATTTGACTTCCAGGCTCCTAAATTGCTGCAGCCATTTCCAAGCTGAAAATGATTACGGAATAACACTTTCTACAGGCTTTGACACTTTGCACATTTTATACACGGTAAAGTTAAGCTTACTGCTTTTTTAGAGGTCTAAAGCCAGATATTTTATCAACTCTCATCATTATTATTTTATTCCTGCTTCGTACATGTTTCACCTCATATCTTATTAAATGAGGTACTTTCATCTAAAGTGGCTCATTTATGACACTACAAACAATATGATGCAAAGACATGTTTCTTTTAATGGTTTGATTACTTCTTTACAAATTGCCTTCATTTCCCAGCTTTCAAAGTTTGAGCTTTGGGACAACTTTATCTGGTGGTTCTTCTAATAGCATTAACTAGAGAGGTGTGCATAGGAAAAGACCCAACGTAAGGTGGCAGGTGAGTTGAAGGTATCCTTTGAAAAGATGTGTCGCTTTTGTCGATTCTGACTTGCACAGCTTTAAAAGTAATTTGAGAAACAACGAAATGAAAAATACATCAGTTGGTAAATATGGGGTTGGGCCAGTTGAACACCTATTGAGGTACGGAAGGAATGCTGAAACTTGGGTGACATATTAAATGAATGTATTCTGTTGTGTAATATGTAAGAAGAAGGCATATAAGTATTGTATGCTCGTTTATGTGATTCACATGTTTGATTACATGGTTCTGTGTTGAAAGTATTGAAAGGAATGACGTTATGTAGAACTTACTTGTTAATTGAACCTAAGGCAAAAATTCAACTCAGCCTCTAGGAAAAAAGTCTTGATCACGGTCTTTCTGCTGGTCCTTTCTAAATGATCAACATCTAAGTTAAGGAAGAGGACATTATTTTTTTCTTATGTCAAAATGTGAATTGAAATGTGTTGTGAAAATACATTTTTAAGAAGAAAAAGAATTCACTGTGCCCCAAAAATAATGGCTTTCGAATCCTAATTGAACATGTGGAACCTCTGAGCTTCATGAATAATGTTTCTTGGTGTATAGAAATATAAGGAAAAAACGCCCTAGTTAGGATGACCTTCGTATGTCAGATAAATATGTGCTTGGCTTTTGGATCGATGTTAGTATTAAATACTTATTGGCACAGAGAGTACATCCAACACAACATACACATTTTCCCTTCTACTAGAAACAACCAACCCTCTTTTGGAAAATTCAACTAATTTTCAGTGCAGTTATTACAGTCAAAAAATGTTTCAGTTAAGTGGAATTGATATTGTTTTGCTAGAATTAGACCACATTGGATTCCGGGAGCTTTGCCATAATGGTTGGAGCACGAAACAAATCATTGAAAAAAAGGAAGCTTACTTCATCGGTAAACTGGTGTCAGTCCTTCCTATCTTCTGCCTTCTCATGACCAGATGATGGGCTTTCTCGAGGCGCAGTCTGGTTTTCAGAATATGAAAGCTGTAACTGCGCAGAGCAGGACTGGATCCGAATCAGTAGTATCGAGTAGACGACAACCTTCATCAGCAAGCTACTTTTTATCACTTCTGAATCAAAGCATTCAGTCACAATAGTGTGGATTAATCCATTGCCCGCATTTCTTTGGGGCAAACTACTTGGAAAGCGTGGTAATCCCAGAGGTGTTTCATAAGAAAAATTATAATCGTCCAGAATTTGTTGGGAATTCATTCACTTAATAGCAATGGCTGCTGCAGTGAAGGTTTAACACGTCTAATTTCAGATTATGACCAAGAGTGAGGCCGCAGATAAGTTTCCTGTGACTGTATGAAAGTGGAAATGTGTAACTTCAGCACAATACACAGATGGGTCTCAGAAGATCAGGTCTTAAATTGCCAGAATTGGTGTGGTTCATTTGTTTTTATTTTAAAAAACACACTTAAAGTCTCTGTCTACCAGGGCTGTGAATACCGATACTATTTTCTTGCTCCTGGAATTAGAGTTGCCACATGTCTTAGTAATTCCAGGATGCTTGAATGCAACCGTATCTGAGTAGGGTCCTTAGTTTCTCCATGGAAATGCTAAATTACCAGGGATTTGTTGTTTCCATATCACATTTCTGTAGTAATTTCCCATATTCCTGTAGTTTCCCATCCAGACATTTAATCACCTTTAAGCTGGTGAAATGTCCTTAGGAAAAACATAAGGAGTACGGTATTCTCATATCACTAATAATTCCCAGTTTGGCTGGAAATGCAGTTAGCGGCCAAATATGGATTTTCAGCCAACTCAGAAAAAAAAGCCTCAGCGGGAGGAACCTGTATCTGTTCCTCCCTTTGCCACTTAAGTCCAAGTTCTTCTAACAACTTTGTAACTCTTTCTCCTTCTGTACTGTGCTGCAGCAAATGTGTAGAAATCAATAGCTTTAGTCAGGGATGTACCCCACCACTAAAGTCCATGTGGTGCTTGGGGCTCTGGCCCCCTGCCCTCACCAGAGCTTCCAATTGCCAGTCTCCCCAACTCCCTCACCCAGCTCAAGACACTGGTAGCAAGTAGCCCCTGCCATTAAAACTGAGAGTCACATATACATGCAGTAAACTAGAACTACTCTGCTAGTAGAACGGTGGGGGTTTGATGCTGTCATATTTAGTTGGCTCTCAAGGTGGGCCCCTCGTTTTGTATTAAATCACTGGCTACAGCGAACCAACACCACTGTGGATGCAGGATGCGAGGATGCAGTGCTTCTCGTATCAAGGGAGTGATGAAAGTTCATAGGCATGAGTTCAGACCTTTGTTGTATAAAAAGCGTGGGCAGCTGTGGGAAGAGGAAACCTCTCGCATTTACTGCCATTTACTGTTTCACTGTGCCCACTCCTCTGCTTTGTACAGTGTAGAAAATAAATTTGTATTTATTAAATCCTTTTCTGATGCTTCTTGCTTCCTATAACTAACTGTACACACCACTTAGATTGTACTTTGGCTCTTTTTATTAAAGGAAGTCTTGGAAGTAATGTATTTATAATACCTTATTACAGGTGCGTCATGAGGTCTTTTGTCACCTTTTATAAGCAAATGACGTAGCTGCCCAACTGTAATAACTCATTACATGCAAGTTGTGATGTCATAATGCCTGCTGTCAGAGTGAGCAGCCAAGATGAAAGGCAGGTCACTGAGCAGTATTACAGCTGCAGTTTAAACCGTTTTCGTTCTTATCTGCTTTTTAAAAATAAACAGTAATCAACACAAAGGAGAGATTTATGGCAATATGTTTATTTCTTGCATGCTGTAGTTCAACAAGAAAGAAATATTCTCTCTGCAAGTTATAAGTCATTCTGAGCTATCACGTTTTTGTATCTGATTTACATTAACCTGATTATAATATGTTTTTGCCACAAATTACTAACTGCTTCTTAGTTTATTTTATTTTGCGCCACATATTCAATTTTTACTCTTCATATCTGCAACCATACGGTGTCTTTTATATGAGGGATCGAGACACAAAGGGCTTGATTCACAAAGATACGTTTAGATTTGAAAATCTAATCATTTGTAGATCTACTCCAAACCCAGTTGCAGCCCGCCACTTTTATGTGATTCACCCTTTCCGAGTGGAGATTTACAAGTGTAAAATTCCTATAGGGTGTTAGTATAATTCCATTGTTTTCTATGGCTGTATTTTGCAATACTAGTTGTTGGCTATGGGTGGTGGTTGACTTACTCAGAGTTTGGGCTGGAGTACACTTAAGCCTGTTTTGACACCATTAGTGTTTTAGAAAGTTTAGTTCTTGTGAATTGGAATGTTTTTACTTTTCAGGGCGTCCCGTTTATCTTAGTATGTGCCTCCCAAACCACTCCTAATTTCCCCGTTTATCCCTCTCATTTTCTAGTAATTATTACATATTTCCCAACCCTTCACCCTGTCTCTCCTGCCTCTTCTACACAAAACAATACCTATGTGTACATGTGTGCAAAGATCTCCAAACAGAAACAATAAGGTAGGTTTGTGACATGCAAACTACATGAGTACGATGTTACATAATACAAAATGTAGTTTGGGAATCCTCAAGAATTTACTTGATTTGTTGGATAGGTGATGGTGTGACCATGTATTACAAGGAATAAAATACCCTCAGCTGTATGTTAAAAGGATATTGCAAGTTACCTCTCAGATCCATGACCTCATAAAGGAACTCGGCCTTTGGACTCGTTCTTGTATGTGGTCATGGAACTCCTCTGTGACTTGCAAAACCCATAGAACGTAATGATTCTGCCCATTATGCTATTATTTCCCAGTATATTGTTTTTAATCATTCATGAACCCAAGAGTATATTTTGCTTATATTTTACATTAATATCAACAGCAATGTGCTTGTTTGCTGATGTGCCCATCCTAGGAATTTGTTTTTCTACCTGCCTGTCACTCTGATGATGGAAGGCTCACTGATGACCTGCTAAGCCTCTGATGCTTATAGACTGAACACACTGACCTACTCTGTATATTGTACTTGCGGGCACTGCCATGTAGACTCATTGTGCCTCAGGTTCTTCCAGACTGCCACACAACCCCACTACCTCCTTAGCTATAACAGACTGTCATGCACAACCCCATTATCTCTTGGGTACTTGGAGACTGAGAATCAGCCCCACTTTCTCTGCAAATGGAACACATTCTTACAGATGCACTACCCCTTTGTTACTGGCAGATTTTCTCAGAGCCTGCAAACTCTTTGGTACTTGTAGTCTGCTAGGCAGTCTGCTTGTCATGTAGTACTTAAGACTAAAGCACGATTGCTCTAATTATAGTACTAGACTCCTGACTGTCCCGCTCAAACTGACATATTTCCACATCAATTTCATGCACATTGGCTTACCGCTTACTCTAAATATTCTGCCATCAGAGTACCATACTGAAGCATTGTTTCTTTGATCACAGCATACAGACGCAGTTTTGTTCTTCCCGTAACATGTTCCCAAGGGCCGAGACTGGAATAATTCTTCACTTGCTTGCTTTAACCCCGATGCTAACAGTGCAATCTACTGCCTCGCGTCACCCTGGCTTTTTACTCCCTCTGTGACACTTGGGTTCTAGAGATCGAGAGGAAGGACTCCCTGTAAGTCATTTGTACTATAATCTTGTTGTTTTCTTTATTTGTCCTTTTTGTTCATACAAGGCATCTGCTGTTAGGCCTTAGTGTTATCCTAATGTCGCTCTAGTGCCAGCTGTCTGCACTGTTTCTTCCCTGAGTTTCTGATTCAAGAAGGATGACACCCTTGCTACTTAAGACATTGGAGGTAATAACATACCTTCACATTTTAAATGATGTTTCAAACACAAGCTGAATTCCACCTTGCCTCTGTGGTGCTTGCAGCTCATTCTACTGCTTTCCTGAGGTGGTGGAATATTTTGCAATCTTATTTCTTTTATGTTATGCAAATGAAAGCCATTGTATAACATATAGGGCCCGATGTAGGTAATCCCTGATTACCAATTCTTAAATACTGAATCATACCGATTCGGTATTTAAGAACAGGCAAATGGGATGTGGGTAATTTTACCGAAAAAATTACTGAATCGGTAAAGTTTCGGTAATTACCGAATCGGTAAATACCGATTCGGTAATTGCCATTCATTCCTATGGGCTGAGGCATTCATTCCTATGGGCTGAGGCCCATAGGAATGAATGCCAATTACCGAATCGGTATTTACCGATTCGGTAAAAGGGGGAAACATTGAAGGGTGCCAGGGTGTCACTTTGACACCCTGTTGCACCCCTCAATTGTGTATGGGTGCACATGTTGCAGATGTATGTCTGCAGCATGGCACTGTTGGAAAAGCAAAAAAAAAATTTTTCCCAAGGTTTTCATTATTTACCACCAACTTGTACGAATAACGAATCCTAAAAGGGGAAAAGCACTCATTTGAGTGCTCCCTACATAGCAAAATCGGTAATTTACCGATTCGGTATTCTAAGGAATCGGTAATTTACCAATTCCTTAAAATACCGATTCGGTAAATTACCGAATCAGTAAAATGCCCACCTACATCTCATTTTCCAAATACCGGTCGGTAACGGTCGAAATTACCGACTTTCGGCCGTTACCGACCGGTATTTGCCTACCTACATCTGGCCCTTAATATGCACAATTTTGAGGTACTAGTGCAGGCTCACAGCCATCACTCTTAACAATCTCCTTTCATCATTGGCATACAGTAAAGCCTGTCAATGGTTATTGTTGCTGAGTCAGTCCATCGGGCATGAAGATAATGTAGACCAAAAATGCATCTGTCAGTATCAGTTGTTGAGCCTTGAGGATGTACTGACATACCATCCATGCAGAAGCCACAATGAGTGGGATGGGCACACTTCAATTCAACGAGCATTCATATACTTCATCATCCAGGACAGAAGGCAAAGAAGAGTGAAGAAGAGGTAGATAAAACAGTCAGCCCTAGACCCACCCTACGGGTATTGTAAATCTTCATGGCAAGCATGGCTTGCATGTACAGTCTGCAAAGCCTTATGCCCGTGTTCTTGACTCTCAGACTTTGCGTTTCTCTGTCTCAGCCAGCTAGCCAGAGGAATGTGATTATGAGTAATCTAATCGGTGGTCAGAGACAACCTGAACAGACCAATAAGTCATGAATTCAAATCTTTCAGTAACAGTTCTTGGAAATCTCCTACCTTGCCGCCAAGACCTGGAATGCCCTCCCTACCAGCCTACGACAGACCCAGGACCTGCTGGCATTCAAAAGACTTCTCAAGACCTGGCTCTTCGATCAGTAGCAGCCCCCCCCCCCGCACCCCCCCCCCCCCCCCCCTCAGCGCCTTGAGACCCTCACGGGTATGTAGCGCGCTTTAGAAATGCAGTGATTGATTGATTGATTGATTGATTGAAATCATTATGCGTACATGTCTGCTTATACAGATCTTCTGCTGTCATAACCTGCATTGTTGCCACCAAATAAACTCCTTCCTTCTAGAGTATACCTATTTGAGCATCGACCTGAATGGTCTGTCAATGGTTACCATGAGTCAGTTTACTAGACAGCCATGCAGGTCATTGGACCCACACCTGTCTATTTCTACTTTCCTGGGCACACTGTTCACTAGCACCTCATGCATGATTACATCTCTGGACACCAAGACTATTAACAGAAGTGATACATTGTTTGATCCACCCCATTCAGCTCAGAGGGTGCGTCAAAGTGCTGGAATTGCATTAGGTGGACAGGAATGGTGGAGAAGCAATATAGAGGTGAAATGGAATGATAAAACACTCTTGTGATAGAAATTGGCTTGTAGTAGAACTTATAAGAAAGAGCAAGCTGGAATATAAAGGTTTAGCAGCTCGAGGGTTTTCATATGCTGACTGTGTTTGCATACTATATGTGGCATGCATGCACTACATCCCGTGCCATCACACAGAAAAGCAAAGGTGATAGAACTTACCCTGGCAAGTAGCCCATGTAGATTGAAGAAGAAATTGCTGCAAATAGCAATCTGGTTGTTGCACTGTGCCATGATGCTAGTACCACTGCGCTTGTACTCTTTATATTAAAGATATAAGTTTATGGTTTAAATCTTTTATTGATTTTCAGAACACTTAGAGGAATAAGGAACAAGACCCCCTGCTCCCAAAGACATCTTAATACAGACACCAAGTGCCGCAATGAGCGTTATTTCCATGGTAAAATGCGTGGAGCAGGTCTGCTTAGATAAGTAATTAATAGAGCAGAAAGAAGCAACACAACAAAATAAACCTAGAGGACCCACCCTCCACTCCCCTCTCGTCCACCACACAGAATAAAAATGGCAAGGGAAAAGAGGAATTATGGGTCACACCGAGGATCATCACGGTCTATGAGTTTTGCGCGAAGAACCCTCCTGTGGAATTTCTGCGTCAGCCAGGTGTAATAATCTAAGATATCGGGGTGCAAGTCAGTTCCCTGAACTCAGTTATGAGTAATGTTAGGTAGTGGCGCCATAGCTCTGGGAACTCTGACCCCCTTCCCGCCAAGGTGAGAATCAGTTTCTCCATTCCCAACACTAGCCAGAGTCCCTGCAACCATCCGGAATGTGGCGGGGGCTGGGGATATCGCCAATGCGCAAGTATATTCTGAGTGATATTGTGATAGTCAAAACTGTGGAGAGCGTCTAGAGGGTCGCTCGAGTATAGGTCTGCGCAGAAGTCTTGAAAAACTTCCACTATGTCTGCGTCGTCCGACATAAGCTTGCCCCCGGGGCTCGTATGGTCTGCACCCCTTGACGCTGACGCGTTTCCCGCAGTTTGTGAGCTAAGAGGCGGTCTGCACCTGTTGCCCCCAGTATAATAGGAATGACGAAAGCGGAGGGCCGACTATTCGGCTTTATCCTGATCCAACACTGCAAGCTGTTTCCTTTCCACACAGAGTTGACGCCAGGCCCTAGCCGCACCAGTATGCTGGAGCATCTGTTCCAGCTCCGCAAGCCGCTTGGTTAGCTCAGCTCGCTTTTGACTGCGTTCCACATTACTGGCCGCAGATATGGCAATGAATTCCCCCCACAGGAAGGCTTGAAGGGCAGCCCATTACATCGCATGGGATGTGTCTGGGTTAGCGTTGAGGGCCAGATAATTTGTGATGGCTTTTTGAATTTGGGTGACCGTGGATGCCAGATGTAGTAGTGTGTCGCGCAGGCGCCAGTGACGTGATGGTTGCTGTACGTGCAGGAATTGAAAGGATGCCATAACCGGAGAGTGGTCGGAGAGGGATGCGGTGAGAATTTCAGTGTCTGTCGCAAGTGCCTGTAACGGGGTGGAGCCGAGAAAGTAATCTAGTATGGCATACGTTTTATGTGCCCCTGAAAAATAAGTGTAAGCTCGGCTGTGAGGGTGAAAGTGGCGCCACATATCATTGAGTCCAAGTTCCCTGATGCGGTCCTGTCCCGTGAGAGATAGCCCCGACCTGTGTCATGCACTGGCAAGAGCGGTCAGTGAGGTTGTCGAACACCATGTTTAGGTCCTCCCCTAGTAGCAAGCGTCGTTAAGAATTGGCTGTCGGCTCAGTGAGTGCTGCATGGAAAAAATTATCCTGACCCTCATTGGGGGCATAAACGGAACCCACTATGAAGGAAATCCCTGCTACCATAAACTGATACGTAAGCAAGCAGCCCTTAATCTCAGTTTCCTTCTGGAGAACCCTACCCTGAAAGGAGCAGGAGACTAGGATGGTAACCCCTGCAGTCTTAGTGGAATTAGAGCAGAACATCTGCGTGGGGAAAGCACGGGACCTCATTCTGTGATGATCTTTGGGGATGAGATGAGTCTCTTGCTGTGCTGTGATCTTTTGCGTGACGAGGATTGAGGATTGAGGGAGGAGCTTTGTCACCGCCGCGAGCCGCGCTGGAAGCCGCAGCCACAGCTCTGTGCTCCGAAAACGAAACGAGTGAGCCGAGCCGAACTCGGTCTGGTGGCCCCTGTCATTGTCGGGCTGCCGGCCCCAAGCACTGGCACCAAAGACATCGGGCACCACCGCCCACCTGTTGGCCGATGGCTGCCCCCTGCTGACGGCTGCTGCTCCAGTGTTTGAATGCTGTTTGACTCCAGCATTCACTGCCTGCCATTCGCTGCCTGTCCTGCATTGCATTGCGTTGTTGGAGGACGGCGGCAGCTGTAAGTAGGTGCGGGTGCTTCCCTTGTGCGCACTACGAGCAGACAGGCTGGGAGGTAAGCCTTAGCACCACAGCAGTGCCTCACTGTTGCTTGTTGCTGCTTGTTGTTGAACAGTGGGTCAGTGAAGTGCGGCGGTGGCAAGTGGGAAGGTCGCCCAGAGACTTGTTTTAATGAGGATGGTGCCATGGTATGAGCTGGATTTGAAGTGTTGAGTTCTACTACATAAAACGGTGAGCTTTGCTTTGCTGACTCCAGTCTCGAGTGGTGTGGTCAACGCAGAAGAACGCCACAGGATGCCATAGAAGCCATAGGAGCGTGGAAAAGAGGGGGGGCAGCGAGACAGTGTGATAGTGTGACAGGGTGGCTTGCGGTCTGTACTCGATAGAAGAGAGTCTAAACGGAAGGTCAGAAAGGGGGCATAATCCACCGACCAGGTCCCCAACCAAAATACTATCTCTTAAGCCATTTTTTAGTCCCGCCCTGCCCCGCCTCATCTCATTACACCTCATCTGCCTGCTATCACCAAGCGTTTCCCTGCTCCCACCTGCAGTCCTAATTTCCAACTGGGACTCCTAGTACTCCTAGCACTTCCGCAACCCTGGGGGACAAGGGCATGGCCAGGGGAGGTTTAGGAGGTTTAGAAAAACAACGAGCAGGTGTTCACGTAAACCCCGGAGTCAACTATAATTACTCAACTGCCAGCAGAACACAAATCTCCTTCGGAAAATAAACAAATAAATAAACAAATACAATTAAAGTAGTTGGAGCTATAGAGCAAAGTAAGGAGACGTTCCCCTCACGGTAGAGGGAGATTGGGAGACCGGCACAGTAGTCAAAGTTAGACCAGATACAACTACATTAGTCCCACTGGTTCCATTGGCAGTAGTATTCCCCTAGGAATAATGAGGTCGGGTAGGACACGAAAGAACCCACCACAACCTACGAAACGGAAAATCAAACCGAAAACAGCCAACAATAATACCCAGAGTAGTGTAGCTAATTTACCTACAACCCCATTGATACCACCGATCTACTCGATATTTGGCTCAATGACTCCCACTGGCAAATTCTCATTCCTGAAAGACCCAGTCGCTGCAATCTACACAATGCCAGCAACGCCCAATGGTCTCCAAAAACCACTAACACCGTGTAAAGTAACCACACAGACGGTTGATACATCAACTCCCACGTCTCATCAAACACCCAACATAGGGCACACCATCAAACTGAAGAACCAGGCAAGAGCAAGCCAATAGCCCAAGAGGCGCACGGGCCAATCAACTTGGGGACCAACAAGCATATAATTCAAACACAAGCTCAAGTACATACAGAATGGGGAGGACATGGCCAAGAGCAAGAGCAAGTAAAGCATAAAATATCGCCTGGCTCCACGGACAGGATTACGGATAGCATTTTCCGAAAACCAATTGGATAACCCCACAACGTACATAAGCCAAACTAGAGTAATAAGGTCAACCATATTACCAGCATTACTAATCAGTGACACTAACCAGGACCAATCAGGGGCAGGGAGCCCTTCGTGTGCAGGGTACGACCAAGGATGTAACAACATAAATAAACCAGACATAGTGTGTAAAGAAAAACCAAATAATCATTAGACGCCTAGACAAGAGTCACGTCTAAACCAAGAACATGTCGATTTCAATAAAAAGGACGAGGCGTGTGACTCGTGGTTGGCATCTCAAACCTTCTTCGACAACAAGGAATTTCTTCATGCCTTGAGCGCCATGTCCACTCATGATAAACAAATCAAGAACACAACTGAAATAAACCCTAACCAAACCAAAACATTCAATAACCTACAACTTTATCAAACGATGTACAAGAAAAAACTCCAGTTGGCAGCCACACATGCAACTGATGTTAGAACTAGAAAAGGAAAATATAATTGAGATATCAAGTGGGTTTGAACAGGAAGTACAAGTACCCACGATTTCATTTAATAAAATAAGCCAAGAAGTCCGACATGTAACAACAATAATGGAGTTATCGAGCATGTTGGAACTGGCTGATTCAGCATCCTCAAAACCCTCTGAAAATAAATGTCAATCGAATGAACTAAATTTGGAACACCTAGTTAACATGCAACGGGAAAATGCTAAGGAAAGTATAAAACGTACAACAAAAACGCAAAATTACAATACCAGTCAGTGCCAGCAGGCAGAAAATGAACTCAAGGGGAAACTTGACTCCAATCACAACTTGGAATCGATAATAAAATTACATGGTGCTTTGGGGAAAATATTGGAAAGATCCATCAAAACGCTGAATATGCAGTCCGATAAACTCGACATTCAAGTAAATCTTAAGAGTCTAATCGCTGAGCACATTTCAGACATAAACAGAAAACTCGTAACTATGGCAAACACACTTGCAAATTTCCAGGACCAGACCAATTTTCGTGCTCAGTCCTCAAATTGTACATGTTGCCCCATACTTGACAAACTAAGGGACCTACCAATAATACTTAAAAATATCTTACTGGAATGCAAACGTACAAATCAAGAGTCAGCTAACATGGTACACCATGGCACCATCAGCACACTTGAAGAAAGAGAAATTATCACCCATGATCACCAAAAAACCACGTTTAATGATGAATTTGTTAAAGCAGAAAAGAGGATGGAAAAAACCTCTAAAAAACTTCACAACAATCAACAGTCTCAAACTTTTCACTAAACAAGCCAATAAATATAAAATCTGGGGAACTAATTGAAGACCGAATACTATCAAAGGATGAATCCCCGGATCTGACGAAACAAAGCCATCCATTGATCATTGAAATAGATCAACCAAGACAGGACCAGAGGGAAATCATAAAAACCCAACAGCCTGTCTTAACCAAACGACAAAAAAAAGTGCGAGAAAATCCAGAAATCAGCATTTAAACATCAGACCAGATAACAAGCAGGCCTTGGTCAATTATCCAATTTTTTATCTTTCCAAGAACCCACAAAAACTTCAATTCAAAACCACTAAAGATGAAGAACATGACAACCAAAGTACTAATGAGGAACAACATCGGCCCACCTCTATGGAAGTACAACCTAGTGGGAAAGCATTTGCGCCAAGATTAAATACAACAGCACGCACAGAGGAGAGCAATGATGATGAACTTGTGACCTACTCCCCAGAAAGAATTAGTGTAAACCGGAGTCTTGAGAGTGGCGACTATGAACTATCACGATCAAACAGAACAGCCGGGAGTCCATTGGGTCTATACAAAAACATTGGGAACATATTAAAACAAGATATTCGGATAATACAGCAGGGATTTGGACAGACCGCAAAGGCCTCTGAGAATACTTCTATAAGGACGGGTAAAAATGGGCACCAAAGGGAGGAACTTGATACAGCCCATAATAAAAACCAAATAGTATCCCCTGTCCAGCAAACAACGGTCTGCCCTAGAGCAACTCACAACAAACGGGACTCTAAAAACTCTAGGCAAGTTATAATGAGAGTTGACAAGAGCCTGCAAGATCAGCTATTAGTCAACATAATCATGGATCAAGACGACCTAAAGATTATTGGTGGCATGGAAAAAGAAACAAGGTTGCGCTTAGTTCACTCGACAAACGACGATGAACATGCCACAATCATTGGATCGAGCAGTCTTAAGAAAGATAACCCAAACGCACTTACAAAAGTAAATGAGTCTCGAGAGGTTACTAGGAAGGATAACAATAATAACAACCCAAAAACTCAATCCAACGATACAAACGCTAAAGACAAAAATGCCTTGAGGAAACGATGGACGAACACTCAGGTATTGACTCCTTCCGTGCAAATACACGACAAAACATTGAATACAAAAGGGAGAATACTACTCATCCCTAATTATCAATCACAAGACCCACAAGACTACCTGAATAGAGGAAATATCCTACGCTTGATGGCTGAAATCCCAAGCTTACAACACATTACATCTGCTGACTTAATAGCAATAGAATTTGTAAACTCCGGAAACACCCCGGAAAAGGAAAGTACTCTAGCAACCTGGAGGAATGTAGAAATTGTCAAAGAAATTCTACATGAAGCCATTAAATTCGAGGAGTGGGGTATCACTCTCACAGAAGAGGTAACACCAGGTTATCCGTTCCCTCTCCTAATTAAAGGTGCTGCAAGAGAAAATACTTCAACAGAAAAAAGCATCACATAGTCAGTACTGCTAAGTGCCAAGGGAGCGGAAAACCCAAAACCCGAACATCAACACAGATTAAACACTGGAACAAGAGAAGAATGAAATTATAATCATGGTGGTAACATTGACCAAACCCCGATAAAAATTCTATCTTGGAACATCACTGGAGCCAAAGACATCTTAAGTGACAAAGGAAAAACGGAGTCCTTGGACAATTATGAAATAATTGTATTACAGGAAACATGGCTAACAGCCCCAGTTGATGTCCCAGGTAGAATAGGTCATCATGTTAGCGCCACTCGAACTCAGCACTATGGACGAGCTAAGGGGGGTCTGTCTGTTTACATTTCTACGGCATTAAAAATCAAGTCTTTTCAATTATCCGCAACTTCCGCTGACATACAAATAATAAAATTGGAAATGGGCCAACCCGTCAGTATAGGAAACATCATACTCATTAACATATACGCTCATCCAAAAACTAAAACAAAACAAGAGCTTTTAAAAAAAATCAGGGATATAATAGCAGAATTTAATCTCGATCAACCAACTTGGGAGATAATTCTCACAGGAGACTTTAATGCCAACCTATTGCACCCTCATGAAGACGAAGACAATATCATCACAGCCAATGAACTTTGGGCAGTAGAAATGCAGGCGATCCCATTGGGGAAAAGAATGGACAAAGTGGGTCGGCAGCTGATGTGGGATCTCGAACAGCTAGGTATGCGCGTGTTAAATACGAGAATAAAACAGGATCGACCCGCATATTGCACCTACATTGGTCCTAGCTCAAGCTCAATTTTGGACTACACAAAAGTCTCTATTCCCCACTTAGAGCTAACCAAGAAGTACCAAATCATATGCTCTCCTGATAGTGATCATTCGGCACAGCACATTGAAATCAAAATAATGCCTCCCAAACATTCAGAGGCCGTGACATTAGCAGGGGAAACGACAACAGTAAATTTGAAACGATTAAGGTGGACAAGTGTCACACTACCACAAATAGCCCTGGATGCAAAAAATCTAATGCAAACGCTTGCCCCAGAAAACCAACCGAACGTTGAAATATGGACCACCTTCGTGAATAAATTACCAAAGGTAGGAGTCAATGCCAAAATGAGGTATAATGGCAACAATAACAGCCACCTCAGCCAGTAATCACGCGCTTTGAGAAGGCGTTTGAGACAGTCCCTGAGCAGAGCACAAGGTCATAGTTCTCAAACCAAGTATGGCAGGATGTACGTTCCCTAAAGAAATCATATAAGAAACTAATTTGGAATGAGAAAAAAACGAGGACAGCAATTTTTGGACAAACGTATTGTATAATGCTAAAAAATCCGATTCCAGAACATTCTGGTCGCAGGTAAACTCATTGAACAGAACCACAAATTCTATAAGTACAACCTGCGTCTCGGAAGTGGCATGGGTACAGTATCTAATCAATACATTCTCAATAAATCCCAGGACGCAGCCGTCAACAACAGTAATCCCTGCACACAAAAGTTCAAAAGCAGAGATTCAGCCTAAAACTGCGTCCGATTTGATAAACATCCCATACAAGAAGCAGGCAGGCTCGGACCAAATATCTCGAGTTTACACGGAGGCAGAAACACTGCAAATATTAAAGAAAAGCAGGCTAGATAGTGCACCAGGACCGAACGGCGTCCCGCAGGCAATTTATAAGCAAGTCCCCCATTATTGGGCTAGTAACTTTAACAACTTGTTCCGGACGATCAATGTCACCAGTCGGATTCCAGAAAGCTGGAGAGGAGCGATCATCAACCCAATATACAAGGGCGGGAACCGTAAAAATCCAGCAAATTATCGCCTGATTGCGCTGATCGATGCGGAGGCTAAATATTTTGCGTCACTGGTGCTAAACAACCTTGCAAAATGGTCTGACGATAACAACAAAATCCCCATAAATCAATCAGGGTTCCGCCGCGGTATAGGCACCGTGGCAAACGCCATAGCTATAAGCCTTATAGCTGAAAAAAGCCTACAAGAGCGCCAAACATTACATCTATGTTTTGTGGACTTCAAGGCGGCCTTTGATCCTGTCAGTCGAAAAAAATTATGGGCCAAACTAAAGCAACAGGGTCTGCCGGATACAATCCTGAACCCAATTATGGACCTTTATACCAACACCTGGATGCAGGTTAAGGTCGACAATGGCCGAAGGCTAACACGGAAGATCACAACCAGTGATGGACTAAAGCAAGGCTGCGTCTTGGTACCCCATTTGTTTAATTTATTCATGGACGATTTGACACCAAGGTTAGATGGGATCAACGCGCATCCTCCACGGCTAGGAACTTTGCCCCTCACGCATCTATCATACGCAGTCGATGTCGTCCTTCTTAGCCAAACCAAAATAGGACTACAACGTCTGATGTCCGAATTGGCAGAATATACTAAACAGAATTTAATGGAAATAAACTGCAAAAAAACAAAGGTCATGATAATAACGCACCGTCGTATAAAACAGCTGAACTTCACAATCGACAATAAGAACTTGGAAGTAGTGGATAGCTACAAATACCTGGGGATATATTTGGACAGACGGTTCACCTTCTCCACGCACTTTGACGCTATTGAAAAGAAAGGAAAAGCCTTATTGTATGCATTTTGCACCTTGTCTAAGCACCTAAAAGGCCCTCTGTTCACGCCCCTCCTTACAGTTATTAAAACCAAACTGCTCCCAACTATATCTATGGTAGTGTGGTACATGGTGGAAGAATTGCACCGCTACTAGATAAAATTCAAACAAGAGTTTACAAACGTGTATTCAACTTACCAAGTGATGCTTCACCTGCACAGGTACGCCTCGAATTTGGTTTACAGTCCCAAATATTCCACAAAAAATACGAGACAATCACATTTTGGTATAACATCTGGCTCAATAGCGAGTTAGAAATCAACGCAGCTATTTGGGAAGCTCTGCAAAGCAACTCCAAATCCCAGTATGCGAAGTGCTTAAATTCCTCCCTGAAAAGTACCGAGATGGCTTCAATGTGGACAAGGAAGTTACCAGTAACATCTTTTAAGCAGACCGTAAAAAAAGGCAGTCAACATCCACTCGTTGATCGAAGACAAAACAACCCTTAGACGCCGTGCAAACGCCTGGATGATAATACAATCCTACAAAAGACTGGTACCAGCCGCCTATTTAGGCATTGCTTTTCCATCGCATTTAAAACTAAAGTATTTACAGCTACGCATGGGTAAACTGCCAACAAGCGCCGAGCAACCGGGCTGGAAGACACCAGGCCCCAGGGACTGTAATCTTTGTGGTGCTCCAGTACAAGACATCACCCACTTGATTTGTATTTGTCCAGTAATGGATTGTGAACGCCGGAGTCTACTTAGGGTAAAGTTCAACGAAAAAGGAATTCGCACATGTCGCTCAGCGATACTTCACGCATTGGATTCAGCGGATCCACAATTCATTTGTCAAATAATTAAATACGTAATTAATTTTGAAAAAAAAAAAACTTGAAAAGCCAATACAAGCCCGAATTTTTGAACTTCAAATTGCACTGGCTAATTTAGAATAAGTTTTCGAAACTACTAGGATCTCAAGAACAATTGTGTTTTTAGTATTTTTATTAACGGTTGTTTTTAAATTTTATACTTCTTTGCATAATAGTCCGCATATGAAATTATCTTATTTACTTATTACTATATTGTAATGGTTTTTATTAACTACACAATAAAGAATTTATTATTATTACTGAGTCTCTTGTAGCAGGCATATGTCTGCCGCCGTCTGTTCCAGATAGTGGAGAGCTGCCCTACGCTTGATCGGGTTATTGAGACCGCAAACATTGAGTGTTAAAATTTTAAGTGGTTTGTGTGGCATGTGTCATATAGGGGGAGGATTAGCTAGATCATGCCCTGAAGAGATCTCTCGAGTGTATATAGCTAGCCAAGGAGGAAAGCAATTTGTTGCTGGTGAGGCCAGGGGACTGAAGAGAAGGGGAAGGTGGACGAGGGGTAGCAACACCAACAAAAAAAAAACCATAAAAGGAAAGATCTCAACCCTCCCTAACCCAAAAACAGTTCGAACAAGAACAGTCCATGAAAAAAGTCTGTCGTCCCAAGACAACTAGTAGAGCAGCCAAATGGGGTCCATAGTGTGGCCAATATGAAGGGTACTCTCCCCCCGCCGCCCACCCAAATTCAGCAAAGATGCATTAAGAGGGTTCAAAAAAAGGGGAAGAAACTGCAAGATCTTCACTTGGCACTAGCGCTCTCCCCAGCGAGGGCCTCTGTTGCCACGGTCAGTGCTTCCTGTTGGCTTCGGACGATTTCTGAAGCGGGTGGGTCCCGAGGGCGCCGTCTCCTGCCTTGTCGTCACCATCCTGATGGAGAGATCTCAGGATCCGTGCCAAAGCTACCGGCGTAGTCTTCCTCACTTGGCGGCGTCAGGCCCAACAGGCGGCAAGCTTCCAGTAAAGAACAAAGTTGGTGGAGTTTGCTATTGTAATGGAAGATTAGGCGAAAAGGGTGCCCCCAGGAGTACGAGATTCCCTGTTGTCGTAGATGGTCCGTAACAGGGCGAAACTGCCGACGTCGCTGTAATGTGATCAAAGCTAGGTCTTGGTACAGTACTGGGAAATGTCCCTGAAATGAGATAGGGTGGAGGATCCTCATCTTAGAGAGGATAGAATCCTTGGTCTTAAAGACCTGGATGCACACCACGATGTCCGCCGGTGGGGCGTTGGGGCCATGAGGCGGACCCACTCTATGTGCTCTGTCCAGAACGATGTCCTCCTCATGGGAGTCTCCCAAGATGTGCCTGAAGAGACCGGTTGCAAAGGCGAACCGATCCTGGGTGTCATCCGAAGTCCTCACTCCACGGATCCGAATGTTATGTCTGCGGGATCGGTTTTCAATATCTTCCAGGTGCATCTGCTGGTCTACGTTTCTGGTCTTGCAGTCTGATTACTTTTTGTTGAAGTGTTGTCAAATCCATTACTGTGGCATCACTTTTCTCTTCAAGTATGGCCACCCGCTCCCCAACGCTGTCGACATCTCAACGTATTACTTTGATTTCCGCGGCAAATTCGTTTTTCACTGTTTGGATATCTTCCATGAGAGTGAGGAAGAGGATTCCAGGAAAGATTTCGTGATGGGCTCGTCACCAGGAGTCGTGGGCTGCTTGGGTCTCTGCATCTGGTGGTGCAGTAGCCATGTTGGGGATGGACTGCGAGCAGCCGAAGATGTCTTTCAGGGGTTTCACCTTGGCATTCCTGGGTTTGGACAAGCTCCTCCAATCTCTTCAGGCGCACTTCAGCGTGAGGTCGAGTAGTAAGCGGGTCGTCCCGGGAGACGCAAGTCATTCAACGGGAGGCAGCTGCCCTTCAGAGCGGAAGAGTGCGTGCAGCGATGAGATCGTAGGACTCCTTCCACTTGTGGCAATGTGGGTATTCCAGCTTAAATAAAATGTTGGCTCTCACTTCCCTGTACCACTATCATGTGCTCGCCGTGTTTGGAGGTGATATTTGGGTATGCCTCAGCTCTGTGCGTGAAGGGTAGAGGCCAGTCATTCACTAGACAGGTGGGGTGGTAGCTGGGCCCATCCGCTTCAGCTGCTTAGGCGCACCCCGTTGAAAACATACAAGCCTCTCACCTTGTATGCCGTGGGTCCACTGTGTGTTAGCGACGTCTCCCTTAATCGATCTTCTCCCGGCTGGTGGCTCTCCTGAGGCTCTGTGCCACCAGGGCAGCTAGTTCCAGTCTGCAGCGTGAAGGCCGTTGGCCAGAAGAGGCCACTCTAATCCTGTCCCCATATGCGGCACTCAAAGTAAGAATCAGGGCTCAAGTCCCAAAGCCACAACCACGCCCAGGCCCCGGGTGCGCATCACAGTAAGGCGGCAGGCCCGCCGTCCACACCAGGCTGGGGATCCGCGCAGGCCGATGTATCCACAATACTCCCAGGCTGCCAGGGACACTCCATCTGGGTCCGGTGTTAGGCCTCTCCACACACCTGTTCAAGCTCCTGAGCTGTCTTAAAGGTCCAGTCCAGGTCCCCCTCTCTCCAGTGCTCTGGGGGCGAGGCGGGCCTCTGTTGTGGGCCCGGTTGTGGCCTGCAAGTTGTTGTGCTGCAAATGGCGGTTCTGGCATCGGCTAGAGGGGGGCGCCAGACAAGCTACAAATATGTGGCAGAGCGTTGAGCACTGGCCAAAACAGTCGAGCTGTGTGCCATGAGACCCGCAGCTCCCTCCAGGTTCATAGTATGTCGCCTTTGCAGTTGCTGCCAGTCCCCCACTTGCTATCATAGGTCTACCAGGCCCTGTGTCTTTTAGGTGGCCCCTCTCGATAGGCAGAGAATGATCAATGCGGTGGGGGGTGGGTCACGCTGGTCCGTTGATCCGGCGTGTGGGAGCAGTGGCAGCTACAGGGCACGCCTTCTGAAGCCGTGGCCTCGCCTAGGCCATGGCCGCACTGCTTGTTGTCACGATGGGGCCACTGCCCACTGCAGGCCGGGGATCTGAGCGGCCCGGTCTGGTGGCAAAGCGACCAGGCCACAGACAGCACTCCACCCGCTCCAAGTGGCAGACTCTATGGGTTGCCGATGCGGCTTCGCAGGTTGCTTGGGTAACCCCTAGCAGACTACCTCACCTTCACGGCTCTGGGGGCAGTGCGGGCCCCGGCCTCAGCTCCGGCACCTGCCCCATCCAAAGGCTCCATCGCCAGAGGAGATCCTGGTTTCGGATGGGCCGACGGGCATGATGCTTGTTCTGTGGAGGCCAGGACAGAAGATGCAGGCCTCGATGGTCCGCACCGCGTACCACCCCGTTGTTGGGGCCTCCCCTTCCCGGGACGCCGGAGCCGTCTCCCAGCGGTCTCGAGAGGATGCCCCCAACTGCTCCCTCCGTCAAAATTCCGGGCTCAGAGCAGGTCCGGAGCGTTCCGTGCTTGATATCAGCAGAACCTCAGGCTATTTTGCACCCCGGAGGGGCGGCTCTGTGCTGACTTGGGAGGCGACCGGCCGGAGCATAGAAGAATGCGTCCTCTCCCGTCGCCATCCTGGCCACGCCCCCAAGAGAAGAAGTTTAAAGCTGTAGCATTAGAATCAAGTCTCCTCGTTACAGTGCAGGGCATTGTGTAGGAAGGGTTGTCAGAGGTTTGGTCATGGTGACAGCCCTGTGCCTTGACAATGAACGTGGAGTATTTTTCTGCATGTCTCTAGGCCAGGGTGATGGGTGGTGGGAAAGGTTCTTGTTGTGATGTGTGATGTGGCAGTTTACCTGCAGGAACTGAGTGATGGATTCTTGTGATAAGTTATTGTTCCACTTGTGATACTGTGATGCCCCTTAATGTGTGCGTGAGCTCTCAGTATCACATAGACATTTGAGTTAGTTTTGTGAAGAATCCCTTTGAATCTCCTTTGGAACAGATGCTCTCGTACCAGAATATTCAGCATTTACGGCATACCACTTTCAAAGTCCCCCAGCCGCCACTGGTTGATGGGCTCATCCAGGTGGAAGCAGACGTCTACCAGGAAGATGTCGTTTTCGGACTCAATGGAGAGCGGGGTGATGAATTCGGCGAAGGAGTCACTGAGGCCGGTACGTGGTCCTGGCGGTCTGTAAGCAATGGTGCCTTTGATGGTTTTGTCGTCGGTGTGGAACCAGAAGTTTATGTGTTTCATGATTGGTGTGGTTTTGTCGTTGGTGATGGTGCTAGTGATCGATTCCTTGTGTACGATGGCGATGCCACCTCTGTGTTTGTTGGTGTGGTCACAGTGTTTCATGTTTACCCGATGAGTGTTGCAATGACAATGTCAGGGGCCGATGGGGTGGTGATCCAGGTCGTTGTAATGAAGGTCATGTCAGGGGCCAGGGAGGATATGGTGTCCCAGACGTCCGTGTCATATTTGTTGAGTTGTTCTGGGGGGGTCTGCCAACAGGGCTGGCTTGGCTGTTGTTGCCACCGGGGTGGTTGGTGCTAGGGTAGAGGTGAACCCACAGCGGATGCAGGTGAAAGGATCCTCTGTGGAGTGAGACGATGCTAGGCAACAGTTGTTGTTGCATTGAAGGTCCAGGGCACAGAGATCTGTGGCGGAGTATCTTTGGGAATCTGGGGGCCAGGGATCCTGGTGATGGGAGCGGTCCATGCTTGGATGGGTGCAGATGGGCTTGCCTTTGGCACATCTATGGCACACCGGTGTCGCTGCTGCGCTGCAGCCTCCATCAGTAGTCCTGGGAGGGGCTGGCAGGAAGGGCAGTGAGCAAGAATGGTGGGAACAGGAAAAAAATGTCAGGAGCAGACAATGGGCGCAACAGAGGGTCTGGGGAGAAAAAAAAGCACTAAGGAGGAGAAGCAGCAATAAGAAGAACAAAATGAGATCAGGGAACAAATAAACACACATATCAGTGAGCCTGGCGGACTGTGGGATAGAAGCGGCAGCCTCATGTATGCAGGGCTGAATAAATCGGCCCTGCACAGACTGCAAATGGTCCAGCATGCAGCAGCCAGGCTTGTCCTGAAACTGCCCAGAAAGTCCTCGGCATCGGCAGCACTGGATGCACTGCATTGGCTTCCGGTGCATAAGCGCATTCTTTTTAAGGTACTTACCATCACCTACAGAGCCTACCACCAACTAGGCCCGCTGTACTTGAGGAAGTACTTTAAATCCTACCACCCGAAACGAACCCTTAGGTCATCCACAACTAATCTACTTCACGTCCCTAGATTTAGGCTAACGACCAAGGGAGGGAAATCCCTTGCAGTCATCGGGGCGAAGGCTTGGAACAACCTCCCTTTGTCTCTGCGTCAAAGTACAACTGAACTCAGCTTTAGGAAAGCCCTAAAAACCTGGATCTACCCTCTGTCGGAATCAGGTTATAAAGCGCTGCTATGACCCTCTCTATGTCTGATTACTCACCATCATCATCTCTCAGCACATATTTGACAACTAGGAGTCGAAGCGCCAAGATACTCCTTGGAGTGGTAGCGCGCTATATAAGAACCCAATCACATCACATCACATCACATCACATCATGGCTGAGCACAAGACTGCAGTCAAGAGGAGCTGGGCAGCATCAGCGGGGGAGTGGCGCGTGACCAGAAGGCCATAGCCTACTCTCCCTCTCCCGTCTCTATTTATTTGGATGTTCTTCGTAAATCCAACGAGCCCAAAAGATTGAGGTTCAATAATTCACTCCTCCAGGACAAATCCTTCACTTTCTCTTTTATCAGCCTCTTTCATGAATACTTTCACTTTAAGATGATATTTCTTCCCACACTATTTGGGATGCTTTCAAGGCCTCAACTCGTGACTTGGTAATTAGCTATATGTCTAGAATGAAAAAGTAGTCCCACACACAAATTAACAAAAAAATAAAAACGTTTGTGCAAGAATTAAACATGTAGAACATACTTATTATACCTCGAAATCAAAAAACGGTTAACAAGCCCTTATTAATGCTAAACTTTGATTTAATAAGCTATCTATAGATAATGCATCCACTTACCTCTTAAAATATAGTGCAAAGTTTTATGGTGGAAAAAAAATCTGGCAAATTGTTAGCAAACTACCTAAATATTAGAAAAAACAAACTCATAATTGAATCAATCATAGATATTAAAACTTAGACATCCTAAAGGAATTTGTTCACTTTTATAAAACACTAGAAAATTCTCCCTCTGACTTTGCAATTATACAATATCTTTTCACTTTCCCAAAAGCTTTTAATACTCAACTTGACCTTGAGTCATAAGAATCCGATATTTCATAGCTAGAACTTCATACTGCTTTAATGATGCTTAAAAAGGATTAAGCTCGGGGTCCAGACAGCCTAACAGTTTAATTTTTAACACATTTTTCAAACCTACTTCTTCCTAAGGTGCATGTTCTTTAACCTTCACATCTACCGGCTCCTTTTCACATGCTGTCATTTGCCTTATTCCGCAATAAGGAAAGTATCCGAACTATTGTAAACATTATAAACTTTACAAACCAATCACATTTGTCAACATTGATTATAAAATGTTCTCAAAAGCTTTATCTTAGGATCGGAGTCTGTCATTCCTGAAGTCCTTGGTAAAGAACAATCAGACTTTGTTAAAGGGAGATGTATTTCCGATAACACCTTTGACAGAGTTGATTGGCCTTTTATTTTTAATACCTTCAAATGGTTTGGATTTAGACCAAAAAAGATTACCTTAATATCCCTTTTTTACACATCCCCACAAGCAGCTATCTTTGCAAATGGACTCACCTCCACCTTTGCAAAGCAGGGTTGTACACCTTTGCTCTTTCTTTTAAATCTAGCATTTGAGCCATTTCTAAGTTATGACAAACTCAAGATATCTATGGTTTTCCCTATAATGACCAACAGCTTAAACTAGTGGCATATGCTGATGTTATCTTATTTATTTCACAATCTCAAACTTCACTCCCCACTTTTTTAATGAAGTCTCTTCTTACTCTTCTCTATATGGTTATGAATTAAAAACTGATATATGTGAAGTATTACCACTAAACAAATTCACTTTTTTTCAAATAGTGTTTAATGAGTTTTGCAGAAAGAATAACAAACATGTTGTAATTCTTTATTTAGAACAGAACCATGTTACAGATGTATATTACAGAAAAGTGGCAGAAATAGGTTAATTAAAAGGGGTGCAATATATAATTTGCACCAGTATGTAGGCAATAAACCATTCACACCAGTATGTAGGGGGTACAGAAGAGAAAATAGAGGGGTAGATTTGTGCGCATTTCTACGTCAAAGTCAGTTCTAATACTGTTGTATGAGTTCATACATAGTTTGTTCAGCAATTAACATACAGACATAGCATTGCAGTAATGCATTTTGTACAATGAATATTATATTCATGCGGGGAATCGAATAATATATTTTTACAGTATGAACGCAGAGGGAAAACAGCTGTCAGAACTTAGATATGAAAAGTAAGTAGGTAATTAGTTAGATGTCAGGGTTGAGACGAACCAATGGATAGGCCCCAAACGGAAAGGTGATGTTATATAGAGTCAAGAGTGTGTGGTTGTAGTGTGAGGTCTACACTCCAAATGAGCCCCACATCGGTCTGAGAGGCAGATGCCATGGTGAGAGCTGTAGTGAGACATTTTCGGCACTTCTAAGAAAGGTGACCCACTCCAGCCACATCTGATACCAGATTACTCTAAAAATGTTACAATTATTAAAAATCAGTTTGCAGGCAAAAGTGAGCATGAGGTCCTACAGACATCGACCATTTCATTTTTTAGTAGGGGGTCCAGGCAGCCAAGAATTACGTAGGAGAATTCTTTGGTGGGTTCAATGTTGAAAGTATGCTTTATGCAATCTAAAATCTTGTCCCAGTAAGTTTGTAGGATGGGACAGTAAAATAACATATGAGCTAGATTTCCCTCATGTAGGTCACAATTCTAACACGTAAGATTTTGACTCAAATTAAGCTTGTGGAGTCTAGAGGGGGGCCAGTTATGCTCTGTTAATAATCATATATTTTGTTTGGGAAAGCAGAGCTGAGATCCTATATGTAAAAGGAGTCTTATGTATGTGTCTCCTGTCAAAAATAATATTGTTGGTGTTCAGCTCTTTTTCCCAATTTAGTTTGTTATGGGTGTCGGCCTTACGAGGGTTTGGAAGGAGAATTTTATATAGACTACATACTGTATGACCGGCCTTATGCGTTTGTCTGATCAAGGAGGGTAGGGATGGTCTAACAGGTATTACAGGGTGTTTTGTAATCTGAACTTTCAGGTTCAGGAATTTATAAAAATCTATATTGTCTAGAGTGAATCTCACTTGCAAGGTAGGGAAGAGCTGCTGAGGTATATTGCCCTAAACAAATTCACTTTTAAACAAGACTTTGTATCCTCCACTTTCATATGGAACCAACAACCAAGGAAATACCTGGGTCAGTGGGTCACTCCTCCTATTCCAGCATCTGTCTCATTAAATATACAAAAATGCACACATAAGTTAATATCTTTGATTAGGAAATGGCATCCTTTACACCTTCCGTGGTGGGGTCATCTTGATACTATTAAGATGAGGTTAATTCCCATTATTCTATACACTATTTCAAACATTCCATTAGCTAAAACCTTTAAAAATATTCCATACTCTCTTCATTTCTCTGGAACAAAATAAAGCTGGTATGTCATCTTTAAAATTGACATGTCCTAAATCGGAAAGTGGAATAAATTTCCCTGACTTCTGCAAATATCATAAGGCTTTTCTATTACAGCAATCTGCTTTTTGACTTCTAGACTCCCCAACCTATTTATTCCCCTGACTTCCCCAATATCATAAGGCTTTTCTATTACATCAATCTGCTTTTTGACTTCTAGATTCCCCAACATATTCCCAACTATGGGTTGATGTTGAAAAAACATTTTTGTCACCCTTCTTCTAGCAAGAATACCTCACATTCACACGTAAACAAGAAGCCCTTAGAACTCCTATCTTCAAGTATTCTTGTAAACTACTAGAACCTATACTACCCTACTTTACTAATGACACTCATACTTTTCTTAATTCTACCATCTGGCATAATACGTTTATACTTATCAATAATAAACCTATTTACTGGAAAACTTGGAGAAAAATGGTTTAATTTGAGTTAGACAACTTCTTGATCATAAAGTACCTTCATCTTTTGTACAAGCTCGAAGCCCTTTTTGAATTTTCACCCTAATTTCAACATAAATACTAACTCTTACAAAACACTCTACTGTTTATATTCAATTTTAATACCTTTTTTTATCTCCCTTACCCTACATACATCACTTAGGCGATCTTTTAATTACTGCCCCAAAAGTCTCCACCATTTATTCTCATCTACACACCACCCTTGCCAGTAGACATAAAACAGTCACAGAGATATTCTGAGAAACATACTTAGGAATTACTTGGCCTGTTTTATTCTGGGGGGCAAATAGATAAAGATTAGAAAATCCTCTAGCGCAGCAAAAAACCCTCTAACGCTGTTCTATATTTACAACAGACTCTCAATCTCCAGAAATCTTACATAAGCTTTACCCAGAACTCTCTCATACCTGTTGGACATGTTGCTCAGAATATACAGATTTGAAACATGTACTCATCACATGACCCTCATGAATTTTGGAGAAACATTTGGATTCAGATCACCATGATCTTCCACTCTACAGACCATTTCTCCATTACTAATCTTTTCTTAAGAAATGTACCTTAGGATGACCATGGTTTCATATGATTTCTGATTACTGGATTTGCTGCTAGCAGTTGCGTTTCTGCAAACAACAAGCAATTGGAAAGATTTCACTAAACTCTCTTTTCAAGTATGGTGGTATGTAGTTTGTTATAACCACAGGCTGGATAAAACGTATATGCAACATATCTCACTTGTTATAAAACGTTTAGATATGTGGTCTCTAGTCATCAATTTTTTATACAAATCTGCACAATTGTCCTTTACTCGCCCACCTAATTAACAAGAAGTTCTCCAACCGCCTTGACTTTCCTCTTATTGATAATATCAGTTTAATTTTTATCATTAATGTTTTTTACACACTATCACTATCCCTATGTAATTGTTAGATTATTTGTATTCTGAACCATGTATAACCATGCTTCCCCACTCTATATAATGTATTATTTTAGTTGGTTCAATTGTATACTTAAGTTGCAATGTACGCATCAAATGAATGTTTCCTTTTTACTTTATTTCCAATAAACACACTTTTTTAAACTTTAAAACATAGACGTTTGTGTCCTCTGGCATTCCTCTTTCTGGACGGTGCACAGTCAGCCAATTCATTGAATCAAAAAGCCAAGCGATTAAAAAGAAAAAGAGAGAATTTACTCTCAGTTCTCAATGTTCTTGCATTCATTATTTTCACTGCCTGACTCTGAGTTTTGGACAACAAACGCTTCATCCTCTAAATGCCGAATTTCACACTCTGCTCTTTCTGGTTGATCACGATCTGGTTCATCAGTTTCACCTTCCTTCACCACACCTACAGCCTCTTTCAAATTTTCATCGGCTTCCTGGGTGGTGTACCCAGCCCTTTCCCATGTCGCCACAGAAGATTCATCAGCCTTCCCTACCTTATATCTCCCTAAGTCCTCCTCTGCGGGCGAATCTTTATCATGTTTTGTCTTAGATGGCCCCTCAGTGGCCTTTTCTCCACCTTCATGCTGCAAGTAATCGTTGCCTTTTGCACGTTGCATCTCTGTGTCTGTCCCATGCTCCTCTAGTTCCTTGTAATCTTGCTCTTCTGTGGGCCTCTCTTCCTTTTCAGGCAGAGGTCTTTGGAAGAGTTGCTGTAATCTTTGCCGCTCTTCCACCTTCTTTCTTCTCATTCTTTCGCCCAGATCCATCAGTTCCCTCTTCACGGCCCCTGACAGAGATGGATCCAAGTGGGCAACTCTCAAGAAGTCCTCTCGGGCCTCCTTTTCATTCCACACGGCGGAGTGAGCCTTTGCCCGCTTGTAATATGCTTTCACATTATCTGAAAGGGGAGGAGATAAGGAAAGAAAGACGAGCATGACTCACTTAAACCAACAATGAATTCCCAAAGCCTAAAATATTTCTCAGCGGTTGGCAGAATGCCAAAGTGGCCACAATGTCCTGTAAGAGCTTGCGCAGTAGACAAACTACACAGGTCAAGGGTGAGAATAGTACAAACGATCAATGAAGAAAATCACTTTCATGCCACGGTTACAGGCTGTTTAAGGTTAAGAATATCTTAATGACATATTCTACAATTTCCACGCTTAACTTTTATATTTGTTTTAAGGCACATCTTCTGGCAATAATGCATTTAAATTTAAATACATCATCATATTTGTAGCAAATCGTGCTGACTGAGTAAAAAAAAAACATACATTGACATTGGTTTGGAATTTGCGTAAAAAGTCTACATCCGAAAACCATATATGCACACTTGACACATAAGTCACACATATATGCGCTCACCCAAAATAATTCACGCACGGGCAAACACACCTACAGACACCCATGGATAGAACCTCACACGTATATGCAATTCATTCATATAGGCCAACAGGTATACGCTCGTTTGAATACACAGACCAACAGACATATATGTTCATGTGCACAAAGAACAAGAGGCAGCCAGACGCTTATACACACAGGGCAGGAAACTTACAGCACACTTGCACACACAGAGGCCAACTGGCATACAGACACATAAACACATAAACCTAAAGACATACATGTATTCATGCACATAAACCAATGCATATACAGGTACCTTTGCACACAGATAATACTCATAAAAACACGTACAGTGACCAAGAAGGTTCATGCAAATACATATTCAGTCACAGACATTAAATCTACAAACACAGATGGACCAAAAACCAGTAGATAATGAATGGATGGGTATATAAGACTGACAGGGATCGGCAGTCAGAAAAAGAACATATACATACATAACTATCTGCGTGTCCAGAAAACAATTCCCCTGAAAACATCCATGTACATAACCCCATAGGCATATACACATGCATAAATGTCAGCATTCAGACCTAAAAGACACACGGGTGCCATGCACCGAGACCAACAGGCACACAGGCACCCATGAGCACAGAACAAAAGACAGACAGGCATCTATGTGCACTCACCAACAGGCCTACTGCCTTTCATAGAAAAGAAAAAGATGCATTTGCCCTATATGATGTTAAAAATGTCAATAATTGTAATTATTCTTTTTTTATGAAACCCTTGGGGAGGCTGCCTATGTCCTCTGCAGTAAAGGTCTCTTCTTTCTCCATAAAAGGGGTCACTTGTCTTCATAAAGCCTCGGCATGTATACATGAGTTATGTATATTGCGTGTGCATGGGCTGTGAGGTTCTTGGGTGGGCTGATGAATCAAGTGGTTAATTTGAACCCTGACCATGCGCGTCACTAAATGGTGTTCTCCTTTGTGTATGCTAGCTATGTCAATCTTGGCCTTACCAGCCTGCACCTACACCCTTCCTGACACACACCTCAAAATTTGTGTTTCTAGTGGTTCAGTATGGTGTCCAGCTCATTACATTTGTCCAGAGTAGGATTCCACTAATCGTGGATGGAACTTAAGCATCACCCAATTCCCATGTTTTTGCATTATCCCTTTGCAATGGTAGCAGATGCCGCTCTGAGTTTGAGTCCAATACTCATTAACCCTAAACTAGTCAGCAATTGTTTAATTGGGGATGCAGTAGCCTGTATAATCTGTCCAACATTAAGGACACAATGCTTCTTCAGCATTGGAGAAGCACACAAGCATTTCAGTGTGGCAGATCCTCTGATTAACTCTGGCATCCCACCTTGGCTTCGATGGTGTAAGTCCACAGCCAGTATATGGTTCATCATTATCAGATGGACAGCAAGTATACCTGTACACCAATGTAGGAGTAGAGGTCTACAGAACCAGGAGCACAATCCTTTCATGATTGCCATTATCACTCCATATCAGGCTTATATGTCTTTGAAGGGAGCTATGCAGAACAGAGAATTTTCCAGGAGGAGCTAACTTGATGAAAGGGAAGGTTGGTACATTGACTAGTTGATTGGATTACTTGCCTAAGGGCAACCTGACAGACAGAGAGTGTGCAAAAGCCACAATATTGTCAGTGACTAGCTACTTAGGAGTCAATAAGAGCATAAACTGCATCATCACCTTCTGGTATTGAGAAGGGAGAGTCCGTACCATCCTGTTACTATAGGGTAAGTATATTGCAGACTTAGCCATGAAGATAAACTGGGAGTTTGCACAACCTGGAGCTTTCTGCCTATTGCAAAAAGAACAATTGATGGACAGAATACTGAACAATGCCATACATTCACTCCAGTACAGTGATCTGGGCCTAAATCCATCGTTCTTTTGCTCACCATGCCATTCCAGTTTGAACCCAGCCATATGCAAATCAGTTTTGACCCTGCACCCAATGGGAACAGTCCGGCCTGAACTGCCAGGCCAGATCCTCCCTGGACTGGAAACAAGCATCCTAGGACTGGTCCGGGGTTTCAACCCTCATCAGCCAGGATAGCTTGACTCCAGTGGCATGGAGAGCACGGGACCCACGTCTGGGTATATCCATGCCACTGAAGGTGACAAATGCAAAACGAACAATTGATGGACAGAATGCAGAACAATTTAATACATTCACCCCAGTACAGATATCTGGGCCTAAATCAATTTTTTTTATGCTCACCATGCCATTCCAGTTTGGACCCAGCCATATGTAAATCAGACTTGACCCTGCGCCCAATGGGAACATCACTGAAAGTAGTACTGCCTATGCCAGCATCATGTACGGACTTATCTCCTCCTCTTCTAACATTTACCAGTGCTTTGGAATGGTTTGAATCAAGTACAACAACCCGACTCATATTCCAGATCCTGTCATCCTTAGTTTTCACAGCATTTTTAAATCTCTCTCTCTCTCTCTCTCTCTCTCTATCTCTTTTTGAACTTCACATCTTTTTTGCAACTCATCCATCCTGGATACAGGATGGTACCGGGAGATGTTACTTTAAAAACCTCAAGCAGAGATTTTCCCAATCAAAGCTATTTACTCTCGCTAACTGAATATCATTAAATGAAAATATCGTTCTATCTCACCTTAATACAACAGTGGGCTATTGTCTGACAGAACAGATTTAAAAAAATGTTCTCATTTGAAAATTTCTTCCAGAAACATGATTACTCATGAAGAAGAAATTACTTGCACACAAGCTAGTTTTATCCACCATGAATAGAGATCCATTAACATAGTTAGATCAGGTATTTGATGCTTTCACCTAAATGGCCCACATATATCAATGCAACATCATCCTAAAGATGATTGGAGAGTTTTCTGTATACCAAACACCCTCTGTCTGCCCGTTCAACTTCTGCATCTACTCCAGGCCATCAAAATTTAGACATGTGTCTTCTCCAGAAAACTCGACTTGTGGATCATCTTTGTCAGAACAAGGTACCAAATAAGACATACAATCCGCTGATACATTTTTTACTCCAGGAATGTATTCTATGCAGAAATCAAACTCTTGAAGAACAATTTTCCACCTCCTTGTTCTTGACAAGACAGGATCTAGTTCCTTCTTTAGGAACCCTTCTTTCAGAGGTTTGCGATCAGTACAAACTTTGAATTTAGTTCCCCACACTTAATATCTAACTTCTTTAAAGCCCCAAAAAAAGCTCACTTCTGACCTTCTCAAACACCGGAAATCACATGTAATCAATATTCTACCACTTGTCTGCTTTGTAGTAAAACTGCTCCTAGACTTTAGGAACTAGCAAACTTTTCAACCCACATTACATTCTACCACTGAATGTAGTAATGTCAACAGATTGTTGGTATTTGACGCAGCGTCAGTGACCGGTGGCTGAGGTGGTCACAACAAACAACTCTTCTTATGTGCAAGATTTGTTGGCCTATTTGTTCCAGTGTCACCTGTTACATTGGCAACAAGCAAAACATATGGGGAAAAAGGAACACCTCAAAATGGAGTAGAGTTTTTGACAATCAAGAGGAAATATTCATTACCAGAAATTGACAAAAGAACAACTCACATAAAGGAAAAAGATTGTTTCACAACCTAAGGTGTGCAGATGTTGAAGTGGTGCAGTGGCATTCTGTTGCTTAGAATGGTAGGAAATAGAATATAAAAAAGATACATTGGCCAAGGACTCTCTCAGTGGAATGCACGGTGCATTCCATGGCTCGAAAATAAGCCTCATCAACCTTGGGAAAAGACTCCCAGTGACATTTAAAAGGTGTTTGACGTCATAAGTGTGCCCAACTCTCTTCAGACAATGACACATGACATACCATGGTAGACATTTTGTGAGTTTGGAATAGATACAATACTATACAATAAAGCATGGGGAATCTGCTTAGTAAGTTTCTTTTTTTAAACAGCTGCGCATTGAAAATAATATCGATCCTGTGACAAACAGAAGGAGGAACTAGCATCCATGACAATTAAGGTCTCATCTCCTTGCACAAATGCCTGTAAATTCGCTGCATTCTTTAAATCCACTTTTAGTGCATAAAACGCCTCGACATTCTTTGTTGAAATTCTCCCTTCTTGCTAAGTAAGGCTTTTAAACCTGCAGATTTGTCCGCATATACCTTTATACATTTGTTAGAATACTCTACCATACCCAAAAATGACACTAGCTCATTCTTATAACATGGTTATTTTTAATCTCTAAAATCACATCCACCAGATCCTTCCTGGGTGTTAAACATGGACCAGATGGGTGCTGCCCTAAACAGTTCACTTCTCGAACACCAAACTTACACTTATCCTTTTTTAATGTTAAACCTGCTTTCATCAATTTTCCTAAAACCTAGCATACCGTAGCATCATGTTCATCTATTGTATTATGAAGAATTAAGGGATGTCTTGATAGCACTGTGCACCTTGTAATCCATTCAGATTGTTTGTCATGACACGCTGTAAAACAGTGGCAGTAGAAACTTGATCAAGTAGCACCTTTTTAAATTTGTAGGGCCCCACTGATGTGACGAAAGCAGTCAGTTTTTCGGAACAATTGTGTAACTCAACCTGATGGTAAACCAATGTTAGATCAAGAGTGGTGAAATACTTCACACTAGCTAGTGCTGTTACAGTCTCATCAGTATTTGAGAGGGGAAATCTATCCACAATAATATTTCAATTGAGTACTCTTAGGTCAATACATAAGCGAATATTGCCACTTGCCTTCTTGGCAATGACAATGTGATCCACGTACTGTGTACTTCCACAGGTTCTATTACACACATATTGTTTTCTTCATTCTTTACTGACACAATTATGTATTCAAGTACGCTTAATGGAATTTGCCTAATCTTTGCGGAAACAGTGTCTGCTTCTCTCTTTAAACTTGTCCTGTGAATGTAGCGTTTGAGGCAGCTCAGTTCATCATAAAATAACTGTTCATACTGTGATCCAAACTCTGCTACCTGTTCAATTTCTTTACCTGCACCCGTGGACTGGCATTGGGATTTAATGTAATGCATAAAAGTCTCTAGTGAGGCCAACCTGTCAAATTGTTGGCTTTGTTATATAAACCTTTCCATCCAAGTAGCTGTTACTTGACTCTATGCAGGTGATAAAATAGACCAGCATTTTTTGGCAAATCACCATACCCCCGGGGCGAACATCCATTGCACACAAATTGAAGTTACTTTGAAAAAAAACTGTTCATATGTGGATTTAGAAATTATTGTCAAATGTGAATATGAGTGAAATCTCATGAGAACACCAATATCGTCAATCGTTACAAGATCACTTGGGTGTTCAAGTCTTGGACTCTTGATTTGAAATACGATTTCACCACTTTCCATTGCTCTTTTTTATCTTATTTCTGCAGCATTTAATAACGTTACCTTTCTTGTCACAGCCATTACAGTACACACTTAAATCTGGACACTCTTGTATTAGCTTTTTGTCTATTTCTGCTTCACAGGACACACTCCCCAGCATATTTGACCTAACTATATTCAACATAAACCTTATGCTTTCTTTATTCCACCTACAACTTCATCCACCTTCTCTAGATGAGCGGATTGCTTCTTCCTAGCACCACTCAATTCAGTGACGAGCATATGCTCACCTTTTTTTGCTATCAATACAACTACCTCTAGAGGAGGCTCATGTTTTAACTATAATTCTTCACTTATCCTTTTAATACCACATTTGAATACAAACTAGTCTCTTATTCCTTTTTCTATAGCTGAACCAAACCTGCAGGTAGATGCCAGTTTCCTGAGACCGTTGATGTAATTCTGTTTCTGTTTTCCTTTGACACATGTTAGATAATGTGGGTCAAGTTTTAGTAGACACACCTCATATTCATTTAGATTTCTCTGCTTTTGAACACTCAGTTCAGACAAAGTTTCTAAAACTTCTTGCCCATCACCTCCTGTGCAATGCACTTAGACAGTATTTGTGTTTTGCACTTAAATTTTGTTATGCATACTCCTGCATAATTGATAAAGATTTTTCCACTTGCTCCATGTTATAAGTGGTTCACCAAGGCTGCTTACGAAAGGTGGAGGTATTACATTTTGCATGTTTTTAACTGGGTAGAGTGTTCACTTTTCATGTAAATTTACTAAACCACACTGTGTGTTTGGATCTTGCTTATTTCAAATAATTCTCATTGCACTGTAAGCTTGACAGAATGCAACACACACAGAAAGAGCAAAAAAGAAGGAGAAATTAATAAGTTCACCTCGTATCGCCATTCTAAGACCAGATATTACCTGGCCTTAATTTTTGGCGCTGCCCCAGCCTTCTAAATGTGGGATAGCATCGAGAAACAATGGGTGTTGCGGTAGAACGCCTACAGCAACACCCATTTCACGCCCCTTTACCACAGTGGACTGCTGCGGAAAGTGGCATATTTACAAGGTGGCGTTAAGCCACGTTAAGTTGCTTAGCAGCAACTTGTAAATATGAGAAATGGCACAATGCCACCGGAGCATCAAAAAAAGTGACGCGCTGGAGGCGAAAGGGGCTTGTAAATATGGCCCCAGGTGTTTAAATGCTTCTGCAGCATATTATTGCACATTTGCTTGTTCAACAATGATATGATCGCTTTTGCAGCCTGAGCTACAACGAAGTATGCTCTGTTCATTAAAATACCCTCTCTGCATGCTTTTGAATTACCAGGAGGAATACCAGGTCACGTTTATGAGGGCCTTAGGAGGTGAAATAGGTTTGTGGTTTTTCCATATCCCTTGGAGATATTTCCCCACCCGGGTAATGCTTGAAATATTCTGCTTTCAAGGGATGGAATAACAGACTTTCCAAAGTCAAATTAGGAAGGATGCCCATCAAAATTAATGGATGTATGTGACAAAGATTCCTCCACTGGGAAGATATTTTCAAGTTGAGAAACAAATTAACTACAGTTAACTATGCCAATGCACTGTTATATTTAATGTTTGCAACCGCAGTTTCCATTCAATAGAAAAAATAATGCATAATAATTAGTCATGTGAGTACTCCTGGAGAACTAGGACTGTTTTAGCTGATAATACATAAAAATTTGCTCCAAATGGAAAATGCTGGTGGATGAAGTTTCCGAGTTTTTCCCCTGCTATACATGATTCAGGCTCAATATTGTTGCAATGAACATTTTACATTTCAAATATACAATTGTGGCACTCTTTTTGCAGTTTTATATAGTACAAACTCGACCCCCAAGCTATTGGAGCGCTTTACATGAACACCAGCTACATTACAGAAGGACATTTTGAAATCTTTTTTTGGTAGACACAGGGAGATTTTAAGGGGCAGATGTATCAAGCATTTTTCTGGTCACAAATCGACTGATTAGTAGACTGGAAAAATGCATTTTGATATGCATCATTCACAAACTGCGATTTTGTAACGTTACCGAATCGCAATTTTGAATTGAGAATACATACAGATTAGGAACAGGGCTTGTTTGGAGAGTCTGTAAAAATGTTTAGCAACCGCATTTCAGTCGCTAAACACTGACATTTTAATGCCTACTTCAAGTAGGGGGTAATCCATTCTCAAATGGAAAGAGGTCCCCAAGTGACCCCTTCTCCTTTGTGAATGTTTGTATAAACAGTTTTTAAGAGCAGGCAGTGGTCCCACTTTTTTTAACACATCCTGTTTTCCTTTAAGGAAAATGGGCTGCTTTAAAAAAAAAATTGCTTTACTTAGAAACAATCACAGACATGATGGTCTGCTGACCCCAGCAGGCCACTGTGGTAAATAAATAAATAATACCTCTATTTTTGACTAGATATAACAATAACAGATAGCTCAATAAATAAGAGTCAAGATTCGAGGTAGTAGGAGTTTGCAGGTTTAATACAGCATAAAGGACAGGAACAGGACAACCTGCACGGGCAAGATCTGGGATGGCTAGCCAACAGGGGGGCCCCGACAGCTGTCGGGCAGGAGCTGGAATGAGCGCGCTGGCTTTTAATAACAATACACAAGTATATATACTAAAACAATTGCATTACAGTACATACAGTAGGTGTGACAGTGGGTGGAGTTAGCAACAGTCGCGAAAGATAAGGGTGAAAGTAGGTGTAACAGGAGGCGTGTACATGGACATGTGATGTAAACGTAACAGAATATGTCATAAATGGGGCGGAAACATGGAGGGGGCTACCTAAGGAGCCGGGACCTCTAACCTAGTGGTGCGCGCAAGCTGACAATGACGTGTTACTAGGAGAAGCTGGGGGCTATGACTTCTGCGCTAGGAGCAGAGACTGAAGTCTGGAGAGTCAGAGCGACATGTACCTAAACACTATCTAGTATCTGATGTTTAGAGAACATGTTGATAGAATCCAAAAGTTATCAGGGTAAAGGCTAACAGACACTAAGACTGGTGCATGCATTATTCTACATGTAGTGTGTGTTGAGGAATATTAAATGACCATAAATACAGTATTTCTCTTACATGGAGACGTAAAGGCTAGACGATGACTGAAACTATTGATGCGATTCAGTAGCTTAGGAATGCAGAGAAGGAGAGCTGGACTGATAACTAGAATCATAACATACTCTTGGCAGACTGGCAGGCAGAGCCAGGCCGAGCCGGGCACTGTGAGGCAGGAAGTAAGTGAAGGGTCAGGGATACAGGTGGGGGCTGTATCGCTCCTCAGCGAGGGTTCAGGAGACAGGAGCTGAATCTGAGTCCGGGCCCTTTTGAGGCCTAGAAACGGGGACTTTACAATGAAATAACGTGCACACTGAGAAACGTGGCAACGTAGCTTTACATATGCCTAATACTCGTAGCTTTCACGAGAACTGGAAACTGGCATACTAGAGATGGACACAACTGTAATTGCGTCTTTAATCGATCATGGGGAATACATATGCATATTAATCATGCACATACAACATAAGATGGGGAACACGTAGGGACACAGAACATGGCAAAATTTACTTTTCCACATTCCCTCCTTGTCACTACGTTTCCATCAGGAAACATCAATATTCATGATACCATCTATCATTTCATACAGTATCATTTGCTCGTCTCGAATTTTCTTGGAACGGGATCTAGGACGGGACTTGGGACTAGGAATACAAGAGGTAGCACAAATGCCGCAAATCGCAGGGCCACATTGTATACAGAGGCAGCAACTGAATATGATCGCTACTGCAATACCTAGAAATGACAATACTTTCCATCCCCAGGCAGAAATTATACTCCAAAACCAACCGGACCATGTCCAGGTGCCTGGATTCTGGTGTAACTGATGGGCAATTTTATGAAGTCTGGTTATAGCTGAATAAACAGACGGCGCGTTATTAGGAATGAAAATGCAGCAACTAGATCCGATGACTCTACATGCTCCTCCTCTATCGGCCAGTATGACGTCAAGAACGAGACGATTTTGGAGCACGACAAATCTCATAGCAGATTGCTCTTCGGTTAAGTTACCTAGGGCAGAGGCAGTCTCATTCACTACTGCTTTAAGGGTTCTGGTCAATCTACGTATTAACTTACTATTCTGGATAGGTCCTATAAAGAAGAAGAATCCTTTATTGAAATCTGTATACTGTTCTAGAGCAGTTTCAGTTTGATCGACAATCGGGGACTCAATCTCCCTTCTATGTCTAATGTGTACTAGATGTGTGTTTCTATGATAATCAGATGGGGCTAGAAAAACTGGTGGCAGTAGGAAGGCAATGTAACAGGTTCCCTCCCAATCGAGGGGCAGACGAACATATGCGGTCTGACCACAAACAAAATAAGAATGACGTGAAGCTTTGAAAATAGATTTCCCACTGTCACCATACTTGACAATAGTAGTACAATCACTATGTCCTACATGTACGGAACCATTATTTCTGACACATAATTCGCCTTTGACTGGTAGTACTGAAATAGCAGGTAAGTCTGGAGTAGGATCAGACTGAACATTCAGGACCATGAATTTCGAAGAATAATTACCCAAATTATAAACTTCATTTTCTAGATCTAACCCTGTTCTGTGGGGAAGACCTTGCTTGTCTGGAAAACATGTACTGTTCAGAAGGGACATATCATTTGAAGATGACGTTAACATGGACCAGGCTCCACATGAACCATTATGTGAGAACGGATAAGGAAACAGTGGCAGAACTCCCTTCGGTGTCTGGAAAGGGGGGAGTCGACCACACACCCAACAATTTGTGGCATTGCTGGTCTGGTGTGAATAATGTAACATACGGATGAATGAATTGTTGCGCATAGCAAGACGATAAGATAGTTCGTGAGGAGGCAGATCACTAAACGTGTGCTCTACTGTAGCATTAGAATACTTATTTACATGAGAAATTGGAAAACATAAATGAAATGCATAACTCGTGCAGGTAACCATTAGGCTGAGAAACAATATAAAACTTAGAAAAACGATACATCGGATTGAGTTTTGACTAACTCTCTCACTATGGGGGTCTATTTCATACATGTCAGATACCTGTCTAACCGTTTCACCTAGGGGAGGACTTAGACAATTAAACTGGCTGACTTTATTTTACTAGACCGGAGCTTACTTTTATACTCCTGCTGTGGAGTTTTCTCTAACAGGGGAGGTTTGGTATCAATGTCATTTGCGGGACAGTCCTTAAGAATAGTTTCTTGGCAGTCTTTAGGTAAAATGCAATCCTTGGCAAAAGTTTTAGGTTTTAGTCCATGAAATTTCTTGACGTGAGACAGATGGACCCACCCCTTACGGCCCTCCAACTTCACGGCCGTACGGGTGGTCAGAAGGACTTGCTTCGGTTCCTTCCAGCGAGTCTCCAGCGGACTTGAACGATCAAAATTCCGGACAAGCACTAGACTTCCTGGAACGATTTCATGCGGTTTCACCTCGGTATTGTCTGGAAATGCGGCGGCAACCTGTGAACGACAAGAGTGTAGGGCAGACATCAAGGAAGCTAGGTAATCTGTCAGCATATTACTGGAAACATCTGTAATACTTCGGGGTCTGGGTGTACCCCACACGTTCGGGGGGCGGCCGAATACGACCTCATAAGGGGACAGACCTGATCTGGAATGTGCGACCATGCGCATATAGAACAGGGCAACTGGCAGGGCAACTAACCAGTCTACACCTTTCTCTTTACACATATCTGAATATAATCCATCTGGAGGACTTCAAAAGGGTGGTCAGGAGTCTGGAATCCACCTTGTTCCACCGGGACACTTTTACCTGGATTGAACTGGCAACATATCATACAGGTACGGACTTTATGCTTGGCTGCAGTTCGTAAATGCTTGTTAAACCAAATGTTCTGGATACTGTCTAACATGGCTTTTTCTCCTAGGTGTGCAGGACTATGTGCGGTATTAATAATGACTTGAACCATTGAGTCGGGGAGAAACCATGTGGCTCTACCCTTCGTCACCCATCCCTGATCTGTCTGGACCCCTCCTTGTTCGGACCATTTCTTAATTTCTTCGGGAGTAGCATGTAACTGGATATCTATGACATCTTGAGTAGGGTCCTTAATTGTCATACAAGTAGTCTGTTCTAGAGTGGATGTCGGTGTCTTGTTAACTGGTATGTCTGGTGTCTGTGCTGTAAGCTTGGCTGTTCGATCTGCTAGATCATTACCTTGGGAAATAATGTCAGTAACTTTCGTATGTGCCTTGCACTTCATGATAGCGATAGCTGTTGGTAAATGTATTGCATCTAACAGAGCTTGAATAAGGAGACCATGCTGAATCTTGGTTCCATGAGAAGTCATGAAACCTCTCTCCTGCCAGAGTACTCCGAAGTCGTGTACAACTCCGAATGCGTAACGTGAATCTGTATATATGTTCACTTTCAGGTTCTTGGCATGTATGCAGGCTTGGGTCAGAGCGACTAGCTCTGCTGCCTGAGCAGACAGGGTGTCAATACGGTGTGTTTCAATAACTTCAGTGTCAGTAGTCACTGCATACGCGGCTACTAGTTCTCCTGTACTCGTTCTCATACATGAACCATCCACATAAAGTGTCAGGTCGGGATCTGGTAATGGAATATCTGTCAGGTCTTGTCTTGGCTTTGTCATGGTGTTAACTACCTCCACACAGTCATGTGTGGCAGGATTTGGAGTAACTGACGGTAACAGTGTAGCAGGATTTAGGACGTTGCAGCGTCTGATTTCTATGTGTGGCTGGAACAGTGTCAATTCATAACCTGTTAAACGTGCAATGGTCAAGTGCTGGGTCTGTGTTCGGTTTAAAAGAACTTCCACGGAATGTGGAACTTGTACTGTCAGGGAGTGTCCTAATACTATGGAATCACTTTGTCTGATAGCTAGAGCTGTGGCTGCAACTGACTTGAGGCACGCAGGCAAAGCCTGGGCTACTGGATCTAATGTGCTCGAAAAATAAGCACAGGGCTTGTACTGTCCTGCTTGATCTTGTGTGAGAACAGATAATGCAGTACCATCACGTTCTGTGACAAAAAGTGTAAAAGGCTTACTGTAGTTCGGTGTAGCTAGAACAGGTGCTTGGCATAAGGCTTTCTTTAACTCATTAAAACTAAGTGTATGTTCAGATGTCCAAGGGAGGACAGTCGATACGGCTGCCTCCTGTGTCGTTAACTGTATCAGTGGCTTTGCTAGAAATGCATACTGAGGAATCCTTTGTCTGCAATAAGAAGTAAGGCCAATAAAAGCACGTACCTCCTTCTGTGTCTTGGGCTGTGGAAGACTCGCTATTAACTGGATACGGTCTGGTGTCAACTGCCTACCCCACTTGGACAGTAAGTGGCCTAAGTAGATCACTTGCTGGACACAGAACTGGAGCTTTGAAGGGGACACCTTGTGCCCCATCTCGGCTAGGAAATACAGAACGGTAAGTGATGCTCGCTCGCAGTCACGCTCAGAACGGGCTGTGATCAGTAGATCATCGACATACTGGAGCAGGGCAGTGTCTGTTGGCATGTGAATATTGTCTAGTTGTCTTTTAAGTGCTTGACTGTAAATACTAGGACTTTCTGTGAAACCTTGAGGAGCTCGTGTGAATTTATAGCTCCTTCCATTTAAACAAAAACCAAAAAGGTACTGGCTGTCTGGATGAATGGGGACACTGAAAAATGCATTCTTGAGGTCTATTACCGTAAAAAATATGGCTTCAGAATCAATGGCTGTCAATAGGGATGAAATATCTGGGACTACTGGATACTGAGGTATGATACATTTATTAAGTTCTCGAAGGTCAATCACTAATCGATATACTGGAGGTGCATTTGGATCAGTACGTTTCATGACTGGAATAATAGGAGAATTACATACATTGGAGTCAGTTTCTACAACCACTCCTTGAGCAACAAGTTCGTCAATAATTTTGGATAAGGCTGCTACAGCCTCAGGTGGCAATCTGTACTGTCTGATTCGTGGTAACACTACACCTGGTTTGAGAGTCACACGGTGGGGTGTGATTTGCATACAACCAACATCAGTTGGACCTTGTGCCCATAGATGCTGGGGAACATTCAGTAATCTCGGATCAAAATCTCGTAATACATAGTGACCCTTGAAGTCACGTAAAAACAAACGTATTCCCTCTGGGGAACAACAAATGACTGCACCTAATTCTTTCAGTGTCTTAATACCTAACAAATTTTCTGGACAGGACTTCGTAAGCAATAGATCAGTAGTTCGGGACAATGGACCTACTTCCAGAGTAACTGGCTTTGATATCTCGTTTACAATAGGCTTTCCTGAAAATCCAAGGGAAACATTTCTAGAGCCTGAGAGCGGAGCCCCTGGAACCTCGTCGTGACTAATGGTAGTCCTACTTGCCCCTGTATCAATCAGAAACTTTCTGTCTTTCCCTAATACTTGACTATGAACATAGGGACCTTCTTGATCTACAGGAATCTCGATGAGAGGCAAGCCTACCTCCCTCTCTAGGCTGTTTCATGAATACGCTTGATACTCTGGATACTCGGACTGTGCATACTGGTACATCTGCTGTGTAACATGCTGTGTTGCAGCAATAGGCTGCGGTGCTGGAACTGTCTGTTGTGCATTCTGTGGCTGAGAAGTCTGTGAAACTTGTTCTTGTCTAGGCGGACGTGGTCTTTCTTTAGTTTTACCAGTGGCTATATTGTGTTTCAGAACTGCACACTCGTTTATAAAATGACCTGGCTGTTTACAATAATTGCATGTCCCTTTAACGGGAGCTGCAGGATGACTGGCTTGATTCGGACCCCTCTTCTGACTGTCTTGAGGAACAGATTGTGCAACTAGTACTTTCATTTTCGTGTCTTTCATACGTCTCCTCTCGTATTCTTGCTCTTCTCTGATTCTATTCTGGTGATACTGGAGCATCTGTAACATCTGGGACGGGGTACTAGCTTGCCAGGTACTTTCGACTTTCAAAACTCGATTCTTAACTTGTGGACTTGAATTCTCGACTAATTTAGTAACAAAAAGATGAGGGTATGACTCGCTACTCGTCTTCAAACCACTGTTTATGCTAAAACATTTCTCAAATCTAGAATAAAAATCACTAGTGTCTTCGTCTTGTTTCTGTTTACAGGCTGAGATTGCATCCCAGTCTTCCTTTTTAGTGGCTAATAATCTATGCAAAACTTGTATCAATAATTCTGGTAATTCTTTACATTTATCTCCAAGACCGGTACCTGGTACTCGTATCTTATCTTCAGCTTCTAGAGCTGTCCAATCGATCTTTTTCTCTCCCACCTCCCAATCTTTTTCCTTGAGTTTTTCGTATACCCCTGCGGGCAACAGGACTTTTAACATTTTAATAATATCTGGATACGTGTATTCTCTCATACGGAGCATGTCTTTTAATTCTCGGTGGAACCCTGCTGGATCTTTGTCGTGACAGGGAATTAATTTCTTCATCTCTAAGAGTTCCATCTTGGTAACTGGGGTGTAAACAAATACTCGTTGCATTTCACCATCTGGTGTCCTAACTGGGTGTACTTCTCGTAACGGATGTTGTCTATCTATATAAAACGGTTTACTTTCTGGAGGTGAGACCTGAACAAAATGCGGATTCAGAAACGTTCCATATTTGTGGCGCTGTTCTAGAATGACACTAATTAAATCAGTACCTAAACCTTTCCATCTATACTGGAGTAACTCGTTCAGGACATCATGTAACGGACCTGGATCAGAATGTTGACCCTCATACAATGTAATGAGGTGTTGGATCATATACATACCCACCAGTCGCTGCTCGGCTGGGGGCAGTTTCAGAAACATTTGTGCCACTATTTCGTCTGGAAAAGTGGTAGAATCAGTAATCCATCGGACTGCTGATCGGGCTAGTTCTTGTTCATGCATAGTACCTAATTCACTATAACCGATTCGTGATTTCAGAATTTGATCGGTAGCTTGAAATACTTGTTCTAGAGAACCTTGTTCTGGTGCTGGAAGATGAAAGACTTCCTTGCGTTCTAGGCGTGACTGTCGGTCTGGAAATCTAGGTTTACCTACATACGCTATTCTGGCGGGATTCTCGTCGTCTACCTCTTCAGTAGAAGAGTCATTTTCTTTCTCGCTTACTTGTGCTTCTTTGCGTTGTTCGTGTAACCTTATTATTTCTTTACGTATTTTCTTGTACATATTCTCAATACTATTGAGTGTCTTGTGCTTACCCTCGGCTATATTATCACTCCACTTTGTCAGAATTCTCATTTCGGTCGGATCTTTAGTCGGGGAATCTTGTTCCCTAATTAAACAATTGATCAGAAACTTTAATAACATGAACTGGATCTCAGATTTTCTGAGAGACATGACTTCACCAATACTTTCTGGATCTTGTCCTGTACGAATGAAACGATACATTCTGTCTAGATCTTCTTTCATATTCGGTAGGGTGACCAAATACTCGGACACCTGCCTTATACGTACGGAATATATAACCATACTATCCTCGCCTGGGACTGGATCATAACAGCATTCAGTAAGAAGTCGCCTGATTTCTGCAATGGACTTATATTTAGGCGTACGCTGTAACGCACGTTCATGTAACTCGACTGCCCCTAGACGTCTACTTGGCGGCGGGGTACCAGGAGGACCTCCTCCCGCGGCCCCTATACTGGAATCGTCGACTGATACTCTTCGTGCTGGCAGAGTGACTGATGTGGCGGGAATTTGTACTACGGGCTGGACCGGGGGTACCGTAACAGGTACTGCAACAGGTGCCCCGGTGGCTGGAGGATCATGAATTACATTATTTACAGGAGCTGGCAGAACAGGATTTGCATATTCTGGGACTGTGTCGTCCAAATAGGACGAGAGAAAAATATCAGCTGCGGTCGGTTTGTGACGTAGCTTGGTCGGAACTAAGGGTGGCGGAAAATTACATGGTGCTTCCGGGGTTGCTTTTGGCAAGCCCTCGGCAAGAAGAGGATACATACCCTTAATGAGGGCATTCCTCTGTCTGTCTGACTGTTCGGTTTTAACTCGTTCACCTATTTCAATTAATTCCCTTTCTTGGGCTCTTTCTAAGGATTCTCTACTTAATTCTGACTTTCTGATTTCTTTTTCGGTTCTTTTATGAGATTCTTTGCGCCATAACTCGATGGCATCTTTCTGTGACTGTCTGGCTTTCTTTTTCCATAATACTTCTTCTACTCGCATGATGCACTCGGCATCCCATGTACCCGATACGGGCCATCTGTACTTTTCTTCTAACTGTTTGGTGTACTCCACCCATAAATCTAGATATAATATGGCACTTATGCCATGCTTTTGATACATAAAATGACCTGGACTGTCCCTAGGCGGGACAGGAACTGCTTCTTCTAACAGACCTTTTCTAGTTTTTAACTGACGTAACTTGGAAAACAAAGGCATGACTGAACTGTAGTCTAGACACAATACAATACACAATGAACACGATAATTACACCACTTTCATACCACGACATGGAAATACATGAATGACATTTAAAATAACAGTTTTGACAAAATACTACCTGGAATACTGAAAACAGAATACATGAATTTCTCGAGAACAGAACGGACTAGAACAGAAACTAGATGCACTGCTAAAACAGTACGAAACTTACCGGTCTCATAAAGAGACACGTCAGGACCCGCATCCACCTAAGTGGACACTTCGTGTTGGATCTGTGTACCCCAAACCCACGGACCAGAGACAATACAATTGACCCTGTCTAGATACTACCCCAGCAACGGTACTCAATGGGCAGCAAGAACGGAAGGCCTCGGACTGGACTGGACTGCTACGACGCCGGACGGACGAACTTCGGACTTCTGTTACGGGTGGGCCTCCGGATACCTCGGACCTTGGACTCTCGGCTTGGGCTCTGGTCGGGACTCGCCGCGTTCCTCCACCGCCTCGTCTGGATGCTGGACCGCAACCTCCGTCTCCTCCGTGGGCCTGAGGGATACTTGAAGCAGAAATATCTGCACGTGCACGGTATGGTTCCGTCACGGCTGCAGAGGATCAGGGGGCTTGCGTGGCTTCACCGGCGCGTGGGGAAAGGGCAAGTCCCTATTCGGGCGCCATTATGTGGTAAATAAATAAATAATACCTCTATTTTTGACTAGATATAACAATAACAGATAGCTCAATAAATAAGAGTCAAGATTCGAGGTAGTAGGAGTTTGCAGGTTTAATACAGCATAAAGGACAGGAACAGGACAACCTGCACGGGCAAGATCTGGGATGGCTAGCCAACAGGGGGGCCCCGACAGCTGTCGGGCAGGAGCTGGAATGAGCGCGCTGGCTTTTAATAACAATACACAAGTATATATACTAAAACAATTGCATTACAGTACATACAGTAGGTGTGACAGTGGGTGGAGTTAGCAACAGTCGCGAAAGATAAGGGTGAAAGTAGGTGTAACAGGAGGCGTGTACATGGACATGTGATGTAAACGTAACAGAATATGTCATAAATGGGGCGGAAACATGGAGGGGGCTACCTAAGGAGCCGGGACCTCTAACCTAGTGGTGCGCGCAAGCTGACAATGACGTGTTACTAGGAGAAGCTGGGGGCTATGACTTCTGCGCTAGGAGCAGAGACTGAAGTCTGGAGAGTCAGAGCGACATGTACCTAAACACTATCTAGTATCTGATGTTTAGAGAACATGTTGATAGAATCCAAAAGTTATCAGGGTAAAGGCTAACAGACACTAAGACTGGTGCATGCATTATTCTACATGTAGTGTGTGTTGAGGAATATTAAATGACCATAAATACAGTATTTCTCTTACATGGAGACGTAAAGGCTAGACGATGACTGAAACTATTGATGCGATTCAGTAGCTTAGGAATGCAGAGAAGGAGAGCTGGACTGATAACTAGAATCATAACATACTCTTGGCAGACTGGCAGGCAGAGCCAGGCCGAGCCGGGCACTGTGAGGCAGGAAGTAAGTGAAGGGTCAGGGATACAGGTGGGGGCTGTATCGCTCCTCAGCGAGGGTTCAGGAGATAGGAGCTGAATCTGAGTCCGGGCCCTTTTGAGGCCTAGAAACGGGGACTTTACAATGAAATAACGTGCACACTGAGAAACGTGGCAACGTAGCTTTACATATGCCTAATACTCGTAGCTTTCACGAGAACTGGAAACTGGCATACTAGAGATGGACACAACTGTAATTGCGTCTTTAATCGATCATGGGGAATACATATGCATATTAATCATGCACATACAACATAAGATGGGGAACACGTAGGGACACAGAACATGGCAAAATTTACTTTTCCACACCACCATCGCTGTGATTTTAGCGATTCCTAAATTGCAACCTACCTCATTAATATTCATGAGGTAGCTCGATTTGCAACTCATTAGGAATCATTAAATAACACTCTATGGGTCTGATATACAACAATCAGGGTTTGCGACTCGCAAATTGTGATTTTTAGCAATTCGCAGTTTGCGAGTTACAAAACCTGACTTTCAACTCCGTCGGAAACATTGTTGGCGATTCCCAAATGGGTCGTAAGGGACCTGCCTCATTAATATTCATGAGACATGTTGCAATTTGCAACCCGTTGGGAATGACCGGCACTCGCAGGGGTGGTAGCCCGCTGGGGTCAACAGACCACCATGTCTGTGACTGCTTTAAAGCAGTTTTTATTTTAATGCAGCCCTTAAAGGAAAACAGGATGATTTTAAAAAATAAAAATTAAAAGTTTTCTTTTAATTTTTTCTGAGTGGGTAGTGGGTCCGTGGGGGCTGCCTGCTCTGAAAAAAATGTTGCTGCCCCATTTTGCAACCCCATTCACGGTTGCAAAACATTCCTACATACGAGTGCAACACCCTTTAGGAAGGGATGCCCCTTCCTACGAGCAACTCGCCAACCCTGTTTTGCGAGTCGGTAACAGGTTACCGACTTGCAAAATAGGGTTGGTACATTTGAAAATGCATTTTATCAGTCATAAACAGCCTGGTAAAAAATGTTGTACATCTGGCCCTATGAGATCATACATTGGGAATAGCGATTTCCTTATTGCAATTCACATGTGCTAAAAGTTTATGTGCCTCCTACCAGTATTGCCGAGTCACACTATACTGCTTCCATTCCAGAGAAGAGGTATGGTTACAGAGTTGGACCGGAGCTGAGTGGTCGCATTGTTGGTGCGCTCTCAACAGGAACGACAACCATGAAGGGTTGGAGGGCTGGAGAGGCGTAGCATGTTGTACTCACTGCTCGCCGCATTGCATTACAGCCGGTCCGCCTTCGCTCCCACTCTGCTCTCCTGCTCTCGTTCTGCTCTCCTGCCCCCACCTGATCTCTGCTTCTTTTTGGCACGAGTAAGGGGTGCTGCGACGAGACCACAGCAGGGCCGCAGCAGCGGAGGAGCGGAGCCCAGGGGCAACTGCAGACCAAGTAATCAACATGAACTATATATGTCACAGTGTGGAAAAAAAATGTAATATTTTACTTGGCATAAGCTGCAGCCATTTGGCTGAGGTATCCATTTAAGTTTCCTTCATAATTCTCCCATCCTCTGCTACTCGTCTTTTTTCCTGCATGTGCTGTCTATTTTAGTTGACTTCCTGACTCAGCTAAAAGCAATATGCATGTTAAAGAAATTGTAGCTGCTAGAATGCACCTGGCTAAAGATGTAACTGTCAATAACACTTTGCTACTGTAAGCAGTTCTGTTCCCCCTCCCACTTTGCTGACTAAGTGATATCCATCTGCCCATGTTTGTCGGTGGTTATTTCTGTGTATGCTTGTACCTTCTGTTTGTAACTACATGCTTACCAATGCAGAAAACTCTGTATATAAGCACCATGGTCTGTGTATTCAAGCCACTACCTCCTGGAACACTTGAGGGTGTTGTATGGACGTGGTCTCACTCATGAGTGAATAAACTTGTTATTTTGAATTCCAGCTTCAGTGTCAATCTCTATTTTGTTACTCTAAAAACACTCACCCCCAGTCACCTTATCTGGGTTTAATCCACCATCATTCTTTTTTTTTTTGTAAAATTTTTATTTTTCATTTTCAAAATAACAGTACACATATGAAGTTCACCAGGAAGCAATCAGTACCTCTCGAGATAGACCCTTCCGGGAGCAAAACAAAAGCACAGAGCATCAAATTCGTGATAACAGAAGCAAAGTCAGTGCTCGGCATGTGCCCATGGCGGTAGTCTCTCAACAAGCGCAACATATAGCCGGGCCAACATGTCCATAGTCCGGCAGGGCCAAAGAGCTAGGCCAGACATCCTTGCCATGCTCCTCGGTGAACTACATACCAGTAAACAGAACTCCCCCCCCCCCCACCTACTCCCTCCCCCCACGGTGGCGACTCACTCAAACCAAACCTCCTCCAGACAACAAAATTAGACCTGAAATAAATGAAGTGACCTCAGGGAGGCGGGACAGACCGCGGATGGTAAGCCCTTGGACAGAAAAGTCACCAACGGACCCCACTGGAATTGGAAGTTCTTATAATTACCAAGGAAGACGTCCGCCATTCTTTCCAAACTCAGAAGTTTCCACAGGCGCGCGTGCCACAGCGAGATTGCCGGCGCCTCCTTCTGTTTCCAGGCAGCTGCCAGTGTAAGCTTGGCAGCACCCAGGCACAGCCACAAAATCTTCTTGTCCGCTTTGGTCTGATGCTCTAGGCCGGGGTCTCGGAGACCCAGGAGAACAGAGGCCATTGAGTCCTCAATGGGGTACTGCAGCAGTTCCTTAATGTGCGAGAGAATCTCGTCCCAATATGGCCGAATCACCGGACAGTCCCACCAGATGTGGCGAAAGTCCCCCAGAAACCCGCAACCCCTCCAACATTTATCGGAGGCGGCCGGATAAAAGCGATGTAGCCTGGTCGGACATAAATACCATTGCATAAGAGTCTTAAGGTGGGCTTCCCTGAGGTGAAGTGAATGATTAAACTTCGAGATATCCCGCCATAACGCTGTCCACTCAGCATCCAAGACAGTTCTCCCCAGCATCTCTTCCCACTGGTCCATATACCTAGGTCTAGGCGAGACTGCCGACCGAAGCAAGAGCTGATATATGAAGGAGATAGCCCCTTTCATCACCGACGTCCGTAGCAGGAAGGCCTCAAAAGTGGAGGGTGGCCGCGTGGCTGCTTCCCGTACCCCCGGCGATGTGGCCCAGTGGAGCAGTTGCGCATGACGGTATTGGTCATTCTGGGGAACCCCATAGTCCCTCACGCAGTTCGCAAAAGTGAGGGGGGCCTGACCATGGAACAGGTGAGTCAAAGCCCTACATCCCCCCTCCCTCCACGCATCGAAGGCCCCCTCTCGCTGAGCAGGCGGAAATGCCGGGTTGAAGTGCAAGGGCGTGAAGGGTGAGGGGAACATAGTCCAACGGTCGTCCCCAACCAGCGCATCCCACACCTTCAGGACAGTACCCGTAGGCGTACTTATGTACGCATTTAAGGGGCGGTCCCTCCTAGGCTTCCAAGCCAGGTCCCAAACCGACCTCCCCGCCACACTCCGGTCCATATGGAGCCAATGCTTCTCCGACATCTGCTGTGACCATTCTACTAAAATTCGCAGTTGCGCCGCCTTGTAATAAAGCTGGAGGTCAGGAAGCCCCACCCCGCCCTCGGATCTCGGTCTACGTAGTAACGCTAAGGACAAACGCGCTCGGCCCCCTTGCCACACAAATCGCAAGATCTGCGTTCTAAGGCGCCGAAAAAAGTCGCCGTCCAGAGGGATGGGGAGGGCCTGAAATAAGTACAAATATTTGGGAAGGAGGACCATCTTTATAGCATGGATTCTACCCAGCCATGATAAAAATTTAGGTTTCCATTTGTCCAAATCGGCTCTAGTCTTTGCCAGCAAAGAAGGGAAATTAGCCGCGAATAGCCCGCCCACAGTGGGGGTCAAGCGGACCCCCAAGTAGACAAGCGAGTCAGCAGCCCAGGCCAAGGGCGTCAAAGTGCGCAAACGTTCCGCATCCGCAGGCGATAGAGTGAGATTCAGGACATGCGACTTGCCGTAATTAACCTTGAAGCCTGCGACCACTTCATATTCCAGCAGGGTCTCCCTAACACAAGGCAACGAGCGTTCAGGATCAGCAATGGAAAGAAGTACGTCATCCGCGAAGAGCGTGATCGTGTGCTGCTCTCCCGCGAACGGAATGCCCCGTATACCCTCATGTTCCCTAATCGCCACCGCCAGGGGCTCAATGCTCAACGCGAACAGGAGAGGGGAAAGGGGGCAACCCTGCCTAGTACCCCTGGAATGCGGGAAGAATGCAGACAGGTGGCCATTGATTCCCACCCGAGATCTAGGACTGCAAAAATTAGCCCTCACCATGGTAATGAACTTTTCCGAAAAGCCAAAAGCCGTCATCGTATGAAACAGGAAGCGCCAGTCCACACGGTCGAATGCCTTCTCGGCATCCAACCCCACCAGGACCGCCGGCATGCGAAACCTGTCCGCCTTTTCAATGAGATGCACAACTCTGCGGGTATTGTCGTGAGTCTGGCGCCCCTTGATAAACCCGGACTGGTCAGGGTGTATGATCGCTGGTAACAGATCCTGCATTCTACGCGCCAAGATTGTCGAGTATAACTTCGCATCCAAGTTAAGGAGCGCTATGGGGCGAAACGAGGCACACTGGGTGGGATCTTTCCCCGGCTTCGGCAGGACCGTTATAACCGCCTCGGCCAGGGAGCCCGTCGAAGAGCCGGTCTCAGCCATGTCGTTAAAGAGGGTCACCAGGAAGTCGCAAAGGTCAGAGGCGAACGTCTTATAGAAGACGGCAGTGTATCCGTCCGGCCCAGGGGCCTTGTGCAGTTTCAGGTTCTTAATAGCCCCGAGCACCTCTTCCCTGGTAATTGGAGCCTCCAGGACCTCATTCCACTCTTTGGACACCTGGGGAAGGGGTAAGCGCTGCAGATACTGCATCTGGGACTCCGCGTCCAGCTCGTCCCCAGTATAAAGGTCTCCATAAAAACGGCCAAAAATGGCCGCCTTTTGCTCGTCCCGGTGATGTAGCTCACCCGCAGCGTCCCTAATCCCCCCGATATACTCACGCTCCCGCCTATCTCGCAGCTGCCTTGCCAAATGTCTGCCCACTTTGTTACCGCAAGAATAAGACTGCCTGCCTAACCGCAACAGCGTCAATTCGGCCCTGTTATTGTAGTGGGCCCTCAGTTTGCCACGAACTGCGGTCAAAGGCCGGAGGGTAACTCTAGAGGGGTTAAGCTTGTGAGCCTGCTCAAGGACCGCCAATTCAGCCTCCAGAGCTTCCCTATCCTTGCGCCGTGCTTTATTAAGATTTGCATTGAGTCCCAAGCAAGTGCCCCTGATGGAAGCCTTCAAAGCGTCCCAAGTGTTGGAGACCGACGTGTCCGACACTGGGTTCAGCTCGAGAAAGTCCCTGATGGCCTTACGCAGTGCCTTACTAGAGACATCGTCCCGCACTACCGATGCCGGGAAATACCATTTCCTTTGCCCATCACCAGGGGAGGACCACCGGAGGCTAAGCACCAGGAGACTATGGTCAGATACCGAGAGTGGAAGAATGACGGAGTCAAGGACATCCCCCCTAAGCGCCTGGCTAATAAAAATGTGGTCCAGTCGGGAGTATGATTGATGGACATGCGAAAAAAAGGTGTAATCCCGGGAGGCAGGGTGGAAGAAGCGCCAACTGTCGACCAGACCCAGATCCCCAACCACCTGCTGCGAGGAGGGGGAAAACACCCCTGTATGTACCCTACGGGTCCCAGAGCTATCCACATTCGCATCCCATACCAGGTTAAAGTCCCCTAAAAGGAACAAGTGCCCTTCCGCAAAGTCCCCCACACGCTGCAACAGTCCCTGCAAAAACTGATTCTGACCAGCGTTAGGGATGTACACCACCACAAACGTACAAAGCCTCCCCTGAACAAGCCCCTTCACCATCAGCCAGCGTCCATCCTTATCACTACAGACATCGTGGGGCTGGAAGTGCAGCGTAGAACGAAACAGGAGAGCCACCCCTCTATGCTTTGTGGACGCCGAAGACCTATAAATGATGGGAAACGCCTTATGACGAAGGCGCAGCTCGTCCTTACGCGCCAGGTGGGTCTCCTGGAGCCCCACAACATCCAACTGATGATCAGTTACATACTTCCACACCTTCTGCCTCTTCTGCGGCGAGTTCAGGCCTTTAACATTCCACGTCCCTATACTAAGCGGCATGATGGTCCCACAACCCAACACTCTCTATAAACAGCATCGGGCCCCCCCACCCTACAGTCAGCCATCTTCCGCTCAAGGGGAACAGTGACATGCGACCCCTAGATCTCTCCCGCGCCTCCCCATCCCGACCCCCCGCCTCCCGTAGATCCCCCAGCGCCATAGTCAACCCCCCACACGCCACTCCCATACCACACCAGACCCACCGTACATGCCATGAATCACTCCAGTCGCCACCAACATTTCCCACCCCCTCCCCCCCCTCAAACCAACCGTCCCCTGAAGAAAAGGGGAACAGTGAAAGTGTAAACAGAACAGAAACAGTGAAAAATATACTCATCAGTCCCAGTGGTCCACAGGTCACGAAGCACCGACCACTCCGGGGACAGGGCAGGGAGACCATCTCGGTTCCTCCCAAGGTCACGGTCTGGGGAGTCTTCTCCAAAAGCACTTCCATTCACCCAGACCGGGGGGGTCCATGCCCCCTCCAGCGCCGATCCGCATTATCAAGTCACCGTCACGCCGCTCCGGAGCTGGCCTGTGACGCCGGCACCGTCGCTGAAGCTACTGAAGCCACTGCACTCCCCCTCTCCTGCTGGCTGGCATCGCGGTCCGGGCGCCCCCGCGTCGGAGAGGACCCCACTCTATGCCATGAAGAGGTCCGACGTCGCCTCCGAGACGGGGATGCATTCGACCCCTGGGACGGGGCAGCCTCATCCAAACCCAAGAGCTCCTTCGCTTCCTGCAGGGAGCGTATCTGCATCAGTCGATTCTGCCACCTGAAGATGATCCTGAAGGGGTGCCCCCAAGAATATGCGATGTTGCGTTCCCGCAGAAGGGAAGTCACCGGTCTAAAATCCCTCCTCTTTTGAAGTGTAGATGCCGCTAGGTCCTGAAAAAGTTGAGGATGATGTTCTCGAAATTGCAGCGAATTTATGGCCCTAGCCTTCCGGAGGATGCGCTCCTTCAATTGAAAGTCATGAACACAGACAAGGATGTCTGGGGGCGGCCCCCCCCCTCTCCTGGGCAAACCAACGCGATGGACTCTATCCATCTGGATATCCGTCACATCGTCTTCATCCAAGATCTGCAGAAACAATTCCTTCACATAGCCTCGCAGGTCTCCCGACTCGCCATCCCATGGCACCGCTTTAATGCGAATGTTATTCCGCCGGGAGCGGTTCTCAAGGTCTTCCATGTGTGCCTGCAGGTCCAAGTTTTGCTCCGTGAGGCGAAGGACGTCTTGTTGGAGTAAGTGGACATCGATGGCCGTGCCCAAATCATGGTCCTCAAGAGTCGCCACTCTTTCACCAATCCCATCAACGTCTCTCCGTACGTCCCGGAGGTCAGAGGCCAGCTGCGCCCGCAGCTCGGAGATGTCCTCCTTGATGGAAGCAAAAAGTTCGGTCATAAAAGCCTTAGTGGCCGGAGCCTCGTCATCGGACATTCTTGGCGACCCACTGGCACCGGGGGACGCCGGCTGCTGTGATGATTTAGCTGCGCCGTCCTTCACCACGCGTCCCTTGCGGGGCTGGTTAGCCATAATGCCGGGCGCCCTGCAACAGGGCGAACGTTCCACCAGTCACCACCAGAACCAAGCAGTGCCCGGATCCGGGCTTGCAGGCGCAGTAGTTGGTCCCGGCGGGCAGCCCAACTCTGCGTCCACCACTCCGCTCCAGGCCAGAGGCTCCCAGCGAATCTCCGGCGCCCAGACACCAGACAGTCGGACGAGCCAGGCAAAAGGGCGGCGTCACGCTCCTTATTCAGATCACCACCGGACCTCCAGGCACGCACCCCCAACAGCACCTCCAGTTCGCACCAGCTCACAGTGTAGGACCGGAGCCCTTCTGGAAATCCGGGCACAGGCAACGAGCAGCAGCAGTCCCCTCGGCCCACACACCATCCAGTCTGGCACCAGACGCAGCCTTTAGGGCCCCTCAGCAGCGTAGGAGGCCGCGCCCGCCTCGATTGCCCTCACCCTGCTTGGATCGCCGGTCCACTGTTAGCACCCCCTCCGGGCCGGCGCTCGTCTCCACGCGCCAAGTCCAACAGCTCTTGTCCGGTTGAATGCGGCCTCTGGGAAGCGCCCGGGGCCTCCACCACCCCTCCGGGTCGGTGCTCCGGGGCCTCCGCTCTCCTCGCAGGTCAGGTCCCTCCGCCGCGTGGCTACACCCCCACAGCACCAGCGGCGCCGCGCAGTCCACAGAAGGGGCCCGGGCCATGCACCACCACAGCAGCAGTCGCCAGGTCGCCGCTGCAACAGGGGCCGGCAGCTCCCCCAACACATCTCTCGTCGGGCCCCGTCGACAGGCCGGGCTCCCTCCGCACCTCTCCTGTCCAGAGCGGGGGGTCACTCATCAGGACTATGCCTCCCGGGGGCCCCGCGGAGCCCGGTCCCCGCCGCACCACAGGTGCTCCTCCGAACCCCGGTTGGGCACAGTGGCGCCGCCCCTCACCGAGGGCTCCGGGACCCCTCCGCTTTCCGGGCCGCTACTCGCCGGTACCCCCAAGGCACACCGGAGATCGTGGCTGCCCCTCACCGCCTCCGGCAACAGCCCGCAGCCCCGGCGGCTGCCGCAAGATGACTCAGGCGGGGCGGGGCGCAGAAAGAGTCTCCCCCGTCGCGATGGGCCCCGCGACACGCCGGGCCGGCCTCCGCTAATTTAGACCGGGGATCCACAGGCCGCAGAGCTCCGCCGGTCCTACAGCCACTCCGGATGCCCCCACTCCTCTCCGACGGCACCGTGCTCCTCCGCCGTGTCCTGGCGATCTCCGCCACCGATTAGAGGCCGAGCTGGACGCCAGGTGCCGCGCTATCAGCAGCTTTGCTGGATCGGCGCCGGAGAGGTAGGAAAAAGCGTCCTACTCCGACGCCATCTTGGCCACGCCCCCCACCATCATTCTTTAAGCTCACTCCAGCACCCCAGTTCAGACATGGCCATATGCAAATCAGTCTGACCATGTGCCTCATGAGAACAGTCCAGCCCGAACTGCCAAGCCATGTCTTCCCTGGACCGGAAACAAGTATCCTGGGACCGGTTTCGGATTCATAATCCTAATCAGCCAGGCTATCTTGAATCCAGTGATAGAATGAGCAAGGGACCCACGTCAGCGCATATCCTGCCAACTTAGGGCAAACAAAGCGATACCAAAGGGGATGATAGACGGAGCGTTGAAGCAAATCAAACACTCACCCCCAGTCAACTGATCTGGGTTTAATCCATCACCATTTTTTAGCTCACTCCACCACCCCAGTTCAGACATGGCCATATACAAATCAGTCTGACCCTGTGGCTCATGGGAACAGTCCAGCCCGAACTGCCAAGCCATGTCTTCCCTGTACTGGAAACAAGCAACCTGGGACCGGTTTCGGGTTTATAACCCTCATCAGCCAGGCTATCTTGAATTCTCACTACCATAGCTCCCACATTGCTCCCACGATTCGCAGAGAATGGCAATTAGGCAATCGGGTATTCTAATATTGATACATCTGGCTCCAAGTGATTCACAGAGAAACACAGGACGCAGAGAGGCAAACCTGGCTCCCTGGTTTCCAAGTTGCCAGCTCTCATTGTTACGCCACATCCTCTTCCACATTCATGACAACCATGGAGAAGGCAAGGCAGACTTACCACTGTGCTTGTGCAGGATTTCAGTGGTGTGCTCCAGAACCTCATAATACTCCCCGAGCTCCAGCTGGCACTGACAGTAATTAAGAACGAGAGGAGTGATGAGACAGTCCAGTCTCATCCAGTCTTCATCCCAGGGTTTTTCCTGAGTTCAACAAAAGTAGTACATTTAGTGTAAAGCATGCAGAAGACTGAGTCCATACAATCCATACACATAATTGCTTCTTTTAACCTCACTTGTCTTTGAGCACGCTGCTCAGTAAAACACTAAAACTCTCTACGATACAAAAACATTGAGAGAGACAATGAACAGGAGTGGGAGAAAGTGGCTAAAACACAGAAGGATATATACTAATTATATCTCTAAAAATGTGTTGTTTTAAAATTTAAGACTTGTCTTTTACGGTGCTTTCAGCCTCACCAATATCTTTATTCTCATGCTTCTCACAGACAGGCGACATTCCAAATAAAATGGCAGTTTTTTCACAACAAAATAGAGGGAAAAACTATTATCTAATAAGTAAAGATCATTGGTGTAGTGCAGATTAAAGGTCTTACCATACATTGACAGCATCGCCTATATAAGAGAGGACAGTATGCTAAATTATATTAGAACACTGGAATGGTGGGAGGTCCATTGTAGACAAGAGAGTGGTAGAAGATCACTAATGGCTGTTATAGTTCCTTCCCTCCAACATTCCAATGCTTGTCTTCCTTTTTTCCTGGTTTAATTTAGGGCACAGCATTATATTAAGGCAGGTTAAAAAAGTGTTCATTATTTATTAACATTTGCACTGCTTGAGAAACAAAATCTATACCCCGCTGATAGTCCAATAACAAGGGAGAAACTAGTTCTGGGTTGCTTGTTTTCCGGTTCTGGGCAGACCTGGCTTGGCAGTCTGGGCTGGACTGTTCCCAATGGGGCAAAGTCGAGAAGATTTGCATATAGCTGAGTCCACACTGAGATGGCATGGTGTGCTTAATAAAAATGACCTGGGATGCGTCCCGAATAATTACCAGTGTCTGAGAATAATTCAAGCATTCCATACATCACTTTTTGTATACTTTTTTTACTATTAGATACATTTATATGAAGTGAGGCAGACATGAACAATGGTAGGAGCAGTACTGGCATCTCAAGATTATGGAAGATCTATTGGGTGGAGCAACGTTAAAGTGGGGGTCAAAACAGTTTTGATTTGCTAATAATAACGTTGGTGTCATTTGTAAGTTCTGCATGGAAGTTAAGATACCAGAAGGTATTACAAAATTATCACTTTTTACCAACCTCTATAACTCTTTCTGCTCTCCCCGTTGATGAAACTGAATAAAATTTGCTTGGCTGTATGAAAGTTAGTCCCAGTTCTGGTGGAATCTCATGTTTCATGTAGATCCATCAATCAATGTAAACGTTAGTGAAACAAAGTTAGTATGACCACATTTAACAAAGCACACACCCCACTGATAGATGTGCACAAAACCTGATACACCAAGAGTAAAATAAACATGGTAACCTGTCGCCAAATTAAATGCAAATGTGTCAAAGAGTACTAAAACTATAAGTAAATCACACAATCCTTTTTCATTGTGATGTACTGCAGATTCAACAGCAGTGACTGTGTAGAAAGCTGGCTTTTTATGTAGTGTACCAAAATGAGCTACACTATGTAGAAAATCCCAAATGCTCTCTTTGTGGTAGTGTGGGCGAGCAGTTTAGACTTATCAGAGGGTAGTGTTAAGCACAGATGGGACACACACTCAAGGAGAAACTCAAGACCAATGTAGAAAAATAACATGTATTTAATATAACTTTTGACACCAAGATTATTGGAATCAGGTAAGTACTTTAGACGTTAGCAATTTTTACAGTAGAAACAGTAGAAAATGAGAGCTGTCAGATTTGAGGCGTGAGGCTTGAACGCTGTAATGTTATCCGATGGGAGAATCATACACTGCATAGGTGCACATACAGATGACTTACAGGGCTGTTCTTCTGGACTTAAGGTAAGTAGGAGGCAAGGGCCAAGAAAGCACCAACAGTTCAAGTTTACCTGCACTGGCGCTTCCAGGTGTAGAGGTGCTTTACGCGGTGGTAGCCTGAAATGCTACCCGTTAATATCAACGGGGAAAGTACCTGTAAGAAAAAGCTGCAAGAGGGATCTGGGGGACCAGTCTGGCAGAACCCAGAGGGGGCTTGGCTCTTGAGGGTCTCAAGACCACAGAGACACCGTTGGTTTACTTGAGTATGGTCTGGGGAGCTCATGTGCAGAAGTGTTTTGTCCAGCACGACGGTGAGTTAGAGGTTCTTGCGGTCCTTGGGGAACCTGCAGAAGAAGCAAAAAGAAAAACAGAATGGCCATTATTGGTGTAGAGCTGGCCTCTCTCTAAGTCCCTTGACACACAGGTAAGTTTTGGCAGTGGTGGTGTTCCATCTGAACACAAACAATCCCTGGTGCTTGCAACTGGCTCTGGTACCTTGGGTATTGGTGTAGGGCAGCTCCTGGGGGTCCTGACATCTTCAAACTTGGCAGTGAGCCAGATCTGATCTCCTGGAGCACAAATACTTCTTACTGGTCTGCTGTTCCCTCAGTGGGTCAAGGGATCGACAGGATGCTGTACCAGACAGTGCCAGATGGTGCCTGCTGGGGCTGAAAAGTGGGTCCTCCACACCAAGGGAGATGCTGCTGGGTTGAGGAAATGCTGGGCAGACCTCCAAGGGTTTGGGGAGGCTGTTCTGCTTCTAGATGAGTCAGTGTCAGTGATTGTCAGGAGAGAAGCAGTCAGGGTTTTGCACCAAGGTAGATGCTGGTCCACAGTTCTCATGTCTTCGACTCTTCTTTGTACTTCTTCTTTCAGGTAGACGAACCTGAGCTCCTGGTGTCAGGGGCCACCTAAGTACTAAATTTAGTAGCGTTAAGGGTTGTGAAGGGTAGTAGCAAATGAGCTACTTACCCCTGGGGTCACTACACCCCCCATATGTCCACTTCCTGTGGGAAGTTGGCATAACCCTCTCCCAGAGTTCCTAGTTCCACCAAAAATAAGATGGCGGAACCCTTCTTTCATGGAGCACATCAGATAGCCCACCTTAGGAGTGTGACTAGCCTGGAGGTGCAACACACCTACTGCATAGCTAATTTCCAACCGGTTCTAGTGCCAAATGGGCCTCAGGGCAGGGAGAGGCATCTCTAAGTCTGGGTGAAGCTGGGGTCACATCTCAAAGGCAGAGGGGCTTTGAACCCCATGGCCGTGATATGATAAATGATTAGCCTTCCTGCTGGAGAAGGTGTGAACACCTTCCTACCGAGCAGGGATTGTTTCTTGCCTCAGAGAGCCCAGGCTCTTACCTGCGGGGGGGTAGGGGGGGAGTCAGAAACTTGCCTGTGGTGGCATACTGGATGATACCAGTCAGCCAGCACACTAGATACTAACTGCATGTCATAAGAAATCTAGTACTGGTAAATATACAGATTTATTAAGACAAGGTGTTTGGTACCAAACACCATAGGTTTCAGTAAGCCATCATGTAGCTGGGGGAACTCATACTGATCAGTGACCAGTACATATACTTAATTGGCTTCACTGTTCCCTTGGACCATCTTGTAATTGAACTAGACAGCACAGGGGAATTGTTACTCGTGCAGATATGCCCTCATATGTAATATAATGCACCCTGCCTTAGGGCTACAAGGCCTGCTATAGGGGTGACTTACATATATTACATGCAGTGACTTTGGCATCACTTTCCATTGAAAATATTTTTTTTATTGATAATAACTTTAGCATTGTGCGAGAAATAAACACTTGATACACATATAGCACATCTGAATATATTCCACCGCATCAAGTTTCATGTAGATCCATCCAAAGCAGTAAAACGTTAAAGGGATCGTCAAAAAGAAGCATTTTTCCTCTTTAGCTCCCATTGGAATTTTTCTTCTTCACTACAGCAAGATCTGCTGAGCAGAATTACAACAAACTTGGGAAGAAATAAGAACTTTACGAATAATACCAGAATCAGTACCTATAGTTAGCTGAGTTGAATGCTGGGTGCACTGATGGTTGTGTGCATGGAAGTTGGGCACAACAGTGCCCCCACAAAATGGTCAATAGTAGGGTATGCTTACCTACTCATAAGATAAGTACTTACTTCATACAAATTTCTGAAATTCCCTGGAAAACACACAGAAATTCTCCAGTTATGGTAAGCTGTGCAAACAATAACTAAGAACCATGCCATTTACTGCTGACGACTTCTCAATAATGATATCTTAAATGGCGTTACTAATGGCATCTCAAATTACATAATTGATGATATTGATAAAATCACATATGACATTACCAGTGCCATCTCAACATTTCTGCAAGAGCAAGCTTGTGCGACCTGAGGGATGCATATAGAGGATAGAGTAATAACTGTCACTTAACATAGAATGGCTTGGTATTTAGATTCATGTAATTAGAACAAGCTTATGCCAAATCTGGATCTGTATGTAGATTATCCACTTGGATTGGTGGGTATGGAGGAACGCCAAGCTGTACAAAAAAGATCAAGGTATGGTTTTACAAAATAATTTGAAAGGTTTATGGGGCACATGCATCAAGGGTTTTCGCATTCGCAAACGGTGCGAATCGCAAAATTCGGCCGTTTGCGAATGCAAATCCCTTTTTTGGGATGCATTAAGCTTTTTGGTTTCTTCGCAATTTAAGAAATCGCAATTTATTTGCGATTTCTTAAATTGCGATTGCATTTAAGAAAATCGCAATTTTCCGATTTCTTAAATGCAATGCATGATTTTTTTTAAATTGCGAAATCGCAAATAGGAAGTGGTAAATTACCATGAAGTTAACCTTCATGGTAATTTTCGAAAACTTTCAAAAATGCACAAAAGTGCATTTTTTAAAGTTTCATTTTAAACACACACATGCCCTTGGGGCATGTGTGTGTGAAAAAAGTACTTTAAGGTACATTTCAGGGGTGCAGGGGGGCTCCTTTGGACCCCCCTGCACCCTTGAAATTGCAATCTCATTTTGCGATTCCTTAATTGCGAATCGCAAAATGAGAATGCCTTCACATTCATTCCTATGGGCCTCTAGGCCCATAGGAATCAATGGAAAGGGATTCCTTAATTGCGATTCGCAAATTGTGAATCGCAATTAAGGAAAATTAAGGAATCGCAAAAAAAATTGCGATTTTTTAATGCATAGCCGTTTGCAAATTCTTAATTGCGATTCCTTAATTTTCGCAATTAAGAATTCGCAAACGGGAACATTGATGCATGTGGCCATATATCCCTGCTTATAGTAGTCAGGTTAAAGGTTTAAAACATAGATACCTCAGTTGGCTCATGCAGTTGTAACAGAGGTCTTTTGTAACTTAATACCACAAGCTCCAATTATAATAAACACTTCACATGTGCATGTGTCTTGATTGGCATAAGTATGAATCTTTGCAGATCAAAATCAGCCCTTCATTGTTCGGTTGATACTAACATGAATTGGTAACTAGCATTACGTGGCAAAGCAGTTTATTTTACATTGAGTGCTATGCACAGAGAGATACACCTGCACAAAGCAAAGATTGCATATTAGTGAATGGCCATGCTACTTTCAATGCCTACTACAATCGTGAGTTTTGCTTTTTAAATCATTTGAGAGATTTTTTGTTTTTTCTAATGACCTGCTTAGTGTGGTGGCAAGGTGCGAGTGTTTTCATCAGACACCTTCTCTATAAAAACATTTACTGAGACTATTTAAAGAGTGGGTTTGGAGCTTCTGTTTACTTTCAATAATCTTGGGTCTTTCTTCAATTCCCAAGCAGAGCCTTTAACATAGTATCTCATCTATGTGCACATAAGATATCTTGGTCGTTGTGCTGAGCATGCCATGCCACTCTATAGCACACCCCTGAGCATAGTGTGGGGGAGGTGTGCCCCATACTTTGAAGGCTACTGTAATAAAAGAACATGTGAAAGAATAACTTGATAGCCCCATAGACCGGAGCTGAATGAGAAGTGGAGATCACATTTAGTACCAGTAAAGCATACAGTTATAAATCAGCGTGGAGGATGAAGGATAAAGAATAGCAGAACTGAAATATAGAATAAGTAATGTGAAAAAGGAGAACAGACAATGAAGCAGGAGAAGGAGAACGTATCACCTCGTTGAATAAGATCAATAGTCAATTTACATATTATAGACGCAAGGGAAAAGAGTAATAAAACACAAAATTATAATTTCCCTATGACTTATTCTAACTATGACAATGCAGGGTATATAATACTGTCAGAAAGTATTACACAGACTATAAACAAGCATTTACTATGCAAAGGTCTCGCCTTTTCAAAAGTTAGAGCTATTGACAATTTTTTGATTTATGTGTTGGTTTTGAAAACAGATAAATAAATGGCATTGTCAATGTCAATAACTTAATCTCCCCCAAATGCCACACACAAACATACAGACCCACACACACGCATAGAGCCCCACCCACACACAGACCCCCACACACACACAGACCCACCCACACACACACAGACCCAGCCACACACACAGAGCACCCCACTCACACAGAGCCCCACACCCACACAGAGCCCCACATTATACGCTTGCCTGTTGATGACGAGAGACTAGGAAATTAATTTGTAAATTATATAACATGATGACATGGATTACATCAAACAGTTACTGGGGAAGACAGTCATGAGGACTAGGTGGGCAAGGTAGTATGGAAGGATATGATTAATGTTTAATTATGGAGGTTAATTTACAGACACAATGGAAAAGGCAACAAAACATCAACTTTCATAACACAGGGTACGCGCTACAAACGCAAGGATATGCCACTAAAGTGCTGATTCTCCAACGAAGGTAAGACTGTTAGTCTTAAATGTTGGCATTGTTGAAATCAGTGGAGATTAACAACTGTATGAAGTGAGAGGATGGTTTGCATGGTGGGCGACAGGAGAAATCTTGTGGTGGGGAAGTTGCCAGTGACCACCAAACAGTAGTTGGGACTCGAGAGACAGACAGACAGACAGACAGACAGACAGACACACAGACACACACACACACAAAAACACACACACACACACAAAAACACACACACACACAAAAACACACACACACACAAAAACACACACACACAAAAACACAAACACACACACACAAAAACACACACACACAAAAACACACACACACACACAAATACACACACACACACACACACACACACACAAAAACACACACACACACACACACACACACACACACAAAAACACACACACAAAAACACACACACACACACACACACACACGCGCGCACACACACACACACACACACACACACACACACACAAAAGCTGGCCCGAAAGAGCGATACCTGGAGATCGGGGAAGGTGTTAGACACAGCTAGCAGTTTACGCAGTACGCAGGTCAACATGTAGAGTCTCATCTATAGCCACAGGCGCCTGTCCATCCTCTTCTCCCGTGGGCAGCAGGAGAGCGGACTGCTATAAGTAATGCTGCTGACGGCACTAGGCGCTATACCTTCATACAGACATATTAACATTACAGTTGTAAGTCGTAGTAGCAGAGAGTGACGCTCACAAGAGGGACTGCACGAGCAGTTGTCTGCACAACTACGAAGCTGCAAAGTGCGTCACATTAATAATACTCGATTGTAGGGCTGCAGCTCTAACGCTGCTTGACAGAAGGGTTACCATCTCAATATTACTGCCATACCGAGTCGTCACTTAGCTATTACTATAGAACACATAATAATAATAAATATAGGTACCACTGCATTTACTATGTTAATTAGATGTATTTTTGCCGCAATGATCCTCTTGCAGTACCGGTGTATTAGAATTTTAACATTACAGCTGTACTAATACTTTATGACTGTGATGGTTCTGAAGTTACCCGCTGGTAGCACTGCTGCTTTAGCTGTACTCTATGGCAATACTGCTATGGTAGTTTCACCAGTTGGAAGTTTTAGTTATGTTTCAGTGAGTGTCTCTGCCAGCACTCCTGCTTGATACTTCATTATTGCTGCTGTTGTAATACAACGGTGTGACGAAAGTGCTTCTTTAAGCTTTGTGTGAGTGTCTATGTTTCGATCCCAACTGAGACCTGTCACTTTAATACTTCCTGGTGGAAGTGCAGCAATAGTACTATTCTCAAGCACTGCTGCTGTTTCACTGTTTTCCTGGCACTGCTGACACTTTCATGTTACTACTCTTTGGCAGCAGTGCTCTTTTTACTAAACCGTCAAAACTTTGTGTTTCTTACTGTGTTCTGTGAATGGGTTTTCACGGTGTACTTACTGGGGACTTAGGGCATGTACTTTTCCACCATTGGGGTATTTGTGAAGGAGTGGCCCAAGTTCACAACAGCTGTAAACAAGAATGGACCTGTTGAGCTAATGACAGAGCCCTTCTTAGTACGAGGTGGGTCACGGAGCTACTAATTCCTGGCTACTTGGGACTGTCACTTTCGGGAAACCGTGGACATCGGATAGTCATGCCTAGGATCCCCAGCCTCCCCCTGTCAGGTGTCCGGAGCCTGAGTGAGGCTGGAAGACCAATGTCCGCCGCACCCACTCACCGTCCTGATCGAAGAGGTTGGATCCGAAGAGCGGCATGGTGCCGGCCTCCGATCCCACTGGTCCTGGCACCACTGTCCACCCTCAGGCCTCTCTTAGCACCTCTTTGGATTTAGGCTAGAGCATAGCTGCCAAGGTTTCGGATTGCTATGAGTGACGTGTTCATAATTTTAGGGAAATTATGAGTGACATTTCAACGACTATGAGTGACACTTTTTTGCGAGTAAAATCAAGAAATGAAAACGTAAATATCAGAAATTACACCCATTTGAGCAACGCGACTGTGCCACCAAAAGCAAATTTTCATAGCATAGCAAGTCAGTGCAGCAGTGGGAGATCATAACGTACACTATAACAAACACGTTTTCAGGTGGTCCTCAAGTCATATTCCGTTCATTTAAGCTTACTTAAGGATTTTATTTTCTTCAGAAAAAGCAGCAGTCCAGCCTGACAAGGCCACAAACAGACAAAAAAGAAAACACCTCACACACTGTGACCTGACCTGCCATCTGGTGATCGGACTGCACTGGTGGCAGAACGTCAACTAAAGAGATAGCTGCAACCTCATCTCAGGGGGGAAATTGCCATGGTCTCAGCTGTACCCTGCATGCGCTGACAAAAAGCTTGTGTCCAGTTTAGGCTTCATTGTAGCTCTGGGGCGGATCGCCGGTCCAGCTCAAAATTATCTATAGATTCTCTCACTGTGGCAAAGCCGGATACAACCTCTTCCACCCTCTTCCCTCCCGGGCATAGGCTTCCCCACTGTGCAGTTCCGGGTCAGGAGTTGCGACCTGCTGCTGTACTGCCAGTGCTTGAATATCTGCTGCAATTGTGTAGTGCACATCATGCACTTTGCAGCTGCAAACTGACTTTGTCCTGCAGCGGGCAACATAAAGGAGCTCTGGCCTGTGTCACCCGAGATTCGCTTTGGACAGGCAGGACCCGGCTGGCATGGGTTCCTCCCCCACCACCACCACTTCCCGATATTATCCTGACGTGGTCCTTTCTGCCTGGGAGTTCCGTTAGAACCGAAATGAAAGGCCACCGGGCACTGATGCAGGGCCTTGTCCGGTGTACTGTATCCAATTAAATCAGAGGAGACAGCCAAGCAAGGAGAGCTGTAACAGGCACACCACAGTGATTACTGATGCTCAAAAATAAATAAAAGACTATCAAATTACCTGGGTGAAACTTCTGGCACAGCGATCAAAGGAGTATTGTCGGGCCCTGCGTTATGAGAGGCTGCAGGCAGGCAATATGTTCTCCGGCAGCCGCACCTGGGCCCGAGTCACGCAGCACGATCCTTACAGGCTACAGGCATCAACTACAGTATGTCCGGCAGCGTCGGCGGATGTGCTCACTTGAGAGGCAGCAGGCACAAACCAAATACTGCTAGCAGTGCAAGCACAGGTAAGCTCACTCTTGGCAGAATTAAACAATTAGAAAATGTCATAACTGGCGCCCATTTCCGCGCGGCGTGCAGCACCACGTCCTATTTATAATGTGCATCTCGTGTCTCCGCATTGCTGGACGAATTAAACATGGATTGGAGTCAGAACACACATTTAAAAATGGGCAGCCCTGCGTTATTAGCGGTGGTCGCACTTTATTTTGTCCACAGCTGTGGCAGTCAACTTTGCGGTGTTAGTGCTCCTGCGTCTGTCCATCCTGTTCCACGGCGCCACAGCCTGTATAAACAAAACTACTTGGGCAGCAGTGCTTAATTTGTGCCGGTGCTATCCGGTGCTTAGCACCGGCACTTAAATGTCAGGGCCGGGTCTATGCATCTGCGCACACCCACATTGAAATGAAATGAAATGAAATGAAAAATTGCACTTGTATAGCGCGTAACTACCCGGAGGCCTCGCAGCGCTTGTGACAGATTGCTTAATGCGAGCTCAGGGTAGTTCAGCAGGTTTTGGCAAACAAGTGCGTTTTCAGAGCTTTCCTAAAGGACATATAATTGCTGTTTCCTCGGATAGGGAGGGAATTCCAAAGTCTGGCCGCAGAATGGGAGAAAGAGCGGCCGCCCCAACGGGCTCTGTTGACCTTGATGGAGGTTGCCAACTGAAGGGTGCCAGAGCGAAGGGGGCGGGATGGGACATAAGGCGTGACTATGGAATGAAGAATTGCGGGGCCTGCACGATGAAAGGACTTGTGCAGGATGCACATGGCCTTGAATTGCACTCTTGACGCCATTGGGAGCCAGTGGAGTTCCTTTAAGGCCTTCTTCGCTGACTGCCAGCGGGGCAGATTGTAAAGTAGGCGGGCAGCGCTATTTTGTGTGACTTGAAGCTTCTGTATAACAGAAGCCGGGGCTCCCATGTAAAGAGCGTTCCCATAATCCAGGCGGGAGAGTATCAAGGCCTGGACCATGACCCTCCTCGCCTGGAATGGGAGCAGAGGAAGCACCTTGCGGAGCATCCTCATTAGCCCGAAGCAAGTGGCGGCAGTCTTGGTAGCTTGGACCGAGAAATCGAGTGCTTTGTCGAGCCAAATCCCAAGGCTCTTTATCTGGGACTTGGGGACAGGGGGCAGGCCCAGACATGGTGGCCAGATGGATGCGAGGGCAGACGGGGGAGGATTACCCAATAGGATGATGTCGGTCTTCTCCCCGTTGAGCTTCAAACAGGAAGATTGCATCCACTTGGCAACAGCCTCTAGACAGGGACCTAGGGTGTTGGACGATCCCTCAGAGTGGTCTAGGGAGACCACCAGTTGGGTATCGTCCGCGTAGGTGACAATACGCACACCAAAGGGATGGACTATCCTGTCTAGGGGTTCCATGTAGGCATTAAAAAGGGTAGGGCTTAGGGAGGAGCCCTGGGGGACCCCGCACCTAAGTGGGTGTTTGGGAGAAGCCACCTCCCCCTCAAAGACCTGAAAGGATCGTTCGTCTAGGAAGGATGTCAGCCATTCCAGGGCCGCGCCCGACACGCCCAGGCACGCCAATCGTTGTAATAGCGTGGCATGGTTAACCGTGTCGAACGCGGCGCTGAGGTCCAATAGGATGATGGCGACTTTTCCTCCCCGGTCCAAAACGGCTCTTGCTTCTTCCGTTACCGCTAAGAGGGCGGTTTTGGATCCGTGCTGAGTACGAAATCCTGTCTGGGAGGCACGCAGTAGACTATTAGATTCCAAATAGTCCGTTAAGATGTTATTAACGTGCCTCTCAAGCAGTTTACTCAGCCACGGAAGTAAGGAGATGGGACGGTAGTTGGCCAAGTTACCCTGGTCCAGGGTAGGCTTTTTCAACAAGGCCTTCACCATTGCACACTTCCATGAAGGTGGGACAGATTTAGAGGTGATGGATGTATTAAGGACATCTAAGATGACCGGACGAATAATGTCCAAGACCTTGATAAGGGTCTGAGGGGGTGCTGGGTCGTTGGGCGACCCAGAGGTGATCTTAGGAATTAATCTGTCTAACCCACAGGCGTCAAGAAGTGGGATTATGTCAAGCCTACAAGGGACCAAGGGATCAGGAGTTATGGGCGAGGTGGATCCCATGTCATCCTTCGGATTGCTGAATGAGGAGTATATGGTCTGGATTTTCTGGGAGAAGAAAACGGCCAACTCATTACAACGGTTTTGAGCGCCTTCAGCAGAGGGACGCTCAGCAGGAGATGAGATGAGGGACTTTGCTATCTTAAAAATTTCCTTGGGGGGCATTAGCAGCTGCGTTAATTTTCCCTTCATAAAAAAGAACTTGTGCCGCCTTGATCTCTATTTTATAATGCTTAATAGCAACCCTGTATTCAGCCTTTCTGAGCTGGGAGTGGTCCTGCCTCCAGGCTCTCTCAAGTTTACGACACTCTAGTTTCATAGATCTAAGGGCATGTGTGTACTATGGGGCAACTTTGGGTCTTCTTATAAATTTACGGGGGTGTTTTGGAAGGACCTGGTCAAGGGTGCTAGAGATCCAATTATCAAAATTATTAGTGGCCGTAGAGGAATTAGTTGCCTTCCTAGGAGGATCTCGGGCAAGAGCAACTGCCCAGTCGGGAAGGGGGAGTGAGGGCCATTTCCTACCCAGGTGCTTAGCAAAGTTTTGAGAGGAAGAGGGGGAGTTGGTGAGCCAGGTGAAGGGAATTAAAAAATGGTCGGTCCAGGGTAATAAGATAGGAGTCTCCACGATGAGATCATCTATATTGCTGTAAATATGGTCAAGAAGATGTCCCCTATTATGGGTTGCCTGGTAGCCCCTTTGGCAAAGGTCAATGGCTTGCAAGTTGGAACGAAGGTTATTGGCTGCCGTGTCATGGGGGTCATCAAGATGCAGACTGAAGTCCCCGAGCAAAGTAAGATTGGGCGAGGTCAGCACAACACTTGCCATAAGGTCTGTTATCTTGGTGATAAAGTTGTTCAGGGCACCAGGTGGACGGTAGGCTAGGATACCAGAGAAAGTGGTGGTGGGAGACAGTTCTAACGAAAAGAAAACAAGTTACTTACCTGTAACTTTAGTTCTCCAGTATTGGTAACTTTCATAGATTCCCATGCTTTGTATCATTCCCCGTCGTCGGAATGGGAGTCTCTGTAACAAAAATACCATAGCTGTAGGTACAAAAGACAATGGAAAAAGGCCTAGGCCTCATTCCCTTTTGTAGCATATCACCCTCTTTGTGTAAAAGAGACCAAACTTTGGCATCAGCCAATCAGAAGTGCCTCACCACTTAGAACCTTCCTGAAGGAACCTCAGAGCCTCAGATTTTCGTAGCCGTTGTGTACTTAGACACCATATCTGTTGTAGGCTGAGCTTTCCTCGGGGAGGTGGGTGGGCGCATGGGAATCTATGAAAGTTACCAATACTGGGGAACTAAAGTTACAGGTAAGTAACTTGTTTTCTTACCCCAGTATTGGAACTTTCATAGATTCCCATGCTTTGTATCAGAATAGCAAGCAGTCGGCAGATAATCACATTTTGCATCGCAAATTATAACAATAGACAACATGATATTAGATACAAAATGTGAAAGAAGGAAGGCGGGAAAGAAAGGAAAGCTCACCCTTAGTGGAAGAGGTTCCTCAGGAAAGCCTGTCCTACTGCCGCATCATCTTGTTGCAGAGAGTCCAAGCAGTAATGCTTGGTAAAGGTGTGAACGCTGCTCCAGGTAGCAGCTCTGCAAATATCCTTAATCTGCACACCCGCGAAGAGGGCTGTCGAAGAGGCCACAGATCTTGTGGAATGTGCTCGGATCTTTCCAGTCAGAGGCTTCCCTGCAGCCTTGTGACAATGTAGAATGGCACTCGTGATCCATCTTGAGACACCTTGTTTGGAGAGCGGAAGGCCCTTACTAGGACCTCCGAAGGCCACATATAGTTGAGAAGATTTTCGAAAATCTTTCGTCCGTTGCAAATAAAATTTCAAGCATCGCTGCACATCCAGCGAATGCAATGCTTTTTCTGCTGGCGTTGAAGTTTGGGGAAAGAACGCCTTCAGAATGACCGGTTCGTTCAAGTGGAAATCCGAGGGAACCTTTGGCATGAACCTAGGATTAGTTCTCATGATCACAGTGTTCCTTTTGAATTGAAGGAAAGGCTCCTGGATGGTCAAAGCCTGTAATTCTCCAACACGCCGAGCTGACGTGAGAGCAAGAAGGAGAGCTAACTTCCACGAAATATATTTTATGTCAGAACGATGGACAGGTTCAAATGGACCCTTCATGAGTTGAGAGAGAACCAAATTCAAATGCCATGTAGGAGGGGGCGGTCTCACTGGTGGATAGACCCTGAACAAGCCCTTAAGAAATTGCTTGATTATCCTGGATGACCACAAGGAAGGACCGGATCCTGTCCTTCTGAAGCGTGACAAAGCAGCCAGGTGGACCTTAATCGACGAATGAGCTAGACCTGATTTGGCCAAGGACAGCAAGTAAGGCAGGATCTGATGAGGCTTGGAACTGAAAGGATCAATGCTTTGTCCCCTACACCAACAACAAAATCTTTTCCACTTGAGGCGGTAAGTCCTGTTCGTTGAAGGAGCCCTTGCTTGAGACAAGACTTCTCTAATCTCCTTAGACAAAGGCAGGTTCATAAACTCTCGCTGCTCAGGAGCCATGCAGTCAGGTGTAACGACTGTGGATCTGGGTGCCAGATTTGTCCGTCGGACATCGTGAGTGTGAGAAGTTGGCCTGATATGCAGTGCTCACTATTCTAGTGATCACTATGTATCAGTCCAAACAACCCTTATTGATGATTGGTTGTAAGTCAACCTTATAGACCAGCTATCCTAGTAGCATGGATACGGGCAGTCTAAGGCTAAGACTCTAGAGGGCGTGTTAAGCCAGCTGTTTTACCATCACATTACCCCTTGAACACCAAGTGAAAGGACACCACACAAGTTGTTATGAAAATAAACAGATATTTATTTATAACAAGACTACCCTGAACTCTTTATGAGTCAGGGAGCTAAGCACACAACAAAACTCTTACGAAAATACTTTAAGTCGCACAATTTACACAAATGCCCTAGGGGCACGAAAACCCATATACACAGTAAGTGGAATGCGAACTTGCTAGCAGGTAAGTAATACTTTTCTAGACTCAGGAATCGCTAGGCCTACAAGTCTAAACACTGGGATTAGATGCAGGAGGCCTGTGGACGTCGTGTGCAGAGTGGGAACTCTCACGCTTAAGGCGGGAAAAAGTCTATGGAGGCTAGCAGTTGCAAAGTTACTGTTCTCGGGCGAACCCGACTAGGTGGGTCGAAAACAAGAGTGGATCCGAACACTTAGGGTGTTGGACTATGCTGGAGCACCGGAGTACTCAGGTTACCTAGCCCAGGGGCTGCGGCGGCATAGGGTTGAAGTTGCGTCGGAAACCCTCGTTGAAGATCCAGGAGCCTGAAGAAAGAAGTTGCTGGCAGGCGACCAGTGAAGAAGTTCGAGGTGATCCAAGCCTGGATCAGGGAAGAAGAAACCTGTAAGCAGAGGGGACCAAGTTCTGAATCACTAGCCAGTGATTTGAGTGGGCACCAGGATGGCACCGGACGAAGTCACCTCAGCCAGGTGAGTGGGCGCTGCTGGGCTCTGCAGTCTCTCGGACCAGGAGGCGTTGTCGGCGACCAGGATGGAGGTGCGAGCTGTCCCACGAAGGTTCTTGCTGTCGACGTCGCTGGACCCAGGATTGGGCAACAAGTCTTGGCAAATGCAAGGCCCACGCGGTGGACCTAAAATAGCGTCTTGAGTGGACCAGGAGGGTCCAGGGTGCTCCTCTTTTGGAGGGGAGCAAGGGCTAATCTGGAGCAACCAGACCAGCAGTGGTTGTCATCGTGGAGCGTCGTGAGAGGGCCACTAGCCAACGGGCAAGCGACCTGGACAACGCGGTTGGCAGCAAAGAGCAGAAGGGCCCCACGCAGATCTCGTGGATGCAGGGGGGCTGAACTTCGGTGCTGGAGATGCTCAGGGTCGGGGCTTCTCTTACCCCAAAGCACTCAGTCGAGGGTCACTCGGTGGTCGTGCTGGACAAGCGTCGTGCAGTTCTGAAGATGACCGGTCCCTCGAGGTCTCGTCGCACCCACGGATCACAGCTGGGCTGATGATGTAGGTTGAGGTCAGAGGTGCCAGGGAAGCCGGTTCTCGTTGTGCTGGAGCAGTCTTGATCCGAAGGAGAGACTGGCAACAAACCGCGATGCTTGGTTGGTGCCTGCTGCTGCAGGGTGACTACTCCTTAGTCACAAGGGAGAATCTTGGGAAGAAGTCTTGAGTTCCTTTCGTGGAAAGTAGTTTCAGGATTCAAAGATGATCTAATTTGGAAGGGGGCCAGTTCCTACCTTTATCCTGCAAAAAGGGGCTGGCACGCGACTAAGTCCTGCCCTATGGGTGGGACTAGGAGGGGGGTGGTTACACCCCTCTCCTTTGGCGGGCTTTCCCCATATCAGGGGCTGGAGTGCCCCTGGAACTGGTTCCAGCCGGCCTATGCACAGTGAGCACCGGGGTGCCACTTGCAGTCACCTTCCTCTAAAGCCCTGCCTACCTAGGATACACAAAATCCTGTCTGGGACGGTGCTGGCACCGCCCCTGGCAGGAAACCCTTTGTCCTTGCCTCCTGGGCTGGGAGGACTCCCAGCAGCAGGAGGGCAGACTTGTGTCTCGGTGGCAGCATCCATTTTGTGGAGCTAAGGCTCTGTCTAACTTTAACCGGGGTTACAGGTTACACACATGTCGTGTCCCTCTAGAAGGGTGGAATGCTAACCCCGTCGCCAGAATTGGCGAGGGGTTAGTATTCCAATTCGTATGACACCTTACTCGACATGTTTTGATAAAGCGATACCAGAGTTGGCACATAACCGCGAGGATTATAATGCACTTAAGAGTATATGGTATGCGATATCATGGAAACGGCTAAGGGATGGATCCCGAAAGCCGCAGACAGGCTCAGCTCATGCCAGAGCACTATCTCACACGATTCCAAGCACTCTGCCTTCAGGATTGTCAAGGCCTGCCATAGGAGTGACTGATAGGAGATCTGTGTGCCCATTTTAGGGTTAGATATAGGTATACTATATCTAAAGCAAAGGGTGATTACACCACCTTGCCCCAGCTGTCGTGCAGCCAGTTGTGTCAGATTTTGATGGCCAGCCAGGGGTGGCATAATACATGCTGCAGCCCCTGGTAGGCCCTGGGTACACCTATGCCCTGGGTACCTAAGGTACACTGTACAGGGACTGATAAGGTGACTCAGTATCCAATTAGATATGTACCTAGGGTACATGGAATCCATTTTACAGAGAGAGCAGTAGGCCTGGGGTCCTGAATAGCAGGGCCCCAGGTCAACTAAGTCAGAAAACCAGCAAAACACCAGGCAAAAAGTTGGGGGCAACCATAGTCAGGGATCTACCTTCCTACATAACCCCCCCCAAACGAAAGGAGATAAGGCTATCCTTGCCAGGTAAGCCTATATTGCCTGAGTGGCCATATAAGGAAGTACCAGCACTGGCATGGTTACCCCCTATCTCATGGTCCACTAAGCAATCCCTCACCCTAAGGGTGTCTGAGGGTCTCCACCATAGGGAATCCCTACCTGTGGTGTGCTTTGGCAAAGTAAAAGGCTGGTGCTGAAATGGAGTACTGAAGTGAGGCTCCACTAATTTTGGGCTCAGCTTCCTCCAATCATTTTCCACCACAGACGCCTTTCTTTCAAAGACTGAGTTGTTTTGGGCTCTCAGGGTCAACCTCTGGCTACCTACAGCTGGAGGTTGGGTCCCTCTGTTTGGCTTACTGGAGGGACAGGTAAGGTTTGGGGCCCTCAGGTCCCAGGTTTGGCTGTGCCCAACAGGGTCCAACTGTGGGAGGTCCCTAACTAAATTTAAGGGGGATCCCTCAGGAGTCTGTTTTATTTTCACTTGGCTAGGATTACTAGCTTCAGTGCCCTGAATCTGTTGATTGGGAAGTTCTTTCGGACAGGGGGCCCTTTGGGGTCCACCACTGGCCTCCCTGACCTCTACAGCCCTGGGCTGACTGAGGCAGGGTAGAGAGGGGCAGGTTACCTGCTCCAGACTGGGTCCCACCTTGGAAGGGTCCACTGACATCAGGGGCTCTGCCAGGCTAGGCCTGACTACCTCAAGACCTTTGTCTGCCTCATCCCCAGAGAGTTCCTCAGGATCCTCCTCCTCAACTGCATTTACAGTGTTGTGGAGGTCTGGATCCCCAGTGGTACCCTCTAAGGCTGGCATATTCCCATCTAGCTGAGAAATCTTTCTCGTATCATATGTCTCTAAGAGACCTATCAGAAAGGGAATGGTGGGGTTAGACCCCTGTTTCAGTTTCCTGTAGGTACACACTTGTCTCATCTCCTGGAAACTGAGAGCTGCATATCTTGAAGTGACCTGTGGAGGGTCAACTGCCACATGGGGAGTCTCAGTAGACTCTCCATGGGTAGACATGCTTTTCTAGTGAGGTGTAAGTGGTGCACTTACCTACACTATATGTTTACCTACTGATCCCTTGCTAGAGTTGTAGTTTAGGGCGTGCTAGGCCCTAGGAGCTACAACAGCTGGTTCAGTAGAACTCAGAGTATTCTAAGCTAAGTTATATGTACCTTAGTACTTATGTGATCTTTCAAATGATATTCTTAGGATATGTGTGGTAAAACAACAGCAAGCTCAAATCCCAACCGCTGCTCACCAATGTGAGAAGTTGGCCTGATATGCAGTGCTCACTATTCTAGTGATCACTATGTATCAGTCCAAACAACCCTTATTGATGATTGGTTGTAAGTCAACCTTATAGACCAGCTATCCTAGTAGCATGGATACGAGCAGTCTAAGGCTAAGACTCTAGAGGGCGTGTTAAGCCAGCTGTTTTACCATCACATTACCCCTTGAACACCAAGTGAAAGGACACCACACAAGTTGTTATGAAAATAAACAGATATTTATTTATAACAAGACTACCCTGAACTCTTTATGAGTCAGGGAGCTAAGCACACAACAAAACTCTTACGAAAATACTTTAAGTCGCACAATTTACACAAATGCCCTAGGGGCACGAAAACCCATATACACAGTAAGTGGAATGCGAACTTGCTAGCAGGTAAGTAATACTTTTCTAGACTCAGGAATCGCTAGGCCTACAAGTCTAAACACTGGGATTAGATGCAGGAGGCCTGTGGACGTCGTGTGCAGAGTGGGAACTCTCACGCGTAAGGCGGGAAAAAGTCTATGGAGGCTAGCAGTTGCAAAGTTACTGTTCTCGGGCGAACCCGACTAGGTGGGTCGAAAACAAGAGTGGATCCGAACACTTAGGGTGTTGGACTATGCTGGAGCACCGGAGTACTCAGGTTACCTAGCCCAGGGGCTGCGGCTGCATAGGGTTGAAGTTGCGTCGGAAACCCTCGTTGAAGATCCAGGAGCCTGAAGAAAGAAGTTGCTGGCAGGCGACCAGTGAAGAAGTTCGAGGTGATCCAAGCCTGGGTCAGGGAAGAAGAAACCTGTAAGCAGAGGGGACCAAGTTCTGAATCACTAGCCAGTGATTTGAGTGGGCACCAGGATGGCACCGGACGAAGTCACCTCAGCCAGGTGAGTGGGCGCTGCTGGGCTCTGCAGTCTCTCGGACCAGGAGGCGTTGTCGGCGAACAGGATGGAGGTGCGAGCTGTCCCACGAAGGTTCTTGCTGTCGACGTCGCTGGACCCAGGATTGGGCAACAAGTCTTGGCAAATACAAGGCCCATGCGATGGACCTAAAATGGCGTCTTGAGTGGACCAGGAGGGTCCAGGGTGCTCCTCTTTTGGAGGGGAGCAAGGGCTAGTCTGGAGCAACCAGACCAGCAGTGGTTGTCGTCGTGGAGCGTCGTGAGAGGGCCACTAGCCAACGGGCAAGCGACCTGGACAACGCGGTTGGCAGCAAAGAGCAGAAGGGCCCCACGCAGATCTCGTGGATGCAGGAGGGCTGAACTTCGGTGCTGGAGCTGCTCAGGGTTGGGGCTTCTCTTACCCCAAAGCACTCAGTCGAGGGTCACTCGGTGGTCGTGCTGGACAAGTGTCGTGCAGTTCTGAAGATGGCCGGTCCCTCGAGGTCTCGTCGCACCCACGGATCACAGCTGGGCTGATGTAGGTTGAGGTCAGAGGTGCCAAGGAAGCCGGTTCTCGTCGTGCTGGAGCAGTCTTGATCCGAAGGAGAGACTGGCAACAAACCGCGATGCTTGGTTGGTGCCTGCTGCTGCAGGGTGACTACTCCTTAGTCACAAGGGAGAATCTTGGGAAGAAGTCTTGAGTTCCTTTCGTGGAAAGTAGTTTCAGGATTCAAAGATGATCTAATTTGGAAGGGGGCCAGTTCCTACCTTTATCCTGCAAAAAGGGGCTGGCACGCGACTAAGTCCTGCCCTATGGGTGGGACTAGGAGGGGGGTGGTTACACCCCTCTCCTTTGGCGGGCTTTCCCCAGATCAGGGGCTGGAGTGCCCCTGGAACTGGTTCCAGACGGCCTATGCACAGTGAGCACCGGGGTGCCACTTGCAGTCACCTTCCTCTAAAGCCCTGCCTACCTAGGATACACAAAATCCTGTCTGGGACGGTGCTGGCACCGCCCCTGGCAGGAAACCCTTTGTCCTTGCCTCCTGGGCTGGGAGGACTCCCAGCAGCAGGAGGGCAGACTTGTGTCTCGGTGGCAGCATCCATTTTGTGGAGCTAAGGCTCTGTCTAACTTTAACCGGGGTTACAGGTTACACACATGTCGTGTCCCTCTAGAAGGGTGGAATGCTAACCCCGTCGCCAGAATTGGCGAGGGGTTAGTATTCCAATTCGTATGACACCTTACTCGACATGTTTTGATAAAGCGATACCAGAGTTGGCACATAACCGCGAGGATTATAATGCACTTAAGAGTATATGGTATGCGATATCATGGAAACGGCTAAGGGATGGATCCCGAAAGCCGCAGACAGGCTCAGCTCATGCCAGAGCACTATCTCACACGATTCCAAGCACTCTGCCTTCAGGATTGTCAAGGCCTGCCATAGGAGTGACTGATAGGAGATCTGTGTGCCCATTTTAGGGTTAGATATAGGTATACTATATCTAAAGCAAAGGGTGATTACACCACCCTGCCCCAGCTGTCGTGCAGCCAGTTGTGTCAGATTTGGATGGCCAGCCAGGGGTGGCATAATACATGCTGCAGCCCCTGGTAGGCCCTGGGTACACCTATGCCCTGGGTACCTAAAGTACACTGTACAGGGACTGATAAGGTGACTCAGTATCCAATTAGATATGTACCTAGGGTACATGGAATCCATTTTACAGAGAGAGCAGTAGGCCTGGGGTCCTGAATAGCAGGGCCCCAGGTCAACTAAGCCAGAAAACCAGCAAAACACCAGGCAAAAAGTTGGGGGCAACCATAGTCAGGGATCTACCTTCCTACAGTGAGAAGATCCGATAGAATTCTCAAAGGTAAGGGAGGAGCTATTGACAACAGATGGAGCTCCGTGTACCAGAACTGCCTCGGCCAAGCCAGGGCTATCAGGATCATCCGGCACCGCTCCACCTTGATTTTCCTGATCAGTCGTGGTATAAGAGGAATGGGAGGAAAAGCGTAGACAAATGTCTTTGACCAAGCTATCGAAATCGCATTTCCCAGTGAATGTTGATGGGGAAACCTGCTTGCGTAATACCGGCGTTTCTTGTTGGTCGGAGTGGCAAATAGATCGATGTCCAGCTTGCCCCAAAGGCTGAAGACCTGATCCAAGACTCTCTGATTCAACTCCCATTCGTGGCTGACCGATGATGACCTGCTCAGTCTGTCGGCGTTTTCGTTTAGGACGCCCGGCAAGTGTTCTGCGCGCAGTGACATCCTGTGAAGGATTGCCCATTCGCAGATCTGCTGAGCTTCTTGCGACAATGGGCGCGATCTGGTTCCTCCCTCCTTGTTCACATAGTGCATGGCCGTGGTGTTGTCCGTCCTGATAAGCACTTGTGAGCATTCCAGGCGAGGTAGAAACGCTTGTAGAGCCAATCGGATCGCCCTGAGTTCCAATAGGTTGATGTGAAGGCGTTTCTCCTGGGGTGACCAGTGACCGCTGACATGTAAGTTCTGCATCACTGCTCCCCAACCCTCCAACGACGCGTCCGTTGTTACCACCTGTGGAGACGGGTCGTTTGCGAAGGATAGACCTTGGGACAAGTTGTTTTGATCTGTCCACCATAAAGCCGCTTCCTTCATCTCTGGAGTGACCGTCACCCTGTCCTCGAATGAACCGTGGACCTGTGTCCACTGATTGTCTAGTTGCTCCTGTAAAGGACGCATCTTTAGTCTGCAATGGGGAATTAGTGGAATGCACGACGAGATTACTCCCAGCAGAGACTTGTAGCGGCGTACTGAAAGACACCTTTTTGCTTGTAAGTCCAGGGCCATGGTCCGTAACTTCTGCATCCTTTCTGAAGTAGGGAAGGCTCTGGAGAGTTTCGAATCCAGGATGGCGCCCAGGAAACGAGCTCGTCTGGAAAGCTGCAACTGGCGCCAGCACCTTTGTGAAAATCCTTGGGGCTGAGCGGAGTCCAAAGGGTAAAACCCTGAACTGGTAATGGCTCTTGGCTACTGTGAATCGCAGAAACCTTCTGTGTGCTGGATGAACTGGAACGTGGAAATAGGCATCCTCGAGATCGAGCGTGGCCATGAAATCCCCCGGGTTGATAAGCCTTAAGATGTCCTGGAGAGACACCATCCGGAAGGACAGGGAGATGAGATAGGTGTTTAGCCCCCTGAGGTCTAAAATGGGGCGCCACTTCTCTAGCGTCTTCCTCACCAGGAAGAACCTGGAATAAAATCCCTGACCCCTTTGGTGTGAGGGAACCGGCCCTATCGCTCCCTTCCAGAGCATCTGTTGAACTTCGAGCCGAAGAAGACGCTGGTGTTTCGATGGAGTGGCTGCCGGGGGCTTGGGTGGAGGGACTTGCGTGAATTCCAAGGTATGCCCTTTCCGAATGATGTTGAGCACCCAACGGTCCGATGTTATCCTGGACCAGTTCTGAAGGTATTTGGTGACCCTGCCTCCAACTGATGATCTCCTGAAGGAGGGTCCAGTAGGAAGAGCCAGGAGGCCGCTATTGGCGTTTGGACGAATCCCGTCCACATCCCGCCTGCTTTCCTTTATTGTAAGGCCTGGAGTAGTTGGTAGCCTGGCCCTGTCGCTGTTGATAGGGCTGACGGTATTGTTGAGAACCTGAGCCCGTGGTGGAATAGCGCTGTTGTTGGAAGGATCCTCTGTATTTACCACCCCTGCCTCTGGATCCTTTGAAAAGAGACTTCCTACATTGAAGGGTCCCCAGGGATCTGGCAGTCTCTGTGCCCTTTTTTATGTCCTGCAGGGTCTCGTCAATGAGTTTGCCGAACAATGCTTCCCCATCAAAGGGGAGATCCAAGACCTTGTTCTGGATCTCTGGCCGAAACCAAGTAGCCTTAAGCCAACCTTGGCGACGGAGCACCGCCGCTCCAGCCAACGAACGGAATACAGTTGTTGCAATATCCATTGCACAATCGATGATCTCCATCGAAGTCGCTTCTCCCTCCTGTAAAACTTTCTTTGCCTCAGGCATAGATTCTGGAGGCAGGTGGTCAAGGTACGGGGCCACATCGCACCAGAGCTGGCGGTCGTACCTACCCAGGATCGCTAGGGCATTAGCCGCTCTCACCAGTAAACTTGCCATAGATGAGAATCTCTTTCCCACGTTATCCAATCTCCGCCCTTCCTTGTCTGGTGGAGTGGTTAGTGGGGCAGAAGGATTACGCGATTTCCTCTGCGCCGCCTGCGAGATCACAGAGTCCGGTTTTGGGTGACCTGTTAAGGCTGCAGGAGCATCATCTGTAGCCTTGTATTTTTTATCTAGGCGCGGTAGCAATGGGACCACCGTCGCTGGGTGTTTCATAGTTTTAATGCCCTCTTTCCATAGGTGATCCACAATAGGTATGGACCTAGTAGTTTTCCGAAAGGGTTCCTTAAAATCATATAAGAAACAATCCTGAGTGACTTTAGGCATTGCTAATTTAAATCTTGCAGCAGCTCTCTCCATCAGCCGTTGGAAGCCCCCAATATCCGCTGGCGGGGAGTCCGCCGGGTCCGGAACTGGAGATGCAGGATGTTCAATGACATGTTCATCATATTCCGTATCAGGATTAGAGAGATGATCAGACTGCTGGTCCTCATCCGAGGAATCATCATCATCATCATTATGGCCCTCTTGTAGTCCAGAAGAATCCTGCTGGAAGGACGTGTGAGGGTGAGGTGAAACTGGAGCCGGAGAATCACGTGTCATAGATGGCGCCGGAGCCCCTGCAGGCGTGGTAGGCGTTGACGGCACTGGAAGAGGCCTACTTGCCCTAGATTTATAGTCTTGTAGCATCGAATGCAGATCTTGAAGGAAAGATGCTGGTATCGTAACCATGTCCTGTTCAGATTGCTGCTGCTGTCGCTGAAGTTGACCGACCTGCTCGTGGCCATATTCACCATCTGAGTCAGTGTCCTGGCATTTGACTAATAGCTGGTAGGGACTATTGGCATAGCTGTAAGTATCCTGTTCATCTTCCTCTGACTCTCCCTCCTGAAGGAGCATAGTCGGCACCAGGGAAGATACGCTCGTCGGAGATGTTATCTCCGGTGTGATTCGCGTCACCGAAATGGTAACCCTCCTTTCTGTGGACAATATTGTAGGATCTGCCGTCGACGGTTGTATCCTCGTCGTCGAGATTGGCGTCGTCGACGTCGTCGACGATGAAACCGTCGACCTGCCAGCCGTTGTCATTGTCACTGTAGAAGTCGTCGACGCCCTCGTCGACGAGACGGTCGTCGTCGACATCGTCGATGTTATCATAGACGTCGGCACCATCGTCGTCAACACCATAGGAGTATCCGTCGTCAACGGGACTTTCGTCGTCGACGGGACTTTCGTCGTTGACGGGACTTTCGTCGTCGACGGGACTTTCGACGTCGACGGGACTTTCGACGTCGACGGGACTTTCGACGTCGACGGTACCTTCGTCGTCGTCTTCGATTTCTCCGTAGACGGTGAGGACCCCGCCGTCGACAGTTGCTCTCCTGTCGACGGTATCTTCGACGACGATAAACTTGATTTTGGCGTTTTCGTTGACGGAACCTCCACCGTCGACGTCCTCGTCGTCGAGGACTTTGGAGTCCTCTCAGAAGACTGTGAAGGAGGTGTTCTGAAGGCTGTGGCAGTCTTCTCACCTGCAGAAGGCGTGGATGGTCCTGCCCTCCCCTGTACACTTCTGTGAGGAGATTTGATGGGACCCTGGCTCTCAGACTCACTGGGGGTCTTTTTTGAGGCCTTTGAAGATCTTTCCAAAGAAGGCGAAGGGGAACCCCTACCCCTTTTCACTGGCCTTTTAGTAGAAACCATCGACGCTGCCTCCTCACTGTCACTTGAGACACTCTCCTTCCTGGTTTTAAGTTTTTGAAGCCATGTCAAAAGCCTACCTTCCCGGTCTCGGAGGGTTTTGGCTGAAAAGGTGCGACAGATTTTACAGTCAGCAGCCTGGTGGTCTGGATAGAGGCAATATATACAGTCCTTATGCTTATCCTCCACAAAAAGCCTTTTCTTGCCACAGGAGGAACAAGGCTTGAAAAGGGCTTTTTTCTTCTCAATCTCCGACATCTTGGATGGCAGCAACAATCCCAAACTGAATTTGAAGAATTCTGAAGAAAAATTCTGAAGTAAATCCTTTATGAAGAGTAGAAGTTGAGCAGAGCTCAAAGGAGACTCCCTAAGCACAACGTGCGGTAGAAAATCTGAGGCTCTGAGGTTCCTTCAGGAAGGTTCTAAGTGGTGAGGCACTTCTGATTGGCTGATGCCAAAGTTTGGTCTCTATTACACAAAGAGGGTGATATGCTACAAAAGCGAATGAGGCCTAGGCCTTTTTCCATTGTCTTTTGTACCTACAGCTATGGTATTTTTGTTACAGAGACTCCCATTCCGACGACGGGGAATGATACAAAGCATGGGAATCTATGAAAGTTCCAATACTGGGGTAAGTGAAGGCTCTCGCAAGCTGGTGAGGTGGTAGGAGTGACACGGCACTTAAAACTATCTCTATATATGATGGCCAGTCCACCGCCTCTCCCAGTCTGACGATCAAGTCGTTTGAGAGTATATCCTTGAAGGGTAGCCCATACTGTAGTTGGATCATTATCTATCTGGAGCCAGGTTTCTGTTAAAAAAAAGAGCCGCAGATTTTTGTTTCACTTTGGCCCTACCTGCCCTCAGCCACGCCCCAGCATAACCGCGCTGCGCAGTTACAGCAGCAGCTCCCCACGCCACGACGAGTCCACTCCTAGATCAGAATCTATGCAACATCTAATATGTTGCTGCCCCACGTTACTCCAAAGCCGCCAGAAGTTGCTAAAACCGAGGTTTATAAGGTATGGGGTTAGAACATGCATAGACGCAGTTGCTCTGCTCTTGTCCTGCACAGTGCCTTCGGATCAGGGTAAATTTGACAAATTCATGAGTATCGCTCGAAGGGACCTAAATGAAACAAAACTAGATGCAAACTGCCCCACTGAAGTTGATCAAAGCTAGACAATGACACATGGGACATGTTCGGTAAAGCCTGCACAGTGAAAGGAATGGCGGTCGCAGAACATATTTGGCAACATGCATGCTGGAAAGCAACTCCAAGGTGCTCCATAATCAAATGGACGAATTGTACAGTCTAAACCAGCATTGAGGTCCCCAAAGTCAGGAACGTCACTCGTATAAGTGGGGTTTCAACATTAAACTCTTCCCTCAAAAGCTGAAGTATGGGGGGCCAAGAACACATTTGAAGGCCAGAATAGGGACATGTAGCACGTTGTATTTTTGCACAAAGTCATCGTTTACAAAAGGTGCAAGGTAAACAATGACTTAGTACAAAAATACAATAGCCTACATGCCATGGCGTTCTAAACTTTATTTACCTCATTACCTGATCTCTTCAGTCAATTCAATCAAACAAATGGTAAAGAAGGTGTGCTCCTGGAGACGGTTTTCAGAATGACCACAAATATGACAACAATCTCTGATGAAATTCATTAAATATAATTTTTTCTCTTACACAATAATTGTGGACATTCTGAAAACCTCATTGGGTGTTACTGTTTGGTTAGCTGACTATGAATTCCTTATTTGCAGTGAGAGAGAGAGAACGAAATACTTTATTTAGAGAATCAAGTCCATTTAAGTGCTAAGTGCCAGTTTAAAAGTGCACTGAATGAGAACATCAGTGTGATACACAAATGTAGCCTTATATACAAAATTAAAAACATGATATCAAAATTATACATCTTTTAGAAGTTTACACTTTAAAAACTATGTTTCAACTCCTCGGGAGTGAGAATGTTATTGATGTTTCATAATGAGCGATAGAGATACGTGTTAAAACAACGTACATTTTGAGCATTTCAGGGCATATTATCAAGAAAACGATCACCCCTTTTTCAGCCCATATCGCCGAAAAAGCGGCGATGTTTTCTTTGCACTATCTACAAGAACACGCTGATATGCTTTAGCGCTTGTTTTCTTGAGATAGCTGCTTTTTATTCCCGTCTTTGCATGTCAGCAATATTTATCGCTAATTACATGCAAAGTAGGCGTCTCCATATCAATACTACCTGAAAACAGTCGCAAACCAAACATCGCACTATTTACAATCCTGCCCAGGACACGAGAATCGATATGAAAAGCTGCGCTAACCGCGGTTATCGCAGGAATCTAACACCTGCTTGAAAGGTGACTAACCACCTTTTGCATGGGAGGTGGATTGTCTGGTTAGGTTCACACTTGCATATTAGCAAGCATTTGATTAGCGCTGGGAAATGATCGCAAGATTTCTCACGCTATTGCTGCTTATCGCTGTAAATCGCTGGTTTTGACATCTCCTCTGAGCAAGGCGTTGCTAATACACCGCTAACACGGCGATGTCAACCAGCAATAGACAGCAATACAGGAAAACGCGCTAAGCGCGATTTACAATTATTATCGCATTCCGTTGCTAATATGCCCCTTCATTTGTTAGCTGACACTGAAGAAATTTAATGGTGGCTCTGTTAACTCATATTTTTATATCTCATGTCTTTTGCTAGTGTGTGGAGCTAACTCTCTGTGGGCCGCCTCGTGGCAGCCTGATTCCCAACTTTCTAAGGCTGACTTTGAATCTTTGAGCCCGTGGTTTTGTTCCTCAGTTGTTTGTCTACTATGTCCACAAATTGTATTTGTAGCGGGTATTGACCGATTTCACAGAGGGGTACTGAAAGCATATATAAACAGTACTAGGATGAAGCATACTTATTGCGTGGGATTAACTGACAAAGGAAACACATGCCTGAATGATAGGTCCGTGAAATAATTCCTATAAGAAATGGTAGGTGGTGTGCAAGAGGCAGCCATACAAGCATGCTAGCTGAGCTAGCCTTTGGAAAGGCACAAAAGTGTATTTGGCTGTTTCTAGAGTGAGCTTGAAATCTGTTGGACACAGGAACCCTGCAAAATAGATGACAGCAAAAAATACAAGAGAAATAGTCTTGCAGTGTTTGCTTTGCAAACCTTTTTTACAGAATCCAGTGATTTTCTAAAATATGGTTGTGACATCTGAGCTTAGCAACTAAGAACACCATGTGGATCATCAGGCTTCCTGCAAATGGAACGTTGTGTATGTTATGTAATATGTCATAGGAGGGCTGATGGGAAGAAAGCTAGGACTGTGATAGTTGCCCTCAGCATGTTGGTGGGATGGATGAGATCTTCTCTGTGGTATAAACGAATATCTTTTAACTATCCTAAAGTATCTAGGTGAAGTTCATTTATTGGATACCACAATGGTGTTTTATAAAAGTCAGAGTGTAATCTGCGAAATTAAAAAACAGCTCCGATTTGTGCTCAAGTGCGACCTGGCTCTTTAATTAGGCGTTACCTTCTCACCTTTTCTCTTTTGCTATACATCATCATGATTCAACCTGTGTTGTAAAAATATTCATTAACATAGCATATCTTTTACAACAAGGTGACCGGTGGTTTTAATTCTTACATTCGGACTCTGAATGTAGAATGTGAGACAGAGGATGCTCCAAGTGAGGAAGTTGATCCTGTCTCCTTGAAGTGGATGGACGCCAGGTTGTTTCCTGAATAAGGGGCAGATGTACGAACATTTTGCAAGTGCAAAATCAGTCGCAAACCGATTTGCGCATGCAGAAACGGTCGAATGCAATGTACAAAATGCACTTCCAAATCACAAAACTGCGATGCAAACGAATACCGACTAGCAAAAAATTGGAACGGCGTGTGCGTTCCAAAAACAGTGACTCACAATTAGCTAGTCGCAAATGACAATATACAGACCATTCGCAAATTGCGAAAAAGCGCAAATTGGTCCATTTGCGCTTGCAATTAAACACTAATCAGAACCAGGTGGTAAACAGGCCCAACCTATAAAAAGAAGCCCAGAATGCGTCTGAAATCTTTTACCAATGGCTGCCCTGTATGTGATAGCGAGGAGGATGCGGATAGTGGCTGAGACAGGAGAGGATTTTCAGGTTGACATTGTTTGAGAAGCTACTGACCTGGACTATTTTTATTTTCCACCTCGTTGGTAATACTGAATGTATATGTTATATCTCCATACAGTGGTAAACCAAATAATGAAAATTATCTTCAAGACAGGTCATGCTAAAATTGTACATATGCACTGTAAATAATGTCACTTGAATATCCCTCTCCCTTCTGATCTACCCACGAGTACTTCTATTCACTCTATCTACTCACTTTGGAGCAACTGTTTCATATGACTTAATGTGTTTCATGAATTTGACTCTATAAAGAATTTAAATCAACCGATACCTTACTGGTATTATTGAGATTGGGTACATATAAGCATTGCATTTTAAATTGTATCCGTTGTGACCACTGTGCTGTGTACCACATACAGGGTGAGTTGCACTGTCATCCTATACCTTGAAGCCACTATTGGAAAGCAGAACCCTGTGCAGCAATGCAATCCCCACACGTGCAGGTGTTGTGCTCCCTCCACCTATTGGCCACTGGTAGCTACCAAGACGTCATTGCAGTGGCCTGAGGTGTGTTGCAGAGTGCACTTTCGCGTTTCTTACACAATTCCCTAGATGCCATTCTACCCCACATCCATCAACACATCTACCTGCCCAGGAATTATGTGGAACTAGAAAATACAAAAATGCAATTTTATAGAACTGCAAGGTTTCCAAAGGTCATAGGGTGCATAGATGGGACCCATGTGCCCAAATCTCCCCCCTCACGCATAGAATACTTATTCCATATAGTAAAAACACACATTCCCTCAACATCCAAGTTGTCTGTGACGCAAACAAGATCATCACAGACATTGTTGCCAAATATCCTTGAAACACATATGACTCATACCTACTAGGTACTGAATTCTCACGTCCACAGTGAAATGTAATTGCACTATGATGTCTGACTGCATGTTGTCTCACCATCATATATCCCCCCCCCCAGGTGACAGTGCGTATGACCTGTGTCCATGGATCCTCACACCATACCTATCACGAGGTTAGTCATCGAGCGCACATTTGGCATCCTTAAATCACGATTCCTGTATCTTCACAAGAGTGGTGGGGCCTTGCAGTATGCACCTGAGACAGTCTGCAAAATTGTGGCAACCTGTGCCGTACTCCACAACATTACCTACAGCGTGCTTTGCCCATGGAGGTGTCTGATTCAGACTCAGGAGATGAAGACCCTAACCCACCAGCCCAACAGCAAAGCGAGGGAAGCTCAGCAGCAGAGGGGAGAAGGCGCAGGGACCACATAGCCAGATATTATTTTTCAAGGTACGTCATTACCATTCACAGTTTACACACAACAAATGACACCACAGAATGTGATTCTGACAATTTGAAGTTCCCTTTATTTGAAGGGCATGTCAATGGACAATGATGGACAACCTGTCCATCTCAATCCACATAACCAAATGAAATTAGAAATGTCATGTGGTTACTGCACCGCCCCAAAAAAACAAAAAACACTCTTCTTCCCAACAAATAATTTCGTGCCTCTACGTCCAGCACGTGGAGATCTGGTATGTGGGATTATTGGTTGCTGACTGCTGCTTCGCCGCTGCATAGGTGCATCTGCAGTAGAGACACTCCTGTGGCTGGACACCTCGCTATCAGCTGTCTCTGTGGCCCAGTAGCGACCATGTTTGTCTGGATTGCCTCAACTGCAGCCTGTGGTAATAATGCCACTTCTGATAAGGGTTCCAACATTTAGTTTATTTGTCATAAGTATAACAGGTGCTCCCAGCTTGGCGGCAGTCTCTCACAATGAACATTCCAATGCGCTCTTGTGAAGGCAGAGCGGACTGTACCAGGAGGGTGGATAGTAGAGGGGGGTTAGAGAGGAAGAGGGAGGTTACAACACACCTTCCCCTCTAAGGAGAACGAGAGGAAAGGAAGACGGCGCCCCAGGCTGGCGGGAAAGGAGGGAACAGAGACGAGAGTGGGAAGAAAGGAATGGGAAGAGAGAGAACAAGGGGACAGGAAAAGAAGTAGAGGAAAGAGAACATGAAAGCTGGGTTTGCATCAAAGAACACATTAAACCTTGAACTGTAAAACCATCACGTTAACCTCAGTGTAGGATTGACACGAGGTAGACCTGAGCATTAGGTTCCTCAAGACCTGCAGGATCCGTAATGGGCCCTGGCCTTTCTCCCTGGAGATGAGCACCCTGGGTGCTACCATAAGTGTAGCAGGTATGCCGGTCCTTAGAAGTCCACTCCTGCCAAATCGTTTCTATCCTCTGCATGGTAAGTCTCAAAGCATGGATAGGGGCAGGAAAGGGTGAAACCTGGCTTATTTATCTTAGGGTCCTCTAAGTGTGAACAAGAAATACAGTTTATTCCCCCCTTGAGTTGAGCAGTTTTAAACTATTCTTTCCATACCCCTCAAGGGGGGTGTATAGGTAATAACGCTGTTTTCTTCCTTGGGCAGGAGCTGGGGCCCGATCACACCCCGCCTGCTCCCTCTGACAAGATAAGACTCTCTCTCAATGTCGTCCTCGGTGACTGGTCTGGTCCCTCTTCTACCCTCCTTACCTTGGCCAAGGGCAGAGTCCAGACCTTTATCAAACTCCATATCAACAGCTCCAGAAAATTAACATCAGTCTCTGCTGACCATAGTCTGTCATTCTGCTCCCCTCCTTGACTCCCCAGGAAGAACTCTGTAGTGTTTCTCGGGCCATGACGCTCCTGCCTGCTACAAGAATTTATCGAGTGGACCCTTCTTCCCTGTCAAGCCTCTTAGTGGGAGACCTTTTGACATTTTCAGCATTTCCCCACTATCACTCACAATCTTTCCACTGTAAGGCCTTTGAAAGTATTCAGCTTTCTCCTCACTCTTATCCTCCGACAAACTTAAGTCCCTTTCTCTTTTCTGCCCACCATAGTCCCTTGTTTCAGTCCTGAACTCAACCGGTGTGGTGCTTTGCCTCGTCTCCCTGCACTTAAAGAGGTTACTCCTACATTTCATTTTTTTCTCGCTCATTTCTTGCGTTGGCTGTGCGTTCTTCTTTTTTCTCGAATTCTCCGTTTTTCACAGCTTCACTTCCTCTGTCTTTTCTCTCGCATTTCTTACGTAATTCTCTTTCATCCACCCAACTTTTGTGCATTTCAAGTTTCTTCCCTATTTTGTCCTTTGCTATTTCTTTTTTTCCTCCTTTACTGTTTGCAGCTCCTAGAAAAACTACCGATCCTTTTGACGGGAACATGCGAGCAACCCTTGTTTCACCCTTGGTTGCATCCGTGCCAATTGCTCTCCCTTTAAAAGCTTCCTCACGCCCCGGGCTGTGGAGATCTGTATCTCCTTCCTGTTCACGTTTGTCATCATATTCCTCCATCATTTTGGTCTTGGGCTCAGACGATGTGGTTCTCCTCAACATCCCTTTGTGACTGAATTGGATACTCTTACATTTTATCCTCTGCCGCTCCTTAGCTGAACTAATTTTGCTTTCTCCCATTCTCTCAGATTCTCCTTTACCTTCCTTTTTTCCCTCACTGTTTTTTCTCACATGTTTATTAACTTCTTTTCTATACTTTATATTACTTGCAGTTACTTCAATAACACCCAAGTCCTTAGATGTCAACGCACGAGTCTTCAATACTTCACTGTTTGTTCCCTGCATGCCTTGGATCTGTGCCAGCTCACTCACGTGTTCTTTTCTTCTTCCATAACTTGATGCTTCCAATTTCTTTTGCTTCTTCCACCCTGACCTGGTGGGTCCTCTTTCCGTTATGTATCTGGTACTCCACGTATTGTTTTCCTTGTGCATTAATTCCATTACTTTGTAACCTATAGCGTTAATGTCCTCCCCTGTGTACCTTTTTAAGGATATGTTGGCCTCTTTGAATTCATCTCCATTCTTTTTTTTAGCAATGTCTCTTTTCCATTCACTCTTGTTTACCGACTCATGGCGTGATCCTGAAACTAAGATCATATCCGTCCCTACTCCACCTATAAGGATGGTGAACTCCGGGTTTATTTTTCTAGTATTATCTTTCTCATGGCTAACCATTCTTTCCTTGCTTACTTCTTCCTTTTGTACCTTTACCAACGAGGCTTGTTTCTTATATTCCTCCCACGCACTCTCGATGTCTTTATTCACATTTCTGACGGACCCTTTCGTGTAAACTTTTTCCATTTCGTGGTACTTTTTCCGTCTTTTAGAGCTTAAGCTGTAAAGTAATACTTCAGCCTTTTCCTCCAGTAAAAGGAATACTTCCTCTTCCTCTACGACTGTTATATACTCTTTCCACTCACTCCATTCTGTAGTGTTAATTTCATCCACCTCCATAGACAGCACTGGTGGCGGAAAATTATACCTTAGACACCACTCCATGTTGGATGCACCTCTAGCTCTAGGAATTCACGTGAAGAGGTGATATCCACCACCCCAGAAAGGTGGCGGTGCAAGTGCGCTTTGTAGAGTTCTCAGTCTCCCTGAGCAGATTAAAAGTAATGCGCAGGACGTGGACACTTGTGTTCTTAACGGGGCAGAAGCATTCCTACTCCACCTACTGTTATCACTTCTTGGCTCCCTAAAATCGCTAAATATGCCTTGCTCGTGCCATTGGTAGGTTTAAGGCCCTTGTAAATCCACGGACACAGATACCCAACGTTTACGTGTCCCTTCCAAGGCAGGCTGCCTAAACTCTGTAGAGACTCCGCTGCAAGGGTTCGTTGAACTCCCTGACTCTTTGCAATCTTCTCACACCGCTCCCCTGCGCCACATCCGTTCCGTTTCACACGTGGCCACCAGGGTTAACTCCCTTCCTTGATCACCTCAGATGATTTATCCAGCTGGACGTGCTGCCACAGTTAATCTTCAATAACTGGAACGAAAGCTCGCTACTCTCTCTGTTCCTCTGATATTTCCTCACCCAGCTCAATTCACTGCTGATCATCCGATTTTTCCTCACACAGCTCCGTTCACTGCTGCCGTACCTTTCATAGAATTACAACACTGTTCCGTTTCACTCGTGGCCACAGGGGTTATCTCCCTCCCTTACTCAACTCGGTTAATTAATACAGCTAAACGTGTTGCCACCTCTAATCTTCACTAACTGGAACGAAAGCTTGCTAAACTCTCTCTGTTCCTCTGATATTTCCTTACACAGCTCATTTCACTGCTGCCGTTCAATTTCATAAGATTACAGCCCGCTGTGTTACACTCCACGCTCCTCACGATGTTACTTAAGCTCGACGATCCCGGATGGAAACGAGCGTGCGTTGACAAATATAGCCCTCAAGGTGTCAGTGCGGCGCGGCGCCCGCTCAGCTTGAAAGCTGTGGTAACTGACACTCGCGCCTGTCAAACTTTAACAGTTAGCCTCACCTCAATTCTCCTCCACATCAATTTCATAGGTACACACCCTTGAATTATGCCAAAAAGTCACTGTGCTTCCGACAGGGTAATATTTCCGGGTAATATTTCATCCAATGTTTACCACACTAGTCCTTCCTTCGTTATGCAGAAAATTACTTGAATAATTAAATAACCTCTCAGTTCAAGGAGACTCGAAAACCACTCGCAGCTTTTCACCTTAAGACTGTTGTCTCATATGTTCCTCTAGAGAGAGACACCCACCTCAAGATGTCGTACCTCAACTTCCTCCGGGGTGTGTTATCCAGCCGACTGCTTCCCTGGTTGAGACGGCTTATCAGCTCAGCCTTGGCATCCAATCAGTAACCCTTATGGTAGAAGACTGCCTCACGTTTATCTCCGGGTCAGTATTGGTAGAAAACCCAGCTACTGTTGGAGTCCAACTGACATTGAAAGAAGACCGTGCCCGAACCATACAGCACTAGCCGTCCGGCAATATTCTTCCACAGCAACAACAGCAGGTATAACGCCTCACACGCTTTCCCCAGCGTCTTCTTTCTCAGTGGTAGCAGATCCGTTTCCCGCTACCGGACAACTTCTTCACTGTCGCGTCCCAACCAACTGTCCCGGCGATGCCTCCTGCTGCTCCTGGAACGCTACTTCCACCACCGCGGGATGCCGCCAAGGGACCAGGTCGCCGTCGCCAGTCAGACCTTACACGAGGAGAACGTTCCTCTTTTTTTCACACGGCACCGGCTCACCTTCACTGAGGCCTCACACCCGATTCGGGAATCTCACGTTCCCCCCAAGGGAACACCTCAATGATTACCGCCTGGATACCGCTACGTCTGCTGAACAGTTATCTTCAATCATCAACTGGTGAGTCTCCCTTATCAATTCAAAGCTCCGCACAAGCATCACATATCCAGGGGGGAAAGCACCTTACTGACCCTGGCTCAGCATCCCGTCCTCGTCGCCATAAATGTGGTAATAATGCCACTTCTGATAAGGGTTCCAACATTTAGTTTATTTGTCATAAGTATAACAGGTGCTCCCAGCTTGGCGGCAGTCTCTCACAATGAACATTCCAATGCGCTCTTGTGAAGGCAGAGCGGACTGTACCAGGAGGGTGGATAGTAGAGGGGGGTTAGAGAGGAAGAGGGAGGTTACAACACAGCCCCCTTGCAACTTCACCACTGTAGTGGCCCATTTCGATCTGTAGAGCCAGGGTGCACTTGGTGTGTTGCATTGATGCCGTTGCCAGCCTTCCAATTGCCCTGGTCATTGAGTGCATTCCGTGTGCCCTGCTGACCTCCATTCTCCTGTGCTGCACTCTCTCTTCTTTCAACTCTGTGCACAGCTGCCCATTAGCCCCTGTAAGGGCATCAAATTTCCACTCAATGCGGACCTGGTTGTCAGCCATTTGTTGGGTGATGTTAAGGCATCCCTGGCTCAGCTTTGAATTGATAAGCCTTATCTGTTTTTGTTGCAGGCGCCGAACCTTCAACATGGCTTGTTCCAGGCCACCAAATCCCGACTGAGTGGTTGCTCTGGTGTGGGTGGGAGTGTGCTTCCGAGCTCGAGGATGCCTTCCTGACTGCTGTGTCGGACGCTGAACCTTGAACCTTGTGCCCAGAGTGCGAGGAGATGGTGCTTGCTGCTATGTTGCTGGTGTGTCATGCGCTGGAGCTTGTGATGAACTCGGTGCAGCACTTCTCAGGACATGTGAACATCTTGGCGCATCCTGTGCTTCCTCCATTTCTACCTGCTCCTGTTGTGCATCAATCTCCCCGTGGCTCTCCTCCCAGAGGTGTATCTATGTTACAAAGGGGAAATAAAGAAAATATTTTGAGTCACAATCTCCGTGGTGGTTCTATGTTCACAAATCATGTCAGTCCCTAACTGCACAGTTTATGTCACATACTACATTTCCCATAATGCACCAACTGTGACTTTTGGATCATGTAGATGGAGCATGTTGATGCAGTTGGGTCTGGGTGTGGGGCATGCATGTGGAGAGATGCCTTTTGTTCGACATACTAATTTGGCACACATTTCACACTTACCAGGGGGTGGTGGAAATTGAGATGTGTCGAGGGTCCCAAATATCACTACTGCCGCTCTCTTAAGGGTGCTTTCCATCATTGCCTCTGCTGCTGAACTTCTGGAGCATTGGATGGGCCTCCTCCTGTTCCTTGTGCTTCACGCAGCCGTGCTGCCACCCTCTCCTTGGCCCTGGAGAGCAGGTCGTACCGCCTTTTCGTTAAGTCATACAGGGACCGGTCAGCCACACCAAAGGGCATTTATGCGCAGCTGGATATCTCACCAGAATCATCTTTTCTCTGATTCTGGAACTGTATGTGATGACCTTCCAAACAGCTGCTAGTGGTTGTTGCAGCATTCGTCAGTTAATATGTCCAGTTCCTTCTCTGAGAATTTGAGTTTGCGCAACCTCTCCTTCCCTGCCTTCTCACTGAACTTGTTGGACATCTTGCTTTTCTTTGCTTGGCTGGCTTGCAGTGTTGGACTCTGGTGCTGCACCTTGCCATGTGCTGTTAATTTCATTCAGGATTCTCGAGGGACACCACTTCCTGATTAGGGCTCCTTCTGCTCTCCCAAAAAGTGTTCTTTCTTTTTTTATTCGTGCTCGCTATTTGCCTATGCAAAATGCCATTTTCAGCCATGTACACTGTTTGTGCAAGCTAAACTGTCTGTTCCACCCTGCGAGCTATCTTCGTGCGCTTACAGAGTCGCAATTTGCCTCCTCGGTAATTTGCGATGCAAGTCGCCTCCTCACTAATTTGCAATGCGAGTCACAAATTAGGGAACAGTTGGGTACGTACATTGATTTTTGCGACTCACAAATTATGACTCACTATTTTTTGCAAATTGCTAAACGCAAAATCATGCGGTCGTACATCTGGCCCTAAATCTTCTATTTCCTACAGTCAGCGCCCTGTATTCCATACCGACCAACCACAACATTTTGGTGACGATCTTCAAGTAGGGCTTTGGACACAATCTGGCGGTTCGTGGATGTTCTTGGCGGGAGAGAAACTTACGTGTTATGCGCAGGAACCCGACAAAACAAAGTTGGTGTCTAGGAGTTGGTGACACGAAGACAGCACCTTGTCATTTGTGCTGATTGCAAGAAGGGAAAAATTAAGGTACTATTTATAATTTAAAATTGAAATTACCTGTAAGTAGACTTGCCGTTGGAGTCTCACGACCCACCCCAGGCCTGAGACGGAGATGTCATACGTGTTGTTGACGTCAATGTAACTAGTTTGAAGCGTGATGCACACTGTAAGTCCACACGCAGATGTATCACCATCCTATGGTTGTCAACCATGTAACTACGCTGCTACGTTTACGTGCCGCCATTTTCAATATCTTAGGAACAGCATCTACAACCTTGTCTTTTACTGAGAGGGAGTTTCTACGTTCGGCGACTGCACAGTCATGTGGAAATGTATCCAAGCAGATCGTTCAGGTACTGCAATGATGATCTGCACACCTCAAGCACCCATGTCAGTACCCAAGGCTGTAAATGTGAATCTCGCTGCGTTGAGGTGCAGATCGTTCAGGTACTGTAACGATGATCTGCACACCTCAAGCACTCATGTCAGTACCCAAGGCTGTAAATGTGAATCTCGCTGCGTTGAGGTGCAGATGGTTCAGGTACTGTAACAGTGATCTGCACACTTTCATCCCATGTTAGTATGTCTTGTGGTACATTTCTTTCTTCAGTGATTTGCACACCATACCTGTGGAGACTTGTGGTCAGTAAATGTGCAAACATACATTCTTAGTGATTTGCACACCTTTTATTGCCTTGCGTTTTGGGGTACAGTACATTGGACTAGAGGATATCTATTAGCTTACATGCTTATTTTGGGTAGCCACACATTTATGGCTATGCAATCTAACATCATAATGCCACCCATGTTCTTGCCTCACCCTGGCACACCTTCAATTGTTTGGAAGGATTGAGTGGAAATGTTAGAGAATTATATTACTGACTTAGATGGTCAAAACGTTTCACCGACAAGAAAGAAAGCTTTGTTGCTCAGTGCTTTGGGTAGCGAAGGTCAACTTATCTTCAAGTACTTACCCGTGGCTGTTGTTCCAAATGGTCAACCTTTGGATAATGTTTTTAAGGAAGTTCTCAAAAGGTTGGAAAGGAGGTTTGCAAGGGAAGTCAATTTAGTCATGGCAAGATACAAGCCTCAAGCTGAACATGAATTTGCAGATGAATTTGTGGCTAGACTGCGAGAATTGTTGGTCAAATGTCGTTTTGGCATAGTAACAGAAGAGTTCATTTGTGACCAATTGATTGTGCAATGTCGTGAGAAGAATAGTCAAGAAAGATTATGGGGGGCTAAGGACCCTTCTTAAAAGAAGCTGTCAACATAGCAAAAGTTATTGAGGAGTCACAGAAATGCATTGGAGAGTTAGGTAGAGCGAACAAAATTAGTAGTGATGTGGCTAGTTTGTAGACATATAGGGAAGAGGAGAAAAAGGTAAATGTGGTGTAAAAAAAACGTGAAGGGGATGTTCAGAACAACTTAAATGAGTAAAGGAAAAGAGTGTATGCACTGTGGAAGTCCTTATCACATGGTGGACTCAAAATGATGTTTCGCGGTCGATCAAGTTTGCAGAAAATGTGGTCGTAAAGTTCATTATGCACACATGTGCAAACAAGGAGTTTGGGGTGATAAGAACAAGTCTAAAGTTAACGTGGTGCGAGAGCAAGCACAAGAATGCAGGTAGGGAATATTAGTGGTAGAAGAGACCTTAAATGGGATAACGATGGCAGGGGAGATTAAGACTAATAGGATGGTGAGACCCACTGGCATATTTGAAGTGTGTGGCTGCCAAGTAGAACTCATAATTGATTTAGGATCCATGTACACGATAATCCCGGAACATTTGTTTAGAAAAATTTGGAGAGATGTTACATTAACAATTAAAGACATTGATCATGTTGGATACCGCAGGGGAGCCTATTGATATTGTGGGATTCCTGGTTGGTTCCATACGTTTTGGGCAGAAATGCATTGAAGGGAAAGTATATATCTCTAGTGAGGGCCCTCCCATACTTGGTTGGATGCATCAGTATGACCTTAACATTGTAATTAATCACGTCATGATGGTAGACGATGTTCACTTAAAAGACATTTTGCAAGAAGCACAGTTTTTGAAGACAGATTGGGATGCTTAAAAGGGTACGTACACAAGATTGTACTTAAGCTTGATGCTAAGCCAGTACAACACAAGCTCAGAAGAGCGCCTATCTCAGTGAGGAATGGTCTTAAAGATTTGTTGCAGGGAGATGTGATAGAGCCAGTGGAAGCTTCACCTAGGAGTCCACAGGTGGTCATTACTCAAAAATCTGATGACCGCCTGTGATTTTGCATTGATTTAAGATCACTTAATCGTGATATTGTGCCTTACACATACCCACTTCCTAATATTAATGAATTATTGCAATCTGTGGATGATGGTAAGTACTTCTCCAAAATAGATCTGAGGAGTGCTTCTCATCAGATCAAGCTGCACCAAGATTCAAAAGCTTTAACTTTGTTCATCACCTCTGAAGGAACATACCAATTTGCGCTCAGGCCCTTCGGACTAGCATCGGCGGCAAGCATACTTCAGAGGATGATGGCAAATTTATTCGAGGGGATGGAAAGAGTTGTCTATTTTCAAGATGACATTTTCATTTCAGGAAAGACGGTTGAACAACATAATGACATTCTGAGACAGGTTTTGAGGAGGTTGGAGGATGCAGGCATTACTGTGAGCCGTGATAAGTGTGTGTTTTTGACTGAACAAGTTGAGTACTTAGGCTATACTATATCCAAGGGTGGGCTAAGGGCCAAGCGTGGTCTGTTGGAAACCATAAGATCAACACCCAGTCCTAGGGACAAGGACCAGTTGAGATAGTTTTTAGGTCGTGGAATATTATTCCAAATTTGTATCAGGCTTCGCTGACAAAACTGAGAATGTGAGGAAACACTTAGGCAAGGGAAATACATTTGTCTGGGAGGAGGAGCAACAGAAGTATTTTAAAGACATGAAAAAAGAAAGTTGCGAAGCAGGAACTCTAGCTTTGTTTGATATCAAGTGCAAGTCTTTTCTTACCATGGATGCTAGTGCCACGGGTATTGGCGTAGTACTATCTCAATGACCAAATGGGGCTGAAGTGACAGTTGTGTTTGCTTCGCATACCCTCACGAAGCAGAAAGGAACTATTCCGTTATTAAACAGGAGACCTTAGCTGCGGCGTGGGGTGCAGAATACTTTAGAGTTTTTTTGTGGGGCATGAAGTTCCTCCTCAGAACAGACCATAAACCCGTAATTAAGATTTTATCAGCGAGGTTTGCCCTGTGTGCTGCTAGATTGCAAGAGTACCTTTATGACATTGAATTTATACACGGATGGAAGAACGTGCAGGCAGACTGTCTGTCGCGGATGTCATTGGAGGCGGAGTCTGTTGACAGACAGGCTGTGGAAAACTCAGATACTGAAGAGGTAGTATCATGTGCTCATGAAGTGGAACATAATAGCTTGAGTGCGTTTATGAGGACAGAATGGGAGCGGGAAATTAGTTTGGATGAAGTGCTGAAATAAGTCATTGTAATGATCAAGAAAGGTGGAGCAAGAGAAAGCATGTGTTCTTTATCAGCCAGTATAAAATAGAAGGGGGGTTCCCCGACGGAGTTATTGATGTAGGCAGGAAGAAAGGGGATTAACGTAATATCACATAGAAAGAACAAACAACCCTGCACACAATTACTTACAAAAGGTCCCCTAGGGGATCCACAAGTTTATAGATGGGGTGACATCAAAAACGTATCAGAGCCACAGACATCACTGGTATTTTAGTCCATTATTTATTTATTTAATATATATATTTTAGGTTTTCAGACATTTCATAAATTTAATAGATTCCATATATAGACGATAGACATATATTGAATAAAACAGGCAAGGAAAAGAGGGGGGATATTTAGCCTGATATTTCTAGGAAAAGGGTAAATTCTATACAAGTGTTCCACACGCTCCCATACATACAGGGTCCATATACACACATACACAAAAACTAGGGGGTTCAGTTAAATACACATTAACTCACACTTCACATTCAAATTGGTACAACAAAGCCTATGGTTGCATGGGCAAGGGTTCAATTAATGGGGGCAGGACTGATGGAAAGAACGTTGTCCGCAGGGGCTCAGATGCTGCCGTCCATATGAATGCCAGACCTTTCTGGAAGGTGTTGGATGATTTGTTGGTCAATGGTGTGGATGTTATCATGAGAGGTAATTGGTTTGTGCCACCTGTTGGGGTAATATTTTACATTTTTAAATTAGCACATGAGGGACATTTAGGACAGGATATGAAAAGCTGGAGGATTAAAGAGGAATTTTGGTGGCCTGGTTTAGACAAGCAGGTCAAGACGTGGGTGGAGAATTGTAGTAGTTTTAAGGACAGTGAGAAACGTTTGAGAGTGGGCAGTCGGAACACAGGTGGCCATATTAAGGATCGAGGATTTTCCTTGCACACCATATGTTTGGACTTTATAGGCCCATGTCAGAATTGCCTGGTGAAATGAGGTTTGCTGCAGTGGTTGAGGATGTGCACTTTAGATGTTTGATTGTACGATTTAGGAAAGATGTGACAACTAAGTCCACTATTGTGATTTGGAGAGTGTCTTCGAAGAAGAATGGAACCCCAATATTATACTCACAGATAATGGCACCCAATTAACTTCCAATGAAATGTGCCTTTTTTTAGAACAGTGTGGGATCAAACATTCTCGCACTTCGCTCTACAATCACATGGGAAATGGAATCATGGAGCGGGCCAACAGATTGGGCAAAGGTACCATTCCACTGGCATTGTCCAATCGTCTACCTGTCAAGAAACAAGTTTTGGACATGCCATGGGCTAACTGCACCACTATACATAGTGGCAAGTGTAGATGTCCTTTTCTACAAATGAGGGGATGAGCCCCAGGAACCAGATTAATTAATGCATGGTTAAAAGAGTGGGTTGTGTCAGGTGGAGAATATGTTCTTGAACCAGGTCACAGCACATTTAAGGAAGGAGATTGGATTAAAGTAAAGATCTGGGAGAGTGAGAGGTGGCTTGGAAAAATTCAGAAGTCCTTTCCGTGTGGAGTGAGTTGGGAAATTTAACGTTATTATTGAAGGTAGTGAAAGGTGGAACTTGTGAAATGCAGCTCTGTACCAGAAAGGTGGTTGTTATTTGAAGAAGGATGATGAGGAAGGATGCTCGGCTGCCATGTTCATGCGGGATGAAGAAGCCAGAAGTGATCAAGGGATTGTGGAATGAGACTTGTTGAGTGGCAGTAATGTTGGAGTCAGGGAAACTGGAAGAAGTCAGAGTTTGCAGGCCTCTAGCTTATTTGCAAGATTATGTGAAAAATTGATCTGAGCTAAGGTTATGTTTCATGCCCTAATGGCTTTATATGCTGATTTTTTTGTAGTTATCTAGGGGGGAACACACTGTGTTTTAGTTTTCTTTCTTCTCCCAGCTGGTTTTCTTGTTTTGATTATGCTCTATTTTTGAGTTTTGTTTTCTCCTGTTTAAGGGAAGGAGATGTGTTATGAGAGTAATCCTTATATTAGGACACCGAATGTAGAATGTAAGGCGGAGGATGCTCCAAGTGAGGCAGTTGATCTTGTCTCCTTGAAGTGGAAGGACGCAAGGTGGTTTCCTGAACAAATCTTCTATTTCCTACAATCAGCGTCCTCTGTACCCTACCTACAAACCACAACACAATACCATCTCACCCTCCAGTCCTTTTTTTCTCATTTGCGTCACCACAACCTGTGTTTTAAAAATATGCATTCACATAGCATATCTTTTACAACAAGGTGACCTGTGGGTTTAGCCCACTTCCTAGCACTGACTATCACTAAAATATAAGGGCTGCAGGAGGTAGGGTTTTCATCTTGTTAATATGAGGCCTATTTTGTTGCGGTTCACTGCTCAGGTGCAAGGGTGGAATGATTATTCATCAGATATCTTCTCCATTTGCTAGTATTGATTATGTAATTTTTTCACTGAAAAGATTGCATTAAACAACCAGTTTGTCCATAGTGTGGTAAGAGGTTGTACAGTGTACTTCTGGAGTTAAAGCACTGTCAACAACTTACCTTTGCCTGGATGTTGCGAAGGCAGATCACAGCTTCTTGGTATTTTTCTGCTGCCTCCTTGTATTTCCTGAGCTTGACTAGATGATTTCCCTCGTTGTGTAGAGCAGGTACTGCATTTAGTTTCTCTTCTTTGTTCATTGCCCATACGTCTTGTTTGTATGTGGTGGGACCTTCGACCTATTGGACAGAAGAATAGGAAACATACTGTTGGCGGGCTGTTTTACAGAAATATTTTTGAACATTAAAAATCTACTGCTCATAGGTTTCACTCTGATTTTGGAGTAGAATACCAACTGTATGGAAGTGAAGCTTGACACACATCTCATGAAGCTTATACTAGATAAGAAATGCATTACTTACCTGTAACTGCAGTTATCCAGTATTGGTGTCTTTCATAGATTCACATGCCTGAATCATTCCCCGTCGTCGAGATGGGAGTCCCCGGTACATAGAAAAGTAATGTCCTATAGACATACATAGAAAAAAAAGTAGGCCTAAGGGCCTTGCCTTAGCAGCCTACCTATGTCCTTTTGTAAAAAGGACCAAACTCTAGAAGGTAGCCAATCAGCTACCACCTCCCTCTAGAACCTTCCTGCCGGGAGCCTCAGTCTCTCAGATTTTCGTACGCACCTAGCTAGGTAGGCGTAATATATGATAGAGAGAGATGAGACCTTCCTGGGGAGGCGGGAGGGTTGCATGTGAATCTATGAAAGACACCAATACTGGATAACTGCAGTTACAGGTAAGTAACGCATTTCTTATCCAGTATTATGGGTGTCTTTCATAGATTCACATGCCTGAATCAGAGTAGCAAGCAATACATTATGCACATTTGTGATGGGACAGTATAAGCAGTCTGAGATAATACATATCATGCGACTAGCAACCATCAACAAGTAAACAGAATAAAGAAGTAAATGTGCATACTAGCAAAGGATGGTGGGAAGGAGGAAGGCTCATCTCACTGGAATAGATGGCGAAGTACAGCCTGGCCCACAGCTGCATCCTGCATCAGTTCCGTATCCAGGCAGTAGTGCCTGGTAAATGTGTGCGGCGACTTCCAGGTCGCTGCCCTGCAAATGTCCAGAATTGGCACCCCAGCAAATAGTGCGCCGATGTGGACATAGCTCTTGTGGAATGAGCTTGGACTTTGGAGTGTAATGGTCGTCCGGCTTTGTCATGGCAAAAGGCAACTGCAGAGGATATCCATCGTGAAATGCTTTGTTTGGAAAGTGGCATGCCTTTTCTTGGTCTGCTGAAAGCAATGAAAAGCTGATTCGTTTTCCTGAAATGCTTTGTTTTGTCCAGGTAAAATTTAAGACATCTCTTTAGGTCCAAAGAGTGAAGGGATCTTTAAGCTGCAGTACTAGGATTAGGGAAGAATGATTGGAGTACTAGTGGTCCATTTAAATGGAAGTCCGAGGGGACCTTAGGAATGAAGCGAGGATTAGTCCTTAAAATCACTCTATCTTCCTTGAACTGCATGAAGGGATTGTGTATTGAAAGAGCTTTTAGCTCGCTGACCCATCTCGCTGAGGTCAGAGCTAAAAGTAGGGCTGTTTTCCATGAAATGTATTTGATATCAGCCCTATGGACGGGCTCAAACGGGTGTTTCATCAATTGGTTGAGTACCACATTAAGGTGCCATGTTGGTGGAACTCTGCGTGGCCGAGGAAAGGATCTGTAGAGCCCTTTAAGGAATTGCTTTATTAATCTGTGGGACCAGAGAGAGGGTCCTTTGGAAGTTCTTGTAAAATGGGAGATTGCTGCCAGATGAACTCTGATAGAGGCATGGGCAAGTCCTGATTGTGCCAGGTGTAGTAAATATGGTAGGAGCTGCTCCGGAGTAATCCGAAAGGGATGGAGATCTTTGTCCATACACCAAACGCAAAAGCGTTTCCATTTCAAGGAATAAGTTTTGTTTGTGCTGTCTGCTCTTGCCTTCGCTAGGACATCCTTACACTCCTGCGGAATGTTTAGTTGGTAGAACTCTTGGTACTCAGGAACCATGCCGATAATCTGAGAGATTTCAGATTCGGTGGAGTACTTGGCCTTTGGACATCGTGAGTAGGGATGGATGCTGGCCCAGATGGATTGATGGTTGGACTGAGAGGCGACGGAGGTCCATGAACCAATGCTGCCTCGGCCAGTAAGGGGCAATGAGAATCAGTGTGCAGTGCTCCGTTTTCATTTTCCGAATGACTCTTGTTATCAGGGGAAATGGCGGAAATGCGTACGCAAACACGTTGCGCCAGGCGATGGAAAATGCATTTCCTAGTGACCGCGATTGGGGATGCCAGCTTGCGAAGTTGTGGCATTTGGCGTTCTCCCTGGTGGCAAAGAGATCGATCTGCGGTCTCCCCCATTTCGAGAAAATGTCATTCAGCACTTTTTGGTTGAGTTCCCATTCGTGGGACAGAGACCTCTGTCTGCTCAGAGCGTCCGCTATGACGTTGTCCTTGCCTGGGACATAGTCTGCTGTTAGGTTGATATTGTGGAGTACTAGCCAGTTCCAAATTTTTTGCGATTCGCGAGATAGTGTCAGCGAACGTGTCCCTCCGTGCTTGTTCAAGTAGTGCATTGTTGTTGTGTTGTCCGTTCTTACAAGCACTGCTGAGTCTTTGATGCGCGGGAGGAAGGCTTGGAGAGATAGGAAAACTGCCCTCAGTTCTAGGAGGTTGATGTGGAGTTTCCTCTCTTGGTCTGTCCACTTGTCACTGATTTGCAATTCTTGAAGGACTGCTCCCCATCCTTCTAGAGAAGCATCTGTAGTTATGACATGTGGAATGGCAGGCAGCAGGAACGTTAGTCCTTGCGATAGGTTCGTGTGTGTCCTCCACCAGAGTAAGGCCTTGGTGATTTGTTGAGTAATCACTATGTGATCCTCGAAAGAGCCTGTACACTGAGTCCACTGCTTGGTCAAGGCCTCTTGGAGGGGGCGCATTCTGAGCCGACAGTGAGGAATGAGTAGTATACACGAGGACATCATCCCTAGGAGGGACTTGAAAGTACGGACTCGGATGGTGTTCCTCGAAGCCACTGCGGTAGCCAGAGTAATCAGTTTGTGTTTCCTTTCCTGAGATGGGAATGCTTTTGAAGATGCCGTATTTAAAGTTGCCCCTAGAAATGTTATAACTCTGGAGGGCTGTAAGGTTGACTTCTCGTGATTGAGTGTCAGGCCCAGCTTTTTGAAAATATTGAGACAGGCGTTGGAAGACATTTGTGCGTCTGCCATAGATGGTGCTTTCACCAGCCAGTCGTCCAGGTAGGGGAAGACCTGGTGTCCTTGCTGATGTAGGAAAGCTGACACTGGAGAGAGGCACTTTGTGAAAATGCGAGGTGCCGATTTGAGGCCGAATGGGAGGACACAGAATTGGTAGAGCTGACCTGCTACTGCGAATCTTAGGAAGTTTTGTGGCGCCTGTGTATTGGGATGTGGTAATATGCGTCTTGCAGGTCTAAAGACGTCATAAAGTCTCCTTCCTCTAGAGATCTCAAGATTTCCTGAATGGTCACCATCCGAAACGATTGGCTCTTCAAGAATGTATTGAGTGCCCTGAGTTCTAGTATGGGCCTCCATTTCTTCCTTTTCTGTTGAATTAGAAAGAAGCGGGAAAAAAATCCCTTCCCTTTTTGAGCTGATGGGACTCGCTCTATTGCTCCTTTCTTAAACATTGATGAAATCTCTTGAAGGAGTAATCGTAGGTGTTTGTGTTGAATCTTGCGAGGAGGAGTTATCGGGGGGATTGAACTGAATTCCAATGAGTGTCCGTATTGGATTAATTGGAGCACCCACCGACCCGTTGTTATTGATCGCCAATTGTGGAGGAAGTGTGTCAGTTTGCCTCCAATTTTGAAAGAACGAGATGGTAGAGGGACTGGCTGTTGGAAACGGTCATTGGCGTCCGCCGGCTGGTTTCCTCTGATTTTTTCCTCTGAAGTTTGATCTCCCGTAGGAGGTCTGGCGACCTTGCTGCTGTTGCCGTTGCTGGTATTGTGATCGGCCTTGATTATAGGAGTATGAGGATTTTCCTTGGTATGATCCTCTGTAAGAGGGCTGACCTCTACCCCTGTTCCCTCGAAAGGACTGGTTTTTGAACTGTAACGTGCCAAGAGCTCGTGCTGTGTCTGTATCTTTTTTGATTGCCTGTAGGGCCTTGTCTATTTTCTCACCAAATAGGTGTTGTCCGTCATAGGGCATGTGTAGGACCTTAGTTTGGACTTCTTGGCGGAAGGATGTTGCTTTTAGCCACCCTTGTCTTCGCGAGACTGCTGCACCTGCCAGCTGTCTGAAGCCTGTCATAGCGACATCTACAGCACAATCGATGATTTCTGATGCTGACATTTGTCCCTCCTTTAGGAGCGATTGAACCTCGTCTTTTAATTCTTCAGGTATTTCTGCCAGGTATGGGACAATGTCTTCCCACAATTGCCTGTTGTATCTCCCTAGTAGCGCAATGGCGTTAGCTACTTTGATAGTCATTGCTGACGTTGTTGAAAAACGCTTGCCGATGCCGTCTAGTTTCCTGCCCTCCTTGTCTGGTGGTGCAGACAGTGGAGAGGACGGATTCCTAGAGTTCTTTTGAGCCGCCTGGGTGACTACAGAATCTGGTTTGGGATCTGAATTAAGGCAAGTAGGTGCTGTTGTTGGTGCCTTATACTTCTTATCCAGTCTGGGCACCACTATGGAGACCGATGCTGGTGTTTGCATTAATTACTGACCTTGGTCCCATATGTGATCAATTATGGGAATTGACCAGGCTGTCTTTTTGATCGGATCTTTAAAATCGTATAGGAAACAGTCTGTTTCATGTGATTCCATAGTCATGTGGAATCTCGTGGCTGCTCTTTCCACCAAATTGTGGAATCCGCCAATGTCCACTGGTGGGGATTCCGAAGTAGGGGGCTCAGGTGTGGCCGGAGAATGAGCGATATAATCCTCATCATCTCTGTTAATGGACAGGTCGTCCCTTACCTCCCCTTCTTCTGGTTCCTCGACCTCGTCGTCAGAGGACTGAACATTATGAATTGTGTCTCTCTCCTGAGGGATATCCAAAGGTGGTGGTCTTGTCTTTGGAGATGGGTGCGGTCTGGATGATGCTGGAGATTTTTCTGTTGAAAGGGCCGCTGGTGATTCAGGAAACCGTTTTTTGTAGTCTTCGATCAAGAATTGAAAATCTGAGACTATAGATACTGGAAGGCAGACCATAGGAGTGACCTGTGTCTGGACTTGTGCATGTACAGTCTCCTCCGTAAACACGACATCATCTCCATCTTCATCTGTGCTCTGGCACTTTACAATAAGATCTGAAGGACTAGTAGCTTGATCATACTGGTCATCTTCTGATTCATCATCCTGTAGGAGACAAGATGGGGGTAATCTTTGTACCGTACTTGGAGATGTTAGATCTGGTGTGATAGGATTTTTATTAATCTTTTTTGGTGGAATCAAATCTGATTTTTTCCATGGCGTCGACGATGTTGTCGTCGTCGGTGTCGTCGACGGTGCTGACGGCGATTGTTTTTCGATTGTCGACGGTGTGGTCGTCGACGGTATCTTCGTCGTCGACGGTGTGGTCGTCGACGGTACCTTCGTCGGCGGCGGTGTGGTCGTCGACGGTACCTTCGTCGTCGACGGTGAGGTCGTCGACGGTGCCTTCGTCGTCGGCGGTGTGCCCGTCGACGGTACCTATGTCGTCGACGGTGTGCCCGTCGACGGTGTCTTCGACGTCGACGATGCCTTTACCGTCGTCGATGTCTTCGTCGACGGTGCGCCAGATGTCGATGGCGCTTTCGTCGTCGGTGCAGGCGTCGACGGTTTTTGTTTCGTCATCGACGGTGTCGTCGTCGACGGTGCCGTCAACGGAACTTTGAGCAACGTCGATTCGCTATCGTCGTTGACACCGTGGTCGTCGATGTGGAGACATAGGCTGTTTTTCTTGAAGAAATCGTCGACGAACTCGTCGTCGATGACTGATTTGGCTTTCTGAAGGTGGGAACCTCCTTTTCAGACGTGACTGATTGTACCTCAGAAGACTTTGTGGTAGTCTTTTTAGGAGGAACGTCTGTAGGGCTAGGGGAAGCAACCCTTGGCCTCTTCAAGGATAGTTTTGATGAAACTGAAGCCATTTCACCATCCTCCGAAGACAGTACATCATCTCTGGTTTTGAGTCTGTTCAACCAGAGGAGCAGTCTTCCTTCCCTGTCTTTAAGTGTCTTTGTAGAGAATGTTCTACAAACTCTACAGTCTTTGGGAGAATGATCAGGATAAAAACAGTAGAGGCAAGTTTCATGCTTGTCATCGACGTGCAGCCTCTTCTTACCACAAGATGAACAGGCTCTGAAAAGCCCTTTCTTCTGCTGATCAGCCATTGTTGTTTGTTGAAGAAAATATCCAATTTCTGTGAGGTAAAGAGATAAATCTAGGAAACCTGTGGAGAACTCAGGTGGAGACTCCCTAGCACAACATGCGGTAGAAAATCTGAGAGACTGAGGCTCCTGGCAGGAAGATTCTAGAGGGAGATGGTAGCTGATTGGCTACCTTCTAGAGTTTGGTCCTTTTTACAAAAGGACATAGATAGGCTACTAAGGCAAGGCCCTTGGCCTACTTTTCTCTATGTATGTCTATAGGACATTACTTTTCTATGTACCGGGGACTCCCATCTCGACGACGGGGAATGATTCAGGCATGTGAATCTATGAAAGACACCCATAATACTGGATAAAACGCCATTCATGCATCCTTCCTCACCAAACCTTCTCTTATGAGGTTCCATATCGCAGACAGGGTGCACTGGCTTGGACTGCACCACGGTACATCTTTAACTCACTGGGCTGGGTGAAGATGAGGCCAGTACGCCCTATCACAATGAATGTGCTGCCATCAGCGCAGTTGCAAACTGTGCCTGCCCTGGGGGCAGAGCGTTGGTGAAACGTGGACCAGGTTTTTGAAGACATCAGTACACCTTTCACTGTGCAGGCAGCAGACTGACCTGCATTTGAAAAGGGGCAAAGATCCCCTTCCAGGCACATACAGTTAGTGACTGCATCCACCTGCAGAGGGATGTCTGGGAGACCTCTGGTACCCTCTTCTCCCCATTCTAAAGGGCACCCTCAGGGTGTGATACCTCTATGTGGCACACATTTAGAGCGTCTCCTAACTGGCCCTTTGCCTCTGCATCCAGGTTTAGACAGGAATGTCCCCTGCGTGATGCACAGTTGTGTACCACTGCCCTAATGGTCTAACTTTTTATTTTGGCCATAGCCTCACATTAATCTAGTGTGTGAACAGAGCACTAGCCTGCCCCATTGACATTAGTGAGCTCCTGGACCTTTCCTGTGACCTGGAACGATGCATCAAGCGTGCCCTCATTGCACTGGCAGTAGACTACTGTTCCTTTCATGGGTTTAGTACATACAGCAGTGGTGGCAGCATACTGTGTCTTATGAATCCATAGTTTTGGCAAAATGTTTCTAACTGTGTCACTGGAGAGGAGGCCTACTGGCCCATTCACGTAAAGTTCCACTTCTATGTGCTAAGCTAGATTCTAACACTAACATGCAAAGTGTATTTTGAGCATGTTTGTGTACATGGCTTGCATGGTACATGCATTGTGTGTAGAGTAATAGAGGCCTACAAGGATGGGATTGAGGTTGTTTTTCCGGACAGTGAAAGTGTATTGCTGATATTCCTGAAGCTGGAGGGAAAAGACTGATTCGTCTTCCTGTAGCACTGCCATTTGGTAGATGGTGGGTGTGAAGGGCAGTAATGCAGTCTCTGTTCTTCAAGGCAAAATGGACTTTTAGATGAAGCCAGTAATTTGTCTTTCCCCTAATCACTGTTCAGTTTGGCTGAAAGTCAGGTGTGTAAAGTGCAGACATATTTACACCTCTTTTCTGGGTGTTCCAGGCAGGAGACTAGCCACTGTAAGGAGCGTAAGGAGCATCACTCTCCACAAAATCTGTCTGGAGGGCAGCCTAGAAAGACATTTTAAAGGAGAAATACCCTATACCGGTTCTGAAAGTGCAGACAGTGAATCTTCAACTCCTGCCTTCTGTTAATGTGGGAAAGGAACTTTACATCGCTGTCATTACACTGCGATGCCATTACAACGTGGTAGTTACAATGACAGCGTTGTTACCATGCAATGTCATTGCTACGCAAGTCAGTACATCGACTTCCAGTAGATGGTACGCTAACATAAAAAATAGTATAGTTTAGTATTCCAACACCTTCCCTACTGTTGCATAGGCTGGAGTTGGAATAGTAAATTATACATTCTTAATGTTAGCGCGCCATCTACTGCAAGTCGATGTAATGCCTTGCGTACTAATGACATTGCGTGGTAACAACGCAGTAGTTGTAACGACCGCGTTCTGAAGGCACGGGATGTAACGACTCGCTGAGTAACGAGCAGTTGTGGCTCGCATAGGGCGTGCTGCGGAGCGGCAGGCGGGGGAGGGGCAGGTTAGAGGGGTAGTAAACTCGGACATACGACAAAACAGAGGAAGGTAACTATTACGTTCCTCCGTTCCTAAAATCAGCAAAATTTAAATTCAGCACACAGTCAAAAATAGGTTGTCAGAAGCAAAAAGACAGGCCCCAGGGGATGGAGTACCAGGGGCCATTAAAGGCTCAGGAAAGTGGGTTGTGTGGCAATCTTGCCTTTATTTTATGATAAGGCCTTGGTTGATGGGGTCCCCAGGGACTTTTTAAGGCTTGGGCAGAGAAAGCGGCATACCTAACTCCCCCTTTTTAAGCATTTTGGCCCTGGGGTGGTGTTCCCGGGCCTTATTAGGCTCAGGAAGGAGGCCTTGTGCACCCCTCTGCTATATTAAAATGGTAACCCATGGGAAGGGGCCCCCGAACTCATTGGGCTCGGAAAGCTCTTAGGATCCGATCTGTCCTGAGGGCTTTCCGAACAAGATCGGAATTGGGCCCCTAGTGTTTACTCCAATTTGGCAGGAGATTTAAAAATGCTCCTGCCAGACAGGAGCAAACACATGTTTACCTGCCTTCTCTGGTCCGGGCAGGCAAACTACTGTATACTGGGGGTGATTCCCCAGGACACAGTATGTAAGCTGGCCCCAGGGGATGGAGTACCAGGGGCCACTAAAGGCTCAGGAAGGTGGGCCGTGTGGCAATCTTGCCTTTTATTTTATGTTAAGGTCTTGATTGAAGGGGTCCCCAGGGACTTTTTAAGGCTTGGGCAGAGAAAACGGCATGCCTCACTCCCCCCTTTTTAGGCATTTTGGCCCCAGGGATGGTGTTCCCGGGCCTTATGAGGCTTGGGAAGGAGGCCTTGTGCACCCCTCTGCTATATTAAAATGGTAGCCCATGGGAAGGGGCCCCAGAACTTATGGGGCTCGGTGAGGGGGGGCCAGATCCCTCCTACCCATAAATAAGATGTGCACCACCTCCCCCCAGGTGGGTTTTAATCAAACAAGTGCGGAAAGCCGCGTTTTTTGTTTTTTTGATTTTGCTGTGGATCCTCCTCGAATTTGGTCCCAAATGTAAAGCAAAAAAATCTGGGACCCCACAACCAGGCCTAGGTGGTCAGGGTATCCCTACCCTGACCTCCCTTATATGTTTTTTGCATTTTATTTAGGACTCAGGACTGAGTCCCAATTTCTAAGATGGCTGCTACCACTTCCTGATTGAGATAGGTGCAGTCAATTGTATCTCAGGATGAGCGCTGTCAGCTATTCAAATTTTTGTAACCTTACTTTCTCCAAAAGTACTGAATGGATTACACCACAACATAAAAAGCACTTTTTCTGGATCAAGATCTACCTTTGTGCCAACTTTGGTGTACCTTTCTGCCAAATTTGGTGTACATTCATTCAGCAGTTTGGGCTTTAGCAATGTCCCCACTTCTTGTGGAAAAATGAATGCGGAAAATGCATTTCGGAACCACCCTTTTTCTTGGTCACCACCTGACGGATCACCCCAAAACATTACATATGCAAAATATTCTAAAAGTAACACTTTTCTGGAACGTTTTGTCTAGATTCGTCAAACAGCGACAAAGTTATTGTCAATACAGAAAAGGCATTCCATATGGAACTGGGAGTATGAATTTGAAAACTGACTTACTCACCTTTATAGAATTGCACTTAAAATGCTTTAAATGTTGTAGAAATGTTTATGTAGGAAAAGATTAAAGGAAAAATAAATGGATAATATTTAGAACACTTGTAAAATAAATTGTAAAACACGTTAACTAAATACATGTATATAAAAACGTGCCAGGGAAAAAAAACAATTGCACTAAGCAACCATTTCTTACTGTGTATATTAACAAGGCCCAAGTTGTCTCACTCAACACTTGCTCACAGTTACATGAATGAGAGATTTGGAAAAACTGCTTAGCATTAGTGAAATCTTTCAGAAATGTGCTGACTGTAATATCGTGTTTATCCAGCTCCTTACCCCATGTTAAATCATCCGTTATAATACAATAAGCTTTTGAAACCGTATCTGTAAAATGATAACTTGGAAAGTTTGAGAATGATGTTTCCTATCAACATTCATAAATGCTGTCACATTACTGACTAGTTATTGTTCATGGTTCTAGCTCATAGAGCATCGTTTACTTTAGGTAAGAGGGTTCTCTTAATAACCTTCCCTCATGTAAAAATGATTGCAACAAGATTATCGACTAAAGGCAACAAGGGTACAGACTGTGGGGATCGGAAGAAGCATTGTATGACTGATATCATCTTGTGAACTATTTATAGTGGGGATCGACGGAGGCCGCTTACTGAATTGTTACGAAATTATGAATCTATATTAATGAGTGTTCCTAGGTAGTTAGCAATGCATTTTCTACAACATCTCTCCCTACTTTTACCTTTTTACAGCTACTCTGGTGGTTTTACCATTAAATCACCCTGTCTTGAGACTCTTCTTTATGGAGAGTTGATTTTCTTTAACTTTTCCGGTGCTGTGATGACCTTTTGGATTTTGGTGATAAGTGCTACTGCAGGGATCACACTTCTAATTACAGTAGTTACTGCAGCTGTAGGGAACTCGGCAGAGTTTCCAGAACTACTCTTTATGAGAAGTTAATTTTCATATTCGCTCTTCTCCAGAAAGAGCTCTTCATGAGTTCTCTTTTTTAATATGTCCTTTTAGTTAGCTTACAGCGTTTCTTTACGGAACACTGTGAATATTCCTGATGCTGACTTCTAATCCAATCTATTTTATATTTCGGTAACCCTACTAATCTAAATAAAGAGATTTAGATATTCTAACCTTATAAGAAATAAAGGTTTGAAACATTTACCAACCTCTCATCATTGACTGATCGTAAATTCTAATTGTCATTGATGTTTTGAATTGATTTGGGAAAGCTCTAATTCACTTACGGTAGAAAAAGGTCTGTCGACCATTCCAGAGCCACAAGGATTCTCAATGGCGAGATTTGTAAATGGGTGCGTATTAAGATTGAACCATCTTGGTGAGAACTTGGCCTCCCACAGAACCACAATCATGAAGAGAGCGTCAACATACCTTAACTACATTATGGTCTTGTTCACAAACTTATCATTATTGGGATACCAAGCCAGTTTCTGCTCCCACCAACCCATAATTAGACAAGCATAACTGGGGCTGAAAGAAAAACGATCTCTTCATAATATGGGATGGCTCTAATGAAGAATTTGAGGAATATTTCTGAATCCTAAATAGCACCGAAGCCAACCTTAACTTTAGCTACACCATCAGTGATGCCAGGGTAGTCTCCTTGGACACGGAAGTTTATATCCACAAAAAACAAACTACATCCGACACTGCATCAGAAATCCACAGCTACAAAGGCAACACACCATGCAGGAATCTTCTGCTAACCCACATTGAGTAACAACATCCCCTACGGGGAATTCTTAAGGATACAACGGATATGCTCCCAAGAGGGGGAATGCCGCAAACAGTCAGTAGACTGCCAATCATTTCAAAAAAAGAAACTACAACAAAGTAATTGCAACTTGCTTAACCAATCACGTTCGGAAATAATCAAAGAACAAAGAAAAGAATCAGACAACGAGAAAACGAAAGATAAAATTTGCCGGATTACTACATACTCTACTGAGTCAAAACAAATTATGAGCATCTGATGTAAAAACTGGAACATACTGCATCTAGATCCAACAATCTCTCAAATTGTGGGAAACCATTCTGGAGAGCAAGGAACCTGAAACAACAACTGGTCCACAACCACTTAATAGCCAAGAAAAAACAAGATACATGGCTGAAACCATAAAGTTTTTACAAATGTACCAACTGTAAGGTCTGTCAGATTGCGAAGAATACTAAGGAGCTCCAAATGGCCAACAAGAAAATTTGGAAACTTGATCAATTTATCACATGTATGAGCCTGTATGTCATCTATATCATCGAATGTCCCTGCACCCTGAAGTATGTGGGAAGCACAATTTGCGAATTAAAGAAACGCATTCTGGAACACGTGTGGGTGGTGATCAATGCGGACCGAAGCAATGCAGTTGTAAAACACATGGAAAAAGTACAAGGAGGAAATTGGAAAAAAATTACATTCTATGCGGTGGAAACAGTAGAGCGCCATGTGAGAGGTAGCGACAGGGAACGAATTTTAAGACAAGAGGATACATGTCATATTCTTGCATTTCGCATGTTAACCCAGAATGGGTTGAATCAAGATGAAGAAATGTGTTCACATCTGTAATTATGGATTTCCCCCTTGTACATATGTTGACAAAGTCAGTTTTCCCCCCTTTTCACAATGAATTTAATTGGCACTTTTCTTCACCAAGGGTTTTTCACCACACATAGATTTTAAATGTGTTCCATGTTTACAAGAGTGGCCCTGAAGACATGTTGTGACTTTAAACAAATAATGACTGTCCCAAGAGAGGTTATTCTGATTTGGAACCTACGCAAAATTACTTCCATTAAACCAAAAACAATACACAGATGTAGTAGGCCACTAGAGGGCGTGATTTTGAATAATATGGAACTATCCCAAAAATGCAGAAATTGCTGAGTACTAAGTGTGTATGTATTATATCGCAGATGATTTAACTACACAGGCCATTGTCATCATATGCCACTTTAGCAGAGGTCCCCTAAGGATGAGGAACACAAATTATAACATAATACAAAACGCAATCACATAGACATTGAATCAAACCACCATGTTTTAATCACAATGGGGATGAATAGCAAATAGCGACAATAATCACGTTTTAAAAATGGACAGGTGGAGCAATGCCCCAGAGGGAGGGGGGGTGCGTGATGATGTGAGGATATTGTGATAAGGAAGGGTTAGGGTAACAGAATAATCAAAACTTCAAGCCACAATAGTTTTGATAGTTACACATAATGTACATGAAAAACCAAAAGAACTTGGATTTCAAATCAAGATACATCATACTCCACACAGTACAATATATGAACAGTTGGGCCGTGGAGTTGACATTTTTAATGGTTGTCGACGTTTCGACCCTCTCAAAATTGCAGGTCCTATTAAATCCTTGCGGTGGGGTCTTCTTCAGGACAAGGGAGTTGGGGCAGACCACCTATGTCGATATATAATGTCTAGTATTATTATGCGAATTAAACTCAAGGAATTGAATTACATTGATTTGTATGAAGGAAAGCACACGGATCAAATTGCGATAGAAGGGAACATACACCAATGTAGAAAGGCATAGTGACCCCCGAATTGTGGGATGCCAAAAATAGGATGTTCGCATTACCGTGAATGGTGGAATACATTATTAAATACAATCGTGAAATGCTGTTGGTGCATCACGTATAGTGACCCCCTGACTAACGGGTGTCCTTAGTTGATTATTACCCCGTGAATGGTAAAGTATATTTCAAACCGGGAACGTGGGAAATGGTAAAGTATATTTCAAACCGGGAACGTGGGAAATTAGTGGTCCGTAACCAGGTGGGGTGTGACCAGCATGACAGTATACAAAGGAATATATGTCATTACCTTACTGAGACTGATTTGGAATCTGGCAAAGCTGAGCGGACATCCTGTACGATGTTCCTATGAGGAAACGTACAAAAAATGTTTATGTACGTTAGGACCGACACATCATGCATTCATTATGGCAGACAGGCAGAGAGCCCGGAGGCACTTACCCCGTCAGTATGAGGACAATGTTCGGAGTCTGATTAGATCGTCGAAGCAGATCTGTACGTTAAGTAAAAAGGAGAGTGTAATTATGAGGGCGCGCTCCTTCTAACGTTGTGAAATAGACACAAACATCCCGGACTTGCCACATAACAAACTTACCGGGGGCCGAATGAATCTGGCTGGGAATCCGCGCGAGTTCGCAATGGCGATTCCCGGTTCCTGATTCCTTATGTTACTATGGTAACGGAGTCACATGATAACTCGAGTTAGCATGAAGCTAAACGAAAGACTGTTTAGGGGTTGCTAGGATACCGCGTGCAGGAATGATACTGGAAAATTACTATGCTACTCAATTGGTGGCATTCAATGGGACCACGCGGAGTATGGGTAGACAATAATTCTGAGAAAATTCCACAAATATACGCCAGAGTTACACGAAGACAACAAATTCAATAAGCTTGTTGGTGGTAATGCAAGTAAGCAAGTATAGCGTATCATGTACCAGAGGGGATGCATATCCCTCACGAAAGGGTGAATATTTTGACGGGTGATAAAATCGTGTGTCTATCCAGGGCAATCTTTGAATATCCAGCGTACCTCTCACACGAGGGTAAGGCCAGTTAGTCCTTAGAAGTCTAGTATAACAACCATCTGTATTTTACTGGTGGAGGCAATCTATGAGTAACTGGCGTACCTCTCACAAGAGGGTAAAGGCCATTGGTGGGGCGATGTTGATGACATCAAACACATAAGGAAACCACATAGTAAAGACATAGAAAAAACATAGAAAAAACATAGAAAAAACACCAGAACATCAGTGTCAATACAATAACTGAATGGCGTACCTCTAGCATAAGGGTAAAGGCCATAGTATCATACATTGAATTGATTACATCGTCAGGGTAAGGTGGCCAGCTGAGAGAAGGAGCTGTCATGCTCATTGAGCCCCTTTTCAATGGAGTTAAAGAAAAACATCCATTTCAGTTCACGGGTGTTAAGGATGCTTGAGATATTACCACCCCGGGGTCCCAGACTCGCTTTCTCTATTACTACCCATCTGAGGCTGTCTGGTGAATGTGAGGATGCGCTGAAGTGTTCAACCAAGGGAGCCCCCTGTACCTCACACCTGATTCTACTCATATGTTGGAGAATGCGCACCTTGATTTTCTGCTGTGTTTGGCCTATGTAAATCTGTTGGCATGGACAAAGTATCGCATAGATAACGTTCGAAGAGTTGCAGTTCGTCTGTGCCTTCAGTTGAATTTTCAATTGATCATATTGGAATTCTTTTCCTTGACTGGTGGTCTCACAGGCTTTGCAGTTTCCGCATTTAGAGTGGCCGGTCACGGGAGGCAGGTTCCACAGAGTCGTAATCGTGGGATCCTGAGGTGTCGGTAACAAGGATCTGACCACGAAATCTTTCACACTCTTGGCTTTTTTAAAGGCATGTAGAGGTACTGACGGTTGATCGATATCGTCTGATATCAATTGCCAATGATGATTTATAATCCGTTTAATCTGGTTGCTTTTAGTGTTAAAAGTGGTAACACAAACAATCCTCTTTTCCTGTTGACTCCTGTTGGTATTAGGAGATAGTAGTTCCTCGCGAGGATAGAACCAAGCTCTTTTTCTGGACTGCTTGATTAGACGTCTGGGATATCCTCTCGCCAACAGTCGATTAGTGAGCTCATCAGATTCCATCTGGTAATGTTCACGATCTGAGCAGTTTCTACGAATCCGGAGAAATTGCCCGAACGGCAAATTATCCCGGAGGGCTCTGGGATGATGGCTGTCGTACAACAGCAGGGAATTCCTCTCTGCTGGTTTACGATAGAGCTTCGTAAGTAGGGCTCCTGCATCCTCGTAGATGGTGAGATCAAGGAAATTTATCCTATGGTTGTCAGATTCCATTGTAAACTTCAAGAAGTCAGATTGATGATTCAGCCAGGTGAAGAAGGACATTAGATCGTCTCGGTTCCCATTCCAAATCAGGAGAATATCGTCAATATAACGCATCCAGAGACCAAGTTGGTCTCTGAATGGATTTACTGAATTGAGTATGGTGTCCTCCTCAAATGCGGCCATATAGAGAATGGCTACATCTGGAGCAAAGGGAGCCCCCATTGCTACACCGGACGTTTGGATATAGAACTTGTTCTTGAAAATAAAAAAGTGTTTAGTCATTGCAATCTGGAGCAAGGACACAATGAATTCAGTGGGTACTTGAACCGGTGCCGGGCGTCGTTGTAAGCATCGTGTTATTACGTTCAATGCTTCTTGTTGCGGGATTGATGTATAGAGCGACACCACGTCGCATGTCGCCAATCTTTGAAGCTCTGAGTCAAATGGAGATTTCTCAACAATATTGATCGTATGCATTGTGTCCCGGAGATAGGTGGGGGTGGATTCCGCCAACGGTTTCAGGAAGAAGTCAATGTACTTGCCTAGGGGTTCAAGTATAGAACCACATCCAGGTACAATCGGTCTACCCGGTGGGCTGTTCATACTTTTATGGATCTTGGGGATCGTGTAGATTGTAGCTAACCGGGGATGTTTTTGGTTCAAAAAATTGAATTCCAATTCAGAAAGGAAACCCAAATCAAGTCCCACTTTAGTTATTTCGAGAATTTCCAGTGCAATCGCCTTCGAAGGGTCAGCTCGCAGAAGTTGATAGCTGACTCCATCATTGAGTTGACGCAGGACCTCGGATTCGTATGAGCACAAGTCTTGGACAACAATGGCTCCCCCTTTGTCCGCCGGTTTGATAACCACTTGGTCGTTGTTGGCAAGTGATTTTAAGGCAGCCTTCTCTTCTTTGCTTGTATTATACCGGACATACGTTTTGGTCCCTAAAAGTAGTTGAACATCACGCCATACTACCTCCTCAAATGCCAGAATCTTGTGTGACATGGTGCTATTATAGGGAACAAAAGTAGAAGGGGGTCTGAGGCCGGTTACCGATGGTTGTGTTCTCGGTTCCGAATTTCGAAAAAAGTACTTCAGCCTCACCTTGCGGAAAAACTGGTAAAGTTCTGCGCGGATGGTGAAGTTGTCAGGGTTATTCGTGGGAAGATATGATAGTCCTTTGTCCAATACTTTGATTTCATTATCACTGAGAGTTTGTTTTGAGATGTTAACAACAGGACTGCTAGGCGATGGGGGGGCACCGCCCAATAGTTTCATTTCAAAACGTCCGTCGATATCATTCACCATCTGTATGTTTTGTTTCGGGTAACCCGTTCTCCGTGTTGTTCTGATTGGAACTGAACCTGTTTTTGTGGTTGACCACGACCTCCATCCCAATTGCCTGCATTTGGTTGAAATCCACGTTGGTTGCCTCTGGGCCAGTTGTTGCCCCGACCTCGAGGGGGACGCCATGACCATTGGCGCTGACCCAAAAAAGGATTGTATTGGTGTTGTTGCTGCTGTTGTCCGTAGTCTGGGCAGTTGTATTGGTTGCTTGGACCAGGTTGTTCGTGTTCTCCTTCAGAGCTATAGGAGGAATCCGAGAAAGTCTGGTAGTTCCGTCTCCCTCTGTAGGATCCTCGCCCCCGATTGGTGAAGCGGCCCTGGCCGTCCTGGCGGAAATAGTCTTCCTGGAGGTACGGGTAGGTCTTTTTCTTGTCGTACAACCTTATGTCTCGGGCTAGTTTCTCAAGTTTACGATTTTGTGTTGTTAAGTCAAAATCCTTGAGAGTGGCTTCTAAGTTGTTGAGGGTTTCTTTGGCGTTTGCAAAATTCGTGTCGGCTGCTATTTCTGCTTTGAGGGTCTTGATCTCAGCACTGATAACCTGGACTTGGTCAGCAGCTGTCTCCACCCCCAGGACCATCCAATGCCGAGAGCAATTGTTGGCAACGTGGCTAAACCCTTCTTTAAATTTTGGGACTTCTACGAAGATGGCAGGTTCGATCTTGATCTGGAGCCCCACTGGAATGATATTCTCCTTGAGGTATCGTGTCAGAAGATGGCCATGCCATCTGGTGCGGACCAACTTCTTTTCCAGCCGTTCCAGGCGAGAGATTTTATCTTTGAGTGTAAAGTCTATTGTAGGGATGTCGTTGGAGACAAAGAAATTATTTGGATTTTCCAACAATTTGTCTATATAATCTTCAGAATATGATAAGAGTTCCCTTTCGACCATTGTGTGCTATGTCCAACTTAATTGGATTCAGAAAAAACCTCGCAGACCAGTGTCTGCTCGAAGTAGAGTATATTAGGGGGGGTTTTACCCAAATAGAGTCCCTGGGACCTGGGTTGTCTAAGTATTACGAGGAAGGGGTCCCATAAGGATGAGGAACACAAATTATAACATAATACAAAACGCAATCACATAGACATTGAATCAAACCACCATGTTTTAATCACAATGGGGATGAATAGCAAATAGCGACAATAATCACGTTTTAAAAATGGACAGGTGGAGCAATGCCCCAGAGGGAGGGGGGGTGCGTGATGATGTGAGGATATTGTGATAAGGAAGGGTTAGGGTAACAGAATAATCAAAACTTCAAGCCACAATAGTTTTGATAGTTACACATAATGTACATGAAAAACCAAAAGAACTTGGATTTCAAATCAAGATACATCATACTCCACACAGTACAATATATGAACAGTTGGGCCGTGGAGTTGACATTTTAAATGGTTGTCGACGTTTCGACCCTCTCAAAATTGCAGGTCCTATTAAATCCTTGCGGTGGGGTCTTCTTCAGGACAAGGGAGTTGGGGCAGACCACCTATTTCGATATATAATGTCTAGTATTATTATGCGAATTAAACTCAAGGAATTGAATTACATTGATTTGTATGAAGGAAAGCACACGGATCAAATTGCGATAGAAGGGAACATACACCAATGTAGAAAGGCATTGTGACCCCCGAATTGTGGGATGCCAAAAATAGGATGTTCGCATTACCGTGAATGGTGGAATACATTATTAAATACAATCGTGAAATGCTGTTGGTGCATCACGTATAGTGACCCCCTGACTAACGGGTGTCCTTAGTTGATTATTACCCCGTGAATGGTAAAGTATATTTCAAACCGGGAACGTGGGAAATGGTAAAGTATATTTCAAACCGGGAACGTGGGAAATTAGTGGTCCGTAACCAGGTGGGGTGTGACCAGCATGACAATTCCGGACAAGTATACAAAGGAATATATGTCATTACCTTACTGAGACTGATTTGGAATCTGGCAAAGCTGAGCGGACATCCTGTACGATGTTCCTATGAGGAAACGTACAAAAAAATTTTATGTACGTTAGGACCGACACATCATGCATTCATTATGGCAGACAGGCAGAGAGCCCGGAGGCACTTACCCCGTCAGTATGAGGACAATGTTCGGAGTCTGATTAGATCGTCGAAGCAGATCTGTACGTTAAGTAAAAAGGAGAGTGTAATTATGAGGGCGCGCTCCTTCTAACGTTGTGAAATAGACACAAACATCCCGGACTTGCCACATAACAAACTTACCGGGGGCCGAATGAATCTGGCTGGGAATCCGCGCGAGTTCGCAATGGCGATTCCCGGTTCCTGATTCCTTATGTTACTATGGTAACGGAGTCACATGATAACTCGAGTTAGCATGAAGCTAAACGAAAGACTGTTTAGGGGTTGCTAGGATACCGCGTGCAGGAATGATACTGGAAAATTACTATGCTACCCAATTGGTGGCATTCAATGGGACCACGCGGAGTATGGGTAGACAATAATTCTGAGAAAATTCCACAAATATACGCCAGAGTTACACGAAGACAACAAATTCAATAAGCTTGTTGGTGGTAATGCAAGTAAGCAAGTATAGCGTATCATGTACCAGAGGGGATGCATATCCCTCACGAAAGGGTGAATATTTTGACGGGTGATAAAATCGTGTGTCTATCCAGGGCAATCTTTGAATATCCAGCGTACCTCTCACACGAGGGTAAGGCCAGTTAGTCCTTAGAAGTCTAGTATAACAACCATCTGTATTTTACTGGTGGAGGCAATCTATGAGTAACTGGCGTACCTCTCACAAGAGGGTAAAGGCCATTGGTGGGGCGATGTTGATGACATCAAACACATAAGGAAACCACATAGTAAAGACATAGAAAAAACATAGAAAAAACATAGAAAAAACACCAGAACATCAGTGTCAATACAATAACTGAATGGCGTACCTCTAGCATAAGGGTAAAGGCCATAGTATCATACATTGAATTGATTACATCGTCAGGGTAAGGTGGCCAGCTGAGAGAAGGAGCTGTCATGCTCATTGAGCCCCTTTTCAATGGAGTTAAAGAAAAACATCCATTTCAGTTCACGGGTGTTAAGGATGCTTGAGATATTACCACCCCGGGGTCCCAGACTCGCTTTCTCTATTACTACCCATCTGAGGCTGTCTGGTGAATGTGATGATGCGCTGAAGTGTTCAACCAAGGGAGCCCCCTGTACCTCACACCTGATTCTACTCATATGTTGGAGAATGCGCACCTTGATTTTCTGCTGTGTTTGGCCTATGTAAATCTGTTGGCATGGACAAAGTATCGCATAGATAACGTTCAAAGAGTTGCAGTTCGTCTGTGCCTTCAGTTGAATTTTCAATTGATCATATTGGAATTCTTTTCCTTGAATGGTGGTCTCACAGGCTTTGCAGTTTCCGCATTTAGAGTGGCCGGTCACGGGAGGCAGGTTCCACAGAGTCGTAATCGTGGGATCCTGAGGTGTCGGTAACAAGGATCTGACCACGAAATCTTTCACACTCTTGGCTTTTTTAAAGGCATGTAGAGGTACTGACGGTTGATCGATATCGTCTGATATCAATTGCCAATGATGATTTATAATCCGTTGAATGTGGTTGCTTTTAGTGTTAAAAGTGGTAGCACAAACAATCCTCTTTTCCTGTTGACTCCTGTTGGTATTAGGAGATAGTAGTTCCTCGCGAGGATAGAACCAAGCTCTTTTTCTGGACTGCTTGATTAGACGTCTGGGATATCCTCTCGCCAACGGTCGATTAGTGAGCTCATCAGATTTCATCTGGTAATGTTCACGATCTGAGCAGTTTCTACGAATCCGGAGAAATTGCCCGAACGGCAAATTATCCTGGAGGGCTCTGGGATGATGGCTGTCGTACAACAGCAGGGAATTCCTCTCTGCTGGTTTACGATAGAGCTTCGTAAGTAGGGCTCCTGCATCCTCGTAGATGGTGAGATCAAGGAAATTTATCCTATGGTTGTCAGATTCCATTGTAAACTTCAAGAAGTCAGATTGATGATTCAGCCAGGTGAAGAAGGACATTAGATCGTCTCGGTTCCCATTCCAAATCAGGAGAATATCGTCAATATAACGCATCCAGAGACCAAGTTGGTCTCTGAATGGATTTACTGAATTGAGTATGGTGTCCTCCTCAAATGCGGCCATATAGAGAATGGCTACATCTGGAGCAAAGGGAGCCCCCATTGCTACACCGGACGTTTGGATATAGAACTTGTTCTTGAAAATAAAAAAGTTTTTAGTCATTGCAATCCGGAGCAAGGACACAATGAATTCAGTGGGTACTTGAACCGGTGCCGGGCGTCGTTGTAAGCATCGTGTTATTACGTTCAATGCTTCTTGTTGCGGGATTGATGTATAGAGCGACACCACGTCGCATGTCGCCAATCTTTGAAGCTCTGAGTCAAATGGAGATTTCTCAACAATATTGATCGTATGCATTGTGTCCCGGAGATAGGTGGGGTGGATTCCGCCAACGGTTTCAGGAAGAAGTCAATGTACTTGCCTAGGGGTTCAAGTATAGAACCACATCCAGATACAATCGGTCTACCCGGTGGGCTGTTCATACTTTTATGGATCTTGGGGATCGTGTAGATTGTAGCTAACCGGGGATGTTTTTGGTTCAAAAAATTGAATTCCAATTCAGAAAGGAAACCCAAATCAAGTCCCGCTTTAGTTATTTTGAGAATTTCCAGTGCAATCGCCTTCGAAGGGTCAGCTCGCAGAAGTTGATAGCTGACTCCATCATTGAGTTGACGCAGGACCTCGGATTCGTATGAGCACAAGTCTTGGACAACAATGGCTCCCCCTTTGTCCGCCGGTTTGATAACCACTTGGTCGTTGTTGGCAAGTGATTTTAAGGCAGCCTTCTCTTCTTTGCTTGTATTATACCGGACATACGTTTTGGTCCCTAAAAGTAGTTGAACATCACGCCATACTACCTCCTCAAATGCCAGAATCTTGTGTGACATGGTGCTATTATAGGGAACAAAAGTAGAAGGGGGTCTGAGGCCGGTTACCGATGGTTGTATTCTCGGTTCCGAATTTCGAAAAAAGTACTTCAGCCTCACCTTGCGGAAAAACTGGTAAAGTTCTGCGCGGATGGTGAAGTTGCCAGGGTTATTCGTGGGAACATATGATAGTCCTTTGTCCAATACTTTGATTTCATTATCACTGAGAGTTTGTTTTGAGATGTTAACAACAGGACTGCTAGGCGATGGGGGGGCACCGCCCAATAGTTTCATTTCAAAACGTCCATCGATATCATTCACCATCTGTATGTTTTGTTTCGGGTAACCCGTTCTCCGTGTTGTTCTGATTGGAACTGAACCTGTTTTTGTGGTTGACCACGACCTCCATCCCAATTGCCTGCATTTGGTTGAAATCCACGTTGGTTGCCTCTGGGCCAGTTGTTTCCCCGACCTCGAGGGGGACGCCATGACCATTGGCGCTGACCCAAAAAAGGATTGTATTGGTGTTGTTGCTGCTGTTGTCCGTAGTCTGGGCAGTTGTATTGGTTGCTTGGACCAGGTTGTTCGTGTTCTCCTTCAGAGCTATAGGAGGAATCCGAGAAAGTCTGGTAGTTCCGTCTCCCTCTGTAGGATCCTCGCCCCCGATTGGTGAAGCGGCCCTGGCCGTCCTGGCGGAAATAGTCTTCCTGGAGGTACGGGTAGGTCTTTTTCTTGTCGTACAACCTTATGTCTCGGGCTAGTTTCTCAAGTTTACGATTTTGTGTTGTTAAGTCAAAATCCTTGAGAGTGGCTTCTAAGTTGTTGAGGGTTTCTTTGGCGTTTGCAAAATTCGTGTCGGCTGCTATTTCTGCTTTGAGGGTCTTGATCTCAGCACTGATAACCTGGACTTGGTCAGCAGCTGTCTCCACCCCCAGGACCATCCAATGCCGAGAGCAATTGTTGGCAACGTGGCTAAACCCTTCTTTAAATTTTGGGACTTCTACGAAGATGGCAGGTTCGATCTTGATCTGGAGCCCCGCTGGAATGATATTCTCCTTGAGGTATCGTGTCAGAAGATGGCCATGCCATCTGGTGCGGACCAACTTCTTTTCCAGCCGTTCCAGGCGAGAGATTTTATCTTTGAGTGTAAAGTCTATTGTAGGGATGTCGTTGGAGACAAAGAAATTATTTGGATTGTCCAACAATTTGTCTATATAATCTTCAGAATATGATAAGAGTTCCCTTTCGACCATTGTGTGCTATGTCCAACTTAATTGGATTCAGAAAAAACCTCGCAGACCAGTGTCTGCTCGAAGTAGAGTATATTAGGGGGGGTTTTACCCAAATAGAGTCCCTGGGACCTGGGTTGTCTAAGTATTACGAGGAAGGGGTCCCATAAGGATGAGGAACACAAATTATAACATAATACAAAACGCAATCACATAGACATTGAATCAAACCACCATGTTTTAATCACAATGGGGATGAATAGCAAATAGCGACAATAATCACGTTTTAAAAATGGACAGGTGGAGCAATGCCCCAGAGGGAGGGGGGGTGCGTGATGATGTGAGGATATTGTGATAAGGAAGGGTTAGGGTAACAGAATAATCAAAACTTCAAGCCACAATAGTTTTGATAGTTACACATAATGTACATGAAAAACCAAAAGAACTTGGATCTCAAAACAAGATACATCATACTCCACACAGTACAATATATGAACAGTTGGGCCGTGGAGTTGACATTTTAAATGGTTGTCGACGTTTCGACCCTCTCAAAATTGCAGGTCCTATTAAATCCTTGCGGTGGGGTCTTCTTCAGGACAAGGGAGTTGGGGCAGACCACCTATGTTGATATATAATGTCTAGTATTATTATGCGAATTAAACTCAAGGAATTGAATTACATTGATTTGTATGAAGGAAAGCACACGGATCAAATTGCGATAGAAGGGAACATACACCAATGTAGAAAGGCATTGTGACCCCTGAATTGTGGGATGCCAAAAATTGGATGTTCGCATTACCGTGAATGGTGGAATACATTATTAAATACAATCGTGAAATGCTGTTGGTGCATTACGTATAGTGACCCCCTGACTAACGGGTGTCCTTAGTTGATTATTACCCCGTGAACGGTAAAGTATATTTCAAACCGGGAACGTGGGAAATGGTAAAGTATATTTCAAACCGGGAACGTGGGAAATTAGTGGTCCGTAACCAGGTGGGGTGTGACCAGCATGACAATTCCGGACAAGTATACAAAGGAATATATGTCATTACCTTACTGAGACTGATTTGGAATCTGGCAAAGCTGAGCGGACATCCTGTACGATGTTCCTATGAGGAAACGTACAAAAAATTTTTATGTACCTTAGGACCGACACATCATGCATTCATTATGGCAGACAGGCAGAGAGCCCGGAGGCACTTACCCCGTCAGTATGAGGACAATGTTCGGAGTCTGATTAGATCGTCGAAGCAGATCTGTACGTTAAGTAAAAAGGAGAGTGTAATTATGAGGGCGCGCTCCTTCTAACGTTGTGAAATAGACACAAACATCCCGGACTTGCCACATAACAAACTTACCGGGGGCCGAATGAATCTGGCTGGGAATCCGCGCGAGTTCGCAATGGCGATTCCCGGTTCCTGATTCCTTATGTTACTATGGTAACGGAGTCACATGATAACTCGAGTTAGCATGAAGCTAAACGAAAGACTGTTTAGGGGTTGCTAGGATACCGCGTGCAGGAATGATACTGGAAAATTACTATGCTACTCAATTGGTGGCATTCAATGGGACCACGCGGAGTATGGGTAGACAATAATTCTGAGAAAATTCCACAAATATACGCCAGAGTTACACGAAGACAACAAATTCAATAAGCTTGTTGGTGGTAATGCAAGTAAGCAAGTATAGCGTATCATGTACCAGAGGGGATGCATATCCCTCACGAAAGGGTGAATATTTTGACGGGTGATAAAATCGTGTGTCTATCCAGGGCAATCTTTGAATATCCAGCGTACCTCTCACACGAGGGTAAGGCCAGTTAGTCCTTAGAAGTCTAGTATAACAACCATCTGTATTTTACTGGTGGAGGCAATCTATGAGTAACTGGCGTACCTCTCACAAGAGGGTAAAGGCCATTGGTGGGGCGATGTTGATGACATCAAACACATAAGGAAACCACATAGTAAAGACATAGAAAAAACATAGAAAAAACATAGAAAAAACACCAGAACATCAGTGTCAATACAATACCTGAATGGCGTACCTCTAGCATAAGGGTAAAGGCCATAGTATCATACATTGAATTGATTACATCGTCAGGGTAAGGTGGCCAGCTGAGAGAAGGAGCTGTCATGCTCATTGAGCCCCTTTTCAATGGAGTTAAAGAAAAACATCCATTTCAGTTCACGGGTGTTAAGGATGCTTGAGATATTACCACCCCGGGGTCCCAGACTCGCTTTCTCTATTACTACCCATCTGAGGCTGTCTGGTGAATGTGAGGATGCGCTGAAGTGTTCAACCAAGGGAGCCCCCTGTACCTCACACCTGATTCTACTCATATGTTGGAGAATGCGCACCTTGATTTTCTGCTGTGTTTGGCCTATGTAAATCTGTTGGCATGGACAAAGTATCGCATAGATACCGTTCGAAGAGTTGCAGTTCGTCTGTGCCTTCAGTTGAATTTTCAATTGATCATATTGGAATTCTTTTCCTTGAATGGTGGTCTCACAGGCTTTGCAGTTTCCGCATTTAGAGTGGCCGGTCACGGGAGGCAGGTTCCACAGAGTCGTAATCGTGGGATCCTGAGGTGTCGGTAACAAGGATCTGACCACGAAATCTTTCACACTCTTGGCTTTTTTAAAGGCATGTAGAGGTACTGACGGTTGATCGATATCGTCTGATATCAATTGCCAATGATGATTTATAATCCGTTTAATCTGGTTGCTTTTAGTGTTAAAAGTGGTAACACAAACAATCCTCTTTTCCTGTTGACTCCTGTTGGTATAAGGAGATAGTAGTTCCTCGAGACGATAGAACCAAGCTCTTTTTCGGGACTGCTTGATTAGACGTCTGGGATATCCTCTCGCCAACAGTCGATTAGTGAGCTCATCAGATTCCATCTGGTAATGTTCACGATCTGAGCAGTTTCTACGAATCCGGAGAAATTGCCCGAACGGCAAATTATCCCGGAGGGCTCTGGGATGATGACTGTCGTACAACAGCAGGGAATTCCTCTCTGCTGGTTTACGATAGAGCTTCTTAAGTAGGGCTCCTGCATCCTCGTAGATGGTGAGATCAAGGAAATTTATCCTATGGTTGTCAGATTCCATTGTAAACTTCAAGAAGTCAGATTGATGATTCAGCCAGGTGAAGAAGGACATTAGATCGTCTCGGTTCCCATTCCAAATCAGGAGAATATCGTCAATATAACGCATCCAGAGACCAAGTTGGTCTCTGAATGGATTTACTGAATTGAGTATGGTGTCCTCCTCAAATGCGGCCATATAGAGAATGGCTACATCTGGAGCAAAGGGAGCCCCCATTGCTACACCGGACGTTTGCATATAGAACTTGTTCTTGAAAATAAAAAAGTTTTTAGTCATTGCAATCCGGAGCAAGGACACAATGAATTCAGTGGGTACTTGAACCGGTGCCGGGCGTCGTTGTAAGCATCGTGTTTTACGTTCAATGCTTCTTGTTGCGGGATTGATGTATAGAGCGACACCACGTCGCATGTCGCCAATCTTTGAAGCTCTGAGTCAAATGGAGATTTCTCAACAATATTGATCGTATGCATTGTGTCCCGGAGATAGGTGGGGTGGATTCCGCCAACGGTTTCAGGAAGAAGTCAATGTACTTGCCTAGGGGTTCAAGTATAGAACCACATCCAGATACAATCGGTCTACCCGGTGGGCTGTTCATACTTTTATGGATCTTGGGGATCGTGTAGATTGTAGCTAACCGGGGATGTTTTTGGTTCAAAAAATTGAATTCCAATTCAGAAAGGAAACCCAAATCAAGTCCCGCTTTAGTTATTTCGAGAATTTCCAGTGCAATCGCCTTCGAAAGGTCAGCTCGCAGAAGTTGATAGCTGACTCCATCATTGAGTTGACGCAGGACCTCGGATTCGTATGAGCACAAGTCTTGGACAACAATGGCTCCCCCTTTGTCCGCCGGTTTGATAACCACTTGGTCGTTGTTGGCAAGTGATTTTAAGGCAGCCTTCTCTTCTTTGCTTGTATTATACCGGACATACGTTTTGGTCCCTAAAAGTAGTTGAACATCACGCCATACTACCTCCTCAAATGCCAGAATCTTGTGTGACATGGTGCTATTATAGGGAACAAAAGTAGAAGGGGGTCTGAGGCCGGTTACCGATGGTTGTATTCTCGGTTCCGAATTTCGAAAAAAGTACTTCAGCTTCACCTTGCGGAAAAACTGGTAAAGTTCTGCGCGGATGGTGAAGTTGTCAGGGTTATTCGTGGGAACATATGATAGTCCTTTGTCCAATACTTTGATTTCATTATCACTGAGAGTTTGTTTTGAGATGTTAACAACAGGACTGCTAGGCGATGGGGGGGCACCGCCCAATAGTTTCATTTCAAAACGTCCGTCGATATCATTCACCATCTGTATGTTTTGTTTCGGGTAACCCGTTCTCCGTGTTGTTCTGATTGGAACTGAACCTGTTTTTGTGGTTGACCACGACCTCCATCCCAATTGCCTGCATTTGGTTGAAATCCACGTTGGTTGCCTCTGGGCCAGTTGTTGCCCCGACCTCGAGGGGGACGCCATGACCATTGGCGCTGACCCAAAAAAGGATTGTATTGGTGTTGTTGCTGCTGTTGTCCGTAGTCTGGGCAGTTGTATTGGTTGCTTGGACCAGGTTGTTCGTGTTCTCCTTCAGAGCTATAGGAGGAATCCGAGAAAGTCTGGTAGTTCCGTCTCCCTCTGTAGGATCCTCGCCCCCGATTGGTGAAGCGGCCCTGGCCGTCCTGGCGGAAATAGTCTTCCTGGAGGTACGGGTAGGTCTTTTTCTTGTCGTACAACCTTATGTCTCGGGCTAGTTTCTCAAGTTTACGATTTTGTGTTGTTAAGTCAAAATCCTTGAGAGTGGCTTCTAAGTTGTTGAGGGTTTCTTTGGCGTTTGCAAAATTCGCGTCGGCTGCTATTTCTGCTTTGAGGGTCTTGATCTCAGCACTGATAACCTGGACTTGGTCAGCAGCTGTCTCCACCCCCAGGACCATCCAATGCCGAGAGCAATTGTTGGCAACGTGGCTAAACCCTTCTTTAAATTTTGGGACTTCTACGAAGATGGCAGGTTCGATCTTGATCTGGAGCCCCGCTGGAATGATATTCTCCTTGAGGTATCGTGTCAGAAGATGGCCATGCCATCTGGTGCGGACCAACTTCTTTTCCAGCCGTTCCAGGCGAGAGATTTTATCTTTGAGTGTAAAGTCTATTGTAGGGATGTCGTTGGAGACAAAGAAATTATTTGGATTGTCCAACAATTTGTCTATATAATCTTCAGAATATGATAAGAGTTCCCTTTCGACCATTGTGTGGTATGTCCAACTTAATTGGATTCAGAAAAAACCTCGCAGACCAGTGTCTGCTCGAAGTAGAGTATATTAGGGGGGGGTTTTACCCAAATAGAGTCCCTGGGACCTGGGTTGTCTAAGTATTACGAGGAAGGGGTCCCATAAGGATGAGGAACACAAATTATAACATAATACAAAACGCAATCACATAGACATTGAATCAAACCACCATGTTTTAATCACAATGGGGATGAATAGCAAATAGCGACAATAATCACGTTTTAAAAATGGACAGGTGGAGCAATGCCCCAGAGGGAGGGGGGGTGCGTGATGATGTGAGGATATTGTGATAAGGAAGGGTTAGGGTAACAGAATAATCAAAACTTCAAGCCACAATAGTTTTGATAGTTACACATAATGTACATGAAAAACCAAAAGAACTTGGATCTCAAAACAAGATACATGATACTCCACACAGTACAATATATGAACAGTTGGGCCGTGGAGTTGACATTTTAAATGGTTGTCGACGTTTCGACCCTCTCAAAATTGCAGGTCCTATTAAATCCTTGCTGTGGGGTCTTCTTCAGGACAAGGGAGTTGGGGCAGACCACCTATGTTGATATATAATGTCTAGTATTATTATGCGAATTAAACTCAAGGAATTGAATTACATTGATTTGTATGAAGGAAAGCACACGGATCAAATTGCGATAGAAGGGAACATACACCAATGTAGAAAGGCATTGTGACCCCCGAATTGTGGGATGCCAAAAATAGGATGTTCGCATTACCGTGAATGGTGGAATACATTATTAAATACAATCGTGAAATGCTGTTGGTGCATTACGTATAGTGACCCCCTGACTAACGGGTGTCCTTAGTTGATTATTACCCCGTGAATGGTAAAGTATATTTCAAACCGGGAACGTGGGAAATGGTAAAGTATATTTCAAACCGGGAACGTGGGAAATTAGTGGTCCGTAACCAGGTGGGGTGTGACCAGCATGACAATTCCGGACAAGTATACAAAGGAATATATGTCATTACCTTACTGAGACTGATTTGGAATCTGGCAAAGCTGAGCGGACATCCTGTACGATGTTCCTATGAGGAAACGTACAAATTTTTTTTATGTACTTTAGGACCGACACATCATGCATTCATTATGGCAGACAGGCAGAGAGCCCGAAGGCACTTACCCCGTCAGTATGAGGACAATGTTCGGAGTCTGATTAGATTGTCGAAGCAGATCTGTACGTTAAGTAAAAAGGAGAGTGTAATTATGAGGGCGCGCTCCTTCTAACGTTGTGAAATAGACACAAACATCCCGGACTTGCCACATAACAAACTTACCGGGGGCCGAATGAATCTGGCTGGGAATCCGCGCGAGTTCGAAATGGCGATTCCCGGTTCCTGATTCCTTATGTTACTATGGTAACGGAGTCACATGATAACTCGAGTTAGCATGAAGCTAAACGAAAGACTGTTTAGGGGTTGCTAGGATACCGCGTGCAGGAATGATACTGGAAAATTACTATGCTACTCAATTGGTGGCATTCAATGGGACCACGCGGAGTATGGGTAGACAATAATTCTGAGAAAATTCCACAAATATACGCCAGAGTTACACGAAGACAACAAATTCAATAAGCTTGTTGGTGGTAATGCAAGTAAGCAAGTATAGCGTATCATGTACCAGAGGGGATGCATATCCCTCACGAAAGGGTGAATATTTTGACGGGTGATAAAATCGTGTGTCTATCCAGGGCAATCTTTGAATATCCAGCGTACCTCTCACACGAGGGTAAGGCCAGTTAGTCCTTAGAAGTCTAGTATAACAACCATCTGTATTTTACTGGTGGAGGCAATCTATGAGTAACTGGCGTACCTCTCACAAGAGGGTAAAGGCCATTGGTGGGGCGATGTTGATGACATCAAACACATAAGGAAACCACATAGTAAAGACATAGAAAAAACATAGAAAAAACACCAGAACATCAGTGTCAATACAATAACTGAATGGCGTACCTCTAGCATAAGGGTAAAGGCCATAGTATCATACATTGAATTGATTACATCGTCAGGGTAAGGTGGCCAGCTGAGAGAAGGAGCTGTCATGCTCATTGAGCCCCTTTTCAATGGAGTTAAAGAAAAACGTCCATTTCAGTTCACGGGTGTTAAGGATGCTTGAGATATTACCACCCCGGGGTCCCAGACTCGCTTTCTCTATTACTACCCATCTGAGGCTGTCTGGTGAATGTGAGGATGCGCTGAAGTGTTCAACCAAGGGAGCCCCCTGTACCTCACACCTGATTCTACTCATATGTTGGAGAATGCGCACCTTGATTTTCTGCTGTGTTTGGCCTATGTAAATCTGTTGGCATGGACAAAGTATCGCATAGATACCGTTCGAAGAGTTGCAGTTCGTCTGTGCCTTCAGTTGAATTTTCAATTGATCATATTGGAATTCTTTTCCTTGAATGGTGGTCTCACAGGCTTTGCAGTTTCCGCATTTAGAGTGGCCGGTCACGGGAGGCAGGTTCCACAGAGTCGTAATCGTGGGATCCTGAGGTGTCGGTAACAAGGATCTGACCACGAAATCTTTCACACTCTTGGCTTTTTTAAAGGCATGTAGAGGTACTGACGGTTGATCGATATCGTCTGATATCAATTGCCAATGATGATTTATAATCCGTTTAATCTGGTTGCTTTTAGTGTTAAAAGTGGTAACACAAACAATCCTCTTTTCCTGTTGACTCCTGTTGGTATAAGGAGATAGTAGTTCCTCGAGACGATAGAACCAAGCTCTTTTTCGGGACTGCTTGATTAGACGTCTGGGATATCCTCTCGCCAACAGTCGATTAGTGAGCTCATCAGATTCCATCTGGTAATGTTCACGATCTGAGCAGTTTCTACGAATCCGGAGAAATTGCCCGAACGGCAAATTATCCCGGAGGGCTCTGGGATGATGGCTGTCGTACAACAGCAGGGAATTCCTCTCTGCTGGTTTACGATAGAGCTTCTTAAGTAGGGCTCCTGCATCCTCGTAGATGGTGAGATCAAGGAAATGTATCCTATGGTTGTCAGATTCCATTGTAAACTTCAAGAAGTCAGATTGATGATTCAGCCAGGTGAAGAAGGACATTAGGTTGTCTCGGTTCCCATTCCAAATCAGGAGAATATCGTCAATATAACGCATCCAGAGACCAAGTTGGTCTCTGAATGGATTTACTGAATTGAGTATGGTGTCCTCCTCAAATGCGGCCATATAGAGAATGGCTACATCTGGAGCAAAGGGAGCCCCCATTGCTACACCGGACGTTTGGATATAGAACTTGTTCTTGAAAATAAAAAAGTTTTTAGTCATTGCAATCCGGAGCAAGGACACAATGAATTCAGTGGGTACTTGAACCGGTGCCGGGCGTCGTTGTAAGCATCGTGTTTTACGTTCAATGCTTCTTGTTGCGGGATTGATGTATAGAGCGACACCACGTCGCATGTCGCCAATCTTTGAAGCTCTGAGTCAAATGGAGATTTCTCAACAATATTGATCGTATGCATTGTGTCCCGGAGATAGGTGGGGGTGGATTCCGCCAACGGTTTCAGGAAGAAGTCAATGTACTTGCCTAGGGGTTCAAGTATAGAACCACATCCAGATACAATCGGTCTACCCGGTGGGCTGTTCATACTTTTATGGATCTTGGGGATCGTGTAGATTGTAGCTAACCGGGGATGTTTTTGGTTCAAAAAATTGAATTCCAATTCAGAAAGGAAACCCAAATCAAGTCCCGCTTTAGTTATTTCGAGAATTTCCAGTGCAATCGCCTTTGAAGGGTCAGCTCGCAGAAGTTGATAGCTGACTCCATCATTGAGTTGACGCAGGACCTCGGATTCGTATGAGCACAAGTCTTGGACAACAATGGCTCCCCCTTTGTCCGCCGGTTTGATAACCACTTGGTCGTTGTTGGCAAGTGATTTTAAGGCAGCTTTCTCTTCTTTGCTTGTATTATACCGGACATACGTTTTGGTCCCTAAAAGTAGTTGAACATCACGCCATACTACCTCCTCAAATGCCAGAATCTTGTGGGACATGGTGCTATTATAGGGAACAAAAGTAGAAGGGGGTCTGAGGCCGGTTACCGATGGTTGTATTCTCGGTTCCGAATTTCGAAAAAAGTACTTCAGCCTCACCTTGCGGAAAAACTGGTAAAGTTCTGCGCGGATGGTGAAGTTGTCAGGGTTATTCGTGGGAACATATGATAGTCCTTTGTCCAATACTTTGATTTCATTATCACTGAGAGTTTGTTTTGAGATGTTAACAACAGGACTGCTAGGCGATGGGGGGGCACCGCCCAATAGTTTCATTTCAAAACGTCCGTCGATATCATTCACCATCTGTATGTTTTGTTTCGGGTAACCCGTTCTCCGTGTTGTTCTGATTGGAACTGAACCTGTTTTTGTGGTTGACCACGACCTCCATCCCAATTGCCTGCATTTGGTTGAAATCCACGTTGGTTGCCTCTGGGCCAGTTGTTGCCCCGACCTCGAGGGGGACGCCATGACCATTGGCGCTGACCCAAAAAAGGATTGTATTGGTGTTGTTGCTGCTGTTGTCCGTAGTCTGGGCAGTTGTATTGGTTGCTTGGACCAGGTTGTTCGTGTTCTCCTTCAGAGCTATAGGAGGAATCCGAGAAAGTCTGGTAGTTCCGTCTCCCTCTCTAGGATCCTCGCCCCCGATTGGTGAAGCGGCCCTGGCCGTCCTGGCGGAAATAGTCTTCCTGGAGGTACGGGTAGGTCTTTTTCTTGTCGTACAACCTTATGTCTCGGGCTAGTTTCTCAAGTTTACGATTTTGTGTTGTTAAGTCAAAATCCTTGAGAGTGGCTTCTAAGTTGTTGAGGGTTTCTTTGGCGTTTGCAAAATTCGCGTCGGCTGCTATTTCTGCTTTGAGGGTCTTGATCTCAGCACTGATAACCTGGACTTGGTCAGCAGCTGTCTCCACCCCCAGGACCATCCAATGCCGAGAGCAATTGTTGGCAACGTGGCTAAACCCTTCTTTAAATTTTGGGACTTCTACGAAGATGGCAGATTCGATCTTGATCTGGAGCCCCACTGGAATGATATTCTCCTTGAGGTATCGTGTCAGAAGATGGCCATGCCATCTGGTGCGGACCAACTTCTTTTCCAGCCGTTCCAGGCGAGAGATTTTATCTTTGAGTGTAAAGTCTATTGTAGGGATGTCGTTGGAGACAAAGAAATTATTTGGATTTTCCAACAATTTGTCTATATAATCTTCAGAATATGATAAGAGTTCCCTTTCGACCATTGTGTGCTATGTCAAACTTAATTGGATTCAGAAAAAACCTCGCAGACCAGTGTCTGCTCGAAGTAGAGTATATTAGGGGGGGGTTTACCCAAATAGAGTCCCTGGGACCTGGGTTGTCTAAGTATTACGAGGAAGGGGTCCCATAAGGATGAGGAACACAAATTATAACATAATACAAAACGCAATCACATAGACATTGAATCAAACCACCATGTTTTAATCACAATGGGGATGAATAGCAAATAGCGACAATAATCACGTTTTAAAAATGGACAGGTGGAGCAATGCCCCAGAGGGAGGGGGGGTGCGTGATGATGTGAGGATATTGTGATAAGGAAGGGTTAGGGTAACAGAATAATCAAAACTTCAAGCCACAATAGTTTTGATAGTTACACATAATGTACATGAAAAACCAAAAGAACTTGGATTTCAAATCAAGATACATCATACTCCACACAGTACAATATATGAACAGTTGGGCCGTGGAGTTGACATTTTAAATGGTTGTCGACGTTTCGACCCTCTCAAAATTGCAGGTCCTATTAAATCCTTGCGGTGGGGTCTTCTTCAGGACAAGGGAGTTGGGGCAGACCACCTATGTCGATATATAATGTCTAGTATTATTATGCGAATTAAACTCAAGGAATTGAATTACATTGATTTGTATGAAGGAAAGCACACGGATCAAATTGCGATAGAAGGGAACATACACCAATGTAGAAAGGCATTGTGACCCCCGAATTGTGGGATGCCAAAAATAGGATGTTCGCATTACCGTGAATGGTGGAATACATTATTAAATACAATCGTGAAATGCTGTTGGTGCATCACGTATAGTGACCCCCTGACTAACGGGTGTCCTTAGTTGATTATTACCCCGTGAATGGTAAAGTATATTTCAAACCGGGAACGTGGGAAATTAGTGGTCCGTAACCAGGTGGGGTGTGACCAGCATGACAATTCCGGACAAGTATACCAAGGAATATATGTCATTACCTTACTGAGACTGATTTGGAATCTGGCAAAGCTGAGCGGACATCCTGTACGATGTTCCTATGAGGAAACGTACAAATTTTTTTTATGTACGTTAGGACCGACACATCATGCATTCATTATGGCAGACAGGCAGAGAGCCCGGAGGCACTTACCCCGTCAGTATGAGGACAATGTTCGGAGTCTGATTAGATCGTCGAAGCAGATCTGTACGTTAAGTAAAAAGGAGAGTGTAATTATGAGGGCGCGCTCCTTCTAACGTTGTGAAATAGACACAAACATCCCGGACTTGCCACATAACAAACTTACCGGGGGCCGAATGAATCTGGCTGGGAATCCGCGCGAGTTCGCAATGGCGATTCCCGGTTCCTGATTCCTTATGTTACTATGGTAACGGAGTCACATGATAACTCGAGTTAGCATGAAGCTAAACGAAAGACTGTTTAGGGGTTGCTAGGATACCGCGTGCAGGAATGATACTGGAAAATTACTATGCTACTCAATTGGTGGCATTCAATGGGACCACGCGGAGTATGGGTAGACAATAATTCTGAGAAAATTCCACAAGTATACGCCAGAGTTACACGAAGACAACAAATTCAATAAGCTTGTTGGTGGTAATGCAAGTAAGCAAGTATAGCATATCATGTACCAGAGGGGATGCATATCCCTCACGAAAGGGTGAATATTTTGACGGGTGATAAAATCGTGTGTCTATCCAGGGCAATCTTTGAATATCCAGCGTACCTCTCACACGAGGGTAAGGCCAGTTAGTCCTTAGAAGTCTAGTATAACAACCATCTGTATTTTACTGGTGGAGGCAATCTATGAGTAACTGGCATACCTCTCACAAGAGGGTAAAGGCCATTGGTGGGGCGATGTTGATGACATCAAACACATAAGGAAACCACATAGTAAAGACATAGAAAAAACATAGAAAAAACATAGAAAAAACACCAGAACATCAGTGTCAATACAATAACTGAATGGCGTACCTCTAGCATAAGGGTAAAGGCCATAGTATCATACATTGAATTGATTACATCGTCAGGGTAAGGTGGCCAGCTGAGAGAAGGAGCTGTCATGCTCATTGAGCCCCTTTTCAATGGAGGTAAAGAAAAACATCCATTTCAGTTCACGGGTGTTAAGGATGCTTGAGATATTACCACCCCGGGGTCCCAGACTCGCTTTCTCTATTACTACCCATCTGAGGCTGTCTGGTGAATGTGAGGATGCGCTGAAGTGTTCAACCAAGGGAGCCCCCTGTACCTCACACCTGATTCTACTCATATGTTGGAGAATGCGCACCTTGATTTTCTGCTGTATTTGGCCTATGTAAATCTGTTGGCATGGACAAAGTATCGCATAGATAACGTTCGAAGAGTTGCAGTTCGTCTGTGCCTTCAGTTGAATTTTCAATTGATCATATTGGAATTCTTTTCCTTGAATGGTGGTCTCACAGGCTTTGCAGTTTCCGCATTTAGAGTGGCCGGTCACGGGAGGCAGGTTCCACAGAGTCGTAATCGTGGGATCCTGAGGTGTCGGTAACAAGGATCTGACCACAAAATCTTTCACACTCTTGGCTTTTTTAAAGGCATGTAGAGGTACTGACGGTTGATCGATATCGTCTGATATCAATTGCCAATGATGATTTATAATCCGTTTAATCTGGTTGCTTTTAGTGTTAAAAGTGGTAACACAAACAATCCTCTTTTCCTGTTGACTCCTGTTGGTATTAGGAGATAGTAGTTCCTCGCGAGGATAGAACCAAGCTCTTTTTCTGGACTGCTTGATTAGACGTCTGGGATATCCTCTCGCCAACAGTCGATTAGTGAGCTCATCAGATTCCATCTGGTAATGTTCACGATCTGAGCAGTTTCTACGAATCCGGAGAAATTGCCCGAACGGCAAATTATCCCGGAGGGCTCTGGGATGATGGCTGTCGTACAACAGCAGGGAATTCCTCTCTGCTGGTTTACGATAGAGCTTCGTAAGTAGGGCTCCTGCATCCTCGTAGATGGTGAGATCAAGGAAATGTATCCTATGGTTGTCAGATTCCATTGTAAACTTCAAGAAGTCAGATTGATGATTCAGCCAGGTGAAGAAGGACATTAGATCGTCTCGGTTCCCATTCCAAATCAGGAGAATATCGTCAATATAACGCATCCAGAGACCAAGTTGGTCTCTGAATGGATTTACTGAATTGAGTATGGTGTCCTCCTCAAATGCGGCCATATAGAGAATGGCTACATCTGGAGCAAAGGGAGCCCCCATTGCTACACCGGACGTTTGGATATAGAACTTGTTCTTGAAAATAAAAAAGTTTTTAGTCATTGCAATCCGGAGCAAGGACACAATGAATTCAGTGGGTACTTGAACCGGTGCCGGGCGTCGTTGTAAGCATCGTGTTATTACGTTCAATGCTTCTTGTTGCGGGATTGATGTATAGAGCGACACCACGTCGCATGTCGCCAATCTTTGAAGCTCTGAGTCAAATGGAGATTTCTCAACAATATTGATCGTATGCATTGTGTCCCGGAGATAGGTGGGGGTGGATTCCGCCAACGGTTTCAGGAAGAAGTCAATGTACTTGCCTAGGGGTTCAAGTATAGAACCACATCCAGATACAATCGGTCTACCCGGTGGGCTGTTCATACTTTTATGGATCTTGGGGATCGTGTAGATTGTAGCTAACCGGGGATGTTTTTGGTTCAAAAAATTGAATTCCAATTCAGAAAGGAAACCCAAATCAAGTCCCGCTTTAGTTATTTCGAGAATTTCCAGTGCAATCGCCTTCGAAGGGTCAGCTCGCAGAAGTTGATAGCTGACTCCATCATTGAGTTGACGCAGGACCTCGGATTCGTATGAGCACAAGTCTTGGACAACAATGGCTCCCCCTTTGTCCGCCGGTTTGATAACCACTTGGTCGTTGTTGGCAAGTGATTTTAAGGCAGCCTTCTCTTCTTTGCTTGTATTATACCGGACATACGTTTTGGTCCCTAAAAGTAGTTGAACATCACGCCATACTACCTCCTCAAATGCCAGAATCTTGTGTGACATGGTGCTATTATAGGGAACAAAAGTAGAAAGGGGTCTGAGGCCGGTTACCGATGGTTGTATTCTCGGTTCCGAATTTCGAAAAAAGTACTTCAGCCTCACCTTGCGGAAAAACTGGTAAAGTTCTACGCGGATGGTGAAGTTGTCAGGGTTATTCGTGGGAACATATGATAGTCCTTTGTCCAATACTTTGATTTCATTATCACTGAGAGTTTGTTTTGAGATGTTAACAACAGGACTGCTAGGCGATGGGGTGGCACCGCCCAATAGTTTCATTTCAAAACGTCCGTCGATATCATTCACCATCTGTATGTTTTGTTTCGGGTAACCCGTTCTCCGTGTTGTTCTGATTGGAACTGAACCTGTTTTTGTGGTTGACCACGACCTCCATCCCAATTGCCTGCATTTGGTTGAAATCCACGTTGGTTGCCTCTGGGCCAGTTGTTGCCCCGACCTCGAGGGGGACGCCATGACCATTGGCGCTGACCCAAAAAAGGATTGTATTGGTGTTGTTGCTGCTGTTGTCCGTAGTCTGGGCAGTTGTATTGGTTGCTTGGACCAGGTTGTTCGTGTTCTCCTTCAGAGCTATAGGAGGAATCCGAGAAAGTCTGGTAGTTCCGTCTCCCTCTGTAGGATCCTCGCCCCGATTGGTGAAGCGGCCCTGGCCGTCCTGGCGGAAATAGTCTTCCTGGAGGTACGGGTAGGTCTTTTTCTTGTCGTACAACCTTATGTCTCGGGCTAGTTTCTCAAGTTTACGATTTTGTGTTGTTAAGTCAAAATCCTTGAGAGTGGCTTCTAAGTTGTTGAGGGTTTCTTTGGCGTTTGCAAAATTCGCGTCGGCTGCTATTTCTGCTTTGAGGGTCTTGATCTCAGCACTGATAACCTGGACTTGGTCAGCAGCTGTCTCCACCCCCAGGACCATCCAATGCCGAGAGCAATTGTTGGCAACGTGGCTAAACCCTTCTTTAAATTTTGGGACTTCTACGAAGATGGCAGGTTCGATCTTGATCTGGAGCCCCACTGGAATGATATTCTCCTTGAGGTATCGTGTCAGAAGATGGCCATGCCATCTGGTGCGGACCAACTTCTTTTCCAGCCGTTCCAGGCGAGAGATTTTATCTTTGAGTGTAAAGTCTATTGTAGGGATGTCGTTGGAGACAAAGAAATTATTTGGATTTTCCAACAATTTGTCTATATAATCTTCAGAATATGATAAGAGTTCCCTTTCGACCATTGTGTGCTATGTCCAACTTAATTGGATTCAGAAAAAACCTCGCAGACCAGTGTCTGCTCGAAGTAGAGTATATTAGGGGGGGTTTTACCCAAATAGAGTCCCTGGGACCTGGGTTGTCTAAGTATTACGAGGAAGGGGTCCCATAAGGATGAGGAACACAAATTATAACATAATACAAAACGCAATCACATAGACATTGAATCAAACCACCATGTTTTAATCACAATGGGGATGAATAGCAAATAGCAACAATAATCACGTTTTAAAAATGGACAGGTGGAGCAATGCCCCAGAGGGAGGGGGGGTGCGTGATGATGTGAGGATATTGTGATAAGGAAGGGTTAGGGTAACAGAATAATCAAAACTTCAAGCCACAATAGTTTTGATAGTTACACATAATGTACATGAAAAACCAAAAGAACTTGGATTTCAAATCAAGATACATCATACTCCACACAGTACAATATATGAACAGTTGGGCCGTGGAGTTGACATTTTAAATGGTTGTCGACGTTTCGACCCTCTCAAAATTGCAGGTCCTATTAAATCCTTGCGGTGGGGTCTTCTTCAGGACAAGGGAGTTGGGGCAGACCACCTATGTCGATATATAATGTCTAGTATTATTATGCGAATTAAACTCAAGGAATTGAATTACATTGATTTGTATGAAGGAAAGCACACGGATCAAATTGCGATAGAAGGGAACATACACCAATGTAGAAAGGCATTGTGACCCCCGAATTGTGGGATGCCAAAAATAGGATGTTCGCATTACCGTGAATGGTGGAATACATTATTAAATACAATCGTGAAATGCTGTTGGTGCATCACGTATAGTGACCCCCTGACTAACGGGTGTCCTTAGTTGATTATTACCCCGTGAATGGTAAAGTATATTTCAAACCGGGAACGTGGGAAATTAGTGGTCCGTAACCAGGTGGGGTGTGACCAGCATGACAATTCCGGACAAGTATACCAAGGAATATATGTCATTACCTTACTGAGACTGATTTGGAATCTGGCAAAGCTGAGCGGACATCCTGTACGATGTTCCTATGAGGAAACTTACAAAATTTTTTTATGTACGTTAGGACCGACACATCATGCATTCATTATGGCAGACAGGCAGAGAGCCCGGAGGCACTTACCCCGTCAGTATGAGGACAATGTTCGGAGTCTGATTAGATCGTCGAAGCAGATCTGTACGTTAAGTAAAAAGGAGAGTGTAATTATGAGGGCGCGCTCCTTCTAACGTTGTGAAATAGACACAAACATCCCGGACTTGCCACATAACAAACTTACCGGGGGCCGAATGAATCTGGCTGGGAATCCGCGCGAGTTCGCAATGGCGATTCCCGGTTCCTGATTCCTTATGTTACTATGGTAACGGAGTCACATGATAACTCGAGTTAGCATGAAGCTAAACGAAAGACTGTTTAGGGGTTGCTAGGATACCGCGTGCAGGAATGATACTTGAAAATTACTATGCTACTCAATTGGTGGCATTCAATGGGACCACGCGGAGTATGGGTAGACAATAATTCTGAGAAAATTCCACAAGTATACGCCAGAGTTACACGAAGACAACAAATTCAATAAGCTTGTTGGTGGTAATGCAAGTAAGCAAGTATAGCATATCATGTACCAGAGGGGATGCATATCCCTCACGAAAGGGTGAATATTTTGACGGGTGATAAAATCGTGTGTCTATCCAGGGCAATCTTTGAATATCCAGCGTACCTCTCACACGAGGGTAAGGCCAGTTAGTCCTTAGAAGTCTAGTATAACAACCATCTGTATTTTACTGGTGGAGGCAATCTATGAGTAACTGGCGTACCTCTCACAAGAGGGTAAAGGCCATTGGTGGGGCGATGTTGATGACATCAAACACATAAGGAAACCACATAGTAAAGACATAGAAAAAACATAGAAAAAACATAGAAAAAACACCAGAACATCAGTGTCAATACAATAACTGAATGGCGTACCTCTAGCATAAGGGTAAAGGCCATAGTATCATACATTGAATTGATTACATCGTCAGGGTAAGGTGGCCAGCTGAGAGAAGGAGCTGTCATGCTCATTGAGCCCCTTTTCAATGGAGTTAAAGAAAAACATCCATTTCAGTTCACGGGTGTTAAGGATGCTTGAGATATTACCACCCCGGGGTCCCAGACTCGCTTTCTCTATTACTACCCATCTGAGGCTGTCTGGTGAATGTGAGGATGCGCTGAAGTGTTCAACCAAGGGAGCCCCCTGTACCTCACACCTGATTCTACTCATATGTTGGAGAATGCGCACCTTGATTTTCTGCTGTGTTTGGCCTATGTAAATCTGTTGGCATGGACAAAGTATCGCATAGATAACGTTCGAAGAGTTGCAGTTCGTCTGTGCCTTCAGTTGCATTTTCAATTGATCATATTGGAATTCTTTTCCTTGAATGGTGGTCTCACAGGCTTTGCAGTTTCCGCATTTAGAGTGGCCGGTCACGGGAGGCAGGTTCCACAGAGTCGTAATCGTGGGATCCTGAGGTGTCGGTAACAAGGATCTGACCACGAAATCTTTCACACTCTTGGCTTTTTTGAAGGCATGTAGAGGTACTGACGGTTGATCGATATCGTCTGATATCAATTGCCAATGATGATTTATAATCCGTTTAATCTGGTTGCTTTTAGTGTTAAAAGTGGTAACACAAACAATCCTCTTTTCCTGTTGACTCCTGTTGGTATTAGGAGATAGTAGTTCCTCGCGGGGATAGAACCAAGCTCTTTTTCTGGACTGCTTGATTAGACGTCTGGGATATCCTCTCGCCAACAGTCGATTAGTGAGCTCATCAGATTCCATCTGGTAATGTTCACGATCTGAGCAGTTTCTACGAATCCGGAGAAATTGCCCGAACGGCAAATTATCCCGGAGGGCTCTGGGATGATGGCTGTCGTACAACAGCAGGGAATTCCTCTCTGCTGGTTTACGATAGAGCTTCGTAAGTAGGGCTCCTGCATCCTCGTAGATGGTGAGATCAAGGAAATGTATCCTATGGTTGTCAGATTCCATTGTAAACTTCAAGAAGTCAGATTGATGATTCAGCCAGGTGAAGAAGGACATTAGATCGTCTCGGTTCCCATTCCAAATCAGGAGAATATCGTCAATATAACGCATCCAGAGACCAAGTTGGTCTCTGAATGGATTTACTGAATTGAGTATGGTGTCCTCCTCAAATGCGGCCATATAGAGAATGGCTACATCTGGAGCAAAGGGAGCCCCCATTGCTACACCGGACGTTTGGATATAGAACTTGTTCTTGAAAATAAAAAAGTTTTTAGTCATTGCAATCCGGAGCAAGGACACAATGAATTCAGTGGGTACTTGAACCGGTGCCGGGCGTCGTTGTAAGCATCGTGTTATTACGTTCAATGCTTCTTGTTGCGGGATTGATGTATAGAGCGACACCACGTCGCATGTCGCCAATCTTTGAAGCTCTGAGTCAAATGGAGATTTCTCAACAATATTGATCGTATGCATTGTGTCCCGGAGATAGGTGGGGGTGGATTCCGCCAACGGTTTCAGGAAGAAGTCAATGTACTTGCCTAGGGGTTCAAGTATAGAACCACATCCAGATACAATCGGTCTACCCGGTGGGCTGTTCATACTTTTATGGATCTTGGGGATCGTGTAGATTGTAGCTAACCGGGGATGTTTTTGGTTCAAAAAATTGAATTCCAATTCAGAAAGGAAACCCAAATCAAGTCCCGCTTTAGTTATTTCGAGAATTTCCAGTGCAATCGCCTTCGAAGGGTCAGCTCGCAGAAGTTGATAGCTGACTCCATCATTGAGTTGACGCAGGACCTCGGATTCGTATGAGCACAAGTCTTGGACAACAATGGCTCCCCCTTTGTCCGCCGGTTTGATAACCACTTGGTCGTTGTTGGCAAGTGATTTTAAGGCAGCCTTCTCTTCTTTGCTTGTATTATACCGGACATACGTTTTGGTCCCTAAAAGTAGTTGAACATCACGCCATACTACCTCCTCAAATGCCAGAATCTTGTGTGACATGGTGCTATTATAGGGAACAAAAGTAGAAAGGGGTCTGAGGCCGGTTACCGATGGTTGTATTCTCGGTTCCGAATTTCGAAAAAAGTACTTCAGCCTCACCTTGCGGAAAAACTGGTAAAGTTCTACGCGGATGGTGAAGTTGTCAGGGTTATTCGTGGGAACATATGATAGTCCTTTGTCCAATACTTTGATTTCATTATCACTGAGAGTTTGTTTTGAGATGTTAACAACAGGACTGCTAGGCGATGGGGTGGCACCGCCCAATAGTTTCATTTCAAAACGTCCGTCGATATCATTCACCATCTGTATGTTTTGTTTCGGGTAACCCGTTCTCCGTGTTGTTCTGATTGGAACTGAACCTGTTTTTGTGGTTGACCACGACCTCCATCCCAATTGCCTGCATTTGGTTGAAATCCACGTTGGTTGCCTCTGGGCCAGTTGTTGCCCCGACCTCGAGGGGGACGCCATGACCATTGGCGCTGACCCAAAAAAGGATTGTATTGGTGTTGTTGCTGCTGTTGTCCGTAGTCTGGGCAGTTGTATTGGTTGCTTGGACCAGGTTGTTCGTGTTCTCCTTCAGAGCTATAGGAGGAATCCGAGAAAGTCTGGTAGTTCCGTCTCCCTCTCTAGGATCCTCGCCCCCGATTGGTGAAGCGGCCCTGGCCGTCCTGGCGGAAATAGTCTTCCTGGAGGTACGGGTAGGTCTTTTTCTTGTCGTACAACCTTATGTCTCGGGATAGTTTCTCAAGTTTACGATTTTGTGTTGTTAAGTCAAAATCCTTGAGAGTGGCTTCTAAGTTGTTGAGGGTTTCTTTGGCGTTTGCAAAATTCGCGTTGGCTGCTATTTCTGCTTTGAGGGTCTTGATCTCAGCACTGATAACCTGGACTTGGTCAGCAGCTGTCTCCACCCCCAGGACCATCCAATGCCGAGAGCAATTGTTGGCAACGTGGCTAAACCCTTCTTTAAATTTTGGGACTTCTACGAAGATGGCAGGTTCGATCTTGATCTGGAGCCCCACTGGAATGATATTCTCCTTGAGGTATCGTGTCAGAAGATGGCCATGCCATCTGGTGCGGACCAACTTCTTTTCCAGCCGTTCCAGGCGAGAGATTTTATCTTTGAGTGTAAAGTCTATTGTAGGGATGTCGTTGGAGACAAAGAAATTATTTGGATTTTCCAACAATTTGTCTATATAATCTTCAGAATATGATAAGAGTTCCCTTTCGACCATTGTGTGCTATGTCCAACTTAATTGGATTCAGAAAAAACCTCGCAGACCAGTGTCTGCTCGAAGTAGAGTATATTAGGGGGGGTTTTACCCAAATAGAGTCCCTGGGACCTGGGTTGTCTAAGTATTACGAGGAAGGGGTCCCATAAGGATGAGGAACACAAATTATAACATAATACAAAACGCAATCACATAGACATTGAATCAAACCACCATGTTTTAATCACAATGGGGATGAATAGCAAATAGCAACAATAATCACGTTTTAAAAATGGACAGGTGGAGCAATGCCCCAGAGGGAGGGGGGGTGCGTGATGATGTGAGGATATTGTGATAAGGAAGGGTTAGGGTAACAGAATAATCAAAACTTCAAGCCACAATAGTTTTGATAGTTACACATAATGTACATGAAAAACCAAAAGAACTTGGATTTCAAATCAAGATACATCATACTCCACACAGTACAATATATGAACAGTTGGGCCGTGGAGTTGACATTTTAAATGGTTGTCGACGTTTCGACCCTCTCAAAATTGCAGGTCCTATTAAATCCTTGCGGTGGGGTCTTCTTCAGGACAAGGGAGTTGGGGCAGACCACCTATGTCGATATATAATGTCTAGTATTATTATGCGAATTAAACTCAAGGAATTGAATTACATTGATTTGTATGAAGGAAAGCACACGGATCAAATTGCGATAGAAGGGAACATACACCAATGTAGAAAGGCATTGTGACCCCCGAATTGTGGGATGCCAAAAATAGGATGTTCGCATTACCGTGAATGGTGAAATACATTATTAAATACAATCGTGAAATGCTGTTGGTGCATCACGTATAGTGACCCCCTGACTAACGGGTGTCCTTAGTTGATTATTACCCCGTGAATGGTAAAGTATATTTCAAACCGGGAACGTGGGAAATGGTAAAGTATATTTCAAACCGGGAACGTGGGAAATTAGTGGTCCGTAACCAGGTGGGGTGTGACCAGCATGACAATTCCGGACAAGTATACAAAGGAATATATGTCATTACCTTACTGAGACTGATTTGGAATCTGGCAAAGCTGAGCGGACATCCTGTACGATGTTCCTATGAGGAAACGTACAAATTCTTTTTATGTACGTTAGGACCGACACATCATGCATTCATTATGGCAGACAGGCAGAGAGCCCGGAGGCACTTACCCCGTCAGTATGAGGACAATGTTCGGAGTCTGATTAGATCGTCGAAGCAGATCTGTACGTTAAGTAAAAAGGAGAGTGTAATTATGAGGGCGCGCTCCTTCTAACGTTGTGAAATAGACACAAACATCCCGGACTTGCCACATAACAAACTTACCGGGGGCCGAATGAATCTGGCTGGGAATCCGCGCGAGTTCGCAATGGCGATTCCCGGTTCCTGATTCCTTATGTTACTATGGTAACGGAGTCACATGATAACTCGAGTTAGCATGAAGCTAAACGAAAGACTGTTTAGGGGTTGCTAGGATACCGCGTGCAGGAATGATACTGGAAAATTACTATGCTACTCAATTGGTGGCATTCAATGGGACCACGCGGAGTATGGGTAGACAATAATTCTGAGAAAATTCCACAAATATACGCCAGAGTTACACGAAGACAACAAATTCAATAAGCTTGTTGGTGGTAATGCAAGTAAGCAAGTATAGCGTATCATGTACCAGAGGGGATGCATATCCCTCACGAAAGGGTGAATATTTTGACGGGTGATAAAATTGTGTGTCTATCCAGGGCAATCTTTGAATATCCAGCGTACCTCTCACACGAGGGTAAGGCCAGTTAGTCCTTAGAAGTCTAGTATAACAACCATCTGTATTTTACTGGTGGAGGCAATCTATGAGTAACTGGCGTACCTCTCACAAGAGGGTAAAGGCCATTGGTGGGGCGATGTTGATGACATCAAACACATAAGGAAACCACATAGTAAAGACATAGAAAAAACATAGAAAAAACATAGAAAAAACACCAGAACATCAGTGTCAATACAATAACTGAATGGCGTACCTCTAGCATAAGGGTAAAGGCCATAGTATCATACATTGAATTGATTACATCGTCAGGGTAAGGTGGCCAGCTGAGAGAAGGAGCTGTCATGCTCATTGAGCCCCTTTTCAATGGAGTTAAAGAAAAACATCCATTTCAGTTCACGGGTGTTAAGGATGCTTGAGATATTACCACCCCGGGGTCCCAGACTCGCTTTCTCTATTACTACCCATCTGAGGCTGTCTGGTGAATGTGAGGATGCGCTGAAGTGTTCAACCAAGGGAGCCCCCTGTACCTCACACCTGATTCTACTCATATGTTGGAGAATGCGCACCTTGATTTTCTGCTGTGTTTGGCCTATGTAAATCTGTTGGCATGGACAAAGTATCGCATAGATAACGTTCGAAGAGTTGCAGTTCGTCTGTGCCTTCAGTTGAATTTTCAATTGATCATATTGGAATTCTTTTCCTTGAATGGTGGTCTCACAGGCTTTGCAGTTTCCGCATTTAGAGTGGCCGGTCACGGGAGGCAGGTTCCACAGAGTCGTAATCGTGGGATCCTGAGGTGTCGGTAACAAGGATCTGACCACGAAATCTTTCACACTCTTGGCTTTTTTGAAGGCATGTAGAGGTACTGACGGTTGATCGATATCGTCTGATATCAATTGCCAATGATGATTTATAATCCGTTTAATCTGGTTGCTTTTAGTGTTAAAAGTGGTAACACAAACAATCCTCTTTTCCTGTTGACTCCTGTTGGTATTAGGAGATAGTAGTTCCTCGCGAGGATAGAACCAAGCTCTTTTTCTGGACTGCTTGATTAGACGTCTGGGATATCCTCTCGCCAACAGTCGATTAGTGAGCTCATCAGATTCCATCTGGTAATGTTCACGATCTGAGCAGTTTCTACGAATCCGGAGAAATTGCCCGAACGGCAAATTATCCCGGAGGGCTCTGGGATGATGGCTGTCGTACAACAGCAGGGAATTCCTCTCTGCTGGTTTACGATAGAGCTTCGTAAGTAGGGCTCCTGCATCCTCGTAGATGGTGAGATCAAGGAAATGTATCCTATGGTTGTCAGATTCCATTGTAAACTTCAAGAAGTCAGATTGATGATTCAGCCAGGTGAAGAAGGACATTAGATCGTCTCGGTTCCCATTCCAAATCAGGAGAATATCGTCAATATAACGCATCCAGAGACCAAGTTGGTCTCTGAATGGATTTACTGAATTGAGTATGGTGTCCTCCTCAAATGCGGCCATATAGAGAATGGCTACATCTGGAGCAAAGGGAGCCCCCATTGCTACACCGGACGTTTGGATATAGAACTTGTTCTTGAAAATAAAAAAGTTTTTAGTCATTGCAATCCGGAGCAAGGACACAATGAATTCAGTGGGTACTTGAACCGGTGCCGGGCATCGTTGTAAGCATCGTGTTATTACGTTCAATGCTTCTTGTTGCGGGATTGATGTATAGAGCGACACCACGTCGCATGTCGCCAATCTTTGAAGCTCTGAGTCAAATGGAGATTTCTCAACAATATTGATCGTATGCATTGTGTCCCGGAGATAGGTGGGGGTGGATTCCGCCAACGGTTTCAGGAAGAAGTCATGTACTTGCCTAGGGGTTCAAGTATAGAACCACATCCAGATACAATCGGTCTACCCGGTGGGCTGTTCATACTTTTATGGATCTTGGGGATCGTGTAGATTGTAGCTAACCGGGGATGTTTTTGGTTCAAAAAATTGAATTCCAATTCAGAAAGGAAACCCAAATCAAGTCCCGCTTTAGTTATTTCGAGAATTTCCAGTGCAATCGCCTTCGAAGGGTCAGCTCGCAGAAGTTGATAGCTGACTCCATCATTGAGTTGACGCAGGACATCGGATTCGTATGAGCACAAGTCTTGGACAACAATGGCTCCCCCTTTGTCCGCCGGTTTGATAACCACTTGGTCGTTGTTGGCAAGTGATTTTAAGGCAGCCTTCTCTTCTTTGCTTGTATTATACCGGACATACGTTTTGGTCCCTAAAAGTAGTTGAACATCACGCCATACTACCTCCTCAAATGCCAGAATCTTGTGTGACATGGTGCTATTATAGGGAACAAAAGTAGAAGGGGGTCTGAGGCCGGTTACCGATGGTTGTATTCTCGGTTCCGAATTTCGAAAAAAGTACTTCAGCCTCACCTTGCGGAAAAACTGGTAAAGTTCTGCGCGGATGGTGAAGTTGTCAGGGTTATTCGTGGGAACATATGATAGTCCTTTGTCCAATACTTTGATTTCATTATCACTGAGAGTTTGTTTTGAGATGTTAACAACAGGACTGCTAGGCGATGGGGGGGCACCGCCCAATAGTTTCATTTCAAAACGTCCGTCGATATCATTCACCATCTGTATGTTTTGTTTCGGGTAACCCGTTCTCCGTGTTGTTCTGATTGGAACTGAACCTGTTTTTGTGGTTGACCACGACCTCCATCCCAATTGCCTGCATTTGGTTGAAATCCACGTTGGTTGCCTCTGGGCCAGTTGTTGCCCCGACCTCGAGGGGGACGCCATGACCATTGGCACTGACCCAATAAAGGATTGTATTGGTGTTGTTGCTGCTGTTGTCCGTAGTCTGGGCAGTTGTATTGGTTGCTTGGACCAGGTTGTTCGTGTTCTCCTTCAGAGCTATAGGAGGAATCCGAGAAAGTCTGGTAGTTCCGTCTCCCTCTGTAGGATCCTCGCCCCCGATTGGTGAAGCGGCCCTGGCCGTCCTGGCGGAAATAGTCTTCCTGGAGGTACGGGTAGGTCTTTTTCTTGTCGTACAACCTTATGTCTCGGGCTAGTTTCTCAAGTTTACGATTTTGTGTTGTTAAGTCAAAATCCTTGAGAGTGGCTTCTAAGTTGTTGAGGGTTTCTTTGGCGTTTGCAAAATTCGCGTCGGCTGCTATTTCTGCTTTGAGGGTCTTGATCTCAGCACTGATAACCTGGACTTGGTCAGCAGCTGTCTCCACCCCCAGGACCATCCAATGCCGAGAGCAATTGTTGGCAACGTGGCTAAAACCTTCTTTAAATTTTGGGACTTCTACGAAGATGGCAGGTTCGATCTTGATCTGGAGCCCCACTGGAATGATATTCTCCTTGAGGTATCGTGTCAGAAGATGGCCATGCCATCTGGTGCGGACCAACTTCTTTTCCAGCCGTTCCAGGCGAGAGATTTTATCTTTGAGTGTAAAGTCTATTGTAGGGATGTCGTTGGAGACAAAGAAATTATTTGGATTTTCCAACAATTTGTCTATATAATCTTCAGAATATGATAAGAGTTCCCTTTCGACCATTGTGTGCTATGTCCAACTTAATTGGATTCAGAAAAAACCTCGCAGACCAGTGTCTGCTCGAAGTAGAGTATATTAGGGGGGGTTTTACCCAAATAGAGTCCCTGGGACCTGGGTTGTCTAAGTATTACGAGGAAGGGGTCCCATAAGGATGAGGAACACAAATTATAACATAATACAAAACGCAATCACATAGACATTGAATCAAACCACCATGTTTTAATCACAATGGGGATGAATAGCAAATAGCGACAATAATCACGTTTTAAAAATGGACAGGTGGAGCAATGCCCCAGAGGGAGGGGGGGTGCGTGATGATGTGAGGATATTGTGATAAGGAAGGGTTAGGTTAACAGAATAATCAAAACTTCAAGCCACAATAGTTTTGATAGTTACACATAATGTACATGAAAAACCAAAAGAACTTGGATTTCAAATCAAGATACATCATACTCCACACAGTACAATATATGAACAGTTGGGCCGTGGAGTTGACATTTTAAATGGTTGTCGACGTTTCGACCCTCTCAAAATTGCAGGTCCTATTAAATCCTTGCGGTGGGGTCTTCTTCAGGACAAGGGAGTTGGGGCAGACCACCTATGTCGATATATAATGTCTAGTATTATTATGCGAATTAAACTCAAGGAATTGAATTACATTGATTTGTATGAAGGAAAGCACACGGATCAAATTGCGATAGAAGGGAACATACACCAATGTAGAAAGGCATTGTGACCCCCGAATTGTGGGATGCCAAAAATAGGATGTTCGCATTACCGTGAATGGTGGAATACATTATTAAATACAATCGTGAAATGCTGTTGGTGCATCACGTATAGTGACCCCCTGACTAACGGGTGTCCTTAGTTGATTATTACCCCGTGAATGGTAAAGTATATTTCAAACCGGGAACGTGGGAAATGGTAAAGTATATTTCAAACCGGGAACGTGGGAAATTAGTGGTCCGTAACCAGGTGGGGTGTGACCAGCATGACAATTCCGGACAAGTATACAAAGGAATATATGTCATTACCTTACTGAGACTGATTTGGAATCTGGCAAAGCTGAGCGGACATCCTGTACGATGTTCCTATGAGGAAACGTACAAATTTTTTTTATGTACGTTAGGACCGACACATCATGCATTCATTATGGCAGACAGGCAGAGAGCCCGGAGGCACTTACCCCGTCAGTATGAGGACAATGTTCGGAGTCTGATTAGATCGTCGAAGCAGATCTGTACGTTAAGTAAAAAGGAGAGTGTAATTATGAGGGCGCGCTCCTTCTAACGTTGTGAAATAGACACAAACATCCCGGACTTGCCACATAACAAACTTACCGGGGGCCGAATGAATCTGGCTGGGAATCCGCGCGAGTTCGCAATGGCGATTCCCGGTTCCTGATTCCTTATGTTACTATGGTAGCGGAGTCACATGATAACTCGAGTTAGCATGAAGCTAAACTAAAGACTGTTTAGGGGTTGCTAGGATACCGCGTGCAGGAATGATACTGGAAAATTACTATGCTACTCAATTGGTGGCATTCAATGGGACCTCGCGGAGTATGGGTAGACAATAATTCTGAGAAAATTCCACAAATATACGCCAGAGTTACACGAAGACAACAAATTCAATAAGCTTGTTGGTGGTAATGCAAGTAAGCAAGTATAGCGTATCATGTACCAGAGGGGATGCATATCCCTCACGAAAGGGTGAATATTTTGACGGCTGATAAAATCGTGTGTCTATCCAGGGCAATCTTTGAATATCCAGCGTACCTCTCACACGAGGGTACGGCCAGTTAGTCCTTAGAAGTCTAGTATAACAACCATCTGTATTTTACTGGTGGAGGCAATCTATGAGTAACTGGCGTACCTCTCACAAGACGGTAAAGGCCATTGGTGGGGCGATGTTGATGACATCAAACACATAAGGAAACCACATAGTAAAGACATAGAAAAAACATAGAAAACACATAGAAAAAACACCAGAACATCAGTGTCAATACAATAACTGAATGGCGTACCTCTAGCATAAGGGTAAAGGCCATAGTATCATACATTGAATTGATTACATCGTCAGGGTAAGGTGGCCAGCTGAGAGAAGGAGCTGTCATGCTCATTGAGCCCCTTTTCAATGGAGTTAAAGAAAAACATCCATTTTAGTTCACGGGTGTTAAGGATGCTTGAGATATTACCACCCCGGGGTCCCAGACTCGCTTTCTCTATTACTACCCATCTGAGGCTGTCTGGTGAATGTGAGGATGCGCTGAAGTGTTCAACCAAGGGAGCCCCCTGTACCTCACACCTGATTCTACTCATATGTTGGAGAATGCACCAACAGCATTTCACGATTGTATTTAATAATGTATTCCACCATTCACGGTAATGCGAACATCCTATTTTTGGCATCCCACAATTCGGGGGTCACAATGCCTTTCTACATTGGTGTATGTTCCCTTCTATCGCAATTTGATCCGTGTGCTTTCCTTCATACAAATCAATGTAATTGAATTCCTTGAGTTTAATTCGCATAATAATACTAGACATTATATATCGACATAGGTGGTCTGCCCCAACTCCCTTGTCCTGAAGAAGACCCCACCGCAAGGATTTAATAGGACCTGCAATTTTGAGAGGGTCGAAACGTCGACAACCATTTAAAATGTCAACTCCACGGCCCAACTGTTCATATATTGTACTGTGTGGAGTATGATGTATCTTGATTTGAAATCCAAGTTCTTTTGGTTTTTCATGTACATTATGTGTAACTATCAAAACTATTGTGGCTTGAAGTTTTGATTATTCTGTTACCCTAACCCTTCCTTATCACAATATCCTCACATCATCACGCACCCCCCCTCCCTCTGGGGCATTGCTCCACCTGTCCATTTTTAAAACGTGATTATTGTCGCTATTTGCAATTCATCCCCATTGTGATTAAAACATGGTGGTTTGATTCAATGTCTATGTGATTGCGTTTTGTATTATGTTATAATTTGTGTTCCTCATCCTTATGGGACCCCTTCCTCGTAATACTTAGACAACCCAGGTCCCAGGGACTCTATTTGGGTAAAACCCCCCCTAATATACTCTACTTCGAGCAGACACTGGTCTGCGAGGTTTTTTCTGAATCCAATTAAGTTGGACATAGCACACAATGGTCGAAAGGGAACTCTTATCATATTCTGAAGATTATATAGACAAATTGTTGGAAAATCCAAATAATTTCTTTGTCTCCAACGACATCCCTACAATAGACTTTACACTCAAAGATAAAATCTCTCGCCTGGAACGGCTGGAAAAGAAGTTGGTCCGCACCAGATGGCATGGCCATCTTCTGACACGATACCTCAAGGAGAATATCATTCCAGTGGGGCTCCAGATCAAGATCGAACCTGCCATCTTCGTAGAAGTCCCAAAATTTAAAGAAGGGTTTAGCCACGTTGCCAACAATTGCTCTCGGCATTGGATGGTCCTGGGGGTGGAGACAGCTGCTGACCAAGTCCAGGTTATCAGTGCTGAGATCAAGACCCTCAAAGCAGAAATAGCAGCCGACGCGAATTTTGCAAACGCCAAAGAAACCCTCAACAACTTAGAAGCCACTCTCAAGGATTTTGACTTAACAACACAAAATCGTAAACTTGAGAAACTAGCCCGAGACATAAGGTTGTACGACAAGAAAAAGACCTACCCGTACCTCCAGGAAGACTATTTCCGCCAGGACGGCCAGGGCCGCTTCACCAATCGGGGGCGAGGATCCTACAGAGGGAGACGGAACTACCAGACTTTCTCGGATTCCTCCTATAGCTCTGAAGGAGAACACGAACAACCTGGTCCAAGCAACCAATACAACTGCCCAGACTACGGACAACAGCTGCAACAACACCAATACAATCCTTTTTTGGGTCAGCGCCAATGGTCATGGCGTCCCCCTCGAGGTCGGGGCAACAACTGGCCCAGAGGCAACCAACGTGGATTTCAACCAAATGCAGGCAATTGGGATGGAGGTCGTGGTCAACCACAAAAACAGGTTCAGTTCCAATCAGAACAACACGGAGAACGGGTTACCCGAAACAAAACATACAGATGGTGAATGATATCGACGGACGTTTTGAAATGAAACTATTGGGCGGTGCCCCCCCATCGCCTAGCAGTCCAGTTGTTAACATCTCAAAACAAACTCTCAGTGATAATGAAATCAAAGTATTGGACAAAGGACTATCATATGTTCCCACGAATAACCCTGACAACTTCACCATCCGCGCAGAACTTTACCAGTTTTTCCGCAAGGTGAGGCTGAAGTACTTTTTTCGAAATTCGGAACCGAGAATACAACCATCGGTAACCGGCCTCAGACCCCCTTCTACTTTTGTTCCCTATAATAGCACCATGTCACACAAGATTCTGGCATTTGAGGAGGTAGTATGGCGTGATGTTCAACTACTTTTAGGGACCAAAACGTATGTCCGGTATAATACAAGCAAAGAAGAGAAGGCTGCCTTAAAATCACTTGCCAACAACGACCAAGTGGTTATCAAACCGGCGGACAAAGGGGGAGCCATTGTTGTCCAAGACTTGTGCTCATACGAATCCGAGGTCCTGCGTCAACTCAATGATGGAGTCAGCTATCAACTTCTGCGAGCTGACCCTTCGAAGGCGATTGCACTGGAAATTCTCGAAATAACTAAAGCGGGACTTGATTTGGGTTTCCTTTCTGAATTGGAATTCAATTTTGTGAACCAAAAACATCCCCGGTTAGCTACAATCTACACGATCCCCAAGATCCATAAAAGTATGAACAGCCCACCGGGTAGACCGATTGTATCTGGATGTGGTTCTATACTTGAACCCCTAGGCAAGTACATTGACTTCTTCCTGAAACCGTTGGCGGAATCCACCCCCACCTATCTCCGGGACACAATGCATACGATCAATATTGTTGAGAAATCTCCATTTGACTCAGAGCTTCAAAGATTGGCGACATGCGACGTGGTGTCGCTCTATACATCAATCCCGCAACAAGAAGCATTGAACGTAATAACACGATGCTTACAACGACGCCCGGCACCGGTTCAAGTACCCACTGAATTCATTGTGTCCTTGCTCCGGATTGCAATGACTAAAAACCTTTTTATTTTCAAGAACAAGTTCTATATCCAAACGTCCGGTGTAGCAATGGGGGCTCCCTTTGCTCCAGATGTAGCCATTCTCTATATGGCCGCATTTGAGGAGGACACCATACTCAATTCAGTAAATCCATTCAGAGACCAACTTGGTCTCTGGATGCGTTATATTGACGATATTCTCCTGATTTGGAATGGGAACCGAGACGATCTAATGTCCTTCTTCACCGGGCTGAATCATCAATCTGACTTCTTGAAGTTTACAATGGAATCTGACAACCATAGGATAAATTTCCTTGATCTCACCATCTACGAGGATGCAGGAGCCCTACTTACGAAGCTCTATCGTAAACCACCAGAGAGGAATTCCCTGCTGTTGTACGACAGCCATCATCCCAGAGCCCTCCGGGATAATTTGCCGTTCGGGCAATTTCTCCGGATTCGTAGAAACTGCTCAGATCGTGAACATTACCAGATGGAATCTGATGAGCTCACTAATCGACTGTTGGCGAGAGGATATCCCAGACGTCTAATCAAGCAGTCCAGAAAAAGAGCTTGGTTCTATCCTCGCGAGGAACTACTATCTCCTAATACCAACAGGAGTCAACAGGAAAAGAGGATTGTTTGTGTTACCACTTTTAACACTAAAAGCTACCAGATTAAACGGATTATAAATCATCATTGGCAATTGATATCAGACGATATCGATCAACCGTCAGTACCTCTACATGCCTTTAAAAAAGCCAAGAGTGGGAAAGATTTCGTGGTCAGATCCTTGTTACCAACACCTCAGGATCCCACGATTACGACTCTGTGGAACCTGCCTCCCGTGACCGGCCACTCTAAATGCGGAAACTGCAAAGCCTGTGAGACCACCATTCAAGGAAAAGAATTCCAATATGATCAATTGAAAATTCAACTGAAGGCACAGACAAACTGCAACTCTTCGAACGTTATCTATGCGATACTTTGTCCATGCCAACAGATTTACATAGGCCAAACACAGCAGAAAATCAAGGTGCGCATTCTCCAACATATGAGTAGAATCAGGTGTGAGGTACAGGGGGCTCCCTTGGTTGAACACTTCAGCGCATCCTCACATTCACCAGACAGCCTCAGATGGGTAGTAATAGAGAAAGCGAGTCTGGGACCCCGGGGTGGTAATATCTCAAGCATCCTTAACACCCGTGAACTGAAATGGATGTTTTTCTTTAACTCCATTGAAAAGGGGCTCAATGAGCATGACAGCTCCTTCTCTCAGCTGGCCACCTTACCCTGACGATGTAATCAATTCAATGTATGATACTATGGCCTTTACCCTTATGCTAGAGGTACGCCATTCAGTTATTGTATTGACACTGATGTTCTGGTGTTTTTTCTATGTTTTTTCTATGTTTTTTCTATGTCTTTACTATGTGGTTTCCTTATGTGTTTGATGTCATCAACATCGCCCCACCAATGGCCTTTACCCTCTTGTGAGAGGTACGCCAGTTACTCATAGATTGCCTCCACCAGTAAAATACAGATGGTTGTTATACTAGACTTCTAAGGACTAACTGGCCTTACCCTCGTGTGAGAGGTACGCTGGATATTCAAAGATTGCCCTGGATAGACACACGATTTTATCACCCGTCAAAATATTCACCCTTTCGTGAGGGATATGCATCCTCTCTGGTACATGATACGCTATACTTGCTTACTTGCATTACCACCAACAAGCTTATTGAATTTGTTGTCTTCGTGTAACTCTGGCGTATATTTGTGGAATTTTCTCAGAATTATTGTCTACCCATACTCCGCGTGGTCCCATTGAATGCCACCAATTGAGTAGCATAGTAATTTTCCAGTATCATTCCTGCATGCGGTATCCTAGCAACCCCTAAACAGTCTTTCGTTTAGCTTCATGCTAACTCGAGTTATCATGTGACTCCGTTACCATAGTAACATAAGGAATCAGGAACCGGGAATCGCCATTGCGAACTCGCGCGGATTCCCAGCCAGATTCATTCGGCCCCCGGTAAGTTTGTTATGTGGCAAGTCCGGGATGTTTGTGTCTATTTCATAACGTTAGAAGGAGCGCGCCCTCATAATTACACTCTCCTTTTTACTTAACGTACAGATCTGCTTCGACGATCTAATCAGACTCCGAACATTGTCCTCATACTGACGGGGTAAGTGCCTCCGGGCTCTCTGCCTGTCTGCCATAATGAATGCATGATGTGTCGGTCCTAACGTACATAAAATAAAATTGTACGTTTCCTCATAGGAACATCGTACAGGATGTCCGCTCAGCTTTGCCAGATTCCAAATCAGTCTCAGTAAGGTAATGACATATATTCCTTTGTATACTTGTCCGGAATTGTCATGCTGGTCACACCCCACCTGGTTACGGACCACTAATTTCCCACGTTCCCGGTTTGAAATATACTTTACCATTTCCCACGTTCCCGGTTTGAAATATACTTTACCATTCACGGGGTAATAATCAACTAAGGACACCCGTTAGCCAGGGGGTCACTATACGTGATGCACCAACAGCATTTCACGATTGTATTTAATAATGTATTCCACCATTCACGGTAATGCGAACATCCTATTTTTGGCATCCCACAATTCGGGGGTCACAATGCCTTTCTACATTGGTGTATGTTCCCTTCTATCGCAATTTGATCCGTGTCCTTTCCTTCATACAAATCAATGTAATTCAATTCCTTGAGTTTAATTCGCATAATAATACTAGACATTATATATCGACATAGGTGGTCTGCCCCAACTCCCTTGTCCTGAAGAAGACCCCACCGCAAGGATTTAATAGGACCTGCAATTTTGAGAGGGTCGAAACGTCGACAACCATTTAAAATGTCAACTCCACGGCCCAACTGTTCATATATTGTACTGTGTGGAGTATGATGTATCTTGATTTGAAATCCAAGTTCTTTTGGTTTTTCATGTACATTATGTGTAACTATCAAAACTATTGTGGCTTGAAGTTTTGATTATTCTGTTACCCTAACCCTTCCTTATCACAATATCCTCACATCATCACGCACCCCCCCTCCCTCTGGGGCATTGCTCCACCTGTCCATTTTTAAAACGTGATTATTGTCGCTATTTGCTATTCATCCCCATTGTGATTAAAACAAGGTGGTTTGATTCAATGTCTATGTGATTGCGTTTTGTATTATGTTATAATTTGTGTTCCTCATCCTTATGGGACCCCTTCCTCGTAATACTTAGACAACCCAGGTCCCAGGGACTCTATTTGGGTAAAACCCCCCCTAATATACTCCACTTTAGCAGAGGGACAAAGTCATGATTAATCCTTTTGATTGCACCATTGATCTTGGGGTGTTAATAATTATACAAGATAACAAATTATAAAAGGGGCAACAAAGGGTCAATTTGAATCGTAAACTGACAAAAGCGGAACACATGAGGTTTTGCATTCAAGTTATTCTGTACACATTTATGGTTGGTAGTATTCACACATGGGTGAGTTTTGAATAAACACACTACATTATCTATAAAGCAAAGTGGCACAAGAAAGGAAGTGATGTAACCACTCCTTGATTGCATATGATGGTGGATGAAATGCAGAGCTTTGTTTTACCCATGATCAAGGTCTTTGAGAGACTGAAACGCGTTGGGCTGTGTTGAATTGCCATAAAATGCTGCTGCCAGAGAAATAAACAGCTGGATATCAGCTATACCATGAGTGCGTGTGGAGTTATTTCCATTGAGGAAAAACTGCTACGATATATTTATATATATATATATATATATATATATATGTATATATATATATATATATATATATATATATATATTATATATATATATATATATATATATATATTCAAAAAAGCTGCTCTTCACTTTCACTCCATCCAGCAAAGCAGACGCGGACCACAAGGTTGGTGCTTAAGATGATTTAATGTTGGCCATAACACGTTTCGGTCCAGCCAGACCTTGATCACATGACATATATATATATATATATATTTAGATATCTCAAAGGTTTAAGATAAGTTATTGTTAGGAAAACTTAATTTATTATTTCTATACAAAACCAACTTAAACAGCACAATCCTTAGAAATCAAAAAGTTATAGCCATATTTGTGTGTGTGTGCTTCTTATTTGAGTGAAATCCTGTTCTATTTTCTCCTTGTCTGATTTGATTTTAAGCACAAAAGACACACCTTTTCCTCTGATTTTTCTCTTCGTCAAGAAGCAATGTTGCACTTGCTAAGGCGTAGACCAACATATGTTTCAATGTATGTTGAGACATAGTGCATGTTGCTGTGATTTAAAATACTGTAGGTTATTTGTGAGCTACTACTTTTGTTTCATGCACGAGTGTTTACTGCTGCTCCACTGCCCTTAGGGAAGCAATACTTCGCTACCACACTTTGAAACTGTTCTTAAAATAATAGGCTTCTTTTTTATTGTGCGTAGTCTCCAGCAACTACAAACCCCGAAGATAACAGTAGTCTACGTGAAAAAGTGTGCGTCACATCCTTCCATTTAAGAATGCTTTGTTGGTGTTATTGCAATTAATTACATCGCTTAGTCTCATCTACCGTGGTCTAGCAAAGTACACCGTGTTCTGTACCCTACTGAAAATGAGGTTGCTTTTTATGTTAGTAAAGCATGTATAGTTCTGTCGCTGGTGTAGCATCTCAGACTACTTATTCTGTCTTTGCTCTCTTATGGTGATGTATTATTATTATTGTTATTAACATTATTGTTTTATTATTGTTATAATATTAGTAATGATAATAATAATAATATTAATTGGTAACTTCTAACAAAGCAAGTAAAGTGCAAATCAGGAAGGGAAAGAAAGCAAATGGAAGAGTTGAAGAAAGGGGACAATATCTTTCAATGAAATGAAGATACTTAGATGCGATTCACAAAAACATTTATGAATATGGAAAGTAGCACTCCAAGAGCACTTTAACATGCTCTTGCTTGACTTTGGGAAATGGATTAAAACATCCAACTCCTGATTAATAAAGCACAAACAGGGCACAGTCCTTTCTGTTTGTATTAACTGTATATGAATATTATCTGAATATTCGCTTTCTATTCCCATTTTACAAGTTTTGGGGCAAATTAACGAATGGATGTAAAAGTACACATTTTAGGTACTTCAAAATGCCTTTGTGAATAGCCCTATATGAGTAGATTACAAAAATGCAAACACAGGTAAATACATATTGAAGTAATATAGAGATTCCCCCCTTATGTAATATGCCCATTCATACGCATGCTCCCACACCAACATACTAATGGAACCCCAGTTCCATCTTTGCTCTTGCATCATGAAAACCTTTTACGTATAAATATAGAGACACTCAGATAAATAGGAATGGAAGGAAATAGGAATTAACAGTCCCACTTAGTTTGCTCACACAGTGTCTGCTTAGAACATTATAAGCATTACAAAATACTTAATCACAATCCTTGTGTTTGCTCTTGAGCCACGATGATATTTCATCTGCATAAATGGATACATAGACAACTAGTTAGTTAAGTAGCTACGGAAAACTTCTGTCCATTAGTCTTCTCTTTTCCCTAGGTATTTTGACTAGTTGCCACACTTGGCTGTTCTAGCTCGTGTTGTAAATCAAACAGGACACTCAAGTGTTCATAAAAAGTGTTCTAAAGATGTAAAATACAACTTATTTAGTCAGAACAGTTTATGGAACAAATCTGTTTATTGAGTTATTTGGTAGGAAACTCGACAGCCAATCGCCTACAACCACATGGGCCGGCGGGCAAAATAGTGCATAGAGTGTGTACATAATCTACTCATTAATGCCGACATCCCGGAGGCTGGCAACACACAGAATCAAAGCTATCAAGGACGCATGTGTGTACAAAGGACAATGTCTGTCCAGAAACGAGAGCCCACCTGAAAAGGGGAACAACTTATAGAAGAACTTACCCCACCCTCCCATCCACCCTCTAAAGGATAAACCAAAAGAAAAAACAAAGGGGGATCCGTACCGAGGTGTCAAAAGCTGCATGGTGACCCCGAGAACCCATCTAGTTCACTCCCAACCCCTCCCGCACACCCTATATGGCCTTCTCATTCCGTAGTTGGCGGTATTAAACGTAGCACTTGTAGGGGTTTGGGTCAGCCGTCCTCACGAAGATCTTTCGATAACAATGCTATAAAAGGAGGCCAAAGTTGGGGGGTATTTCTCGCCCTTCTGGTGTTGGATCAGCGAGAGTCGCTCAATGGCCAGGGTCACCGAAAGCCTGTGGAGCCAAGTCGAGTGGTATGGGATCGTAGCAGTACCCCAGTGCACTAAAGTCGCCTGCCGTGCTGCAAGTAGAGCTAACTCCATTTGCCTGCCGTGTAGTGAGCGCAGTGGGAAGGTGAGGGGGTTCGATAGCCCTAGCAGGGTGTAAGCCGGGAATCGAGGTATCTCGGTGTCGAATGCCTCATCAATGTCATATAATACCTGCTCCCAGAATCGCTCTAGCCTCGGGCAGTGCCATAGAAGATGTGCAAGATAGCCTGACAAGCCGCAAACTCGCCAGCATTCCTCAATGTGATTCTTGTCCCACTGATGTATCCTAGCCGGGGTAAGATGCCAATAAGATGCAACCTTGTATGCAGATTCAGTCCCTGCCATATTGTAGGCTGTGTGATGCGCTCTGTAGTGGATGTTATCCCATTCCTTATCCTTGAGGGCCCGACCGAGTTCCACTTCCCACCGGGGTGGGCCGCAAGAGCGATTTCCTATCTGACGCTGAGTAAGGCAAATGTATAATTCTGTGATGAGATGCTTGTCATCAGATTTATTCGCTATCCATTTCTCATAAGGATTAAGCCGATGAGAAACATGTGGTAAAGGTACAAAAATCTTCATTGCATGATTAATTAAAATCTTTGCAAAATAGTACATTTAAATTAGATCACATATACCAATACATTTGTTAAAAGAACTTCAATATACATTACAGTAAGAACAGTTAGTTATAAATCAAAAACTTTATCGAACAATTGACTGGGATTAAAGCAGATAAAAAACTCCTGATTTAACAATTATAATTATTTTCTATGTCCGTAGTGCAGTGCCCTGCATTGTACTCCGTTGGTATCTGATTATGATTTCCAGTTAGAACCGCAGTTTGAGAGTTGCAGCTTCTGCCTTTTAAAACCAGATCTCTGTGCTTGACCTGTTATATTACAGTTAAATCTGACATAGCTTTTGCAATATTAACAAATTTCACCAATCTGCATGCTAATTGGATGTCTTTTACATCAAAGCAGGCTTTTAATGCTTGCCCGCGGGTTTGGATCCCTCTCACGATCCAGGCTGGTTTCTATAGCAGTTTGCGCTCTTTTTCTAAGTCTCTGCAGCTGCACAACAAATGGAGGATCTCATCTTTGGATTCGCCACAGATTTTACAGTTTGTAGTTGTGTCTGACCTTTGCCAAGGGGGAAGGTGCTGGTTGACCGGTAAAACACCCATCCTCAGTTTCAGATATGATTCCTTCGCAATCTTTGAGGATCCTGTTCCCAAGTCGGTTTGTGGCGCGGGCCTTGTGTAACTCTGAATGACAAACCACCTGTGCGCTCTTTTGGATAGGGTAGATTTGTCTTCTTCCAAGGACAATAACTTTACTGTTTTGTTTACTAATTGTTTAAAGGTTTTCTGTGGGCCATTGATATCCCAGAACTCTTGTAGGGCTAGATAGTTTATTGCCGAATGTAGATAGACTGCAGCTGTATTGTCTTTGTTTTTGTTAATCTCTTTCCATAAGTATGAGTTAATAGAATCGCTCTCGGCTCCCTTTATTTTGTACCAGCACTTTGCGTAAGCCCCCTTCCGTGCTACTTGCTGTTTTTGGAGGCCAAATTCTAGTCTTAGCTGGTCTTGAGAAATGTACTGAGGGAGGTAAAAAATTATTCGAATTTATTTCGATTCTGCTTCATCCAGAGCTGTTCATCTCTTCCTCTCATGCATTCACTTCCGTAGGTGATGGTAGGAAGCAATGTGAAAAACAGGTGGTAGGTAGGCCTTCGAGGTTGCCCAGTTTCGGAGTTGAAAATAATAAAATTCATCAGAGCAAGGAAGGTCCAAGTCATGGCGAATTCGATCAAATGGGATAATGCCGTTGAGATCAAATAAATGGCCCAAGCACTTACAACTAGCCTCCCGCCATCTCTGGGCAACCGCAGTCTTATTACCCGGGGGGAAATCTGGGTTGTCCACCATAGGAGTCAGCGGGGAGGGAAAAGTAGTGAGGCTTTGCAAGAGCGCTCCCCCGTCCCATACTCTCATGGTAGCTGCCGTGACCGGGGAAGAGTAAAGGCCCCAAGAGCATGAGCGGCGGGGGAGCCAGATTTCACGACAGACATTCGTGCCAGCTACTGCCTGGTCCATGAAGGTCCAGTGCTTCTCCGACAGTGGGTGGTTCCAACGCAATACATAACAAAGGTGTGCGGCCTGTAGATATCTGTGAACAAATAGGAGCTTGACCCCGCCATCCTCCTTAGGTCGTGACAATTGTGCCACCGAAAGACGAGCATTCTTGTTGCCCTAAATAAATGTCCTTAAAGCAAGCTGTAATGTTCGCAAGGCTTTAGGTGGTGGAGTCAACGGGAGGGTCTGGAAGAGGTAAAGTTTGCGTTGCAAAATTGTCATCTTGACCGCGGCAATGCGCTCAAACCATGAAAGAGTGTATTTGGCCCATTCGCATAGTGCCTACCATGTCTGCACCAGCAGAGTTGTGTAGTACAACTCGAGCGTGCGTGTGAGCGCAGGCATCAGAAGTATGTCCAAGTAGGGCGCCGGGACCAGTGCAGGGGGAGAGACTGTTGGAGGGCTTCAGCTTGTACATGAGGTAAGGACAAATTAAGGACCCGGGGCTTGCTAATGTTTACTTTGAAGCAAGAAAGTCGGCTGAAGGACTGGAGCTCTTCAACCAGCGTGGGAAGGGAGGTGAGAGGCTGCGTAAGGAACAGGATGACAGCATCAGCGTAGAGGCTCATTTTGTGAGTGTCACCTCCAAACTTTAGTCCATGGATGCCCGGGTGATCAAGAATTTTCTGCGCAAGGCACTCCATTTAGAGTGCAAATAAGAGGGGTGAAAGGGGGCACCCTTTTGTTGTACCCCGGGCGATCTCAAAGGGAGATGAAGAGATATCATTGACTCTGACAAATGCCCGTGGGGCATGATAGATGCACTGTACAAACTTGATGAAACAGGCGCAAATCCGAAGCTCCGCAAGACGGCGTAGAGGTACAGCCAGCAAACCCCATCAAGCGCCTTCTCGGCATCGACAGAGAAGAGCACAGTACCCACCTGGGAGCGGTTAACACTGTCAATGAGGTGAAGCAGACGCTTGGTATTGTCGACTCCCTGTCGCGTGGGAATGAATCCCGCCTGCTCTCGATCAATAAGGCCAGCCATTAAGGGATTCAGTCAAGATGCCAGTATGCCCGTGAAGAGTTTTGCATTGATGTTAAGCAGCGAAATCGGGCGGTATGAACTACAGAGGCCTGGGTCTTTATTAGGCTTAAAGATGACAGAAATTGCCACCTCACACACTGATCCTGTAAGCGCCTGCTGTCTTGAAAGGAATTGAACAGGAGGGTGAGGAGGGCGGCAATTCATGGCAAAACGTTTTGTCAAACAGGGCTGGGTAGCCGTCTGGGCCGGGCGACTTATCCAGCTTCAGCCAGGAGATAGCTGAGATAGCCTCGTCCATGGGGCTCTCCAGAGGATCCGCCTCTGCCTTCAGGAGATGAGTAAATTTGCTAGAGTCAAGGTAGTCCCTAGCGTCAAGGTCGTTCGGAGTGTTTAGACTATATAGGGAGTGGTAAAAGCATCGGAACTCCTCGACGATCGGGGATTTTAGGTAGACCTCTTCGCCTGTAGGTCGCTTAAGAGAGGGGATATTCCCTGTCACTGCCCGGCCCGCAATTTCTGCGCTAGCATTTTCCCACACCTGTCACTGCCCAGGTAGAACTTGTGTTGGGGGCGGATTAAAGCATATTCCGCCCTATCAAGGTCTAGGCGTTTGAGGAGCATCCGCTTCTTCTCCACCGCCCGCCATACCCATGGGGCTCCCGTGCTTTTATGTATCGCTTCCACCTCTGCCACTTCATGTTCTAGATCTGAACGGGCTTCCTTGTGTCTCCGGGCTTCAGCAGAGGAAATAGCCATGAATTCCTTCCGTATTACCTCTTTGAGGGTTTCCCAGACAGTGGCCAGGGATGCTGCACCGGTATCATTAGGGTGAAGGTAGTCCAATATCTTGGACTTGGAGATACCGGTGCACCGTGGCCATGCAGAGGATGTGACACTGCATTAATTACATTTTATAGCCACTTGAACACACTCAGCTACAGGATGATATTGTTGACCGAAAAAGGCCACCCACCGCATGGACCTACTATGGTTAACGGGGATGTATTTCATCACTTTTTTATAATAGGGAGTACACAAGATACGTCTGGTAATTTACCTTGGACCATTGAAACGAAAGGAGAAGATACACAGTTTCACCAACATTCCTGTTATGGTTGGCTTGGAGCCACACTTATCACCAACATCAGAAACAGCACTTGAACAAGCCCTGAAGAAGTTCCAAGAGGGATGAAACGCGTTGGCAAGGAATTCTGTGGTGATTTTAAAAGGAAAAGTGATTTACAATAAAAGATTTACTGTAACTACAATCAAGATATACAACTGTTTGATATTTTCGTCTGGGAAGTTATTCTGTTTGTGATATATTTCTTAGTTTATCTGAATAAGTTGTACTAGGGCAGCTACATAAGTAGAACACACGTTCTCTGGTGCAGGGTTAATTAGTAGATTTGGATAACGGTGGTCTCTAACCACCAACTTGGGATGTACATGGGTCACATCACAGACCTGCTGCACCGAGGCTGAGTGCTAATTTACTAGGCTTACTAAGTAGTGACATCTGGTGCTGGATCGTTGAAAGCTCTGACCCTGATCTCTTGTAAACAATATCTTGGCACGTACCTCCTTTACAATGTCTGGGGAGTGTAAAAGGCCTACGCGGAGTCGCCAACTAGCAGGAGCATGCCTAACCCCATCTGGGCACAGGGAAAGAGAGATATGTGCGTGGTCAGAGAGGGACCTTGTAGCTATCGAGGTGTCTTGCACTCGTGGGAGAAGCGCGCTGGAGACTAGGAACATGTCCAGGCGGGCATATGATTTGTGTGCTGCAGAGCAGTAGGTATATTTGCGCGTATCTGCATGCTTAAGGTGCCAAAAATCGTGGAGGCCGTTCTTGGAATCCTCACCGAAGAGGGACAGCAGTGAGGGCTCCTACCTCAGTGGAGCGCTGCCAAGAACGGTCCCGGTCGTTATCTATGACTAAGTTTAGGTTCCCTTCCACTTTAAGTGCAGAGTCTTGAGACGCCAGACCCTCCTTCACATGCCTGCGAAGAAAAGCCTCTTTGTGCACATTGGGAGCATATATATTCATTAGAGTGAGGACAGTGGACCCTCACTGGATTCTAAGGGTGAAAACCCTACCCCTGGATTCATAGAAGGTGGCCAACACCTTGCCATCAAGTGTAGCCCCTATTAGGCTGGCCACCCCACTCTCCACACCACTGGAGTCAAGCTATCCGCAACACAGAATACCTGCAGAGTCACCGGCTGCGGAGGGGTCCGCTAAATCAGAAGAGGTCATCGTGCCCTGTGCCCCTCGAGCTTCACTCCATTACCTCCATTCCGTCGATCCAGGCTCGAGTGCTCAAGGGGAGCACAGACGGTCGTGAAGCTGAGAGAGGGAAGAAATCACCGACTCATGTTCCTTCGCCATCTACTCTGGGTCTGGTTTCGCAGAGGCCGACGGCTTACCAACCGTTTGCCATCCTGGGGGTCGTCGTGCGTCCCGGTTTGTAGTGCCATCTTTCAGCTAGGAGTTTGTGTCAGCGTCCAGCCCCAACAGATTCAAAGCCTCAGCGAGAGAGCGCCACTGTCGCAGCTTACCTTGGTGCTTAAAGATGATGCAAAAGGGATGACCCCAGGAGTATGGAATCCCTTTGTCACGGAGAAAGGAAGTGACCAGCCAGAATTCTCCCTGTTTAGCTAGAGTGGACGCTGCAAGATCCTGGAAGAGGGCCGGGGAGTGCCGTTGAACTGGATCGGCTGGACTGCGCGAGCTTTACGCAATATCTGTTCTTTGATCTGGAAGTCATGTACACATACAAGTATATCGGGCGGGGGGGCTTTCTCGCCTCTGGGTAGGCCCACACGATGTACCCGGTCCATCTGGATTTCTCGTGGGCCATCGTCTCACAAAACCTGCCGAAAGAGAGAAAGGACATACTCTCGGAAGTTATCTCCTTCTGCCCTCCAGGGCACCGCACGGATGCGAAGGTTGTTTCTCTGGAAGCGGTTCTCCAAATCTTCTGCATGAGCCTGGAGATCCAGATTTTGATCCCTCAGCCGGAGGACTTCCTGCTGCAGCTGGTGTAGATCTTCCTCACGAGTCAGCTCATGCTCTTCCAGGATGGCCACCCTTTCACCAAATTCATCCACATCGCAACACACTTCCTTGAGATCCGCCAAGAGCTGGCCCTTTAGGTCGAGGATGTCCTCTTTGATGGGGGAGAACAGCTCCATCATGAAGGCCTTCGTGTCCGGGCCATCCGCGCCTTCCACCGCATCTGGGTGCTCCAGGTCTCTGGGTTCCCCCCGTGGTATGTCAGGGCCGCCAGGCTGTTTCATCAGCATGTCTTTGAGGGACTTCTCCCTTTTCGCTCGGACCGCGGCCATCTTGCTGCGCTGCGGCTGATAAGGTGGCTAGGGAAAATCTGCAAGTCTGTGGCCAGAGTCACAGCAGCCCCAGCATCCCGGCTGGGTCAGAGACAGGGAGATTGCGTTGTGGAATGCAGCCGGCATACATTCAGGCTCACCCCCTCGCTGTGACCTACCTCCGGTTGGGCAAGGTATTCCTGTGGGCCGCTGATGACCCAGCTCTCACCGTGTTCTGCAGTAAATATGAAGACCTGCGTCAGTTTGGGCTTTAGCCGGGAGGGGTAATCTGTGAGGATACTGTAATAGGTCCACTATTCAGGCTGCACGAGGCCCAGCTCCAGGCCGTGCCCCACACGGGTCCCGGTATCGGCGACTTTCTTTCAGATTGTGTCCCTTAGTAGATGGGCGGCGCGGGACTCGCCTAGTAGCTGTCACGCCCATGGGGCCAAAGCTGTGACTGGCTGCGCAGCTCTGCAGGCCGGCCAAAGCAGCCCAGGCTGCTCCGAATGGGGTGGCCAAAGGACGGTCCGCTATAGGGAATCAACGCAGTCTTTTAGCGCAGACTTTCAGAGTCTCTGCCAGGTCGGCAGCTGGGTGGGAGGTGGCCGATTACTGCAGGACTATCTTATCCAGGTAGCGCCAGGCCCCTGTGATGGTCGCTGATGTGGCGCGCAGACGAGGTTAAGCAGGAGTGGTCCAGGTATACAGGCCGCATTCATCGGGAGTAAACAGGGCCACACAGCGCACAGCAGCAGCCCATTCACCGGGTTGGGCGGGCTATCAGGGTTATTATTTGTTTAAGCTTCGCGGGAAGGAGGCCCCAGGCCCCAGTCTGCACAATCTTCGGCGTGCCGGCCTGTCAGGCAGGGAAGAGGACAAAAGGGGGGTCAGAGAGCCAGCACCTCCCTGAGGGGTCACCGTGTGCCCACGTCATGTTGCGTGTCTGCCCGCTCACCAGTAAGGATGGGTCGCCGGTCCGATTATGCCTTCCAGCCTCACGGCTGGAAACCCAGATCTTCCAGAGGGGCAGCCCGAGCAGCGTCAGGCCGGCAGGGCAGAGAAGCCACAAGATGGCGGGCGACACTCAGGCCGCTGGCCCATCGGTTACTGCGCTGTCATGCCTTAAGGGCTGCTCACCTTCCGCCGCTTGCAACCGGCTCCACAAGCAGGCTCCGGTTCTGCGATGGACTCCGAGGCTTGCTCACTCCTTTCTTGTGCTGGGGCTCCTGTGCGCTGACCCCGAGGCGTTGCCGGTGACTCCGCCCCTCACGCTCAGGCTCCGGCGTGGTCAGAGCATGCACATCTCCCAGAGCCCTGAAATGGCTACCGAAACCCTCCACTTATGCATCGGAGGGAGCACCAGCCAATTCCAGTCCGTGTTTGGCTATTTGAGGTCTGGGGAATGGGGCAAATACAATGCTAAGAAACGGTGGGCCGGAGGGATGGAGTTTTACGGCCTACCGAGCGCCATATTGGCCACGCCCCCCGAACATTTTAAACTGTACTACGGACAGTTGTAACTTCTCAATAGGGCGATTAGTTGTTGAGTTTGATCTGTTGCAGTTGCGTGTGGAAACGTGGTCACCCATTATGTGTTAGATTTCTTTGAATTCGTTTTTGTGTTACATTGAGAGGCAGAAGTTGCCTTCATGGTCATTGTAGTAGGGTGGGGGTCGCATGCCTCCATTTAAGTACGAAAATAATGTGATTTAATAAAGACATAAATTCTCATTATGGTTTCTATGTTGAGTTTTTTTTTAAAAAGATTATTTTTATGTAGAAACTATTTGTATTGAAAAAGAACAGTGTACAACGTTTTTAGAACATTCAATAATAGCACAAACATGACGTCCTGTTGAGTCTACAGAGGTAAAATCATTTCAAACAAATAAAATGATAACCAAAAATGTAAATAGATGCTTTTAAGAATACTTAGGGGTATATTTACAAGGGGATAGTGCCACCAGAATGTCATTTTTAGCGACAATCTGGTGGCGCTATTACCTTCGAACAGCAATTGAAAGGGGGAACCTCTATTCTGACCTATCTATCTTTACATAATAGCATTTAAGTCTGTTCGCAATTTCATACAGGATGCAACAAAGTACATAGAAGCATTCACTTGGACATAGTGTTTATTATTTACCATTTATTCATTATTATAACAAATTATTTTTTCATTTTTTTAGTAATTATATTGTCAAAATTGTAATGCAGTGACATAGTAACATTATATTTATAGGTATGAGAGTCTGAGTTTGTATGAATGACGGTTTGAGTGACAGTAATTGTATATAGATTGTTTAGGGGTTCCTGTTAAGCAAAGTCTTAGCTTTGTATTTTAAATTGTTGTATAAATGTTACTATGTCACTGCATTACAATTTTGACAATATAATTACTAAAAAATGAAAAAATAATTTGTTATAATAATGAATAAATGGTAAATAATAAATACTATGTCCAAGTGAATGATTCTATATACTTTGTTGCATCCTGTATGAAATTGCGAACAGACTTAAATCCTATTATGTAAAGATAGATAGGTCAGAATAGAGGTTCCCCCTTTCCATAACTGTTCGATTGCCACTCCCTCCTCTAGACCTGAAATTACCGACGGGAGTACCCTTGTTACCTATGTTTTGGCGCCTTTACCTTCTCCATATTTACAAAGAAGCATTAAGCCACTTTTTGAGGAAAAACGCCGCCTTGTAAATACGTCCCCTTTGCACACATCACTTAGCGTGAAAGGGGTGTGCAATGGGCGTTACTGTGGGCGTTCCACCGCAATACCCATTGCTTTTTGACACTTAGTCAGATTTACAAGGATGTGTAAATCTGAGGCAGTGCCAGAAACTAACGCCATGCAAAGGAGGCGTTAGAATGGTGAAACAGGAAGAAATACTTTTCTTTCTCCTTGTTTTTGCTTTTTCGAAGTGTGCTGCATAATGACAATTTACTACTTCTATGTGTGCTGCAGAGGGTTCCTGCATTGGCACTAGGCAGCTAATTTTAGCTAGAGAAAACACAGTTGTGTGCCATATTGTTGTAAATGTGGTGCATCCCTGCATTTTAGAAAGAGGTGCTGCCAAATTTGGTGCAGCTCTGTGCTCCAACATTTGGTTGTAAATATGCCCCTTCATTTTGAGAAAAACCTTTACCTCCTTTCCCACAGTGTTGCAACACAACAGACCTTAATGACCAGAACAGTCTTAACTTTCACATTATGGTTAGCTTCCAAGCCTCTCTTTACTCTCACATTATGCTTAGTCTGCAAGGTTGTATTTGCTCTTGCATTATGGTTAGTCTCTAAGCCTGTCTTTACTCTCACAATAGGCATTAGTCTCCTCTGCCACATAACCGCTGTAGCCTAGATAATGGTGAAGTTCTACAGGGTGCCTTGGGGGCTGTCAGTATGAAGATATAATCCATAGTTCAGAGTGAACCGAGAAATATTCCCCACAGTTCACTTTGAGTTTTGATACCACTGACTTTTGGGCAATAAAAGTACCCAAACTGATATGTTGTTATTTGGAAAATTAGCAAAATCAACCTATCACACTGACGACCAGTGCTCTACTCTTCTTGGTCACTAATGATTTACACTATACAAACCAGAACAAATTAGTTTTGTCAATTTAGTTTTGTTTCTGTTCCTCCTTCATGGTTCCAAACTTTTTGTCACTGTGAACCCCTTTACAATCCCTCTGGAAAGCAGCTCATGCATCTACCTTGAGAAGCTCCATGATGAAGATGAGAGGCTGTGGGCTCTTCTGCAGTTCGTCCAGGTCCTCGTAGCCTGTGGTGTGATAGTCAAACATGTTCCCCATTCCACAGCGGTGCTTCTGCCCTTCCAGAGGGTCCTTTCCCTCTGCAATCTTCCGCATGCCCTTGGAAACCAGAGCATACATGCCTGTGTGCTGAAACAGAAAACATCTCTATTGTCATTTGTATGAACAACTTTTAGATATATTTTTCATGCCTTATGTTGAACTGCCCTAAACGTATCGGTCTTTTAAAGGTGTCCCTAAACTAGCACTAAATGAAATGCATTTCAAAGCTGAGGCACACATGTGGATTTCCAGCTCTTGTAGGATTTGAGATGCAAGAACTGGAGTGTAACAATAATGCTTATTGTCATTTGCGTTGATGCAACAAAATGCCAGTGGATGCAGAAGTGACATCACATAACCATCCTTTGATCTAATAGGAAGTAGCGTTATATGATCTTTGACACTGTAACCTCCCAGGAAGTGACGTCATGTGACGTTAATCCGCATGACATAACACTATCTGAGACTGCTGAACTTAAAAACATCTTTAACACACAATTTTATCATTACAGAACAGTTAGTGACAGAGGTATATGTCCATCTACATTTTAAATAGGTTGCGGACACGATAGAAACATTCGTTTCTTATTTTTTGGGAAGCCAAATTATTTATACCACAAATTTTCACGATTTAATGGTTTCCCTAATGTATACTCCAATGTAATATGTATTGGTAAATTACAGAGACATTCAAAAATATTTAAGAAATAACAGTGGTATTGTCCACTTGTATTAGTAAATGTAGACCATTTATATAATGTGAACTATGTTATTAACTCAATTGTTGTAAATATATTTTGATTAGCATCACTTATAAAGCACCCTCACTCATTAAAGCACCGAGGTGAGGTTGTTATTCAATCACATCATTTTCCATGTGTTCACAATAACGAAACCCGGTAACATTATGTATACAAGTGTATATTATTCATTTCATTACTTTATTCTATTCGGGAAAGTATATATTGAACTGCTGAGGTTTATATTACTGGTTGTACTGCTTCACTCTCCAACAACAACAAACGATGCTTACCAATAATAGTTTGAATGGATTTTTTTTAAAAAGCAACATATATACACATTTTCCAAATGTAGGTCTAAAAGTCATGAATTTCTTGCTAAATAGGAATAGTGTGAAAGTATGTAGAGATATATGGTGGGTCCTGAGCTTATACCACTCTACAGCTACGTGGGGTACCACATTACTCTTCATTACCAGGGTCGCCAGGTTCCATTCACAAGCTTTCTAGTTTACAAACCATTGTTTTCATGACTGTTAATCTAATAGCTTTGGTTAAAACTAACCAAGATTACAAATCCCAGAATGCATTAAATTGTTAAGGAAAACACCCAGGAGTGGCTGCAAAATGGTGTCCAACATGGCACAGAGTCATCCGGTAACCAGAAAAGAAAATACATATACAGGGAGAGATGTCATGTACTTTTATCCTATTTGCCAAATTCTCCTCTCTTAATCCCTAACAATTAACATATGAGCTCATTAACTAGGTAACAATGCATGTCTCCTCCGCTCCATTTTCTCATTTAGAAAATATATATTTTGGTATTGTAGACTTGTGAGCCTCAATCTAATTTGCTGATAAAAAAAAATAACTAAGTAGAAACAACCGTCCAGAAAGGGGAATAAGCATTCCTGGAAAAAGATCAACTTTTCTGGACATCAGCTGTCTCAGATCTATCTGGGCTCAGTGCCCTTCTGTTTCCATGCTCAGTGGTGTGTGGGTGGAGTGGAGCTAAACAGACACTTGAAAGTTTTAGAGCGCCTGGGACCATTAGTGGCCCTCCAATTGTGTTGCAGTCAGAGCTTGTGTCTGTATCCCCCTTGAGGTATCCCTAACCTCTCTGACCACACACTCAGAGTCAGATTGGTGGAGCCCCTGCAGAGACACAGGCAGAGTGTTAGCGGCTGCCCTTTGAGTATCTGTTCAAGTGCCCTCTACACCACACCCATGCACCCACCCACACAAATCAAAAGAGCAGAGAGGCACCTTTACACAAACACAGAGCGGCAGGTAAAAATCCAGTTGTAATTCTGATTTGCACTAACTGCGGCTCATGCCCCAGCTTGGGATATTAACATATGCCTACCAATGACTCTTATGTAAAGTAATGACGTGCACAGCTACAGTATCATCTGTACATAGTTTTGTGCAATCACCAGCACAAATCTTGATGGTCCACCCATTTTGTAAGAGAAGCGTGTGAGCAAGGAGTGAGCCTGGCTTGGGCTGAGTTACTGACTTAGCTTGGGTGACCACCTCACTACAAATCCTTACAGACACCATCTCCAATCCTGACATTTTCACATCAAATCATTGATTCCAGGCACGTTAGTCAAATCACTTCAATGAAAGCAACCTAAGGGGCATATATACTAGTTACTCAAATCACTTCAATGAAAGCAACCTAAGGGGCATATATACTAGTTACTCACGCAGTGCAGCTGCCGCAAATGCTGCACTGCGTGAGAAGGAGAGAGTAGGAGAGTGCCATATTTACAAAAATATGTCACTCTCTTACCCTCTCCCTAGTACCGGAGCAGAAATATGCTGCCATGTGCCACGGACACAACTTTGCACTACAGTGCAAGGGTGTCTCCATGAGTCCAGCATAGGTTTTGTACTGGAAGGGAAGCCTTACAGTACAAAATACCAAGCTTAGACTAACTTGAAACCTTTTCCCTCTTTGTATGTGCGCAGTACAGTGCAGCACACATACAGAGTTGGAAAAGAAAGGAGAAATTAAAGCATTTCTCCTTCATAGCGCCTATTTGAAATATGTGCTATTTTCACGCTAAACCCGGTCTACTTTTTTAAGTAAATAGGGTTTAACATCCCAACCCTTGGGTGGTTGCATGGGAAATCACATGCACCACCCAATGGTGCACCCCATTGGAGCTAAGTAATGCAAAGCAGCTTCCATCGCTAAAGTAAATTAGTTAAAAGGATTTAGCATCATTTTGTGTCACTTTTGTGACGCAAACACAGTGTTAAATCATAGTAAATGGACCCCAAAAACTACAAGAACGAGCTGCATTAAGGTATCACACGAAGGTCCAGGGTTGGAAACAAAGGCCATTATGATCTGGAGGCCAGCGGTTGCCCTAGGCTCAGCCCTAGCTCCATTGCGACTTGTGAACCAAAATAAAGAAAAGCCAAACATCCACACATGACAGCTGAGCATCCAAATTCTACAAAGGTGATTATCTGCATTTTGTGCCTGCAGACAAGCAAAACTGCAATTGTGCATATATCTCACTGAATACCCAATATCTAAACTATGTAATTTCCATCACTGAGCTGACAACCCTCTACCGCTTTATTGTTTTTAAATTAACTGATTTTACCAGATAACTAGTATCCTGCAATCCCGTACATTCAACTTTTTCAAGAAAGACCTTCTATACTTATGACATATCAGATTAAATTAACATGTAATACAACATTAATTGAATTCAGTGTATTATTTACGGTCGTGAAATAATTGAACACAAATTGTTGTCCTTTGATGGTGATGATGAAAGGCTCTGGAAATAATCATCCAGTTCATTCTGTAGCTGAATTGAAGTAAGGAGGGTTTCGACCTAAACATTGGTCACATTTTCTGTCCTCTAAACTGCTACTACAATTTTCCTGTCTTAGTCAATGTGTTTTACTCTCCCTGCCTAAATGTGGTTGCTGTTAATTCCTGTTTATTTTTATGTCATTATGTATTGACAGTTTTGATTTGTTTTATGCATAGATTTTTTGGGAAGGGGAATCTTGTTTATTACCATATTTTTCTATTTTTTTTCTCCTGAGGCTGCTAACGGAGCAGTTCAGTCTGGGACAGCCATTTTTAGGTCTCGTCTAGGCAGCACTTGCCCTGTCTCTTCGAGACATGCTGTATTCGGGATACAGGCATTAAGCTCTGCCCATGTATTTTATTGGCTCCTTTCAATGTCAATGGGTTTTTTCCATTGGTTAATTTGTTTAGTAGTTCCTTCTTAGTACCTCCTTTTCTCCTGTTGTAACCTCCCATGAGGACTGCCCCTGTTACATGTGTTGTTACTCAGTATGTTTTATTTACAGTTTGTCAACACTACTTTTTTTATGCTAGCTGTTGTTGCAGGCACAACACGCTCGACCGCTTTTTATTTCTGCAACACAGCGCCACGAAGTTTCAACTTGTAACATGGCGGCCGCGCTTCTTTTAACAGCACCACAGCTCTTGATAATTTTCAGCGTGGTGCCTGTTTTATGAGCTCTGCACTTTATCTTTGACTTGCAGCTTCTGCGCTGCATCCCCACATGGGGCAGCCATGCTTTTTTCAATTGCACCACAGCTCTTGTTTACTCTCAGCAAGGTGACCGTTTTACAAGCGCCATGCTTTATCTTTGACTTGCAGCTTCGGCACTGCATCTCCTCCTAGGGGTGCCCTCCATCCCACCACCCAAAAAAAGGCTGCCTATTTTAGCACTCCTCCTGGATCCACTAACTGACGCTCTCCCGCTTTTTATTTCTGCAACATGGCGGCATTTAGAACTCGAAAATATCGAATGTTTTAATTAATTTTCTATCAAAGCCCAACGTCTAGAAAATTCACATTCTTAGACAAAAGTCGTTGAATGTTTCTGTAATTATGTTCCATATATTTCTACTTAACTGTTCTTGAATTCCTGCAAAATCAACTGAAACAAATAGCAAATGGTCCCATTTTAAGATGGCTACCCTATTCCTTTAAAAAATGGCCTGGGCTTTAGACTGACAGCTTTGGCCCTTTCCGCTTGCCCATGAGCCACTATTTACCGCAGTGACCATTTTACCAATGACACTAAGGTGTTTTCTTTAAAGTTGGGCGCCACAAAAAAATTCCCATGAAACACCAGAGTTTTTATATTTTTCTGCTCAAATGTTTTCGTAATTTATAAAACGGTTTATTGTTTCATAAACTTTGAAACGGTAATATAAATCATATTTATATCCTCCTTACCAACATTGTAATGGTTGTCCAAAAGAAAGGATTTGAATCCTATATTTTTTGCGTTTACAAGTGTTACGTCTTTCAAGTTTCCCTGCATCCTTCTTTTGACTGAATGCGGATGACCGGTGTTCAAGATAGGCGCCTCCTCGTGCTCCCAAAACATTGCCTACATGGCTGTTCCTATATTGTAATTTCAACAATTACCTCCGAAGCGGCCTGCATCCCGGGAGACTAAATGGATGTGCTTTTTGATAAAATTTCTAGGTACTGTTTTTGGCATGCATTACTGGTCGAACGCCTTGTATTTACATGTAATCCATAACTATTTAAAAAGCTTATAGTTATTTGTACAAAGGGATGCTATAATCATACACCTGGTGCTCGTTTATTCCAAAACTTACTATACCGCTCTGTGGATGCATTTAATTGTTAATTATTTAGCACTTATCCAGTCTTTGTGAAGGAGAGGTAGCCTATCTCCGGCTCCCCTAATTACCCCTACCTTTACTGTGCTAATAGTGATGATAAAACAAGCATTTGCAATTTAAATAGGTCTTCCATTAGTGAAACTTGGAGCTATCAGTGTCGCAAATGCTAATGTTTTGGGGGGTTTTTTGTTAAAAAATATGCCAGCAGTAGCATAAGTAATGCAAATAATTCCACTAGGCAAGGAAAAGGTGCAGTACTACAGACTGTTACTAGATGTCCCTGTGGAGTTGTTAAGGGACCTCTATTAGCCACACAAGGTATTGCACCCTTAAGGCATTTATAAATAGAATAATTGCAGCTGAGAATACATTTCCATTTGTTTTTATTGGAAGCGAAATTTTTGTTAGCTTGCATTTAAAAATGCACAATTTAAATAAACAACAATGGTGCATTTTTAAAATGCAAACTAACAAAAATCTCATTTACAATAAAAACAAATAGAAACATATGCTGAGCTGCAATCTTTCGCTTTATAATTGCTTGAGGGTGCAGTACCTTATGTGGCTAATAGAGGTCCCTTTACATCTCCACAGGGACACTAAGGGGTCTATTACGATCCGCCCTCCATCGCACCGGGAGATGGGACCGCCCGCTATGTGTACGGCGGTCCCGCATGTATAATTAGGATGCGCCCGCATCACTGGAGGGTGCATCCCGCATTTTTTGCATTACGGCAGGCGGTGCTGTCAGCAGCACCCGCTGCAATGCAAAAGAGGCATCTGTGCATTTGCAGGCACAACGCGGCAAGCACCGTGCGGTGCCTGCCAATTCGTGCATGCAAATGCAGGGGGTACAATAAGTACCCCCTCATGTGCCCCCCAACATCCTGGGGGCCCGCAACAGGCCCCCAACTGCAAAAACTGCATGCCTTTCCGTGGCGGCGTTGGGCTGGTTCCCTCAGCCATTGTAATATGGATGGCGGTGTTTAGCAGACACCGCCACCATATTTAACCCTTTTCCGCCCGGTCGAACAGTCGAAGGGGTGGAAAAGCGGCGGACGGTCTTCCCGCCCGCCGCGGTACCCCCGCCATCATAATATGGCGGGGGGTAAACGGGAGGCGGGTGGGAGATAATGTCTGGCAGATCGCCAACGCCATGCGGCCGGTGGCGATCCGTCCAACATTGTATTAGACCCCTTAGTAACAGCCTGTGGTACTGCACCCTTTCCTTGAGTCATGGAAAATATTTTATTACTTATGCTACGCTGGGATATTTTTTGACCCCCCCAAAAAATATCAAACATTAGCATTTGCAAAGACAACAGCTCAAAGTTTCACTAATGGAAGACTTATTGCATTGCAAATGCATGTTACTCCTTGGGTCTCGGATTACAGTACAGTCCAGAAGCTACTTCTCTGAGCATAAACTAGGACCTCTGACCGGATAAAATAGATGGGCATTGTGGATGTGCAGCGGACATGCACAGAACTGACGAATCTATGACAAGCCTCTCTGCACCTGTCTTTACAGAGTTCTAAAGGTCAGGTAAGAAACTCTGATGTGTAACCTGTAGTCCACAGAACCTTATAAACCTTTTGCCACCCAGATTCCCTTTGGACACCTTGTCCCTTAACAAAATTCTAGGCTTGCACTATCCATAGTTGGCTCGCTATCACAGTCTCTGGCTTGTGGTAGCAAGGCCTATTTGATCACTATCCAATCATCTGATTCTTTTTTTTATTTTTTTTCTATTTGCATTTTATTATGTAACAACAATACAATCATGTCATTATTGGTCAGCACATCCCGCCCCCCAATCCCCCACCCACCGAGCTTCACCGTTAAAATCAGTCTATTGTTATTCTGAGCAAACAACTTCACCAGAGTTTTCCCGGGCCCAAGTCTGGAGTGCCATGGCAGACTGCCTTACGGTGCACTAATGTCCATGGACGCACCTTCTCCCATTGTCCACTTTCATAGCCCCCCATCGAGTCCATGATATTTCCACCATTTGCTCCAGACTCTACCAAATTTCTTAGGGCAACCCTGTGCCTTATATGTGACCCTTTCAGCTGCCATATATAGATCCAGACCTCTCCGCCACTCCTCCAGCTGCGGTGTCGTGGCTACCCCCCACTTCTTTGCTACATCCCTCTTGGCTACCACCAAGGCCAGGGCCAGGAAAATCAATAGCGGGCATGCGAGATCCACATCGTTGGTCATACCCAACAGGACTAGTTTAGGGTCCAGTGGCAGGGAAGTCTCCAGCACCTCCCCCAGTTCTCTCAGGACCTTCGTCCAGTAAACCTGAATCATCGGGCAGAACCAGATTATGTGGTAAAATCCCCCCCTCTCGACCACATCTCAGGCAGTTCGCATCACCGGCTCTTCCCATTTTGTGTAAGCGCACCCTATCAAAATAAGTCCTATGGAGGACGTTGAATTGAATGAGCCTCAACCGGGATTTAATAGCTACCTCCCTTGGATGCATGAGAACTGTATCCCAGTCTACCGTGTCCATTTCACCCACATCGCCCTCCCACTTACTTCTAAGGGTGCCCAGGTCATCGGACATGTTATTCATAAGAGTCTTGTATGTGAGCAATACCGCCCTCTCCAGTACTTGTTCTTGTCGAAGGCGGCCCTCTTAAAGGTGCATATTCAGGGAGTGTACCCACTGGGATCCCCTCTGCCCGCCAAGCATGTCTCAATTGCGCATATTTAAAGTATTGCGTGCGGAGCAGGCCGAAGTCCGCCCTTAATGTTTGGAACGACTTCAGTTCCCCCTTTGCAGTCACATCGCCTAGCGTCGAGATCCCTTTGTCGTCCCACCTCTTAAACCCCTTCAATTTATTTGATTCCTGCAGCCAGGTACAATGCCACAACAGCGTTTGTCTAGTGGGCCTCTTCTCCCAGCCTATGGTCTTAGTCGCTCGGTTCCAGACCATCAACGTAAATCTAGTGGCCGGCAGCAGTCGCCCCTTCCCTTTGCCCCACATATAAATAATAGTTGTAAGGGCGGGTGCCTATTGTGTGCCTCTCAAGTGCATATGTGGGGTGTAGAGCCGGGGCGTGGAACCAATCGTTGACGGGCACCAAGTGTTCTGCCCAATAATAGGCCTCGATGTTGGGAAGTGAGATCCCTCCACCGTATTGGTGTCTCTGCAGGGTCGTCAGTGCTACCTGCGGTTGCTTACCTAACCAGAGAAAGGATTGCAATTCCGCATTCGTTTCTGCAAACACCCCATGGGGGAGGGGGTAGTACTCGTTTTGAAATGCATACAGGAGCTTGGGAAGCGTCATCATTTTAAACATGGCCGCACGACCTAGGATTGTAAGGGGTAGGATCCGCCATCTGCTCCCATCTTCTATAAAATTATGCACTATCCGTCTGATATTCTTGTCGTAGGAGCGGCCACTGTCGAGCGTCACAAACACTCCAAGGTAGGTAAAGCCCTTACTAGTCGTCTGTAGCCTCTCTGGGAGGCTCGTCCATTGCTCCTGTCCCCGAGGATCAATTGGGACTGACTTATGCCAGTTTATCCTATATCCTGCGTGGGCTCCGTACCGTTCCAGCTCTGAGAACAGCGCCGGTATCGTCATTTCTGGGTGCGTTATGTATAGGAGAACGTCATCCGCGTAGAGGGATATTATTTCCTCCGCGGTATCTAATGACCCCAGCTGAAAACCTCTAATATCCGCATTTTGCCGAATTGCTGCCGCGAGCACCTCAATCATCAGCGTGAAAAGCAAGGGGGGCAGGGGGCACCCTTATCTCACTGGGAAGTCCCAGGATAAAATCCCATTTACCTTAACATTGGCTCTAGGGTATGTATATAGCAGCCGGACCCACTGCCGGAATTTTGAACCAAAACCTAGCCGCAGCAGGACTCCCTCCAAAAAAGGCCAGTGGACCGCATCGAACGCCTTTTCGGCATCGAGAGACAGAAACCAATGAGGGTCCCGTCTCTTGCCTACCTCCTGAAACCAATTGTGGGTCTGTCGGAGGTTAAATCTAGTGGCCCTACCCGGAAGGAACCCAGTTTGATCCAGATGGACTAGTTCTGGTATCACCCTCCTCAATCTGAGCGCTAAAACGGTCGCCAGTAACTTCACTTCAATATTCAAAAGAGAGATAGGGCGATAGGACGAGCATTCATCTGGTTGTTTACCTTCCTTATAGATCGGGATTATCGTGGCCATGCGGAGGTCTGGAGGGAGTTCCCCCTCCTGTACCGCCCCTTCAAAGAGTTCCAGCAGGTGGCGAGCCCGTAGGTCTGCTGTGCGCTTAAAAAACTCTGCCGGGAACCCATTTGGGCCAGGGATTTCCCTGCACGCAGTTTAGCTAGGGCCTTCTTAACTGCATCCAGCGTGATGTCAGCCTCCAAGTCGTCGAGGTCCGCGGCAGCCAGCACTGGGAGATCTAAGTGCGTCGTATATATTGCAGGGCATCTTCCTGCATCCCTAAGTCTCGTGCGTCATAGAATAATTGATAGTGCGTAGCAAAAGCCTCTGCATTCTGAACATCTGACCTCGTCAGGTTCCCTTGGATGTCTCGAACCTGTTCCACCCACCTGGCATCTCCTTCCTTCCCACTCAGCCATGCCAGCAGCTTTACCGATTTGTCCCCCACATCGTACAAACGATGTAGCGTCGCCAGCGCCTGCGTTCTGGCCTCTCCCGTTACCAGGTCCCTATACTGACATTGAGTATCCGTCAGTTTACGAAGGGTCCCCTTGGCTTTACTAACCTGATGTTCCCTTTCTAGCTCCAGTATTTGGGCTTCCAATGTCTCAATTTCTCTCTGGACCTTCCGGGTCTCCTCCGCCAGCCTATTCTGTGCCCTTTCTCTCAAGACCACCTTGAAGGCCTCCCAAAAGACCACTTTGGACGAGACCGAACCCTCATTTTCAGCTACGTAGACTTTTACATCGGCCCTGAGGCCCTTCAATATGGCCGGGTTCTGCAAGTAACATGCTGACAGTCTCCAAGACCCACCTCTCTGTTCCTTCCTCCTCCCCAAATTCACCAGGAGCGGGGAGTGATCTGAGATCCCTCTGGCTTTGTACTCAGATGAATCGTCTCTCGTTATGGCCTGTCGGTCAAGGAAAATATAATCTAGTCTAGAGTAGACCCTGTGGGCGCTCGAAAAAAATGAATAGGCCCTGTCATCTGGGTGTAACCATCTCCATACATCCGTTAGTCCCAGGGTATTAATCATGTTAGAGAGGAAGGTCGGGGTCTGGTCCCTGGTCCTGTCTCCTGTTCTGTCCAGCGTCGGGATCAGCATGTCATTGAAATCCCCCCCAGCACCTGTAGAGTATCGGATGAGTTAAGGAGGATATCTGTGACCCCTTTCAGTGTGGCTGCCTGCAGTTTAGGCGGGGCATAGGCCGAGACAATCGTATACTCCTTCCTTCTCCAGGTGCCCCTTACTCCCACATATGTCCCCTGGGGGTCTGTCCACACCTGCGCTACCCGGAATGGTTGGTTCTTCCTGATCAGTATTGCCACCCCTCTCGAGCCTTTAGTAAAGCCCGCATGTGCGAGAACTTTGTACTGCCCTCTAGCCAGAAAGCCGCAGTTGTTGCCCTGGAGGTGTGTTTCTTGTAACAGGATGATGTTGGGCCCACCCTTTTGACATATGCGTTCACTAGGCCTCACTTAATCTTACTTCCAAGACCATTCACGTTCCATGTTAGTATCGTGAGCCCCTCTAGATCTTGCAGTGCCTCCATACGTTTAACCGACATCTTGCCTTGAATCCCGGTATGTGGTGCTTAAACTCAGCGTTAATGGAGCGTCCTGGACGCCGGCATGTGTGACCTTTCTGACATGTCCCGCTCCCTCCCCTTCCCTGCCCCCCATCGTCCTCCCCCAACCCCTCCCTGTCCCAACCCCTCAACTTCCCTAAACTTAGAACAAAGGCAACTCCCCCCTCACCCCTCTCCCCACCTCCCTCCCCCTTCAGTCCTATCTTCCACCAAAACAGAATATAGGACTGTCAGCGGAGAAGGTCTGTCGCCCTCCCACAGTTCACCCTCCACCAACCAGCACTTACAGTCTATATAGTGAGCATGTAGAACAGTCCCACCAGATCTGCCTACAAAGTCAAAATGATAATACGTAAAAAAATAGGTAAAGGGGTGGAATCAACTTGCGTGCCACCCGGCGATGAGCTGGAATCTCCTCTGCCCAACCAGTCCCCGTTCAAGAGTGTGAGTCCTGGGTAACATTCCGCAAGCCCTCCGTCTGTCTGGCCGTGTCCTGCTCCATCTCTCGGATTGCTGCTACTAGTGGGTGCAGCGACTGTGCCTCCTCCTCCTCCCCTCCGGAGGAGCGGCCCCCAGTGTCCTCCTCCCCTTCAGAGCGGAGCGGGCATTCCTCTCCAAGCTACGAAACCTAGAACCTGCCGTGTCTCCCACTCCGGGTGATGCCGTGTTCCGCCTCTGTCGTCCAGACACGCTGTGGTTGGGATACGGCATTGTCTGCATTCCTCCTCTACCTCTCGATCTCCTCCGTCTCTGGGTCTTCGGCAGCTCCCATTGGAGTCTACTGGCAGCCATCCCATTTACCGCCCCTCTCCTCTCTGACTCGGCTCTCCGGAGTGGAGGGCGCTCCTCCAGCCACTGCCACGCATCTTCCGGATGGGTAAAAAAGTGCGTCTTTTCCTTGTAGATCACTTTCAATTTCACCAGGAAGAGCAGCATATATTGCATAAGTAAGTCTCTCAATTTTGCTTTCACCAGGTCAAAGGAGCGCCTCTGCTTTTTACCTCCTGGCTATAGTCTGGGAATATCATTATGTGCACGTGCTCCAGTCGGATCGCCCCCAGCTTTCTGGCTTCCCGCAGGATCAAATCCCGGTCTGCAAAGTTTAGGAAGCGTGCAATGACTGGCCTCGACCTCGCCCCCTACGGCGGTTTTGCCAACAACGCCCTATGTGCTCGTTCAATCACAAAGCAATTAGAAAACTGCGCCGCCGGGAAGGTCTTCTGTAGCCAGGTGTGCAGGAAGGTCTCCATGTTAGCCCCTTCGATTCCTTTTCGAAAGCCCACAAAGCGTAGGTTGTTGTGGCGGGCCCTATTTTCCGCGTCGTCCACCTTCCATAGTAGTTGGCGATGAGAGGCCTGGAGTTCCGCCATATCTTTCCGAATGATAGTGATTGAGTCCTCAGCCTCGCCCAATCTTGTCTCCGCTGTGGTCACCCTCTCCGTCAAGTTACGGAAGTCCTGCCTTAGTAGTGTGACTTCTGAGCCCACCTCCCCGATCTTGACCTCTAGTGCTGCACGGGACTCCTGTATGTCTGCCCTCAAAGCTTGAATCGCTCCCATCAGGAGGTCTGTGTCCGAGCGTGAGCCGGAGGGTACCACCTCCGTAGGGGGCTGGGTAGTGGCGTACCGGTCCAGGGTCCCCTGCCTTGGGGTCCTGGCATTTGCTTCTTTTTTCCCCGGGGGTGGTCTCGCTCCCGATCCTCAGGTGGGACTCCACGCGATCCTGCCCCCTGTGTCTCCCCCAGTGTGGGCCCTCTCCACCAGCCTGTGCTCCAACCGATAATACTGCCTGGGAAAAGATTGGCCCAGTCCCCTGTCCGGCTCAGGCTGCAGTGCTGTCCCGCAATGTAGGCATAGTACCTTTACCGAAGCTGGAAGCTGGCGGGGGGGGACCTCTCAGGTCACAATCTAGGGGCCCCAGCTTTACACTCCTTATCCAGGCCACAGCCTACTGACCCCCTTTATCTCCGGCCTACTTTCCTCCGGACTCTCCGGGGCTCCGCACCCAGCGTAAGAGGGGGCCGGGCCCAGGGTGCACCGGGTCCTGCCTTACCGAATTAGGCTCCGGTGTGTGGACCGTCTGCCTCCGTCTGTGGGGCCCCCCGCGGTCCCGGCAGGGTGCGTCCATCAGGCACGGGCCGCTCCGCCCCACTGCGCCGATCTCCCTCCGCCGGATCCGGGGCCGGGCCATGGCGCTTCAGGCGCTTCCCGCTGTGCCGTGCCCCCGGGGCCGGTCTCTGAGGCCCCGACTATCCTTGCCTCCGTCTCGGGCCAGGCACTGCCGAGTGTTGCGGGTCTCTCTGGTGTGGGCGGTCTCTGCTGCGCTGCGCCGCGCCCCCAAGGCCAGTCTCCGGGGCCCCGGAGCGTCCTCACCCCCTTCCTAGGACCGGGCGCAACCGCGCACTTCGGGTCTCCCCACCTCTGGCGCATCTTGCTTCGGCGGGTCCGTCGCTGAGGCCCTTCCCGTCCTCACCTCCATATCGGACCGTGCACTGCTGGGCCCTGGGCTCCGGTCGGTGACTCCGGCCTCCTCCTGTCTCCACTACGCGGCAGCCCTCCCCGCTCCGGGCCTACCTCTCCTGCTCAGGGCCTCACCGCCATCTTGGGCCAAGCGTCCGGGCTGGCACCGACTTCGGAGCAGTGGTACTTCAATTACTGGCTGCAGTGGGCTCCAATTTCGGACCCCAGTTTGTGTCGGGTCCTTTGCGGCCCCTTGATTGCCAAAACGGGACTTTTGAGCAGGCGTTTAACGTCGGATCACGAGCAGCTCGCCAGGAGCTACGGAGGTGCACGTCTTACCTGGCCATGTCGTTGGCCACCTCCCAATCATCTGATTCTTATATAAATTGTAGTTTACTTCATGTCCACCCAGTCATGAGATACACAAGAAATAAACCTTTAAATTGCAAGATTATAAATTTGATCTGTTTTCTATGAATAAAATGTGGTTACAAAACTGAGGCAAATTTGAATTATTCTATCTCTACTCCCTATAAATTAGCTCACAAGGACAGAGTAGACAGGTGTGGGTGTTTGGAGGGGGCCTACTTGGAGTTATAAGTAGTGGTTGTTGATGACTTTCTATGTGTTGCTGTCTTACTTGAGGATTTGATGTTAGGCTAATTGTTTCACCAACTTTGTCCGTTTATTCTTTGATTATTTACAGGCCACCTTACTCCTCTTCAGACTCACTTAGGCAGTGGTTCGTACCATGTAGTGCAGGTACCCCTGTGGGTCCACGATGATACTCAGAGGGTCCACGACTTCTTATAAAATTAAATAACATTTACAGATTATTAAAGTATATATAAATAAAGAAGTAATATGCTTAGGTGTGGTCGCTCGCATCCAGTAATGTCTTAGTGGTTGTCACTGTATTCCAATAATGATTTAATGGGTGTCCCTGGGTTCCAGTAATTATTAAGTGGGGTCCATAGAAGTCAAAAGGTTAAGAAACACTGCCCTATGGAAAATTGTTAAAGCTACTGTAATGTCTGCTGGTTACCACATATTCCCTAGTGATGGTTATAGCAGATTTTAACTTGTGGTATAATGCACCTCGGAATGATGACGTTCATATGTTTTTTGAGTCCTTGACAAACCTGGGCCTTTCGCAGTTAGTGAATCAGCCCACCTATCCATAAAGGAACACATTATACATCCTATTTAACTCCTGTAGGAGATGCAACTCCTTAAATCCTATGAGCGTTATACTTCAGATTCCCAGCACATGAAAATCAACCTGCTCAGTGTTTACTATAGCCTCCTCCTGCCCACGGCACTGGCTTATGAAAGATAAAACCACTGCGTTACTTAATGAGAAAGGGAGTAGGTCATCTGACCTCTCTGATCCAGAACCCCTATTCTCATTATTTAATGATTGTTTGGCTGCCAATTATTTACCTTTAAGCCCTCAAGCAAATTGTCATCCACTTGGTTCACAGTGAACCTCAAAGCCAAAAGACGTGCCATATGGACAGGTGGAGATGAAATGATGCCTAAGTTATACAGTGGATAATTGTTCAAGCTTTGTATGACAATATCAATGAGGACCATCGATCCATAGAATAGTAATCTGCCCCATCTGTTTATGAACACAGGCCCAATAGTTGCCACCATGCCTCATCTTCAAGATGGCAAGACTTGTTAGATACTGATGTCTATTAAATCTGGTTCTCATAACAATATCTGCCCCATGAGAGTGGTGCAGGAACTGGTCGACGTCTTGGTGCCTGACATAATTTGATTTCTGATTTTTTCTTGTCAGACCAGAACCCTCCTGGTCAACTGGTCAAAATAGGTGGTCAAACCCATGCACTGGCTTCCTCTTGAACAGAGAATTCAATTTCTGTCAGGTGCACCCAGATCTTTATCATAAAGGAGCTTCAGCATCCAGGCAAAAATCAATAGGTACTTCCCAAGATGCAATTTGAGATCATCTCATTCCGTCCTTGCAGTAATTCTCAGGCACAGATTGTATCGTACGTGAGGCATGGCTTTCTCTGTTATAGCCTCTCAGTTCTGGAGCCGTCTCCCTGCCATCCTCCCGGCACTCCAGATCATTCCCTTTTTTGGAGAAAATTGAAATCCGTTTAATTCATCTGATTGATTTTGTATTCATCCATTTGGTTTGAACATTGGTGGTGTGGATCATGCCGAGTTTATTATTTGCGTGTGTTAGCCTTGTAAGCGTTACATGTTAGGTTTGTGATGAATTCTGAATTCTGGGATTGTTAGGAGTGTTGTCCTGTGGACAGTTGCTGCTGCACTGCACTGGAAGAACGTGCTACCATGTACTTGCACTTGTGGAATAAAGTAATTGTTTTGGTACTACGTGTACCTCATCACTTCATAATGACAACGAGGATTCCTTGAGTGGTTGCAGATCCGCGCTCATTTTGATTTTATATCTGGATTAATGAACATTAATGTTTCTATATGCTGGCAGTGGCATCTATTTGGATTTCGTTCATTCAGGAGTGACTGACAAAGTTTGGCCATCTGGAAGGGTAACCCTTCTGTTTGGTGAGTTCTCGGCTAGCCTCTTTATTGAAATGTGCCTTGTGGAACTGGAGTTATTCAATTGCTGTCCGCGCATCGGTGCATGTTCGCAATATGAGCCACGTACGGTCAGCAAACCATGTCTCTTAGCAGTTGTTGCTGACATTCCCTTCGGAGCAATGCACGCAAGGGATTGACGTACACGTTGCCTGGCAGCAGTTTTTGGCGTTCATACAATTACGTACAGGCCGTTTGGAGTTGCCGAACTATTTTTACAACATGCAACCTTGCACGTAAAGGTTACCTTGTGACCTTACGTGACTCTGTTCTTTTTTTCTTTCCTTTCAGCACTGCATCTCAGTACTTTCAGCAGTTAAAACCGGAATGTTATTGTACAATTACCAGTTACCATCTTTTCACCGTGCCTCCATAGTAAGTGATCCTTGTACTCTATTCTTTAATGGTGAAGAAAGGACAGTGTGAACTCTCATAAGTTATAACACTGATCTAGTCCATCACATTATGAGTACTCCAAACTTCACGATCAGTCTACCTCAGCCATTTTGTTCTTCAAAGAAAGAACTCCAGCTTAAATGGATTGAATGGAAGGAGTACTTCATAGATTACATTGATACCATTGACATCGAGGGAGAAATGTTCAGAGCACAGATGAAAAGGATTTTATTGCATTCATTAGGACCTATTGTTTTAAGAATGTTCTTTTGTATAACAAAAACACCTGTTGTTGGTTACAGTAATGTTTTTCTAGCTGCTCCTAATGATCTTGATAAGTATTTTGTAAAATGGTATGCGCACTATTAGTAGGGAGGGGAGTGATGAATGATGATAGGGGGATACATAACTTGTTTAAAGGAAAATGCTGGTCCCAAACTTCATGGAGTCAGAAATGTTAACATCACTGTATGAGAGGAATTATCTAAAGAGTTTGAAAGATTGGTAGAATCAGGAGTGATTGAACCTGCAGGGGTATCAGAATGAATTTCTCCAGTTGTGATTGCTAGACGCAATAATGGAAACATTGATTATGTGTGGACTTGAGCTACTTGAATAATAATATTATGGTTGATATGTTTCGACTCCCTAAAATAAATGAAATGGTAACATTACTCCAAGGGGCTCAGTGGTTCTCTGGCATCAACTTACCATCACGTTTCTTTGACCCCTGACTCTAGGAAATATACTGCTTTCATCACCCCGGATGAATGTTTTCAGTACAAGCAGATGCTATTTGAGCTCGCTTCAGTTGCTGCAGTTTTCCAAAGGTCAATGTTTAATTTGTTTTCTAAAGAAAAGAACTTGTTGATCATTTGGGATGATATATTAGTTTTTTGGAAGGAACAAAGGAAGAACATGATGCTAAATTAATGAAAGCTTTTTCTATTCTTGAAAGTAAAGGGCTTACTATAGAATATGATAAATGCAAGTTTGCAGAAAAAGGTGTTACTCCTTTAGGCCACATTATGGAAGAAGCAGAAGTTAAACCCAAACCTTCTTCGGTTCAAGCCATTAAAAATGCCACTACTCCTAAGTACAAGGAAAATGTGATATCTTTTCATGGGTTTAGCAGAATACTGCGCCAAGATCATACCTAATTAATCTGGAAAATGCAATCATATTCGTCAACTGTTGAAACAAGGATGTAAGTTTGCATGGTTACAACAGTGCGAGAAAGACTTAAGGAATATTAAGGATGCCATTTCTAATGTTACCAAGTTGCACAGTTTTGATCCTATGCTTGATTGTGTTGTTGCCACAGATGCAAGCAATAAGTGGTTATTAGCCATGCTTTCCGAGGTGGATAGGCAGGGCCTGGAACACGTAATTGCTTTTGCTTCCAGGTCATAATCTCCCACCGAAGAAAAGTATCCCACTATTGAAAAGGAAGCTTTAGCATGCGCTTGGGCACTGGAGCATTTTCGTGCATTTGTTTGGGGACTGTTCTGACACAATGTGACAATAAGCCTTTAGTAAAATTATTGACCACGGAGGGTACAGCTAATGCTTCATCCAGAATTGTTCGTATTTCTATGAGCATGCAAGATTTCATATACAAAACTACATATAAACCAGGAAAAGTTAATGTAGTAGCAGATTGTATGCCTACATTGCTAGATGAATGTGAGGATGAGAAATGGAACGCTTGTCAGATTGCGTTAGTTCATGATTCAGGACTCCCTACTATAAGGAAAGAAGATTGAATGAAAGAGTATGAAAATGATACCTTGCTACAAGAAATCACCTCATTTGTGATTAATCATTGGCCTAATAAAAGGAATTTACCTGCTAATGTTAGACCTTCTTGGGAGGTGAGATCGGAACTTACTGTGGAGCGATGCTGGTTGCTAAGAGGTGAAAGAATTGTTTCTCCTATAAGTTGGGGTAAAGACATTTTGCTGTTATGCCATGAGGGTCATTTTGGTATTGGACGTACTAAAGATTAAGATAAAAAACTGTTCTGGTGGCCGGGAGTTGATTCAGCTGTTGAACACATGGTAAGAGAATGCCTTGACTGCTCTAAAGCAGACAAATCTTTACAAACTTTTAGACCTCCCGTGGTGGAAGGAAAGCATCCAAAGAATATGTGGGAGTCTGTTGCTATAGACATTATGGGACCCATTGGCCCACCACAGATGGACATTATCAGTCTAATTGATCTTTTCTCAAGATGGCCTATACTCAAAGTTGTGCAGAAAGCGGATACTAATGCTGTTCTGGTATTTTGTAATGAGATTTTTAGTCTAGAATGAATTCTGTTGTCCATCTTGAGAGACAACGGAGTGCAATTTCAATCAGACGCATATAAACAATATTGTAGCAGAATAGGAGTTACTTTAAAGACCACTTCTCTTTATAACCCGAGTGGAAATGACATGATTGAGAGGTTCAACTCTGTCATGAAGGAAGTTATACAGTCTGCTGGTGTCAATAAAACAAATTGGGAAATTAAGTTACTAAAAGCTGTTTGGTCATATAGACTCACCAACAATGATACTACTGGGATTTTTCCATTTATGATTATGAGAAGGCGTAGACCAAGAGCAAAATATAGCCTTAGTTGGTTATTCAATTTTAGTGTTGAATCATGGTCTTTAGAGACAGTTAGGAAAACTATCTCTAACACACAAGAAAAAAACAAACGTTGTACTAAGCCTGTAACCATTAAAGTATGTTAATGGATATGTATACTTAAACCTGGTTTTACTCCAAAAGGAACAAGCCTTTGCAATGCAATAGGTCTCCCATTTACCAGAGATTAAGCTGTTCGCATTGTAAACATGACAATGCCTTTTATTTATCTGCTTTGATAACATAAATAAAAGGCATTGTTATGTACAATACCAATAGCGCAAACTCTTGTAAATGCGAGACCTACTGCTTGGAAAGTGAAGGCACGCATGGGGCTCTGAATGTTGCAGGAAAGCATGTGATGTCTACAGTAGGGAAAACTCATTAAAGAAAATAGTGTCTACAGATTAAATAAAAAGTACTGTGTAACAACCGAAGTAAAAGGGCCAGTCCTCATGGGAGGTTACAAATGAAGACAAGGCGGTACTAAGGAGGGACTAACAAGCCAATTAATGAATCAGAAGCCAGCATTTACGAAGTACACAAGCCAATGACAAATATGGGTGGAGAGTGGGCAATCTTCAAGTCCATATTCTAATACAGCATGCCTCACAGAGCAGTGCAGGCACTGCCCAGGCTCGACCTAAAAATAGTGGCTAAATATGGAATAATATAGTACGATGTTCAGACCCATTTGTTTTAAAACCATAAGTTCCGAATTGGTATTCGTGAAACATTCCAACATTTTTATAGTGTGAGGCATCATGCCAGAATAACATTGCCTATACGTAAACAAATTGAGAAACTGGTGCATTTTTGGGCAAAATTTCCCGTAAAATGTGCAAGCGCCATGATTAATGCAGGTACTTCAGAAAGCAAAATTGCATGTAGTCAACCATTTTTGTAGCATCTCTCTTCATCTTACTAGCATCATTTTCCACCATGCCTTTCCAAGTAGATTCTTAATCACATGCTATAAAGGAGATTTTCCTGCATTTATTACGTAGGGCTCAGCACAGCTGAGCAGAGGGCAACATCAATGGGATTCACTGACTGGCAAACCTGCCACTGGTTGGTGCGGCAACATAGGAAGGTACACCCCTGCAAGGGGCGATCAAGGCTAATGGATTACCACCAGCAGGCTCCATTGCTAGAAATTTTGAATTAGGCCAAGAGCAAGCCTTTTGAAATCGATTTAGAATAGGACAAATCATGTGTGAAATTTGTATATTTTGCTTTTGTTAAATTCTGTCAAAATTATTCAAAATTAGGTGAATTGTAAAATTTCCAATATGAGTTCTATTCAGTACTAAATGCATCCTCCTATCTATTTTGGAAGCGAGGACGCATTCAGTGCTAAACAATACAGTGCCGAGAACACAAGTGCTCTGAACAAGAGCCACTCACATTATGGGCATTTACATTGTTCCCATGCTTCTGCACTAAAATGTATCCACCATGTAGCGACATGGTGCAATTTCACTTAACAAGCGTAGTACAAAAATTGTGCGATTACGCCACTGTAGACCTGGGCCTATGTAGGCCCACTTATTTGCTTAACTTACCTTTAGCAGTTTTTTGTTTGTATTTTGTGAGTATCAGTTGGTCTTTTCCCAGCCTGGAGTAGGGAGAGGATTTCAATCCCACACTGCTTTGTAGAAAAAAAACTTAGCATTTGTACAAGAGGACAGCAAAATATCTGTAATGAACCCTCTCGGGTTTTATTGGTACAGCCAGTTATTATAACAACAGGATATATTTGTTTGCAAGATAGAGCACGCCTAACATCCTTGGTTAGGACTGTGGAATTTTAAAGCCAACATTTAATAGGACTGTGGAATTTTAAAGCCAACATTTAATTACTAATGTGACCTGCAAACGACGTCCATCAAGCACATCCATTTCGACAATTAAGTGTTACATATTTTTATTTAAAATTTGGTAAGTAACACTTTAATCGCATGTCCAGGATTTCCTGTCTGTGGTAAAAATGGCAGTGGTATTTCCTGTTCCACTTTTTTTTATGTTTGTATTTCTTGTTTGCAAACCGCCCATCCTTAAGTGAACGGAGCAGTAGACTTGGGATAGGTCAGCTGATTGTGCTTTATAAACTCAAATCACATAAAACTAGCTGTCTGCTTCCACGCTGACTTCCTGAATGCTACTGTGCATGCTGGCGTCTGGCGCAGCTGCTCTGTCATTTTGAGGGTTTGCCACTCAGTGAATAGGGGCGGGCACTCCACACCCACTCTTTTGGGGACCCGCCCCTCTGTTCCCCTCTAGGCAGCAGGCTTGATCTTCCAATTTACAGAACAACTTTTTGCGAGACAGACCTGCGAGGTGGGGAATGCCAGGCCGGTAACCTTCAGCCACCCTACCCGGGGCGAAAAATAATAATGAGAAACCACGTGGCATTTCCGGGGGACAGGTTGAGCCGACTCGCGAACCTCGATTGCCAAGTGCATTGGGAGATAGCTGGATGGGGGACTATTAATTAATGAGTGAGAGTGGGCCGGCGGGTGTCGGGATGGAAAGCATGGTCTTTGAGGACCCCGCCCTCGAGGGGCTGGACCCCTCGCTCGCCTTCAACGACCCCCATGAGATCGACACCGCCCTGCTCAGTGACATAGACGGTGAGTACCTGGCCTCAGTACTTAGTTATCCATGCCCCTCCTCCTCTGGGATGCATGTCACATCTTTACTTATGTTTAATGAGTTGATGCCATTTGTACACGGTTTTCCTGCTTTATGTATTTGTTATATTTCTGTCAAATAGGCTATAGAGCTGCATGTGACTGGAGACTGCTTCTGGGCACTCAGGGACGCCATAATGTAAACATAGATTGGTTCACGTACATCAGCTATAATTACTCCAGATATGCCTGTATCCGCCTGTTGAGAAGGTTTGGGTTGAGACGGGAAAGGTATTCGTCCTAACACCCCTGTCCATCCCCATGTCTCATATTCAGAAGTGGGTGGCTTTGAACGTGTGAAGAGACATGATTTACTTTGGAACGCAAGGACAATAATAAACAAGCACAGAATCGAAACCTGTGGTGCACGCACCACAGAGGAGCGGGGGCTACTGGCGCTAGATGACCCCCCCCCCCACTGGATAAACTGCGGGAACGCTGGGAGACGGACCTCGGCCGACAGATACCGGAGACAACGTGGCCCCAGCTAGTGCGCCGGGCCTGGAAGGGCACGCGCAACGTCCGGTTCCAATTGGTTCAATACTTCACACTCCATAGAGCGTACTGGACACCGGCCAAGATCCAACGGGTCTTTGGTGGGGCACAATCGGCTTGTCCCCGTTGTAACTCGGAGGGGGCTGATTTCGGACACATGTTTTGGGCCTGCGCGGGGCTTGGTTCATACTGGGCTGATGTTGTGGCCTGTCTGAATGAGGTCACTGGACGTCAACTTGAAACAGACATGGGAGTTTGCCTCTTACTCTGGTTCCCGCATACCCCGGCCACGAAGGTTACTAGTAAATTCATCGACCTGGGGCTGATCCTGGCCAAGAGGGAGCTCACCCTACACTGGAAATCTAAGGGAGGTCCCAGCTTCCTGAGATGGCGGGGGTGTTTCCAGCAATGGGCGTCTAGTGAAGGTACTCTCCGCTTACAATTGGCCAATCGCGCAGCTAATGATAAGGCACTAGAAACAGCCAGGGCGCGGTGCGCGCTAGTGGCAGAGTTGCAATCAATGTCGGAGGAGGCGGAGGATAGTGAGGTGGAGGCGCAAGCGAGCCAAGGGGAGGAGATGTCAGCGGGGAGGGCGGGGATATCCACAGGGGACACTGCAAGCTAGGACTGTATTCCGGTTGGCGCTTACGGAACTGGAACATCACACCCGGTGTTGTGGAGACGGGTTGGGGCTGCATGCGCGGACTTGCATGGCGTTTAGAATCCACCTGGGTGGGGGAGCCGCAGTCTGAGTACTGAGGGGAGTCGCCTGCAATTTCATGCTGCGTTATGCTGCACCAAGGGACCAAAGCACGAGGCACACTGACATGGGGGTGTGGGGGTAGAGTGGGTGGGGGTAAGGGTTACGGTAGGGTATTGATATGTAAGGCACACTACTTGAGACATTGCTCTGAGTTTTGTTAAACAGGAGCCAGCAATCATCTGTTTGTTTGTTGATGTGAAAAATCAATAAAATTGTGTTACAAAAAAAAAAAAAACAGAGGAGCGGGGGCTAGGGAGCGCAACACGAACGCGCGCTGATGTGCGTCCTAGATACCGACGGGAATGGGCGGAGCAATGGCAAGGCATGCGCCTGCCTTTGCCCAATTGCGTGTCTTATTTGTGTAAAAAAGACACGCTCAAGCCAATGGCAGCGGTCGAAAGCCTGATCAGACGCACAAGCGTGTGGTCAGCTTTCAGAACCCCGTACAAGAGATCTCGCGCTGCTCGGACAGTGCTGTGCCCTGTAACGCTAGGCGCGAGACCTAAAAAATTATTGAGATTTTACATAATGCAATTAGCTTAGAAAATGGAAAAGTATGGAACCTCAAACGGGTTGCACTATGCAATAATCATATACATTGGAGTAATGATGAAAATCACAGAGGAACAGTATTTGGATGATGCTGTTGACATAGAAGAAGAAGCAAATGGTAATGGGGAATTACATTTCTCTTCGTAAAGTGTTGAAAATGATCCCAGTCTTTCTTATGAAAGGGAAAGTAATTCTATGGATGTAAGTGATGATAATGTTAATACAGAAGGATCTCACATAGAAGTTTCTCATTCCCGTATAGATGAGAAAAAGTTAAGAAAACGTATTTGCAACCCAACATATTTTATAGGGAGAGTGGAGCCAGGGATCTTGCTTGGCTCTAAGATAGAGGGCACAAGCCAGAGAATACGAGCCGAGCCACCCAAAAATCTGTCAGGTAAATGATACAGCACCGTTATGCAAGAGTTAATAAAGCTGCATTGAAATAGGTTATTTTCTGAATGCTTGGGTTTCAGCTAGTAACAGTAACAGTGCTTAAACATTAACTTTTCCCCACCCTCAAAGCCCTCGGAACTGCAATAAGTGAATCAAGAGATGTCCGTTATGTCCTTCTTGTATTAGGTCTATGCTGATGTACGTGCAGAGAAATTATTGGCTATTAAAACATGCATAAGTGAGTGTTTTATGTAGTGCACATCCTGAGCTGAATTCCTTCAAAGTGGTCTCGGATATGGCATTCAATCAAGCTGAGGCTTAGTGAAGTAAAGGGACAGTTTGATCAATTGGAGAGGCTAGGATTTGAACCAAAGGTTCCCGGTTATCCATTATATGATTGAATGCAAGAAAATGGTATTTGATGAAGGCAACTTTCACCTAATCGGCATCTTGGTGCTGCTGAAGCAGAGGAAAGAAAAATATATTATTATTATTAATAGAAGAACCTAAAAGTGAAGCCGTTAGAAGACCAATTGAAGTGATGAGGTACATGTAGTTCCAAAACAAGTACTTTATTCCTCAAGTGCAAGTACAGTGTAACACCAACACCCCCCCCCCTCCCCCTCCAGCGCAGTGCAGCAGCAACTGTCTGCAGGACAACACTCCTAACATTCCTGGAATTCAGAACTCATTACAAACCTAAAATGTAAAGGGCGCATAAGGCTAACACACACAACTAATAAACTCGCCACAACACATCCCTTTCCCTTAAAAGCAAAAGTAGGGGAGCAAGACAGGTTGCAATAAAAGAATGGTTAAGGAATGCAAATGGGTTAAAATAAAAGTATAGCACACGTTCACCCCCTTAAAATTGAAAGGAGCAAAATAAGGCGCAAATACTATTTACAGCGTTCCTCAAATAAAATCTTTGAACCACGAAGGTGGTTTACAAATACGTTTTCTTAACTTTTTCTCATGTACACGGGAATGAGAAACTTCTATATGAGATCCTTCTGTATTAACATTATCATCACTTACATCCATAGAATTAGTTTCCCTTTCATAAGAAAGACTGCGATCATTTTCAACACTTTGCGAAGAGAAATGTAATTCCACATTACCATGCCACATTACCATTTGCTTCTTCTTCTATGTCAACAGCATCATCCAAATACTGTTGCTCTTCTGTGATTTTCATCATTACTCCAATGCATATGATTATTGCATAGTGCAACCCGTTTAAGGTTCCATACTTTGCCATTTTCTAAGCTAATTGCATTATGTAAAATCTCAATCATTTTTTAGGTCTCGTGCCTAGCGTTGCAGGGCGCAGCACTGCTCGCGCCGCGCGAGACCTCTTGTACGGGGTTCTGAAAGCTGACCACACACTTGTGCGTCTGATCAGGCTTTCGCCCGCTGCCATTGGCTTGAGCGTGTCTTTTCTACACAAATAAGACACGTAATTGGGCAAAGGCGGGCGCATGTCCTGTTTTTGCTCCGCCCATTTCCGTCGGTCTCTAGGATGCACGTCAGCGTGCGTTCGTGTCGCTGCCGCGCTCCCTAGCCCTCTCTAACCATTCCTTAAACCCCTATTACTCTTCCTTAATCCCACCCCCTTTAGTAGTGAGTCTGCCGTTTTCCCACCAACTCCCTTATGCTCTCCCCACATTTACTACTAAAATCTATACTTACATACTCTGGAGTGGGGGTGGAGAACTTTGCACATAGGTATCGACAAAAAATACGTCTTGCATGTTTTTTTATTTCTTGTATTACATTTTGTAGTACTGTAAAACATACTAAAAAGTGCAGTATGAGGATTAGGCCATATGTGTATCTGACTTAACATTTACTTTGCAAAAACCAAGTTGATGAAAACAACCCGTCGAAAGTCGGATTGGCTAATGATACAAAATAAAGAATGCTCAAACAGCAAATTGAGATAAAATCATGAGGGACTATGAAATGAACCCAATGGGCAGACATTGTCAACATTTTATCAAAGCTGCATAAAAGCTTCCGACATTCAGTAAAAAAATAATAGGAATTTTAAATATGTGCTAAAAAGGCATTAATAAACAGTACCTTTGGGAAAAGAAGGGTAAATAACGAGTTTATGGTTGTGCTAATCTTTTAGGTCTCGCCTACACAGCGCGCATTCGCTACTAAGGCAAAAGACCTTTTGGGATCGCTTTGGCTTTTCAGCACGCGTTCCATTGGCTTCAATGGCAACACGTGCACATCTGGAGATTCACTTGCTGGAGCGAACGTCGCCATATGGTAGCAATTATCGCTTCCGCAAGTGAATCGCGCAGGCCAACCCCTCCCCCTGCTGCCGTGCGAACGCTTGTTCTATTTTTCTCTGCTTGTGTGCCTGTTTATGGTCTGGTGGGCTGTTTACTGCCAACTTCCCTAATATTACCTGCAGGAGGCCCTAATGTATGCAGTCGCCCATACTTTGCAAAACACCTTGCCTTTACATGTTAAAAACTGTCGAGTTACACTATTATCTTCATTTAGTGTGTTCTCTATTTCTAAATCCAAGTACTCTGCGATCGTCGGTCGTAAGGAAAGCTGGCATAGAGCAACATCGCCATCTCGCGGTCTTTCTAAGCAAAGCCCCTGGCAGCAGTATCACTAAAATTCATGAGTAATTCACGAGTGCAGTTTTTATTATCAAAAGGAATACAACCATCGATAGGAAGGAAGAGGCGTTGGATTCAGGAAACTGCTCTTGAATCGTAACACAGAGGATGCTACTTTATCTGAAGAGTCCAAACATCTGTTAGATCATTTACATTTTGCCCACTATGAAGCATTCCAGTGCTCCACATATTGCATCAATATTGATCGCCTTGTCCAGTGTCATCCTGTCAGTCAATAAAAGCTTGTCTTTGAAATTCAAATTTTTTGGCTCCTACAGAACAGCTACAAATGAACTTACCACTGAAACTCCTTCCATTCCTTAGTGTTCAACTTTATTGAGATAGACTGCAACTCACGGAGATTAATAATGTATGCTACCATGTTTAAGATTCAGATTTTCTCAAACTGAAGTGTCGTAACAGTTATCGATATTTCAGCATAGCATGTTCTTAAAATCCCTTCCATAGGGGTGTCCAATGTGTACAGAAAGGGAAGGGTTAGGCCTGGCCAGTGGGGACACTGGTCAGGTCAGCATTGCAGTAAGCAACTGCACACAGGCACTGCGGTGGCAGGCCCGAGACACCATTTTAGGGCTACTCATGTGGGTGGCACAATCAGTGCTGCAGGCCCACTAGTAGCATTTGAATCACCAGCCCTGGCACACTCAGTGAACTTTACTAGGGACTTCTGGTAAAACAAATATGCCAATCATGGATAACCAATCACAATAACAATGTATACAAAGAGTATATGCACTTTAGCACTGATCAGCAGTGGTAAACTGCCCAGAGTACTATTGCCAACAACCACAGGTCAGGAATAACAAGGGAGGAAGAGGCAAAAAGTTTGGGGATAGCCCTGCAAAAAGGGCCATTTCCAACACTTGTGTATTGCTCACCGAAAGTGTGGCTCAGACAAAGTTCCAATCAGTACCTTCCATTTAAATTCATCAGGCTGGGCAATGTTCTACCATATATGGCCGATGAAATATCAATTCACATATATAATGCATCTTTTAATAAAGGCTTTCTGAGAAAAACTTCTTATAGAAGGTTTCTGGAAAATAACACAGAAGCCCACACAATAATAGGCAAGGAATCAAATTATAAAAATAAGCTAAATGTAAACGATCAGCCATTGCAATGCAGTCAATGAAATTCTATTGCAAACCATGTAAGGGGCTACAAAACAGAGTGATATAATAGTGTAGTGCTCATGTGTTTCGCATCTAATCAATGAATTAGTAAAGATTACATGATATTTACGTGAAACACACAAAAGGTGATGGGAGAATGCTTGCAATAAATCAAACTACTGGTAATGGCTCGGGGTAGCATTCCAATCCATCATCCATTTGCCCACCCAGATTGACACAGCTGTATTCACATCAGTCTTGACCGTGCTAGTGGTAGCTGGTACTGTACAGGGGTGGCGGACGAGGGGGAGCAGGAGGGGGAAAAAAATGAGGAAAATTAAAAATTAACTTACGTGAGCAGCCTTCCCCCCAACGTCATCTATCCTCTGCTCCTTAACCAGGAAGCACCCAGGCTCCCCTAAGCCAATCACAGCGCTGCAATGCTGCACTGTGATTGGTCTGAGCGCTGTGGTTCGGCGCTAAGATAGAGAATGTGTGCCTGGGCATGTTTTCTAGCCAGGCTGTAATGCAGCTTGGTGGAGAACATGCAAAATGTGCAAGAGGGCCGGCCAAACCGCCATGTGCACTTCAGAGTGCAGCAACCACTTCTCCTCTATGCCACTCACCCTCACCTGGCAGATACAAAAAATAATATGCTAATAACTTCTGCTATTATCATTTTCTTTTTTCTTTTACACTGCTCCGAGAGCATTGTGGTGACGCTCCTCAGCCTTAGCGGAGGAGCCGTCACTGGACCTTGCGCCAATAACGATGAGTTGGTATTCGACCTGAGCGATTGACAGTGGTTAGACTTATTGCAAGCATCCTCCCATCACATGGTGTGTGTTTGATGATACTTACGTAACAATCTTGAACGAGGAGATTCCTCTCACACTCTATGACATGAAATGCAAATTTCAATGCGACATTAAGATGGCCCGCCTGCACAAGACTGCAAACGCCATGCATTTAGCATTTTCACACTTTCTCTTTTCTTTGCTAATGGCTAGCTAGTGCATGTTTTCCTTTAAAATGGTACATAAAGCTGCTGACATATGGAACTAATGGGTGGGCGAGAGCGCTGGCTGTTGTCTCCCTTTCTTAGTAGGAAGAGGAGTGAAGTGAGATTTCGTTATACACTAAAGATAGGCTACTTTTATATTTTGCACTTATTGCAAAAGTAAATCTATGACTGCACAGTGACCCATGAGCTAATCAATATGTGAAAGACAATTCAATGAACCAATGGCTAAAGGGGAGTGTTGCTGACAGTAGCTTTGAAAGCAACCACATCTGTCTGTAGCCAGACTTACAAATGAAAGCTGAGGCAACCTGGACAATAAGAAGAAAGAGAGAGGGTGGAAAGGAGAGGCAAAGGGAATATGAAGGTTTTGCCAGAGGATAAAAATCGAGAGCTCTGTGATATTCGCCTCTCCTGATGATGAGGACAACCAGGGCAATGAAATACTTATGGAAAAATATAATGCAAGAGGTGAGAGCATCTTTGAACCCCAGAGAAAATAATGGAGAAACTTTCAAGATGCAAACTAGATTTTACCAAGTTAGATTCAACAACTTGTAGCAGGCTATTCAGTTTGAAAAGTTCAAGGAAACAGTTATGCTAATGAGTCTCAAGTTCTTTTTATCCCAAGATCATACAAACAAAACCTGTGTCCCCTATCTTCATTTCTTTTTATTACTTAGGCCCTTCAGTCTCTGCTGCACTGGGTCCCACATTCCTAATGAGGCACCCACTTTGTCCAAAGCCCACATGTATCTGTTCAGTTGCAACATTTATTTTACAAATGTAGAGGCCCCTTAGAAACCTTCCAGGAGTATTCCATCATTTTGTGTTACACAATTACCTCTGATGAGGATGTCTAGAGCGTTGACATGGTTATGTAGTGACTTAAAAAAAGAAGAGAACATTACTCACAATTACATCACACCAGAACTCTGCAACCTCGCCAATCCGCATTGATGTTAGCAACGTTTCCCACACCTCCATCTTGAATAGTTTTCCAGTGATCATCTCCATAGGGATGCCAACGCTCCGGCTATCATCAATCACAGTCCTCTTGAAATCTGCTGTCAGTGTCTGGAAATGGAAAGTGAGCTACACAGGAAAGGGAAGAAAGGAATGTGAAGTTAGTTCAAGTTGAAAGAGCTGGCGAACAGCAAACATTCTGGATAACACTTGGTCTAAAGTAGTTAATCGTGAGCAGTGAGAAGTCTGGTTTCAGAGGCCCCAGGGCAAACTTGCAATGGAGGCTTTTATCTCTGTTGTCCTAGGGTCTCTTTGACAAGACCCTCAAACTGTACATTGCATACTCCTTTGTGCACTTGACACTCAGGAAATCAATGGCCAGTCAATGTTTTTACTTTAATCCAAACATACCTAATTACTACACACAACATCACAAATATATATAAAATTACAATGGGAACAATAGTTTAGATCATCGATCAGGACTTGCAAGAATAATTATGGTGCAATCAGGTCCAAAAGATTAATCAGAGGGAGCATCAAATCCCATAAACCGTGTCTGTTTCTATTATTTACGAGGGTCTATGTAATATTCTAGGTGCCTTTGGGCTAACCAGCAAAATTTCCTTAGCGACATATAGCAATAATCTCAGCTGGTAAACAAAAAGGCAGACCTCCAGGCTTTGTCATACTTTCACCATTGGTAATATAGCCCTACGCACTGCCTTTGACAATCAGTTTTCACAATCAGCAAATAAAGGCTGGAACATTAAAATGATCATATGGTTCAAACCAATATTCAGGCAGACCCAATGCATAAAACATAGCACAAAGTAGCCCTTAGAACACACACATATTACATATGGCAAGACCTAAAGGTGTAACATGTTAACTTAAAAATCTCCTGGATATTTAGCTAGACTCAAATTTCTCATGCAGGACCGATCCTATGTTTGCATTCCTGAAGGAAGTAACCCCATTAGGGCCACCCCGGTCACTCTCTACCTCCTCTAGCCTTCCAAAAATGAAGAGTCGATGATGCAGTATAGAATACAAGCAAACTAGTTTATTAACAAAATACACTGCAGTGGAGTCCAATCTGACCAGTCACCTATGATCGCTGACGAAGGGCTGATTTTAACAAGCATAAAGTTACATTATGTAGTTTGTGGAGTCCACAAAGACCCGCCTACCATGGAAAAACACTGGTAGGTGTTGTAATACAATGGGGGTGGAGAACATACGTCTCAATTCCGCAGCCTGGTACAAGCTATCTGCATTTCAAGGTCGTCTGGCCTATCCTCCCGTCTAGACACGTGGGAGAAGGCCTTGATCTAAGAGAAAAGGCATGCACTAACGAGCTGACATGACCATTGAAGAAACAAAACTTACCAAGGACTATTTCTCGTAAATGAGCGAACAGTTTCGAATGCGCAAGTAACAGTTTCGATTGTAACAGAACATGGCATCTTCTCTAACTAAAATGGTGGCACAGATGTCAACCCAACTAACATGACATCTGTATCAACCGATTACGTCTTACACACAATATGTGAATATAATGTATTAACCATATACATGCTAACATAATATAGAGTAAAACATGAGTAAAGTAGTAAAACTACATTTCAATTCTATCAGACCCTCCTTTCAGCATTCATATGCTAAATCATCTTTATTTGTGCTATCGGGTAAGGGTCTTTACAATACTAATAACTAGGAGAAACATTATTACACAGACAATAATCTGTCAAATATGAATACATATATGAATAGAGCTCCCTGAAAGGGAGATACGATATTAGTCATTAGCAACACAAGTAACATCAGAGACAGAATCTGCAAGGGAAGTACCTGATCCAAAGACTCCTTCATCCAACTGCATGAGGGTATGAAGCTCTTGTTGAAGCATTATTTTTGCATTTGTATCATGATTCGAACTTCTTTTGGATGTAATATAAGTGGCACAATATGAGCAACATAAGGGAAGACACTGTATCAGAACACAGCAGCAAATTAGAATAACAATTAAATATATCACCTTTTCTAAGATCCTACCCCAACCACCGAACAAGGTCCAACTCCAATTGCCGCTCTCCATGCCTTTAACATTCTCCAAGATGTCTAAAATATGTTGGGTAATATTTTTTCCATACTCGTGATGCCGACCACACACTGATCTCCTAAAACAGCGCATGCTACACCATTCTTAGCTAAAATAAAATCAACAGCATATCTTGTTTGTTCATAGTATATGCGCATACTTTCTAATTGAGTGGTGATGTCCCGTAAAGCTGCCACTGTCGAATTGGATAAAAATTGTAAATTACACCCAAAATACTCTCAAGCACGTTCACCTCTAGCTGTAGCAGTACCACTGAATGTGATAATGGAAGAAAGGATATACCTAAAAGTAAACCCATTGCTATAGTTATTAACTTCCAAATCAGTAACTACCTCACAGAATTCCTTGGTCAATGTTCTTTTTACCAATCTTATATACGGTCTACTATGCCTACAAGGTCCCCCAAGGGGCAACACCATTCCCAAAGCCACGTCCTATGTACCATTGTACATATTGGAATACGTGTTATTTGATAAAAAATAAAAACCTGGGTGTGCATAGAGTGGACCTTGGTAATCTAATGGAGCATATCTAGTACTCATTCCTTTCATACTGGGGTCATCCTTTCTTCCTTTCTCCTAAAATAAAGACATTTTTGTATACTATTTCTCCAGAACAGTTGAGATACAAATAAGTATCAGTACTATTTAGTTCGGGACAACACAGAGGATATGTTCCTGGCTCTTAAGTGACAGTCAGATCTTGGTAATGCCCACCTGTCAGAACAATATTTCTTTTGCTACAGTATAGATCACCACAATACATTTCAGGCATACATCCCGGATATCCTGTGCCTCTCAGTTTTCTATATTATAGGCAAGGTCCAGGGTATAACAAACAAAATTCATCTTTCAACTCTACAAATGTGGGGGGACGAACATATGTATAGTTTACTAGTGACAGGGGATAAGCTGTCCATAAACTTGTGACAGAATCAGTGGGGTAACAAGCTGTGCTATCCCCAAAATATTTCTGGTGGGGGTCCAAGAAAACATTACTGTGCATAGCTCGCTTCCGGGGATCTGAGGGAACTGCTTGATACAAGACTCATGATGATGTAACCCCAGAGCACTCCATTATAAAGAACAGCCCCCTCCCCCCAATAGAAACTGTAACATAACTACAACCCAAAATATCTTCTTTCTGAACAACCATTCAAAGCCAACCTGCCCTGGTCGTAGGGTGCGCAAAAATCTGTTCATCCGCTGCAAGAGGACGGCCTAAAAGATACATTTTCTCTATGTTTACATTCACAAATCAAAGCATTAAAGAAAAAACGACTTGAGATGAAGCCAATGATGGGAAAAGGGCACAAAAGGAAAAAAGAAACGCCAAAAAGGATTGAGAATCAGGATCTGTTCCAATCCTCCCTGGCAGGTTTCTATCATCCAATCATCAGTAGTGCTATAGAGCACGTCGCGGAGGAGCCACACCCTTGCAGCTCATCGACCAATGTTCAATGTTAATGTTCTCAGGCTAGGGCATTCTCCCTCCTTCTAAGATACCCTCAACTTATCCTGTCCTGCGTCACAGGTAGTGCACCAATCTTCTAATCCTAAAATCTAATGGAAAAAAGCAAAAACAAGGGGCATTTTCACTTGTCTTATCCAATGAAGTCCATCTACACTCACTTCTCTTTTGGCGCACTACCCTTCCGTCGAGGATGCAAATTGTACCTGTCTTTTCCACTGTCTCATCTCGAAGTAGAATCTGAAATTCAGGGGGCACCGGGGACTGGGACTCAGGCTCCGGTGAATCACATGAAGTGGAACCCTGAGCAGCCTTCATTTCTTGGAGGACTGCTTCATTCAGAACAGCATTATTTTCCTCCTCCGTCTGCGTCCAAACCAGTTGGGCATCCGAGAACGGAAGAAATCTTGGAACCCTTTCAGTCTCGTTGTCGCCAATGCCCTCACGTACCCAGGCATCATAGGGGGGAGGTAACGGCGCCCACATACAGTGGGAGGTTTGTATCCAGTTCTTTTGGCCTTCCACCCTCACTGACGTCCTCATTGCGGTGAGGATCAAGTAGGGGCCCTTCCATCTAGGCTCCAAGCTTTCCTTTCTCTGAAAGCTTTGCATTAACCTACAATGACCAGGCTGAATGGTATGCCCAGGCCCTTCAGGTGCTGGAGGCAGTGTCTCGTGTATCTGTTGGTGAATAGAATGCAAGCTTTTAGTACGTTCATACAAATAATCGACCAATAAGGGATAATCTATCTCGGAGAACTTTTTTGGTCTAGGGACACCCCACACATTCGCTGGACGGCCAAAGATTACCTCATAGCGACATAATCCTGTTCTAGAATAGGAAGGCGAGGGAACAACAGAGGACTGAGACGATGGGACAGCAGGATATGTTCTTTGCGGGAATGGGGAGGTGAGGGGCGAGTTTCCAACAGATCCCCCACAAAAAAATCCTCTTCCTCTCAAACAACATAGGACCTTTCACATTGTAATCAAAACTTCCTATCTGCAAACTCAATACCCTTTTCTTTCCATTCTTTATCATAAGCTACCGCTTTCTGAACCACCATTTGCATTGCCTTCTTCCTGGACTCCTTCTCAGAACGTATACGTCTCTACTTAGCTTCCTTCTGCCATACCTGCAAAGTATCAAACATCGACTGCCTACTTCTTCTAGCAAATAATTTATCCTGTAAATAATTCAATTTTTGTTCATCTAAGGTACCATACTGTGGCCACTGAAGCTCAATATTGACCATTGTATACTTGTGCCACAATGTATGGAACATAATAGGGCCAATACTGTGCTTCACATACATATAAAAATTCGGGGTGCCTTCTGGAGGAGCAGGCTGCCGCTCCTCCAGACAATGTTCCGCAGAGCAGCATCGGCACCCCAAACACCACACTTTACTCCAACAAGACATCCTAGCATCAGGCACATTCACGTATTCACTCAATCAACACGTGCACACACAATAAAACACACATAAATAAAGAGCTCTCAAAAACAGTCCGACAAGTCAGTCATCAGACTGCGCTAAGACAAGATAGGATCTAACCCCAGGCCTTTTCAAAAATAAACAACTGGCCAGGCAGGGCGTTCAAAAAAACACTCTGTATCACAACGGTCCGCAGGCCTACCAAATTAACCAAGAGGACACTGCACTTACCAAGAATTCAAGATGAACTCACCCAGTGCACACAGTTCAAACAAGATTTATTCTCCACTGCCGACACTTCGGACCAAATGGTCAGATCCAAGGGTTTCGCTTTTTCAGGACCCGCGCCAAGGTGACCGCTGGATGAGGAGCTGCCCAATCAGACAATCAGGGCAGCTGCAAGAAGCAAGCTCGATTGTGTGGGGATCCCCGATCCGCCTATCCGACCAGACACAACCCCGACCTCTACAATCCGACTACGGGTGAGATGGGTCACCTGGTGGGGTCCCTGTCTGGGCGCCAACTGAAGGAAGTGACCCGATTAGGGCCACCAGGGTCACTCTCAACCTCCTCTAGCCTTCCAAGAATGAAGCGTCGATGATGCAGTAGAGAATACAAGCAAACTAGTTTATTCACAAAATACACTGCAGTGAAGTCCAATCTGACTAGCCGCCTATGATGGCTGAAAGGGGCTGATTTTAACAAGCATAAAGTTACATTATGTATGTTGCGGAGTCCACAAAGACCCGCCTACCATAAACACTGGTAGGTGTCGTAATACAATGGGGGTACAGAACTTAAGTCTCGATTCCACAGCCTGGTACGAGCTATCTGCATTTCAAGGTCATCTGGCCTATCCTCTCCTCTAGACAGGTGGGATAAGGCCTTGATCTAAGAGAAATGGCATGCACTAACGGGCTGACATGAGCATTGAAGAAATGAAACTTACCAAGGACTATTTAAATAAATGAGCAAACAACAGTTTTGAATGTGCAAGTACCAGTTTTGATTGTAACAGAACATGGCGTCTTCTCTAACTAAAATGGTGGCACAGATGTCAACCCAACTAACATGACATCTGCATCAACCGATTACCTCTTACACACAATATGTGAATATAATGTATTAGCCATATACATGCTAACATAATATAGGGTAAAACACGAGTAAAATAGTAAAACTACATTTCAATTCTATCATTACTGGTTACCTAACAAACAGAATCCTCCACATAAAACGCATGCTGCTTCCATGTTCAAGCAGCCCTTACAGTCTTTATGCTTTGTCTTTCTTCTCAGATACGTTGGGAAGGGGAAAGTGGGTAAAACCCAAAAGTGGGTACCCGCAGTATCCAAGGATGTGCCTGCACCTCTGTGGAGCATCTGTGCACTTCCTCCTTGGGTGTGCGTACTCAAGTTGTTGCACCTCTTGTCAGTGTCCTCACCTCCCTAGTAATTCTCCCTGGCACTTTTTGCCTGGTGCTGCAAATTGCGGCTGACTTTTCTGCTTCCTTCTGCCAACCCACTTTTAGTTCCCATAGTAGTGGGTGAGTGTGCACAGTGCTCTAACTATGCTGGGGAAATCTCTTGTTCCTGGGCCTTGGTAGTGAGCCCTTGGGCTCTCCTCGTGCAGAAAACAAATTCCTTCGGTGACCGGCCCACCCTCACCTCTAAATTACCGAGGATATTTTGAAGGTATGAAATCACGCTTGAGTTATTTTTTACGCTGGTCCGCTTCAAAAGAGCTTAGACTTCTCAGCATCATATAGCCAGTTGCAATTTTTTTGCTAAAAATATTTTATTGATTTTATGTGAAAAAACAATACAAGGGCATGGGGACATAAACAAATAAAAGAAGGAAAATACACATCATGGTCCCAGTGCAGTTGACATCAGACTGGAACGGCCGATCATTTTGTGGTGAGGGGATAAGACTGAACTTTAAGGGCACAAGTATGTTATAATAAGCCCACCACCTACCCGGATCCTTCAGTGTTTGGTGAAGGCATCCCCTTGCTGTGTTGACAAGTTCTTCTAGTTTTGCACACCTGTCCATTGTCGACTTTCACCCGGGTTGGGGCGCTGCCTGGGCTGATTTTCATTGTATGCTATATCCCACTTCATAATAGTGAGGCTAATTCCCACCAGTGTACTTTTCCCCATGGGCCTCCTACATCTTTCAGGATCCTAAAAAGGGCTAGACAGGGAACGCAATCGGCCAGTCAGTCTATTGTTTGGAAAAGTATGAAGAAAATCTTAGATCATTAGCAGACAATGATAGGACAGTCCCTGGCCATATGGAAGTACCCGCAGCCGGCATGTAGCACTGGTGAGCACCCCCATCTTCCCAAGCTGCCTATGGCTGAGGTAAGTTACATGGAGATATTTCAGCATGATGAACCATAGGAAGGATGAAATAACTAATTCTTTAGGGGCCATCTTTGCATCATTCTAATCACTCTAGTCCAGCGGGACCACCAAGCCCTCCCAGCGTTCCCTCAGGGTTGTGAGATGGTCTGGAGCATTGCGATTAGTGATTTGCATATTATTGAGATGGCTCCCTGTCCCAGCTGGCCTATAGTGATTTGGGGATTCAGGGGCTTGTATTCCAGCAGATCAGTCAGTGTGTGGTGGTAGCTCATCAGAGCGTGACGTAATTGTAAGTATTTATAGAATTGCAAGTTAAGTAGCAGAAAGTATGTCTGCAGAATCACAAAAGGAGTCATACTGGAACTGTCATAAATACGGTCTCTAGTAAGCAAAGTATAAAGTATTTGTACACACACACACAGTAATACAATTCAAACACTGCAAAAGGACACCATGCCAGTGTACAAAAATAGCTAATATTCATCTGAATAAAACAAGACCAAAATGACATGAATCCAACATACTTAAGGCAATATATATCCCTTTTAAATGGTAAAATGCAATTGTAGTTCCTTAAAATCAATGGGTGAGCTTGACTAGGCCAAAGTACCTTAGATGCATTAAAAGTAAAAGATGATACAAGGTGCAGAGGAGGTGAAGAGCTGGAAAAAACAGTGAGCGTCAGATCCTTACTGCTAGGCAGTGGAGGCGAGGCGTTGGTTCCTTACTGCACCAGGGTATGTGATGCGCCGTTATCAATACAATGCGTTGGTTCCGTACTGTGGTGCAGTGTTGATGACAAAAGCGGCACTCAGGGGCTGTGCGTCGATAATGCTTTGAAGTTAAGTTGCATTGCGTCAGTTTTACAGGATCTAAGCAGGTGCTGTGTCGGAGTCAGAGCGGTGCGCCTCAGACTTCAGTGATGTAGATCTCGAAACTCATGCAGTAGTTATTCCTCGGAGGCACTGCAACAGAAAGCTAGGGACCTGCCCAGTAAGGAGTGGTTAGTGCGTTGAGCAGGAACCATGCTTTAGTGCAGGTAGCGGTCACGCAGTGAGTTTTGCAAGGATGTGCCGATTCCAAATTACGATGTAAGCCAACGCTTTGGTTTTCTTCTTGAAAACACCAGAACTCACTTCCAAGGGCCCATAAACTGGATTTGTCACCACTTGGCAAGACAGGAATCTCAGCAGGAGAGCCCAGGTGCTAGTAAGTGAAGTCTTTGAAGGTCTTGAGACTTCTTAACAGGATACAAGCTCAACTCAGCCCTTGAAGAAACTCAGAAAGCAGAACGTAGAAAGCAAAGTCAAGTCCTTTCACTCCCAGGACAGAAGCAGCAAGCAGCAGGCCAGCACAGCAAAGCAAACAGCAGAGTGGCAGTCCCTCCTGACAGCTATTCTTTCAGGCAGAATTTCCTCAATCCAGAAGTGTTCTGAGTTTAGGGTTCAGATGTCCAGAACTTATAACTATTTCTGCCTTTGAAGTAGACAAACTTCAAAGGAAAGTCTTTGTAGTGCACAAGACCCTGCCTTTCCCTGCCCTGGCTCCAGACACTACAGGGGGTAGAGACTACTTTGTGTGAGGTCAGGTACAGCCCTATTCAGGCATCAGTGACAGCTCCTCCCACCACTCTAGCTCAGGAAACCGATCAGCGTGGTGATGAGCCATCAGGATATGCAGGGCATACCTCAGCCCCCCTTGTGTGACTGTCTAGAGTGAATGAACAAACAGCCCAACTGTCATAATGACCTAGACTTGTTGTCTGCAGACTGATTAAGCAAGAAAATGCCCACTTTCTAAAAGTGGCATTTTCAAACTTTCAATTTAAAAACCAAAGTCACCAAATGATGATTTTTTACTACACTTAAAATATATTTCAAGGCAATTCCATATTATCCTATGTGAGAGATTGGCCTTACAATACTGAAAAATGAAATTAGCAGTACATATTAAGACATGTAAACACGCCAGTACATGTCCTACCTTTTAAATTCATTCACTACACCTTGCCAATGGAGCTGCATTGGCCCTTCCTTAAGTTTGACTTACATGTAGCAAAAGGGAAGGTTTGGGCCTGGCAAGTGGGTGCACTTGCCAGGTCGAATTGGCAATTTAAACCTGCACTCACAGATACTGCAATGGCAGGTCTAAGCCATGTTTAAAGGGCTACTGAGTGGGTGGCACAATCAGTGATGCAGGCCCACTAATAGCATTTGATTTACTGGCCTTTGGCACCTCTGGTGCAATGTACTAGGGACTTACTGGTAAATCAAACATGCCAACCATGGAGCAACCAATTACCATCATGTTTTAAATAGAAAGCACTTGCACTTTAGCCTTGATCAGCAGTGCTGAAGTGCCCAGGGTCCTAACACCAGCAAAAACGATGTTCAACACAGGATCGAAAACAGGAGGTCTGAAGCAAAAAATAAGGGAAACCATGCCAAGAGCTGACAGGTCTAACAGGAGCCATTCCAGATGTCACCTAGCTTAGAGATACCAATAAGGTTCGAGAGATCAAAGCCCTCCTGCCATATGGGAATCTCCTTTGAGGTTTATAGTTCCAGTGGAGGGCTGCTTGTCAACACACAACGGGCTGACGTGTTAACTCGGGCAGTGACCCATGAAGAGGGTTTCCGTATAGCTGATCTTCTAAGTAGTGTCTAACGATCAGGGACCACAAGCCAAAAGATGTGGGATGCCCAGTAGTAAAGTCTCGGGTCACCCATTGACATTCCTCGTTCGTATGCAGACTGCTTGCATTTGTGAAATGCAATCTTGGTAGTTTTATTTCTCCAGAGGAAGGCTCGTATTTTCGCTGTGAGACTTTTAAACCAATTTTGTTGAAAGATGAGTGAAAGGTTCTGCAAACTGAAGAGTAGCCAGAACAGGATCATCATTTTATAGAGGGCTATGTGCCCAAGCATTTTCAGTCGCATGCTTTCCCACCTGGTCATGCTGCATTGGGCTCAGGTTATTAATGGGCTGAGGTTGAGGCTCCATGTCAGTTCTGGTTCTAGGGCAATGTCGATCCCCAAATATGTGAAGCTGATACAATGGATCAGGAGGTGGGACTGCCAGTTAATTATTGAGTTGTCTCCTTTGAGGGGGACCAAGGGTGAATTGGCCCAGTTGACTCGAATTCCAGAGGCACCGTTTTTGAGGGATTTGGAGGCCGGAGACTTGCGAGTGGCACAGAAAGAGAGGAATGTCATCAAAGTAGAGGGTGAATCAATCCTTAAAGCTGACATCCCAGAAGAACTCCCAGACCAGTTCACTGGATCCAAATCACCAGTGTCTCAATCACCAGGCTGAAAAGCAGTGACGAGAGAGGGTACCCTTGCCTGGTTCCGTGGCCAATGGGAAATTCAGAAGAAAGAGCGCAATTAACTCTCACTTGTGCTTCGGGTTGCGCATATAGCACCCTGACAAAAGAGGGGAAGCAAGGTCCGAATCCCACCCGTTGAAAGACCTGGAACAGGAACTCCCAGCTGGGGGAGTCAAACGCCTTCTCAAATCAAGGAGTAGGAGCACAGTGGATTCTGGTAATACACAATTGTATTGCTTTTCATTTTTTAAATACAATTGTATTACTTTATATTTTTTAAATATTCAAATGTATGCTTTTACTTTGGAAACTTACTATTAGAGGAACTACCTGTAAAAACGATTGTTTACTACTACATATGTAACAGTGAATACAATTGAAATGAGGTTCTTTGCTTATAAAGCAATTTTAAATATGTGTTAGACTATAAATGATGTTTAGATAAAGGGCCACTATGCATATGTGAGATAATTAAGTATATCACTGTCTATGGTCTCTTCTGGAAAAAGATTTTATGAAGTATTTATGAACTGTTTTGTGTTTTAGTATATTTTTAATGCTGAATCCGAAATAACTTTTTCAATAAAGGATGAGATATTTTTGCTAAAAATAAGGCTTATAGTTTGGATGCATTGTATGTATGTGTGTGAAAGTGGCAGTAAACAAAACAATTACATAGGGACCAACACTTTGTTATTAGTTCCCTTTGTGTCTGAAGGGTTGCTCTCAAATTAGTTTTTAGAGTGTATAGTCAAAGCCAGACCAGCCTGAACAATGAGAACCAATGCTCATTTAGTTTTTGAAGCCGAGGTGTGCCGAAGCATTGTATCATGCGCTCACAGCAACGCAGCACTAGCAATGCTGTCTACATTCCAAGCTGAACTGGGACGTCTATTGCGGACCAGATCAAATAAAATCAGGATTCCTGCCACAAGTAGAAGGACAAGCGGGAACCATCCAAAATTGCTTCCCAACACGGAGTGAATGAAAGATGGTATAACTCTGGTAATTGTCTGAAAGGTGCTAACCAAACCAGATCCAATACATTTAAAAAAGTGCACTATTCCTTTGGTATCAGACATGTTAAATATACGATGGACCGGCTCCCCAAAATGCAGTGGGAAGTTAGTGTGGAGTAGTGTCTGTATCTCAGATGAGGACCTTGCAACCTGGAGATCAAACGTCTCTTTAGGTAAAGTTAAGGCCACACCTTTTTGCAAGACCATGGCTTTAATGTTGCTTAAGGAATCTAATTTTTTGTTGGAAACATTTATTGAAAGCCATAGCGCTGCCACCCTAACGGTGTGGGCAGGTGGAAACAGTACTTGTGTACAACAAGTGACTATGGAATGAATCGTCACTAGATGATCGATGCCCGGTTCCATTCCGCAGCAACCTTGATCATTCAGTATCAAATAGCTCTCCTTCGAGAGCAGCCTGAATACAGGATGAATCACAGCAGCTGGGGAACCCTTCAGATAACAAGACAAGTTTGCTACTGAAGCATTGTACGCCCCGTGACAGACAAGGGGCTTGGTGTCAAGAGTGATTCCGGACACCCCCACAGGATATGTTGGCCTATTGACCAGCCAGCTCACAGTGCCACTGTAAGCCCGCCTAACCTATCAGGGAGTGAATGGTTTTCTGGAAACCACTGAACATGACAACTCTGACCCTTCGTGGACACAGTACAGAACTTTTCGCTCAGTCACTCGTGCTCACTTATTCTTAGAGAAATATACAGAGAATACAGAGTGGGACACTTAAAAAAATATTTAATGAACTAATGTTATTCTTGCATAAAATACATGTGCTGCAATGATTAGTAGACAGAAGCAGATAAACATAATTGCAAGCACCAAAAGCATAAATAGTAGATATAGTTCTACCATGGTACTAAAACAATGTAAGTATGGAGGCATATAAAACCAGGCAGCAATTGAGCGTACCACTATTATGCAAACCCCACTTTAAGTGTACCTAGAGTGTGTGTAGGTGTAAAGCCAAGAAACCCCCCAAGGGACGATCAAACCCCCATTACCTGACTGGGTTGAGTGAAGACCCCGTCTTGGTCACACACTGGACACCCCTCACGAAATGTCAGACCGCTGAGTGGTGATTTCTTAGCATGCAAGGACCCTCGGTGTCAGCGGAAGTGCCTCCTCTGCTGATCTATTGGGATACTCATCTTTTATAATAGAAAGCAGCCTTGCGATGTGTGTATAGATTAGTGATGTTATGGATATGTAGGTAGCTCTGTCGCCCCTGTGGATGAAGATAGTGATGACATTTGTACATAGTGTGAAACAAGACCTTGTACATGATGTTCAGGGCATTGTGATAATGTTGTGCGAAGCTAGATGTGTAAACAAAATTAGTTTCAGGGAAACTAATCCAACATTGTCGTGCATGCAAATATGTGCAAATGTTATTTGTGAGGACAATTATTTTAAGAAAAAAGGGGCCACTGCACATCATTTCTTGCCAAGAGTAGGGAAAAACAATTGTCAATTAGAAAATATTCTTCAGCAAGATATATTTCATGAAAGTCTGAGTGCAAGTAGATATGCAAAAAACATGTCACATTATGTACTGATCAAAGGTAAACAATAAACCACAAATGCCATTTTACAAAAATAACATGTATGATATTTATTATTTATACAATATATGAAAAAACAATAAAAAGAGAGATGGTAAACGTTTTGTTGAACAACAGTATAGAAAATGTGTTGTGTCCTTAAATGCTAGATTGATACAAAATATAGCAGATGATGACAGATTTATAAGGCTGGAACAACAAGGACTTTATCTCCAAAGTACAATAAATGCTATGATATGTAACTCATTCATTCATTACATGTTCCATATTTCGGCAAAGACATAAATCATGTTGTAGAAGGCTTGAAGATAGACAACTATGCGTGTTTTGGCAATAGTGCCTTCATCTGGAAGCCATCACACCAATATCTTTCCTGGGAAACAGAAGCTAGTTATAGGGACCTGATGCTGCTGGGGATCTGGCTTTAGTATAGAAGCTGGAATGCGTTCACTAGTTTTACAATGTAGGAATAGCATAGATTTAGACAATTTCCCAGAGACATGAAAATCAATGCATTGATGATGCAGTTAAGGCAGCACTTCTATAAAGTGGTGATACCATGTCATGTTGTTATCAGGGGACAGAATCAACAATGCCAGGATCTGACGGATGGCTAGTTTATAATAGCTGGCAATCTGGTAAGCATGAAGTAAATTTGGTTGATACGGACCATAAGTTCCCGGTACAGACTGTCCACAGGCCGCAATGTGAGGACAGTGTAAGAAATAACTAAGCTGCTTCGCTACATCGGCCTAACTTGGGAATATAACAGGAGCACATCATTTCTTTGGGTCAGTCTCTACCCAAGCAGCCATGGCCTCTTTCCTCCAAAGCCCTGTGTTAAATGGACATACTATTGGGCACCAGAGACAGAAGTTCCCTTTATCTATTGGTAAAATTCAGAACTTTACTATTTTAATTAACTGAGAGTTGTTGGTAACTACAATTGACATTCACAGCTCTGGCTCTTCATAAATACAGGATACTCTTCCTGAAGTGTGGTTATTTATACAATAAGACTCTGCCACAAACCTGCATTGCATAAAAGGCCACTTTAGGGCATGTTTGTAGTTATAGAAAAATGCATTATTTACAAATACATTCAAAATCTTCCTCGCTAATATATAATAACTCCTGACATCCCCCATCCGTTAAAATCGCAACATTTGTAACATTCCCAAAACAAATCCCCTTACCCCGCAACATTATTCATTCATCTTCCATTTACAGTCCTTCCTATACACTACCAATCTATCTCTCGCAAATCCTAACAATAATCTCCAAATAAACTCCCCTTTCTCTCGCCCGACATCCTCAAACTTACTCTTGCCCTCCTCTGGGTAACCCCTAAGGATGGATATGCCAGCACATGACTCTCCATCCCCTCAAAATACCATCACCAAGGAAATCTCTGGCATGTCATTTTCCTGACCCACCTGCCTGCTCTTACATTGCGATCCTCTTAATACTCCCGTCTACGCCATAATTATTAATTTCACATTGCTGCCAATAACTGTCTCACATCCAACATATAAATGCAATTCCTGATTTTGACAGATGGACCTCAACCGTCCAAAACTGGTACTCATCATCCTTTTTTTATTTTTGTCAGCTAGAAACATACCTCCAGCAGAGTGGCAAAAACCCCACATGGCCCTATTTAAATTAATTACAAAGTTGGGACACTCAAGGTTCGTGTCCCAGGAGAGTTGCACAGCTGGATACACATATGTTAAACAATTTTTACACGTACTCCGTAGTGTTACCAAAGTTCATCCAATATTTATTTCCATTTTAAACCATTTTATCCGTCACGTCACAGAGAGGAAGTTCACATTTTTCACGCATTTAAATTACACAGGAATTGCGTATCCGGGCCTATTCTCAGGCACGTAATTGAACTCTGTCCTCCAATACATATTAATTCACCCAATGCATTTCGGTCAGATTTCGACCTTCGTCAGGGGTATCTACAATGATTAGAAAATATGCATCAATCACTCACAATTTAAATGCAATTCAAATCAATAATAACCTTGTGTCCTATCTATATAACACTCTCTGTACACCATACTTCTTAAATAAATAAATAAACATACATATCCTGAAACATACTACCTACTGTTCAACTTTTTCCCAATCAATTCCTCCTTTGTGCACCCAAGGTGAACCTCCCCAACTGAGAAGACATAATAAAATAAGTGCTAAATAATCTTGATACCACTCTCGTTCTAGTCTATACCGCCAGTCAATAACCCCTCAGTTATATCATCCATTTACCCCAGAGAACATATCTTCTCCTGGTCATTCAACAATAAGTACAGCTGCTGTTTGATTCAAGCGTCAAGGTAAAACCACCCTCGTTCACTGGTGTTATTTTTAAGCCAAATGACCGCCGTCGGTTGTGCCGTTTATCGAAGTCTCTCCCCATCACCCCAGTTGGTCCTTTAAATCGTTCAGCAGTTCTTACAACTAGACAAGATACTTAGCTCAAGCAACGTTATGAGCAATCTCACTCGCAACAGTTTATGAACCAGGTGTTTGTCTAAGTCTCGACCGACACCCCTATTTTTACCTTCATTCTCTCAACAATCCTTTGCCATCGGAAAACCACTCGGCTCAAATCATTCAGCTTAACCTCCATTATGCAACCACACCAGCTGACTCGTATCTGATTTTAAACTCCGCCTATTTTCACTGCCGTGACGTTTTCCCCTGGGCCCGCCCACCACGAGCTCTTAGTGTGACACCAGTACTGCCTTTACTAAATGCTAACACCTTTTATGAAAACTGTTGCTAATGCTACTATCTGAAGTGCAACATAAAAATACCTCAAACCACCTTAATTTATAAAATCCCCCCCAAAAAATATATAATGCTGTGAATGAACAATGCTAGTTCCAATAACATTATTTATCAATGATGTTTGTATTTTTTTGTATTTTTGAAAGTCTTTGAACGTGACATCATCCATCCTTCGTTTGAATCATGTTTTGTTGAGGGTGCTTTCAGGGTCGGAACGACATTTAATACGATACATCAGAAAAGAGTCTTAAGCACACCTTGGTTTAAATTAAGCCTGGCTTCGTCCATGGACGTGTGCTTTATTGCACCTCTCCAATGTCTCCTCAGTACAACTCCGTCCACACAATACTTGTGCCTGACCACATACTCTTATTCGACTGTAAATTATCCTTCATTTATTTAATCAATTTCAATTTGGATAATTTGACCAAATCATGTTCCCCTAAAATGAATAATAATCATGTCCGTGAATACCCTAGTCATAAATTGGTCTGCTAGCAATAAACCACCCCATTGCATTCCACTCTTTCACCAGCATAATACTTCATGCCTGCTGGTCCAGAGTCCATGAGATCTGCCATTAATCTGTTGATCCACAAAATTCACTGCCCATCTCTTAACAGAATGTCCTATCATCTTTGTCACCATTTTGTCCATGGTGGGTCCTAATAATAAGCATCAATCAATAATCTATAATTACAAACCCAACTTCATTTTTGGAGATACTCACAACACTTAAAACACCATCTCCCAAATCTTCTGTATGCCCTGCCATGTTAAACCCAACCTGGCTGCTTCAGATGCTGCGCCTATTCTAAAAGAGTGTTAACATATTGTCCTTTGTCCAAACCTAGGCACTCCAACGTCACCCTTATCACTGTCAACAAATTAGACACTGCATTCCTAGACCCGTCTGCATGGCTAAATATCTCTTTGCCTTGTTTACCTGCCCATTCCAAAAAAAGTCCAACTCTCTTACCAGACAGTCACTGCCTCCTCTCCCTTCTTCAACCAAACCTATCCACATCTCTCAGTCTGATCGGTTTTTGATATTCTCAATCTTTGGTCCTCCAGGAAAACCTCACTATGCCCTATCCTAGGTTTCTCTTTTGACCCAGATAACAACTCAGATAATCTAAAAGCCCCGTAGAACATCCATATCCTGACCCAATGAAAAATTTGCACTTGAAAAGCATCTTCCCAACACAAAGGCAAACTTACCACTAACTCTTCCAAATATCCACCCTCACAAGTACCTGTAATCTACCCCTAACCCTTTTCTCCTTGCCCCAATGGCACAGACCTCTCCTCACCAGTCCTCCTTCAGCCGAGTCATAACCCTACCATAACTTCTCATAAAAAGTGTTCCCGCAATGGTACATTGTGACAAACCTTTTTTCGATTAGACTCATCACAAAACATATTAAGCCTCTATCTGTTTCCCCTTCTACCACACCATTGTGTCTAGTACATAAAAATTGTATGAACACCCACCATGGTTGCAAATTAGTCTTTATGGTGGATGCTGTAACCAACTTTTCAACTAGGTCCACTATTCTCATTACCCCTAATCCCAGATGGTCAATGGTAACTCAATCTTCTCTTCTGCTCCAGGGGACAACACGGAAAATCTCTGCCACTGCGAACGAGACAAAGCATCTGCTGTAATTATTGCTCACTCCAGGCACATGAATAACTTTAAAACAATGTTCATCTGCAAAGCTTCAGCATAAAACACCTCAAGAATCTAAGAACTCTCCTGTCCCTTACTTTTTGCCGGTTCACTAGGTCCACAATTAACTCCTTGACTAATTTCCACTCTCTAGTCTAGTGAAGCATCAAGCACAAGTGGTGGTGCGGTGTGCCCTGGGGGAATGCCCAATGTGGGCTCCTCCATGAACACTGTGTGTGTCCTTTGTGACCACAGTACATTTCAGCAGGTTTTGCAGAGAACATCTGGTTAGGAACTAGAAAAACAATTTGATAGTATAAGTTTTGCAGTGTGTCCCACCAGTAGTGTATCAATAATTCAAAATTGGTATTCCAGGCCAGTAGAGGAAGAGGGCAGGAACGCCACTGTACAACCATTAACATGAATACCCTTTAACAGGCTCAGATGAGCAGTTTCATCCAGAAGTAGAAGAAAGCAATGAGCATACACCACCACTCACCTCCGCTACCCTTTATGGAATGGTAAGGACTACCTCTGAGTGTTATGGATGCCTATTAACGACTATTTTCTCTGCAAAATATATTTAGTAATGGCACAGAGTGCATGGATAGTTTCTTATCTGTGAGTTCAACCACATTCAGTGGCTCCAACATGCTACTCTGCAAGATTTTCTGATGGGGGCTACAGGGACCCACAAGATTCTTCTCTTTACTCTACTTTGTTTAATGTATATATGTGCAAACTTCATGGTAGCCGGATGTGTAAACATAACTACAATTTTAACTGTACACCAATGACCCACACTGTGTCCACTAGTCTGAGAGACGGTGTTGGCCATACTCAACTGGTTGAGCAGCCACTGGCTGAACTTCATCTGCAGCAAGACAGAGCTTGTTCTTGACTTCTCTGGCCAACCCACTTGTGGTCAGACATGTTATGAATTTGGACTTTGGACTTCTGTCCCCATCAGCTTCACATTTTGCTATTACTAATTACTGGCTGCAGGAATGCTGCCTCTACAGAACTGGTGAAAACCCATTTGAATTACTGGAATGCATTTTATTTTGGAAGACAGGCATAGCTGATGCCCCAATTTCAACTACACTTACAATGTTCCAGTGTTTTGTTTACTAGGAGTACAAAATGTAAATATATCTTCTATCTTCCCTGCAGGCTCTACTGGTTCCCAAGGGAGTAACAGGCTGCATTCAAAGCAGATTCCCTGACAGCAGAGTTAAATGTCAACCAGACCCCATGATGGCTGCAGGTCTTCAGAGCTCCTTAGAGACTCTCCGTTTCTTGGCCTACTTCTTTGATCTCCGGAGATGGGGATACCTATTGCTTCTGTCCTATTAACTGAGCATGAATTGACCCTCTAAGGCCGAATTGCAGTGTCGGCAGAAAGGTAACTTTTAGCAGTAACCTCGGGCCTTCCACAGTCTATGAGCGGAGTTTTGTTGGTGTACACTGGAAGAGATCAGCTGTGGGCAACACTTTGTGACCGCCCACCCCCACAAATGAGAGAAGGGGCTGCTCATGGTAGTGAAACTGGGGAGTCTGACCACATTTCCACACAACCAGAAAGGTGACCGGACTAAATAGTGTAGGAGAGGCCATGAGCAGACGGGGAGTGCAGTGGGCGAGATACATTTGTCCCTAGAAGCTGGTGGCCACTGGCTTCCATAACATTGGAAATCGAGAGAGGTTGCAGCAGATTACATCCTGTGGGGAAGGGGAGGCAAGGAGTCTGAGGTGTTGCCAGGCTTTATTGGCATTCTCCTATCTTATTGAATTTGCTACAGAGGTCACAGCTTTAGATTCACCCAATCTGCTGAATGTATATTTGACTGTGACAATTGGTGTCTTGTAATTGCGGTGGAGAATTGAGGCAATGAAGACTTTTTTACCCCTGTGGTCCTTCATGGAAAGTTGGCAAAAGAGATTCATTGGAGGAACATGAGAAGGTGTGCAGTTAACTGGGATGCAGCAGGCTCTCTTACGCTCCATATATCTGAGTGGATAAAATGTCCATAATGATAGGGTGACCAGAATTTTAAAGCCAAAAACCAGGACAATTTACGAAAATAGAAGAGGGACTACAATTTTACTTCAGGCGAGCGCACAGAATGACAGTGCTCCTCAGCAGAGAGTTACAGAACAGGCAGTAAGAACATACATAAAATGCCAATTTTTAAACCCAGTTGCTTGCCTGTTAATAAAATATCTTTCTTGAAACAACTGATAACTAACCCTGCTTTGTAAAACATAAAAAAATCACCTCCAGCCTTTTTCAGTCAGTCCTCTCTAAAAACCGAGACAGGAGCTAAATTTCCTGAAATTTGCCGGGAAAGCTGGTGAAAAATGGGACCGTCCATGCAAATCCGGGACGCCTGGTCACCCTACATAATGACCTCTGCTGGGACGTGTCTGGGGAGGAAATTGGAAAGACTAGCTGGCAGAGTTCTTTCAGCAGAAAGTTCTCTGTAGCAGACAGAGGGAAGAATGAAAGAGATGGAGAGAAGGCTGATGGGTGTGTGGTAGGAGGTGAAGGACCTTCAGACCTTCAGAATGAATGTTATGGATGCGATTGTAAAGCTTGACGGGAATACGGAGATGCTGGACCATCTACAGAGACGGTCTCGCCTGCAAGTTCTGGAGGTTTGTGCTGGGGTCCCATCAGATTCTCCACATGGTCTGCAGTGGTGGTTGTGTTGCTGTGCTTGCAACTTATTGAGGTGGACAGTTTGAGGTGAATAGAACCTTCCATCGTGTTTCCAGTGAAAAAAGGCACATATAAGTATGGGTGGCACTGTGATGCTTCGTGTGAGATTGATGGTATGGATAGACAATATTGCAGGTGATGCCATCCGCCAGAAAGAAATGATATTCGGGGACCAGTGAATTCTCTTTTAACCGAATTTACACTCTGCCACACTAGGAAAAACGGACATAAAGTAGGATATGATGGTGAGGGGCCTTGAAGTGTGTTTGGGGCATCCAGTGAAGCTACACATGACGCATGAAGGCAAAAGGGTGTATTTTTTCGCATTTCACGTTGCTAACAGCCCTCCTGGACAACCTGATCCCTGAAATGAAATGAATTTCTTGTTAAGAAGATGTCATTGGGATGCGCCTTGGGCACAGGGTGTCTAGGCCTTCCTGGCCTGTGGCATGTGTAGGCCAAGGCACTGCTTCTCTGGGAGGGGAGAATGAGGTACTTGACCATGTGTGTGATTCAGGCTGTTACTTCTGTAGTATCTCTTCTTCCCCTTTCCTTTACGGCTCTACGAAGCCCTAGAGTCTTTTTTTTCAAAGTGCTTACTTAGAAGGAGAATTGCATACTTGTAATGGGTATATTTTGGGTGCCTAAGGGAGTATACCACTGGCTGTGATGTGGGGGGGGGGACGCGGGGGGGACTCGTAGGTAGCTTTACCCAGTAAAAATATCTGATCCTAAAATATCCCTGTTATATAAAAAGGGGTGGTCGATTACAAAACAATTAAGCATCTCATTACTTAAGAAGAAAGGTACATCAACCAAGTAAATATCATTTAGATTGCATTTAATCCAACTCATTGCAGTGATTTGCTGCAGTTATACATATATTATATTTCAAATTCATACAATACATGGTAAATTCCGCTTGATTCTTAAATTAGTGCTCGGTGATTGTCAGATAAGGAAAGGGATTTAAGGGAGGGTAGGGTGTGTTTGGAAAAGAATAAGGGACAAAGAAAAGGAATTGTGTCCTATAAACAATTCAGTCTTATTCAGCAAAACATTTCCAGTCTTGTTACAGATCACAGTGTGTTCCCACGGTGTACACTATACACATAAGTTGAATTTGGCTAATTTCCGGTAGGATGTGTATGTGTAATTCATGATGTCGACGTTTCGACCCCCAAGTTAAGGGCAGATGGGTCCTCAGTTTGGGGTCTTCCTCAGGACAATTAAAAACAGTGACATTGAGCACATGTGCAGGCGAACGAGGGGTGACCCGTCTGAGTTGGGACTCGCGCCTGTGTCGTGGTTCTTCAGTTCGCCCGTTCTATGAATAGGATGGCGATACTAGGACCGGTCAAACTGTGGGTGAGGCAAACGTCCTACATCCAACGGGCGGTCCAGTTCAGCGTGTAGATGAGTTACACACTCTGCATGACCGCTGCCGAATCGTCCACAGTGACACAGTGTCTGTCCAACAACATTGTACTGACCCAGGTCGATGAGGTAAGGGTTTACCCCATTATTACCTACCACACCTAAAATATCCCTGGCCGTTTACGATATAGTGCCTTCTTTCGGAGAAATTTCAACCCCACTACTTCTCTAGCTAGTTGATGTCAGATGTGGCAATGCTCCTCATTATTCCTCAGTACAAAACCACCAAAACGGAGGTTGCGCCTTTCAGTTTGGGTTACCGCTTTACGAGCCGGCGAGATGTCTCAGTTAGTTGATCACCGTTTGCAGAACCACGCAGTGATCGGGTGACAAGTTTTAATCTCTTGCCAGCTCAGCCCTCCTGTCTTCTGAACATCATTAAATTCAGCACAATTAAATTGGGTAATAGTAAAATCAGTTATTTAGGGTGCTTAGACACAGCTGAAGTGTGTGATAAAGTGTTATATAAAGCAAGCTATGTTGGATGAAGCTGGTAGCATTTGTAGGTGGAGCCTACCATACAGCAAATGAGTTGCCTGTTTCGGGGCATATTGTGCCTTACCAAAGCATACCGGGGCTCGGAGTCCACCGATTGCTTACAATTGATTGTCTTTCTGTGCCACTCTCATTTGCCTGCTGGCTGCTTCTTTTTCGTGCCCCAGCTTGACAATCTTGTGTTTGTCCCTCCAATGGACCATTTCCTATTTACAATCTGTTTGGCTGGCATCGCTGCTTCTCCTGCTTGGTTTCTAAGCACTACTTTTTCTTTTGTGTGAAGCACTCTATTAGAGGGCATGTGTTTTCGAGCCATTTCAGTTGTGTATGTCTCTCCCGTTGCACTCTGTTGTCCGACTGCTTCTCCCCACCCTCCTCCATCTTGCACTCTCTTTTGTACTTCTTTCCATTGCTTTCCCGACCGGTGCCCTCTGTTTTGCTTTCCCCAACCCACGTTTTGCTTTCGCACCTACTCTGGCCCCTGTTGCTTTTGTATACCCTCCCATGTTGCATTAGTGTTACAGAGTTGTCTTGTTGTTCCCCCATTTCACCTGTGTTGCTTCCACCCCCCCAGCCTGCATTAAAAAAAGGGGTGGGGAGTTACGCATTTATTTTTCTTTCAGTTACCACTCCAACTCGGTTCAGTAATTAAAGAGAACTAGCATTTGCAATGCAAAAGGTTTCGCATTTGCAAGAGTTTAAGCTATTCGCATTGTAAATGGCAATGCTTTTTATTGATCTATTTTGCTAATTAGCACATAAATAAAAGACATTGTCATTTACAATGCCAATAGCTCAAACTCTTGTAAATGTGAGACCTATTTCACTTCAAAGAAGTGGCTGCCATTGTCATGGGCTGCTTGGAAAGTGAAAGCGGGCATGGTGCTCTGCATGTTGCAGGAAAACATGTGGTGCCTGCAGTAGAAGAAAATCATTAAAGAAAATAGTGCTTACAGACTAAATAAGACATACCACGTAACAACAGAAGTAGAAGGGCCAGTCCTCATGGGAGGTTACAAATGAAGACAAGGCTGTAGCTAAGGAGGGGCTAACACGCCTATTAACGAATCAGAAGCCAGCATTTACAAAGGACAAGGACACAAGCCAGTGAAAACTATGGACAGAGAGTGGGCGGAGTTTCAAGTCCATACTAAAATACAGCATGGCTCTCAGAGCAGCGCATGCTCGACCTAAAAAAAAGTGCTTGTGGGGGGCGTGGCCAAGATGGCGGCGGAGTAGGACGCGTTTTAAGTCCCCTCCGGTGCCGGGCCGTCTAAAGCTTCAATTAGCACCGAGCCGGGGCTCCTTCACGGCCCCTAGCACTGCCCGCGCCCGCTGGGGACCGTGGTGACCAGCGACCCTGGTGCCGGGGCGAAAGTGAGCGCAGCGACGCTTCAGGCCTGAGCTGGCGAGCTACGGGCCGGACGACGGAGCAGAGAGCCGAGGTACGCGGAGGACGGCGGGGAGAGCGCCAGCAGCAGCCACGCCGTAAGAGGAACCCGCTGTGGTCCCCGGTGCTGTGAGGGGCGGTCTGGTCTTCCGGCGGACTGCCGGTGGCAGGGGGTGCGGAGTTGGTGCCTACAGATCCCGGCCGGCCGCGAGAGCCTGTCCCTCGGCGCGTGTCCTACGCGAGCCCGGGGATTGCGGCCTGGCTGCGGCCGGAACCAAGCCTACATCGGGAGGACGGACGGGGGAGCGGAGACTGCCCCGATCGACGCGACGACCCCAGGCTCCGGTAACACAGTGGATCCCTGCAGGACTCGGCCGGGATCCTCGGCAACGTGTGAGGGGCCGGCTTAGGCCCCGCGACCCAGCAAGCCAGGGGGGCGAGAGGAGCTGCGGACAGCACATTGGGCACCTCCTAGCTCCTGGGGGACGCAAACTGAAGGTACCCGGACCCGGAGAAGTGCCTGGTGGATCTGGGGGGGCGAGGCCGTGCACGCCGTGCGACCCAGCCCTCCGGCCCGTGTCTTACGCGAGCCCGGGGATTGCGGCCTGGTTGCGGCCTGAACCCAGCCTACGACGAGTGGACGGCCTGGGGAGACGCAGGCCTGCTTCGAGAGGCACGACAGCCCTCGGCTGAGGTCGGGCCTGTGGATCTGTAACAGAAGCAGCCGGGATTCTCCAGAAGCACGCGGACTTGGCCTAGCTTGGCCTAGCACATCCAGGGGGATGGGAGAGTGAAGGACTGCACTGTGAGTGGCCCCTGGCTCTGCGGAGCGTGTTCTGGACCTCCGACATGAAGGGAAGCTGTAGGAGGTGCGGCGACCCACTACGGAACAGCTCAGCGACCTTGAGGAGAGACGCGGAGTGCGGATGGTGGTTTGAGGATCCCCTGCTGCTGCCGCCCCGGACGTCTCCCGCTGTCCCCGTTGCTGCCTTGGGGGCTTTGTCCACGGGGTTGGTCGGAAACCTGTTGGAGCAGTGGACTCGAGCTGGAGCTCTCCCCTCTACCTAGGGCGCGGTGGGGGCGTGGAGGCGCCTTGGGGATTACGAAGCCTTAGACTGGTTGCAGACGTCAACACGAGCTTGGGGGATCATCGGGGGACCGGTGCAGCACTCTGGTCTGGGACACGGTCCCGTCGAAGGTGAGATCCCGGGTGACGGACTGGCGTTTGGAAGGAGTAGGGCCGCGACGATGTCCTCTTCGCATCGCAAGGGGAAACCCGGCAAAGAGGGTCAAGCTAAAGGGCCCCAGCAACCGGCCTCGCCGGGACCCAGCTCGTCCTCCGGGCGCTCGGACGATGAGGCCCCCGCCACTAAGGCCTTTATGACGGAACTCTTCGCTTCAATTAAAGAGGACATTTCTGAGCTCCGTACTCAGCTGGCATCGGATCTTCGCGAGGTGCGCAGGGATGTCGATGGAATCGGTGAACGAGTGGCCACGCTAGAAGACCACGATTTGAGCATGGCGAACGATGTCCACCAGCTGCAGCAAGACGTAATCCGACTTACGGAGCAGAATCTGGACCTCCAGGCCCACACGGAGGATTTGGAGAACCGTTCCCGTCGGAACAATATCCGCATACGTGCAGTGCCGTGGGACGGTGAGGCGGGCGACCTTCGTGGCTATGTCAAGGCGCTCTTCTTACAGATTCTCGGTGAGGAGGATCTGCAGGACGTTAGGATGGACAGAGTCCATAGGGTGGGGTTGCCCAGGCGAGGAGGGGGCCCACCCCCGGACATTCTGGTCTGTGTGCACGATTTTCAGCTAAAGGAGCGAATTCTACGAAAGGCGCGGGAACTCCCGTCCTTGCAGTTCCGTGAGCACCGTCCCCAGCTGTATCAAGACCTGGCGGCTTCCACGCTCCAGAAAAGAGAGTTTCGTCCAGTGACCCCGTTCCTGAGAAATCATGACATCTCCTACTCATGGGGTCACCCCTTCCGAATCGTCTTCAGATGGCAAAACCGGCTGGTACAGATCCGTTCTCTTCAAGCAGCGAAGGAGCTTCTTGGCATTGATGACCTGGATCCCCCGTCGGTGAACGGCGGCTCTCCATCCCGGAGGCAGCAACGGTCCTCCTCCTGGCACAGAGTGGGCACAGAGAGGAACGCTGGGGGGCCGGATCGCAACCTCAGCTTGCAGGAGCGGGGGGGCAGCGGTTGCATCGGTGGCCTCGGTGACACTGGCTTCTTCCCAGCAGAGCTCCGGAGCGGCCTAGCCTGAGATCGCATGGCCAGAGGTGCCGGAGGGGCACAGACACTCAGGTACCGGGGGTATGAATGTACTTTCTGTGAAGACACCCCGGACCGTGGCCCTGGGGACTCCACCAGTGGTGCCCCGAGCCCAACTAGAGGAGGTCCCCTCGGATTCTCCTTCTCTAGGTCTGTTGAGTTTGATTTGTTGGGAGGGTTGCTGGTTGGGAGAGGGGGGGGTGGCGGTATGGGGGGGATCCGGGTAGGGGGTTGTTGGGGCGAGGTTGGGGGAGGGGGGGAAGGTGGTGGCAACCGGTGGGTGTTTGGTATTGTGTGGCTGGCTGAATGCGTGTGTAGGGGGCTGGGGGTAAGAGGGGGGTCTGGATGTCTGGGGTGAGGGGGAGGGGGAAGCAGGATGCTCTGGCGATTGTGAAGCGGTGGGGTCTGGACCTTCCTCATGCTTCTTAGCATTGGCACGTGGAACGTGAAGGTTCTTAACTCTCCGCAGAAACGTCAAAAGATCTGGAAATATCTACTGGATCATCACTTAGATGTGGTGGGACTTCAGGAGACCCACCTGGCGCGCAAGGATGAACTTCGGCTCCGCCACAGACAGTTTCCTCTTATCTATAGATCCTCTGCCCATATGAAGCACAGGGGGGTGGCTCTTCTTTTTAGGGCGTCCCTCCAATTGCAGCCTATGGGGGTCTGTTGTGATAAGGAGGGTAGATGGCTGATGGTTAAGGGACTATTGTACGGCTGTTTGTGTACGTTTGTGGTGATGTATGCTCCCAACGCCCAGCAGAATGTCTTTCTTCAGACCCTGTCGGATAAGATCGGAGAATTTGTAGAGGGACATTTGTTTCTAATGGGTGATTTCAATATGGTGTGGGACAAGGCCTTGGACAGCTCTCGAACCCAAAGGGCGGACTCCGGAACCTTCTCTGTTGATTCCACAGATCGGATGGGCGAATTAGGGTTGATAGATGGCTGGCGCACTGTGCATACCCAGTCCCGAGATTACACATTCTTCTCCCACGTCCACCAATCATACTCCCGTATAGATCAAATTTTTTTGAGCCAAGCACTTAGGGGAGATGTCCGTGATTCTAGGGTTTTTCCGCTCTCGGTCTCCGATCATAGTCTCCTGGTCCTTATGGTGCAGTGGTCGATGAAAGGGGACGGCTTCCGGAAATGGTATTTCCCGGCGGCACTTATTAGGGATGATACCTCATGTAAGGCGCTTAGGGTGGCTATTAGGGAGTTCCTGGCCGTCAACCCTGTCGTGTATTTCTATAGGTTCTGAATCGATCCCCCTATTCCTGACCCTATTCTGGTTAAACTAACTATCAAGTTAACTAACAGTCAGCCCATGAGGCAAGAAATCCCCCATGATGCAGATACCGTTATCTGACGCAGTCACACTACGGCACAGGAACGTGTTATCTGATTAGGTCATAACGCTTGAGATCTAATTAGACAAGCGACATTCCTCCAGCCCCTGATAAGGCATACGACGTTCTCATAACAAATCAAACCTATGACAACCTGGATAATCCGTGCGGCCATTGTTTTGATTTCACAGAGAACTTTAGTAAAGAATGTGCTAACGAGCAAGTCGTATGACATCTTTATTGACGTACCTATGTCCATCCTTACGTCAATCTCGGCACCTTTAAGGTATAAATATTGCCGACCTTGCCCTATGCAAACACACGCGTGGTGACAAGACGGAGCAGCCATACTTGCCGAAGCCGAGAGCAGAAGCAGACCCCGCTGGCAGCAGCCCCGCCTTCCTGACGCGCTGAGAGACGCGCTGCTATCTCAAGCCGAGAGACCCAGCACCGGCGCTTCCGGGTAGCCCTCGCAGGCAGCCTGGAATATCGAGAGCAGAGAAAGAGATACCATTCCTCATCCATCCTAAATTCCAGGTACAGAACTGAATAACCCCTCACAGAGAATTCTTTAGTTATTCACTTGGCAAAAACAAACTTAACTTAAACTGTAACTTTCTATTCCCGCCCACGTATTAGACTTAGGTCAGGTACACGGGGTAGGCGTATTTAGAAACACCAGTTGAGTACGTTTAGTCAAATGTATATGTGTATGTAAATATATTTTAATCATTTTAAACATCATATGGCTCAGAAACCATATCAATGTTTTTACAGTATTATTTTATACTATTGCTTCTAATGTATGCACTTTACTTAACTATAAGTATTGCAATAATATCGATCCATTTCTCTTGTACGAGAAAAGAGACTGATCAATAAATAACACCTTTTTATTGACCACGCCTGTCTCTTCCTTTTCTCTACATTCTGATGAGACTAAGAATGCACGTACTGACTGAGTAAAATAATTGCCTTGTGCTCACACGACTCTCGAGATTGACTCTTGATTAGGGGAGAGCAAAGTTGTCATGTTCTATGGTTGTCAGAAACTAAATCCCTTCTTGTCTAATCAGGGAAGTTAATCCTTCCTTGAACATTCGAGAAAGTTTCTAGCGAACTCTGAGCTTAGCTGGCAAACCCAAAAATTAAGTCTAGTATCGACAGTAGTAGACCTAGTTAACGTCTGGCCTAGGCCTTTACTGCTGTAGGTACTATTCCAATGCGCAGAGCCTATTGGGAAAATAGGAGCTACACTACATGGCGCCCAACGTGTTTGGAAAGGGCGATAAAACTAACGTAAGACATTTAGAGTAACTCAGTCGTGCTTTCTCACTCAGACCCCTATTCCCAAATACTCCAAAGACGTCTGGAGTGGGTGAAAGGTAATATCCTCCAAAACCTCGCAGGAGGGAACTCCTATGTATGGTTCTTGGTCTAGTCAACGTTGAAGGATAAAAACAGTTCCAAAATATTGTGCATCTAATCTCTGTTTCCATAAAGAAACCTGATCTGCAAATAAAAATAAATACCATCCTGTCAGTAAAATGGGAGACAGTGATGGAGAAAGAGAAGCAGTTAGATTAGCAGCTGAAATAGCAGCAGCTGATACTACAGCACTCGATGCAGACCCGGATATAATACTCATCCAGGTCGCCAAAAGAAGATCTATAACTCTAAAACTTATAGAAAATGGACTGACACCTAGAGGTGGCACAGTCATATTCGTAATTGAGGCACACGAATATCGGCAGACAGAGGTATACTATTCATGGATACATTTTCCAGCAGCAAATGCTGTAACAAAGTACTTCCACTACTACAAAGTAGAGGAACCTCCTAATGAGTACACTCCTTTCGAGGAGGTGGAAGTACCACTCAAATTCCAAGAGCATTTGCTCTTATTTGATGGCGCCCTAAAACATAATAATCACATAACAAGGCTCGGTCCTTTAGGAAAACCAGGAGAAACGTGGCCGGTCTTAGCCGGATACACACCACATCCAGACATCGATAGAATGCCTGCAGCAGAGCTGTTAATACAGCTAAAACAACTACTAAAAATTCATAGACAATTAGTTCAGTATGTAATGCGGACTTCAACAATTCAGCCAGCGATTAAACTACCACAGCTGACCCCTCACCAGGGGAACACAAATAAAATTACACCACAAAACATCCAATCCTGCCTAGGTAAAGTTCCAGCTAAACGGGAACAAATACCATTCTGGTTGGCACAGAAAATCACCCAAATAGAGGCGGTGTTTCCTGACACCACCCCGCTGGAAAAACACAGGATTCTGACTATATGTCTCCCAATGGGAATCGCACCACACATTGAGGACTGTGACACTTGGGGTACAGTCTTTGCTTCAATCTACACAAAAACGCACGGTGTTCCATCCATTTCGGTAATACCAGATGTGCTAAAACAAATTCAAGATGAATACGGTCCAGAACCTGCTTTAACTCTTGGTATGAAATTACTGAAAGACTTCAAGCAGGTCTCGGCTATATTACTAGCCAACATAAAAGGTGAAGCAGCAAACGTGGCGATCCGCCAGAGGTTAAAAGAGACAGATATAGCAGACCAACCAGCTGAAATTGCCAGAATCATAGAAAAATCCTATGAAGAACTAGGCAGAGATAGTCTAGGTGGAATACCAGTAAAACCGCAACTGACTACAAGTCCAGAAAAAATATTTTTTAATAATAGTAATAATTCACCAAAAAAGAACTGGGATGGAAACAAACAATCCAATCCTAAAGAAAAGAAATTCCAGTCCAGAGGGAGGTCTCCCAGGCGAAGAGAGAAATCTCCAAACCAAAGACAAAGGTCACCGCAGAGTCACCCCTCTGGGAATAGATATAACCTTAGAAATAGGGATAATATTAAAAAACCTGATAGATATCAAGACATTGATACACGTCCCTCTCAATCTTTTCAGACTTCCTCGCAGAAATCGGAAAGAAGAGGACGATCAGAAGAGCACGCCAAGTCCAAAGACAAGGAACCTGCTCAACTGAAAAAGAAATTACAATTTCCAAAAAAGAAGGTAGCCAGTATCAAGGTAGTTAACAATGCCGAGAATACTGAGGACACAACTGAAAAACGGAGAGTGGGCTCAGCCTGGGGGGGAAACATGGCCGAATGAGCACAGCCCAGCGGGAATCTTCTCACTTCCTTCCTGAGGGTATGGGATGATGTAAAGAAAAAACCAAGGCAGAAAGCAATCTATAATAGAAAGGATATTAGGTTCGGGAGCTGGGTGGGTCAAACATCTAATAAGTGTCCAACGTAGTCTAAATAACTTGCCAAGAAATTCTCTGAAGGGATTCAGTCCGTACGAATTATTATTCGGAACTAGGATGTTGATCTCTGACCTTGATAGTCAGACTTCAGTGGTAATAGAAAAAACCTTTGATGTCAAAGACCGTTTGGCTATTTTGCAGGACTTAAAACAAAACAAGAAAAGACCTGAGCAACATACAGTTGAAACAACAGCCAACAACCACTGAAGAATCACCACCTGTCCCAGCAAGACCTGTCTGGATTCCAAAAGTCGGGGATCTAGTCAGGGAGAAGATCGCGGTAAAGAAGGAATTTGGGCCTTCTTACAGAAAAGCAGTTCCTGTCTTGTCTGTCAACGGGACAAGATCAGTTGTACTACCGCCACTTGCTGGAAAAAAGGAGAACCGAGTTGTATCCATCGACCTGGTAAAACCACAACATGTGGCCGATAACAAACAGTAGGCCAAGTGGACTCCCAATAAGTAGCAGAACACCAAGGTTTGCTACCAGTACAGAGGTCCTAACAAAGAGGCTCATCACATTCGAAACGCCTACAGAAGAACAACAAGGACTATGCAACAATGCAATAGAACTAAGACCTCTGAAAACCCAAATAAAAACATTTAGCAGAGACACACCAATCTATACTGAAGTACCAAGTGACAATGCAAAAAACAAAAATCCTGAACCAATTGGAACAATTGACAGAACTGCATCTGGTTACTTCATCAACTTCGATGATTCCTCTGAAGGCTTCAGTGAACCAAAGACACAGCCATCATCAAAATCCTTTAACCCCTTCAGTGCTAATGACAAGGGTAACTCGTCATGGAGTTTCCATTGATTTCAATGGAAAGTCAATGGAAGTGCCTCAGGTGCCTTAGCAGCCAAGTGGTTAAAGACAAAGCTAAGGAACTTTTGAAACAACTGAAAGAAACATATCTGGTTTCTCCATGGATTGAATTTTGGGTGGGTTTTGGTGCATTTATCCTCATACTTTGGCTCATCATGGTATTTACTTTGGGACGCTTCATTGAGGGAAAATATGCTAAAATGGACACAGCAAGTCAGAACATCAACTTGGTCCTCAAACCACACACATCTTCACACGTCGAGAAAAGAGAACTTTCTCCAGAACTTTCTTCAGCCAACTTCACAGCCAATCCGATACCTGGTGGGGTAGCCTGGGACAACACTGACTATGAAATTTATGGTCCGGTCGAGATCCTGAAATATTCACACCAAATCAAGATCTCTTTGAGTGACTTTGCAAAACCAAACTCATTTGCTGATGATTGGGACTTCGAAAGTATCAACAATATGATGTCTGACTTAGTAATGTCTGCTAAATTTACAAAACATGATTATTTGCAAGGTTCTACAAATTATGATAGTATGTATTGCTATAACCATTATGGTAACCATTTTTTGCATAAATCTGCACAACCTAGAAATGTTTTAAATTATAATCAATGGGAACATTGTGCTACACCTCCAAAAGGGAGCTCTAGAACCGTGTATGACAAATATTCATATTTTTCAGGTTTTAACATAAGTAATGCTGAAACATTTTATTTTAAATTGTCAAACAAGACAGGGATGAAAACCATGATAACCAACACAAAATTGATATATTCAGATTCATTCTTTGAAAAAATGAATACTTTTGGATTTGATTATTGGGACAAAAATGTTGATTTGAAAAGTGTTTGGGGTACAAAAGAATGGCAAGTACAGGGTTTAGAAGCTTTGTTCAGAGCCTGCATGATCCCAGAACAAATGATATTTTTAAATGACACTGTTCAACAAACCACCTGTTTCTTAGTGGCAACAATTGTGCTATGTCACTAAGCGGCACGCTTCTGTGTAACGGTATTAGTTTGCACGGAGCCTGTGAAGGGAATTCATACAACCTTTCATGTCACCAGCAAGGCGCACCTGCAACTGAAATAGAACCATTCTTTCAAAGACTCTGTAATGGGAGTTACATTCTTATTGTAGACCGCAGATGTTGCAGTCTTATGCCCGGGACTCCTTATCTAGTAACTACAACGGCGAAGGTCAAGTGCTGTGGACGTTCTTTGTTCCCCAGCTCCTTTCCAGACAGGGAGGCAAGGGCATGGCCCAGTTTGAAAATTACTTCTATTCGAATAGACACTTTAAGCAGAATGAAAACAGTGCTTCTTCAGACGCCTACAAGGCTCACGTCATCAAAAGAAACGTATGATCTACAAGTCGCAAGGACGACTACAGAGATACATACATTATTATCAACTAATTCCCCCGTACATTTCGCGGAAATCCTAAGCGAAATCTTAAATATTTCTGATACCACTGGGGTCTCAAAGGTATTTAAGACAGTATTTTCGATGGCATTAACACCATTCAAAGCCATACTGGGTATTTTTCCAGATTTCGTCCATTCCATTTTTGGCGGACTTCCCCTGATCCTGGGACTAATTGCAGGAATCCTATTCCTAGTCCTTATTTTTCGTTATGGCAACCCATGTCACAGATCAAACTCTCGCGACAATGGAAGATACGATCCTAGCCATTGGATACCGGGACCGGATATCAAAAATCCTGGGACTCTCCCGGCTTAGAGACCTGAACATGACTTGGTTTCTATCATTTCGACCAATGTGGCAAAGGTGTGTTTTACCTGTACTAAGGTGTCTGCTATGCGGAGAAGAATGCGTGTTAGACACCTGTCTGACGCTACAATCGGATGCGCCGGTGGATGCAGATACACTGTTGGTTCCTACCAAGGTTCACGCTTTGTGCTGCCCTCAAAGGCTGCCAATCCTGATGACGGCATTCCTGGAATCTTCACCACTACGATTGAAGGGTAGTGAAGTTCAAGATGAAAGCAACATCGAACAGGTACGACCTTCTGTCAGCAATGCGAATCAGAATGTCAATTGAGACAATCATGCGCACGAATGCATGGTTACCCCTATTTCGACTTAGTGGAACTTTCCCATGAAGCTGTTGACAGTTTTTTCGAAAGCCTGAATGATATGATGTTCTCTCCAGAACAGAAATAGAGACTTTTGAGTAAACTCGCACACGGCGTTCCCTGAATTCGGCCTTCAACTTTAAAAATAAAGTCACATGAACAATTTCACTCCAGTTCACGGACAGCAAATTTTTTTTCAGCAAGCCCTTAAAATATTTTTCTATATATTTTTTTCCCGGGACACTGATCTTCTGCTTAAAGTAAGAAACTATTCCTAGAGAACTAAGATTTCTATTTTTAGATACTTTATAGACTTTAGCTGCCCGCTGGTATGTTCACAAATATTTTATTATGTGATGAAATGGTCTCGAACTTCCTTTCTGTATAGCCATATTAAGAGCCATTTCATGTGTATTTCTCATATACCAATAAGCAATAATGCATAAAAATGCGTGTTTACTTTTGCATTTAATTCATAGCTTAAGTGCATACAATATATATGACTGCGATTTTTCAGTATATTTGAAAATTTCGAAATGCATTTATGTATTTTGGGGTGGTAAGGTATACACTATACTCTATAGTATGTTGTACTATGTTATACTATGCATAGATTAGTAGATATGACCATAGTTAGCGTGGAGTCGGTGTCGTGTATTTCTATAGGTTCTGAATCGATCCCCCTATTCCTGACCCTATTCTGGTTAAACTAACTATCAAGTTAACTAACAGTCAGCCCATGAGGCAAGAAATCCCCCATGATGCAGATACCGTTATCTGACGCAGTCACACTACGGCACAGGAACGTGTTATCTGATTAGGTCATAACGCTTGAGATCTAATTAGACAAGCGACATTCCTCCAGCCCCTGATAAGGCATACGACGTTCTCATAACAAATCAAACCTATGACAACCTGGATAATCCGTGCGGCCATTGTTTTGATTTCACAGAGAACTTTAGTAAAGAATGTGCTAACGAGCAAGTCGTATGACATCTTTATTGACGTACCTATGTCCATCCTTACGTCAATCTCGGCACCTTTAAGGTATAAATATTGCCGACCTTGCCCTATGCAAACACACGCGTGGTGACAAGACGGAGCAGCCATACTTGCCGAAGCCGAGAGCAGAAGCAGACCCCGCTGGCAGCAGCCCCGCCTTCCTGACGCGCTGAGAGACGCGCTGCTATCTCAAGCCGAGAGACCCAGCACCGGCGCTTCCGGGTAGCCCTCGCAGGCAGCCTGGAATATCGAGAGCAGAGAAAGAGATACCATTCCTTATCCATCCTAAATTCCAGGTACAGAACTGAATAACCCCTCACAGAGAATTCTTTAGTTATTCACTTGGCAAAAACAAACTTAACTTAAACTGTAACTTTCTATTCCCGCCCACGTATTAGACTTAGGTCAGGTACACGGGGTAGGCGTATTTAGAAACACCAGTTGAGTACGTTTAGTCAAATGTATATGTGTATGTAAATATATTTTAATCATTTTAAACATCATATGGCTCAGAAACCATATCAATGTTTTTACAGTATTATTTTATACTATTGCTTCTAATGTATGCACTTTACTTAACTATAAGTATTGCAATAATATCGATCCATTTCTCTTGTACGAGAAAAGAGACTGATCAATAAATAACACCTTTTTATTGAACACGCCTGTCTCTTCCTTTTCTCTACATTCTGATGAGACTAAGAATGCACGTACTGACTGAGTAAAATAATTGCCTTGTGCTCACACGACTCTCGAGATTGACTCTTGATTAGGGGAGAGCAAAGTTGTCATGTTCTATGGTTGTCAGAAACTAAATCCCTTCTTGTCTAATCAGGGAAGTTAATCCTTCCTTGAACATTCGAGAAAGTTTCTAGCGAACTCTGAGCTTAGCTGGCAAACCCAAAAATTAAGTCTAGTATCGACAGTAGTAGACCTAGTTAACGTCTGGCCTAGGCCTTTACTGCTGTAGGTACTATTCCAATGCGCAGAGCCTATTGGGAAAATAGGAGCTACACTACAACCCCACGGCGGATACTTCAGTGTACAATACCTGGGACGCCTGCAAAGCCTCGCTGAGGGGCACCTGCATAGGACTTAATGCCAACCTCAATAAACTACGGAGAAAGGAACGGGAGGACCTAGAGACGGAACTTGCCACCTTAGAAAGGGCACATAAATTGAATCCGTCACGTGCAACCCTTAGACCTCTGACAGCTGTAAGAGGGAAATTGAGGGCCCATTACACCAATCGGGCTGAGTTCACCCTCCTGCGCTTGCGCCGCGCGTCTTACTCACAGGAGAACAAGGTGGGTAGACATTTGGCCCGTCAACTTCGGGAAAAAAGAGAAAAAGAGTACATTGGAGGGATCCAGGGTCCGGGAGGCTCTCTGCAGCATAGAGACTGCGACAAGGCGGATATTTTTGGCCGGTTTTATGCCGCACTGTATGCAGGTGATTCCCTGGATAGTGTGGAGCAGGACACGTTTCTGGCAGACCTCCCCATACCGCAGGTCTCTGATGGGTGGAACGAGCAGCTTGCGGCTCCCTTTTCGAGAGCGGAGGTGCTAGACGCCATTAAGGCTCTGAAACCTAACAAAGCTCCCGGCCCCGATGGCTACACGGCCCTTTTTTATCAATCATTCGCGACGGAGCTGGTGGACTACCTGGTCTCACTTTTTAATGAAATGGCGATCTCCTGTACGACCATTGGATCCATGGCCGAGGCCATGATAACCGTGATTCCCAAGCAAGGGAAGGATCCCTCCAAGTGCGCATCATATCGCCCGATAGCGCTCCTTAATGTGGATGCTAAGCTGTATTCCTCTATCATCGCCCGCAGGCTTCAGGACCTGATGCCGGCTCTGGTACATCCGGACCAATCCGGGTTCATAAAGGGTCGGCAAACGCATGACAATTTGCGACGGGTACTGCATTTGATAGAGAAGGCTGAAAGGTTCCGCATTCCGGCAGTGCTGGTGGGATTGGATGCGGAAAAAGCGTTCGATCGGGTCGATTGGGGATTCCTGTTTCACACCCTATCTGCTTTCGGTTTTTCACGCCAGTTCATCTCCATGATTAGGGCTAATTATAGTTGCCCTAGCTCGAGGGTGATGATTAACGGACATCGGTCTGCCCCCTTCCCTCACTCTCGAGGGACGAGGCAGGGATGCCCCCTTTCCCCTCTCCTCTTCGCGTTGAGTATCGAACCTCTGGCGATTGCGATACAGGAGAGGGAGCAGATCGTGGGCCTTCCCTTTACTGGCGAACAGCACAAGATCTCCTTATTCGCGGATGACGTGCTGCTGTCCTTGGGGGACCCACTCCACTCACTGCCGCATGTTCAGGAGGTCCTATGTCACTTTGAGACGGTGGCTGGATTTAAGGTTAACTTCGACAAGTCATACATACTGAACTTGACTCTTTCCCATGCGGCAGTGGAACAGGTGGGTGTGCTCACGGCATTACCGTGGGCGGCTGCCTCCCTATTATACCTGGGAGTGTGACTGACTTCCTCTATAGGGTCTTTATTCGCGGCTAACTTTCCCTCCATGCTAGCATCGATGCGGGCGGATCTAGATCGGTGGAAACCGAAGTTTCTGTCGTGGCTTGGAAGAATCCATGCCCTTAAGATGGTGCTCTTGCCCAAGTTCCTTTATCTATTCCAGGCTCTTCCCATCCCTGTAGAGGTGGACTTTTTCCGGAAATTGAAAACCTTGATGCTGAAATTTGTGTGGCAGGGCGGACAAGCACGGATTCCATTTTCGACACTGCGCCGTCCTAGGAAAGAGGGAGGAGTGGGATTCCCGGACATGCTTTTATATTACAAAGCTGCGCAGCTCCGTGTGATCGTGGAATGGTCCCAGCGCTGCTCAGAGAAACACTGGCTGTACATGGATAGGAGTGTGGCGGGGAGATCGATATGGGATTTGATCTGGAAGCCCAAGGGGGATAGGCCTAAGAATGCCTACATCAGCACGCCGACCAGCACGGTCCTCAAAGTGTGGGAAACGGTCTCCAACGATGACCACTGGACCACGTTTCCATCCCCCTTTACCCCCATTCACTTCAACCCGGCATTTCCACCTGCGATGCAGGAGGAACCCTTCCGACTCTGGAGAGAGGGTGGATGTAGGGCGCTCACGCATCTGTTCCATGGATTGTCCCCGCTCACGTTCCATAACTGCATGCGGGACTATGGGATCCCGATTACTGAGCGCTTCCGCCATGCCCAGCTTCTTCACTGGGCGACTTCGACGAGGGTGCGGGAGGCCGCCACCAGGGCGCCCTCCCCGTTCGAATCCTTCCTTTTACGCACTTCCACTATGAAGGGGACGATCTCCTTCATATATGGGTTGCTCTTGACCACTGCGACCGCCCCGCTACCCCGCTACATGGAACACTGGGAGGTCCTTCTTGACCGGGATATATCGGAGGTCGAGTGGAAACATCTCTGGAGCGATATCATGTCGCACAATCATTCGGTGGCCCTGAGGGAAGCTCACTTAAAGACTATGCACGATTGGTATCTTTACCCATCCAAGCTCCATAGAATCTTCCCGGCATCCTCGGACAGATGTTGGAGAGGTTGTGGCCTCTTGGGGGACTTCCGCCACATCTGGTGGGACTGCCCGAACATTCACCCTTTTTGGACGCAAATTTTGGCCCATATTAAAGACATCCTGGGGTACCCGATCTCGGACTCCATGGCCCATGTTCTGCTAGGTCTTCGTGACCCGCAGTTAGAACATCAAACTAAAGCGGATAAACGAATCCTGTGGTTATGCCTGGGAGCAGCTAAACTCACGTTGGCAGCAGCGTGGAAGAAACCGCAGGCCCCGGCCTTGTCACTGTGGCACTCGAGACTGTGGGGACTGCTGAGCATGGAAAGAATGGCGGACATCTTCCTGGGCAATTTTAAGAATTTTATGTTCCGATGGGGCCCCTTGGTTCGCTTCTTGTCCCGAGGCTTACCGTCTGCGGGATGCCCGCCCACGCTACGTGCCCTTCACCTCTTCCAGGTCTAATCGAACTATAGAAATATTGTGATCGGTTGTGTCTGTGTGAGTGTAGTTGCCACCACCGGGGGGGTGGGAAGGGAGGGAGGGGGGCCCAGTTCAACAAGAATTTTTGTTATTGGTTGTGACGTCGCTCTCGTAATGGGGTTGTTAGCACTATTTCCTCTACTGGGTGCATGGCCAAGCAGGCGTCTCCGCCTGGAACTATGTGTCGAACGCTGGACTCGTCACTGGACTTTGCTATACTGCCATGTACCCAACCTTGCACTCCCCCATTTGTGTTCTTTGAGAGTATATATGGCGTCCCCTGTGAGGGACTTATGGCGGACATGTCGCTTGTGTTCTCTTTCCTACTTTGTCACCACTCTTTTTTTTCTCCTCTTTCCTAAAAACTTCTAAATAAAAATATTACAAAAAAAAAAAGTTCCTGTGTCATTTTGTAGCCGTGTGCATGTGTGGTGTGTGGGCCTACAAAATGCCACAGACAGCTGTAACAAAGGCATTGAGGATGCTGTGCAGCATAGCTAAAAAAATTTGGCAAAGACAACAGATCGCAAAGCCAAGACCTATTGGCTTTGAAAATCCTTGCTAAGAAAGCAATTGATTTGTTGCCTCCTCCCCTCCATGGTGCAAGGATCTGAGTGAAAGGAAACGAGCTACATTTTTCAAAACCATGTTGCTGTCGATTAAACTGTCAGAGAAAGCGTGATTGCGTAGGCACGGCAGAGCCTGGTTAGTGCTGATCAAGATTCCAGAGACAGTATCCTAGCTGCCAGGAGCCCAGTTCCAAAAGAGTCACCATAAGGGCAGTCAGCCATTGGAAACTAAGCATTCCTTATTGCTTAGTTCCACTTTGCACCAGTCAGAACTTTGATATGTATTAGCCAGGACTCAGTAGCATGCCTTCCCCAAACAACACAGTTCTGCATCTCTAGTCGAACAAATTAGTACAGTGTGGTTAAAATATCCTTCGACTGTGCCATGCAACACACCTGATACTATGTCAAGGGTCGAAGGGATTTATCACTCCCTCTTGGATAAATTCAGAATCACGACACTACTTGATAAAAAAACAAGTACGAATTTGAACTTGAAACAAATAACCCCATTATATTAATACAAGGAGCACTCATTAGCCATTCATAATACGGTTCCATGGCAAGAGTTAGTTTATTACAAATAACACACAAATTCACACTTATGTACACAAAATAATGCCTGCAAAGACTTGTGTATGTTCACATTATAGTGACGTGTTTTTATTTTTTCCATCTTGTTTGGACCACATGATTAACTGTGATAAGGGGAAAAGCGGTGATCCAGTGTACATTTGAATTTTTGGAAATCCATAACTTAGCCTCCTGGCATGCAACATTAAAAGAAATCGATATATTGGCGCTGTGCACACCAGGCTGCTGGCAAACGGCCTCCTTATAGTCAGACAAGTCACTGGTAGCATTTGTGATTGAAACCGAGCTATTTACCAGCCTGCTGCACTCAGCCAATAAAGTGATAGATTTTCCGGATGAAACATAGAGCAATCAAAACATACAGAGTATAGTGTGCTGTGTGGCCACAATTGTTCCCATGAAAAGGCCTTCAAATTGTTAATTCGGGTGGTACCTTGGTTTCAGGTCACTAGCCGCTAACAAATATGAACAAAAGCTGGGGTCTCATCATGTGCACCCCTGCGGAGCCCCAAGATTATCAGATTACCTTGCTGCCATCTTGAAAGTCCGGTAGCTCCCCATGGCCTCCATGCAAAATCTTCTTCCTGACTCCCTCCGTGTTCAGCAGAAACATGTCATCCATTGCCTCGTCTCCAGTCGGGCTCCTCTTCTGCAGGGCACGGTTCTCTTCTTGGTCGCTCTCTTTACTATTCCTTCTTTTGGCACCCAAGGAGAAACGACAGATATCTGTTTCTGGAAGAGTCTACGCGACGCTTGTCACTCCTCTCCTCTCTGCCTCTCCTCACAGCCTCTAGGTGTTTCTCTATGTGTGGTAGATATCAGTTATCTTTCCTCCTCACCGGGATATACGTACACACAGGACTGGCCCAAAGACCTTATCCTGTCTCGTGCTGACGTGATTCAAATTAGCACGCGCTCCAGATGGCACGCGGGCACGAGGCCGTTTGCTAATTAGACAGAGCCATGAAAGGGGTATGCCCAGAGTGCACCTATCTCCCTCTCTCCACATCGCTCCTCACCTCATATTTTATAATCACCCCGTTTGTGACTTTATTTTTTAATGCGAGTTTCACTCTTTTTATTCTACTCCTGCCCAGGGCCCCCGCGCCGGTTTTCTTCCTTCATGATGAATGCCTGATGCTCTTTGACAGCTGAAGGATGCGATTGCCTTTCTAATCCTCAATCCTCTCCATCTGTTCTTCTAACACCGGATTTACTTGGGTCTAATCCATTCCAGTCAGTAAAACTTCAGAGGGGAGCAGAATGCCAGGCTCCACCACTACTCTACCTCAGACTCACACACAGATCTACCATGTCACCGGCAATATCCTTTCAGTTTAACAACACTTTCTATGTATTTCGCGTTGTTCTGGCTAATGATACAGTGTTACAAAATATCAAGAAACTATTGTGCAGATGCAAGACAAGACACCCCCCAAAACTGGCTTCTAATGCGTGCGCTAGTATATTTCTAATGAGTTACCTACTGTCATTTTTTACTCTAAAGGGTGTACAACCTTTCTTCCTAATTGTCACTTTATCCTACCAGAGCCATATGGTCTCACTTTTATAAGTGATAGAAGCACTGATATGTAATATCAACAACCAACATCAAGTCAGCTTCCCAACACAGGAGATATCCAGACAATGATGTGGTTGACCACAATTTGCACAACCAAAATCTATTATTTTTTAATTTATAAGGGATGTTTGGAAAGCGCAGCTCAGTGGTACAGTGTCCTTGGAGCAATTGTGACAGAAGAGGTTCTTCAAGATACTCTGACATTTTAGAAGTCCGATTAATGATTTTTTGGGTACACTCCCACACCTTATAAAGGCAGAAAAGCGTCAGGGAGATGACTCCAATCTTAAACATTCCACCCCACCCCAACTACAACAACCTGCACCACTTCAGTCAGCCCCCTCCAATTTGCCTCACTTCAATCTGCCCCACTCCAACCCAAAAGAGTCTGCCCCACTCCAATCTGTCCCCTTCCAATCCACAACAATCTGCCCCACGTCAATCTGTCCCCACTCCAATCTAAAACAATCTGTCCTACTGAATCCACAACAATCTTCCTTACTCCAAAATAATCTGCCACACTCCAGTCTGCCCCACTACTCCAGTCCAGTCTGCCCCACTCCAATCCACCCCCTCCAATCCAAAACAATCTGCCCCACTTCAATCTTCTCCACTCCAATCCAAACCAATCTGGCCCACTCCAATCCAACACAATCTGCCCTACTCAATCCACAACAATCTTCCCCACTCCAATCCAAAATAATCTGCCCCTCTTCAATCCAGAACAATCTACCCCACTGCAATCCACCGCACTCCAGCCCTCCCTACTCCAGCCTAGCCCACTGCAATCCAAAACAATCTGCCCAAATCCAATCTGCCCCATTCCAATTCAAAATTTTCCGCCCCACTTTAATCCAAAATAATCTGCCCCACTCCAATCCAAAACAATATACCCCACTCTAATGCAAAATAATGTACCCCAATCCAATCCAAAACAATCTGCCCCACTCCAATGCAAAAAGATCTACCCCACTCCAATCCAAAACAATCTGCCCCACTCCAATCCAAACAATCTACCCCTCTCCAATCCAAAACAATATGCCCGCTCTAAACCAAAACAATCTGCCCCACTCCAATCTAAAACAATCTGGCCCAGTCTAACCTGCCCCGCTCCAATCCAATCTGCCCCACTCCAATCCAAAACAATATGTCCCACTCCAATCCAATTTACCCCATTCCAATCGACCCACTCCATCCCAATTCACACCACAACAATCCGCCCCACTACAATCCACTCCACTCCAGCCCAACTCAATCCACCCACTCCAATCCAATCCACCTCACCCCAATAAAATACACACCACTCCCCCAAACCCAAACCCACCCCACTCTAATCCAATGAACCCCACTCCAATCCAATGAACCCCACTCCAATTTGCCCCACTCATATCCTAAACAATCTGCCCTACTCGATCCAAAACAATCTGCCCTACTCCAATCCAAAGCAATCTGCCCCATTCCAATCCAATGTGAAAAAGAGAACAAGGGAAACCCTACTCACAACGGAACCAGGGTAATGCGTTTATCCAGAAAACAATGGTTCCTGTGGCATATTACTTATATGATACTCAGTCCATATAACAAGCTCAATAGCAATTCAGTCATTGGAGGGAGGGTGGCAAAAAGAAAGAAACACAGTTGTACCAGTTTAAAAAAAGTTTTTTTGTATTTCAAACAAAACAGATAGTACTGTAATTTTAACTGCGACATACAGATAATATATCAAAGTGCAATATGTCCCAAGTGATATTGTGAGCGAAACAAAAACGTGTAGAATTAAGTGAGCTAAACAGGTTTCAGCTGTGAATATTTACAAGGGAGGAAACTTGACCAAAGGCAATCATTTTAACCAAATATTAAACGGCGGCTATCTCCAATCATAGACACTGTATTAGTCTGGTTCGTTTCCTAATGCGTTGATGGCGTTTCGACCCTTAGGGTGGGGGTCTCGTCAGGAATGGGCGGTGGGGGACATCTTGCAATGGGGTGTTTTCCAGAATGTAACCCATGCGTGAAAAAGTAAAGTAAATTTACTTACAGTGAACCCAGCCGGGCACACTGTGGATGACAACCGGTAAATCGTCCTATTTGAAATACGGCGGTCAGTGCCGTCAGTGCGCAGGATATTCAGGAAAATGCCTGTGCGCTATCGCGGTTCAGCTCAATCGCTGCTTCCGATCGTTTGTTAGGTTACAAATTGCAGTACAAATTGTAAACTAACAAACGATCGGAAGCAGCGATTGAGCTGAACCGCGATAGCGCACAGGCATTTTCCTGAATACCCTGCGCACTGACGGCACTGACCGCCATATTTCAAATAGGACGATTTACCGGTTGTCATCCACAGTGTGCCCGGCTGGGTTTACTGTAAGTAAATTTACTTTACTTTACTTTTTCACGCATGGGTTACATTCTGGAAAACACCCCATTGCAAGATGTCCCCCACCGCCCAGTCCTGACGAGACCCCCACCCTAAGGGTCGAAACGCCATCGACGCATTAGGAAACGAACCAGACTAATACAGTGTCTATGATTGGAGATAGCTGCCGTTTAATATTTGGTTAAAATGATTGCCTTTGGTCAAGTTTCCTCCCTTGTAAATATTCACAGCTGAAACCTGTATAGCTCACTTAATTCTACACGTTTTTGTTTCGCTCACAATATCACTTGGGATACATTGCACTTTGATATATTATGTGTATGTCACAGTTAAAATTACAGTACTATCTGTTTTGTTTGAAATACAAAAAAACTTTTTAAACTGCTACAACTGTGTTTCTTTCTTTTTGCCACCCTCCCTCCAATGACTGAATTGCTATTGAGCTTGTTATATGGACTGAGTATCATATAAGTAATATGCCATTCCAATCCAAAGCAATCTGCCCCACTCCAATCCAAAGCAATGTGCCCTCTCCAATCCACAGCAATGTGCCCCACTCCATTCGACCCCACTCCAATTCAAAACAAGCTGCCCCACTCTAATCTGTCCCACTCCAATCCACTCCAGTCTGCCTCACTTCAATCTGCTCCACGTCAATCCAAAACAATCTGCCTCACTCCAATCTGCCCCTCCAATATGCCCCACTCCACTCTGCCCCAATCCAAACCGCCCAATCCAATCCTCCCCACTACAATCACCCCACTCCAAAACATTCTGCCCTCTTCAATCTACCTCACTTCAATTCAAAACAATCTGCTGCACTCCATTCTTCCCCTATCCATAACAATCTGATCCCACTCCAAAACAATCTGCCTCACTCCAATCTGCCCCACTCAATTTAATTTTTTTAATTTCAATACTTTATTTAAATCGGAGACCTTAAAAGCCACACAGAGTATAACACATTACAATATAGTTAAAATATTACAACTTAAATGCTGGACACATTATACAGAAAAACTTTGCATGTAAAGCATCCAGAACCCTTAAACTTTACATTTTAGTAAAATCGCAGTACATAGACAATCGTAAAGATAAAAATGCAACATTAAATAGTAGATTTAATAGCTACTATTAAATCCGGATCAGCTACTGATCCTTGCCCCCCCCTCAATACTTAAAATACTTGCAGATGTTGCTGCTCCTACACTATCTAACATCTGCAATGCCATGTTTGCGTTAGGCACTTACCCAAAGATCTGGAAAAAAAACATCATTAAGCCACTGCTAAAAAAATCTAATCTGGATATGACTGAACCTAAGAGCTTCAGGCCAATAGCAAGTCTTCCTTTCCCTGCAAACATTTTTGAAAAAGTGATCAATACACAGCTCTCTAAATACATTGAAGATCACCAACTCTTGGATGACTCTCAGTTTGGCTTTCGTAAAGTCCACGGTACAGAGACTGCGTTAATCAAAGCATCAGAGGATCTAAGAATCGCTCTCGATCAAGGAGGAACGGCTGTCCTCATTCCGCTAGATTTGTCAGCAGCATTTGACACGGTCGATCATACCATCCTGATCGATCGTGTCTCTCATATGGGTATTCAGCAGACAGCCAAAGCCCTACTATCATCTTTCCTTACTGACCGTACCCAATCGGTAAATATTGGCCCATTTAACTCCCCTCAACTAGCCCTCCCGTGCGGTGTCCATCAGGGATCATCCCTAAGTCCGAAACTTTTTAATATCTATGTGTCGGACTTGGCGACAGTCATCAAATCACACACGATGGGACTAACATCCTACGCTGACGACACCCAACTGGTGATCAAGGTGCATAATGATGGGGATTTAGTTGCTGCCAAGTTTCAGAAGGGCATGCTTGCCATCAGCAATTGGATGACCACAAACTGTCTCAAGTTGAACTCTGAGAAAACGGAGGTAATGATATTTGGTAACCTACTGCCCACCTGGTCACCCAGCTGGTGGCCTTCCTCTCAAGGTCCACCCCCACACCTGCAACTTCCCCTAGACAAAACTCCTGTATCTCTCCATGAAGACGATTAATCACCAGAGTTATCTTGACATTTTAATTTATGCCTGAATATTACTGGAGGCCAGGAAGGAACTCAGCAGCAGGTGCTTTTAAAACAAGAATATACTGGCTGTGCTGGGGGTTAACCCTCTGATTACCTTTGTGACTGGGCCCACCAGGCCCAGTCACAAGTCCAATCCCCACCAAGGTTGCCCAGTTAGAATGCACGCAGTATAATGGTGCCATGACTGGACCCTGCTCAGCCTGCTGACACCTTCATTTGCCCTTCACTGTCCTCTTAGTCTGTGTGTTTTGTCTGATGAGGATTCCGAGGGTGAAAGGGAGGCATGCATGACTGTGTGTGTAGTGTTGGTTGGTTTGGCAAGCAACAGCAAGCAATTGCTATGGGCCACCCCGCCACCCATGGGCGGCATGATCATGGTGGCACTGGCATCACATGGCGGCTACGGCCGCCCGCCCGCCCGGGATACCTTACTTACAGTACGAACAGTGCATTCACATTGTGTATGTGTGTTTCAATTAAAACTTAAGTTACCGGGCACTGGGACACACACACACACACACACACACACTGACTGTAGTATTGCACTGCACTGTGCACAGCGTGCAGCTGCAGCCTTACTTAGGCTAACTGATTAGGCCTGCTGCTGCCACACCTTACACAGGCCCTGCCTCACCTGGTGGCTGGTGTGGAACCCGTCCTAAACCGACGCTACTGAACCTTTTTTCAACCTTGATTGAACTGAATCAAATGGCCGGTATCATGAGTGACTCGGTGGTGAGATGTGAGGGCGAGGCCAGTCGTGTAGCAGGGTATGCTGGGGTGTGCCAAAGCAGCAAACGCGCGCATTGCTTGCAATGCAATCTGAAAAAAAACTGCGCACGCTGCTTGCCACGCACAGCCCCAAACCCCCCCCCAACACTGTCTCTTAGGGGTCCGAAAGCTGCAGGCCCCATGGCGGCCATGGCCATCCCCCTGATGACATCAGAAGCCAGTAAAAGCAAGTCCACTAAACTCCACTGAGTTGGAGCGCCCGTGCCCAAGGGTTGCAGCTCAAGGTCCGAGGTTGTCCACAAGAAGGCATTGCACTATCCAGCACAGGTGCACCACCTGCCTGGGTACAGGCCGGTGGTCAGCTGGCCCAGTCCACCACCCGCAGCACAGGAGCGCTGCCTGCAGCCACTTTCTTCTAACATTCCAGAAATGCCTTCAACCTCTGGGCCCCCATCCACATCGCAGCCATAGACTGAACCGCATGTCTTACTATGCAGGCTGCTCAGAGTGTCCTCGGAGGCCGCACGCATGTCCAGGGCAGCTGAGCTCCCTCTCACCTGCAGGGCCTGGGCAACCTTCCAGCCCTCCTGCACTCGGTCCACACCCTCAGAGGGCAGTGCAAACTGTACACCCAAGTCTGGGTCCCCTCAGGATCAGCAGCCCCCTTTTCTTTAAGGGTCCTGCATGGCAGGGTGATGCACGTTATTACCATAAAGATTGAAGAGGGATTCGAGGTCGGTGGCTCAGAGCTCGCAGCACTTAACTTGCGACTGCCATCTCAGATCGTTAGTCCATGCCTCCCCATTTTACATTATTTTATCAAGTATTTGTTCATGATAGGTAAACTAGTTATATCGTAATTACAACCAGTGCCCATTGTTAGGTGCAATTTGAAAAAAAAGCTAGGTAACTACCCCAAAATAAATCATTTAAAAATACATAATGGGTAGTATGTGGAATATGGTCCTAAATTGGCATCATACAACCACTCAGCCTTAGGTCTTGTGGTTAGGTCACCGTCACCCACAGACTTGTAAAACCAAAACTGAATCCAGCCGCAGCAACATCAGACTAAGGGCACGCAGCCACCGGGCCACGCCATCATCATCATCATCATCGATGAATCAACATATATAATCAGTAGTTTTCAGTGGAATCATCATAATCACCACGCGGCCACACCATAATCAATGAACATATAATTATCAGTCGAATGCGAATCGAATAATAAATTAAACAGTCGGACTTTCACTCACTCGGGACTACTCGACTCTGTTACTGTTAGGCAGGCTGCTGCGCAGTGCAGCTTCATTAACCGCTTAACTCAGACATGCCAACCCTCCCGATTCAGGCGTGAGACTACCGATTTGAAGGCTAGTCTCCCGCCTCCCGATTCCTACAAGCAAAAACCCGATTCCTCGGGGGTTTCAGTTGACAGGACTTGGTATTGTGGTATTGTTTAAAGTGCTAATTCTTCCAACAAAGAGTGGCGATGCAGGGGCTGTCGAAGGGGTGAAAAACCAACAAAGCGTCATTAACAAGGGAGTCGTCTTTTAAAGACCTGTGAAGTACTGGGGGAAAGGGGGAGCTGTTTCAGCCCGGGCTGCCACAGGGTGGTGGGGGGTGCATGCACTGCCAACAACCTGCCAGGCCAGTGCCCAACACTTGCATCACCCTCTCTGCCTGCCATTATGCTCCATGCTTCTGAAAGGTAAGAAAAAAACGTGCATTTGCGTTTCAAATGTACGATCCTGCAGCAGCACACTTCCAAAGCCCATACATGCCAGTAACCCGATTCAAAGCCCCATTCTCCCGATTTTTTTTTTTAATCTCCCACTTTGCTCTCCTGAAATGTTGGCATGTATGGCTTAACTGCAGCGGTAATTTCGCCGTGGTGCGGCGGTTTTATTGAGTGGGCAGGGCCGCGTTGGCCAACGGACGTGCGCAGCACTACGGAAGTAGTGCTCGCGACGGCCGTTGGGTGCATGGAAGGGGTTAACTGATCTGGCCCTGCCTCGCCCTCGCCCTCACTGGTGCGAGCTGCTTCGGCTGCGCTGCGCACCTTCATTTATATTAACTGATGATTAGGCCTACCAGGCCGTGTCTCACCTGGTGCTGTGCTACCTGCCTGTTGTAAGTCGTAACTAGGTAAACCAAACGCGTCCAGATCGCGCTCGCCTCTCACCAGACAAAGCGAGGGCGGCCGTCCACGATGACTTGGTGAGGCGCGGCCTTGGGGCTATGCTGGGGCGTGGTGGCAAAGCAGCGAATGCGCGCGCATTCCAAAATAAAAAAAGATCTGCGCACAGCTGCCTGCTGCCGCGCACAGCCCCAACCTCCCGCAGAAGACCGTCACCAAAGCCCTGCCCTGCCCAAGTCAGTGTCCCGTCCACTGAGCCGTCAACACTGAGCCGCTGCATTCAACACATCAAGACAGAGATTCAGATCAAAAATGAGATCATTACTGACTGAAATACAAAGTAAGTGAGAATGAAGAAGTTGAACGTGTGACACTCGTGTGGTGTGACTGAGTTGTGAAGCAGTACGTAACAACACTAACAGTAACAGCAGTGCAGTACTTACGGCGTAGAGCAGCAATACAGCACTCTGTGCCACGTAATTACTATGAAATCAATTACGTGCACTAAACCCGTGTAGACCCGGCCCTGATAATTAAGTGCCGGTGCTAAGCACCGGCAAGCACCGGCACAAATTAAGCACTGCACGCACATCTTTACACACATCTTTACATCGGCGATTTTACAATGCATACCACTACCACACATTTACATTCACTCACATTAGAAACACCTTCACCACGCATTCCACTACCACTCATACTTTTACCACGATCACTGGTCCTGAAAAATCCTGTCACAGTCTAACCCTGCCACCAACTGTTCAAAAATTATACATTAAATCCTGATATATTTAATTAATTGCCTTTGTCGTTTACAGGTTTGGTACTCACTATCTGAACATTTTATAATTTTGGGGGAGGGTGGGTAGGGCGAGGAGATCTCCCCAAACCCCTTCTTTTAATTACCTTCAAATATGTGTTTTTGTCTTGCGTTGTAAAGACTTGTGTGCCAACAATCTTTACAATATAAAAAATGTGTGTAAAATAATACTAAGTCGAAATTTCAGAGTAAAGGCTGTTTCCCGTAACTATGCAGTCTGTCAGCTAAAGTTCCCGCCTCGTTTGGGCTTATTTAAAAAGAGGATGGTATAAGACATGTGAGGATGGGGCTTGATCATATGATGAGATTTGGACTTCCTTTCACTTCTGGAGTGCTCTACCCGTTCTCAAGATGTATGTAAATCACCCAACTATTTTGAACTTAATTCTGAACTAGGCACTTGCAGTGGGGGCTGCAGAATATGGGGTCTCTCCATCTTATTAACCATTCTTCACCGATTGCTCAACCCCACAGTCAGCATGGGATCTCCTAAATCCATCTCTCATTGTGCACTTGGTTGATCTTCCTGAGGTGCGCCTCAGAACTATATCAACTATCTTTTCAGATAATGCCCTGGTTAGAATAAACAGTTCTCCATACTGCACACTCCATAGGCCTAGAATCAGTTTCACTCTTGCTAGTCAACCATCAGCTATTTCACACTTTACATGGTACGTTCAATATCATTACAATAAATCTCCATCTATGTGTGCTTATTGTGAGAAAGTGGCTCTATATACACTGGGCCAAAGTAAGGTACAGTGTGTATTGAGACCACAAACCCCAGAGGTATAACAGAGGTTAAAGTGAGGGCTGACCTTACTCTCAAAAGTGGTAGCTTGGTCGAGCAGTAAGGCAGTACCAGAGGACAATGTAAAGCATTTGTTGTACACACTCGGTCAGCAAAAGGTTTCACACACTCAAGGACTGAACTCCAGGCCAATTGTTTTTATATCAAAATATATATAGTTGTTTTATTTTTAGAACAAACAGGTATCAAAATAGACTTTTATCAATTATGAGTGATCTTAGATAAGTACTTTGCAGAAAGGTAATAACTTTGTAAACACAATAGGTACAGGGGTTGCAGTAGGCAACACAATTCCAAACACAATTTAACATTGTTCTCAATGGGTTTTTCTACAAAAATGCAGTTAATTACTTTGTAGATTACTTTTGTAATTCCAGGACTGGATCTTAGATTCAGTCCTGGGGTGTGAGCTGAAAACAGTTTAGTAAAAACGTTTTGGCTATTGCAATGCTTTTTAAGGAATGCACGGCCAGAGGCACTCGGGCGGCTGGGTGCAGGGTGCTTTTGAGCAGTCGGTCGCTCAATGTTATTCAATGGGAAAGGTAAAATGGGGAACAAAGGCTGCAGACTCGGGGACGGTGATTCTTCAGGTGCAACCAGCACTTCGAGAGGTAAGTTGGGATCTTGAAGAAGAGGTAGGTACCCCAAATAAAGGCACAGGGGGCTGCAGGGCACCGGGTGCAGGGGTGTCTTTGGGCGTCGGGAAATCTTACCCTCAGCTGGTTACGGTTGGAGGGGTCCCTGGTTTTGAGGCTGCAGGCATCGTCTGGTTCATCGAGGAGGGTCTTTGGGCACTGGACTTCAGGTCCCAGTCACCGGGGGGACGTCCTTGCGGTCTTGGATCACTCGGGCATCTTCTTTCTTCTTTTCTTATCGGGATCTGAGGAGGGAAGGTTCAGGGAGCCCCTAAATACTGAATTTAAGGGCATCGCAGGTAGGGCAAGGACAGGGACCAATAGGTCCCTAACCTGGGGTGGGTACACCCCCTAGTCTGCTCCTCTCCGGTGGGAGGGGGCAGGAGCCTAGCTTTGATTGGGCAGGGCTCCCCATCCTCAAGATGGCCGGGGTTGTGCTTCACCTCGCCTCTCCCACCTGATGGGTGGGGTTGGCACAGGCTGGCACACCCCCCTTCCTGACGCAGGGTTTCTCGCCAGTCTTCCCGCCAGGGTGGGGGTCAGAATCGGTGGGGGCCAGTTGCTGGGTACAGCAAATGGTCTGGAGAAGCTCACAGAGGCGGCAGGCCTTTAAAGCTTCCCCCCTGCCCATCCTGGCGGAGGAGACCTAGCACCTTGCCCAGGATGTGCATTGTTGCAGGCCCAGAAGAGCGGGGGCTCTCCACCCAGGTGTCCAGCAATATGTCTGCTGTGTGGCAGCCTAGGCAGCCTCTCAGGCCAGACTTGGATTGTAGGTTAGGTTCCAGGGGGCATCTCTTAGATGCCCTCTGGTGTATTTTACATTAAATCTCACACTGGCATTAGTGCGGGTTTAATTTGCTGAGAAGTTTGATACCAAACTTTTCAGTCTTCATTGAGGCCATCATGGTGCTGTGAAGTTCGTAATTTTGCCCTCCCAGCACCATAAATTCTTAATGGCAGCACTGCACTTACAGAGCCCAGGAATGGCCCTGGGTACTGTAGGGGCACAGGGCTCATGCACCTGTGCCCACACCACTGGCATAGGGCACCCAGCTAGAGGGGTGACTGAGGTATGCCAGGGCAGTGGGTCTTGTGGGCATGGCACACAGGGATGGGTGCCATGTCGACTCTTTGTTTAGTTCTGCACCAGGACACTCAGCCTGCAAAGGCGTGTATCAGGGAGCAGGGCCCCTAAGGGTGGCACAATAAGTGCTGCAGTCCTTAGGGGTCTTCTCTGGTCACCATGCCCTGGGTACCTAGGGTACCATTTTCTAGGGTCTGACAGGTGGCCAGAGATGCCAATTGGGTTTTAGTTTCAACACAGTTTTAGGGAAGGAACACAGGCCCTGGTTACCTGGCTGGCAGGAGCCCAGGCACACTCAGTCAAAGCACATCAGCAGTTCAGCAAAAAGTGGGGGCATACCAATGCAAGAAAGATGGCACTTTCTCACACTTATTTAGTGCAGCATCAACATCCACTGTCAGAACTTCTTCCTGCTCAGATTCAATTCTGCAATTTACCATCACATCATTGAGACGCATGAAAATCAGTCCACCAAACAGTTCCATAAATCGATATATTTAATCACAGAATTGAATTTCAGCACGTCCTCCATCCACAGTGCAATCATGGTGCCATCCTGCCAATCTCTTAGTAGTCAACATAGTCACAATTGACGCAGTATTTCCTATAAAACATCGCAAAGCTTGAGGCGGTCCACCGAGAGACCACGGGCGGCTGCTCTCTCAAAGACAGAGTATTTAATGTAAACTCTGGTTTCTACAGAGAAGGCTCATAACAAGCAGGCCCAGTACAATCTTTCACTCCTGACCTGAAGAATGCACACCATTAAACCCGCCGAGCAAGCAGCCCTCCCAGCCCAGGCTCGGAGACAGAGCAATCTCGTATTTTTCCCCCCATCAAGCGAACACCACTCGTTCACTTTCTTGTGTTTTGGCAGCTACCAACTATTTATTAAAACCCCTCTTAACCCCTTTAAAGCTAGTAAACAAACCTCCCCAGTGCTGCGCTGTCCATTATCCGGTGCTGAACTGGACGTCCAACGGTCGTGCGCAGCACTGGGGAGGTAGTGCCCGTGACGACCGTTGGCCGACGGCAGCACTTAAGGGGTTAAAACGAGTCTGCTGGAGAATCCTGTGTTTCTGTCCCATCAAAAGGTGAAATGAATTATTTCTTGGGATTCCTAGGCCCTGTTAAAGCACAGTGGCTGCTTAGGGTGCTTGTGGTATTCTATGACATGTTATTAGAACTCATGATGTCAAGAATGATGCGAGTAGAATCTCTGTAAGAGCTTGAGTCATAATACGCTGAGCTGCTGTTAGAAGAAGACACCCTTCTTCCTGTGGATGTAAAGCTGTTCTGCTACATAATAAATACTCAAGCTGGAACCTAAGATTTATGTGTGTTAATTACCACACAAATACTGGCGACGATCGGGATCAGCAATTCCTTAGAAAAGGAAAGAAATAGCACAGCAGAAGCAGAACAGCGTTCACACGTATCTACCACCTCTACACGACGCTGAGGACTTTCATACCGAATAGGGTAACGTACTGCCACTCGAAACTGGAAAAAATTATTTTTCTCTCATTTTCGTCTGGACCTCTCCGAATTATTGAAATTTTCAGTAAGGCTATTAGAGTGGAGGATGGAAAAATCTGGAATCTAAGACGTGTATCTGTGTGTAGATCTGATGACTTGAAGCAATTATCTGAACATAAATCCACTGTTTCCAATTCCTTCTCTTCTCATCCTAATGTTTCAATTCCTAATAACCCACATTTAGTGAATGACAATTCTGAGCTTTGTGGTACTCACGAAGCTTTTGATCACCTGTCAATGAACAAGAATGTTAATCTTGACAACACAACCAATGATAATGTTATTAATAGTTCTACTTCTCATGAAAATGTTACTAAGAATGTTCCAATGGAGGTTGTACGTGATATTGAACATCTTGATTGTACACCTCCTATCTGTGATCAAAGGCCATCAACTTCACGTTGTAGTTCACGTGTCAGATGTCCTCCTATGAAATTCAAAGATTTTGTTCGGTTCTGATTTTGTATCTCTGTTTTTTTTGTGTTCTATTTGTAGTTTTTTTTAAAAGTTTTTTTTTATTAAAGGGGGGAGGTGTGTGGTATTCTATGACATGTTATTAGAACTCATGATGTCAAGAATGATGCGAGTAGAATCTCTGTAAGAGCTTGAGTCATAATACGCTGAGCTGCTGTTAGAAGAAGACACCCTTCTTCCTGTGGATGTAAAGCTGTTCTGCTACATAATAAATACTCAAGCTGGAACCTAAGATTTATGTGTGTTAATTACCACAGTGCTGCCCTCCTTATTTAATATTTGCGGTTGCAGTGTGCAGCGTTCATTTATTTATTAACAGTGGCAGCTGGTGGTGCCACACACTTATTGGTTATTTTCTGTTGCAGTGCACGGCGTTTGTGTTTTAAACACAGTGGCTGCTTAGAACGCTGCTCTCTTTATTGATCAGTTGCAGCTGCTGTGCACGGTGTTTGTTTAAACTACATGGCTGTGTGTGCCACACACTGTCTGTTGGTTATCTACAGTTCGAGTTCTGGAATCTGCCTTTGGCGCCGCACACTTGTGAGTTATATTCCTAGCTGCCGTGAACAGCTGGGAGAGGATGTGACATTGCAGTGAGGGCTGCGAATTTAGAACTGGGAAACTAGTTGGGGATCTTGGCAGCAGCTCGACGTCCTGTCATTCTGGTCACGGGCTGCGTGGGAAACCTTCTGCAAGTCGGTCAGTGCACACTCCATGCCAACAGTGCAAACTGGCCTTTCTTAAAAGATCCGTGAATGTGAAAAAATTTAAATTCCCTGCATGACACGCAACGTAAACAAAGCTCATTAGTTTTTTTCTAGTTTAGACCTAAATCACGAATGTTGCACAAAATGTCGACACCTCATTTAGCCTACATACGACCCCTTTGCTGTGAGCCTGCGACTGCAGTGGTGCACCGATGTAGCTACTTGCCAGTCTTTGTAATGTAAACAATTCACAGACTAGCCCTTAACCTAAACAATCTTGTCTAAATCGCATAGCTTCTGTTGCACATTCCCACAAGCAGTGCTTTCATCTTCACTCTAACCCTCTTCCACTCCTCCACACAGTCCGGGTCCAATCAAAGTCCTGCTTCGAAAAATGTCAGCAATGTATTTTCACGAACCCAAGCAGTCTTTATAAGGTGCTCACCCCCCTAAAAAACAACGTACATACTACTCTACCCTCATTCACCATTTTAAAGCAAAAAGTTAGTTCCAAATATAGAATTTACTAGTTACCTAATTTTGCAAACCAAAAAATCCCAGTTTCTCATCTAATCCGTGAACATAAACTGACAAATATCATTATTAGTTTTGTAGTTTTATATAGTGCAAACTCAACCCAAAGGTATTTGTAGCACTTTACATGAGCAATGGCTGCATTACACAAAGTTGTATTCATTTTTTAGGGAGGGAGTTGCGCAGGATCGCAAGATTTTGAGCTGACGCCCAAACTCGAACATAGTTCTATCTTAACATCCTGCTTAGTAAATGTCTTTCCAGCTGCCATAATGTCCTTTCTACAAAACAGAAAATAGACAAAAATAAAGGAGTAGACCAGAAATCAAGTTTAAATCAGGGCTTCCCTGCTTATACTGTGTGCTCTTGGGCTACTTGGCTAAAAGGCCTTAACATTGAAAAAGTCAATAGCTCTCGCATCGCAGAGACCTATTGGCTTTTTTAAAGACTGGAATTTAAATAGATTCTGATCCCGATTTTGATATAGATTAACCATTTGCTGGCATTCAGGACACCAGTCACCACCGGGGCCCACAAATTCATTTTGTGCTCAAATAAATATGAAGGAATCTTGTCTGGTCCCGTGATTTCCCAGAGAAGCAATCAAACTTATTTAATTTCCTCCTGCATATGAAAGACCATGCTCTTCATAGATGACATTATTGTCTTATTAATGCTCATTTCGTTAGATCTATACATACTACTAAAGAGGTCCACCCATTTATGTTAGAAGCTAATGGGACAACAGGCCCTTCATGAAAATAGGTCCTAGGAAGCTTGTTTCCGGCCCAGGGAAGGCATGTCTTGGCAGTTCGGGCTGGACTGTTCCCATGAGGCACAGGGTCAGACTAATTTGCATATGGCCATGTCTGACTGGGGTGGCACAGTGGGCTAAAGAACGGTGATGGATTAAACCCAGATCTGTTAACTGGGTGTGAGTGTTTGATTGGTTCGGATGCTCCGTCCATCACCACCCCCTTTTGTACCGCTTCATGAAAATAGGAGCAGTTGGCAAACTGCCAGAATAAACCTTGATTTCTGAAATACTTGCTAGACGCAGATCCTCCCATGCTTTGTCGTGTACCTGCGTCTCCCTGGCAGGAATAGATTATTTGTAGCAGCTTAACATCACAACAACTTCTGTATCATGAAGAGAGTGTTTACGGGCAATATGAAGATCAAAGCTTGACTTGCACCATTTATATTTCTCAACCAAGATGGGGCCTAGTGTACTTGATCGAAGCAAACGTATAATAGTATTGGAAAAAACTTCAAATGCTTCCAGAATATGTCAATGAACAGGGGCCTCATTCCAACAATATAACAATTCCTGCAAACTGAAGCTCACCACTATTTTAATTAGCCTACCTGATTTAGACACTTACCACCCGAAATGTCTACCTTTCTCAGCTATGGTACACCACCCCACAAACTAAGGGCCTGATTTTTGATTTTGGCAGGCAGTGTTAGAACAGTCTTAATTTACTGCCGCCATAGCGAGGAGACTTTGCCTGCCAAAGGTAGAGATGTCCCCTGGCTCTGCAAACCTCTCTTGCATTTAGAGGAACCTCTGTTAGGGCAGATCCTGTAAATGCATTGAAAATGTACTGTGCAGCTCTTTCAACATGACAACACTGCGCTGTACACTTTAATATTCTCTTCTTATTTTCAAAACCTAAATCCCAAAGTAGGAATTTGCTTTTACAAATAAAACAAGCATTTGTAATGTGTCTTGCAACTTGCGAGAGTTTAAGCTATTAGTATATTGTCAATGCCTTTTATTTATGTTTAAAAACCAAAACATAAACAAAAGGCATTGTCATTTAGAATGCCAATAGCTCAAACTCTTGTAAATGCGAGACCTACTGCATTGCAAATGCTTGTTTAACAATGATTTCACTCGTAGTAATCTGAACCAAAGGCGAGCCTGAAACCTTTGTCGAAATAATCTGAATGGCGAGAACCTGCGAACTGAATCAAGGCGGAGTACATTGGCAACATTGCTACGAGTGAAATCAGAGGCGTTGACCTGCTTAGACACCCCAGTTTTGGACCTCTCTCCCAAGTAAAAAGACAACTGGCTTCCACCCGCTCTTATGCCCATCCGACACGAATAGACACTTTATCCGCATTGTGTCATGACAGCTCAGGATGCTTCTAGCCTCGATGCTAGACATGTTATTTTTCTCCGTGCGTTCACCCTTAGGGGATTCACATATGGGGTTCATTCTTTGTCTTTTACTTTTGTCTAGTTGGGATAGATTTTTATCCTATTATGGACATTTTGTGGCCCGGAAGGATTACATTCACGTTTAGCGATGGAGAAAGTAATTGTAACCAGTCCCTGTAAGTAAAACTTTGTCATCATATAGGTTTTGTATGTTACTTTGATATTTCCCCGTCTTTTAGGTTTAGAATAGACATACTATTTGATCCATTCTTCACTGACTAGCTTTGGTAGGGGTTTGTGGGAAGTCATGGGACCAGTATGGAAAGATTGATATTATCTAATAATTGTATCCATCCGGCTGTGTGATGTAGCATTGGACCTTCCTGGTCCACTCTGGTGTATATCTATACATTTCTATTTCATTAATACCAGGAGCATAATGTGCCCTTGCGAATTTTGGACATATGAGCCTACGTGAACTACACTGATTTTGGGTGGTGATAGGTTGCACGGTTTGTCATGATTATTGGTGAAGGATAAATATGTCAATTATATTCTCCTGGGTTTGGTGCACTTTTCAAAGTAGGAACTTACGGTGCAAGTCAAGGTAAGTGTTAGAAATGGAGCTCTCTAATTGGCAGAGGTAGGTACCTTTTCCAAATAGGGACCCTTGGTTCTAGTCAAGGTCAGGGGGATACACACTTTAGACACCCCATGCTCAACCCCTGGGTAACTTGGCACGAGCAGACAAACTTATCCCAAAGGCAATGTGTAAAATATTTGTTCTCAAAACACACAGTAATACAGTGATAACACCACAAATGGACACCACACCAGTTTAGAAAAGTGAGGTATCCTTATCTAAATTCAACATGACCAAAACAACAAAAGTCCAACATACATGTAATAAGAATGTGAATTTTCAAAGGTTTCAAACAACTTGGTCCATAGAAAACTATGGATTTCTCACAAAGTATCTGTATATCTGTTAAAATTCACAAGGCCAAACTGCAGCAGAGATGGGAAGCATCAAAAAGAAAGAGATGCGTCAGTTCCTGAGACCTTGGGGAGGAGATGAAACAGTTCTGCTGCACACAGGAGAAGTGATGAATCAACTCTGGTCTGTAGGGGGGAAGTGATGCGTCGACTCCAAGACGAATCTGGTCCGCGGGTGATGCGCCGGGAAAATTTGCCGTACAGGTGCAATGCGCCGAAATCCGGGATGCGTTGCAGATGCACAAGTTACTTACCTTCAGTAACGATATATCTGTAAGAAACATTAGTTAGTGATAGATTCCTTACCTTAGAATATCCCCAGGCGTCAGACTGGATCCGGAAAGTTTTCGTCAGCAGTACCCCTGCGCGTCGCTAGGCGTCGTCTGCGACTCCGCGTCAGTCGTCAGCGTCGTGATCGCCGGAATGACGTCGGAGTACTTAGACGCCGCCCTCGCACTGACGTCAGTTCTGTACATAGCTTTCTGCGCCAGGAACGCAGAACCATGATAGAAACCGACACTGGTGCCATGAAACTAGGGCCCTGAAAGGGATGCCCTTAACCCTAGATATCGGTTCACAGAACGGGGAGGATGGCTGGGGCGGTAAGGAATCTAACACTAACTAATGTTTCTTACAGATATATCGTTACCAAAGGTAAGAAACTTGTGCATCTGAAAGAAACACGTTAGTGTTAGAATCCTTACCTTAGAATAGATACCCCAGCAATACCAACCCCGGTGATGGGTCTGCAAACCAAGATCACACCAGAAAGTCCTGGAGAACGGAACAGACGAAAAAGCCATCTCTCCGGGCTTGGCTGTACAGGCAGTAGTGTCTAACAAACGAGTACAGCGAGGCCCACATAGCTGCCTGGCAGATGTCCTGCAAGGGGACTCCCCGACCCAGGGCAGTAGTACCTGCCGTGGCCAGAGTGAAATGGGAGTGCAGCCCAACTGGGGGCTCCTTTTTTGCCAAGAAATAGCAAACCTTGATGCACAAGACGACTCACCGAGAGATGGTCTGCTTGTGCACCGCCCGTCCCTTCTTTGCGCCCACGTAACCAACAAAGAGCTGGTCATCCACCTGGAACTGGCGTGTGCGGTCCAGATAGAATGAGAGCGCACGTTTTGGGTCCAGACGGTGGAGCCTCTCTTCCTCTTTCAAGGGATGCGGAGGTGGATAGAAGGTGGGCAAGGTGATGGACTGCCCGATATGAAAGGCTGTGACCACCTTGGGCAGGAAAGAAGGACGAGTCCTTAGAACAACCTTGTCCGGATGGACAGAGAGGAAAGGAGGTTTAGAAGATAGAGCCTGGAGCTCACTCACTCTCCTGGCAGAGGTGATGGCAACCAGGAATGCAGTCTTAAGAGTCAGAAGAAGAAGAGGACAGTTATGAAGTGGCTCAAAAGGAGTGCACATCAGATACGTTGGAACACGATTCAAGTCCCACTGAGGCATCACAAAGGGAACAGGTGGGAACATGTGTGTGATGCCTTTCAAGAATCTATTTACAACAGGGGACTTGAAAAGAGAAGGCTGATCAGGACGCCTTAAGAAGGCTGAAATGGCTGAGAGGTAGCCCTTGATAGTGCCCAGAGCAGAGCCCTACTGGGCAAGAGAAAGAAGGAAGAGGAGAACCTCTGAAAATGGGGCAGAGAGTGGATCCACAGCCTTTTCTGTACACCATGCCACAAATTTGTTTCACCTGCAGGCGTACACCATTTTTGTGGAGGGACGCCTGGCTGCCAGAATCACATCGCAAATTTCAAGAGGCAAGTCAAATGGCCTCAACTGCCGCCGCTCAATCTCCACGCATGTAGGTGGAAAATGGACAGGTTCGGGTGGAGGACCGTCCCCTGCTGCTGCAACAGAAGGTCCTCCACCCGAGAGGCAGACGAATTGGGGGATCAACTGACATGCTGAGTAGCTCGGGATACTGGTATCTTCGTGCCCAGTCCGGAGCCACAAGGATGACTTGGGCCCAGTCTCGCCTGATCTTCTTCAGCACTCTGGGCAGAAGTGGTATAGGCGGAAAGGCGTACAACAGACCGCAACTCCACTCACGACGAAAAGCGTTGCCGAGCGAGTGCCGCCTTGGAAATTCCAACGTGCAGAACTAATGACATTGCGCGTTCTCTTCGGTGGCGAATAGATCTAACCAAGGCTCTCCCCACTGCTGAAAGAGACCTTGCGCCACGTCAGAGTTCAGACGCCATTCGTGATCCATCATGCACCGGCGGCTGAGTTCGTCCGCCCTGGAGTTCAGGGAACTGCCAGGTGTTGAACCACCAGGGTGACGCCCTGGTGTTCCAGCCATTGCCAGAGGCGTAGAGCCTCCTGGCAAAGGGTCCACAACCCCACCCCGCCCTGTTTGTTGCAGTACCACATGGTGTTGGTGTTGTCCGTGAACTCCTGCACTACACTTCCCCGGACAGAGGGAAGGAATGCTTTCAGTGCAAGTTGGATCGCCGCAGCTCCAGAAGGTGGATATGGAGCCGGGACTCCGCCGGCGACCAGAGGCATCTGATCTCCCTCTCCCCCATGTGGCCCCCCCCATCCCAGGAGGGACGCATCCGTCACCACTACATGCTCCGGTTGGGGAAGGGAGAGAGATTTGCCGCTGACCCAATCACGGTTCGTGAGCCACCACTGGAACTGACTCGCAGTGCCCTCCGAGATCAGGACGTGGTCGGACTAGTTGCCCTGATACTGTGCCAACTGAAACTTCAGGTCCCACTGCAGAGCCCGCATCCGCCACCTGGCGTGATGCACCAGAAGGATGCTGGAGGCCAACAGCCCCAGGAGCCCCACCGTCAACCTGACAGAGACTCAGGATAAAGGCTGAAAGATCAGAATCAGAGCCTGAATATCCCGAAACCGCTGCTCGGGGGGATAAACCCGAAACTGCACCGAGTCCAGGACCGCTCCGATGAAAAGGAGCTTCTGAGAGGGGCACAGGTGTGACTTCGGCACGTTGATGGAGAACCCCAGCGAGTGCAGAAGGTCAGCCATAGTCTGGAGGTGGGAGACGACTGTTTGGGGCGAGCCCGCCTTCAACAACCAATCGTCCAGATAGGGGAAGACTGAAACCCCTGATCTGCGCAGATGAGCTGCAACCACCGCCATCACTTTCGTGAACACCCGAGGGGCGCTGGTAAGGGGAGCACGGTAAATTGAAAGTGCTCGTGGTCTACCGTGAACCGCAGGTAGCGCCGGTGGGCCGGTAGGACGGGGATGTGGAAATATGCGTCCTGCCAGTCCAACGCTACCATCCAGTCTCCTGGGTCCAGGGCAGCTAAGACCTGAGCCATTGTCAGCATCTTGAACTTCTCCTTCTGGAGAAAGCCGTTGACGCTCCGTAGGTCCAAGATAGGGCGTAGGCCTCCTTTGCCCTTCTTGGGTACCAGAAAGTTGTGGGAATAGCAATCACGTCCTACTTCTGGCCCAGGAATGTGCTCGATGGACCCCTTGGCCAAGAGGGCCGTAACTTCCTCCTGCAGAAGTTGCAAGTGATCCCCCGACATGCGGTGGTACTGTGGTGGCATGGCTGGAGGGGTCGCCTCGAAGGGGAGGGAGTAGCCCCTTTGGACGATTCGCAGCACCCACCTGTCCGAAGTGATTAACGCCAGTGGAGGAGGTGCTGGCGAACCCTGCCCCCCACTGGCGTTGAATGGGCCTGAAATGCCGGACTAGGAAGGCTTAGAGGCAAATGCTGCGGGAGCGGATGTGGACTGACCCTGCCGTTGTCCCCCGGCACCGCCGCGGTGGTAACCACGTCCGCGACCGTGTTGAGACTGGTTCTGAGGCCTGTGGCTGGCTGGACGTGTGGGGGCGCCCCTTTCTTGGCCACAAAAGGGGCGAAAAGTGGACGTTTGTGGCGTTGGCCTAGGCCCAAGGACTTGGCCATAGCCCTGGAGTCCTTGAAACGCTCCAGCGCACTGTCCGCTTTGTCGCCAAAGAGGCAGCGGCCATCAAAGGGCATGTCCATGAGCGTGGCCTGGACATCCCCTGAAAAGTTGGCGGACCTCAGCCAGGCATGGCGGCGAACCGCCACTGTTGTTGCTATCGCTCTTCCTAGCGAGTCCGTGGTGTCAAGTCCACACCGGATCGAGTAGCGTGCTGCATCCTGCTTGGGCGAGCAGTGTCCGGGCCTCCTCCAGGCATTTTGGCAGCACCTCCGCAAACGTATCCCACAGAGAGTGGGTGTAACGGCCCAAAAGGCAGGTGGTGTTGACAGACCGCAGAAGCAAACTCAGGGAGGAGAACAGTTTCTTACCAAACTGATCATACCTTTTGGATTCCCGATCCGGAGGAGCGGTCCGGAGTGCGGTCTGGGACGTAGAGGCCTGAATTACTAGGCTCTCAGGGGTGGGGTGAACAGACAGAAAGCAGGGGTCGCCCGGAGCCGGGCGGTGGCGTTGGGCCACGTTCCAATCCATAGGGAGGCCTGTAGAGGGCTCGGACCAGTTGCCCATCAGAACGTCATTGAGGGCTTCGTTAAATGGCAGTAGAGGCTCCGAGGAGCTTGCCTGCGGTTTGAGCACCTCAGTGAGGAGGTTAGTCCTCACGGCCGCGACAGGGAGCTCAAGAGCCAAGGCCTTGGCCGCACTGTTCAACACCACACTATAAGCAGCCCCCTCCTCCGAAGTCATGGAGGGAGGAGAGACGATTTCAGTGTCAGGCGAAGTGTCCAGACCACTGGCCTCCCCCAGCTCTTCGGCCCAGTCCTGGCTCAACTGGCACTGCAGTGCCAGAGGGTCCTCAGACCCCTCCCAGTCCCCCTCGTCATCCATCTCCTGATAGTCAGGTAAAAATGATGGAGCCCGGTCGTAGGTGAAGGCCTCACCCATCGATGCCGGAGACAGCGCCGGGCGGAGCAGAGGGGGTGGTGTAGCCCGAACCCATGGCCGCATCGCGTGAGCGTCGGGGTGGGAGTCGGAAGAGTGATGATGCCTCTTCAACTTATTTTTCGAATGCCTCGACTTACTTGAGGACTTGGAGCCGGACGAGTGGTGGTGACTCATCGAGTGGCAATGACTGCGGCTCCGCGACCGGTCCCTCGACTTCCTCCTCGACCCGGACCTCGAGCGGCGCGGAGCCGACTGCCGGAGCTCGAGCAGCTTACGGGACCGCTCCCGTCTAGCCTTCGAGGTCAAGGCCAGGCAGTCGGGGCACGACTTGTCATCATGGTCGGCCCGAGGCAGTAAAGGCACCGATGGTGGGGTCGGTCACCGACATCAGGCAGTGACAGGCCTCACAAGGATTAAAACCAGGCATCCCTATCAGCACCGCGAGTCGAAGGTCGAATTGAAAAGCGATCAAAATAGATAAAAAAAGTTAGTCAAAAAATGACTAAGAGTACTGCTCTTCCCGGATCTGCGCTTGCTGGCGCGGAAAAAAGAAGAACTGACGTCAGCGCGCGAGGGCGGCGTCTAAGTACTCCGATGACGTCATCCCGGAGATTGCGACGCCGACGACGGACGTGGAGCCACAGACGATGCCTAGCGACGCACAAGGGTACTGCTGACGAAAACTTTCCGGATCCAGTCTGACGCTTGGGGTTATTCTAAGGTAAGGAATCTAACACTAACTTGTTTCTTTCAGATCTATGTGGCCGCATCGAGTGGCGCTGCGTTTGTTTCTTCAGCCATGATCCCTTGGTGCGTCAATTCTTGCAGCCACGACAGGCGCTGCGTCAGTTCTACAACGGCGCAGCGATGTGTGGAGATTCTTCTGGCACAGCAGTGCTGTGTCGCAAAAACAGATGCAAGAAGAGCGATGAGTCGATATCATCAGTTCTTCTTTTCTTCCAGCTCCCAGCAGCAGGGACAACCTCCTGAGCCCCACAATTGAAATAGGCACCCTCTGGCAGGTCAGAACTCTCAGCAATAGAGTTCAGGGGAGCAGGGGGTGAAGTGTTTGTGTCCCTGAGACTTCAGAACAGGAGGTCAGCACACACAGGCTCTTGGAAATCTTCTTCAAGCAGGATCACAGCAAAAGTCCAGTCTTTTTCCTTTCCTTGGCAGAAACAGCAACTACAAGCCAACCCCACACAGCAAAGGGGCAGTACTCCTCCTCACAGCTCTCCAGCTCTTCTCCTTGGCAAAGTTCTTCTTGAGTCCAGAAGTAATCTAAAGTTCTGGGGTTTAATGTCTACTATTTATACTTCATTGTGTCTATGTTCTCTTTGTGCAAGGGTCTCTGAGCTCAGTCCAAATCAGTTCTGTTCTCACTGGTGCAGTATGATCACAGGGGATGGAGACAGCATTGTGCAAAGGAGACAAGCCCTATTCAGGTGCAAGGAAATCTCCTCCAACTACTTTAAATCCAGCCAGGTTCTGTTCAGCACAGCTCTGAGTCATTCTGGAAGAGCCAGGCACACCTCTACCCCAGCAGTGGTTGTCTACAGTGAATTCCCATCCCCAGCCCCTGTCACTCCAAAACCAGACAGTCAATCCACAAACAGGCAAAGCTACACAGAATGGTAAAATAAGAAAATGCGTACTTTCGAAAAGTGCTATTTTAAAAACACACACTTTAAAAACCATCTTTACTAAAAGATGTGTAATTACACTCTGAGTTCGGAGAGCCTAAATGTTATTTATCTAGCTTGTCCCAATGGGAAGTTATACTTGTAAGATGTTACAAAGTATTTCACATTCCATCATATGGGTTAGATAGCCTTTCACTAGTGAAAAACAAAACTGACAGTATTTCACGATCAGGACATTACACAAAATAATAAAATAATTCTGAATTTTTAAAGCGCCTGGTTACACCTACCGGTGTGTCCCCGCGCTATCAAGGACTGAACAGCAGCTAGGAGAGGCCTCTCAAGCCATGCTCCGGGAGATTAGGACTTAGGAAACAAAAAAGTTTTTAGCTCTTTCCGGAACAGCACCTCAGAAGGCTCCACACGAACTTTATGTGGAAGGGAGTTCCATCTTCGCGCGGCCAAGTAGCGAAAAGAGCGACCCCCCATTCTTGCCCTGTTAATTCTGGGGACCAAGAATAGGCCTGCGCCCATAGAGCGCAGGAGCCGATTGGGCTTATAAGGGAGAAGCAGATTACGCAAAAGACAGGGCCCCTTTCCATGGGCAATCCTGTGACTGATACAGAGTGCTTTAAATTCTATGCGTTCCCTAACAGGGAGCCAATGCAGTGTCTCCAAGGCTCTTTTTGAAGAGGCTCTCCTGGGAAGCTGTAACACCAGTCGCGCAGCTGCGTTCTGGATACGCTGTAGTCTTAAGGTACAGCTAGCATTAGCTCCCAGGTAGAGGGCATTCCCATAGTCCAGCCTGGAAGTAACCAAGGCATGGACCAGGCCCCTTCTAGCAGACGCTGGGAGAAGGTCAAGTGTCTTTCTTAGACTGCGGAGGATTCCAAAGCACGTCCCTGCGACATGCCGAGTATGGTAATCATAGGACATTCTGGAATCCAACCACATGCCCAGATTCTTAACTTGATCCCTGGGGACAGGTAGTGGGCCCAATGCCTGAGGCCACCAGGCAGAGGTCCACACCGAGGGGGACTTACCGACAATAAGCACCTCGGTTTTGTCCCCGTTCAGCGTGAGACAATTTTTTGCCATCCATCCTGCCAGATCTTGAAGGCAGGATGCAAACCTACTGGCTGCATGCTCAGCTGGCTGTGACAAAGCCACAACCAGCCTAGTATCATCAGCATAGGTTACAACCTCTATCCCATACTGCTCAACAATAGTAGCCACTGGCGCTACATACAGATTAAACAGGGTAGGGCTGAGGCTGGACCCCTGGGGAACACCCTGTTTAAGATCCAAAACCTCCGACCTGTATGCACCCTGTTCCACATAGAAGCTACGGTCATGGAGGAAAGATTCCAACCATGACCAGGCTCTTCCAGTCACTCCACTTTTCCTCAGACACTGTAGCAGAGTATGATGAGCTACAGTGTCGAACGCAGCGCTGAGGTCAAAAAGAATCAGCGCTGCTGTCTGACCCTCATCTACAAGTTTCCTCAATGCCTCTGTGGAGAAGAGAAGGGCAGATTCAGTGGAGTGAAAGGCACGGAAGCCAGCCATGGATGGATGGTAGAGCCTGTGTGCCTCGATGTGAGCCGTCAGTTGTTGGTTTGCCAGTTTTTCTGCTATTTTGGAGAAGTAGGGGAGGAGGGAGATCGGCCGTAGATTATTTAGTCGAGTTATACTGATTTGTGGCTTTTTTTTAAGTGGAAGTACAACAGCCTGTTTCCATGTTTTCGGCACCCTGCCTGATTCGAATGACAGAGCTAAGAGGTGCTTGACATAAGGTGCCAGCACCTCCATGCTGCCACTCAGAATTTTGGCAGCATGGAGGTACTCCAGTACATGCCTTACCTTTCACATACACTGCACCCCGCCCATGGGAAACATTGGGCTTACCATAGGGGTAACTTACATGTAAGAAAAGGGTAGGTTAGGGCCTGGCAAGTGGGTGCTCCTGTCAGGTCCACATTTGCAGTTTAACTGCGCACATACACTGCAGTGGCAGGTCTGAGATACCTTTTCAGGGCTACTCGTGGTGGCGCAATCAGTGTGGCAGGTCCAGTAATAGCATTTGATTTACAGACCCTGGCACACACAGTGCACTTTACTAGGGGATTACCAGTGAATCAAATATGCCAATCAGGGAAAACCAATTGAAATAACAATTTACATAGGGAGCACTTGCACGTTGACACTGCTCAGCAGTGGCAAAGTGCCCCAAGCATTTAAGCCAGCAAAAACAAATTCCAGCACAGCATCAACAATACAGGAGGTTGAGGCGAAACGTCAGGGGTAACCACGCCAAAGATGCCAAGTCTAACAGCAAGTATATTGCACATGTTATTCTTTCTCTGTGCATCTTTTCCTTGGGTGCAATTTTTTGAGGTAACTACAACCACTTAGAGAATGTTTTCTTTTGCAAAATTATTAATGCTTTCATCTTTATCTTCAGAGAACCGGTGGGCTTTGGCCTCTATTTTTCTCTCCCCCTGCTTTTATTCTGTGTTAGAACATCTAAATTGTGCCCTGCAGAAGGTGTGAGGTCGGCTGGCCACTTGACACGGAACCGCACGTTGGTACCTGCATGATTGCGTCTTTGACATGGCAATGGAACATCATTTACAAAATGGTATAGATAACCACAGGACATAAATTGTAAGGGTATACATACCACAAATTATACGAAGAAAGGCTTAGAAACCTGTAAATGATTTCAGGCTATTATTTTCTAAGAATGTGTAATGATAAACTCTTTATTAGGCATTGTATCTTGAAATAATTAATTTTCTTTAGATTCAGACTGGCTCTATGTCATTGAAGTATGGTATAATATAGTTTTAATGGGCCATTGAGTGATGTGTTCTAAAACATTGGATTATGACTATGACTAAAAATAAAGACAAATATTTGATTCATTCTATATTCAAAAACGTTTTTGTGTTACTATTATTGATAGTGGTTTTTATGAGCTGTTTTTATAAAGTACTATAAAAGACTGTTGAATATTAATTGTACTGTAATGTTTTTCTTTTATCGTACTTTTATGGTCTATATATTTAAATCGAATAAAGTTACTCTATAACAATACTATTATTGGTATTTGACTCTTTACATAGAGCTTTGTATTGGAAGTGGGTTTCCTCTCTTGCTCTAATACGACAAAAAAATGACAGGTCTAACACCACTCAATTGGCAGAGATCTACAGAATGGTGGGCAATTTAGTACTCTTTTTAGGTCAAGCTTATGCGTGTGACCTCTTGTATACTTTAGTATACATCTCTGTGGGCCTTAAGCCATCCCCCTGCTTCTCATTTGTTTGTTTCAATGTCCTTTAAAAATCCTAGCCTGCTAGTGGCCCGACCTGCCTCTTTGTCCCTCCTTTTTCTTCTCAGGAGACGGTACTAAGTACAATATCAATACGCTTTGTTCTGTTTATCTGTTCGTGGGGGAACTATTTTATTATTTGTCCCACCTTGAGTTACACTGTGGGTGCACAGGCATGTAGCTGCTAACATTGTATTGCAGCATTAGTCCTTGCAGTTCTTCCCATGTGGCTGACATTCTTTTGTATTATCCCCGAAGGCAGCCCCTGGGCTGGCTTAGAATGCCAGCAATTAATTTTTGTGCCTTTAACTCTGCCCCCTTTAATTTCCTCCTTGCATGGCCATAGCTGGAAAAGACGAACTGCTGTGCTCCAATCTGAGCTGCTGGCAGAGGATGATCTGCTGCTTGGTGACTACCGGCACGATGTTTGTATCGGCATGATCCCACCAGCCTGCATTTAAAGACACCAATTTTTAGACAAATATTTCCAGTGAAAAATGGAAAACGGGCACAAAAACACTGCAATGGCAGCTCTGGGCCCTAGAAGGTTATAACTAGCATTGCCTCTTCAACGGGTCCCTTGAAACGGCCCTGGCTCTCTTCCTCTTGTCTTTCCTGTCTTCCCTTTCTCGCATTGATTTGATACCAGGTCTGAAGCCAGGAGCAGCCAGCCATGCCTTCTAGCTACTACAGCGCTAAATCATGTAAAACATTAAACCACTACTTAAAAACTACATTGTTTTAGTTCCATTAAACCAATGCTTCACATAATACTTTAATATGCATGCTACTTGTGTTCTTTCCTCCCCTCGAGGACCTATGCATTAGCACCACCTGGTCCTGTGCTTGGCTGCTGGCAGAGAAGTTCGAAGTCTTCCCTTGTCAGTTTAGGACAGAGGTCAAAATGTTTCCTTCTCCTGGAAAAATGTCCCCTATAAATGTGCATTTTAATGTACTACATTGAATAAATGTAGAACAAGAACGCATGGCCAGCATATAGGCGGTGCCACCGCACTGGGTACTGACTTTCAGTGGGGCAGTGGTTGCAAGTTTATTTTGCTTTTAAAAGCACTCTCTGTCATGTCACTTATCTTCAGCAATTTCCAGTCAACAATAAAAATGTCAAGATAACTCCAATGATTAATGTTCTTGCTGGAGAGATCAGAGTTTTGCCTGGTGGAAGTTTTGACTCATGGTAAGGCAGCACAGAGGGATGATGTGCCTGCTGCAAAAAAAGTGTACCATGCAGATCACAAAGTGAATATAATGTAAACAGGTTAGGGGGATACAGCTTGTGTGAGAGAGATCCTTTTGTAACTTGCCGTTTATACGTTAAAATCCTAATACAGAACAGTGAATTTATAAATATCAAAGTACTGCACACACACTGGAAAGTAAAGATTATAGCATACATTAAAGTTGTAAAAAGGGTTCATCTGGGTAGAAATCAAGAGAACGCCCAACTATGTAGCTTTGTTTTCAATTCTGAGTTTGTGCTTCTCCAGCCCAAGCACTCCTTTTTTTGTGTTCATTTTTTTTTATTGAGTATCCGAGAAAAACATAAGTGTGGTTGACGTACAACATTATACAATCATGTTGGCTATACCATAATAAATAGATCTGTACAAGCACTCTTTGACAATGCTGCTCACCAATATGCATGATTTGTGACTTCTACAACCCTGTAGTCCACAGTCTTACGTAATATTTCCTATATGCTGATTTACACAGCTATGATTGATTCTTTTTGTAGTGTGTGTTATGTAAAGTGCCTCAACACTCTACACTGGTATGAGCGGCGCTATATAACCAATTAAATGTATCTGAAAGTTAATGGTTATGGAGCCTTAAGGAGCATTGTTAGAAGGTGGTGGTGAGGAAATCTGTGACGGTGGTGGTCACCACCTTCACCATTGATAAGGAGGTGTCAACAAACATTGTCGCACCAGAACCACCAGCGCAAAAGCCAGCCCTGCAAGAACGTCTTTTGAATCGTTGTACACATTTATTCATATATACATTTATGAAAGAAATGCTTGTTGGACCTTTTAATTCGCTAATATCGATGTTGGTGGGGAGAGGCTCTTTCTAGTGCTTAAAACTTGTTTTAATAAATTTGTTTTGGTTGACATAACAATTTATGGTGTTACTTTGTTCGCGGATGGTTATTTCATTACATTTTATGTTAGTTGGCACCAGACACAATGTAGCTTTTTGCTTAGCTGTTCGTTTTCATTGATTGCTGTACTCTGTGCTCAAATAATGGATGGCCATGTTGAAGTCAGGAACTTCCTATTTATTTCCACCATTGGGTAGTATGTTTCTATGATGGCGGTATAGTTCAGGCACGCACCTCATAGTGCATCATTTTTGGGTGCTCTTGTTCTTATCTATCATCTCTCATCGTGTGGAGCAGCTGGGTGTCGAAGGTTTTATCTTTTTATTGGTGCTGCTTGCTCTTGACAGAGAAGATGTGTGGCAGAGTGGCGAGACTGAAAATAGTACTTATTTTTTCCTTTTACCTAATTAGACTTAATCTAAATACCTAGCACACTTGTTTTTAGCTTTTGTTTTTAAGCATGTGTTTAAAACCCTTCTTTACAAAATGTCTTGTTTTCATTTGTTGCCGATACTCACTGTGCTTCCCGCTGGCAATCATTGACTTAATCGATTAAATGATTGTGTTTTTCCCCCATACGTAAATACATGGTACCATTTTCCAACACTACTAATTCCTCTGCCCCCAATAAAAACCCTTTTCCCCATTTTTCTTCATAACCCCCCTTGCCCTTCTGTCATCTAGTCAAATATCCCTCACCTTTCTAATTCGCAACTGAAGAGCATGTGACTTTTGGCCAGAGCTGTCAACTTGATAACTAGGGAACCAATTTTATTTTCGGCATCAGCTCAACATCCTTGGATTAGGGGAAAATATCTTCCACCTTATTGAACTCCATATAATACACTCCCTTTTGTACCGCCACCACTGTTTTAGGGACCTATAATTTTGTTTAAGGTCCATAAATATGGGATCAAAATTCCAGCATGCAAATGTAAAACTGGTTTGGGACCAGTAAACATGAACTTTGCCCTGGCTAAAAAAAAAGACTCTGGTTCACTTAGTTTAATGCTTGTACAAAGCACCCATATTCAGCTCTACTCTAATTGCAGTAGCCAGTCCTAAACTGTAGTTTGCAGGGCTGAGCATCAATTAAAGCAAGTATCCCAATGAGGCCCTGGGGGGGGGGGGGGGGGGGGGGGGTGGATGTTCATCTGAAAAAAATTGATCATGTCATCATCCCTTTCATGGGTGTGGTTGTGTTATTGCATCGGTGTCACTTTACAGCTTCTTTTTTTTTGGGTGGTAGTTAGAGGTTCCAGTGTTAATGTAACTTTTTTTTAAATAAAACTTTATTTATCAAAGTTTTGTTATTGGTACAAACTTAGAAGGTACACAGAGATCCACACATCGTGCCAGAAAAAACAATGTACAATACTTTTCACGGTAGGTGGTACCTTTGTCATATACATAATCACACAGTTGCATAATAGTGGGTTGACATCTAGTTACAGCTACACTCCGCAATTACAGCAATATCACACAGTAAATTCTAGCATCATTGAAGTGTCAGCAACCCCCTTAACTAGGCACATATTCAGAACATGGGCAGCCCAGCGGTATAATCAACAAGTGTCAATACAGCCTCAATAGAGTTCACCTCACACTATATTGGCAGCCTCTACCCATATATAGACAATAACCAATGTTGGGTTAACCTTGTGGCCGTTGTCCGCATCTCCCAACACCTTCCATCCCTACACAGGAGCGCAGTCCTAGACCAATGAGTGTCAGGTTGTATGTATGGGCGATGCTTGTTCATGCGCAAGTAGATAACATTTCAATGGGGCCCATATGTCAGTAGGTCTGGAAGCCACTGGCAATAGTTCAGCATATGTCGTTATCTGCTCCTGACAATACTTAAGGTCACTCATCCAGTCCTTGAATTTAGGCGCTCTCGCCCTGCCCCATTGCAAATTTGCGGTGAGCCGCCTGCAGCGGTTCAACATAGCCCAAGAGCGCCAGTTTTAGGGAGGGCTCCACCGCAGTATTTATCATTTTAGACAGGGCAGCAAAGACGCACAGCCAATATTCATGTACTACCTCACAGGTCCATGCTAGGTGTAAAAAATCGGCCCCTGGAGTATGACATCGATCACAGGTGTCCGAGTCTCGTAAGTGGTATCTGTGCATGAGAACAGGTGTGTAATATAACCTATGTAGGAATTTATAATGAATGATCCTAAATCTGCTACTGGATCAAATTCGCTCAGTCTGTTGTGCACAGAATTCCCACTGCCTATCCGTCAGGTCCACACCCAGTTCCTGATCCCATTTCGCTCTGGCCGCCGGAATCGGCAGTTCTCTCAGCGCATGTACCGTCCTGTAAATTGTCGACACCAGCTTTTTGGCCGTCGCGCCTTGAAGAATCCTCTGTAGCGGCGTACTTTACAGCTTCTTGTGAGTTAAAGCCTGCCACCTCTAATCTCGGCGTTTGGCAACATTCCCTTTGCTCATCTCAGAATACATACCAAGCTTCACGCCCTTTTTTATGTTCACATTTCCTGGGTGATAAAAGTGAGATCATTTCCATATACTGGTTTCATTTTAATATAATAAAAGCACAACCGGATCACCGACCTCAAGCATCCTGCATTCAAAATAACTTTTCATGTGCCGAATGTCTCCTCTTTCTGTAATGTATCATAAACAACTGCTTTTGACTTTCATCTGAACATATATTTATATGTTTGTGTATGCAGAGGTAAAGTTGCAGAGGGTTGACCATTTCATAGCTTTGACTACGTATAGCAGGGTAAAAAGATGATCCAGCCTTCAATCGCCGTACGTTGTTTAACACCCTACACAGGATAGACCCGGAAATCCCTGCCGCAGTGCCGCAGCGATATTACTGGACACGGAGAAGGCCTCTGACTTGATAGAGTGACCCTTTTTTCTGTCTATAATGCAACGCATGGGGATGCCTGCCGGTTTCATTGCCACGTCGGCCCTTCTATACACCCCACCCACTGCTAGGTTTAGATTAAATGGTACTCTATCGAACCCTTTCACCTTATCACAAGGCAGGGCTGCCCCTTGTTCCCCGTGCTTTTTATTTTAGCAATGGACCCCTTGATGAGACACTTCCAAGAAAAGCACCTACATTGAGGACTACAATTTTCCACTGGGCCACTGTTAGTCTCCCTCTATGCAGATTACACAATATTGTAGGTTCGAGAACCCCGACTAAATTTGAATCCCCATATTCGGGAAATACTCAAAATCAGTACTTTTTCCGGACTAGGCATTAACTGGCACAAGTCGGTGATTTTTCCCCTCACAGTTAGCACCTCAAAATGGGATACTAAATTTCCACTGGAATGGGGATCAGACTCAGTAAAATATCTGGGTATTCACATCCATCTTGAGACGGACCAGATCACCCACCGTAACTATGGAGTGGCAATTTCCAAACTAGAAGCACAAATAGATGCTTGGCTAAAACTCCCACTCTCTATGGCTGGGCGGGTAGCCCTCATAAAAATGAATGTGCTGCCGAAATTTTTGTTTCTCTTTCAGAACATAACGATCCCACTCACAAATCGGTTCTTCGATACTCTTCGTTCAGACTTAATCAAACTGGTCTGCAGTAATAGAAAACACGGAGGATGCTGGCAAATCATGACACTTCCCTGTAACAGAGGAGGGTTCGGGGTCCCAGATTTGCAAATCTATTACCTGGCAGCACAATGCAGCTTTGCACAAACTTGGTACCATCCAGATGCCAGAATATCATTCCTGCGTCCCAAATCAGACTTTGTGCTTCCTGACACTTTAGCTGCAGTCCTACCCTTGGGTATCCCCAGAGACATCGTGGATATTCAACAGGTCTCAACAACTAGCTGGGCCTGGGCCAAACTAGGCCGCTTATTGAACGCCTCCTCATTATACTCCATCGCCCTACCACTCCCTAACCCCAGATGGTTACCAATTACAGGCGAAAAACTTGTTCAAAAGACCTGCACTAAATTTAACATCCTTAAAATGGGGGACTTTTACCCTGGTGGCCACATTTTTGTCCCAGAGGACGAGACCCTGTTTCCTGACACCACCTTTATGGACAGATTTATCCAAATGAGACTACGTTCCGCATTGAGGGCTATGTTCCCGGAGTATCCACTGGAACCTGCGTCCTTTCCCCCAATCACTATAGTGATTAACAGTAGTAAGGGAGTCCATCTCATGTCCCAGCTCTACAGAGCATGTGCCGACATCCTTCCAGTAAAAGATGACAAGATGCGCGAAGCCTGGGAGATAGATTTGGGGAACCCAATATCGGATGAGCAGTGGTCGGCCTGCTGTGCAGTTACGAGATCTGTTTCCCTAAATAGCCGACATAAGTTGATACATTTTAAATTCATACGCAGGATGTATATTACTCCGGCAAAAATGCATAGAAAAGACCCCGCCAGATCGCATTGCTGTCGGCAATGCAACTCCCCGTATGCAGATTGTTCCCACTTCGCCTGGACATGCCCGAACATACACAATTACTGGGTAGGCAAACACAAAACAATTAGTAGTATGGTAGGAATACCGATGGAACCCCTGCCGGAGATTTCCTTGCTGGGCTATGTTGAGCAGTTTCCCTTGAACACTTCGTAGATTTGTGGCTATATGTTTGCTATTGGCCAAAAGAGAAGTCGCTATTTCTTTGGGCGGTAAACGTGCACCTACAAAGCAGAACTGGCTCCACAGCCTAGCATCATGCTCCATGAAAAGTGAATTGTATGCCAATACGCTCCCACCCACGTTCAGGCCCAAGGATATTTGGGGCTCCTTTCGGACCTTCCTGGTGGCACAGCAGCGAGATTCACATACCAAACAGGAACAGGGTATAGTCCCAACAGGTATAGAATAGACTGGGGCAGCTACATTTTATCCAGTGGTGCTTACACAATGTAGGTAGGATGCATATAGATATTAACTGTTGGCGAGGCATTGAAGAGGATAGAAATTGTGGTGTAGCGGGAGGGGGAAGGGGTTGGACGCTTGACATGGGTTGCTTGGAAATTGTTATACATAATGCCAGTGCTAATGTCTATGTATCCTCAATGCAACACTGATGTTAATTGAAAATGCTAAATAAAGTTTATAAATTTTTTTTTTTTAAAAGATGAATCCTCCTCAGGGCACTGGTGTTTGTCGAGTTCACTGAAGAAATGGCACAAGGCTAATCAAACAACCATTGGCAAAGACAGTATGTTTGGTGCAGGCCACTAGCCTTTTGGATTGGTCAATGCTTTTTTTTCCCCTTCAAAACACTAACATATAAATAATGCTGAAAGTAAAACTATTTTTGGGTGTCAAAGCACCCCTTGCCCAGTCCATGGCATTTCAGGTAACTTTTGTGAGTGTGCTTTTTCTGAAAGAGCAGAACGTTCATGCTCAGTGAAGTTAGCCAATGGCTGAAGTGTGACGCACTGCTGTATGCTGTAGAGAGTGGAAAAAAGTGTGAATGACAGACAAATGGATGAAATGGTCTGTTTGAAAGTCCTATACTAAGCACATTATACATAAAATGTTAGTAACATCAAAAAGGCCTTGGATATAACTGAAATGGGCAGATACTTTACCCTGTGCTGTAGAGTTCTTGACTAAAACCGTACACTGCTTTTCTCTAACCATGCTTAGATTTTGTGATCACATTATGGTAATCTCAGATGGAATGAAGCAAGTTCATTTATAGTCTTTGATTGTCAGAAAACAAGTATAACATCCGTTTAACATGTTCCTCGCTGCTGTTCCTTCGACTCGTCTCTATGGCAGTTCTCTTCCTGTGTCATTTCTTCTTTATGGCAGTTTGCACCAAGACTCTTCTCTATAGCAGTCCGGCACTTCTTCCCTGCAGCGCCACCCATCATCCACCTCCATTCTAGATGCATGCACACTATCTCCCACCTCCAAAGCCAATAGATCTCGCATTGCTGAGACCTATTGGCTTTGCAAATGCCTGGAGGGAGCTCAGCAGGTACTGCACGCCCAGTCTGGTTTGTGGGATTCCCTATGCAAAATGCGTTTAGAAGCAGAGCTTTGCAGAGCTCTAGGACCATTAGTAACCAAGGCAGCATCCCACGTTGTTCAAGCCTCCCAGTACAATTCATTGACACATATGTCACTGGGGGTGGACTACGCATGTTTTCATTTTGATATTCGGACAACTCTTTACATGTTATTATAAGGTTTCGTAAATGTGTGCGAAATGAAAGGCCGCCTTTCTTTGTATTTATGTTTAATCATTTTTAAACTTAGTAACACAATCCACACAAATATACTCTACACCGTGCCACATAATTCCAATCAGCATGATTTCACTCAACACCACACACTTTCACGGCACACAATTCAACTCTAAACATTTCCATTCCAAACCACCTAATTCAACAAACCACATATTTCAACTCAACACAATTAAACACCACGTACATCCAATCCACACCACAGAATTCCACATGTCACCCCCCAACATATCACCCCACAACACAAAATGCCACTGCACATAATTCCAGTACACGCAACACCACATAATTACTATCCACATATTTCCACTGCACACCATGCCACACAACTCCACTACACACCACACTATTCCACAACGAACAATTTCAATCCAACCAACATTATTCCACTTCACACACAACATTCCAATCCAACGCACATGGATAAAAAACATTGTCATTTACATCGCCAAAACCTTTAACTCTCACAAATGCGAGACCAATCTGCATTGCAAATGCTTGTTTTTGCTAGTACCAAGTTGCAGACTTGATGGACTATGCACGGGGCACCCGGCAGATGATTCACTACCCCCTCCACCTCTTCCCGTACATCTGGCAGATAAGCTGGGTCCCTTCTGCAAATGTACCTCTAAGGGAGCTAAGTTTCGCAATTTGGATCGTTGTCATGCCACCTGGCCGCATGCTGCAACTGTGCAGATATGTAGTAAAGCGCTAAATCAGCGAGGCCCTGCCATCCTCTTTTTCAGGCAAATTTCAATATCTTCAGAATGCCGCTATTTTTACTACTCTCCCAAACCAGCTTGACTAAAAGGCAGTCTATTTCTTGAAAGATAGATTTCTGTACAGGGCATTCCGTAACATATACAAACATTGGTGTAAGAGCACCAGTTTCACCACCACCCGAGGCTCTAAAATGTCGGAGAGAATTTCCAAGATTATACTCATAAGGTAGTTCAGCAGCATAGGACATCCATAGTCCCAAGTAGCGAAAAGCTCGGTTACCATTATAGGCCCAGATATGGTCATTCTAGTTGGGTCTTTTCTCCCAGGCCCGCCATAGGGTACGGTACTATTTATTGTTTATTAATGAATAGCCCTGAGACTTCAGCAAAGCTATGTAATCCCTGCATGAGCCTGGGCATTGTTTTTGGGGCAGAGTAAAGTACACCATGGATTCATGAGCATACATGGACAGACACCACATGTATTGTGTCGCACACTTGTATTCCCCAGGGTTGCAGCTCCAGTTTTAACCACATTACCAATGGTTAAATTGCTAAGGTGAATAACAGTGGGAACATGGGGCACCCCTACCTGATTCCTCTCTCTATATTTCATCCCTGAGATATTCTACCACCCGATATAACTCTGGCAGTTGGTCCTTTATATAGGAGCCTTACCCAACTCAGAAAATTAGGGCCAAATCCCATTTTGGAAAGGATCTCGAACATATAATCCCAGCTGAGGAAGTCAAATTTCTTCTCAATGTCTAGCGCCACCAGGGCACAGTCTTCCACTGACTCCTCTAACTAGCCCACAACATGGATTAGGCATCTAATATTGAAGAGGGTGCTCTGCCCAGTACTGAAGCTGCATTGTCACTCGTGTACTAGGGCACCAATTCTGGTCACAACTCAACTGGCAAATATCTTGGAGTGGACCTTTAAAATGACATTCTGCATGAATAATGGTCTGTATGACCCAGACTTCTTCGGGTCTCTATCAGGTTTGGGTACCATAAAAATAAAGGCTGCCCTCATGGTCCCTGGTAGTGTTCCCTATTTTTTAATGGTTGGATAAGTGTCTGTAAAATGAAATCTAATCAAAAATAAATATTACTTTTCTTAGGCTACCTAACAATTAAATTTGTTCAGTTGAACATATGTATTCTACAACTAGTCCTCAATTTGTATCTCCAGTCGCCATGAGTATTTTCTTTTTTCCCACAGAACCTAACCTCAGACCAAACAGAAGCATTGTGAACTGCAAAGGGTGTTTCTGAATAGTAGTTCCCCTGTAGAGGGCCCGACATTGAGATTGTACTGCAGGGTAATCCAGCCAAGATATATGATAGAGACCTGGAAAGACTATCAAGAAGCGCTGTTATGCATACCATGGGCTGGCAAAGGAAACCTCACTCCGGGTTTGTCTCGTCCTGAGAGAGCTGGGAGTACTAGGGGGATTCCGAATAAACAGCTTAGGGAGGAGTACACAATAAATAATTAGCTAATCTTTAAATAAATACATTCAGAGGAGACATGTTCGGATAGGTATAAAGAACAGTTGTGCAATATACAAGTATCTCCCTTGCAAAATAGAGTACTGACGGAACCTATGAAGAAGAAAGTGATTTACAGGTGTATGAGACGATGGCAAAAAAACTCACTGGAAGAACTAGCACAGGCAAATGGGAAATGGAAAGGGTTGGGTCATCTGGCTAATGGGAAGAGGCAAAATAGTCCCCAAAAGAGGCGACAATTGATGCAGGCTTTCACTTGGCGCAGCTTATTCTACTCCACTGAACATATTACATCAGTCTCTCCAATCAGGGCATTCAGATTTGTGCAACTGGATCGCTGCCTGGGAGCGAGCAAACAAAAAAAGTTGTATTGTGGCACAGGACTGGTGGTCGCCAGACGAGACATTGCCACCACTTTTAGAAACTGGTGAAGAAACATGACTGGTGCATGTCGGCTGACGAAATCTATAAAACCATGGGGTGTCCCCAAAATACTCAAAAATATGGGGTTGATGGTGTGAACTACATAATCTAGAATAAAGATTGTCCACACAAACATGCTCAGCGAGGGAGGAGATAGGAGGTGGGGGAAGGCAGCCGGGTAGTAACCTCGCTCCAAAGGATGACCTAATGAACATTGCAAATGCTTAAACTTAACCTGTTAACCCATTCCTATAGATGTACAATGTATACATTGAAGAATGTTACATTGTGCTTGCTACTAAGTGAGTTTTCAATTAAGAATTGTGAAATGCATACTGTGTATGATGCACAAGCACGTCATTCAGACCGCTGGGAAGTGGTCATAGGTACCCACCTAACACATACACAATGGAAGTATCGCGGTCCCTACACTAGGTAAGTTTCTATGAACAACAGACAAACTGCTGCATTATAATTTCTCCATCAAAGCTATTACACCCCAGTTAAACTACATGGATCTGGGCTGCAGGACAGCGATGTATGCGAGATGTAAAAAAACAGCAGCAGCCTTTATGCATTTAGCATGGAACTGTGCGGCGACTGCAAATTACTGGTCCCGGTTGTTCCAAGTGCTAAGCGACATCGTGGGCTTGGCAATCCAGCAAGTTGCTCTGCTGGCACTTCTGGGCCACGTTAAAGGGACACCCACACACTCCAGAAAACCTGTTGGCCTGGCCCTGCTGCTGGAAAAAGTGTGGCTATGTCATGGGTAGGGGCCGCCACCTACTGTAGGTAACTGTCTCGCAGATATAACAATGTAAAGAGAATCTAGAAACGTATTGCACATAGTTGCCCAGGAGCTCACACCTCAGGGACGTTTAGAGCCTGCTGAGAACCCGTCTCGCTGGTAAAAGACAATGAGCGGGATGCAAGTGCCTGTGTGAAACAAACAAAATGTCTATCTGGGAGGCGTGGGGGAGAATGACAATAAGGGAACTGTAGGGATGCATGAAGGAATGCTTGGAGGATGCTGTGGTCACAAAGCCATATCACAAATAGCTCAGTCAAATGGCTCTGGTGTTTCATTGAAATGCACACGATGCATACTATAAAGGTCTCTTTGTTGTATCACTCAAAACTTAAAGATTAAAAATGTAAAAAAGAATGCCATTCAGTTTATAGGCCCACGTATCAGCACCAGAAACGAGGCATTTAAGATTTTCTATCCTTACGAAATCCAGGATAAATTGCACGTAAGTCATGAAATGAGACACGAAATTCCAGAAGTACCAGTTATATTTTTAATAACAAGGTTACATGTTTTTTGCTGTATTTTGCCAAAATGACATCCTATCAGCAGACAATAATGAAGCCATTTTCAGATGCAAATATGAAACAAAAACTTTAAATACAACCAAGAGACATTCCTGTGGGATGAACAACTTCTAATAATACACTGGACAGAATGAGACAAAAGTTGGCATACGTTTTAAAAATAAAAATGGATGGAAAGCCATGTAAAAGCTCCATGTCCAGATTTCATCAGAACGGAAGATAAAAACAGCCTGTCCCGGTTGTTTTCAAGTAGATTCTCTTACTGCACAGCAATTCAATCATATACTAATTATATGATTGAAATACCATTCCCACCACCACGTCTCTCCCAGGTTCCAGACGACACCCAATTAGACCCATCTCTACAACAACCAAATACATAGGACTGCATACAGAAGAGCAGAGAATGCAAGAAGATGTATTTCTTGTTGATTCACAGATGTACTTTTGCCCACGCCAATTACGATACAAGTATACAAAATTAAAAAAAGATGAACAGATTAAAACGGCTGTACGTTTGTTTCATTCACTGCTATGAAAAGCAAATATAACCTCCCCCTGTTTTACTCATTTTTAGAAAATATCCACATTAGCATACCTTTTTCATAATGTAGATTTTAAATCTCATTTTCTTTGCTATGAATGGTTATGCTTAGGCACAGAGAATGTGTAGTACTAATCAGGACATTCAGAGAATGATGGGAACCAAAGGCTCTTTTCGAGACTAGCGTTTCAGTCTAAGATTGCCTGCAATTGCCGGTTCTCTCGGTGAACAGTGTTCCTGATCTGCAGGCTCTACTCACTTCTCTATTAGCGATTCCAATTGTTCTTGGAGTGAGGACAGCTGTTAACAAAAGAGAAAAGAAAGATATTTCACATTCAATCTTTATATTTAATATTGTAGTAAAAGGCAAAAAGGGAGGCCAGTAATTGAAACAGTGTTCTTAGAAAGTACCAAACAATTTGGCTCTTCAATTGCACACATTCCAAAATTTGAAAGGGTTTGTGCCAACATACTGACAAACATTAGGCTTTACAACACAAACTTTAAAATAAAAAAAACTGCAATCAATTCTAAAATAATTACAATTTCTTTTCGCATTTTTTTACTGCCACAGACAAAGGTTTCTTGCTTTGGGGTGTAGTTCCCATGTGCAATTTTGTGGTAACATCCAGTGACCAATGTTGCCAACAAAATACTGATAATACCAACATTTCGAAAAAGTAGCAGCAAGGAGCCAGTGCACCGCTGACTTGTCCATGTTCTCTGAGAAGTGGTTAATATTGTGGGTGGCAAGTTTAGAAACAGCAGAATTAGGATATCCCATCTTCGAAAGAAATCATCCAATACCAAAAGAAAATTCAATTACCATCTCCTTGCAGCATCGTGATCAATAGCTCCTCATTCAAGAAGCCCAAGAAACCCACACCAGCTCATGTCCTGGGGGACCTCAAAAGGTTAGAGGTCAAAACATGTCAACATCCAGTGGATCAAGTGATACACTAAATATGCAAAGTTATTTTATCATTAATTGCTCAAAAACAACTGAACAGATTTACACCAAAACACAATGAGCACGCTTTCTGGACCCAGCTTTCAGCCAAATTTGGTGTAAATCTGTGCAGCGGTTTAGGCTGTAACTTGGTCTAAAGTTCCTATTGGAAAATGAATGGGGAGAACGCGTTTTGAGACCTCTTTTTGAGACCTCGCTTGACTGATTTCCCTAAAATCTTTCATCTGCAAACTAGGCAAAAATTAGCACTTTTTTGGGGAAAGTCTAGTGAAGATTCGTTTAACGGCGCCAAAGTTATTAGCAACATTAAAAATGCATTTCATATGTAAACACGATCCCAACTATAACTTCCAACCGGCGTTATTTTATATAATAGTCAGGGATGGGTGTGACTACGATAATGACTGATATTGATCAAATGACGTTCTGAGTTATGCTCTAGGAATTAATATTGAGGTTTCATTGTAAACAGAAAAACATAACTTTACTTGAAAAGAAGAATTCTGAAACTATAATACAGTGGTCTGTTCCAATTACCATAAAGAAGAAAAAATATAAAGAGTTACACAGGAAGTAAATTAATTTTAAAAAAAAGATTGCGTTAAAACCAATGGTTTCAATTAATAATTGTGGTTATTACTTTATTTATAGTCATGGATGCAATTCCCATTTATGTTTTTCTCAGAAGTGTCTGCTTGTTCCCTGTGAACTTCTGGGAGATGCGGAACAGATTGTTTTATTGTGACGAGTGGGCAAAAATCACAGTTGCTAAGCCCCTGTGAACAGGACCACCGATTTAGTTTACCCATTTCTTTTAGATATAACAATCAATGAATGCTTTAATTTGTTGAAAGTGATACTGGTTCCAGTGCTCAAGTGGTAACTTGATAGCCATCAGTTCCAGGGGATGGGTGCTGTAAAGTAACTGTGAAGAGCAAGAAACCCAGAGTTGTTAGATTGTTCAGATGCGTTCCCCAGCCTCTAAGGGAAAGTGTGTATGAACCCTCACCCCTGCTCCATGCAAACACTTTTGTCAGATTTTCCATGTTTTGTTTAATAGAATGTATTACATGGGATTGAGGATCAAGGATGATATCAGCAGCAGTAAAAGATCATAGATTTCCAAAAATGCTTGGAATGGATTTGACAATATAAACATGTAAAATGTATTTGTCAAGAACAGCACTCATGAACTAAGCTTCTTGCAGTGCTCAAGGAACCGAAGGGGGACAGAAATTAAATATTCTTTCAAATTTCTTCATAATAGTCACAGCTCTAACTTATACGGTGTCCCAAAGATAAGCCTTATAGTAGGTATTCCAAGGACAAAAACACAACCAGAGTCAACCAGGTAAAAGGTGGCAAGAGGAATAATTTAAAAGGCTGCAATACACCCACCCTAACAAAAGTATTAATACTCAAACTTGGAGGGTGACTGAGTTCACCTAGATACTCAAAACGAAGTAAACTTAAGTAAACAGAGATCTGAGTTTCCCATTCATGCTGTGTGATTCGAACAGGGCAGTATCCAGATGAAGGCCCCAGATTCTTGGCAGGCTTCCTTGCATAAGCTGAAACATGTCAAATAACATTCTGATTCCCATTACACCAATCGTGTTTTTACTCCTATGATAAGAAGGTAATAAAGTAGTTAGGTTTTAGACCCTTGCACAATTTTTGTTTTAGTACTATGATGCCTCCTTAACTTTGGGAGTAAATGTGGGATTCTGTACACACTAGGCAAGAGCAGTTAGGTTGTTATTCTAGTTGTGCAAGGGTCAGACAATAAGATATGCTGCTTTATTATGACCCATCACTAACTCCTAGAGAGCACAGTATGGATTCAGGAATCTACCACAGTGAGGAGGAGAAACTATGATAAAGCATGCCACTCAATGTGGATGACGAAACGACGTCCTTTTAAAGATCCACATTGCAATTAGATATTAACATGCTCATAAGCATTCACATCAAGCATAGTAAGGCTTCTCTTTATACAGATCACACCTTATTCTCGTGACTGAAGTTGCACAAAACAATTTTCCAATAAATATGGAATCCAAACTGATGCAGTATGACCTCTTTTTGGTATTCTGATAAAGTGTGCCTCTTTTTACATGGTTGCCCCAATTTGAGCCTGGAAAATCATGTGGTGCACAGGGTCCTTGCCTACCATGCCCCCTGCGCCAGTGCTTCTTCCCTAAAACTGTTCCACAATTGATAATTCAGGCCCCTTGAGAGCCCCTAGCCTAGCAAATGGTACCATGGTACTTCGGGTATTAGGACTGAAGAGGATTCCCTAGGGACCCCGCACCTGGGAAATGCAGACTGCCACTGCAGCATGCATATCCTGGTGCAGACAAAGTAGACATGGCACACTGCCTATGTGCCATGCCTAATAGCACTGCATATGGTATAGGTATGTCACCCCATTAGCAGTCCTTACAGCCTTAAGGCAAGGTGCACTACATCACAGGTGTGGGCATACCTGGATGAGCAGATGTGGCTCTACAATATTTAGGTCTATTCCCTAAGTAAGTGCCTTGGAAGGCAAAGGGACTACATGGGTTTGAAACTCGACAATTTGGGTTCCCCAACCCCATGATAAGATTCTCTGAACCCAGAAGTATTTGGTACCAAACTACTCCTCTCAATAAACCCACACTGATGCCAGTGTGGGATGTAATGAAACACGTAATTTGAGGGCACTTCAGAGGTGCCCTTTGAAAACCTACCAGCCCTGGTGTGGTTATAGACTGGCTTTAGGCAGCCTGCCACCGCCAGACAGGTGTCTGGACCTCTGCGTCGAGAACCCCCACTCTCTGGAACCAGAAACAAAGCACATCCAGGACAGAGGTTTCACACCTCCTCCTCCGGGATGGGCACAGTGCTTGAGAGGGAAGCTTCAACGGCCAGCTGCCTTTGTAATGCGATCCTTAGCCTCTGCTGCTAGCAGCTGATGGCAGCCCCTGGTTTAGACCTCTACTTCGAGCAGGAAAACCGGCAGGAAAAACTAGGAAGGAGAGGAGGTGTTCCCACCTCTGCCAACTTCATCCTTAAGGTGCAAGAGGTGGGTGAAGCACATCTTTCAGTTTCCGCCATCTTGAAGATGGTGGGATTCCTCCAATCAGGGCTAGGACTAAGCCCCCTCCCACAGGAGGTTGGCATAATTGAGGGTGTAGTCACCCAAGGGTATGTGCCCATTGGCCCTACTTGTCACTCCCTTAAAACACCCCTAAATCAAGTATTTATGTGAATCCCCAAGACCCTGAAACTAGTTCTTGCTAACCTAAGAAGAAGGACGAAGAAGAAGGACGAAGAAGAAGCCCAAGCTCTACCGGCCTGTATGCAGCTTTAAAGACGCTGCTTGAAGAACAACGCAGCCAGCGACCTCCACCAACCCTGGGAGGACTGCCTGCCTTTGAGAAAGACAAGAACTCCTGAGGACAGCAGCTCTGTCCATAAGAAACCAACACAATGGACTCTGGTGGCCTCCGGATCCGGGATCTTTGACCACTCTGCACCATACGCCTACGTCCAGCTGGCCCACCGATCCATAAAAGGCTCCCCGTGATCCGGAGTTCAAGTCCTGCGTTGGCTGACCCCTCCCGGACTCCACTACGATGCCTTCAATTTTAATCTAAAGGCTCCCCCCAACCGCAACTGGCTCTGGTGAGAAAAGCGAGATGTCCTAGGACACACCTGCACCCGCAGCCCGTGGGCCTTCAGGAGGTCGACTGACAGTGTCCCGGCGACCTACAACAACTCAATTTACTTCCATCAGTGGTGTTCCTCGTGAAGCCTCCGATTTGACGCCTACAGCCTGCTTTTGAATCCCAGTTTCTCGATTCACTTGCATTGGGCGCCTGACACCATGTTTGCACCCCGCCTTCCCTGTGCGCTGGTGTTGTATGTTTGGTGCTGCCTCCCCCCGTGCTTGCTTTTGCTTCTGAAGCTTGACCCCCTGCAACTGATTTACTTACCTGCAAGCAGCATGTCTTGAGGCACCCCTAGTCTCCATTGCATAACATTGGGCCCGATCTTCAAGTTTCACCTCTGCACTCGGCTGCCCCTGTGTCGCAGGTTGTGCAGTGTCTGTGCCTACCTGAACTTTGCCCTTTGCTGACCCTGCAACCCGAAGATTGGCACTGTAAGATGGTTACTTACCTTCAAAACCATGTTGTTGTTTTTCTCTTCAAGTTAAGATTGTATAAATTGAAAACTGCATGGTGGCCACTATTGAAACTGAAAAGAATTGCCATTTAAAAACATACTTACCTTTTTGTGAAGATATTGGTCTTAAAATAAGTCTTGAGCAAAGCTTATTTTTATAAAATTGTTGTGGATCTCCTTTTTGAGTAGTGTGTCATTTATTGGTCATTGTGTGCACAACAAATGTCTTACACTCCTCTGTATTAGATCTAAGGCTGCTTGCCCACACTACCACAAATAGAGCACTCTGACTTTATATTGAGCCCTGTACACTTCTGGGCGAATCTCTGGTCTCTGTGCATGGTATAACCACTTAGTGGTATGTCATATACAGAGCCAGCTTCCCAAAGGTATGCATAATTAAACTTCTCTCTGCAAATAAAGAAAATACATGTTGTAGTTTTGATAACACAGGAATTCTGGTAACAGGACGATAGCCATTTCTTCAATGTAATCATTTGAAATGTACTCTCTGGAAGAGAGCGTTTTTTATGCTAATGTACTTACATTAATACTCCCAATCTTTTGGTTCCATTTGGGTTAACCCTAAACTACAATCTATAATCAAAAGGTCATTCATCAGAGTGGTACGATAAGAAAATCTGTGGGAAAATGACACATTAGAACAAAACTTGTAGAAAGTCCCATACAACTTTAGCTTGGCCTTAGTATCAGTGGCTGCAAAATAATTATACTTCCCATATCACCCAGGCTCTGGTGGTAGTCCATCTTTTAATGGTACAACCTCAATAGCCAAACAGTGCTCCAAACCTAAACTAAAAGCCCTAAACCCTAGAAACTAACCCTAAACCCTATTCCCGAGCCCTAAACACCAGCCCTGAACCCTAAACCCTAAAATCGAGCTCTAAACCCTAGCGACCAGCCCTAAACCCTAATGCCGAGCCCCAACCCTGTGCCCTAAACCCTAAAAACTAACCCTAAAATCGAGTCCTAACCGTGTGCCCTAAACCCTAGAAACTAACCACTAACATGAACGTCTAGCTATGAATGGGACAATAAAGTGTTAAAAGGAAGAAACAAATGTTATATCTGTAACAGTTTTACAGCACAAAACAGATTTTGCAGATGGTGGTCACAAATGGTAAATGTGGGATTACGCATCATTTAATAATAACAAGTCACTATCTCCCCCTAGGGTAGACTCCCAAAAGTGAAACTATGTATTTCAAAGATGATTTCTGGACCGAACTAATAAATAGCAGAATAAGGCACAGCATGTTAATCTCAAAGAGGTTCACGGTGTAAAGATGATGTTTTGCTACTTGCATTGCAGAATGTTCCATCTAGTATGCTTTATCAAAAAGAGTCATGAAGTGAATGCTTCTCATCTTAAACGACAAAATATAATCCAGTTTGAAGAAATTGACACGGAGGAAGAAATCACTGCCTCGACACCAGACTGGGTAAACAAATAAAATAATTAAAAAAACACACAAACCACAAAATAAGGATTTCAAGGTGATGGCAAAAGGGAAGTTAAGGTGGCACATAAAAACAAGGAATTATGGTAAGGTTACAACGCCATTAAGGCCTACCATTGAAAGAGATATGCTACTGGAGCTGTTTGAAGAACTACGGTTGTCTACTGTTGTATATTCTTACTTGGTTCTATATGACTACTTGGTGTCTGCAGTCCTTTCTTAGTGTTCCTACCTTCTCTATCTCCCATAGTTCCTAAGTGTGTTCTATCTGGTGTGTATGAAGATTCCAGCCCTGGCAGTTGGTCTGGTCAGCTGTGGGGTTTTACTGCTCTGCTGTCTTATCCTGTCTAACTTAATAAACCTATCTTAACAACCAGAAGACGTGTCTTGCTACCTACATAACCTATCTACAACATCTACCCAGCAGTCTTATTCGGCTGTGATAGGCAGGATGCATGTCCAAAGGGCTTCTCCGACCTCCTGTCTTTTCCCTGCAGAGCAGCAGCTCACATCCACCCCTCACCTACACACTGACTGGATGAGCACACTGTAACCAAACTCTAAAGCAATGAAACTCCTCCTGGGGTTGCACTCCGCTGCACTTGCTGAGGCTCGCAGACAGGGATGTGAACGCCGCCGCTATAGCTGGAAAAGTCTAATCCGACCGCATGCCGGGCAATCAGTTTGGAAGAAAGTTGTCTCCTTGCAATTAGGGTCCAGGGGAGCCCCCCACCCCCCCTCCCATGGCCTCTCAGGGATGGTGTCTGGAGGCCTAGGGGAGAGAGACGCTTCCTCTTGTCCCAATTGCAAGGAGACCCATTCAGAGACACTGCGGGAGGCTCATTGTCCTGCATGTTAGCACCCCCACAGTTTTAACTTTCAACCCAAAAGCAATTCCCACCTATCGGGCTGAGGGTTTGAGAATTGTTTTTGGGTTGAAAGTTAAAACTGTGGGGGCGTTAATATGCTGGACAATGGGCCTCCAGCAGTGTCTCTGAATGGCCTCCTTTCAAGGGGCCACTTATTTAAATTAGAGGGGCCTCGCACATTTCGTTTTGGCCCAGGGCCTCGCAAATCCTAGAACCGGCCCTGTACCACGGTATAGATCCCCATGCACACTCCACGCCCAATGACTGCCGACACATTGACAAGCAAATCAAATTGCTGCGACTAAAAGGCAGGTATACCAGTCACCAGTTGTAGGCCAATCAAGAACATAAATAAAGTGGGTTTTGTTAACACGACCAAAATGACATCAGGGATTCGCTGGTCATGCCACTTTCTCAAAATGGGCAGCTGTGACATCAGCACGAAAGGTGCGATTGAAGAGGACTGCTGTACTCTAGTATGCTCAGATAATCCCTCGATACCTCTTTCAGGTAGCCACTAAAGTTGTCTCTATGGTTTCACATATGATGGCAAGCACATCCAGTACAGTTCTAGAGACAAGGTGAAGGTTTTGATTGAAGTTATATTAATATGGCATATATGATAGGTCACATGACTATCAAATCAATTCGGAGTGCTTAGTCCAAGACTAAGGGCCTGATTTAGTGCTCGGCCGACTAAATCAGGCCTAAATGTCTGTCCAGGTACTCATAGAAACGGCACGTTTAAGGTATTTCTTTAGTACGAACAAATATATTTTTATAAATATTAAATAGAAAGCATAATAATGCAAACAAAAGCAACAGAATAAAAAACACAGGTATAAGCCCTGGGAAAAATTCATGACAGGATACTATGAAGAAGATTTAAAATCCCAATTCAAGGGAGTCCAGTGTATGATAAAATCATGTACGGAAGGTTCTCATCCAAAGCACTTAATGGGATTCTCAATTTGAGATAGCTGTAGAATGGTTATCCAGGCTCCTCTTCATAAGGTTCCAGGGGTTCAAATCCAGGCTCCCCCAAGCTAAGATAGACGGCAGCAATCTATTGAAGAAAGCAAAGCATTCTCCTGCCAGTCACCCTTTAGTATGCAGTTTGTGGTGCGAGGTGCCAGGAAGTCACCTAGGATTCTACTTCAAGAGGATGCGCTGGCTTTGTTTCCCATTTCACTACCCCATGTTGCAATCGTTGGCATGACAACCTGTGTGGGAAACTGCCTCTGCCAAGTGTCACACTTCCTACTTTAGCAGATTCAAGTATTGGCATGTGTCAGTCTTTGTTAAGCCAGGCTTAATCAGGATCCCCCTTCTAATTCACATATGGTAACTGCCCCTCCTGTTCAAGGTGTGACAGTGGCTAGGTCCCCGTTGTATGACCAGCGCAACTCTGCTTTTGTTCAATGACAGGATGTAAGATATAGACTAAAGGAGTCTATTGTTCCTGGGAGGGCTACAATTCTGAGGTTATTTCACATCTCATCCATTCCTTCCTCAATGAGTGGCAATGAGAGGGAACTTAATGAATATTTGCAAAGGAATGCCCCCATATAGCCGCTACACTGGGCAGACTTTTTCTAGGACCATTTTTGGAAAGTCGATAAAATAGGAACATTTCTATAACACATTCTTGTGACACTTAGAAAATGTTTACCATTTTTTTTAAACTTTATTAATTAGTAAAATGTCACAAGAATGAGACTTTTAACCTTCTCTTAGCCACACGTATGACAAATTGGCTTTGGAAATGTAGCTCATGTTTTCTCTCCTAAACATGCTTGAGGTACATCTTATATGTTTAAAATCTAAGCATTGTGCGACAATGCCTTGGTGCCTAAAGGTCCATCTGTAGCTAGCCAGTTTACTATTTCAACATCAAAAACATTCTAGCCTAGAGAGAACAGTATGGCTGCTTTCATGCCTTCTGCTCGGGCCAATAACGTTGGGGCGACATTTTTAATGGTCATTGCGACCAGTTGCACCAGGCTTTAAGTCTTTAACATATATTTTAATGGCTAAACATATTTAAAAAATATCCTAACCAACGTCCAGCATCACCTTTCTGCACATGGGTCTACAGAGTATCCATTATTTCGGTGACTTATTACATCTTCAATTTTACAATATGGTCATGAACGTTTTTACAGACAGATCTCATATTTCAAATGAATAGATCAGAGCTCATGTGGGTTATATGAATCTCATAATTAGCCGCTCCTTTCATTGTCTTTTCCAGAAGTTGTGACTAACTATACCAAAGTGCACTGGCTTCTAAAATTGTATTGCTTTTTCTGTAGTTGTGTTGTATCTGCAAACATGCTCTCTGTAACACTGAAAATTTCATTTTATTTAGCTAATGCCGTTACAATACTTAGTACTTCTTTGTAGATTAATAAGAAAATCTTCGATTGCCTACTGTAAGATCCCATATAGCCTTTTTTAAAGTACATAGCATGTTTCAAATTCTTAATTGTGAGAAAGCGCATCTTTTTACATGGTTAGTCCCCCACTTGTTGCCTGTAAAATGTCGTTTCAATTGTAAGTGCACAGGGTCCCTGCCAAACAGGCCCTCTGTGCCCCCTAAAACTGGACCACGATTGGGAATTTCAGCTCCCCTGTAAGTTTCCAGTAAATAGTACGCTTGGTACCTAGGGCATGTGGACTGAAAATACCCCAGGGATCCCTCACCAAGGCCATGCCACTGTAGCTTGCATGTCTTGGTGCAGTGGAGGCTGCACTATTTCTAAGGTCTGGGCAGATCTGCATGAAAAAATATACCCCCACAATATTGGTCTATTCTTTAATATTGTAAGTGCCAAGGAAGCCATAAAGAGTATATGGGCTGGAAACTCAACAACATGATTTCCCCTGCACCATGATAGCTCCACTAAACCAGGCGTATTCGGTACCAAACCACCCCTTTCCATAAACCCACACTAATGCAAGTATTGGATTTTTTAAAACTTACTCTGAGGGCACCTCAGAGGTGCCCTCTTAAAAACATACCAACCTTGGTTTGGTCTGGTCTCAGACTAACTTTAGGCAGCCTGCCACCACCAGACATGTTTCTGGACTTCTGGGTCGAGAGCCTCTGCTTTCTGAGGACTAAAACAAAGCATATCCTGGGCAAAGGTATCTCACCGCTCCCCCAGGATGGGCAGAGTGCTCAAGAGGGAAGCTTCAAAGGGCTTCCACCTATTTTCAAACAAAGTACTCATGCCAGCTCCTGCTGCAAAAGTTCAAAACCAACCTCCTCCACTGAAAAGCATTGGGTGCCAGAGGCTGTGCTCGCACTCTGCACCCGGCCGTCCCTGCGCCGCTGTGGGTTTAAGTTTAGTTCTGCCTTGTGGCCACCCCTGTGCTCATCTTAAATCCAGGAGATCAACCCTAGATGAAAAGATTTAATCACCTGTGAGCAGCGCATCTTCAATCACCCCAGTCTTAATTGATTAACATTGGGCGTCCAACCTCAACTGACCTCTGGACCAGGCCGCCCCAGTGCAGCTGGTGGTGCACCTTTTATCTTAACTTGAACCTTGCCCGGTGCGGACCATAAACCCCAATGACTGGATTTATAAGTTGTGCACTTACCTGTGACACTGCATTCTTATTTTTCTCCTACAAGTTAACATTGCAAAACTTGAAAATTTCACTAAGTGGCCACTTAAAGTATAAAGTATTTTTCCTGAAAAACATACTTACCTTTTTGTGAACATCGTGGTCTTAAAATACATCTTGAAGTAAGCTTATTTTAAAAACAATTGCTTGGATCTTCTTTTTGAGTCACGTATCAATTATTAGTTACTGTGTGCATAACAAATGTATTACACTTCTTTGTGTTAGGCCTAAGGCTGCTCGCCCACAGTGCCACAAACAGCACTTTGTGTTTACATTGAGCCCTGTACCTTTCTGGGTGAATCTCTGGACTCTGTGCACGATTTAACCTTCTACTGTTATAGAATATACAGAGCAAGCTTACTACATTAATAAAAACCAAACGATAAACAATCAATTTCTCTCTCCCCAAGGGTGCCTGTGTGAATAATGAGGCAACTAACCAAAACAAAATAAAAACTGTGAAAACTCCTGCATATTAAATAGTTTAAAATAATTTTTAGACTGGGAACACTTTAAATATGCAACACAAGCCTGTAGAAATAAAGGATATTTTTTCAGGAACTCGTTTATTTCAGGAACCTGTAGCAGCAGATATCACAACCACTTTCACCTACATATTCAGCCTTCTGCTTAGTAAAGTGAATGACTAAACTGCTTTCTCTCGCAGCTGTGGCAAATTGTGTCAGCTAGGCAAACACTCACATTCTTTAATAAAATGTGGATTATAGGGTACGTAACATTTTACATTTGTAGCATGTGTGGCTCTAGATACACATACTATACAACATAGACTGAAATTGTGGCTAGGGTGTGCCAGATGAAAATGTATGGAACAAACTCCTTAAGACTGGCTGGCCAACAGAACCTGATGGCGGGCCAGGATGTCCACACAATTGTGCTTGGTAAATGTGTGTGGAATTGACCAGGTGGCCACTTTGCAGAGGTCAGTAAGCAGGATGTTGACTAAGACAGTTACGGAATCTCTTGCCATTCAGGCCGCAGGTTTGGGTGCACTGGACTATCCACCTTGCTATTTCAGTCTTGGAGATAGGATGGCCTTTGTGAAGTTTTGCAAAGGCCACAAAGAGCAGTTCAAAGTTTCAAAATACTTATTCTTGTTGAAATGATACAGGAGAGTCCTTTAAACATCTATCATGCTTAGAGCTCTTTCCACTACCATTGCTGGCTGCAAAAGGAAGACTGGGAGCACTATAGTTTGAGTAAACTCACCCAGGTGAGGAGATATGAGAGGAGAGAGGAGTTGGCCTAACGGCTAGGGCGCTCAACCTCGGACCTGGGGATCTGGGTTCGAGTCTCGGTAACGACGCCAAACATCCTGTGATTCTGGGCAAATCACTTAATCGCCCCGTGCCTAAAATGAAAGTGTGTCCTCATGTAACGTAACTGGAAAATATGTAAAGCGCTCCGATACCTGATTCGGGTCTAGTTCGCGCTATACAACACTCTGCAAAAAAAAAAAATGAGAGACTGATTCTGAGAACAATCCTATCTTTGTGTACCTGATGAAAGGTTCTTGTAAGTGGAGTGCTTGCAGTTCACTTAAGAGTCTGAGGAAAGTGACCTTCCTGTAAGGAACTGAAGAAGGCATGAGTTTAAAGGTTCAAAGGTTGGTCCCATGAGCCTGGTGAGGACTATGCTTAGGTTCCACAAAGGGGCAGGGGGTATTCTGGGAGGTATGACTCTCTTACACTCCATGAAATCCCTGACTACAGGCATACGAAATAGGGATGAATGTTACCGGTCTTATAGGTAGGCCGCAACAGTAGCCAAGGGCAGGTGTATCGATATGTAGGTGCTGCCCGATTTCTGCGATGTAAAAAGAAACACGTAAGGTAATGGACACCAGGCTTTAAGAGATCCAGGGGATAGGAAATGCAGTGTTGGGCAAACCTCTTCCAGTTTGCAGGTGCTTCCAGTTAAACAGGACATTGATGCTAGACCTGCTACTGGACCTTAAGTTTGAGCCTGGAGACTCAAAGCCAAGCATGGCATCAGAGGAGAACAATGGTGTTGATGCCTATAGGGGCGGTGTCTGTTGCATGGAGCGCCCAAGGAATGTTGGTGTTTGAGATGGTCTTGCTCTCAGACACCATCCCAACCCCCCTCTTCCTGTGCTCCTCCGGAATATGCCTTACCAGCTCCTTCATTTACTCACACTGGGAGTTTTTGAAACAAGAAAAGAGCATGACAGATTTGCTTACCCACCAATGCATGGCTGAATCTACAGCTATCCTTTGCATCTTTCATTGATTTTCTACTCGCTTTGTCAGGCGGCAGAACATCAGCTGTAGCTTGGGCAGAGGGTCTTTTACAGGCAAGTCAGGAGCAACGCAAGCTTTGATGTAAATATGTTTGCGATCGGAGGGTTTGTATTTCTTCTCAAACCTAGGTGTCACTACCCTAGATTTGACAGACTCTTTGAATTTGTTCAGGGGCAGACTTAGGCATTGGTAAAAACTGCTTGGAGCATTTGGACCTCCAGTGAGACTCCACAAGGAAGTCCTCTTCTTCCTGAACGAAGTGCATGTGGACCTTGTGATACGCCGCAGCCCTCTGACTGATCTCATGAGGTAGGGGTATAAATCAGGCAAGGATTCTCTTAATAGGTAGTGGTCTATGTTGAAATCACCTCGGGTGGGGGCTAGTGTGGGGTGGAGTCAATATATTAGAGTCTTTGCAGTGGTAATCAGAGAGCCCTGGGTCTAGTTTTTCCTGGGGTAATCAGTGGGCCCTGGATCTAAGGGCTAGTCATATGGGCCATAAAGACTGCCTAGATCTGAAAAGGTATGAGGGACCCCTAAGGTGAATCTGGTGGGGCCGGAGGACATGGTGGTGGATGAGGTAGAGTTGGTGGCAGTGTAGGAAGAGAAACAAAAAGGTAGAAGACTTGTGCCCCTAGCCCCCTTTCAACATAAACTGGACTTTTGGTGTCAACTGAATGTTCGACAACTCCTCTGATGATGCCTTTGGCGCTGGCTTCAGATGTGAGCGTGGGTGCTCGATGCACCAGGATTTTGTAAGGCTCGGTGACCGGTCGGGGTCAACATCCTTGGGCGGAGCCTTGCTTAAATCCCAAGTCTTCTGTTGGTGCCAACCAATTGTGAAGGGAGCGCCTTTCTGTGTCCGCGTGGGGCTCAGTGCAGATTCCTTTGAGAGAAGTGCTGTAGCTCGGCATGAGACTGTTTCATCCCGGCTTGGTGGCATAGGTCTTGAAGGTGGGAGACATGCTTATGAGTCTTGGAGTGGTCTTCATTTGAAGGCTGATGACTTTTGGTGCTGGCTTGACATGCTCCTCTTCCTCGTGCTCCGACATGCCAGGAGAAATTGCCCCTGGACTAGGTGATGCCTGGCCTGCTGTGATACCAGATGGGCCGGCTCCCCACCTTCTTCAGCATTGCAAGGATCTTACTTTATAAAGATGTCCGGAGTTTCTGTTGGAGCGTCTTGTGATGTGCCCAGTGCCTTTCCCTTTGGTACCGTAGGGTATTTTTCGAGAGGATGACGTGACAGGACTCACAGGAGGCATAGTTGCAGGCATCATGATGGTCTGACCACGGATATCTGGAGTTGCACTGGGGGAAATATTGAAAGAGGGCCATCGCCCACGTCCAGTTAGAAATCTTTGTAATTAAAGCCCAAATGCAGATATGTGAAAGCTTCCGGCGTCAAAACATTGGTCATCTGTCGTCCGAAAAGGTCTAAATACGAAGCGCAGTGGAAAGCTGCTAAGGCGCAGGCTGATTTTCCTGATGCATTGCATCAAAATCCAACTGTATGGGCCTGCAAAACATGATGAAACACAACAAACGTGGATCCTCGTAGAGTATGTCCAACCTCGATGGCAGGAAAAAAATTAATCTACCATGGATTCAGTGTCCATACAAACTGTCCTCTTTGGAACAAGTTGGTTTGGGACGGGAGGTGAAGGGGGTTATAGAACCTCCCATGGCTCAAAAGACTTCTTTGAAGAAAACCTGAAAAAGTCTGAGTCCTACACTAGATGGCAACAGTATGCAAAGCATGTGTGTCTGCAACTGCACATGATTTAAACATGTTTTACGATTAATGCTCTCACCTGTTGTCTCTCATTGTCTTCTTGCTGTTTGAATTCATCCAAAACTGCTTGCAGACGAGTCTAGAAAAAAAGCAACAGAACAGCTTGAACACATACTTATTTCTTTCTATATAGAAACGTGCATGAGCAGAGAGGTTAGCCCAATCATGATTCAGAAAATAGTAAGCTTATTAGGTGAGGTGGCCAACATGAGCAGTGAAGTAAGTGAACCAGCAGCTAATTGTAATTTCAATTTCATTTATATAGCGCTTACTACCCCTGACAATGCATTAGGGGGATTTTTCGGCAAGTAGCACGCTACTCCAGAATGCTACTAGTCATGCTCTCTGGCACACTTTTTTTTTTTTTGTTGAAAATTTCTTTATTAGCAGGAGAAATGCAGTTATAGTAAGCAGTGCATAGCATTTCGGTACATGAGTCACATATTTGCATCATATGTTCGCACTGACAGGATATACACATTTTTCATTTTCCATTATGATACTACAACACCCAAACGAAACTCCCCCCACCCTCTCCCTCCCCCCTTCAGGCACTTCCTATTCATATTTATAGCAGCCCGTGGTGACGGACATTCTTACATGTATATACAGCGCGTGTTGTAGTATCCCTGCTGTATGCGTGCTAGTGGTATGTGGGGTTAGACACTGTCATGTTAGCGCCGTTCGTGTCTGTGCACCTGTAGGCTCGTGCGAAGGGTCCCACCTATTGGCGAGCGCCGCATAAGTGTCAGTCTATGAGGCGGAGCCCAAGTCCACAGTGTGTTCTGATTCTGAATCGTTCCCCGACTCAAAGGACCCCAGCAAAGCATTCCAGTCTAGGGAAATGGGGTGTTTCCTAAGCCCTCTGCGTTCTTCGCGCTGCAACGTCATACTTTCAGCCTTTCCCCACCTCACTAGCTCCGCCCTCCACATCTCAGGGTCTGGTGGCTTGGGGGACTTCCACCTCATGGTGATCGCACGCTTCGCTAAAATCATGGCTAAGTCTGTGAACCGTGTGCCTACGCTCTTCCTCCGCTCCACAGGGCCCAGTCCCAGGAGGGCATATTCCAATGTGTTGTATGGTTTGGAAGGGACTAGTCTGGCCAGGTCAGACTGTACCGTGGTCCAGTAGTACCCCAGCTTAGGGCAAGCCCACAGCATGTGAGCCAGTCGGGCATCCTCCCCCCCACATCTTGGGCATGTATCAGGAGTGTCTGGGAACATAGTGTGCAGGCGGTGAGGCGTCAGATATGCTCGGTGGAGGAGCATGAGCTGTATGAATTTAAACTTCTGGTTCCTCGATACCTTTTTGGGGTATTTCAAAATCCTGTCCCACTCCTTATCTCTGAGCGTTCTCCCAATGTCGTGTTCCCACTTATCTCGTACTGATTGCAGCGAGATGGCCCTGCCCTCTCTTATACCATGCGTTATCCACCTGGTCAGGTGGCTGCCAGCCCCCATTAGATATTGCATCGTGATTAGTGGGTTCGTGGGTGGCTCCGTCCCGTCAGGGGCCCATGCCTGTGCTATGTAACATTTCACATGTGCGTGCAGCAAGAACGACCTCCCAGGTGAGTGGTGTGTAATGCAAAAGTCTTCAAATGTCATCATCTTTCCATCATTAAAGAAGTCCCCCACCTGTGTCACTCCCAATTCGCGCCAATCTGTAAGCATGTGGTTTGATAGTGTTCGCAGCCCGGCTGGCAACCCTAGTAGTGGTATCGTAGGGGCGTAAGTGGACGTGGGAGACGCGTATTTTACAGCCCGCCTCCAGTGTTCAATCGCTATGCGGAGAAGGGGGGGCGTGGACCTCGGGATCCCCGCCTTCGGTAGCAATAGGGCGTGAACCCTCCCTTTGTTCCATTCTGAGTCAGACATATCAATTTCGTGCAGATTGCGTCCTGCCAGCCAGTAGGCGAGCCATTGCAGTTGACATGCGAAGTTATATGCCCGGAGGTCCGGGACCCCCATACCACCCGCAGACGTGGGAAGCTGCAACTTCTTTAGGCTGATACGTCGCCTCCCAGTGCCCCAGACCAATTCAGTCACCAGAGTGTCCAGTGCTTTGAATACCGCGGCTGGGATTTTCAGCGGCAGCCCGGTAAAGTAGTACAACAGGCGTGGCAGGACCACCATCTTGGTAATAGTCACCCTGCCCGCCACTGCTAACGGGAGCGTGATCCAAAATCGCACCTGTGCCTTCAGCTTCGTAATTGCCCTTCCTACGTTGCCCTCTAGCAGGTCCCTCGGATCTCTATACACTTGTATCCCTAGGTAACGGAAGGTGTGCGCCGCCACCTGGAATGAGTAAGGTGCAAAGGGAAGATGAGTTTCCATCCTGGCTGCAGAGAAGAAAAACCCATATGACTTGGGTTCACTAATCGTAAGGCCCGACATAGTGCTGAAGGTGTTAAATATTTCAGGCACAGGGTCTAAGTCCCCTCCCAGGTCTCCGAAATAGAGTATAATGTCGTCCGCGTACGCTGATACCACATGCGTCTTCTCACCCCTCCTTATGCCTCTGTGTGGCGCGGACTCTCGGAGTTTGCACAGCAGGGGCTCTAGCGCTAGTATAAACAATAGCGGGGATAACGGGCAGCCCTGCCTGGTACCCTTAGCCACTGCCAATTGTGCTGATATGCACCTGTTAGTTCGGACCCGTGCAGTTGGATATTTGTAAAGTAGTTTCACCCAACTAATGTACTCTACCGGCAACCCAAAATATTCGAGTACCGCAAACATGTAGTCCCACTTGATGGAGTCGAAGGCCTGCTTCAAGTCTAGTGATACGCAGCCCTCAGTCCCCGCCTCTCCCGGTCTACCTAGCATGATTTGGCTGAGGCGCCGCAGGTTCATAGCGGTGCTCCTGCCCGGGACAAAGCCACACTGGTCTGGGTGTATAAGTGATGGAATGTATTGAGCCAGTCTGGTCGCTAGCAGCTTACTCAGTATTTTGTAGTCCGTGTTTAGTAACGATAACGGCCTGTAGTTTGCTATACACAGGCTGTCCCTGTCTGGTTTCAGCAGTGATACTATTAGGGCTTGTAGTGTGGACTGTGGGAGACCCCGAGCCTTAAGCGCCTCTCTATATACCTCTAGTAGACGTGGTGCCAGTAGGTCTATGAAGGCTCCATAGAATTCCACTGGAAGGCCATCCGTGCCCGGGGCCTTGTTCCGTGGGAGGGCGCGAATGGCCTGTCGAATTTCTGCTATCGTGACAGGCCTTGCCAACTCTTTCCTCTGTCTCTCCTCTAGCTTCGGTATTTCCAACCCCCTCATGAAGTCCCCGAGGGCCCCATCCGCCATAGGGTCGTGTGGGCCGTATAACGTCCCATAGTAGTCTTGAAACGCCGCGTTCACACTCAGCTGCGTAGTTGCCATGGTCCCCCCCCGGCCAAGTACCTCCATTATTGGCAAGTGTATCGGGTCGTTTTTTACCAGCCGGGCTAATAAAGGTCCTGCCTTATCTGCCTGTGCATGTTGTCTACTCGTGTACTCACGGTAGTCAAGGATACGCAGTTCCTCTAACAGCTCAGCATGTTGGATGTGTGCTTCCTGTAGGGGCGTGAAAGGCACATTCGTGCCGGCAGCTTCACTCTCCAGTAGTGCTAGACGTCCCTCCACATCTCGGAGTTTGTCCATCACAATGTGCCTCATGCCCACCCGTGTGCTCATCGCTTCACCCCGTATCGTGACCTTAAAAGCATCCCACTCCACCTGGCGGGCGCTCGCTGACCCACCGTTTATGTCAAAGTAAGTTACAATGGCCATCTCCAGTGATGCGCGGAAAGTCGTGTCCTCTAATAGGTCTGGGTTAAGGCGCCAGGTTGGTATGGGAGTTGGGATCCTACCCCACTGAAAAGCGACTTCCACCGGGTTGTGGTCTGAGAAAGTTTTCCCCATGTGTTCCGCCGTTAAAACCGACCCTAAGAGTGGCGTGGTGCAGAACACATGATCTATTCTGGTGTGCAACTTGTGTGGTGGCGAATAGAATGTATATTCCCTGTCTAATATGTGTTTGCCTCGCCATGCATCCGTTAATTGCCAACCCTCTGCCCACTGCGCCAGCGCCTCAGCCTGTTTCCTACTTTCCGTGGCCTGTAATGGTGGGTGCGATCTATCCATTGATACATCTAGCACAGCATTAAAATCCCCTCCCAGCAACCAGGGGAAATCAGCCCAATCAGCCAGCACTCCGCCAATCGTCACCAGGAACGCTGATTGGTTCGAGTTCGGTGCGTATACACTTCCCAGCACAACAGGGGAACCATCCAACAACCCTCGAACAAATACATATCTGCCATTCGTATCCGCCCTCAGTTCCACCAGTTTGAAGGGGACTGAATTCCTCAGCCACACAGCTGCCCCTCTCGAGAAGGCTGAGTAAGAGGTGGCGAACAATTGACCCTTCCACTTTTTAAGAAATTTCCCACTTTCCGAGGTCGTTAAATGGGTTTCCTGAAGGCAGGCAATATGGACCTTCCTGCGATTCAGTTGGGCTAAGATTCTATGTCTTTTGTGGACCGACCCCATGCCACGAACATTCCAAGTGCACAATTTATAGTCATTAAGGGTCCCCATCCCTAGCGGCAGCAGGTGTAGTCGGTAGATTCCGCACCATGGAGCAGGTATAAGTAAACAGCCAGAAGTCTCGTGCCCGTACAAAAAACAACCCCGTAACTCCCAGGTCCCCGAACAAAACCTTTCGGGATCCAAACAATATAGCCCAACGTGGGCATGCCTTACAGTTAAACATGTCTATATGGTGGGGGTCTGGGGCCTCTTACACCAGTCCAGAGTCTGTTGGTAGCACTCCATCACACCAAGAGCAAAGAAGGCCCTCCCCCCCGACCGCCTTGCAGATAGTTCATACGTTACCATCCGACGTTCTGCCCAGCCACAGTCACAGGTCATGCGCTTCTTGTGCCGTGATCTTGGGGAACAGTTGCAGGCTATCAGCAGATCCCGACACATCCGTGTGAGTAGCGGAACGGCTGGCTGACGCGGCAGGGTCCCGGGCGTCGTGCTCAGCCAGGGCGGCCGTTTTCAGTTGCCCTATCCCTACGGTCCCGGCCAAAGACGGTCCCCCAGAGGCCGCGTGTCGGTGCGCGTGATCCTTGGTGGCTCCCCTCCGGCTGCGACCTCCCCGGCGCGATGATCCCTCTCCGCGATCCTCCTCCAAGGGGTCCTGCGTGTTCGGGGGCGTGAGTGTTACCTCAATCCACTCCGCCGCTTCCTCTGGTGACTCGAAAAAATAGGACCTATTATTGTAAAGCACTTTGAGTCGTGCCGGGAACAGCAGAGCGTATTTCACATTTCTGTCCCGCAACATGCGCTTAACTCCCAGGAACGTCGAGCGGGTCCTTTGCACCGCTGGGGTGAAATCTGGGTACACCGAAATAGTCTTGTCCTCGAAGCGCAATGGGGCCTTCTCCCTCGCGGCCCTCAGGACCGAGTCTCGGTCTTTGTAGTGTAATAGGCGGGCAATTAGGGGGCGCGGCGACGCTCCTGATTTAGGCGGTCGCGCCGGCATCCGGTGCGCTCTCTCCACACTGTATAGTGGCGTGAGGTCTTGGGGGTCCACTATCTGCTTCAGCCAGTCCTCCACAAATTGGGTAGGGTCCTTCCCTTCGCTTTTCTCCGGAATACCCAGTATGCGCACGTTATTGCGGCGGGCCCGCCCTTCCGCATCATCCAACTTGTCCCATATCAGTTTGATCTGCTTGTCCATTTGTTCAAGCTTCGTAGAATGGGATGTTTGTTGTGGGATGAGGTCGTCTAGTGCTATTTTGTGCTCTTTGACTTTCTCCGCCAGCTTCGTATGGTCCGCCTTGAGCAGTGAGAGGCTCGTCGCCATGTTGTCCATTCGGGATTCTAGCGCCTCCCTAGACGCCTTGATTTCAGCTAGTATAAGGTCCAGCTTCGCATCCTGGGAAGTCTTGCCCGTCGGGGGGGATCATTTCCACGTTCGAGGATGCCAGTGGGTCCTCCGAGCCCGTGGACTGAAGGTCGGTTCCAGCACCGTGGTCCTGCGCCTTGGTCCTGTTCCTGCCCATAATGCGTGTTGCAGGGTATTGGCTGCAGAACGTCCCCTATGCTACTGGTCAGGGCCAGCGAAGAGCGAGTCGCAGTCGAGTGGTACTCCGCCGGTGTCCCCCACGTATAGTTGCCAGGGAAAGGCCACCCGCCTCTGTCCCACCGTGTCTAACGTGTGCAGGAGGTCTCACCAGCCCCCCCCCAGGGTGCTGCAGGTACTGTGTAGAATCCAGGAATGGCGGTCCACTCTTCCAAGGGCTGGTAGGTCTCGCCGTTATTATGCCGGTGTAGGGGGGGGTGTGGGGGGGCCACTCAGAGGCCAAGCGCTATCTGCATCTCCGGACAGCAGCACTCTGGGTAGGACAGCCTCGGTAGCGTCCTCAGGGAGACCGCAGAGCCCAGCGGTGGCAGGCGCGCTCAGACCTGGATCACGCACGGTCAGCGTCGTCTCCTCGCCGGGCGCACAGGGCTCTTCGGCGGGCCCCCCAGGCAGCGTCCTTACTGGTTCTAGGCGTTCAGAGGGTGCAGCAGGCCACCGATCCTCAACGCTCACGCAGGCCGACCGCTGGTGTGTACCGGCTCGCCGCCCGTCAGCGGCCCTTGTCTCATCCGCAGCGGACCCGGTCAGCTCCGGCCGCCTCCTCACGCCAGTCCGCTGCCGCACCACGAGGGCCAGGCCTCCTCCACACCACGGCCCGTGTTCAGTCGTCTGCAGTCGTCCTTAATCGCCAATCGGCGTCGGGGGTCCGCACCGCCTCCCGGGACCGGGGGTTGTATCGTGGCAGTCGGGGAGGCGGGAGAATGAAGGATAATGAGCTAGTGTTGGTGGTCACGGACGGAGCCTCGCTAGATCACGTCCGCCATGTTCGGTCCTTGGCCACGCCCCCTGCTCTCTGGCACACTTAGCATGCATTTATTACCACATACAGTCATTGGATATACCACTGAAAGGTCAGAGAATGGTTTAATAAAAAATAGAGCAGCCACTGAAAGATTGCTAAGCAGACGCACTCACTTTCAAAGCTAGGTTCTCAACCTTCATGATGAGATCCTCCTGCCGTTTACGCCTCTCCTGAGTTTCCTGCAGTTTGTTTTGCAACTTCTCCACCTGCTTCTGGAACTCTTGTACTAAAATAGAAAAAGAAATTGAGTTAAACTGGAACATTCTAGATTGACGCTTAAGCTGGTCTCAGTTTCCTCAACAGATAAATTGCCATTTTTAACTGTCTGATACCAGGTTTTCTCAGAGCTCCAAATATCAAGGGCATTTAACATTAACTCCAAGCATAGTGAGCACGTTTACATTTAGAACCACAATATTATCAGACCCACCCCCTTTCCACCTTAAATGTAAGAAAAGTGATCACTATACTTTCAAAAGCAGTCAAAAGTCTATTACAGAAATATCTACGCTACGTTCATAATCTTAGAAATATATTCATGTAGCAGCGTATGGAAATTAAGCTCTAGTAAACGTCTAGGACTATGAAGTACTCAATTCCATGAACTCACTTTAAAATATTTGTTGTTTTGGAATTTTGATGGACCCCATAAGGAGCAAGTCCAGTTTATCACTTTTTTAATTTCCTGCACACTGGCAACATGAACTACAAATCTAGCAATGGAGCACAGGCGGAGGACTACTCATTGGTGATATTTTCTAAAACCCAAAAGTAGTAGAAGCATGAGAAATGGCATTCTAGAAGGTCTTCTCTTCAACTCCTCCAATCCCTCTCCAGCCACCTATCTGCTCTACCAAGCAGCATGGGTTGTACAATTCAGCTAAGCATGACTTGTATGAGAAACATATATTTTCTATATGAACAAGATCCAATACTACAGACTATAACTGCTGCGGATACTGCACTGCTCAGACTTCAATCCACAGTCACCATTTTGGGAAACAAAATCCCATTGCTTTAAAAAAGCAAATGGAGGGCTAAAAGGTTTGATCAGAAAGAATACAGGGAAAATGACTTTTTCGGTCACTCAAAAACTGGCCAATTAAAAAATCCACAGGCCCAGTTACAAGTTACTGCCGGCACATAAACCTCTAGGTTTCTATGAATGCTAATTCTGGTGACCTTGTTAGTTAGCTGAGACAGGACTTGGTAAAATTAAGCCTCAAACAGCTCAGACCCCATCCACACCCTCATGTGTCTAATTTCTTGTGCTGCATTAACTTTATTTCTGAAAACATCTTACTTATTCAGTAAAATGTCCTACTTGGGGCAATGATCATTTGGCTATTTCAATAAGACAGTGGCCACAACCATTCAGGTTTTTATTGTATACATGGTTTTCTAGTTACTTATATAGTGCTGTTGACAACACTGAGGGAAGCAAATAAAGGCAGCTAAGACATTCTCTTCTGCATTCTAAGAGGGCTATCATGTAGTACGTGGTAGAATTGGAGAAGCAACAATCTCAAGTTCATACCTGCCAGTTTATTGGTCTCTCTCAGGATTTAAAGAGTACCGAAAGGGGAATAAAAAGGAAGGTTAAAGACATAGAAAACAGACATCACATTGTAAGATTTCAGCCAGTCCCAGGAAACCAAAATGCTCATCAACAGAGGCTAGCATATCCCCATCATCATTTACTCCCTCACCTATTTTGTTTGTTCCTTCTTTCTCCCGGCGTTTTTCATCAGAATCATTCAGCTTGTCCTGCATTCGCCTGTCCAGATCTTCCTCTGTGTCCATGATATTTAAGTCTTCATCATCACGGCGGTCTCGGTCATCCTCGTCACTCTCACTGCTGCTGCTGATGTCATTGAAGATTTCTCGCAGTTCATCGTGATCTACTGTCATTGAAAATAGGGGCAATTCAAGACAATTAAAAAGGACATAACTGTTTCCAAGATTTTTCAACTTAGCTTAGGTTGAGATCCACCGATGGAAGCTTCATGTCACACAAAACCTGTATGCCCATCCTCATGACTAGGCCTCCCTCAACTGAAACTACAGTCAAGCGCATACACATAGTTCGGCTTCACCAAGATGGCATGCTTGTGTAACCTCAGTTTCCTCACAGAACAACTACGCCTCTACATAGCTTAGTGTTGTTATGATACCCACAAAAGCATTAAATAATGAAGAATGGAATTCATTTTTAGGTTTCGTAACCTGGCGAGGGGCGAAGCCCCTCCCAGATCGAAATCTGTTGTTTTTAATAGTGAGGTTAGGACAGCCTCTGTTTCCAATTGGCTAGCTCCATAAATGGAGGCTAGCCATTGGAAGAGATGTTTGTCAATTGCTCTTTCCTCCTCAAAACGCGAATCGGGGGCGTTTCTGTCTCTTTTTTTAAGTCCCGCCCTCCACACCCTCCCTCTCGCCGAGGTCCGTGGCTTGATGCGATCCATGGGCGTTTCTGTCTCTTTTTCCTAAGTCCCGCCCCCCACACCCTCCCTCTCGCCGAGGTCCGCGCTGAGGAGCGCTTCTTTTAATTTACTTAATCCCATTATTTATTTATTTCGAGGGAGCCCAAAATCACCGCCGGTCGGCCCGGGACAACCCCCTGACGTCCTTGCCCGGGCCGCGCAGTGATTGGCTGCCGGCCCGGGACACCCCCATGACGTCATTCCCGGGCCGCGCTCTGATTGGCTGCCGGCCCGGGACCTGACTTGTTGTCCGTTCTCTTCGAAAATACCTCCTACCCCCGCACTATCAACGAGGAAGGACAGCCGACCTGGAACGTCGACCCCCGCCAATGTTTAGCAGAAGTTCGGTTATCGCTCTCTTTTGAAGGAGGCCACCAGACTTCAGAACCAAATCAGGAAAAAAAACCTGTATAAAGTCGGAATTTGGCCATAAAATATACAAACACACATAAAAGACGGAGAGTCCTGATTGCCGAATACCGTCTCGAGAACCAGTGTTTTCTATGTCTGTGGTGTCAGAATTATACGTTACAATGACGTCACACGGGCAATCCCTTGGAGTTTAACGAACACTGAGGCATTCGCGCCGCCGAGCTCGAGCTGGCGTCTCCCGCCTTACTCTTGTCAGCACTCGGCAAAAGTTATGTCCGCTCCGAGTGGTTACACAGCGTGGCGCAGATGGATTCCCCCATAAGCCGGCTCATATCTCACGTTGCCGCCATCATGAGCTACTGATACCTCCTCGGGAGCCCAGATAACTAAAGCTCTCCGAGTGCTGGGTACGTGCGGTTTCATCTTACTGTTCACGCGTGCCACCATACTTCACGGATGTGTTTTTGTAAGACTAGAGAGTACCGAAATTCCCTGCAAGATCTTACCTCAACAATTACAGCATTAATTTGACAACTTGTTGCTCGTTCACTTTGAGGTGTCTAATATTAATAATATTGCTCATGCACTAAGCACGCAACTCATTTGCCTCTTGTTTATTTTCGTTTGTTCTTTTCTTTCACTGCACCCAATGCAGCTCCTGCACGGAAAGCGAGGAGCAGACGTTTTAGCCTGGATGGGGGGGGGGGGGGAGTCGGGAGGGAGGGAGGGGAGGTGAGGAAGAGGTTCAAAGCGTTCAGATATTTGTTGATGGTATTATTTGGGTAAAAAACCTGGTAGCGGCTTCACAGTTACAATATTCTAGTGCCTGGATATACCTATTCTTTTCAGTTATGGTTTTAGTTTAGATTTGTTTTTATTTATGCTCAAACCTTTTACTATCTGTACACAAGATATTTTAATTGTTATGAAAAAACGAATCTTGTAATCTCCGTACCTAGGTGACAGAAAATCTAGTCTAATTTTGTCGAATCAAATCTAATTGTATTTTTGTATACAGCTAAACACGTGTGTAGATGCATTAACGGGCCTGCGCGTTTGTACATGTGAGTTTACTCGTGTGTGTTCAGAGACAGACAGGTGCAGGCCGACTGTAATTATGCGGTTCTGCAGACGGCGTTCCCGCCTAGTTATTGATTTGCCATAGTGTATCACCTGATCATCTTTCTGTTGCTTTTTACGGTTTTTGTGTATTAAACTTGTACTAATGAAGTGAAACATCTGTCCGGGTAGTTGCGACATGTGTATAACTGGTAAACTAATAATCGCCATACTATCACAAAATGTGGCATAACACGCCGCATAATTTTCCTTTCCTTACTGTCTCATAATTTTGCCCTCTCCGCTGTATACCTCCAGCGGCCCTTCATATATGTATGTTGAGTATGTGTGTTTGCGCATGTCTATGTGTATGCGTTTATGCTTATTTGTGGGTGTCTGAATACATAGATCATGTATGCATGCATGTTAATGCGTGTGTCTGTGAGTATGCGCGTTTGTTTGTTTATATGTGTGTTTTTATCTGCGTGTGTGTGTCAGTGAATCTATCTGTAACTATGTGCGTGTTTATCAAAGTGTTGCCTAGGGGGAAAACACCATCCTAACACGCAGGTAAATATCTTAAAATACGCTATCATTTATGTAAATTGATAGCTTTATCAAATAAACATTTGCGCCCCGTGAGCCAGCCTTCCTCCTAAAGAGCTGCTGTGAAGGGAACAAAACCCCTTGTTTTCATAAGATGTCTACGGGGATGTAGTTGAACTCGGAAAACATGCAAATAAAATCCCTTTTATCCGGATCATAAAACGCGACTTTTCTTCGTTTGACGCCCTTCTCCCCCAGTCAGATGCGGGGAATGAAACGCACTTTTGCAGCCCGGGGCGGCGCGAGCTGGCTCTAATTACAGGGTGGGGGGCTGTGGGAAGTCACCCCGGGATGGCTTGATCAAATTAACGCCGATGACGGATTTATTAGCGCTGCTGCGCCGCGCGGGGTCGGTTCCCACCGGGGAAGGGTTGGGTGGGGGCAGGTAGAGCAGCCCGCAGGGCAGCGGCAAGTGGATTCATTCATACACTCAGGGCCCTTCACAGCGCTGAGTGCGCAGAAAGCGCCGAGTGCACAGAAAGCGCCGAGTGCACAGAAAGCGCCTCACACACCTGAGAGCACGATCGACTGGCTGGATAATAATAACTCATGGGTAAGTTTAGTTTCGGATGGGTGCTGTATCAATAGTCTACATTATTGTTATGAATCTGATTATTATGATTATTTTTATTGTATTTTTTGCAAACAGTTAATGCCTGTCGCAGAACAGCACGCAGAGCACCCGGCTCTCTTAAAGCACACAGACTCCGCATGAGTCACGGAGTTAGATCAGATGACTTTCATACTTGTGCACAGGTGACTTTCACAGTTGTGCCCAGGTGACTTTCATACTTGTGCACAGGTGACTTTCATACTTGTGCACAGGTGATTTCACACTTGTGCACGGGTAACTTTCATACGTGTGCACTTTGTGTGAGTTGCTGAGTTCAACCAATCAACATCACTTTATTCGCATTTTTGGGAATCCATAAACGTACAGACATTAAAAATAACACAGCGCAAAATTGACAACAAAGTAGAAATGTTGGCAAATTGATTGAATGTTAAAAAACCGAGGCACCAAACCTATAAACACATTAAAATCACAAGGTGTACATTAGACAGGGTATTAAAATCCATCTACCAAAATATTATCAAACATTAAAAGTACATGAGAAAGTTATTAAAACAGCACGGAGGCGCAGAGTTAAACCAGGTGACTTTCATACTTGTGCACAGGTGACTTTCCTACTTGTGCACATTGTGCGAGTCGCAGAATTAAACCACGAAGACTTTCATACTTGTGCCCATTGTGCGAGTTGCAGCGTTAAACCATGGTGACTCTTTTATACTTGTAAACATTGTGAGACTCGCAGAATTAAACCCTGATGACTTTTTTTTATACTTGTGCACATTGCGCGAGTCGCAGAATTAAACCCTGATGACTTTTTTTTTTTAACTTGTGCACATTGTGCGGGTCGAAGAATTAAACCATGGTGACTTTTTTTATACTTGTGCACATTGTGCGAGTCTCAGCGTTAAACCATGGTGACTCTTTTATACTCGTGCACTTGCCACATTGTGCGAGTCGCAGAATTAAACCACGTTGACTTGTTATGCTTATACACATTGTGCGAGTCGCAGCATTAAAGCAGTTGACTTTCATACTTGTGCACACTCAGCGCAGGTCCAGACACATGGGGTGTGCACAGAAAGAGATGCGAGGGCGCCCTGCACAGTGCTGTCCTGGGTGAAGCGCTTTTTACCTGCCCTTCAAGCAGTTTGGACTCGTTGGTTACAAATAAAATATACAAGAGAATTGTTTCACCCGGAAGTCATGTGAGGTGGAGTAATTAATGGCATTTGTGAACATTCGTCCGACAAAAGTGGCAGGCGGTTTTAATAATTTCCAAGAGGTTTCTTGGCGCTATGTAAAAAAACACAAACAACAACTTTTGAAAAGGCGAAACCGTTGCATTGTAAATGCTTGTTTTTATTTCAGTCGTTTTTTGACATTAGGAGTTTCATATAACAAGAAAATTACATCACAACTCACTTGTAATATTATAAAGAAGTGGTCTGTTTACAGCATTTGCTATTCCTTTTGTGGTTTAGTTTAAAGGCTAATAAACTTCCAAGGTCCATCGGCCTGTTCCAGACTCTTATGCCTCCGTGGGAGGCATGGAGAGGAGGGGCAGTAATGGAAAACTGACCCACTGCCTGTGTGGAGGGTTTGCTCAAAGACTGAGGCAGTGGAAAGCAGTGCAAGCACTAACCGCTGTTTGCATGTTGCTTTATTCGACATTCAATGCCATTATAAAGGCACTCAGCCTCCATATGGTCAATGAACTCGTTGGTGACTTGAATAATGTACAATTGGGGTTACATTCACCCATGCATTAACCCTTGATACTTTAACATGCACCACTTAAAGCCTTGCTCCCCAAATTATCCTTTAATCTGAACCCTTCAGAATACCTACACTGACTTACTAGGGACAAATTAATTACAACAGAAGAGGAAAGAGTGATGTAATAGACAAAGTCTCAATGAGAGTAGAGCGCAGCCAAAATGAGGAATGAAAAGACAATGGTGGTGGAATAAAAGGATCTTCAAGTTACCAGTGAAGGAGAAAGAGTAAAATAGAAGCATGAGGCCAAGAAACAGAGAGGAAGAAGAGGAAATGTGGCAGAGGTAGCATTAGCACACAACTAACTGCATAGGTTTCAGTACTTCTGCGTCTTCTACCTGAAGAGCTACGCCCTTGCTTGTGCCCAGACATTCCAGGGGACACATCCAGACCAGTAAGTGAGCCATGGTTCTCCGCCTCTTTCGTCTCATCTTCTGCAATCACTTCCCAACCTGACAGCGAGTGCAGGTGTGTCAAGGTAGCAAAAGCACTATTGATCTGAAAACACCATTATCAAGTGAAGGGAGCAAAATATGCTCGGAATTACTACAACCTAAACCTTGCATTCATTTATGAATATCACTAAGATATCAGGACCTACTTTAGACTCTCAGTGAAGCTCATGCACGCTCAGTTTTTAAACCGCCCCCTGCTGCTACTGAACCCAGAAATACGGAGACAAAACAGACAAACACACCTTAGGCCACTTAAGCACACAAGTTCATGGTGTCAGTCAAAAATTATGGGCAAACGCCACCACATTTCTTTACCACTACTCCTTCCAATCCCTTCACCACAAACAAATACACAATGTAAGGATACGGACGCTGACCGCTTCAGCATCGGTGCTCAGGAGCCGCTTCACCTCCTTTTCCACGTCTGGAGACTCAATATATTGGGCCAAAAATCGGAAAAGAAGCAGAATTCGGCATCAAATAGGCGTCCTTCGTGGAAATGCCACTAACAGCAAACACATGAACATTGTAATCACTGGCACATGTAACCTCCAGAGTGTGCATAGACATGCGGTGGCCACACAGTACAGGGCATTGAATCATTATGCACACTTTGGTGTGGGAACAGGACCCTAGTATACAGTTTCCTATGACACAAATATATGGGAGTAGACCAGAGTGGCCTGTACAGTGTGTATGAACAAGCATTACTTTCGTCAGTAATTCTGGTCTCCATGGGTCTGGCGGGAGAGACAGTGGTGCTAATGACCTCTCCTGGTTGAGCAGACAGACAGCAGCATTGCCATGCAACGAACAACACCTGCAATTAAGGTCTGTGCAGATGTATTCGAGATACACCTACATGGACAGGGTTAAAAACAGAATACATTCGTAACTAAATGCTCATTTTAGCTTAAACAAAACTCTGTCTGAGGTCATGTGGGAAAATGAATACTTTAAAAATAAGTTTGAGCAAAGGCATCCGTAAACAATGAGATTCCTCATGTAACTCGAAAATGCTACCCCAGATTAATGTAAATATCTAACTGAAGTTAGAGCCTCACTGTCCCATCTCAGTTACAGAACCTTTGAATAAATCTTTGATACAAGAGTATGATCTAGACTCTGACATCTCAAACTTCAGGAGGTCTGGTTGGCAAGCTTTTGATGCATGCCTGCTCATCCCGCCTAGGTTAAATTGCCTTCACGCCAGCACCAGCATCTTGTACATACAAGACAGGAGATAACAATGTATTGGTCTATGCAGCATGGATTTGTAGACCTGCATGTTCCCCAAAACACCACTTAGTTTAAACCATGTTTAAATTAACAAAAAATACCTCACTGATTCCCAAACGATTTCCAGCTTCTGTTCACTTGGGTGAAATTAACTTTCTTTCGCCTCACCGGAAAACAGTAAGTGAAGGGTTTATAGAGCTGGGTGGAGGAAATGTTCAGATTTCTGGAACAAATTCTAAATCCAAAAGTGAATTCTCCAGTTCCTGAACAAGAGAAAGCAGTTTGGCTGCATGAATGCCAACAGTGGCTTCTCTGGATTTAGGATGTCCTCAAGAAATTGAAGGGTTTCCATCACCACAACTATGACTCAGGCGCAGCACTTACGTGAGAGTCCAATTGGTAGATTTTGATGAGTGATGCAAACTAGTGGCCCCCCACCAAAAAAAAAAAAAAACGAGCTGTAAAAATGATTATCCAATTTTTGAATTACCTTAGTTTTGAACGAAACTGTAAATATACAGGCATTAACTTCACCTTTATTTGTGTTATTTAACACTCTGCATTCAAAAGCCTGCCTCCAGACATCTGGCAAGTTATATTTGGCTATCGTGTTGTCTGTATTTTTTCACATTGTGGCAAAAATTTACTTAGTTTTCTTGTCAGATTTTTTACTTTCAAATCTCTGGTGTCATTAATAATGAAAGATTAGATGCACTGAAGGTTTAGCGATGACAGTTTAATTTATCTATATGCAATGCCCTCCGGTATTGGGTCGGATCCTCTTCCTGGCCGAAAATGAGGTTTAAATAATAACAAAGATAGGAAAGTTACAGTGTGCCCCCTTGACCGATAGTGTATGCCCTTAGCACAAACTATGACCTGCATCTCTTTACACCTGCACTACATTGTATCAGGTACTTTAACATCTGAAATGTATATAAATATTAGGCACATAAGAAAAACCCCTAGCTTCCAAGTATGTAATGTAATGGAATGTATTTTAGCTGTTCTTTTCTTCTTAGTTGACGTTGAATAGGAGAAATTCAAATACAAACGACATTTGCATCTAGGAATAAGAAACTAATTATTAAAATACTGACTTTTTTACCAACACTTGGATAGAAGTCTTTCAATGAATAGATCGGATACTAGGCATTAAACAAGGTCTTCAACCTAGTCATCTATAGTCAAAAATCTGAAGAATCCTATAGGTTAAATACAGCAACTCTAACAAATGTAAAGAAAATGATTTAGAGGGTGTGGAAAAGTTTTTTTTTTATAGACCGATAATGAAAGATTGGATTTTAGAAGGACAGTGAGTGATCAGAATTCATTTAACTTTATACTCTAATGTTCATCCGAATAAAAATACATTTTTATTAATAATTTTTTTCCTATTTTCTTAATTGAGAAATGTATCAAAGTTTATATTTGAATCACAAGTCTATTCCAGATTAAGGTTTCCATGGGCCCATTTGCTTCACACCTTAATGCTACTTAATGTAAGTAGAGGTCACTCAAATACAATGCAAATGGGATTGATGACAAACTATTTATTATGCCTTAATGGCACCAGATCCTTGTCATTGGTCCCTGTTGCACCACCACACCACATTCATAAGTGGCAAATCTTTATTATGGAGCAGCAGCTACAGGGTGCTCCCATGGCCAGCCAGAATCAAATGACCAGGAATCCTTCGTTACATTCTGTGACTCTACCAAAAGTTTCCTATTAGCACTCCACAATCACTTCTTCAAGCATCACTTTCCCCTTAACTAAAACAAAAAAAAAACATTTTAACAGTTAAAAAAAGCCCTAAAAACAAACAGGTAACATGTTTGTAAGCAATTGAATATTAATCTGGGGTGGATGGTTTGCCTTCAATCGAGCTGTGCACAGCACCTCAACCGCCCCGGACCCCAAGCAGCGAGCACGTAAGGCCTTGGAGTCCCTGTGCGACCAGTTCTCACTGTTACACTTGGGCTGTTCACGAGATCCTAGCAACACTACCTACACACATTACACCAGCCCCCATAACACATGGACAAGGATCGACTACTGGCTTGCGACACCAGAGATTTCCCATTGGTTTTATGGACTTAAGACACTCCCCAGGACCTATTCTGATCACTCCCCAGTTTTATTATCCTTGAGGATCCCCAGCCCCGAGGGCTTCGAGAGACAATCGCGTTTTCCCAATCGTGTGCTAGAGGACGTGCTGTTTAGGCAGGAACTCCAGGAGGCAATTGAAGAATATTTCACCCTAAATACGGGGTCAGTTGACTCCGAGGCAGTGTTGTGGGAAACCTTTAAGGTCTACATGAGAGGTGTATGTATATCCAAGAAAACCGGAGTGCTAAGGGATTTGTGCGGTACTCTTGCCCGCATAGAAACAGAGCTTATCACACTAGATACTAGGCTGGCGCGGAAGTCGGACCCGGAAATAGACAAGCAACGGGCAGCTCTGCTCATGGACTATAGAGACACAGCAGAGAGGGAAATCCTCTTTATGGGGAAATACCATAACTCTAAGTTATATGGGGAAGGAGACCGCCCAGAAAGGGTACTAGCTCAGATGATCAGGCCCCCTTACATTAAAGCATACATTACCGAGCTACTAACGGCGTCGGGATAGCAAATCACTGACCCGCTTGACATCCGAAGAGAATTCTTTTCTTATTTTAAAAACGTATACACCGCGAGATTGGGGTCGGACCTGATAGACCAGGAGGCCTACCTGTCGGAGGTTGCATTGGTATATCTTGAGCGATTCATGCAAAATTTCCTGGCGGTTCCCATATCAGAGGACAGTATAGATGAAGCCATCACGGCCCTCAACTCCACTGCCCTCGGCCTAGATGGTTTCACAGGCGAATTCTACAAGGCATGCAAGGATCTACTGATCCCACGGTTATTGGGGGTGTATGCCGATGCACTGGAGAGGCAGGTATTGCCTCCCACTCTCCGTAAAGCAGTTATAATACTGCTTCCTAAGCCCGGGAAGGATCCCCGATTGTGCCCCTCATATCGACCTTTGTCGCTTTTAAACCTCGACTATAAGATACTTGCACCAAAGCTCTTGCCTGCCATCTCTTATTGATGGAATCTATAATTTCCCTGGCTCAATCCGGTTTTGTGCCTCATCGCTCCACAGCCCTCAACCTCCATACATTATTTAACACCCTACGCAGAATAAACCCGGAAACCCCCGCTGCAGCGATATTATTGGATACAGAGAAGGCCTTTGATTCCTTAGAATGGCCTTTTTTATTGTCCATAATGCAACGAATGGGGTTGCCTACCGGGTTCATCGCTACTACGGCCCTGCTATACTGCCAACCCACTGCTAGGCTCCAGTTAAACGGCACCCTATCGTCCCTTTCTCCTTATCGAGCGGCACGAGGCACGGCTGTCCACTATCGTCCTTACTATTTATCTTGGCAATGGACCCCTTGATCAGACATTTTCAGTTTAACCACTGGCCCACTGCTAGTTTCGTTATACCCGGATGACACAATATTATGTTTGCGAACCTCGGGTAAATTTGGATCCCCTTATTCGGGAAATACTCAGATTCTGTACTTTTTCCGGATTTGGCATAAACTGGCACAAGTCAATGATTTTCCTCCTCACAGCTAGCACCTCCAAATGGGACCTTGAATTCCCTTTGGAGTGGGGATCGGACTCAGTGAAATATCTGGGCATTCATATCCACCTTGAGACAGATCAGATTATCCGCCTTAACTATGGGGTGGTGATCTCCAAATTGGAAATGCAAATAGATACATGGCTTAAACTCCCACTCTCCATGGCCGGTTGAGTGGCCCTCATAAAAATGAATGTGCTTCCGAAATTTCTATATTTATTTCAAAACATACCGATCCCACTCACAACCGGTTCTTCGGTATTCTTCGCTCTCACTTAATCAAGTTGGTGTGGGGCAAAGAAAAACCCAGATTGCGCTGGCAATTTATGACACTTCCTTGCAATAGGGGGGGTACGGAGTCCCTGATCTGCAACTGTATTATTTGGCTGCGCAATGCAGCTTTGCACAAACATGGTACCATCCAGACGCCAGGATACCATTCCTGCATCCTGCATCAGATGTTGTACTTCCGGACACTTTAGCCTCAGTTCTGCCCCTGGTTATCCCCAGAGACCCTAAAAACATTCAGCCTGTCTTAACGACTAGCTGGGCCTGGACCAAACTGGGACGCATGATTAATGCGCCATCACTGTACTCCTCTGCCATACCGCTCCCTAACCCCAAATGGTTACCCATTACTGGCGAAAAGCTAGTACAAAAGACCTGTACTAAATTTAACATCATTAAAATGGGTGACTTTTACCCTGAAGGCCATGTTTTTGACCCAGACAACGAGGCCCTGTTCCCTGACATTACATTCATGGACAGATTTGTCCTAATGAGACTACGCTCCGCATTGAGGGCCAAGTTCCCGGAATATCCGTTAGAACCCGCTTCCTTCCCCCCACTCACTATAGTGATAAACAGTAGTAAGGGGGTCCATCTCATTTCCCAGTTCTACAGAGCGTGTGCCGACATCCTTCCGGTTAAAGATGACAAGATACGCTACGCCTGGGAGGCAGACCTGGGAAACCCAATAACAGATAAGCAATGGTCGGCCTGTTGTGCAGTTACGAAGTCTGTTTCTCTTAACCCCTTGCATGATGATGACGGCCCCCAGCCGTCATGCACTACAGTGCTCGTGTGCTGATGACGGCTGGGGGCCGTCATGACCGCACCCGCGCTGAAATCTTCAGCACAGGAGCAGAATCGCTGCAGCATGGAAGGGGTTAATAGTCGTAATAAATTGATTAGTTTTACATTCTTACGCAGGATGTATATCACTCCCACTAGGTCGCACTGCTGTCAGCAATGCACTCCCCATCTGCAGATTTTGCACTCCCCATCTGCAGATTTTGCACACCCCGTCTGCAGATTTTGCACACCTTGCCTGGACATGCCCACACATACATACTTTCTGGATTGGTATACACAAGAAAATAAGCAGTATGATAAAGATACCGATGGAACCCCTGCCAGAGATGACCCTTTTAGGCTATGTTGTGCAATTTCCACAGAAAATTTGCAGGCTTGTCGCTATTTGGTTAATGTTGGCTAAAAGAGAAGTCGCTATACACTGGGGCAGCAAGCGCATTTCCAGAGAAAGGAATTGGCTCTGTAGTTTGGCGTCCTGCTCCGTGAAGAGCGAACTCTATGCCAATACAATCCCACCCACATCAAGACCTAAGGATATATGGGGCCCCTCCTGAGCCTTCCTGGCTGAACATCAACAAGATGCCCCCACCCAACAAGAACAGGGAATAGTACCAACAGGCGTAGGTTAGAATGGTGAGGTAACACCATCCCACACGGCACCTATGTTATACATGATGTGTTGCACTCCGATAGCATTTCTTGTCGGAAAGTGGGAGGAAGAGGATATTACAGTTGTATGGTGGGAGGGGACCAGGGCAAGGACCGTTGAAGTGGGCTAAGTAAGAAATGCATATACTGTACATATACTAAATGTGCTTGACTATACATGTAAAGAAGGTGGTCAGAGTTATCATATTCGAGTACCAATGCTGATTTCTGATTGTGCTCTGTGCGTTGCTTAGGTTAATACGAAAAATGCTAAATAAAGTTAAAAAAACTAAAAATCTGGGTTGGATGGTAGTCCACCACAAGTAATAAAGTCACTAACTTCTGAGGTCCAGCCAAAGATTTGAACAACTTAAGCCTGCGCCCAACAGCTCAGCCTAACTGAAAGAAAATGTGTACAACATTCATATGAAAATGTGTAATATATTAACATTTGTTAAGCAAAACGATACAAAAATCCAGAACAGAGAACCACACATGAATTTTTAAAGACTTATGGGAAAATAGCTCCAAAAACACAGCGGGCACAATAAGGATAGAAGCGGAAGACTGGGCCCTGGATGTGATTTGAGGCGCAGTGCGATGAAGCTGTGGTTGGATACACAAAGTGAATTGGTCCAAGTGAAAAGTCTGTAAGTCAAAAAGTTTTAAAAAGTCCCACTTCAGAACAGGACTTTTCTGAGGAAAAGCATTGAACTTTCTACTAAGTCCCAATGCAGAAAGGGACTTTGTCACTTTTGAGAAGAAAAATCCTCTCCAAATTGCCCGATACTGAAACTGTTGCTACTGCTGTGGAACCAATGGCCCGATACTGGAAGCAGGCAGGTCTTGTTGAAGCTCTGGAGGTTTGGGAGATTTCTCACTGAAAAATGTTCAAAGTTTCGAAACAGAATAGGACTTAGTCAATTTTTCTGAAGTGCCAGGAGCCTTGACTGGGCCAAAGCTGAAATGAAATCAGACTCCATGGAACTAAAAGTTGGATTATTTTTCTGACAGGTATCCCTAAAGCTATGAAGGATATGCGTTCAAACTTTCTTCTGGCGCGCAAACCCTCGCACGAGTACACTTCTCAGGCCTCCAGGGCCCCTGAGGAGGCACTTAAAGATTCTCAGGGTGCCAGGCAGAGGCCAAAAGCAAAGACTAGTCTCTTGCAGCTTTTGTGTCCCTGTTGCTTCACAGGTGGTCAACAAACTAAACCTAGGAGTTGGCTTCTTTGTCCTGGGTACAAGAGTGAGCAGGGCTAGGCCTTCAGGAATCCTCTCATGTCAAGACATCAGGTCCATGGGACTTATCTTACACAGCTCCAGAAGTGTTCTGATAAGTTGCTTCTGGGTTTCCACTGCATACCTGGCACCAGCTAGGGGTGGTGGTGAATCCTGAGCACTCCCTAACCAATATAGTAAAACTTTCCAAGAGAACATTGTCCACTTTTTCAGCAGTTCCTATTTGACTTACTGCAAACAATCTCACAGTGCCCCTCATTCACAAAATGAGGGGCACTGTCTGTCCATGTACACAGCAAGAGAGAGAAGATGGCATATTGGACACCAGTCCTGAAGAAAGATATTCAAGCTAAAACAAGCACCAAGATCAAACTACAAGCCAATGGAAATATGCTATTTTCATAGATCTTAGTAAATTCAAGAATCTGATTGTGTTTCTGGTTGGGTGTCCTCACTTTAGCAAGGGTGTTGCAAAAAGGGCAACTGATTAATTCTCTTTACGAACTACAAAACAGGAGCCTGTATGTAATCTTGTGAGACTACAGAAAGATGTGCATGCTTTTTATAAATTACATCCTTTTTAAAGACCAACTTATAATTGCTATTTAATTTCTTTCTGTTCATTTAGCTTTAAGAAAAGCCATCACTACTCCTCTCTTTGCAGGTTAACTGCATGGTCTGAAATTAACTGCTTTCTGTGCTTTAGCGCCATTATGACTTGGTCTGCATACATGCCATCAATATTCAATAAAGGTAAGATGAAAGTATAAGTGAGCATAACAAGAAAGGGTAAAGAAGCAGGTACATACAAAAGTAACCAAGCATTAGTCTGTAGTTTCTGCTGTGCAAGCACACTTATTGGCAAAACAACTTTGCATCAAGAAAGGAAAGCACAGGCGGGGGAGGGGTTGGAGAGCCTCAATAGCAGGAATGCCAGACTGACCAAACTTAAAAGGCTGCACAGGATATCTCACTCCTGCTTTGCTGCATGAAAAATAACTCATCTTGTTCCTGCCTTAGATGTGGAGAACAGCAAGCTTCTTTATTACATATGGTGTGGTCCTGCTAAAAGATTACGGAATAAGATCACTGCATACTAGAAGGCAGTAGAGCTTTAACTGTCTAGGGGGTGGTTGAACCAATAATAGAATGTACTGTTGATAAGAACAGAATACTGGGCCTGAACACAACTCCTCAAAGAAAGAAAAGATGATTTAAATGTGTAGCATTTTATCTTTTGTTGCCTATGTGTAGAACTGCGATAAAATGGTTGAGCTCCAATGGGCACAGATTCCAGGAAGGAATGAAGAACGTGGCAGCCTGGATAAAAGACAGCTGTTTGAAGCTCAACTCAGAGAAAACCGAAGTTCTCATTGTTGGGCCCTGCACCTCCGCCTGGGACCAAACCTGGTGGCCCTCCACCCTCGGGAGTCCACCCACCCCTACAAACCTTGCACAAAACCTTGGCATCATCCTAGACTCCTCCCGCTTCATTAACCGCCAGATCAATGCCGTTGCCTCCAACAGTTTCAACTGCCTGCGAATCCTCCGCAAGACCTTCAAATTGATTCCCCACCCCTCCACCCCCCCCGACTGCAGAAGGACTGTCACCCTCGCGCAACACCCTATATGCCGGAATCAACAAAACCCTTCTACACAAACTCCAAACCATCCAGAACTCCGCAGCCAGACTCATCCTCGGGACACAGCATCATGAACACATGACCCATCACCTACGAGACCTCCGCTGGCTCCCAGTCAAGAAGAGGGTCACCTTCAAACTCCTCACCCACGCCTACAAATCCCTCAACAACATCCAACCCAAATACCTCAACAAGAGAATATACTTCCACGTACCCAAAAGGAACCTCTGCTCCGCCGACCTTGCCCTGGCAGAGGTCCCCCGCATCCGCAGAAACAGAACAGGCGGAGAGCCTTCTCCTACATCGCAGCCAAAACCTGGAACGAGCTCCCGGTGAACCTCAGACGCTTCCCCACCCTGTACACTTTCAGGAAGTACCTCAAGACCTGGCTCTTCGACTGATCCGGAGTTGCTGCCCACCCCCACCCCCACCGCTCAGCGCCTTGAGACCCTCACGGGTAAGTAGCGGGTTTTATAAACCACTGATTGATTGAGGTTCACATGTGGCTTTGAGATGCACCCGAGAAGAGAGTGGCCAAAGAAATTAATGTGTTACATTCCAGAAACTGAACAGCAGCTTAAAAATACTGAACACGGAGTAAGAATTATCGTATCCATCCGATACAATGTCTCCTGACTGTCTGTAGTTGGACAGACCATGATTGTTCATGTCTATATTTTCTACCGTTTTATCAATAGTCTTCTGAAATGATGGATTGCCAGGATTTTTACACCCAATACAATGTCTCCTTACTGTCTGTAGTTGGACGGACTATGATTGTTTGTGTCTATATTTTCTACTGTTATATCAAGAGTCTTCTTGAAATGATGGATGGACAGGATTTTTGCATACACCGATACTTGATTGATTGATTTTAATACTTATATAGCGCATGCTGTCACCCTACGGGTATCCTGGTGCTTCCGACTGGAGAAATGACCAGAATAGAATAAGTCGGGCCAAATAGATAGGAGGCGAGAGATCAGGCTTTAGGCAAAGAGCCAGGTTTTTAAGCTCTTACGAAACTCTGTCAAGGAGTCCATTTGTCTGAGATTCAGGGGTAGATTTTTCCAGAGGCGGGCACCGGCCACATTGAATGCCCTCCCTTCCGACCTAGCATATTTGAACCTGGGGACCGCCAGTAGGCCAGCACTAGAGGAGCGGAGTTGCCTCTTGGGCTGGTACCGCGTAAACCTTTTCTGTAATTAGGCTGCGCCCAGCTCATGCACTGCTCTGAATACCAGGCAGAGGGATTTAAAATGAACCTTTTCCTTAATGGGCAGCCAGTGTAGCTCTCTCAGAACCAAGGTGGTGGATGAGCGTCGCGGCCTATTGACTGCTAATTTTGCTGCTGCGGACTGTACTCTCTGCAATCCCTGGATTATATATTGTGGAGCCCCCAAATACAGTGAGTTGCAGTAGTCCAATCTGCTTAGCACTGTGCTTCTTACCACCAGTGAACGTGACTCTGTTGGTAGTAGCGGAAGTATTTTCTGTAGCATGCGTATTAGGGAGAAACGTACGTTGGCGGTCTTGTTTGCATGTGACTTCATCTGAAGGTTATCATCAATCAGAACCCCCAGATTGCATACCTTATTGGCCGGCACTATTGGTTCCTCCTCGGGAGGGAGTTTAAACTCGAAAGGTAAGGGTTTGGGCATCCTGGCAGAGGAGCACCCTGTTGACTGAAGTACAATTCTTCCTTTACCACACTATATTTTATTTTGTTTATGTTATTTGAAAACCAACAAAAAGTTAAATATGTTAAACATTCAAGTGAACTTTGGTTATCATGTGATCTAGAACCTTCAATTTTGTTGCGCTATCACATTTGGGCAGGAGCACCAATTACCTTTTTTTTGGCAGTTTTCCGGAACCGTCTCTTTCGGACATTCTTCAATGGTAGAGTAACTGTAACAAACAAAATGCCACAATAAGCAGAAAGAGGAGCAGTGAAAGAAGGGAACCTATGCTGAATGTGACCATGCCAAGGCAATCCAGTTTGCTATGGGATTATAACAACTCAAAAGACCAAGTGTTATTTAACATGTGATACAGCTAAAGCAACATTGAAAGGACCAGTAAGCTATACAGGGTTGTATCAGTGATGCAGCCAGCGTGGCATCTGGGCCCACAAGTCATAGTGGTTCAATGTGCCCTGCACCAGCAGCACTTAATCAGCAGTCAGCTCAAACAGTCCATATTTAGTTTTTTGCTGGTGCCTAACTGAGGATTGTCTAATTATGTGCTTTTTCAGGACAGGGTGTTGGGGAAGGGTGGAGGGAGATTTCAGGCCTTGAGTTATGGCCACAAAGTGAGAAAGTGCCCAAGTAGGCACTGGCATCGGCTGTGTAGCGATCAATCGTGTATAAAAACACAAATGGTCCATCGGGGGGGGGGGGGGGGGGGAAGAGTGTAGAGACCTCGACTTACAGGGCCATGGCTTCATAGGAACACTTCTTACAAATGTATGTTACTTATGCATTTCATACGTTTATTTTCTTTAGAACAAATGATGGTTTCGAAGGCCAAGTATAATCAAATGACTTCAATTCAAGTGCTCCTACTGGGTGATGGTGCAGTGAAAAGTGATGCAGCGAAAAAAGTGGGCTATTAACATATACAATACTACATACGTGTGACTGACGGGGATAGTTTGATGTTAATGATGACGCTCTTACTACGAATGTCTTGATCGACAATCAAATAAAAAATAGTAGCCATTTGAAAGTTGTCGGCGCTTCGATCCACAGTGCCAAATGAATCAGATAAGGATCATCATCATGGCAGAAGATTAAAGGAGACACCAGCCAGATCGTGGCTTTAGTCCTAACATCTTTAGGGATAGTCTAATCCCCTTATAAGGGAATAGCTATGCCATTGGGAACGCATCTTTCAGATAAGACAAAAAACTGTATTTGGCAGCAAGATTTTGTTGATGTGTTTAAACTACTACATAGGGACATTCAGGCTAAAGAAGGGTCCAAAGAAGAGGAATGGGAGCTTGCTAAACGTCCCGGGTCCCCAAGAACATAGAGAATTGGACGTCCGCAATCTTGATCTACGCAAGTGTCTATTGCGAAAGACATCAAGAAAGGGCAGTTCAAATACATGGACATTATTAGAAAGGCCCAACTGCACTTTGGTGGTTTTGCCTGGCTCAGCTAGGACGAGGAATTTAGAGCCAGGGTTAGTTTATTCCACGATAAGCCGTGGGGTGATGTAGATCCTGAGCTTTGGCTTCAGTGGATGTCCTCTGCCCAACCGCCCGCTATGACGCACACAGCAAGTGGCTAACCAATCACATACCGGCCCTTTCAGCCGCGCCCCGCCCAAATCGGGGCAGGTTGGTTTTGGTAGGGGACAGTTTTCAGTTTTCAGCATCCGGAGCCTGTTGGAATTTTATCCAGGGTATCTGCACCAGACAGTTTTGTAGATTTAAACATGAATGTTCCCAATGTGGAGGAAAACATACAATCTCGCAATGTTTCACCAATCAAAAGTTTGGTAAACAAGGGAGATTTCAAAGGGGATGAGATCAGTTTTCCAACCTATCACAAACTTTTGATGGGAAAGCAGATGGTAAAAAACGTTTCATTTTACAGTTTGTGTTACATTTGATTAACAAGGGCTTGTCACACACGACCATTTCTGGGAAATTGGCTGGAATTTCTTTTTATGGCCAATTATGGTGGGGTCAGGATCCGGTGGAAGTTGTTTTGTTAAGAAGAACGTTGAAAGGTTTTAGCAGAGAACATACTTATTCTTTGCCATTACGTGAACCAGTTACTTTCGCTTTTTTGCAACAGTGTTATCACAATTACCAGTTTGCTGTTATGATGATTGGGAACTTTCTCATTTTACATTATGCATGATCTGGTTGTTCTTTGGAGCTTTCAGGGTTTCTGAATTATTGGGCCTTAAGGATCAGGTAGGCATTCAGAGTAGCGAGGTTCAGTTACACGGTGACAAACTGAGGATCTGGTTATAGAGGTCGAATACTGACAGACTGGGGAAAGGCATGTGGGTTCATTTAAACAGCAGCGGGGTAATGGATTGCTGTCCTTTGAGGGAGTGGGAGTCTTTCTCTCAATCTGCTATTTTACGGCCTGGTGTACTATTTTCTCATTTGAATGGGTCTAACATTTCTAGTGCCCATCTTTTGGCTGCGTTAATGAATGCTTTGGTTAAACTTGGCCAAGACCCTTTAGTGTTTGGGACACACTCCTTTCGTATTGGGGCGGCCATTGAAGCAGCCAGGTTGGGTTGGGACTGGGAGGATACAAAGAGGATTGGGAGGTGGAAATCTGCCTGTTGTACTCGATATGTCAGGAAATTAACTTTGTTGCTTGTACATTGCGTTTTGCTAATTTAGTTTTTCCTTCTAGGTTGCGCGAAAGGTTAATTGTCAACAAAGATGTGCACCTGGATAGTGGGACACTCTTTCATTAAATGGGCCGCCGTCTTTGCTGAACGATTCATAAAGGGGGTGGTGATGGACAGAGTATCTGAATTAAGCAGAACACTCCTACCCAGTCAAAAGATCAGAGCTTGATCCATCACCGTTTTTTAGCTCACTGCACCATGCCAGCTCAGAACCTGGCTACATGCAAATTAGTCTGACCCTGGCCCAGTGCATCATGGGAACAGGGCAGACCAAACTACCAAGCCAATTCTTTACTGGAAAGGAAACAAGCTTCCGGGGACCGGTTTCTGGCATTACAGCCGTCTTCGGCCCGGCTTGCTTGAATCCTGATGGTGCAGTGAGCAAGGGACCACCCCCTTTTTGAAATTGTCTTTGCTGAACAGCAGATATATTGGAGAGCACTTGGATTTCCAAGCAAAGAGCACAAAGTTTTATGGAAAGAAAAAGGTGGTATGCAGTGAGTGGGTTTGTTTCTCATGTTAAAGGAGCGGTCTTTTGCACAAGGCTTCCTGACAGGTTAATTATACATTTAGGCGAAAATGACTTGGTGCCTTTGTCAGGTTATCCCTTATTAAGCAGATAAAGTTGGACCTTGCAGTATTAAAGAACAATTGGTCAGGTACATGTTTGGTGTGGACAGAGTTTATTTACAGACAACAGTGGAGGGGGCACATAATCACGCTGCAATTGAAAAGGTCAGAAGGAAACTTAACTGGGCAATGTAAGTTTTTTGCCAGGCTATGGGCATTAAAGGCTTATCACACGACAATATCACAGGTGCTGAAGATCATCTTTTCAGAGAGGATGGTGTTCACTTGTCACAGCTGGGTCAAGCCTATTATTTATTGGAGATGAGGGATATGCTGGCAAATTTTTGGACCACAATTTATGGTGCAATAAAAGTGTTCGATAAATTTCTCTTTCATCAAGCATTTTGGGTGGGGCCAGGAAAACTCTGTGGTTTTCCTAGGTGGCGTTTTTGTGGGGGGGGGTTGGATAGTCTGGAGCAGCCTTATCCATCCCTCTAGGGTGGGGGTGGAGGGGGGAGGTCAAAAAGCAAAGGAAGGGAAAGGAAATGATGGGATTGTTTGCATTACATGGGGTTTTTATGCAAGTTTTAATGGAACTATTTGGGTTTATTATGATAAAATGTTTTTAAGTTTGGTTGAAGCATAATGCAAAAAGGGGGTTCTGATAGGACAATGAACGTTTATAGTTTTTGCATAAGGAAAACATGGTTTTACCAGTCTTAGTAAAAGTGACCTTTTCTGCCAAGACAATAACGGTGAGTGGGTTGTTGTCATTGCGCGAGGTGTGTACAAGAAGTGTGGTTTACAATCCAGGTAGATGGCTTGCCTCAAACCAGGTTTTAAGAAAAAGGGTAATCAAATGCTGCAGGTATCCGACAGCCATATAAACAGGGAGTATAGCACTCACATGGTATAAGTTAAAAAAATTCTTTTCTTTTTAATGGATCACTTCAAGAGCAATGTCAAGCATAACTTAAATCAAATGTCAAGGGTAAATGCCTTTTCAAAAGATTAGACTCTGAAGGGAGTATGTGTGCCACAGCAATGTGAGTTGATCCTCATGAATGAAGGTGCTCTAACCAAAGAAAACAATTGTAAGCACGTATATGCTCCAAAAGCATTAGGATAATTTGGAAAACAAGAGAAAATATGGAGAAATTATTATATATATTACTCACTGCCATGGTTCCAGATGAATTTCTTTTCTCTGTCTTTATCCTTTTTCTTGCTGCTTTTTGGGTCCGTGGCACCCGTTGGTTCTTCAAGAGGGGGGAAAAGCTCACCATCCAAAGTGCAAACCAACATCTGAAACACCAGATCAGCGATATTTTAAAAAAATGGGGCAAGTGTCAAGAATTAACTAATCGAAATATATATTATATGAAACTTTTCTATCTTGCTATAAATCTTTTATAAACATTACTACAATGGCACACAGTTTAACTAGCTCTGGCAATGCCAATAGATCTGGCTTATGAATGACAGAGCCTTTGTTCAGAACTAAAAAACCTGTGTGGAACATCCTGGAAACAAGTTGTCAAATATCACCTGTTACTCCTTAATTAAGATTTACAATGTGTTCAATAACTATACACACCTTTGAAGCATCATTAAGGGTTTAGATAATCAAAAAACAATCATACATGCGCTCTGTCACTCATATTTGAACTCACGCATCCATTCATCCATCCACTGACTCATTCTTGCATTCAGGCTTTGACACAACCACAATCAAAACCCACATGTTTACTCTGCTATGTTGCGGAAGCTGGAAAGACACTTTGGACAAAAAGTGAATGTAGTCTTAAAGAGACAAATTCTTTTGTAGGGTACAAGGGAAAAAGTTACGTCCTACATCTACATAGCTGTGTTGAGAGGTCTCTCAAATTTGTGCGACTTTGGCACAGTGGGTGATTCTCTAGTTAGAGATCACCTTGTTCCCTGCACTAACAATCCTAAAATCCAGGAGAAGTTGTTGACAAGGCACCCTGATTCAAAGGTTGCTGTAGAAGTAGCTAAAAATATCGAACACACTGCTGAGTGCATCAGAGAAATAAAGCATAGTAATGGGAACGAGACAATGAAAGTGGTGAAAAGTAGAGTTGATCCTGAGAGTGTGGAGAGAGAGAATTCTTCGGGCAAGAAATTTTGTGAGCCTTCTGTCACAAGCAAATCTTTGGATGATAGGAGGGGTGGAAGATGAAGGTGCTTCTGTTGTGGCAATGGGAATCATTTAGCCAACAGTCCGAGTTGTTCAGCTCGATCCATAGTCTGTAAGAAGTGTAATAAGAGAGGACACTTTGCCAGATTCTGTAATAACTTGGGTTCCGAAAGTAAAAGTGTTCAAGCAATTGAGAAGGGTGCAGAGGTGTGGATTACCCTAGATGCATTATTTCACTTGATATCGAATTTAATGCGTTTGTTGACTCGTGCTCTCCATAATGTTAATGATTATGAAATGTTTAAAGAAAGGTTTCTAGGCAGGAATTCTACATTGATTTCAACTGATATAGATCCACGTAGTTATAACAAGGATCCTATTCGCCTGGCAGGTATGGTGTGTATGCAAATTAAATTCAAGGATTGTGACACAGGGTAAAGTTTACCTTTCAAGAAATGGGTCATGTTTATTGAGGTGGGCTCACCCGAAAGAGCTTGGCATCAGACTGGAGCCTAACAGAGATGCACCAGTGTTTGCCATAGGTGAAGGGATAAAGTAATTGTAAGCTATTTGAGACGAATTTCCAGAGGTGTTCTGTGATAATTTGGGTCATTTAAAGGGCTTCCAACAAAAGATTTGAGTAAAAGACAATGCAGTTCCTGTTATTCACCAAGAGCGTCGCATTTCCAACCTTATGCAAGCTTCTCTGTGGGAAGAGTTAAACAAGTTAGAATCATTAGGCATTACTGAACCCATCGAAAGTTCATTATGGCTTGCTCAGATTGTGGTTGCCCAGAAGTCAGAGGGGGAGGGGCTTGTGTCTCCGTGTGGATCTTAGAGACCTAAATGATTTGGGTAGACAGATTTCCCCTCCCTCGCATCAATGAAATGATCAGTATGATAAGTAAAGCAGAAATATTCAGTGTGATCGACCTATCGTCTGACTACCACCAAATTGAGATACATCTACATTCTAGGTCGCTCACATCGTTCAAATTTCTCTCCATACCATTTGGGTTGGCATCTGCTGCAGATGTATTTCAACAAGTTATGCAGAGTATCTTAGGGAAGATTGCAAATGTCCATTGTTTTCAGGACAACATCTTAATTCATGGTGTGTCTGCGCAACAACATGAAGCTACTCTGAGAATGGTTCTTAAGACTCTCAGAGAGGTAGGCTTTACATAGAGTAAGGATAAATGGAAAATTAGAGTTGAGTCTGTGGACTACTTGGGTCATACCATCTCTATGGAGGGGATCAAGCCAAAGTTGGATCTGGTCAAGGCCATGAAGGATGCTCCTCCTCCAAAGAAAAAAGATGAATTGAGGTCCTTTTTAGGATTGACAGAATACATGAATAAGTTTGCCAGGAATTTTGCGGATGTCACAGCACCGCTAAGGAATCTATTAAAGAAATGCACCCCTTTTATCTGGGAGGAGGATTGCCATAGTTCCTTTGTGACTATCAGGAACCTATTGCAAATGCTCCTTCTTTCGGCTGTTTTGATATTCGGCGTAAGAATATTTTGACCACGGATGCTAGTGGTGTCGGAGTGGGTGCAGAGTTGTCGCAAGTGGTAGAAGGAAAAGAATCGGTAGTAGCATTTGCATCTAGAGCTTTAAGTGTAGCTGAGCACAATTACTCAACAGTTGAGAGAGAAGCTCTTGGATGTTCCAGGGCTATTGATCATTTTAAATGTTTCCTTTGGAGTCTCCCTTTCATTGATGTTTTTGTTTTCAATCAAAGGAGGGTTGCAACCACTCCTAGAGTTTCCAAATGGCTCTTAAGTCTTCAAGGATTCAATTTCACCATGGAATACATACCTGGTAACTGAAATTTGGTTGGAGACCATCTTTCGCTGCTGCCATGCTGTGGGAAAAAGCTGGGGAGTGATGCCGTGTTAGAGAGCGAGGAGTTTGTCGCTTTAGTGGAAATCCCAGGGATTTCTAAAGAAGATTGGGGATTGCAGATGGAAAGTGATGAGACCCTTAATCAAGTTATGAGTGAGATCGTACTGGGTTGGCCTGCTAAACCCGGAACTCTGAGCGACGATCTAAAGGATATTTGGGTTGTGCATCATGAGTTGAGTATCTCTAATAATAAAGTCAGGGGGGGGGGGGCAGGTTGGTTCCTCCTACGAAGTTGTGATCTAGGATTGCACCGATTGCTCAAGAGGGTCATCTGCTTCACCAAGACTAGGGTCAGAGCCACATACTGGTTCTCTGGAATGGATTCTGTAATTAAGGATACTGTCCGGGATTGTGTATCATGTGCCCTTAGCGACAAATCAAGATCCATTTGGAAAGCGCCTTTGTCTTCTGTAGCAGTCCCTTCCAAACGTTGGGATAAACTCGGGTTAGAAATTACTGGGTCTCTCAAGGTACCCTTGTTTGGAGGGGCGGTTCATGCTCGTGTTAGTGGACTACTATTCGCACTGGATAATGTTGAAGGTGGTGATTCACATCAACACGGGGCTCTCATTAGTTTTCTCAAGGAAGCGTTTGTGTTGGAAGGGATTCCCAGTACTACAGTCACCGACAATGGGGTGTTGTTTACATCTGATGAAATGTAAGCCTTCTTAAAGAGTTTGTCAATATGCCATTGTAAGACTGTTTTGTATTGCCGGGAAGGGTCAATAGAAAGCTAAAAGAATGCTTACAACTATCACAAGTGTCAGGCAACCCTGCAGGCCAGGCTCTCCAACGTATGCTGTGGTCCTATCATACCACATCCAATCTGGTCACCAAATCCTCACCGTTCCTAGTGTTAAAAGGAAGGCTACCCGGAACTAAATTATCCCCTAATTGGTTGTGTGGAGGAGAGCCCAAATGGGTGGATAGAGAAGAAATGAGCAGGCTTAGACAGCTTCACCAGCAAGGGTACAAATAGAAGTGCGATGCTAAGCAAGGTGTTGTAGAAGGCAGGTGGAAGGTGGGAGACATGGTTCTGGTCAAACTACCTGTGTCCCGTCAGTGTGTGGGAAGCAAGTTTCCAGAGCCCATGAAAGTGATCAAGGTGCGGAAGAATGTAGTCATGCTTAATGATAGACACATGGAGTATGGATAGGTTATCTGCGTGCCACCCTTTCGTGGCCAAGGAAAAGCTGGTGGGGAGTTCTGAGAATGTTCCTAGGCCTTACCATGGTCGCAGAGGCATGAGGCCACACAGCGTTCCGTATTCGTATTATTTGGGATTCTTAATTTCCTGCACTACTGTAATTGTTTATGCATTTATATTATGTGCAGCTGTTTTTTTCTTCTATGTACAGATGTTCATTTCTTCATACCATTGTTCTCTTGTTTTAGGGAGAAGATGTGTTATAATGCTTTGTCCTTCTCCACCGCCCCTTTCCTCCCTTTTGGTTCTGTCCTGACACCTGTCACGAGCTGTCCTCGCTGTCACCAACATTCCACTATCAGTTGGTGACGGTTGCTCTTCTGTAAGCTGTGGTGGCTGGAGGCTGAGAGACGTAATAAAGTATAGTTCACCTACCTGTGTCATCTCACTTCAACATTTTCATTCAAAGAAGTCTTTTGAGTGCAAAAGGTATCATGACTCCTCCCTTATTAGGCAAGGAGAATAGGCATCGACACCATAATTAGATTTTCTTCCACAGTCTGGGTTGGACGTGATTCACCAGGTCTCTTTGTCGACGTGGGTGGTGATCTTTGTCCAGGTCTCTTAAGTTCTCTGCTGTTGGTAGCTCTCGGACAATCCTTTGGTGCACCTACGTTTCTTTTCACAGCCATGGTTTACTGCTTTGGATTCATGTGTGTGGTGTTCCAAACACCCACGTGGGTCTTTCATCGAGTCTCATGCTCGAGAATGTTAACAGCGTGATGGAAAAATACAACTTTTTGATACTGTCCACAGTGACACTCAAAATACTTGTGGCCAGACCAGCATGACTTCTACAATCTTTGTCCGTCCCCGGACTAAGAAGCCTCTTGCTCTGCTTGTTTCGGTCGAAGATGTCCATTCAAGATCATCGGTATGCATGGCAACCCATGGAACAACAGAGCAATGAGGATTCCCCCCAGATACCCCACCCTGCCGAAAACTTCAGAGAAGTGGTCACAGGGAAGAAAGCGGAGGAAGGCATTTGATGCCAGACAAGCAACAGCCTTCAGCCTTGAGTCTGATTATCCCTGGGTCTCCAAAAGCCCAGATCCGCAACCGACCATAGCTCAATGTCAGAAGAAGCCCACAGTGAATATCACTCTACATCAAGGCACTCACCACTCATCTGGGGGCTGGGCTTCGAGCCCACATTAGGTGACACAGCCTTCCAGGCAGCCATTGACTTCCAGCCATGGCCTGCACCGAACTAAGGCTTTGGAGCCGACCGACACCGAGCTAGCTACATAAATCCAAGGTGGGGTACATTCACAAAGATGGGCAATTGGCAGAAGTATAGTGATCAGTCACAACAACTGCATTCTTAAAACAGGAGTAGAGAGTTGTTGTGATGGGGATCGTAAGAAGAGTGACCTATTACCGTATGGAGAGGGTTGCATGTTGGGGAAAGGAGGCAGACCTGCCAACGGGGCGGGAGGGGGACCGGTGGGTGGATGATTGGCAAAGAGTGAGCAGTGGGAGAAGGGTGTTACACTGGCCTGAGGGATGAAGGGAGAGAATCACCTTTGCAGCAGTGGGGAAGGGACTTTGGGGGTTGGGTGGGGGGTTGAAAGAGGATGACCTTTGGGAAATTGTGACCTACATTGTAACTGACTTGCAGGTAGAGGGAGATGAGAGGCTGACCAATTAGGGGCGGGAAAAGCTGTGGTGATGGTATGTAGTGGGGATTTTGCCATTGTCATGGGGGCACTCAGAAAGCAACAAGAACTGATTCAGACAGTGTCAGTCTTTGGAATGAGTATGTGCCATATGGGCACTGATGGCACACAAAGAATAAATTACTAACACGGAGCCAGGTGTGGGCATATTGAGGAAGCAGCTCTTCCTGGAACTACACTGCTGCAGAGCTACCACCAGTCAAGACAGATCACTATTAACCGCTGTGCAAAAGAAACAACAAAGTTGAAAAATTCTTCTTTAGAGCCATGGGAGGGTGGAAAACCCCTTTGTGCATTATAGAGAGTTAAAAGAGCAGGGCTGTATAAAAACATATGCCATTTACTTTTCTTTAACTTTAAAGAAGAGAAACATTAATAAAGAACTAAAGCTTGGCCATACCTGGCAAACATCGGCTGTTTTGTAGAACGTCTTTTTGTCAATGGTTTTCAAACTTTCCATGATACAGGGTAAGTCAACTAGTTTTGCAGCTAAAGGGACATGGTCCACACGCACAATGCCGTGCCGCCCATCCGCTGGAGATAAACAGGAAATGACAGGTCAACAATAGAGTATCATGTACCGTGGCAAGCAAAAGAGGAGACATGTATTTACAAAAGTCTTTCAGATTAGAAGTGAATGTGCTTTCCGTCTAATAGAAGGATGGATCAAAGATTTTTTGTGTTTAATTAAAAATAATCTAGGGCACTAAATCTTATTAACATTGATTTCATTTCACATTAACATAATGTACATTACAGCCACTAGCACTTCTTAATTTGTTGACAAGAACCATGGTTTGTATGTTTTTATATCCATAGTAATTAATATTTTCGATGAATTGATTAAACTGTCTCAAAAGGCGAGTGTGGTTTATTTGATATACAAACCAGGTTTAATAACTGACAGGGATGGAAACTATCGAGCCAGACAGCAATGTGGAAACAGTGTGTCAAATGTCCAGAGAACAGACATTAATAGAATGGGCAGGCTAAAATGTAATCAACTTTATCTAGGAATGGCCTCATTGCAAAAATCACAAAAATATGAAGATGCCTCATGAGATAAGACCTCCTTAAAGTATAGGAATCATCACAGAAGCTCTATTGCTCACTCACAGTGTAATTCAATGGTGAGCCGATCTTTCAGATTCACATTCCCAGACTGCACAGCTCTCCTCACAGTGGATGCATACTCCTGAGGGAGAAACAAAAACAAGTTAAAAAGTAAGAGGTCATGTCCCGAAAACCTACTCACTTAACTCTAGAGATTGTTTTAGCCAGAGTTTCAAGCCCAATGTGAAAGGAGATCCAGTTCAACACAATCCCAGGCAATGTACATGTATGCTAAGGTTTGTATAAAACAATATTCCTATTCGAGGTCTTGAAACTCACTTGAGTAGCACAGAACTCCTTTACTCATACACAGTATTTACATATTGACCCAAATTTAACTCCCACATATGTCGCTTTTTTCCAGCCTTATAAACCTTGCCCTTGTAATCCATTGGAGGACAAAGCAACACTAAAGCAGTGGATAGGAGGAGGCGGAGCCAGACCACAAGGAAGATGGACAATTTCTAAACCGCTTCGCTATTAATCATTTGTTTTTGGTTAATAGTCCAACGCAATGAAGGTCGCAACTGGTCTGAATATCTTTGCTACACTCCTGAATAATTGAGAAATAAGCTCTCCAAAGCCACAGCTCACTAACTCAAGGCATAGGTCCATGCACCGACAGAGTAGAGTGCCAAGACTGCACCCCATGGTTGCCCTATACTGGAGGGCAGATCGGGCTCTGGGAGGAGCAGTGTAGGAAAGTGCCCCTTTTTATCATGGTCACACCCACTTTTCTGCTCACCAATACTGTGAATTTGACTGGAAGCTGGCTAACTAGGCCCCAGGGCCAATCCTCTTTCCCTAAACAAGGTAAACTGATACACTTATGATCAAATTGGCATAGACTGTAGGACCCATGCAAGTCCTAGTAAATGGTACCCCAAGTACCAAGGGCAGGGGTACCACAGAGGGTCCATACAGGCTGCAGCATGTCTTATGCCACCCTAAGAGACCCCCATACAAACTGCGTGCAGACTGCCATTGCAGGCTGCGTGACTTGGTGCAAACCATGGCGAAAAAAAGACATGGCACACACTCGTGTGTTTGGAAAGTGGAGCACTCCTTGTTTTTTTTGTTGTTTTTTTTAAAAATACTAGTCAAAATATAATTGTAACTTTTTAACTTAGCGTGCTACAGTGGTTGACATGCTTTCTAATATGTTACCACCCCTGTGTGCCATGACCAAGTCTCTGCATATGATATATGTAAGTCAACCCTACAGCAGGCCTCACAGCCCTATGACAGGGTGCATTATTTCCTATGTGAGGACATATCTGCATGAGCAAATATGCTTCTGTGAGGTCTACTCCAGATTACTAGACCTTGCAAGGGAGCAGGGAAGCCATGTTAAGATATATACTAGGCAAAGGGCATTATGAGTTACCCAGCTACATCATGGCTTCACAGAAATCTACGGTGTTTGGTATCCAACACCTTGTGTTAATAAATCCATACTGATTCCAGTATTGAATTTATTATGGCCTGCACCCAGAGGGTACCTTAGAGGTGCCCCCTGAAACCTACTTGTACTCTAGTGTGCTGGCTGACTGGTCCTGTCCAGCCTGCCACCACAGACACATTTCTTACGACAGGGTCAACTGCAAACACTTTCAGGAGCTCAGGAACAATGCCTGGTCTAGCAGGAGGTGTTATCATCTCCTCCAAGAAGATGGCAAGTGGATCTGCATATCAAGGTCAGAGGCTTCAAAGCCTCTGCCGCCTTGGACGTGCGACTCCGGCTTCCTCCACAACTGAAGAATGCCACGCCCTGCCTTGAGGCCCATTTGGCTCCAGGACAGGCGGGAAATTAGCTATGCAGTAGGGGTGTTGCACACACATGCTAGTCACACCGCTACGGTGCGCTACCTGATGTGCTCAATCAAGGAGGGGTTCCATCGTTTTGTTTTTAGTGGAACTAGGAACACTGGGAGAGGGTTATGCCCACTCTTCACAGAAAGTAATTGTATAGGGGGTGTAGTGATACCAAGGGTAAGTTGCCCATTGGCTACTACCTTTCACACCCCTAAATCTAGTATTTAGGGGCGCCACTGGCCCCAGAGAATCAAAATTGACTGACGCAAGAAGAACAAGAACAAAGAAGAGCTGAAGAAGCAAGAACTCAGGACCTGCGACTAGGCCTGGGTGGAATTTGTGGAGTTCCACTATACAGACTCCGCAAAGTGACAAAGTCCACCACGCTATGCGGAGTTCTACAAGCGGCATAGTCTGTTTTCTCTGATTTTTAGCACTAAGTGTTTGTCCCATGCTGTAAAAGTCAGCACAAATAGCACTGCCGCTTGAGTAGAAGTTCTACTTGAGAAGCTACTTCCTCAATGCGAACGCAAGTTTTTTTCAACACAAGCAGTTGTGACCATCAGCGACTGCCCACATTGAGAAATCTTGTTGGGAGGTGGTCTAACGTATTTTCATCGCTCACGCTTGCCCACTTAACACTGGCAAGCGAGAGTGAGCAAAAAACTTCGCTTGGTGGAACGGAAAGTGCGGAAAAGTCTGAGAACTGAGTGGAGGTCACCGCCCAGGTCTACCTGCAACTGACATGGGGCCAACCCTGCCAGCCTGTCTGCTGCTCCCAACAATAGTGATGACTCGTTCTGCCGCTGTGCGACTTCCAAAAGCCTGGGTTGGCTGCCAGCCATTCACAAGATAGCCAGCATCTCCTTGGAGCAGCGGAGTTACTTTCCTGCATCCTGCAAGGACCGAAACACAAGCTACGGTTCACCAAACTGCTGACCACTGGACAATATGACGCAGGAACTACCCAGGGAGTAATGAGATGCTAGACCCTTGGAGGAAATATACTTTCCTTTCTTGCCCCACCCCCGCCTCCCTTCCCCACCCCCCACTGACCAAAGATGAGGGTAGATTACTTCTTAAAAACACTAGCATTTCTCAAAGGTCATCTCATGCGAGATAGGTGTAAGATGCTTATCGGACCATGCCCCGGTGCTTCAAACTGTCTATCTTCAATTTGTAATGCCTAAAGCCAGGGCATGGCAAATGGACATACAGACTCCAAATGCCTGAAGACACACAGAAGCCACTCACCCATTTTAAGGAGTATTTACGTCACAACGACAATGAGGAAACCTCTGCTCAGACACTATGGGATGTGGGCACGGCTTATGTGTAATGACAGCACATGAGAGACTCTACACTAGCACCGAAGCATATGGCAGAGAACAAATAACACTAGACGTAGAAATGCATAACTTACAGAAAGTTTACCAAACCTCACTTGTTTCTTCTACACTGACCACCCTGATTGCACTAATATATGAACTAAATACAATCTATTCCATGCAAACTGAGAAAACTTTATTTCATATAAAGGCCAAACATAATGAACAATGGGAAACGTCAGGTAGACTCCTTGCCCTTTAACTGAAAGAGGCTGCTAGATCAGCAAATCGCATTCCTCTACAATACACTAAATAATTTACTTTATAGGGAAATCCCTTATAATGTGTGAAATTCTATTCTACACTATGCACACCTGAAGCTAATCCTGATGATTCTCAATAACAGGCCTTTCTAGATCGGCTGACAATTTCTCAACTGACTGAGGACATGTGAAGTCAACTGAATAAGGACATTAAAACCCAAAGAACCTAAAGAAGCGGTCAAGCAGATGTTCACAGGGGAAGATAACATTTCCTGGCATTCTATAAATGGACAACCCCGCTCCTAAAACCACTACAAGGCAGTTTTTGGTGAAGCTAATTCAATTCATTGAATCAATCTTCAACAAAGCATACACCGGTCTCGTCTATAAACCAGATAATGACCCACAATACTGTGGCAATTACCACCCTATCTCACTGATTAAAAGGGACATGAAAATCTTACCCATCAGACTAGGAGCAAGTCTCCCACTCCCGAGTAATCCAAATGAAGTAGGTTTTGTACCTAGAATAAAAGCCAGGAATCACTTACATACACTGTTACAATTATAGAAGACTAGGAATTCCTGATGAATGGGTGTCTCTCTCCTTTGATGTAAAGAAAGATTATAATTTGATTGAGTAGAGTGGAGACACCTGTTCTACCTTTGGCACAGGATGCCAATCAGACCAGTAATCATAACTATGATGCACTGGCTACATCAACAAAAAACAGCTGGGTAAACGGTAAAGATTTCCTATCTCAATAGATATTGATCAGTATGGGTAGTGCAAAGGGGTGCCCGAGCAGGGATGTGGAATTCCTATAGTCACTCCCAGGACATATTTTTTAGCGTCAAGGACAAGATCATTTCAACATATTTTGTCCTTGGGACAAGTAGGCACAATTCCTTAGACTGCCTGATTATACTACCAAATTAAGGATCATGGAAGGGCATTGTCTGTACCCATTTATTAATGCTGTTCAAACTTGTATTTGAGGTTTAGTAATACAAAGCCTTTGTTAATAGGGTGGCCACTCAAAGTAAATGTTGTAGGTTTAGACTCCACTACTGACGGAAGTGCAAGTATAAAAATATATGTACACACATTTGCAAAGTTTAACAATATAAGATTACGTATAATGCTTCCAAGATGCTCTTTGATTAGATGCAAATATATGCAAAAGCTTGAAAGTAAGATTAAGGATTCTGTGATTTCAAAATAAAATAGTAATAAATAAATGCAACCAGGAAAAAATAAGTTTTGCTAAACTTCTGTGAAATATTAGATACTATTTCTTTGAAGCATCATTTAGTAAAATGTGTTGATGAATGCTAGTATTTCCCCAAAAAATCATAATGGAAAAATCAGTGAAACCAGTTGCAACAAAATTATAGGGAACATGAAAATAAACAAGCATTGGTAAAGCCAATGGGTATGATTATGGCGGTCAGCCTTTTGGCTGTCGATGCGTGCCTTGTTTTGATGAGGGTTTTGTAAAACTTTATTGTTGTGGTAGCTGCCGGGCCCTCATCATTATAACAAACATTGGCAAAAGCAAAAATATTTTTTGTATCAAATATTGACACAGTACTTCCCGATACTGAACATAACTACGCTGTATGCCAATATGCTCCTTGTGAAAGAGCAGAATGCTGTCACGCACAGTAAAAGCAGCCGGTAGATAGAGAAAGAAGTTTATTAAAAACAAAAATGCCAGGCCTAAAGAGGGGCCAATTCTTAAAGAAAGTCATAAAAGTGCACCTATGGTATATGTCCTTGCAGTAGTGCAGATGTACCACTTTCAAGAATTCACAAGAATTTACGCAAGTAGATCAGGAAACTGTACTCCTACGAAATATTTGTGAACTGCATTTTAGCACGGGCAAATAGTCATGTGTATATTCCCTCATGTGAAAATCTGTTGTGGGAGTAACAAGTTCACTTTCCCACTGACCACTTTATTCCCCCCAACCCTAGAATAAGTTTTACCTCTGCCCTTGTCAGGAATAAATGTAAACCTTTCTCTATATGGGAAAATATTAGAGACAAGCTGATGAAAACCCATAAAACATGTAAGTTAGTAGGTTTGCACAGGCTCAAAAGGGCATTCTAACCTGCGGAACTATTGCTTACAGCTACCTTCAGCCACAGTATGTAGATCACTGGAAAGGTGGCAAAACTAGGGAATTGCTAGTATTCAAATCCTATTATGGTATGAGCTCTGGCACAATCAGAGAGGCTATTATTGGAGCTCTTATATAAAGAGATTGCTGCCATAGTCTGTCACCGCAGTTTATGGCACCAAAGGGACAAGTGGATTTTGTTACAGGACAAGTTGTTTTATGATGCAACCGGCCCCATTGACAAGTAGATTTTTTATTAAATTCCACACCCCTGCCAGTTTCTCCCGTGCTTTTTCTTTCAGCCCTGAAAATGCTTGCCACTGCTAATGGACATCTTAAGGATTTGGGGGGCCCACGGCCAAATAAAACAGCTTTGAATTCATGATCCGATTTCACCTCTCTCATGCCCTCTTTGGCCAGGTCACTAATATTGTACATGCATGCTCCTCCAAGTTTTAATTGTTTTCACATCTAATATTCAGCGATTGAGAGCTGTGTTTTCAATACTGTAACACAGCAGCAGCTCACGAATATTATTGCAAATAAAATCTGAGACACCATCCAATTTCTTATATGTGAGGTCCTGTTTTTTTATGGATGTTGCATAAAACAAACATAACGTTTTGCTGCGAAATGTCTGTAATTGACATCCACCCAGATTAAAATAATTTAAAGGAAAACTGTATTTAAGAATTATTCTAGGTCATCAGGGAAAGACTCTGCAGAACAGAGCTGGCTCTATCATGAGCCCCCCCCCCGACCTTCTCCGACCCTCTTTGAAAGGCAGGGGCCCTGGGCTAGATCCCTCTTTGCCCAGGCCTTAAAGCGTCTCTGCTACTCGCATCCACAACGGAAAAACAGGGCTAGACATGGAAATAGGTAACCATGAAACTGAAGCTTTATGCCAACAACATCCTACTAACTCTCTTATCACCCTGCATGTCAATTTCAAATTTATCACAAGTGGTTATGAAATTCAAGGTTCTCATGATATACAATAAACTGGCCAAAGTGCAAGTCAATGTCCATGTCAAAATATAGGACTGCACACTCTATAGAAGACTACATGTCAAGTGGATTACAGAGAAATTGAATTATCTAGGCATTTTAACCAGCAGGAATATACAGGAGATGATTACAAATAACCTTAAACCATTGCAGAAATAACTATGCTGGTGAATTAGTAAAAATTGCAACTCTCCCTATGGAGTAGGATTGAAAGCATTGCAATGACAGTCTTACCATGGTCCAACAATGCCTTCGATATACTACCCTTAGGAGTAACTTGTTCTCTACTTCGCAGAATTGACATCCAAATTACAGAATCCACACAACAAATTGTATAATTTGTATAAGGTTGGCAATTATCAACAAGCATTGATTTAGCCAATAGGTCTCGCTTTTGGGACCTTATAAGTATTTAGTTATGCAGCATAAAATCCTTGGTGCAACAACATCAACTGTTGCATGGCTAAACACTTATAAGGTCCAAAACGACGAGACCTATTGGCTATGCCAATGCGTGTTTGTTGTTCTTTGATCCGAGTTGGATCAGTAAGTTAAAAGAAGAAAATGTATGGAAGTATTTTTTTTTGTGAAGTGCAGGTGGCAGGAGTTAGTGTGGCAACACAGAGTGCAGGTGGGGGGAAGCAATGGGGGCGGACATGAGGAGCAACAAGTGACAACAAAGGAGGGCAAGGGTGGGGGGAAGCAACATGAACGGCTGGGTGACAAACAGAGCGGTGGTGGGAAAGAGAAGCAGGGGCGAGTGAGCAATGTGGAGTAGGTGGGGGAGAAGCACACAGGTAAAAGCTCAACGGGGGAGGGCACAAGAGTGAGTGCAACAACATGGAGGCGGGGCAGGGAGAAGCACACAGGTAACAATATAAATACACAGACCGCAGAGGGATAGAGGTACATGACGGAGACAGGTGGAAAACACGCACACTCTCATGAAGTGCTTAACCAAAAAGAAAAAAAGTGGTGCTTGAAAAGCAGATGGGGTGGGGGAAGGAAATCGAATCAAAAGAGATGGTAAAGAGACTAGGCTTCATGGAAGGGACAAAGACAAAATTCACAAACTGAGACACAAATAAGCTGACAAATGAGAGTGACAGGATTGCCAGCAAATGGTAAGCAATAGGCAGGCTTCAAGTCCCTGTATGTTCATAGCAAACCAACAATAAGGCTTTCGCAATCAGACAGCTATGATGTATGGCAAGCTTGACCTAAAACCGGAGTATCATTTGGAAAAAATAAAAAATAATAAGTATGTAACAAAAGCAATACCGGCTTCACCTTTGCAACGGGCCATGGGGAAACTGATCGGTTTCGACATTACAGGTGCTAAGGAAAATAGCAGCCAGGGAATACAGAGCCATTTAAATTCTTACGAGCTCACAAACAGGCAGAGAAACACACGCAGAAACGGAGCTTTGCCTGTCTCAGCATGTATCACACAACTGCAGCTAACGGTATCAATTCCTTGTCATAGACGGAATAACAGAGAGAGTTACCAGAAGCCAGAAGGTCCACATGATGGATGGAAATGTTGGAGCCCGTCTCGGCCGCCGTCCTCTGATGGAGTACCGCGAGCTAGTGGGATCTCCATCTGTCCTTCTCCAAATAGACACGGAAGCGGAGAAGGACAGAGAGAGAAGGCAGGTGGTGACAGAGGAGAGAGCCAGGGCGGACAAGAGGAATGAAAAGAGATGGGGCACACGGAAGAGGCGAGGGAGAGGTTTGCGGGGAAAATAAAGGTGCAGATTATTAAGACCGTGAAAGTAGCAAGATAATAGGAAGGAAGTGCAAGCATTGGCCGCGCGGCCGTGAAAGTAACGCGGCTGCGAAATTGATCACAGGGACGCGCTCTGTGGTGGGGAGGAGCAGAGCGAGGCACTTAGGAGAGCGCTGTAAGGCTTTATGAGCCGTGACGGAGGAAAGACAGATGACAGCTGCGCACGTGTAATCGCAAGCTTGAGGCCAGTAAAAGCCTCTGGTAGCACTTTGAAAACCCACTAACTAAAATGTCTTGCAGAGCAGCGCTTGCGCTGGCTCAGGCAAGACCTAAAAATGGCTAAGGATGGAATAGTGGGAGTATTCAATTCTTTAATCTCAGCCAACCCTAGACAAGCAGTCTATTGGACTGTGTCATTAAGAAACATAATTTGCCAAGGTATCAGACATGCACAAAATAGTGATTTTGCAACTTGTACCTGGCAGGACTTCGTGCCCCATGCTGATTTTAAGTCAATACTCTCCTCCCAGTAGTTATCAGTAAAAAGAGATGCATGTATTTACTTGGTCGGAGTATATTATTTCGAGAGCATGGAAACCAATTTAAAATAGTCCGATACCAAGTCAGAGAGGTTATAACCAGTAAAATGAGTGTACTTCATCTTTGGTGTATAGGAACTACCCTGTGATGGAGTTGGTAATGTTCCCATTGAGTATAATTAAATTGGGGACGCTGACCATTAGCTCTATGTAAAAAACGGTGCCAAAAATAATGAGAATAGAACAAATTGGAAAAGTTAGCAGAATTTAAATATAAATCCTGAGTGCCAAAGACCGTATAATATTGCAATTCAGAAAACCAGAATTCACAGCACCAACGCCCCAATCATCCGATTGCAACCCAGGCACAATCACATCACCCATGGAAACACGGAATACATACAGTATGTGCAGGGTCTCCGTAGGACCGAACACACAGAATGGTTCTTTATGCCTCGGAATTCTATCATTGACTGGGACCCCTAAAATGTTAACAAGGGACTGGTCTGGGGGCGTCTTTCAGCTGTGGATGGCACACCCCCTCCTTGCGCCCCTAATCGCAGGTCAGCTATCGAATGTCTGGCTTATGCTGATGGGGGTCTATTGGAGGCCTGGCTCTGGGAGACAGCAGCTCTGATGCGGAGTGAGTGAGCTGGCGAGGGAGACTGCTGACGGAGCGGTCTTCTGAGGGCCCCTGGCCGGGTGAGTGAAGTGCCTCAGTGACACGCAGGAGAGGCCAGAGTGACATTTGTGAGTGGGCCTGAGGTGGGTGCGGTTCCATTTGGCCGGGGTCTGTTCACATTGCGAGGGGTTGCGTCTGCATCTGGCGCCCCCTGCCAGGCTGCGGGACTGTGCGGGGACCATGGGCCCTGAAGGTGGTTTGAGCGGCGGGGAGGTCACTGGTCATTGGCCCCCTTCTACCTCCCTACTGTGCTGATGCTTGATTGAGGAGGATGTGACCCCACAACGTATTGGCTCTCATGCGGTGCCCCTGTGGAGTGAGTGGGGCCTGCATGGACTTGACCTCAGGCGCTTGTGGACCCGATGAGGTGGATATAGCTGAGAGCAGCCCGGGTGGAGAGTTCCTTGCACCTTGCTTAGCTTTGGCCCTGTGTGCTGCCTGGGGAGATTGAGGACTGCCCAGGAAACTGTGTATAGAAACGCTAAGACAGAAACCCATGATATGGTCCTACCGACTTGGTCAGTAGCTGTACATGTGGGCCTCCCTAGGGCAGAATTGGCTCCAGCAGTAGTGTGTTGCTGTGGACTGGAGGAGCAGTGGGTGTTGCCGTGTCGCGTTGTGGACATTATGCATGGATATGGGCCAAGAGCCTTGTTGCAATTCCTGGCCTGGCTTGTCGGTGTACTCCTGCTGAGGAGGGTCCTTTTGGCACATAAATCGCGCCGGCGGGGCGCTGGAGCACACACTTAGGGTGGCAATGGCCAAGGACAAAACTCTGAAGCATATTGGACCTAATACCATCAAGCAGTATACTACACCTAGACACCCCTCCCAGTGGCTGACCAGACAGATTGGAAGGGCGGAGAGAGACTCGGAGGGGGAGAGGCCGGTGCCCACCAGGGCGGAACTTATAGCAGCTATCCAGGGATCTAGGAAGGCGCTGGAGGACAGAATAGACACAGTCGTCTCTGTAAATGTGAACCTACGACGCGCGGATCTCCGTAAGGTGGCAGATAAAGTCACGAGCGCTGAGGTGGATATCGTGGAGCTGAAAGTTTTAAATGATCATATACGAACGCGCGGTGCACAGGCGATTGGGCCCAACCAGGTCGGCGGAGTGGTTGCTGGGGCGTTGGATACGGCAGGGATGCCCGCTGTCACCGTTGCGGTTTGCTATAGCCATTGAGTTCATGGCTGTATGGTCGAGGCGGGATCTGGGTTGTTGGGGCATACACATTGGAAATGGTACCCATCTCATCTCGTTGTATGAAGATGATGCGCTGTTCTAGGTTACGTCCCCGCGTGAGGCTATACCGAAATTGCTGCGGATGATGGATCATTTCGCACTTTATTCTGGACTATGAATCAACAGGCGAAAGTCCTTGGCATTCACACTGGCAGGACAGAGAGAGTAAGGCGGAGGAGCTGCCTAGTCTGAGTGTGCGATGGGAGATGGAGTATTTTAGATACCTAGGGTGCAGGTGGTGCATGGGGACGCCAAGTTACCTCAGCTGAACATAACCAGGATAGTTGAATCACGGAGGCGCTCCGTGGACTTTTAGAATACGCTCCCATTGTCCCTGATGGGTAGGATACTTGTGGCAAAAATGGTGATGCTGCTGATATGTTTGTATGCCCTGCAGAATGCATTGAGCCCGATTCCTGCGAAGGTGTTCCGACAACTGAAATCCCTACTGGTGGCCCTTTTTTGGGGGAGGGGAAAGGGGGGGTGTGAGGAGGCGCTGAAGAGTGGCGCTACAGGTGCTGTCAAAGCGGTTCCGAGGAGGGCGGGCTGGGGGCGCCTAGGTTTGACCTTTACTATTAAGCGGCGCACCTTCAACATGCAGCGCAATAGCTAGAAGAAGGTGATGATTGGGAAAATCGCTTACTTTAGCGGCAGAGTGCAGCTAGGGGACCTCCCTTCGATTTTGATGGAGGGTGTTGGGCGAGTGTAGAATTACCATATGTCGTTAGGCAAACGGACTTTCGGTGGGGTGGGGTCCTTTCCATCCAGAGATGTCCATTTGACAGTTGGCTCCAGTGCGAAGGATGGGGGAGAGTATGTCCTTCCAGGCATGGAGGGAGGGTGGATGCACGGTCTTGGCTGATTTGAACGTGAAGAAACCTTCCTTACTTTTGAGCAGAAATGCGAAGGGTTTGACTTGGGTCAGGGACAATACCTTTAATATGCAGGCCTGTTGGAACTGGCCAAAGTCACGTGGCCTGCTTACCCAGACATGCCCCGGACCACAGAGATGCTAGACATACTGCTAACGTGTGGTGGTGGACATGGATTGGTGTCCTTGTTGTAGAAGGCCATGAGGGTGGATTCTTTGGCCCTTAGGGCATGGAACAAGGATCTGCAGGTGCCGTTGCCGGAGAAAGATTGGGTGAGGGTATGTACACTCACGCGTAAGGTGTCTTGTAATGCCCGACTGAAGCTGCTGCATTACAATTTTTTACATCGGTTGTACGTGACCACGGCAAGGCTTTACCGTATAGATGTCACCCGTTCACATGAATGCCCTAGATGTCACAGAGCCCATGCTGGGTTTCTGCATTTGGCGTGGGAATACTCAGACGTTCATCAGTATTGGCGTGCTGTGGTGACACGGCTCGGTGAAGGGGTGGGAGTTTCCCTAGAGGCAACCCCTGAACAGTGCCTCTTGGGGCTGATGCTGCAGCGAAAAAATGGAACATGGCCAATAAGTTATTGCAGCAAGCGCTGGTGTTGGCTAAACGGAGGGTGGCTATTTGTTGGATGGGTGAACGGGCTCCATTGTGAGAGAGTTGGATGAGGGATGTGGGAGAGTGGTCACTGGCGGAGGAACTACAAATGAAAGCCTGTCGTAGGGATGAAAAGCTGGAGGTGGATGTAGCACTCTGGAGAGAGCTATGCAGGAACTTGTTGAACCCAACGGGGACTGGTGGCAAGCAGGGTGGGGAGTCAGATTGCAGCAGTAGTACATTGACATTGGTGCTTGTGACAACCCTGAGTGTGTCTGGTGCTAGTGCTTGTGACAACCCTGCCTGTGTCTGGCGCTGGTTTGGACGCTGTGCCATGGAAAATGTCAAGCATATTAAACTGTGCAATGTGTTTGGGACTCAAATGTCTATAATGGAAATAAGTTGAATATTGTCTCGAAGGATTCGGTGTATGATCGCTCAGTTTTGGTATGAAAATTACATAAAGTTCTTTAAAAACAAGCATTTACAATGCAATGGTTTGGCCTTTTGAAAAGTTTGAGCTATTGGCATTGTAAATGACAAAATTTGTATTTATGTGTTGGTTGACAAAAATAATGTAAATTATGCACTATTTGTATCGTGTGTTTAGTGAGGGAGTATGTAAACAAAGCATTTCACACAGACAGGACAGAAGTGCACTTCACACCGACAGGGCAGAGGTGCACTTCACACAGAAAAGCCAGAGGTGCGTCTAAGAGACAGGGCAGAAGTGCACTTCATACAGACAGAACTTAGATGCACTTCACAGGAACAAGGCTGAGGCACACTTCATACAGAGGGGGCAGAAGTGCACTTCAGACAGGCAAGGCAGGGGTACATTACACAGGCAAATGTTTAAGAAACATTTCACACAGACAGGGCTGATGTACATTTAACAGACAGGACATAGCTGCACTTCACACAGGCAGCTTGAGACACATTTCAAAAGACAGTGCAGAGGTGCGCTTCACACAGGCAGGGCAAATGTGCACTTCACACAGATATATTTCATATAGACAGGGCAGAATGACACTTCACACATGCAGGGATGAGGTGCACTTCACAGGCAGGGCAGAGGTGCACTTCACACAGATACATTTCATATAGACAGGGCAGAGGGACACTTCACACATGCAGGGATGAGGTGCACTTTAGAGACAGGGCAGAGGTGCACTTCACACAGATACATTTCATATAGACAGGGCAGAGGGACACTTCACACATGCATGGATGAGGTGCACTTCATACAGACAGGGCAGAGGCAGGGCAGAGGTGCACTTCACACAGACAGGGCAGAGGTCAGGTGCACTTCAAAGGCAGTGCAGAGGTGCACTTCACATAGACAGGGCTGAGGCACACTTCACACAGACCGGGCAGAGGTACACTTCACAGACAGGGCAGAGGTCAGGTGCACTTCACACAAACAGGGCAGAGGTCAGGTGCACTTCACGAGTGGTAGAGGTGCACTTCACATAGACAGGGCAGAGGCACACTTCACACAGACAGGGCAGAGGTGCATAACAGGTGTGTAATTCACGAGGGTGGGTCAGAAATGCAATTTACTCGGACGGCAAGTGCACAGACTTGACCCAAGCGGGCAGGAGCTCGTGTTACACGTGCACAGCAGTCACATTTCAAGCAGGCGTCATGTGGACACGTTTTATACAGGCAGCCAGATGTACCTTTCACTCTCGTGTGGCAGATATACATATGGGGGGCGGGGGTGATGCAGTGGTCCCGGAGATGTGCCCTGGCATGAAGCGTTCAGGCAGTACAAGGGGCTGCTTAGAGGAAACTGGAGTGAGAGAACGGGGGTAAAGTGCACGGACAGTGGTCGAGTTTAGGGACAGTAACAGAGTGAGGGACCGTAGTCGAGTATAGGGTCGGTGGTAGAGTGTGGGACGGCGGTAGAGTACAGGGACAGTGGCAGGTATGCGAACAGTAGTACATCTCTTTATCCGTGTTAGTTTGTAAAGACAGGGTATGGTATGGAATAGTGACCAACATGAAGTGTAGGGCAGTCAGTGCGGTAGTGTGGAGGGTAGAGGATAAAGTGGGGCAGTGCAAGGAAAGCAGTGTGTGTAGGTGTGTAAAGGCACCGAGGACAGGCTGAACAGTGTCAAGAGGCCAGACAGGGGTAGGATCAAAGCACCCTGCCTAGCTCGCCTGTCCTGTACCTAGAGCGTGCCTATGCCCCTGTGGGCATGCCTCAGAGCAGCCAGCGAGCTCGCCGTGGCGCTGGGATCTTCTCGCAGCGCCACACCGGCCAGAGCGACATGTTACATTCACAGCACAGTAACTTGATAAAAAGAAAGATGTGGAGCGGTACTCACCACCCATGATGCAAGGCCCGAGGGTTCCTTCTCGCCCTGCATTTGTTGTCACACAGTTCCCAATATTTCCACTCAGCCTAAGATTTCGCTGATGATAACAGGGCGTCCTCGGCCAGGGACGGAGACTCGCCCTTCTGTGTGAATTCTCCGACAGCGGGAGGGGGGGCGGAACGGGCACACGAACAGCAAGAGGGGGGGGCAGGAACGGGCACACGGACAGCGGGAGGGGGGGGCAGGAACGGAGAGCGGGACATCGCGCAACCCACCCCTGAGAACGCCATTTTGGAAGTGTGGCGAAAACAAAGCTTTAAAAAAAAAAATAACATCCGCCCACCGCCGCAATGCCGCACGAAAATGGGTGGGATGAGTAAAAATCGTGGGAACGCCCACGAATCTGCTCGGGGAATGAGTGACGCATCTCTGTTCCAATGGCTAGCCTCCATTTATGGAGCTAGCCAATGGGACAGAGAGGCGGAATGAAGGCCCATACTTGTTTACAAAAGTTTTCGCCTGCGCGATACTGCTTGCGCAGTAAACGCCAGGCGAAACCTAAAAAACAAGGGACTGGTCTCTTCATTTTATGCGAAGAGGAATGTGGGGCCAACACCCTGTCGACAAGTTATGCAGCAGAACGTTCTGGGAGGTAATGGCCATTAATCAATAGAAAAAAAAAGTCACAAATCCAATCCACATGAACAACAAGCATTGGCATAGCCAATAGGTCTCGCTTTTGGGACCTTATAGGTGTTTAGCCATGCAACAGTTGGTGTTGTTGCACCAAGGATATTCTGCTGCATAACTAAATACTTATAGGGTCCAAAAAGCGAGACCTATTGGCTATGCCAATGCTCTTTTGTTTTTTGTTTCTGTTTTGTTAAAGTTGCCAGATCTAAAATAGCTGGACATGTTTTTTGTTTACAGTTCTTTGCATCAAATGAACTTGTTTTCATTGCTCTTAATGTGGTTTCCATTCTGGTTGTAGGAAGCAGTCTTTCCCGGGGGTGTAGGGGCTGCCCATGCGCCGAACTTTGCAGATGAGAAAAAGCCTGGTGCAGGCGCAATTTACAAGTGTGGAGTGAGTGAGCACCAGGCAGCATAACTCACTCACACAGGAGTTCATGCACTGCACCTGCATACTCAGCATGGTTTAAGGAAACTCGACCCACTGCCTCCCAGACATCGAACACATATTTACCAAGAAACTCTGAGAAGAGCCTGCCTGCTGCACTGACGGCTGGTGGTGTGTGTGCCTGGTGAAAGCGTGCACTGACAGCTAGTGGTGTGTGTGCCGGGTGGAAGCGTACACTGACGGCTGGTGGTGTGTGTGCCTGGTGAAAGCGTGCGCCGGCGGCTGGTGGTGTGTGTGCCTGGTGAAAGCATGCACCGATGGCTGGTGGTGTATGTGTGCCTGGTGAAAGCGTGCACCGGCGGCTGGTAGTATGTGTGCCTGGTGGAAGCGCGCACCGACAGCTGGTAGTGTGTGTGTGTCTGGTGAAAGCATGCACCGACGGCTGGTGGTGTGTGCGCCTGGTGGAAGCGCGCAACGACGGCTGGTAGTGTGTGTGTGCCTGGTGAAAGCATGCACCGACGGCTGGTGGTGTGTGCGGGTGGAAGCGTGCACTGACGGCTAGTGGTGTGTGTGCCTGGTAGAAGCGTGCACTGACAGCTGGTGGTATGTGTGCCTGGTGGAAGCGTGCACTGACGGCTGGTGGTGTGTGTGCCCGGTGGAAGTGTGCACTGATGGCTGGTGGTGTGTGTGCCTGGTGAAAGCGTGCACCGACGGCTGGTGGTGTGTGCGCCTGGTGGAAGCATGCGCCGACGGCTGGTGGTGTATGTGTGCCTGGTGAAAGCGTGCACTAACGGCTGGTGGTGTGTGCCTGGTGGAAGCGTGCACCGGCGGCTGGTAGTATGTGTGCCTGGTGTGTGTGTGTCTGGTGAAAGCATGCACCGACGGCTGGTGGTGTGTGCGCCTGGTGGAAGCGCGCAACGACGGCTGGTGGTGTGTGTGCCTGGTGAAAGCGTGCGCCGGCGGCTGGTGGTGTGTGTGCCTGGTGAAAGCATGCACCGATGGCTGGTGGTGTATGTGTGCCTGGTGAAAGCGTGCACCGGCGGCTGGTAGTATGTGTGCCTGGTGGAAGCGCGCACCGACAGCTGGTAGTGTGTGTGTGTCTGGTGAAAGCATGCACCGACGGCTGGTGGTGTGTGCGCCTGGTGGAAGCGCGCAACGACGGCTGGTAGTGTGTGTGTGCCTGGTGAAAGCATGCACCGACGGCTGGTGGTGTGTGCGGGTGGAAGCGTGCACTGACGGCTAGTGGTGTGTGTGCCTGGTAGAAGCGTGCACTGACAGCTGGTGGTATGTGTGCCTGGTGGAAGCGTGCACTGACGGCTGGTGGTGTGTGTGCCCGGTGGAAGTGTGCACTGATGGCTGGTGGTGTGTGTGCCTGGTGAAAGCGTGCACCGACGGCTGGTGGTGTGTGCGCCTGGTGGAAGCATGCGCCGACGGCTGGTGGTGTATGTGTGCCTGGTGAAAGCGTGCACTAACGGCTGGTGGTGTGTGCCTGGTGGAAGCGTGCACCGGCGGCTGGTAGTATGTGTGCCTGGTGGAAGCGCGCACCGACAGCTGGTAGTGTGTGTGTGTCTGGTGAAAGCATGCACCGACGGCTGGTGGTGTGTGCGCCTGGTGGACGCGCGCAACGACGGCTGGTAATGTGTGTGTGCCTGGTGAAAGCATGCACCGACGGCTGGTGGTGTGTGCGGGTGGAAGCATGCACTGACGGCTAGTGGTGTGTGTGCCTGGTAGAAGCGTGCACTGACAGCTGGTGGTATGTGTGCCTGGTGGAAGCGTGCACTGACGGCTGGTGGTGTGTGTGCCCGGTGGAAGTGTGCACTGACGGCTGGTGGTGTGTGTGCCTGGTGAAAGCGTGCACCGACGGCTGGTGGTGTGTGTGCCTGGTGGAAGCATGCACCGACGGCTGGTGGTGTATGTGTGCCTGGTGAAAGCGTGCACTAACGGCTGGTGGTGTGTGCCTGGTGGAAGCGTTCACCGACGGCTGGTAGTATGTGTGCCTGGTGGAAGCGTGCATCGACGGCTGATGGTGTGTGTGCCTGGTGGAAGCGTGCACTGACGGCTGGTAGTGTGTGTGTGCCTGGTGGAAGCGTTCACCGACGGCTGGTAGTATGTGTGCCTGGTGGAAGCGTGCATCAACGGCTGATGGTATGTGTGCCTGGTGGAAGCGTGCACTGATGACTGGTAGTGTGTGTGTGCCTGGTGAAAGCGTGCACCGACGGCTGGTGGTGTGTGCCTGGTGGAAGCGTGCACCAACGGCTGGTGGTGTGTGTGCCTGGTGAAAGCGTGCACCGACGGCTGTGGGTGTGTGTGCCTGATGGAAGCGTGCACTGACAACTGGTGGTGTGTGTGCCTGTTGAAAGCATGCACCAACGGCTGGTGGTGTGTATGCCTGGTGGAAGTGTGCCTGGTGGAAGCGTGCACTGAGGTCTGGTGGTGTGTGTGCCTGGTGGAAGCATGCACTGACAGCTGGTGGTGTGTGTGCCTGGTGGAAGCATGAACTGACAGCTGGTGGTGTGTGTGCCTGGTGGAAGCAGGAGCATTCATAGCAATAGAAGACACAAATGAAACTGACGAAGAGGGAGGGGGAGAAGGGAGGAGGGAGTGCAAGCAGAGGAGCATTCACAGCCATATTAGACACAAATGAAACTAACGAAGAGGGAGGGGGAGAAGGGAGGGGAGAGTGCGAGCAGAGGAGCCTGATTACAGCAATAAAATCACAGATGGCAGCTGTGCACGTGCTCGTGAACGCAAGCTGGAGGCCAGCAAAATCCTCTGGTGGCACTTTTAAAAGCCACTTACTAAATGTCTCGCAGAGACAGCATGCACGGTCTCAGGCGAGACCTAAAAATACCATGAAAAACATGGACCAGACATGTATCCAAGGTGGAACGAGATAAGTGCGTTTTAACCAAGAGATGAAAACACAGATCCGCGCTGGTGGTGGGGATAAAACAGAAGAACTGTCTGAAGAAAAGTTAACTTGATCGATCTAGTAACCAGAAGAACTCAGATGGATTAATGGAGGCTGGGATTCCAGATGTATACCCGAGTCTTGCATTCCAAGGAGCTTCGAGGGGTGCATCAGAATAAACTATTTCCATTTTGGGTGGGAGGAAGGTAAAACAGGTACCAGGTCAACTGAACACTCAACATCCCTCCCCCTCCGGCAGCTGGGGAGACTCAGAAGTAATGGAGCTCAATGGCTGTAGAGGAACATCCCGTGTTGGGACAACCCTAGGCTTACTATTGAGAATTGGCCAAATATTGTAACTTGGCATCTTCTATTGAAGCAAATCGATTGTCTTTGTATCCTGGAAAGGGAGGTAAAAATCACAGTTCAGGTACCCTGAAGACCAACACTGGAACAGAAGCAGAGTAGGAGGGACCAGATTCCATCTTGATCGCCACCTTTTCACGAGCCAGATCTCCAACTTTAGGATGCCAGCCAGAAACAGGAATCAGGACAGCTGCATTCAATGGCAGAGTTGAAGGCAAATGGCCGCCACAATGTCAAAACCATCAAAGTCTGGAACATGCATCTTGATGCAAAAGAGCATTTCATATGGGGTTCGCCATCCAAGAGATCTTCGTGGGAGAGTATTAGGAGTGTGCTGAACACCATAAAGAGGAGCTAACCAGCCACGCCACGCAACGAATACCCTCACTGTTAAAGATTGCTTTAAGTCACGGTTCATCCGCTCCACCACAGAATTGCCCTTGGGCCTAAATGGAAACGAGAAGTGCACCTGCACCCCCCCCATTGGAGTCATTGAATCATTATATGCCTTAGATGCGAAAACCTCCATGTTGTACAAACCCTGGTCTGAATGGAAAGTGCTACAGGCTTAAGTTCCAACAAAGACATGCAAATCCTATATAACAGTGCAAGCATCAGCTGAGGACCGTGGCCAGACCAAGAGGAACCTAATGCATGAATCCACTGCAACCAAAATATATTTGAAAGTATTTTCGGATATAAGAGGACTGCAATGATCAAGATAAATGCAGCCAAAAGGATGACTGGCAATATAAATGTGTGTTTGAGGTGGTCACGAGACAGTATCATTCTTAATTTGTTGGCAAATGTCAAAACAAAGGACATATCGGAAAGTCTGCTGGTATAAACCGCACCTCCAATAGCACTGCTGTAAAAGAGAAATAATGGCAGCCACTCCTCCATGTGCAGAAGCAATACCTTCATGGGCGGCCACTATCAAAGATGGTCTGTGGTCAAGGTCGGGGAATCAGACGATCACCACCAGGAATGGTCACATAGGAAACTCTGTCAGCAGTTAACGGATAAGAATATTGAGAAGGAAATCCCTGAGGAAAGGGAGTACCATTCTGAGTTGCGGCAATAGCCGCCAAAATTTAATCATCAATTTCAGTTATAGAACGCATAACTGTGGCTACTTTAACTGTGGCTACTGCAGATGTGGCTGCTTCATCAGCCAGTGAATTACCAACAGCATGCGCTCCCGCACGTTGATGGCCCAATGTATGTACAACATGTGCAAGTGACAGGCATACTTTAACCCAAAGAGTTTTATGCTTTATTGTGCTACCTTTAGCATCCCGAAAATAATTTTGTGTTCAAAAATACAAATTGTCATTGAAGGACTGTACACAATAGAAAGAAACACACAGAACAAGGGTGGGAATTCAGGACCGAATACTCAAGAGATAAAAGCAGGGCTCTTATCTCAGCCAACTGGGCAGTGCAGTCCACAAGGGCCTTGGTATGAATCAAGGTAAAGTGAAAAACTCCATCCTTCATTATACTAAAGACAATAGTGCAAGCCGCAGAATAAGTCTGCATAGGACCAGTGGCCAGTCGAGCCGAACCATAAGTGTAAAAGATACATTCGTACTTATCAAGAGGAAGAACCCAAGAAGGCAGAGGGTGAACATGTTCATACTGAAGAAACTATCGCGTTTGAAAGAAATGGTCAAAAACAAGGCAGACATCAATGGACGTTAAAAGACAAAACGCATTGAATCAAACGAGGATACTAAGCTTTCGAATTAAGAACACTAGTTTTAGTGACCGCCTCTAAGGCTGGCACAGGCGAACCACGCTAACTTCCACCACTATCGAGGAGAGTCACCGCCCAACTCTTGTTTAGGAGGCGGGCTCTCACGGTCTGGGGCATATTTTGCTGTTAAAACAGCAACTTTCTTCTTCTGGAACGGAGGTGGTTCCTCTCTCAACTTTCAAGTCAAAAGAGCGCTGCGAATCCTTCTTGGGTTGTGCGGTTTCGCCTGGTCTGCACTCTTGCCGTCTTCCTGTTGATCACACCAGTCCTGAAAGGAACAATGATCAGGAACCTGAGACCTGTCAGGAGTTTTTATTTTAGAGCCGCCAAGCCTAAGGATCAAAAACACATATGACTCCCTTACAAAACCAGGTAGTTTTGTGATAGATAATTTTGATGTTTCCACAAAACAGTTTGGGCACTTCCTTATTGCGGGCACTTGGCTCACTCATGCAAGTGAGGTAGCATTTTTATTGGCAGACCTGGGAGAACGCTTGGTGGTAGGAAATTTGTGTTGACCGGGTGATCCACAACTTTCCCACACAGAAATGGGAGGAAAATGTGATTTGTTTGGCTAAATTTGAGGTTTGCAGGGGATTCTGGGTAAGAAAAGGTTGGGAAATGCACGCACACCACACCTCCCTTAACTCCCCTGGATGTCTAGTTTTGGTAGGTTTCAATAGATGACCGCTAATCCCAGGACCAAAACACAGGTTACTTCCTTGCAAAACCAGGTTGTTTTATGGTAGATAATTGTAATGTTTCCACAGTATGTTTTGGGCTGTTTCCCGTCACAGGCACTAGGCTACCCACACAAGTGAGGTACTATTTTTATCAGAAGACTTAGGGGAACACAGAATAGTAGAACAGGTGTTCTTACCAATTGTCTTTTTAAGCATTTCTGACTTCCAAATATAAGAGTGTGTAAAGAAGCCAGTTTGAAAAATGCCCTCCAATTCACCTGCCCGTATGAGTACCTCCAAATTTGGAGATGTACAAATAACCACTGCTTCTAAACTCAATAGCCAGTTCCCATTTCGGAAAAATATAGGTTTCCTTAACACCTATCTTTTACTCCCTATATTTTACTAAATGGCTGTATACCTGGTATTGCCATAGTTAGAAGACGTTACAGGATAAACATGGGCACAAATGGCTGTTTTTCTTCCAACTCTATTTCAGTATTTTTGCTTTATTTCAACTGTTACTTTCTACAGGAAAATCTTGAAGGAGCTGCACAAATGAACCATTGCTGAATTCCGAATTCTGGGTAGTTTACCGAAATGTATAGCTTTCCAGTATCTACCATTGGTTTCAAACCCATTTCTACTACTAACTGGAAGGAGGTTGAAAGCACCAAAAAATAGGGAAAATGGGCTATGTCCCAGTCAAATGGCAAAACTGTGTTGAATAATTTGTTTACTTGACGAACGTCTGCCTGTTCCTGAAAGCTGGAAGATGGTGATTTTAGCACCACAAACCCTTCATTGGTACAATTTGCAGGAAAAACAGATGCTTTATTCTGCAGCACATTTTTCCCATTTTTCCCCCCAAAAAACAAATTAAGCTGTATTTTGGCTAATTTCTTGGTTCAGGACACTTCACAAACCCTGGGTACCTTTAGAATCCCCAGGATGCTGGGAAAAAGGACACAAATTTAGCGTGGATACCTTATATGGAAAAATCGTTATGGGGGCCTATGGACAAACTACACCAAATAGCCAAAAGAAGTCTTGGCACAAGTTGATAAAATCCTGGCAGAGAAGAAAGTGTTAAGCAAGTGTGAAGCCCTTCTATAGGGGCATGGTTATTTCTGTCTAAGGACAGGAGTAACTGAGTATCATCTGCATAGTTTATAAATTGAATCCCATAAGATCTAATCAGGGTAAATAATGGTCATATATATTGAAAAGAATGAGGACTGGCGCTGACCCCTGGGGTACCTAGTGTGTTGTTTTCTTAAACTCAGAGCGGAAAGGAGGGAGTTAAAATGCTTGATATCTGTTTGACAAATCGGATTGAATCCACTCCAATAAGGTTCCTTTCAATACTTGATGGTTAACAGTGTCAAAGCAGTTGACAGATCCAATAATATCAGAACTGCTGCTTGACCCGTCAACCGTCATCCTCAGTTCATCCATGGCCAAAGTTAGCGCAGTTTCTGTGCTATGCGCTGCTCTGATGCCCGTTTCTTCATACTCCATGATATTATCGTGCAGGCTCAGATGCAGGACTCAGTCCTGCTGCTGCAACAGGAGGTACTCCTGAATGGGCAGCCAGATGGGAGGACAAATATAGCGACCAGAAGATTGGGGTACCACACTCTCCTCGTCTAGTCCGGAGCCTCTCTGAAGATTTGGGCTCATTCTCTCAACCTTATTCAGTTCCCTGGGCTGGAGTGGGAGGGGAGAATAGGCATACATGGGCCTGACCTCCAGTGCGGGCAGAAGGCATCGCAGAGTGAGAACACTGAGCATTCTCTACGGTGACTAACAGATTGAGCCAGGATTCTCCCCAATGTTGGAAGACGCCTCATATCACCTCTGACTGTAGCCACCATTCGTGATCAGCTAAGAAACATCAGCTGGGTTTATTCACCTAAGTGTTTAAAGTGTTTAAAGATCCTGGCACATGCTGTGTAGTCAGTGAGATGTCCTGAGCATTCAGCCACTACCAGGCATGCAGAGACTCCTGATACCAAACCCATAACCCCACACTGTCTTGCTTGCTGCAATGCCAATTGGCAGTCATGTTGTCCATCAGAATCTCCACCCCTTCTCGATTGATGGGTGGGAGGAACACTTTCAGTGCCTAGCTAATCACTCAGAGTTCCAGCTGGTTAATAGGGAGTTGCGCTTCTAGTGGAGACAAGAGTCCTCTTATCTCCACCTCTCCCAGATGAAGCCCCAAAACCAGCAATGATGCATCTGTCACAACCATTCCCTCTGAGTGGGGTGAAGAGAGGGTTATGACAGTAGTACAGTTGAGCAGCCTCCACCCCAGATCTTTTGCAGTCTCCTACATCTGGATGAACTTCAAAAGGTCCCTTTTTGTCGGTGAGCCCGCTGACTTCAGATCTCATTGCAGAGCCTGTATGTGCCACCGGACATGGGCCACCACCTGGATGCAGGAGGCCAAGAGGCCCCGAAGTCTTGGAGCCACTCTCACTGAGATTTAGGTTAAGGGCTGAAACATCAGGATCACTGCTCAAATGCCCACCGAGGTAGAGGAATGGCCCGAGAAGCAATATATACAGATAGCTCCAATGAAAGGGAGCAGTTGTGTAGGAGTCAGGTGTGACCTTGGCACATTGATGAAAAAGACCAGAGATGCCATCTGGTTGGATGTCATCTGGAGGTGGTCTACAACCGCTTGAGGCAAGCCTGCCTTCAGTAGCTGGTCATCAAGGTTTGGGAAGCTGGTATTCCCAACCTCTGCAAATGGGCTGAGACCACCATCACTTGAGGTGCGCTGCTGCGATTCAGAATGCGCGTGTAAACGGCCTCAGGAACTAGAGCTTGTCCATGCCGTAGACTGATCACTTCTTCCGATGGAGTTCAGCTATGGCTAACTTGGCCTTGGGGTCACCGATGATGTTGTGATTCACCTTCATACAGCAGGAACACGACTGAGTTGTGTGAAGTGCAGAGGCAGACTTCGTGGGGTGTCTGTCACTTGACTTCCGTTAGTGACCGTCACAACACAGTTAAACTAGTTTTTTTAGGGCCCATATCTCAACACAGGAGAAATCAGATAGTTTGTAAGGAGACAGTACTGCTAGCTCTGGGTCTGTGTGGGAAGATGCGGAAAGAAAGGAAGTGCCCTGATGTCACTTCTGAGGAGGGACTGAGCAGACGTGAAGCCGCACAACGCCACCTACAGATACACGATTGCTGTAAAGATTCTGGGTCCAGTCTGGCACATGAAGAAATTCTAAAGGGGAGGAATGTGCAGCAGGAAGTCTCTATCAGAAGTTATCAGGCCTGTACAAAACATTTGTGGAAGAAGTATTCTCACGATACACCAGGAATCAGCTACAATCCAGATAGCATGGTAATTTGCAAAAAAGTATAAGGAGGAGATACAGGGCAGCAGTACTTCGAGGGTATGACAGAGGTGGGACTGGGGGTGTCTCAAAAGTTTCAACGCTCCGTCAATCAAATTTAGCTGTATTAAAATTCTCCATCACTGGCATTGGTCTCCTTAGACATTGCATAGAGCCAGGCTGTCTGTAGGAAAGTAGGATCCGCTTTCATGTTTGCCCCCAATTTATGCTGGTGATGTCAGTGTGTTTTTTTTACAAGTCTGACTGGGATCCTGCTAATCAGGACCCAAAGTCACTGTGCTTCCTCTCTAAATTGACCATGGTAAGTACTGCTGTACCTCCACAATTCGCTACTGGTGTACTCTTGTAAGTCCCTGGTATATGATACTAAGCTACCCAGGGCAGATATTCACCAGGGGTCACCCATGGGCTGCAGCATGTATTGTGCCACGCACGAGAAACCACTCAAACTGTGACTACAGTGCTGCCATTGCAGCCTGTGTGAGTTGGTGCTAGCACCCGAACAACAAAAGTTTTCTTATATCAGAGGTCACTTCACTTAAAATCTATAAGTCACCCCTCTGGAATGCCTTTCAGTCCTGAAGGCGTGGTTCTTGGTTAGAAGTGTGAGGGTGTCACTGTATGAGCAAGACACACCTACAAACCCCAGATTAGATTATCCAGGCTTTGTAAGTGAAGTCAGCCATTTTAATACATATAGTGGACATGAGCCATTGCGAGATGTCGAACTATATAGTGGCTGCACCAAACCCAGTCAAGTTTGGTATCAAACAAGTTGGAATCATACCTCCAACACTGATTCCAGTGTTGGAAGTATGATCCCATGTACTGGGTTCTCCCTTGGAGTACCACCCTGGACCCCTGGTTACAGACTATCAGGGTATGACAGCAAGCTAGTGCTGCTGCCAACCACAGACAGGAGTCTGCCCTCCTGCTGCCGAGCCGAGCTCAAGCAGGGGGAAGGTAAAACAATAAGTTTCCAGTTGCAGGGAGATGTGACCACCTGCCAGACAGAACTTAGAGTATTGGGCTGGGGTGGGGGCACTTGCCAGCGCCACCAGACAGCCTTGACGGGCAAATTTGGTGCCCTCCTTGCATACTTCAGTTGGAACCAGTTCTGGGAGCCCTTGGCTCCCGCTCTGGTGCAAAACTAGACGTAGAATATGGGAGCATCCTGCCCTCTGTCCAGCCCCTTCTCTGCGAGTGACCCCCAAGTCGTTCTAACCCTTTCACTAGGGTACTTAAGGGCTTACTTGTGGGTGGCTCTGCAGATTAGTCATAGGACAAGACTCAAGCTTGAAACCAGGGCACTCTTCAACCGTCTGGACACTTGGACCTTGCCTGGTACCGAGACTGCATCAAGGAAGACTCCTGCTGCTCCTGGTCACGCTGTTCTGCAAGTCTTCTTCGTCGTCTGCGTTTCTTCCAGGATCTTAACCAGAATGGTAGGCATCAAGGACACCTGAAGTAATCTCCCTTGGAGTGAAGGAGTCACTCCCTTGCATCTATAGGCACTGTAACAAAGCTGACCGTTATACTGCTCCTGGCGTCCTACGGACTTCGAAAGGCTCAGCAACACAGGTGGTGGTTTTCCAACTCCCAAAGCCTGACCTGTCCTCTCTGCAATTTGGAGGCCAGTATCCCTGGTCTGAACCGCTGGGACCAGACCAAGTGCACTGCGTCAACTTACCATTGCCAAGGCTTGTTGGCTCTGCATTCCAGAGATATTCGGGCTACAAGAAGATCCATCTTCCAGCAGAGCATCCTCTGCACCATGGGCTTCAGAGCATCCTCTGCACCATGGGCTTCAGTGTATCCTCTGCTCCATGGGCTTCCTTCTTGGTGAGCTGCTTGAGGTCCTACTTGCAACTGCTGTGCCTTTGGCATGTGGGTCCTCTTGAGGGTCTTCTGCTTCAGTGGGCTGTCCCGCTTGCTTGGGGCCTGCTCTGACTCTGCTGCTTGTGATGAGTCCCTTGGACCTGGCTGGTCCCAATGTTGCTCCTGACCTTATCTTATCCAGAATGTGTACAGCGCACGTACACCCGAAGGTTTCATGGCGCTAACTGACAATACTGGAGACTAAATCCAGGGAGTACAGAAAATAGAGGAGTTACGCCGATGTATGCACAAAGAGCCACGTCTTAAGCAGCTGCCTAAACTGGATAAGAGAAGTAGAAGAACGAATCTCCAGGGTGAGAGTATTCCAGAGCTTGGAAGCAAGCGTGGCAAACCTGCGTCCTCCTTTGCGTTGGAATTTAAAGCGGGGGACAATCAAAAGAGATTGAGAGGCAGACCGGAGATTGCGCAAAGGAACATATGTGGGTAGAAGATCCTGAATGAACTTGGGGCTGCGAGCATTAAAAGCTTTAAACGTCATGCAGGCAGCTTTAAAGCGAATGTGTTGTACAACAGGTAACCAATGGAGTTGCCTAGGTAGCGGTCTAGCAGACTGCCAGCGCGGGAGACGAAAGAGGAGTCTGGCGGCTTGATTTTGAGCCAGCTGCTGACGTTTGCTGAGAGATACCGGGAGGCCGAGGTAAATAGCATTGGAAAAGTCCAAATGCGATAGCACCAGGGCCATTACAACCTGGGTCAGAACGGATTGGGTGAACAGTCGGCTTATCTTCTTTATTTTCCGAAGCTGAAAGAAACAGGAGGACACCACAGCATTAACCTGAGGTCTCAGCGATAACTCATCGTCAATTAGCACCCCCAAGCTTTTCACAGATTTAGATGGAATAGGGGGAGACCAAGTTTGGATGGCCAGTAGTGTGGTTCCCAGAAAAGCTTACTCTTACCGAAAAGGACCAATTCCGTTATTCCGGGGTTCAGCTTAAGCTGGTTACTGTCCATCCACTGGCCTATGAAAAGCATGATGGATTGAAATTGAAGAGCAGATTCAGGGGTATCATCGATGGTAAAAGTGAGTTGTAGGTCGTCTGCGTAGTTGAAAGTATTGACTTTGAAAGATTTTAGCAGTTTCAACAGAGGAAACATGTAAATATTGAACAAAATCGGTGACAGGGAGGATCCTTGTGGAACTCCGCAGGTGGTGTACAATTTTGACGAGGAAAAGGGAGGGAGACCTACTGATTAAGAGCGAGAGCCAAGGAAAGACCTGACCCAGTCATGGGCGAGGCCACGTATGCCGGCCAGTTTGACACGGTCGAGAGTCATGGTCGACCGTGTCAAACGCGGCCGACAGGTCAAGCAGAAGCAGGCCCTGTGGAATGCCTAAGTCAGCATTACAACGTAATGAGCCCAGGACTGCTGTGATAACCGCTTCAGTAGAGTGGGCTGGACGAAATCCCGCCTGAGCAGGGTCCAGAAAGTCCGACTGCTCGATGAAATTAGAAAGATGAGTGGTGACATGAGCTTCCAAGACTTTCGCCAGATAAGGTAAAAGAGAAATAGGCCTATAATTAGAAAGCATGGTGGGATCCAAGCCTGGCTTCTTTTGCAGGGGCACCACCACAGCTTCTTTAAAAGAGTTGGGCACCACTCCTGATGCTAGAGAGTTGTTAAGAAGACTCAGTATAGGCAGAGGAAGGGCAGTAATCACCTTTTTTACGCTTCGTCACTTTCCACACCTGTTACAGCTGTTGGTGCTCCCGTCGGACACCAACCCACTGATTCCCGACTTCCAGCGTGGGACAGCTCGTGCATGGCTCCTGGTCTTCCTCAGCATTACCTGGTCCTCACAGCTGCAGCGAAAAGCTCACCGCCAACTCTTCTGAACCATCAGTCATCGGTGGGCATTACTCTTCCATGCCTCCTTGTCACCTCTGAGTGGCATAGACACTGTCCCCTCGGTTTACAGGTTCTTCACTTCCAGAATCCACCCTTGGATTCCACCAGAATCTTGCACAGTCTTCTCCAGCGGTATCTTTCTTGATGTCCTCCATTGTGGTCTACAACGGTTTCAGACGCCACTTCGCACGTATGCACCAGGCTTCCCTGGTGTAGCTATCCTGGCTCGCAGGCTATCCACAGGTAGGGTGACTCCAACCTTTCATCTTCAACATGGTTTCTTCAGGGTCCACTGGGAAGAGTCCTTCTTCAAAACTGCACCCCCGACTTCTCTGTTTACTTCAATTGGACAAGCGCCTGTGTTTCCATCCTGCACATAGCCCACGTGAACTTACCTTGGGTGGTTTCTTGTGTCCCCAGCTCCTCCAGGTTTCTTAGTCCGGGACCCGACTTTGGTCACAGTTATCATTCCACTTCATTAACATATAGTTTGGTGTCCCACTGGATACCACTGCATGTTGTGCTTAGTTCCCTATTTCTATTGAGGTATTATTGTGTATTTGTGTTTATATCGCCGGGTAGAAGATATACCAATGTGTTAGTGAGTGTTGCATTATAAATAGACCTATTTTTTATATATACGTGTAGTTCTTTGTTTAACCTACACTACATGATTAGAACTGATAAAAAAAGCTGCTTAATAATAATAAATAAGCCTGAAGGCTGCTCTCCACAGTTGCCACATGGAGCGCTTTCTATGGTTGACTAAGACCACTAAAATCACCATAAGAGTTGCCTGGGTTAGGGCATGGTGCTTCACTTAAAAAAGTGTGCACCATATACTAAGCCAGCCTCCTACACCGTCTCCTAACTTCACAATGCTAGAGACGTAATCATCCGATGGGCGATGCAATACATATCCTGTGGTTCTGTTCTGTGGAAGACTTATTGGGATATGATTTGGACACAATTGCAAACAACCAGTGGCTTGACTTCAACCCCCTCTCTCGCACATGAAATCCTTCATCATGCTGCCGACACAGCTCGCATTGACAACGACAGCAAGAGTTACTGGTAGCTAAACTTTATATATATCAAGACTGTGGCGGTGCGGAATGGGAGTTTGGCTTTCCACTAAGTTGACATAATACATGGAGCAAGGAGTCACTTATGAACGGGGTGGTTTACAAACTAAACACCCAGGATTATATCTTTGAAGGTATATGGAATCCATATTTAAAGAATTGGAAAACCCCTTTCTATGTGACTTCCAAACACTGAACTCAAAACGAGCAAATAAACTCAGATGTTTCAAATTTGAGAGACTATAAAATGAGATGTATATTGGATTTTGATATAGGCCTTCAAATCCTTCCCTTCTACAACCTCCACTCTCTGTCCCCCATCTGGACCATTTTCAAAATTTCTAAGAACTCTATTCCTGTATACATTATTGCTTTTCATCATAGACACTTCCTTCTTTACTATTAGGTTTGGGATAGTTTGCCATAGTATGTTAGATCTTTAAAATAATCTCTCATATAGTTATACATCATTGTTATATATTGTGAAATCACAAAAACAAATTATGAACAAAAAGCTGTAGATGGACCCAGCGTGCGCAGCCTAAGTCAATATCCTGTTCTTCACGGTCTCTTTTTGATTGTTTGCGTCTCTGTAGTATCTCCCTTGGAGTCTCATGGGGTAGAAGACTGTTGCTTCAATGCCAGTGAAGGTAATGCTTAATTAAAAAGAGATAAGAGGAGATATTTTGGAGGTATGGTATTACGGAAGGCAGGATATCCCAGAAAGTGCTCTGTGGCTATGTGCATATGGGGGTTAGGAAAATGTTCTCGATTAGATAGAAGTATACTAAAAGCTGGGCTTTTCGACTATTGCTCCACCAGTCTTCCACTCAGAAGGCACGTGTTTGCTTAATCGGAGTCCCTGCTGTTTACACTTGCACTTCTGGGGCCATACCATGGTGGCATTTACTAAATCTGGCAGCTGGCTGCTGCTGCTACAAGAAACTGAGACAGGCCAGAGCCTACACCCACACAATTTGGACCCAAGTGTGGTTCTGAAAGTTCTGGACTCGTGTAATCATTCTGAACTCGAGAATTAAACTTCATCGAAACATGACAAATTTGGTATCAAAAGACCGAGAATGACGAGCACACCATGTACAAATATTTTCAGCATATTCGAGTGACGATTTCACCTCGAAATCGTCATTTTCGTTCTGAACCCTTGGCCTCCATTTATGTGTTGCCCTTTACATAGGCCTTAATCCAGCTGAATTTAATTCCACAAGGACACATACTCCTTAATCGACTTTTCTATGACCTGTGCAAGTTGGAACCATTGCCCCAGGCCGAACTCGTTAGGTCAGTTCCCCTCCCAGTGGCCGAACAAGATAACATCAAGGCTCAACAAGCCATAAAACCATTTCAGCGCGCACACCTGCCGTATCTTGCTCACATCTGTCTCTACCCTTTTTGCTTCACTTACTTTATGGTGGGGAGGTGCCTCTTTTATTGGGGGTCCACCGATATCTGATGAAATGTTGGGTCTCGCCGAGTGATTTGTTGTGGGCAGCACGAAGTGAAATATGTACATGTCATCATGACCCTGCTTTTCTTTTGATACAAAGGACTGTAAATGATATACTACAAATTCGAAGAATGTTTGCCTGAAGCTGAATATTCTGTATAAAGAGAGAAGCCTGACTTTGTAAATTCGAGCAGTCTCCTGAGAATATACTTCCCCGTGTGTTGTACTTCTAGGACACTTGTTACCTTGGTTGCAGCCAATAAAATCAATCCTTGACTTCACCTAGAAGACTCTGAGTTTCTGTGGTCTGAATCAGGAAGAACCCGAGGTCTCTGGGTGTACCCTGACACCGCTGGGTTGCCGGTTCTGTGCCGGTTCTTAAAAACCCAGTACCTCAGCTGGCGCCCAACGTTTGGGGCGATTCTAGTGGTACCAGTCAGCCAGAGGTTCGTGAGGAGCTTCGTGTGGAAATTCTGGAGGACGGCCAACCACCTCATCGACCCCTGCATGTCGACGTGGTCCGAAGGTCTTTGCTGCGAGGTTCCCCGCTTCCCAACGGCTACAGAGGTCTGCTGCCCTGGCTATCGCCCTGATTTGGACCCTTGAAGTTTGGTAGAGCGAAAGACTAAGACGAGTCTTCTGGTGACGTCATCGATATCTCAGTTAAGTATAAGTGGAGCGTCTCCCAGTCCTTAGTTGGTCTTAGTCTTGGGTATCCTTTGAGATAATTGTTGGTACTTGCAAGCACCAAAACCGAAGGACTCGTGTATTCACGAGAAATATCGTAATCGATAATCCTTTGAAGTTTGGAACTAGACTAGAGAGCGAAGATGCCTAGTCTTAGACTTGGAAATTTGTTTTGTCTTGGTTGTAATAATAGGGACTCCCGATTGGAGGACTCATGTCCGGTTCCTTCGGTTGGAACTCCAACTTACGAGTTATATGTGAAACATGGGGTAGGCCCCATCACATACAATGAAGTGTTGATCAAATACACAAGGAAAGATGGTGTTTTAAAATGGCCCCTATATGGTAGCTTCGATACCGAAATCTTGGATAACCTTGAAGTTAAACTTTTCAAAAAGAAAGCCCGGCCGGCAATGTTTGACTCTTTTCGCCTATGGCGTAAGGAGGCCAAACAGAAGGAAATCAAATTAGCTAAGAAAAATAAGAGAGAATGTGGAATTTCAGTAATGCAAGCTGCTATGCAGTTTAAAGACAATGAAGAAGAGCAGATGAGTGAGCAGTTGCACAGGCAACGTAAAATGGCAACGGATAAATGCGATCCAGTTTTGCCGTCTCTTCAGCAAGAGGCAGCAAAAGAGCGTGAAAAGGATCCATTAATGTCGCATTTATTAAGTTCGCCACCCCCCTATGCGCAAAATGCCACGGCACCCCGCAATCTTTAGTTGTGCAACCTGTGCCTCCTGTTCCTCCACAGCACCCACCAGCTGTTCTCCAGCTGGCTCCTGTTTCTATGGTGCAGCCTCCTCCAGGCCCACCGACCACATCTGCTTTACCTGTGTCTTCTACGATTTTGCCTACTGTACTTTCTACTTCTCCTAATGCTCCCTCTACGATTTTGCCCAATGCTCCTTCTATTTCTCCTGATGCCTCTTTTGCTATTGTCTCTGCCCCTGCCTTATCTCACCCCGTTTTTCCACCCGTTCTTCCTTCAGTTTCACCTTTCATTCGGCAGAAAATGGCCAGCACTGTCACTAACCTTTTCTCACCTCTTTTTGGGTCGCCTACTACGACCCCTAACATGGGAAGAAGACAGTTGCGAAGTCGACTGCCTGACTATCAAGAGAGAGACTCACTAAATCGTTTAGCACGGAAATGGATTATGGACACTGTAAAGTATGATGTAGAGTCTGTCATGGAAGTCTTCCATCAATGGGAAGCACCGACGCAGAGATATGTTTTTGAACAGATGTGCGTTTTCCTTTGTGAGGATTTGGAAGACAATGATCTGGAATGCAACCCGCAAGAGTTGTGTCGTGTACGGTTTAAGTTTGGAGAGGGCATGATTGTAGGTCCCGATGTAGAGCAAGCGGTTGAAATATTGTTATCATATCGGAGTAAGGGGAGCAGTTCTGGGTCACAATCTGAGCCTGGTGCATCTAGTAGGAAAAAGGCGCGGCAATACCCGATGAGAGAAGTTCCCCCACAATGGAGAGAGGGCGACACAACTGTTAACCCACCTATTCTGCCACATTTTCAGCGTGTATGGGTACACGTCCCATGGAAGCGAGCTGAAGTTTTAGCGCTCAAACAGACATTACCCGATCCGCGTAAAAATCCTGCAGGGTACTACAAAGAGTTGTCACAGACTGCTGGGTCATGTATAATGAATTTAGCCGATATCGATATGTTATTTGGGAATGTTGTTCCACAGCCTTTATGGGGTAAAATTCGTCATGCAGATCATGATCAGGAATTAGGTGACTCATGGGCTAATATTGCTGCTGCAGATGCCCGACAAGTTGATGGTGCTAAGCCTGAGCCTTTGTTAGCAGAACTCCCTGGTAGAATAGTTGATTACATGAAAAAGATAATGCCTGCAATACGCGTAAATTGGGATAAGTTGTCTGCATGCAAGCAAAAGAAAGAAGAAACAGTCTCAGATTTCTTCACCAGGTTTGAAGAAACATTTGTTGACCACAGCGGTCAAGATATGACCACAGAAGGTGGTCAGAGATTGTTCGTCGATAAATTCGTGCGCAATCTGCTTCCAGAATTATGTAAAAAGTTAAAGGATTCAGAAAGTTCTTGGGCAGTCTCATCTTCAGCGCAGATATTAGCTACTGCACAATATTACGAGAATAGAGACAAAGACGAGAAAGATAGAGCAGAAAAGAAAACTAAGGAGTTAAAAACGAAGGTTTTATTACAACAAGCATATCAGCCACGTGGTGGTGGTAATCAAAATAATAGTGGCCAGAATAACTATCAGAATAATTTTCAGCACCCTCAACAGTATCAGAGGAACTCGCAAAGAGCCGAGTACACTCAGCCACGTGTCCCTGTAGGCCCCAACCAGTGTTCGTATTGCAAGGAAGAGGGTCATTTCAAGTATAGTTCTCCTATTTTGTTACAGCGTGCAAATGGTACTTCTGGTGTAAGAGGTCGTGGTGTTCAGCAAGCGCCTAGAGGTAGAGGACGTGGAAACGTCCCCCAGCACGCACGTCCCCTTCCACCACAAAATTCTATGAATAGGTTCGATCAGCAGAACAACGCATCTGACAGGACAGCTCAATACTACGGTGATGATTACTATACAGAAGATGAATATTTGGAGGGTAATGATTGCTAGGACAGCCATAGACAAAGAGAGGGAGTTGTTTCAGTTCCAGTAGATCAGAGTGGACCTTACGTTGAGGTGATTACATCAGGTGTGTCAGAGCCTTTTCTGTTGGATACTGGTGCTACAAAGAGTTCTATTATGCACTCCAAACTCCCTGGCGCACCTTTGTTTGGTGAAATGAACGTTTCTGTAGGTTTTTCTGGCGCCCCAGTTAGAAATCCGATTTCTGACCCTTTGTCTCTTTCTGTTGGTCCTCGTGAATTCGAAGCACCCCTCATTCTGACAACAGGTTGTGGCGAGAACTTGCTAGGATTGGATTTGTTAAAAAGATTGTATGCGACTTTGTACTGTTCTCCTTCAGGAGTACAACTTACTTTAGGCAAGAAAATGGTTTCCCCCATGTATTTGTCGAGGGATAAACTGCCAACAGAATTGTCGTTTCTTCCAGATATTCTTTGGGCTGCTGGTCCCAATGACGTGGGTCTTTTAGAAATTCCACCATATGTTGTAACATTGAAAGCCAATGTTCAAATGCCACGAATTACACAATATAGGATATCTAGTGAGGGTGAAAAAGCTTTGCTAGCGATCATTTACAAATTGATTGAAAAGGATGTGATTGAAGAAACACGAGGCAACGTTTGCAATAGCCCTGTTCTGCCTGTTTTAAAACGAACTGATCCCTCTCAGCCACCTGTGTACAGATTCGTGATTGATCTGAGAGAGGTGAATAAAATAGTTGTGCCACAATTTCCAGTTGTCCCCGACATTACCACATTATTGACTATGATTCCAGCATCTGCCTCTTGGTTTTCGGTGATTGACCTGAAGAATGCTTTCTTCAGCATCCCGATTGCTGAGGAGAGCAGGGATATTTTTTCCTTCAGTTTAGGAGGTCGCAGCTTCCGCTTTAAACGCGCTCCTCAGGGCTACTGTGAAAGTCCATCAATATACAGTCAAGCTCTAAAAACACAGCTTGATACGATTGTTTTACCAAAAGGTGCTACTCTTGTACAGTATGTGGACGACTTGCTGATTGCTGCAGACACTGAGGAAATGTGTAAAAAGGCCACGCTGTCATTATTGCGTCATCGGTGTGATCTTCATCAAAAGGTGTCACTTTCCAAGCTGCAATACTGCCGACAAGAAGTGACCTACTTAGGTCACCTCTTATCGAAGGAGGGAAGGAAACTGACCCCAGAAAGAATTCAGGCAATAGCGAAATTAAGTGTGCCAAGAACACAGAGAGAAGTGCGTGCTTTCTTGGGCATTACATCGTACTGTAGACAGTGGATTCCGAATTTTTCGTTATTGGCCAAACCCTTGGTGGCATTAACGTGCAAAAATACACCCAAGCCCATTCCTTGGTCTGAAGAGTGTCAGAACAGTTTTCTCGAATTGCGCACAGCATTATGTTCGGCTCCTGTGTTAGGTACCCCCGACTAAAGTAAGCCTTTCACATTATATGTCCACGAGAAAGAGGGCTGTGCATTGTCTGTGTTGACTCAGTTGTTTGGAGGTAGGCAGCGTCATTGTGCCTATTTTTCGTCGACCTTGGATCTGGTAGCTAAAGCATTGCCGAGTTGTTTAAGAGCCACAGCAGCAGCAGCTGTTTCTATTCGACAGTCTGCTGGTCTAGTAATGAATAATACACTAGTCGTGATGGTCCCACATGCAGTAGACACGTTGTTAAATAGAACCAAGACACAGCACTTAACTAGTGCTCGGTTGTCCAGTTACGAATTAACACTGTTAGCAAGTCATGTGCACATAAAAAGGTGCAGTACTTTGAACCTAGCCACATTGTTACCAATTACAGAGAAATCAGGTGTTTCAGAACAGCACGATTGTTTTCTAAGAACAGAGGAAGAGACGAAAGGGAGAGTAGATCTATCCGATACTCCTCTTGCTGAAAGTGATGGTACATTGTGGGTGGATGGTTCATGCTTCAAGCTCCCGAGTGGTGACACGACTGCAGCATATGCTGTCACGACTTTGCATACAATTGTTGAAGCTGCACGTGTGCCACATAATTCAGCTCAAGCAGCAGAATTAATTGCACTCACGAGAGCATGTGTGTTGTCTAAAGGAATGAAAGTGACTATCTACACTGATAGTCAGTATGCATTTGGAGTGGCTCACAGTTTTGGACGATTGTGGAGAGAACGTGGGTTCCTGACTTCGCATGGAGCTAAGATTCAGCATGGTCAGTTGGTGAATGAGCTTCTTGAATCACTGACCGTGCCTCTGCAAATGGCGATTGTGAAATGTAGTGCTCACAAGAAGGTGACTGATGATGTTGGTCGTGGAAATGCATTTGCTGATGAGATCGCGAAAGAAACGGCAAAGAATGTAATGAGCCGAATGTATGTTGCAGGCCCAGCAAGATGGACTGGTGATGTTGGAATGTGTGAAGACACAGTAGAGAGCGTGAAGTCCATTCAAGCTGAGGCCACAGAGAAAGAGTTGAGTACGTGGAAAGAAAGTACGGGTAGAATGGATGCAAATGGTTGCTGGATTGGATTATCAGAGCATCAGAGATGGTTGTTACCCGATGCATATGTGCTTGCAGTGGTTACAATGGCTCATATCAGTGTAAAAGGGATTTGCGAGTTTTTGGCTCCAGTATGGCAAAATTCAGGGATTCCCAAGTGTGCAGAGAATGTTGTCAAGAATTGCATGGTATGTCTGAAGCACAATCCTGGTAGGGGAACCCCAACTCCAGCTGGTCATTTTGCGCCTCCTACGTATCTGTTCGAGGTTTTGCAGCTAGATTTCATTCACATGGAGAGGTGCAACAATTTAAAATACGTACTCGTTGTTGTTTGTGCCTTCTCAAGATGGGTAGAAGCCTATCCCCTAAAAGACAATACTGCCTTGTCCACAGCAAAAGCCCTTGTGAAAGAGTACTTCCCAGGTTTGGAATGCCTAGAATGGTCTGGTCTGATAATGGAAACGAATTTGTGGGTCGTGTGAGGAAGAGAGTGTGTGAAGGGCTAGGTATTCGGCAGAAGTTCCACGCTGCAAATCACCCCCAATCAGCTGGATTAGTAGAATGTTACAATGGCACTTTAAAACTTAAACTGGCCAAAATCCAAGCGAGCACAGGTCTTAAATGGCCTGATGCTCTACCCTTAGCACTCCTGTCCACCAGAATGACCGTGCATTCACGAGTGAAACTCAGCCCTTACGAGATCGTTTTTGGCCGGCCAGCCAACATATGGGGAGTGCCTAGACCCACTAAGTTCAGGGAGCACCCTTATCTGTATGAATTGACGGCTAAATTGCGTGTTTTGCATTAACAGGTCCACGACACCCTGCCTCCGGTCTCCAAGACTCCGGGTCACGCCATTGACCCTGGTTCCTGGGTTCTTGTTAAGAACTTTCAGAGGACGAAGAACGACCAGCCCAGGTGGACCGGACCGCAACTCATCCTTCTTTCCACAAGATCAGCCGTTCGGGTGGAGGGGAAGGCCAACTGGGTCCACGGGATCCGTTGTAAGAAAATCCCTTTTCCTCTGCCTTATGACCAGTGGGTCCAGAAGGGTGTCGCTGACCCAGAACCTGATACCGTGCCGCATGTCATACCTTTCAATGGTGCACGGGTAAAAGGAACTGACTCTGAACGAGAAAAAGAGAACATTTCACACGAAGCCGTGCCACCATCCAAGCTGTTGAACACTACAGAGCCTGAACTCTTGTTCCAGGATCAAACCATACCTGGAAAACAACGGTATAATTTGAGACCAAGAAAAACGAACTAATAAAAACGATTTCTTGTGCAATTTGAGACCAAGATCCATGGACTAATAAACAGATATTTCTTTTTCCTCCCAAGTACGATTTTTGAAAGTGCAGCTCTCCCATCTAAGAAACTTGCTTATTTTTGTTTTTCGAACCGCCATCCGGGTTCTGCTGCTAGGGCCGCGGTTGATTAAAGTCTTTGGGGTGCAGCTAACGACGTTAGGTCGGTAGTTCTGGTTGGTCCAAGGGAGTTGCCCTAGACTGACAGAAGCATCCCTTAGCAGAGGCAACCTCCCACCGCGGGCAGCACTTTAGAGAGGATGGAGTTTCCCGATGTGGAGAGACCTGCCAACCGAACGAACTTTAAGCACAAATTATGTAACGTGAGGACAAAGAAAAGTTTTATAATATTGTGTATTTTTATGCTATTCAGTGTAATGATATTTTTTTTGTAAAATTTTTATTTTAGGAGTTTGTAAGAAAGAGAGGAAAGGAGGGTAAGAGAAAGTAGGGAAAATAACATAAGCGACATGTCCGCCATAAGCCCCTCACAGGGGACGCCATAGAAACTCTTCAGAGGATACAAACGGGGGAGTGTACGGCGGGGCCACAAGGCAATATAGCGAAGTCCAGTCCATGAGTCCGTAGCTCACCAAGGAGGTGCAGGCGGAAGCGCATGCTCGGCCAAGTGCCCGGCAAAGGAAGAGTGCTAACAGCCCCCATATGTGAACAGCGTCGCAACCATTAACAAACCCATAGGGTAACTGGACCCCCCCCTCCCTCCTCCCCCCCCGGTGGTGGCAACCACATTCTCACACACACGACCAGTCGTAACATCCCTGTATTCCTGATTAAACTAGGAACAGGTGAAGAGCGCGAAGCGTGGGCGGGCAAACCGCAGACGGTAAGCCTCGGGACAGGAAGCGAACCAAGGGACCCCATCGAAACATAAAATTCTTAAAATTGCCCAGGAAGATGTCCGCCATTCTTTCCATGCTCAGTAGTCCCCACAGTCTCGCGTGCCACAGTGACAAGGCCGGGGCCTGCGATTTCTTCCACGCCGCCGCCAACGTGAGTTTAGCGGCCCCCAGACACAACCACAGGATTCGTTTATCTGCTTTAGTTTGGTGTTCTAACTGCGGGTCACGGAGACCTAATAAAGTATGGGCCATGGAGTCGGACACCGGATAACCCAGGATGTCCTTGATATGGGCCAGAATTTCCGCCCAGAAAGGACGGATGATCGGGCAGTCCCACCAGATGTGGCGAAAGTCTCCCAGGAGTCCACAACCCCTCCAACATCTGTCTGAGGTTGCCGGGAATATCCGATGGAGCTTGGATGGGTAAAGATACCAATCGTGCATGGTCTTTAAGTGAGCTTCCCTAAGTGCCACCGAATGATTGTGCGACATGATATCGCTCCAAAGGTGTTTCCACTCGTCCTCCGAGACATCCCTTTCCAGCAGGACCTCCCAGTGTTCCATGTAGCGGGGGCGCGGGGCGATCGCAGTAGCCAATAGTAACCCATACAGGAAGGAGATCGTCCCTTTCATAGTGGAAGTGCGTAGAAGGAAGGATTCGAACTGGGAAGGCGGCCGGGTGGCCGCCTCACCCACTCCCACCGAGGGTGCCCAATGAAGAAGTTGGGTATGGCGAAAGCGCTCAGTAATCGGAATCCCATAGTCCCGCATGCAGTTATGAAATGTGAGCGGGGACGCTCCATGGAACAGATGCGAGAGTGCCCTACAACCGCCCTCTCTCCAGAGCCGGAAGGGTCCCTCATGCATTGCAGGCGGAAATGCCCGGTTGAAGAGAATGGGGGTAAAGGGGGACAGAAACGTGGTCCAGCGGTCGTCGCTGGAGATCGTATCCCACACCTTGAGGACCGTGCTAGTCGGAGTGCTAATGTAGGCATTCTTAGGCCTATCCCCCTTGGGTTTCCAGACCAAGTCCCAGATCGATCTCCCGGCTACACTCCTATCCATGTGTAGCCAGTGCTTCTCTGAGCATTGCTGGGACCATTCCACTATTACGCGGAGCTGCGCAGCCTTGTAATACAAATGCATATCCGGGAATCCCACTCCACCCTCCTTCCGCGGTCAGCGCAGCGTCGAAAATGGAATCCGTGCCCGTCCTCCCTGCCAGACAAATTTCAACATCAAGGTTTTCAATCGTCGGAAAAAATCTACCCCTATAGGGATGGGAAGAGCCTGGAAAAGATAGAGGAACTTAGGTAAGAGCACCATCTTAAGGGCATGGATTCTTCCAAGCCACGATAGAAACTTCGGTTTCCATCGGTCCAGATCAGCTCGTATCGACTCAAGCAGCGGGGGGAAGTTAGCTGCAAATAAGGACCCTATAGTAGGAGTCAGGTGTATTCCGAGGTATAACAGGGAGGCAGACGCCCATGGCAATGCCGTGAGCGAGCGCACGTGCTCCACAACCGCATGGGGGAGAGTCAGGTTCAAGATATAAGACTTGTCGAAGTTGACCTTGAATCCAGCCACTGCTTCAAATCGGTACAGGACCTCCTGAACATACGGCAGTGAGTGGACTGGATCCCCCAGGGACAGAAGCACGTCGTCCGCGAATAGGGAGATCTTGTGCTGCTCGCCCGTAAAGGGAAGGCCTATGATCTGTTCCTTCCCCCGTATTGCAATTGCTAGAGGTTCGATACTCAACGCGAAGAGGAGAGGGGAGAGGGGACATCCCTGCCTCGTACCCCGTGAGTGTGGGAAGGGGGCAGACCGATGTCCGTTAATCATCACCCGCGAGCTAGGGCAGCTATAGTTAGCCCGAATCATAGTGAGAAATTGGCGCGAAAAACTAAATGCGGACAGGGTGCGGAACAGGAATCCCCAATCGACACGATCGAATGCTTTTTCCGCATCCAACCCAACAAGTACTGCCGGGATGCGGAACCTGTCAGCCTTCTCTATCAAGTGCATTACCCGTCGCAAGTTATCATGTGTCTGCCTACCCTTAATGAACCCAGATTGGTCTGGATGTACCAGAGCCGGCATCAGATCCTGAAGCCTGCGTGCGAGGATAGAGGAGTACAGTTTAGCATCCACATTGAGGAGTGCTATCGGGCGATACGAAGCGCACTTGGAGGGGTCCTTCCCCTGCTTCGGGATCACGGTTATCATGGCCTCGGCCATAGACCCAGTGGTCGTACCGGTGGCCGCCATCTCGTTAAAAAGTGAGATCAGATAGTCAACCAACTCCGTCGCGAATGACTGATAAAAAAGAGCCGTATAGCCATCCGGACCCGGAGCTTTGTTAGGTTTCAGAGCTTTAATAGCCTCCAGCACCTCCGCTCTGGTAAAAGGGGCCGCAAGCTGCTCATTCCACCCGTCGGAGACCTGCGGGATGGAAAGGTCGGCCAGGAACGCTTCCTGCTCCCCACGATCCAAGCAGTCACCCTCATACAGTGTGGCATAAAAACGGCCAAAAATGTCCGCCTTATCCCTGTCTCTATGTTGCAGGGAGCCTCCCGGCTCCTGGATCCCACCAATGTACTCCTTTTCTCTCGTAGTTGACGGGCCAAATGCCTACCCACCTTGTTCCCCTGCGAGTAAGACGCGCGCCGCAATCGCAGGAGGGTGAACGCAGCACGGTTTGTGTAATGGGCCCTCAACTTCCCTCTAACAGCCGTCAGTGGTCGAAGGGTCGCCCGCGATGGATTCAATTTATGTGCCCGTTCTAAGCTGGCAAGTTCCGACTCAAGTTCTTCCCGTTCCTTTCTTCTTAGTTTATTGAGATTCGCAGTAAGTCCTATGCAGGTGCCCCTCAGTGAGGCCTTGCAGGCATCCCACGTATTGAACACCGAGGTGTCCGACGCGGGGTTGAAAGCTAGGAACTCCCTAATAGCCTCCCGAAGCGCCTTACAGGAGGTATCATCCCTAAGAAGCGCCGCCGGGAAATACCATTTCCGAAAGCCATCCCCCCTCGTCGACCACTGTACCATAAGGATCAGGAGACTATGATCGGAGACTGAGAGTGGAAAAACCCTAGAATCCCGGACATCTCCCCTAAGTGCTTGGCTCAAAAAGATGTGGTCTATGCGGGAGTATGAGTGGTGGACGGGGGAGAAGAACGTATAGTCTCGGGTCGGGGTGTGCACAGTCCGCCAACCGTCTATCATCCCCAACTCATCCATCCGATCCTTGGATGCAACAGAGAAGGTTCCGGAATCCGCCCTCTGGGCTCGAGAGCTGTCCAAATCCTTTTCCCACACCATATTGAAGTCACCTAAGAGAAACAAGTGCCCCTCCACAAACTCTCCTATCCTATCCAACAAGCCCTGAAGAAAGGCATTCTGCTGGGCATTGGGAGCATACAGCACCACAAACGTGCATACACAGCCGAACAGTAGTCCCTTCACCATCAACCATCTACCCTCTTTATCACAACAGACCCCCATAGGCTGAAATTGGAGGGACGCCCTGAAAAGAAGAGCCACCCCCCTGTGCTTGGTAGGGGCAGAGGATCTATAGATATGGGGAAATTGCTTATGGCGGAGCCGAAGCTCATCTTTGCGCGCCAGATGGGTCTCCTGAAGACCCACCACATCCAAGTGATGATCCAGCAAGTATTTCCAGATCTTTTGGCGTTTCTGCGGAGAGTTGAGACCCTTCACATTCCACGTGCCAATGCTAAGAGGCATGAGGAAGGTCCAATCCCCTCAGCTGCACAGTCGCCAATGCATCCTGCTGCCACCCCCTCCTCACCACAGACATCCACACCCCCCCTCCCTCCCCCAGCCCCCCCACACGCATTCGGCCATCCGCACCTCAAGCTCCCAACAGTTGCCACCACCTTCCCCCCTGTCCCCAACCCCAACGCACCCCCGCCCAGAACCCCCCCCTAGACCCCCAACCCCAACATGCAACCCACCCAAAAAGTCAAGCTCAACAGTCCCAGAGAAGGGTAATCCATGGGTACCTCCTCCAGGTGGGCACGGGACATCACAGGTGGAGTCCTCAGGGCCACGGTCCGGGGTGTCTTCACAAAAAGTTCAATCATACCCCCGGTACCTGAGTGTCTGTGCCCCTCCGGCACCATCGGCCATGCAATCCCGGGTTAGGCCGCTCCGGAGCTCTGCTGGGAAGAAGCCAGTGTCACTGAAGCCACTGACGCCACTGCCGCACCCCTCTCCTGCAAGCTGAGACTGCGGTCCGGTCCCCCAACGCCCCTCTCCGGGCCCACTCTGTGCCAGGAGGAGGACCGTCGCCGCCTCCGGGAAGGGGAGACGCCAGTTGCCAACGGAGGGTCCGGGTCATCGATGCCAAGGAGCTCCTTTGCTGCCTGAAGGGAACGGATCTGTACTAGTCTATTTTGCCATCTGAAGACAATGCGGAAAGGGTGACCCCACGAGTAGGAGATGTTATGATCTCTCAGGAATGCGGTCACCGGCCGAAACCGTCTTCTTTTCTGGAGCGTAGAAGCCGCCAGGTCCTGGTACAGTTGGGGGCGGTGCTCACGGAACTGCAGAGACGGGAGGTCCCGCGCCTTACGGAGGATTCGCTCCTTTAGCTGAAAATCATGCACACATACTAGAATGTCCGGGGGTGGGCCTCCTCCTCGCCTGGGCAATCCCACCCTGTGGACTCGGTCCATCCTGATGTCCTGCAGATCTTCCTCTCCGAGAATCTGTAAGAAGAGTGCCTGGACATAGCCACGAAGGTCGCCTTGCTCGCCATCCCACGGCACCGCCCGTATGCGGATATTGTTCCGGCGGGAACGGTTCTCCAAATCCTCCGCATGGGCCTGGAGGTCTAGGTTCTGCTCCGTAAGCCGGATCACATCTTGCTGCAGCTGGTGGACATCATTCGCCATGCTCAAATCGTGGTCTTCCAGCGTGGCCACTCGTTCACCGATACCATCAACATCCCTGCGTACTTCGCGAAGATCCGACGCCAGCTGAGTCCTGAGCTCAGAAATATCCTCCTTGATCGAAGTGAAGAGTTCCGTCATGAAGGCCTTAGTAGCCGGGGCCTCATCGTCCGAGCGCCCGGAAGACGAACTGGGTCCCGGCGAGGCCGGTTGCTGGGGCCCCTTAGGCTGACCCTCTTTGCCGGGCTTCCCCTTGCCCTGCGAGGAGGACATCGTCGCGCCCTTATTCCTTCTGGAGGCCAGTCCTTCACAGGCCGGAACCCTGCTGAAGCGTCTCAAAGCGAAGTCAGGAATCCAATCCAAGCATCACTCCACGTCGTCGTCTCCAGCCCACCTCCACTCATCCGCTGTACCTAAAGCAGAGGGGAGACCGACAACCAGACATACAGCGCCACCAATTCGAGCGTTGTGTGCCGACAGCTTTCAGGCCAGTCCGATGCGCAGTGCCCCCAGAGTAGCAACGGGGTCCAATGGGAACGATCGGCGCAGTAGACCGATTCCTCCACACCTCGCACTGCAACCTACGGCACTCTCCAAGGCCGCTAAACAGCTCATCAGGGGGACCGCCGTGTAGCCACAATGTCCTCACCGCTCGTGCGCGGCCTTGCTCCCCAGTAGCCGTCCAACACATCGCGTGATCCCCCGGAGATCAGGAGCCGTGCGAGGGGCAGCCCATCAATCCGCTCAGTCCACTCGGAGTTGCTAGGCCGCGGGTCCCAGGCCCGCGCCCCACGCGTTGCCCGAGAGCCCGGCTGCTTCCTCTACAGTCCCAGTGTTCGGGCCCCAGCCGGGGCTCGTCGCGCCGACCGGAGGAAGGCTCCTCCTCCCCAGGCCGTCAGTATGCCGCCCCACGAGGCGGGCTGGGCTCCGGCCGCGTCTAGGCCGCAATCCCCGGGCTCGCGTAGGACGCGCGCCGGGGGGCAGGCTCCCGCGACAGTCCGGGACCCACAGGCTCCAATCGCCGCACACGCCAAGACCAGCAATCCGTCGGCGGGCTGGGTCTTTTCCGACGGGACCGGGGGTCTATGATAGGCACCCCAACGGAGTCGCAGCTGCCAGGTCTTTCCCCGCAGTCCGCCGTGCACCGCGGATTGCCGCTCCGTCCCCCGGACTCCAATGCGCGCCGCGTCAGGTCTGGAGCGACGCCGAGCACTCAATCCCAGGGTCGCCGGTCGCCACGGTCTCCAGCGGTCACAGGCAGTGCCAGAGGCCGAGAAGGAGCCCCGGAGTGGTGCTAATAAATGCTTTTAGAAGGCCCGGCGCCGGAGGGGACTGAAAACGCGTCCTACTCCGTCGCCATCTTGGCCACGCCCCCTGTAGTGATATTTTTAATGAGTTATGTTTTATTCTCTTTTCGTGTAACATTTGGACCCACTGCATCACCCATACCTCCTCCTACTGTTTCCTCTCATTCTTTCCACCCCCTTCCTGACCATGAATCCAATAGGAGACTGGAGTTCATTAATAACTCCTTTGTTCAGCTCTTGCACCAACACCAACTCGTAATGAACACAACTAACTGTTGGGTGTGCGGTCTTATGCCTCACACGACGGATAAAGGTATCCCTTATCTGGTCCTGCCATTCAGTCACAATGGTTCTGTATGGGCATATAGGACAATGTTCATATATGCCCACGAAATGTACCCCCTACGTTCTGTAACAGACAATCCTAGAAAAAGTGCTCTAGTCAAGGGTATAGTAGACATGATTAAGGAAGGTATTTCTTATGAGACTATCCCGAGAGATGAGACACTGGTATACATAGGATGGAACATGACTGGATATGGAGCTACTCTGAGTGAGAAATAGCAAGCTAAGAGATCGTCCCCGATTTGGATTGTACCCCATCAGGGTCATCTGTGCCTGCAAGGTAATGGCACGAATCCCAGGGCTCAGTTAGGGAAAAGTATCTGCACTAAAACATATGTTTTTGCAGCCCAGACTTCCCCCGCGTTTTTAGCAGCTAAGGGTACTTATTTCATCTGCCATGATAGAGCCTATACATGGTTGCCCCCTGACTTTTCGGGCTCATGTTTTGTTTCATTTCTGTTGCCCCCCACCTACACAGCAGCGGCAGATTTCCACAGGACAAGGATAGTTAGAGGTGTCTTGAGTACAGAAGACACTGCAGGTCAAGAATTTGGGGACTTTGCAAAGGGTTTTTTGCCGTTCTGGGGATCCATGGCTAACAGCAGAAACATTAGGCAATTGACAAGGGTAGTTGAGTCCACCGTGATTGAAACTGCTGGTGCCCTTAGTAACTTGACTGCTGAGCTCCAGTCGGATCGACTTATGACCCTTCAGAACAGGGTCGCGTGAGATGTCATACTTGCAGACCGAGGTGGGGTATGCAGATTGATCCAATCGAGTTGCTGCGTTTTTATCCCAGATAACACTCCAACAGTGTACCAGGCCATCTCCAAACTACATAAGATTTCCGAATCTATTCATGTGGATAAAGAAGATTGGTCGTTAATGGGATGGTTCTGGGAACTGATATCTGCCTGGGGATGGAAAATCCTGATGGTCATTGGAATGGTCTTAGCCATTCTTTTCCTGTTCTGTCTATGCGTGCAGTGTGCTCCTGCAATATGTGGCCTTTGTGTCACATCATGTGTAAGGAAACCTGTATCAAGAGACGAACTAAGTACTAGAATGATGTTACAGCAACATCTCAATGACTTTAGGAATATAGATCTGGACTCAGATTAACATAAGGATAGATTAATTGCCTATGTAAGGGCAAAAGGAGGGTTTGTGGTTCTGAAAATTCTGGACTCGTGTAATCATTCTGAACTCGAGAATTAAACTTCATCGAAACATGACGAATTTGGTATCAAAAGACCGAGAATGACAAGCACACCATGTACAAATATTTTCAGCATATTCGAGTGACAATTTGACCTCGAAATCGTCATTTTCGTTCTGAACCCTTGGCCTCCATTTATGTGTTGCCCTTTACATAGGCCTTAATCCAGCTGAATTCAATTCCACAAGGACACATACTCCTTAATCGACTTTTCTATGACCTGTGCAAGTTGGAACCATTGCCCCAGGCCGAACTCGTTAGGTCAGTTCCCCTCCCAGTGGCCAAACAAGATAACATCAAGGCTCAACAAGCCATAAAACCATTTCAGCGCGCACACCTGCTGTATCTTGCTCACATCTGTCTCTACCCTTTTAGCTTCACTTACTTTATGGTGGGGAGGTGCATGTTTTATTGGGGGTCCACCGATATCTGATGAAATGTTGGGTCTCGCCGAGTGATTTGTTGTGGGCAGCACGAAGTGAAATATGTACATGTCATCATGACCCTGCTTTTCTTTTGATACAAAGGACTGTAAATGATATACTACAAATTCGAAGAATGTTTGCCTGAAGCTGAATATTCTGTATAAAGAGAGAAGCCTGACTTTGTAAATTCGAGCAGTCTCCTGAGAATATACTTCCCCGTGTGTTGTACTTCTAGGACACTTGTTACCTTGGTTGCAGCCAATAAAATCGATCCTTGACTTCACCTAGAAGACTCTGAGTTTCTGTGGTCTGAATCAGGAAGAACCCGAGGTCTCTGGGTGTACCCTGACACCGCTGGGTTGCCGGTTCTGTGCCGGTTCTTAAAAACCCAGTACCTCACAAGTGTCAGTGTGCCCAGGTATACAATAGCCTCCTAGAATACAAGGTCAGATTTACCCTGGTACTTTCAGCCATGCCACTCCGGACAAAGAGATTTGGAGAGGGGTCTCCTGAAATTACCTTAGCTGTCTTCTCCCATAACTCCTTATACATGAAGGGAATGAGAACCAGGGTTACAATCAGACACTTAGCTGCCTCTTACTTCATCTGTCACTTTGGCTCAATAACTTATAAAATTGTATTTAGTAAGGAGAGAAAATGATCAAAATGGATCTGTGGACTGGTGCAGATGGAAGAGCCACCCTGCTGCCCTGGCCACTTCCTTGCTCCTCTCACCTTCCCACTCTTCCATAGGGAGGCTTTCGTACACCTCCCAACATCACACAGCAAGCAATGTTTGAAACTGTCATGAGGCCAACTAGAGATACCTTGAATTATAAACATGAGTGTAGAGTGTCTTCCAAGCAGTATTTTACATTGTTCCACTAAGGGACAGTCACAAAAACACAAATTATAATTAATAAAAAGGCAGCATCCTTTCTTTTTTCGTTTTTTTTGTTAACAATGACCCCGCTGCCCCCATTAGTGTTCACTTTAGCAATTTCAAGAGTGTTCAACCCCTCAAGAAACGCAGTAGGTGAAGTCTTCATGACCTTATTGCTCTAGTTTGCCTTAGTATTAGCCTATGCATAACTACAGATTTTTATGGTTCATCATACCTCTTAAAACCATAGACTTGATAATCTGTACTATGTGTCGTGGTTGTGTGTCCTAGCTATCATGACAACAGCACGAAGCTCTTGAGAGAGTTATGCCATCCATGGCATCACAATCCCTTGGGTAATGTTATTCTTTCTTTTACATAGAGAAAGTGGAGAACCTCGCGAAGAACAGTTATGGTATATTTCACTGCACTCCAACCAAGCCGTTCCATAACACAGGTGCCCCACTCACTAGGTTGACCGTGCCAAAAACCCCAAATATCCCAAAAACATTAAAAAATATTGTAGAGGGACTCTGTAGATAGTGACTCAACTCTCAAATTGTTCAAGATGAAGCCAAATATTTCATATATGAAGTCCAAGACAATTAATAAAACAAACAAGAGTGATATTTTTTATTACAGTCTTGTAATATAAATGTGAAAGACAAACACAATCAACGCATTTCATCTCCAAGACAGTGGGACTTCTTGAAGCACATTATTGATGTTTTAAGATTAAGATGTTTTATTTCATTAACTTTCAATCTTGACCCTAATTTTCGTCAGGAGTCTCCTGCGTCCTTAGGTAGAACATGTAGTCATGGTTGCTGGTCAAAGGTTTGAAGGTTTAGTTACTATCTACGGAGTGCCTCTCCCATATTTCTAAATGAGCTAGTGGAAAGCATTCCTTGTTTGAGTTATCGGTTTATACTTTGAGTTTCAGAAATGCTTTCTACCTTTGATTGAAGTTTTTATAGTTGCCGGATTTTGTATCTTGAAAGGCAAATACATATAGTATTTTAGAAGTCAGCGTTGAAATTTATAAAGATTTCTCAAGTTCTGTTTGATAGTTGGAGTAAAGGAGCAGTAGCACTTTTCTCAGGCAGTTAAGGTGATTATTCATGCTCCAATAGCATGAGCTGTGGTTTGAAATGTAACAACTAGTCAAACAGAATGCCACCCCTGGTCAAGACAGGGCAGGAGCAGACGAGAAACAAATGTTTAATCAACTGCGTAGCAGCATAGAGTGACCAGAGATGTAAGAGTCTACAGAGGTAAAGAAAGTATAGGGTTGTCAAAGATTACACAGAGACATCAGAGGAGGCACAACAGAGAGAGAGCCCAGTAAAAACATAATGTTGTCTCTTCTGAAACACCCTCAAAATGCTTCACCTTACCCAGTCTGCTACAAGAGGACAATAAAATCTGTGCTTCAATACTCGCTTTTTTTACAGCCCTTAAAAGAGGCAAAGGAAAACATAATCTAAGGACCTTAAAGGTAAAAAGAGTGTGGTGTAGTTGGGATGGAGTCAGACAGAAAGCAGACTAGTTCTTTAGGCTCACAGGAGGGTGTCAGAGGATCCAAATGATGACAATAAAAGTGACATTGAAAGCACAGCATCTAATGTGATAATGCAGCTATATTTGACCCATGTAAATACTGGTTCACAAGTTGGGATGTGTGTGGCACTAGGGCTTCTTTTGGTATGATTATTCCACACACATAAATGGTCGTTGAGTCACTGGTCAACTCTTCATCACAATCCAGTCAAGAAAGCAAGCTACTGGACTCAAAGGAAAGGCTCCTTCATGACTTTCAAAGCATTTTCTGGGTTTAATTTTTATAAATGAATAAACGGACACTAGAAATTGGGATTATTAGGACATATAATAAAGTTAAGACCACAATCACTTCTTTTCTGCCAGATACTGCTTGTTTTCAACTACACTCGCCAGAAAACTTTACATTAAGCATGCTGAAAATGTGCCATCTCAAATTGTAAATAGTCAATCGAAATCCATGGCACACACCATCATCATCTCTGCCCTCCCCATACATCTTTAAGTTAACACTGGGTATGGAATATCTCTTACCGGAGGTAGGCGAAGTATAAACTGACTCTCCAACTCATGCGGGGCATCATCCTTGTTTTTGGATGGCTTTTCTACAGTTCAAGAAATAAAGAACAACAAAATTGGCTAAGAGAGCAAAACAGAATGCTTATGAGAAATAACCAAAGATGAGATTGTTAGAACTGATCTGAGAAAATGTTAGAAAGAGTGAATCTTTTCACAAAAAGAAAAAAAGAAGGGAGTATGGTGAATGTCAAGATTGATGAATGGGAGACACCATGAAATTAAAAGAGTTTTAAAATACTTAACCCTGAGAGAGACAGCACATATGTTAATAAAGTGCCGCTCAGCATTCAAACCCAGATAATTTGTACTATGTCCTTACAAAGGCCACACATGATAAACATCTGAAACTTTGTGAACAAAGTTGCTGACTTTGAAAGCCTGTCATTTTACTAGGAGGAACATTTTTTCAGAATAGTGTTTTAGACACTGCATAAATTGCTCCATACATTGGATGTTCTCTAAAATTATGCATAGCAGGATTTGGCTATTTAGCTTATGAGTAGGTAGAATACCTGGAAGCAGATAGAGTCTGTTTTCATCCATACTTTTGATTGAGGTGCTAGACCATTCTTAATTCTGCTTGTACTATACACATTTTGATAAATCAATAAAAAAAAAAGAATTCAACTAAGTGTTGTGCATTAACTTAAACAAAAACAATTGGGAAAGGTAGCTAATCAGATTCAGCATAGTTAGAAGTGGCAAGCTTCTAAGTAAGGTCTCCCCATATTGACATTTTCAAATTTTGAAATAGTATCACGATGAGCTGAATAAAAAAAAATATATATATATTTCCCAACATAAAACTAGCATTTGTACATACATTAGACAGATAAAAAGTCCAAGAGACAAATCAAAGTTTAAATTGTACTCCATACTTGTGGAAGTCATCTTGTGTTTTCTTGTTCCATATAGGGTTTACAAGCACTTGCTTGTTTCACAAACTAAATGTAAAAGAAAAAGAAGAAACATGTTAAGTACAAAATTAAATCTCATACAATGATAAATCAAATGTATTCAGCTAATCTTTTGCTGTATAAAAACATCGCTCTAAAATAACATACAATGCTCAATTTGCAAAACAAATCAATCCCATTACTCCCGAATGTAGCGGATGCTCCTAGAGGGTTGAAGGAATAATCTACTCCGCGTTAAAAGTAATATCTTTATTTTAAGTCTAAGACCCCATTTTCACAAACTATAAGAATGGATGTACCATAAGGACGTCACTGAAAACTGTGCAAAAGCTAAACAAGCTAGAACTCCGCTTTAGGCCCTTCCATATGCGACGTCTGCATGACATCCTAATTTCCATGCAAATTAAAAAATAGAATATCTTGATAGAACAGGGTCTTTACTGTAGGCAGTGTGGTTAGATGCTTAGGAGTAAGTACTAAAGTTAGGAAAATAACAACACAAGCTTAACAAGAGCTAAAAATGTTCAGCAAAGCAGCCAAACTGCCTAGGTGCATACATTTAAAGGATCACAACATATTCCAGCGGCACAGGGGTCAAGGCATTAATATTAATTTAAATTTGCAAATATTACATTTTTCAACTGTATACTGAAGGGCAATATTACTTAGTGACTAACATCCAATCCCTTAAATATTGTATTTATAAATAATTTAAATAAAATACCTTTTCTACTTGCGCCCAAATGTGGACACCTCCCTTTCAGTCTGCTGCTCTCTTGCATGGTCAACTTGCTGTATATCAACAGTTGACTTTCAAACACTATTTTTCTACCAGTAGTCATTAGCGTCTGCCTCTTTGTCAAGTATCTTAGTCAGGAGAACCTCGGTGCATCGGGATCTCAAATACAGTTCTCCTGTTCTCACAGGTTAAACCCAACTGACTGCAACAAGCCAACTTTCTCTTGCAGTTTGGTCACAGCAGTTCAATTGTGATTCTGTTAGAACTGCTCTACGGAAAAAACGATTTGGGTTTGGCAAGTATTATATTCTGTCTCCAAAAAAAGGAATTTATCGGTGAACCTGTCAAAAATCCTCTTCTACACCTGCAGAAAGAGTAAATCAGTCACTCTTCGAACCCCATGAAGCACGATGGAGTGGCTCTCTGCTTCCACTCCTCGATCCTCTTCAATCACCAAGCCACTAAGTCAGACGTGGCAGGGCGTTTTCTGATGGCTCGGGCCGGGGGGGGAGGGGGTGGTGGGGGGGAAGGAGGGGGTTGCCATGGGGGACATTCTATTTGGGGGGGGCTCCAACCTCATATAGGATCCTGCGTTAGACACAACCCATCATCACAGGGCAGCGTGGGGACATTTAGTAGGGCCCTCAAAGCCTCTCTTCCGCGTTTGGGCCTACTAGACGCTTGGAGGGAAGCCCACCCCACAGCAAAGGACTATTCTTTTTTTTCTCACTCCCACAGAACCTACTCTAGAATCAATCATACCTTTCTCAGTCAATCTCTTCTAATCACTTCGCGGATGCTTGGTTTTACCCAATTTGCCTTTCTGGCCATGACCCCCTGGAGATAATATTAAATTGGCCAGCCCGTGCTCGAAACACAGGAGGTGGTACTTCTCCAACTTTCTCACCAGGGATAGACTCCTTAGGGACAAACTAAGGACGGCAATCACAGAGTTCTTGAATAACAACGACCTCGCCCTTGAATCTTTGGCAACCAACTGGGATGCCTTTAAGGCGGTTATTAGGAGCAAATTCATAGAGTTAGCCACCACGATTAGATATCAGTAGAAAGGGGAGAGACTTCTATTAGAAGGGGAACTATAAACTGCAGAAAAAAAAGCACCAAGAGTCGCCGTCAATCCAAACTCACCGCAAGGTTTCTTTTCTCAAAGTTAAACTAAAGCCATTTACACCAATATTGCAGAGTCATCCATTGTAAGGCTTCAGGTTCGAGGCTATGAAAGTGGCAACAAGATAGGCACCCTATTGGCGTGGCAGCTGAGAGCAAAACAAGAAAAAGAATACATCAAGCAAATAGTGGAGGATGCGAGCGTCTCCCATATTAACGTGGAGAGACAAGCAAACACCTTTGGGAAGTTTTCTCGCAACCTTTACACCTCTGACCCGCTAGAGGCCCAAGCTCAGAAAAGGTATCTGGCGCCCCTAGACCTCCCTCAGGTCTCTGCCCACACTAATGAGGAACCTAGTCGACCCTTCACCAGAGAAGAGGTCCAGAAAGCGATAGACGCTCTGAAACTGCAGAAAGCCCCCGGCCCAGATGGGCTCAATGCCCAATTCTATCGTATTTTCGCGCCAGAGCCGACTCCCCACTTAGTGACCCTTTTTAACAATATAGCAAAAGCCCAAAGGGTGACGGATACCATGGGAGAGGCATTAATCACAGTTATTCCTAAACCGGGACAGGACCCTAAAGCATGCGCCTCATACAGGCCCATTGCACTTTTGAACCTGGACGCAAAACTGTACCCCAAAATACTGACCACCCGCCTTGAAAATCTCCTCCCGGCATTGAACGACGACGATCAGTCAGGGTTCATCCAGCGAAGGCAGACCCACGACAATTTACGCAGAATAGCCCATATAATGGATAAGGTACAGAAGAAAGGCATTTCCGCGGCCCTTCTCTCGTTGGATGCAGAGTAGGCCTTCGACCGGGCCCTTTCTCCTACAAACACCGAGAAGATTTGGCTTTAGAGAAACATTTATTAGTATGGTGCGAGCTAACCACCACTCTCCCGGGTCAAGAGTTCTAGTAAATGGGATGGCATACGATGCTTTTGCACTCTCGTGGAGGACAAAGCAGGGATGCCCCCTATCCCCAATGTTTTTAGGTCTCGTGCCTAGCGTAGCACTGCTCGTGCAGCGAGAGACCTCATGTATGGGCTTCAGAAAGCTGACCAGATGCTGAAGCGTGTGGTGAGCTTGTTGTCAGGTGCAGTTGGCTTTTGCGTGTGTTTTTTTTTTAAAAAGCCAGCACGCAATTGGTCAAAGGTGGGCGCATGTCCCGCCTTTGCTCCGCCCATTACCGTTGGTGCCTGTTACGCGCAGCAGTGGCACAGACAACAGGCTCCCTCGGCCCGCTCCTCTGTGGTGCGCGCGCACCACTGGTTTTTAATTTTCATTATTTAGGCAGGGAGACACATTAAACAGTACATTCATTCATATATTATTTTTCTTTAAGCACAAGGGGCGATTAGGTGATTTTCCCAGAATTACTGGATTTTGTGACCACACTCAGACTCAAACCTGGCTCCTATGCTAATTTACAGCGTTTGGTGCCTTAAACTGAATTGCGCCACCCGGCCTCTACAATGTCACTGCTTCCCCTATGGTTTCTTCCTGGTTGTTGTTGCTTGTTTTACGTCGGCCCAGGAAGAACATCAAGTGACTTTTGTAACAGTTTTATACAGCGTGAACTATTAGAGCGCTTTGCACGAGCACCTCTTACTTTTACAAGCACACATTCGCTCTGGGTGTTTATCATTTCAGCAGAGGTTCTTTTAGGTTCATACCCCTGTAGACATTCTGGGGTTTAGCCATGACTTGTGGGCAGCGGAGAAGAGCGGTGTTCATTGTGCAGGCAACAGGTATAGCTCCCGGTGGGATGTGTTTATTGTTTACGTTTCTATTGATAGCCATTTTTATATTTGTAAGATGTTATTGCTATACTACAAAGAATTATAAATTGTGACCAGTGCATAACACAAATAGCTCTGCAGTCGTAGAAACCCAATAAATTATCTATTGTGATGAGTGTTTCCCTGGCTCAATGCTCTATCCCCCTCAATCAACACGGTTCCTTTTGTGTATGTGTTTGTTTTACTAACACATGCTACAGGACACAGTTATAGTCACAGTAGACTGTTTCAACATCTCTGATCGACGGCTCCAAACAACAGATCCGCCATTCATCCGACACTTAGTACACCTTCTCTGCACAAACCAACCCCCACTTGGAGCATTCCGTTTGTCCCTCCCCACAAACCACGCTAAACTTCTCCAAGTCGCAAGGGCCCAGAACATGACTGTTTAAAAAGCTTGCGGAGACTGGGTGTAATCCTGCTTTCCTTGGGATCGGGTAACTCAGTCGGATCCCACACACCCCCCTGTTAACCTCACAGAGGATGTACCAGGCTGATAGGTGAAGTAAACAAGCTCTTTATTCAGGCTTGTTTTAACGGTCAAAACAATAAGCAAAGCAAGACAGCAAAAAGGTTCGGGATAGTGTCTAACCGTCCTCTGCAATGATGCTAGTCCTAGCACCTTCCAACAGAGGACACCGTGCTAAACAATGGCCGAAAATGCCACTCGATGCGTCTATCCTCGTTATGGATATCGCTCCGTCTTAATCGTCCTCCGCATGCGTGTCAGTCCTGACACGCTTCCAACGGAGGGCAAAAGCGCTAAACAAAGAATGTCCTCCACACTCGATAACCCTCGAGCGGGGACTGGCCACTGGTCACAACAAAGGACCTCGTCCTGTTTACTCGATACCCTCGAGCGGGGACTGGCCACAGGTCACACCAAAGTACCTCGTCCGGTTTACTCGATACCCTCGAGCGGGGACTGGCCACAGGTCACGTCAAAGGACCTTGTCCTGATACTCGAGACCCTCGAGCGGGGACTGACGTATATACCGAAAGGACCGGAGTCCACAAAGGTCGAACCCTCGAGCGGGGACTGGCGTGTGTATCGAAAGGACCGTTGTCTTAACTGCTCGAAAACCCTCGAGCGGGGACTGACAAGGGGTCGGAGCTAAACGGAGTTTACTTAATAACAACAGAGCGTGAAGCGGAGCCCCGCTAACGCTGTTCTTGGCATCTGTTGTTCCTCACCGTAATCTCCTGGCTCCTGTTCCAAAGCCGCCGAATACAACGGAGCTCACCTTCCACTTGGCAGCTTCTCCGTACTCGCGTTGAATGTTCAGAATATTCGCCGCTTACTGCTGGCTTCCGGGTTGCTTAAATGGGTACGCCCTCTCAGCGCGACTGTCTCGCACGGCCTTCTGGGATTGGTAGTTCGGGCGGGCTTGCTCCTGGGTTATGTAGTTCTCGTTATCTCTTGTGTCCTACGCGACCTTGTTTCCAACGCGGCTCCGACGTTTGTCTTAACACTGGGTTTCTTAACCTGGAAATTATATTCAGTAGGTAACCATTTTTTAAATAAGATCTTTTGTTGCACACATACTTCCCTCTATTGTAAAGCGCTCAGGGTAAAGTTGGCGCTATATAAAAATGCATAAATAAATTGCTCTCACTTAGTTCCCAGCAATCACACCAGAGGTTTGGCACTGGCAGCACACGCCGTTCCTAGTTGATTTTTTTTCAGATTTATACAGCGCAATCGCAACCCGTAGGTATTGGAGCGCTTTACATGAGCACCAATTATGTTACACAAGGCCACCTTTATTTTTGGTAGGCATAGGGAGATTAAGTGATTTGTCCAGAACCACAGGATGCCGAGACGACGCCAAAGAATAAACTTGGTTCCCCAACTCCAAAGTCGTCAGCTCAGGCCATAAGGCAGCAAGGATATTGAGGTCAGCGCAGGAGGGGTGGGGGGGCCGCAGTCCATTCTCATACTGCTTAGCTGCCTTCTGACGGGTGTCTGCAGTATTTCAAATGATGTCTGTTCTTCGGTTGTCTGTCCTGGGGCGCAGGCATCATCCTCCTCTGTGCATAAAAGGCAGACAGACGTAGATAAATGCTGTTTTAAGCATTGGCTGTCTCAGCTTCCTCTTATGCCTCTTGCACGTGCGATTCTTAATATTGCTGTAAAAGGGCAACTCTAGATTACAAGCATTTGCTATGCAATAGGTCTCACGTTAATGATAGTTTGAGATATTAGCAGTGCAGATAATAATGCAACGCCAAGAGCTCATACTTTCAGTAGTGCGAGACCTATTGCATTGCAAATGCTTGTTGCTCTTAGCATTGAGCCTCTGGCAGAGAGGATTAGGGCAAACAGAGATATAAAAGGGGTTACATTTGGCACTGACGACCATAAGATCACCCTCTTTGCAGATGATGTTCTACTTCCTATTACTGACCCGCTGCCTCGGTCCCAGCCATTCAAGAGGAGCTAGATCGCTTTGAACTGGTATCAGGCTTGAAGGTGAATCTCTCAAAATCATTCTTGCTCAACCTAACTCTGCTTTGTGAGGTACTGAAATGAATAAAGGAGACCTCCCCCTTTTGCTGCACGGGCAAACACATCACATATCTGGGGGTCAAGCTCACTCCAAAAAGCGTCGACCTCGACAAGGCCAATTATCCGCCTTTGTTACGACAAAATCAAGGCATACTTGTTTAGGTGGAGGGTTGCCTATACCTCCTGGATAGGGAGAAGAAACTCAATTAAGATGAATGTCCTCCCTCGGCTTCTCTATCTTTTTCAGTGCCTTCCGATACCAGTAGACAGGGAACTATTCATTGGTGATCACTAAATTCATCTAGCAGGAACAAACAACCAGACTATCATATCATGTTTTAACTAAATCGCGAGTGGAGGGTGGCTTAGCCCTCCCGGACTACTGGGGGTATTACAGAGCTGCTCAGCTCTGGGTAATGACAGAATGGTCCCTCAGAGAATCCGAAAAACATTGGCTCCATATGGACCTTCAAATAACGGGCAAGACCATTTGGGACCTTTTGTGGTTAACCGCATCAACGCGGTGCAGATTTCCGCAGTGCGCTGAAGATTGCAAAAACCCGCGGTTCATGACGAGCTCAGCTCGTCATGAGCGTACGAGAGGTGTACCTCATAACGAGCTGAGCTCGTCATGAGCGTCGAAGGGGTTAAAGAAGCAGCACAGACCCCCAAACACTTACCTCCGTACCCCCACGTCCACTACTCTGCGGGTATGGGACTTACTCACAAAAACTCTATCCCTGACAACCTTCCCCTCACCCTATACCCCCATTCATTTGAATCCACAGTTCCCCCCAGCACTGCAGGAAGGACCATTGAAGCAATGGAAATTAGAGGGCTGCCTTACGATATCTCATCTGTACAAAAAAGGGCAACTTCTGAAGTTTGCGGAGTGAGCCAAAGCTTGCCAATTACAGCCCGCAGAGGGCTTCTATTATGCACACACAACTCAAACACCGGGTGCAGCAACCACAGGTGCGGCAGGCCGCTACCAGGGGCCTGCTTCCCACTGAGAAATTTGACAATCAGGGGCATCCACTAAGGGGACTATGTATTTTCTATACTTCCTTATTAGGGTGTTGAGTCCACAATCGACTCTTAGGCACAGGGCTTACTGGGACTCTACTCTTTCGAGGCCAGTGGAGGAGAAACAATGGATCCGCTTATACAAAGACATCACCAAAGACAACCGCTCTATGCACCTACGAGAAGCTCACTATAAATTGATGCATGACTGGTACTTGCACCCCAGAAACTACATAAAATATTCCCTAACATGACGGATAGATGTTGGAGGAGCTGCAGGCTTTTGGGAGACTTCCGGCATACCCGGTCAGACTGCCCACCTATTAAACCATTCTGAAAGGAAATCCTCTCTCAGATTAAACGGATACTAGGGTACCCCATCCCAGAAACCATAGAGCACACCCTCTTGCGGCTCCGAGACCAGATACTGAAGCAGCAAATGTATGGAGATCGCTCCATCATGTGGCTGTGTTTAGGCAATGCTAAGATGGCTATCGCAGCGGCCTGGAAAAAGTCCATTACGCAGTGGCACGCTAGACTATGGCTAGCGTTAGTACAAACATAAACCAGATCCTGAGCTACAAGGAATTCAAATCAATTCAAATCAGCAAGTCCCAATATTTTAGGTGTTCTTCATTTATTCTTCATAGAAAAGTATTTCTTTCCTTCAACTGATATGGTCCAATCTTCATATAGTCACAAAAAACACAAAACGCCGCCAACACGTGTTTCGTCTAGGTCGTTAAGACCATTAGACTTCGTCAGGGCAAAGATTATTTATTTAGAACTTCTCATAGGTATGCGTAGGCGTATTGTTCAGACCATAAATTTCAATCTTCATCTAGAAAGCGTCTTGCTCATGGAATTTATCATAGAAGAAGGACAATTCAGTCCCAAAGTCGTTTGCAGATATCCACACAAACCATAAAGTGTTCGTGATAACTCCTCCGAGTGCGGGGTCCTATTCGGAAAACAGTGTGTTCCTTCGTATAGCACAGCGTTAGCCCTGGAGAGGTTGCAAGACATCACAGAGGATTCAAGAAAGGGGTTTGCGTACATCTGATCTCCGCTAGTGACATATCTGTCAGAGGTTCTGTCCTTATTCGCATGCAGCCCCAGACTGCGAACACTTCACCCTTTTCACATCTAATGGAAGGGGGAGGGCTTCAGGGGTGCATAAGGCAAGAGTGGTCCAACCCCGGCCCCCATCCATGGGACCACCCACCTTGGAACCCGCTTTGGAACATAATCATCATGATGCACTGGTTTGGTTTATACTTCGTTTTTCTTTTTTGGTTTAGAAGCCTTTTGGCTTCAATCAATTTTTAACTATTCTTTACTGGCCCAGCTTAGGGTTTAAAGTTGGGATAGGACACACTAGTACACCCGAGCATGGGTCCCACAACGCAGCAATTTGCTAAGTGGCGCTATACACAATATTGAAGGTGTTGGACGGGACATAATAGCATACACTCCTATGGGGCCGAGTCCTTGTTAACATGATGTGTGTACCTAGAAGCGACCTGTAACTCTTGGCCTGTATGCTGTACTTGTTGCGTCTACCATGTTCTTTATATGGGTACAAACTTAATACAAAGATTTTGAAACAAAACGTACTTGTATGTAACGGTTTTTAATATCTGTCTGCAACAAATAACTAAACTTTTTGCACTGGAGGTTGTTTTCATTTTTCAAGTTTGCAAACATGCTCGCTATTTCACATGAAATAAATACTTAACAAGGTTTTAAGTGGTTTGAGGGAAAGGTGATATAGTGACCATGTATTATATGGGATAAAGTACCTCCTGGTATACATAAGGAAATTACAAGTCACCATGGAGTTCCATAACTTTATAAATGAACTCTTCCTTCTGCCTCGTTCCTCTTTAGGGTTAGGAACGCCACTGTAACTTGTAATAGCCTGATCATATTCAGCTGAGGGTGCTTTATCCCTTATATAATCTGTGACTTCTGATGCACTCAGTCAAGGATTATAACAAGCATTTGCAATGCAATAGGTTCCGCATTTGTGAGAGTTAGAGCTATTGCTGGTGTAACTGATAATGTTTTTAACCTATGTGTTTTGGAGTGTAGTGAATGTGTATGTTATGTTATATGTTTATTTGTAGTGCGCGCTGTTAGTCGAAACTGTCCTGGCGCGATGAAAAGGTCATGGTGTCAGCTAGAGCAAGGGAAAGCTTACATAGTCTGCATAAATAAGTGAGTTTTTAGCAATTTTTTAAAGCTAGCAAGATTTGACGAGTGTCTTAAGGCCGCAGGTAGGTTGTTCCACAGCTGAGCTGCACGAACCGTCAGAGACTGCCCCCCCAGTCGAACTTTCTTGAATCTGGGAATAACCACATGTCTGAGGGAGGCAGATCGCAGCTGGCGGGTCGGCTGGTAGAAAGCAAATCTGTGCTTAAGATAGGAGGGGCAAGGGCCATGTAGGGCTTTAAATACAAGGGCCAGGGCCTTAAAGCGCACTCTTTGGGCCACTGGTAGCCAGTGGAGCTCTCTAAGTTGTTTGCGAACGCTGAGTCTCCTAGGGATGTTAAACAGGAGCCTCACCGTCGCGTTCTGGACTACCTGTAATTTCCGGATCAAAAAATCCGGAATGCCGGTGTAGAGGGCATTTGCGTAGTCCAGTCGAGAGAGCACAAGTGCTCTAGCTACCGCTTCCTTAGCCACTTGGGGAAGAAGGGGGAAGAACTTCCGGAGAATGGATAGGGTGCCAAAACAAGTACCCGCCAGTCTCGAAATTTGATCGCGGAAGCACAAGTCTGCTCCGAACCAAACACCCAAGTTCTTTGCCACCCCACAATCGCCACTAGGGCACGATGATCCAATGGGCCAGATGGATTCCCTAAAGTCTGCTGGGAATTGGCCATACAATAGAATTTCAGATTTGTCCTCATTGCATTTGAGGACTGCCTGAGCAAGCCAGGCAAATACAGAGGACAAACATTGGCGGACACCCACTGGATTAAGGTTATCCTTATTCCATGTGAAGGGAAGCTGGGTGTCGTCGGCGTAGGCCATTATTTTCGCACCCAACCTTTCTGCCAGGTGGATTAAGGGGGTCAAATAGACATTAAAAAGGAGAGGACTTAAAGTCTACCCCTGAGGCACGCCTGTCTCAACCCTGCTGCTTGAGGAGTGGTAGGGGGGAAGCCAAACTTGTTGGCATCTGTCTGTGAGGAATGATCTTAACCATCTGAGAGCCACGCCCGTTATGCCAATCTCCTCTAGCCTAGAGAGAAGCTGGACATGGTGTCGAACGCGGCAGAGAGGTCCAATAAAATTAGAGCCGCTCTGCCGCCTCCGTCCAGACATTCCCTAATGGCTTCGGTGACCTCCACGAGCGCGGTCTCGGTGCTATGGAGTAGAACTATGTGGTTTGGGGTGGAATTGTGTGTTGTGTATTTGTGTAGTGGAAATATGTGGCATGGTGAATAGATAGTGGTGAGAGTACAGAGAATAAACAGAAAGGAAGAAAGAGGGATAGGTGGTTTGTGTAGGAAGCGGTTACTGAACTTGAGACAGGAACAGAAATAGTGTGCGAGAAAGATAGAAAGAAGGGAAGAGCAGGCCACAGACGAATAAAGAAGGAGGTTTTGTGTACGCAGAAGGCACCCTAAGAAGAGGAGGCGGGTGTGTGCTTGACGGATGGAAACTTTGAAAAGTTACGGGATAGAAATTGTGTTTGAAGACCTGAAGTTAACCATATAGGAGGCGTGAATAGTCATTGAAAGAGCGAGAGAGAAGGGTGAGAAAGAGTAAGAGATAGAGGGACAAGTGGAAGGGGCACCTGGAAGGGGGAGGGCAAGAGGTGGACTAGTGTGCAGCGTGAGTAGGTAGAGGAAGGTACGATGTGCGAGTAGGCAGGACAGAGGGTAGATAGGTAGTGCGAGGGAGGAATTAGAGAGGACAGTGGTATTGCGAGATGTGTGGGTATTGGGGGGGTGAGAGCTGAGAGGGGTAGTGGGTATGAAGGGGAGAGACAACAGTGTCTGTGTGACAAAAAGACGCAGAGCACTGACAAAAACTGCGTAATCAGCAGGACGAAGTTTCCTTAGTCTGACTGTTTTTATGTTGTTGCAGATATAAATGAGTTTGTGTGAACTAAAATATAATTTCAACAATATACAAGCCACTCATAGAATGCAACAGAGAGGATATACAGGCTGAAATGGCAGAGGAATACGAGTTGTTGAACTAGCACACAAAAATGCGTGTTTTAGAATATAATCAAAAGGCAACGTTTACGTAAAAGCAGGTTGCCAAAACATTAGACTGTTTCATAAATGATAAAACGTGTTTTGTTTTACCTCTTTTTAAAACTGCAGGAGACATTTTTCAACCTCTCGTCAACTTGGCTGAGCAAGTTTGGTAAAACACCAATTGTACAAACACACGCATGCATGCGCCTAAAATTCAAAAGCTTGAAGAGTTCACATTGAAAGGCTTGCAGAATCCACTGGCAAGCCTCCACAAACATCACAACCTCCTCTTAAGAGCTCAGACAACATTAACAACTTTTTAAACAAGGCATATTACTCAGCACTACCTCCGCTGCTATGCTTCAAGGGGCAGCGTAATGCCGTAATTCTATGTCAAGACCGGAGGCTCCGAATATGCTTTCTCATTTCTTTACTAGGAAATGCTCAGCAGCCAATTAGAAAACAGTAAAGAAACACACTACTACAATACACATGAACACTCTGGGTATCACCTGACAAACCATAGAGTAACCACTATATAATGTCCCATAGAGAATACCATATCCTCTTTCTTTGCTGCTCCACAGTCAGTTGAGTGCTTTTGCCTCATTACTGCTTTGCTGTTGCTTTATTGTCTAAATATTATTGTTTAGGCTTGTATTGTGCCTTGCACTTACTTTAAGGTGCTGCCTGTGCTTGTGCTTGGCTCGTACATTGCTGCGGCGGTGTTTTCTGGCTAGCTGATGTTTTCCTTTTGTTTCTTTGCGCTCCTCGCATTGTTTCACGTTGCGGTTCGTTTCCTTGGTTCCGCTTCGTTGCAGGGAGCGTGTGCACACCTCCCCGGTTCGGGTGATTTGCGCCCGCGTTTATTTAGTGGAGCGGGAGTTTTGGGGCTGAGAGGTTACGCGCGTGCTCGCGTACTCCTCGCTTTCTTTTGATGCGTGCGGCCGTTACCGCGCATGCGCGGTGGCCATTTTGTTTGTTTATCTCTGCTCTGACGCGGGGGATTAACGCCGGAGCAGCGTTTCCGCAGCTCTTTGCCCACAGCCTGCATTTTCCAGTGCCCATTTACGCCCAAATTGACAAAATTATTCTTTTGGGCTGTAGAATTTGCATAGGCCTTGCCTAGAGTGGCCGGTTTTGAGCAAGCCCTCCCTCCACCCTTTATTTATTTATTTATTTGTGTATGTTTTTTATTACAGCCAGGTTACTGCCTGTTTATTGATTGGCTTGCTTTAGGGGTTTTGCCACTCCCCCTTATATTTGCCTTCAGCAATACACTTTCCTTCCTCTGGTGGGCATTATTTGTTACACTTGGTGTAATTATGGAGGAATGCTATGTGGAGAAGAATTATTATTACGATGATGAAGCCTCTGGCTCCATGAAGCAGGATTTAGTTGAGGCCTGGGAGGTGTTCAGCATTCCGTTAATAAGGCGCTGGTTGGTGCTATTGAGCCCTTGAATCGCCATTTATCCAACTATGCCTTGCAGCAAGGTTGGTTGCCTTCTTCTTCAGGGCGTTCTTCGAAATCTCCCCAAAAAACCGCACAATTCTGACTTTGTTAAACTGGCCAAGACGCTTTCTTCTGAACATGCGTCTAGTAAACCGTCCAAGGAGGCTTTGGCCTCTCATGCTCCCCAGACGGACGATGGTGATACTTCTTCCTCGTCCTCTGATCAGGATGTTCCTCCACCTTCTAAGAAAGCTCGTAAGGAGCACTTTGTTGATGCGCCTTCGCACCCCCAACTTCTGACGTTCGACCCTGCTCATATTGTGCATCCTAACTCCTCCTCTTGGCTTCCGTCCCCGGAAGTGGCGGAGTATGTCCAAACGCATATTCGTCAGCCCTTTGAAAAGGACGTGCGGACCCGACTTCGGTCGGAATGTCCGCGCCCTGAATTGGCAGACCCGTTGGCTGACACTCCTGAGGTGGACCCAACAATGGTGACATATCTTTAAAAATATGCCAAGGATCCTAAAAAGGGTATTGATAGGGCATGGCGTTCGTGCCAGGATAAATTGTTGGATCTTTTGGGTCCTCTCACAAAGATTTTGGACTTAGGCTTTCGGGCCAAGGATTCCTCATCTGTCGTTGATCCTGACGAATTGATTGGGTGGTCTCAGAGGGCTATTTGTCAGTTAGGGAATGCCAATTGTGCAATGTCATGTGAGCATCGACGCTCTATTTTGTTGAAATTGGACAGCAAATTAGCTGAATTGTCTGCCTCTATGTCTAGCCCTTTGGCTCAGGGTTTGTTATTTGGTCGGCCTTTCCTTAAGGAGTTGACAAAATTTGTGGCTACCTTTAGTGGACTCGATAAGGCTCAATCTTCTCTTCGACTGGCTTTTCGCCCGGTTTTTGGAAGGGCCGGAAGATACAGGGGACGATCGTTCGGCCGTGGGTCTAACCAAAATACCCAGCGTGGATATCAGTCCCAGCGTGGAGGAGGTCAAGATTCCAATTACAACAGTAATAAATCATTCTTCTACAGGAGAGGTCAATTCAAAAAAGGACGCTACGGTGGTACCCAAGGAGGACATCATGATTCCTCGAATTCAGGTGAGCTTGATCCCGGCCTCAGAGGTTGTGTTGGGGGGCAAGATTCAATAATTTCTTCCAAATTGGCGTCTGATCTCGAGCGATGTGTGGGTGTGAGACACTGTCCTAGGTTACAAAATAGAATTCTACAGTTATCCGCATCAGCCCCATCCTCCTTCACCCCTAGTTTTTTCCCTCCAAGATCAGGAGGTCATTTCAGCAGAAATCAAGTCTCTTCGGTCCAAAGGGACCATAGTTCAGACTTCTCGTCATCCTCAGGGTTTCACCAGCAATGTCTTTTTGGTCCAGAAAAAAGGGGGCGGGTCCAGGTTGGTTCTCAATCTCAAGGACTTCAATGGAGGGGTTGTTTACCGCCTCTTCAAGATGGAGGGCATCCATCTGCGGAGAGATTTTCTTCGGGAAGGGGACTGGATGGTCCGTCTCGATCTGAAAGATGAGTACTTGCTGATTCCCATTTACGGTCCTCATCGTCGCTACCTGCAGTTCCAGTGGCAGGGGACTTTGTTTGAGTACAAAGTTCTCCCTTTCGGCCTCTCGTCAGCACCTTGGTGCTTCACTAAACTTCCGAGGCCTGTTGTAGAATCTCTGCGAGCCCGGTGTGTTCGTCTGATAATATATCTGGACGAAATTCTCATTTTGGCGCATTGCCCTCACCTGTTGATGACTCATTTGGACTGGTCAATAGATCTTTTACAGTCACTAGGGTTTCTGGTGAATCCTCAGAAGTCTGTTTTCAGTCCCTCTCAGTCGATAGAATTCCTGGGTTTCCTCATCAATTCCCTCTCTTGCCAACTCATCTTGCCCAATCAGAAGAGCAGATCCATCAAGAAGAAGTTGAGGTTGGTTTTGTCCAAACAGAGTCTATCATTGAGTTCTGTAGCTCGGATTGTCGGTCTGTTGGCTTCCTCGATTCAGGCGATCTTCCCGGGTCCTCTTCATTACTGGGCACTTCAGCGTCTAAAAATCCGCCATCTCCAGAAAGGCCTCCGCTATTCAGATCAAATTCCTCTGTCGGAGGACGCAAGGTGGGAGATGTTATAGTGGTTGGAGCACATGGAGTCTTGGAATGGGCAAGCCCTGTTCGGAGCATCCCCGGAAGTGGTGATCGAATCCGACGCCTGTCTGTGGGGATGGGGAGCCCGTTGTGGTCAAATATCGACAGGAGGCCGGTGGTCTCAGGAGGAATTGTCCCTCCACATAAATTGCCTGGAGCTTCTGGCAGAGTCTTTTGCGATTAGTTGTCTGTCTCCACGCATGACGAATTGTTGCATACTCCTCCGCATGGACAACATGTCAGCGGTTCGGTATGTCAACAAATTAGGGGCGGGACGAAGTCCAAGATTTTGGCAGAAATCGGCAAGGATTTTTGGCACTTTTGTCTTCAGAGGAAGATCACAGTTATTGCAGAATATCTCCCAGGTCACAACAATCGGATTGCAGACTGGAACTCTCTTCATCTCTGGGATTTCAGCAATTGGAGGTTTCATCCTCGAGTATTCCAGTCTCTTTCCCGGTTTTGGGGTCAATGTCAGATCGATCTGTTTGCTTCTCGCCTCAACACTCAACTTCCCCTGTTTTTCAGTTGGCGAGCAGATCCGTAAGCCCTAGCCATGGATGCCTTTCTCCAGGTCTGGCCGTCTCTCCCATGTTATGCCTTTCCCCAGTTTGTGATAATTCCCAGGGTCTTGGCTCGCACAATGCATTATCAGTCTGAGTTGATTCTGATCGCTCATCTGTGGAGGGCCCAGGCTTGGTTCCCAGTTCTTCTGGAAAGGAGTTGTGCGGTGCCGCTCCTTCTTCCCCAGAGATGGAATCTGTTGCTGGACCCTCTCTACAACCTGCATCCCCTAATAGAGTCGGGTCAACTCCTCCTAGTGGCATGGCGGGTTTCAGGGATTTCTGGCAAATCCCAGGCCTTTCGCGAGACGCTACCAGATCAGCGAGGCTTGGTCTCCCAACACACACAAACGTTATGCAGCAGCTTGGAAACAATGGTGTAGTTGGTGTACTCAACGGGAGGTGGATCCCGCTTCAGTGGACGTCTCTTTAATTGTGTGAATTTTCTGGCATCTATTGCTTCGTCAGGTCTAGCTTACAGGACTGTTAATAATTTTCGTTCTGCCGTTTCTGCGGGACATATTACTATCGATGGCAAGCCTGCTGGTGAGCATCCTTTGATTTTTAAGATACTCAAGGGTATACGGCTGGTAAAACCGCCTTCTCCGAAATATGTTGGTTTATGGGATGTTTCCATTGTGTTGAGCTATCTGGAGGCTTGGCCGTCCAATACTTCTTTATCCCGCAAACAGCTCTCAGCAAAACGGACTATGTTATTGTTATTGATGCACAACTCCTGACCTTAGTCATATCAGCATCCCTCACGTGTGCTTTGAACACTAAACATCAATGGACGTGCCTCTAAATGAGGGAACCTTTTTCATCTTTACATAGTGGCTCAGATTATTTCCTACATGACAGGGACTAACTAGGGTTTATATCACCTTCCTTACAGGTAGCATCCTGATATTTCCTGAATAAGGTATTTAACCATTAATTCACAGTGTTTGAGTTGAAGTGAGGTAGTAGTCAGCTCTCCATTGACACCATGTTTTTTAACTTAATTCACAGTGACAACGACCTCCCCAATCCTTGTCCTGAGGAGAACCCTTAGAACTACTCAACGGGTTCGAAACGCGTCGGCGTCCTGTTCCACCCAGATACTGAATTGTTAGGGCACAATAGGAATATAACCCATACACAACTCTACACTGTTGCATAGTTTTGTGTCTTCCTATGTTGTGCATCATATGTTGAACCGCTTTATGTGTATCTAGTGGTGGTCATAACAAGTAGGCTAGTGTGTTATCCTAGTTGACCGCTTGTTTAATTGCATTCAGGATTGGTGCCTCTACAAAGAAAAATATTTTTTTGAGGCTTTCTATAGTTGTCGTTATTTATGTTAACACAATTGTTATATGTGTATGTTTTTGATTTAATGTATTCTTTATGGTTTTTTCAATGCATCTGTGAACCTTTGTAAATGTGATGTGAATCCTTGTTGCTGCCATAAACATTTTTTCAAAATCTTTCTTTATAAAATACAAGTGACCAAAACACAGAGGGTTTGTCAGCCTAGCAATTAATTATACTAGGTGTGTACTTGTCATTTAACTAACACTGCCCGGCAATCTGGTTTGTTTAGTTCTACAGATGCAAGCATTGCGTCTTCCATCCCAGTGGATTGCTGTTTCTCACAGTTTTTTGTCAGTCAAGTAATTTTTTATCTTTCTTCCACGATCTTCATGTTGGACTGACAATTTTTTTCATTTGAACTGTTTTAAGTTACCAAAGAAAGAGAATATGGTATTCTCTATGGTACATTATATAGTGGTTACTCTATGGTTTGTGAGGTGATACCCAGAGAGTTCATGGGTATTGTAGTAGTGTTTTTCTTTACTGTTTTCTAATTGGCTGCTGAGCATTTCCTAGTAAAGAAATGAGAAAGCATAATCCTAGCCTCCTTGTCCTTAATAGAATTGAAAATGCTGGTCACGTATGTTAGCAAATTTTGAATTGTTCTCAAAATGTACTTCCAGTCAAGACAGCCGGCATGGTGAGTCAGCGTTCTAGCCTCTTGTGGTGCCCCTTATCTTTCTGGAACATCGCATCATCGTCGCCAGTGTTACAATTACATAAAAGCGATCCGTTTTGAGAGAGCAGGCACCCTAAGATAGCCCTACCAGTTCTAAACACCACCGTGTAAGCAAAAACAGCCTGTCTCGAGACATTAAAGGAAAAGGATGAAAGACGGATTACGCATTGTCCAGTATGCTTTTAAAAACACATGTACCAATTACGTCAAGATTCTAAGTAAGAACCTCCCTCAATTTCTTCAACCCTTGTAAAGGTGTCTTTAAATCACATTCTAGTTCTGCCCATTGTCAATGCTGCTATGCATACACATTTTAAATGAAGTTCTTTGGATAAGGTTCCTTGCACTGCAGGTCAAATGAAAAATTTCCTAGCTAACGGAACGGAAAGTTTCAATTCTATTAAGGACAAGGAGGCGAGGATTATGCAGTCCTTTCTTCTCTTTATTACAATAGCAGATTTAAAGTGGACCAATAAGAAAACTTTTCAGGAACTACAACTCCCATGAGCACATGGGCTACAGTCTCCATAACAACAGCCATCCAATCACGAGGGCCTCCACTGTATAACTGGTCCTGACGTCCCTTCCTCTTCGTCTTCTTCTCTGCGAGGAAAGATCTCGAGGACGTTCATCACTCCTTCTGGTCTTGTCCTAAAGCAACACAAGACAAACCGTTATCGTGTTCCCCTATCCGTGTACGGAAGCATGGAAACGCAATACATGATAACCTTTTTTCGAGATAACACTGAATACTAGTATAATAGACATTCGAACCGTAAACATGAGCAAGCAGGAATGACCTGAACTCCCGAAGTAGCGAGATAACATCTGACTACTAGTATAATAGACATTTTAACCATAAACCTGAGCAAGCAGGAATGACCTGAACTCCATAAGTAGCACGAATACTGCCAAGCAGAGATAGCCGCTTAGATAACCAAACCCCCTTGAAACATTTACTTACCGGAATTACGGAGAAGTTGGGTTGGGAGAGACCACAGAGTCTCGGGGGGGATAATCCTCGCCTCCTTGTCCTTAATAGAATTGAAACTTTCCGTTACGTTAGCTAGGAAATTTTTCATTCTATGTCAGGACGGAGGCGAGGATTATGCAGGTTTAAAGCCTTTCAATCACCAATTCTGCGGCACCATAAATGGGCTTGAAATAGAATTTCTTAAATGTGGATTCGGAAGACCAGTCTGCCGCGGCCATAATATCCTCTAGCCTGCCGCCGAGCTGAACGGCCTTAGAAGCCATTGCTCCCCTCGTGGAATGGGCTCCGAATCTGGTCACATCCACCCCCGCCTCGGTCATGATCCAGCAGACCCACCTGGCGATGGTTGGAGAGGAAACCGCTTTGAACGGTTTCTGTAAAGCGATGAGGAGCTGACGTTCCCCCGGAGGGCGATATTCGAGCGTCATGTCCTCGTACGCCTTAAGACACCTCACAACACAGAGTTTGGATTGATCCGGAAAGGTAGGGTACGATACCGACCTGATGTTAGTCTTGGTTCTCCTAGCCACCGTAAAAGTGACTCCATCCGGGGTGTACGCCCGAGCGGAAATGTCCAGGGCTCTCACGTCCGAGACTCGTTTGCACGAGACCAGACATAATAAGATCGCCAACTTGGCGGACAACTCCTTCCGAGTAAGGGACTGATTATCCCCCCAGGAGCGGAGTAGACGGAGAACGATGTTGACATCCCAGAGACAGTCATATCTGGGTTCTGGGGGCCTAGACAGTCTAGCCCCTTTCATCAGTTTGCAGACCCACGGGTGCTCCCCTACGGGCTTCCTATCCACGTGGGCATGCCCCGCCGAAATGGCGGATCTGAAAGAGTTGATAGACCGGTAAGCCAAGCCTAAATGAGCCAATTCAGCCAGAAAAAGACGTGAGTAACGTCCGCCCCCACGGGATCGGTGAGTCTTCCCATACACCGAAGATGCCACCTTCCCCAAGCCGAGCGATACCTCCTGATAGTTCTTGGAGCCCAGGCTCGCCATGAGGTACCATGTCTCCTGGGGAATCAACGGAAGAGGCTCCCCCAAGGGACCCTTGAGCAGAGACGGGAACAAGGGCAGTCGAATCCGACAGTCCCACAACGGTTCCAACAAGGGCGGAACCCACGCTTGGGCCCGCCAAAACGGAGTCATCAGGGTCATGTACACTCATAGTCGGCGAATCTGCGCCGTCACGCGAGGAATCATCAGAAATGGAGGGAGCGCGTATGGTAGTTCCAGCAACCAATTCTGCAGGAACGCATCCCCTGCGGTTGTCGCCGGATCCGGCCTCCAGCTCCCAAACCTCGGGGCTGACGGTTGAGTCGGGAGCAAAAAGATCCCCAGTGCACGGACTCCACTAGGTCATCAAAGCCTGGAAGGCTGTCCGATCCAGCCGCCAATCGGTGAAAATCGCTGAAGTTCCTGGAGTGCCAGACCGCAATCGAGGTTCGCCGTCCCGGAAGTTACTCCGCCGGCCCCGAAACGGCATCTCCAGGCAAAAATGCCAGAAGTAATTTGCCAGTTCCGCCTAGGTCTGAGACCGAGGGCTGCCCAGGCGATCGATGTAGTGCACCGCCGACGCCAAGTTCGTACGCAATAGGGTGCAACCCGATACTCTGCTCTGAGTCAGAGATCTCACTGTAAAGAACCCGCTAGAGGTTCTAGGCAGTTGAAGTGAAGCCAAAGTTCCTCCACGGGCCAACGGCCCCCCAGCCCGACCAGCTGGCATCCGACTCGATGATCAGATCCGGCTGGAGCCGGAGATTGTTCTCCCGTTCCGCGCACACACGTGCTCGATCGACCCACGTACTTCCGTCCTCGTCTCCTCCGTCAGGGAGACGCGTTTGGAGTACGTGAGCCCCTTCCTGAGGTGTTGCGCCTCCAGACGTTGCAGGGCCCCGTACCGCAGGGGCCCGGGAGGATCGCCCTAATCGAGGAGACCCACGATGCAGACCAGCTGACTCCGGGAGATGCTGTCCTTCCGAAGGACCTGAGACAGCTCCCTGCGAAACTTGGTGACCCCCTGAAAAGGAAGGCTGAGGGAGGCCGACTCTGAATCGAATAGGGAACCCAAAGGTGACCTGCCTCATGGCCTGAGCTCGGATTTCTGTGCATGTAGCACGAAACCCAGAAGCGGGAGCAGAGCGGTAGTCATGTTCAAGTTGTCTTGGAGACGGACCGACGATTGATCCAAGATCAGGATGTCATCGAGATATCTGCTCAGCCGAACGCCCCCTCGCGCAGAGTCTCTACCACCGGTCGAAGGAGCTTGGTAAAGCACCACGGGGCCGAAGAGAGGTAGAATGGCAGCGTTTGAAAAACGAAACCTTGCCGTCCCAAGGGAACTGCGGGAAACGCCGGAGAGGCGGGGAGATGGGAACCGAGAGGTGTGCGTCCTGCAAGGCTAGACGGACCATCCGATCCCCCAGGAGGAGGATAGCGCGTCGGAGATGGATCCCCTCCATCTTGCAGTGGGGGAACCAGCCACTCGTTGAAACCCCGCAATTTTATGACCGGTCGAAAGCCTTTAGTTTAGGGGACCGGCCGAAACCCTGTGTCCTTCTTCTTGACCAAAAGATACTGATCAAAATCCGTAGAGTGCAGGAGGGACCTGCGGCTCGCCCCCAAGCTTAGGATCGTTTTTAATGAGAAGCAACCGCTAACGCTCCGTCGCCAATGCGAAGTTTGCAGTGCCCAAGAAACATAGGGCGCGCTGGGCCCCAACTGCCACGACCTCTGTGGATAACGCAGACCCCGACTCTTGGCCGACACAGCCAGCTGAGATCTGAGCTATGGGACCCACGGCATCCAGGAGGTGACCTGACAGTTACGCCAGGAGCGGTCTATGTCTTACGTCGGGTCCTACGTGAACTTGGCAAAGAACGCGAAGAGTTTATCATCAATGTCCGGGGTGACGGCCACCCTGCCCTCTAGCTTCGATCGAGAGCATTCACCCCGCATGCGGGTTCTAACCTCCTTCTCCCGAGGTTGACGAAATGTTACTCGCCACACAAGCCGCCACCTTGGGGTCAGGAATCCACTCCGACGACCTAGGATGATATATCCTTGTAGGGTCAAACAGATCGGAGGACTTCCCATCCCCATCCTGGGACCCCGATGAGTGAGACACCGGGCGCCATGGTCGACCCGTGTAGTCTGCCTCATTCGAGGAACCCCTTCATCGGACATACCCTCTCCCTCCAAGGGGAAACCATCATCTTGGTCTGTCTCAAAAGCGACCTCGTCGCCATCCTCTCCGGGTTCGAAACCCTCCCGGCAGGGTACATGTGTGAGCGTTCGCGCACTCTGTCACAAGGAGTCCCCCAAACGGTCGGACTCCCCCAGGTGCCCCGCGTGACGCTCTTTTTACCCCCGCCCTGCGTGCTTCGAGGTCCGCGGTCCACCGACATTGGGGAACCAAACACCCCGGGGATACCCTGGGCGAGTGCGCCCACCCAATCCCTCGGAGGAGCTAGCCCAGAATCCAGGGCCAGCGACCGCGCACAACCAACTGCAGGCGGGAAGGGTTGGGAGAGAAGTCTCTTCCGCCTCCTGAATTAAGGGGCTTGCCTGGTCAGATGCCAGAGATAGATGAGGGTGAGAGCACGTATACACCTTAAACAATTACTGTAGGTAGCCCCCTCGCCAGTGCTCAAGCAACCCAGCTATCAAAACTGGGCGCAGTACCTTGATGCCACCACCAGGTGGCGCTGCGCAGTAGCGCGAGTGAGGGGATCACCGAAGCCGGTGTCGGGCGAGGGTTGGTGAGGCAGAGCGGCGCTCTCCTCAGCGCGCCGCCACGCCAGCAGAAAACCACCAACAGGCAGCTTCTCCGTAGCGCCGGGCGCCCCACAGAGCCGAGAAAGCGCGGGAAGCGCGCAAACACGGTCCGCGATAAGCGGGAGGATTGACGGCGCAAGCAGAGCCTGGCGCGCGTCGGTCACAAAACGATTCCTACATGCGCGAGTCAAGCTTGACGCGCGATTCTATCATTAAGCAGAAACGCAGCTAAACAGAAGCAAGTTACGATATCGACATCATAATAATCATAATAAGCGTATCAAGATAATAGTAATAATAATAAGCGCACAGAGATATCAAAATTAAACAATACGTCAGTAGGAAAAGAAGTTGACTTAACTGCGATGCTATCATTAAGCAGAAACAAAGCTAAACAGAAGCAAGTTAGGATATCAACATCATAATAATCAAAATAAGCATATCAAGATAATAGGAATAATAATAAGCGCACAGAAAAGTCAAACAATACGTCAGTAGGAAAAGAAGTTGACTTAACTGACGAGCAGAGAAGAAAGAGGAAGGGACGTCAGGACCAGTTATACAGTGGAGGCCCTCGTGATTGGATGGCTGTTGTTATGGACACTGTAGCCCATGTGCTCATGGGAGTTGTAGTTCCTGAAAAGTTTTCTTATTGGTCCACTTTAAATCTGCTATTGTAATAAAGAGAAGAAAGGACTGCATAATCCTCGCCTCCGTCCTGACATAGAATTACCTTTAAAATGTGTATCACTTTCTAACCTCGATAAAGTGGTCGTTACGTATTATAAAGTGGTTGTTACGTATTATAAGTTATGATCCAAGCAACTTGCTTATTGGGCTTTACAAAGTAAGATCATATTCCCACACACCTTTTAAGACATTTCCGCGTGAACTAAAGTGCTAGACTCCGGGCGGCCCAGTGGTTCCCAAACTTTTGACTCCTGAGGACCCCCATTGAGTCACCACTGGAAGCCGGGGACCCCCAACAATTTGTATGAGTTAAATTTCAAATATTAAAACAGTAATTCGAAAAAAATACACACGTGTGCACACAAAACAAATACTCAAAGTACTTAGGGGCAGATTTACAATAAGTGACGCATCCATGCATATCAGCAGGGATGCGCCACTTATTTTGCGCCATGCCTCTGCCACCATTAATGCGCCGCATTTACAATGCTGCGCCTCATGGGGCAAAAAAGCACAGATGCGTGACGCATCTGTGCCGTAAAGGTCGCGCATTGCTGGAGTTGCGTCGCAAGCACGACACAGCTCCAGCAATGCTCTGGGGGGCCGAATCTTGTTAATGCTGCGTCGATCCTTACGCCTGCTTCAAGCAGGCGCAGGGTTTTGACGCAGCATGGGCCCCAAAGTGACTGAGTGAAATCTTGTAGATTTCACTCAGCCACTTTTAGGAGGCGTTCCTGCGCCGGAACGCCTCCTTCTAGCGCAGGGCTTTACAACGTGGTGGTGCATCTCCCAGATGTGTCACGTTGTAAATACCCTGCACCATGGCACATCTTTTGCGTCGCCGCCGCATCACGAAAGTGACACAACGGTGGCGTAAAAGAGGCGCATGGGGCTTTTAAATCTGCCCCTTAGGATTTTGGGGCCAGATGTACGACCATTTCATTTAGCGCCTCGCAATTGGCGACACATTGCGAGTGGCAAATTGCGAGTCGCTAAATGAAATGTACAACAGTGTGTTTAACACTGTTTCAGATTCCCAATGGGGTCGCAAATTGCGAGGTTCATTAATATTAATGAGCCTCTCGCAATTTGCGAGCCTATTGGGAATGCCAGCCCTCCTAGGTATGGTGTCTGCTGGGCTCTGCAGGCCACCATGTCTGGGACTGCTTTTAAATAAAGCAGTTTAAAAAAAAATGCAGCCCATTGACCATGCATTTAAAAAAAAAAAAGAAAATGAAACGTTTTCATTTTCTAAGGGCAGGCAGAGGTCCCTGGGACCACTGCCTGCCCTTAAAAAATAATTTTGCATGCATTTGCAAAGGGGACCCAAATGGGAAGGGGTCCTCTGGGGACCCCTTCCCATTTGCAAATGCATTACCATCTACTTGAAGTAAGTGGTAATTGCGAGTGTTTTGCGACCACAAAACATTTGTACATGGTTTTAAGACTCGCTATTTGGAAGGGAATGCCCCTTCCAAATAGCAAGTTGCAAAACCTATTTAGCGAGTCACAAACAAATTGCGAGTCGCAAACAAATTGCGACTCGTGAAATAGGCAATGTACATGGCCCAATACGTTTTTGCATGTGAAAGCGGGTTCACGAACCCGTTCACGCATATAAAAACGGATCGTACATCTGGCCCTAAGTATTTTATATTGAAGTAATAGCCCCTCTGTCACATGTATTTCATTTGTTTTATAACATCTCTCATACCATTGTAGGATGTCAGAGCACTTTACATCACACACATATAGAAACATTGAATCGTACATGTAAATCAGTGTGTATATAAAATGTTTAAAGAGTGCTTGTTCTGGAAAAGCACAAACTCAGGATTCAGAACATAACACAGTGGCTAGCACTGACTTTAACATTAAAAATGTATTTCCACCCAAATAAATCTTTTTCGCAGCATCAGGATAATGAATAACTAGGAAAAAACAAAAGTTACTAACTGGTACCATGCAGTTTGCAAGCAGCTCTTTGATGACAGTTTATAGGTCCCTCTGCTACATTACGATTGTCACTTATGAAGTGCGCAAGGAATCTCTGTGACAAAAGCAGTAACCACAAACCTATACACATAAAATGCTGCTTTTTAAAATGCATGTTACACGTTCTTTGCAGTAGGCACATTAACCCTCTGTGCTACATCAGTTAAGTCAAAGCTGCCACTAAACAAAACTCTCCTCATACTCCAGCAGGTACATTAATCACTGGCTTTATCTTGACACTTTTATTGCTGCTATTTAACAATACTGATCCAGCACACAAAACAAATGTTATAAAAGTCTGAACAATGATATGCAAATTTCAGTAGCAATACAATGATATTCAGTAGCAGAGTCGTTGGATGTTTTTTGGATGTTCAATCTTTATTGAATTCTTCAAAAAATGTAGCCAACGCGTTTCGTCCTCCACGGACTTCTTCAGGGCAATGATAATGAGCTTCTCATCAATGTGCAGATATTCTTTATTTTCGATTAGATGGTAATTTAAAGTGGCAATTCTTTTCTTAGTATGTTTCGTGCACATTGGTCTCACAAGTTCGAGTCTTTCAAGGTAAGTTAGCCAATATGATAATGGTTTTAAATATGGTTCAAGCCGGCTCCATCGCGTGGCGTCCTTTGCCTCAACAAAGGACGCCACGCGATGGAGCCGGCTTGAACCATATTTAAAACCATTATCATATTGGCTAACTTACCTTGAAAGACTCGAACTTGTGAGACCAATGTGCACGAAACATACTAAGAAAAGAATTGCCACTTTAAATTACCATCTAATTGAAAATAAAGAATATCTGCACATTGATGAGAAGCTCATTATCATTGCCCTGAAGAAGTCCGTGGAGGACGAAACGCGTTGGCTACATTTTTTGAAGAATTCAATAAAGATTGAACATCCAAAAAACATCCAACGACTCTGCTACTGAATATCATTGTATTGCAACTGAAATTTGCATATCATTGTTCAGACTTTTATAACATTTGTTTTGTGTGCTGGATCAGTATTGTTAAACTGCAAATTAGAGCAAAAAATTTTCCTTTTTTTGTTCAAGGAGATTTAGGGGTAAAAGAATCTCCGATCCGTGTCACCATAAAAATTGACTAAGGCGATATAAAAGATAGGTGCAATCGTGCATATAACCCCTTTCCCCTTTCTATTGCTTACAAACTTTTATTGCTGCTGGAAAGCTGCTAATTATACAAGAAACTTTTCTGTGCTTTTAAAACTGTTGCCTGCGGACCCCCTGGGAAAGTGTCACGGACCCCTGGGGGTCCGCGGACCACAGTTTGGGAAACACTGTGCTAGAGAATGCACCACTTATAATTTAAAATAGAAAAACTGGGGGCAGACCCTCTCATCTTAGCCTTGGCGCCTTTAAATACCGCGACCCGGGGTCAGTGCTAAAAGCATTAAGCACCAATCACTAAGCACCAATCACGCTGATGTATTGTCGCCCACTGATGCAACATCTTTTAGGCCAGCCTCTCACGGTGGCGTGCCCCCGAACACTGACCGGGTTAGAGACGGTGTAGACCCCGCTGCTCAGGTCGTGTCTTTCTTCCACGGCCGCAGTTTCGTGCTCAATGGTGATCTCCACCGGCCTCTATCCGCACCTCTACGACCCACTGCAAGTAGCGGCTACATTTGCGATTCATAACACAGTAACTCAGGCCGGTTCTCCAGCGGACGAGCCATGACTTCCGGAGCATTAAACTTCTTCCGGGACAGAAATGGGTGGATGTCTTGTCTTTTTTGGGGCGGGACACGGTGTTTGTTAACCCAATTGCAAGGCGATCAGCTGAGCGCTTCCTCATTCCGCCTCTTAGGTTGCCAATCAACTTCCTGGTTACCGTCCCACGCCTTCTCAAAATATAGTTATCTGAAAGTCCGAAGAGAAGCTGAAGTGACAGATTGGATGTTTATTAAGATCACGTTGAGAGGTAAGTGACATGCTGGATAATCAATTGGTTGATTAGCCCAACATATATCATAACATACAGAGTTGCTGATACATTTCTATTTCCGCTTTACTTTTATTTACGACTGCAGCCAAGAAACTGGCCGCGAATGGCCAATTGGAAGTGCTAAGCGACTATGGTGTTCTGTTTTTTTCACTCGAGCTCCTTGCATGGGCTAGCAAGCATTGGCAAAGGCAATAGGTCTCGCCTACTCCACGGGAGCTATTGCCTTTGTCAATGTGTTTCAGCTATATTGTACAGCAGCGCAGCATGGTTGAAAGTAAAGTGAAAAAAACGCAATCACGCGGTTTGCGCTGACCGTTTCATAGTGTTTTTTTTGTTGTTTTTTTTGCCATGCTTCCCTGCTGTAGAATATAGCTAAAACAAATTGACAAAAGTAATACCTCCCGCGGCATAGGCGAGATCCATTGGCTTTTGCCCATGCTTGTTCGGTCCTATCACTAGGAGTTCGTCGGTATGTGAACAAGCATTTGCAGTGCAATAGGTCTCGCATTATTAAAGTTTGAGCTATTGGCGTTGCATTATTTAGCAATGCCAATAGCTCAAACTTTAATAATGCGAGACCTATTGCATTGCAAATGCTTGTTCATGTGCTGGTGCCGCTCTCTGGCCAACTATCTAGATGGCTGGGGCGGGGCAGCATGAGTCTAATAGCAGCACCTGACTTTCCTGATCTGCGTTGCGGTCTGCATGCCTGTTTCCGTGCTCCATCTGTCCGCAATGACAACAAGGACACTAAGGAATCCAAAACCTTGCAGACTTATGTTTTAATAAGTCTAGAGCTCCTTTTTTACTGACATCTCTGCTCAGAACACTAAAAAATTTGTTTGGCAGCCATAAGAGTATTAAAGTAGTGCAAACCATAAAAACTTCTAAGAGCAACGACCTTAACTGACTTATAACAAGACAGAATGTTATGGTATTGGAAGATTAATTTTCATGTAATTAAAACCTTTTGCTCGTAATCAAAGAAAGACCGTAACATGCAAGGGCAGAGAGGAGTCAATTTAGGTCTGCCATGGTGAGGGATTAGATACTGGGAGTCCATGGGGCATTGAACACTAGGTGTAAAGGGTTTGTGGTTACTAGTTAACAGAGTGATAAAACACTACTTATGGGGAACAAACACAATGAGTGTTGGGTCTTGGAATGCCACTTCTCTCTTATTTGTGAGAGCTGGGAATGGGTATTATCCATGGAGTCCTATGAAACCTTTTTCCAAGGAGGTGGTGTTCCTATAGTTGAATCACTAGGACAAAGAAAGAGTGATCTGTGCATCTCTGTTTACAAAGCATATGGCTCTGCAGCAACACAAGAAAGACAGGCTATACAAGATGGTGTGGCGTATATAGCTTCAATTTAGGTTGAAAACAAGTAGGGTTGATTCCTTTAATGGCAGCAGAGACACGGTCCCTAAGCCATAGATCAAAAATGGAAAGAGCAGCAGTGTATTGTATTTGCTGCAGTGTATCCAGAAGGTGGTCTGTGATACCCAGGTAAACACTACATAATCTAACCATGAGGTCACGAAATGCAAAAACTTTATGGAAGGGAATGTGAGAAGTTAGCCTGGCATATGATGTCCACTAGTTTTAGTGGGCACCTTGCACCAGTCTAATCGACCCTTATTGATGGTGGTTGTAAAGTCAACCTTATAGAAAGCTATCCTAGTGGTAGCATGGACCAGCAGTCATCAGGCTAAGACTTCAGAGAGGGTATTAAGCAAGTTGTTTTACCAATTATAATCCCTTGAGTACCAAATGAAAGGACACCACACAAGGTATATATCAAATATATATGTATTTATTCTAAACACAACCCCTCTGCACTCTTTATGAGGTCAGAGGTAAAAGTACAATACAAGTTACTCAATTAATATACGATAAGTTGCATAGTATACGTTATGCCCTAGGGGCCTCACAAACCATATACTAAAATAGTGGTATAAGAACCACAAGCGAATTAGAAAGCAGGCCTGGGGCCTGTGGAATCGCTGGGGCTACTCTAACCAACCAAAGGTTAGGAAGTAGGAGGCCCATGGGAGACGCGTGCAGTGTCTAAACACAATGGGTTACCATTGACTTTCTATGGGAAACATAGAAGTTACAAATATACAATTTAAGGACACTTCCGGATGGACTACGATGGAACCCTTATAAACTAGGACACTTTGAGAGTCACGACCCACGGGAGCACCAGAGTACTCGTGTTACCTCATCCAGGGAAGCCGGGTGCATAGGTGTCTTTTCGTGTCGGGTTTCGTCGTCGTTTTCAATGGAGAGCTGCAAAGAAGTGCTGCAGACGGCCAGAGAAAAAGTGTCCGGGTGGATTCAAGGGTGGATCGAAGATCTGTAGAACCTGACAGCAGAAGGGACAGAGTCTGGGTCACTTGCCAGTGACCAGGGCGGCGATAGGAAGATGCCACCAGATGTCGGGTGATTTCAGGTGAAGAGGTGAAGTTTGTCTCTTCAGCCACGAGGACCAGGAGGCGTCGACGACGACCAGTAGCTGAATTCGAGCTGTTCCACAAAGGATCTAGTTGACTGAGGTGTCGGTATCCGGACTGGACCCAACAAGCCTTGGCAAACGCAACCCATGCAGGATGTCGAGATAGGCTTCGGAGCAGACCAGCAAGGTCTGAGGAACTTCTCCTTTGTAGGGAAGTTGGAGCAAGCCTGGAGCAACCAGGAAAGCAAATTAGATTAAAAAGAAACTCTTCAGGGGGCTCACTAGCCAACGGACTAGAAACCGTGAAGACGCGTTGAGCTGAAATGCAAAAGCGGGGCCCACGGGTCACTCGTGGAGTGGGGGCCTCTGAGCTTAGGTGCAAATAGTGCTCGAGTCTGGGGCTTCAAGCACCCCAATGCACGACTTCAAGTTACCTCATGAAGCGAGTGCAGCTTGCAAAATGCAGGATGTCCAGGAGTTCCGGTCCCACGTCTCTCGTGTCCGCCACGGGTCTCAGCTTTGCTGTGAGCGAAGGTCGGGTCAGAGATGTCTGGAAGTCCGTGTCCTGTGTCGCAGATTCTTCGGGATCTGGCGGGAGCCTCGAAAACGCAGACCGGCAAAGTTGCTGTTGTTGCCTGTTTGAACAGGGTGGTCAGGCAGCTTCTTTGCTGCCTTCCTTTGGGCAATTCCTTTATTCCAGTTGGGGACATTTTGTCTTTACTTCAGTGACTGTAGCTTCAGCTTAAAAATACTTTACACCCTTTTAGTGTAAAAGTACAACAATGTGCCATAGCCAATCAATTCAAGCAAGGACAGCAGATAAAGAGAACAAAACAATTGCACTGATTCCTGTAGGAAACCAATATCGAAAGGCAACAAAACGGGAGGAGAATAGAGGTATTCACATCAAACTGAGTCCATTTTACAAACACTGCGAGTTTTCAGGACAGATGTTGCAGGGTTCCAGATGTAAAAATACACCCGTGGCAGGGTAAAAGACATTGGGTATCACATTCAAGAAACACACCTGTTTGGCTTTGGGTTACAGAGACTATTACTAAGGCAGTGGAGTAGTTGCCATATTTAACAACGTGTAACTGCAAAGGACACTTCACGTTTGAAACTTGGCCAGGACAGTCAATACTGGGTATCGTGTTTAAAGCAGCGTCTATGTCAGAGAAAAGGATACTTACTGGCTGTCGCATATCTATGTGGGTAGTGTTTAATGACGTGCTTGACGACCAGAGTTGTGGACTTACCGTGTTTATTGCTGCACCTAGGAGAGAAGCTGCAACAAAGAGGAGTTGGAGTAGGGATATGTATTTGAGCAGGACTATTGATGGGTAGAGTTAGTGAGAAAGAGAGCCTATGCGCGCAGCTGTGGTTTTTGGGGTGTTTTTGCCTCATGTGTGCATGGAAAAGAAAGCTCAACCTGTGTCGCCCCTGGCGTGAAGCTGCGCATACTCAATGTTTGAGAAACGTGTGACAATAGACACAGTCACGCAACCCTAGCTAGGGCATATAACACTCACATTGCATCACAATTAACCCTCTGCCAGTACAGAAATGCCAGATGTCACATTTAGCCGGCTAGTGGTGTTCAAGGTAATAGAGGGTACATTTAATACTGTCTTGAAGGCACAGGAAACTATGTCAAACACAGCACCCCCCTTAGGTTCAAGATCATTTATCAGTCTTATCATATAGAAGGACGCCAGGTGCTGCATTCAACAGCCCTCTGGGGAAAGAAGACACCAGGAACCATAGGTAACAGTCCTGCCAGGGAAGGAGACGCTGGTGGGCACATTCATCAACATACCGGTATGGATAGAAGACAAACATATTTCTCCCTTTCCCGACTTGTCAGGACACAGGATGACAGGCTAAAGTATTATAAGTGTTCCATGGAGGTGAAACAGAGAGTATGCCTGAGGAGGCGGGTCGTAGACCTCACTTCTATACCTGGCACTTTGACATCACTACGACTGTTACTGCTCATTTTCATTCTCGCCCCTTACCTGCCAACTGCCTCCGCAGCAGCAGCGCTGAATGAGGCTCTGTCATGCTTCACTCGGAAAAGGGAAAGCGGACGGGCTTCGCGTGAGTAATCTCTGGCCTGCCCGTGCCCCAGACAACGCCGCTCAGAGAGAGTAAGTGGTAAGTCTGCGTGGGCCCCTCACACCGCCTTAGCCCCACTCGCTGCACTCCAGGCCACCGACAGCAACAGCGCAGGCGCACTCGGGCTTGCAAAAATCCATTCTGAGAAATACGGCTCTTCCAGACTGGGGCCTCCTTGCTTACGTAACTAGGAAGGCTCAGGCACGCGGCCATGTTGGTGAGATCAAATAAGCGGAAAGAACATATTGAGATGTTTTTTTGAATATAAGAGGGGCATCTTAAGGTTGGCTTCGCGCGGCATCAACAGCCATGCTGTGGTTTCTTCCAACTTAGAATGCTCGCTATTGAAACTTCACCTTACTCACAGTGCCATCTTTAGAATCACTGAAAATGGTATCGCAAGCAGCTTTCCTGCAAAGGGGCTATTTACCGCGGACATCTTTGAAACATCATAACATATTTTATTTTGAAAGCTAGAGAAGTGCACTAGCCAGAATGCAGCTGTAAGGGGAGTGACACTTATGCCTTGTTATGCTATGACTTTTTTCTAAATGTTCATATCCCACATGCCTGCAAATTACTTATCTCTCTTAGCACTTTGGTGGAGACATTGTGTTTGTGGGTTGTTCTTAGAGTGGGTTGCAACGTAATGCTAAAGTAATGCAAGTGTAAATAAAAAAAAAGAGACATAAAAACAAACACGCCTGCGAGTGGTGCGCGCCACAGCGAAACATGTGGTTTCAATTATCGCGCCCATGACTGGGCACGATAATTGAAACCACATGGCCAGCGGTGCTCGTAAGAGACACCAATAGGCCATGGGCGGAGCAATGTATATATAATGCAGTTGGTGCCTTAATCATAGTTCCAGTAACCATATGTCCTGTGTGACCATCACCACAATACTGACATCGAGCCAACTTTAAAACCCTCAGAGTTTGCCTAATAAGTTGTGCCATCACTGCCAACTTCGTATTCAGTTACCCAAGCTTCAAAGCATTTACAGATGCTTTTGTGCAGATTTTTGCAGCCTCCTTTACCACCCATCACCAATAGCGTCTACTCTTTGGGAATTTCAAGCTTTCAGGTTATTTTATCACGAAATTATGAAAGAAGCCTTTCTGCTTATCCAAGCTCCAATAGAACACATCTCTCATCATAGCCTTTCGGTCTCGCCTAATAACATCACCCCCAGTCACTTCTACGGCAATACTGCTGTTCTACTCTGTCTGACTTGCAAAGTCCCATATGCCATCTTGATGGTTGGGCCGACGATTATAAATTCCATCCATATTTGGATCTAAAACACTCCTTTTCATAACCAACAATACGAACGTACTTAAAAAAGTATGATATCCCATTATTTATTTATGAGATTTGTTGAGCGTGCAAATACCCTAAGGTGTCTCGGCGCATTACAGCAGTTTCAGCCAGTTGTCCATGACTAACAAGAGAGAGCCTCTGCTTGGGGGATACAGCATTGCCCCACAACACATCACTGATTTCCTCCTCTCATCCCAAGCACATACTGTGTGATCAACCTTCCATTTTCTGGTATCCTCAGTAGCTCAGAAAAATGGGGTACAAATCAACTTCTCATTCTGTTCTCAGTGCCATAAATCTGCCAAAGATGAATGCAACCTGGACTTCATGACATACAGGGCCAGTATTTACATCAATTTTCAACCTGTTAATGAGAATGAATTACTCTTCAAAGTAAACCATCACTCAGTCTGGCATAAATACTTTGCCACACTACTTTAGTGCACCACAAAATTGATCCCCTTAACATCAATTTCCTGGTATGTTAAGGGTTTAGGTAACTCCATTAAAGTGGGCTTAAATCCTGCTCATTGGTTGACATTGGTTACCTTTAATGGCACTCATATGTTGGCTTCTTATTCAATGCCTTGCTTTCGTGCAGTCAATGAAGGCATTATTTGAATAGCATTATTTTAATTCATCGTTAAATTCCTTTAGGTTGCGGACTTCCCTATCTGGGCTTACATTGCATTTCCAGTGTTCATTAAACAGCACGTAGGCTCAACATTGGGTGTGTGGCCATTCACCAGGGGCACGTGAAGTAACAGTAGATGTTGTAGCACTCAGGATAATGTGCTGCATGGATAAATATGTATAAGGTCCCAAAGGCGAGACCTATTGGCTATGATAAAGCTTGTTTCATTATGTAGCCATTGCAAGGTAATGTTTCCAGCTGCACTCCATCCCTGGTGCCCAGATTTGAGAGCACATCGTGCATCATGGTGAGAGAAGCATACGGATAAAGGTAAGGAGTGGGAGACGTAGAAAGGGAGACTGATGGAGCCAGAAGGCAGATGCCTTGACAGCGAAACAAGTGGGCAGCAAAAGATGGGAAAGGAGAGAAAGCAGTGGAAATAAGGGTGAGAATGGAGCTAGAAAAATAACTGAAAGGAAGTTTAGGACATCCGAGGAACAGATAGGCAAAATCCTATCCAATCACTGGTTCAAGTAATTTTTTGGTTTTCCTTTGCATTTTAGTACGTAGAGTTTTGCATTTAATTTTCAAATATTAGAATGCAAAGAAAACCGGGTTGGATGAGCTACTTGCTCCTCACATAGAGCAATTTTGTATCTCCAGCGGAAGACTTTGGGAAGGAGAGTAAGAAGGTTGGAGAGAAAGGGAAGGACATTGAAGGAAGAGGCAGCAATAATAAGAGCGGGAAAGTGATGAAGATAAAGCAGGACAAGGAGAGTAAAGGAGGAAAAAAGAGAGACGTAGAACACGAGGGAGTAATGAATACATAGAGCAGTGTTCTTCAATCTGTGGGGCGCGCCCCCTGGGGGGTCGTGACACCATCCCAGGGGGGCGCGCACTCCACTACAATCTTACCGCTTTGTTCTGTGCCTCCGTGCAACTCTTCTTGGAGGACTCCAGTATGTGGAAGGGGAAGGGAGGGGAGATCGATGGGGCACGAGGTGCCCGTTCTTTTGTATTGCTAAATCTCCCAGGAGGGGGTTATTTAACGGAGTTGACAGCTTCAGCTGCAGTGGGAGGCAAGGAGTCTCCTCTGCTAATACCGAAAGCAAACAGACACAGTTTCGGTTTTAACAGAGGAGACCCCTTGCCTCCCACTGCAGCTGAAGCATTTCAGCTCTGTGAATTAACCCCCTCCTGGGAGAGTTAGACAAAGTTTATGTTGTGCCGGCTCCGGCTGCTGTTGGGGGAGAGGCTGCCTGGATTGGCTTTGATGCATTTACTGTCTTGTGGGGGGGGGAAGGGGGGAAGGGGGGAGGGTCAATCCTGAATGTGTTGCTTTGGTGTTTGATTCTTTGGCTCACTGTGCAATGTGGTGGCTTATAATATCTGCTGAATCTCCATCATATATTGACATCTGTGGTTAATTTGTAAAAATATAAGTACCGGGGCTCTCGTCAGGCAGCAGCTTGCACCAGCCCATTTCTCATGGTAGCGCGGCCTAAAACCGAACATATTACTAACCATGAAAGTGGGGCAAGGAAGTGGCATAATGGCCGGAGCTGGGGATAGAGGCTTGAATCTCGGCTTTAGCTCAGCATCCTGTGATTCTGGGCAATTCACTTAAACTCACCTTGCCTACCACCGGCTCAAATTTAGCATTTCAACTACTGGAATTAACCGTCCTGGGACCGATGACTTTTCATACAAAGTTGGGGAATGTGTAAACACTTTGCTGACAACCATGCAAATAATGCCACACTAGGGATTTGTTTTTTGAAAATTGGTGCATAATACAATGAAACCAGGCTACCTTTTTATAGCCACAATCAAGTGTACCTGTCCTGCATGTTCAACTATAAAACAAATAGGCTTATTTCCTTCATAAAGAGACAAACTTGTACAACACATGCCCCAATACATTGTGACTCACCCAGATACAATCACGAATGCGAGCCTTAAAAAAACATAATCCTGCCAATGATCGGAACACAAGAAAATGCCCCATATAAGTTGACATTAAACAAATCCATTGTTAAACAAGAACTTAACTCTTATTAATCATTCCGCTGAAAGTTAATAATTCCCACATGCACAACTACACTTTTGAATCCAATCTAGCATCCCGCTTTGCGTATACTGCCTCACCTGAATCCATATCAAATGTCGATAATATGGTGTCTGTCTCATGAGTGATTTGGGAAAGCAGAAAACCACACCTGTATCAAGTCCGCTATTATAACCACCTCACGGCCGCCCTTTGCTCAAATGTAGCACTGATACAGAGGTGTTGAAAGGATTAAATGCTTGTCCCTCCTTTCCCGCCCACCAGCTTTCTTAACTCGATAATCCTTACTTAATGGACAATCCGGTAATATTTTTTGTTGGATTGATATCCTAGCTGCCAGAATACAATGATATTTAAAGGCAACAAAGATAGACAGTGTGTCACAAGCCTGTTTTTTGGCAGCTTGTACAGATTTAGACACTCTGAGCAGGGGAGGATACTTCAAGGGCAGGGGCCGGGCGGGCCCTAGTGATAAGCATGCGGCCGGTGGCGGCTACTAGGCTAGGAAGTGCATCCTCAGCCTCGAATCTTGTTGAGCCGCCGTCGGAGCTGCCACCATGCTCCCAATAAAAAGCAGTATTGATTTGCGAATGCATGGCTACGGCTATGTAGTAGTACTTCCATACCGTTACTCGCAGTGGGCCGGGATATTGCACTGCCTTTATTAACTGATTAGGCCTGGTGGTGGTGTGTCTGCTGCCTGCCTTCAACTATTGAACGTCGTCAGGCTGACTTTATCGATGAATCATGGAGTGCGGCCCGCGTGTGTGCTGGGGCATGGAAATCTTTTTTTTTAATCTGTGCATTCTGCCTGCTGCCGCACAGCCCCTACACCCAGAATCAAAATATAGCCCAATCAATGTCCCGCCCATCCGGCAACACTTCCACCATCAACAAATCATTAGAATCTCCTCTTGGCTCAGTCTCGCAACCCCAACGCTCTTCACCTGGGGAGACCAGAACAACACTCTGTGACCAGTCTGGTAGTGAGGTAAATATATAAATATTATTAGTGCAATATGTGACGTGCAGCAGATGTGTGTAGACCCGGCCCTGAAAAGTAAGTGCCAGTGCTAAGCATCGGAAAGCACCGGCACAAATTAAGCACTGATTGACATTGAGGGGTGATTGGCTCCCCTTTCTCCCTTGTAACATTGTTGCTGGACCATTACATTGCTATCCCCGAATTTCTGTGCCCTACTGCCACAACTCCTCAAGTGTGGTACAATATTGCTCCCTACTTGGACACCGGAACAACCTTCTCACTCTAACATTCAATACGCAGATACAGTTGTATTGAAAGGCTTTGGGGCCCTCCCATATCAGTCCGTTCAAGACAGGATGTGGAGCACAACCTGAGGATGGCAGTAGCTAAAATCCATCCACAGATTGACCGTCTCTGAAAAACAGGCACACCTGTCGCATTTATGTTGGTGGTGTTATTATCAATCCATGTCATGTGTAAAACAAAGAATCCTAGTAAAAACAATTTGCACACACTTTATCTTGGAAAAAGGTGTTTTGAGCTGTGTAATAAGCCTCTGTCATTTCACCACACCCACTCACAAACCTGCAGTTTACTAAACACTCTTAGGCCAACAAACCAAAGGTATTTCTTCATACAGCGTTGCTATACCTTTGGGTCTGCTTTATACAACTCTCTAAATAAAGTAAAATAAAATGAAGGAAAGCGAAGAATATGGACAGTGTAAAGGATATGGAGCACTAGGAGATGGAATGAAATTAGACAACTTGGCGTGGAAGGTTATAGAAAGAGGAATAGAGCCATGAAGGGAAGAAAGTAAATAGAAGGGCATAGATGGCACAAAGGAAGGGATTTTATTTCAGAATACCATCCAGAAAAATGTTGTGCTACAGAAATAACATAGTCAGAATATCAACTGGCAAAATATACTCCAGTACGTATATATAGGTAATTATAAATTTACTATCCTTAATTCTAAATCTACATGCCTTGAGAAACCCACACAATAAGGTCCTATTGTGACAGTTGCACATGCATGCTACACTCGCTCACACAGTCTAATTTAGGACTTTGTCTTAGCCACACAATTTTCAAATTTCTCCAGCCGCTACTGATTTGAACTGAATTTGTTAACTTCTATACAAGTTTATACAGACTTGAGGCCTACCCCTCTCAATCAGATATATCCCATTATTTAAAAACTATTGAATCCCCAAACACAGAACAATTTCATTGTCTCATTGAAAAGAGCAATTTCATTAGCAGAAATCACTAAAGCAGTCTCTATCTTAAAATTCTAAAAAGAGGGAAAACTCCTGGATCTAGTGTTTTACCATTGATAGGTACTCAATTTGCAAAACTTTTATTCCATAAACTTTTACTTTTAATTTCAACTTTTTTCTTTGAGAATAAAGCTGATTAGGGCACCTTTCATGAAGCAATGATTTCCTTAATCCCCAAAGAAAACGAATATCTTAAACAATGCAAAAACTATTGCCCCTTATCTTAAGTTAATACTGATTATAGAATGTTTGCAAAAATTTTAGCACTACACATTGATCCTATTTTGCCAGATCTCATTGGCCCAGAACAATTGGGCTTTATCAAAGGTCAGTCTGGCATCTGCCAATGCTCGTATCTTTTTCAACATCTCTAAGTGAAGCTTCTATGTTAGTTTACTCCCGGCTGCTATTGTTTTAGATGCTGAAAAAGCCTTCAACATAATTTTGGGGGATTTTATGTTCGAAGCACTAACTGGATTGGTTTAAAAAAATTAAATGTATTTGAAAGATGACCGACAAATTCATTGCTACTCATACAATTCACAATGCAAGTTACATTTAGCATCACATTAGGAATCAAGTTCAGTTAGACCCACATATTACACATTTTGCTCCCCATCTCTGTTCCTTCACACTTCCAATTCCACCACAGGCGATACACAGATGTCCCCCCTATATAAGTTCCATTTGGACCATTTTCTGTCCCACTTCTTCGGGCACCCCTTGCAATAAACACTTCTTTCTCAGCCATCATGCACCTATCTAGCTCCCTCTGCCAAACCGCCACTGCAGGTGGCCGTACTCCACCCCACCCCCTAGCAATTTCCCTCTTAAATAGTGTGAAACCTAACGTTACAAACTGCTGTTCTGCCTTCGTATGATCAGTCGCCTCCCATATGTTGAGCAGGCTCAGTCGTGGCATCAAAGTAAGCGGCTTCCCCAGCGCGGAGTGCATATGTCGTAATTCTGTCCCAACGACTCTGCACCATCTGCATTCCCATATCGTGGTAAATTGTGGCTGACTGCCGGCAGCCCCTTAGACAAAGATTGTCTGGCCTAGACCCAATCCTCGCAAGAGTGACCCCAGTCAGATATGAACGGTGGGAAATACGGAGTTGGATAAGGCGGAATCTAAGCGTGATGGCAGCCTCACTGGGAGACATTAACGCCTGCCTCCAATCCTCTTCCTCAATTGTCCTTACGTCCCCCTCCCACTTCTCTTTAAGCTTCCCGAAGGAATCAGGCACATTATTACTAAGTTTCCTATAAGTGAGGGAGGTCGCCTTGGTGTGCAGCTGCCCGTCCAGCAGACGGTCCTCCAGAGGGGACGACTCCGGTATATCCACACAGCTTGGGAACGCCGTCATCAAAGCATGTCGTATTTGTAGATAGCGAAAGACCTCACTGGGCGCCATCGGTTGAACACTGACAAGTCTGAAAAACTACTTCCTAAATGTTTAATGCACTAAACAGCTTTTCACTTGGATAGCTTTTACATGGCAACATGTAAAAATAAAAAGTGGTTCCCAAAAAACGTTTGACACAATCAAATTAAACTTTGAAAACATTAACAAGACCTTAAATTATACAATTTTGTGATGGAATCAGTTGTTTCTCTTTTGGTGGGCTAAATGGATGATGTTGACACCTATGGTATGGTACATCATTTCTATGATTTCAGTCCAAATACCCAGCCATTACTTTAAAAGAATAGGTTCTTTTCTTTCTAAATTTCTTTGGAAAGGAAAACCATCATGAGTTGCTTTATCAAACTTAAAAAAGTTAAATCTGAAGGTGGACTTATTTACCAAATTTTAGGCAATATCACTATGCTTTTTCTATGAATCAATCAGCTTAGTGGCTTAATCAAGCTCCACTCCCTCATAACCCTTTACCATTGTCATTAGAAGCATCGCTAATGTTCCCCTTCGATTATTTTGAAATATCTTTCATGACAAAAACGTCCCAATTGCATATTCCTATTATTGCCCGTTCTAATAGTACATCGAAACCTTTGCTCCCCTCTACTCCTCTTTCTACTGCCAATTCCCAACAACAACCTATTTGGCATAATTTTCGTATTCAAATCAAGAATCTCCCTATAGATTGGAAAACATGAAGAGACAGCAATACGCTGGAAAACATGAAGAGACAGCAATACGCTGGGTATCTGAATTGTTTGATAATGATTGGATTTTATCTTTTCCAGACATTCAACATACATTTTTATTACCCTCCACCTTTGAGAAAAAATACGATCTCTAATGCACCATTATAACTAACTCCATATTGAGGCTACCACAGGCAGTTCATTCATCCTCCTAATCTGTCAAATCATTCCAAATACTATGCACTAATAATCCCAAGGCCTTGTACATTTACAAAGTAGTATACTCTGCTACTGACAGGCTCAAATCAAAAGCAGAATTTGTGTAGGAGAATGATTTGATGATATATGGGCCCATTACTTTGTGGAACAAGATTTGGTTTAAAATCCACTAAAGTTAAAAATACTTTACAAACTCTTTATTAGGCCTATCACCGCCTATTATTTACTCCTTTGAACTAGAAAATATTCTCTAAGGATTTAACTAATCTAGTTGGTCCTGTTATTATTCATAAATAAACTTAAAACGTGTTACTTGAATGTCCTGCTGGTTTTTTTTTTTGTCAAAGGTATTTTTATTAATATTTTGTAGAACAGAAAGAAAAAGAAAAATATGCGACAGTCCCGCACAACTTCCCACGCAGGGGGCATAAATAAAGTCAGGCGGAAGAGATGGCATGGACCAAAGAAAGCACGTGCACCTAGGCCTTAGGAGGCCTCGAGTCAAAGGAAAGTACATGAAGCATAGCTCATTTTAGATACAGGGTAGTACAGAGTTAGGGCTATCAGCTGGAGTAGGTGCTACTGCATAATCAAAACAATGAAATAGGTCTGCACCCTCCTATGCGTTGTCCATCTCTCCGCCTCAGCTATGTGTCGGGGCGTCGCCAGATCATGAACGAAAACCACCCACACCCACCCCTACTCCCTCCCCCCCCCCTGTGGTGGTAGCCATAGTCACACATACACAGTCAATTGGACGGATAACACATACACTTGGAATAAATGAAGGGCTCGCACCGTAGGCGGGCAAACTGCAGATGGCAAGCCTTTAGAGAGAAAGCGAACTAGGGGGCCCCAGCGAAACGTGAAGTTTTGAAAGTCGCTTAGGAAGATATCAGCCATACGTTCCAAGCTCAACAACTTCCATAATCTCGCATGCCACAGGGAAAGCGCTGGGGCTTCCGTCTTCTTCCAGGCCGCTGCGAGGGTCAGTTTGGCCGCTCCAAGACAAAGCCAAAGTATCTTTTTGTCTGCCCTGGTTTGGTGTTCAAGATCCGTATCCCGAAGGCCCAGCAAAATATGGGCCATAGAATCCGCGATCGGGTAGCCCAGAATCTCCTTAATATGGGATATGATCTCCTCCCAATAGGGACGAATAACAGGGCAGTCCCACCAGATGTGCCTGAAGTCTCCCAGCAGGCCACAGCCCCTCCAACATCTATCCGAGGAGCCCGCAAAAATCCGGCTCAACTTAGCCGGATAGAAGTACCAGTCCATCATTGTTTTAAGATGGGCCTCCCTAAGCTCCACCGAATGATTGTGTTTAGCTATATCATGCCACAGGTGGGACCATTCCCCATCTGAGATACTACGTCCGAGGAGATCTTCTCAAAGGGCCATGTATCACGGTCTAGGGGAAATAGTCGTAGAAAGCAGGAGGCTATAGAGGAAGGAAATGGCACCTCGCATGGTGGATGTCTTAGTAAGGAAGGTTTAGAAGGGGGTAATCGGTCTGGTGGCTGCATCTCTGACCGAGGGGGACAGCGCCCAATGGAGTAACTGGATATGGCGGAACCGCTCCGACCGATGGACCTCGTAATCCCGCATGCAGTTGTCAAAAGTGAGCGGGGCATAGCCATGGGACAAATGCGTGAGAGCTAGGCAGCCCCCCTCCCTCCAGGCATCAAAGGGACCTTCACATGCAGCAGGTGGAAAGGCAGGATTAAAGTGTATAGGCGTAAAGGGGGATGGGAATGACGTTCAACGTTCATCACCAGAGACCGAGTCCCACACCTTCAAAGTAGTACCGGTGGGGGTACTAATGTAAGCGTTCAGGGGCCTATCGCCTTTGGGCTTCCACACCAAGTCCCATATCGTTCTCCCCGTTATACTCCTGTCCATGTGCAACCAATGTTTCTCCAAAGTAGGCTGGGACCACTCCACCAATACCCGCAGTTGTGCCGCCTTGTAGTATAATTGCATGTCGGGAAGGCCTACCCCTCCCTCCTTCCTCGGGCGTCGGAGAATGTCAAACGAAAAACGAGCACGACCCCCCTGCCAGATAAAGCGGAGCATCAGTGTTTTGATACGGCGGAAGAAGTCCCTTTCAAGTACAATAGGAAGCGCCTGGAAGAGGTATAAGAGCTTAGGAAGGAGGGTCATTTTGAGCGCATGGATCCGCCCCAGCCAAGATATGTACAGTGGCCGCCAACGGGCCAGGTCACCCTGCAGCTTCTCCAAAAGGGGAGGAAAATTGGCAGAGTACAGCTTCCCAATCGTGGGAGTCAGATGGATCCCCAGGTACAGTATGGAGGAGAGGGTCCATGGCAGAGGCGTGAGTGGCCGGAGGCGGTCCACCTCTGCCGAAGAGAGCGTGAGGTTGAGAATATAGGATTTATCGTGGTTGATCTTAAAGCCCGCCACGTCTTCAAAGCGCGATAGGGCGTCCTGAACGTGGGGAAGGGAGTGAGCGGGGTCCGAGAGGGAAAGCAGGACGTCATCGGCGAACAGGGTGATCTTGTGTTGTTCCCCAGTGAAGGGCAGTCCCCGAATATCCGGGTTCTCCCTCACAGCGAGCGCCAGAGGTTCGATGCTCAAAGCAAAAAGCAGGGGGGAAAGGGGGCAGCCCTGCCTAGTACCTCGCGAATGTGGAAAGAATGCCGACAGATGACCGTTAACCGTTACCCTAGACCGGGGGCTGCTGTAGTTTGCTTTGAGCATCGCTAAGAATTTGGCCGAGAAGCCAAACGCCGTCAAAGTTTGGAACAAGAAGCCCCAATTCACCCGGTCAAAGGCCTTCTCGGCGTCAAGGCCTACTAGGACCGCTGGGATCTTGAACCTGTTGGCCTTCTCGACCAGATGGATCACTCTCCTGGTGTTATCATGAGTTTGGCGCCCTTTAATGAACCCTGATTGGTCCGGGTGGATGAGTGCCGGCATCAGGTCCTGGAGCCTGTTAGCGATGATGGAAGAATATATATCTTGGCATCCACGTTAAGTAGGGCTATTGGTCTATACGAAGAGCACTTAGATGGGTCCTTCCCTGGTTTGGGGATGACCGATATGATAGCCTCCTCCATGGACCCCGAAGTCATGCCCGTCTCCGCCATGGTATTAAAAAGTTGCACCAAAAAGTCAGCCACTTCAGAGGCAAAGGTTTGATAGAAGAGAGCCGTAAACCCATCCGCTCCCGGGGCCTTATGGGGCTTCAGAGCTTTAATGGCATTCAAGACCTCTTCCCTGGTGAAGGGAGCAGTGAGCAGCTCGTTCCACTCCGCGGATACCCGAGGGAGCGGGAGCGCGTCTAGGTAATCTCTTTGCCTCCCGGGGTCAAGGGCATCCCCTGAGTACAGTGTTGCGTAGAAATCACCGAAGAGGCCAGCCTTGGCCTCATCACTATGTATCAAGGTCCCTGCCGCGTCTCGGATCCCCCCAATGTATTCCCTCTCCCTCTTGTCTCGGAGTTGGCGGGCCAGGTGTTTCCCTACTTTGTTCCCCTGCGAATAGGGGAGGCGTCGCAATTTCAGCAAGGTAAATTCCGCTCTGTTATTGTAATGAGCTCTGAGTTTCCCCCTGACAGCCGTCAGCGGTCTCATCGTCTGTCTGGAAGGGTTTTGTTTATGCGCCAGCTCAAGAGCGGAGAGCTCCCTCTCCAGCTCCTCTCGTTCCGTCCGTCTCAGCCTGTTAAGGGCGGCATTAATCGCCAAACAGCTGCCCCGTATCGATGCCTTGAAGGCGTCCCACATAATAAAAATAGAGGTGTCGTTCTCGTGGTTAAAGTAAAAAAATTCACGAATAGCCTTCCGTACTGCCCTACAGGATGGGTCATCCCGGACCAGGGAGGCCGGAAAGTACCACTTGCGTTGGACGTTGCCTCCCAGTGTAAGCAAAGCGTAAGCAAACTGTGATCAGAGACAGACAGAGGGAATATCTTGGCTTCGCGCAGGTTCCCCCAAAGGGATTGACTCAAAAAAATGTGGTCTAAGCGAGAATAGGAGTGATGTACGTGGGAGAAGAAAGTAAAGTCCCTAGTCTGGGGGTGGAGAAAGCGCCAACTGTCTATAAGACCCATGTCCCCCATCCTTCGCTGTGTCTCGGCGGAGAAAAGGCCGGCGTCGGATCTCTGGTGATGAGAGCTGTCAATTCCTTATGCCATACCAGGCTAAAATCCCCCATCACAATCAAGGCCCCCTCAACGAAGTCCTCAACAATCCGCAGCAGGCCTTGAACAAACCCATTTTGACCTACATTGGGAGCATATAGGACCAAGAACGTGCACAGCTTGCCGAGGAGCATACCCTTAACCATGAGCCATCGGCCCTCTTTGTCGCTACGCACTCCCTGTCACCAGCGCAACCAAGGCAATCGCCGTTCCTCTCTCATGCAGGCGAGCTGACAGGTCCGGCCCCCCCGCTGCTGCAGACCGACCTACTCTCTGCCAGGCCGGGGAGCGCTATCGACGTCTTGATGGGGAGCCCCCCTCCCTGGGGGTCGTGGTGGTGTCATGTCATCTAGGCCAAGGAGCTCCCTGGCTGCTGATAAAGATCTGACCTGGACAAGTCTGTTTTACCAACGAAAGATGAGGCGAAAAGGGTGGCCCGAGGAGTAGGCCACATTCTGATCTCGTAGGAATGCGGTCACTGGGCGGAAGTCTCTCCGTTTCTGCAGTGTCGAAGCAGCCAGGTCTTGAAAAAGCTGAGGACGGTGGTCTCGAAATTGCAGGGGATTAATTCCTTGTGCTTTCCTAAGTATGCGCTCCTTCAGCTGGAAGTCATGGACACAGACCAATATGTCAGGGGGTGGTGCTCTCTGGCCTCGTGGCAAGCCTACCCGGTGGACCCTGTCCATACGAATTTCCTTGAGGTCGTCTTCCGCCAAAATCTGTAGGAAGAGGGCTTCCACATAGCCTCGCAAGTCCCCCCTCTCCTTCCCAGGGCACCGCTCGGATCCTGATATTGTTTCGGCGCGACCTGTTTTCTAAGTCCTCGGCATGGGCCTGGAGGTCCAGATACTGCTCCGTCAGTCTAAGCACTTCCTGCTGAAGCTGGTGCACATCACCCGCCAGCTCCAGGTCATGTTCCTCCAAGGTCGCTACCCTCTCTCCTATGCCGTCTACATCTCTCCTCACCTCACGCAGGTCCGATGCCAGCTGGGAGCGGAGCTCCGAGATGTCCTCCTTGATGGCTGTAAAGAGCTCAACCATAAAGGCCTTGGTGGCTGGCGCGTCATCGTCTCCTCGTGGGGGCGATTTGCTGGTCCCAGGGGACAATGCAGGCGGCGGGCCCTTCGGCACTCCATCCTTGCCCGGTTTGTCCTTACGGGGTCCGGTTGTCATACCTCCAGTCCAGAGACCCCCTCGGATACAGGAGAAATAGCCTGAACACCCCCTATACAGCGCACTCCCAGAGTGTAAATCAGGTGTCCACAATCAAGTCGCTGCTGCGCCGCCTGTACCCCTATAACCCTGTAGCTTGGATCTCGTGGCGGGTACTCACTCAGGCGCACTCGAAGCCTGGGCCCGGAATCCATGGCACCCCCAACCGCCGCCACTGGAAGGGCCCAAAAGGCGCAGGTCCGTCAGGCTACAGAACCCGGCCACCACTGTCCGCCACGCCTAACCACACTACCAGCTATGGGTGGCAACTCCGGGTAAAGGCCCACAGCAAGACCACAGGTCAATATCGTCAGCCGCAGCCGCCGCTCCTCCCGTCGGGCAGTCCGTGGTAGGGCCAGGCCCCCCCGAAACAGTCCAGGCACCAACACCAGGGCAGCCCTATGCCAGGCGCAGGTCTCTCTGCTCCCCCGTCAGCGGCCGAGCCCCCAATGATCGATCTTCCTCCGGCTAGTTTAGATCTTGTGGGCCCTCTGCAAGCCCGCAGATCACCGCTGCACCACCACCGGCTGGCCCCGGCGACACGTGGAATTGTGGCCACACCGGTGCCCGAGGTCCCCTGAACCAATTGGGGACCCCACGTAGCTCCTCACGCTCCTCTAGGCACAGGGCTCCTGCAACGCCGATTCCGCCGCCTCCGGCGCCGGACCTGAAAGCGCAGAAGGACCGTGAGTCACGGCAGGGCGTCCGGCCCAGATAGGCCCAAAAGCGCCAGCCTCAAGTAGTGTGCGCCGACTCCCGGAAGCGGCCCGATCTCCGGACTCAGCACCACATCAGGGGGCCCGCGAGACCCGGCTCCGGCAGAAGTGCGAGGTCGCCACCCAGCAAGGGGCCCGAGCTGTCCGTGCGCAGTCTCCGGCAGCCGGAACCAAGTAGTCGCGGCCAGGTCGGGCGCGGGAGTCAGAAGCATCCCGATCGGGCAGAAGCAACAGAGGCCGCAGATCCAGGCCCCGAATTGCTCCTCCGTGGATCGCCAGTTCTCTCGCTCCGGGAAGCAGAAAAGTTACACCACTCGCTCCCTTTAGGCAACGGGCACCAGTAGGTACAGGATCGATCCCGATGTCGGCCCCAGGAGGCAGCTTCTCAACGCTGGGCAATTCGTGGCGCCGGAGGGACACGAAGGTACGTCTCACTCCGTCGCCATCTTGGCCACGCCCCCCTGCTGTTTTTTATTGTTTTATTTTGGGGGATGGATAGGACAACAAATCAATTTTAAGGTCAACATCTCTTTTTTTCAAATATTTTCTTAGGCATTACTGCTCCAAATTCGTCTGATTTAGCCCAGGATCATAAATTAGTCAGACCCCCCAGTATATTGCGGCATAAATTTGTAAATTTAGTGGCACAAAAACAGGAATTTAGAGGCGCACAAATTGACATTTTGCGGCATTTTAGCCCCAAATGATTTTATTATTTTTTTAAAAAGCAATACAAAAATTTACCCCAGTGGGTCCCTCTGCATGCCCATGGGGGGTGGACCCAAATTAATTATTTTAAAAAACCATAGCAATGTCATATGACATGTGCCTAGAGCTCAAATGCTGTTTAACGCACTAGAGAAATGTTCTCAAGTATGATAATAAAATGTGTGCACCTGTTCATAAAATAAATAACCTATGCAATTTACGTAACATTTAGCGCATGAATCAACGCAGTCCCTCACATTGCAAACATATACAAGCATCTAGCAGATTTCTGCAAAATTTACAATTTAAAATGAAGCATACCCAGTAGGACAGTATACATTCAAAACTGATTAACACACTGACTGCAGCAAAATGCTTCATCCTGTGCTCAAGTTAGACAGGCAGGCACCCACCTTCACCACTCTCACCTATGAAACCTGTGCCTCTCCTGCTCCATCAGGGCACAAAGCCCCATCCCAGAGTAATAGCGCTTTGGTTTCTGGCACTGTTACTTACAGTAATTTCTTCACACCCTACTTCTTGCAAATTCATTTTGTATGGCTGTCGCCAAGCTTCCCATCTGGGGCGCAGTGCCCATTGCAGAGACAGGGGTTTCGCTAGGAGTCAGCCACGGAGCTGCCTGGGAGTTCAGCTAGGCAGGTGTACAGGGCAAGTAGTCCAGGGTAAAGAGACATTCGGAGGGACAGTTTTGAAAAGATCCTTTCTAGGCGTCTGCAGTTTAAAAAAACATTCTGCCAGTACCTACACTCAGCGTGCCACTGTCCACCTAACTCCAAACACATGTGGCGATGCGCAGCAGTTGTTTGCAGTCCTGCTAGGGCCTGCCGGTGCTGGGGGCTGAGTAGTGGCTGAGGCTGGGGATGCAAGCCTTGAAAACGTGGTGCCTGTTGACTCCATGCTACAATGGTTCCATATCCTCGGCCTTGCTGGTAGCAGGTACCCAGTGCTGTGCAGTGAAAAAAAGCAAGTCTATGGAAGTCCCTGTAGGGAAAACAAAGCTGCTGCGGGCTTACCCATCCGAGAGTAACACCCAGGTACAAGTTAACTGTCTAGCCTGCCTTGGTCATAAAAAGTGCAGAAGCGGTACATTTGAATGTTCCGGGTATTTGCTTAAAGCTAATACACATGGGGAATAGGTTAGCAGAGATGGGCTCAGGGCGCAGGAACCACCAAGACATTACACTGCAGGAAACACCTTGCCCAGAGCCTACTGCAGACCCACCAGGATATTGCCAAAAAAAGGAATTTCGCGGGCAGTTTTGTAAAAAGCGCAGCCTTTTTACAAAACTGCCGATTTCGCAATTTTATTTGCAAATCGCGAAATCCTGGAGGGTCTGATTAGTGGACTTACTATTGGCTATTGCTTTAACCTAAACCATCTAATTGGAACCATGCCCCAAATGTTACTTTCCAATCCTGGTGGTATACTGTATATTTTTTAACCATAGACCAGATACTAACTCTTTTTCTCCTAATCCCTTAGCTATATAAAGAGACCTTTTATTGAATTCAGTCACCAATGTTCTGACTTATTCTAGTTTATTAGCAAGTAAGGAGGTTATTGTTTGTGCTGAAGTATGGAAACCACCCTAATTGAGTATGTGCAATATTTCTCGGTCTATAGCTGTAAACTTAACGTTATATTTATATGATGTTCTCTTTCTTCATAATGTCTACAGCGTATTCTATTTTGTATATGTTTCTAATTGCGTGTTCATACAGTTCTCCACACTCCTCTCTTTAGATTCCGTAATGTGATTATTTAATTCATTATACTTCCAGAATCCAATGTATATTTCATTCATATCCAGATGATTTATGTAGTCATACTCTGCACTATGCCACGTCTAATCTCCAAGACTTTGTTATAACCCTCCCAATTTATTCTGTCATTGTCAACTGCTGTCAACTACTTTAATTAAACTCAAACTTAAAGAAAAGCCTACAACCCAATAACTCAACCTTTTTCTTTCCGGTCAATGAGCATCACATTTCTCCTTTTATTTTCCACCCTTCCCTCCCCTGTCTAGTGCAGCATGAGTGTATATGGTAATGTGTTCTATGTATGCATCTTTATTCTCCAAAAATCTCCCACTGTTCCCTGACTAGGTCTGTTCTTTATACCGATCCTAAATATTGTTCAATGTTTCATACCCTAAAAATATAAATGCGTCCATCTCTCTCCTCTTGTAACCGCTTATATACAAAGCTTCAGAAATATAATATTTGTACTTGCAAACAACTTCAGCCATGCCTCATTTATTAAGTGTTATCTTGTCTTGTAGTTCCTAAAAATACATAGGATCTGTGCGTTTATTGGACAACATAAACTGCGGGATTGGTTTTTAGACTGATTCCGGACACCCCCCACAGGATTTTTCCGCCTATAGACTAGCTAGCTCACAGTGCTACTATAAGCCCCCGAACCCTACCTTTTTTTTTTTTTTTATTATTTTTTTATTGAGATGGATCGGAATATAACACAATTTACAAATACCAACTGAATCCCATCAGACATTTACACATATGGACATAAACTATATTGCATATGATAAAATCAGACAATTAATATGTAAAACATCTCGACAAACAGCAGAAGGGCAGCAAAAGTACACGAGAAAGTTACAGTCCAAATAATACAAATAATACAAGGGGATCGTTCTTACATCAACTCACGGTCTATTCATCTTAGTTCTCTCCAATTTCTAAGAGGAGCCCAAATCCTTTTACCATATTCTTTCGACCTTTTACCCTTAAAGTTATATAGGCATTCCTCTATATTATGGATCCCCAGCAGCCTGGTTAGCCACATCTGAAAAGAGGGCGCAGTCGGGTCTTTCCAAGCCGCTGCAATTAAGATTCTAAAAACAGCTACGGATAGAAAAATAAATGCTTCAGCTTCATGTCCGATTGCTAGGTTTTCATCCCTACCAAGTAAAACCATAGTTGGGGATAGAGATATTTGAGACTCTAGCAGCCCCGATAAAATTTTTTCCATTTCTGTTAAAACGAGTGTGAGATTCTGACAAGAATAAAAGATATGCAGAAGATCCGCCGGGCCTTGATTACACCTTGGACATTGTGAGAAGTTGGCCTGATGTGCAGTGTTCACTATTCTAGTGATCACTATATATCAGTCCAAACAACCCTTATTGATGATTGGTTGTAAGTCAACCTTATAGACCAGCTATCCTAGTAGCATGGATACGAGCAGTCTAAGGCTAAGACTCTAGAGGGCGTGTTAAGCCAGCTGTTTTACCATCACATTACCCCTTGAACACCCAGTGAAAGGACACCACACAAGTGTTATGAAAATAAACAGTGTATTTATTAGAATCACAACAACCCTGTACTCTTTATGAGGACAGGGTGCTAGGCACACAACAAAACTCTTACGAAAATACTTAAGTTAGCACGTTATACACAAATGCCCGAGGGGCACGAAAAACCATATATTCTAAAAGTGGAATGCGAAATTACTAGCAGGTAAGTACAGTACTAATAGGCTTTGGAATCGCTAGGACTTGACTAGGGAATCGTTAGATTACTTCTAGGAGACCTAGGGGACTCGGGTGCAGAGTGTGCACTCTCACGCGGGATGCGGGACAAAGTCTATGGGAGCTAGTAAAGGCAAAGTTAGTGTTCACGGGCGAACCCGACCTGGTAGGAAGAAAACGACAGTGGATCCTGACCCTAGGATAGTGAGGCTATGCTGGGACACCGAAGTGGCGAAGTTACCTAGCCCAGGGGCTGCAGCTGCATAGGTCTGAAAAGACGTCGGGGATCTCGTTGCCGGACCAGGAGCCTGGAAGGAAGAAGTTGCTGGCAGGCGACCAGTGAAGAGAAGTTCGATGGATCCAAGCCTGGATCAAGGAAGAAGAAAACCTGAAAGCAGAGGGGACCAAGTTCTTGAATCACTAGCCAGTGATTAAGTGGGCACCAGGATGGCACCGGGCGAAGTCACCTCGACTAGGTGAGTGGGCGACGCTGGCTCTGCAGATCTCACGGACCAGGAGGCGTTGTCGGCGACCAGGATGGAGAGGCGAGCTGTCCCACGATGGATGAAGCTGTCGGCGTCGAAGTTACCCAGGATTGGGCAACAAGCCTTGGCTAATTCAAGCCCACGCGGTGGACTCAAAATGGCGTCTTGAGTGGACCAGGAGGGTCCGGGGTGCTCCTCTTTTGGAAGGGAGCTAGGGCCAGCCTGGAGCAACCAGACCAGCAGCAGAAATGTCGTCGGGCGTCGTTCAGAAGGCCACAAGCCAGCGGGCTAGTAGCCAAACAACGCGGTGAGCAGCAAAAAGCAGAAGGGCCCCACGCAGATCGTGGAGATGCTGGGAGGCTGCACTTCGGTGCTGGAGCTGCTCAGGGTCGGGGCTTCTCGGACCCCAAAGCACTCACCAGGAAATTACTCGGCGGGCTTGCTGGAAAGAAGTCGTGCAGTCTTGAAGATGGCCGGTCCCTCGAGGTCTCGTCACACCCACGAATCTCAGCGTGACTGATGATGCAGGTAGAGGTCAGAGGTGCCAGGGAAGCCGGTTCTCGTCGAGCTGGGCAGTCTTGATCCGGAGGAGAGACTTGCAGCAGACCGCAGTGTTCTTAAGATGGTGCCTGCGGATGCAGGGTGACTACTCCTTAGTCACAAGGGAGAAATCTTAGGAAGAAGTCTTGAGTTCCTTTCGTGGAAAGTAGTTTCAGGATTCAAAGATGATCTGATTTGGAAGGGGGCCAGTTCCTACCTTTATCCTGTAAAAAGGGGCTGGCACGCGACTAAGTCCTGCCCTAGGGGTGGGACTAGGAGGGGGGTGGTTACACCCACTTCCTTGGCGGGCTTTTCCCCAGCACAGGGTCTGGAGTGACCCTGGAACTGGTTCCAGCCAGCCTATGCACAGTGAGCACCGGGGTGCCACGTGCAGTCACCTTCCTCTAAAGCCCTGCCTACCTACAATACACAAAACCCTGTCTGGGACGGTGCTGGCACCGCCCCTGGCAGGAAACCCTTTGTCCTTATCTCCTGCTCTGGGAGGACTCCCAGCAGCAGGAGGGCAGACTTGTGTCTCGGTGGCAGCATCCATTTTGTGGAGCTGAGGCTCTGTTTGACTTTAACCGGGGTTAGGGGTTACATACATGTCGTGTCCCTCTAGAAGGGTGGAATGCTAACCCCGTCGCCAGAATTGGCGAGGGGTTAGTATTCCAATTCGTATGACACCTTACTCGACATGTTTTGATAAAGCGATACCAGAGTTGGCATATAACCGCGAGGATTATAATGCACTTAAGAGTATATGGTATGCGATATCATGGAAACGGCTAAGGGATGGATCCCGAAAGCCGCAGACAGGCTCAGCTCATGCCAGAGCACCATCTCACACGATTCCAAGCACTCTGCCTTCAGGATTGTTAAGGCCTGCCATAGGAGTGACTGATAGGAGATCTGTGTGTCCATATTAGGGTTAGATATAGGTATACTATATCTAAAGCAAAGGGTGAGTACACCACCTTGCCCCAGCTGTCGTGCAGCCAGTTGTGTCAGTTTAGTTAGTCAGCCCAGGGGTGGCATAATACATGCTTCAGCCCCTGGGAGACTTCTGGGTACACCTCAGCCCTGGGTACAGGGACTTGGAGAGGGCCCAGTGCCAATTCAGTACCTGAGTACAATTTGGATAGAGAGAACAGCTAGGCTGTGGGTCTGATTAGCAGGCCCACAGCCAGGGAAAGTCGTAAACCAGTGCAGCAAAAAGCAAAAATCTGGGTGATCATAGGATTGCAGACCCTACTCTCCTACATGACCCCCCCCAAACTTTGGGACAATAAACTAACCTTGACCAGGTGAGTCTTCTTGCTCTAAGTGGAAATACCTGGAGAGCCCATCAGCATTGCTGTGATCAGTCCCAGGTCTATGCTCCACTGTAAAATCCATCCCCTGTAGGGAAATGGACCACCTAAGCAGTTTGGGGTTTTCACCCTTCATCTGATTTAGCCACAAGAGGGGCTTATGGTCTGTCTGAATGGTGAAGTGAGTGCCAAACAAGTAGGCCCTCAGCTTCTTCAGGGCCCAGACCACAGCAAAGGCCTCCCTCTCAATAGCTGACCAATTTTTCTCTCTGGGTGTCAACCTTCTACTAATGAAAGCAATAGGCTGATCATTACCATCAAAATTCAGTTGAGACAGGACAGCTCCCACACCCAACTCAGAAGCATCTGTTTGGACAATGAATGGCTTGGAGTAATCTGGACTTTTGAGGATAGGTGCTGTGCACATGGCCTGCTTTAGGTCATTGAATGCTTTCTGACAGCTTGCTGTCCACTGAACTTTCTTTGGCATCTTCTTGCTTGTCAGGTCATTAAGGGGGGTCACTATGGACCCATAATTTCTGACAAACTTCCTATAGTACCCAGTCAGGCCCAAGAAAGCTCGAACCTGAGTCTGGGTGATTGGAGGAGTCCAGTCATTGATGGCCTGTATCTTACTCTCCAGTGGCTGAACCTGGCCTCCACCTACAAGGTGGCCCAGGTATACAACCTGTGTCTGCCCTATCTGGCACTTTGTGGCCTTGATAGTGAGGCCTGCCTTTTGCAGGGCCTCTAACACTTTCCTCAGGTGGACCAGGTGATCCTCCCAGGTGGAGCTAAAGACAGCAATATCGTCCAGATATGCTGCACAGAAGTCATCCAGCCCAGTGAGGACTTGATTCACCAACCTTTGGAAGGTGGCAGGTGCATTTTTCAGTCCAAAGGGCATTACCACAAATTGATAATGCCCTCCAGGGGTAGAAAATGCTGTCTTGGGTTTGGCTTCCTCAGCTAACCTGATTTGCCAATACCCAGCTGTCAAATCAAATGTGCTTAAGAAGTTGGCAGAAGCCAATCTATCTATAAGCTCATCTGCTCTTGGTATTGGGTGGGCATCAGTCTTAGTGACTGCATTGAGGCCTCTGTAGTCTACGCAAAACCTCATCTCTCTCTTACCACCCTGGGTGTGAGGCTTTGGCACTAGAACTACTGGGCTAGCCCAAGGGCTATCTGAGGGCTCAATGACTCCCAGTTCCAACATTTTCTGCACTTCAGTTTTGATGCAGTCTCTAACATGATCAGGCTGTCTGTAGATTTTACTCTTGACAGGCAGACTGTCTCCAGTGTCAACATCATGGGTACACCAATCAGTTTGGCTGGGTGTCAGAGAGAACATATGTCTGAAGGATTGCAGAACTTGCCTGCAATCCTGTTGCTGATGTTCAGTCAGGCTGCCACAAAAGACAACACCATCAACTGACCCATCATCAGGATTCTGAGTGAGCAGGTCTGGGAGAGGGTCACTCTCTTCCTCCTGTCCCTCATCTGTGGCCATGAGCAAGCTCATGTCCTTCCTGTCAACATATGCCTTGAGCCTGTTAACATGGAGCACTCTGAGAGGGCTCCTGGGAGTTCCAAGGTCCACCAAGTAGGTAACCTCTCCCTTTTGCTCAATGATGGTGTGGGGCCCAGACCATTTGTCTTTCAGAGCTGCTGGGGCCACTGGCTCCAGCACCCACACCTTCTGTCCTGGCTGGTACACAGTCAGAACAGCCTTTTGGTCATGCCAAGCTTTTTGAAGTTCTTGGCTGGCCTCAAGGTTTTTGGATGCCTTTTCCATGTACTCAGCCATCCTGGAGCGGAGACCAAGTACATAGTCCACTATGTTGGTTGCAGGCTTTCTGAGAGGTCTCTCCCATCCTTCCTTCACCAAACACAGGGGTCCTCTTACAGGATGCCCATACAGAAGCTCAAAAGGGCTGTAGCCAACCCCCTTCTGTGGGACCTCTCTGTAAGCAAACAAGAGGCAGGGGATCAGGACATCCCATCTTCTCCTAAGAGGTTCAGGTAGTCCATGAATCATCCCTTTCAGGGTCCTGTTGAATCTCTCAACAAGCCCATTGCACTGTGGATGATAGGGTGTGGTGAACTTGTAGTTCACACCACACTCTTTCCACATAGCAGTCAGATATCCTGACATGAAGTTTGTACCTCTGTCAGAAACGACCTCCTTAGGGAAACCCACTCTGGAGAACACTCCAACTAGGGCTCTTGCCACTACAGGGGCTGTAGTGGTCCTAAGGGGAATAGCTTCAGGATACCTGGTGGCATGGTCCACCACCACCAGTATAAACTTGTGCCCTGATGCTGTCTGGGGTTCCATTGGACCAACAATGTCAATCCCCACTCTTTCAAAGGGGACCCCCACCACAGGTAGTGGTATGAGGGGGGCCTTTGTTGTGCCACCTGACTTACCACTGGCTTGGCAAGTGACACAGGAGCGACAAAACTCCTTGGTATTCTCATTCATATGGGGCCAGTGAAAGTGTGAGACAAGCCTGTCCCAAGTCTTTGTCTGACCTAAATGACCTGCAAGGGGAATCTCATGGGCCAAGGTGAGAAGGAAACCTCTCAGAGACAAGGGGATGACCAGCCTCCTGGTTGCACCAGGCTTGGGGTCTCTTGACTCAGAGTACAGGAGTCCATCTTCCCAGTATACCCTGTGGGCACCTGTGGCATTCCCTGCAGCCTCAGCAGCAGCCTGCTGTCTGAGGGGTTCAAGGGAAGGGCAGCTCAACTGTTCCTTCCCCAGGTCTGCTCTGGAGGGTCCCCCTGAGCCCAGAAACTCAACTTGATCAAGTTCAAGCTCTTTAGGCTCAGTTTCCCTCCGCTCTTCTAGATCAGCCTCCTCAGAGACTTGATCCTCAACCTGGGGCAAGGGGGAAGGCAAAGCCTTACCCTTACTGCTCTTCTTCTTGGAAGGTATCTGGTCCATAATTTCAGGATCCAGCACCTGTTCAGTGGGGCATCTTCTGGCCTGTGACCTAGTCACAGCAAGCACATGTGCTGGCAAGCCTAACATCTCCATGTGAGTCCTCTGCTCCACTTCTGACCATTGTGATGACTCCAAATCATTGCCCAACAAACAATCAACTGGGAGGTCTGAACTGACTACTACTTTCTTTTGTCCCTTCACTCCACCCCAGGAGAAAGCCACAATTGCCACACTATGACTAGTAGTGACATTGCTGGCATTGGTCACCAGGAAATCAGTACCTGGCATGATCTGTCCAGGGTCCACAAAGTTAGGTGTCACCATGGTGACACTGGCACCAGTGTCCCTATAGGCCTGAGCCATTTTGCCATTTATCAAAGGTGTCTGCCTGTATTTGCCCAAAGTATTGGGACTTATTTCAGGGGACATATCCATATCCCCTGTACAGACAAGGACAGCCTGAGTGAGTGTGCCAACTAAGTTGTCAGACCCCTCAGTACCCAAGGTTAACCCAACTAATGCCTTGGGAGGGACACTACCACTACTGACTGTACTAGGGGGTGCAGTTGCTTTAGGAGCTGTAGTGGCAGGAGTTTGTCCTCCTCTTTTGGTGCACTCACTAAACCAGTGAGATTTACTTTTGCAGTACTGGCACCACCTTTTTGACTGGCCTTCTTGAGTCTTCTTCTTCTGGGAAGCCTGACCCCCACCCTCTTTGGTTTGTTGGGGACCTGGTGAAGACTTCTGGTCATTTTGCTCATTCTTAACATTACCCTTCTGGTCTGCTTTCTTCTGACCACCCTGGTTCTGGTTCTGGTTCTGCTTGATCCTTGTCCTGACCCATTTGTCTGCCTTCTTTCCCAATTCTTGGGGAGAGGTCAGATCTGAATCAACAAGGTGCTGGTGCAGCAACTGGTTCTGACAATTGTTCAAAATTTGTTCTCTCATCGTTAGATTATACAATCCTGTGTAATCTGTAACCTTGCTACCCAGCAACCAGCCCTCCAAAGCCTTAGTGGCACAATCCACGAAATCAGACCAGTCCTGAGACTGAGTTTTCTGGGTGTCTCTGAACAGCAACCTGTACTGCTCAGTGGTTAAACCAAACCCATCAACCAGTGTATTCTTCAGGACCTGGTAATTGTTAGCATCCTCCACTCTTGTAGTGAGGAGCTTATCTCTACCTTTACCATCAAAGGAGAGCCACAGTATAGCTGCCCACTGACTCGGGGGAATGCACTGCACAGTGCAGGCCCTCTCCAGAGCAGCCATCCATTTCTGGATATCATCCCCTTGCTTAAAGGGGGGCACTATTTTAGTCAGGTGTTTAGTATCTAAACCCTTCTCTCTATCTCTTGGGAGATTGCTGCCACCAGTGGGAGCTAGCCCACTCATCTGCTGCTCTCTAGCAAAGGCAAGCTTCTCTTTGGCCAGGGCAAGTTCTTCCCTTTCAATCCTCAGTTCAGCTTGTCTCATCCTAGCTTCATGCTCCCTTCTCTGAGGGGAAGTAAATCTCCTCTGTGGAGGATTCCTTCTCCCCTGAGAAGAGGCATTAGAGTGCAGAGATCTATTGGAGTCCCTAGAAAGAGATCTATCTCTCCTAACTCCAAGGTTAGGCCCACTTCGGGTTAGTACTGGGGGGCCCCCAGATCCTAGCCCAAGTAAGTCTAAGTTGGTCCTAGTTAGCCTTCTGACTACCTCAAGACCTTTGTCTACCTCATCCCCAGAGAGTTCCTCCTGATCCTCCTCCTCCTCAACTGCAGTAGCAGTGTTGGGGAGGTCTGGATCCCCAGAGGTTCCCTCTAAGGCTGGCATGTTCTCATGTAACTGAGAAAGCTTTCTGGCATCATATGTCTCTAAGAGACCTATCAGAAAGGGAATGGTGGGGTTAGACCCCTGCTTCAGTTTTCTGGAGACACAAATCTGTCTCATCTCCTGGAAACTGAGAGCTGCATATCTTGAAGTGACCTGTGGAGGGTCAACACTGACCAGGGGAGTCTCAGTAGATTCTCCCTGGGTAGACATGCTTTTCTAGTGAGGTGTAAGTGGTGCACTTACCTACACTATATGTTTGCCTACTGATCCCTTGCTAGAGTTGTAGTTTAGGGTGTGCTAGGCCCTAGGAGCTACAACAGCTGGTTCAGTAGAACTCAGAGTATTCTAAGCTAAGTTATATGTACCTTTAGTACTTACGTGATCTTTCACAAGATATTCTTAGGGCATGTGTGGTAAAACAACAGCAAGCTCAAATCCCAACCGCTGCTCACCAATGTGAGAAGTTGGCCTGATGTGCAGTGTTCACTATTCTAGTGATCACTATATATCAGTCCAAACAACCCTTATTGATGATTGGTTGTAAGTCAACCTTATAGACCAGCTATCCTAGTAGCATGGATACGAGCAGTCTAAGGCTAAGACTCTAGAGGGCGTGTTAAGCCAGCTGTTTTACCATCACATTACCCCTTGAACACCCAGTGAAAGGACACCACACAAGTGTTATGAAAATAAACAGTGTATTTATTAGAATCACAACAACCCTGTACTCTTTATGAGGACAGGGTGCTAGGCACACAACAAAACTCTTACGAAAATACTTAAGTTAGCACGTTATACACAAATGCCCGAGGGGCACGAAAAACCATATATTCTAAAAGTGGAATGCGAAATTACTAGCAGGTAAGTACAGTACTAATAGGCTTTGGAATCGCTAGGACTTGACTAGGGAATCGTTAGATTACTTCTAGGAGACCTAGGGGACTCGGGTGCAGAGTGTGCACTCTCACGCGGGATGCGGGACAAAGTCTATGGGAGCTAGTAAAGGCAAAGTTAGTGTTCACGGGCGAACCCGACCTGGTAGGAAGAAAACGACAGTGGATCCTGACCCTAGGATAGTGAGGCTATGCTGGGACACCGAAGTGCCGAAGTTACCTAGCCCAGGGGCTGCAGCTGCATAGGTCTGAAAAGACGTCGGGGATCTCGTTGCCGGACCAGGAGCCTGGAAGGAAGAAGTTGCTGGCAGGCGACCAGTGAAGAGAAGTTCGATGGATCCAAGCCTGGATCAAGGAAGAAGAAAACCTGAAAGCAGAGGGGACCAAGTTCTTGAATCACTAGCCAGTGATTAAGTGGGCACCAGGATGGCACCGGGCGAAGTCACCTCGACTAGGTGAGTGGGCGACGCTGGCTCTGCAGATCTCACGGACCAGGAGGCGTTGTCGGCGACCAGGATGGAGAGGCGAGCTGTCCCACGATGGATGAAGCTGTCGGCGTCGAAGTTACCCAGGATTGGGCAACAAGCCTTGGCTAATTCAAGCCCACGCGGTGGACTCAAAATGGCGTCTTGAGTGGACCAGGAGGGTCCGGGGTGCTCCTCTTTTGGAAGGGAGCTAGGGCCAGCCTGGAGCAACCAGACCAGCAGCAGAAATGTCGTCGGGCGTCGTTCAGAAGGCCACAAGCCAGCGGGCTAGTAGCCAAACAACGCGGTGAGCAGCAAAAAGCAGAAGGGCCCCACGCAGATCGTGGAGATGCTGGGAGGCTGCACTTCGGTGCTGGAGCTGCTCAGGGTCGGGGCTTCTCGGACCCCAAAGCACTCACCAGGAAATTACTCGGCGGGCTTGCTGGAAAGAAGTCGTGCAGTCTTGAAGATGGCCGGTCCCTCGAGGTCTCGTCACACCCACGAATCTCAGCGTGACTGATGATGCAGGTAGAGGTCAGAGGTGCCAGGGAAGCCGGTTCTCGTCGAGCTGGGCAGTCTTGATCCGGAGGAGAGACTTGCAGCAGACCGCAGTGTTCTTAAGATGGTGCCTGCGGATGCAGGGTGACTACTCCTTAGTCACAAGGGAGAAATCTTAGGAAGAAGTCTTGAGTTCCTTTCGTGGAAAGTAGTTTCAGGATTCAAAGATGATCTGATTTGGAAGGGGGCCAGTTCCTACCTTTATCCTGTAAAAAGGGGCTGGCACGCGACTAAGTCCTGCCCTAGGGGTGGGACTAGGAGGGGGGTGGTTACACCCACTTCCTTGGCGGGCTTTTCCCCAGCACAGGGTCTGGAGTGACCCTGGAACTGGTTCCAGCCAGCCTATGCACAGTGAGCACCGGGGTGCCACGTGCAGTCACCTTCCTCTAAAGCCCTGCCTACCTACAATACACAAAACCCTGTCTGGGACGGTGCTGGCACCGCCCCTGGCAGGAAACCCTTTGTCCTTATCTCCTGCTCTGGGAGGACTCCCAGCAGCAGGAGGGCAGACTTGTGTCTCGGTGGCAGCATCCATTTTGTGGAGCTGAGGCTCTGTTTGACTTTAACCGGGGTTAGGGGTTACATACATGTCGTGTCCCTCTAGAAGGGTGGAATGCTAACCCCGTCGCCAGAATTGGCGAGGGGTTAGTATTCCAATTCGTATGACACCTTACTCGACATGTTTTGATAAAGCGATACCAGAGTTGGCATATAACCGCGAGGATTATAATGCACTTAAGAGTATATGGTATGCGATATCATGGAAACGGCTAAGGGATGGATCCCGAAAGCCGCAGACAGGCTCAGCTCATGCCAGAGCACCATCTCACACGATTCCAAGCACTCTGCCTTCAGGATTGTTAAGGCCTGCCATAGGAGTGACTGATAGGAGATCTGTGTGTCCATATTAGGGTTAGATATAGGTATACTATATCTAAAGCAAAGGGTGAGTACACCACCTTGCCCCAGCTGTCGTGCAGCCAGTTGTGTCAGTTTAGTTAGTCAGCCCAGGGGTGGCATAATACATGCTTCAGCCCCTGGGAGACTTCTGGGTACACCTCAGCCCTGGGTACAGGGACTTGGAGAGGGCCCAGTGCCAATTCAGTACCTGAGTACAATTTGGATAGAGAGAACAGCTAGGCTGTGGGTCTGATTAGCAGGCCCACAGCCAGGGAAAGTCGTAAACCAGTGCAGCAAAAAGCAAAAATCTGGGTGATCATAGGATTGCAGACCCTACTCTCCTACAGACATTCATCGTTATCCCTTAACCCCCATTGAAACAACTTTGCAGGGGTATAATACAAATTGAAGACCATCTTGTAGTGCTGTGCTTTTAAATTAGTTGCTCTTAATACCTTTTTGTTCAGTGCGAGCGCGTAATCTATGTCTACATTTGGATCCCCTATCCTTTGAGCCCAAGCAGACTCTATCTGTGTAATATCATTACCCAGCGCCTTCAAGAGATAACTATACCCTACTTTGATCTTCTTGCCGCCATTTATTACATACTTTATAAGAGGATTTATCTCCTGTAATACTAATCTCGGTCTGAGTGATTTAATCGTCTGCTTGACTTGATTATACAGGAGCCAGTGGGTAGCCGGAATACCAAATTTCTGTTGTAAAATATCGAACTCCAATAAATCATCCCCACATATGACATCCCCCAAATATCTAATACCCAGCGCCTTCCATGAGCTGCTGTTTCTATTCTCTCCAAGATGAGAAAAAAGTCTTGAGCTCCAAAGGTCAATCATACCATTGATCTTCGGGATTTTCAGGAATTTCAATATCGCCTTCCAAGTACCCCATACACTTAGCATTACTTTACTTTTACTCCTTTTAAAGTATGAAACATTAATTTCTCGTGTTAGGAGCCCCCGAGCCCTTTCTCCTACTAATACTTCATAAATTGAAGGAATTCTATAAAAGCCAGGTGGAGTTTCTAAAACATCATTTCTCAACAAATAATTCATTTGCAGCAGTAAACAAACCCAGTGGTACAGCCTCAAATTGGGTGCAGATAGCCCTCCTTCCTCTAATGGTGCAGAAAGTCGAGCTAATGATCTCCGGATTTTCCCATACTGCCACACGAATTTTACAAAAACTGCTTCCATTTTTTTAAGCAAACCCTCTTCTACTAGTAAGGGTATGGCACGGAATAAATACAACAATTTCGGAAACATTGACATTTTCAGTACATTCACCCTCCCAATCAAAGATAAATGTAAAACATCTAATCTTCTGAGTTCTCTATCTATTGAGGTAAGTAGAGGCAGATAATTTTCCTCGATAATTTTCCCAACATTAGCATTGATTCTTACCCCAAGATAAACTGCAGAATCCACATATCTTGGATCTCTTTTATGGATATTTCTAGTCCCAATTATTATTGTTTTTTCGGTGTTAAGCCTATAGCCAGAACATAATCCAAATTCATGCGCAAGATGAGTTAGTTCAATCATTGCCGTTTGCGGATCCTTAGTGGTGATTGCCAGGTCATCCGCATATGCCAATAATTTAGTGCTATGACCATTGGTTATGACTGGGGATATGTTATCAGAGGCAAGGATTTTCCTGATAAAAGGGTCGATGAAGAGAGAAAAAAGGATCGGGGAACAGGGACACCCCTGTCGAGTTCCTCTCCTAATCACCACTTCTTCCGACTGCAAACCCATTGCGTTAATTCTGGCTACCGGATCTCTATACATAGCTTTAATTGCATTTCTACACTTTTCTCCAAAACCCCTTCTAGCTAAAACCTCCCACATAAAATCCCATACTACACGGTCAAAGGCCTTTTCGGCATCTAAAAGGATCATGGCCATATCTCCTCCCGTAGCAGCATTCGAGTCAAACAGCGAGATTGCTCGCGCAATGTGTTCCGTTGTCCCCCTACCCGGGACAAACCCATGCTGCCAAGGTGAGACAAGTTGGCCAATTACCCTCCCTAGTCTTTTGGCCCATACTTTCGAATAGAGTTTTGCATCCGAATTTATCAATGATATTGGCCGATACGAGCCAGGGTTTTCCGCCGGTTTTCCCTTCTTATGAAATATTACGATGTTGGTTTGTTTCCATGTGTCGGGGATCATTCCAGTGCAGATTATTCCATTAAAAAGGTCTACCAACATAGGAAGGATTTCGTCTTCCAGAGCCCTATAAACTTCTAATGGTAGCCCATCTGGACCTACTGCCTTACCCGCTGCTAGTTCATATAAAGCAGTCTTGATCTCTTCTGATGTTATGTCTAAGTCCAATCGCGTCTTCTCCTCCTCCCCCAGCGAAGGGCATGATGGCCCATAGTCATGCAAAATTGATACCAACCCAGTCTCTTGATCATATAATTTTTGATAAAAATTCTGGAATACCCCCATTATAGCTTTAGGGTCTGTATGCTCAACACCATTATATTTGATCTTCGCAATTTTATTTTTATTCGTTTCTTGCCTAATACGGAGGGCTAGGACTCTTCCAGCTTGCTCGCCTGTCTCATATCTCCTTGCTCTGTGTGTCTGATAATTACCGATCTCCTTCTGCGTAATTATTTTTAGGATCTCCCCCTTGATCAAAGCCATAGTTCTAGTCGTTTCCGAACTATCCTGACCTGAAGCTATTTCCATTATGTGGCATTTCTCAGCTTCTGCTAACTCTAATGTACGTTTCTCCAAGATACTTCTATCCTCTTTCCTTAATTTGGCTGCACAGCTGATTGTCTCCCCTCTTAATGAAGCTTTAAAGGATTCCCATACACCATTTCTAGATGCACTATATCTATTCATTTCAAAAAATTCTTTCGCCCATTGTTTAATGTGTTTGACAAACCTTTCGTCATTTAGGAGTTTCCTTTCAAACGTCCACTTTGAGATTTCCCTTTGAGTACTAGGGATTTTATATGTTAGTATCAAAGGATTGTGATCCGAAATAATTCTTGGGGTTTTGGTAACTTTAACCTTACAGATTTCTCCCTTTGTCACAAAGAAATAATCTAGTTTAGAATATTTCTGTGCGGGATGTGAGAAATATGTATACCCTGGATCCCCGGGCATCTTAAGTCCCCAAACATCCCCCAGGCCGTGTGACTCTATTAGAGAGTCGAGAGCCCTCTTTACCTGCCGTTTACGCCCTGTGTATCTGCTTCCCTGTTTCCAGTCAGCTGTGATGTTCATATCCCCACATACTATCATCGGGGTTGCCCAATTAGCCAGTTCTTCCTCCAGCTTATCAAAAACCATTGGCTCATCTTCATTTGGGCCATAAATTACACACAGCGTAACCCCCATCTGCAGTTCCACTATGGCCCATCTACCAGACCCATCCGTTTTACTACGTTTCGCTCCCCCCAAATTGCATTTAGCTAAAATAGCCACACCTCTTATCATCGATGTTTGTGATGAACACCCTATCAGCGTATACCCATAGATATCCAGCAGCTTCCTTTTATCCCAGGGTATATGAGTTTCTTGAATACAGAGTATGTCTATATTATTAGATCTTACCCAGTGTGATATCCTTTGCCTTTTTTTCCAATCATTTAACCCCCCTGCATTTATGGTACAAATCCTAATGTCTGACATTATTGCTGTGTTTCTTCTCCCTACAATGACTGTTATCCATGTATATCATTCTGCTCATAGTGCTAGTCTTACTCCTTTCCATCTCAAAAATTGTCTTTTTTTTCCCCATTCTTTCCCGCCCTCCCCCTCCCTGCCCTGCTGCTCCCCTCCCCGGCCAGGGCTCCCCCCCCCTTCCTTAGAGGCGCTCAGACTGAAGGTCTGTGCACGTGATGGTTCGCTGCCCGAGTTAAGGAGATTTCCTCCTTTCTAGGAGCCCAAACTGCACCGCACCCCTCGTGCTGTTGCGCTCCCGGATTGATCCCTCGGGGCTGCAGTCCGCCAGAGCCTCCAAAGCCTCCAGAGCTCTCAGGGCGTTTTCAACACTACAGGGGGAGTACAGCCGCTGGCTCAATCGAATCTCCAGAGCCTCAATCTGTCCCCTCCTCCTGTGCTGCAGGTCCCGCCTCAACCGCCTCACCTGCAAACTCCGCCGTGCTAGCCTGCTGGACGCCGACTCCGCAACCTCCGCTGCCTCAGCCAGCAAACCCCGCCGAGCTTGCCTGCTGGACGCCGACTCCGCAGACTCCGCAGCCTCTGCCCGCAAACCGGCCGCCAATAGGGCTCTCCGCCTCCTCCCAGCCCGTAACAGTTCCAACAGAAGCCGCTGAAGCGGCCAACCACAAGTAAGTTTCATGCGGCGGTATCTCCTTCAGTGTTGGTCGCGTTTTTTTTTCCTTGTCTTTCTTGCGCTCAACTCAGGTGGCTGGATCTTTTAAATGCTCATTATCTTATCTTATGCTTATGCATATCCTCGCGTATCGAGTCATATATTCACTCATCGGCACTGCGGGTGCGTGGTTCGGGTTCGGGTTCTTCTGAATCCTACAAATTTCCAGACCGCATCTCCTCACTCGAGCTGCTTCCCGACCGTCCTACACGGCCGCCATCTTGCCCCCCAGAGCCCCCGAACCCTACCAAGGAGTGAATCGTTTTTGGCAACCATTGAGCATGATAACCCTTGACCCTTCAGGGATCGTGGATACACTACAGTACTATTTGCTCAGTCAATCTTACTCACTTAGTCTCAGAGAGATACACAGAATAAATGTTGGGGACTTTTTCAATAAGCATTTATTGAACCAGCACCATTCTAGTATAAAACATGTTTGTTGCGACAATCAATAGACAGAAGAAAATGTAAAAGATTGCAAGTACCAACCGAGTAAATAGTAGATACATTTCTACGATGGTGCTAAGCAACAAATAATTTGCAGCCATATATTCTTAGTGAACTCCACTAGGCGTGCCCCTTCTAAGTGTACCTAAATGTACCTAGCATGTATCTGGGTGTGAAGCCAAGAATCCCCTAGGAAAGAGCCAACCCTACTACCTGATGGGAGAGAATGAAGGATCCCGTCTTGGTCACGAGTTGGACACCCTGCAAGGGATGTCAGACTGCTGCATGTTGAAGCCTTAGCGTACAGGGGCCTCTGTGTCCGTGTCAGTGTAGATGCGTCTCCTCTTGTTACCTAGCAAAGGTGAGGTTCTTTTATACCAAAAGGGTAACCTCGGGGGTTCTACCACAATAGATATGTTGTGGGTACAATTATGTAGATGAGCCTAAATCAATAGTTATAATTATTCAAAGTAGCCCTGTCGCCCTTGGATGAAGATAGAGATGACTTTTGTACAGAGTATCTTAATCCTGTTATGTACCTCATGTGCAGGGGATTAAGTTATGATGCTAAGAATCCTCATGTATAATAAATAAGGCTAGTTTCAAGGAACCCAATCAACATTTATTCAGCACTTAACTGGGTAAAAGGTCATAGCAAGAACCGTTCTACAGAGCAAGGTAGGACAAATGTAGGTAAAAGGTCGCTTTGCTACTTGGGCCTAAGTTAGGAAACATAACAAACTGTTCTACAGAATCTACCTCCACATTCTAAGCAGACAGTGTGCTAATAGCTATTGAATTATATGGCAGTGAAGGACAAAATGGTGGAGCAGGATTTACTAGATTATGCTGTATGAAAAGACACAATTTGCGGCAAGAAATGGCACGTTCTGTGGTATTACTATTTACTTAGTATAATGAGCATGGCTACATAAGCAAGAGAAAATACATGTATTTCTTAGGAATGAAAACATACACGTTCACAGGTCCGAGTTAAAATGTTATACATCAACGGTTAATGAGTTTGGTGGAAGCATAGGAATGCATTTTAACAAAACCTTTCTATCTTTCAGAGTGGAAAAAATTGTGAAAAACATATGCAATGTTTCACGCAGTAGAAACAAAGTTTACATTTATACTCCTCTTTTGATTAAAGGTAAGATTTTTATTTTGCACAGTTCAGCTTTGTTTAAACTTGCCTTCAATTTAATTCTCTGTTCACACCTTATGACCTCTTCTCAACAAGAATCTCTCCCTCAACATTCTTGTACCTTACCCGTTTCCCTATGTCCATTTATTAACCACTTTGAGATTTAATACATCTGATAGCCCATCCCTCCATACACCCCACCTTACTTTTCCCTAAATCCCATTTTGGAGAAGATATTCTCCATTTTCCTACCACACACCCAGCTTACTTCTAAGTAGTATATTTACGTGTTTGGAGATCTCCTAATAAAAAAGCTAGGAGAAGTGGAGGTGGAAATTTCCACACATAGGTTTGTGAATTGCATTCCGTAGTAAGTAAGTGGTACTACTTGATGTTCTATGAAATGCGGTTTATGAATCCGGCCCAGATTCTCCGACTCAGTGAACCCCAGGCCAGAAGTGCTTGTATTCCTTTGACAAAAAGTGGTTGAAAATTGCACATTGACTATATGTGAATCTATTTGGATTTTGAAAACCAACCTACATACTAATAGGTCAGTTTAAAAGAGCAAATCGCATAGAGTCGCAGAATGACCTACCTAATTAATATTTGTTAGACAGGTCGCTATTTGTGTATTGGCTGCAACCACTGGGGATGGTGTATTGCAAGTGACAGCAGATGCTCATTTGTTAAAATCCATTCCAAATGGAATACCTTTTTTTCCCTACACAGCCCATGTTGCACTGTGGCTTGGCTTTCTCCGCTTGACTCAAGTTATATCTACCTGGTGCATTTCAGCTTCTTGTGCAGGGAGGAAGGGCTTCCTTTTACTCTCTGCAGGACAAGCAGCAAGGCAACTCTAGGGGTTTTGCCGGACTTGGGGCCCTGTTCAGAAGGAGAACGGCCACAATATTGAGATTCCACTCTTGGCTCAGTTTCTTTTCTCCTGATGCTGGTTCCTCCTCTGTGTCAAGTTTATTTATTTGAAATGTTTTATAAAGCGCGAACAAGACTCTTACGGGTATCGAAGCGCTGTACAGATGTGGCGGAGGCACAAATAAAACACAATTGAACAAATGGTGCAGATAAATCCACACACTGTCAAACAAGTGGGGGAACAATCAAGGTCAGGAGATGGGGAGTTGGTTCTACCTGTACCTAATCAGAATTGCCCTAGAGCAAGATACCAATTAACGGACGAGAATAGAGTAAGTCGAAACAACAGTGTAAAATAAGAATCAATTGTCCTAGAGCAAGATACCAATTATCAGCCAAGAATACAATAAATTGAAACAACGGTGTAGAATAGGAATCAAACATGGAGACCGGGCATGAGAACAAGTTGATGCTGTTAGTGTTCACTCCAGAATAGCCGTTTGGCATGTTTCTTGAAAGAGGCAGTCGAAGGATTGGATCTGATCTTGGAAGGCACGGCATTCCAAATTCTTGGAGCAAGTCCGGTGAAGGCACGATTGTAAGATTTTTTTCTTTTTGAATTTGGGAGGTTTCAAAAGTATGGTAGACATACTTCTTAAGTTCCAACATGAGCCAGATAGTTCAAGCTTATTAGCCAAGTAAGCCGGGGTGTTGTACTGTATGGTTTAATGCTTCAAGCAAGCTATCTTGAAGCGTATCCTATCTTCGATAGATTTATTTTATTTATTTATTTAGCCAATTTAGTTGCAAAAGGTCGGGGGAAATGTGATCATGCTCTCTGGAGCCAGTGATGAGCCTGGCCGATGCGTTAAGATAAGCTCTGAGTGGGGCCAAGCGAGCGTTGGGCAGCCCAGCAAGGGTCAACAAGCCATATAACCAAGGATTGCACATTAGGCCATTAGGGGAAGGAAAGGCTTGATTTTCTTAAGGGTGTTGAGTTGAAAGTTGGCTCCCCTGGTAGTTGCACTGATGTGTGCTTGCATGTTTAGGTATTTGACCATGTTGCTGCCTAACGATTTAGCAGAGTCAACCACATGAGGGGTGCAATTAAGAGCAGTGAATTGTTTAAGCCAATCCAGGGTAGGTGCCGAGTGGTTGGGGGGAGTAATCAGAAGGAATTCAGTTTTGAGAATATTTAACAAAAGATGGTTCTGTGCTAACCATTGTTGAGTTTGTGAGAGTGCATCAATTAGCATTTTTATGTCCTCTTGTGAGGAGATCTTTAAGTACAGTTGCTTGTCATCCACATACATGTAGTACTGAATGTTAGAGTGGTTCAGAATGACAGTAAGTGGTTCCATAAAGAGGTTGAAAAGAGTGGGTGAGAGTGCGGAATCTTGCGGAACTTCAATCGTAACAGGGGCACTGGTTGCAAGGGAGTGGTTACATTTGATTCTTTGAATATGTAAGAAGGAGGCAAACCAATTCAGGACCGGGCCCGTGAGACCCATCCTATGTTGCAGAAGAGCAATCAAGTTTGCATGTTTGATGGTATCGAATGCTGAGGACAGGTTCAGAAGGATCAGGAGACAAGGGACAATTTGATCAAGGGATCTCAAGGCGTCATCAACAATGTGCGTTAGTGCTGTTTCCTGCTCTGAAACCCCACTGGCATGGGTCAAGTAGTTGAAATTTCTCTATGTGGTTACATAATTGTAAGTGGACGCATTTCTCGAGCAATTTAGCAAGAGTCATGATGCTGGTGATAGGACGGAAGTTGTTAGGATCAGCTAAATCAGAGGTGGCCTTCTTAGGCATGGGCTTGACTTGCCCCATCTTGAGGCAATCCGGTATCCTACCCTGTAAGACAGATTCATGAATGATGCGGTACCACAGGGGGAGAATGGCCGTATTGAGATTTTTGAAAAACTTAGCAGGAAGTGGGTCACTGAAATGGTTGGAATGTTTAAGGGACGCCATGTTGTGGAGCAGCTCTGTGACATCTGGAAGGAGAAAGGAATTCCTAGAGGTGTCGTTTTTGAGGGAACAACCAAATGGTAAGGACAACGCGAAGGTTCCACCAACTCAGCTGATGTTGCGGTGTGGTTAAGAGGCCGCAAAATGGGAGAGACAGGTATCGGCTCCATTTCGATTTTCCTTGATTTTTCAGAGAAGTCTTCACTACTAGGAAGCCAGGACAAGGGAGTCGAGATAGTGGTGCAGGAGTGGTTAGCTTGTTGCTTGATGATTTCAAAGAGCTTCCTAGGTCTATTCATAGCGCCACCCAGCTGAGCCCTGAAGTGGTCTGTTTTAGCGATGCGGATGTGTTTGTTGGAAATACTTCTCGCCTTCCTTAGCTGAAAGAGGCTTGTGGTGGGAGGTGTGTTTCTCCAAAGTCTCTCAGAGTCTGAGCTGGCATCTCTCATCATTTAGGGCACCATTAAACCAAGGTTTGGATTGTTTTACTGGAATCCTTTTGAGTTGTTTCCGTGCCATGGTATCAAAAATGTTAGCCTTCGTGTTAATTTATGATTGGAAAGCTTGTCAAGCTTGCTCATGTTGAGGGGGTTGAGGCCTGTCTTTGGTGATGGATGTTAGAACATTGGTGTTGATGTCTCTCAAATTGCGAGTCAGTTGTTTAGCTTTACAAGGTTGGCCCTGTCTGCACGTGGCCTTTTCCAAGATGTGGAAAGAAATTTGATGATCCGACCAGTCACAGAGTAGGATGTCACCCAGTTGTATTCTATTGTCTTTGTCAATGATGAGCATGAAACCTAAGAACCCAGAAAAGCTGGCACAATTCCCACAAATAAACCAAGAAATTTTCACAGACCTACCAGTCAAAGTAAAATCGGGATCTCCTAGAGACTGCTGTCCTCCAAGGATCCTTAAGGAAATATTCACTGCCTGCCCAAGTCCAGCCGTGACTCTCCTAAATGAGTCACTGCTCCAGGGTCAGGTACCAGAGTCCTTTAAAAAAAAGCCATAATCATCCCCTTATTAAAAAAACCCAGGAGCTGACCCTAAAACGCTAACTAATTTTCGTCCAATATCACTGCTTCCATATTTAGCTAAACTGCTTGAAGCCCATGTAGCCAAATGCCTATCTGCCTTCCTGGAGAAATCGGAATACCTTGAAACCCATCAGGCAGGTTTCCGTCCTGCTCACTCGACAGAGTCAGTGATTCTGACAGTATTGGACACTCTGAGAGACGAGGCAGACAGGGGCCTCTCTCAAGCCCTGGTGCTTCTGGATCTCTCGGCCGCTTTTGACACGGTCAATCATAACATCCTGATCGACCGTGTCAGGGATGCAGGCGTTGAAGGCTCTGCCCTAGAATGGATCACATCATTACTCACAAATCGATCCCAGTCAGTTCATCTTGGTGACTTCACAACTCCCATGATTAAGACTACTTGTGGTGTCCCGCAGGGCTCCTCCCTCTCACCTCACCTATTCAATCTATACCTTCTCCCCTTAGTCCACGCATTAAAAGAAAGGAACATTTAAACCTTCAATTATGCGGATGACTTTCAGCTAGTATTTCAAATTAGCAACTCCCCGACCTCCATTCACGAATTTCAATCGACAATGCTATTCATCCGGGATTGGATGAATAGTAATCAATTGAAATTGAACCCGGATAAAACAGAACTAATCCTTACGGGAGGCCTACGCAACCCCTGGAGTTCTCTGTTCTGGCCCAAGGAACTAGGTCAACCCCGACCCCATCCAAAAACGCCAAAACACTGGGAGTGGTGGTCAACTGGGATCGCACCATGAAATCCCACATCGGTTCTGCCATTTCCACCTGCTTCTTTCAACTTAGGAAGATAAAGAAAATCAGCAGGTACCTTACTCAAGAAGCTAAACTTCTGGCAGTCCTTGCGATAGTGATATCGCACATTGACTACGCCAACTCCCTCTATTTTGGCATCCCAGCTTACCTCACTCACCGCCTCCAACTGGTACAGAATCAGGCAGCCAGACTGATTCTACAGGAAAACAAACGCCAACATGTCAACCCCCTCCTTGAAAAACTTCACTGGCTTCCTATACCACAGAGATGCGCCTTTAAATTGGGATGCATCATCTACAAATCCTTGAATGACAAAACCCCAAAATTCATTAACAGCATGATCAAAAGATACAACCCAACTCGTAACCTAAGATCCGCCCACCTTCATCTTTTGACAACACCTTCCTTCAAACAGAAACGATTTGGAGGATCCAGATTCTCTACACTGGCTCCAAGATACTGGAACTCCATGCCGCTAGAGATCCGATCCTGCACTGACCTCATGACATTCCGCAAACTTCAAAAAACATAGCTTTTCCGACAGGCTTAGAAGTAACTCTCGAATAATTGCTTTATAGTGAGGCTGGAGCGATGAATGCAAGCAGGGTCTGAGGTATGACAACAGACCGTGCTCTCAGGCCAACGCTCGCCCCACCTGCACTTGCCGCTCAGCTCTCTTGCCCCCTCCGTGGAGGTGTTCAAGGCCAGCGCCGGCATATTCCTCCTGTGTGCTCTGCTGCCTCGCTGCGCCTGTAATTGTTGGTACTGTCTGCTTTGATTTTAATTTTAATTTTAATTTTGTCTTCAGTTGTGTCATCGACTCTTTTTCAACGTTGTAGTTTTATCTCCGTCTGTCCCTGCTCCCTTACCGCCGCTGCTGATTCTGCGGCCCGCCCCCATCCACGCCCGCTCCCTGTCTCCCAGCTGCCGTCCCTCCCACCTCCCCTACTAAATGGCGGCCGCTATGCGGTCGTGCCGCTGGCGCACCAAAGGCGCGCCTAAGCCAAGCCCGTCTGCGCCCGTCCGCGACCCGACCAGCACCAGGAACCCTGGATCTATGACAATCCACCACTACGAATCCGCCACCCTCCTCGCACTCAATCCCGGAACTCTCAGAGACTGCCAACAGTCCTCGCTGAACATGACACGGCCAGTTCTTCTGCCTCCACTCGAGCCCCAACACAATTGACGCCAGCACCGACCACACCCTTCAATGCATCTTCCTCAGCGAGCGCTTCGTATACAAACACGCAATGGAAATCTGGAAGCTACTTGACTCTCTCTCTCCCGACATCACCTTCTTCATGGAGACCTGGACCGACGCCGCCTCCGCCCAAGCCATCAACACCTCCATCCCGGATGGATACAAGATTCAGCGGAAGGACCGCCCCAACCGTCCGGGAGGAGGCCTCGCCATCGGCCACAAGAGCACCTTCCGCCTCACCACCTCCAGCGAAAACCTCCCCTCTGCCGAACACCTGCAGTTCCAGATCCAGACCAGCCCTAACACTACACTCCGAGGAACCCTCATCTACAGAACCCCAGCCGCCGGACACCCTTCACCACCACCACCATCACCTTCATCGCTCCCCACGCCATCGCATCAACAAACTACATACTCATCGGAGACCTAAACTACCACCCCAGTGATCCCCCAACTCCACCAGCCTCCCCGGCAACCTTGCAGATATCGGACTCAAACAACTCATCACTACACCGACACACAGAGCAGGGCACACCCTCGTCCCCATCTTCGCTGCAGGTAACAACGTTCACTTCAGCCACACAACGCAACCACCATGGACCGACCACCATTGCGTCCACTTCACCATCGACAAGCCCAAAGCACCAAAATAAACCCACTACGAAGGAGTTGGAGCAAGGTGACCGAACAACAACTGAACGTCACCCTCACCCAAGGCAACCACACCAGGGCATCCGACGCAAACTCCGCAGCCAGAGGACTGAACACTTGGATCTCCAACTGCGCAGACAAGCTTGCCCCGCTACGCAACCCCGGCAAACAGCGCACCAGGAAGGCCGCCTGGTTCACCTCCGATCTCCAAGAAGCCCGGCGCAACTGCAGATGCCTGGAAAAGAACTGGAGGAACACCAAGACAACCGACAACTACTCCACATACAAGGACGCCATGACGGACTACCACAATCAAATCAGAACAACCAAAAAGAACTTCATTCCCAACAAAATCCTCCCCATTCCACCAACTCCAAGAAACTCTTCAGTGTCATTCAGGAATTCACCAACCCACGCAGCAAAGACACAGACATCACCCTGTCCCAAGACCTCTGCGACAAACTTGGAACCTACTTCCACCTCAAGATCAGAACACTCTATGACAACTTCGTCGACCACACACAAGACGCTACAGCCGAACCCCCCCCGCCCACCAGAGACACCAACCAGCCCACCATCTCCAACTGGACACCGATCACAACCAAGGATGCCGCCACAACCATGAAAGGCATCCACTCTGGGGCCCCCACTGACCCCTGTCTCCCGCACATCTACCACAGAGCCACGGACACCATTGCACCCGAACTACAACACACCATCAACACCACCGTCTGAACAGGCACCTTCCGAGACGACGGGAAGCGTGCAGAAGTGAGACCCCTGCTCAAGAAGACACGGCCGACCCCACGGACCTCAAGAACTACCGGCCCATCTCGCTTCTCCCCTTCATTGGCCAAAGTGGCAGAGAAGGCAGTCAACTGGGCACTGACACTGTTCATCGAACAGAATGGCGTCCTCGACCCGTTCCAATCCGGATTCCGAAGCAACCACAGCACAGAGACTGCTCTACTAGCCGCCACAGGCGATATCCGCACCCTCCTGGACCAAGGCCACACCTCAGACCTCATTCTCCTCGATCTATCTGCAGCTTTCGACACCGTCTCTCACCACACACTAATCACCAGACTACATGATGCCGGCATATAAGTAATGGCCCTGGACTGGATCCGATCGTTCCTCACCAGAAGAAGCCAAAGGATCAGACTACCGCCCTTCCTCTCTGCCACCACGGGCATCACCTGCGGAGTCCCACAGGGGTCGTCTCTGAGTCCGACCCTCTTCAACATCTACATGGCTCCCCTCACAGTCATCGTCCGACTACAAAGCCTCAACATCATATCCTATGCCGAAGACACCCAGCTCATCCTCTCCCTCATCAGAGACCCCTCCACCGCAAAACTCAACTGGCTCCCCATGGAGAGGAGAATCACCTTCAAAATCCTCACTCACGCCTACAAATGCCTACACAACAACGGACCCAAATACCTAAACGACAGAATACACTTCCACATACCCAAAAGAAACCTCCGATCCTCCATCCTCGCACTGGCTGAAACCCCACGCATCCATAGAGCCAGAGCAAGCAGAAGATCGTTCTCCCAAATTGCAGCCAAGACCTGGAACGAGCTACTGATAGACATCAGTGCACCCCCTCCCTGAACACTTTCAGGAAGACTCTCAAGACCTGGCTCTTCGGATGAGCAGAGCTGCATTCCCCCCCCCCCAAAGTGCCTTGAAACCCTCACGGGTGGGTAGCGCACTTACAATTCCCAAATTGAATGCCCCCTACCCCTGCTTTAAGAAGTAGATTGCGTCTGATAATGGCATGGGGATTAATATGTCGATGACAGGGGAGGAGGTATCATTGAGCCAGGTTTCAGTGAGAATCAGAAGGTCCAAGTCTTGCAAAATGATGAGTTCTGAAATATCCGCTGCATGTTTCACCGTCAATCTACAGTTGAGTAGCATCGATTTGATGTTATGGTTGATAGTGATTCGTTCCTGATGAGCGGTAGTTATATGAAGTAGGTTTTCCTTGTTAACCGATCTATGTTTGACACTAGGTTCCCTGTCTATCCCTACTATGAATAGTAGGGATGCTGGTAGTCTAGTTAGAGGTGGAGGAGAGAATCCTCGAGCCACTGTTAAATAGAATACTGAAGGATAGGCTCGGTTGTAATACTCCACTGGTAGCCAATGATGCATGACTTCAGCTTACGAGGAAGTCTGCTGTTTGGTTCAAATTCTGGCCTTGGCTTAACATCCTGTGATTCTGGGCAAATCACCTAAACTCCCTAACATCTGGTTCTCTTGTAAACTGCTCTGATGCCCTTGGGCCAAGTCTGAGCTATATAAAACTGCAAAAAATGAAAAAATTCTACCCAGACATGTTGACAAAATGTGTGCATGCCAGATTGTCAGGGTCACTGGGGAATACACAGGGCTGTCCAGAAAATGTAAAAGGGTAGAGCTTTACAGCTTCACCAAGCTATGCAGAATACTTCGTCCCACAAGATGATTTACTGAACAATATTAAGCAATTAAAAGTCCATGCTTGTAGCTTACATTCCACCAAAAATAACTATACATTTTAAGCTTGGTCTAAGTCCTCATTGTAATGTTCATATCTATATACTGATATTGCATAATAACTGTTGTTATGGTGGGAACGTGAGTAAACAAACTTGAAGAAGAACATTGGCACTCTTGCCTAGATTGTTTAAAACATGTCTGTGAACCTGATTATGTTTTTCTTTGCCTTTTAAATGCATTTTGTGTCTTAAGTGCCTTTTCGTTTTGTCTATTATACATTTCTTCCTTTTAGAATAACCATTTGGGTTGCATAGTTTCAATGCAGAGTTCGTATTTCAGGTTGACATTTCCTCAGCAGTTTGAAAGTGTAATGACAAGCCTGTGTTTCGTCTCCAGGAATCTTGTGAAGTTAATTATACTAATGATCTGAAGTTTTGAAGTTTTGTCTAGATTGCGCTTGTTTTTATCTTCGGTCAGATTTGTGGTATTTGCTTAATACACATCGACTATTTTTGTATCTTTTCTTTGTGGTCCTTAAAGTGTTATGGAACAGTCCGAGTGTCTCGTGCTTCTCTGCTCTTCCTCCAACTGAGTGTCTTAATAAGACAATTTTCTACAGTATGTTTAGCTACCCAAACCTAAAGTACGTGTCTGGATTCAAGAATAAACCTTTCCAAAGCAATATGTAAACAATTAAAGCTGGTGGTAGTGTATAATTGATCATGGTGAGAGGTTCTACTGCAATATTTAACACCGTTGCCCATCTCATACTGTGTCAGAGACTGTCTGACTGACAGTTCAATGGTTCTATTCTTTTCCCACTGGCAATGCTGCCTTTTGCAGCAGAGTCCAGGGCTATTTCTTGCAGGATGCCCGATAGATTCATTCTATGTCCTCTCTTTTTTTACATCTACATGACACCTGCAGGACTGCTTGCTACTCGGCAAATTAGAGGTGCAGTTTTAGATCTCCACTGATAATATACGGTTTATATTTAGTCTGCGCCTGCAGAAGTCATTTGCAGCCTGATTCATGAAGCCAAATAGCGCCCGCAATAGCTGCGAAAATGCTATTGCGGGCGCAATTTCTCTAATCGGCATTCATCAAGAAAATATCCAAAGCGCAAACAAAAAATAGCGAATTCGCAAATAGATTCTCAGATTCCCGGCAGGAGTGCGCCCAACCACGGAGTCTGAGAAAAAATTTGCGAATTCGCAATACAAGCGCAATCGGTATTCATGAAAATTCTCTAATAGCGAAAAACCACAAATTCTCTATTAGCGAGGCGCTAATTAAGGACAACCCAAAGCAGGTGGTAACCATAAAAGCCATTAGAAAATATTTTTGAAAAACCGTTGGCCAATCAGGAACAGGTGCAGGCCTGACCAAACACACATAAGGAGATTCAGCAGCAGCAGTTGGAGTCTCACAATGCCAGGAATGTACATGGTGGTCAGGCGGCGAAGGCTACAGCGAGCAGCACGGAGGAGACGCAGAATACAGGACAGGATATTCCGCCAGCGGGTCACCCTGCTGGGCCAAACCAGGGAGCAGATATATGCAAAGTACCGCCTGAATGGGGAAATGATAATCCAGCTAATACAGGACCTTCACCCCCTGATGCAGCACCCAACAAGGCGGACCAATGCTGTGCCTACACATGTACAGGTATTGTGTAGCCTGCACCTCCTGGCCTCTGGGAGCTTCCAGGGGATAGTAGCGGCTGCTGGGGGGATATCCCAGCCCACCATGTCACGCTGCCTCAGGAGTTTTGTTGACGCAATGCTTACCCAGCTACACCGACACATCAAATTTCCCACCAGCCAACAGGAACTGGACTTGACAAAGCTACAATTCTACAATGTGGCCCATTTCCCATCTGTGATAGGATGCATAGACTGCACCCACATCGCCACCTGCCCACCAGCTGCGACGGAGTACATGTACCGGAATCGCAAGTCCTACCACTCCCTTAACATACAGATGGTCTGCAATGCCAAGACATTCATAACTGACATTGTGGCCCAGTACCCAGGGAGTACCCATGACTCATTCATATTCCGGCACAGCGGCCTCCACACACGACTGGCCAGGGGAGACTTTGGGGAAGGACACCTACTTGGTAAGTACACTTTGTCAACAATGTCACATTGCAATGAAGTAGCTGCGCAGCACAGGCACTCACCCTCTGCTCCTCTCATTCAGGTGACAGTGGCTACGCCCTCCGGGAATACCTCCTCACCCCATACCTCAACCCTGATACACCACAGCAACGGCGGTACAATGTTGCTCACATACGGACAAGGAATTGTATAGAACGGACTTTTGGGCAACTTAAGAGCCAGTTCCGCATACTGCACAAGACAGGTGGGGCCATGTACTACAGTCCTGATGTGTGCTGCCGCATTGTGGCTGTGTGCGCAATTTTACACAACATTGCAACCAAGCGCCGGATACCTGTAGAGATCTCTGGCAGTGAGTCGGAAGGGGATGACCGGCCACCAGCACATGTGCGCCATGCACGCGGGGAGAACCCAGCTGAAGGACACAGACGCCGCAACGACATCACTATGAACAGTTTCTAGAGCCCACACTCCCCTCACCCAACAAATCACAATTGCATGCCAATGTAAATAATGACAGGAGGCCCATGTATGATGCATGAATAAATATTATTGTTAAATTCACAATAATAATGTTATGTCTACATTCATCAAATGCCAGCAGTATTGCGCCATACTGCTCCTAACTAGACACTGGACATGCTTGTATCAGCAGCATTTTCCAGGAAATGTACATGAAACTCAATTGCGCCTCTGGCGCGCAGCCCCCAAACGCCTCTCTGGCTCTTCCTCTGGGACGGCACGTGTCCCTGTAGTGGGCCTGGTGCTGCGGCGTAACAAGCCAACCACTGAGGCAGACAGGCTGCTGACACTGGAGGTGCCCTCACTGGTGTCGTCCCCCCCCCCCCCCATTGCCTGTACCAGTAGGATGGAGTGCCAGCACGGCAGTGGTGACCTGCTCCAACACTCGTCCAATATCCTCAACGCATTGGATCAACTGCTGCTGCTGCGCCAGGGACCGTCGTGAGAGCTGGGAGGTGGCATTCCCGATTATATAGTTAGAGCGGGTGTAGGCTGACAGGCGCGTAAGGAGCTGCCGGTGGCGGCGGCGGGTGGAGTTGCGCTGCGATATGAGCGCAGCAGTGTTGGCCTCCATGGCTGTCGTCATGCGCTCTATCCTCTCACCCATATTGGCCACATTGCGGCCAATGTTGTTTAGCTGCAGTTGAATGGCCCCTTGCCCTCGTGCCTGCTGTTGGTGTATGCGTAGCATCCTGCGCTCAATGCTCAGGCCTGGCATGCGCACAGCCATCCCCCTCCTGCCGCTGCGTGATGTGTTCTGCTGGCGATCCCTGACATGCCTGCTCTGCTGGCTGCCCACAGTGGGTGTGTGCACTGTCACCACAGTAGCTGCACCAGATGTAGATGGTTCAGCTGGTGGTGGAGTTGTGGTTGTCAAAGGTTCAGCGCCTGATGGTGCTGGCGCTGTTGGTCTTGCCCTGCCTGCAGGGTTAGGTGCTGCGCCGGATGGTGCTGGCGCTGTTGGTCTTGCCCTGCCTGCAGGGTTAGGTGCTGCGCCGGATGGTACTGGCGCTGTCTGTCTTGCCCTGGCTGCGGGGAGAGGTGCTGCGACTGATGGTGCTGGCACAGTTGGTGTTGCCCTGGCTGCGGGGAGAGGTGCTGCGACTGATGGTGCGGGAGGTGTCGGTGTTGGCACCTCCTCGGCATCCTCTCGTGACTCATCAACATGCAGGATGTCGCTGTCGCTGCTGTTGTCGGCGCCACCTGTGAGGGGAATTGGACGTACATTACTTGCATGTATCTGTCACACGTGCAGTTGCTACATGCATGCTGGTTGACATTCCCTGCCTGGCTTTGGCATTGATTATTTTGGGACATGTGAGGCTGCATTGGGGTTCTTTTACATTATGGGCAGACTACATGTTCCACAATGCTTTTGGCATGACCTAATGTGCATTGTTTGCATGACTTGCGATGTATATGGGAGGCTATAGGGCCATGACCATTGTTAGGGGACAGGGTCGCAGTCGCATGCCACTTACCTTGGCTGTCTTGGCTGGGTCGGGATGAGTCCAGGTTGATGACACCTATGCACGCCTCTGTCTCCAGGGTGTCCTCCACGCGGTCCTCCATGGGGGTATTGGGAGGGACAGTAAGTTCTCCGCCCCCAGTAGCATATGTCTTGCCCAGCCTCTCTGCCACCCTCTCCTTGGCACGACCTCGGAGGTCGTACCACCTCTTTTTGAGCTCATCCAGTGACCTGTGTGTCGCGCCCACAGCGTTCACTTTTGCAGATATCCCAAGCCAGATTCGACGTCTCTCCATCTCCGGCACCCTCCTGGAGTCCTTCCCAAATAGTTTGGAGTGGTTTTCAACCACTCCCTCAATGAGGTGCTTCAACTCCTGCTCAGAGAACTTGAGCTTCCTCTTGCGCCCGGTGTCACTGGGCCCTGGTGCAGGCTCCTCTGACATTGCTGCTGTCACAAATGGGTTACTTTAGCAACTTTGGAGGTGTCCTGGAAGGAGCTCTGTTCAGCTGCAGCCTCGAGATCAGCCTCACAGTTCCGAATGGGGGTGGGAACTGCCTGCTTCCTGGATGTGATGTCATCACTGTGCTCGAAAAGTGACTTCCCGTTTTAGCGATCTCGCTACTAGCGAGATTTCGCTAATGGGGATTTGCTATGGCGCTAAATAGAGACGGATTATCTGGGTAATAGCGATTTTTCGGCGAATTTCTTTTGTCGCTATCGATTTTTGCGCCCGTGTGCGATTCGCTTTATTTTATCGCTAACTATGATGAATTCCGATCTGCGACTTTCGATTTCCGATTCGCTGTGAATCGCAAATTGAGAGTCGCAGATTTCATTTTTCATGAATCAGGCTGTTGGTCCTTACATTACTACTGATCAACCTCACCAACACCCTGGCAGAGGAACATCACTGGATGTCTACCAACTTTCTGAAGAACCCAGCCAAGACTCAACTGTTAATCACTAAAAATAAAACCACCAAGCTTGAAACTGTTGTTTGGCCTGTGACTTGACCCTATCAAGTCAGTGCTTAGTGTTACTATCTGTATACCTGGAGCAGCAGGGGGCGTTTGAGGCTAGAATTTGCTTCTGGCAGGTAAAGGTAATCAAACAAATTCTCCTCTGTGTGACCCATATTCACCACATGCAGATGGTCCATTCACTGGTTTTATCACATCTTGACTGTGGTAACACATGCTATCTTGGGATGGCCGACAAGTCTTTGAAATGTCTACAAGCAAATCTGAATGTGGTGGCCCATTTGCTAACAGCCAGTCCAAGATGTCAACATAGGTCATCAATTTTAGCCAGTTAAACTGGCTACTAGCAAAAAAAAAGAGTCCTTTTCAAGGCCATGGTATTAATTCATTGTGCCTTTTATGGCACAGTATACACTTTTTAAAAACCAAGTTCATCTTCTATAGGCCACTCCGAACTCTGAAATTCAGAGGCCCTTGGACTCTTGCCAACCTGGGTACCTGAACCAAGACCGTCTGCAATAACGCCTTTTCAAAAACTGCACCAAGAGAATGGCACAAGCTCCGCAACAATATTCTAGAAATTTCTCAATGGCTTCTCTTGCCCAAAGCATTACAACATCTGTTCAAGCTGCTACAATCGACTTCTCCATGCCTTTTTGAATCCTCACGATACAAGTAAGAAAAAGGGGTTATACCCAAATCACCCTCCTATACATGGGCATAGAACATCACAGATGTATACATAAAGAAAAAGGTACAGAGGGACCAATCCAACGATTATTTTCATCCAAGGTACCATTAATTACCTTGATGTATCATTTATTTAAGAAGAGGTTCTATTTATCCATAGTTCTAAGTCATATACGTGTCAAATGACAGGGTTGAACATAAACAAATCAAATCAGAGTTTCCTCATATGAAAACATAATATGTACAGGACATAAACATATAAATCACATTCATATATATGGTACAATACATATACACATTATATTCAACAGATACAACATATACATAAATAAAAACATAACAACCCTAACAAGAGCAAAACAATGGAAGTGTACACTCCTTACTCCGAGTGGTACACTTTAAGGAAATCCCCTATGCGCCAGAGGAATTCTACCTCTAATCCAATTATTCAAAAGGCGCTTTCCTTTTAAACATGAATCAAAGTAATGGGATTCCTCAAAAGTCTGTTGACGCAGTCACGGTCGCGTTTTAGCCAATGATTCCTTTCGGCTTCATCAGGACAAGGGTATCAACATATCTTAAATGTAAATGTAAATCCGGTTTTATCACGTCGATCCATCAGGACAGTAAATACATGCATGCTCATTCTTTAATCAGACAGGACTCCCGTCTCCTGCAACTCAAATTCCCGTCCCTCGCAAAACTATCCATAATCCTCCAGTCTGCTCACATTAACAAACAACGCTCCTCACAGCACTGATCTCAATTTTCTTTACAGGTTTTCATTTGATCTCTTTTTCCTTCTTCGAACATCATGAAGGTTTGGCAAACGTGCTCAATAAATACCAAATACAAATACTTAATTTCAAAGTTCACACAAATTAATTGGAAGGTGATAAGGATGTGGATTGTAAGCACATATGTTGTATGCAGGTGTAGCAGAGAGTGAGAAGAAATAGTTCTTCCACAGATCAAAATAAGAAATGTACCCCAATTGGTTGCTGCACTATGTGCCGCTTGTACGATGTATTTTTCATTGTCTGGAACTCAATAAAAAAAAAGTTAACAAAAAAAAAAGGAAATGAATTCATAGGAGACCATACAGGCTTGATTATGAGTTTAGCAGTCCACGGTCCTCCAAACCCGTGGTGGAGGGGCGGTGGCAGTCTGGGACTGCCGAACTAGTTGTCCGACTGTCGTATTACAACTACAATAGTCGGACCTCCACAACCATCAGGGCGGTGGCACGGCAGTGTGAGGCTGCAATGTGCTTGGCAGGGCCACTACAGCCCCTGCAAATCTATTCCTCACTGTCAGCGGTCTCACGGCGGTGTTCATACCATGAAGCTGCTGGCGGTCAGGAAACTAAGGGGGGCCCTACCGGGCCCCCTGGTGCCTCATGCCATGTGCCCCCCATCTGCATGCATGGTCACTGCATTACATGGACTTAACAGTCCATGGCGTGCAGGAACTTGCTGTGGTTTTCCCATGGCGGTGCCTTTTTCAAAGGAACCGCCATGGGAATGCCAAAGGACCGCCCACCAGACCAGGAGAAAACTCCTAATCTGGTTGGCTGCTGGCAGTCGACTTTGGCGGTGCAGGGCAGTGGCTTGCCACCCCTCTCCCACACCTCCAAAGTCATAATCAGACCCTGTGCACAGACATTGCAACATCTTAGCATTTCATTTGTTAACAAAAGCAACAGGACAACACGACCAAACATTTCATTACCTTTTATAAGTGAAGTATGCAAGAAACGTTTGACATTTAGGGCCAGATGTAGGTCGGTCGGTAACGGCCGAAAATCTGTATTTTCGGCCGTTACCGACCGGTATTGAAGAAATGGTATGTAGGGGCTTATTTTTACAGAATCGGTAAATTTACCGATTCTGTAAAATACAGAATCGGTATTTTTACCGATTCGGTAAATCTGAGATGTAGGTGGGACTCTTCTGAGTCCCAAAAGCCTTACCGAATCGGTATTTTACCATCAAATCCAATTTAATGGTAAAATACCGATTCCGGTGTGCATGCACATGTGTGCATGCACACCTATGCCATATGACAGGCAGACCTGCCCTTAGGGCATGTATGCCTGCCACATGGCACCCGAGCCTGTTTTGGGGGGACCAGAGGGTGTCAAAGTGACACCCCCTGCACCCTTGTGAAAATCGGTATTTACCGATTCGGTAAATACCGAATCGGTAATGCCCATTCATTCCTATGGAATGAATGGGCATTACCGATTCGGTATTTACCGAATCGGTAAATACCGAATTGTTCCGCTTCGGTATTCCAGCACATCTGGAATACCTACATATCCACCCCTCAGATTTACCGATTCTTAATTACCGAATCGGTAAAATTCGGTAATTAAGAATCGGTAAATCTATTCTACCTACATCTGGCCCCCTGTGACAACTATTTCTTTTTGCCTGTTGGTGTTCTGACAATTTGTCTTTTCTAACCCCTAGTTGTTCAGGCAGTTATGGAGGCCGTCGCCACCAATCATGACTTCTACATTGGGCTGGCCTTGGCTATAAGTTCAAGCATATTCATAGGAGGAAGCTTTATCTTGAAGAAGAAGGGGCTTCTTAAGCTGTCAGGGCGTGGCTCTGTCAGAGCAGGTACGCAATTATTGTTGCTATTTTTTTACATATTTTAGTTAATGAAGTTTACAAATTAACAGCTTTTATCTTGCAATCCTTGCCAGTATCGAGTTTGAAAGGGCCTATCATTTGGAATGCCATTTTACTCCTGACTAGAAGGTGATGTTTTCAATGGCAAAATCTATGCATGATTTGAAAATGAGTGAATGACTTCTACACTGACCTAAGCAATTTATTAAACTGTTTAATATTGAATCCATTATACTGAAATATTTGAGTTTCTGTGGGTATGTGCTAATTGCCACAGTTGGAAAAACTGGATAGTTTTGGTATTTAATTTCCTAATGCACTATTTGTTAGGTTCCTCCACAGACCGGTTTTTATTTAGTTTCTCCTTTTTAGGTCTAGCCTACCAGACAAAAGACATATTGTGGGCTTACCAAGAAGTTAGAGTTGCTTACAGCCCACTAATTGCTTATCATTTGTTGCCTGTATTGTGACTTATTTGATTTCTTATTTGATTGCTTTCATTGTCCCAACTTATCTGTCTTGTACTTGTCTTTCCCCTCAAGTATAGCCTTTTAACCAGCTCTCTGATTGATTGGCTTGCTTCTGTCCTTCAACTTATCACCATTTGTTTTTAGGTCTCGCCTTAGCCAGCGCATGCGCTGTTCTGGGAGATATTTTGTAAGCGGGTTTTTAAAGTGCCACCAAAGGCTTTTGCCGGCCACCAGCTTGCGATTACGCGCACACCGTGTGCGTGTTACGTCCCAATTGTCCTCAGGATGGTACGATGCAAAAAGGGTTCCACCTCTCGACAACCCCTGGGTCTGATCAACAACAGACACACAGTGGTGATCAAGCGAGGGATAACAGGAACAGCAGGACTGCAAGGCTGGAACGGGAGGGCGGAGAAGCTGTAAGTAGAGCAAGATTATATAAGCATAACAAGCACGGTATACCCTTGTACCTAATACTCGTAGTATGTATGATAAGAGAGTCTTTTATGCAACAAACTTAGGTTACCTGGAGGGTAGTAAAAGTAGGCTTTGCCTGGCCATCAAAGTGTAGAAAGAAACAGCACAGTCCTACAATTGCAAAATGCATACGTTATTCACAGCATACACTACAGTATCTCAATACAGTCCTAACTATTGTTCACATACCTATGGTGCTAAAGGCAGGGCTTCAACAGAGGGCAGAATGGGAAATAGCCAGCCAGGCGAAGCTCATTATACCCCTGTTGTGTAGAAGAAAAGCAAAAACAGCAGAGACTAGGTCTATGCTTAATTAGGACAACGCAAAGAAAAAGACTTCAGTGTTACTGTCACACAAAGCCTTATAATCATGAAATGTTGCCTTTTGTAGAATCATGAATCACTGTAATTCAGTACCATTATATCCACACATGACGAAGTTGCAGTGAAGGACCTGATACGTAAGACCAGGAATCAATATGACAGTTCTCGCTGTGTTGCAGGTTCAATCAAATAAGAAAACAGAAAAAACGCTCCCACAGCCCGTGGTTAACCACTCAGTCCAAAGTACATGCGGCAAGGATGACTTCTCCCCGCCGACTCAGAGCTCAAAAACGGAGTCTCTTACAAGTTACACAAAGTCTCTAGGCATAGGAATGCAGGTCCAAACATAACGGAGCACAGTCAACGAGGCTCCGGTACCCGCCCAGCGGAGCCCTCACAATGAGCAGGACTTCCGCAAAGCGGACACAAGGAATAGACTGTGCAAGAATACTAGTCACCAGAAAAGGATACGCTGCTCAACTCGCAGTGCTCGATCCTACCTGAACTGCCACCAGGAACCAGAATAATCGGCGAGGCGGTGCCGGATCTGCTCCGTCTTGAGGCGTCCGTGTAGTGACGTCATAACCAGACGCGTCGCTCGCCTCCAGGAATCATGGGATTTGTAGTCTTGAGATGTCAACCATGGCTCTAAGCAGTGTTCACGGTATCCCACCGCCGTGGGTCATAACAGTACATCCCTCCCCAGAAGAACACTGACAGAGACATGGTTTGTGAGGAAAACGTTTGTGAAACATCCGTACATATTTGGGAGCATGTACAACCGAAGCAGGTTCCCATGAATTTTCTTCATTTCCGTACCCCTTCCACGCCACCAGATACCACAGTCTGGTGCGGTAAATCTTGGAATCCACAATACCCCTCACCTCATGTTCCTCCTCACCATTGACCTCAACAGGTGTCGGCTTGACCTTTTTACCCACATGTGTAGGTTTGACTAGGGAAACATGAAATGCTGGATGAATTCTCAAAGATGACGGTAAGGCCAGTTTCACCACCACAGGGTTCACCAATTTAAGCACTTTGTAAGGCCCAATATATTTTGGGTTGAATATACTGTACCTTCTAAATCTTATGTTCTTCGTGGATAACCATACATAATCACCCTTTTTGTACACTGGACCAGTTTGTCTGTGCTTATCTGCGTAGGCCTTGTACCTCGCCTTGGTTTGCACTAGGTGTCCCTTAACCTCCCGCCAAGTCTTCTGGAGGTTTTGTACTCTTTCCTGAACTTCGGGGACAGGGGAAGCAGAAGCCGGGTGATGGAATGGAGTGAAATTAGGATGAAAACCGTAAGTGCAAAAAAAAGGGGGCATACTTCGTGGACCCATGAACAGCGCTATTATAAGCTATTTCTGCCAGCCATAACCTATTCACCCAATCCTCATTGATAACATCCACGTAGCATCGTAAATACTGCTTCAGAGTTTGATTGGCCCTTTCTGTCTGCCCGTCAGTTTGTGGATGAAAGCTCGTGGAAGTGCTGGTTGTTATACCCAATGCCTTACACCAAGTTTTCCAGAATTTGGCAGTAAATTGACTGCCCCTGTCGGATATGATAACCCTGGGTAACCCATGCAATCTCACTATGTTTTGGAGGATCAGATGCGCCAACCTACTAGCTGAGGGTACCTTCTTGCATGCGATAAAATGCGCCATCTTAGTCAGATAGTCCACTACCACTAAGATAACAGTACACCCCTGATCGACAGGCATGCCTACCACAAAGTCCATTGAAATGTTTTCCCACGGAACGTCAGGCGTGGGGAGAGGCTGCAATAAACCTGACTGTTTGGTATGGCTTGTCTTCATTTGGCTACAAATCGGGCACTCCGCCACCCAGTTTGTGACATCTTGTTTGATGTTCGGCCACCAGAATTGTCTCTGTATTCGCTCGAGAGTCTTGCAGTTGCCGTTATGTCCTGCACAAGGGGCAGTGTGACACCACTGGAAAACTTGCTTCCGAAGGGCCTGAATGGGCAATAACAACTGTTTCTTTCGCATAGGAAGGCCCTGCACCAATGTCCACTCTTTGTGTGCTTGTAACCATTTCTTCCAGTCCTCTCGCTGAATGTTTCTAAGGACACTGCGCAGAAACATCTGGGTACAGGTGACGCCTATGACCTTCTCTGGGCTGATGATGGCCTCCTCCTTTCTGTCTGTAGGATCGGTCCTAGTGTTCTGTCGAGACAATGCATCTGCCTTTCTGTTATCTTTTCCCGGCCTGTAGGTTACAATAAAGTCAAATTCTGCAAAATGCATCATCCACCGCATCTGTCTAGGCGTCAAATGACGAGCCGCAGCCATGTACTGTAAGTTGCGATGGTCTGTATATACAGTTACAGCATGTCTAGCCCCCATGAGATGATGCCTCCATTCCAGAAAGGCGGTTCTTATCGCTAGCAGCTCCTTCTCTGCTATCACGTAGTTTCGCTCCGCCTGATTCAATGTACGTGACAGATAAGCCACTGGATGTAACTGGCCCGTGTTGGTATGGCGTTGAGAAAGCACCGCTCCCACAGCTACATCAGAGGCATCAGCTTCCACTATAAAAGGCTTGCTGGGGTCAGCATGCACCAGCACAGGAGCCGACACAAAGGCATTCTTAAGCTCCTCAAAACTTCTTTGGGCTTCTTCGGTCCAAACAAAGGCTACCTTCTTCTTTAAAAGTCTTGTCATTGGGCAGGCTATAGCAGAGAAGTTTTCAATAAACCTGCGATAAAAGTTCGCAAACCCAATGAAGCACTGGATGTCTCTTACTGTTTTGGGTGTAGGCCATTCTTTTACAGCCACTATTTTCCTTTCGGACATTTCCTGGCCCCTTGGTGTGAGCATAACTCCCAAAAATTCCACTGAGGTGGTGTTAAACTCGCACTTACTGAGCTTGCAGTATAGATGATGCTCCAACAAGGTACGCAGCACAGCCCTCACATGACCCGTATGTTGTTCCGTGGTGGAGGAGTATATTAAAATGTCGTCAATATATACAACGACGAAGCGATCCAGATACTCCTTAAGAACATCATCCAAAAAAAACTGAAAGGCTGCCGGCGCGTTTCACAGCCCAAAGGGCATCACTAAATATTCGTATAGGCCAAAACGGGTTTTGATGGCTGTCTTCCACTCATCCCCGGATCTCATTCGGACTAAGTGGTAAGCCCCTTTTAGGTCTAGCCTCGTGTAAATCACTGCATCCTTCACCTGCTCTAGTAGTACGTTGATTAACGGAAGGGGGTATTTGTTCTTCACCGTAATGGCGTTTAACGCTCTGTAGTCCGCACAAGCGCGAAGATCGCCATTGGCCTTCGGGATAAAAAATAACGGAGAGGCCGCAGGAGATTTGGATTCCCTGATGAATCCGAGGTCTAACAGTTTATCCAAGTATAAACGGAGATGCAGGGTCTCTGGTTCCGTTAACGCATATACCCGCCCGGCTGGTATTTTAGCCCCAGGAATTAGGTCTATTTGGCAATCATACTGCCTGTGGGGTGGTAACGTTTCCGCTTTAGCCTCACTAAACGCCTCAGCCAAGTCGTGGTATTCGGCCGGTAGTTCCACATCATGCTCGACTGCCGTGGCAATATGATGGGTGCTTGCCAACGCCGTAGCAGGACTGTGTTTCGGAGGATAACAATTCTTTTGGCAGTACTCCGATGAAAAGTGAACTACTTGACTTTCCCAATCTATAGCGGGATTGTGCTTCCTCAGCCAAGGCAGTCCAAGAATCACCCCATACTGTGGTGCTTGTATAATGTTAAAAAACAACCTTTCCTGATTATCCAAACCCATTGACATACATAGTTCCTTGGTTTGTAGCCTGATAGGTCCAGAATCCAACCTTCTCCCATCCACTGCAAAAACGGCTTCAGGAATTTCCTTTTCTTGCAGTACCAGACCGAGGCTACTGGCCTGGGCATGATCCATGAAGCAACCAGTTGCTCCTGAGTCCAACATAGCTCTAATCCATATTTTTTCCTCGTGTATGTCCAGACCTATATCCACGTAGAAATGTATGGCTTCTTTTTTCTCCACAGAAGGGATAAACAACTTACTTGAAGGGCACCCTTCATTCCTCTTCAAGCCTTCTCGTTTCCCGACTTCTGTTCGGCTGATATCACCGACACCTTCCGATTTTCATACCGGGTTTTTGTTCTCGTCGGACATTCCCTTATAAAATGCCCCTTTCTGCCACAATATAAGCACAATCCTCTTTTTCTTCGATATTCTCTTTCCTCTGCCGTTAGAGGGGATCGCACGGCCCCTATTTCCATGGGTTCGGGTCTGGTTGAGGATGTTACCTCTGTTGTCTTGGAGTGCTCATAACTGGGCGTGGTTTTGTCCTTTCGTCGAGTATCTCCCCTTCTATCACTTAGGCGATGATCCAACCTCAATACCAGGCTAATCATGTCTTCGCAGGTACTGGGCTGAGGGTCTATTTGGGCCAGGACATCTTTCATCTCGCCCGTCAATCCTGTGTAAAAGATGGCTAAACGCTTGTCTTCGGGCCATTCTGTTTCAGCTATTAGCCTCCTAAAGTCATTCAAATAGGCTATCAAATCCCTGTTTCCTTGTCTTAACCCCAGCAGTTCCCTATCAGCAGACAAGGTGGCTGACCGGCGGTTAAAGGTTTTCTCAAAATCTGCCCGAAATGCCACCCAATCCCTTAACAAAGGATCATCTCTCTTTACTAGGGGGACTGCCCATTGAGCTGCATCCCCCGCCAAGTAGGATATGAGAAAGGCCACCCTGGCATGATTAGTGTTAAAGACCTTAGGCTTGCAGGAAAAGTGTAAAAGGACTTGAGTGAGAAATACTTGTACTTTATCACTTTCCCCGTGGAATCGCTCCGGAGGGGCCAAGGGTATCGGGGCGGGAACTTCCACCACCACGGAGGAAGCGGCCTGGGTACCTGCATTGAAGGGGTTTCTACTCAATCTATCCACCTGTGCCTGCAACGTGGCTGTTTCAGTCCTGGAAGCCTGCAACTCAGCCTGTACTAGGGCCAAAGCGGCCATGACATCTTCGAGGGTGGACATTGTATCGTACTACCGGGAGGACTTAATTCTTGGGCCGATTATTCTGTTACGTCCCAATTGTCCTCAGGATGGTACGATGCAAAAAGGGTTCCACCTCTCGACAACCCCTGGGTCTGATCAACAACAGACACACAGTGGTGATCAAGCGAGGGATAACAGGAACAGCAGGACTGCAAGGCTGGAACGGGAGGGCGGAGAAGCTGTAAGTAGAGCAAGATTATATAAGCATAACAAGCACGGTATACCCTTGTACCTAATACTCGTAGTATGTATGATAAGAGAGTCTTTTATGCAACAAACTTAGGTTACCTGGAGGGTAGTAAAAGTAGGCTTTGCCTGGCCATCAAAGTGTAGAAAGAAACAGCACAGTCCTACAATTGCAAAATGCATACGTTATTCACAGCAAACACTACAGTATCTCAATACAGTCCTAACTATTGTTCACATACCTATGGTGCTAAAGGCAGGGCTTCAACAGAGGGCAGAATGGGAAATAGCCAGCCAGGCGAAGCTCATTATACCCCTGTTGTGTAGAAGAAAAGCAAAAACAGCAGAGACTAGGTCTATGCTTAATTAGGACAACGCAAAGAAAAAGACTTCAGTGTTACTGTCACACAAAGCCTTATAATCATGAAATGTTGCCTTTTGTAGAATCATGAATCACTGTAATTCAGTACCATTATATCCACACATGACGAAGTTGCAGTGAAGGACCTGATACGTAAGACCAGGAATCAATATGACAGTTCTCGCTGTGTTGCAGGTTCAATCAAATAAGAAAACAGAAAAAACGCTCCCACAGCCCGTGGTTAACCACTCAGTCCAAAGTACATGCGGCAAGGATGACTTCTCCCCGCCGACTCAGAGCTCAAAAACGGAGTCTCTTACAAGTTACACAAAGTCTCTAGGCATAGGAATGCAGGTCCAAACATAACGGAGCACAGTCAACGAGGCTCCGGTACCCGCCCAGCGGAGCCCTCACAATGAGCAGGACTTCCGCAAAGCGGACACAAGGAATAGACTGTGCAAGAATACTAGTCACCAGATAAGGATACGCTGCTCAACTCGCAGTGCTCGATCCTACCTGAACTGCCACCAGGAACCAGAATAATCGGCGAGGCGGTGCCGGATCTGCTCCGTCTTGAGGCGTCCGTGTAGTGACGTCATAACCAGACGCGTCGCTCGCCTCCAGGAATCATGGGATTTGTAGTCTTGAGATGTCAACCATGGCTCTAAGCAGTGTTCACGGTATCCCACCGCCGTGGGTCATAACAGTGCGTCTCGCTCCGCCTCTCCAATGCAGCGTGCCTCGCTCCGCCCCTCCCCGACCACAGAGAGCATCTGCGCGATCGTGATCGCTTTCACGGCCGCGCGGCTGCATCTTGTTGTTTAGCTGTCTTCCTCGTGCACTTCTCTCCCCTGTGTTTTTCGCTCGACCGTATGCATCTCCCAATTGCCTCGGCTCCTCCCCCGCTCCCCATGTTGCTTTCATGTCCCTCCTGCCCTCTTCGAGTTCAGTTCGTATCCATCCCCTCACCCAACTCCATGTTGCTCTCACATCCACCCCCTCACCCTTCCCTGTGTTGCTTCAGCACTCACCACGCCCCCAGCTGCTACCATGTTACCCCGTGTGACTCCAGATTAATACCCCGCCCAACCCCCCATTATTGCTTCCTCTCAGAACCCTACCGTTGCTTCTGTTTCTTCTCACAGGCCGCACTTCACTTAAAAAACAAAAGAGTTTGCGTGTGTTATTCTCTCTGTCGCCCCCGGTAGGTTACTTCTCTTCCACTGAATCCCACCCACGTTTCGCCTTCCAACAGAAATCCTCCTCCCGCCGGCTTTTTTTTTCTCTTTAAATTCCTGCTGCTTGTTACTCTTGTTCTCCCTCAAATCTACCCTTTTGTTTCTCGGGGTAGATATATTGTCCTTGTTCTCCCCCCACCCTCCCCGGGCAAACCCCTTGAGGCACGGGTGAGGCAGGAGGTCAGATCAAGAACACTTTAGAGAACCGGACACACCCTCTATCACTGCAGCCTTCCGCCAGCGGCGCTGATTGGATCATATTAGAAATAAAGTGCAACCATGAAAGTTAATGTTCTTTTGCAACATTTAGGAAAATACTATTTATTTAACACAGAAAGAAATACACCTAAGAACAAATCACATAAAGCAATAAAAGCAGTGTATTCTTTAAAAAAACATATTTGGCATTCAACTTGCGGAAAAGGCAAAGTAACTTTTAAGAGCTCAAACATCCCAGTCGGTAGAGGTTTCAAACACTTTTGTCATCTGCCAAAGGCGAGTATTTACTCAAGCACCTTTCAGTGGCACATATCCCATGCTGTGCTAGAAAACTTAAAACGGCTTTTTATCACATGCTGTTTGCTCTCATTATCATGATTTTGAAGCCCATTTGCTATATTTCCATACAAAACACTGCTTATGTAAATCAGAATTGGAGACAAAAAAGTCTGGGTGGCACAGCTGTCACAATTCGAGAACAGCAAGTGCAGGGATAGGACAATATAGCTGCACTAAAAACAAGCATTGGCATAGCCAATATGTCTCGCCTTTGGGGTCTTATAAGTGTTTAGCCACTAGATCACACCCAGGAGTTCAGTGCTACATAGGTGTGCCTCTCAAAGGACACAGAGAGGCTCTATAATCGACGGTTTTATTATAACGCATGTGCGCAGGGGCAGACGCTCGACAGTGCCACTAACAATCAATCAATCATTTGTAAAGCGCACTACATACCCGCGAGGGTCTCAAGGCGCTGGGGGGGGGGGGGGGTGCTACTGATTAAACAGCCAGGTCTTGAGTATCCACCTGAAGGTCAGCAGGTCTTGGGTCTGTCGTAGGCTCAGTGGGAGGGTGTTCCATGTCTTGGCTGCGAGGTGGGAGAAGGATCTCTCACCGGTGGTTGTTCTTCGGATGCGCGGGATGGTGGCGAGTGAGAGGTTGGTGGAGCGTAGCTGGCTGTTGGGGATGTAGAAGGAGAGCCGTCTGTTGAGGTAGGCTGGGCCGGTCTTGTGGAGTGCCTTGTGTGCGTGGGTGAGGAGCTTGAAGGATATCCTCTTGTTGATGGGGAGCCAGTGCAGGTTTCTTAGGTGGGGGGTGATGTGGCCGTGGCGTGGTACGTCGAGGATCAGTCGTGCTGAGGCGTTTTGGATGCATTGTAGTCGTTTGATGAGCTTGGTCGGGGTCTGCTGCTGACAAGGGCCTGGGTGACTGTCTTTCTTGTATCTGTCGGGATCCATCTGTCGATCTTGCAGAGCATGCAGAGAGTGTTGAAGCAGGAGGAGGAGACGGCGTTGACTTGGTTGGTCATTGAGAGCCTTGAGTCGAGGATGATTCCCAGGTTGCGTGCGTGGTCGGTGGGTGTCAGGGCTGCCCCCAGTGCCGTCGGCCACCAGGAGTCGTCCCAGGCTAAAGGGTTGGAGCCGAGGATGAGTTCAGCTTCAGACGGCTGGTCTTCATCCAGTCGGCTACGGCCTTCATTCCTTCGTGGAAGTTGGCTGTGTCGGTGATGGGGTTTTTAGTGAGGGAGAGGATCAGCTGAGTGTGTTATGTTGAGGTCGTGCTGTCGGGCTACGTGTGCGAGCGGAGCGATGTAAAAGTTGAACAGCGTCGGGCTGAGGGAGGATCCCTGGGGTACGCCGCAGATGATCTCTGAGGCTTTGGAACAGAATGGGGGGAGGCGGACACTCTGCGTTCTGCCGGAGAGGAAGGAGGTGGTCCAATCCAGAGCCTTGTCTCGGTCCCTGCGGCGTGGAGGCGTGCACGTAGTGTGCAGTGGCAGACTGTGTCGACGGCGGCAGAGAGGTCGAAGAGGATGAGTGCTGCGGTCTTGCCGTTGTCCAGCAGGGTCATGATGTCATCGGTGGCGGCGATGAGGGCAGTCTCGGTGCTGTGGTTGCTGCCGAACCCTGACTGGGAAGGGCCCAGGATTCTGTTTTCTTCGAGGTATCGGGTTAGCTGTCTGTTGACGGTTTTCTCAATGACCTTGGCCGGGAAGGGGAGCAGAGAGATGAGCCGGAAGTTCTTGAGGTCTCTTGGGTCTGCCTTAGGTTTTTTGAGTAGGGCGTTGATCTCGGCATGTTTCCAGATCTCTGGGAAGGTCGCGGTCTCGAGGGAGAGATGGATGACGTTGCGCAGGTGGGGTGCGATGGAGCTGCTTGCTCTGTTGAAGACGTGGTTCGGGAATGGGTCTGACGGAGAGCCGGAGTGGATTGTGAGCATGGTCTTCATGGTGTCATTGATGCTTACGCTGGCCCAGGCTAGCAGGGGGTCATGGTTGATGGTGTGCGGAGAGTCTGTTGTGTTGCTGTCAGTTGGGGCTGTCTGGGTGTTGAAGCTGTCATGGATGTCTGCTATCTTGCGGTGGAAGAAGATGGCGAGGGAGTCGCACAGGGCTTGCGACCGTGGGATGTTGTTGGTGTTGGAGCTGGGGTTGGAGAGTTCCTTCACGATATTGAAGAGCTCCTTGCTATTGTGTGCGCTGCTGTCGAGGCGGTCTTTGAAGGAGGTCCTCTTGGCCGCCCTGATGAGGTGGTGGTTGTTGCGGATGGCGTCCTTGTGTGCTGCGTGGCTGTCCGGAGTTTGTTCACTGTGCCATTTCTTCTCTAGTTTCCGGCAGGCTTGCTTGGAGGCTAGGAGTTCTGGGGTGAACCAGCTGGCCCTCTTGCTGGTGTCTCTGTGGGGAGGGTTCTTCAGCGGAGCGAGGGTGTTGGCACAATCCTTGTTCCAGCGTCTGAAGCTGTGGGCAGCGTCATCGGTGTTGGAGGGTTCGGTGGGTGGGCTGAGAGCGAGGTTTGCATGTAGTTTGCTTTCGTGATTTTGCTCCAGCAGCGGCGGGGGATCTGTTGGGTGCTGTGGTGTGTGGTGGGTTTCTGAATGGCGAAGTGGATGCAACGGTAGTTGGTCCAGAGGAGTTCGGTGGTGTGGCTAACGGAGACGTGCAGACTTGAGGAGAAGACGGGCCGAGCATGTGGTCAGCAGAGTGGATTGGCGTTGTGACCAGTTGCTTCAGTCCGAGCTTGGCGAGGGTATCGATCAGGGTTGTGAAGTTGTTGTTGTTGTTCTCAAGGCGAAAGTTCATGTGTCAGTGGAGGATGTAGTCGGTGGAGGTCCGGGAGTGCGTGCTGATCAAGTCGGCGATGGAGTCGCTGAACTGGAGGCAGGGTCCGGGGGGTCGGTAGACGAAGGTGCCTCTGAGGGTGGAGTTAGGGTCTGTGTGGATCTGGAAATGCATGTGTTCAGCGGTGCTGAGCGCTTCGTCGGTGCTAGTCGAGACCCTGATGCTATTCTTGTGAATGATGGCGATTCCTCCGCCGACCCCGTTGGTGCGGTCTCTGCAGGTGATCTTGTAGCCGTCTGGGATGGCTGTGGCGATGTCTGGTGCGGAGGAGTAGTTAAACCAGGTCTCTGTCAGGAAGGCAGCGTCCAGCGATGTTGTGTCGAGCGGGTCCCAGAGCTCGACGGCATGCTTGCGTGCGGAGCAGTTGTTCAGTAGTATGCATCGGAGATGGTTGGGGTCTCTCTTGGCGGGTGGTTCGTCGGCTCTGAGGCTGGTGTAGCTGTGGTTCCGGCAGGTGAAGGGGCCTTGTGTTTATTTCGGGGCGGCCTTGAAGCAGGTGTGGCTCCGTCCTTAGTTGAGAGCGTGCGGCCAGGGGTTCCGGGGCTGGGCGCGGTCCAGTCGCGGACGGGCTTGCCTTCGGCGCGCCAGCGGCGCGGCCAGCATATATGGGGAGGTGGGAGGGAGGAACAGCTGGGAGGCGTGGGGGCGGGGCCGCAGGGGACGCAGGGGCGAGGGCTGTGAGGAATAACGAAGGTAACAGAAGGAAAAAGGGGCACAGAAACTAGGGAAAAACGAGTGGCACAGAGGGCACAAAAAACGAGTTGAACAAAAGGCAAAAGGGGCAAAATAAGGGAAGAACGAGTGGCACAGAGGGCAGAAGGGCACAAAAAAAATTTGTGGAACAGAGGGCAGAAGGGCACAAGAAACGAGTGGAACCAAAGGCAGAAGGGCACAAAAAACGAGCGAAAAACGAGTGGCACAGAGGGCAGAAGGGGCACAGAAAAACAAGTGGGACAGAGGGCACAAAAAAGGAGTGGAACAATAGGCAAAAGGGGCAAAAAAGGGTAAAAAGAGTGGCCCAGAGGGCAGAAGGGCACAAAAAAACAAGTGGAACAGAGGGCATAAGGGCACAAAAAACGAGTGGAACAGAAGGCAAAAGGGACACAAAAAGAGGGAAAAACGAGTGGCACAGAAGGCAAAATGGGCACAGATATACCGGAAAAACGAGTGGCACATAGGCAAAATACAGAATACAGAAATACAGGGGCATCTAAGAACAGAAGGCAGAACGGGCAGAGAGGCACGGGGGCAGCGAGGGGAACAGAAGGGAAAACCGGGCAGAGAGAGCACGGGGACAGCGAGGAGAACAGAGGGAAGAAAATGGGACACGGACCACGTACAGGCAGCGGGGGAAGACAGACAACAACAGTCACAGACACAACAATGAAAATACAAGCAATACAATAAAAGCAATAAAGCGGAGGATGAACAAACCTACCTACGGCCTAGGGATGACGCGCAGGTGGTAGCCTGCGGGTGGTGGAGGGCCTCGGACTTCCTCAGCAACGGCAGCTGGGGCAGGGAGACACAGGAGGTGCTGTGCGGAGGGCGGGCGACCTACCTGGTACTGAACTGAGTAGTTTTGTGGCTTTTAAATTTTTTAGGCGTATTCTTAAGTACTGTTACTGGGCAATAGATGTAGTACTAAGAACAGTACCTAGACAGGGGCTAGTGAGTGTTACTTGAAAGCAAGAGATATTTGCCAAACAATCAAGATTCTGCCTCCATTGATAACGTGAAAAAAACACAGTGAGAGTAGTTTTTTGTAATCAGCCATGGACTGCGTGATCATCACTTATTTACCAATGAACCTTCACTAAAGCTACATTTATATGTAATGGTGCAGGCCCTGCACAAGATGACCATGTTCACTGCCATTCAGCCCTTTTGAGTTTAATCTGGAATCCTTTATTTTGTGGATCCGGAAACCTTTCACTGAAGAACCTGCCTTTTCTTTATTGATCAAGTGTTGAGACCTTTCTAATTCCCCTTTTAACATGACTACCGTGTTTTATTGATCTAGCTCCATAACCTGATCTCTGTGCAGTTTTCTGTAAAAAATGTTATCATGTGACCCATTTATATGAAAAATCCTACTCTGCATCTCCGTTCCGGCTAAAAAAAGTTTTACCCTCTGCTCCCCTGTTTTTTTTTATTTAAATGGTTATGCCTGGATGCTGTTGAGCCTCACAACTACCTGACATGCATTTGAGAGAAAGCCATATAAGCCTCTGCTTCTGTAATTCTATGTCAGGACCGGAGGCTTCAGATTATGCTATATCTTCCTTCGCTTTATTAACATAAAACTCCACAGCAGCTTAGGAAATATATTCAAAACAGTGAACGAAAATGCTTTAAGTCCCAAAGCATTTGAAGGAACGTTTTAACAGTCCAAAACCACAACTCCCAAGAGTCTCTTGTGTATTGCTAGTCCATAGTCCTTCCATCATGTCTATCACAGCTAGAAAGCCAGTCCTCTCTTCCTCTTCCTCCTCTTTCTTCGCTGCTCCCGCAGCCAGATAAGTGTTTTCATGTTTCCTTTTGTGTGATATTTACTGGTTGTATCGTATATACAATTTGTTGGGGGCTTGTCGCATGGTTTACTTTTTCCATTGCAGAGTCCCCGGTCGCGGGAACGTTCTGTTCGTTCCTACGCGACTCTTTCTTTTCCCAATTATGTGCGGTGACTGATTAAGCCGCCAGAGGGCGCCCACGCGTCTCGCCGGCTCTTCGGCGCGTCTCCTCAGTTACGGGGACCGCGCTGAGGAGTCTGCCTGCGCCGGAGCCTGCCCTCGCTTGCCCCTCTGACGCCTGGTTTACCGGGTCGGTAATCCTTTCCCTGACGCCCCGCTGGGGTCTGTATTGCGGCTTTGACCGCGTAAAACACCTTCGGGCGCGTTTTTGTGCACCTCACTTATTTCTGTGTGGCATAGCGCGTTTGAGGGGCAGCAAGACTCGGTCCCGGTGAGGAGAGTCCGCGCGCTGGGGGGTCGGTGCAGCCCTACCTGCCACGCCTGTTGGCCCACAAAGTGATCGCAGTCAGTTTTGTCTGCCCAAACTCGAGTTGTCTCTCGATTAACACCCTCTGGGTGCCTGTGGGGTTGGTTCTGTGAGTTCATGATGGAAGGGGAATATGAGAATGAGCCCTATTCCTACTTACAAGACGATGAGTTCTACCAAGCGGTGGATAACTCCATTTACCGCTGTGTGACGGAGGTGGTGGGACCCATGGAGGACCGCCTCTCCGCACGCATTGTGGAGGAATGCGCAAAGTTAGCGTCCGCTCATTCGGGGGTGTCTACTGACCCCCCGGGAACGTCGGGCGGGAAGCCGCCCGCGCCGAAGAAACCCTGCAGGGAGGGACCGTCCTCGGAGGCGCAGGGGGTGGACAGAGGCGCCTTTGAGCGTCTCCGTGACGCATTTTTGGCAAAGGCAACTGCTGCGCCCCCTGACCCCCTGGCGAATCCTGACGCTACAGGGGACGTTTGCACGGCCCCCGCTTCTCCAGTGTATGATTCACCGGACACTGACGATGACGGGGAGTCGGTACGCTCTTGGCGCCCATCGAGCTCAGCCACGGAGCTCCCTCGGGATGAATCGGGCATGTTGGACCCGGATGAGATCGTTCATCCGCGGTCCGCAGCCTGGACACCGGGTGAGACGGTGGCAAAGTTCGTTGCGGGTCGACTGCGCAAGCCGCTGGAGAAGGAAGCCAGAGGTTGTCTGCGAGGGGAATGTCCGCGGCCGTCTTTGGAAGGGAAGGTGGCTATGACCCCCGGGTTAGATGCGAAAATGGCCACCTTCTTGGCCAAATTCATGAAAGATCCACGGAAGGGTATTGACCGCTCCTGGCGGTCCTGTCAAGATAAGTTGCTAGATGCCGTAGGACCTGCCACAAAAATCCTCGACATGGCGGAGGAGGCGAAGGCGAATGGCACGGTCATTTCCCCAGAGGTGCTTTCGAATTGGGCACAACGTGTTATCGTGTTCCTGGGTAATGCCAATTGCGCCCTGTCCACCGAGCGCCGGCGTTCCTTACTAATTAAATTAGACCCTAAGCTGGGGGACCTGGCCTCGTCGGAGGCGGGCGCGGTAGCACAGGGGGGCCTCTTCGGCGAGCCCTTTATCAGAGAGCTGGGCAAGTTCGTGTCCACTTTTACATCGCTGGACAAGGCACAGTCCAGCATCAAATGCGTTTTTCACCAGCGTTTCTCTGGAGGGGCCGGTCGCGGCAGGGGCCGCGCGACCGGCCGTGGCCAACAGGCCAATAATAGAGGGCAAGGCTCCGGCAGAGGCCAGTACCAGACCTCTGCAAACTTCAATAATTTCTACCCCACCAGAAGGCTACGCTTCAGCGGCAGAGGATTCAGGAAGAATTCCGGTCAAGGAAATACCTCCGGTGAGTGTACTTTGTTTAGATCAGGTTCCGATAGGAGGGAGGTTGGCAACCTTTTACGAGGAGTGGGAATTGCTCACTGCCGACGCTTGGGTTTTACAAACCATACGTGGGTTCCATATAGAGTTCTACGACCAACCCACTCAAGAAGTGTTCCCACGGCCGATGGTGTTTTCGGAGTCCGACGCGCTTTTGATAGACGGAGAGGTCTCAGAGTTGCTTCGCAAAGGTGCCATCCGTCTATCAACGCGCCACCCCAAGGGTTTTATCAGCAATGTCTTCCTAGTGGACAAGAGTTCAACGGGTGGTTGATCTATCGGCACTTCAAGATGGAGGGTATTCACCTCCTTCGGGACGTGCTCCTCCCTCGAGATTGGATGGTGAGGCTGGATCTCAAGGATGCTTATCTAGTCGTTCCTATCCACCCGCCGCATCGTCGTTTCCTTCAGTTTTTGTGGAACGACAGGGTATTCGAGTTCGCGGCGCTGCCGTTCGGCCTTTCATCGGCCCCCTGGTGCTTCACAAAGGTGCTGCATCCGGTGGTGGAGTTCCTCAGGGGTCAAGGAGTGCGGATGTTGGTCTACTTGGACGACATCCTCTTTATGGGGCAATGTCCAGTGATCATGGCTGGGCAGCTGCAACAGGCCGTACACCTTCTTCAGAAACTGGGGTTCGTTATCAACGGCTCAAAATCGGTTTTGACCCCCACTCAGAGACTTACCTTCCTGGGGTTCGTGGTGGATTCGGTGGAGGCGGTTCTGAGTGTTCCGCCCCGGAAGATCGCGAAGATCCGACATCTGCTTCGGCAGACGATCACCAAGGATCGCACGTCCTTACGGCATGTCGCCAAGGTGGTAGGACTTCTGTCGTCTTCCATCCAAGCGATTTTTCCGGGGCCCCTACATTACAGGGCGCTTCAACGCCTCAAAGCTCAACACCTCCGGAGAGGAATGAGCTACGATCAGTTGGTTCCTCTCACGGAGGAGGTGAAGGAGGAAATGTCTTGGTGGCTGTCTCACATGGAGGCGTGGAATGGTCGGGCGATCTTCGGGTCGGTGCCGGATCTCGTCATAGAATCCGATGCCAGCAGGTCGGGCTGGGGCGCCCGGTGCGGGGATTTCTCCACCGGCGGCGCCTGGTCTTCAGACGAACAACGGTTACATATCAACTGTCTGGAGCTCCTAGCGGGATCCTTCGCAGTCCGTTGCTGGACCAAGGATTCGGTCAGAGCCTGTGTTTTACTGAAAATGGACAATGTTTCAGCGGTTCGTTATGTGAACCATCTAGGGGGTCCTCGTTCTCGCGCTCTGGCGAATTTGGCGAAGGACTTCTGGGATTACTGCCTGTCGCACCACATCGCTGTGACAGCGGAGTACCTGCCAGGCCGGGCCAATCAGGTAGCGGATTGGCACTCCAGGTACCTCAGGGATGCCAGTCAGTGGAAACTGGATCCGGAGGTCTTCCGGTGGCTACAGAGCCTTTGGGGTCCTTTTTCGGTGGACCTGTTTGCGTCCCGTCTGGATCACCAACTGCCGCGATTTTTCAGTTGGAGGCCGGACCCTCTTGCGGAGGCCACGGACGCCTTTCTGCAGGATTGGAGTCGGGAAAAACCGTTTGCGTTTCCCCCGTTCTCCATGGTGGTGCGGACAGCGGCCCAGGTACGCCGCCAAAGAGTGGAGCTGGTGTTGATTACACCGCTTTGGAGGTCTCAAGTATGGTTTCCGGTTCTTCTGGAACTTTCTTGGGATTTTCCAACCCCTGTTTCCTCTCCTCCTGAGGAATCCAGATCAGGAACCGCATCCTCTCGTCATGCGGGGCTCGCTCCGCCTCATGGCGTGGAGGCTCTCAGGAGACGTTGGACGCTCCCAGGCCTTTCGGGGTCAGCTGAGCACCTTCTCTCCAAAGCATGGGCCGATAGTACGACGAAGCGCTACAGATCCGCTTGGCTTAAGTGGATGCGTTGGTGTCTACGAAGGGATTTGGATCCCTTGGTCGCGGGCCTCGTTCCCGTTCTGAATTTCCTGGCTGAACTAGCCGACAAAGGCCTTGCCTACAGAACAATTAATGCAATTCGGTCAGCGATTTCGGCAGGCCATGACAACATCGATGGCTCTCCGTTAGGTGAGCATCCTTTTGTTTGTCGTCTTCTGCGGGCTATTCGACTCGCATTGCCTCCGGAGCCCAGGTATTCCGTCCTTTGGGACGTCAATTTGGTCCTGAATTTGTTCCTTTCTTGGCCGGTCAACTCCTATCTGTCTCTTAAGGAAATTTCTGCAAAGTTGGCCATGTTGTTATGTTTAGTCTCTTGTAGACGTGTGTCTGACGTGCGTGCCCTGGATATATCTGCACGCATTTTCTCCCCGGATGGGGTTACTTTTACCGTGGGTCGACGCACTAAAACGTCGTCACGATCCATTTCCTATCCAGCTTTTCTAGACACTCCTAAGTTGTGTGTTGTGCAATGCCTCAAAGCATATGAGGATTTGACATTGGAATTGCGCCCCCCGGGCGAACGTCAATTGTTGATTGCCTTGCGGAAGCCACACAAAGCTGTCTCCTCCCCCACTATTGCTAGGTGGGTGCGTTGGGTCATGCAAGAAGCAGGCATCAATACGAGTCTTTTTGGGGCACACTCTGCCAGAGGGGCCATGGCCTCTAAGGCGTTCTCTGTAGGTGCTCGCTTGGAGGATCTAATGCGAGCTGCGGATTGGTCCTCGGACTCCACCTTTAAGAGGTTTTATTTTAAACCTGTGGTGGATTTGGCCCAGTTGGTGGTAAGTAAGCTTTGAACTAGCATAATCTGAAGCCTCCGGTCCTGACATAGAATCGAAATTTGCCTAGCTTATGTAACGGTAAGTTTCAATTCTATTAAGGACACGGAGGCGAGGATTATCCCACCCAGAACACACGGTGGTTTCTCTACCCACCCGTATGGCAGTAAGTAAAGCGTTTTCCTTTATGCAGTTTCTGTACTGTGACTAGTCTTTGAGTACTCCTTTGCCTTATTGTAAGATACCTTTGCCGCCTCGCTTACACTGTCTTTTTTCCGGCAGGCAACGAGGGTGCTAAGCAGGATCAATGAGGCGAATGCGTGATCTGCGCGAAGAAGGAGGAGGAAGAGGAAGAGAGGACTGGCTTTCTAGCTGTGATAGACATGATGGAAGGACTATGGACTAGCAATACACAAGAGACTCTTGGGAGTTGTGGTTTTGGACTGTTAAAACGTTCCTTCAAATGCTTTGGGACTTAAAGCATTTTCGTTCACTGTTTTGAATATATTTCCTAAGCTGCTGTGGAGTTTTATGTTAATAAAGCGAAGGAAGATATAGCATAATCCTCGCCTCCGTGTCCTTAATAGAATTGAAACTTACCGTTACATAAGCTAGGCAAATTTCGATTCTCTCTTGATGCCTGAGGCCGCCCCATCAGTAAATAAGGGTAGTCTAAGGTTTTTCAGAATATTCTCCATCATTGGCTCATTCATATGAAAACAAGTCACTAGAGTCCCTTGTAGTAACCTGCAAATAGCTCGCCACTTCTTTATCCTCATCTGTTCCATCCTGTTCACACTTTTGATCATCCCCATACATTCTTACTTCTCATATTTTTGTATTAAATAGGCAATACGTTTCCCACCCAGTGTCATATAGCCTCCTTCTTCTCATCTCGTTATCATTTAGTTTTGAGTTAGTGTTATTGTATTTAAAGGTGCTTAAGTCCCATGTATTTTGGTTTACCATGTTATTTTAATTTTCCTTTGTTTCACAGTTTTTTTTTTGTTTAGCCTGGCCTGCCTGAAATGGGATGATCTTCTAGCCACTTTTCCACGGAGGACAGGTGCTTTGATTGCTTCTTTAATGGCTGGTGTAGCACAAAATCTCATTGGCTAGTCAAGGGATATCTGACTGACCCTCTCTCTGATATCCGGGGCATCGTCAATGACTTTATGATGTTACTGATATTCGCTTGGGCCGATTCCCTCTCTGCTAATTGTGTGAGGATCACAAGAAGGTGATTTACATAAATAGACGTGTAATACATACATAGGCAGTGGGGCATCACAACTTGATGTGGTAAAGACATGTCCTGCAGAGCAGCATGTAGGTGGGAGGTCTGATGCAGAAATCAACGGAAGAGCCATACCCCGAGTCCTCGATCGGCACCCTGTTCACCTCCCACAATGCAGGTATGGCTACAAACTCTGCAGAGGATAAACTCTCCACGAGGTCCTCGCCAACCTACGCTTCTAAGATTAAAATCAACAAGCTGTCACCTTTTTCCCTTCAGCCCAGAGTCATTGATTGCAACAACCACCTGCAGTGCACAGCAGCTGGGGAATAACTCCTTAAGGCATAACTTGATTTTTTGATGTTTAAATCTCTTGATGGTACCTCTAAATAAGGTTATTCAGAGTCTGGTGTTTATGAGGGTGGGAGGGTGACAGTCGCACCCAGAAGTTTGTAAATAAACTGCCACTTATGCTTTTATTGACACAAAGAACATTTTCATCTATTTACGTGCAAAACCACAGAAAGGTCTATTGGAGTTCAGACTCCTGGTTGGGTCTACAATTCACACTTGCATGTGTTTTGGTTAAAATAAAATATAATTTTCCATGCGGTAGATTTGCATCAGCTTTAAAAGCACATGAAAATACCATAAAGTTGATTATATACTTTGGAAGCAAAATTGGATGTTGGGTGAGAAAAACACGAAGATATTGGATTTCCGGAAAGGTGTAGCCTGATGACTGGGAGTACATTTGCAGAAAAGGATAAAAGGCTAAAACTCCTAAAGGAACATACTATTAACTCACTATTTGAGTGCTCCATAATAGACTTCACAGTTATATCTCTAGATAAACTCTCATGGCCATTGGACTATCTCCTGCTAAAAGCTGCAGGAAGAACTACATTTTATATGGGGAAAAATGTATGCAGAGTTTGAGTAGAGAAAAGTGAAAGCTCTACATACAATGCTGAAAACCTTTGTATATGATAGAGCCATGGACATTAAATAGTGCTCTGGTGTGGCCCAAAGTCTAATACTATTGAAGTAATGCTTAATTCTTACATGTCCCTTGTCTTCACTTCCAGGTCAGGGTGGTCATGCATACCTGCGTGAGTGGTTATGGTGGGCCGGGCTTCTGTCCAGTAAGTATATCTTCAAGACTCTGTGCAATCTAAAAATGAGCAACCAAACCTAATTTGCTTGGTTACTAGGCTCCCTTCCTCACTTTGTTCTATACTAACACCATTGGTCTTTAAATTAGAAGCATTGGCAGAACTGTTGAGTAGAAGCTTTCTCTATTGTGATCTTAAGGACTGGCCAGTGCTCACTAAAACCCTGTTGTGCTCTTTAGGATCTGTGATTTAGATGCACTTTAACTCAATCCCTGACTGCATCATAATGTTGCTTTGAAATACAGATATTCTGCAACCTGCTGTATTATGGCCATTTGCATTGTTGTCATGTTTATTTTGCTATTTAAATTCTCACCGGACTATCGCCACATTTTGTTTGTTATATATCAGATTTTTACTTACAATTAAATACTGGGCTTTTAATTACTTTTATCCCATTTGACTTTTATGGAAATGTCTTAAAATTGCTAGCAGTTTCTGTGCTTAGCTGTAAGTGTCATCCATGTATGTTAGTGCAATTTTCTCAGAAAGGATGGTGGTGGGGGCAAGGGCCAAGGGCTGAGCTATAAAATACAAAATAAATGATGACAGTGTTGATGGGGGACAGCTACCTGCACCAGTAATACACACCTTGTTGAATCAGAAAGTCTGCAAATGATTTTCCATCATCTTGTTAGTTTGATTTACATTGATACACATACACACATGAGAGGTTTACACAGTATCCAAAAAGACTCTTCTCTGTGCTTTGAAGCTCCTTGGATTGACTGTTCTCTCCTTTCAGTGGCAGCTGGAGAGGCCGCAAACTTTGCTGCATATATTTTTGCCCCCGCCACACTGGTCACTCCGTTGGGCGCATTGAGTGTTTTAGTCAGGTACGTCTGTGGTGTGACTTTCGTCATCTTTGTGTCTTGTCTTTTTACCAGCTTTTCTTACTGTTTTATGCCATTCCATTCCCAAATAGTATACACAGCGCTAGCATCACTCATATACTTTCCTCTTGACATCATTATTTCATCCACTACAAACATTTGCACTCTTCTTTCATTGCCTCATTCCCCCTCTACCCACTTACACCCCATTAATGTCCTACTCTGTTCTAATCACTCTAATGTACATCCTTGACCTGTTAACACTAGACTATTACAACAATTTTATGTCTGCCTTTTCAATTGGTGTGTTCCATGTGTCTCATACCATACTGTACTCCTCCGTTTTTTACTCGGTCTGTTGTGTCTGTAGAAAAGAGAGTGATAAGAGGATTCCCCACCTCGGTGATGAAATCCATATCATCTCACTCAGGCGATCCCCTGAAAGTTCCTTATGCTACCCTCAGTCTTCCTTGAGCAGCCCTGAACTTAGATATTGTACCCTTGCGGCACTGTGCACTAGAATGCCTTCCCACTGTATTTGTAGTGGATTGCATCCCGAATGCCTAACAAACCAGCATTTGCAATGCAATAGGTCTCGCATTAATTAGGTTTGAGCTATTGGCATTGCTAAATATTGCTACACCAATTCCAACAAAAGTCTTTAAATTGTAGGCAAAAAAAATGTGTATTTATTTTTGTAGCAATGGTGGCATGCTGCGCTTTAGATGAATATGTTTAAAAGCAAAGTGTGCCATACTGAGATTGCAACAATAGTTAATTGTGGATGTGTTAACAATTGATGTCTGCACTGATGGCTGGTGGTGTGTGTGCCTGTAGAAATTGTGCACTGATGGCTGGTGGAGTGTGTGCCTGGTGGAAGTGTGCACTGCCAGCTGGTGGTGTGTGTGCCTGGTGGAAGCATGCACTGACGGCTGGTGGTGTGTGTGCCTGGTGAAAGCGTGCACTGACGGCTGGTGGTGTGTGTGTGCCTGGTGAAAGCGTGCACTGATGTCTGGTGGTGTGTGCCTGGTGGAAGCGTGCACTGACGGGTGGTGGTGTTTGTGCCCGGTGAAAGTGTGCACTGACGGCTGGTGGTGTTTGGGCCCGGTGAAACCGTACACTGACAACTGATGGTGTCTGTGTCTGGTGAAAGTGTGCACTGATGGTGTGGTTGTGTGTGTGTGGTTGTGTGTGTGGTTGTGTGTGTGTGGCTGTGTGTGTGGTTGTGTGGTTGTGTGTGTGGTTGTGTGGGTGTGTGTGGTTGTGTGGGTGTGTGTGTGGTTGTATGTGTGGTTGTGTGTGGTTGTGTGTGTGGTTGTGTGTGGTGTGTGTGGTTGTGGTTGTGTGTGTGTGGTTGCATGTGTGTGTGTGTGTGGTTGTGTGTGTGTGGTTGTGTGTCTGTGTGTGGTTGTGCGTGTGGTTGTGCATGTGGGTGGTTGTGGTTGTGTGTGTGATTGTGTGTGTGTGGTTGGGTGAGTGTGTGTGAGGTTTTGTGTGGTTGTGCGTGCTTGTGGTTGTGTGTGGTTGTGTGTTCTTGTGTGTATGTGGGTGTGGGTGTGGTTGTGGTTGTGTGTGGGTGTGGTTCTGTGTGGATGGGGTTGTGTTTGTGTGTGGTTTGTGTGTGTGGGTGCGGTTGTGGGTGTGGTTGTGGGTGTATGTGTATGTGTGGGTGTAAGTGTGGTTGTGTGTGGATGGGGTTGTGTTTGTGTGTGGTTGCGTGTGTGGCTGTGTGTGTGGGTGCGGTTGTGGGTGTATGTGTGGTTGTGTGTGGTTGTGTGGTTGTGGTTGCGTGGGTGCGGTTGTGTGTGGGTCTGGGTGCGGTTGTGGGTGTGGTTGTGTGTGTGTGTGTGGTTGTGGTTGTGGCTGTGTGTGTGGTTGTGGCTGTGTGGTTGTTTGTGGTTGTTTGTGGTTGTGGTTGTGGTTGTGTGTGTGTGTGGTTGTGGGTGTGGTTGTGGGTATATGTGTGGTTGTGTGTGTGTGTGTGTGTGTGTGGTTGTGTTTGTGTGGTTGTGTGTGGTTGTGGTTGTGTGTGGCTATAGAAAAAAGTTAGATTAATGTAGTAGGAGGACCACGAGGAGGACAGAAGATACTGGGGTCAGTGAAAGGAAACAAAATGTATGTGGAAGAGCTTTTCGTTTAACAGAGCGCCTGTCAGTAAATGACTGTTGCCCGAATCGCCAATAGGATGAAGAAAATAAAAACATAAATGCCTATGAGGGGTTGGAGAAGCAGAGGTACATGGGGTGGGGTGAAGCAAATTAGTGTGGGCAGGGGGCAAGGGAGCATTTGAGTCACACATAAGCACTCGTTCGAGCCAGGCAGCGAATGGAAGCTGCCAGGCTATAGAAAAAAGTTAGATTAATGTAGTAGGGGGGACAGAAGATACTGGGGGGGCAGTGAAAGGAAAACAAAATTTATGTGGAAGAGCTTTTCGTTTAGCAGAGTGTGGTTGTGTGTATAGTTGTGTGTCGGTGTGTGTGGTTGTGTGTGTGGTTGTAAGTGTGGTTCTGGTTGTGTGTGTGGTTGTGTGTGATTGTGTGTGTGGTTGGGTGCTTGTGTGGTTGTGGTTGTGTGTGTGTGGTTGTGTGTGTGGTTGTGTGTGTGTGGTTGTGTGTGGTTGTGTGGGTGTGTGTGTGGTTGTGTATGTGCTTGTGGTTGTGTTTGGTTGGGTGTGTGTGTGGTTGTGTGTCTGTGTGTGGTTGTGCGTGTGGTTGTGCGTGGTTGTGGTTTTGTGTGGTTGTGTGTGGTTGGGCGAGTGTGTGTGTGGTTTTGTGTGGTTGTGTGTGCTTGTGTGTGCTTGTGGTTGTGTGTGTGGTTGGGTGTGTGTGTGGTTGTGGGTGTGGTTGTGTGTGGGTGTGGTTGTGTGTGGATGGGGTTGTGGTTGTGTGTGGTTGTGTGTGTGGCTGTTTGTGTGTGGTTTGTGTGTGTGGGTGCGGTTGTGGCTGTGGGTGTGTGTGTGTGGTTGTGTGTGGGTGCGGTTGTGTGTGGGTGTGGGTGCGGTTGTTGATGTGGTTGTGTGTGTATGTGTGGTTGTGTGTGTGTGGTTGTGGCTGTGTGTGTGGTTGTGGCTGTGTGGTTGTTTGCGATTGTTTGTGGTTGTGTGTGTGGTTGTGTGTGTGTGGTTGTTGGTGTATGTGTGGTTGTGTGTGGTGGTTGTGGTTGTGTTTGTGTGGTTGTGGTTGTGGTTGTGTTTGTGTGGTTGTGGTTGTGTGTGGCTATAGAAATAAGTTAGATTAATGTAGTAGGAGGACCACGAGGAGGACAGAAGATACTGGGGGGCAGTGAAAGGAAACAAAATGTATGTGGAAGAGCTTTTCGTTTAGCAGAGCGCCCGTCAGTTAATGACTGTTGCCCGAATCGCCGATAAGATGAAGAAAATAAAAACATAAATGCCTATGAGGCGTTGGAGGAGCAGAGGTACAGGGGGTGGGGTGAAGCATATTAGTGTGGGCATGGGGCAAGGGTGCATTTGAGTCACACAAAAGCACTTGTTCGAGCCAGGCAGCAAATGGCAGCTGCCAGGCTATAGAAATAAAGTTAGATTAATGTAGTAGGAGGACCATGAGGGGGACAGAAGATATGGGTGAATGCTAGCACGTGGAGGCAGAGCTGTCCTGTTCCACTCTGTGGCCTTAGCCTGCGTCATGAGTGATGGAAGCCGTCCCTGTGCAACGTATTCGCTGAACCCTACTCCTCGCCACGTGGTTGCGCGGCCGTAGTTTCTTGTGGGTGGTTTGGACCCTCCCTCCCTCCGTACTTCTGCCGCCATCTGCTGCAGCTCTGAATGGATATCGAGTTACCAGCGTCCCGTGACCCCAGTGTCTCGGTGACAGACCCTGATTTACACCTCCACTTCCTGACCCTGAAATGCCAGCTATGAACTGCATCCCAGACCAAAGAACTTGCAAAGCCTGCATATCTGCCTTATAACTCAAAATACGTCAGACCAATTGGCTTTGCAAGCATTTGTTTATACTTTTTCAGTCCTTCTAAGTATGCTGTCCCAATGCATATCATTCTAAATGTATTATATGCATTGTTGCTCACTCTGACTTTTATAGGAGTTTTCCATATTTAAAAGTAGGTGTCTTGCCTGTCAAGGTAAATGCTATTTTCCTCTATACAATATTTTGTAAGGATACTTCTAATACTACCATTGTTATTTCATAATTAGATTTGTATCGGGTTCCATATAAGGTAGCACTATTTTAGGTAAAAAACTAACTGGCTCGAGAGGGTTCGGTGTTGTGTTCCAGAGCACTTAACATCCTGGTTCACGAGCAGCTGAGGATATTGGTAAGGAGGTCAGAGATAGCACCTAGATGCAGATCCGGGATGAAACTAACGCCATAGGCAGCAGATAGTGACTGGGGTTAAACAATTGAATATTAAAAGGGATAAACCTGCCTTGCCTCCGAGCAACGTCACCTTCGCTACAAACCCTCCTGGTAAGAGCTCCACATCTCGTGGCTTCCTACTGAGGAAGTGCACCCTTCTTTGATGCATTCACAGAAGAGCAACTTAAAGAGCAGTTGAAACATGACACGCAGGAGAACGATCGTTTATATTACTGTAATAATGAATCTAACTGGAGAAAATAGATGAGATACATAAAATGTTGAGAAAAACTGCAAGCAGGTCGTCGTGCATGGCGAATAATCGCCGGAGATGTGTGTGAGCACGGCCACGCTGCCTCTCTCAAGTAATAAGGCGATGAAAAGATTAGGATCACTTTTAGGCAAGAGTTTTATTAAGCTTCTCTATCTAATCTGTCTATAAAGTATTAAAGACACAAGGGAAGAGCACGGTATTCACTGAAAATAAAACAAGCAGGAGTGGGATAAGGGAGGGGGTGGCAAATGGTGAGCACTTTCGCGGCCACTTTGATGTTCTCAGTGGCCACATGGCTCACTAGCCTCGCTCCTCTGACATTAATTTCGCATAACAACATCGATTGCACGGCGATTTGACCGCCTCTAAGGAACTCTATGGAAATAATTGTTTAGGCTTTCTTCCACAACTCCAATAGAGCTACCGATCATTTCAGGGCGGCACTGTTGTAACCTGCATCAAGACATTAAACAACGACTATATCGGCGACTTCGCGAAAACTATTTGTTATTTTTATTTCTTATCTTTATTTTGTATCTCCTATCTTTATTTATTTTACTGGGCTAACTTGGATGGTTCTTTTGAATTCATTTTTAACAAAATGGCCGACCGTATAAACATCTTTAGAGTTGGGTCCAACCCTTGAGTGGGCTCACTCTAATCAGAGTCCACCACCAACTCCCATTGATTCACAACCTAACAATTGGAAAAAAAAGGGCTAAATGTATCCTATGCGAACGGAAAGGGAAACAAGACTACCTCAATGAAAACAGACACAGGACTACATGGAATATCAAACTAACCACTGAAAAAGGACTATTCACATCACAAGACAAAGGGAAAGTAAAACAGGACGACCGTCATAGAAATAGTCAAAGGACTACATAGTTACCTACTAGGATCTTTACAAAGGATGCAGCCATATTGGAATGGCCACTACACAAGGGGACATCACTTAAATTTCGACCACCTACCTCTCCACCGCTTGTTTTCAGGTTAGTTTCTCTAAGTATTCGATCTCTTTGCCTCTTCGTCCTTGCCCGTTACCGAGCCTACACCTCAGCCTACCCTGCACCTGACCCCCCCCAGATTCAATCACTAGGTTTACAGTTCTAATCGTCTCCTACCTCCAGACCCATATCCAACTGCTACCACTTCCTCCAATATCCAATTCCTTCACCCTAACACATCACACCACACAGCACAGTCCCTTTTGAGAGCCCCATTCTCATTAGCCTCTGGCCTTCCTGCTTCCCTCTTTCCCTCCTCCCCCCTCTCTCTTCCTTAGGACCCCGCCTGGCCCCAGCATCCCTGAGTCCTTGTGTCTCTTTGGTGCTTCTCCATCGTCGCCTGCCTACCCACCCACCCATTCCATGGAGCTCACAGGCACTCACACACACAACATCATCTACCCCCCTGCCTCTCAAAAGAATCGGCCAAACGGTTCAAACACAACATCATCAAAACCATAGACTTCATCTTTCACACTAAACGGAGAGCACAATTGAGGAAAGTACTCCTAGCCACTTTTCCTATTTCCTCCACTAGAAAATCGGCACACCGTTTAGCTATTTATATTGCCCCTTCCCAACTCTTTCAAGCTACAGCAACAATCACTATCTATAATAATGGTACCATCCTCATACAAGCCACTGACCATAGTTTAAACCTCCTAGACAACATCTTTCCTATCATTAAAGAACAAGTGGATAAACCGCAAATTGTTCCACTTCCCACCTACACTCTCACCAACACTAGTAAGGATGACACAGCCATATCCCTCCCTCCTCCCCCCTCCTCCCGTCCACCGCAGGCTTCTGATTCTTATGACCTATCGGCTTCCACGCCCCCAGTTAACCGGACGTCCACCCCCAATTATACAACTAGCAGTACCACACCGATTCAGCTCACGCTCCCCCTACCCATCATGACCGAGGCCGAGACCACTCTTGCACATCACACTTCTACAGATACCACTCCAGGCCGGACCATAGCTCCCCACCCTTGCTCCCCATCTATTCCCCCCTTCTGATTCCTCTCATTCACCAGCTTCCGTGACCCCAGTTACCCGGACGTCCATCCCCACCCCCACCCCACCCCCAACTACACTACTAGCATCACCACACCGAAACAGCTCAAGCTCCCCCCACCCATCATGGCATAGACCACCTTTGCACTTCACACTTCTACGGTTCCCTCTCTAGGCCTGACCATAGCTCCCCACCCCTACTCCCCTTCTATCCCCCCCGCATCATCTCTCCCCAAAACCCAGTCACACTTCACAAAACCATATCTAACATCGACTCCATACAACTCAATCTATCCCCGTCCAACTCGACCTATCCTAATCACCCACCCCCATTAGCAACAGAACCCACTACGGGAACCACCATAGTTCCCCCTCCTTCCCCCACTCGCAATACCACACCGTTCATGTAATTGACACAAGCCAACAAGACCACCACAGCTCGGTGCCATGCACGCCACGGTCCATCCCCTGACTTCCCAGACACCAGATCACCCTCTGAACAATATAAGCCTCCCTCCACACCTCCCACCTCTGCCCACCGACATGGGAAATCCTCTACCCGACCATCCACATCAATATCCCTACCACACACGCACACAGCTCCACAGTTGAACGCACACACCCCGGCACTAGCACTGTCACCCATCCAGATGACAACTCAGACACACTCACCCAGCGCCTCTCCTCCCACCAACATATCCCCAAAAGACACTAGACTTGATGAGATCATCTCCACACTTCATCTAATCAAAGAAGACCTCCACGCTTTTAAAATCATGCTATCGAATCATCCATGTCTCCCAAGATCCAACATTCCTAACAAGTCCCCCACACAACCCCACAGCACCAAACTCATGGCTCCCAGATGTTTATCAGTACCCGCCCGCATCCTACCCGCCCTTCGCGTACTAACAATCATCTCTCCGAGACCGATCTTCTCTCTCCTGCTCTCCTACGAACCGCCCTCTACTACCACCGATCCTTGCACACATAAGCTCATCCCCTCTATCCTTGCAAACCCTCACAGGCCCTCAACTCACAACAACAGAGGAGTCATCGTCAATAATCTCTGTAAAGTCCCACTTACCCAGGAACACACCTCATCCCCTGCCAACCCCCGCCTTAAATGCTCACTCCTAAATTGTAGATCCGCATCGAAACACGCAACTGACATAGCCGACCTCATTACCTCATTCTCACTGAAACATGGCTTTCAGATTCTTCTTCGCCCCTCATCGACATCCTAGTTCCCCCTAACTATGACATCATCAGACTAGACAGGGCAGGGGGCAGGAGTGGAGGGGGTATTACATGTATACACCGGAGCAACATCACCATAAACAGAGCCATACCCTCGTTACTCCCTTCCTGTGAATACATCAGCCTCGACATCAATAGTAATGGTAAACCTGTCTGCTCGCTCCACATCATATATCACCCACCTGGCGATAACCTATTATTCACAGAACACCTCATGGACCACCTGATCACATCACTCACCGGTCGACGAAATACACAAAGTTTCCTTGGTGATTTTAACCTCCACTGGAACGACCCTAGTAACACAGTAGTCAACAGCCTCAAAAACTTCCTCAACGCCTTAGACCTCATCCAATTATGCAATAGTCCTACACACAACAAAGGTGCAATCTTGGACTTAATAATCTCTAAGATTGACTCCACTCATCTGGAATCGATCCTCCCTTGCGACTGGTCTGATCATCACATCATCACCTTCTTCATCAATGAAACAATCAAGCTGACCCCTGCCCAAGCTACAAAACCTAAGGTTTGGAAAAGGGACTGGAAAAAGCTCAACACAAACTCTTCACCCGCCGCTAGCAAGAACCTACTTCTACCACCTGCTGGAACTTCTAACGTAACCAACCTCACCAAGCACTACCTAAACTCCATGACCACGATAATTAACAATTTTGCTCCCTTGCAACTAGAGAGAGTCTCCACGAAAGACTCTAAACCTTGGTTTAACGGTCTCCTTAACGAGGACAGACGATCTCTCAGAACTGCCGAACTCAACTGGAGATCAATACCATCCGCCAAGCACCTCCTGACTCTAAAAGGAAAGAGAAATGCTTATTTTCGCAAGGTCAACCGCACTAAAGCAGACTTCTTTAGCCAACAACTTGACCAGGCAAGAAATCGACCCAAAAAACTTTTTGAATTAATCAAAACGCAATCTAAGGACCAAACTCAACGGCCTCTTGACCTAACTCACCCACAACCATCGTGTGATGACTTTTCTAACCACTTAAACCTAAAGACGGAGAACATCAAGAAAGATCTCCTCAAGGACCTAATCTCTCAATCTTGCCCCTCACCAAATCCCCTCCCACCCACAAACGCCTCTCAACAAATCCCATCCAAGCTTACAGTGAAAAAGGATGCAACATGGGCATACTTTCACTCCTATTCTGAAGAAGCTATAGGCAAATTTCTCAGTGCCTTGAAACCTTCAAATCACCTTACTGACCCTCTCCCCGCAAATGCGGATAAAGATCTTACACCGGTGCTACTACCTTTATGGACCAAGATCATCAACAGCTCTCTTCAACAAGGCTGCATCCCTGACTCCCTAAAGATAGGGCAAGTGTCTCCCATCCTTAACCTCTTCAGCGCGACCGCGATTCCCCCTCCGGTGCTGGGCCGTAATAAAAACGGGCGTGGTCATGACGGAACGGTTCCGTCATGAGCACAGCTCAACCGTAGCTCATGACGGAACCGTTCCGTCATGAGCATGGAAGGGGTTAAGAAGCCCACAGATGATCCCATGGACGTCAACAACTACCGCCCTATCTCCAATATTCCCACCCTGGCCAAACTTCTGGAAAAATGTGTTCATCGCCAACTGACAAAACATATCGACCACTTCAACCTCCTAAATAAACACCAATCTGGCTTCCGTGCAAATCACAGCACGGAATCAGCCATGACACACATCATTGATGATGCACTTCAACTCCTTGATCGTAACGAAGCATGTCTCCTCATCCTATTAGACCTCTCCTCAGCGTTCGACACGGTCAAGCACAAACACTTGATAGATTTTTTGAAACACCGAATGGGTCTTTCAGGTCCAGTGCTCAACTGGTTCACCTTCTTTTTTCAAAACCAGACTCAAAAATGCAAGATCAACAACACACCGTCCAAACCAGTTCCGGTTACGCTAGGAGTCCCACAAGGCTCCTCACTATCCCCTACACTCTTCAACCTCTTCGTGGAACCACTTACCGATCTGTTACAAACATCCAACGTACAATTCCACATGTATGCAGACGATACCCAACTCTACCTCAAGATCAATACCTTGGACGACATTACTTTGCTCAACAATACTCTTAAGACCACCCAAACCTGGCTGGCAGTGAATCACCTCAAACTGAATGCCTCAAAAACTGAATTCATCCTCATTGCTCCTCCCGCCAAAGTCCCCACTCAGCACATTTTGATAAAACACCTTACAGCACTAGATGTTCAACCAACCATCGTGGACTCGGCGAAACCACACTGGGTATAACCTTGGACTGTAACCTTAATATGCAGAAGCATATTATTAATGCAACGAAGGGAGCAAACTTTCAGATCAACACACTAAGGAGGCTTAAGTCCTTCCTACCCCCAAATGACTTCAAGTTAGCGGTGCAGGCCTTAGTTCTACCTCGGCTGGACTATGGCAGTGTCTCGTTATGCGGTCTCCCCAAAACCGCCACAGCTCCTCTTAGAACCTCCACCAACGCCGCAGCGAGACTCATCACTGGCTCGAAAAAAAGGGCCCACATCTCCCCGGATCTAAAATCTCTAAACTGGCTGCCATTTGAAGCCAGAATCCACCTGAAAATAGCTAGCATGACGTACACGGCCCTACATCATAGTGCACCCTCCTACCTCACACAAAAACTCACACTATCTGGAGGATCAAGATCAACAAGAAGTGCGGAAAACTTCCTTCTGAAACTACAAAAATTCAAGAAGAAAAAAACGCATAAACGTTCCTTCTCAGGAATGGCACCCAGGATATGGAATGCCCTGCCACCAGAAATTAAACTGAACCCTTCCACCCCTTCCTTCAAACTGGAAGTAAAAGGCATCCTTTTGGCAAAATTTACATAAACATTGCTTGACTTGACAGTGGAAATCCCCTATACCATTTAGCTTACCTACCAATTGAATGCTTATCTTTTTTATGTACAGCTTTATTCCACTCATTGTGACTTTTTCATCATCAATGGTCTACCATCATCCTTCAATACCGACCGGTTCGGTCTTGAACCTTATCTGACTTTCCCTTCTATCTATGTTTGTCCTTGCTGCCAATCTATATGGTCCTGCTTATCCATAATGTTTGATTTACCCTGTGTTTCATGTATTAAGCATTTTGACTTTACTCTTACGTTCCTGCTTATTTTTATTGTTTTGATATGCCTATACACATTTATTGTAATGTGCTCTGTTATATTCATAATATTCGATCTGTGCCTTGTTCTTTTATTTAGCTTTTTGATTGTATTCTTATGGTCCTGCTTATTTTATTGAGTTGTTATACCTATACACATTTACTGTAAATCGCTCTGATACCCGTAAGGGTCTTGTTCGCGCTATATAAAACATTCAAATAAATAAATAAATAAAAGCGGCCTCGAAAGTGCCCCCAAAGGCTCCAGTCGGACAAATGGTGTGCGCGCCCGGCGCACATGCACTGTACCCGATCCGCCTGCAGACTTTGGGAGCATTTTTTAAATCCCTTACTTAACTCTCGCAGAGCAACGCATGCTCGTTGGCTCAGCGAGACCTAAAAATCACCTTCAGTGGGAAGTTTCTACACACTTCTGTTCACGTCTGCACTCAAACTGAAGCAAACCGTTCTGTAAAATGTTTTAATATTGGAATTTTTTTCATTATGTACCATAGTGTAATGCTTGTGTACATGTTCACACTCCTCCTCCCTCCCACCATTGAAGTTTCTGTATAATCTTTTATAATGCATCTTTAATATGGCCACATTTTTTCTTGTAGAAACCGGGACATTAAAAATGCAACATTATCAGCCATGCTTATACAAATAGGTGAAAGAAATCAAATCACACAAAGCCCAGTGTTTTATTGTGATTTTCCTTCAAGACAGTCTTGGAGAAACAAAAAAAAAACTTTAATTCAGTCTCCATATATGCATCACAATAAACACCTTTAAGTACGGCATTTATACAAAATTGGCAACAGTGCAATAACCCGTTTCATCACACAAATATTTTGTTGCAGGTATAACAATGTTTTGTAACTTGACATAATTTAACCAATAAATCAATCCTATGCATACTGTTCCCACTTCAAATTTGTTCTCAAGAACACCACTCACACATACAGATGTTATGTAGGATGATAAATGGTAGATCAGCATGTGTTGGACTGAAGAAATTCATGATGCAGTGTTTGATACACAAATTCAGATACTTTTTGTTCCTGAAAGATGGTTACCTAGCACAATCTGTTACCACCAGGAGACAGGGTAAATCTTATGCACATGTTACAATTAAAAGAGGTGGGAGTTAGCAATTTTCTCAGAGAACTAGTTCATAAAAGTGACCTTTTCTATGAGTTAGGAAGGGGCTAAGTCTGAGTTGATGTATTCAACTTGGGAGGTATCTGAAACGTCATCTGCTGAATGCAGGCAAGCCTATTGGCCACCAAAGTATGATGCCTATTTTTCTAAGTTCTTTTTTTTATGTATGTATTTTTTTTTAACTGTTTAGTTGGGAAATCTTACAAGTGCATCTTTAACACTGCATTGAACAGGCCCATTTGTCATCATGGGTTGCTGAAAACATTAGAGCCCTAACTATTCTGTAGATACTCCTCACATGACTCCAGTAATATTATGACTCCCTTCAAAAGGAAAATGGCAAATCTATTCTAATAAAAATTGTCTTCTAACATCATCTGATCATTAAAGTATTCTTTTTCAGTATTCTTTGTTTATGCCTCAAAATCACATGAGAGCATCTACTTGTACTGCATTTAAATATATCAGGAGGTCTACTAGGTGATGCTCTAAGGAATACATACTCTGGAATTTGATGAAAGAATGTGCAATTAACTTTACAGATTACCTTGGATGACCTTGACTCTAGGTGGTCTATGCCAGCATTAAAACATAAGGCAGGAATCCGTACAGGAAATAGGAAAAAACTTTTTGTGAATAGATAACATTACAAAAAATAATAATATCAGATTTTATTACAAGTTAATCGGAAAAGAGAAAGAAGCATTCTTGCAACAAAAATTGTTGAAACCAAATGCAAGGGCCTTATTTGGTATAGTACACTTGCTGGTATCCATGAAATCCATAGAATCATGCATTCCTTTTCCCTCCGATGAGATGTGAAAAAATAGCACAAAACTTTCATGACAAAATTATTACTAACAGGAAGAATTTGAAGGTGATGTCTAAGCCACATGCCTCTCGAAACATGCCTAAAACACCTTTTATAAATACATTGCTGATCGCACCACAGTCCACTGACCATTTTTAGACCTTTATATTTAGAATGGTATTGGAGGAGGAGGTTGAGAGGCTATTCTCAAAACCTAAAGAATTGGAACAAGGATAGGATTGCAGCTTGCATTTGCTCCTATGTTCCTCTCTAAGACTTTTGCTTAATATATTATCAAATTAGCGAATGCCTCATACGTTGAGGGGAGTTTGCGTTTGCCTCTCCAGCATATTGGGGAGAGGATGCAGCCTTACGGCTAGAGCGGTCAACCTCGGAGGTGGGGAACCGGGTTCGAGACTCTGCAACGACGCTCAACATCCTGTGATTCCGGGCAAATCACTTAATCTCCCTGTGCCTAACAAAAATGAATGTGTGTCCTTATGTAACAAAGCTGGTGCTCATGTAAAGCGCTCTGATACCCGATGTCTCGGGTGTAGTTCGCACTATATAAAACTCTAAAACACTGAAATACATTGTAATCACGCTGCTTCCTTTTAAAACATTTTTAGCTCTAGGTGACCCGGCGAATCACTGACTTCACACAGACCTTTCCAACTGTGCACCGTTTTCTTGACCGAAAACAATTGGTTTTAAGCCACATCAAGTCAAGGAAGCACTCTTGCTGTCTGTGATGAATGAGCTACTTCCCTTTGCAATTGAGTGCTTCTCCTGGACCTTTCAGTGCCCTTTGATACAGTGGACCGTAAGCTATAAAATCCCCCTAAGAGAACCGTAGCTGGGGTCAATGGCAAATCCATTTAATGGTTTTCATGGGAAATGCAATATAATGCAAAAAACTGGTCCCTTTTGTCTTTAACAACTCATGGACAACATGTGCGGTGCCACAAGACTCTCCACTTTCAACATGATTATTATTTGTTTATGCAAGTCCCTTGATTGACACATTTTAGGGCAACATCTCCTCTTTTATTCCTATGTTGATGGCATCCAGGTGAATATATGAGTGGAAGATGTCAGGTGGGACTAGGAGAACCCATAGGCATGTATTAAGGTGAATAGTGGATATCTTCCCCCATTGCGATTACAACTCATGTGTGAACCCTTGTTTTTTATGAAGGGCTCTCAATGAAGAAAAACAGACATAGTAAGAGTATTCTCATTCATGTTGCTAGGTTGAGAAATGTTATTAATTGAAAAACTCAGAAACTGAGAGCCCAGCTGGTTCGAACCACAGTGCACTCATGGCTGGAATAGGGCATCGTCCTAGTTCATGGTGCCTCTAGGAAGCTAATGGATGGCTTTCAGTTAACCCAGATTATTGGAATATGATGATATAATCTGATATCTGCGGTGAGTCAAAGGTTCTACTGGCTACTATTACAGTCTAAGATTTGTTTCAAGGTCTTATGTTTGATATTCAAGTACATTCATATTTTACACCCATCGGGTCAAAGCGTATAAGCCAAAAAAGAAAAACTCTGTGGTACCAGGACCTAGATTTTATGGCATTCACTCATTTCAAATTAAAATCGATGGATGGAAGGAGAATGATTGCATCTATGTGGAATAAATTTGCAATGGACATGAAAACATCTTCCATGTTTGGGACATTTGAGAAATAGATTGCAGAAATTTTTTCTATTGTCCAATTGTTCTTCTCCAATGGCAGTAGGCTGTTTAGCTTCACATTTCACCTACAGTCAGCCCTGATGTGTAGTGGTTGACAGAAATCTTTTTTATTAATTAATTCAATCTCACAAAGCTATTGGTTTTAAAACCTTGTGATGCAAAATGCAGCTGGACGAAGACCCAGAACAGGCTGAGGGGGCGGTTTTAAGTAAAGGTTTGGCATGTCCTCATGTGTAGGTCCTATCATGAATTCATACGATTGCTAAGCATGGTGAATGATTTGGAATGCGAAGGTTACCACAGAGTCCGATCTCTTGCATCAATGGCCAACGTCAAGGCTGCACTGTAGAAAGTGGCACCAGTGTCCTTTTGCTGTTGGATCTCTGGTGATATCCAGCTTTTCCCGAGTACTGGCAATGGCATGGAACCCTCTTTTGCAACCATCAGACCCATAAGCATTAGACGGGATCCACCCACAAGTTAGGTGCTGCAGGAGTGGGAATCGGAAAACTCATTGTGTGTCTGCCTTCCTGGCCAACTAGTGGGTGGAGGCTCTTGATTCATAGCAAAGGATGTTGGCATCTGTATGAAGGTATACCTGAACTGAAATATACCTGAACCGGGTATATATCTTATGGGAACATTTTGGTATCTTTATTATCAGTCCCCAGTGAGCATTGGGGTTTAGTCTTCTGCAGTACCTTTATCCAGTAGTACTGTGTTCAGGACCTTAACAGAACATGAATCTGAATGTGCCACCTTACAATCGCAATGAATGGATGCCAACTATGAACATGAAAGCAAGGAAAAAACTGATGATCCTTCAATATATGAAGAACATCCCAACTCTACATAGCAAAAAAATGAACTAACATGGCTGTCTTGGAACGGACCATTCTGGGTGCTTCAGGGTGCTAGAACTGTAAAGGGGCAAAGTGTTTTGGTGTTCTTACTGATGGCAGGGAAATATTCACAACATTTTAATCGGACGAGGATCTCCCTGCTGGAGGTTTATTGCAATGAAGAGCACATGGAGAGTATCTTGTATTAAAGTTTGTAGTGTAGTCCTGTCCACATAGACTCCAGGACTGGACTCTTGTGAACACTAGGAATCTCACTGTATGCACTGCTGTGACAGAAAGAACCTGATAACCTGTTCTACAGCAGGCTTCTAAAATTATATTTTCTTAATATAAACCTGTCTTAATCAATTTAGCAGATGTAGCAAATGACTAGGCTAAGTAGTTCAGCAATACAAGTTGTGCTTAGATTTCACACTGATCAAAAGGTTTCTGGGTACCGATTTCGCTAGGTAATAGTGAGTAATGTGTGCTGGGATTAATAAAACACACAAGGCAATAGTTTTGCAGATCAGAAAGGGACAAACCATTCAATATTGCAACATTGCCAACCGTTCCAACCTTCTGAAATCAGAATGGGGTTAGTATTTCCATGGGTGGCTTTGTCCCGGTATTTTGGGGGAATTAGGCCATTAGTGTTTTACATTGACCTCTAAAAATAAATAAATGTTTTTTTAACTGGAATGTTGTCACACTTTTACGCTCACCCATTAAGAGTCATGCAAACCTGCATTTTCAGTTGAATGCACAGTTGGCTTCTTAAGCTCTAATCTTCTTTCCTACACTGCATCCAAATCGTCATCCAATTCTTATGTGAGTAAACATTTAAGCCCTCCTTGATGTACATTTTGTATAATGTTCATAAGGATTAATGAGAGTTAATTGAAGAAAATTAGAAAGGCCCATTAGATGGAATCTGTTTTCCAGGAGTATGCATGCTTTTGTTTACCATTAACTTATTATTTTTTTGTAGTGCTGTTTTATCCTCCTACTTTCTGAATGAGCACCTGAACATTCATGGGAAGATCGGCTGTGTGCTGAGCATCTTGGGCTCCACAGTGATGGTGATCCACGCACCACAGGAGGAAGAGGTGTCCACTCTGCAGGAGATGGCAGAAAAACTTAAAGATCCAGGTGCCTGAAACATTCAGTTTTTCCTTTTCCATTTTGCTTTTAAGAAATTAATTCAGGTGTTTCCCCTACACACCAAGATGCACTAACTTGAAGCCACACGCCTAAAGATAGCATACATTTACTGTGGCAGCCATATTATTCTTAAAAACGACAATTATTGGTACAGTGCCTGGATACAAAAGTGAACAATGTATACAAGTGCTAAAAACTTTGGTGCGGTTTTACGAATCTTTACAAAACGTTCGAAAAAAAGTTTTTGCCACCTATGCTCCTTCTTGGAAAGGCTTGGAGTGATTGAGGGGAAGATACCAAAACACAGTTTCCATGTGCAATTTCCATTGAGAAAATTAGACACTAATACTGAAGAAAACAGCTGCACATAATTGCACCACATTTGGCAGACAGATGTTTATCAAGAAAGCGTGTATTTTTTTATTTGGTGTAAATCCGTTCAGTAGTTTTGGAGAAAATAAGGTTTAAAAAAATAGAGACTTATTGACAGCTGGGCCCTTGGCAGTTCAGCTGAAGCAGTGTTTTAATTTTTAAAGCGTTATGATTGACCAAACAGGCTCTTTCTCTCTGATTGGGGGGCCACAACATCAGAAGATTGTTGTGCGAGCTGTCTCTGTTTCCTGAAAATGTTTAAAAATACCATGTAAGAGGACAGAGGGACAACTCCTCTCCCTCCCCCCCAAGGCCCAAAATGTAAAAGAAATACAAATAAAAAAATGTATGCCACAATACCGCAGGAGAGGGACCAGGTGTGTGGTGGGGAATGGGCTACCGCGGGGTCTGGGCGTGCCTACCCCATGCTGCACATGGTTGAAGGCAGTGGTAAGTTGCTGGGCATCCATGGGGTGTTGGGTACTGTAATACTATCTTACTGTAGGTTGCAAAAAATCCCTAGAAATTTGCTGGAAAAAAAACAATAGTTAAAGTTAGGTAAGGTAATAGGATCTTACTTAAAAAAATCTGAAATTCACTGTAAAAAACAATGGGTAAAATGATGATATAGTTCAGTGAAAATGTCAGTTGAAACATAACATTTTAAGCAAAAAAAACGGAGATTCACCAACTGTTGTTTAATTAGCTAACTAGAACTTGTGCACCCACCATCTTCTACTTAACCCATCACAAATTGAATCACCCATGATATGTTCAATGACATAATTGATGACAACACTGAGCATAGTGGGCCACTAGGGTGTTCTGAAAGTGCTTAGCAGTGGTAGCAGCGCACCTGCACAGAAATGCCAATCACGTCTTTCCATACTTACAAGAGCAGCAGCAAAAAGCACTGCCTAGTGCACAGTCAAAAAGCAGTCTCTGCTACACAACCTATGTTTTCCCATCAATGCAAAATAATCGCATCTCCAGCGCAGCAAATCTAGCCTGTCCCCGGATCAGTTCTCAACGCAGTGACAGGTAAAGCTTACCCCAACAACCTGAAGCTTCCTGTTTTTTTGCAAACCTGCTATTCTATTACTACTTGAACTGTCACAAAAGTGTTTGGAATGATGGCTTCATACAGAGCAACTGAATACCTGGCAATGTTTCAGATTGGTATGTGTGACTTTTCATCATTTCAGTGTAATTATGAATGTCATTTCAATGACTACGAGTGACACTTCATAGCTGCCAAGTTTCCACTTAGCCTATGTGTGGCTTTTCCATGTTCTTGGTGTTCTTATTTGTGACATATTAATGTTTTATGTGTGACGCCTTGAGTGACACTTTATTGTGAGTAGAGCTAAGTATTTAAGCTCATCTAATAGCAACAATATTAGGATGTACCCACTTTTGTGTAGTGTAATAATTTATGAGTGGTCTTAAAATAGCCCACAATGAAACATGATCTCCGTTAAAAATAATTTAAGGCTAGTGAAGGTTATCAGTCACCCAGTACATGGGACTGCATAGCAGTTATGTCATGTGCTTTACATGCACCTTTCCCACTAACACCAGCTTAGAACACAATACACCCAAATTAATGAATACTGGGAAAATATAACGTGTGAGTTCCATAATATGGACTGCTCTTGTAAGCAGTGGCCAAACTATTGAGCTACCATTGCCATAACTGGATAACATGCAATTAAATCACTTGAACAGACTACCATCACTCCAAATCACACTCAAAGTACAAGTATTAGAATGTGCATGCCTTAAACAGAGGCTTAGATGTATAGGAGATCATAGAGACATGAACATTTGATGCTTGTTGAGTTACAAAATGTATGGAAATAGCTGTAAAACTGTATCTGTGTATTATATTGTGTGTAACACCAGACAGTCCTGTTTTATTTTTTATTTTTGCCAAGAACTCTTTACATTTTGGGACATGTTGTTTTGGTTTCCTGATCCACACATGAGTGTCCCTGATCCGATGCGCAAGTGATGTTGGTGTAAAAGGCAGAACTGCCCAAGAATGGCACACGTCCAACTTCTGAAAATATGCACATCTCTTAGAGGTTCATGTCGAAAAAGTGAATCGCATGTTTAACGCAGAAGGATCCATTCATGTAAAAAAATACTACAGATAAAATGCATCTGATGCAGCACAAATCTGACTTCGAAATGATAGCAGATTATCCCTCACAATGCACTAAATGGGACACCAAGCATGTCCCCGAGACATTCAGAATTCCCCCGAACACTTTGGTGAGACCTTTGCCTAAATATCCAGACTGCCTTACAAATATATACCACACAGAACCTCATTTCTGCAGTGCCTCAGCTGAATATTCTTAAGCATCTACCTCATATATGCACCAAATAATTCCTTAAATGTGCAGCAGGCCTTTCATCACATTTGTATCATTGCTTTTATGCATGCAGTGCACCAGGACTCTTGCCACAGATGCAGGTGACCGTTTATTAAATAATCTCAAAAACTCATCCCCTGTCACTTTTCTTGTCACTATGAAGAAGCCATCCTTACATGCCAGCACTTTTCTGTTCACAGGGATTTAGCTCCGAGCATTATACTGTAAAGTATGATGGTTTCTGTCTTCTCTGGGAGGCCGCGGACTATGGACACAAATAGGAGCCTTGCTGGGTACTGGGGCTCCTGCAAATGAAGGGGCAGACAAAGGGACAGAAGGGACAGAAATCTCTCCACCACATAACAAACCAAACAGGATAAAGTTGAGATACACAAGCTATTGCCAGTTTCCACAAGGCCGGTAATTTAAAAAAATTCAATTAAGTTTGATACATTGTAACATGCCAGGCCCAAAAGCAGGTTTCCATGGCAACTTTCTGGGCCCAACGCACACACTCTCTCGGGGCACAGTTAAAGAGAAGTTGAACCTATGCGGCCAGCACATTTGGGTTGTAGGCGACATGCTGTGTATCTCTCTTCACCCAGAAGCCCCTCAATTACTGCTTTAGGTAAAGTTTTATATTATGCATTGGACCTCTTCAGCTGGCTCAGGCGGCGTTGTAGGCATTTTGCTATGTGAATTACCTGCTTCATTTTATTCGAATAAAATATTTAATCCTAAAGAGAAGTTGAGTGCACCTCCTGTAGGAGAGCGAAGCGCCCCAGGCAGTGCTGCAGAGGAGCTAAATATGCATGACAACACATTTTAGTGTTTGCTCATGTGCCTCTACGGGAATGCCTTTCAAGGTGTGGGCCCAAGCAAAAGAGCTTTGTGAGGATCTAGTGTTGGTAATGTCCAGGGCTCTGCTCTCTCAGCCAAGCACACCTTCTTAAAGTTTTTTGTAGGAAATTGTTTTCTATCTCCTACACTTATGCAAAGCAGGCCTTCCCAATGCTACTACATGTTAACACTTCGCAGCAGTTGCAGTGTACCTCCCAAACAGCCAACACAGAACTCTTCCCAGTTGTGTATACCCAACATTAAAGCCTTCATGGGGTGTCTAAAGAAGGCGGTACTTCTTAAGTTGCTGGCAGCACCTGCCAGGAACCTCAATGTAGTTCTCACAATACTAATGGCTCTTTTTGTTTTAATCCCCACACTCATGACAAGTGCAGTTCTTATCTTGGACGATTGCTTTCTTAATCACAGTCACATTCCTCAGACACATTTGTAAGCTCCAGGATCTAATACTTCAGAAACTCTTTATTCAGGTACATAAAGACTGGGTGGTATTTTATCAAAATATCATTGTCTTCATGTTAATTTAAGTTTAAGATGTGTTATGTTATGTTATTATGATTTGTATAGCGCAACGTATACCCTTAGGTGTCTTGGCGCTTCCAATTCTCCATACTGTATTTCAGGCCACTATTGCTAAAACAGCCATGTCTTTAATTGCTTTCTAAATTCAAGGAGAGAAGGAATCTTCCTAAGAGATAATGGAAGGGAGTTCCATTCTTTAGTGGTATTGTAGCTAAAACCCCTCCCCGGTTCATTTTTTTGATCCTGACAGTCTGCATCAAATTAGTGTTGGCAGATCGTAGAGGTCTGTTAGGTGAATACCATCTGAAAAGGTCCCATAAAAATTCCAGACCTTCTCTGTGAAGTGCCTTGTGAGCGATGCAGACCGCCTTGAATTTTACCCGCTGACCAACTGGCAGCCAGTGCAGGTCCTGAATACCTGATCTAACAGACTGATATTTGGGAATATCTAGTATGAGTCTTGCAGCGGCATTTTGTACCATTTGCAGTTTTCTAAGAAGAGTGGATTGGATATTGATGTATAGACCATTGCAATAATCAAGGTTTGATGTTTTTAGGTTTTTATCATAAAATACACGGAAGACACCACCTTAGATATTTAGGGCTTCAGGCTCTATTTGTCATCCATAATAACGCCAAGATTCTTGGATTTGGGCCGGTTAACAAAGATTATTCTAAGAATAATTGTGTCCTAGTCTTGATTTTCCAGGAATAAGCTCACTTACTTATGGTAAAGCTTAGTGGATCAGGCCAATAAGACAGTTTTTTTCTTGAAACAAGAATTTTACACAAAGATTTGTTCAAATGTAGTTTGTAGCAGATTCATTGTGTTGGGAGCATGTGGATTATCCAAGAAACTCGATGAGAGAATGTGGATTTTATTAAAGACTCGAGCATTATACACAAAGTTTCTTTATTGCCACTCCTTGCAGCAGACTTTAAAAGCTCAGAATGTATATATTGGGAAAAAGTCTAAAATAGAACCAATCTGACACAAATAATCTCTCATCAAAAGCAACCCTTCTTCTTTTAGTCTGCTCCATCACCAGAATCTTGAACTTGTCTTTAAATTCCAAAACTAACCTATACAAAGAAAGTTCCTGGCACTAAATCTCTTCCCCAATTCAATCTTTATTTCAAAATGTTTTTATTGGTTTTGATTTTATAACAGTAAACGACAAACCATGGTGGGAGCCTCCAGCATAGCTTACAGATCACGAGTTACAGGAATCTCAAATAAAATACTCATCTTGTGTACCAGGTCTCAACCTGAAATGACATCAAACCCTCATGTCCTCCGCTGTCTGCTTCTAGAGTTGCCATGCACCACATCTCATTTATATCCCAATGTGGGTCAAATTGTTATTTGGCACTCGTGTCTCCCACACAAACCATTTCTTTCAGAAAAACTCAATGAATGATAAACAAATATAAACAAACAAAAGTATCACAGCAGTAAAAGTTCAAAATTGGTCATATGTGAAGACGGTCTGACCTGGGCCGGGCCCGAACCGATTCCATCTAGCCTCCTGACCCAGGATTAGTGGCCCTTTGGATTATTACATATGAAAGGGGTGGAGAGCTCTCAGTCTGGTACCGCAAGCAAATAGGGGCAAGCCCTCTGACATGTATTCTACTGAGGGGGCCAAGGTGTAGTCGAACCCTTTTCTCAAGTCCTCCGCTATGTCCGCCATTCTTCCCCTTGCCAGAGCTCGCCATAACCTGGCATGCCATTACATAAGGGAGGGAGCCTCTGCCTTCTTCTTGCCATCTTGGCTGACCCCAATTACAGCCACATTACAGAGCAATCCTCTTGCTTTTGACATTTCAAACTTAGATCCCGAATCCCCAGGAGAGTGCGATCCATTTTGGCGGGAATTGGATAACCCAAGATCAATTTCATTTGGGACAACATTTCTATCCAAAAGGGCTGGATTGAGGGGCAGTCCAATAAACCCGATCAAAGGCCTTCTCTGCATCCAGCAAAAAAAAGGCCGCTGGGGTGTCTTTTTTCTGCAGTTTTTCGATAATGTGTACCAATCTCCTCAGATTACCATGGTTTGCCTACCCTTAATGAGACTCGCTTGATCTGTCTTAATGAGAGACAGCATTACATTCTCTAGGCGAGTGGCTTGTATTTTATAATTTGGCGTCTAGGTTCAGGAGCGCAATCGGCCTGTAGGAGGCACAACTTTTAGGGTCTCTTCCCAGTTTGGGGATGATGGAGATCAGAGCTTCCCCCATGGAAGGAGTCATCCGTTGCATGGTTGCTATATCATTAAACAAGGTCACTAGGCGGAGAACCACCTCAGTGCAAAAGTACAATAGAAGTGAGCATTCAACCCATCTGGGCCAGGTGCCTTCTGCAATTTGAGAGTGTCTATTGCCCTCTGCACCTCCTCACAAGAGATAGATCTGCTGATGTCATCATTCGTGGAGGTTGATATCTGCGGCAGATCAAGGGTCTCTAGGTATCTCTCCTGATCCCCAGCTTCCAATGGGTCAGCTGTATATAGGGAGCGGAAGAATTCCCACAAGGCTATGGCTTTCCCCTCTTCACTTCACTGAGAGACATCGGCATTAGCCACTGTGTGTGCAATATATTATTTTTCCTGCCTAGCTCTGAGTTGTCGCGCCAGTAGGGCACAACTTTATTTCCCCCCTCGTAACTTTGTGCTTGCAGGCGCAGGACAGTTTTTTCTGCCCCATTAGTGTAGATGGCTTGCAACTTCCCCTTTAGCTTTGTAACTTTCCATAGGGATTGAACCGAGGGATTGGCCTGGTGTGCATTTTTGGCTTTTTGTAGCTTCCCTTCTAAAAGCTGTCTCTCCCCCTTAAGTTGGTTTTTAAGTGTAGTAGCTAATCCTGATCTTATCATTGTCTTCTTTGGATGGGGCCCGGCCGCTTTTAACTCTTATCGTCACTGTTCCCTGCTATCCTGCTTGAGCAGTTCATGAGCAGTTCATAATGACAGAAGAGTCTCCTTATGGATCAGCCCGACGTTCTCTTGCTGCCTCTTTTCTACTGCAGCCATGGTCCCGTAATGCGTGTCCATCTGCGAGTCCGTTCTTGCACCCCCTGCCACTGTCGTCTGCTTCGGAGAGGAGACCTTGATGCCCAGGATGGTGACTGCTTCCTCTAAGTCCGTGCAGTGAAAGTTCTTATTATCCATTGAAAAGGCCAGGCCAAAGGGATAAGTCCATCTGTATTTTATTTTGCGAACTCTCAGGGCTTCTGTGATCGGCCTGAACTCATGGCGATGAGCCAGGGTGGCCTGGGCCACATCTTAGAACAGGGAACAAGACGCATTCTGAAATGTTACTTTATCGAGGGCTCTTGCTTTCTGAAGTATCAATTCTTTGATCTTAAAGGAACTGAATTTTGCTACTACCTATGCACTCCAGAGCCTGTGTCCAACGGAGGTGACAGGACCCACAGAGTCCCCAGAACCACAAGAGCTAAGCCCATGCTTGGGTTTGCCTAGACTGGACTTCCAGTCACCACCTGCAGCCTCTTTTTGCAGGCCCCCTCCAACCGTGACAGACTCAAGCACCGGATCCGATGCTAAAAGACACCACGGTAGCTGAGCCTGAGGAAAAGTGAACTAAGGGTGTCCCTGCGTGCCCGAGGATCTCAAGGGTTGAGCCCCCAGTGGGTTCCCCCAGACATGTCCCCCCAGTTCCAGCTTGCAGCCTCTTTTCAACTGGACTGTTCTCTCATTGAAGTGAATGGGACACCCAATGCCGTGACACCCCCCAGAGCCTCCCAAGGTGGCCTGATGATGTGGCCTTGAACCTTGCCCAATACTCACCTTAAGTCCAGAACAGTCCCGCAAGTCACAACAAGTGTCCCAATGCAACAAATGTCCCCCCCCCCCATAGGATAATATTACTGCACCCAGAAATCACACTGTGAACTTTTGAAACCTGTAAAAATTCATATCTCAAAAAGTACGTACCCAATTCTGATGATCTTGCTATCTAAATTTATACAAAAGTATGTCGGATTTCTATTGAGTGTGTGTCTCACTTACTGCCCTTGTAAATGTAATAAATGCTAGCATTACCCTCTTATATTCCTAACTGATCGCCCACACTACCACATAAGAGAACCTTTGGGGTGTCTTTTGCGCCTCTGTAATTCCTTTTGGGGTATTTCTGGACTCCTTACACAGGGTACCTCTTTTTAGTCCACTATTTAAGAGCCAGCTTCCTACACCTTCAGGAACATAAGTTTTAATATTTACATTTAAATCATGTTTACATTTTAATCATGAAGATCCAACACCTTTTAAAAGACACTCGACATAGTAAAGTTGTCAATTTTAAACGTATTCCTCCTCAATCAAGTACTTATTAGATAGCTTAGTCTCAAAACAACTGAACATCACATTTTCAAACCAAAGGGAATCATATCTCTGTTTTTAGTAATCTTCTAAACCTTTTGCCCTTCATAAAAAAAAACTGCAAATCAAATAATTTTTCGCAGCCGACTTCCCACATAGTAAATGATGGCCAGTAGCTATTGCAATTAATAGTTCTAAAACAAAGACCTTTGATATAAAGAAAAGACAGAAGATTTGCTAACTCCACTGCAGACACTTCCAAGGGATCCAAATACCTTTTCATGCCCCAACCAGTCCAAACCTTCAATGCACCTCTGTATCTCTTCCGAGTTCCTGGCACCCAGGATTAATCAATGAACCTTCTAGCCTTCTCCGAAAGTCCTGGGAATTCTGAGGATTCCCTGATATCTTCCATACAAGATAGTACAATCCTTTCTGTCGACATCCGTCACTAGACTTAAAGGAAAAAATGGTTGCACTACTGCCAACTCCAACAAAACTGGAAACCTGCATTTAGGTCTGGTCTCCAACTACTATAACAGTAAAGCTGGTTATGAACTGTGATGCAAAAAGGTCCACTTTTTGGGGATCTCAAACTTTCTGAATTCTCCTAAACCATAAACATTTAACTTCCAATCACTGTACTCCTTGAACACATAGGAATTGTGTTCTTCTACTTCAATCTCCTGACCAGGCAAATACGCTACCATCACTGTAATCGTGTGTTCCAGACAATAGTTCTAGAACCCCAATGCTAGTTCCGATATCTTCTTCAAACTTGTTCCTCCCGAACGATTTATATAATGAACTAACAAAATATTGTCCATCCTTAACAGGATTGCACTTTTCTTAACTTTCTGTGAAAAGATTTGTTGTGCAAAGAGACCTGCTCAACTCTTGACGATAATTTATGTGGTTTAATCTTTCTTCTTGTGTCCATTTTCTCCCGTCTGAGAACTGTCTAGTCCTGCACCCCAACCCACCCCAATCTAGTTTGCTCATATCTGATTCCAATACATTCTCCAGACACACATCAAAAATAGCTCACCTACTGTGTAACTCCAAGTTGTCTAACTACCACATCAATTCCCGTCTTGCTTCCACTGTCAAACTCACAAAACCTCCTTTCCAGAGATAATTCCCTTTTAATCTGTGAAGACATTGATAATGCAAGGGACCTGAAAAACTGCCTGAATGATGACAAAAGACCCAAAATAAAGCATTCTTGAAAACAAAAATGTATGTTTAACAGTTTATTTCTGATTTTATCATTTTCACCTTCTTCCGTGGAAGGCTCAAAGTTGCTTTTAAGGTATCTATTTGATCACCCAAAAATTCCAAAGATCTTCTTGTAACCAAAGTTATCAAAAACCAAAACTCTCTGAACAAATCTACTCTCATTCTTAAATTGTTCTCCTTCTGATCCGGTGACATAATCAAAAAGTCATCTAAATTAGTCAGTCATAAATACTTTATTTCGGTAGTTTAAAACCATACAAAGCCAACAATGCCTTAAAAAAAGTGTCCATTATTCAATATCAAGAATAAAAGAAAGGTAAACTCAAGCATGCAAAAAAGTTTAAAAACACAAAAAATTTACAAAAAAAACAAGTTTGACATTCACACAAGAAAGAGTTAGCAGCTCTATATATGAAATCACCCTAATAACCAAATGGCCTTTTCCTTACTCTGAGGGCACCAGACTTAAAACTTGCAAACCCAAAACAAACCATGGGGGATTAAAGCATTTGTAAATACATCAATGGTACTTTAACTTGCACAAATTGACTTTCTCTTATCAAAGGAACAATGAAGCTTTGCCTCAGTGTCTGATGATAATGAAAAAAATATATAAAATGTATAGTATCTTGCTGGGAGAAATTGTCACTAGGGCAATGTTTCAACTCCCCAGTTTTATGAAAATCATTTTGGAACAGCTAAAAGCCAAGGTATTAAATTAAGCCTAAACCTTGTCGATAGGAAACGGTAAAGAGGATTATCAACTATCGCCAAATATGGCTCACCTAATGAGATCGTCGTCAGCAGAATATATGATCTTACTGATGGTTTGGAGGGCTCCCTCCCCTCTCTTTCCGCCTTCCTCAAGGGGAGTAGCAAACACTTTAACAGATCCCTTTTCCTCAGTGTTTTAGGATTATCAAATAGCTCCGGAAGAAACACATTCTCCAGCATATTTTTGAACTATCTCAACCAAGGTATACAAAGCGCTCCCTCAAGCGATCTACAGTCCTCAATTAGTAACTGACTGAGTACAAGTGCAAGATTACCCCAGATTCTGAGCTAGTGGAATAAGATCTGAAAGGTACCCTATACTAAATGTTTTATGTACCACAAAAGATGAAGTGCCTGGAGGAACCACCAGGAGCCTTCGCAAAATATTGTTTTCTATTACTTAGAGCTCCCTGGCATGTACATACCCCCACACGTTGCACCCATAACTTGCCAACGGGAGACATTTTTGTTGGTAGACCCTAACCTTTGCCTGCACAGTTTGGCACCTAATCTCTTGGCAAAATCCATTGTCGCAGTCACTGCTCTGAATAGGATGTTTTTTTTCCAAGATCTTTTTCGGTATCCATGTCCCCCGGTCATCAAAAAGAACACTCCGATACGGGATGGTGGTTACTTTGGTAAATTCCACCCGATTGGCGCCGGATCCTGGCGATCCCATGTCGCCAAAGGCTCCACTGCCAAGGCAGATAGAAGTGGGGACAGCCCTGACGTGTGCCCCGACTGATGGGAAAGAAGGGAGAGCAATGACCTCTGTGTGCAGTTTTTAACTGCCATGTCAATCTACCGACATTAACTTTTTGCCAGGCCCAAACCTTTCTTTTTTTGTACATATAAGTAGGCCCTGGGCAGCCCAGAGGGAAGGGTGCAATGTATAAAAAACGTAGTACTTGAACTTATGGGTTTTACAGGTTCTGGTAGTGAAAAACTCTTAAACTCAATGTTCACTACTGCAAGGCTACTTTTCCTATAGTTCATGTATACATAGACGGTGCACAGTAATAAAGTAGTTCTTGGAAGCTCCAACTTGTATTCCAAAATTCCTTTATTTCATTCTTTTAAAACCTCTTCAGCCAACGCGTTTCGTTCACATTGAACTTCGTCAGGACTGCAATCATTAAAAAGTATACAAAAGATTCAGTACCAAGAAATAATAAAGATAAAATATACAAAACACCCAAATACAGAAAAAAACGCCAACACAAGAATACAACATGTATATTAACAAACATATTAAAAACAAAGCTTCTAATGGTGAAAGAATTCATGTAAACAAACGTTTTTTTGCTTTGAAAGGGAATGTCCCAACCTATACATATCACAAAATAGTATATAGCATCAGTCTGGCAGAAAAATAGGGCTAGTTTAGAACAGGGTAACAAATCAATCAGTAGATGTGTATGAGACATCATACCATTTAACACCAAAGTATCATACTCCAGAAGATAGGCATATTATATATGATATGGACATCAAGATCATTCAAACCATCAGGTTATAAGTCATTGTCAGTTAATTATGTGCCATCATTATCAATCCATACCAACAGATAGTACCTACTAGTGCGTGTATAACCCCAAGATTTGGAATTAAAATACAGAAAGAGATTCACTTGTAAATTTGAGACTACATTTGCTCTAGATGTATGAAGCGAAGGGTATCTTCTATGTTCCGTAAATGGATCTATACCTCTTATTCAAAGGAACGTCTTAAAAGATGTAGCACATTAATTATCAGAAAGCTCCTCACCTTTCAAATGTCCAAGTTTCGTAATCCAGAGATATATGGGTCAATATAACAGTTGCCCACCATTCAAGAAAAATAAGTGTGTATACTGGAAAAAATTAAAACACAAACGGGATAAATCATCAAATCCTGTGTATATATCATAGGATTACCTGCCATTAAGATATCTCAGTGGTTTCACCTATAGATAACCACTCATATTGAGAACATGTCCTACCTCGATAGTGTGATGAACAGGTCCCCACCGTGTGGTAGCGTTGGAGCAGTCGGACCTAGTTCTTTGTATATATATTGTATTAGGAAAAACCAGATGCAAGATGTAACTGAAAAACGTTCATTATTCTAGGTAACAACAATAAACATTCAGACCCATCAACCTAGCGACCACAATTAAATCTGCCTGTAACAGGTTATGCATTATATAATATGTGATAGGGGACCACATATACCAGCCGGTTATTAATCTGTGGTCTCACCTGAACAACGATGTTCTCAAGTTTTAAAACATGCCTGTAATTTGAGTACTCAACATAATAAAATGTTTGAGACCACATGTACCAACGAAACATCAGTCTAAAATACCATCTAAATAGCGAGACTGTCAAGTAATGACCTAGAGTCACCTCCACTCATATTTTCGACGACCGTCGACATTCAGATAATTCGTTTTATAAATGCGTGCTATAAAGCGCTTATTGCGATGAAACGATATTCTCAAATTGAGAATACGTGTGGAATATAAAATCACCCCAACTCGAGTGGCGTATAATTGTTTCCACCCATGCTTACACAGAAAGTGTAAAACATTCAGCGAGAGTATACAGGCAACAAAGTCGACAAAGTAGCGCCCCCCATTCTCGTGTCCCCGGCAACTCACCGTGTGTAGAAAGCAACAAGTCGATAGGGTAATCGTAAACCGAGCCCTCATTCACATTCGGTTTAAATATCCCGGCAACCAGCCCTCACTCAAGGTCCACCCCCGCAATTCCATCTCTTCCGCTTTCCCTCATTAAGCGGAAGAGATCATATGTTGGAGGACTAATGTGTATCCGCCATCTTTGAGTGTCTGATTGTAGTTCAAGGGGATACAATATATTCATATATATAGTTATCGGTAAGACCAGATACCGTAAATTAGTATACAAATGGGGCGTCTACTATCAAAGAGATATATCAGTTTAAAAGTGACAATTCCCGTCAAATTCTTATAAATTCGTATTTCGACATCAAACAAAATATATATTTGAAGTTGATGCCTAACGGATTCGACAAACTAGCATATTTCTCCTCCGCCTCCCATATAAGCATCTAATATCATGCGACAACTAGTCGGGCAGGTAATTCGATATTTGTACCGACGCCACCTTCAGATGTCCAAAAGTTGAGCTAAGCATATTTGTTGTCATAGTTTCAGCAAAATCCAAAATCAGTCTTTGGATGGCATGCTAGATTTGAAATAATTAACACCCATACAAATATAATATCATTTTACTACCTGACTCCAAACAGACAATGACGAAAATATAGTGAATACAAGGAGCAGTGAAAGTTTCCATCCGAGACCACTGCGTGAAAACCTACCCTACGGGCAATTTCTGAGGATCCGCAGAAATTGTAGCAAATTGGAGGACTATAAGAAGCAAGCCCATGACCTCACCCAGAAATTGCGGAACCGGGGGTACCCGGAAAGGATCCTAAATAAAAGCCAAAAGCGAGCGCGAAATCAACCACGAGCAGCGCTACTGGAGAACACAACAAAAACAGTGGACGAAATCCCCTTGACCTGTGTTACTACATATAACACAATTTCCAATGAAGTAACCGAAATAATAGGGAAGCACTGGAACATTCTTAACACAGGCAACCTGAGATGGGAGAAACCTATTTTCTCATACAGGAAGGCACGGAGCATTAAAGATGCAATTGTCAATACAAGGCCTAAGAAAGAGACGCCAGAGAGAGAAACAATAACCAACCTATGGGGTCTACCAAAAGTGACAGGCCACTATAAATGCGGGAGTTGTAGCGTCTGCCCATATACCAATAATACCAAGACACTACAGTTGGAACCCAACAAAACATGGACAATCAGAGGGCAGACTAACTGTAACAGTGAAAACGTCGTTTACAGATTAACATGTCCTTGCAACCTACACTATATGGGAATGACTAGTAGAAAAGTCAAATTACGTATTGGAGAGCACAGGAGCACAATTAGGTGTAAAAAAAACAATACAAAACTCACTGAACATTATTTCACAATGGGACATACACCTGACGACCTTCAGTGGACAATCATTGAACAGATCAAACCAGGAGCCAATTTGAATCAACACCTGTTCGAGAAGGAACAGAGGTGGGTGTACAGACTTTCCACCCACAAGTCTGGTTTGAACGACAATATCCGGTGGAATACCGTGATGGGATAAGCATTCTTTCCTACAATCTTGTCAATCATAGCCGAGCAAGCTCTTTCTAACCAGGAGGGGCTCTGTAGAACCAGCAGGCTATATATATGTTTTTTTCCCGATGGAATTAACAATCGAACATAGTGACACTGCCCCTTGCAGTTTACCTCTCTTTCTATTCCTCGATCACTCTGTCATAATATCCCTTTTACCCATTTTGTGGCCCAAAGCCGTGCGATATTACAATCACACCACCCCTCCACCCCCCGTAAAAATAAGTAGCGAGCATGGTCTCCATGACAACTAGGATATCGCGTAATAGGCTTCAGCCAACACGCGTTCGGGCAGAGAAGCTAGCTCCCTCCCCCGGAACGCACTCTGATTGGCTCTCGTAGAATCTCAAACCGAGGCCACACCCAACCAGGAAATGCGAACGTCTTACTTTACCGATGTCCCGTAGAGAATCCGGTTATTCCACTGGGCACCTCCAGCAGTAACCAAGTAGGTTTACCACTAGATGAACAGAAATCGCAAGTAAGTGCAATCAAGCCGACCCACGTGCGGGACGACAATCTCCCGCACGATACCACTGGTTTTACGTCTCTGTCCAATCTGGACAGCTCGTACCTCACTTTTCCTCTGTTTTCGAAACTTACAGGTGACGGATACTTGCCGTCTTGGAAATGTGGATGCCCATGAAGCGGTAGTCACCGCCTCAAGCGTAAGCTTAACAACGTCGCCATTGTGATCTACCATGGCGACATTTCCACTGCACGTACAAAAACCCACCTGTATAGCCGCCCACAACGCAGCACGATAGAAATCACTCTCCCATATCACGGCCCCCTTTTTACACCAGATCCCCAGCTGCCAAACCAGTTTGACACCTCCTTTTGGCGCTGGCTCTGTACTCCAGGCACAGTCCGGTAAATCACGGATGCACCTTCTATTCTGAACACAATAGATGGACCCTTTTGTTTTACAAAAACGCTGGCATGACTCCATCTATTGATCCTCCGGTTGTGACTATTACCAATGGAATATGTGTTAAATGTAATTCATTGTTTTGTCTACCCCGGTATGTGATCCCAACCATCTCTTTTCCCGTTTGTCTTACAGGTTTTTTCCCGAATAAGGAAAATACACCCTTTTTACATGAGATCGCAATTTGCAATCTCCTATTTGAACTAGGACAGGACGCACCTTAGCGTGTGCGGACCACCCAGTTCTTACTTCACGGTCCTGACGAAAACCAAAGAATCTCTTCAATGGTTGAAACATGTAGACCTAGTTATCAGTAGTTTTGTAAAATTTCACATAGCACACTTCGCTATTTTTAACACACCATACTTCTCTAGACACCAAAGCCTACCTAATTAGGCACAGGTGCCACACTATGTTTTTATAAGGGTTCAAGTTACCTAGAATAATGAACGTTTTTCAGTTACATCTTGCATCTGGTTTTTCCTAATAGAATATATATACAAAGAACTAGGTCCGACTGCTCCAACGCTACCACATGGTGGGGACCTGTTCATCACACTATCGAGGTAGGACATGTTCTCAATATGAGTGGTTATCTATAGGTGAAACCACTGAGATATCTTAATGGCAGGTAATCCTATGATATATACACAGGATTTGATGATTTATCCCGTTTTTGTTTTAATTTTTTCCAGTATACACACTTATTTTTCTTGAATGGTGGGCAACTATTATATTGACCCATATATCTCTGGATTACGAAACTTGGACATTTGAAAGGTGAGGAGCTTTCTGATAATTAATGTGCTACATCTTTTAAGACGTTCCTTTGAATAAGAGGTATAGATCCATTTACGGAACATAGAAGATACCCTTCGCTTCATACATCTAGAGCAAATTTAGTCTCAAATTTACATGTGAATCTCTTTCTGTATTTTAATTCCAAATCTTGGGGTTATACACTCACTAGTAGGTACTATCTGTTGGTATGGATTGATAATGATGGCATATAATTAACTGACAATGACTTATAACCTGATGGTTAGTATGATCTTGATGTCCATATCATATATAATATGTCTATCTTCTGGAGTATGATACTTTGGTGTTAAATGGTATGATGTCTCATACACATTTACTGATTGATTTGTTACCCTGTTCTAAACTAGCCCTATTTTTCTGCCAGACTGATGCTATATACTATTTTGTGATATGTATAGGTTGGGACATTCCCTTTCAAAGCAAAAAAAGTTTGTTTACATGAATTCTTTCACCATTAGAAGCTTTGTTTTTAATATGTTTGTTAATATACATGTTGTATTCTTGTGCTGGTGTTTTTTTCTGTATTTGGGTGTTTTGTATATTTTATCTTTATTATTTCTTGGTACTGAGTCTTTTGTATACTTTTTAATGATTGCAGCCCTGACGAAGTCAACGAAACGCGTTGGCTGAAGAGGTTTTAAAAGAATGAAATAAAGGAATTTTGGAATACAAGTTGGAGCTTCCAAGAACTACTTTATTACTGTGCACCGTCTATGTATACATGAACTTTTGGATCTGCTTGACAGAAGAGTATCAGTGCGGCATACTCTAGACGTACTGTGCACAATAGTTGTACTTAAACCTCATACTTAGAAATATTTGTGCATAACCCTGGTCAGCCGCTTTTTTCTTTTGTATTAGATTGACTACTTTTCCCATACGATAACTTTGGGGTTACCTTATTCCATTTTAGAAGTGTAATTACCGAATGGGAACAGCTAGCCAGTTCATGTTTAGATTTCTTTGGAATTTAAAATCCTAACACAATAGTGAGCTTAAGTATGCCTGGATGGGCCATCACAGGCAGGGAGGGAGGAGCTGAGCACAGTCCCACTTACACTTGAATAGGCTGTGTCCTGCCTCCACACAAAGGTCTTCATATACTCTGCAGTTAGCCTGGAGCTAGGGGAGTCAGGATGCCTGGGGACTTCAAAGGGAAACCTCTTGAAGCTTCTACCCCACTTCAAAGGCACAACTGTGTATAAACGCTGGACCTCAGACACCAACTCTTTAGTACACTTCTGGACCTGTGGATACTCTGCCAGGAAGAAGGACAGCTGTGCACCTGGAGAACTACCACTCTGCTGAACTACTGGCTTGCTGTGCTGCTGCTTTGCTCTGCTGCCCTCCTGCCTGGGTGGGAAGGACTGGGCCTGCATCTCTTGAACCCAGAGTTACTCCAATGACTAGTTGGCTGACCTTCTGACTTGAGCCTCAGGGACAGAAGGCTCCAACAACCTTGCACCTGCACTCTGCCATCTGTGAGTCCTGGACTCTTGGAAGTGGGCCTAAAGTGCCCTGCCAGGCTGTATGGAGCCAGAGCAACCAACACATTCCCTCTTCTTTGCAATGCCGAGCAGAACCAATGCATCACTGCTGCAGCCCTGATTGGGACCGCCGCGAAGGCCCACACTGCATCCCAGCCAGTCGCCGCATCGGAACCGATGCTGTGCGACACATCTTCGGCACAGGCCCTTGCATCCCTCGTCCACAGCATCCTCAGTTACGGATTCTGCATGGCAGCTCCTCTAATCCTACACATGACCCTGACTGTGCGACGCATCCCCGACACTGGACTTCGCTTCGCAAGCCCTCATTGCAGGGATCTTTAGCGCCACAGGACCTCACACCGCAGCCTCGCCACATCTCGATGCACCACTTCAGCCATGCAACACATCTTCGACGCAGATCCTCACAACACTCCGCAACCCAGGATTGAAGGTACTTTGTTCAGCAGGCCTAACTGGTAGGCTGAACCTGTAACTTTGTCCCTATGCGGCGTTACCAAAAATCAACAGTTGGCATTTTACTCCTTTTGGTGCTATTTTTTACCAAAATCCTTAACATTGAATATCTCTGATTCTACTAATTGGATTTTTGTCATTTTGGTCATATTTTATTTACTAAAAACTGCTCTATTTGTATAACTTTGTAGTAGGCTTCTTTTGTGGTGTGTTGTCACCCTGTTACTCTTAGAAGTGTTTCACAAATACTTTACCTCTGAGTTAAGCCAGACTGCTCTGTGCCAAGCTGCCCGAGAGTTGAGCACAGGTTAATTTAGGGTTTGCTTGTGACTTCAACTTGAGAAAAATTGTGGTTGCTGCTTGAGAAGGGTTTCACCCCCTCAACCAGTAACCCAATTTCATACAGTGGAAATAAAATATATTTTTATCTTTCTGAAGGTATTGCCATATTTGCAGCCTCTAGTAAGCAAATTGATCTCTTCACTCCATCTGCAAAGAAGACTTGCATCAACCTGCACTTCCTTACAATGTGCTTCTTTAGCTTTATCCATTATCATTGCAAGAGGATCTACCACACCAAGGGGCCGATTAGGATGGAGGATTTTCCGCCTCCTCCGGGCCGGCGGAAGCCACCTCCGGCCCGGAGGAGGCGGAAAATCCTCTGCGGAGTCACTAAAGACCCACCGCCGCATTACGATGGCTGGTGGGTCTTGGTTTCTGTCTGCTGCTTTTCCGCCGCGGTCGGATTACAACCGCGGCGGAAAAGCTCTCATTTGGCTGGCAGTGTCTATCAGACACCGCCAGCCAAATTAGGAAACATTAGTAAACATGCTTTTCCGCGGTGGTTTTTCCGTCGTGGAAAAGCATGTGTACTTTTGATTTTGGGGGCCCGTTGCGGGCCCCCAGGGTGTGGACGGGTGGGGGTGCACATGGGGGGTACCTATGGTACCCCCCAGCATTTACATGCACAAAGCGGCAGGCACCGCGCGGTGCCTGCCGCTTTGTGCATGTAAATGTAAAACATGCACTTTTAACATTGCGGCGGGTGCTGCTTGAAGCAGCACCCGCCGCAATGTTAAATATCCAGGATGTGACCGCCAGGGTGGCGGTCACATCCTAATTTGCATGGAGGGACCGCCGCAGCCCATGCGGACGGTCCCTCCACCTCTGGGATGGCGGACGGACGCAAGTCCGTCCGCCATCCTAATCGGCCCCCAAGTACATGGTCCTCACTTTGCTCAAGTACTCTTTCCAAACCTTTTCTTAGATCCCTCCCTTGTTTAAACAAAATTCTTTTTAGATCAGAATGCAAATCCAGTTTCACACAAGCTTATTATTTACCACCTGCTGAGAACACTCTGCTTTCATGACTTTTCTAACCTCTCTATCCATAGGCCTCCTCACTCAGTAAGTCAGATAGTTGCTCACATGATCTAAAGGCCACCAATCTGCTCTACGAAGGTGCATAAAACACTTTGATTAAACATTAATTCACTTGATGAATATCATTCTTACCCATTGTACTTTCCTTCACAACAATATCCCCTTCCAAACAGTCATTCCAACCTTCACCCTCTAATAGGTTCAAAACATATTTATCTACCTCATCCCCATAATTATTTCCTCCCTTCATAACGAACATTTTGAAAGATTTCCACAGGTTTGACTTGATTGTCATTTGTGTCATAGAGGACAGACATCATAGCGTTAAGACCTTCCAATTCTGTTAGGCCCAAACTCCTCTTATTCATAGGTTTTTCCCTCAATGTGTATTTCCTTTCTAAATCTTTTTTTTTTACATAGTCTGAACTCTTATTCTCACCTTCATAAAGGGATCAGTATTCCTCATTAGAAACTGTTTCTGCTCTCCTTTTGCTTATAACAGATCGAAAAGCCTATAACTGACTGCTCTATCTGTGTACCTATTAACCACATACTTACCTCTTTTTTACACTTTTCATTTGGCACACCATAGGAGCTTTCATCAACTTTCAACATTATAAATCAAAAGCCTTCTACTTCCTTCCACAATGCCAGTTAAGCATACCTCTGTCTGTAACTGCCATTTCACCAGCGTGAAACGTGTGCATCAAACACCAATTTAAGATGAATGCTTAACTATCTGTAAAGTCTCACCTTACAAAAGTACCCAAAAACTAAGCGAGTTTTGGAATCTTGTTCCTCCTACCAATGTTGAATTCTAAATAGTTTTGTCCTTAATTTCAATCTGCAAAGATCTGTTATTCAGCACCAAGATGCCCACGGGTGAGCGTGCGCTTCACAAATATACGTTATGTTAATTCAAATGGCCTCCAAATCTCGTGATCTTTCTGTACGTGACCATCCTGACTCCTGCAGAGGTGGTCGCTCCCCACGCTCCCTGATCTCACAGCGCTGGACTGCTACATTGCTTGCCTTCATATCGTGCCAGATTGGTATCGTAGCGCTGCGCTGAACTGTAACCCTGCCTGCATTTAAATTGTGCCACATCATAGCGCTATATCGTAGCGCTATATCGCATTGCCTGAGTATTTGCTTAGCCTGGTTTCGCTTTTGTTTCTGCTGCTGCCATTTGGTGTTTGTTTGCCTCCCAGCCCGTCCCTTCACCCCGCTCCCGCCTCCCAGCTGCTCCTCCCTCCCACAGATAACATAGGAATCGTCCTGCCTTCCCTAGCGCTGTGACCATCCTGACTCCTGCAGAGGTGGTCGCTCCCCACGCTCCCTGATCTCACAGCGCTAGACTGCTACATTGCTTGCCTTCATATCGTGCCAGATTGGTATCGTAGCGCTGCGCTGAACTGTAACACTGCCTGCATTCAAATTGTGCCACATCATAGCGCTATATCGTAGCGCTATATCGCATTGCCTGAGTATTTGCTTAGCCTGGTTTTGCTTTTGTTTCTGCTGCCATTTGGTGTTTGTTTGCCTCCCAGCCCGTCCCTCCACCCCGCTCCCGCCTCCCAGCTGCTCCTCCCTCGCCCCTCCCCCCTCCACTATCCACATATGACAGATGCATCTGCGCGCAGCGTTCACGTGCAGCGGACGTGCCAAAGGTAAGCCCGTCAACGCCCGTCCGCGCCTGGACCGCGCCCAGCGCCAGACCCCCTGGTCCCCGCAAAATCCTCTCCACCCGCATAACGTACGACGCCGCTACCCTCTCAGCACTTAACCCCGACCGATTCCCGACCTGCTACCAAGCCACCCCCGGACACATCCATGGACCCTTCACCTGCCGCTCCTGCAAGTTTGACAGCACCAGGACTCACACCAAATCCACTAACTCCAAACAAAGCTCAAACACTAACCATCTGAAATGCATCCTACTCAACACCCGTTCGTTCCACAGACACGCCATTGACCTTTGGAACCTACTCGACACTACATCGCCTGACGTCGCTTTCCTTACAGAAACCTGGATGAACGCCTCATCAGCTCCCGACATCGCCATAGCCATCCCGGACGGCTACAAGATCATCCGAAAGGACCGCACCAACCAAACAGGAGGAGGCATCGCCATCGTCCATAAGAACACCATCCGCATCACGACCAGTTCCGACGACAACCTCGCTACCGCCGAACACCTTCACTTCCAGATCCACACCGACCCCAAGACCACACTCAGAGGCACCCTCATATACAGGCCACCAGGACCCCGGACAAAATTCAGCGAAGACATCACCGACTTCATCAGCCCACACGCCCTCCCCTCCAAGGACTACATTCTACAGGGAGACCTCAACTTCCACCTGGAAAAGAAAAACGACAGCAACACCACCACCCTCCTGGACAACCTGGCCAACCTCGGACTCGAACAACTTGTGGATACCCCCACCCACTATGCCGGACACACACTCGACCCAATCTTCACCTCCAGCAAGCACATCTCCTTCAACCACACCACAGCTCTCCATTGGACGGACCACAGCTACGTTCACTTCAACTACAAAAAAAACACGACCCACAACCTCCCACAACCAGTTCCCCGAAGAAACTGGAACAAAATTACCACCGACCAGCTCATCACATCACTTCACCAAAACCCTCCTGCTAAATCATCAGACCCAAACCAAGCAGCCACCAACCTCACACAATGGATCACCCACAGCGCCGACGAACTAGCACCCTTGAAAACCCATCAAATCAAACAAGGTAGCAAAAAAGCCCCCTGGTTTAACGATGACCTTAAGAAATCCAAGAAGTTCTGTCGCACCCTCGAGAAAGCCTGGAGAAAAAACCCAACCACTGACAACCTGACCACCTTCAAGAACGCCACCCGAAAATACCACCAACTGATCCGATCCACCAAGAAATCAGCATTCAAGGATCGACTTGACAACAACGCCCACAACAGCAAGAAACTATTCAACATCGTCAAATAATTTACCCACCCCACCGCCGGCACCAACGACATCACTCCCTCCCAAGACCTCTGCGACTCCCTAGCCTCATTCTTCCACAACAAAATCGCCGACATACATAACAGCTTTGAAAACCAGTCCGGAGACCAATCCGCTCCACCCACCTCCGAACCAAAACCCCCCACCATCAACCTTTGCGCCTGGAACCCAATCACCACCGAAGACACCATCCGCCTTATGAACTCCATCCACTCAGGATCACCAACCGACCCATGTCCCCACCATATCTTCAACAAAGCAGACTCCATCATCGCACCCCATCTCCGAGACGTCATCAACTGCTCCCTCAACTCCGCTACCTTCCCGGAAAGCTGGAAACATGCCAAACTCAGCGCCCTTCTGAAGAAACCCACAGCAGACCCCACTGAACTTAAGAACTACCGCCCCATCTCGCTCCTCCCATTCCCTGCCACAGTCATTGAGAAAGCCGTCAACAATCAGCTCGCCACCTTCCTCGAATCCAACAAATCCCTCGACCCCTCACAGTCCGGCCTCCGAGCCAAACACAGCACCGAGACCGCCCTCATCGCAGCAACAGACGACATTCGAACACTACTGGACAACGGAGATACAGTTGCCCTCATCCTACTTGACCTCTCCGCAGCCTTCGACACAGTCTCTCATAGCACCCTCATACAACGCCTCAGCAACGTCGGAATACAAGGGAAAGCATTGGACTGGATCATCTCGTTCCTCGCCGGAAGAACCCCGAGAGTCCGCCTTCCCCCTTTTAGATCAGAGGCCACCGAAGTCATCTGCGGCGTACCACAAGGATCATCACTCAGTCCCACCCTCTTCAACGTATACATGAGTCCCCTTGCATCCATCGCGCGCCAACACAACCTCAACATCATCTCCTACGCAGATGACACCCAGCTGATCCTCTCCCTCACCAATGACCCAAACACCGCCAAAACCAACTTACACGAAGGAATGAAAGATGTAGCCGAATGGATGAAGAACAGCCGCTTAAAACTGAACTCGGACAAAACGGAAGTCCTCATCTTAGGATCATCCCCCTCTGCTTGGGACGACTCATGGTGGCCACCGGACCTGGGAACCGCACCCATACCAACTGACCACGCACGTAACCTGGGCTTCATCCTCGACTCCTCCCTCTCGATGACCAGACAAGTCAACGCCGTCTCATCATCATGCTTCAACATCCTACGCATGCTCAAAAAAATCTTCCATTGGATCCCCACCGAAACAAGAAAAGCGGTCACCCACGCATTAGTCACAAGCCGACTGGATTACGGAAACACCCTTTACGCCGGAACCACAGCTAAACTACAGAAAAAATTCCAACTCATCCAAAACGCCTCAGCCAGACTCATACTAAACATCCCCCGCCAAGATCACATTTCCGGTCACCTGAAAGACCTCCACTGGCTCCCCGTCAACAAGAGAATAACTTTCCGTCTCCTCACCCACGCACACAAAGCCCTCTACGACCTAGGACCGAATGCCTCAACACGCGCCTGTCCTTTTACACCCCCACCCGACAACTACGATCGTCTAATCAAGCCCTCGCCGCAATTCCGCGCATCCACAGATCAACCATGGGGGGATAGATCCTTCTCCTTCTTAGCGGCCAAAACTTGGAATTCTCTCCCCACCCACCTCCGCCTTACACAGAACCACCTCTCCTTCAGAAAGCAACTAAAAACTTGGATATTCGATAAGTAAAGTACCCTCCCTCCCCTCCCCCCGCCCCCCTCCCTCAAGCGCCTTGAGACCCTCTGGGTGAGTAGTGCGCTATACAAATTTTTGAACTTGAACTACTCGTGTTACTCTGTAGAGTTCAGAAAGATATGCATTGAAAACCTCACAAACAAGCATGTGTGAGCTCACTTCAATAACGCGACCTACAATTGAAGCCGTCTTGTGCCTAAATAGTGAATTTTATTTCAAAACGTGTCCTGTATAACATGGTCATCTGAAAATATGTCCTCAAATCAATCCTCATAAACGCTGTCTTTAAATTAAAACTGTTGCTTCACAAAAAGGACAATTTTACATATTTTCTCTTTAAAACCAATATGCTTTCAAATGTAGCCTTATGCAAAACTTATACTGTTAGAAATTGGGTAATTAGTTGAGTAATAAACACAGTCCTTGTCAGGGTGATGCACAAAAGTCAATAAATAAATCTGTGCTTTACCCTCTGGTAGCTAGAAACAAAAGCTTAACTTTAGAGGATATGTGTAAAGTATTATGCAACACTCAAACAGTCCATAAAGTGAAAACAACACCAGAAAAATCCCAAGCCACTTTAGAAAAATAAAGTACATTTTAAGTGACACTCGTAGTTGTCTAGTCACCCTGGAGCGGGGAAGGTTCAGGCTGACTGCGATGGAGCACGGTCAGATAGAGGGACCAGGTTCGTCCTGATGATGAGTAACCTTCTCGAGTTGACACGAAGAGTGCAGTTAGTGTTGGCTGCGAGGAGCTGGTCGGGTGTCGCAAACAGCCACTTCTGTAGAGCAAAGAGCTGGTCGTCGCTGGAGCTTCGTGTTTTCAATCATCACATTGCTGATTATGGCAAATGGTCACTGTCAGCGCAAAAAAATGGTTTTACTAGAGCTTCGAGTTGGCAGCCGGTAGATTTTCAGTGCAAAGAGGTTATTTCGAAGTCAGGAGTCTAAAACTTCTATATCGCCACCTTTTCTTCAGGAAGAGTACACACCAATACCAGCCAAGGGTCCAGGGCATGGGCGGTACCTTTAGGGTATCAGGACCCACTACAGCAGCAGGGCTCAGACACGTTCAGTTGATGCTGGTCCGTTAGGCAGTTACAGTGGTGCCTTTGGAAGTTTGTTGTGTCCATGTAGTTCAAACAGGAGGTCAGCTAACTGACCCTTGGAGTAACATCTGGAGAGCTTGGGTTTAATCTTCCTTCTTCAGGCAGCAGGGTAGTCCTCCTGCATCTTCCACAGGTCTAGGAGTGTTCTAATGGGAGGTTCTGAAGGTGACACTGTTATCCTCAGTGACAGCCTGTGGGTCGGTATGCATGTCCCCCCTTTGTCTAGCAATCTCCATTTCTTGGGTTTGGCTCCAAACTATCTAGAGAAACAAAGGGCAGGCCGGCCAAAGTGTGAGCTGCATTTCCAAGTGGAAGACTTTAAAAGTCGGGAAGAGAGTAAGTAAGCCCATAGGTTACCATTTGAAGCTCAGGAGTACAGCCCAAGGACATCCTGCTCAGGAGAGCAACACTTTCCCACACTCAATGCCCTTTTGTCTCCATGTCAGCCTTGTTTCACCGCTTCCAAATATGCAGAAAAGGCGGGGCTATCATGTAAGTAAAACTTTTTTTCTTCCCCCTCCGGCCCCGTGGGCCGCTCGGTGACTCGTCTGGATTCCAAGAGTGAATGACATTATCAGTGGTAGTTCCAAAATGTGACTTATTATATTGTACATGTAGAGTGATTGTGTCTTACTTATCATCACAAGCTTTAATCCCATAGGCAATATCTAGCAGACAAAATGACATGGTAAAATGGGCATTTCTTCAAAGTGTGTAATGAGAATGGCACAGGATGCGAGTAGTTTATGCAAGAGTTATGCAATTCAATCAATATTTTAGTATTGCAAGTTGACAGATTCTGTTATGAGATTTGAAATTATGCTTGGTGGAGATTTGTTTCTTGTGGGAAACATCCTCTCAAGCAATCCGTTTGGCAGTCTGGTCGGAAGGCCTATGATCACCATCTTTTGTTAATCTGGGATCAGCGTCCACAACCCAAATATTGCCTGCTTTTCACCACACGCTGTAACACTTCCCTTACAAATCCCAGACTCTAGCCTACATTCTTTGTGTGCTTCCTCGTAATTTGTAGCTACTGTTGCAGGCACAACAGCTACGGACTTCCCTCGCTGCATTTCTCCAACCCTAATGGCATTGTTGTTTTATTTATTTTAACTTTTGTATATGCAGCTACAGACTTCCCTGAAAGCATATACACAATTATTTTGTGTAGCTAGTGTTGCAGGCATCACTGCTACGCATCTCTGTCATTGTATCTTTGTGGGAATTTATAACATGCCCCAGGCTCTAAGTTCACTGTAACACATTCTGTTTGTGCTTTACCTACTATAATATATTTTGTTTACTGTTTCTGGTTCGTTTTTATGGCACTAGGGGTCTTAATGCCCCTGCACATACTTTTATGCTTCCCCAAATGTTATGCATTTGAGTGTGTAGCTATGAACTTCCCAAACTTTCTGTGGTGACTTTTTATAAGTCCCTGGATGTGATTGCACTGTGATACACATACACCATAGAACATTGTTTAATTATGTTACAGTGCGTACTGTCTCTTTAATGTCGCTGTTGGCCCAAATGTAACTTTCTGTTTTTAAAGAGACAGTGGTCTACCACACCTTATCTACAGATCCTAATTTCTATTTAGTGTTACAGGCACAACACTTATGGAACTTACCAACTGAATATCCCCCACCATAATGGAATTGTTATTTTATTTACATACTACAGACATCCACTACCATTTGCGGTGAATTTTAATTACTGCCGGGATGACATTACACTGTGATAGGTGCACGCCATATAACATTCTTTAAATAAGTTACCGCACGTTCCTGGTTTTTAATGTTTTACTGTTGCACCAAATGTTACTTTGTGTTTTTTATCGGCACAGTGGTCTACAATCCTTTTACATTGCATAGTTTATGCCCTAGGTTTTAGCTGTCAAAAAAATAAAAATTACACAAATATACAAGAAGTTGTCAATGTGGGTTACAAAACATTTCTATATTGGAGCGCTCCCCTTCTATTTTATTATAGTATTAGAAGCACAACACAAACGCACATCTCCAACCCTACTGTAATTTGGTTACTTATAATTTATGCCTTTGGCAAAATGGATTGTCCCAGGCAAAAACTATCTGAAAAATTTGACTGCATTTCCACAATCATAAAGGCATTTTTTAAACATTTAAACAAAGAACACATATATACCATAATAGCATACATAACTTTGCATTAATTTTCACTAACAAAATATTTTCTTAACTAGTCAATGTTACTATCTTAGCAACTTTCTTTTGTTGCCTATCTACGTTATCATCTTTTAGCAAACTACATCAAACACTCCCAACTTCTTTCACAAGCAACTACATTACAAGGTACTTTTCACACCTAGCTGACCTACTTTACACATCTTTCCAAATCACCACACGTCTCCATCCATTCTGCGCATTAAAACAAGGATGCATTCTTCTTGATTTTATCACATTCATTTCCCTTTCTTTCTAAGTCTACCTACACATTCCTTCTGTCCTCTTTCACTTTACTATAGCCACTTATACTTTCTTTATCTACACTGTCTATTATTCCATAATCCTTTTCCACTAAAGAACCTCCCACATAATTTCACTACACAAATACAATACACACCACACACAAGTACACAACTAACAAATACAAACCTCACTTAATTCCAACACACACATACACTACACTAAAAAACCAAAATACATACGTATAAAACATTACCATTTACAACGTCAACAACTTAACTCTAAAAATGCAAGACCTATTGTATTGCAAATGCTTGTTAAATAACAATCACACTGCCCTATGAGCATTTAGGGCTTACCTTAGGGGTGACTAATAAGTATTAAAAAAAAAAGAAGAAGTTTTAAGCCTACCAAAAGGTTTATTTTGCCAGGTCGGAATAGCAGTTTAAAACCGTCATACAGTTGCACTGGCAAGTTTGAAAAGGCTACTTTGATGGGTGGCACAATGAGTGCTAGTTCCAATAGCGGAGAAGCGTCGCTTCAATACCTGGTGCAGAGCCAGAAAGGCAAAATAATACGATGCTCTAGCATTGTTTTATCTTTTGTTTGCCGGCTCTGAGCTAGCTTGTGCATGGAGGAGCGGGGCATGGGAGGGGGAGCAGGAGTGCTTGTGCACTCCCTAAGTACGTAACATATGTGTTTGGCAGCCTGTCTCAAAACACACATGCGCACTTAAATTTTTCCAGCGAGTCTGCATTCAGCAGCCAGGCTGGAGAAACCCCACAGACTCCATGACCTGAGCAGAGCGTCTTTCCAGCCCGCTCAGGCCAATCCCAGCGCTGTTCTGCAGCACAGTAATTGGATGGGAGTCTGTCTCAGGGGCTGCTGAGACCCAGGAGCGACGGGAGGCAGCCAGTAGCGTCCGGAAAGGTTTTTAAAATTATTATTATTAACTCGTCCAACCCCCACCCCTGCCTCCCTCCACCCACCCCCCTTTGTTAGTGGCGGCTGCTACTGGCTGCATCCCAGTAGCCGCATTTAATTTACAGACCCTGGGTACATGTGGTACCATATACTTGGGATTTATAAGTAAATTAAATGTGCCACTCTGATGTAGGCCAATTGTACCATGGTCTAGGGAAAGAGTACAAGCATTATACATCTGGTTAGCAGTGATAAAGTGCAGAGTCCTAATGCCAACAAAAACGAATTCAGCAAAAAACAAGGGGTGAAGGTGAAAGGTTTGGGGGGATATCACACCAAGAATATCAGGTCTAACAGTAACATTGTTAACCAAGTACAGTTCCATAAATTAGAACTGATTAAAATATATTCACCCTTCAACCAAGACACATTTTCTCTCTCAAAGATGTCTGTCACGGAACAGCAACAAAAAGAAGGAGGACTGCTTTATTTGAGAGATTACATCTGTTAGATTGGTTCTGTTATGGAATTTTTTTAACATGTTCAGTCTGGGCTTTTAAAGTCTGCTGCTTGTAGTGGCAATACAAAATACTCTATGCCTAATGTTAGCCTCTAGTCCAGACTTTAAATTTGCAGTTGTTCGCTTTGCCACTTCTAAAGGACCTGCAGTATGAAAAGAGAGAGGGAGATTGCCATGCCATGAACAATAATATTAAATATGTGTATTTTTTTCCTCATAGGTTTTATCGTGTTTGCTGTCTGCATTTTGGTTAGCAGCGTTCTCCTAATTTTTGTGGCTGGCCCACGCATCGGCCACAGCAACGTCCTGGTGTATGTTCTGATTTGCTCTGCCATTGGATCTCTCTCAGTGTCTTGTGTAAAGGGACTAGGTATTGGAATAAAGGAGCTGTTTGCTGGGGAACCAGTGCTGAAGGAGCCTCTAGGCTGGGTGCTCCTAATTTGTCTTGTGGTCTGTGTCAGCGTCCAAATCAACTACCTTAACAAAGCGCTGGACATCTTCAACACATCTGTCGTCACACCTATTTACTATGTTCTCTTCACCACTGCAGTCATGACCTGCTCTGCTATCCTGTTCAAAGAGTGGCAGCAAATGACAATTGACAATATCATCGGCACAGTCAGTGGCTTTCTAACTATAGTATTTGGCGTTTTCCTTCTCCATGCCTACCGGGACATTCCCTTCACTGCTGACTTATTGCCCCTTTTTATAATGCCAGGTGCTAACAGCCCAAAAGCATCTGTCAGAGGACAACATGGACATTATCGGTCACCTGTAGAGAAACCTCTTTTAGGCTCAGAGGGTGTCACCAAAGATTTTCCAATGTCAGATGAAGAAGACGAAGGTGGAACAGGCAGAGTTTAGATTTTAGCTACTTACTTTTCCTACTGAAACTACATTGCTATTTTATTTTTTAATATTGTTTTCTTTCATTTATAAGACTTGTTTCCATGCTTTAGTACTAATGTGCACATATTAAAGCAATTGTTTCATCCAGTTCGCTTACTTTACAGAAACATGGTCATACCAGATGGAAGTTACACTAGGGAACTTCTTGTTAAGTTTAGTAAGCCACTTGATACATTTATCAGATTCTTTCTGTAGTCAGCAGACCAGTTGGCGCAGCTCAGTTCCCATCCTGTTCACAGGGTAGAAGGAAACACAGTTCATTCATACAGAATTTTCCCATTCCTGGTTTACTTGTCTTTAAACTAATTATCCACACTCAATTTTCAGTGTTTCAAAAAATAAAGCCCATGGAGGAGACTCCGCTCCTTGCATCATTTTCAAGACAATTGTTTGGGACCCATTGGCTCTTTTGAGTGTGTCCCAGAATATTTTATTGGGCATTGTGCTGTTATAAACACAGAGTATCATCCTTACAGAGATATTTTAACCAGTGCCTACGGAATCACTGATACAGGCAGTCCTACTTACTACACATTTGGAGTCTTTCTTTTTTTTTTTCCTTGAGGAGAGTCCCATCTTGGTTTTACTGAACAGCATATATTTTGTTAAATGTTTTTAAACAAACCTCATATATTATACTCGTCCTCACATTCTAGTTTTTTAATGTTGCACTAGAAATATTTTTGTACGTCATAGCTCTGAGCAATTTTTCATACCTACTTGGCTGGCACATGAACAGAATATGTGGCATTAATAATAGGCTAAGCATGAGAGTTTGATTTACTAGAATGTGTAAATGTACACAGAGAGCAACTCATTATCACCATAAAAAAATAATTGTTCATAATTTGCTTACAATATTTATTTGTTCAAACAATTCCTGCGTTATCAATATGCCACCACCACTGTAAATCTTGCGACAGCTCTCACCACATTATGAAACTCACAACCATTATAAACAATTTTGCCAGCTTTACTTACATTCCTTTCAACCTCTCTATGTAGTGCTTCCATTGTTCTCAAAAACAGTTGTGCTTTGTAAATACTCTGTACCCGTCCCCTCCACCCTAAAAAAATTGTAAATGCAAAGGATGCTGTTTACTCGGAGTAAGATTAAATTAGGTGCTGCAGTCTACTTTTGTATTGTACAAGATCAATAAGTTCGGAAAGAGAGATGTTTTTGTAGATTGTAAAAATGTTTTCATAAACATTTGGGGGGGGGGCAAATTCCCTTATTCATGTTTGCAATAATCCGCAAATCAAGAAAATGTCATTAATTGCTAATCAATGAAATGTTTTTCAACACAGTTTTGAAGTTGATCAGTTATATTAGGGCGTACTATTTTCCTTTAGGTGGGGAAGTTTCGAATTTGAAGTTTGATTATTTTATGTGTTCTGGGCCCGATTTGCATTTTACAGGAGAAATGTTAACACCGTATATGCCTTAGTAACCTTTAATTTTCTTGGGACATGTCTGTAATATTAAATAGTTTATCCATATACATTTATTGCTAATCTGCAGCCCTAGACACAATCTGTTATTTAGCATTCCAAGGTGCAGAAAAAGAATCTGGTTATGCAGCATATGCCTTAGGATTGGTAAATAGGTTACATTTTGCAGGAACCTGTTGTAATTTGCAAACGACTCCTTGTCCTGACACACATACAAAACCTCTAACACCTAGGAGAGTGAATCTTTTAAAATATTTATATTAATGGTCTAGCAGTCTTATGAATTACTTCTCTGCAAAATGAGAAGTAGCATACTAGCCAAGAAAGACTAAGAATCTCTTGTGTTTTTGAGTAAAGAGGGATGGGTCAAAACTTGCTGCATTACAAACCTGGAATTGATGAAGTGATTTGAGGCATGCATTGGTTATTCTAGTAAAAATACAGGTCTAAAAGCATGCTCAAAACTTCTATACGAGGGTAGTTCTTCTGCGAGGAGTCCTCTTTGGGGGAAGGACAGATGCATATCTCCTCAATGGGATTAATTTTATTGGGCAAGGAATACAAATTATTCCACACACAAACACTGTGGGTCTCATTACATGGGGTACAGTAACTGTAGGTCTCATTCCATGGTCCACAGTAATCATGATTCTGATAAAGAAAAACAATTGTGTGCACACAAATTGGGATTGCAACTGCTGCACAGATATTACAGCATTTAAAAGTTGGCAAATTTTGTGGAGAGAACTGCAACAGTCCCAATTTTACAGCTCTGCACAAAGAGAAACATGGTGCTATTGCCAGACTGTCACCCACTCTGATCTAACAAACTTACAGCAGTATTGTAATACTGGACCTGGGTGTAAAGCAAACCCCTTACTATTGGTAGTTCGTCCGGTGGCATTACTGCCTCATTTTGCTGCACCAAGTGAAATATGTAGTCAAATGACAAGTCCATGGGTCTGATATTCACGCTTCTGTCATGGTCCACTGAGCTTTGTTCTCAGGATATTCTTTTAGGGGTTTGGGTGCAATCTGTTTCATGTTTGTCATTACCACTTTAACCTGCTCTATTGAGTTAAAGTAGACACCAATAGATTATTGAAGGCGTGGCGCACAGCTAGTCTGTTGAAATGTTCATGTATTTTTTGAGGATTTAGAATAAGTGTGGTTGCTCCAACAAGTGACGCAACCGTCCGTGTACGTCGTCATAAATCACTGATTGTGTGTGTTACTCAAATGTAGACGCATCCTTGAAACTGGGCACACCATTGGGGTTCGTCATGGGAAGACAGACTCCATTTTTGTTTTTAAATATTCAAATTGTTTATTCAATCATTTGTTGAAAAGTTTCAAAATTCATATATTTCACTTGATTGTTCATTCACAAGAAAATCAATGTTCATGATTTCAAAAACGGGCTCCGATGCGGGATTGAAGCAATAGAAAAAGCTCTCCTGAACAGCAACATCACAGACTCCTTGCAAACTTTCCTCATGGAGCTCATGATATTTACATTGTATCACAGCTACTTTACACACGACCAGCAATGGTACCTACAAATGTCCGGGATGTCAATGGGCAACTGCGCAGCACCAATGTACGCCAATATCTATATGGCGGAATTTGAATCTATTCAGAAAAGGGGGTGGTGATGAACAGAGTGTCTGAATTAAGCAGACCACTCTTACCCAGTCCAAAGATCAGGGCTTGATCCATCACCGTTATTTAGCTCACTGCCCCATCCCAGCTCAGAACCTGGCTATATGCAAATTAGTCTGTCCCTGGCCCAGTGCATCATGGGAACAGGGCAGACCAAACTACCAAGCCAATTCTTCACCAGAAAGGAGACAAGCTTCCGGGGACCGGTTTCTGCCATTTCAGGCGTCGTCGGCCCGGCTTGCTTGAATCCTGATGGAGCAGTGAGCAAGGGACTCATGTCTGAGTATACCCTGCCACACCTGTAGTGGCCAAAAACGAACGGAATTTGAATCTAACCATATCTATGCAAACTCCAACTGGAAAGACAACCTCAAACTATATGTTTGTTACATTGACGACTTGTTCTTTATTTGGAAAGACACCCGCAAAAATCTAGAAACAGCTTTGACTGATCTGAACACCAAAGATAATCGCATCATTCTTACATGGAACATTGATGAACATGAAATAACATTTCTGGATGTTCTGGTTAAAATTACAGAAACAGGGTTTGAAACAGATCTTTTCCGGAAAACAACTGACCGCAACAACACAGTACATTATAGCAGCTTTCACCAAAACTCTCTCAAACGAAATTTGCCATTCAGCCAGATTTTACGAGTGAAACGGATTGTATCAGCCCCTGAAACATGCACAAACCAAATGGAAAAAACGTCCAGAAGATTTACTAATAGAGGCTACCCACAAGAGACCGTAACGAAAGCCATGAATAAAGCATCAGTCATTTCACGCCAGGAAGCCCTCAAAGGAACGATGAAAAAAGAGGAGAAAAAAACAGTATTAGTTTCTAAATACTCTACATCAAGCAAAACATACAAAAGTATCATCCTTAAACACTGGCGCATACTGTCATCTGAACCTGACTTTGGTAACCTATTTGAAAATCCTCCGATCTTTGCATATACCAGGACTGAAAATCTTAAAGAAATTTTGTCCAAAAAACCCATGGAACCAATTCTTCACACTGGCACACACCCGTGACATAATTGCAACAGCTGCAATAACATCATCAAGGGAAACAGCATAAGCCACCCCATGAAAGGGTTTCAAATCAAATTACATGTGGATGCGACATGTGACTAAACAAATTTGATTTACCTATTGAAATGCCCCTGCGGCAAAATATATGTGGGTAAAACTACCAGAAAAATAAAAGTTCGCCTAAACGAGCATAAATCGAACATTCGCACCAGAAATCAAAAATCCAGCATTGCAATGCACTTTAATGAACTTAATCACAATGTGGCCCAGTTGAAATTTTTGGTGTTAGAAATCATCTGCAAATCGGAAGGAAAAGACAATAACAAACTACTTCTCCAACGCGAAACAGCTTGGATCTATAGATTACAGGTGATGAAGCCACACGGTCTCAATGACCGAATTGAACTAAGTTGCTTCCTGTAGTACCCTATGTGGTACATACGTTTCACACTGTTCTTTCGCATCATATAGCTTGAGCATTCATGCTATTTAATTTGTTTATATGGCCTCTGATTAGTCTCCTCTAACCAGTTCCCCATTCTAATATGGCCGACACGTTCACCGCCACGGGTTAGTCCTTTTTTCTTTTTCACCATCCCACTACGTTCACTCCGTGAGCCGCCCCTTAATCTTCACTTTCACTCCGCAAACTACGAGCTTACGCGCCGTGGTTCCTTGAGCTGATCAACCTCACTTTTGTCACCAAGTAAGTCGAAGTTCCGACAGAGACCCGGTTTTTTGGCTAACCTCTGGTCTGACCTGTATTTTAACCGTATGTTCACCTTTTCACTTTCAGACACACCGCTAATGACTAAGGATTGTAAGTGTCATTCCTCCCCCCCCGGTTTTTTTCACTCACATCGGTTTATAAGGTTCACCTCGGTTTATAAGGTCTTCGCTTTTACCACACCCGACACTTTGCATGCATCCTTGCATGTTTCCAGATATTTAGACAACCGTTATTCTTCTTAATGCAATGTTATTTTGAGTTGTGTTCTGCATTGTAAAAGTGTATCATTGTGTTTACAGAGCTCCTTGACAAAGGGCATTTCTTGCCCGAAATGCATCGGAGCCCGTTTTTGAAATCATGAACATTGATTTTCTTGTGAATGAACAATCAAGTGAAATATATGATTTCTGAAACTTTTCAACAAATGATTGAATAAACAATTTGAATATTTAAAAACAAAAATGGAGTCTGTCTTCCCATGACGAACCCCAATGGTGTGCCCAGTTTCAAGGATGCGTCTACATTTGAGTAACGCACACAACCAGTTAAAGTAGACACCGCCAGGTGAGTAATGTTAAAGAAATCCCTCTAGTAAAGTATGATGAGAGCAGCTTGTCTATTGTGGAACTTGTAGTGTTGTACAATTCTATGGAAAGAACACTGGAAGGACAAGGAGCGTGGATACTTGTTTTTTTACATGAGGAGTTGGATGAAATAAGTTATTGTGTTACTAATGAATGTTCACAAACACAGATCCTTCATGTTGCAGTACTTGCACAAATAACAAAACTCTATTTTTATTAAATAAATATTATTGAACTCTGCCATGCTCTCGCATCTTGTTGTTTCCACATCACAATGGAATTGCAGTGTATTGATGATATTTGAAAGTCTGCCTGCATGTGCCCAAAGGGGTGTAAGTAGCGCCATGAAAAGAATATTTTCAACTGAATATTCTTTGTCTCTATTTATGCATGTACTAAAATCTAAGGGTCTCCCATTTTATGTAAAGCGCTTTGATATCTTCGGTTCTAGCTAGCGCTATATAAAACCTATAAATACACTCAGTGCTTCTTCCATCTCCTGTGTTCTGCAGTAAGGCTTTTCCCCATAGGTACCTTTTACATCTAGGACTTCACATCCAACCCAAAGTGTGGGACATCTGGTCAAACACCTCCCTAACTTTTGTCAAAGCAGCGTTCGGCCTGTTTCACAGTACTCAATTGTTACTAGTGCAGCGCATGGAGGCCAATACATAATTGCACTATTATATCTGCATCTGAATGTCAAACCCAACAGTAAATCTGGTGAGAGACTTGTCTTTTCAGGGTTAGAGCAACATTCCTGTACTGTTGCTACTCAAGTACAGATTGTGCCACAAAAGAGACTTCAAAGCATCTTTGAAGGTGCCACGTCTTATAGATGCTCTTAAATGGATGGTAGCCGCAGTGCCACATAAAACATGTCACATGAACAATAAGCAAATATGAAAACAGTACTTTCAAGCAGACATGAAAGAAGCTCAATTGGGTAGTTCTATTAATGCAAAAAAAGTCTGAATAGTGGGCAATAGAAACAATCTTAACTTGCTATTTATTTCATAAGCAAACATACACCCAGAGTATGCCCGTCTGCTTCCACAGACTCAAGGTATTTCATCAGCTTGTGTTGCCCAAACATCTTTGCAAAGAGGTCCCATCTACTTATATATCATGATTTGATTTGATTTTTTACTATTTCTTCTTATTGGCATGGCATCAGTCTCACAAGGGCTTTCTTGCATCTCTGGACCCTGCTGACCCTTGTCTCCAAGACTTATCCGACCAAGCGTCTGTCCACCCGCGTACACTCAGCTTGCAGTATCTACATGCATCACTTGCACTTTTGTGTTTTCGGCTGTATGCTGGCATGTTTGACATTTTGCCTAAACATCGGTTCTGAGATAAATAGGTCTTTTGTTTCCCCTTCAGTCTATAGGCCAGTTCTTTACAACCTGTTCCCGTGATCAAGGAAGCTGTTAGGGGCTGTTCACTTATACATCCGCTCCTCTAGTATTGACTGTGAGGGCTATAATTAGGCCCTGTCCTTAGATCTCTAATGGCTTTGGGCTTGACCAGAGGTAGTAAAATGGCCTTACACCAGGGTCCATATTGATGCAACAAACAGGCCTGACTCCAGTCAATTGTTAGGGGACATACATGGCACGCTCTGTGTTTTTAGGTTGAGCCTAGGCAGCGTATGCGCAGTCTCTTTGAGACAAGCTGTATTCTCTCTGTGGACGTAAAGCCAGCACGCCCACTGCTTTTTATTTGTATGTTTCAGTGCCCTTTAAAAGTCCTTGCTTCCAATTGGGTATTTATTCATATTTGTTCCTCTTTTTAGTTGTTTGTTCCCTAACATGGAGCATACACCCTTGGACTGGTATCCTTCCACTTTATTTATTCCTATTTGTTCCTCTTTTTCGTTGTTTGTTCCCTAACATGGATCATACACCCTTGGACTGGTATCCTTCCACTTTAGGATTTTAGTTACTGTCAATGAACTGTTGGAACCAGCAGTTCACACAAGTGTTTGTGTCTTTATCTTGATCAGTGCTTAATGTTTCAGCATTTTTCAGTGAGGGCCGCGCCCCTGTCTATTTTTTGCACGGTTGTTCTCATCAGCGCGGCCAAAGCGCTTCATAGCATGGTGGACTTGAGTGCACAATTCACGCACCCAACACACCCGTGCTCCTCCTCACAAACTCCTGCAGCACTTTGGCCTCCCGTCACCTTGTTTTTCTCCTTTCCTTTTCCGAAGGGGAGGCGTTTGTCCAAGTTGACATTGCTGCTGCACCCTAAACAAGGCAGACGGACTGCACAAAGTAAAATGCTTGGCAGCCCTCTTGTAGTGAATTTAATAGGATTACAGTAGTTGCGTGTTGTAATATAACAAATGAAAAAAGGACTTAATTGCACGCACCTAAAAGAAAATGCTTTATAGCTTAGTATTATGAGCAGCATAATTACTTATAGAGTTTTAGGAACGTTCAGAAATATATTGGAAAGAAATATAGAAGTACACAATAGTTTAAAAAAAGTTTAGAATGTCAGTGACAGCTCTCCTTGGAAAGAACAGGATGTGCGGACATTGAAAAACTTCGATATCGGTTTCCAAGCGACAACATTTCTAATGCAAGAGTCCTACCTCTATGTCGATGGTTGCAAGTGTCAAGCTTTGTTTCTTAGCTTTAGCAACCTGACATATACTGTAGCAGATGTCCATATCGAGGAGCGTTTAGCAGAAGTGACGTCATCAACTGGCTAAGAGGCGTCACTACCTGACTAAAGAGAGTGCGAGTAACAGAACAGCTGAGGTACACTGGGGCTGCCAAGAGGGACAATCAGTAAGTTTGCTTTACAATGTAGATTTTCCTAGTTATTGTGACGGAAAGTCTTCATTTTATTAAAGTCAAGGAGGCGAGTATTATGCTTTCTTATCTTGCATTTATTATCATAGCAGCCAAGATAAGCGTAAAAACTACCATTCCCAGGGGCCCAGGTAAACCACACTGGCCAATGGGAATGCAATAAAATGAAACCTAACAACCAATCATGACATAGTATCCTACAAAACGTCATATCTGACTGCGCAGCTTCCTCTTTTCGCTGATGAGTTGCTCAGATAAAGTCAGAAAACAGTGAAACAATTGCCAAAACGATAGAAACAGCCAAAGTCCAGGAGCAAAGATCTTGAGCCACGTTCATCCAGAAGAAGGGAGCAACAGGATTCATCACAGAAGCCTCCAATCCGGACGGAGAGATTAACTGTCGAGGAGGAGACCAAATCCGATGAGCAACAGGATCCTTACGACGATGCAGGCGGCAGTGCCGGATTCCCTGAAGGGAGTGAGAAACACAGGTTAGCAGTGTAGCGGTGGGATAATACTTGTCTCTGTGTAGTTAATAAAATTAAGACTTTCCGTCATAATAACTAGGAAAATCTACATTTTATGGCAAGACCGGAGGCTCCTATTATGCTTGTTTAAAGCATATTGACTACCAAAGAAGCCACAGTATCAACAGGTTTGCAGTAAAACATTCGAAAAACACTTTCATTAGTCCAGTCTGCTGATCTCAGATTGTCCTCAAGACGGGAGCCAGCCCAAAAGGCTTTAGAAGCAGTGGCTCCCCTAGTGGTGTGAGCTCCGAAAACAGAGACATCATTGCCCGCAAGAGACATAATCCAACACACCCACCGGGCCAGAGTAGCAGAAGAGACAGGAAGATGGGGTTTACGGAAAGAAATTAGAAGTTGTAAATGTGAGGGTGATCTGAGATCAGAAGTCCGTTGTTCATACACTTTTAGACATTGACCTATGCATAACTTTGGATGAGAGGAAAAATAGGGATAAAACACAGTATTTAGATTAGTCTTAGTTCTTCTGTGAACATGGTACACAACACCTGCAGGAGAAAATTGACGTGAAGAAATATCCAAAGCTTTAACATCCGAAACACGTTTAAAGGAAACCAAACATAAAAGCATGGTAATCTTGGCTGACAACATTTTTAAAGAAAGAGCAGAATTATCTGGCCAATCAGTGAACAGTTTGAGAACAACAGAAACATCCCACAAATTAGAATACTTAGCCAACGAAGGTTTGGAAAAACGAACTCCTTTCAGTAGACAGATTAAAGGGTGGACACCCACTGGCTTACCATCGATAGGGGAGTGATTCAGAGAAATGGCGGACCTGTACAAATTGACCGTCCTATAGGACTTACCTACACTAGCCTCAGAGGCTAAGAAGTTGACCACAAAAGTTAAAGGGTCTGAAAGGGTATTGACATGCCTTTCCATACACCAGCTTGCCCAAAAAGACCAGGTGGACTTATAAACTTTGGAGGTCCTGCGGACCCAGGCCTTGCTGATAAAGAGAGACGCTTCTTGTGAAAGGAGGAAGTCAGAAGAGGGAGACCGCAAACTTTCCAAGCCGAAAGCACCAGAGACTCGCCCAGGATCAGGCTGTGAGGACATCCCAAGGGGTTCAGAAGTAAGTCCTCGCAAACCGGCAAAAGCCCCGGGAAATCCACAGCCATTTCCAGCAGGGAAGGAAACCAAACTTGGGCCTGCCAAAAGTGTGTCACAATGACCAGGGAGGTCGCCTGCCGACGAACTTGGGAAAGAACTCTGCTGATCATGAGAAAAGGAGGGAACGTGTAGTTGAGGTGGAGGGACCAATCCTGAAGGAAAGCATCTGTTGCTAAAGCTGAAGGATCTGGAAGCCAACTGAAGAAACGGGGTAACTGGGCGTTGAGGCGGGAAGCCAAGAGATCGATATGAAAGGTACCCCATTTTAGAGAGAGAGAGTGGAAGACGGATGGCAGCAGCTTCCAATCGCTGGAGTCGCGGAGATATAGAGAGTGCCAATCTGCCACTGCATTGAGAACTCCCAGGAGGTATTCCGCTGTCAGGGAAAGTTGGTTCGACAGACAATACTCCCAAAGACTCTTCGCCAACTCCGCCAGGGGTATGAACTTGGTACCGCCGAGGTGATAGATATAACGGACCGCAGAAACATTGTCCATTTGATGGAGAATAGAACATCGCGCTCTGTTTTTTGAAAGGCTTTGGGTTGCAAAGGAACCTGCAAGCATCTCTAAACAGTTGATGTACAATTTGGACTCCTCGATATTGGTCCACAGGGGGCGCCCTAACCCGACAGGCTTGCATCTGATTCTAACACAAGTTCTGGGGCAGAAGCGAAGATGGTACGGCCGTTCCACGCATCTAAATGGTCGATCCACCATTGAAGTTCGACGCGAGATTCTTGATCTAAGGCGATAAGATCGGCGTAGACCAAGCCCTGATGCAAGTGCCTGATCTTTAGGCATTGAAGGGCCCGATAATGAAGGGGGCCTGGAAAAATGGCTTGAATAGACGCAGAGAGCAAGCCGACAATCCGTGCCAGTGATCGGAGGGAGATCTGGTCGGATCGAAGAACGTGGGTAATCTCTGACTTGATGGTCGAGACCTTTGATTGAGGAAGAAGAAGGGAGGACGTGGACGCATCCACTAGAAATTCCAGGAACTCGATGGTTTGAGAAGGAGTAAGCAGCGACTTTTAGTGATTGAGAAGGAAACCTAGATCCAGAAGCAAGGACTGTGTGGTGTGGAGATCGGACAGAAGACATTGTTTGTTTGAACTCATGATTAGAATGTCGTCCAGGTATATAATGAGCCTGATCCCGAGCGATCAAAGGAAAGCCACCACTGGTTTTAGGAGTTTTGTAAAGAACTAAGGTGCCGAAGAAAGACCGAACGGGAGGGAGGTGAAACGATAGGTCACGCCCAACCACTGGAACTGAAGAAATTTGGAATGGGAAGGATGAATGGGGACTGTGAGATACGCAACCTGCAGATCCAGTCTGACCATCCAATCGTTTGGCCGAAGGGTATCTCTTAAATGGATGATCATCTCCATCTTGAAGTGGCGAAGCACTACAAATTGGTTGAACCATTTTTGATTTATGACTGAGCGTAGTTTTTTGTTCTTTTTCTGAACTAGAAAAATGGAACTGAGAAGCCTGAAGGATCGAAGGGAGCGACAAGGATAGCTTGTTTTTGAAGCAGGGCAAGTTCCCCGCCGAGATCATTTGGGACATCTCGTTTGAAAAGACCAGTGGAGGGGGAACGCAGTCTGGGAAGACGGCCCATAAAGCTCTATAAGATAACCTTGTATGATATTTAGCACCCATGGATCTGTACTGATAGTCTACCACTTTGAAAGAAATAACTTTAAACGCCCTCCCACCGGGGGGGGGGGGGAGAAAGACGTACCTTGCTGGTTGTTGTAGTTGGAGCCGTAGTTCTTTTGACCGCGACCTCTGTATCCTCTGCCCCGTTGCGGATAAAACTGGGGCTTGAAGTCCTGTGAATTGGTATGAGAGGAAACTCTGGAGCCTTGATTTTTGTAGGGACGGCCGGAAGAGCAACCCCTGCCTCTGCCGGCCCGTCCAAAAACCCAGGGCGAGAAAACCTTCTTTATAGATTGCTGAGCCTTGTCTCATGAAGCGAAGGTGGACAAAAAACCTGCTAAGGTATTTGACCAGGGAGTCTCCAAAAAGGCCTTATTGCCCGGATCTTGAAGAGCTAGGTTGGCCAATTTGGGGTCTAATTTAATAAGCTGCCCTTTAAGGCGTTTGTGCGTGATGGCAGCATTGGCATTACCCAGAAGACAAAAAGCACGCTGTACCCACATGGAAACATCCTCCGCCGAAAGGTCAGAACCATCCAGACGAGCAGATTCTGCCATATCAAAAATACGTGCCAGAGGGCCTACCACATCAAGTAGCTTCTCTTGACAAGTGGACCAAGCCTTGTCCACACCCTTACGAGGGTCCTTTCCAAATTTGGAGAAAAAAGTAAGCAGAGGCTGGTCTATAGACAGAACCATGGCAATCTTCTCCGCCAGAGATGGTTTAGGACATTCACACTTTAGCCGTGACCTGACCGTGGATTCTAAAGGAAGACGGACTCTGGCTGATATGTACTCACCCAAATGAGGGGTAGCAAACCATTCGAGGAAGGATCAAACATTGGAACGCCTTCCGATCCATAACAGGCTCAAAAACAAGAGAATCAGACCTGGATTTTTTAGAAGGGGGAAGGAGGTTCAGAAATATCGAAAAGATCAAAAAGGTCATCTGTGTCATCCATGTTGTTATCAGTGTCCATTATGGTGGAAATAACCAATTTCTTTGGCTCCTCTGCATGTTTAGATTTACATTTGCGTTCGCCCTTGGAGTTTAACAACCCCTCCTTAGCAGGAGGCCTGGGAGGAACTTTGTCCTCAATCAAACGTGAGGAAACCTCTCTTGTCACCAAAGACGCAGTTTTTGACGCGTGAAAAGGAGCAGAGGAAATCACCTTTCTCTGTCTGCTATCCCCAGCGGACTGGGCCAATGCTTTGGACAAGAGACTCATCATGGAGTTTTGCATGCCCTTCGACATATGTTTCATTGACACCATCTACAGCATTTTCAACAGAAGTGTTGATAAATTTACTCAAGTCGTGTCTGAAGGCTTCACCCCATTCATTCATTTCAATGCGCTCTGGAGAGCTGTTCATTTCAATGAGCACAAGCCAGAAACCAGCGTGGTAGGAAGGGGTTAAAAGTCCCACAGGAGGGAGGGAACTACCAAGGGAAAAACACTCCCAGAAGGGGCGTGCCCTGGAACGAAGCAGAGGAAACGCTCAGAGGAACGAGCATGAGGACAGGAGAAGAAGCGCTGCCAAACTCAGGTGAAGGCGCGAGCGACGCGCTGAAACAGGGAAGCCTAGCGCAAACGGGGCAGAAATCAGGACACCGGTAACATAGACGCTCGAAGAGCATGAGCGGGAATCTGCGCCACAGGGGAGAGAACCCCTGACACCGCGACCGCAGGGGGGGGGGTTGGGGAGGGAAGCGAAACGGATAGCCCGAACGCATTAAAAAAAGCTTGCAAGCGACAAGAAAATACTCGCAGTAAGCAATTAAGGCATAAAGGAAATTAGTATACAGTAAAAGTAATTATTCAATTAACCGAATAAGCAAAACAAAGGGAGCATAAAGATAAAACACCTATCTGACTGCGAACATCAAGAAAAGAGGAAGCTGCGCAGTCAGATATGACATTTTGTAGGATACTATGTCATGATTGGTTGTTAGGTTTCATTTTATTGCATTCCCATTGGCCAGTGTGGTTTACCTGGGCCCCTGGGAACTGTAGTTTTTACACTAATCGTGGCTGCTATGATAATAAATGCAAGATAAGAAAGCATAATAGGAGCCTCCGGTCTTGTCATAAAATTGCATTTGACAGTTTGTTTCAGCATGTGCACTCTAGCATCATATGCATGTTATAAATTAATTTATTGGACACTGAGTGTTGATAAAGATGCCGACCTTCAGCCAACTTTCCTTGGGCTGCTGTCAGGGATACTCCCGATCACTTCTTCTGTCCCTTCACTGTGTGCAGTAGGTTGTAAGCCACACCGGTACCTTTCCATCCAGGCATCCCCAAAGTCATTTATTAGGTGAAGCCTAGGCAGCTCATGTTGCATTCACTCTGTGGGTTACACCACACCCACATGAGGTAACCGTAGATGCTGCAGCAGCCAGGATAATGTGTTGTGCATGCCTCAACACTTAAAGGTCCAATGACACGACCTATTGGCTATACTAAGGCTTGTTTTCTACAAGTTCAGTGAGGATATTTCAGATTTTTATTGAGATTAAACTAGCACAGCACACCGCTCTCCTGGCTCAGGACTATACAGAAAACTAACCCCCTTTCCCTTAATTGAAGATACCACTGCCCCCTTTCGTAAGGATTTCGGGAGGCTGATGGTTGGCAGCCCCTGCATGTAGTCCACGGTAACCAATCCTTACACCCCTTTGCTGCACAAAGGTGCCCTACTGGTTTTATGCAAAATCTATCTGATTCTGTCTAACTGCAATCTTTACTCACCCCCACCACCACCCCCTGCCCCCAGAGAGGGTGGGGCGATGGGGAGGGCATATATATGTGTATTTGCAAATGTATTGTGCCTCTCGGAGATCGTGTCCAGGGTAAATGGGAGTCTGTGGTGAACACTGAGAATGGTGAATAGATTGATGTCTGTCCTCCAGGTTTTCTTTCTTGTGGACGTGACAACCTGTACGCTTGACGATCTAGGATGTAACCTTTAGAAATCTAGGTGAACAGTGGCAGTTACAGCCTCATCTTAGTAGTATAGAACATCTGTCATGCAACAAAACCTGAGTGCCAATTTCGTCCATGTTATGCTTGCCATGGTCTAGTGAGGGGCCTGACATAGTGTTGAGTGTCCCGTCCTCTCCTTTACACAAGAGTTTGGGAAGATGCGCTATGCCAAGAAGTAAGCTACTATTACTTTTAGTCAAACGTTCACTCCACATACTCACATATAGATTGCTTCTAAGTCCCCATCTCTTCAGGACTCAATAACGGGAGTATAGGTGTCTGACATACTACTTTCTGTACATGCACATGTGGAAATGGCCTGGGAGGTGGGTGGGAACTACTGTGGGTAGGGACAATGGAGAATGAGGTGCAGTATATTTAGGAACTAGGGAACGTATTTACGAGCTGCTTGCGCCACTAAAGCGTAATTTTTTGTGTTGCAACAGCGCTGCAAACTACCAAATCATACGACACCATGCAAAGCCGATTTGAAGGGCCTCATAGATATGGAGTAAGACAACGCAGCACAAATCACTGTGCTGCCTTACTCTGCATTACAGAGGCATACCACAGGTGTTGTGGTGGGTGTCTCCCCCGCAACACCCATTGATTTTGGTGCAGCCCCAGATTTACAAGACCTTGTAAACTTGGGGTGCGCCAAATCCTTACACCTCCCAAGGGGATGCGCAAGGAGGAGAAGGGAAATGCTACTTACCCAGTATGCATCTGTTCTTGGCATTTGGGCTGTAGATCACATGCTTTGCATAGCCTGCCATGTAGTGTTGGGTCCGGATGTTTGCACTTTGTTTTTCTTCGAAGAAGTCTTTTCCAGGCACGAGGTAGGTGACTCCTCCTTTCCGTGATAGTGCGTCGACTGGCATCGACTCCATTGTTAGATTGTTTTTTCCCCGTAGAGGGTTGATGGAGCAAGGCTTCATATGAAAGAAACTTGCTCGGATACATTGCTCTCCATTAATGTATAATATTGTAACCAACATGTTTCTAAATACTAATATTGCATTACATTTCTCAATACATAAACTAGGGGAAACTTGTCTATTACTAATAAATAACCCGAGTGTCATATAATGGCTGCCGAAAACGCAGGAATCTTCTGCGCATGCGTCTACTGCATTTACGAAGTACGACGTCTTTTGCTTTTGGTGGGAAAACTTTGCAGCTGCGCAGTAGCTATTAATATGGACGCTTGAAACACATGTTAATGCACATGCTATGCTGAATTAAAACTTTGCACGTTTTCTTAAATTAATAATGCAAAAGTTAAAATAAATTAATGGGATTAGAGTAGAGGTAAGTGGTATACAGTGCATTCATTTATTTTTGTATTTTAACATGTCTTTCTTTGATTTATTGATAGTTCACATTTGGGCCTGGAGGGTGACTGAAATTCCTACCCCATCTGACCCTGTCCGGAACATGATGAATCAAATTGAAACTCAGCCAAGGCCGCTCTAGCAAAGCTGCGCTTGGTAACCTCACCTCTCTACCCGAAGAGGGAAGGAAATAAGTCATACATTGTAATGATCCTAATGTTAAATGAAGGTGGGAATAAAGCTTGGGAAAGTAAAACTAAGGGGCGGGAATATTGAACAATGAACTTAAGAAAAGTATTACATTAGTATTGTGTGATGACCTCTCCCCATCTATTTGTCCAATCAGAAGTAGGGGTTTTCACGAATATTGAAACATTGGGGGTGGTACATGCACATAGATAGTATAACTAAGGTCGGCTTAGTAAGTTAGATGTCACAGACCCATCACTGACGCAGATGACGGCGGATGCCACAGAGGTCAGAGACTCTGTCTGAGCACTCTGATAGAAGATTCGAGAGAGAAGAGACGGAGATACTGCCAGAGAAGAATCTGATCAACTAGAAGGGACCGCCATAGAAGATAGAGGGGCACATCCAAGAAAGGGGAAGAATCGAAGAGAGTAGTGCCAGAGAGGGGGTGCGACCCTGGCGTTGCATCTAGAAAAGGTCTCGTCTCCTGTCCTGATCCTTGGGCTCCTGTCTGACCCAGGGGTCCCTATCCAACTCCGTGGCCAGGAGTTGGTCCTCACACCATTCTAGGTAAATATAATTCTGTGTAGTATGTCCTTGTACTGCTTTCTGTTTCTACCCTCTCCAGGTACTGTCATCATGACGATTTAACCAAGTCATATTATTCTATTTCTAAAGAACCTGTGTGTATGACATGTATTGGTATTTGACTCCCAAAATTATTTAGATAAAACTTTTAAAACTCTCTCAAGTCTGTGGTCATTCTGAAGAATAAAGTTAATGTCATTCTACCTATACTACTACCTACCTGATCTATTGACCAGAGGAAATTAAGACCCAAGGTGATAGGGTTGGTAAGAATTGGTAAAGGTAAACTTTCATCACGTAGGGGTAACAAATTTGATTCCAGTGATAATTGCTGGTTTATGTGTGAATGTTTATGGGCCCAGGTGAGTATGGTAGTTTATGAGTAAACTAAACTGATAAGCTCCGCTGGATCAGTTGATCTTGGTAGCAGAGCTATGGTTAGGTTTTAGTTAGGTAGAGAAAATTGTATATTGATTTATGTATTAACCGAAACCCATATGTATTGTTTTATGTTGCCTGGAAATTCCCGTGAATATTGAACAGCGGGTGGTAAATGGAAGCCATACTGCAGAGAGGTTACTTGCCTTGAAGAAGAAAGTGTGAAAAGTTATGCAAAACTTGAAGCACTGATTTAGGGATTATTTTCTTTGTATAAAAGTGAGTGTGATTGGTAGCAAAGGAGTTCGCTAGTGAAACTTTGGTCTTATATCACTTGGAAAGGGGAATACTGAAGGAGTAGCAGGTTCTTTGATGCTTGAGTGAAGAGTAAGCCGAAGCGGTTTTACTCGTAGTGTGTGAAGGGTATGCGGAAGGTTTTACTCGCAGCAGAAGAAATGGACTTTTCTTTGAATTTAGTAAATCAGGCACAGTAGTGAATGTTTCTACGTTGGTAATTAATGAAATGTGTATGTAAAATTATAAGAAATTAAGTTTTGCATTACCTTGCAAAGGAGGGGTCAGTTGCGGGTGCTGCACTGACATCATTGAGAGCCGCACTGGGATTGGTCGAGACAGCGGGCGTGTAGCTGATGTGATATTGTAAAGGTGGCCATACTGCAGTGAGGTTACTTGCCTTGATGAAGAAAGTGTGAAAAGTTATGCAAAACTTGAAGCACTGATTTAGGGATTACTTTCTTTCTATAAAAGTGAGTGTGATTGGTAGCAAAAGAGTTCGCTAGTGAAACTTTGGCCTTATATCACTTGGAAAGGGTAATACTGAAGGAGTAGCAGGTTCTTTGATGCTTGAGTGAAGAGTAAGCGGAAGAGGTTTTACTCGTAGTGTGTGAAGGGTATGTGGAAGGTTTTACTCGCAGCAGAAGAAATGGATTTTTCTTTGAATTTAGTAAATCAGGCACAGTAGTGAATGTTTCTACGTTGGTAATTAATAAAATGTGTATGTAAAATGATAAGAAATTAAGTTTTGCATTACCTTGCAAAGGAGGGGTCAGTTGCGGGTGCTGCACTGACGTCATTGAGAGCCGCGCTGGGATTAGTCGAGACAGCGGGCTTGTAGCTGATGTGATATTGTAAAGGAGGGGCCAGTAGAAAGGAGCGAAACTAACGTCACTGAAAAGCCGCGCAAGCATTAGTTAAAGTGAATAAGCAAAACATTATTTGATTGGTCACCAGAATAAAAGACGCGCTGGTATTGGAGAAGCATTAGAGTAAAAGCAAACATCTGATTAAGTCACCAAAATATAATCCCCGATAATAATAGACAGTGGGATTTGTATGTGGAGACACGATCCGACTATAATAGGGACTCGTCCAGATAGAAGATTTATAGGGTTTGCCCACGAACAGTATATTAAAGGAAATTCAAACAAAATGTACAGAGAAAAATCTCATTGCAGAAAATTAAAAATTATTTTAAAAAGCATAAACCCAATAAAACTAGAGAAGGAATTAGTATCACTCCCCCGAAAACGCCTGCATCGTACATGATGATAAAGAAAAGCTATCACAACTGTGTATGGCTAGAATATTGGCTAGAATATACCACAAATGATGGAGTATTAGCATTTCCTGAATTCGGAACATTTAATGGGAGAATTTTAAACAATTTACGAACCTGCATGAATGAAATAGAACCAAGACCTAGATTGGCCCAGTATGAAGCATTAGAAGAATGGGAAACAGAGGCATTTGAGCGTGATAGATCATAAAGTAACAGGAACCTGAGTAAATTTCCACAAGAAACTCGAGAGGTCAGATGAAACAATGGAGGCAAGCCATGGTGGTGGAAGGATTATATTCTGTACTAATGACAGAAGAACAGACAGGAAGTAAATGTACAAAGAAAACTAAACATTTAGTGACATGTAGTGGAGATTCAGAAGATGATTATTTTGAAGATATTTTAATGAAAAATCCTCCACCATACCAAGAAGAGTCAAACAGAACTACCCCTAGTGCCCCAATTTTAAAAACACCTTTAATTCCGCAGGTTGTACACAAGACTACAATAGAAAGGGTACTTCAAGGAAAGGGAAGTGATAAACAAAAATAGAAGTGAATTAATTCAGAAAATAACTTGTTCCCTTATATGGAGATAAGCAAAATTGTCCTAAAACACCTGTCATGACTACTCCGATCATACAACCCAGAAAAGAAAATACAATAATTGACGATCAGGCAAGTGAATGTGAGTCAGTAATTTCCTTAATGGATTTGCCACTAAGAAAGTCAATAAATGATTCATTTAGAAAAGTTACACCAGGCTGTTCAAAAGAAGTATGAATTGAAATATCCACAGGGACAAAAAGTGCCACTGTAGTAACCCCAGAAGAGATAGAAAGATGGGCAAGAGAAATAGAAAGACCAAAACCCCAAACAAAGATATTGGATATATTTAAATTAAGAGTAGAATTGGAGGAAATGATAGCTGGAAATGTAGGAGTAGAAAGATTAAAACCTTTAGTGAGGAAGAGTTGATATTCCTATGCAGAAGCATCTCCCGCAAAATTAAAATATTTCATGAGAAATTAATTAATTTGGCCTCAGAAATGGGAATCGACATTGGATTCCCTTAAGTACTACAGTAACCATATAGAGCAGAATTTTCTGATAAAGATTAAGAGAACATGAATGTGTAAGGAAGGAAATTGCATATAAAGGAATTGTTAACATTGTTGCAAAAATGGGGCGATCTAGATAGATAGAAAGCTAGGAGGACGAAGAAAAAGGAAGAAGAAAAAGGAAGAAGCACAAGCAAATCGAACAACATATGAGTATTTAATGGAAGAAACAGAAAAGGTTGAAAGACTATGCCCAATGAGAGAAGTTCCAGGAGGAGGTTATGTACATGTCCCATGGACCCAACAGGATATTTTATCTTTTACCAATGATTTCCCTAAGTTGAGAGAAAAACCAGTAGAATGATACAGGCAAGTTGAAAGGTTTGTGAAGGTTTCAAAAGTTTTGTTAAAGAACTTAGATGGTCTATTTGACATAGTTGTACCTGCCGATTTGTGGACAGAATGTAAAATTACAATAGATAGGCCCAATGATGAGTACCCGAGAAATGAAGACAGGAGCCCCGTCAGAAGAAGTAATGGAAAAGTATCACCAGGTAATCACCTTTATGAAAGGGAAAATTCCCCCAAAAGAGACTGATTGGATAAAAATAGACAGAACAACCCAAGAAAAGGAAGAGTCAGTACATGCCTATTGTGAATATTTTTTACAGGTGTTCAAGCAGTACAGTGGGTTTGAAAATATTGGAGACAAAGACATGACACATTTTGTGTATCGGTTTGTGTCTGGGTTAAGGTTGGGACAACCGCAGCAGGTAGTAAATCCACAGAGTTAATTGCCACCTGCCCCTATGCGCAATTTTGTGAGTCAAGCCAAGTACAGTGTGGACACCGGATTCCAGGAAGGAAGTGGTAAGAAAAATGTTTTATCACCACAGTTTCTCTTGCAGGATTCCTATTTTGATGATGACATACAATGACGATGCCTGAGAGGGGAGGAAGAGGAGTGCGTACTTGGCGCATCCTTGCCGGTAGATCAGTCAGGTCCATATATAGATGGTACGGTTGAAGGAAATGACATCACCTTCTTATTGGATACTGGTGCTACCCGTTCTACTGTGAGAACAGCAGACATCCCAAACCTGCACCTCTCGGGAGAAGCGATCCAAGTAGTGGGCATTTCTAATAAGCAAATTAGGACCCCAATTACAAAACCTATGGAGGTACGTAATGGCAATTTTAAAGAGATTCACAAGTTTGTGGTGTGTGACTCAAGTCCCGTAAATTTTCTAGGAAGAAATTTATTGTTCAAAAATATTTTGCACACCAGATGGTTTTGCAATTCAGACCCCCCATGAAGACGGAGTTTAGAAAATTATGTTAGCCAAGCAGGAAACAGAAGTAGATGAAATGTATTCCATGATGACAGAAGAAGAGTTACCAGATCAGGTCAAAACTACCGTAAATCCTGAAGAGTGGGATTTTACGGGCAAGGAAGTAGGATTAATGACAAATGTAGATCCAGTAAACATGACTGTGAAAGAAGGTGCAGTTTACCCAAATACCCGACAATACAAAATGAGTCCGGAAATTAAAGGTGGTGTTGCTGCAGAAATTGATCGACTGGTTGAGCAGGGCATTCTGAAAGAAATAATGAGTACTCCTTGTAATTCACCCATAATTGGTATAAAGAAACCTAATGGAAATATAGGGTGGTTCAAGATTTGCGGACAATTAATAGGATTGTCATACCATGTTGCCCTATAATGCCAAATCCAGCAGTCATTTTATACCAGATACATTGGACAGCAGGATGGTTTACTGTAATTGATTTATGTCATGCCTTTTTCTCCATTACATTACATCCTGATAGCCAATTTTTATATTTTTTCAAATTTGAGGAGCGTATTTACGTCTGGAATCATGTTCCTCAAGGGTACGCTGAAAGTTCTTCAATTTTTAACCAAATATTAAAAAGATGTCTTGAATCTCTGGTGTTGCCCAAAACAATCAGTTTTGGTGCAATACATTGACGACTTATTGGTCGCATCGAAAACTCGAAGTAACTGTGTTACTGATTCAATTGCTTTGTTAAATCATCTGGCTAAAGGTGGACATAAAGTATCACCAGAGAAATTACCGTTTTGCAGGAATTCAGTCAAATATTTGGGATAAAATTGAAACAGGAGTTCGGAAAGTGACAACGGAAAGAATAAAAATAATAAGACAAATGCAGTTAACACAAACTCAAAAAGAAATAAGGATGTTTCTTGGAGTCGTGGGTTATTGTAGGCAGTGGAGTGTGGGATTTTCATTACTGCCAAACCTTTGATCCAAATGACCAAGAAACGAGCAAAGGATCCAGTACGAATTGTTTGTGTGAAGCACCTGCTCTTGCTATGCAAGATTATTCAAAAGAATTTGCATTATTCTGCTATGAGAGAGATAATTGTGCACTCTCAGTCCTAACACAGAGACATGGCCTAATGCGACATCCTGTGGCATACTTTTCTGCTACTTTGGACCCCGTGGCATCTGCATTGCCAGGTTGTCTGAAAGCTGTAGCTGCAACATGCATGAGTCTGGAACAATGTGAATCGATTGTGATGGGACACCCTGTAAAGGTGTATGTCCTACATTCAGTTGTAATCCTGTTTATTTATTTTATAGTTTTATAGAGCGCGAACCAGACCCGTGAGGGTATCAGAGCGCTATACAGGATTAAGGGGTAGTATACAAGCGTAGGGACGGGGGGATAAATTGGGACAGGTAGGGGGTGCATTATACAAGAAAAGCACACTGCACGTTTAAAGTCCAGGTTACATGATATAAAAATTAATACGAGTCGATACAATATACAAGAAGGTATGCAGTCTCAAGTCTAGGTGGGATGTCCAGGAGTGCAGAAAAGGTATCCTCCGTCTAAGCCAGGGATATTGCAGAGGTGGAGAGTTGGGTAAGTCACTGCGGTAATTGTAAAGTATTTGTTAGGCGAGGTATTTTCTCATTAAGAAGGTTTTAGTTTCCTTCTTAAAGTGTGCCGTGGACGGAAGTCTTCTGATGGAGGGTAGGAGAGAGTTCCAGATTCTTGGGGCGGCCCCAGAAAAGGCCAGACTGTAGGTTTTGTTCTTCCGGAAGCGTGCTGGTTGCAGCAGCATGTCTTTGGCAGACCGAGAGTTTCTGGCTCCTCCGGATAACACGAGTTTTTGTGCAAGAAATGAAGGGTAATTGGAGAAAAGGGCTTTGTGAGTAATGCAGGCCAGTTTAAATTGGATTCTGGCCTCTAGGGGAGGCCAGTGCAGGGCTTTGAGGTGGGGGGAGATGTGGTTGAATTTCCTTGAGCCATTAAGGAGTCTGGCGGCAGTGTTGATGCAGGCTTTCAAAGGTGCCAGGGAGTTCTTGGGTAGCCCTGCAAGAGTAGAGCATCCATATTCTAGTCTGGAAATGACTAGTGCCTGAGTTGCTGTTTTAAGGTCGGCCACATCGAGGAAGGGTTTTAGGTTTCTTAGGTAACTCAGATAGAATCTGGCTGTTTTGGCCATCGAGTTGATATGGCTGCGCATGTTCACGCTGCCGTCAAGAGTTATTCCAAGAGATTTCGCTGAGTCAACAATAGTAGGAGGGCAGTTTAGTGCCGAGATGGTCTTGATCCATTCCTGGGTGTCTAGATTGGGTTTGGGTGGGGAGATCAGGAGAAATTCCGTTTTACTTGCATTGAGTTTTAGCTGGTTGGCGGTGAGCCAGTGGACTGTCCGTTTCAGGGCCTCGTTCAGGGAGAGAATGTCCTCAAGGGAAGATAATTTTATGTTGATCTAAGTATCGTCAGCGTACATAAGGTACGAGATGTTGGCGACAAGTAGCACCTCGGTGAGAGGTTCAAGGTAAAGGTTGAAGAGGGTAGGGGAGAGGGCTGATCCTTGGGGAACTCCAACCGTAACCGGCGAGGGGGCGGATAGATTACCGTTGATGAGGACTCTCTGTGAGCAGTTCTGGAGGAAGGATCTAAACCACTCAAGGACCGTGCCATCCAACCCCATCCTAAGTTTGAGACGTTCTAAGAGAATTTCGTGGTTAACCGTATCAAAGGCAGAGGACAGGTCTTGGAGGATTAGGAGACAAGATTTGCCTTGGTCAAGGGCTTGGAGGGCATCATCCACTATGTGGAGGAGGGTGGTTTCCGTGCTGTGACCAGGTCTGAACCCTGATTGGAAGTCATCAAGCAGGTGAAAGTTGTTGATGTGTAGGCTTAGCTGCTGTTGCACACATTTTTCTAGAACTGGCAAGGAGAGGGATGTTGGATATGGGCCTATAGTTCTCGGCAGAGGCAGGGTCCAGCGTTGGGTTTTTTAGGATGGGGATGACTTGGCCAGCTTTGAGCGAGTCGGGAATTGAGCCCTGTAGGAGAGAGGCGTTGATTATTGAGGTCCAGGAAGGGATGATGGCCTGGGAGGCAGCAGTTAGAGGGGAGAGGATCATTGAAGTGATTGTTCGGTTTTAAGGAGGCAAGAGTTTTCAAGATAGAAAGTTCATCATGGGTTTTAATTCGGACCAGTGCGGTAGGTTTTTGGGTGTGGTTAGTGAGGACAGCGCAGAGAGAGAAGATGGAGCAGGCGGATTTTGGTTTTGGTTGTAAGTAGCGGATTAAAGTTCATTTCCAAGGGCAGTGATTTTGTCGCAGAAGAAGGAAGAGAATTCCTCGCTTGATATTAGGGGTTTGGGTGTTTCTTTGGTGGTTTTCGCTAGTTTGTTGGATTGGTGTTTGACCAAGTCGAACAGCTTGCAAGGTCGATTTTTGGTATTCTCTAGCTCAGATCTGAAGAATTATTTTTTTGTATTGAGGATTTTCTTATTATAGGCATTTCTGGCCTCGCGGAGAAGTTTTAGATGTGCTGCTGAAGGGTGTTGTTTCCAGTGTCGGTCAGTCTGTCGAAGGGATCTCCTCTCCTTGTTGATCCGCTGAACCAGGGGTTTCAGTCTTTGACCTGGGTTCTTTTTAGTTTTAGTGGTGCCAGGTCATCGAGAATGTCGGATATGGTTGAGGAGTAATGAGTCCCTAGGTTGTCAACCGAGATGCACTGAGGGGGCAGGGGAAGGTCAGACACACAACGCGCTGCCAGTTTCTCATGGTCAAGGTTCTTAGTGTCTCTAACCCATCTTTTGGGAAAAACGGGTTGAGGTGTCCATGTTTTGTGGGTGCTGGGCAGGAGGAAGATGATGGCATGGTGGTCAGACCAGAGAGAGAAGTTTGACTGCTGATTCCTTAGCAATGATCCAGTCTAGAGTGGCACCTTTCGAATGAGTAGGGAGGGAGCAGGCTTGGGTATGGGCTTGATCGGCCAAGAAGTCTCTGATGGCATTGACCTGAGGGTCCTTAGGATCGTTCCAATGTAGGTTAAAGTCGCCAAGGAAAATGTCATTAGAGTTTGGAGAAACCTTGGCTGTGATTATTTCCATGAGGAGGTCCGCCGTAAAGGAGTCGTTCTTGCCTGGGGGGTGGTAAAAGATGTGAAGTTTGCACAGCTGAGACTTGTTGTTGGAGATAGCGTGAGGTATTCGCAGGAGTCTGTGGGGTCCACTGGCAGTTCCTTAACAATGAGGTTGGAGCGGTGGATACAGGCAATGCCACTCCCTTTTTTCTTTGGTTGCCTATCCAACCTTACGATGTTATAGTTGGGCGGGACTAAGAAGTCTAGGTAGGGCGATGAGGAATCCATGAGCCAGGATTCAGTCAAGATCGGTAGGTCCAAATTATGACTCAGAATGAGGTCGGCTACATCAGATGCATGCTTTACAGCTGATCCGCAGTTTATTAGGAGGCCGGCTAGGGAGGGGTAGGAGTGATTGTCAAGGGTAGCAGTGGCGGTAGGAATTTTAATTATGTTGCTGTTGACCAACCCTCTGGTGCGTATGGTAGCAGATCTGTTAGGGTTGGTTGTAACTGTACAGATAGGGTGTTCTTCCCTCAGGTGCAAGGGGCGTGGGGTTGTCAAGGCAGAGTCGTAACTAGTGAGGAGGTCAGGCACTTCTTCCTCCGTGAGTTCAGAGGGATTGGTCGTGCCAGGGGTTGGTTTGTAGGTGTGGTGGAGAGCAAGAATTTCCTTCTCCGAGAGGTGACAAGGTTGTTTGCATGGGTGCAGGTGTCTCAGGGATAGGGGTAGAGGGTGAAGGATGGGCTTCATGAAGGGAATGTGGGTCATATTCTGTGAGAGCCTGAGATTCAAAAAGGAGAGTTCGGTGATGTGAAGGAGGTGCTTTAGGTCCAGCATGGATTTGTGGATGCTCTGTGTTAATTCGAAAGATCTGCGGTGCAGATTATCAATATCTCTTAGAGAGGTATGTTCTGGCAAGCAGGGGGGCTGATGCAAGGGGGCGGTTCTGATAGTATGTGCTGGTGGCCTAGAGGTGGGTTTACGTGGACGTTGAGCGTCCCCATGAGAGGGATGATCATGTGGACAAGGGGCCGAAGGAGGGAGGGCGATTACATCTGATTGGTTTTGCAACCTGGGTTTGGGGGCTTAGTCGATCAGTGTGCTGGGCAATGTTAGGCTTTTGCATACTCGTGTTGTAGGCGCCCTAGTGGGAGTGTCAGTAGCCCGGCGAGTGGCGTGATTACGTGGGCAGGAGGTTAAGGGTTTCAGGACGCCTCTGGTGGTATGTGCTGGATGTATGATATCGGGGTGCGTGATACCACAGCTGGGTTGACCTGAGAGGTAGGCCCGGGGGGGTGGGGGGTTTCGGAGGCCGACGGAGCAGGGTTTGCTAGGATCGGTGGTATGGGCACGCAGTGATTGGCATGCGCAAGTGGCAAGGTGACAGGGCCGGGTGGCCCACTGCCGTGGTCACTGGCAAGATTGTTAGGGGGGAGGCATGGAGCACTTGGCGGGATGGGCAAGAGGTGAGCCGGTGGGAGCAAGGACTGAGACGGGTTGTGAACATGGTTTTTAAGGCGTGTGAAGAGGTCTGCAAATTTGATGAGGTTTTTGGGGGGCCCTTGCATCAGGATAATGCCACTGTTGTATAAGGTGATGGTAAGGTTAGCACGTAGGTTTGCCGATGGAGTGATTGTGAGCTTTTTTCCGTGGGGGATGTTCCTTGCTTCTTGTACTTTGAGGAGGTTCAAGAAGGCATTGCGCCAGAGAGACGTTTTCCTGGAGTGGAAGATAAGATCGTTGATGACAGTACCCTGGTTTGCGCAGAGACGATGGTCAGATATCAGGGTCTCAGGATGACTTTTCAGGATGGAGAGTTTAAGGGCTTTGGAGGCAGATTTGGAGAGAGTAGGAGGATAGATAATGGTGTAGTAATTGTCTCCCGTGGAGGTCAAGCTGGGCTTAGCCATGTTGGGGGGAGGAGGGGGTGATGAGGCTACTGCACTAGCAGCTGGTTTGCATTTTGAGAGGTATCCCCAGGTTTGTTTTATGGAAAAGCGGCTGCGCCAGGATGGCCTGACTTAAATGAAGCAGTGAAAGCAAAGTGCAGGGCTGTTAGTCATATGCCCATGCCAGGGTGGGGGTTTACCAGGTCTTTTCAGTGAAGTAGGTTGAGAAGGCAGTGGTGTACAGGCCCATAATGGGATGGCTACTGTGGATGTCCTCTTTCTCCTATTTGTAGGTAACGACAGCTCAGTCTTCTTTCTATTAGTGTGTAGGCATGGATTAGTTCTCTATCAGTTACTATGTATAGACAATTGAAGATAAGCCCGCTTTAATTTGTTGAGAATAGGGCACAGGAAATGATTCAGTGCAGTAATTAGGATGGATTGAGGATAAGCCCGCTTTAAATTGTTGAGAATAGGGCACAGGAAATGATTCAGTGCAGTAAGTAGGACGGGCTGTAGGATAAGAACCCATGCCAAGATGGCCACTGTGGAAGTCCTCTTTCTGCTTTGTAAGTATTTCAGGCTCAGTCCGTTTTCAGTTGTTTTGTAGTCATTGGCCAGTCCTCTATCACTTTTTTATGCGGGGGGGACAGATCAGTCCACTTTCGCTCAAACTCAGTATCTTACTCCTAGTCGATTGACAAAATATGAGCGAGTTATACTAGGGGCTGAGAATGTAACAATAGTCAGGTGTACTGTCCTAAAACCTGCTACCTTGTTGCCAGATCCACATCACGAAGTGGTGAAAGATGAAGTCGAACATGAATGTCTCAACTTTACTGAACTCAGTACCAAACCCCGTCCAGACATACAGGAAGAACCTTTGAAGAATGCTGAACATGAACTCTTTGTAGATGGTTCATGTATGCGCCATGAGGAAGGAGTCTGAGTGCTGCTTATGCTGTGTGTACATTGGCTGGAATAGTCAAGGCATCCTATCTACCTGGAGTCAAGTCTGCACAAGTAGCCGAATTGATAGCTTTAATTAAAGCTTGTAAAATTGGGAAAAATTGGAAAGTAAGCATTTACACTGACAGTCAGTATGGTTAAGGGGTTGTGCATGACTTTGTCCAGTTCTGGATGAAGAGGGATTTCATGACTTCTTCAGGTCCCCCATTAAAAATGGAAATTTTGAGAAAGAATTGATTGAAGCAATTCAATTGCCAAAAGAAGTGGCAGTGGTCAAATGTGCTGCTCACCAATCAGGAGATGATCAGGTGACAGCCGGTAATCGATATGCTGACCAGGTTGCCCAACGTTGTGCTAAATACAAAATAGCAGTAAACAAGAAAATTGATGCATGTGGAATCAGCTGCCAACGTATGCTACTTGGGGGTATAGGAACATGAGAAGAAGTAAAGGACCTACAAAATGAAGTAGACGAAGGAGGAGTGGTTGAAAATGGGTTGTCAGAAACAAGCTGAAGATGGGGTGTGGGTTTATCTGAATCTGAATGGAAGACTAGTGATGCCAGACTGTATGCTTGCACCCATGGCTTTTCAAACAAAATTGGTTCAATTCAAGTTTCTGGAATGTCGCAGAGTCTTTGCCAGAGATGCTTAACATGTCAACAAATGAACCCAGGCAGGAAAACAGTAGTCTGCACGGGAAGAATTGGAAAGGCAGTAGGACCATTTATAAGACTTCAAATTGATTTTATTCAGTTACCTCTTTGTCGAGAACTGAAATATGTACTTGTCATAGTTTGTTTATTTTCAAAGTGGGTGGAAGCATACCCGACCAGACGAAATGACAGCTTGACAGTGGCCAAACTCCCATTGAGGGAACTCATACCTCGATTCGGTTTACCAGTAACTATTGAATCAGACTGAGGGTCCCATTTTAATAATGAAATAATTCGATTGATTTGTGAAGCATTTAAAATTGAACAAAAGCTGCACTGTGCATACCGCCCAGAGGCTTCTGGAATAGTAGAACAATTGAATGGCACAATCAAGTCAAGACTGGGAAAGGTGTTTGCACCCACCCCAATGGAATGGCCTGATGCTTTACCCCTTGTCCGGATGGTACTCAGAAGTATCCCAGATAAAAATACTGGTTTGCATCCCCATGGAATCTTCATGGGAAGGGCAATGAGGCAGGCACGTATACCAGGACACAAGCTGTTGAATATATCTGATGATTTGGTACTGGAGTATTAGTTGGCTGACTAAGTGCGTTATATCTCTCTCCAGGTTGGGGAAGACGCTGTTGCCAGGCAGCTGAACCAAGCACATGATCTGAATCCCGCACCAAGGTGGGGAAAACCACATCAGGTTATATTGGTCACCACAACAGCTGTAACATGTGCAGACTTGCCTAATTGGATTCACGCAAGCCATACAAAACGTGTGCCAGCACCTGACGAAGTAGATCCCCAACTAACTCAGGCAGTTGAGGAGGCTGATGGTTTTACAGCTGAAGGATCCCGAGTAACAAATCCTGAAGTAGCTGAACAAGAACAACCGTGCACTAGTCAAGATGACTGGATCCCAGTAGTGGACATACCTGAAATAATTGTGAGAACAAGAAGTCAAAAACGATTAGAAAGACAGGACGAGAGCGAGTTAGGAATAAAATAACGAGCTCAGATAACAGGAAATAAAGTTATAAAATAACCTGAGCAGGACCAGATAAGGAGAGAAAAATCAACTCCGACAGAAGACAATTTAAGCCCCTTCCACAAGTCAGAGGAGGGACAGGTAGGTGTTAAGAGTAAACGCCCAGGCAGAAGAAAATCAAGAAACTGAAAGACCTGAGCAGGAACAGTTAGGAAAAGAAAAACAAGTTCAGGAAGAACAACAACAAATCAAAACAAATCCTGAACAGGGTCAGATTAGGGAAGAACAACACATCCAGGCAGAAACGGCTAAGGTGATAAGCCCCGGACAAGGTCCGATAGAGAGGAATTCTGAAGACAAAAATAATCAAGTTGTGCCACAAATCAATGAAAATAAAAGAATTGTTGAAGAAGCTGAAAGCACAATGCAAGCTAAAAGGGTTAGCTAAGGCGATAATTGCCTAGTATTATTAAGAGACTGAAGTACCGCCTTAAAACTATTAATGAAGAACCTGACCAAGTAAATGAAATATCCAGCCAATCAGGGCTGTCCACTGAAAAGCCAAGAATGAGAAGTCCACGATTACAAAGACTGAATAATAAGTTCAAGGGTCCTGAATGGACATATGTAATTCTTGAAGATTTAGAGAATCTTGAAATAAGTGGAGATGGTGATGAAGAATTAAATGCTGAACGAATTGATGAAGAAGTGAGCCCACTCGAAGAAAAGATGACTACCCTGGTTGTATTTTGTAAAAAAATTCTAAAGAGGGGAGAAATCTTCTTAACATAAAATGGCTGACAAAAGAGCTGCAGGATAACCGAAACGAAACTGTGTAAAGAATTGTTGTAGAATATGTATATGTAGTACATTTTTAGTACTTACAATATGGTTAGTATTAACAGTAGCCATCCCCTATTTAATAGTTACAAGTAAACAGAATAGCACTAATACACGTGAAAGAGTGGCTAACATTAAACAGGACAGAATAGATTTAGAAGCACCAGATGAGTTAGATTTACATCACACTGTGAAAAAAAATGAATCAGACTTAAATGTTTTTGCAAACCTATTAGTACACTATGTAGGAACCATGGAAGTTAGTGATTGTTATGTGTGTATGAAATTGCCAACATCAGTAGCAGAAGGTGTAACATATCATTTACCGTTGACATATGGTATTTCATGTAGTGTCTTAGCTAGTTTATTTTATCGAACTGGAAAATTACAATATTACTATTCTAACATAGATTTGATTTTTTCTGAAGTTCCTCTACGAAAAAGCATGAACCCAGTCCTTAGTAGTAGAGATTCACAATTTCTGGGTGAATATTTTCTCACAATGAAAACAATTAATATAGCTGAAGCACATAAGTACAATTTAACATGTAAGTTACATGAAGAGGAAAATATTTTTTTTAATTTAATTGTGAAAAGGTGACAGGATTTCCATAGAAGGGCCTCTGAACCGTAACCTCAGATACCTATATGGGCTGAGAAAGAAGAATTGTTTGCAACTGGCAAGACTCATGCTGCTATGTCCTTGGAAAGAAAGGAAAAATCTGTCTCCATTGATTAAAAACAGAATATAACCACATATTTATTGTTTCCAGTGAATGTGAACACAATTTCTTAGTAATTGGGGGATGGGGACTAAAAGGAGGCACAGGTCCAGTATTTCCTGGAATTTATTATGTGTGTGGAGACAAAGCTTATTTTAGGCTGCCTGGTCATTGGTACGGGAGTTGCTATTTCGAAATAGTATTCCCTAAAGTATATCATGTAAAAAGAATCACTGGAAGCAATGAAGTTAATAACAGAGTAACACACAATAAAAGGGCTAGTTTTTCAGAAATAGTAGGCAATATATTTAGTGCATTGATTCCTTCAGTGGGAGGTATTTTGAACTCACGAAAAATCTGTCAATTGTCTACAGTGATTGATCGGTTATCAACTGACACTGCTGGAGGATTTTTATAGATCAATACCGAATTAGTTGCGGTCAGATCTAATGTTTTGCAAAATAGACTTGCTCTTGATATATTATTGGCTAAAGAGGGCGGAGTCTGTAAAATGTTGAAAGTGCAACATTGTTGCACATACATTCCAGACAAAAGTGTTGAAATTGGAGGCTATATTAAAAATATCACAAATTTGGAAGCGGATTTAAAACCACTGGAAGTTGACAGTGTATGAAAGAAACTAACAAATAGTCTTACCACCATAGGTAGTTGGTTTTCTAACCTAGGAAAAAGCGTTATAGGTCAAATAATATTGCCAATAATGGGAATAACGTTATTAGTTTTAGCAATAATGTTTTGGTGCAAATGTTTCAGGAAAAGGAAGTGAATGAAAAAGGAAAGAAAAGAAAATATGATGAAATTCACCTCGAAGAAATGAGATTTACAAAAGACTGAAAGGGTTACAATGTAAGAAAGAAAAGGGAAAAACTGAAAGAGTTGATGACGAGATTGAAATGGAAATTTGCTAAAGTTGGCATCTGATTTAATGATTGAAATTAGTGATGGCATAAAATGCCATCAGAGAGGGGATTGATGGAGTAAGGTTTTGTATGAAAGAAACTTGCTCGGATGCAATACTCTCCATTAACGTATAATATTGTAACCAACATGTTTGTAAATACTAATATCACATTACATTTCTCAATACATAAACTAGGGGAAGCTTGTCTATGTGTATCACTAATAACTAACCAGAGTGTCATAAAATGGCTGCCGAAAACGCGAGAATCTTCTGCGCATGCGTCTACTGCTTCTACGAATTACGACATCTCTTGCTTTTGGTGGGAAAACTGTGCAGCTGCACATAGCTATTCATATGGCCGCTTGAAACTCATGTTAATGCACCTGCTATGCTGAATTAAAACTTTACACGTTTTATTAAATTGCTAATGCAAAAGTTCAAATAAATTAATGGGATTGAAGTAGAGATAAGTGGTATACAGTGCATTCATTTATTTTTGTATTTTGACATGTTATTCTTTGAATTATTGATAGTACACATTTGGGCCTGGAGGGTGATTGAAATTCCTACCCTATCTGACTTTTTGCGCAAGCGCACCCAAACCCTGTAGGGAACATGATGAATCAAATTGAAACTTAGCCAAGGTCGCTCTAGCAAAGATGCGCTTGAGAACCTCACCTCTCGACCCGAAGAGGGTAGTCAAAATTAACTTACATTGTAATGATCCTAATGTTAAATGCGGGTGGGAATAAAGCTTGGGAAAGCAAAATTAAGGGGCAGGAATATTGAACAATGAACTAGAGAAAAGTATTACATTAATATGGTGTTTTGACCTCTCCCCATCTCTTTGTCCAATCAGAAGTAGGGGTTTTCACGAATATTGGAACATTGGGGGTGGTACATACACATAGAATAGTATAACTAAGGTAGGCTTAGTAATGTAGATGTCACAGACCCATCACCGAATCAGATGACGGCGGATGCTAAAGAGGTCAGAGACGCTGTCCGAACACTCCGATAGAAGATTCGAGAGAGAAGAGACAGATACTGCCAGAGAAGAATCTGAACCACAGCCAAACTTCAGAAAAGACTCCAACGCATCCAGAACGCCTCCGCACGACTCATCCTGGACATCCCCCGACACAGCCACATTTCCGGACACCTGAGAGACCTGCACTGGCTCCCCGTCAGCAAGAGGATCATGTTCAGACTCCTCACCCACGCACACAAGGCTCTCCACGACCTGGGCCCCAGGTACCTCAACAACCGCCTGACCTTATACACTCCCACCCGCCAGAGAAGAGAGTAGTGCGACGCTGGCGTTTCATCTAGGAGAGGTTACCTATCCTGTCCTGAACCTTGGACTCCTGTCTGATCCAGGGGTCCCTATCCAACTCTGTGGCCAGGGGTCGGTCCTCACACCATTCTAGGTAAATATAATTTTGTGTAGTATGCCTTGTACTGCTTTCTGTTTCTACCCTCTCCAGGTACTGTCATCATGAAGATTTAACCAAGTCATATTATTCTATTTCTAAAGAATCTGTGTGTATGACATGTATTGGTATTTGACTCACAAAATTATTTATATAAAACTCTCTCGAGTCTGTGGTCATTCCGAAGAATAAAGTTAATGTCATTCTACCTATACTACTAACTACCTGTTCTATTGACCAGAGGAAATTAAGACCCAAGGAGATCGGGTTGGTAAGAATTGGTAAAGGTAAAATGTCATCACGTAGAGGTAACAAATTTGATTACAGTGGTAATTGCCGGTTTATGTGTGAATGTTTATGGGCCCAGGTGAGTATGGTGGTTTAGGAGTAAACCACACTGGTAAGCTCCACTGGATCAGGGTGATAACGAAGTTAGAGTAGTAGAAAGAGATGTCCATGTATATATGTAACTAAGTAAGATGTCACTGCAACAGGTATAGGTACCCGGGGAGGTGGGTGGGCGCATGTGAATCTACAGCTCTACATGCCAAGAAAGGATGCATACAGGGTAAGTAGCATTTTCCGTTCAAGGCAAGTGAGCTGTGGATCACATGCTTTGCATAGACTATATAGCAGTTATCTCCCAAAGCGGTGGCTAACCTGTAGCTGTTGCAGTCGTCTGAAATAGTGTACGTAAAACTGCTTGGCCAAAACTAGCTTGCTGTCTTGCTAACACATCTTCACAATAGTTATTTATGAATGTGTGAGGTGTAGACCATGTTGCAGCTTTGCAGAAGTCATCTATTGGTATATTACCTAAGAATGCCATGGAAGCCCCTAGTTTGTGTGTGGAGAGCACTCTAGGGGAAATTGTCAATGTTAGTTTTGCTATTGCATAGCATGTTTGAATGCACTGGACTATCCAAAGTCTTGGGGAATGATTCTTTAAAGTCCCTCGATAAATGATTTAATGACAGGCACTCTGAAGGGAGACTGATGTTGTCTATTCTGGAGGTATGCAGCTATTGCAGCAAGATGTAAGCGTATGGATGAGTACGCTAAATTTGAACGCTGTAGATGTAACAAATAGCATATGTTTTGAACTGAAGCATCAAGCAGGTTGATTTGTTATTACCGTGTATCACAAATTGCTTCCATTTTGCTGCATAGCATGCTCTTGTAGTAGGACGTCTAGCCTCTTTGATGATATGCATGCAGTCTGGCGGGAGATTGAGGTAGCCAAACCCTAAGATTTTAGGTGCCAGAGCGCAAGGTTGAGATGACTGGGATCTGGAGGTCTTATCTCTCCACGGCTCTGTTTGAGTTTGGGCGTGAGATGTAGTTTTTGGTGAGGAACTACTAAGAGCTCCAACAGGGTTGTGAACCAGGGTTGATGGGCCGTTGTGGGATCAACTAGGATTAGAGTCAGGGCCGCCTGTCTGAGTTTCTGAACCACTAATGGAATGAGTGGGAGTGGCGCAAAAGTAGCTCCCAAATGCGCTTGTGTGTTGGATGGTTGGAGATGGGACTTGGACAGATCTACTGTGAATCCAAGATCGTGGTGCAACTGCATTGTTTTGTGAGTGTGACTTAGACAGCTTTGTTGCGAGCTGGCTTTTGTGAGCTAAGTATGGAAAGACGTGAATGTGTTGTCTTCGTAGATGAGCTGTGACTACTGCCAGGCATTTGGTGCCTGCCCTGCGCCAAATCCCCATAAATATACCCCTAGGTCCTTAAATCAGATATACAGAGGAAATCCCTGAAAACTTCAGCATCATCACCAAGTCAACGGGCATCTTCAAGGTGATGGAGAGCAGAATAGCCATAGGAATGGAGAGTAGAGGGCTAGAAGAGGAAACTTCTGGAAGACAAATTAGAGGCTAACAAACCTAGAAGGAGCACACAAATAAAAAAAAACTACCTGAAAGAACAAATTGCAACTGGCTAAGGTAAGGGAACATCCAAGGATGCACAGGACTAACAGGGTATATATAAACCGCTATAAGGCTTGGGACCAACATTTTTTTTGGTGGTGTATCAACAGGCCAAAATACACATCTAAAACACGGAACAGAAATGGTACAAGGGCATTTGAGGAGTGAGTGAAGCAGGCAGTTTTTCAAGAACATTTTAAGACACAATATGTTAAAGGCCTGAAGGCCCCAGAGGACGGTCAGGTTTACATAATGATGGCACAAGGCTAGCTTTCAGAGGAAATCAGACTCGCTAGAGTGGTCCATAGATGTAGCAGAAATGAAAGGGACTCTAATATCCATTCATCTGAACAAGGTTCCAGGGCTGGATGTATTCTCTGAGCCTTCTATGAACTATTCCTATCCTAGTTTGGAGGGGAGGGGGAAGGCGAGCTGCAGGGCTCTACAATGCCTTTACCCAAATATGAAGCCCGAGCATCTTCATGTGCAGGAGATGTGTCACTCATACCAAAGCCTGAGAAGCCTGGGGATTATATTACTTCTATAGGTCAAAACTTCTATTAAGCGCACACACATTTTCATCACAATTTTAGGGAGTAGTCTCAATGGCCTGATAGACCATAATCAAGTGAATTTTATGAAAAATAGACATAGCAGTGAAATGTGAGGCAACTTGTGCATTTTTTTCAGAAGGCACAAAAGAGCAATCTCCCAGCAATCCCGGCATCCCTGAATGCAGAGAGGGCCTCTGATCAGGTGAGCTTAGAACATGAGCAACAATAAAAACAAATACAGTTCGTAGGCGAGGAACACAAGCAGTGCTTATTTACAGATGTGTTACTGTCAGAGGCGAACCCTTAGTGCTCACTACTTCCAGTGCTGGAAAGCTCAATGGGTCTGATAAGGTATTGGGCTTGAAATCAGCCATACTAAATGGAGCAGTCCCAGAAGGATAAGTTGCTAATAGACAACAGTATACACCCCTTAGGTGGGAAACTCACTCGATCAGCTTTGTGGTTCACTAGGAGAGTGGAGGACTGGAGAGGAGTCAACTGGCCGAGCCTTCGAAAGCAAAAAGATATGAAGACCTAAGGCAATAATAATCCACATTTGTAAAGCGCACCACCTCTAGGCGCTGGGGGCCGTCGGGAAGATTAAGCGAGCTATTGCCCAGAGTCACATGGTGTTGGGCTAATCTGCCGCCGGTGCCGGGGATCGAACCGTGATCCCCAGATTCCAGAGTCAGTCGCCCTAGCCGCAGCGCCACACCTCTTCCTGCAATGGCATCCACTGTTAATATCTTGACTGGGGTGCAAAAAGGTTTTTAAAATGAATATATTGCCCAAGGTCAATATGTATTTAGATCACGTCCCTTCCAGTAACTATTCCAGCAACAGATATAAAGGTATGTCTGAGGCACTTAATGTCATTTTTAAGGGCAGGGAAACTGGAATGAGTACTGACGAAGAATTTATTGGCATCCACTCTAGATACAACTGATCTTCTCCAGCACCTACACATTATGTTAGAGTAGGCAGCCAGGGAAAGGGCATTGGCTTGGCGATACCTTACATCACAATCCAACTTATCACTTGCTTTGAAGGACAATGCTTTCTGTGGAGGGAGGAGGGGGGGGCAACGTGTCACCTTAGTGAATCTTTTCTACCAGGGGAAATGTCGTCATTCCATGAATGTAAATCAAACTACGACATCCAAGAAATTGGCAGGCTCCAATATTACCAGCTTAAACATTAGGTTCTCCACCCAACCAATACAATAGCTGGCACCTGGGACCTTACCCATTTCAAGAAACTAGTGAAGAGATACATGGGTTCCAAGGGACTTCTCTCCACTATGTATAAAACATTGCAGGGGGATGACTTCACTGGGCCTAAACCACAGGTTGGAAGGAGACCTGCAGAAAGACCTATAGGAAAAGGAGTGGGGGTTCCTCTACTTTGCTATTCCTAGAACATTCAAAACTATTACACACAGGCAAACCGTATACAAGATAATGTTCCAATGGAATATGACCCCAATGCAGCCAAATCAAACTTACCCCACAACACCAGAACTTTATTGGTAGTGTGCATAAGACCCTGAAACTTTAGTTCACACATGTTGGTCATGCAAGACAATACAGATATTATGGAACGAAGTTCTTTCTCATATCATACGAGTGCTGGTGTTTTAGCTGCAGGCAGACCCGGAAATTGCCATCCTGGACATTTTATAGGGAATCACCTGCCATGAGTGAGCATTGCTCGCCCACATTAGGAGTTGTGAACCAACAAATGGGCATATACTGGAAAGATGGGAGGTGCCACACATAGCAATTTGGTTCACCAGGCTGTGGCACGTGATGGCAATGGAGAAAATGCCAAGCAGCACTGATCAATCCGAATGCAAACTCTCCACGCAGTGGCTTCTACCGATACAATACTTTTACAAACTGGAATATCTATGCTTTTCTCCTACAAGACTGAGAGCACTTCAGTTATTTGACTCGGAGCAGAGTTGGCTGCAGGGACCAAATGACAGAGGTTGGCTGGTTAATGCAGACCACTAGGGTACATAACCTTTATGAGTAGGGAAAAGATGACACAAGACTAATCAAAGCAATGGACAGATATCAACTGCTTTTTTTTCTTCAGTGGTATAGATTGTTAACAACCCTATTTCATACCTATGTTTGGAGGTAGAGGGGTTAGTTTAATTTCATTTTGTCTACCTACCTGGTGCTACGGCATATCTTATTTATGACATGCTATAATTCTACAGCCAGCGTTGAGGAGTTCTAAATTGTATTTTGCTTGGAAAACGAATAAACAGAATTTTGTTTAAAAAAATGAAAAAATAAGGGTCCGAGATCCAAGCAGGGGTCCCAGCCTGATATTTTTCAGATTTGTGTCACCTAACTTCACCAATCTATCAAAATGAGGGAAAGTGCTTGACACTCAGGGCAAGTGACATGCTCACACTCATCCTTCTAAGGGAAAGTTTTTATGAAACGTCACAACATGCCCCCTCAGGCTCCATAGTTTCATATTTTAAGTTGGTGTCCACATCCACTGGGTTCTCCTCCATCAAGAGCATGATTCCTGTAGAGTGCTGGCTTCTCCTTGCCCCACGTCCACCACTACTAGCAGTGCCTCTAACAAGCTGGGGTTGAGGACCATAGAGAAAGAACACCTGAAGCAGACTTGGTTGTTGCTACCTTATGGGTCAACAAGAGCATCAAACTTACATTTTTATAAAGTTGTGTCTGTGGTAACGTGGAATATTTAAGACCTAGATGTTAATACACACCCATAATTTCCAAAACATGTTGATCTAGACTTTTCCTTACGGCTTTCCTACTTCTGTAAAATGCCTGTTAATGAACAGTGCATTGCATCCCATACTGTGTAGTCTGCACTAGATGTACTATCACTAGTATTTGTGCACACTATAGTAATCTAGAAATGTTACTTTCTTGCAGCCCTTGCACAATATTTAAAATGATACCGCAGTTCTACTGGAAAAGGAGATTAACCCTGAAAGTCGTGTACAGATATTTGAAGCACATCACTATTCCAGGACAGAATCAGTAACAATACCTATTACTTTACTCTAAGGGTAAAGCTTTGCAAGAAGTTTCTGGGGGAGGGGGCAAGGATTTTTTTTTCCAAAAGAAGTCCTAAGCAGTCAAGTAGCTGTTGTAAGGAAAAAAACATTCCGAACTCTGGTTCTCGAGGGTGAACAATAATCAGCTTCTTCCTAGAGCAGAAATACTTCCTTTTACAACACAGGTAACTATTAAAGTGTATTGTTCTAAAGGAAAAACATTACAAATAAAATAGAAACATGTATATTGTGAGGAAGAAATTATCAGGTGAAAAGGGAAAAAGTAGTTTATAAAAAAGGATTCCCATCTGATGTGAGAAGATTTAACATGCCCTTTAATAATGCAAGCATGTTACCAGGTTAGTGGATGTCAGCCCACAGTTAAAAATATAGCAATAAGCGATAAGGAAGTGCATTTACGCACGCTATTTTTAATAACAGAATATCTATTCATACAGAATATGTTGTGTGCTTAGATTTGGCTTCTATCCCAGTTCCAACTCCAATTTTGCTCTACTTAGATGCGTTGGCTTTAGGTCGGATTTTAATCTTTTTCCACAACAACATGCATCATTGCAAAGCATGTGGCAGTACTCAAACAAGACGGACATCCTTTTAGGTCTCAATTACCAATACACTTTTTTTAATTATCATTTCAAGTTTGGCATTTAAAATCACGGAACTACATTCACTTTAAAGGCTTAACGTGAAGAGAGACTAATGCACATTGCAAGTGTAAAGAGGGAATAGTGCAGCAGGCAGCACCATTCTGGCTTTTGTACAATAGCTGTCCTACTGCTGTCATACACAGTCTAGTTTCCCTTCACAAAAGAAGCAGGCGGAAGACAGGTCTCAGGAAGTCCATCTGTGTGTCCATTTTCAGTCTGTTAAGCTCTCAGAGAATGCCATCTTAGATTTCTGTGTCTGCTCTAGTCGGTTTAAAATAAACTGACTGGTGTCGATGAATCGCTCCACACAGTTCACCAAGCATGCCTCTGCTCGGCTATCTAGTTTTGGTCCTGGTTTTTCCATGCACTTGTCCTATTCAAAGGAAAAGAAAAAAAAAATCTGAAGTTAATTTCAGGACTTGAGGGTTCTTCCATAGTCATTGAATGCATACAGATTAGTAGGAACAAATGCACTGTATAATATTGTATAATCTCTTGTATTGCATTTATATAGCACTTACTACCCCTGACCAGGCATCGAAGCACAAAAGCAGAGGCAACATAAGTCTGTACTGAAACCCTACGAGATATTGGGAACTTCAAGCACTGTACAGAATCTATTTTCCTATTGAGAGAGAAGAAGGATGCTATCCATAAACAGTATAAAAATATTATTGGTTGGTGGTATTAAAATTGCCTTATGTAGCTAGTGTGCATGGCGGTAAAGCAACCTAAACTTATCTCTCACGGTCATCCAACACTGATTGCATCCATCAGTCCAAGGCTGGTGGAGCACAACTCACAATCAATGGCCAACAAAATGATATCCTCTACTTTAGTACCGCAACCAGACGATCTGACACTCTGACAGCCCAACTCCTTTGGCCTTTAGCCCCCTCATGTTCCTTCTACTCAAACTTCATGTGTTTGGTTTGATGACAGCCCATCTACCAAAATATATATAAATCAACTGATTATAACGCACAATTACTGCCTCATCCTGTTCTGAAATCTCAAGCCATTCCGGCCTTTTCATCCCAAAACCATCGGTATTAGGAGAGAGGACTGACTATGCAAACTGCCTCTATATCCAGTCTTTCCTGTCAGCCCCACCAATAAGCTACAAACCATACAAAACAAAAAGGTTCCTATTCAACTTGAAAGCATCTGACTATCAGCAAAAGCACTGACACTGCTACACGAGCTTCCCGTTGATGTGTGCATTCAATTCCTTTTAATCTTCTGTAAAATCTCACTATTCTATGAAAACGTATTCTAAGTTGGTATTAAAGGGTTAACCCCCCTGTCCACAAGAACTTGCTTGATACGTTGGTACACATACATGGAAACAAGGAGATAAATCAGCATCGACCTTCAGAAATCCATGGCTAAAAGGTGGCTAATAAGAGCCATTGCTTGGAAGATCTTACTGTGCCATGTAAAAAATGGGCACTGCTTGAGAAAAATATTTTTATAGCCTTACCTAACCTAACCTAACGGAATCAAATATGCAGCTAGAATGAAGATAAAGGTAGTCTTTTGTGATCCAGTATGGAAGATGTTGGGTTTCGTACGATTGAGTATCCTCATAAGAGGAGACAGTACAATATAAAAAGGTCTTATCTGAATACGAAGGTGGAATAATAGCTGCAAAGACGTAATTTTTTACAGATAAGATTCAAACTGCCAGCAATTACCCTAAGGAACTTTTCAGAACACTTGAATTGCTCTCCTGCCCTCTGAACGCATGCACATTGATCCCTACTCAGATCTTTTGTGACAACTTAGCCAACATTTTTAATGACAGGTGGAAGATATGTATAGAGTTTTTAATGCTGGAGTAAAGAAAAATGCCCCAAGTTCGATAACTGTGGATTCCAATGATAACATCCCAACTTTAAATAATTTTCCCCCTCTGACAGCTAATGGGGTTGTTCAGAAGATCAAAGTCACCAAATCTGGGGCCAGACTGAACCTTGTCCCATGAATATCTTTCATGACATGGCCAATAGCTTAGCCCCTCACTCACAACCTTACTGAATAATATCTTGGACTCTGGTGTTTTTTATTCAAATTGGATCGACTCTTCCATTTCTGTAGTGGGTGTCGTGTGGGGTTGTGGGGGTGCGGTTGTGGGGGTGTGGTTGTGGGGGTGTGGTTGTGGGTGTAGTTGTGGGGCTGTGTGTGTGGGGCTGTGTGTGGGGCTGCGTGTGTGGGGCTGCGTGTGTGGGGCTGCGTGTGTGGGGCTGCGTGTGTGGGGCTGCGTGTGTGGGGCTGCGTGTGTGGGGCTGCGTGTGTGGGGCTGCGTGTGTGGGGCTGCGTGTGTGGGGCTGCGTGTGTGGGGCTGCGTGTGTGGGGCTGCGTGTGTGGGGCTGCGTGTGTGGGGCTGCGTGTGTGGGGCTGCGTGTGTGGGGCTGTGTGTATGCGTGTGGTTGTGGGTGTGGTTGTGGTTGTGGGTGTGTGGCTGTGGGTGTTTGTGGGTGTGTGTGTTTGTGTGTGTGTGTATGTGTGGTTGGGTGTGTCTGGTAGTGGGTGTGTCTGGTAGTGGTTGTGTGTGTGTGGTTGTGTGGGTGTGTGTTTATGTGTGGTTGTGTGTATGGTTGTGGGTGTGTTTGTGTGGTCGTGTGTGTGTGTGTGGTCGTGTGTGTATGTGTGGTTGTGTGTATGGTTGTGGGTGTGTTTGTGTGGTCGTGTGGGTGTGTTTGTGTGGTCGTGTGTGTGTGGTCGTGTGTGTGTGTGGTCGTGTGTGTGTGGTCGTGTGTGTGTGGTCGTGTGTGTGTGGTCGTGTGTGTGTGGTCGTGTGTGTGTGGTCGTGTGTGTGTGGTCGTGTGTGTGTGGTCGTGTGTGTGTGGTCGTGTGTGTGTGGTCGTGTGTGTGTGGTCGTGTGTGTGTGGTCGTGTGTGTGTGGTCGTGTGTGTGTGGTCGTGTGTGTGTGGTCGTGTGTGTGTGGTCGTGTGTGTGTGGCCTGTGTGTGTGTGTGGCCTGTGTGTGTGGGGCTGTGCGTGGGGCTGCGTGTGTGGGGCTGCGTGTGTGGGGCTGCGTGTGTGGGGCTGCGTGTGTGGGGCTGCGTGTGTGGGGCTGCGTGTGTGGGGCTGCGTGTGTGGGGCTGCGTGTGTGGGGCTGCGTGTGTGGGGCTGCGTGTGTGGGGCTGCGTGTGTGGGGCTGCGTGTGTGGGGCTGCGTGTGTGGGGCTGCGTGTGTGGGGCTGCGTGTGTGGGGCTGCGTGTGTGGGGCTGCGTGTGTGGGGCTGTGTGTGTGGGGCTGTGTGTGTGTGTGTGGGGCTGTGTGTATGCGTGTGGTTGTGGGTGTGGTTGTGGGTGTGTGGCTGTGGGTGTTTGTGGGTGTGTGTGTTTGTGTGTGTGTATGTGTGGTTGGGTGTGTCTGGTAGTGGGTGTGTCTGGTAGTGGTTGTGTGTGTGTGGTTGTGTGGGTGTGTGTTTATGTGTGGTTGTGTGTATGGTTGTGGGTGTGTTTGTGTGGTCGTGTGGTCGTGTGTGTGTGGTCGTGTGTGTGTGGTCGTGTGTGTGTGGTCGTGTGTGTATGTGTGGTTGTGTGTATGGTTGTGGGTGTGTTTGTGTGGTCGTGTGGGTGTGTTTGTGTGGTCGTGTGTGTGTGTGGTCGTGTGTGTGTGGTCGTGTGTGTGTGGTCGTGTGTGTGTGGTCGTGTGTGTGTGGTCGTGTGTGTGTGGTCGTGTGTGTGTGGTCGTGTGTGTGTGGTCGTGTGTGTGTGGTCGTGTGTGTGTGGTCGTGTGTGTGTGGTCGTGTGTGGTCGTGTGTGTGTGTGGTCGTGTGTGTGTGTGGTCGTGTGTGTGTGTGGTCGTGTGTGTGTGTGGTCGTGTGTGTGTGGTCGTGTGTGTGTGGCCGTGGTCGTGTGTGTGTGGCCGTGGTCGTGTGTGTGTGGCCGTGTGTGTGTGTGGCCGTGTGTGTGTGTGGCCGTGTGTGTGTGTGGCCGTGTGTGTGTGTGGCCGTGTGTGTGTGTGTGGCCGTGTGTGTGTGTGTGGCCGTGTGTGTGTGTGTGGCCGTGTGTGTGTGGTCGTGTGTGTGTGGTCGTGTGTGTGTGGTCGTGTGTGTGTGTGTGGTCGTGTGTGTGTGTGGTCGTGTGTGTGTGTGGTCGTGTGTGTGTGGCCGTGGTCGTGTGTGTGTGGCCGTGGTCGTGTGTGTGTGGCCGTGGTCGTGTGTGTGTGGCCGTGTGTTTGTGGCCGTGTGTGTGTGTGGCCGTGTGTGTGTGTGTGGCCGTGTGTGTGTGTGTGTGTGGCCGTGTGTGTGTGTGGCCGTGTGTGTGTGTGGTCGTGAGGAAAACTAGGCAGGGAAGGGGGTTGCTACAGTGGAGGAGGGCTGCGTGGGAGGGGTAGTGAGGGCTGCGTGAGAGGGGATAGTGAGGGCAGAGAGCAAGAGGGTGGAGGAGCATGCTGTAAGGCTTATTGAGTCAAAACAACGAAGGCTTGGGTCCTGTCACTATCTGGCCTGGACCACTCTAACTTACAAAACACAAGATTGACCAGATAGGTAATTCTACAAATCTTTAAACAACACCTAGCCAACAAATCCTAAGTGCGTGCAGTTTGCTTTACATCATTTTTTATTTTTATTCCAAAATTATTGCAGATGAATCATATATTACATTTCATTGGCTGAAAAGATTTCATGAAATGTAATATATGATTCATCTGCAACAATTTTGGAATACAAATTGGAATATTCTTTTGGAACTTGGCCTGCTGACTGTTTGTTGAAGAAATACAATAATAAATTGCTGATACGGGTATTACTACAAGACGTTCCTTTCCATTTTGCGATTTTATATTGAGGATTGTGGCCAGTAGCGCTGGGCTACGGAGAGACGAGCGTCTTCTTTGGAAATGTTCAAGAAAAGTAACGAGCAGTGACTATTGTGCACACTTTTCTTTGTCCTCACCGCCTTGCTTTTGGTACAGTATATTTGCATCACTCTAAATTTGAGACCTAATGGGAAAATATATAACTTCTCATGGAAATCTGTGGAAACCGCACTCAAACGCTTGTTGGGAGGGAAGATGGTTTTCCAATGAGGCATCCCCTCTTCCCCCTTATGGGAAGGGAACGGTCCACCTTCCCACTACAATCGTTTTTGCCATAGGGTTTGCAGCCCTGTCTGCGAACTGTATGAAATGAGATGGGTCCAGCTCTTCAGCCCTGAAAGTCTGTTCAATTCTAAACACACGCAAGAGAAATCCGCAGTTTCCTCTCTGGTAAGGGTATATTTTCAATTTAAACTCAGTGAAAAATTGCTGAACAGGTTGACTGCAGATCTGGAAAAGCTCATTGAAGTAGCTGGTCTCTACACATATTTTTTATTTATTTATTTATTTTATTTATTTAATTTGTATAGCGCGTTATAACCACCGGGGTCTCTAAGCGCTGTTTGTCCAGATTACGTAGTGGGGTTCGGTATTTACTTGATCTTAACACAATGCCTAGAGGCTACTCCATGCTTGCTTGAACAATACGGTTTTTAACTTTTTCCTGAAGGATAACAGATTGCATTCCTTCCTTAGTTCTGGGGGCAGTTTGTTCCATAAAGCTGGGAGTGTGTTGGAGAAAGCACGTCCCCCCACCGTGGCCAGTTTAAAACGGGATTGGGACAAGAGGGTAGCGTCCGACGAGCGCAAAGTCCTGCTCGGTGTATATGGGGACAGGCGGGATTTCAAGTATCTTGGTGCATTACCACACAGCGCCTTTTGTACGATACATACCAAGTTTAGTGCCATTATTTCCTGTAGTACTTTGCTTTAGCTCATTGTCAACTGCCTATAGAAGCTAAAATTGAGAATTAATATTTAAGGACCTTTCCCTAAGCCTCCTGCCAGTTACTTTTTAACCCGTACTGTACCCCACCCCCTCACAACGTGCAAACAAAATTAAAACAAGCATTTGCAATGCAATAGGGCTCGCATTTGTGAGAGTTTAAGCTATTGGCATTGTAAATGACAATGCCTTTCATTTATGTTTTAAAAACCAACACGTAAATAAAAGGCATTGCCATTTACAATGCCAATAGCTCAAACTCTCACAACTGCGATACCTATTGCATTGCAAATGCTTGTCTCACCTTTTCAATAACTCTTTTCCCCCAGTTTAGGGACGAAAGAGCAGGCTCTCAAGTTAAACGTATTTGGGGAAGTATGTCAAGATCAGGAGAGGTGCCCTACACATGGCATTTATGGACCTCTCCTGTGCCTTTCACATAACTGATCGGGAGAGAGTGTGGGTTTTAATGGAACAGGTGGGTGTGACTTTTTCCTTGCTGGACCTGACTAAGTGTATACATTGAGACACAACCATTAAAGGCAGTTATACACGGTCAGTGGATAATACAAAACCTATAAGGGTGATTAGAGGAGAGAGACGGGATGCATCCTGGATCCATTTTTGTTTTATTCTTTATTAATTCCCTCTATACTTTTTTATGGCCTTGTCCGACTCCATCTTGGTCCATGGAGGTCGCCATTTTCCTCAACTTAGACAACTAACATAGCCATATTCCCTGATTTATTTAGAATCATTGTCATGTCTGCCTTTGGATGTAGATGTCGCTGGACTTCATCTTTCAAAGAATTGTAATAGCGTCATGTTCTTTAATTAATTACATAGGTACACCATCTAATGCGACATTCGTCTGGGTCAAATGTCTACCCTGGACCATGTCAACATTAAATAAGAAAACATACAGACATATAACTAAAATAATGTAGTCTGAGTATACGTCCTTTTGCCTAATCTGGTTATAAGGAAAAGGCTGGGACGCATACCTTGATGCACATAATCTATGTCAGACATTCCTAAACGTATGTCAGGAATTTTAATCACTGATAAGATTTAGTATAAAAGGACAGCCAATTGACCACCTGTCAGGAGAAGTCCTTCGCCCAGATTTTTGCCCAAGATGGTCTCACCTGCTGCCGACAGACTTTAAATGTGTGTAAACTATGAATAACTAAATAAGGTTTGTGACTGTTACTACGGTGCCCCGGATCCCTTTACGGGATTGTTAGTAACCCAAAAGCAAAACTTCTATGTCAATTACACAGCGAACAGGAATCTGTGGGGCTACATTAACCTGTTTTTCGCATTAATCATGGTGCATTGAACCAAGTTCACCTGTGTCACCCGTGGGTGGGAAAAACACCCCTAGAGTTACGCCAAAGTCTTAACTAGCGCAACAATGTATTGTTCAGGCGTTAATAGGTACCAACGAGGCAAAATTTGCTCAGGTGGTATTAATTAGTGTCAAACTAATACTGCCAGGGAATCTGCTGTATTATGTCACATTTGCGGCATAATTTATCAAGGCTGCCACATTATTGTAATATCCTTTTACGCAAAATGCCAGTGGCCCAAATTACTTATTTCTAATTTACAGTGTTTGTTTCTTTCTAGCTTTTGATGGTCTTTGTGCTTTCCTAACTTCAGAATATCAGTGCTAATACTTTTCAAACAAAATACTGTTTTTCAAAGTTTACAAAATCGCTTCGCTAATTTTTTCCAGTATTTATTTGAACCCCCATAAAAACCTGAAATAAATGTTGTGCACTTGGTGCAGTTGATAGAAGAGACTGGTCTGCCTTTACTCAAGAGGGTATGCCTATTCATAGGACTCAAGACTCTCACTCACCGAAACAAAAAACTGTCTAGCTGGGCTCAATTGACAGGAGCTTTTTGGAGATCTTTTACCAGAGGGAGCTTCTGAAAATAAATGTTACAATTACTTGTAGGTTAACTGGAATAAACTTATTACGGTTGCCAGAAGTAAGATTAAAATTAAAGCGGTCGGAGGCAAGATGGCATCCGCGGGTCTGAAAGATGTGAGCAGCTCCCGGATAGCTCACATATCCCGCTGATTCAACGGCAGTGACTGCATAGCAGCGGCAGCGGGTTGTTGGCGATTTCTACCTTGCTTGATGGACTGTTTGTCGTCGCCGAGGACAGCGGACTGCGGCAAACTTTGTTGAGAGCGCCGAACATACTGGCGGCAAGCAGCATCTGGACGTTGTCTCACCTGCGCTGGATTAGCTGCTGGCGGCGTTCGCAGTACGGAGCTCGCTGTAGTGCTTGGACACAAACACCGAAAGGAGGGGGCTCCCTGTAGCCGGCGGAGAGGCGGCTGTCGATCGATGGCTGCTCCTTGTCCTTTTTTTCAATAGTTTTACCGGCGCTGGCCTAAGCGATAAAACTGGGAAGTCGGGACTATTGATCAAGACTCCGGTGAGTGTGGTAGGGGCAGGCAACTCAGGAACTGTTGGGATTACTACTCTCACGGCAGGGTTCTTAAGACTTTGCAAGAGTTGGAAAGAGCTGGAGCAGGGGGTCATTCTCGCAGTTGAAAATTAAATACTCTGCGATCGGCGGGTTTTGAATGCTAGCACGATAGTACGTAAGCAGACCGGTGCAGGGTAATAACACCCATTATTTGTAGCTGTGGGGAAAGGAGCAACCAGCAATGCCACCAAAAGCGGCTCGTGGGGGTAAGACAAGAGGCAGTGGGGAAGCGTCAGTTGAAACTCGAGCGGCGCTAGCAGGAAAAGGCTCAAAAGAGCTGCTCCGAGAAGGGCACCAGGAGGCTACTCTACAAGGCAAGTGCCTTACCCATGGGACTCCCAAGATTTCACAGATTTTCCATGTGACTGTTGGTAAGAAACTGTCAGTATCGTCGTCAGTTCCTCAAAAGACGACCCCTATTTCTGAAGTCCACAGTGGTGGAGGTGAGCTTGTTGCCGGGACCCCTGGAGAGAGTCCTTCGGTACTGGAAGACACCAAACAAGTTCAGATTAAGGCTGTCGAAATTAATTAACCCTCTTCAATAGAAGGAGATGGCGCTATAAGTGACGAAAGGAACAAAGCCACCAGCAGCAAGGAAAGTGAGTTTTATTCTTTGTCAGAGCACTCAGAAGAGTCGTATAATGATGATGATCTCCAGCTGCAGGGAAACGGGTCTTCAGGCAGCTCCCCTATAAGTATGGGTAATGTCCGTGAGAATGTCCTTGAGAAACTCCCTCGGGGACTGTACCTACGGAAACTCTCACTGTACGGAAGAAGATTAAGGAAGGGGGGCTGGGCCAGAGACTGTAGAGGTGCCTGAACTGAAGCTTTCTGCAGGAGAGCAGACACTTGAGGGATTGGATCTTTCTAACCAGGCTGCTTTGGGTTTGGCAGAGGAAATACAAGGTCAAATATCACTGGAAGCGATTTACAGATGTATTTCTGACCACAGAATGGAAACACGGGCAGAGAACTCTAAAACGCACATCGCTTGTAGGAAGCTGCAGAATACTGCGAGACATCTGGCTAAAACGTGCAATGATTTCACTGAGAGAATGGCTGAGGCAGAGATCCGTATTTCATTGTTAGAAGACCAGATGGTGGCACATAAAGATTTCGTAGCAGATATAAAGGCTAATAAAGATGATGTACACAACAAACTTGTGGATGTGAAAAACCGACTGCGTCGTAACAACCTGCGCATTTTAGGGGTGCCGGAAGGACTAGAGGGGCAAGATGTCCGGAAATTTGTAGTTGAAATGTTTGAGGAGGCACTCCCTTAAAGAATGGAAATGGACACAGGAAATACAACGAGCGCATAGATTTCCTTTTTGGCAACGGATAGCTAAAAATGGACAACCGGCGCAGCATCCAAGGGCGATTTTGATTTCTCTAAACAACTTTCTGGCCCGACAGGCAATATATGACTTAGCACGACCCAATAAGAAAAGATCTGGGAAGGAGACACAATTCTTTGTTAGACCTGACTACTGCCACTTCAGAGTGGAAAAAAGATGGCAGGTGTGCCTGCTGATAAACACATTTCAAGCAAAAGGCACACAAGTGTCCCTATTACAGCCAGCTACTTTAAAAGTTGTTAATAAGGGTCAGACATGTTTTTTCACCTCTGAGGTTGTAGCTAAAGAATATCTACAATCTTTATGATGCTGATGACCAGGAATGATGTTTAGAAAATACCAGCTTGAAATCATTGATGTGTTAAATATTGGAAGGAATATTGCATAGCGTGATAGTTTAGCCGCATATACAAGGATAATACGGGATGGGTGAGCACTAGGTGGGCTTTTCACCGAGCAACACAAGGGCAATTGTCTCTAAGGCCTCAATAATGGGGGATGGTCATGGGAGGTTGTTTTTTTTGGGGGGGTAGGTGGTGGGGTGGTGTATGGGGTTGCTTGGGGAGTAAGGGTATGGGTGGGTGTCAGGTAAAGGGGGAAAATTCAGTTCATAGCATGTGTTGTAGGTATGATGCGATATATATATAATTTCTAACAAAGGAGGGCGGGAGAGAAAAAGTGGATTCAGTCTCCCCGGGTATAGTACAAAAACAAAGTGGAATCCACTTAGGCAGTTTGAGTAGATCCCTACAGTGGTGGGGAACACTCTGTGTTGTTTGAATACCCCTCACACACCAACAGGCCCTTTGGTGTCCTGCTTCATCATCGGGGTCTTCGCACCCCTCTATGGGATGCGGCGTGCTACGACCAACGACTACGTCGGAGCACTTTTAAATGGACTATGTGTGAATGTGTGTGGGGTAAGAGGACGTATGTGAGTGGTGAGTTTAAAGTGAGTGAGAGTTAAAAAATACCTGGCACGTGGGGTGGAGAAACAAAAACTTTTTATTAAGCCCCCGGCTGGTATTGTTAAAAAAGGGTGCAAAGTGAGGTTGTAAGTGCAAGTTAAGTACAGCAACCTCGTTGGTGCGTCTACATGGACATGTTTCGGAGTTCAAAGCCTCCTTCTTCAGGACGGGAATTGCACAAAGACCCACTTTACTCAAATGTATCAAAGTGTATTATACAAAAATTAAGAAAAGTGAACTATAGGTGTAATGTACCTAGTTATTAGATTATTCTCGTAGTCTTTCTTCGCCCCATCGGCGTGTAGTGAAGACCTAGAGGGAGAAAAACACCATTTAATTCTTTTTCTCACTATTTATTGCTACTGTCCTCCAGGTAGTGGTGACCTTAAAGAAAAAGTGGGGGTTGCTATGTATCTCATATAAGTTATGTGTTCAATAACCATGCAACCTGTAAAAAATGTAGCAGAATTGACAAAGACACACATAAAACATATAGTGCACACATGTTGGTAAAATGTTCATTCCTACTGCTCGTGCAGGAGAGATAAAGAGAAAGATCTTACTCAATGTACAAGGGTAAATTGCCTCATGAGCCTTTGTACGTTTTGGAGGGTTCCATCAGGCATAATAAGATGATCTGAAATAATGAGAAGGACTCATTATAATCCATACTGTACCAGGAAACTCTATTGCTCACCGCCTAATCATGGTATCTCAGGTATCCAACTCACGGTTACTGGGACGAAATTCAACCTCCTCCCCTCAACGCGGCTCCGATGATACTGCCCCTGAGAGTCGGCGGGTCTTCTGAAGCCAAAGTAATTGGCGAGAGACCGGTAATTGGTAGCGTAATTGGGCCCATATTTGGTCTCCTCGTTAAACACCAGTGTCCGGTAGTGCGCGATTGAAGAGACGCTGTATTATTGCACATGCGCAGTACTTCGCGTTTATGAAAGCACTGGTTCCCCTGTGATCATGCACGGTGATGTTCATACCCCGTGTGGGTGTTCCGCGCATGTGCGGAACCTAAAGCGCTATCAAAGTCAATTGCGCGGTTTTCAAGTAAAGTTACCGTTCCGTTTGGGCATTCGTGGAGGTATGTTGTGTATTGAGTTTTGACAGTGGTAATAAGGTGCGCATGCGCGAGATCGGCCATTATCAGGCAGATACCGAGGCGCATGGGCAGGCACTCTATACATAGGGCTATATTCATAATTATGGTCAATGAGGTAATCTGCTGTCATTTGGCAGGAATGGGCCGGTACTCAAGTTATTTTAAAGACAAATAGTTATTTTAAAGGTCCCAAGCGGCAGGACCAGATAAACTCCCATTGGAGATATATCATAAAAGAAGATATAAGATATGTTGGCTACATTTTTAGAGGCTCAGGTGGGGAATCCACCACCCTCCAGGGATGATGCCAATATTGTGGTCTTTAAAAAAAAAAAGATAAACCTGCGAGGCTCCCGGGGTCGTATGGACCTATATCATTAATAAACGCAGATGGCAAGTTGTATTCGAAAATTCTTGCAACTAGGTTGGCTCAAGTTATTTCCCCGTTGGTCTCCAGGTATCAACGGTAGGAGCGCGGTTAACCATCTACACAGGGTGATTGCAATGATAGACTATGCTAATGTACAGCAAAAGCATATTGGAATAATTTTTCTAGACGCTGAAAAAGCGTTCAACCGTGTATCTTGGTCGTTTCTCAAGGCCATTATGCAGAAGATGGGGTTTGGACCCCGTTATATAACATCTTTACAAACTATGTATAAAAGACTGTGTGCTAAAATATTCACATTGGGCAAAGAGTCATCCGTTGTATATATAACCAGGGGAACACGGCAGGGGTGTCTTTGTTCGCCCTTGCTTTTTGGAAAGGGTTGAATGCCTCCACCTGTCAGGGAGGTGCAATGTGCTCAAAATGTGTATACTTCCTAAGGCAATGTATTATTTTAGGACTGTTCTGCTCGAGTTATCACGTTCCCAATTGTTACAGCTACAATCCCTTACTGATAGGTTTTATTGGGGTCAGAAGAAGGCTCGCCGTGCTTCAAAGCATATGACGCTACAATTAGAGCGTGGTGGGTGGGGTGTGCCGAATTTGACATTTTAGTATTTAGTTTGCCTCTTACAGAACATGCAGTATCTGGCGACTGGAGCGGAAGTGCAATTATTTGAAGCGCCCAATATGTACCAAATGTTGATGGGGACTCAGGCCAGTGAGACCTTGTTTAAGTTTTTTTAACCCAGTTATTTTAAGAGAACGCAATTTTAAATGTTCAGTACAGCATACAAAGCTTGGAAGATAATACGTAAATTAGCATTAATAAGCCGTATAAATTGCTACACACCTTTAAACTCTATAGAATTATTCCCCGCTGTTTTCTGTGATGCAAAGATGGGTAGTTGGAGGGATAAGGGGGTTCCACAATTAGGGGATATTTATAATGGTGGGATAATTGCCTCTTTTTCAGACTTAGAACAGTATAAGTTGCCTAAAAATGACTTTTTTAATTCTTACAATTCCGTGACTACGTAGGTAAACACTGTAGGTACACAGCCATAGTACCTAATGCTTTAATAGAGGCAGTGAAAAAAAAGAGCTTAAGATTGGGGCATTATATGGCATATTGGAGACTCAACGAGACGATATAGAGAGACACGATGTGAAGTGGAGCGAAAGATTTAGGACCACTGGTATTGATGTGCAACAATCAATTGACATGGCAGCCAAAGTTATGTTGGCAGCAAACTTACGCAACCAACATTAAAAAATGTGTTCAACTTATATCACACCCCTGTCAAAATGATGAAGTGTGTGTGTGGGGGGGGGGTACCACGACGGGAAATGCTTTAGGTGTCAGATGGAGAAAGCTGATATTTTTTTACTGCAGTGTTAAATCAGTAGAGTTGGTATATCCAAATTTTTAACTCAGATCACAGGGTTATCTCTAGAGAGGTAATGCTGACAGGAGTGGATGAGGGCATTCAGTCTGCTCAGGTTTGCTATTGATTCAGGTATCTCATATTTATGGCTGTTGCAGTTGCTTGATTGTGTGTTGCCTCTAAGTGGCTTCAGCCTGAAGCACCATCGTTTGAAATGTGGTGTGCGAAGTTCTATAATGAATTTAATTTGGAATATAGTTTGTATCGTATCATATCAAATCACTGAGGAAAAAAACCAGGGGCACAAATTTGGGGGACTATGTTGCAACACATGGAGATATTGTTGTGAATGGTAAGCACTTCCTATGTTTCTTATGCTTTTAGTTTCTATTTTCAAAGTGTAAATCATGTCAGCATCAATGATTTAAATAATTGACTTGTATTGCATGCCTAGAACTGAACAATAAAGAATTTAAACAAAAAATAAAATTAAAGCAAAGGTAAAGGATGCTCGAGTATAACAATTGTTCTCTCATCCTCTTGTCAGCCATTAGTTAGAAGCCCCATACAGAATTTGGGGCTTTCATCAAGAAATATAATCCATGATACAACTGCCCCAACCCTGCTACTATTCTAACTATACACAGGTGTGTGTGGTGTGAAGTGTGTAACCTGCACAGTGTTAATATTCCTGAAAGGGGTACTGTATAATACGGATATTTATATTGAACTTTCATACACCATGCAAGGCTGCAGCACTTTCTGTTTGGTCCAACTGCATTATTCTTATAGTGCTTCAGAGTATTGGTGAGTCTGTGATGAGCTTCAGTGTATGTCGAGTTCCAGGGCACACTGAGTGCATGGTTGCACAGTGCACCTAAATATAATAATGCTTATAAGCATTGGGACTAGCAGTGTGAGACCAGCAGCTGCTGAACATGAAAGTACTTGCCAACTTAAAGGTATCACAAGTAGAACCAAATGTGCATTAATTTCACAATTTGCATTACTATTAAACATTCTGTTGCTACCGGTGTCTTCATAGACGTGGTGCAATTTTGGGCTTCGGTTCTGTGCTGTCATAACCAAAATGTCACGCAGATATACTGGGAGTAACATCAGACAATTCACCACCCACAGCGTTCTACAGCTGTTCCCTCTCATTCATTGATGCTTAGGTAGAGGCCAAGGAGTGTAAACTAAAGTACTGTCATTAGTTTCTGATACGGACAGTGCCTTAAGTGTCCTTGAGGCGAGGGGTAACCAGGAATAACAAATTACAAGGCAGTTGTGGCGGCAACTACCACTAGTTACCTCAGATTGAAGTCCATGTGTGCTGTTGGGGCACCATGGATAAGCAATATTATTGGCTCGGTGTCTTTTTAAAACGCACAACTGGGCGCATATTGTAGTGAAAAAGGACTTCCCGTGTCAAGCAGAGTACCACAACAGTGGCGGGACACCCCGCAGGAAATGTTGACTAAGGCTCGAAAGATGGCTCACCCCATGGTTAGCCACCGAAAATGTGGTTATGGGCACTCGTGGTAAGGTTCTCCATGCTTGGGGTAATGACAGACAAGTAAGGGCTAGTGGTGTCTATCAATCTGGCTAGAATGCAGATTGCGGACTTTTAAATCTAACAAAACGTTGGCATTTTAGAGGTTATTGTACTTCCCTCTAATTATCCATCGAGTGTTCGTAAATGTTGGCATGTTAATTGTAGTGAGACAATAACAGGAAATGGGAGAGCATGAGCAGTCGTGAAAATAAGTATTAATTTTCCCAGTATAAGCATTAATTTACCCAGCAAAGCTCGGTCATCTGATGCACCAGAAGCTGAAAACGCTGCTTTTGCGTCTCCACCTCGATAAAGCGCTGTAGCTGTGGGTCCGCAGTGGCGCCACCCAGGGTGGAATCCATCGTTCGTGCCCAGCTCACACTGGTCGTTCCTGCCCTGTGCCTGACCTTCGCTCGCCTACCGGAACCGGAAAGGGCACCAAGCCCCCCACTTTCCCTCTATCACCCGCGGCTCATTGACTGAACGAGGCTCTCCCATGCATTCAGGACAAGTTCAATCTCGCATTAGAGAGCACCATGAACATAGAGGAAGGACAATCCAAAATTCGGTAATTCAAAGAAATGAAACCCAAACATGCGGCCATCTTGACAAAGAAATGGTATCGTTTCTTGTATAAAGACCAGCTACCCTACTTTAGAAACTCAACACAACCTATCTTTTCGTACCTCAAAAAACACTTTTAAAATTATTACTACAGATAGTTACGTTATCGAAATAAAAAGATACATTTTAATTTATAATAGGTGGTTCACAAAGATAATGTTCACAGTAAGCACGTACCTATATGTTACAGATAAATAGACCTGAGACTTCTGTATGGTGACAAGATTTTGAGTAGCAAAAACCAGGACAGGTCAGACATAAAAGTAGGACTTAAGCCTTTAGTTCAGTCTGTCTCGTTTTTAGGCCTCGTCCTACTAATCGCGCAGGCGATAATAGGACGAGAGTATAGAGGCCAAACCAAGGTCTGAAACCATCCCACGGATTTCCTACAGTTCGTGTGGGGCACTGGGGCGGAACGCACGTCCACATCAAAGCCACAGCCTTCTTCCCACAGGCATCTGAAGCTTCCCCCAGCGTGCGCTCGGCCTCAGGCATTTCTCCTCCCCCTAATTATTCACCCCTGCTGTTGCTGCCCACGGCCAGCCGGCCGTACTTTCACTTTCACGGCCGTGTCTCGCATTTCTCCTCCCCCCCCTAATTATTCACCCCTGCTGTTGCTGCCCACAGCCTCCCAGTGTACTCTTATTTTTATTATTTTTCATTCTCCATATTCCAATCATGTTTACTCTGCATATTATCGACACGCCTGCCCTCAAGTGCTCACTTTCGGTACATTTGCCTACGTAGTACAGCACACGAATGAATCTCTATTTCAAAATAGCTAAGATGCGGTTTTAATAGGCAGGCGCTTTCAGTTTCCATCATAGTTTTACATTTCGGCCATTTGACAACGGTGTAACAACCCCTTCGCCATCAACAATGAATTTGGATTTAGTATATTAATAATTATCTCTATTTGAGATCTGACATTTCATCATATTGGCGTTTAATCAAATACGAAAACGTAAGTATTTACCCGTTACTTTTTTTAATTGAATGTCACAAGAAATTCTTTGCTTAAAAACTAAAAAACAACACTGAGCATGGTGGATCTTTATTTTCGCAAGGCACAACTTAAAAAAATATTCATTAAGTCGTGTAACAGCTTATCTCACCTAAACATCGTTATTAAAAGCAGAGGCCAGCTTGAGTACCCTCCCTGCCGGCTCTTTCCCGGCTCCGCCGAAACAAGTAAAAGGCCAAATTCAGATTTGCATTTGTAGCAGGCTGAGAAGGAGGGCCCTGCGTGAGTCTTTCTGACCCCGTCACCCCCTCTAGATCCAAGCAGCACACATTTAAATCAGACTTAATTACATCAGAAATCAGCTTCTTTCCCCTAAACATCGTAGGCAGTAACATTAACTGCATTATATGCAAAACCGGGATCACAGGCAGCTTTAGTCAATGGACCTCACCTTACTTCACTACATTTTGCTCCAGTTATATTAACTGTTCTCACAGGGCTCTGAGTCCACACCACAGAACTGAGCTCAGACTCCTAGCACACACCTCTTGGAATGCAACACACACCCCGAAGAAATCACTCACAAGCAGAAAACATCACTCGCGGACTGTACCATTCTGCACAGTCAGATCTCGTGACCAAATTAAACTCAATCTAACCGTTTAAACTACATGAAAACAAAGGAAGCCTAAAAAAATAGATTTTTCAGCTTGCACTTATTAAACGAGTGTCAAAAAGAATCTAAGCGGAAGCAAAGTTCAACTGACTTGCGGGAAATGTTTTCTTCTTCTACTACCACATCATCCACCACCACTGCGTCCACCATCACCGCGTCCACAGTGTCCACCACCATGTCCACCACCACCACCACACCCACCACACCACCACAACCACCACCACCTTCACCACCACCACATCCACCACCACTACGTCCACCACGTCCACCAACACCACGTCCACCAACACCACGTCCACCACCACCCCGTCCACCACCACCATGTCCACCACCACCACACCCACCACCACCACCACGTACACCATCACCACGTCCACCACCACCACGTCCACCACCACCGCGTCCACCACCACCACGTCCACCACCACCGCGTCCACCACGTCCTCCACCATGTCCACCACATCCACCACCACACCCACCACCACGTCCACAACCACCACTACCTTCACCACCATGGTCACCACCACCACATCCACCACCACTACGTCCACCACCACCATGTACACCACCACCACGTCCACCACACCGACCACCACCACGTCCACCACCACCATGTCCACCACCACCACCCCGACGTCCACCACCACGTCCACCACCACCACCACTTCCACCACCACTGCATCCACCGCATCCACCACCACCGCGTCCACCACCACCGCGTCAACCACCACCCCGTCCACCACATCCACCACCACCACACCCACCACCACAACCACCACCTCCACCACCACGTCCACCACCACCATATCCACCCCATCCACCACCACTACGTCCACCACCACTATGTCCACCACCACTGTGTCCACCACCACCACATCCGCCACCACCACACCACGTCCACCACCACGTCCACCACCACCACGTCCACCACCACCATGTCCACCACCACCACGTCCACCACCACGTCCACCACCACCACCACTTCCACCACCACTGCATCCACCGCATCCACCACCACTGCATCCACCGCATCCACCACCACCGCGTCAACCATCACCCCGTCCACCACGTCCACCACCATGTCCACCACCAACACCACCAAACCCACCACCACCACACCCACCACCACAACCACCACCTCCACCACCACGTCCACCACCACCATATCCACCCCATCCACCCCATCCACCACCACTATGTCCACCACCACTATGTCCACCACCACTGTGTCCACCACCACCACATCCGCCACCACCACACCACGTCCACCACCACGTCCACCACCACCACATCCACCACACTGACCACCACCACCACCACGTCCACCACCACCACCACCACGTCCACCACCACTTCCACCACCACTGCATCCACCGCATCCACCACCACCGCGTCCACCACCACCGCGTCAACCACCACCCCATCCACCACGTCCACCACCATGTCCACCACCAACACCACCATATCCACCACCACCACAACCACCACCTCCACCACCACGTCCACCACCACCATATCTACCCCATCCACCACCACTACGTCCACCACCACTATGTCCACCACCTCTATGTCCACCACCACTACATCCACCACCACTGTTGTAAATAAAACAACGGTATTATTAAGCATTAGCTGAAGCCATAATGCATCAGTGCAAATATCTAGTATAGGGATTCCATTTTGTATTTCGAGTCCGCCATTTTTCATGCCCTACATTGCCATGTGCTCAATGTTCTGATTGTCCTACCTCTCTGCCAGTTACACTGTGGATTCTACCTAGCAACAGTTATTATTAGTCGTTCTTGAGAGTGTAGCGCATGCTCAGCAGAAGTAACAGTTGTTCCTTATTAGCATAGCCCTCCCATGTTCTAGAAATACTGTTAGCTCCACCCACTGATATATTTGGAAATGTCCTTACGTGGTTGTAACCTCTGTCTAAGCTGTAAGCTGAACCCCTTCCACTGTGTATAAAAGGGGCCATGTGCTTGTATTCAGTGTGCTACTCTGTACAATACTGTAGAAGTGTTGTGGAGGTTGTATCACCACCTTTAAAGGTTTATTAAACTATGTTTTTGTATTTCCAGTTTCCTTGCCAACTTCATTTGTAAGTCTAAGGACTTTGTACACAGAAGGGCGAACCCTTTCGGTACCTTTGGGCCTTGCTGAGGCCTGAACTCGTCAATTGGCGCCCGTCACGTGGGGCTCATCGGCGACTCGGAGGCTCGAAGGACTGGCCGTGACGAAGGAATGGAACTCTGCCGGGGAAGTGATCACTGCCAGCGGCGTCTTTAGTCCTGGCATCCTGAGGTATTTCTTCCTTCCTTCCGATCTGACCATCTGGGTGGCGCCGGTCTTCGACTGAGACCTCTTCTGTCGGTTTGCTGTGGATACGCTGTTTGAGCAAATTGTGGAACTTGGCAAGTGGAATCTGGACACTCGTGCTTGGTAAGGACCAATGTATGGTAATTACTGTGAGTGTTTATGGTTGCCAGTGATTAGCAAGGCAGTTTTAGGATACGCTTGCTGTGGCCTATGGATATGGATATGGAAATGTTTGGATGATCGATCATATTATGGTTATGAATATGGGTATATATGCGTTGCAACACATATAGGTAGGCAATGTGGAGATTTTTCTCCAACATATGGTTGTGAGCGGCGCAACGACTAAGTGCCATTTTTCTGTATAATATTGCGTATATCGCACTATTTTTAGCATGCCTGCTTTTAGCGCACTACGTAAGTGGTGCTGCTGTGGAAACCGGTTAAGTCTTCAAGAATCGCAGCCGGCTCCCCCAGAAGGGACGCCGAATAGGGACATGTATATCAAGTTTGGTCTTTCCCCTATAATGTACAGCGCATTGTGGAGGAAGTATACCAAGAAGGATCCTGAGTTGAGATGGCCTTTGTATGGTTCGTTTGATGTGCGCAAAATTGAGTATGTGGAACAGTGCCTGTGTAAGCGCCGAGCGAGACAAGATATGTTTGAGAGTGTGCGAATGTGGGTGAAAGAAGTACGTGAGCGTGAGAAACGTGAACATGCGCTGATTGAGAAAGAGCAGAGGAAGAATGTGCGTGAGAAGGCGCAAGAAATGAGACAACGTGAACAAAAAGACGTGGAAGAAAAACGGGAAAAGGAACGTAGATTGCAGATATCTGGCCAATATCCCATTCGTCGGCCTCTTTATCCTGTCCTTAATAATTCTGATGATGATTTTTCATTACTAGATCGTTCTCCGCCTCCGTATGCTGGCCCGTCTGCTCCGAAAGGGGAAGATGAGGATTCTGGATCATTTAAAGATAAGGTAGACACGCGGTCTAAGCTAACATCTGATCGTATGGCCGAGCTCCGACAAATTTCTTATCGTATTCTTAAGGGTACAATTCCTCTTGCTGAAATATTGTTGTCTCTTGAAAAATGGCCGGACAGGGAAAACATTTATTTTCTTGAAACCTTTTCTGATGAAGTAGTCGGGGCTTTTCGAAAATATTCTCCTGTTCTTGAACCTGATGACATAATACAAGATAAGAAAGAATTGCGTAAAGGTCTCTTTTCTCCTTCCCAGGTAGCTGATGCAGTTCGACGGTTATTCGCATTGCGGGATGAGGCGTCTCGGTTACGAGAAGAAAAACGACAAAAGACGGTGGACGACAAGGAGACGGGTTTGAGTGGCGACGGGAAACAATCATCTATCTTTTCTTCAGATAAGGTCGATATTGTGCATGTTAAACCTATGCGAGAGGCAGCGCCTTTGTATGTTCCTCCTAAAGGAGCGGGTACTAGTTCAGATAAAGATTCAGCTGATGCCCGAGGGTATTTTATCTATAATTGGGTGTATACTCCTTGGAATAGAGCGGATGTTATGGCCTTAAAGAAAGCGTTATCTGACCCACGGAAAAATCCTGCTGCCTTTTATGAGGAAGTTGAGGGGGCTTTGAATTCTTGTACTATGACATTAGCTGACGTTGATTTATTCTTTGGTCTTATATTACCCCCTGACATGTGGAGATCAGTACGGAAAATTGATGATTTAGTGACGTTTAAAGCTAAATGGGAAGACATTGAGGAGGAGGACAGAGCTAGGAAACCTGCGCAGAAACCACCCCAGCTCATTCTAGACCTCCCTGCTGCTATTTTGATTAAATTAAAGACGATTATTCCCCCTAAAAAGATCGACTGGACTATGTTAGCATCTTGCAAGCAAAAGACAGATGAATCAGTTTCTGACTTCTTTACGCGATTTGAAGAAACTTTTCACGATTTCAGTGGTCAGTCTCTGACGGATGACACGGGTCGACATCTGTTTGTAGACAAATATGTTTCGAATTTATTACCGGGAGTAGCAGCTCGGTTGAAAGCGAGTGAAAGCTCCTGGACGACTTCGACTCCGGCATCCCTCCTGACAATGGCTCAGTATTACGAGCGTCAGGAATTAGAAGCAAAAAGTAATGAAGATAAGAAATCTAAGGATTTGAAAACAAAAGTTATGTTAGCACAAGTGTATGGACCACCCCAGAGAGGAAATAATAGAGGTGGTCGGGGTTTTTATGATTCTACATATAACCGCACAGACTTGGCTAAAGATCAATGTGCATATTGTAAGCAACGAGGCCACTGGGCCAATGAGTGTCCTTTAGCGCGAGAACACAGGGCTATGGGATGGGGTAGAGGTTTTGGGAGAAATCGTGGGGGGTTTTCTGGACCACGAGGTAACCTAAATGACAGGGCTAGATTCGAATCTAGGGAGCAACAACAAGGAGGGTCTAATACCTTTGATAGACGAAATCAGTATCAGATGTCTGACTATGTGCACCCCGAAAGTCATGATTCCCAATATGCATAGGATTGCGTAGGATGGGGGGAGGAATCAGTTGAAGTACCAGTAGATCAGAGGGGTCCTTATGTTACAGCACATGTTTTGGGTTCTACTGATCAGTTTTTGGTTGATACAGGGGCTACTCGTAGCGCTTTGTCTAAGCAATTGGTTCCGAGGGCTCCCCTGTCTGGCTTAACGATCACATCTGTAGGGTTCGATGGAACACCTTCTCTTAGCCCATTATCCCAACCCCTTGCATTTCATGTCGACAAATTTACAGCACCATGTCCATTCTTGCTTTCCTCAAACACGCCTGACAACATTGTGGGTCTAGACATGCTGAAACATTTTAGAGCCACAATCCGCTGCTCCCCTGAAGGAGTACGCGTGATTTTAAATGATAATTACCCGGCAAAAGAGAGAGTGTGTATGGTCGCTGAAAGTGCTGCATTAGCCTCTTTACCTCACACGTTGTGGGCTACTTCAGACACTGATGTGGGACAGATGGTCATTCCTCCGGTTCACATTAGCGTGAAGGAGGGAGCTGTGTTACCACGCCTGCCTCAATATAGGATTCCACAGGAGGGTGAGGAGGCGCTCATACAGATTGTGCAGGATCTCATCCGAGTGGGGGTGGTGGAAGAAGTCCCATACAATGTTTGTAACAGTCCTATTTTACCAATCTTGAAGAAAGACACTGATACTAGGGTATATCGATTTATTATTGATTTGAGGGAGGTGAACAAGATAGTGGTGCCCCAATACCCTGTTGTTTCTGACATCACGACACTCCTTACCTTGGTCCCACCAACAGCGACAACATTCTCGGTTGTCGATCTGAAGAACGCCTTCTTTTCGATCCCTATTCACCCTGATAGCCGTTACCTTTTCGGCTTCACTTTGAATAATCGATCGTATAGATTTTGTAGAATTCCACAGGGCTATACTGAGAGCCCTAGTATCTACAGTCAGGCGTTGAAAAGACAGTTGGATTCCTTTGTCTTGCCTGAGGGGGTAGTGCTTATTCAATATGTCGATGATATTTTGTTGGCTGCTGACACCCCTGAGCAATGTGAGACTTGTACGTTGTCCTTGCTTTCCTTTTTGGCTTCTCACAATCATAAGGTATCTAAGAAGAAATTGCAATTCTGTAGACCTAAGGTGACCTACCTAGGCCACCTTTTGTCTAAGGAGGGGCGTGCACTTACATCAGATCGTATCCAAGCCATCCTGGACACACCAACACCTTCTACACAGAAAGATGTTCGAGCATTTTTGGGTCTTACGTCCTTTTGTAGGCAGTGGATACTGGGGTTTTCACACATAGTCAAACCACTGCTAGCGCTATTGACAAAAGACACTCCAATTCCCCTTCCTTGGACAGATGAATGTGAAAACGCTTTCCAACAGTTACGTCAGGCCCTTTGTTCAGCACCAGTGTTAGGCACTCCTGATTACACGAAACTTTTCACATTATATGTACATGAGAGAGATGGATGTGCGTCATCTGTGTTAGTACAGATGCACGGGGACAGGCAGCGTCCGTGTGCATATTTCTCGGCATTGCTCGATCCTGTCGCTCGGGCATTGCCGGGGTGTTTTCGTTCGGTCGCAGCGACAGCTGTGTCAATACGTCAGAGTGAGGGAATAGTGTTATCTCACAAGCTGTTAGTGTTGGTTCCCCATGCTGTTGATGCCCTTTTGAATCAAACAAAGACGCAGCATTTAACAAGTGCCCGTCTGACCGGATATGAACTAACGTTGCTGGCTCCCCATATCACATTGAGGAGATGTGCTACGTTAAATCCAGCAACATTGTTACCATTCCTGACGACTCAGCCTGAGGCACAAGAAGCACATGATTGTATTTTTGTGACTGAGGAACAGACAAAGGGTCGTATCGATCTCCAGGATACGCCTTTCTCAGATGTAGATGGAGAATTATGGGTGCATGGCTCCTGCCTGAAGCTACCGGATGGTACGACTTCGGCAGCATATGCCATCACTACTTTGTATACCATCGTGGAAACAGCACGCATACCACAGAAATCAGCCCAGGCAGCGGAGCTGATAGCATTGACACGAGCATGTGAGCTTAGTGCAGAGTTGTGTGTGAATATTTATACAGATAGCCGCTATGCTTTCGGAGTAGCGCACGACTTTGGCCTGCTCTGGAAGGAAAGAGGTTTTCTGACATCACACGGAACACAAATTATGTATGGAGAATTGGTGCACAATCTTTTGACTGCCCTGACATTTCCTAAGAAGATAGCTATCGTGAAATGCAGTGCACATAAGAAAGTTATTGACAAAGTAGGGCAAGGAAATGCTTTCGCTGACCAAGTAGCACGAGAAACTGCAATGGGACCTGACTCCACTTCAATGTATGTTGTGAAGTCACAAGCAGAACGATGGCATGATGCTAGGAAAGAAGTGAGGGAAATACAGAGAGTTGCTTCTGATAAAGAACGAGAGCAATGGTCTGAAAATGGAGAACTGGATGATGAAGGTTGTTGGCGCAACAAACAAATGGATAGGTGGAAGTTGGCCACAGCTTTTGTCCAACCTATGGTTCAAAGGGCACATGGGCTAGCACATGTCGGAGCTTCAGCGATTGTGAAATTGCTTGCGCAAGTTTGGGAGCATCCAGAGATTGCTAGCACGGCCAAGAGAGTGGTACAGACCTGTATGATCTGTCTTAAATACAACCCAGGGAAAGGAACACGGACTCCAGCAGGAGGATTTGAAATACCTACTGCACCTTTTGAAGTCCTGCAAATGGACTATATCCAACTTGAACGCTGTAATAATCTAAAGTACGTCTTGGTGGTGGTGTGTGCTTTCAGTAAATGGATTGAAGCCTACCCTACTAAGGACAATACTGCAATGACTACAGCAAAGGTGCTACTGAAGGAGTTCTTCCCTAGGCATGGTGTTTGTAGACTATTATGGAGTGATAACGGGCCTCATTTTATAGCAGCCGTTATCAAGTATGTTCTGAAAGGTCTAGGGATAAAGCAAAAGTTCCATGCAGTGTTCCATCCACAGTCGGCTGGCTTGGTGGAACGCTACAATGGAACACTGAAGCTTAAACTAGCAAAGATCCAAGCTTCCACTTCTCTGACTTGGCCCGACGCTTTGCCTTTGGCATTGTTGTCAATAAGATCAGTACCACACTCCCGAACCGGCCTTACACCGTATGAAGTGGTGTTTGGTCGTCCCATGAATATTTGGGGAGTGCCCAAACCAAGTTCCGTATATGATGTACCTTGTGTATTGATGAATGACTATCTGGCACAATTAACTGATAACTTGGTTTCTATTCATCAACAGGTTCGAGAAGCACTCCCTGACCGGTCCACAGGTGAGGGTCATAGTCTCCGACCCGGTGACTTCGTCCTCATCAAGGCGTTCGAGAGGACGAGTGGCCTGGAGCCTCGATGGTGCGGTCCCGAGCAGGTTCTGCTCGCAACAAGAACGGCTGTCCGAGTGACCAACCGGAAGAATTGGGTACATTCCCTTCATTGTCGCAGAGTGCAACCCGGATTGGTGGAGCCTGCCGTGTTAATTGACCATCGAGAAATCCTGACTACAGAGAAAGGCCCTGCTGTGGTACCTCATGAGCAAGAGGAGTTCTTCCCGGACCCGACGACCTCTGGAGTAAGAAAATACAACCTTCGACCCAGGAAAAAGTTTGCTGCTGTTTAGACTGCTGTCAGAACGGCCTCTTGGTTGATGCAACGGAGAGCCGATGAGGCAAGGGGGGGGATCAGCCTTGCATTAGAGTAGTGACACCCGTCTTGGCCCGTTGGTGAAGAAAACAACAGCCGCCTTGGGGGAAGAGTTCTGACAGCCTTTTTTTTTAGTTTCAGGAAGATTTGCGAGACATTTGTTCAACATGGAGAGAAAGAAAGTGATCTGCGCCTTTGGATTTATTGCTAGTGTGGCAGTTGTTGCCATTATCATGTGGTTTGTTGAGGATGAAATTCCTGCCCGTGATCTATATGTGGTTTCTACACCGGTGCCAGAGGAGCATTTCTTTTATACGCTCCCCTATCAGGAATCAAAACACCGCTTGTCCTTTGTAAATAACACCTTCATTCAGATGCTACATCATACCCACACTGCTACAAATGAAACAAATTGCTGGATATGTGGTATGATGCCAGCGCACCAGAAGAAGGGGGGAACACCGTTTATACCTCTCCCTTTCTCTCATAATGGTTCTTGTCGTGCCTGGTATACTCTTCTATTTGCCACAAGAAAGCCTGCTGTTGGAAGATTACTTTTTAGATTAAATAAAGAGTGTCACCAGAATAAAGAAGGCTATCCACAAGCCAATGGAACTATATGGGAGTGGGAAGAATACCGACCGGACAATGAGTCTACTCCCTACATTTTTACGAACACTAGAGACACTGTCGAAAGTGAAAAATTTGTGATCTCAGTTGCACAAGCACAAGCGGACTTATGCGTACAAAGTGTTGGGTACATCCCTGTAGGTGTTAGTGATTGTATTAAAGTCTTAAATATAGATGGTCTGAATAATAGCACATTTTTAGCATCCCATAATACATATTTTGTATGCGGTAATAGAGGATATTATCGATTACCAGCTGGCTGGTCAGGAGTATGCTATGTATCGTTTTTATTACCTCCAGTGTTTTTAGCACCTGCCACTTATCATAAAAACTTGAAATTGTTGAATAATGCCACTGTGAATAGATACAAACGTACTTTATCTATCGATGATGTGGACCAGACTGACACTAGTTTGCAACAATATGTAGATTTTAACCTAGGGTTATTTTTCTTTGTCGGAGCTGCCCTAAACAGTAGAAAGATAAGAAGATTAACTAGAGTTGTAGAGGCAGTGACCAACCAAACTGCTACAGCACTAGGAAACGTAACTGAAGAGTTGCAAATTACTAGAATTGTTGCCCTGCAAAACAGAATGGTGTTAGACGTTATATTAGCAGAAAAAGGAGGAGCTTGTAGACTTATTGGAAGTAGCTGTTGTGTCTTCATCCCAGACAACTCGCCTTCTGTTTATAATGCCATAAATAAACTGCATAAAATAGCTGCTGACATACATGTAGATAATGGTACATGGACCTTCTCTAGTTGGTTTTGGACTTTATTTAGTACATGGGGTTGGAAGATCCTCACTGGCCTTTGTATAATAGTAGTAATTCTTTTCACTTGCTGTATGTGTATTCAATGTGGTCCTATGATATGTTCCCTTTGCATTACCTCTTGTATACCCAATAAGAAAGCTGTTTCCGAAGCTGCTTATCAAAAGAGTCTAACTAAAGAGATTTCTAACATTATGAGCATTGACATTCAAGATGAATTTGATGACTACCCTATGAAATGGAATGGCTTTAGCTAACGCTGAAAGGGTCGTCTGTTGTAAATAAAACAACGGTATTATTAAGCATTAGCTGAAGCCATAATGCATCAGTGCAAATATCTAGTATAGGGATTCCATTTTGTATTTCGAGTCCGCCATTTTTCATGCCCTACATTGCCATGTGCTCAATGTTCTGATTGTCCTACCTCTCTGCCAGTTACACTGTGGATTCTACCTAGCAACAGTTATTATTAGTCGTTCTTGAGAGTGTAGCGCATGCTCAGCAGAAGTAACAGTTGTTCCTTATTAGCATAGCCCTCCCATGTTCTAGAAATACTGTTAGCTCCACCCACTGATATATTTGGAAATGTCCTTACATGGTTGTAACCTCTGTCTAAGCTGTAAGCTGAACCCCTTCCACTGTGTATAAAAGGGGCCATGTGCTTGTATTCAGTGTGCTACTCTGTACAATACTGTAGAAGTGTTGTGGAGGTTGTATCACCACCTTTAAAGGTTTATTAAACTATGTTTTTGTATTTCCAGTTTCCTTGCCAACTTCATTTGTAAGTCTAAGGACTTTGTACACAGAAGGGCGAACCCTTTCGGTACCTTTGGGCCTTGCTGAGGCCTGAACTCGTCAATTGGCGCCCGTCACGTGGGGCTCATCGGCGACTCGGAGGCTCGAAGGACTGGCCGTGACGAAGGAATGGAACTCTGCCGGGGAAGTGATCACTGCCAGCGGCGTCTTTAGTCCTGGCATCCTGAGGTATTTCTTCCTTCCTTCCGATCTGACCATCTGGGTGGCGCCGGTCTTCGACTGAGACCTCTTCTGTCGGTTTGCTGTGGATACGCTGTTTGAGCAAATTGTGGAACTTGGCAAGTGGAATCTGGACGCTCGTGCTTGGTAAGGACCAATGTATGGTAATTACTGTGAGTGTTTATGGTAGCCAGTGATTAGCAAGGCAGTTTTAGGATACGCTTGCTGTGGCCTATCGATATGGATATGGAAATGTTTGGATGATCGATCATATTATGGTTATGAATATGGGTATATATGCGTTGCAACACATATAGGTAGGCAATGTGGAGATTTTTCTCCAACATATGGTTGTGAGCGGCGCAACGATTAAGTGCAATTTTTCTGTATAATATTGCGTATTTCGCACTATTTTTAGCATGCCTGCTTTTAGCGCACTACGTAAGTGGTGCTGCTGTGGAAACCGGTTAAGTCTTGAAGAATCGCAGCCGGCTCCCCCAGAAGGGACGCCGAATAGGGACATGTATATCAAGTTTGGTCTTTCCCCTATAATGTACAGCGCATTGTGGAGGAAGTATACCAAGAAGGATCCTGAGTTGAGATGGCCTTTGTATGGTTCGTTTGATGTGCGCAAAATTGAGTATGTGGAACAGTGCCTGTGTAAGCGCCGAGCGAGACAAGATATGTTTGAGAGTGTGCGAATGTGGGTGAAAGAAGTACGTGAGCGTGAGAAACGTGAACATGCGCTGATTGAGAAAGAGCAGAGGAAGAATGTGCGTGAGAAGGCGCAAGAAATGAGACAACGTGAACAAAAAGACGTGGAAGAAAAACGGGAAAAGGAACGTAGATTGCAGATATCTGGCCAATATCCCATTCGTCGGCCTCTTTATCCTGTCCTTAATAATTCTGATGATGATTTTTCATTACTAGATCGTTCTCCGCCTCCGTATGCTGGCCCGTCTGCTCCGAAAGGGGAAGATGAGGATTCTGGATCATTTAAAGATAAGGTAGACACGCGGTCTAAGCTAACATCTGATCGTATGGCGGAGCTCCGACAAATTTCTTATCGTATTCTTAAGGGTACAATTCCTCTTGCTGAAATATTGTTGTCTCTTGAAAAATGGCCGGACAGGGAAAAAATTTATTTTCTTGAAACCTTTTCTGATGAAGTAGTCGGGGCTTTTCGAAAATATTCTCCTGTTCTTGAACCTGATGACATAATACAAGATAAGAAAGAATTGCGTAAAGGTCTCTTTTCTCCTTCCCAGGTAGCTGATGCAGTTCGACGGTTATTCGCATTGCGGGATGAGGCGTCTCGGTTACGAGAAGAAAAACGACAAAAGACGGTGGACGACAAGGAGACGGGTTTGAGTGGTGACAGGAAACAATCATCTATCTTTTCTTCAGATAAGGTCGATATTGTGCATGTTAAACCTATGCGAGAGGCAGCGCCTTTGTATGTTCCTCCTAAAGGAGCGGGTACTAGTTCAGATAAAGATTCAGCTGATGCCCGAGGGTATTTTATCTATAATTGGGTGTATACTCCTTGGAATAGAGCGGATGTTATGGCCTTAAAGAAAGCGTTATCTGACCCACGGAAAAATCCTGCTGCCTTTTATGAGGAAGTTGAGGGGGCTTTGAATTCTTGTACTATGACATTAGCTGACGTTGATTTATTCTTTGGTCTTATATTACCCCCTGACATGTGGAGATCAGTACGGAAAATTGATGATTTAGTGACGTTTAAAGCTAAATGGGAAGACATTGAGGAGGAGGACAGAGCTAGGAAACCTGCGCAGAAACCACCCCAGCTCATTCTAGACCTCCCTGCTGCTATTTTGATTAAATTAAAGACGATTATTCCCCCTAAAAAGATCGACTGGACTATGTTAGCATCTTGCAAGCAAAAGACAGATGAATCAGTTTCTGACTTCTTTACGCGATTTGAAGAAACTTTTCACGATTTCAGTGGTCAGTCTCTGACGGATGACACGGGTCGACATCTGTTTGTAGACAAATATGTTTCGAATTTATTACCGGGAGTAGCAGCTCGGTTGAAAGTGAGTGAAAGCTCCTGGACGACGTCGACTCCGGCATCCCTCCTGACAATGGCTCAGTATTACGAGCGTCAGGAATTAGAAGCAAAAAGTAATGAAGATAAGAAATCTAAGGATTTGAAAACAAAAGTTATGTTAGCACAAGTGTATGGACCACCCCAGAGAGGAAATAATAGAGGTGGTCGGGGTTTTTATGATTCTACATATAACCGCACAGACTTGGCTAAAGATCAATGTGCATATTGTAAGCAACGAGGCCACTGGGCCAATGAGTGTCCTTTAGCGCGAGAACACAGGGCTATGGGACGGGGTAGAGGTTTTGGGAGAAATCGTGGAGGGTTTTCTGGACCACGAGGTAACCTAAATGACAGGGCTAGATTCGAATCTAGGGAGCAACAACAAGGAGGGTCTAATACCTTTGATAGACGAAATCAGTATCAGATGTCTGACTATGTGCACCCCGAAAGTCATGATTCCCAATATGCATAGGATTGCGTAGGATGGGGGGAGGAATCAGTTGAAGTACCAGTAGATCAGAGGGGTCCTTATGTTACAGCACATGTTTTGGGTTCTACTGATCAGTTTTTGGTTGATACAGGGGCTACTCGTAGCGCTTTGTCTAAACAATTGGTTCCGAGGGCTCCCCTGTCTGGCTTAACGATCACATCTGTAGGGTTCGATGGAACACCTTCTCTTAGCCCATTATCCCAACCCCTTGCATTTCATGTCGACAAATTTACAGCACCATGTCCATTCTTGCTTTCCTCAAACACGCCTGACAACATTGTGGGTCTAGACATGCTGAAACATTTTAGAGCCACAATCCGCTGCTCCCCTGAAGGAGTACGCGTGATTTTAAATGATAATTACCCGGCAAAAGAGAGAGTGTGTATGGTCGCTGAAAGTGCTGCATTAGCCTCTTTACCTCACACGTTGTGGGCTACTTCAGACACTGATGTGGGACAGATGGTCATTCCTCCGGTTCACATTAGCGTGAAGGAGGGAGCTGTGTTACCACGCCTGCCTCAATATAGGATTTCACAGGAGGGTGAGGAGGCGCTCATACAGATTGTGCAGGATCTCATCCGAGTGGGGGTGGTGGAAGAAGTCCCATACAATGTTTGTAACAGTCCTATTTTACCAATCTTGAAGAAAGACACTGATACTAGGGTATATCGATTTATTATTGATTTGAGGGAGGTGAACAAGATAGTGGTGCCCCAATACCCTGTTGTTTCTGACATCACGACACTCCTTACCTTGGTCCCACCAACAGCGACAACATTCTTGGTTGTCGATCTGAAGAACGCCTTCTTTTCGATCCCTATTCACCCTGATAGCCGTTACCTTTTCGGCTTCACTTTGAATAATCGATCGTATAGATTTTGTAGAATTCTACAGGGCTATACTGAGAGCCCTAGTATCTACAGTCAGGCGTTGAAAAGACAGTTGGATTCCTTTGTCTTGCCTGAGGGGGTAGTGCTTATTCAATATGTCGATGATATTTTGTTGGCTGCTGACACCCCTGAGCAATGTGAGACTTGTACGTTGTCCTTGCTTTCCTTTTTGGCTTCTCACAATCATAAGGTATCTAAGAAGAAATTGCAATTCTGTAGACCTAAGGTGACCTACCTAGGCCACCTTTTGTCTAAGGAGGGGCGTGCACTTACATCAGATCGTATCCAAGCCATCCTGGACACACCAACACCTTCTACACAGAAAGATGTTCGAGCATTTTTGGGTCTTACGTCCTTTTGTAGGCAGTGGATACTGGGGTTTTCAGACATAGTCAAACCACTGCTAGCGCCATTGACAAAAGACACTCCAATTCCCCTTCCTTGGACAGATGAATGTGAAAACGCTTTCCAACAGTTACGTCAGGCCCTTTGTTCAGCACCAGTGTTAGGCACTCCTGATTACACGAAACTTTTCACATTATATGTACACGAGAGAGATGGATGTGCGTCATCTGTGTTAGTACAGATGCACGGGGACAGGCAGCGTCCGTGTGCATATTTCTCGGCATTGCTCGATCCTGTCGCTCGGGCATTGCCGGGGTGTTTTCGTTCGGTCGCAGCGACAGCTGTGTCAATACGTCAGAGTGAGGGAATAGTGTTATCTCACAAGCTGTTAGTGTTGGTTCCCCATGCTGTTGATGCCCTTTTGAATCAAATAAAGACGCAGCATTTAACAAGTGCCCGTCTGACCGGATATGAACTAACGTTGCTGGCTCCCCATATCACATTGAGGAGATGTGCTACGTTAAATCCAGCAACATTGTTACCATTCCTGACGACTCAGCCTGAGGCACAAGAAGCACATGATTGTATTTTTGTGACTGAGGAACAGACAAAGGGTCGTATCGATCTCCAGGATACGCCTTTCTCAGATGTAGATGGAGAATTATGGGTGGATGGCTCCTGCCTGAAGCTACCGGATGGTACGACTTCGGCAGCATATGCCATCACTACTTTGTATACCATCGTGGAAACAGCACGCATACCACAGAAATCAGCCCAGGCAGCGGAGCTGATAGCATTGACACGAGCATGTGAGCTTAGTGCAGAGTTGTGTGTGAATATTTATACAGATAGCCGCTATGCTTTCGGAGTAGCGCACGACTTTGGCCTGCTCTGGAAGGAAAGAGGTTTTCTGACATCACACGGAACACAAATTATGTATGGAGAATTGGTGCACAATCTTTTGACTGCCCTGACATTTCCTAAGAAGATAGCTATCGTGAAATGCAGTGCACATAAGAAAGTTATTGACAAAGTAGGGCAAGGAAATGCTTTCGCTGACCAAGTAGCACGAGAAACTGCAATGAGACCTGACTCCACTTCAATGTATGTTGTGAAGTCACAAGCAGAACGATGGCATGATGCTAGGAAAGAAGTGAGGGAAATACAGAGAGTTGCTTCTGATAAAGAACGAGAGCAATGGTCTGAAAATGGAGAACTGGATGATGAAGGTTGTTGGCGCAACAAACAAATGGATAGGTGGAAGTTGGCCACAGCTTTTGTCCAACCTATGGTTCAAAGGGCACATGGGCTAGCACATGTCGGAGCTTCAGCGATTGTGAAATTGCTTGCGCAAGTTTGGGAGCATCCAGAGATTGCTAGCACGGCCAAGAGAGTGGTACAGACCTGTATGATCTGTCTTAAATACAACCCAGGGAAAGGAACACGGACTCCAGCAGGAGGATTTGAAATACCTACTGCACCTTTTGAAGTCCTGCAAATGGACTATATCCAACTTGAACGCTGTAATAATCTAAAGTACGTCTTGGTGGTGGTGTGTGCTTTCAGTAAATGGATTGAAGCCTACCCTACTAAGGACAATACTGCAATGACTACAGCAAAGGTGCTACTGAAGGAGTTCTTCCCTAGGTATGGTGTTTGTAGACTATTATGGAGTGATAACGGGCCTCATTTTATAGCAGACGTTATCAAGTATGCTCTGAAAGGTCTAGGGATAAAGCAAAAGTTCCATGCAGTGTTCCAGCCACAGTCGGCTGGCTTGGTGGAACGCTACAATGGAACACTGAAGCTTAAACTAGCAAAGATCCAGGCTTCCACTTCTCTGACTTGGCCCGACGCTTTGCCTTTGGCATTGTTGTCAATAAGATCAGTACCACACTCCCGAACCGGCCTTACACCGTATGAAGTGGTGTTTGATCGTCCCATGAATATTTGGGGAGTGCCCAAACCAAGTTTCGTATATGATGTACCTTGTGTATTGATGAATGACTATCTGGCACAATTAACTGATAACTTGGTTTCTATTCATCAACAGGTTCGAGAAGCACTCCCTGACCGGTCCACAGGTGAGGGTCATAGTCTCCGACCCGGTGACTTCGTCCTCATCAAGGCGTTCGAGAGGACGAGTGGCCTGGAGCCTCGATGGTGCGGTCCCGAGCAGGTTCTGCTCGCAACAAGAACGGCCGTCCGAGTGACCAACCGGAAGAATTGGATACATTCCCTTCATTGTCGCAGAGTGCAACCCGGATTGGTGGAGCCTGCCGTGTTAATTGACCATCGAGAAATCCTGACTACAGAGGAAGGCCCTGCTGTGGTACCTGATGAGCAAGAGGAGTTCTTCCCGGACCCGACGACCTCTGGAGTAAGAAAATACAACCTTCGACCCAGGAAAAAGTTTGCTGCTGTTTAGACTGCTGTCAGAACGGCCTCTTGGTTGGTGCAACGGAGAGCCGATGAGGCAAGGGGGGGGGATCAGCCTTGCATTAGAGTAGTGACACCCGTCTTGGCCCGTTGGTGAAGAAAACAACAGCCGCCTTGGGGGAAGAGTTCTGACAGCCTTTTTTTTTAGTTTCAGGAAGATTTGCGAGACATTTGTTCAACATGGAGAGAAAAAAAGTGATCTGCGCCTTTGGATTTATTGCTAGTGTGGCAGTTGTTGCCATTATCACGTGGTTTGTTGAGGATGTAATTCCTGCCCGTGATCTATATGTGGTTTCTACACCGGTGCCAGAGGAGCATTTCTTTTATACGCTCCCCTATCAGGAATCAAAACACCGATTGTCCTTTGTAAATAACACCTTCATTCAGATGCTACATCATACCCACACTGCTACAAATGAAACAAATTGCTGGATATGTGGTATGATGCCAGCGCACCAGAAGAAGGGGGGAACACCGTTTATACCTCTCCCTTTCTCTCATAATGGTTCTTGTTGTGCCTGGTATACTCTTCTATTTGCCACAAGAAAGCCTGCTGTTGGAAGATTACTTTTTAGATTAAATAAAGAGTGTCACCAGAATAAAGAAGGCTATCCACAAGCCAATGGAACTATATGGGAGTGGGAAGAATACCGACCGGACAATGAGTCTACTCCCTACATTTTTACGAACACTAGAGACACTGTCGAAAGTGAAAAATTTGTGATCTCAGTTGCACAAGCACAAGCGGACTTATGCGTACAAAGTGTTGGGTACATCCCTGTAGGTGTTAGTGATTGTATTAAAGTCTTAAATATAGATGGTCTGAATAATAGCACATATTTAGCATCCCATAATACATATTTTGTATGCGGTAATAGAGGATATTATCGATTACCAGCTGGCTGGTCAGGAGTATGCTATGTATCGTTTTTATTACCTCCAGTGTTTTTAGCACCTGCCACTTATCATAAAAACTTGAAATTGTTGAATAATGCCACTGTGAATAGATACAAACGTACTTTATCTATCGATGATGTGGACCAGACTGACACTAGTTTGCAACAATATGTAGATTTTAACCTAGGGTTATTTTTCTTTGTCGGAGCTGCCCTAAACAGTAGAAAGATAAGAAGATTAACTAGAGTTGTAGAGGCAGTGACCAACCAAACTGCTACAGCACTAGGAAACGTAACTGAAGAGTTGCAAATTACTAGAATTGTTGCCCTGCAAAACAGAATGGTGTTAGACGTTATATTAGCAGAAAAAGGAGGAGCTTGTAGACTTATTGGAAGTAGCTGTTGTGTCTTCATCCCAGACAACTCGCCTTCTGTTTATAATGCCATAAATAAACTGCATAAAATAGCTGCTGACATACATGTAGATAATGGTACATGGACCTTCTCTAGTTGGTTTTGGACTTTATTTAGTACATGGGGTTGGAAGATCCTCACTGGCCTTTGTATAATAGTAGTAATTCTTTTCAATTGCTGTATGTGTATTCAATGTGGTCCTATGATATGTTCCCTTTGCATTACCTCTTGTATACCCAATAAGAAAGCTGTTTCCGAAGCTGCTTATCAAAAGAGTCTAACTAAAGAGATTTCTAACATTATGAGCATTGACATTCAAGATGAATTTGATGACTACCCTATGAAATGGAATGGCTTTAGCTAACGCTGAAAGGGTCGTCTGTTGTAAATAAAACAACGGTATTATTAAGCATTAGCTGAAGCCATAATGCATCAGTGCAAATATCTAGTATAGGGATTCCATTTTGTATTTCGAGTCCGCCATTTTTCATGCCCTACATTACCATGTGCTCAATGTTCTGATTGTCCTACCTCTCTGCCAGTTACACTGTGGATTCTACCTAGCAACAGTTATTATTAGTCGTTCTTGAGAGTGTAGCGCATGCTCAGCAGAAGTAACAGTTGTTCCTTATTAGCATAGCCCTCCCATGTTCTAGAAATACTGTTAGCTCCACCCACTGATATATTTGGAAATGTCCTTACGTGGTTGTAACCTCTGTCTAAGCTGTAAGCTGAACCCCTTCCACTGTGTATAAAAGGGGCCATGTGCTTGTATTCAGTGTGCTACTCTGTACAATACTGTAGAAGTGTTGTGGAGGTTGTATCACCACCTTTAAAGGTTTATTAAACTATGTTTTTGTATTTCCAGTTTCCTTGCCAACTTCATTTGTAAGTCTAAGGACTTTGTACACAGAAGGGCGAACCCTTTCGGTACCTTTGGGCCTTGCTGAGGCCTGAACTCGTCAACCACCACACCACGTCCACCACCACGTCCACCACGTCCACCACCACCACACCCACCACCACCACCACCACGTCCAGCACCACCACATCCACCACCACCACGTCCACCACCACCACATCCACGACCACCATGTCGACCACCACCATGTCCACCACATCCACCACCATGGCCACCACGTCCACCACGAGGCCACCTCACTCTATCTATCTATCACCCTCACTCTATCTATCTATCTATCTATCGCCCTCACTCTATCTATCTGTTGCACTCACTCTGTCTATCTGTTGCCCTCACTCTATCTGTCGCCCTCACTCTATCCATCACCCTCACTCTATCTATCTATCTATCTATCTATCTATCTATCTATCTATCTATCTATCTATCTATCTATCTATCTATCTATCTATCTATCTATCTATCTATCTATCTATCTATCTATCTATCTATCTATCTATCTATCTATCTATCTATCTATCTATCTATCTACCTACCTATCTATCCATCTATCGCCCTCACTCTATCTATCCATCTATCGCCCTCACTCTATCTATCCATCTATCGCCCTCACTCTATCTATCTATCACCCTCACGCTCTCTATCCATCGCCCTCACTCTATCTATCTATCGCCCCTCTATCTATCTATCTATCTATCTATCTATCTATCTATCTATCTATCTATCTATCTATCTATCTATCTATCTATCTATCTATCTATCTATCTATCTATCTATCTATCTATCTATCTATCTATCTATCTATCTATCTATCTATCTATCTATCTATCTATCTATGTATCTATCGCCCTCACTCTATCTATCGCCCTCACTCTATCTATCTATCGCCCTCACTCTATCTATCTATCGCCCTCACTCTATCTAGCTATCGCCCTCCCTCTATCTAGCTATCGCCCTCCTTCCCTCTATTTATTTATCGCCCTCACTCTATCTATCTATCTTACTGACTCTATCGCATCACCACAGCATCACTCAGCACCACCACAGCATCAATCAGGGGCACCACAACATCACTATGCGCTACCACAGCATCACTGAACGCCACAGCATCACTCGTCGCCACCACAATATCATTCAGCACCACCACAGCATCAATCTGTGCAACCATTCAACAACAACTGGTTCAAATACGTTCTCTCAATGTTTCAAGCTTTATTACTAATGTCACAAAAAGATGATAATATTTCACTTCTGGTCTTGGATTTTCGTCACAATAAAATACACTGAACATAATCTTCACAAAAGTTATTTACAAAAGTTTAACCTATTGCCATTATAAATTACAATAGCTTTTATTTAAGTATTAATTTTTTAAAACATTTAAAGCCATTGTTATTTGTAATATCAATACATCTAAGTCACGTAAATACAACACATATTGCATTACAAATGCTATAGGTGTCACATTTGCGAAAGTTAAAACTATTGGCATTGTAAATGACAAAGCTATTAATTTCGTTATTTTCAAAACCAACACATGAATAGAAAAATTGTCATTTACAATACCAATAGCTCAAACTTTCCTAATGCGAGATCTATTGCATTGCAAATGCTTGTTTAGGTCGAGACTAGAGGCAGCGCGCATGCGCTGCTCGCTCTGTGAGGCACGCTGTAATAGTCAGCTGTGGAAGCCCCGCCCACTCTCAGCCCATATTTTTAATTCTATTACAGGACCGGAGGCTTCAGATTATGCTTCTCTTATCTTTACTGCAAAACACAGCAGCCAATGAAAACATGCAATTTAGTATAAAAACAACTACATTGCCCATGATGCACATATATACGCCACGCCTCCACAGTCCATAAGAGCCTTCTGCGTGGTCCCATCATCCTCTTTCTTTGCTGCTCACAGCAAGAGATAAGTGCACCTTATCCTTTATGTGGGATTATTATTATTATTATTCTTATTACACTGTGTATTACTTTATGTATTGTGGCCTTTGGTTGTATGCTAAGAATTGTGGTGTTTTAGGAGCAAGCGCACCGACCGTGGCCCGTTGCACGGGCTCCTTGTTGTGGTGTAGACGCCAATTCTTGTGCCCGATTATTAATTGGATTCGCGACGCTTCAGGTCGCGTCTGCAGTAACGGTCTTTAACCGGGCAGATCGGTTGCCGGTTTTTCACACGGAGCCTTCATTCCCGGCTACTCCGATCTTCGCGCTTAGTGCGCACGCGCCAAGTCTTCCCTAATCGCCCTTGTTTACGCTGCAAGTGCCGGGTGCGTTTGGACGGTGAGCCTCAGCGCGAATTTCCAAGCATAACTGCCACGCATTTTTCACTCGGTTATACCGGTCTGCTCAAAATCGCCTGCCAGGTTGTAAAATCGGGGCCATAAGGAGTGCGCACATGCTCCAGATAAACATTATATTGGCCTAGGTCACTGACCTTTGAATACAGCATTGCTGAGGGGGGTTTTGGCAAACTACAGAATACTATTGATTTGTGTGCAGGTGGGCTGACCCCCCCCCAATTACTCCTCCTGGTGGTTGTGATTCCAATTAGTACAAGTGTTTAAAACACCCACGCCACCTGTAATTATGGATGACTGGGTGAAATATCCCAACGAAGATGAGGAGGAGATATATGAAGAACAGCAGGAGACTGTTATGGAAGATACCCTCGTGGAGGCTCTGGACGCCTCTGTCCAATCCTCTGTCAATAAAGCTATTGGGAATACGTCCCCCAGACCGTCCATCAGGCTTTGGCAGCAGCCCTGCGACCTATTAAAAAGCAATTGGAGAGTTTCGCCAAGCGCCATGGCTAAGGCAAAGAGCTGCAGAAGAGGAAGTCTGAAGCTTCGGCTTCTGTTGAGGGCACGGTTACCGCAAAGCAATGGCCACATGCCCAGGCACTGTCAACGCTGCCCAGCAGTGGAGCAGGCAACCATTCCTATTCGGGGGGTAAGGCCAAGTCAAAACAAAGGGTGCACACCGATACTGGCACCACCACGACGGGCACAGACACAGATACCTACACTTCCGAGGAGCCTCCCCCAAAAAAGGCGAAAAGTTTTCTCCCGTCAGCCTCGGAACTCCCGAACACTCCTTTCACATTCGACCCTACAGACATCATGCATCCCCGGTCTTCGGACTGGACCCCACCTCCGGAGGTCTCTGATTACTTGCATGAAAACCTCAGAAAGAGCTTTTCCAAGGAAGTGCACAACCGACTGCGGTCGGAATGCCCGCGCCCGGAAGTCCCGGATAAGGTGGCTGAAACGCCTGAAATAGACGCGAGTCTCCTCACGTTTTTGAAGAAGTTTTCCAAGGACCCCAAACGGGGCATCGACCGCGCTTGGCGTGGCTGTCAAGATAAGCCACTGGACGTTGTGGGCCCCCTGGCAAAAATATTAGAGATGGCCCTGGTGGCCAAAGAGAGCGCTTCTCCAGTCGACCCTGATATGCTAGCGGGATGGACCCAATGGGCTATATGCCTTCTTGGTAATGCCAATTGCGCGATTTCAGCAGAGAGACGCAAATCGCTACTCATCAGGATGGACAGCAACCTCACGGAGCTGGCGGACGCGGAGCCCGGCCCTTTGGCGAGTGGGCATCTCTTCGGAGAGCGTTTTGTTAAGGATGTATCAAAATATGTTGGCACGTTTACATCCCTGGACAAGGCGCAGACTGGAATTAAGAAGGTAGGGGCCGCTCGTCAGGCCGCGGTTTCCAACAAGGCTCCCAGAGAGGCGACTTCGGTCGCGGCAGAGGGGAGTGGGACTCGACGCGTGGAGGTACATTCTACCCTTCGCGAAGAAGATTCAACAGGGGACGATTCCAGAATGGTGGCAACATGGCAAACTTTAAAGCCCAGCAATCCTCAGGTGAGTGTTACAGATCTTTCTCATCTTCCTTTGGGGGTTCATACTCAGCACTGCCATATGCAATGGCAGAGACTGACTCAAGACGCATGGGTGTTGCAAACCATCATGGGTTTCCACTTGGAGTTTTATGCTCCGCCGTTTCAGTGCGATCTCCCCACGAATCTCCATTTTTCCCCAACAAGATCGCAATTTTATAGACAGCGAAATTGCGATGTTGCTGCGAAAACACGCAATAGCGCCGTGCATCAGGGGGCCTCACGGTTTTTGCAGCAACGTTTTCCTTGTACAGAAGAAGGGGGGTGGGAACAGACTTGTCCTCAATCTCAAGGGATTCAATCAGTTTCTCACCTACAATCACTTCAAGATGGAAGGAATCCATCTTTTGGCAGATTTATTGCAAGAAGGAGATTGGCTGGTCAGGTTAGACCTCAAGGACGCCTATCTCTCCATTCCCATTTCTACGCCACACCGTCGTTTTTTCCAATTCCGGTGGAACGGTCGGTGGTACGAATATTTGGCCCTTCCTTTCGGGCTCTCATCTGCTCCATGGTTTTTCACCAAGGTGATGAAGCCAGTTGTTGCCCACCTGCGAGAACGAGGGTTGCGGCTCATAATTTACCTGGACGATATCCTAATCATGGCACAGAGTCATGCCACCCTTCTACAACACCTGCACCTCACGACGACGCTCTTACAGAGCTTGTGGTTTGTGATCAATCTCACGAAGTCGGTGGTTTCCCCGACGCAGTTGATAGATTTCCTCGGTTTCACGATAGATTCAAGGTTAGCTCAACTGTGCCTCCCCAAGGCAAAGTTGAAGGATCTCAAGAAAGAGATTCTGGCATTACTGAACAGTCAGAGGGTCTCCATCAGAGCCATTGCCAGAGTAGTAGGGATTCTGGCCTTGTCGATTCAGGCCATATTTCCGGGTCCTCTCCATTACAGGGCCCTACAGCGGTTGAAGATCCAACACATTCAGAAACTGTTGTCCTACGCGGACACCATTCTTCTGTCTCAAGAAGTCAGGACAGAACTGCAGTGGTGGGTGGACCACGTAGATGCCTGGAATGGCAGGGCAATCTTCGGCTCCCAGCCGGAGGTGGTTATCGAGTCCGACGGCAGCCGTTGGGGCTGGGGCGCGCGCTGCGGAGACATTTCTACAGGCGGAAGGCGGTTTCCACAGGAATTGTCCGTACACATAAACTGTCTAGATCTTCTCGCAGGGTCGTTCGCAATTCGGACGTTATCCCCCAGGCAGACCTCTTGCTGCATCCTCCTCCGCATGGACAATGTGTCCACGGTGAGGTACATCAACAAGTTGGGAGGCACAAGATCGTCCCTTCTTGTCGAGATAGCCAAGGATTTTTGGCATTACTGCCTCGATCACCAGATTTCGGTGATTGCGGAGTACTTACCGGGCCAATCCAATCAAGTGGCGGACTGGAATTCCAGACACCTCAGGGACTACAGCGACTGGAAGTTGCTTCCCAGGGTCTTTCAGTGGCTTCAGAGCATTTGGGGTCCTTTTCAGATGGACCTCTTTGCCTCCAGGCTCACGTACCAAATTCCCCGGTTTTTCAGCTGGAGGCCAGACCCAATGGCGCAAGCGACCGATGCGTTTCTGCAAGACTGGTCGGGCGCAACTCAGTATGCGTTTCCCCCATTCTTATTGATCCCCGGGGTGATGATACAGGTGATCCGTCAGAGAGCGGAGATAGAGTATGGTAATCTTTATTGCTTAATTAATTAAAATTTTAGCAATCTATACAAAGAGACACATGTTTAGAACAATTTCATATTCCATTTAAAAACTGAACCTCTGAATTCTTAGGCTAAGAATTTTCTATTTGAAATATATAAACAATGCAAAAAAGGGGGGGGGAGAAAAAGAATAAAGTTTAAGAAGGTAATATATAGTAAAGTCGCGTGTGCTACTTGGAAGATTCAACCCATTGAAAGTCAGCTACAACCGTGGTTGACTTGTCCATTAAAGCTGTTCGCGCATGGTAGATGTATTTGGTGAAATTAGCCATGTGCTTCACAGTGTCCACAGGTATAATTGGAGAACAGCCTCTTCTGCCGTCCGTACTCCTATTTGGAGGAGGATGGGTCTTAGATAGATTCTACGAGCTGACAGGAGGACAGGGCAGCATAATAGAATGTGAGATAGAGTTTTCACGCTTGTAATGACAGAGGCGACATTCCGTGATCTCAGGGCCAGCTTTGACGGATGGGTATAGCTGTTTTAAGGGGAGCGCATGCAGTCTTGCAGCCAGGATCCTTTGAAGAGCTTGCCTGCCCACCGACTGTACCAAATGTGGTTTTGGACCATTTAAAATGTGCAGAGAGCTTTGAGATTCATGGAAGCCCCTGATCGTCAAGGCTTCAATATCAAGTTTTCGTGAGCGGGTTCTTACTTGCTTTCTCATAACTGCTTTGATGTTTGTATATTTTATTATGTTAGGATCCCAGTTTTCTATTGCTAATTCCAGATGCTCTTTGGCTAGAGTCAGGCTGTCAGACCAGGGATTACCAGGATTTGTCAATATTTTGTTTATTACTTGCTTCATCGAGTTCTCTGGAGCTGCGGTCGTTAAGTAAAAATATTTTGCCGTGCTTGCCAATTCTTCCAAGGATTGTCGGATGAGGTTAAATTCAAGGCGGATTAGAGTATTCCTTGTGCAAGATGGAAGACAAAATACCTTTTTATATGCTGCACAGTTGATCTTTTCGAGGTCTTGCCACAGTTTTCCTGGGAACGCCTGTATGCCGTAATTGACGGTGGGTAATAGTTTTGCTTTCAAGACCCGTTGGATGGCCGTGGTGGTCGGGCTTTCCAAGGTTGCGTTTAATTTGCAAATTGCATAGGTTACCATTTTGGCTTTCTGCATGAGCTTGTGTCGATGAACGTGAGGTCGGCAGGTTTCACTGAGCCATACTCCGAGGTAGTTATATGCTTGAGTGGTAGATAACGTGAGCGATCCCAGTCTCCATTTTGTTAGTTTCTTTTTTGGATATCTGCCGAAAATCAGTATTTTAGATTTTGATTGGTTTGCCACCAGTTTGTTTTTGGCGTTGTAGTCTGCTAGTGCAGTTAGCCCTTTTTGGAGACCGACTTTGGTATGGTCCAATAGGACCAGATCGTCGGCATACTGCATCAATTGAAGTCTGGTTCCCCCGATCTTTGGAGTCACCAGATTTGCTCCCTTAAGAGCTTTGCCCAAATCAGCTGTATATAAGTTAAAAAGGAGCGGGGCAAGGACACACCCCTGCTTTAGCCCTTGATCTGTACCAATTTTTTCCGTGGTTGATTGGCTCGAAAGTTTGACTCTTACCCATGTCTGGGTATACGGTGATCTGATCGCTTGTAGAAGTTTCGGGCAGATATTCCAACCTGCCAATTTACTTCATAAGATGTTCCGGTCGACACCGTCAAATGCTGCTGTATAGTCAATAAAGCAGGCAAAGAGAGGCTGGGCACCCTGGGTCATTGATTGTTGTATGAAATATGAGAGGACTATGATGTTATCTATAGTTGAGCCTCCCGGGCGGAACCCTGTTTGGTGGAAGGGGAGCAAGTTTTCCTTAGTTGCCCAATGTGTTAGTTCTGTAAGGAGAGAGCTTGCATATGCTTTGCCTTCCACATCCAGTAGGGCAATCATTCGATAGTTCTTAGGATCGGTGCATGCCCCTTTTTTGTGGATTGGGTGTAACAGGGATCCCCTCCAGGAGTCTGGGACGTCCATCATAAGTCTGCACTCCGCGTACAGCTGGCTCAGGCTCTCGGTCCAAAAGTCGGTGTCCTCTCTGAAGAGAGAGCCCGGCAGGCCATTTGGTCCGGGTGCCCCATTGGGGCGTATTTTTTTCAAGATTGCTCTCAGAGCCTTTTTTCCAGCTGATGTGACATTAGCAATGAGGGGCGTTGGTTCGGTTGATTCGTCAGTTAACTGTTCATCATCATGGGAGGATCTTTTGCCTGGGTTTTTTTCTGGGTCGTTGGTGTAGAGGGATTTTACATGGACTACCCAGGTACTCACATCAATTGAATTCTCTCTATTACAAGACCCGTGGCTGAGTTTGTTTATATATTGCCAGAATTCTTGCGACTTACAAGGAGCAAGCAGTTTGGAGATCGTCAACCATTTTTGCTCAGTTGCTTCACGTTTCACCTGCCAGACGATGTTTTTATGAGCCTTGGCCGCCTCCTTTAGATCCTTTTTTGCGATTAGCGATCCGGTTGCCCTGTAGGCCCTGCGTTTGGAATTGAGCACTTTTTTGGAACCCTTTATTGCTGGCTGAGATCCCAGTTTGTATATGGTGTTATCAAGTGCTCTTTGATTGGTGTTCCCTCGGAGCTGTTGGGCTAGATCATATGCGAGGACGCCCCATTCTCCAATTCTTCCCTGATCCTTATGGTCAGTCTGCCACCCTTTCCAGGAAGATTTCCATTCAGCAAACTTATGGGTCGGGAGCGGTCCCCATTTGATTCTTTTGAGCCGTCTATATAGTTCATCTCCATTTGAGGATCCTATGTGATTGAGAGACTTTCTAAAATTTGCACTCATGGACAGCTCTAATATGAGAGCAGCGTGATCGCTATCAGTCCGAGGTAGGACGGTGTAACGTGACATATACTTTTGTAAATATTCGCTTAATAAGATGTAATCAATTGTTGTTTGATTATTAAAGGTAGGAGATATCAATACTGTTGGTTTGTTCTTCTTGGAGATGTGGTGTGTTGTTCCCAATTTGTAAGCTCGCGTTAGGGCATTGAGTTTTCTAGTGTTTCCACTATGGTGCTTTTCATCAGTGGGGTGCCCTATGTCGTGCAAATTAAAGTCGCCCAAGAGAATTGAATCCATGGCCGCGTAACGTACCAGTAGGTTTTCGATATGTTTTAACAGGTCGGTGAATTTATCTTTTGGATTCGACCCGTGGTAGTTGTAATAAATGTTGATGAGAAGAATTGAAGTCTGGCCCTTGGGCGTTATTAGGCCTTTCAGGATCCCGGCCAGAAACATATCTGAGTTGTGCTCCTATTACTTCAAAGTTCACTTGTAATGCATGTCTAATGTAGATTGAAATGCCCCCTGACGATCTCCCAAAAATGTTGACCTTTTTTGCAGGTTGAAAGTATTCTGCATAATTACGTAATGGTGTTGCTGAGATGGCCCATGTTTCCTGAACACAAAGTATGTCTGCTCCAACCATGAGAGCTACAGCGTCGGGGCTTTGCAGGGCTTTATGTAACCCTGCGACGTTCCAGGACATTATATTGATGGTTGGATAGTTTGTGGAATTGATTTTGGAGTTTCGACTAGTGTGCGAAATTACTTGAGCTGTGTAGTTTCCGAGCTCTTGGTCGGGGCTGATGATGTATGAAGCAGGTACGATGCGCCAGCTAGTGTCCTGCTTGTTCATTGTTGTGGGTGGGGGGTTATTTAACGGAGGCCCTATGTTGGTATTAGGAAGTGGAGTTTAAAACCTGGGCCAGCCAAGACCAATCTTTAGTGCCCTGCCCCAATATTGAGCAGGATCGATGACCACCTACTGTGTGTTTAAAAATTTGTATTGAATTGCTGCCCAACTCGGTTGCTTGTGTGCCTCCTAGTGATCCATGTAGGATAGATCCGCAGGCGGGTGGGATTGAACGAGTGGTGTACATGGTTTTCCTCCCCTTCGGATCTTCGTCTCCCTGTTGTCTGTTTTTTCCTTTCAAGATTTCCGGGTATTTCGTCGGTGGTGGGGATTTGATTTTTATTCCCCAATTATCCAGCTGTGTTTTGTGTCCCTTCAGGGCCTTCGCCATGTTGGAATTGGCGAGGGTTATCTCGGTGGTTTCATTTTGTTCGCTAGGCCCTGGGCCAACAAAGGTCACCCTCTCAATGTTCGTTGATTTTATACTCTCCAGACCCGAAATGTTTTTACAGAGTTTCAAGAGGTTCCCTCTGTTGAGGATGTCCCAGCTCCCTTGTGAAATATATTCTGGATATAGCCATACTTTTTGATTTTCTGCCTCGGAGTCTAGCGATTGAGCGGGATTAATTGTGTTTAATGGTGCCATGGAAGCTGCAGTGGGCTCTCTTGGGTTATGAGCGTAGTTGGCCCCTGGGCCCCTTTCCTCGTCAGTCCCTTTTGTTCTTGTGGCGTGAGTGTGCGGGATAAGCCCTGAGGCGATCGTGTGTTCCCCCTGAAATTGATCACCATTATTTCTTACTTGGGTGGAGGTTTGTTCCCCTTGAGCATTAGCTGTTAATTCCAACTGGCGGCCCTTATCGATATTTGTATCTATCAAGTCTGTTTTTAGTCTGTTGTAGTTCTCCCAATTGTGAGCCGGCATGCCCAGTGCGTGATTCGGGGGGCTACGTGGCACGGGAGCTCTATCGGTTGAAGTTTCGGGCAGGTTTTCCCTGGGGGCGTCTGTTGGACTTCTGAGGGCCATTGTTATGGCGGATGTTTCGTTTGTTTGTTTTTGTATGTCTTTCTTTTGGTCTATGGGGGTTGAGCCCCGACCCTTCTCCTCCTCCATGTTCGATGCTTTGTTCACCTTGTTTGGAGGTGTGAACCAATGATCAATTTTCTCTTTTGCGTAGCTTTTGTCTTTTTTTGATTTATTGAGTTTTTTTCAATTTTTTCTTATTTTTCCTTGATAAGGGTTGTTGGGCTGGAAGTGGTGAGATTAAATCGTCCAAATTGCTGGAGCTAATGTTAATTGTTTGATTGGGTTGAAAGTTTGCGTTTGAATTCAGAAGGTTGGAGCTCCGTTGGGTGTTTGTTTCATAGTTGGTGTTGCTGGGGGTTTCTTTGAATCTCTCTAGACTGTTCCAGGTGACCTTTGAGCATTGGTTTGGGAACAAATTGATCTGTGAGTTTGATGTTTTCGTCCTGTTCACCCCTTGCTTGCTTAAGATCCATGACTAGGGTGTTCATTATTTCAGGAAGTTTTTCCAGGGAGTGCAGTATCGGGGAGCACCCACAGTCCATAGGTTTCATCGTTATTTCTGTGTCCGCCTGCGCTCTGCGTATTAAGGAGTTTAGGTGTTCCAGTTTTGAGTCCACTCCAGAGATAGAGCTTGCTACTGACTGCAAGATGTTTATTTGGATGTCTAATTTGTCGGCATGCATTAATGCCGCATTTCCCATAGATATCAAAGCCTCGTTGATTACCGCAAGATAGTTTTCTATCCTTTGTGGGACCAGACTGGGTTCCCAGGCTGGCAAGTGTGCGTTCAAGGTTGTTATACTTTCCTCCAGCCCGGAAACCGAGTAGTCATTTCCTTGTAGTCTCGCCTCAGCGTCTTCTACCCCCAGATTGGTGGACGTCTGCGGGGTTGTCAGGATTGTCAGAAAGCTCATTTGAGATCCCGGGGATGCCCCAGTGGTTTTGGGGTAGGCAGAGTTTTCTGATTGGGTGTGGAGTTGTTTGTTTAGTTCACTACCCTCTGGGGCAGCAGTATTTAGTTGTGGTTCTGGTGGTTCGTCAGGGGAGCTTTCGAGAACCAGTGTGCGGGCTCCTAAATCGTTAGCTCCGATTGGGTTATGCTCCTTTGGAAGTTCTTCAATTTGTTTTGTCTTGCCTTTAATAATCAGAATTGTAGTAAATTACTTAAGCAGGCCAGGTAGAAGTTGAGAGGTTTATTGAGAGAGACAGCTTGAACAACCACCTTCAGCAGAATACCAGTAGAGACTGTTCTATTGAACACATAGAGAATGTTACAGTGAGAATGTACAATAACAATTCTAACATGGAATACTACACACCTTCCCCCTTAAAAAAACCCAAAAGAAATACAGAATAAAAGAAAAGAGAAAAAAAAAAAAAACCTCAACAAAAGTAATCATGTCATTTCACAGGAATCTGCTTAACACGAGAACTCTTCCTTAAAACTAAGTCAGTAACACCATTGTTTCGGGAAACAGTGTTTTGAGAGATAGTGTCACCATCATTACCCTCATTAACATGTCTGGGAGAAACATCTTGAGGAGAAGTATTAACAACAGGAATAGAATCATTCACATTTTGACTCTCACCCATAAAAGTGTCTATCATTGCAGAGCAAGGCACATGACCTTCCACCACAGAATCCTTTGACATGTTATTCGAACTGGAATCATGGGTACTAGAGGAAGGTACTGATCGTTGACCTCCTTCCAAACTCAAATTTTTACATAGAAACACTCTTCTAAAATTCCATACCTTACCCCCCTCAACACGAACTGCTTTAGAAAAGATTTCTATAACCTTGCAAGGATCAGACCATTTGTTCCATTTATTCCCAACAGACCTGCCAAACTTAACACGCACGAAATCACCAACTCTGATCTTCCTACAACGGTTGTTTAAGGACAAGAAATTGCTTTTCATCTTTTCCTGGTATTTCAAAACCCTGTCCTTTACTTTATCACTGTCAAAAGAAGTTTCACACGGGAGCTTGACTTTCATCCACCAAGGAAGAAGTTTTGAACCAAGCTTTCTACCTCTAAGCATCTCAAAAGGAGACAAACCTGTAACGGAGTTGGGCGAGGTTCGATAAGACAACAAAGTAGCACGCAAAGTTCTCCTCCAATCTAAATGACTCTTTATGGCCAACTGGATGGATTCCTTTATAACCCTATTGAATCGTTCCGTCTGACCATTGGCCTGGGGGTTCGAATTTGACACCCTTTTATGCACAATGCCACATCTTTCAAGGAAAGACTCAAATTCTCTACTGACAAACTGTGGACCGTTATCAGACACAACTTCAGCTGGAATCCCTTCCCTACAAAAAACTTCATCCAGGAACTGAATGACCTGAGTAGAACCAACTTTGTCCACAACCTTAAGTTCAGGCCATTTCGAGAAATAGTCGATTAATACTAAAGCAAACACATCCTTGTTAGGGGATAAAGCAAGAGGTCCAATAATATCAATGCCCAATTTTTTCCAGGGACAAGTGACAAACTCAATGGGAGAAATGTCCGTCGACAATGGTTTGACAGTTTGTCACTTTTTGCACAAGGGGGACAAGAACTAACCCATTTGTCAACCATTTTATCGATCCCAGGCCACCAGTAAAATTCGCGAATACGTCTCTTGGTACTGGACATCCCCATATGGCCTTCATGAGCCATAGAAACGATCTTTTCTCTCAAAGCGAAAGGAGGAATAATCTTGTCGCTTCTAATTATGATACCCTGATCAAACATAAGTTCATCCTTAACTTTAAAGAAAGAAAGAACATCACCAGATAAATACCTTTCCTGGGGCCAACCATGTTGTAAATAATCCACAACGCAAGACAAACTGGTATCATTACTCATTGCTTCCCTCCAAATGATCTCAGATATGCCATTAGACAGACCTGCATTGTTACATTCATTGACATCATCAATGTTAAAAACAACATCTGAATCAGATTGGTCAGCACTAATGGAATTGACCAAAGGTAACCTGGACATGCAGTCGGCATGTACATTCAAACGACCAGGGATGTACTCCACAATGCACTGAAATTCCTGCAATTTTGCAGCTAGGCTAGCCAAACGCGCGGTTAAAGTTCTACCACCACCAGCTGCCAACATGTTAATTAAGGGTTTGTGGTCAGTCCTTAACCGAAACCTTGTACCCCAAATAAACTGTCTAAAATGTTCATAAGCCCAAGTGCATGCCAAAAGCTCTTTTTCAATGGTAGAGTAGTTGTACTCAGCGCCTCGCAAAGTCCTGGAAGCATACGAAACTACATATTCATCGCCTTTATCTTTCTGGATTAGCACAGCACCCAAACCCACATTGCTCGCATCAACACATACAATGCATTCTTTACCCAGGTCGAACGGTCTTAGGAAAGGAGCATTCACAACTTCTTGTTTCAGCGAATCAAAAGCAGATTGTTGGTCATTGCACCAAACAAATTTTACATCTTTTTTTAACAAAGATCTTAAAGGATGTACTTTTGAGGCATAATTCTGAACAAACTTACTGTAAAATTCAGTCAGCCCCAAAAATGACACCAATTGTTCCTTAGTCGAGGGTGCCGGTGCTTTTGAAATGCTCTGGATATGATTGAATTTAGGTTTGATACCCTGGGAAGAAATCTCATGACCAAGATATTCGACTTTGCTCTGTCTAAATTTACACTTTGACAATTTTAATGTTAGACCCTTTTCTTGAACACATTTTAAAACTTTTTCTAGGTTCTCATCATGCTCCTCGTAGTTTTTACCATATATAAGAATGTCATCCTGAAAGGCGATGGCACCCACACAACCCTCCAAAACAGTTTTCATAAGTCTTTGGAAGACAGAAGCCACACTGGCTAAGCCAAACGGCTTTCGGCAATATTGAAACATACCCTCTGGTGTGATAAATGTAGTCAAAAATTTAGATTCTTCATGTAAGACTACCTGGTGGTATGCACTAGCTAGATCTAGTGTAGAAAATACCGATGCTCCTGAAAGAGTAGAGATGAGCTCATGGATGTGAGGTAAAGGGTGTCTGTCTATCCAGATTTCCTTGTTTAAACTCCGAAGGTCAACACAAAGACGAAGTTCGCCATTGCTCTTAAGGGACAAAACCACTGGCGAAACCCATGGAGAGGATTCAACAGGTTCTATGATTTTCTTATCAACGAGATCAGACAAGTACCCTCTCAATTTATCACGATAGGCCAACGGAACATTTCTTACCTTATGCCGAATGGGAATGGCTGATTCCTTGAGAATGATACAGTGCTTAAAGTTTACAAAAACTCCTAAATTTTCAGTGAAGATTGAAGAAAATCTACTCTTCAATTGAACAATAAAATCATTTTCAGGCGGAACCACATATACAGGAGGAGAGGCATTGGGGTCAAGTTTAATGCCCAAATCGTGTTGATGAGGCCAACATAATATAGATGCCCCCTTGGTAGCAACATATACCTTCCCATTGGTTGTCCTATCTTTAAACTTAATATCAGCCCACATGTACCCCTCAAGGTCGATTTTCTTACCAGAATACCCACCAGGATGTACATCTGGTGGTAATAATTTAGTGGAGTTCCAAAATCGGTTAAAAACATTTTTGCCAATAATAGTGTACCATGCACAGGAATCAATGAGCATAGGTATTTCTTTCCCATTGATAATGATAATATCAGTGGGAAAGCCCTTACACTTTGAATCTCCAACACACAACAATGTGTTGATTTCAGAGGGTTGTTCTATATCTTCACTTTCTTCATAAGACAAAAAATTTACTTTTTGAGAAGATTTACACATTTTGTTGAAATGACCCGGTCTTTTACACTTCACACAAATCTTGTTCCAAGCAGGACAACCTCTGTAGTTTCCTACATGGTCATTGGCACCACATCTGTAACATATAACTTGGGTTTTTCTTACCGAAAATTTGTTTTCCCTTCCAGGGAAGTCTTTTCTGGGAGGCACAGGAATTTTCTTATAGTTACTAATTTTTTTTTACTAATGATACCTCAGGAATCACTACTTTACTTTTGACTTCCTGGCCTCTAATTTCATTCACAAACAATTCCGATTGTTCAATACCTTTGGCAATGTTTAACACGGCACTGAGAGAGGACTCAGTACCCATCCAAAGACGTTCCTGGATTTTCTTACTCTTTGTGCGCATCATAATTTGATCCCTCAAGACTTGTTCAAAATTTATGGTTTCAAAAGAACAAGACCCGGCCAAAGTGCGCAAAGCGGCTACATAATTTTCGATAGATTCATCCTCTTTTTGTACTCTGGAATAAAATTTAAATCTTTCCATTACAGTATTGATTTTTCTTCCGAATCTAACACTTAACTGTCTTATTACAACTTCAAAAATATTTAAATCACCAGCACCAACATTTTCAACAGGCGGTAAGTTTTCTAATTCTTTGAGTCCTGCACCACCTAAACAGTTCTTTAGTAAAGCCAATTTCCTTTTAGGAGAACAACCATCCTCTTCAATTACATCTACGTAAGCCAGAAATGTAGGATACCAAAGATCCCATTCTACTTTAGGATCCCCTGCTGTGGGTAGAAAATGTGTAGGTGAAGTAATGTTATTTGACATTTTAGATCAAAATGAGTTATAATCTTTAGACAAATCTCAAGGTTTAAAATAAGACATTAAGCACATAATAGAAGTGGTTCCACAAAATAATAAAAGTAGTCACCGTGGTCTGTGGAGAAGAGCAGGAAATGCAGCATAAAGTATCCAATGTAAAGTCTTTTTTTTTTTTTTTTCCCGATATCCCTAAGTTTATGTGTCAAATTGTTGAGTAAATAGCGCTGTTAATCATCGTAATTTTCGATGAAAACGAAGGAAAATAAAGGTTATATCGAGTTAATTTGCCGGGATATCACCGTAGTTGTTGCTATGGAGACTGTGACTAACAAAGATGGCCGCTGAAACGCATACGTAAGGACGTGATGCATGTGGTGACGCTGTGGAGATGACGCATGTGGTGACACTTCACTTCAGGTCGGCGTTGGTGAGGCGCGGGCGGCAGCGCACGTTCCAAAGCCACGGTGAGTTTTAAATGATGCAATTTAAGTTAGTAGCGCGGTGATAAAGGGTGAAAGATTGAAACCCAGCAAAAGGCGCTCTCGCTAGCTTAAGGGATAGCGTGTCACCAAAATCCAATACTCTTCCGTTTAAGAGGAGGAAGATGAGGGAGAAAAAGAAATTTATCAAAAAAAATTGGGGTTGAAATACAACTCCCGCTGGTGCGATCAAAGCACATAAACAAAACAGGCTGCCGCTGGTGCAATCTTCATACACATATTAACTAAATAGGTAATACCTTGAATCTTCTTGAGCTGTGAAGGCGAACGCTGTCTCTATCTCTTGACCTCTTCAAAAGAAATCCTTGGGAATGCGTGGTTCTTTTCTAGACCTTCCAGGTCATAGATCCCGATCGTCGCCAAATTTATGTAGTAAATTACTTAAGCAGGCCAGGTAGAAGTTGAGAGGTTTATTGAGAGAGACAGCTTGAACAACCACCTTCAGCAGAATACCAGTAGAGACTGTTCTATGGAACACATAGAGAATGTTACAGTGAGAATGTACAATAACAATTCTAACATGGAATACTACAAGAATGTTTGGTGAGAGAGGGACGGCTAGTGGGGAATTATGATTTGGTGTGGCATTTTCAGTAATGCCTACCGATTTGTTGACATTAAAACAGTGAATTCCCGGCCTGGGGGCTGCAGGAGGTGTGTTGGTTGGTTCTCCATGTGCTGGAGGGTTGCTTTGGTTCGGTTGTTGTTGCAAGTATTTCCTAATGTCATTGTCTCCCTTGATGCTTTTACTATTGCAAGTGATGTGGCAATCGTTTGCATTTGTATTTTTGTTACGAGTTCTGCTGTCCGTGCCATCATTGTAACGCAGGGTTCCTGCGGTGCCGGTGGCCCCGTTTGTCCTTGTGTATCCAGGAATTGATGGGGAGTTAGCTCTTTCTGCTCCCACTTGTTCAACATTTATAGACTTGTCCTGTGCAGTCGAGTCATGTCTTATGTTGCCCACAGGGTATAGCATCTTGGCCTTTTGGCGTCTCGCTGTTTTGTGAGGACGGTAGTTGGAGTGGGGTTGTGTCAAACCGGCGTTCCTTGTTCGCATGATGGGTCTACGCCAGTAGGTGCTTAGCTGTTGCCTTGATTTTGCTACGGCGTCTAAGCTTTAATGCTGTAGTTGCAGTGGGTGCCGTACTTGTTCTCGCACTGCTCAGATTCAAAGCTGTATGGGTCAGCTGCCGCTGGGAAGGGTGGGGATGAGAGTGAGGCTGCAAGCGGGACAGGATATGAGCGGAGCACACAGGGGAGACCTGCCGGCAGAGGTGGACCTAGTCGCGTCTGCCTAGGTCTTACCCCCCGGCTCTTACTTAGCGACCGCCTCTAACGGCAGCCGCGCTCACGTCAGTCTTTTGCGGCCTATCCTCTCCTCCTCCTTGATGTTACTGAACCTGGCGGAAAGAGTGGTGATGGGAACCGCATATCGTATATTAGTGTATCCGTTAGGGTCGAGTCAATGCTGGTTGTTGCCCAAAAGATGTCAGCCTACACGCTCCTCCCCCGCGGCTTAGACCATGAACTGTGCAGCTGCTATCAGCCGGGTTGAGGTGCTGTATTCTGGGCTCCTAGTTGCCCACTGTGACCCCTGGTGTCTAAGAGGAATCCAGCCGGATGTGGCCGCTCTTGTGTGGGCTTTAAGACATTTTTTTTAACGGGTTTTTATTGCGGGTTATGATGAGGTCTTTTCAAGGAGCCGGCAGGGCTGTAGCTATAACTGGGGTGCAGAGGCAGTGTGGCCGAGGCAGGGGAAGAAACAAGGGCGGAGGATTACTGTCTGCGGCAACACTATTTTACCGCCTTCTGCCTGTGCTCACCTGTAGCCTGCAGTCGTGTACTTTTTCCGCCTTCCGCCTCTGCCTTCTCCCTTCAGCCCGCGTGAGCTCACGTCAGCTCGCACCACCAAAGTCCACCAAAGTCTCTGGCGTGTTTTGCGGCTGATTTTTCGCGGCAGTTTCCGGCGGTTTTCGGCGGTCTGGCGGTCTGGAGGTGCAACGGTGCGGTGCAGCGCCCGTAATCCTCCGCAGCTGCTGCTGGCACCCGCTCCCTAGCACCGGCACTCCGGTAACTCTACTACGACTCCGCAGGGGACCCGCCGCTCACCGCTCTCCTCCTCGCTCCTCGCAGCTCTGCTCTGCTCTCTCGCGTCTCACGTGATGTGGGCATAAAATGATACGTTCTAACATTCCGCGACTTAAAGAGGTAGGACTGTTCAGGTTTCAAAAGAGCGGAGCGGAGATAGTCCTTGTGACGCCATGGTGGACATCTCAACCGTGGTTTCCGAAGTTACTTCAGTGGAGTTGCGACCTTCCCAGATTGGTCCCCGAGGCGACATCGTTGCTCCTGGGCCCTCATCAGGAGCGTCATCCCATGATTCTGGAGGGACGCCTCACGCTGATGGCATGGAGGCTTTCCGGAAACAGTGGCATATGCCAGGAGTTTCAGACAAGGCTTCTGAGTTTATCAAGCAAGCCTGGGCACCTTCCACAAGGAAGCGTTATTCCTCAGCCTGGAAAAAGTGGGTGGATTGGTGCTTGGAACATCTGGATCCCGTGAGGGCGGAATTACCCCAAGTGTTAAATTTCCTTTCGGACAAAGCTTCGGAGTGCCTGGCTTACCGCTCGGTCAACAATTTGCGTTCGGCAATTTCCGCGGGTCACGAGCTAGTGGATGGCAAACCAGTGGGCATGCACCCGGTTGTCTGCAAGCTCCTTAAGGGGATTAGGGTCGCTAATCCTTCTAAACCCAAATATACGGGTCTGTGGGATATTTCTTTAGTTATATACCTGTTTAATCATTGGCCTTCTAATGCTCTCCTTTCTAGGAAGCAGTTATCGGCCAAGTTGGCTATGTTACTATGCCTGTCAGCGTGCAGACGTTCATCGGATGTGAGAGCACTCGACTTTACAGGTAGAGTGTTTACCCCAGAAGAGGTTTCTTTCACTATTACGGGACGTACCAAAACACTTTCTTGCCACATTGATTACAATGTTTTCCCGGAAAATGAAAAATTGTGTGTAGTACATTGTTTAAAGGCATATGAAGAGTGTACGAATGCATTGAGACCACTGGGTAGGTCTCAACTGTTGATTGCATTACAGAAACCGCACAAGCCGGTGGCGGCTGCCACCATTGCCAGATGGCTTAGATTTATAATGAAGGAAGCTGGTATTGACATCCAAAAGTTTGGGGCACATTCTGTCAAAGGCGCTATGGCCTCAAAGTCATACATGTTGGGGTCTAACATACAGGATATTATGCGTTGTGCAGATTGGTCTTCAGAATCAACTTTTAAAACATTTTACTACAAGCCGGTGGGTGATATTACTTCTGTGGTATTTGGACAGTGTAAAACTAGCATAATCTGAAGCCTCCGGTCCTGTAATAGAATCAAAAATTTGCTAGCATTCGCACCAAGATTTTTCAATTCTATAAAGGACACGGAGGCGAGGATTATCCCACCCGGCTTTATTGTTAACAGTATTAAAGATTACCCGCCCATGTTTCATGTGATGACATGATTGATTATACAGTGGTTACGGATCTTCGTTTCCTTTATTTCAGGATCAGACAAGAAGTCTGAATAGAAGACGATGGATGGGAACAGCTTGCGCTTGAAGGCTTCAGTTATTCTTCCACGTTGGAGGAGGTTTTGGACTTATTCAAGTTAATGTTTGGACTCACGTTCTCTGCAAAGAAAGAGGATGATGGGACCACGCAGAAAGCTCTTATGGACTGTGGAGGCGTGGCTTATATATGTGCATCATGGGCAATGTAGTTGTTTTTATACTAAATTGTATGTTTTCATTGGCTGCTGTGTTTTGCAGTAAATATAAGAGAAGCATAATCCTCGCGTCCGTGTCCTTAATAGAATTGAAAATTCTTGGCGCGAATACTAGCAAATTTTTGATTTACTCGTGTCCTTGTCTTTTGTAAAAGCTGAATTCAGATTCATTATGAGGCTTGTTAGTTCCTTCTGGGTACCACCTTGTCTCCATTTGTTACCTCCCATAATGACTGGACCTTTTACTTGGCTAGTTACACGGTCTCTGTTATTTAGTGGGTGAGAGCTATTTTCTTTAATGGTCTTTTCTTATTCCTTCGTGGTCCACTTTCACTTTAGTGGCTGCACTGTTTTATTTAATTCATTTGAATTGCGGTCCGCATCAGTTGGCTAATTCCGTATTGCACTCGGTGCACTCTGTGATATGTACACTAATGCTGAACGCCACCGGGCCTCCGGGCTGTCGGTACCATGTCTGTGTTATCCCATCACACACCTGATCACTGCCCATACTTACATGCTGCCGGCCCCAGGGTTGTAGGTGACATAGCTGTGTACCGTGTGAAATCTGCAATAAACAGTTGAACACCCAAAAAAAATTTGCGGTCCGCATCAGTTCTGTTTTTGCAACGTTAGGTTCTGTGATATGCATGAAACATGTTCTTTGCAGCATGCACATTAATCCTCGAGCTAATGTGAGTCAACTTGCACTGGACAAATCTCTATCTCTCTCCAGCTGGAAAGTTAAACTCCAAGTTAACCAACAGGAGGGCAGTAGGGGTATATATAAGGCTGCGCACAGCGCTGCTACTGTGTTTTAGGGAACAATAATATCAACTTCATCTGTGATAGTGCTCCAAGGAATTTGAGCAATGACTGCCCCTCGTTGTTAACAGAGTGCAGAGCGGTCCACACACAAATAGCAGCCACATTCCCAGAAAAAACGTAATCAATAAAACATAATGTTTTATTCTTGTTGGAATTATGCTTACTTGCTTTGGCTTATATTATGGCCGATTTATATAGTATTCCCGTAATGATCCCCCCCTTTTTTCCACTCCAGTATGGCGCTTAAACTTGCTACTTGGAGGCTGATCGCATTGACTAGTCCGTTTTCAATGGCCATTACTGGTATTCAGTTTAAATTGCCTATTCCAAGATGGCGATTACGTAATACGCCGAAACGGCAACACGGAAAAGATTACTCTCTGCTTAGATTATAGGTATGTTGTACAATATAATAGGGTTTTTAAATTCAGTATACCATTTATTAGGTCTCGCCTATGTAGCGCACATGCGCTGCATGCAAAAAAGACCTTTAGCAATCGGCACAGCTTTGCGGGCAAAAACGTGCATGCATTGCATTGCTTTGAATGGTAACGCGCGCACGTTTGGCGGTTCCCTTGCGGGAGCGAGCAGCAGCGCCATATGTTAGCAATTATCATGCCTTGCTGCTCGCTCCTGCAAGGGAATCCGGTGCAGGCCCCCTCCTCTCTCCTCTTCCCCTGCTGCTGCACGCTTGTGCATCTTTTCTTTTCTTGCAGCACTTCCTTGTTATGAGATGCTCTGTCCCGCGATCAGTATCCTTCTCAGTGACCGTAACTTTCGTTAAAGTTGCGCATCGACCGCTGGGAGAGGCATTCCCTGAGATGGCAACTTATGACCGCGCTGCAGGCGACGAAAGAGGCATTATTCTCCAGTGAGCCCGCCACTTGCCTCTGAACCATGCGACGGACACTGCGATCAGCATCCCTGAGGAACGAACGAGCTGTGGGCACAAAAGAGATGTTCAACCTCATAGTGTACTTACTATGTGCTATGTCACTCTCACCAAAACAGCCAAATAACCAAATTGTAGCTGTGAGAAAAGGCAGATGGACTCTGTCCGAGTACTTTTCTATTCTCTTTTACAGATGCATTTATTTACGTGCCTCAGTATGTGTCTGCCATTGCGACAATTGCTGAATGTCACAACACTACGACCTCCCACCACCATGTTGTATAAGGCGATGCAAGTACATCAGAGCAGCCGTCAGTCATCTGTCAGTTGTTATCCCAGGTCCTCCATAGCTCTGTCTGATCCCCTGCAGAACAACATTAAATGACAGTTACCTATAGAATTTAAATAAAAGGTCATACAATATAGTATATGGATGGGAGATGTTGTGTAGGGTTTATGTGTAGCAACATCCACCTCAAGCCATGGTCAAAGACGCCAGAGGCGGCAGTGCTCCCTGAGCGCGTCATCCTCCACTGCCCTATGTGCTGCCCTGCCGCCATACTGCCCATATGACTCACGCAGCTGAGTGCATTCCCTCTGCTACACTACAATTGCTGGAGTGGGATGCCCTTTGAGGCATATGTGTGGCCTCCGTTGCACCCATACCTTGAGGGCGAATAGCAGCAGTAAGCAGCCCCACCTGACTCCATGACACACAACTGGTGGGTAAATTGGGTTCTTTATCACCCCTAATATCCAATCTTAATTTATAGGGCACGCAGCACACAGGGACTTGTGGGGGAGGGGCTGGGGGACGCACATCTTGGCTCGGTGGCTCGTGCTCACCGTTGTCACTGTAACTGTTTATGTGCACGCGGGCAGGGCGGGGCACTTTGTGTAGCGCGGGGTGCAGCCTGCAACCTGATGAAAGTATCTCACCTTCAGGGCACACGCACTGGAATAGTTGGACAGCACATGCTAGTGTTTATTTACTAAGAGGAGGTGCTATTGCCTCTCCGGGTCTTCAGTTATTCATTCCCGGTGTGCACCGCTCCGTCACTGCAATACATCCTCTGAAGAACAACCCCTTTAAGGTGATATAATAATGTACCGGCAGCACACCAAGGAGGTGAGTTGGGGCTTGTATTAGAGTCATTTGAGACAGTGTTTGTTGAGGTGAATCTTATAATTTTGTTTTCATTTAGGGAGATTCTGACCTGGCTCGCAGCTCTAAAGTCGGCGGCTCTGTCCGTATTACCACATCTCCCCTGCCTGCTAATTACATCTCGCATTTGTACCGCTTTTAATAACACTTCATTCCTATATAGAGTGTCACTGCCACGTCATTTCAAGTAAATCATAAGGTTTAAAAATGCATGAGTTATAGCTTTATGTTTCCTAAAGATCTCTCAGTCTTGCACCCCAGGGTAGCTTGCAATCCCTGTATTGATGTAGCTTAACGCTGTTGCTTTCCGTTTTATTCTGAAATTTGTTTTTATTTTGTATAAATCTTTTTATTTATCAACATCAGCTTATCAAGTACATTACAGAGGAAGCAATAACACAGGCCACATGAGGACAATAGGTAAAAGCAATCAGTACAATACAGCACTTGGAAGGTCTAGGGTGAGGGGAGGTCTTCACTGTCTAGGAAGAGGGGGGGTTGACATATGTCCCCACGATAGGAGTTCCACAAGCCCCATACACGGGCCCACTTCTTAGGGTAGCCTCAGACTTCATAAACTGTCTTTTCTCGAAACATTGACCAGTCCAGATCATCCTTCTAATCAACCACTGCAGGAGGTTGAGACGCTCCCCACCACTGTGCAATATTTCTCTTGGCGAGTATAAGCCCTAGAGTGACCCATTGTGTTAAGCAATCGTTTAGATCAGTTGGATCCCATATATTCAGTAGACATTTACGAGCTTCAAAAGTGAGTTGCATGGATAACACTATGTTAATGGTGTTGTGCACATTATGCCAGTAAGGTTGAATATTGTTGCATTCCCAGATGATGTGCATGAAGGTACCCACCTGGCCACACCCCCGTCTACAATCTCCACCTCCATCCTCCCCATCCATACCAGCTGAGGTCCCGTTACATAAATCCTATGGAGTATTTTAAGTTGGACTAGTCGTAGGCGAGCTGGTATTGCCATGATTTTAGGTGAGGAGACAGCTTCCTGCGATTCCTCGTCGTCCATCTCGATTCCATCTCTGAACCATTTATCCCGAAGCGATTGAAGAGGGTCTGGCAAGTTATTTATCAATTTCTTATATATCAGTGAAATAGTTTTATCTGAGATATGTCTGTCTAAGACTCTGTCTTCCAATGGGGAAGATTCGGGGAGGGTGGTGCCACGCTGGAGATGGGAACGCAGTGCGTGTCTAACCTGTGTGTAACGGAAGAATTCCGAGTCAGCCAGCTCAAATTGCTGTTGCAGGGTGGCGAATAACTTGATATCTGTTTTGTCCCATAGACCACCTATGTGTGTGAGTCCTATCAGGTCCCATTTGTCAAATCCTTTGCTTTTCCACAAACTACCCAGCTGTTCTGAGTCCCATAGCGGGGTCGCAAGTGTGAGCCTGCGATTCCATCCAAGGCACTTAGTAGCCGTATGCCAAACATGAACAGAATGCTTGGTGGGGCCAGTGAGTTTAAAGCGTGGTCTGGAATAAAGGCTTGATTATAGTTCCCACCCGATAGGAGCCATCTATCTATGTTGTAACCTGGATCTCCGGGACGCGTATAAGTGCCATGGTTGATGGCAGCCAGGTGGGCCGCCCAATAGTATTTTTTGATATCAGGGAGGCCGACACCCCATCATACCAATTCAGGGTGAGCTTACTGAGGGCGATACGTGGCTTCCCATTCCATAATAAGTCCCGCTGAAGACCCTCTACCTCCCTGAAGTAGGACGCCGGGAACGGGTCTAAGGAATTCTGTTGGGCATACAGGAACTGGGTCAAATACATCATTTTAAAAAGGGCCACTTTTCCCAGTAGGGAAAGAGGAAGGGACTTCCAGCTGCGGATGTCTTTACGCAACCTGATTAAGGGGGGGAGTCAATTTCGGGAGTAGCAAAGCGATGGGTCTAGAGCAGTGGTTCCCAAACTGTGCGCCGCGGCACCCCGGTGCGCCGTAATGAGGTGCCAGGGGCGCCGCGCACACACTGTGGGAAATTGCATGCTAGCGAGTAATGGGCAGGGAGTGAGTGGGTATCAGAGGCGCAACTAGAGCCAAATTTCGGGGGAGGGCTAATCAAATATTTGGGGGGGGCTGAATCTTAAGCAATAGGCAGAGTGGAGCTGCAGGGGCTCTTAGGAGGGGTGAAACAACAGCAAGGCCTCATTAACATGCAAATGGTCTTTTTAAAGACCTGTGAGGTGCTCGGGTGTGGCTGTGTGTCCCCCAGGAAGCTGTCTCATCCCGGGCTGCCATACATGACGGGGGGGGGTGGACGGGGAGGTGTTTCTTGAAGCCCTTTGAGCTGTCGCGACTGGTGACATTTGAAAGTGTAGGGGCGATTGTGTGAACTTGTGTTCTGTGACGGCTAGAGAGGCTAATGGAGGACAGGGAACCTGGCAGTGTGTGCTGGCTTTGGTGTACAGAGACAAAAAAATAAATGTATAAGGGGTACATATGAAGACATAACGGGGCTCTATTAATCGAACAACATAGGGTGTGAGTGTGTGTGTGTTCGTCTCTCTATCTCTGGTACTGCAATTGAGAAACATGCTATCTAAGAGCTCAGATGTGGAAAGTTTGGCAGCAAATTAAATCAAATTAATTGGCCTGAATTCTGTGTATTGTCTGCATTGTGCCCACCGTAACCCGACCACCATAAATTCACTATTGAGTCGGACTTGAAAGCTATGCCCTTGGATGCTCCAATTAGAATTGCACTGCCAGGCCTCAACCCTGAGAATTTCCCAGCCCTTCGAGACACACCAGCACACCGTGGAACCAACAGGCACTCCGAAAAGGCCATCTGTGTGCTATATGAATGACCCCCTCCAAAAAAAAACATAAATATGGTTGTTGACCGTACTGCTGCCTCTTCATGGATGTCAAATTGATCCTTTTTAAAGAGCCAGTTCATTGAAATGTAAAAATTGCATCCTCTTACACAGTCTTACGTCATAAGCAGCCACCAACTCAACAATAAAGGCTCTGGTGTGTTTCTTTGATGACTGACGCCCAGTTGGGTTGTCAAGCCTAACGTGACATCATCATTCTCACTTTAAACACTTGCTACTCCATTGCAGGATTCGCAATGGAACGAAAGGCATGCAGTGGATGCTAGAAACTCCTCCCACCTCTACAGAACTGCACCCCTGAGTTCTGTACACCGTACACTACTGCTCTTCTACATTAATAATGCAGTGCACGTTACAGACACCAAGTCGGGCTGCTGTCAGCCGCAGCACCTACCTCCCTCTACCTCAACCGGTTGAGCCCGTCTGACCTGAGCGCGCCGGGCCAGGCCCAGCTGCTAAGGTAGCTCAGGAGGTGGAGTGCTGAATGCAAAGAGGTGCGTGTAGCCTGCAGGCTTGAGTTGCAGGAGGGAAAACCAGCCTTTCATCCTTCCGAGGTTGTTCCAACGTGCTTCACTGAGTTAGGCAGCAGTAGCTCCAAGTATTCAAGCGGCAAGAGGCCATTGAGTGTGTGGCCTGCACTGATATGTGCCCTATGGTTGAGACCCCCAAAACTGACACCAGACGACTGCAGGGAGATATTCGGCATTTTCAGACAGTGGGAGTTAGGGTCAGCCCAGTTCAGAATTCTTTACACCCCAAGAAACACTTAGTTTTAGTGGTGAAAAGTGGTGGCAGCGTCACGGATTAACCTCGGCCTCCCCAGTGAACAGATTCTATTTCACTGAGACACAGTCATGGCCATTTATGTTTCTGCCTTCTCGCACTGCGAGAAAGCAGTGGGGTGATGCCCCCACGCCCCAATGGGGGAGCCGCCACTGCCTTTGAGTACAATGGGTGTTGCGCGCCTAGTGTGTATGTGTGAAAACGCAGTGCTGGTGGGGGAGTGCATGTAACAGGCTGATCGAGCGTTGTGTTGGTCAGGCAACTGCAGATAAAATCTGCCTGCAGTGTGAAATGTTCTCAGTTCGGAGAGAGAGAAGACTGGGCGACAGTATCAGTGGGTAATGGCGGCACTTGTGATTTATAGCTGTACAAAGCTGCAAGGGTGACTGTGAGGCAGAAAGTGCTTCATCATAAAGCGCGTTGATATTTATTTGGCTGAGAGTTCGCCGTTGTCTTCTTGAATTTCAAGAGCACAAATAAATGTAAGCGAATGGCAGGATTATGAGGTCGGGGTCAAGCTGAGTGTACATTGTAAGGTTTAGAGGCAGAAGGCTGACTTCAGGGTGGTTGCTAGACTCCAGGCTTTAGATGGGTGCAGGGGCCCGTCTGCAGGCTCCAAAGTGGCCAGGGGCCCGGCTGCTGGCTCCACAGTGCCCAGGGGCCAGGCAGGGCGCGCCGAGCTGCAGGAGTTAGAAGCCTGCAGGGGTCACGCTGAAGTGCTACAGCCTGCAGGAATTGGATGGCGCAGGGGTCAGGCCAGGCGATCCAAGCTGCAGGAGTTATATTTATATTTGTCAGAAACATAGGTTCCAGAAGCTTCGAGCAGTCCTGGGCTGTGTACAGAGTCAGTCCACGGTGGGAGGGAGGTAAGGGGGCAGCAACCGGCAGTCAATCGACCATGATGGGGATTCTAGAAACAAATGTCTGCTACTGGAATTGTAAAAGGTTGCCTCTAGAGGGACTATTCATGGATTCTTCTGAGAATGAGATTTAAGTTCTAAAAGGCCACACTGCGGTAATGGGCCTGTGGTCTTTGAGCTTGTAGAAAGCTGCTGTGGGCCCTAGCTCAAGCACGGAAAATGGTCCTAATACCTTGGGTTGGCAGTTAAAGAGCACCTACAGTTGGGGTCGGAGAGCAGTGGGTCCCTCAGAACTCTGGACCCTGGTGCCCCTGCCCGGCTGCACTATTAAATGTTATGCGCCTGCCGTGGCATCGGAAGGGCAGGAGAAAGGACACATTGCCTCAGCTCCTCGAAATAAAGCCAGAAATACAGAGAACCTGGAAGGTGAATTAACTCAATAAACAAAAGTCAGAAATGAGAACTGATGTACACATTCGACATTGTTCTGCTACATGGTGATAGTGGCAGCACATTATAAAGTGCGGGGGCTGGGGTTACCACAGACACCAGAGACCTCTTCGTACGAATTGAGGGGTTTAACCAGTGTTTTAAGTGGGATCCAGAGGGTGGCTGTGGGTGTGGGGGGAGTCTCTTAAAGGGGCGCTGTTTGTTGGACCGTGGTCCGTGCTTCAGTCAGCCCTCAAATAATACGGACAGTTCGTTGCTACACAAGTCTATCTCCACTGCCGGTTGAGCGGATGATTAGAATGATTACCAAGTTTTTCTGGAGATACCGATAGACGCTGCGGGCACATGACTTGCTTTTAATGTTATTTACAACACAGCAGCACTGCCTCTATTGAGTTTCTTAAGGGGCTTCCTTTGCAATTTCCACCTGTCCTGATGATGGTCTTATAGACTACTGCCTCAAAGACCGAAACGTAGACCTCCACATCATCTCCCAAGGAATCTATGTCCTTAAGAGTGACATCTTTCAAATTTGATACTGAGTCAGTCTCTCTTATATTTTGGAGTTGATGTTTTGTTGTGACTTGATTTGTTGAATTAATTTACACATCTTTTCATGACATCTGTTGCTTATGTTTTGATTCTATGTATCCCCTTGAATTAACTTTTGACAGACCAAACACAGAATATATTTTCATATAAATAGGATTCTCCGTGTGCTTATTCCCTTTATTACTTTGACTCATTATCTACATTTATTGTTTCAGTTCTGTGGACACTTTGCTGTTTGATCATATGACAAACATCTTGATTCATACTAAGAAATAACTACAAAATTGAACAATAAACAAAATCCCTTGTAGATAACTTTCACTCTACATTACACATGGTGATAGTGGCCGCCCATTATAAAGCGCGGGGGCTGGGGTTACCACGGACACCAGAGGCCTCTTCGTACGAATTGAGGGATTTAACCAGTGTTTTAAGTGGGATCCAGAGGGTGGCTGTGGGTGTGGGGGTAGTCTCTTAAAGGGGTGTGGTAAAAAAATGGTGGGAGCCACGGCCAACTGCCGATTCGGTCAAGGGAGCCACAGATCAAAAAAGTTTGGGAACCACTGGTCTAGAGAGAGAAACATCCCCAGATACTTGAAGCCCTCAGTACGTAGTTGTATTGGGCACCCCTTCGGCGGGACATACCACAGGGATTTACTCCAATTAATAGAATACTTGGAGAACCTACCAAAAACACAGAGCATATCTAGGACCACAATCAGGACCGCCTCAGAGAAGTCAGATAAAGTACGAAATCATCTGCATAGAGCGAGATGAGGTCCTCCCATTCCGGAGACCAGCGCATGCCCCGAATCATCGGGTCTCTATGTATCAAGGCCGCCTATGGCTCCAAGGCCAGGGCAAACAGGAGGGGGGACAGCGGACATCCTTTCCGGGGCCCCGACCTAGCTCAAAGGTGGCCGATTTTTTGTTATTAACTACTACTTGCGCTAGCGGTTTAGCGTACAGAAGCTGAACCCATTGAATATATTTCGGGCCAAACATCAATTTCTCCAGGACTGCCCAAAGGTACAACCATTCAATGGTGTCGAAGGCCATGGTGGCATCCAGGGAGACTATTAACGCTGGTTCAAAGGTAGAGGCAGCACTGCTCAATACTCCATGTGCCCTGCTCAAATTGAGCGCAGTGTTGCGGTGCAGGATGAAACCAGACTGGTCTGGATGGACTAGGTTCATGATCACTGTAATCAGATGGTTGGCCAGAAGCTTAGCCAAAATCTTGGGCTCTGCGTTTAGGATGGAGATTGGCCTATATGACCTACAGTCAGTTTTAGGTTTCCCCTCCTTATGGATAGTAATTATGGAGGCTATCCTCTGGTCAATCAGCAGGAACCCCTCATCCCTCGAGTTCTCATACATAGTCCTGAGATACGGGGTTAGATTGTCCGTTTGAGCTTGTATCGTTCGACCGGAAGCCCTTTAGAGCCTGAGGCTTTTCCCGATTTGAGGGACCTGATTGCTTTCGCTATCTCATCGTTGGATAATTCGCTATCCAAGAAGTCACGGTCGTCAGCTAAAAGAGTGGGCAATGTTATGTCCACTAACATCTGACTGGAATCTTCTACAGAATCGGGGGCTGATGAAGTGTAAGTGCAAAAGTTGGCTGCAAACTCATCAGCAATACTTTGGGGACCTGTGAGGGGGCCACCCCCCTCCCCTTAAAGTTCCGGCACCAATCGGCTTGCCCATTCTTTCCTGTAAAGCCATGCTAGTAGTTTCCCAGCTTTATCGCCCACCTCATATAGCCGTCCCTGAGTAGCTCTTCCCAAGGCCTTAGCATGGTCCGTTGCCAACGCTCTATATTCCGGCTGTCAGAGTATTAAATAGTGAAGTTTGTCGGGCGTGGTCTCCGATTCCAGGTCAGTTTCCAATTGGCTAATTACAGCCTCAATGGCCACAATCTCTCTGTGGCGTTCTTTCTTCTTGCCCGAGATTAGGGATAGGGCCTGACCCCGAATCACCGTCTTGAAGGCTTCCCATAGCGACACTGGGGAGTCTACTGATCCTTCATTATCTATAAAATAATTATCTATTGCTGTGAGAAGCGCTTTGCGAAGTTTAGGGTCTCTAAAATACCACTGGTTAATGGGGGCCACTCGTCCCACCTGTTTATAGCTAAGAACCATGTGAAGCCAAACTGGCGAGTGGTCCGAAATCGCCCTGGCCAGATGTTTAATCTCATGAACACTCCCAGCGAATAAATGTAACCACCTTTTCGGATTCTCTTATGTCTAACCGGCCGACTCTGCTATCAAATCTAGAGTCTGCGGTGGAATCATTTAACGCCTGGGTCGAACAAAGTGCCGTCTTGCCCATTAATAAAGGTGGTAGCAAGCGGGTCAGGTCGTCTCCCTCTAAACCTTGGTTCTCCCATGCTCTCAGGGAACTCAAATCCGGCTGTAAAAAACTGGAGCGAGCTTGGCGCCTTGAGTTCCGTCCTGAACTGAAGAGCAATTTGCGGAGGGCTCAGAAGGCATACTATGCCGAAATTAAGGCTGCCAAAAGTAGGTACTTCTCAAGAAGGATTGAGAAGGCGGACAACAATGGCAGAGAAGTCTTTGCCATTGTTCAGAGCGTCCTTTCTTCATGTGCTGCCTCTTCAGTTCTCCCGGCATCCGATCTCTGGTGCGAGGAACTGTCATGTTTCTTTGACAATAAAATCGCTAAAATCCAAGAGGAGCTCCAAAATTCCTGTGGTCTCCTTCAGCCTTCACTGCCTACCATCAGCTCAGGTGTGAAGCAACCCGTCAGTCAACTTTCCACCTTTGAGCCAGCTTTGCAAGCTGATGTGCTGGCTATTTTGGAGTCTTTAAAATCGGGTTCACCTTCTGACCCGTGCCCTGCTAGGGTTCTGGGGGGAGCGGCGAGCCTGGTGTATCAGGAGGTCACTCAGGTTGTTAATTTGTCTCTGGCTTCTGCTTCTGTTCCCCTTTGTTGGAAACAGGCGAAACTTCTTCCTCTGCTAAAGAAGCCTGGCCTGGATCCCCTAGCTACCTCCAGTTATCGTCCGATATCGCTGCTCCCTGCACTAGCGAAAGTTTGTGAAAAGGTTGTTTTTAGGCAACTGAATAATTTCATTGAGTCCTCTCAGGCCCTGCACCCGGCTCAATCGGGTTTCAGGGCGGCTTTTAGCACTGAGACGGCTTTGGTGGAAGTTTCAGAGGCCATTAGGGAGTGTCTGGACGGAGGCGGCAGAGCAGTCCTGGTTTTGCTGGACTTATCTGCCGCCTTTGATACGGTACCCCATGCTCAGCTGCTGACAAGGCTGGCAGAGGTGGGGCTGTCGGGTGCGGTTTTGGCCTGGCTGTCCTCGTTTCTGTCAGGGCGGACGCAGCAAGTATGGATGCCTCCATATTCCTCGTCACCCAAGAAGCTCACTACAGGGGTGCCGCAGGGCTCGACGTTGAGCCCTTTGCTGTTCAACGTCTATATGACCCCGTTGATTTATCTGGCTGAGCAGTGGGGAGCTAAAATAATGGCGTATGCCGACGACACGCAGTTGCTGTTTACTTGGCCTAAGAACTGCTTAGACGCTCGTGTCGTCTGTTCTTGTCTGTCCAATGTCTTCCGGTGGCTCGTCTCAGCCCAGCTCAAATGCAACGAGGGCAAGTCAGAGCTGTTATTCTATGGCAATTTTCCGGCCAATTTTAAGGACCTTATTTGGCCGACCGATTTTGCATGTCCCAGCTCTCTCGGAGGCCCGGTCAAAAACTTGGGGGTATGGTTCGGACAGGATCTTAAGTTTGAAGCTCACTTAAAAAAACTTACTGCAACCTGTTTTGCGACCCTCAAGTCACTCAAAAGGTTCCTTCCGCTCCTCCAGAGGGAAGCAAAAGAGACGGTTCTGCGCGCTTTGATCCTGTCAAGGCTGGATTATGCCAATGCTCTCTTTAGCGGTCTCCCCAAATATCTTATAAATCGAATGCAGATCATACAGAATGCGGCTGTGCGACTTCTGTTCCATCTCCCGAGAAGAACTAGTGCACATGCCCATCTTCGAAAGCTTCATTGGCTCCCAGTGGCCCATCGTATTGTGTTTAAATCACTGGTCCTGGCCTTTCGAGCCTTGTACCAACAAGGACCACAATATCTGCACAAGAGGTTCACTTTTTATACTCCTCGCCGTGCCCTTCGATCAGCCAATCTCCTTCTGATGTCTACGCCCAAAGTCAGATATGTGAGACTGGGGGGCCAGTCTATTTCTGTCCAAGCAGCACGGTCCTGGAATGCCCTGCCACTTTCTTTGCGATCATCAGCCACACTGGCGGAATTCAAGAAAGGGCTAAAAACCCATCTTTTTAATCTCAGTATCTAGCTCTCTTTTCTTCCTCCTGGATTGGCTCTGTTTAATGTTACATATCGCGCCAGGATACTCTGTAGTAGCAGAGCGCGTAATAAAATATTTTATAACATAACATAACATGAAAATGAGCGGTCTGGGATGCAGGGACCAAAAAGTAGTCTATACAAGAAAGGCTCCCATGCGCCCTGGAGTGAAAGGTGTACTGCCTTGTGTTTGGGTGATATTTCCGCCAACCATCCACCAACCCCATGGTTTCCAGGCAGTCAGGGAGCCAACATGAAGTGGGGTTCATTGCACGGGGGGTGGGATGCCGATCTTACTCGCCCAAGACTACTGAGTTTAAGTCACCTCCTATTATTAACAGACCCTCTGGAATAGTTAGCAATATAGGACCAGATGTAGGTAGGCTTTTACCGGTCGGTAACAGACGATTTCGGCCGTTACCAACCGGTAAATGGATTTTGAGATGTAGGGGGCATATTCTTACAGAATCGGTAAATTTACCGATCGGTAAATTTACCGATTCTGTAAATTACCGAATCGGTATTTTTACCGATTCGGTAAATTTGAGATGTAGGTGGGACTCTTCTGAGTCCCACAAGCCTTACCGAATCGGTATTTTACCATCAAATCCAATTTGATGGTAAAATACCGATTCCGGTGTGCATGCACACCTCTGCCATGTGACAGGCAGACCTGCCCTTGGGGTATGTATGCCTGCCACATGGCACCCGAGCCTGTTTTGGGGGGGCCAGAGGGTGTCAAAGTGACACCCCCTGCACCCTTGTGAAATTCGGTATTTACCGATTCGGTAAATACGGATCGGTAATGCCCATTCATTCCTATGAGCTTCAAAGCCCATAGGAATGAATGGGCATTACCGGTCGGTATTTACCGAATCGGTAAATACTGAATTTTACCGATTCGGAAAAAAACATCTGGATTGTCCTACATCTCCCCCCTTCATATTTACCGACTCTTAAATACCGAATCGGTAAAATTCGGTATTTAAGAGTCGGTAAATATTATTTACCTACATCTAGCCCTTTGTCCCTTAATCAGTAAAGGTGGTGGCTCGTAGACCAGGCGGTATATAAACCGAAAGGAGTGTGATGGGGTACCCCTCCAATATACCCGAGACCGCAATATATCGACCCCGGTCGTCTGTCCAGGTTGCCTGCACCATAAACTGAAAGGATTTCTTCATCATAATACCCACCCCCTGCGAGCTAGAGGTGAATCCCGCATGAGCCAACATCGTATAAGCCCCTCTATGTAAGGCTTTGCATGCATTTCCAATGAGATGAGTGTCTTGGAGCAATACAATATCAGGGGCCTGACGTTTGATGTACTGAAGAACAGCACTGCGTTTGATCTTGTCCCCTAACTCATTGACGTTCCAGCTTAGCAATTTAATTTCTACGTCCCCCCGTGTAGCCATGTTTGATTAGAAAATATCTCTACTCCCTCTACAGGGATAGAAGCGTGAGTTTCGACTCCCTCTACAGGAATTGTTATAAGTGTCACTGATGCATAGAATACAACCAAAACTAAACAAAACACCCCAACCCCCCACCCCTCTGCCCTGCACTCTGGGCCTAGAACTACCCATTGAAAAACTTGCAGAGTGCCTGTCACCCTTGTAAAGAACTAAAAGTAGAAAAAGAGGGGGGTTAATAGAGCGCTCCGCTTCCCTGTCACCACACAAGTCAAATGTACATTCTCATGAAGCTAAGTGTGACAAATCTAAGAGGGTTCACAGTCCAATAGGATCAAACATAGGGAGCCCCCCGCCCAGACCCACCCCGCCCCAGGCCCAACGCTTTCAAACCAGGAATAGATGTCGATACGGCCCCTCCTCAAGCCGGGCGATTGTCCTCACTTTCCCTTCCGACGTGGCTGCTCGGGCTCCTCACCCTTTGGCGTTTGATCCAGTCCGCCGCTGCTTCAGGGTGTTAAAAAAAACAGGCCCTCCCATCTGCCTTGACCCGAAGGCGTGCTGGAAACTGGAAAGAGCATAGAGTTCTTCAGGCCTCTGTCTCTAAGTGTCCGTTTCACTGAGAGGAACGACCTCCTCTGCTTTCGTACCCTTTTTGTAAAATCCGGAAAAAATGTTAGGTCTGCATTCTCGTAGTGGAGGGTGGCTCCCAACCCCGCATTCTGGAGGATAACATCCCTGCCCCGAAAGTTCAGAACTCTGGCCAACATCAGCCGCGGTGGAGCGCCCGGCTTGGGACGGCTGCCCAGACCCTATGTTCCCACTCAATGACAAAAAACTTGCTGAGCCCTTTAAGTTGCAGGTGTTTTAGGATAAGGTCCTCAACAAAGAGGTCAGGGGACTGCCCCTCCGATTTCTCTGGGTCCCTAGATTGCAGATATTGTTGCTCCGCAGTCGGCCTTCGTAGTCGTCCAGGTTTAAGTCTGTGAGTTTACGGGAGTCTTGTAGGTCGCGGACCTCTCTTTGGAGCTGAGTGACGTCACCGACGAGACTTGCGGGGGTGATCTCCACCTGCTTGACCTTCTCGTTCAGTTTCCCCAGATCCGCCCTGATGAGGTTTACGTCAATAGCCATGGCGTCCATTTTATACTCAAGAGAGGTCTTGACTCCAGTGATAGCTTCCATGACATCTTTCAATGATAATTCCTGCTCCTCCTCACATTGGCTACCCAGAGAGGCCCCTCTGGACAGTCAACCCTGTTGCATGTCTTTGGGAACCGTGTAGTGGTCCAGTTTGTTGGTTTGCGCCACCTTGAGCCCCCGGGCTCCAGAGCCTTTACTCCGATTCATTAGACTCTCTAGTAGTTGCTCAGGCCCTTCCAGGTGACACAAGGTAGGCGTATGCACAGACTTCTGGCCACAGCAGCCAGTTGGTGAATCAGTGGTCTTGCAGGCCCCTGTGGGTCGGGCAAGGGGGGAGCCAACACCGTCTCCGATATCCCGTGACGAGCACACTGCTATGCAGTGGATCTGCAATTGTAGAACCAAGTTTCAGGATTGTGACACAAGCCTCCCCGGTGTCGGAACGCCGACCCACCCGGATCAATACCGGCCCTCGGCCCTGCGCACGTACTGTCTGCGAGAGAGTTCTCCAACTTATATGTCTCAGAAGTGATAATGTACAGGGCCACTTCTTCCCCAGCGCACACGGCCCCAACACTACCTGAGTCTTTGCCGGCATTGTGCGTCTCTTTTTCCACACAGTGGGTCCCTACACGCAGAGCCCAACAGCCATAGTCCAAGTTTGCCACCCTGGGTGAGGGGGGGGGGCTGCCTCAAGATGACTCGCCACCAGTCTTAGCGGCGCAGATTTACCGCACGCCGAGTGAAGGCCCACCCTACAAGATGGCGATCCACTCGGGCCTTTTTCACCAGATGGCGCCTCCTCACCGGACTTCACCCACCCACGGCGTGATCTAGATCTCCACGTTACGGTCTGCAATCCTATCCCAGTAGCAATAAATGTAGGGCTTTGCACCTTGCACACTTATTGTCTGCAAGGGGGTTCCCCCGCCTGTATGTCTTCACGGTGATGGTATTCAGGGTTGCTTCCACCCTCGCTCATACAGCCTCAACACTCCCTGGGTCCTCGCCGGTGTTGTGCGTCACTGCTTTCACACAGGGGGCCCCTTCACGCCCCAACAGCTACAATCAAGATTTGCTGCCGCAGGTGTGGGGGGGGGCCCAAAACTGCCTTGTGACTAGTCTTTGTGGGGCAGAGTCGCCGTGCGCCGATGTTAGGCCCTCCTCACAAGATGGTGCCTCACCCTGGCCGCTGTCGCCAATCGATGCTTCTCCGCTGAACTCGACCCGCCTATGTGTCACATCGGGGTCTCGATCATCATGCTGTGGTCTGCCGTCTTGCTGCCTTGGTGATATTTCCCGGGCCTTGCGCCGCCACAAGAGGTCCCGGCAAAGCGGAGTCACGCCCCAGCTCTTCTCCGCACTGTGGGTCCCAGCTTCAGGTCTGCAGGCAGGCCTCACCACGCCAGATCCCGTAACTGCAGCGCCAGCCGCCAGAAACGAGCCGGGATGGGAGGGAGGGCGCCCTCCGATGTTCCGATGCACAGAATTATCCTCGGATGGGTCGGATATGTGGGCTGGAGAGACGTTTGGGGAATGTTGGGCGGCAGAGCTCTGCTCTACGCGGTCACCATGAATCGCTGCTTGGCCACGCCCTCTATTCTGAACATTTTTATTCATTTAGCTCCTTACAAAATCATCTTGAATGTATTTATATAAACACATTAATTTGAACCTGCTTCACAAGTAACACGAGGGAAAGCTTCAGTAAGGCCGGAGGGGTTGGATGAGAGTCAGTGAGTCTCTGTGCAGGGCTCACAAGAGGTCATTGGGGGCCTCCTCCCCAGCCACACAGCGCAACTCCCAGCTCTAGGCTGTCTCTTCTCTTCAGTAAGGCTGGACGGGCTGCATGAGAGTCAGTTTCCTGTGCAACAGGCAGAGCTAACAAATTCCAGGCGTCACAGAGTCCCCGTGAGGGTGTCTCTGCCTTGCGTCTCCATGGCAGGCAGTCTCTCTGCCTGCGTCAGTAGACGCCTACCCTCCCCCACCCCCCCACCTCAGGGCACTAAATAGTCAAGCAGCTGCTGCTGGTCTTTGGGTGTCTGGAGCACATGGTGTAGAGTGCGGGAACCTGGTAGAGTCTTTCACAATCCGGGTGCAGCATGTGGTTTATGGCACTTGAGGTGCTGCTTGCAGTCTGTTGGCTGCAGGGGTACAATGTGTTGTCTTTCGGCAGTTGTGCTGTAGTGTGTAGTCTTTTGGTGAATTTGCACAGTTGAGCTGCCCTGCAGCATTACATCTCTGGGCAGTACTGATGCAGTGTGTAATAAAACACGTTCAGTAGACGTTGGGCAGTAGGAGTGCACTGGTTATAGTCGTAGGGCAATTGGAGCACTTGGTGTAGTCTTTACGTAGTACAAGTGCAGTGTGTGAGCTTTGTGTAGTTGGATTGCTGCTTGTGGCCTTTGGGCGGCCTGCACATTTGAGTGCAGCATGGCACTTTGTGTAGTTTTAGGGCATATGGGGTGCAGCATGCAGTCTTAGGGCAACAGGGGTGCAGCATGCAGTCTTTGTGCATCAGTGGCGTTGCATGTAGTCTTTGTGCATCAGTGGTGTAGCGCTTAGTCTTTAAGCATCAGTGGTGCAGCTGGAAATTGAAAATAGCATTGGCATAGCCAATAGGTCTCACCTTTGGGACCTTATAAGTGTTTAGCCATGCAACAGTTGACGTTGCTGCATCAAGGATATTGTGCTGGATAACTAAACACTTATAAGGTCCCAAAGGCGAGACCTATTGGCTATGCCAATGCTTGTTCTTTACTAGCTAGTGAATATGGTCCTTGTCTTTTTTGCTCTTTGTTTTCCCGTTTCTTGCTGGTAAGGTGCTTTTTACTTATGGCTTTCGGGATTTGGGTTCCTTGTTTACGCACTGCTATTTGATACATCTGTGCTACATTACGACTATGGTGTTTTATTTATTGAGATTGGGACAAACTTAACAGTATGTTCGTTTTATGCGATAGGTACGCTGTGTAGTATAACAGTGTTTGCTAAATGCTTGTACCATTGATGTATTTCTCACTAGTAAGTTAACACAGTGCTCGCCCTCCTCGCCTTTTGCTATCCCGTTTTTTGCTTGTAATAAGGGGCTCTTTATTTATGGCTCTCGGGGATAGGAGTGTTTGGCTACGAATTGCTATTGATATTTTTGGGCTCTATTATTACTGAAGTGTTTTACGTACTAGGATTAGAACATACTTACTAGTATTTTCTCATTTATTATTCTGCATAGATCGTCCACTGCATTTTTTTTTTTTTTTATTTCTGTAATTTTTTATTGTATATAAAAAAAAATATATATTTACATGGAGCACGGAGTATACATGAGTGGAGGAAAAAAGGAGAAGAGAAAAAGGCAGAAGGAAGAAAAAGAGAAGGGCCCCGGGGGGTGGAGGGTGGGGGGGTTAGGAAGGGGGGGGGGTGTTGGCCACCGTCGTTCCGTGGCTTTGTTCGAGTGTCAGTTTCAAAGTTCAGTTTCCAGGTCCAACTTGTCGTCATCTCCTGTTGCCCCTTCCGCGACTGGCAACCAGTCTCAACACACTAGGACACCAAGTAGCACACCTCTACAAAACACTCCGCCCCCAAAAGACGAAACTCAATGATAAGCTTACAGATTTCTGGGGAGGCGCAGCAGGAAAGGAACTTAGCGAGACCGAGAAAGCGGAACTATGGAGATCAACTTCCAGGAAAAAAATAACTGCAACGCTAAACCAGACCAAATACTGGCTAGTACATAAGGCATACTGGACACCGGTCCACTGCATTTTTTAAGACTTTTTTTCCTCTTATTTGGAGGTTGCATTGAAGCACTGAACGCTTGTACAAATAGTGGTGAGTGCTTTATCATACTCATGATTGTGTTTAATAATCTATTGTTTTCTCTCTTTTCTTGATTTAACTGGAACCTTAATATATACATTTATACTTGTGGGTCAGTTTTAGAATTTTGCCGTACTTGAGATGTCAGCAATACTGATGTGTGGCTGAATTTGTAATTACCATTTACATTGATCCTTCGCTGGATACTTGAGTTTTGTGGTGAGCTTTCTACTCGTCATTTGGATTTCCTATACTGTTTTTTCCGGATGTATGATGTTACAACGCATACTTTTACAACGCATACCGTTACAACGCATTTTTTACAACGCAAAAACTTTTACAACGCATACCATTACAACGCATGTTTTTACAACGCAAGTACTTTTACAACGCATGCCATTACAATGTAAGTATTGGTAAGTATTTATTATATTTTTTTTAAATTAATTGTAATTAATATAATTTAATTTAATTTAATTTATTTAATTTAATTTTTTTACCCTGTACCCCTGTATCCCCAAAACCCAAATTAACCCAGAAACCTAAAAATACCCCTGTACCCCAAAAACCCAAAACTGTCCCTGAACCCAAAAAATATCCCTGTATCCCATAAACCCAAAACTGTCCCTGAACCCTAAAAATACCCCTGTACCCAAAAACTGAAAACTAACCCTGAACCCTAAAAATACCCCTGTACCCAAAAACTGAAAACTGACCCTGAACCCTAAAAATACCCCTTTACCCAAAAACTGAAAACTGACCCTGAACCCTAAAAATACCCTTTTACCCAAAAACTGAAAACTGACTCTGAACCCTAAAAATACCCATTTACCCAAAAACTGAAAACTGACCCTGAACCCTAAAAATACCCCTTTACCCAAAAACTGAAAACTGACCCTGAACCCTAAAAATACCCCTTTACCCAAAAACTGAAAACTGACCCTGAACCCTAAAAATACCCCTTTACCCAAAAACTGAAAACTGACCCTGAACCCTAAAAATACCCCTTTACCCAAAAACTGAAAACTGACCCTAAACCCTAAAAATACCCCTTTACCCAAAAACTGAAAACTGACCCTGAACCCTAAAAATACCCCTTTACCCAAAAACTGAAAACTGACCCTGAACCCTAAAAATACCCCTTTACCCAAAAACTGAAAACTGACCCTAAACCCTAAAAATACCCCTTTACCCAAAAACTGAAAACTGACCCTGAACCCTAAAAATACCCCTTTACCCAAAAACTGAAAACTGACCCTGAACCCTAAAAATACCCCTTTACCCAAAAACTGAAAATTGACCCTAAACCCTAAAAATACCCCTTTACCCAAAAACTGAAAACTGACCCTAAACCCTAAAAATACCCCTTTACCCAAAAGCTGAAAACGTAAAAAAAAACCAAACATATAAAATATTAAATACTTACCAATACTTACATTGTAATGGCATGCGTTGTAAAAGTACTTGCGTTGTAAAAACATGCGTTGTAATGGTATGCGTTGTAAAAGTTTTTGCGTTGTAAAAAATGCGTTGTAATGGTAGTGCGTTGTAAAAGTTGCGTTGTAAATGTTGTTTACCTATTTTTCCAGTTCTTCTGAGTTTCTGGATACACAATATTATTGTTTTTCCCATGGACGTTATTTCTTCTTTCTTCTTTCTCCCTTCTTGGTCTTTATATGCAACTGCTCATGATTGTATTACTCTTTAGGGTGTTTAAAATTGTTGAGATCCCACTAGTCTCCTCATCATTACTCTGGTTAAGGTCTAACCTGTTTGGCTCTCACTACATTGGCGTCTATGATGGATTTTTCACGCGGTGTTCTTTCTTTCACGCATTCAGTTGGTGATGGTTTTGTTTTTGGTATTTGTGTATCCATTAGTAATTTGTGCATTTGTCTGTTGTAGCCCTGATGAAGTCTAAGGTTATGTGCCTGTAGACGAAACACGTGGTGGCTCAATTTGTGGCTACCTGTTATGTTGAAGGAGTGAAGCACATTGTATTTGGATATATATGAAAATTGAATACACCACCATGAAAACGGATTAAGAAGACTACGACTTGGACTGATTATGTTTTTTCTGTGAATGTGGCTCAGGACTTTGTTATCTGTTTAAACTCCAAGTTGTTTTTGACTTACCAACGGCATCAATGACAGTGCTGGGATAATTACCTTTTGCTGCTCAGCGTGTGCTCTGTAGCTGCAGTCTGTGGAGTCACTCTCACTACAGACTGCTAGACAGCTGCTCAGAATTTGAACAGTGCAGTGATGTGCTGGAGACAGTTTCCATTCCGAAGAAGGCAGGCTGGCACAGTGACCTAGATGATTCTGACGCTCCTCTCTGTATCCCAAAGAATACTGCGTTGCATCTAATCTGCAGCAAAGGTTGAAGTTCAGGTGAAGATGGCATGGCGGTGGCACGCTGGCTTCAGAGCCCTTAGGCCCTCGGCACCTTCTTCCACGGTGACTGGACACAGCCCACGGCGACCCCCCCCCCCTTCACCCCCCCCCTGCACACACACACGAGAAGAGGAACGAAACATGGGTCGAGGAGGACACTCTTTGTCTTTTAATTTAATTCTGGCAGCAGCAATACCTGGTGGGCGGGGCTGGCTGCAGCAGGAATTTGAAAGCAAAAAAACCTGCCTGTACCTACTGGAGCCTTTCAGTCCCTTTCACTGTTTGTCCACACAAGATGACTGCTGATCTTCCTTTATTACATTAACACTGTACAGCCTGGCAGTAGAAAATGTGTTGGTGGGCAGGCTATGCATGTGCGTACTACTACTGACAAATTAGTGCCAAGGTCGGTAACTTGGTCAGTCTGTGCTACGTAACTCGAATCAAACACAGTCCAAACATGATGAACCAGCCTGGTCCCATCAAAGCATAACAGAACATCCATTTGCTGCTGTGCACTGCCTGTTTTGTGTGCTAAGACCTGCCAAAATATTGGATTCTACAAAGCATGAAAACAGGTTAAACACCCAGCTTTTTAGTAAGCTGAATTGCGTGACAATCTTTTCACTTGCATTAATGAGACTTAAAACGAGTCAGTCCTCAACCTGGACCCCAACCCCTCCACCTCGGACGACTCCTGGTTGCCCGCAGTGCTTGAAACCTCCCCACACATCCACGGACCATGTAGGAATATCCAGCATCCTCCTGGGCTTCTTGCTCTCAATGAACTGCCAGATCAATGCCGTTTCATCCTCATGCTTCCACACGCTGCACCTGCTCCGAAAGATCTTCAAGTGGATTCCCACAGAGGAAAGGAAAACAGTCACCCATGCACTCGCCAGCAGCAGACTTGACTAAGGCAACACACTCTATGCTGACACCACAAAAAAACTCCAAAACAAGTTGCAAAACATCCAAAATGCCTCTGCCAGACTCATCCTGAACATCTCTTGCCGCAGCCACATCACCAACCATTTGAGAGATCTCCACTGGCTCCCGGTCAACAAGAGGATCACCTACAAGCTCCTCACACACGCCTACATAGCCCTCCACAATGTCGGACCTGCATACTTGAACCACCGCCTCTAATTTCACTCCCCACCAAACATCTCCGCTCCATCCATCAGGCCCTGGCAACCATCAAGTGGATCCGCAGTACCACCTCTGGAGGAAGATCCTTCCCCTACTTCGCTGAAAGTATGTGGAGCTCCCTTCCTCTGCATCTCAGGCAATCACCTATCTGCCTCAATTCAAGAAGGACCTGAAGACCTGGTTCTTCAACTGAAGGGAAGACCCCCGCCCCAAAGATGATCTATCTAAGCATAGCGGAGGGCTTGTCCAGAAAACTATAATTCAAATGGTAAGTATAGTTCTGATGTAGCACTTTTTCTGACTAATCTTATGCGCTACTGATGAATATGGTGTTAATCCCATAAGGATTTTGTTTCCCCACAACTTGACTTGATAAACATATTAACACAATTGCAATAAGCACATTCAATAAACATGAACAAACACCTGAAATCTCACTGCAAACGCACAGCATACATGTCAATAGACCTGATTCAGACGGGTAACTCCCGAAATTTGAAGCGAAAAATGGCTTTATTTTGGATTGCTCCAATCTGAAATTGCCTCTGCTTCAATAGAAGTCAATAGGTGGGGGAATACATTCTCCTGATTATTATTTTTTTAAACTCCCACTTTCCTCTTTGAAAATGTTGGCATGTGTTGCATTGCCCTCTCAACATGAATTGGACACCACAAACAACATTTCCAAATGCTTTAGAACGAAAATAACCACAGTTCCTACTATCACACAAATCAAAATTGTTCACAACCTGTATACATCTTTGTAAGAAACTGGCTCTATATAAACTGCACCAAATTTAGGTACAGTGTGTATAGAGTCCAAGGGTCTCCAAAGGTTTGGCAGAGGCGAAATTTCAATAGAACTTTACTCTCTAAAGTAGTAGCTTGGTCGAACAGTAAGCCAATATCACAGGACAGTGTAAAGCATTTGATGTACACACTCAGTCAGCAAATGGTCTCACACACTCAAGAACAGAACTCTAGGCCAATTGTTTTGTATAAAAAAAATATACTGTTGTTTTATTTCTTGAATCAAGCAAGCCTGGTACAGGTAAGCATAAAAATACTTTTCAGTAGTAAATTACTTGTATGAACACAGTTCAAAATAGCAGTGTAACTTGTACTGGTTTTGGTTACAGTTTTAAGTAAACAGTTTGCAACACATTGCAGGTATATTACATACAATTGAATGGTCTTTTTAAGTAAAATGCAGTTAATTACCTTTCAGATTACTTTTGCTAACACATGACTGGATCCTAGAGTCAGCCAGTGGCGGTTCCCCCATTGGGGCGTGGGGGCGTCGCTACACCCTCTTTCTCGCAGTGCAAGAAGGCAGAAACATAAACGGTAAAAACTACCATTTATGTTTATGTTTATTTTTCTCGCACTGCGAGAAAGCAGAATTGCCTTTGTGCCTGGTTGGGGGCCAGCGGGTGTGCGTTCCTGCTCGAGGGCCGGGGAGGAGTGGCTTTGCCCACTGTTGTGGGTAGTGACTGTTTGGTCGGCCCCAGGGCCGAACAAAGCAGTCATGCGCACTACCTATTTTTCTGTATGTAGGCTGCATGCAGCCTACATACAGAAAATGACCCAGACGGAGCGCTCTCCGCTGCGCCTCGACAATCACAACCCTACCATTGCAGCATTGTGATTGGCTTGGGTAGGGGAGGGTAGCTGCTTGCTGGCTGCCGGTGCACCATGACCGGCCAGGATTGGAGACTGCGCGGTACCCGGCACTCCCGGAAGTAAGGTATGTTTTATTTCTATTTTTGTATTCCTCACCCGCGCGAACACCCCCCCCCCCCCTGCGACCATGCCGGCTGCCGCTGCTGCTGAAAGAACATCAGCCTTGAACCAAGTGTTGGAGTACTTTCGCATCTTGTTGCATTATGCTGGGTATGTTTAAGTTTGGCTATATTTATTCTATGAAAAATATAAACGCTGTGTTTAAATCACTAATGATGTGACTATACCATATTACAGGTTATATTTTTCACTATACGTCTATGTTACGTTTTCACGCAACTTTTGATGTATTTGCAAGACCGAGGGCCGTTTGGAGTAGCCCGGGCTCCAGTATATTCTCAGAATTCTATTCCACGGCTGAGTTACGAGAGGGAGAGAGAGTGAAATGCCATATTTATATATCCCTCATGCAGCCGTTCATTTCCAGAGTCCGATTTATATGACTCTTCTCAGAAAGAGAAAGAATCCGGGCCGCCGCTTCTTCTTTGATCTCGTGTAGTGTTACCTGAATTCCATTAGGGGAGGTATTTAAAGGGGCTGCCTGGCCATAAAAGTGTATATGCAGTCACGTATATGGGCCTGACGAGTTTCGTTGTAATTGCGTTTATGGTAGAAATGGAAGTTGGCTGAAAACTGCACTTGGGAGTTGCTTTTCCCAATAAAAGCAAGGTGAAATGCTGGGAAATGTAGAAATCGACTCACGAACGCTGATTTCTGTGGTAATTCCTCAATCTAAATACAGAATTCTACGCACATTCCAGCACAAGGACCAGCCAATCCCAGTATTGAGGACATACACAGCAGGTTTTGAGGGCAATCTCATAATAAGTACATAAAGCATTCTTCAAATGCACAGTGTATGCGATGCTTATTATATACAATTCACAAGCACACACTTCCTGCATGTAAAAGTGCAAATGTAGGGGTAAAAACAAGAGCAAAGGGCTGGTGTACCACAATGGGAGTAGTGAAAAGTGTGCACAAAGTGCCATATAATGCATTCATCCTTGGTGTTGGTCAAAAGGCCTGTCCGAATGTTCAGGCTGGATGTAAAATCTTTACACACTAGACCTAGTCACAAGCATGCCAATCAGCAATGTCGCAACACACAAACGCAACACCTGAGCCCACACTTAGTACATCAGGGCGAAAATCAAAATGACTGTATTTGCATCAAAACACCTGTCAGCATAATGCAGTGTCAGGACCAACAGCGCTGCATTCACCATGTGACATTGAGTTTTGAACCTAGGTGGCGTATTGCCAACTTGACTGGATCTGCTTCACTACACCCCTCAGCAATTACGAAAAAGCCAGACCAACTGTTTTCGCCAGTGCTTGCTTGTGTATGTTTATTAGTACTTACACTTCAATTTCATTCTGCTCAGCGCAAGTGAAAGGGTCTTAATTTCATATTTATAGAAACTGTGTAGTTGTTATGGTCACTAAAACGGTTACATTTATGCAAGTCATGTTATTGATCTGCTTAATGTGTGGCCTTAATGCCCGGCACTGGTCACACGGGCAGAGCTTAAACCAGTTTGTGTGTGGTGTGTGTTTGCGTGTGGTGTGTGTGTGAGAGAGAGAGAGATTGTCTGGAGATAGAAAAAATATATTTTTCAGTGATATGTATGCTCCATCACGGTAGGGGTTCTGGTGACAAACACTACTGCAGTACGACTATTATTTTACGCCCTACCACTTTCTAATGTCACCAGCGCCACTGGAGTCAGCCCTGGTACATTTCCTGAGAACAGGTGAGTAAATGCGTTTTGGTTAAAGGTACGATTTTTAAAGAATATTATTGCATTTCAAAAGTTGACAGAAACTTTTCCACATAGAATCACTAATGTTATCCTATGGGAGGAAATTCACTTAGCCGATAAGTTAGGTTATCAATACTTTTTCTTACTCAGTGCTGGATCCTAGATTCAGCACTGGGACATTTCCTGAAAACAGTTGAGAAAATACGTTTTTGTTATTCGGCTGATTTTTAAGAAATATTTGTAGTTTTCAAAAGTCGACACTTAGAAACTTTTTGGGAGAAAAAGTGTCAATGTTATTCTATGAGGAAAAAGAGGTTGTCGGTTTCCAGGTAGGTAATCGGTCTTTGGAGTTAGGGTCCTGGGGTTAGACTCGGGGGTCTCACAGGTTCAGTGATGCACTGTTGTTGCGCCCTCAGTGACCCAATGTTATCCTATGGGGGTCCGGTTGGTGGCTGCTGGCAAGAATGCTACAGGGTGGTGGGAGCAAAGCTCCTAGGGTCTAACTCAGGGCACGTTAGTGACCAAGTTAGCACCAAAGTGGCACCCTCAGCGGCGCTAGGGCAGCTGGATGCAGGGTGCTATTTTGAGGTCGGGTGCCCTGTTGATTTCAATGGAGATTCTCCGGGACAAAGAAACACTGTAGGCTATGGGACGAGGATCTTCCTGGTGCGACCAACACTTCGAGGGGTAAGTAGGGATGTAGAGGGTTGGTTAGGCACCGCTGGGTTGGGCACACAACGCCGGGTGCAGGGGTGCCTTGGGACATTGGATTTTCTTACCCACTCTGGTCGCGGTAGGGGGGGTTCCTCTGGATTGAAGCTGTAGGCGTCATCTGTAGGCTTGAGGCAGGTATGGGGTCGCTGGATCATGGGTCAGGATCGCCGGGGGGACCTCCTTGTGTGTGTTTGTTCACTCAAACACGGGCCGGGCTCGGCGGGTGCAGAGTGGGCTGGATTCGCGGTTCCTGGCTGGCACCAGAAGCTGCAGTTCAAACACATCCGGTGTTCACGGGAGAAACAGGCTGGAAAGTGAATGCAGGTAGGTCCTCCGGGGTTTTTGAGGTTGCTGGCCGCTAGACACACCGGGTTTTCGCAGGAGCAGGTTCGAGGGGAGACAGGCCTGTAGGGCTGGGGCCATGTCAGTGGGCGCTGTCCTTTTGTTAGCTCTGCACAGCTTCGTTTCCTTCTTCTTTTCTTGTGGTTGCTGGATCTGAGGAAGGAAGGTTCAGGGTGCCCCTAAATACTACATTTAGGGGTGTTGCAGGTAGGTAAAGGTCAGGGACCAATAGGCCCCTTCCCTAGGGTGGGTACACCCCCTATTCTGCCACTCTCCAGTGGTGGGCCGGAGCCTGTCCCTGGTTGGCTGGGTCCCCCCCATCCTCAAGATGGCAGGGACTCGAGGTTGTGCTACACCTCGCCTCTGCCACCTTAGCGGTGGAGTTGGCAGAGGTCGGCACACCTCTCTTCCTCACTTTGTTTTTCCCGCCGGGTCTCCCGCCCAAAGTGGGGGGTAGAACCAGTGGGGACCAGTTGATGAGTACAGCAAGTGGTTTGGAGAGGCTCACAAAGGCGGTATGCCTTTGAAGCTTCTCCTTCGTGAACCCTGCCCATCTTGGGGGAGGAGGCTTGACACCTCGTCCCAGGATGTGCATTGTTTCAGGCCCCCGAGAGCAGCAAGCTCTCGACCCAGGGGTCCAGAAACCTGTCTGGTGGTGGCAGCCTAGGCAGCCACTCAGTCAGGTCACTGAGAGTTGGTCGAGTTTCAGGGGGCATCTCCAAGATGCCCCCTGTCGTGCATTTTACATTATCCCACACTGGCATCAGTGTGGGTTTAATGGGCTGAGAAGTTTGATACCAAACTTCTCAGTCTTCAGTGTAGTCATTATGGTGCTGTGGAGTTCGTAATGACAACCTCCCAGCACCATATGCTCTTAATGGCAACACTGCAATTACAGGGCCCAAGAATAGACTTGTACAAAGGGAGAAGGGGTCCCAGTGTTCAATGACAATGATGTTCCTAGTTTACTTTACCCATGTATGAAATATATCTTTAATACCTTGTAGGAATTTTCAACCCCTTTCCTGGACAAACCCCAGAAGGTCTAAGTAAGACGACGAGCGCCAATCAGATAGGTATGCTCATGCTTTCCCCTCTTAGTGTGTGCTCTACCATTTATTGTGAACTACGGTCTTATGATGATTGGTCTATTAATACACACCCATCCTTAATATTATTAGGTTGATAGCCCCACACCCGTCCTGATGAAGACCCCGCCGCAAGGGTTCCACTAATTCCTGCTTTATAGTGGGTCGAAACGTCGACAACCGGTCTCTACACTCCAGCCCCTCTGTCCGCAATCGTGACATTTATGAACTATTTGGGGCATGTGATATCATAATTGATCAATTTGATTTATTCTCTTGTGTACATTTCAATTTATGTGTTAATGATGCAGATAACTGTCTGTTTTTTGCTCACTTTTCCCTACCTGCACAAACCTCACTTTACCACCTCCCCCTCTCCTGGGCACTGATCAACCGTTTTATAATTGAGAATTGTTGGATATTATATCCTAACGTGTCTACTCTGTGAATTAAACATTGTAGACCCATGAACTGCATTACTATTATTATTTAATTCTGTCGTAATCATTGTCATTGAACACTGGGACCCTTCTCCCTTTGTACTGTATATGACCCAGGTCCCAGTGACTTCTTGGGTAAACCCCGCCTTCCATACCCCAAGAATAGACTTGGGCACTGTACAGGTACAGAGCTCATGCACCTGTACCCTCACCACTGGCAGAGGGCACCCAGCTATAGGGGTGACTGATGTATGCCAGGGCAGTGTTTTGTGGGCATGGCCCACAGGGATGTGGGCCATGTCGACTCTTTGTTTTGTTCTGCACCAAGACACTCAGCCTGCAAAGGCAGTGGGTGTGGGTCAGGGTACAGGGCCTCTAATGGTGGCAAATAAGTGCTGCTTCCCTTAGGGGCCTTCTCTGGTTACAGTGACCTATGGTACCATTTACCAGGGGCTGAAATGTGGCCAGAGATGCCAATTGGGTTTAGGCTTCAATGCAGTTTTAGGGAAGGAACACAGGCCCTGGGTACCTGATTGGCAGGAGCCCAGGGCACACTCAGTCAAAGCTCATCAGCAATTCAGCAAAAAGTGGGGGCATACCATGCAAGAAAGAGGGCTCTTTCTCACAATCTTGCATTGACATAAAACCAAATTTCAAATCCACAATGCAGTGCTCAAAATGTAAATACAATGCTTTCTGTAGTGTCTTGTAAATATGTATAGCAGGACTCTTCTGGCCCCTGATGAACTCTGTACAATAATGACGCAATTCTTTGGGTGTGCCTGGGTGTGGTTAATAAAGTTCACGAAGAAATGCGTACAGTTGCACTCTGAAGAATAAGGACGGGCACTACAGAGCTCCGTGTGTGACGTTTTCATTTGCATGCTACCGGGCTGGGGAGGACACTACATCTAGTGACAAATTAGTTGATCTGCCACCTGAAGTTACAAGAATGCTCTCCCTAAGAGTTTACTGAGGTCCAGCAAACTGCTCATACAGGCCACGTGTGCTTCAGGCAAAGTGAAGCAGTGTATGGTTGGCATATGTGGAGTCAAAGAGCCACTCCAGTCTGTGCAAGGCTTTAGAAGAAAGCGAAGGCCCTAGAGAAAGTTCAGTCACAGTCACAGTCAGCCCGGAACCTGCTGGTGTAGCCGAAAGAAGAGATACTGCTCCACAACATAACATAGAGTCAGCATACGCACAGTGCAATAGCTCTAAAGTCAGTGACAGTTAGGTACAGGGAAGCACAAAAGGCAGCGACAGCCAAGTACCGAAGAGCACACCAAGAAAGTTAGAGACAAAAACAACATGATTGTACTCACTGGCAAGAATGAAGAACGAGATAACCAATATTGAGTCGATGTCTAACTGGGGACTAGTGTATTCAAAGTAGCAAGTTGCATCAACAATGATACAAATGAACACACAGGGTCATGCTTACGGCGCTGTTGGTACTTGAAGCGGCAACCACCAACGTCACCGGTTGTGCTCATCACAACGCAAAAGTCTTCAAGTCGTGAAAGGTTCCAAGCTGCTGAAACCAGTGTCAAATATGGTGCTGCCGCCTTTTTGAAACTGCCACCCCCATTCAATACTGCCAAAAGGCGCCAGTGGCCTGCCTGGATCGAAATATTTGACAATTTCATAGACCCTCTAGTAGAAACAAATGACAAATGGATTTTCAAATACTTAAAGAACTGTGAAGGTGTAAAAGAAGCGATAAAGAAAATAACACAAAAATCTTACCACAAAATTAAGGCGGCATTAAGAAACAAGTTTAATCCAATGTTGAACGTTGACTATGAAAGGTACATCTTCATCCAAGCCAGACAACAAGCTGGCGATGAATGATTTTGCTGAAAGACTTGAGGTCCAAGATCAATGAATTCAATCATGATGAAGTCACCCATCTCAGTTTGATGGTTGCCTTTCTGGCTCGTTGAGACAACATATGTTGCACGAGACACTCAGTCTGGAGAGAGTGCTGAAGGCTGCGAGAGCAGAGGAACTTGCAGATCGACAAGCTGTTGACATGAAAGCTGGAGTCACCCAGAGTGAGTCAGCATTAAACATGAAAAGCAAGCAGAGGCATAAGGTTGAGGGCCATAACGTGATGTCTCCAAGGAAAAAGAAACTGTTTCCAGTGTGGATTCTACTTTCCTCACACAGCTAAATCTCCTGCCCATAGACAAACCTGCAAATGTTGCGGGAAAGAAAACCATTTTGTAACAGTTTGCAAAGCAAAAGAGAAAATGAATGGCATCACGTTGAGAAGAGAAAATGGACACCAGAAAGTTCTAGAAATCCTCTAGCCATGCCCACAAGACCGAGCAGTGACACCAATTGAGCCAATTGGAAACTAAATAAGGAAGATCGTCATCAAATTCATCTTCCAAAAGTTTTTCAATGTTATTGTGAAGCTGCAGTGAAGAAGATGGCAGGCAATGCTAGTTTTGACTGGTGAACGACGTAAGCATGTGAGTTTGGCTTCATGCACTCAAGAGTCCAAGTCCAGGTGAGATTGCCACGTGAAACGACAATGTTCATTTGGACATTGCTATACAACAACAAAGGAGTGACTAACGGCTCAAACATTTTTTTATACTAGAATTTGCAACCAACTTCAGATTAAAACAATCTAACATAAGCCCCAGAAAGGTGTGATTGGTGAAAAAAACCTTGTTTTTTTAAAAGAACCCTCACTCACCAACCTGGTTGGTAACATGCTTCATCATTGGATTCCACCAGGGAGACCGAATGTCTCCCCGGTGTGCTACAATGCCTGATTTAAAGCGGAGCAGGTTTCTTTGTGTTGGACTTGTGATGTGGTGCCCAAAATAAAGTGAAGAGTGATTTAAAAGATGGCAAGCTGTTCCCAGTACCGACTTTAATAAAGGGACAGCCAGCAAACAATAAAAACAAGTGAGACAGACTCTTGGTGGTTTATGAACTTGAACCACTGTATCCTATAAAAGTGTGAAGGTCGACATGTTTCTGCTGTATAGTGCTAGTTTAGCTCAGCATTCATCAGGACCAAAATGAATCCCCCAGTGGTGTACGCACGCTAAGGTGTACCCTATCCATGGAGATGTGTGGGATTGGAATAAAAACTCACGGATTTACCTGTGTGGGTTCTCCCTGTATTCCAAAGGGCCCGGTCTCTGGAAGACAAAAGGTTAAATCGTAATGGACATAACGTAAATAACATTATCTTAATTTACATAGATGTTATAGGGTTGTGACGCCCTCTGTTCTGTTAACCTTAAAAACACCTTAATCACCCAGCTGTGCTTGTTATTCTTGAACTGAGAAACTGGTGACCCCAATTTTGACCACGCGGCAATATACTTATATTTTATTTACCACATGATCAGCGCTAAAGATTTGCTTCATCCTGGGTGCTTAAAAATCAGTGTGCATATTATTTGCTAGATTTTATATTTAGTCTCAAGAGTTGCAATAGAACTGAGCCCCTCGATTGAGAATACACATTAGTGCTTGACCCCGTAAAAATTGAAGACTACTCCACTTTCCCGAAAGGGAAAAATGGTCACCGTTATATTAGAAGATGCACTTTCAAAATTATTAGGCTTTACTTCATGGGCTCTCACAGCAGGAAAACTTTCACGCCGTACTAAGTCGGGATAGGGTATAAGAAAAGGAAAAAAGGAGGTTAAAACGCGCGCTTTTTGTAGACCAAATAGCGTGAATATTAACTCCTAATGTGGACGGGTAACCAAGAATCTGCTGTCATTTGCACTTACTTCAAAGTCGGCGACTCCCCACTGGCTACCTATTGTAAACACATCCGTTGCCCGAATACACAAAACGCAGGCGAACCGCGGATGTGAAATTTACCTCGCCACAGTCACGTGACTACCGTCAGAGCGGCGGCATGATGTCCTATTCTTAAAGGAATATGGACACGGCTACGGAGATATATTTTGCTGTTAATACAGAGGGTGCATATCAAAATCAAACGGTTGGCACCTTAAATTCAAAAATAGTGCCTAACCTCATTTTAGGATGTTTTTAGTAAAACATAAAAATATTTCAACGATAAAAGGAGGGTAATTTAGAGAGATGAACTCTCGATGTCAAATTGAAAACTTTATTGATAAACCTGCCTATTGACAATAAGAATAATTAATAATTTCTAGGGTGCCCATATTGTCAGTTGATGTAGAAAGCTCTACACATATTTTTTGGCTGTTGCTCATGATCTTGATGTCTCAGAGGGACTGACTGTCATTATATGAGGCCCAATTCCTGTTTTAAGACTGTTGCACTTGATCTTACTGCCCAGAAAGGATCTGACTGTCAGTCTCTCAGCGCCTCATCACTGTACCCCATGGAATATCATCATTTAGGCCTGAAAGATGGGTGGAGGGACGGTAAATCCACCGTTGTTCCTTTTCAAAAAGGCCTCCTTGTGATCCTTGATGGAGTTGCTCAATAATTGTCCATCTGATGTCATTGGGGGTATGCTTAATTTGTAAAAAAATGCGGCGTCAGTTTTGTCTTGTTTTTCTGGCATCTAATATTACTGCGATGCTCGCAGATACATTGTTTTATTCGTCTTGTCGTCATGCCCACATATTTTAGTCCGCAGGGGCACACGATCAGACATACAACATTGCATGAATTGCAATTAGTATGGTTATGTTGTTGCCACTGTTTCCCTGGTTCTTGATCTAAAGTCTTTGTACTGGAGGTCAGATGGCACATGCTGCACCCCCCACAGGCAAAATGCCCAGAAGAGGTGGATTCCCTTCTGGCGGATCCATCTTTATTTGCGGACCCCTCAGTTGCTCAAACCGTCTCGCAGACAACAGAGTGGGATAAGCTGGGTGAACAGAAAAGGAGCCGTATACGTGCCATTTTACATGGCACAATGCTGAATGAATATTTGAAGAATAATACAGCACCTAAAAGCCTGCTAGTAACCAATGCTCCAAGAATATTCCTAGACGATGCTTTGTTTAGGAAAGAATGGACACAGATTGGCACTTGGCACTGCACCCGTGATTGGTTAGTGCTTATCATGAAAACAGCCCTTCGCCTCTCAGAAGCCCTTTTAGTTGAGATTCAACTTACAGAGAGTCATTTTAAAACCACCCTAACAGGCTATAAAAAGAGACTAGAAGAGCTTAACAAAGAACTAAATGAATACAAGGAGAATTTGGCTCAATCAAAAGCCCAAAAATTTCAGAAGGACCTAAAACGCTGGTCTTATATCATGGTCTTACCTTACACCAGCCGTGATTATGTACCACCAAACAGAACTAATTATAACTCAGATGGTTCTGGTGATTCCAACTCCCGTGGGTCCAGTACTGACAGTACAGGCAGTAGACACCGAGGGTGAGATAGGGGCAGGAGATATCAAAACACACAACCTTGGTACCCTTATCAACAACAGGGGGATGGGGGTTTCCATCACAATGCATTCCAGCAACCCCCTTTCCCACCGATGATGGGGTGGAATTCACCTTTTGTTCCACATCCACAGTATCAGCCGAATATGTTTCCTTAGCCTTTTTTAGGGAGGGGCCGGAGGGGAAGTGGCAGAAGAAGAGGTTCCAACCAGGTGCATTGGGAACAGACAGAGGCGGTGGGCGACAACACGAGGAGCAAGACTCAGGAGCAGAGAGCAGGCCCAAGCAATCTGAGAGCCTAATCACAAATGTATCCTCTGTGATTCTAAGCCCAGCTGAGAGCACGGTTTTGGAGAAGGGTTTGGGTTTTATACCCACTCCCCGCCTTGACTGCTTTCAATTGCACTGTGAACTAACAGTTTTTTCTTCTGCAAATTAAGACTTAAGACTTTCTTTGAACAACAGACGATGGAGTCATCTCAGACCTCCCCATGTGATACAGGTTTTAGACTAAAATCTTCCTTCACTCCTCCTCCTCATACAGTACCACCAGAACTATTAGCTTTTGAACAATCTGTCTTCAATTAAGTCGAAGCTCTAGAAGAACCAACTCCTTACAAGAACCTAAAAGCAACTGAATTCCAAGCCATACCATCGCTCCAGAATAACACCAACATATGTGTTAAGAGTGCTGATAAAGGGGGAGGAATCGTCATCCAAGATGCTGCAGCTTATGATCTACTGTGCAGACGACTCCTTGGCAACAGCATTAACTACGTTCGCCTCAGAGAAGACCCCTCAATTGCTCTCAAAGACGACATCTTTGAATTAGTGACAACAGCAGAACGTGATGGAGAAATTACGACGCAAGAAGCTGATTTTTTGACTACTTCGGAAGGTAAAATACCCTACTTTTATACCTTTCCGAAAATACATAGAAATCAACACCCTCCCCCATGACGACCTATCGTCTCTGGCATAGGGTCTTTACTTGAACCTCTGTCCAAATATTGCGACTTCTTTTTAAGACCACTCATACAGGCAACCAGCACCTATATTAAGGACACCAAAAGTCTTTTAGCTATCCTGCGGACAATCACGATGCCTGATGAACCCTGTTTTTTAGTGTCATTAGACATTGAAAGTCTATATACCTGTATACCACAGGATGATACTTTCAGGGTGATAACAGAAACCCTTGAACAGTTCAACTGGGATTTTACTACTTCTCGGACTTTCGTGGTTGAGTGTGCAACTCTGGCACTTAAACGCAATTTTTTTAATATCAGGGGGACATCTACCTGCAAGCCACAGGTACATCTATGGGCAGCACATTTGCCCCAAGTGTAGCGGGTCTATATGTCCATAATTTTGAATGTAAATATATCCTCTCTCCTAACAACCCTTTTTCATCAAATGTAACCCTTTGGCAAAGGTACATTGATGATGTACTGATTAACTGGAAGGAGTCAGAGGAGATCCTACATTCCTTTTGTGACTGGGTTAACACCTGTGACCCCCACCTGAGGTTCACACATGAATATGCCAGAGACAAAATCGTCTTCCTGGATGTCACGATTACCAGAGAAGGAGGCCATTTACGGACCAAGACCTACCATAAAACTACGGCTAAAAATAATCTTCTTCATTATTCAAGCTTCCACCCGCGCCCTTTGAGGGAGAATCTCTCGTTTGGTCAATACCTTCGCATTCGAAGGAATTGCAGTGAGTTGACGGATTTTAAAGAACAAGCAAGAGACCTAACCAATAAACTGCAGTCAGGAGGTTACCCGAATCACATCCTGAACAAAAGCTGCAAAAGGGCCAAGAATCAACATCGAGACGCCCTGTTGGAGGACTATCCTAAGGAAGCTAATGAGAGTGTTCCACTGACATGTGTGACTACCTATAATTCTGTCTCAAATGCCGTAAGTCGCTGCATTGGAAAGCACTGGAATATACTCAAGAGCAACAAACACGACTGGGATAAACCCCTTTTTTCCTATAAACGGGCAAGGAGTCTGAAAGATTCCTTGGTTTATACACTCCCGAGGAATCACCAAAATGATAATGAACAAAGTATCTTGAATGTCTGGGGTCTCTCACCGGTCACTGGGCATTTTCCCTGTGGGTGGTGCAGCGTGTGCCATCTGACCTCCAGTACGAAGACTTTAGATCTAGAACCAAGGAAACAGTGGCAACAACGTAACCATACTAATTGCAATTCATGCAATGTTGTATATATGATCGTGTGCCCCTGCGGACTAAAATACGTGGGCATGACGACAAGACGAATAAAAAACGTATCTGCAAACATCACAGTAATATTAGATGCCAGAAAAACACGACAAAACTACTGGCGCATTTTTTATAAATGAGCATACCCGCAATGACATCAGATGGACAATTATTTAACAACTCCATCAAGGATCACAAGGAGACCTTGTTTGAAAAGGAACAACAGTGGATTTACCCTCTCTCCACCCATCTTTCAGGCCTAAATGATGATATTCCATGGGGTACAGTGATGAGGCGCTGAGAGACTGACAGTCAGATCCTTTCTGGGCAGTAAGGTCAAGTGCAACAGTCTTAAAACATGAAGTGTGCCTCATATAATGACAGTCAGACCCTCTGAGACATCAAGATCAAGAGCAACAGCCCAAAAATATGAGTAGAGCTCGGAGATAACCCTTTCTACATCAACTGACAATATTGGCACCCTAGCAATTATTAATTATTCTTATTGTCAATGGGCAGGTTTATCAATAAAGTTTTCAATTTGACATCGAGAGTTCATCTCTCTAAATTACCCTCCTTTTATCGTTGAAATATTTTTATGTTTTACTAAAACATCCTAAAATGAGGTTAGGCACTATTTTTGAATCTAAGGTGCCAACCGTTTGATTTTGATATGCACCCTCTGTTTTAACAGCAAAATATATCTCCGTAGCCGTGTGCATATTCCTTTAAGAATAGGTCATCACGCCGCCGCTCTGACGGTAGTCACGTGACCGCGACGAGGTGAATTTCACTTCCGCGTTTCGCCCGCGTTTGGTGTATTCGGGCCGCGGATGTGTTTATAATAGGTAGCCAGTGGGGAGTCGCCGAATTTGAAGTAAGTACAAATGACAGCAGATTCTTGGTTACCCGTCCACGTTAGGAGTTAATATTCACGCTATTTCATCTACAGACAGCGTGTGTTTTAACCTCCTTTTTTCCTTTTGTTATACCCTATCCAGACATAGGGGCCCATTATGATCGTGGACGGTCTTGAGTCCGTCCGCGACCATAGAGGAGGAGGGAACCTCCGCATGGCCTGCGGAGTTCCCTCCTGTCCAATTAGGATGTGACCGCCACCCTGGCGGTCACATCCTCTATTTTTACCATTGCAGCGGGTGCGGCTTCAAGCTGCACCCGCGGCAATGGTAAAAATGCATACATTGCATTTGTATGCAGGGGGGTACCATAGGTACCCCCCATGTGCACCCCCCATCCCCCCTTCACCCAGGGGGCCCGCAACGGGCCCCCGCAGTGAAGTTCCACATGCTTTTCCAAGGCGGAAAACCCGCTGCGGAAAAGCATTTTTTAAAGCCCATCCTAATATGGCTGGCGGTGTCTGAGAGACACCGCCACCATATTAGAGCTTTTCCGCCGCGGTTGTAAGCCAACCACGGCGGAAAAGCTGCGATCGGAAACCAGGACCCACCAGCCATCCTAATGTGGCGGTGGGTCTTTGGTGGGTCCGCTGTGGTTTTTCCGCCCGCCCGGAGGATGCGGAAAAACCGCAATCGTAATAGGCCCCTTAGTACGGCGTGAAGGTTTCCCCTGCGGTGAGAGCCCATGAAGTAAAGCCTAATAATTTTGAAAGTGAGTTCATTTATTACCTATGCATCTTCCAATATAACGGTGACCATTTTTCCCTTTCGGGAAAGTGGAGTAGTCTTCAATTTTTACGGGGTCAAGCACTATTGTGTATTCTTAATCGAGGGGCTCAGTTCTATTGCAACTCTTGAGACTAAATATAAAATCTAGCAAATAATATGCACACTGATTTTTAAGCGCCCAGGATGAAGCATATCTTTAGCGCTGATCATGTGGTAAATAAAATATAAGTATATTGCCGCGTGGTCAAAATTGGGGTCACCAGTTTCTCTGTTCAAGAATAACAAGCACTGCTGGGTGATTAAGGTGTTTTTAAGGTTAACAGAGGGCGTCACAACCCTATAACATCTATGTAAATTAAGATAATGTTATTTACGTTATGTCCTTTACGATTTAACCTTTTGTCTTCCAGAGACCGGGCCCTTGGGAATACAGGGAGAGCCCACATGGGTAAATCCGTGAGTTTTTATTCCAATCCCACACATCTCCACAGATAGGGTACGCCTTAGTGTGCATACACCACCGGGGGATTCATTTTGGTCCTAATGAATGCTGAGCTAAACTAGCACTATACAGCAGAAACATGTCGACCTTCACACTTTTATAGAATACAGTGGTTCAAGTTCATAAACCACCAAGTGTCCGTCTCACTTGTTTTTATTGATTGCTGGCTGTCCCTTTATTAAAGTCGGTACTGGGAACAGCTCGCCATCTTTTAAATCACTCTTCACTTTATTTTGGGCACCGCATCACAAGTCCAACACAAAAAAAACTGCTCCACTTTATATCAGGCATTGTAGCACACCGGGAGACATTCGGTCTCCCTGGTGGAATCCAATGATGAAGCATGTCACCAACCAGGTTGGTGAGTGAGGGTTCTTTTAAAAAAAACAAGGTTTTTTTCACCAATCACACCTTTCTGGGTCTTATGTTAGATTGTTTTAGTCTGAAGTTGGTTGCAAATTCTAGTATAAAAAAAATTTTGAGCCGTTAGTCACTCCTTTGTTGTTGTATAGTTTATTCCAGGGTTAGAGGAGTTCTCTGTTACCCTTGCTCTCCCGTTGTTTAAATACATTTGGACATTGCCCCAAGATCACACTAAAGGTGAATGCTTGTCCCATACCTTTTATCTTTGATGGTGGTGCATCGATAAAGATCATGCTGACAGAGAAGTACAATGAACTGTCGCTGGTGCCCCATCTCACAGCTTCGAAGACAAGGGTATACACTTTTCTGCCTCCACGCATTGTAAAGTCAAGAATCATTTATAGCAACCATGCAACACAAAAAGATGAAGGTACAAGCACCGATTCAGGTTCCTAAAGGTATTTCGTCAAGAGCATATTTACTCGGTTTCAGTACTACTGCAGACATGGGTCTGAGTTCCATCAACTATAATATAAAGTACATGCAGACATAGTAAGTCAGTTCCCGTCATTGTTTCATGAAAGCTGTACTGGTCCAATACCATGGGTTTTACCCATAGTGGATGTTCTAAAAAAGAAAATCTGAGGTGCTGTGTGAATCTGTGTTGACATGCGCCTAGCTAACAAGCCAATTGAGAAAGAACAACATCCCAGTCCGGTGTGGGAGGGATTGGCAGAAAAAGAAGCGAGGAGGCTGAACATATTTCTTAATGTTGGAGAATTTTTATTTCAGGAAAAATTGTATGGTGGTATTTTGGGTAAGAAATAGTCCCATTCAACTTCATCCTTCTGCTCTTTCCTTCTAGGCCATCTACTTAATCCAGTATGGTGTCAGACAGAGGCTCGGAAGTCAAAAAGAAGAAGAAGCTGGTGGTAAGTACATTATTCTTTTTCTTTATATCAGGATAGATACCTTCACCACACTCAGGTGACAGTGGGAATCCTAGCTATTGGGCATAACGTGAGTTAATTAAAAAAATGACAGGTCTCGATGATTAGAGTCTCCTATATATAAAAAAAACTAGCTGGGTCAGAAGTCGATTTCTTCGATCGACTTAAAAGGGTTTCTGTGGTTTTATTATTATTATTCTTTTCGCTCATTTTCTGTAGTGTCCCTTTTCCTAGGCGTCATCTATTTATTCCTCATTGGCACCCCTTACCTAGGGATGTACGTTGTTACCACGCGATGTATTACATCGCAGTACATTACAACGCATCTTTTACAATGCAAGTCGTTACCACGACTTGCCCTGTAGGGGTGCTGGACTTAGGAATAGTTAAAATTACTATTCCAAAACCAGCCTACGTACAGTAGGGAAGGTGTTGGATAGTAAATCTACTATTCCTTATCCTCGAGCGCCCTCCAGCGCAAGTCGTGGTTACGACTTGCATTGTAAAAGACGCGTCGTAACTGCACTGCGGGGTAACATCCGCGTTGTAAAAGATGTTTCCCCTTACCTAGACATCCTTCTTTATCACAAACCAAGAAAATTTAGGAAGTACTTTTCTGGTCTAATGCCAAATACGCCGTTATCTTATGCCATTTGAAAACATACCAAGAACCCATCAGTGAAAAAAAGTTGCCTGAAGCTCCTCCCCACCACCCCGTATCCACCGAACCAACCCCACTCTTTTTATGTCTCCCTGTCCACATCACATACCGCGTCTCCTGAGTTGCGGCGACCTCTATACGTCCTCCCTGGGCGACCCCCACTCCTCACTCCACTCCTCAGGAGTCTCGGCATCTCTGGTCCTGGCTTTGCCCCCCCCATGGTATTCATCAGTGTTCTCCTCGTTCTCTGTATTCTCAGCATTTGTGTGACAACTTCCCTGCAGATCCTCACTTTCTACATCTTCCTGGTTCGTGCGGGCCACCTCCGATCTTCGTCTTCTTTCTTCCGTCCTCTAATTCTGTCCGTCTCCTTTTCTTCTCTTTCCAGATAATCTGATTGGTGCTGTGTTCATCCTGCTCTGCCTTTTGCCTGTACAGAATTCGGATAGTCCTTTTTGTTTTGTAACCTTTGTTCCTTGTTTGTTCCAGGTTCTGTCTAATCAGTCGGACAGCATTGGGAGAGGTGTCGACGAGGGAGGTAAGAAAGGGGGGCTTGTATTGGGGTTTCCTGTCATCCCTCACATCTGGAAATTGAAGATATGATTACATAGCCGAATGGTGGCAAAGTCTTTTCTCATCTCGGTCTGAACAAGGGCTATCATCAACTTGAACTGGAGGAAAACTGCAGGTACATTACCACCTTTTCGACCCATGTTGGTTTGTTCAGATATAAAAAAAAACATTTTGGTTGCTCCAGCTGCAGAACTTTTTCAGTTTGTCATTCGGTTCATAATACAACCTGTCACACATGCTTAGTGATGATATATTGTTATTTGGGGCCAATCGAAATGACATGACAAAACCCTACACAAGAATGATGCTTGCTGGCTTATGCCGGTCTCACTTTCAATGCAGAAAAGTGTGAGTTTCACTAAACAAAACTCAAATTATTTGGGCATATTTTCTCTAAAGAGAGGATGATACCAGATCTGGCTAAAGTACAAACCTTATTGTCTTCTACTCCACCACAAGATGTGACCATTCTACGATCCTTCCTTGGCATGGCCAGTTACTGTTCCAGGTATATTCCTGATTTTGCCATAGTCAGTGCCCCATTGAGAGACTTGACAAAAAAGAACGCTGTGTTCAAGTGGTCACCTGAATGGAACCGAAGCTTTAGGAAAATCAAACATGGAATTGAGAACGCTGCTGAAAGGCCGATTTTGATCCAAAATGTCATACTGAGATTGTAGTAGATACCAGCCCAGTGTGGTTAGGTGCAATCCTTGTCCACAACATTGTGGCTCATGCAAGCTGGAGTCTGTCACAGACCGAATGTGCTTATTCTCAATCTGAGAAAAAAGTCTAGCTGTGGTGTGGGCTTGTGAACACTTTCATGTGTTTCTATATGGACAACACTTCACCCATGTCACTGACCACCATGCATGTCTTGCTAATTTTGGAAATCCTAAATCCAAGAATGCCCCCTTGCATCAAGAGGAGAGGGCTGTGATTACAAGTGTATGATTACACTATTGTGCATGGGCCAGGGAAAGATAAGAGTCCCACTGACTACTTCTAATGAGTGCCAGTACAGTGTCAAAGTACATAGTCTGAGGCCTTTGTTAAATTTATAGCCAAGTGTTGAAAAATGGCACTCTCTGAAGGGTCATCCCAAACTTTTTGCCTTCTTCCTCCCCTTTTTGCTGAATTCTTTTTGTTGGATTTAGGACTCTGAGCACTTTAACACTGCTAACAAGTGCTAGAAAGTGTACGTGCTTTCTCCTCTAAATATGGTATAATTGGTTTACCCCTGTTTAGCATCTTTAATTTACTCGTAAGTCCCTTGTAAAGTGGTATACCATGTACCCAGGGCCTGTAAATTAAATGCTACTAGTGGGCCTACAGCACTGGTTGTGCCACCCACAAAAGTAGCCTTTCAAACCTGTCTCAGGCCTGCCATTGCAGGGCTTGTGTGCAGTTTACTGCCACTTCTACTTGCCATTTAAAACCACTTGCCAAGCTTTGCACCCCCCCTTTTATTGCACATAAGGCACCCCAAAATTAGACCCTAGGCAGCCGTAAGGGGAGGGTTCTTTGTAACTGATAGGTGGGACATGTACTTTCACGTTTTATATATCCTGGTAGTGACAAACAGCTACATTTGTTTTTCACTACTGAGAGGCCTACTTCACTCATAGGCTAGCATTGGGAATTCCTTAAAACACGTTAAAGCTGTAACCCCTGATTAGAAAGGAGTAGCTAATTCATATTTCATTGCTATGTAATGGTAATGATAAAGCCTATTTAGTGGTAAAGTTGGATTTGACATTACTATTTTAGAAAGGTCACTTTAAGAAAGTGGACATTTCTCTGCTCTTACTGCTCTGTGGGCCTTGCATTCTGTCTCCAATACACGTCTGGGCGACAGTTACACTTTATGCATTCCCTCTAGACAGCCACCAACACAGGAAAGGTGGGTGTGACAGAGGACTGATCTGCATTCATCTGCATTATGATAGGCTTCCTGGGCAGGAAGGGGAGAGGGAGCTAACACTTACATCTGAATAGGCTCTATCATGTCCTCACACAAAGGACTGATTACCCCTACTGATAGCCTGGCTGACAGGGATGGGATCTGTGCACTTCAAGGAGATGCCTTAAAGTTATCCATGCTTCAAAGGCACATTTGGGTATAAGTACTGGGGCTCTGACACTACCAAATCAGTACACTACTGGGCCTGGGAAGAACTTTGCTGGAGTGAAGACTGCTGTGCTCTAAGGATTGGCACTTTGCCTTGACTTACTGTTCTGGGAACTGCTTCTGTGCTTTGCTGAGCTGCTCTGCTGAGGACAAGACTGGACCCATCTCACTTTAATCCAGAGTGGCTCCAAGGGCTTGCTGGTTTGCCTCCGGTTTTCTGAAGTCTAAGGGACACAAAAGATTGCCTACAATCCTGCTGATGCTGCTGAACTCTGCCATTTTTGAATCCTACCAATGTTTCAGGTGCCCCCCTAGTCCTGTGCCTCAGAAGTGGATTCTGCAGCTGTTTTGCTAAAAAACGGACACATCATCAGCTTTGCGCTGAGCGGAACTGACACATCACCCTTCGACACAGATGCTGTTCAACGACAACAGTTCTACAGCATGCGCAGCCCGACGACAATGCTATGCACGGCTCCAAGACGGAGTGCTTGCATCTCAATAGAGCTCGATGATGATGCAACCACCCGAATACGTAGAAAAGATCAATGCATCGTGCCCTCGGCATCAATGCTGTGCCCATCCAAGGTTTTTTTTCAGCGGGAACTGGGTGAGTCTCTGTCACAATGTGCCTTGTGTGTACCAGGGTGATACCGGGTGGTGGTCCACACCTGTTGTTAACATGCCTCTTGTCTCCCAACAGACGGATTGGAGTGAGTGGAGCCAGCTTTTTCGCCTCTGTGTCGGACACATCGGATTGGGCACACAGGCCCTTTAAAACAACCTCGGATCGGACTCCGGCTTCTTCTGCTTGTGACGTCAGTACTCCTGGGCCAATAAGGAGTGAGGAAGCCGTCACCGGACCGGAGTACACTTCCGGAGTGAAGGAGACCAAACGACTGAGTAGCGAGAGAATGAGAGACCGAGGAACGACACTGGAGGTAGCCGAGGTGATACCAGGAACCATTGGAGGAGCTACAAGCTGCAGAAGCCAGGAGGCCACCATATCCACGTGGCGCCCCACCATGCTTCAGGAGAAGCGTGGCTTACAAAGGTATGGAGCAAGTTTACGGGGTGGGCTGGAACACAACAGAGAAAGAACCCGTAGAGCGGTGTTTTCATCTCACTCTATCAACTCTCCCCGCTGCACCTATACCTTCCTTGTGCACGGGCACTTACCCCTGTATAGCACCGAGCACGCATGAATCCCTCTCTCTCTTCCCCATATCATCGTCCGTCCAGGACAGTGACCCACGTATTCTCCTCTTTACCTGTCCTTGAGGCCTTCGGATCAAGATTCCGACCCGAGCCCAAGACGCCCTGAAGAAGTCAGAAGCGCAGTGGACCAGAACAAGATGGATTGTCAAGTGTCCTAACACTGGCTTCTCTCAGGAGAAGATGATTATATAAAATAAAACATGCTTTGCAAAGACCTTGTCTCGAGAGCCATCTGTCCCCACGCCCACAGTTTCGTAGCCGGCCTGCCCTCCATCGTGGTTGACCTGAACTTTGGATTTACCCCGGACTCTCGTGACCTCAAACCTGTTACCACTATTGACTTCTAAGTACTGTTTTTGAATTTATTCTTTAAAATATCTTATCTCGACTTTAACTGATTGGATATTCTTCGTTTTGGCCTTGTTTTTCTCAGATCAATATTCTCTTTGTTTCTAAACCTTGTGTGGAGTCGTTTTGTGGTGTTTTCCTTGTGATACTGAATGTGTGTTGCACAAATACTTTACAAATTGTCTCTTAGGTTATGCTTACATGCTCCATGCCAAGCTACCAGAGGGTGAGCACAGGTTAATTTAAAGTGTGTATTTAGCTTACCCTGACTAGGATTTTTGTGGTCCCTATTTGGACAGGGTGCATACCTCTGCCAACTAGAGACATAATATCTAACGCAAGTCAAGCATCCCTGCAACTCTTTTAGTGGAGCAAATTCTTGCTGCTACAAATACAGATTGAGATCTGTGTTTTCTCAAGGACAGTATTGACCATCAATCCTGGAAGAAACACTCTTGACCACTTTGAATACCAAAAGTACAAAGATGTGAGCAAGGAACTCTGCCACACAAGAAGGCATTATATTAGGAAGTTCTAGAATTGTCATTCCAGAGAGTCTGCAGCAACAAGTCTTTGAACTTACCCAGGAGGGTCGTTGTGGCATTGTCACCACCTAGAGAGCTCTTCGAGACCAAGTGTGGTTTCCTCGCCTTGACAAAAGAGTTGAAAGAGAGTTAAAGGCCTGTCATTTGTGCAACTGCTTCTCTCCCAAAATAACGCAACATCCATTAGTTAAGTCTGATCTCCCGAAGCAGGTATGAGAGAAGATTGCAGTCAATTTCTTTGTACCTCTTAACAATGGCCATCATATAATGGCAATTGTTGATGAGTACTCATGATTACCCTTGGTGGAAGACCTGCCATCAACCACATATGACAAAGTCATTAGCAGATTAAAAAACATTTTAGCAACGTGGAGTGTTCCCCTCTATTATTAAGTCCGACAATGGCCCACCTTTCAACAGTTGAGAGTTTAAAGAGTTTCTCACTAACATGAATGTCAGATATCAGAAAAGTACCTCTTTCTGGCCACGGGCCAATGACGTGGTCAAACACTTCATGGGAACCTTAAAGAGAGGGGAAACAGCCATTACAATGCAGTCATTACATCACACTGCTTTCACAACGCAACTGTTACAAAGCAACTGCCTTTACATTGCATGTTACTTCAACACATGCCATTACAATGCATTATAAGTTAAGTAAGGGAGATTTTTAAGTTTTAGAGTGGATATGGGGTTTAGGGTAGTTGGGAATAGTAATTTTTACCCCTACGCTATCCAACACTTTCCCTATTGTTGCACTCACAGGAGTGGGCATGGTAATTTTCACCCCTACGCTATCCAACATTTTCCCTACGGTTGCACTCACTGGAGTGGGAATTGTAATTTTTACCCCTACACTATCCAACACTTTCCCTAATGTTGCACTCACTGGAGTGGGAATAGTAATTTTTACTACTACCATATCCAACACTTTCCCTACTGTTGCAGTCACTGGAGTGGGAATAGTAAATGTTACCCCTACACTATCCATCACTTTCCCTAATGTTGCACTCACTGGAGTGGGAATAGTAATTTTTACCCCCTACGCTATCCAACACTTACCCTACTGTTGCACCAAAAGTATTATGCGTTGTAATGGTATGCGTTGTAATGGAATGCGTTGTAATGGTAGTTCTTTAAAATGCTTTGTAATGCATGCTTTGTAAAAACATGCAATGTAATGGTAGTTGTGATGTAAAAACATGTTTTAAAAGCATGTGTTGTAATTGTTTGCATTGTAACGTCATATATTCCTAAGAGAGAAGTTCAGCAACCTGCACTAGAAGGAAATTATCTCAAATCGGGTCTAAGTTCAGACCTTCGTGCCTACATATCAACTTCCGATTCCATTAGAGGTGAAAGCCCTGCCACCTTGATGTTTGGGAGAGCCATTGGAACCAAATTGCCACAATGGGCCACTCATAGGGCGACAGATGCAGATGAGATCCGCACAACGGATTCTCTGTACAAGTCCAGAATGAAGTCCTATGCTGATAAAGGCTGACATGCTTGGTATACTCAAGGAAGAAGACCGGGTCTTGGTCAAGCAAAAACAGAAAAGCTAGTTTGATGTTCCATTTGATGCTGAACTCCTGGGGTTTGTGACAAGCAAAGTCATATGGTGACCTCTCAACGTCCCAGAAAGTCCATCACAAGAGATTCATCACAATTCAAGAACCTATCTCAATGTCCGTCGGCTCCAGATATCAGAAGTGAGACATGCCCACCTGAAAGTCCAGAGAACCCACCTCCTACGCATACCTCTGTATCCCTGGTGCTTGAGGCAGCCCCCTCTCCTCCGCTTATTCAACCTGGCATGACTAGGTCTGGAAGACTGGTTCAAGCACCTCGACGAATCATTGAGGAACTATTATGTATATGTGTAATATTTGTACTCTTTATTTAGCCGAGGGGGAGATGTAGTGTCTTGTACATATGTATAGTGGGACCATTGTTCCCCTTAAGGCACACGCGTACCTCTGTTCCCCTGAGCACGCAGTGCCGTGTGCGTAGCGCGCAGACACACACAGCACATCCCATGAAAGCTTTCGCGAGGCCACTTTCAAAAGGCGAGCAGCACGAAAAACAGGCATTTCCTGGGTGCGGAGGGCGGCGGAAATGACCACCTTGAAGAGAACACTCGGGAGCGGCAGGTAAGTTGGTCTCTTGCGGCTGTGGGATTATGGAGGGCACTTCCTGTACTCTTTTGATTCTAGAATGCGGCTGCAGGGCAGATTATGTGCTTTTGTTTAAGTATTCATGTTAATTCAGCCCCTTTTACAAGCTGTGATTTACATGACTACTTAAACAAAAGCACACAATCTGCCTCTCAGCCGCGCTTTGGTAACAAAAGAATACAGCAAGTCTGCAAACAAGTTGTGTGCTTTCAGATTAACCTGAAAGCACACGCCATGTTTCTAAATAGAGCATGGCTGTAGAGTGATTTTGTGACTTTGTTAAAGTTTTCAGGTTAATCACAGCACCCGCCATGAGCAGCAATTAACCTGAAAACTGTAACAAAAGCTCACAATCACCCCACAGCTGGGCACTATTAAGAAGAGAACTTCAGACAAACACAGCGGATGCTTTCAGATTAACCTGAAAGCACACAAACATGGCGTGTGCTTTCAGATGAACGTGAAAGCACACACCGTGTGTGTAAACTTGCTTCATTTCTTTTCTTGTTGAAGAACCACGCTTCTGGGCTAGCACAAGCTTTTCCTATAGTTGCAGGATTCCATCAAAAGCTCATGATATCGAATTTCAATCTGATGACTATCATCACAACAGAGGTTAGAATTTACCAACTGTCCATTACCAGCCACCAATTTTTGATACCTGTGACCGGGACCTTGCGTCTGGGTCTTTAGTCTTTTGGCCTGGGAGCTGCCTTCTTGCCAAACACTAATAAATATAATGCACCTCCCAGCCATTCCAGGCAAATTTCCAAGAACAAAACCCTTCTTTGCCTATGAGCCCAATACACCCAGACCCGGTTGCGCAAGACAGCACTGAATGTGGTCGAGTGCAACATGAAGAGTGACAACTAGGAGTCATGGGTCAAGAATGTATTCCTATGGATAGCAGTGGGTTTCCAGGGGGGCATCAGGTGATAAGGAAAATGGTAGATGATCAAAGTACAATAATGGATATCACTGCTGGTCTCAATAGGTGGCTAGTTGGTAAGTTGGCTGGCAGCAGGAGATAGTCACTCAGGTAAACAAACAGAGAGTAATTTGTGGTAGGTAGACAAGCAAAACAGGAGAAGGCATACAAAGCAGCCACTTAACTTAACTTAAGTTGTTTTACAAGGGCACGGGTACCCCAAGTCACTAGGATAATTTCACTTTGCTTCTACTTGTAATCCATTATAATGGATTGCAAGTAGAAGCACTGTGAAATTGCAGTCCATTTAAAGTACTCTGCTTAATGTGCACACAGCCTCGTAGACAGCTAGAGACCATTGTGAGCCACCACCTCACAAACACCACCAACGCAATCACCAGCAATCTCTTCTCTTAGGTGCAACTGGGTGTCACAGGTGCATCAAAAGCGCCTCAAAAGTTGGCAGAGTGCAGCATATATCAGAGGATGGACTGCTCCTTGACGGGAGTGTTCCCATCACATGCCAGCAGGTGCTTACACAGATTCTTGTTCAACCTCTGAGCAGCCTCCTTGGAGTTTTACATTTTTAGGCAAAGTGCAGAGTTCTTAGCACACTCCTGGTGGCGCACCACACAACCACAACCTTTTCCTTGAGCTACACGTCACTTCCTCTGCTCAATGCTGCTTGGGTCCCGTCATTTCCTTGTGCATCCCATCACTTCATTCTGTGAACTGTCACTGAGATGCAATTAAATAGCCATGCTGCTTTATTCTACATACTACAGATCTCGTGTTTCACACTCCTTAATACATTATGATTGGGCAGAATATTATTGTTGCATTGCCCCCCTCTTTCCTTTAGAAACACCACTGGGCTTAATTGCCATTTATGCATATTAAAGGGAAAGTTCCAAATCCATGGTGATGACAGAACATGAATGCTTTTGCTATGGCAAAGCTGTGCATTCCTACAAAGCAAGAGAAAATGGCCCAACCATGCTTTTTTTAGTAACATCAAACTAACTTTCAAAATTGTGTTTCCCTGAATGTGATAGCCATGTCACCTCCGCAGGCATCGAAAAGGAGCTCTAGTGACACAAAATCAGATTTTTCATGGCTGTAATAACAAAAACAATGAATAATTGCCAAGGTTTATAAAAAAGCTAGATATTACTCTTGTTTTTCTGTTAGTAGAATTCTCCTCAATTGTCTCACTAGGGACACTATCACAAATGATGATTATGGCTCCTGGTTTTATGGTATTTATATTTTTGACATTTCCTTCTGTATTTATTCGTATTGATTTTTTGCTAATTTCATATGAATTTATTCATATTCATTTCGTGGTTAGGGTACAAAATAAGGCTACAGTGGGTATATTTCAATATTTATTTAACCATTAAGAGGTTGATTACGATCTCAGTCGGCAAGCCTCCGGCCGCTCGTCGGAGGCTTACTGACCAACATAGTTTACAGTTCGACCACCCAATCATAATGTAGGTGCCAGAGAGTATACCGGCCAGTCTTTTGGATCCTGTCGGCCAGTTGAAAATCTTTCACAATCCCCTATGAATGGTGTTTCCTCCGTCAGGATTATTATGTCGGTTTCCAACAGGCATTTCATGTTGGGCTTTCCAACATGAAAAGCCTATCGGTAAGCGACTTTGGTGAGCTCCCAGCAGGGCCCCCATCCCTCAGGGGCCTCCGGTTGTGGGCCAGTGGGGGCATCTATGATGCCCCCCATGTTAATCCCACGTGGTGCAGCTCCCATTTCTTCATGGGACTTGTGCTGCGGCAGGTTCCGCCTGCAGTACAAGCTCCCATAGAGAATTGGGAGCTTGCAACTGCACCATGTGCGATCACATTGTAATAACGGTGTGGGGACTGCCGACTGGAGGTTGGTGGGTCCAGAGACCGCAACGGTGTAATGATGCCCTTGTATTGTCTTTCCCCTCCCTTTTGCGCCACCCCAGGCATTGGTCTGCGCAGGGGTGTGTCTTGCAAGCCCTATGATGAAGCATGCCACAAAATTGTGGGTGAGGGCAGTTTTTCAAACCAACAATGTTTACCACTTAAACCTGTAGCGTAAAACATTTCTTTGAATACTTTTTTCATACTACCACTTCTTTGGTGTGTTTCACGATCAATCATAGGAACCAGCTGCCAACTTGCATGCCCCCATCTAGTTCACCTCTTTCACAGAGCCATCTAGACAAACTCCAACCAGTAAGCCTTTCTTTGTGGGGGGTAACTGTCATGAACCTGACGTCCTAGTTTTCTCATTCCTCCTTTACCTTGTGTATTGGGGGCTTGTGTGATCAACCACAATTCTCAATGCCTTCCTGGCTGTTCATGGGGCTCATTGCCCCATAGGCTTGAAAACTTTCTTGGTAATTATCCCCTGAGGCCCTAGGCCAACGAGTCATGAAACACCAAAGTACAAACCATAGCCTCCCTCAGGGCCCTCAGGCTGACTCATCATGACTGTAGCAAAATTTGTGCTGACTCACAGGCACATGTCTATGGGGATATTGGGGCTGACTCATAGGCACATGACTATGGAATATTTGGGCAGGCATTTGCATATGACTTTAGGGATATTTGGGCTGACTCATCAGGATTTGGGAACAGTATTTATACCGCACTCAAACCATGAGGCAGTGCTTGGCTTATCCACTGGTTTGAGAGGACGGATCCTCTTTAGCGATCCCGCTCACTTGAACATCTCCACGACCCAGTGGAGCTTCTTTTGCATTGTGGCTCTAATGCGAATCTCCAACACTGTGGACATCTTCTTCCCTGCAAATCCAGCAAGGCAGTGAACCCATCCCTGCAACGCATACTGAGGCCTTTGTATTCGCGCCCAGTGACATTCTTATGTGTCATCCTTTAATGTGCTGTAGTATGTGAATCCAAAAGCTCACTCTTGTGCATCTTGTGCCTAGTGTTGAACAAACAAAGTGTAGAAAAGTCAGCCCATAACGCCCCGGATGCCCAGGCTGCTGGCGCAGGGCGACTCTTCGTTTTCATCTTGAATAATTACCAAATAAAGAGACGAGCACTGGAAGCAGGAAGACAAGGAAACAAGGTTTATTTCTAATGAGGAGAGCCTGTCATTTGGGACACTCGCATAGTGTCTTCGGGAGGTGCTCTAACAAGTTTCTCTGAGGCTTCGTCTTTTATACACAGGTTTGTGGCACACAGGCATCCTTTATTACAATCAACCCTTTGTATAGTATGAAGGTATTCCAACACGTGGCTACAGTAGGGGCCCTTATCCTCCATGCAATAGGAGGGGCTGTCACGCAGCTGAGTGTTCTGCTGATTCCATTGGAATGTGTGTGCCTGATCGAATCTCAGGGGTGGGGTGGTCATGATCAATAGTGGCTTCTTCCAAGAGAGACGAGTGCATACAGTAGTGGGCAATAAACTGTATCCTCAGGCTAAGGGATGACCAGTGGTCCGTGCAAACATTCAGGCTCAGAGGTCGGGGTCATCAAAGGAGGGGTATTCATGGAGGGAAAGGAGGTGTTGGTCAGGCGCGGGGTGCGATTCTAAGAGACAGAGTCATGCGGGAAGGGAGGGCTCATGACTTGTACATGTGAGAGCGGGGGCGGTCAGGGTGCATGGGGGAAGCTTGCAGGGTCAGGGAAGGGGCGCTGGTGATCGACCGCAAACTGAGAGACCATGGTACCTAAAATGGCTGTCGTGTACGTGTGTGCATGGGTCTTATGCTAGCGGGATAACACAGTCAGTGTTTTAGCGATATCCGTTCTGCTTACAACAAGGGGTACAGTGAACACAAATGAACGCCGCGTATGTGTATATACATTGCCAATTTCAACAGTCGCCGCTTTTAAACATAGCTAGTACATTTGTGTTTACCCCAACTGATGGAGTGTACATATTGTCATGTGTGGCCAATGAAATAACGTTCGTCAAATGCTAACGAATTGCGTGTAGTTATATGCAGTCGATACAATTGGCGGAATACGGTACATATGAATTTACATTCGCTGCGTTTTTCATATAAATCTAGGGATCGGCATAACACGTAGTCGAGGGCAATCAGGAAAAACGTTCCGACATATTATAGACTCAGGTTCTGACTTTCTTTTCAATGACATCAACATATAGTAAAAAGTGCTATATGAGACCTTTGGACTTAAGTGACCGAGAACATTTTTGAAAGCAACAAGAATTGAGGGAGAAAGTTCAGGAAGGGGGGTCTTAGGGGAAATGTCTTTTTCAACGACGAGCCACCACTGGTAGGCTCTGTTAGTCCGTTTTTCTTTTCGTTGGCGCTTTTGAGCACCGGCGGTGGAGCTATAAGTCCGGCTCGGGATCATCCTTACGCGTTGTAGGGTGCGATCAGTCCTCTGCTGTTAGATCACAGTCCTGTTTCCTAACTCATTTGTCTTAGAGGTGCCTCATGCTGGGCACCTGCGTGTCTTTCTTGTTCTGTGGCAAAATCCCAGTCCATAGTCAAAGTTTATATGAAAAGAGTTTGTTGAATAACCGAGGGAAGAGAGGGCGGAGTGGGACCAGATCTTTGAACACACCAAGAGACCAAGGGAGCAAAGGAAAATGAGCAGGCGAGCCCATTAGTCGGACTCAAAAGGGGGGCGGGGGACTTCAGGCACGAGTGGGTCAGCGAGTCGAGGGCTTCAAGGCAGCCCTTCATTCCTCCATCTGCTGAGTTTTGAAAGTTGTGCCTCGTCCCGCGTCTCATTGCTCTGCGGCTCCACCTTTGGTTGCGGTCACACGTGTTCCATGATCTGTGGCCAGGCTGTGCGTCACGTCCAGCTCCTCTCCTCCGGTAATTGGATCTTTGAATGGGTAGAAAACAAGTTTTAGAAAAGCTGGCAGGAGAAGACATTTATACCTCTCAATTCAGTTCCCAATCCTATGTAGGTGGGGAATAGGTTCATTGGTCACAGTCAGAAGTCGTCATTTATGGAGTCTGTAGGAGTGCATTACTATGGAATTCATAACTCTGTTCGGTGCTCATTCGTGACGTACGTGGAGAGAAATTGGATCTTTATACACAGTGTATTATATCAAACTCAAAATCGAGTCCTTATGTAGAGACTCGCCCTTCCCTTTAACCCAGGTATCGACAATCTTACATTTCCCTTCGGGGTCGGCTAACTCTTGTAAGTGGGGCGTTATCGTCATGAAGAAGGGGAAGGGGTGGACGTAAAACATGCTCTTCTTGGGGAGTGAACGTTAATCAAAGTCATCAATTTCGCTTTCGAGGGTGGATGACATGAAGCTGGGGTTAATCGGGGGAAAAGGGGGCGCTTTGGACAGGGAGCTGGGGTCGATCGGGAGAAGTGGGGTACACTGGACATCCGCACTTAGGTGCAGGGGGTGGGACAATCGGGGCATTAGGGATCGTATTTCTAACGAGCTGAGAAACAGAAGGCCATTGACGTTATAGTCCCCCCATAGGAGGCCAGATTAGGGGACATCCGTCGTCTTACCTGTCCTTTCTTCATTACCAACTCGGGTTCTATCGTTTTGCAGAAAGGAGAGGTAGTAATATGGCAAGTCACAATCGTTTTGGTTTTGGTCAATTTTGCTGAACACCTTTGCGTTCGAGGAGTCCAATTGGGTTTGTGCCGGTGGGGCACCACGTTCTTGCATAAGGGAGGAGGGAACAGGGGGACCTTCAGAGAGAGAGAGAGAGAGAGAGAGAGAGAGAGAGAGAGAGAGAGAGACTCGCACTCTAAACGAACCATTCGGTACACATACGTCGTGGAGGGAGAGAGAGAGAAAGAGAGAGACGTGTACAATAATGGTCCATTCAGTGCGCACACAACATAGAACAGCAGGGATTTAAGTACTACAGAAATACAGACAGAGGGATAACGTAGATCCATGCATCACGTATACACAAACTCGGGCGGAGAAGACAGTACATGTATTATGTACAAAAATTCAAGACAAAACATAAAACAGTTATTGGCCAAAATTATCCCTTTTCTGTATGCTGTGCATTTTTTGGCATCCTAAGCTCTTTTTACCTTTTTCTCCTCTTTTAACCATCGGCTGCCCTTACTGGTGGCTTTGATTGTACACACTTACGCCTTTGGCAATTGGTCATGAACTAACCTGGTCATGAACTAACCTGGTCGGGCTAATGCTCACGGTGGTTTATTCGAGTCATTTTTAGCAAAGGCGTTTCCAGGCTGAGACGACGGTTGGTGTCAGTTGGAGATCAATGGGGCAGCTTGAAGTTATATGTCTAGGAGGGTGCGAAGAAGGATGCAGTAGATTTTAAATGTACGCTTTACCTCAAACTATTCCTTAAACTTTCCCTATTTAGTTAATTGTAGGATGCTTGTTCATTCGCGCACGTCATTTTAGTTGTACTATTCGGGGTGCCAAGCGAAGCTATATTTTGCGGTTTTCCCTTCAGGCTGCCCTCCCAGGCGCTAAGTTCAGAGAGAGAAAATAGTCATAGTTTGCTAGTTGCGGTTAGGTACCATAATCAAACCCTTTTTCCCGTCTCTTGTCCGCCAGATCACCGTTTTTCATACATTGATCGATATTTCGATGTGACCTGCAGAGAGAGGGGAAAAGAAGGGGCAGGGGCTACATTGATAGACACATTAGCGTGCATAAACCCAGAAAAGATTTTACTTACTGCATACTCGGTCTATCTCCACAGGATGCAGTCCCTGCCACCTGGGCGTTTAAGCCCCGGGTGGACTGTTAGTGTGACTCTTTTTTATATAGGTAGCACATAAAGTATAGGCTAAACACCAGGCTCTTTAGCGGTTGCTTTTTGGCTGTACAAAAGGAAAAACGCACACAACGAAAACTTGGACCCTTCATTTTTGCAATATTTCTACCTACTATACTTTTTAATCCTTTAAACAGTGGTCATTTATTCGAAAATTACCAATTCACACGTGACAACTACGTTTGCTTTTTCCAAAAATCTTTAATAAGAATGTCGGTGCATAAATATGGGCCTACAACCCCGTGGGCCGGCCACGGAGCAGGCTGAAACTGTAGATACGGGGATATTGTATTAGTAAAAACTTTAGTGGAGTCAGTGGTCGTTTATTTCATAAAAAGTGCGAAAAGCGCAATAAAATCATGTCGAGACTTCAGTGTGAGCGAGTGTCATAAGTGTTGGGCTTCCAACTTTCAATAATCATGATGTGCAAAACTTAAACAACAATTCATTGTCCGAATGTTCAATTAATACCCATCTGATGTCAATTTACCGTCTGAACACATAATCAGTACCCATCCAATATCAATTCATTGTCCGAACCTATACCCAGTACCCATCCCATATCAATTCATTTCCCGAACTGACAATACACATCCTGAATCCTATTAATTGGCCGAACATGTAATCAGTACACATCCTATATCAATTCATGTGGTTAAAAACCCTACATACATATCTCATGACACCGGGCTGAACAATCGGGGTATAACAAGGAGTTGAAAGTTTCATTTGCATCGGCGCCATTTTGGGTGCAGTCAGGCAGATCAGGCATAGTCTAAATCTCTACTAACTCGTGGTTGGCCCAGAGCTTCCTTTGGCAGTCCAAAGTTCCGTTAAAGGGCAAAAGAAGGGATCGGTGGTCCGAACCATCAATCAAAAAGGGGAGGGGGTGCAACAATGTTCCTACCGGGTCATACTGTGCTTTCACCGGAACTGATCCGAACTGTGGTCTGCAGGATTCTAGTCATTCAAACAGAGGCTGGCGCCAGCATGGGAGCGCCGACGTCCTGCGGCTACATTTCCATCGTTCCGAGGGCGATCATGGCAGTCATTCCCCATCGGTGGTATTTGCGGGAGTCGGGGACTCCCACGGCTCCTCTAGAATCTTCAAGGTTGTGGAGAACTATGGTGGTGGAGTCAACTGGTGACCGGGCCATCATGCTGGGCCCGCTCTTGTCAGGTCGATCGCCATTTTGAAAGTTCGGCAGCTACCGGCGATCGCGGGGTCAAATGAGCGGACGGGCTCCACCCTGCCGGGCGAGGCGTTGCAGCATCGCCACAGTGGAAGAACCCTTTTCCGGGCGCCTGGAGTGCTGAGGGTGCAGCTGGGAAGCCTCCACCTGGGGAGGCGGGAGAGGCTTGTTCGCACCGCCTCTCCCTCCCAGTGCACCCCACGGCGTCTCGCTTGACGTTTGTTATGGCCGGACCAGGCGATGAGGACGAGGGGGGGGGTCGAAGGCATGTGCAAGACATCCCCCCCCCAGTGTTGTCGCAGCCATTATAAAAGAAAGAAGAAATGTCCCGTCTGTCTTTGGGCCGGGCCTCCGGTGTATGGCGGCCGGACGCCCTTTGCTTTGGCCCCATGAACGGGTTCCTTGGCTCATCCGGTGGGGCAGGCCTTGGCGTGTGGTGCCTCTCCTGGGCCTTTCGTGCAGTGGCCTCTCCACTCCCAGGCCCTCCATGGATGCTGGCCCAGACTGGGAGAGAGAGCGGGTCGAACCTGCAATTCTCCAGGGTTACCGCCACCGCGGCCGGATCCCGTCGGCCTCTGGTTGATGGTGGCCGGAGTGGGAGAGAGAGGGGAGGGTCGAGGACACAGACATTCCCCCCCTTGCAGCTCTCCAGGGTTGTCATAGCAGTCCCCTTGGCCGGGTCCCTTCGGCCTCGGCCTCTCCTCCGGCTACACCTTTCGTGATGATTTCCTGGCCGACGGTTTGGCAGCAGGACCCGCCCTATATGTATTGCTTCCGGCTGGGCGTAGCCGTAAACCTGTTGCATTTTGGAAGTTTCCAGAAAGGGGCGGATGTCTGCTGACTTGTATCTTTCCTAGTTTGCCGTTATTTGGGCGTGGCAGGCGGTGGGACAGACACGTTTGGGGCAGTGAGGGGCGATGAAGCCTCGTTGCCTTGTGGTCGTTGCAATGTCACGCTTGGTTTCTCTTACTATTTTCAGGTTTCTCATTACGGGTTTATTTCTAACGTTTCTTGTTTCTAGGACAACAATAGGTTTTATCATTACGTATTTATTTATTTTTTTATTTATTTATTGGAGTAAGAAGTTCAATGCACTTCACATCGCTCACAGAAAAAAAAACATGAAAACATATACAGTGCATACGCCTACATCCACAAATGGCCGGCTACACGCACTCAAAATCATGTTCATCAGCATCAGTTTTACACGGCCCATCAGCCGACATCCAGCGGACCGGCGGCGTGTTGTCTGATAGCACCCACATGTATATTAGTGCTATATTCGCTTACTCATAAATCAGTAATCTTACATTTTCAAAATTTTTTGATTAACCGAAACAAACCAAACAGTGTATTCCCCAACTTATAGTTCTCCTTCCGCTATAATCTCTCTGCGTCACAGCATCCTCCCTCCCCAGTGCCATCATTACAGAAATTGTTCGCTCCGAGTTGTCATCGTCGTACTTGCAGTTCACTCTATCTCCGTCGCCGATTCAGACTCACCATGAGCCAATAAATACGCCCGTAAGTACCCCCAATAGTCTTTGGCTCTAGAGCTACCTGGCAGCTCTTCCTCGTACGTGGTGAGCGTGTCTCGACAATACACCTTATCCTCTATCCAGCTCTTTACCTCAGGGGCCCTTCTGCTGTTCCAGTGTATAGACACCCTTCTCTTAGCCAACAGTAGCGCTACAGCACAAAATTTGCGTTTCAATGCTCTAAGTTGCGGAACAATGCCCAACAGACAGATTTTCGCATCGCAATGCATAGAAGTCCCTAGCATTTCGTTCAAAGCCTGTACAACTTGTTCCCAATATCCCGCCACTTTGCGGCAGTGCCACGCCAGATGCATGAAGTCCGCATCTTCTTGTTTACATCTACAACACTGTGAATCGTCCCACAAGCCATATTTATGTAATCTCTGAGGCGTGTGGTACACCTGGTGCAAATACTTGTAGTGTATAATTTTCAAGTTCCCGTTAGATGTCAACATACCAGTGAGCACACAGGATGACTCCCACTCCAAATCCGTGAGGGGTTCCGCCAGCCCAGCGCTCCATCTGTCCCTAGCCTTGTGTGTATTTGCCCCCACCGCCTCTTGTACATTCGCATATAGTTTGGATACTAGGTGAGACGCCGTGGGTGTAGTTAGGAGTAGCTGAAGGGGTGCAAGGGTAGGAGGTTCCTCCGGATGTGTCGGGTAGTGTTCCCGGAGTGCTCTTTGTAGCCTATAGTAGTTGAAACTAAACAGTGGAGATGGGTTCGTGATGTACTGTAGCTTGTCTAGTGTCAGGAAGACCCCACCGTCGTACAGGTCCCCAAGCGTGTCTATTCCCGCCCGCTTGAACAGATCCATGCCGACCTGCTCCTGCGTTACCGAAAGTGCCGGGTGATGTGCCAGTGGAAGTGACGGTGCATATAGCGGTAAGCTGTTTGTTGCTTTACCTATCAGTCGCCATGCCTCGGTAGTGGTATTAACCGGATTAATGTCTCTGTCATGTAGTTTAGTGCGTTTATGTGGCAGTATATTGGCTAGTGGGATTGGGTCAGTATCTCCTGCCTCCACGGCCACATGTGTCAGGAAGGGCACTTCGTGGTACCAGAAATGTGCGTATTGCGCTTGCGCGCATAAATAATATAAGTAGAAGTCCGGCACCTTGAAGCCCCCCTTAGTATACGGCAGCGTCATGGTCCGTAATTCCATTCTCGCTTGTTTCCCCGCCCACAGCAAATTGAGGACCAGCGTTTTTATATTGCGGAATACAGCTGCTGGCGGTTTTATTGGGATATTATTAAATAAGTACAGAAATTTCGGCAGAAGCACCATCTTTACAATCGCCGCCCTGTCTGCCAATGATAGGGGAAGTCTATTCCATCGCCTAATTTTGTCTTCAAGCGATGAGATGGTCCGCCCGTAATTTGTCCTTATCACCAATTCTGGGTCTCTGTGGAACCATATACCTAAATATTTCGTGGGCTCCTCCTGCCATTCTAAAGGATAGTCTAATTTGGTCGGGCAGGTGCTGTCTGTTAAGGATAGGACAAGGGACTTATCCCAGTTAATCTGCAACCCGGATTGTTGGCCAAACTTTATGTACTCTCTCAGGAGTGGATTAAGGTGTTGTTCTGGATTTTTAACATAGAGCACCATGTCATCTGCGTATAGCGAGATATGTATGGGTCTGGAGGGCATTTGAATTGCCGAATAGTGGTGATGCTGTCGGATTTTACATGCTAGCGGCTCTAGTATCAACGCGAAGAGCATCGGCGAGAGCGGGCACCCTTGTCGAGTGCCTCTGCATATTTGGATGGGTTCTGATATGTATCTGTTCACTCTTATGCGTGCTGTCAAGTTTGAGTATAACATCGCTATCCAACCCCGAAAGATCAACGGGAACCCCATACGCACCAGTACTGTATGTAGAAACGGCCAGCCGATTGTGTCAAACGCTTTAGCTGCGTCCAGTAGTACTGCCACCGCCTTCGTTTCCGGTGCTAGATAATGAGCCAATGCGAACAGTGTACGAGTGTTATGCGTAGTCGCCCTGTCGGGGATAAAACCAGATTGGTCTGGTCTGATTAACAAAGGCATAAGGGGTTTTAACCTGTCCGCTAGCAGACTAGCTATGATTTTAGTGTCCACATTTAATAAGGAAAGGGGGCGGTATGAGTCACATTTATCTACCTCTTTACCTGGTTTTAATAGCGCGATGAGCAGTGCTTCCCTCATAGATGCTGGTAGCATCTGGGCTTCATGTGCTGCCCCGTACAGCTGCACCAAATGTGGAGCGAGTAGGTCGGCGTACTTTTTATAGAATTCCGTGGCGAAGCCGTCCGGCCCTGGTGCTTTATTATTAGGTAATCTCCTAATGGTGTCAGTCACTTCTTCCACTGTAACCGGGCGCTCCAAATATTTCCTGTGCCCCTCAGCTAGCCACGCCAGTTCTATATCTTCCATGTAGTGCAGTAAGTCTTCCTGTGTCGGTGTTGGGTGCGCCGTGTAAAGTGTGCCGTAAGTGTTCATAAATTCTGTCAATATCCCCTTGGTGTCTGTGATCACCTCCCCGGTGTTTGTGCAAATGGATGTTATGTTCTGTGGGGCTCTACCTGCGCATATCTTTGCGGCCAGTTCCCTTCCAGGCCTACCTCCCTCCCCATACCTTCTTGCCGTCGCTCGCTTTGTCACATATTTCAGTTCGTCCGTCGCGAACTCATTGTATTCCTTTAGTAACGCTTGAATTTCCCCCAGAACAGCGGTGTCGCCTGTCTGGGTGTATGTTTGCTCCAGTGTTTGTATGGCTTTTTCTCGTGTGTGCAGTTGTTGGCGGATATCTTTGAGGATGCCTGAGGTAGTACTGATGCAGACCCCCCGAATCGTGGCTTTAAAGGCCTCCCATAACAAACCAGGGTCCTCTGTAGTTGGGCCGTTGAGATCGAAGTAGTCTACTATTGCCTTATGAATGGTATCAACATATATGGGATCTTGCAGTGCAGTTGCGTTGAAACGCCAAGTAAAAGGTGGTGGGTCGTAATATGGTATTGCAATGTCTAATAGTACTGGACCATGATCTGATAGCGTGCGTGGTAGGTGCGCGATTTCCTTAACCCATGAGAATACCTCCTGTGTGCCCAGCCAGTAGTCCAGCCTAGACCAACTATTGTTCGCCGCATTTATATGCGTCGCTATTGTCAATTCTGGGTTACGCGTCCTCCATAAATCTACCATATGTAGATCTGCCATGGCGTCCCGCAGCATTAACCGCGCTTTACCGTGTTGTTCCAGCGTATGTGTTGCCCTGTCCAGAGTGTCCCGTAATGTAACATTGAAATCCCCTCCCCATATTACGTGAGGTGTCTGCATGTCGATGATAGTGTGCCATACCTTACTGAAAAATTCTGGGTCATCCACATTAGGCCCGTACGTGTTTACTAATAGTATCTTCTGCCGTCTTACCACTCCGGCTATTATAACGCTCCTCCCATCTGTGTCTCTGTGTACGCTTGTGATCTCAAATCCCGTACCCTTTCTGATCAATATGCTCACCCCTCTAGAGTATGACGAGAAGCTCGAGTTGGTGACAGACTCAGCCCACTTAGCGCCTAGTGTGGAAGTACTATCACGTACCAAGTGCGTTTCCTGTAGAAAAACAATGTTAACTTGTAACCTGTCAAAGTAAGCAAATAAACGCCTGATCTTTTTCGGGTCGCCCAATCCCCTTACATTCCAAGTTAGAAGTTTCAGCGTGTTATTACCTGCCATGAGTGTGTACCTGGATATCAATAATGTGCACCTTGCATGTATATCGCTGTCCGTAGAGTGTGTATGGATGAATACATTGTACAGTGACCGAAATTGTTAGTGGTATGTGTTGTATACAAACATCGTTCGCTTCATAAAACACAACTGAGGAGTTCGCCATGCATCTCAGACACAGAAATTGCAGTAGGATAAAATCTGAAATTCCCACCCTCCCCCCACCCACTTTAGCCCCCAAACTTTGCCAAAGCCATCCCTGAACAACCTTTAACTGTAATGTCAAACATTCAGTGGGGTACACCCACTCAGGGGTGTCACCAGGTTCACACGTCACCATCCACATAGTGTGGACGGTCGCACGTGCACGCTGTAAGGTAATAGACGCGCTTGATTTTCCCCAACCCCTCACTCCCTCCAACATAAGCAGTCTCGCTGTAGTGGTATGATGCCAGTTCACCGATTTCCCACTATTAGGTACACTTAGAGCAACCGCTAGTCTGGGCCGTGGTATTGACAATGTTTCTCCTGCCAGTCGAACCGTGTGAGCCACATGTTCTTCCAGGGTGTCAGTCACTCGTTAGCGACCACACATCCCCATCAGCTGGGTAACAGAGCACACCCTAATGCCCTCTTCACTATTAATACTCACAGTCATGTGGACTCTGCCGTGGCACATCCCCGTCAAGGGCCGTACTTACAGTGAGTTCGTAAGTGCCATGCCAGGTCGTCCTCCGCTACCTTCGTGAATGCCAACTCGTGCTGAAGCGTCCGCCCACGGTTGCTGTGTCCATTATCTGCGCCGCACAAGTGGGTATCGTAATTCAGTTCAGACCGCCCACATTCAAAGTCAGTTATTCCACATCGCTCGTGGCTTCGTTCCGATCTTGCTGCTTTCGTCGTTTCAGTTGTTGCCGAACATAATCCTGTGCCGCCTGTACCGTTGGTAGTATGACCGGTTTCCCGCCAGTGAAGATTTTGAGTTTCGCCGGATATAGCATGGCATACTCTTGACCAAGTTCTCTCAGCTTCTTTTTAACTGGAGCGAATTCCTTCCGAGCTAGTTGCACCGCCATGGTGTGGTCTGGATAGAACTCCAGCGTGTTACCCTGATGAGTGACTTTGCCCATTTCTCTGGCCAGCCTCAGTATCGTGTCGCGGTCCCGGTAGTTAAGTAAGCGGGCAATAACCATGCGCGGGGTGGCTCCAGCTTTTGGCACAGGCGCAAGCGAACGATGTGCTCGTTCAACCAGGAATACTGAAGACAGTTTCTCAGAGCCAAAAACCTCTCTCAGCAGTGCTTCTATATACGTCTCCATCTTCCCTGTGTTTGTGGATTCCGGCAAACCCGAAATCCGGACGTTGTTGCGCCTGGACCTGGCTTCCTGGTCCTCCACCTTGGCTCGTAGGCTTTCTACAGTCTTTTCTAGGCCACCGCAGGACCTGGACATGGCTTGGTGATCATCCTCTACCTGCGAGATTCGTTGTTCGGCTTCTGTTATGCGCCCGTCGTGTTGTTCAATTTTCGCCGCCATGTTGTCCACTCTCTGCACCACGTTGTCCAGTTTTCCGTTCATTTCCTGCAGGCTCTTCTGGATCGCCCTTAGTACCGATTCCATGCCCGTGCCGTCTGATTGTTCCTGGCCCCCTTCCACCTCGGGGTCAGTCGTGGCTATTTTACCCTGCTTCCGCGCTTCAAATTGGAGCTTGGTTTGTTGTCGGTCTGGTTTCCCCATGTCGTTTTGCTGTTTTGGCATAGTTTGTGCTGATGATGATTTAGGGCTGCTAGCCGTTGTCCCGCTGGTCGCGGAGTTGGCGCGGTGTGTTGTCGCTGCAGCCCCCCACCGAGCCGTACGTGTAGTCATCAGCCGGCTATGCGTGTTGTAAATATGGTCGTTCGTCTATCGTTAGAGCCGTCTTCTTAAGACCCCAAGTGGCGCTGTAATATTGGTATCAACACGCTGGGCGGCCCCCCTGCAGATCGGTTGTGCAGATGTGTCGGTTGGGGCAGAACCGCTGGGTCCGTTCCTCACACGTGCACGCCGTGTTCCATGTATATCCCCCGCCTCCAGAGCGCTATGCAGACTGCCTCATTCCTCTTGTTGGTGCTTGGGCTCCATAGCGCATTCACGCGATGTGGCACTCGGCGCTATGATCAGCTGTGTCTAAGAGCCCCTCCTCGCCCCTAACTCACCGCGCCTCAGATGTTCGCCAGGGCAGTGCGGAGACCTCCGTTCCGTTCGGCGGTCAACCGCAAGCGTTTCCCTCTGCCCGTCCTTTGCGTTCCACCGGTGCCGCCATCTTGCTGTCGGTGGAACGCACCGCCGCTCACCGCAGCCTCTGGTCCAGCTCCGCTCTTGACCGCCGCACAACCCCTGAAGTCGATCAGCCTCCTCGGGTCCTGTGACGTCAGGGAGGCTCCTCGTCCGAATCTACCTGGCCACTGTGCAGTCTCCGGGTCACCGATCTTCATGGGCGGCCATTTTACGTTGTAGTCGGCCGGTCTCCGCTATTTCGCTCTGGCCAGGCTCATCCTGCCCTTATTCCGCTTCTGCTTTGCGGGACTATGACGGCTCCCGTTTCCGATTCACAATATGCTGTCCGTCGCCACTGGAGCTGGGGATTGAAGGGGTTAAAGGCCGCTAGACATGCGACCGTCCGGCGGAGCTGACGCACTAGCCAGCCATTCCGCAGTGCGCCCTCTAGCGCCCCCCTTTATCATTACGTATTTGTTATCGTTTCTTTGTTCGTTATTTATTAAAAAGTTCATCAGTGGCCTACTGATTTCGTTTTCCTATTCCTTTCTTTCCAGGTCGTTTCATGCTAAAGTTTCTGTTAACAGGATACAGTGATCACTTCGTTATTATTGTATATGTCCTTTTCACTAGGGGTGCTCTCTGGTCGGGCCAGATGACCTACCTCTAGTGAATGGTCCGGGTGAGGCTAGCGTATCAGTCAGTGGGGAGTAGATAGGCATGACAGATTACAACGGGGGACAAAGGTCCGTATTACCTACCCTTCACTATTTGCAAAGACTAGACAGAGCATGGCGACTCTGTGCTTGTTTGCAAATAGAGAATACCTCCAAAAAGAACCAATTCCAAACAGTCAATGTTCGGACAATCAATCAATCAATGAGGAATGAAATAGGTACGACGTGTTAAAGGTTTGCGTTACCTACCCTTCACTATCTGCAAAGGGAGAGAGAATATTCCTATTCTTCCCCGTTTGCAGGCAGAGAAGATCCTTAAGAGAACCAACTTCGAACAATTCAATGCTTGATTCAATCAATCAATCAATGGGGAGAAAAATAGGTATGACGGATTACCATGGGGACAAAAGTCTGCATTACCTATCCTTCACTATCTGCAAAGACTAAACAGAGTATGGCGACTCTGTGCTTGTTTGCAAATAGAGAATCTCTCAGAAACAATCAATAAGTAATACTAGTATTTTCAAACAATCAATCAATCAATTTCGCAATTTGTCGTGTGTCACGACCTTACCCGGACCGGACCATGTGGACAGTTCTTCGCCTTCCTTTTTCCAGCGCCCAATCGGTCTCTTTCTCCATGTTTTTACCGCAGCATTCCTGTGGGATTCCAGTCAGGACAATAGGTCACTTGAGAGAGGTCCGTTCGGAATCGGTGAAGTTCATTCAATCGGCAGCCGGACGAGGGCCCTCTCAAGGCAGGTATACTCAAATCATTTAGATGTTCACCCCATCGTCTGGACCTCTCTTACCGGACCTTATGTCGCTGATGGACCCCGCGTTGGGACGCCAATTGTAGAAAAGTCAGCCCATAACGCCCCGGATGCCCAGGCTGCTGGCACAGGGCGACTCTTCGTTTTCATCTTGAATAATTACCAAATAAAGAGACGAGCACTGGAAGCAGGAAGACAAGGAAACAAGGTTTATTTCTAATGAGGAGAGCCTGTCATTTGGGACACTCGCATAGTGTCTTCGGGAGGTGCTCTAACAAGTTTCTCTGAGGCTTCGTCTTTAATACACAGGTTTGTGGCACACAGGCATCCTTTATTACAATCAACCCTTTGTATAGTATGAAGGTATTCCAACACGTGGCTACAGTAGGGGCCCTTATCCTCCATGCAATAGGAGGGGCTGTCACGCAGCTGAGTGTTCTGCTGATTCCATTGGAATGTGTGTGCCTGATCGAATCTCAGGGGTGGGGTGGTCATGATCAATAGTGGCTTCTTCCAAGAGAGACGAGTGCATACAGTAGTGGGCAATAAACTGTATCCTCAGGCTAAGGGATGACCAGTGGTCCGTGCAAACATTCAGGCTCAGAGGTCGGGGTCATCAAAGGAGGGGTATTCATGGAGGGAAAGGAGGTGTTGGTCAGGCGCGGGGTGCGATTCTAAGAGACAGAGTCATGCGGGAAGGGAGGGCTCATGACTTGTACATGTGAGAGCGGGGGCGGTCAGGGTGCATGGGGGAAGCTTGCAGGGTCAGGGAAGGGGCGCTGGTGATCGACCGCAAACTGAGAGACCATGGTACCTAAAATGGCTGTCGTGTACGTGTGTGCATGGGTCTTATGCTAGCGGGATAACACAGTCAGTGTTTTAGCGATATCCGTTCTGCTTACAACAAGGGGTACAGTGAACACAAATGAACGCCGCGTATGTGTATATACATTGCCAATTTCAACAAAAGTGTACGCACCTTAGTGTGTGATGCGAAAACACAAGTAAGTGACTGTAAGCACACATGTCAAAGGTGGGAGGTAATATTTTACAACTACTCATTTGTTGAATAACCTCTCTACTTGTATTTGCAATACAGCTCACCAGACACAGGCACATATTATGACAACGGTCTCCAGTATTGAGAAGAGAGGTACGCTTGACTCCAAGAAGATGGTGACTTCTATGGCGGCAGTTGATTCACGGTTACAATTCCCTGATCAGACACCACCCTAGGGAGTTAGGAGGTCCAGTATCATCCCTGCAGACAAGAGCCAGATGAGTGGCATGGCATTACCCCAACCAATAGCTATAGCAAAATGTGCTGACAACCAACACCCACATGAAAAAGTGTCTTGAGGAAATGCCCATAGTCATTTCACTGCAAGACAGTTAGTTTTACATGCTAGCTTATCGCTAACCAATGATGCTGCTATGTATTTTGTGAAAATCGATTTGTTTCCGGTATGCCCCCTCAAAGATTTGTCTCTGTTCCATGAGTAATCCCCATGCCACTGTTTGGTCCAGTACTGGACCAAACAGAATTGTACAAGGGACCTGGAAGAAGCTTGTTGACATGTCTCAGGACCCATGTTGCACCTAAATTGCTACTCCTTAACCTTGTACAGTTGTATCTTGGAGCTGCCCATGTTTTTAGGTTCGGGAAAGTAAAAGACACACAAATGATGGATGGAATGCAGAACAAATCAAACATTCACCCCCAGTCAAGAGATCTGGGTTAAATCTATTGTTCTTTTGCTCACCGTGCCACCCCAATTTCGACCCAGCCATATGCAAATTAGTCTTAACTCTGCTCCTCGTGGAAACAGTCCAGGCTGAACTGCGAAGTCAAGTCCTCCCTGGACCAGAAATAAGCATCCTGGGACCGGTTTCGGGGTATCACCCCTCATCAGCTGTGCTAGCTTGAATCCAGTGTAATCCATACACCTGGAAACCATTAATATGTGCACTTCTTTCCTCTTATTTCCCAGAACTATTGTCATTCTTGTGTCCTTTCCCAGTCCCATAATGCTGCAAAGAGGATAAACCCCTCTGATGCTCACCCTTGCGACCCCTTTGTGCACCTTCAAATGGTTTTCATTCAGATGCCTACACTTATGCTACTTACTTCATTGCACTCATAGTTGCATGTTTTTGGGGTGGGTGGGAGCCTATGTCACTGCTGTAGGTAAGAACTTTCTTAGGGACTTTATTACCCATTTCAGTAACCTGAGCTGCCTCTCGTGTGACTGAGGAACACACTTCATCGGTTGTTCAGAAGATTAACAAAGCATTATGGATCAATTTACTCTTCCATTTTGCCTATTACCCCTAGTCGGCAGGAAAGGTAGAAAGGAATAACAGTACGCTTATCAATAAACAGGAAATATTTGTTCCAAACCCCAAATGAAAAGGCCCAATAATGCCTTGCCATTCTCTGTGGCTCATCAAGGCCATACTAACTCAAAGAACCAAACTTGGCGCCTATGAGATAGCTATGGAACACCCTATCATATTGCTTTCAAATCCAGCCATCTCAGTTGCTATGTTAGACCTGGAATTAAATGATTATGCTTTCACTGTATACAAAGTTGCAGTTCAGATTCAAGATGTCTTAAATGGCTGTCCATCTGAAATCTGCCATAATCTCCAGCTTAGGGGTTGGACGTTTATCTGGATCCATCAAAGGAAGTCCACATTGCAGTCTCATTGGCGTCGCTCAAACCTGGTGCTACCCATCACAAATACAGCCATGAATTATTGTGGACTGCCTGTGTTGGTTCATTCCTCCCAGTGTAAGTGTGCTGCACCTCCCTGAGAACCCTGCCTACCAGTGCCCATCTCCTGACCTGCACTGAGCCCTAGGTCAGGGCCCTGTGTCAGAATTACTCCTGTTTATGCCTAGTCTCCGGCAATTGGGCCAGACCTACGAAGCCCACCATCTCCGTCTGTCCTTCTGCAGCTATTGAATAATGTACACATCACCCTTCGTCTCTACGTCCTTTATCTCCTGTATACCAGACCTGCTTGTGGGTCTGGCCTGCTCTCTTGAATTCTGCCCTCTATCGCTGGCTCTTGGTGGGATACTTCATTACTGTGGAATGGGGAGGGCTTGCACCCGTCCTTGAATCGAGCCACTATTCTGTGTATGGAACACACTTTACTTGCTGTTGCTTGAGAAGTATTACCAAACCATTAATCTTTCTTCATGCTAGATCTGTGGGATCTGCATTCACTTGCCTTTGGATGTTCTGGGGAGGAGTGCCTTGGGTCGGAGTGCCCCTCAGTAAAAGAAATCTGTTCTACCATAGGACACAATGTGCCGGTAACTCCCAGAAGCCTTTGCAAAGTTTTGAAGCATATAAACATCCCATCAGTTACTCATAGTCCAATATCGCTTACCTTGCTCACTCTGTAAGGGGGCAGTTTTGTAAGCACTGAAGCAACTAACCAGAATTCTTCTGTGGGCCAAAGTGAATATGACACTATTTAAAAGACCATACATCATAAATCAACCCCCTGCGACAACCATTTTCCCGCTGCCATGTTGTTTCACAAATGTTGATATCGGAAGGAGCATGCATATTTTATCTGTGGCAAGAAAGCTTACCCCTGGCTGATCCAAGAACTGGTCTGGGGTCTCTTATGCCAGTTATGGGGCCCCTGCCATCAGACACTCTGACATTTATCGCTTTCACCAGCTGTGGGTGTGCTGACAGGGTTCTGAAGCGAACTGATTCTTCTCTATTGAGTTTCCCAACTATTGTGTGGGGCAGGCCTTTAGGGAAATGAGACACACTATTCAAATGCTGGAAGCAATAGGCCTCGCTCCTGCCATTGACCTAGGCCTAATAGTTGACCAGTTCGACCCTGAAAAAACAATGCTGTTACAGAACAGACTGGCCCTCGGCTATATCTTCACTGCTAAAGGAGGGCGATTTCTTTGTAGCGCCTTCAGCATGTTCCACTCTCATCCCTAACACCCCCTCAATATTCATGAACAGATAAATCACATCAAGGGTAATGTAAAGAGATGACAGGAAATGGAAAGTGGCTTTAAAAGAAGTGCTTTCTGGTCTTCGATAGCTGGAACATTTGGGAAATGAAGAACATTGAAATAATTATAGCAGTGATTCCAATAGTGTTTACGCTTTATGTTTTGATTAATTAGGTGGGTTTGTGCATCATCCTATGTACTTGTATTAATAAATGCATTGTACATGCTTATACACTTGATACTGTGAAAGATGATAATAAAAAATGAGTGCAATGAAGAATTTAAAAATGAAGTGAGTAGGCCACCTGTTACTAAAATGTTGTACGTTTTTCACCTCAAAGTGAAAAAGGGAGCTCGGAAAACAGAACATTTTTTATAAACCTGTCTGTTTGTATTAACAATTACTAGTTTGTTTTTATACCTGCTTCAAGAACACTAACACCTTAGCAGTATTACATATTTACACATATTTTAAATGCTCTACTATTTTGTTATTTCATGTTGCACACTGAACATTTAGCCTAACTAATCCTAACTTCATTCTGAAGTTGGTACTGCAAAACAGGAACAGCAGAAAGAAATGAAGTCATCTGATTTACATTAGCTTACTGCAGCATCTTCAAGGTCCTCTCACACTTTATTCACAAGACCTTGGCACCTGCTCATCAGTGCTTCTGTAGTTTCCATTTTACCACCTTCTTCCATTCATTTGTTTGCATTGAGATAAAGTGTGTAAATGTAGAGCAGAAATGTGCTGGGGTCTAGCATTGCAAACACAAACTGACAAGAGAGCAAGCAGCTGTGTGTTGTGTTCCTTTTCTATAGAATAGAGTACAGGAGGGCTAGATCCAGGCCAGTTTTTCAAGATAATCAACATGGAAATAATGTCCATATAAATGATTTGCATATGTAATTATATGCCAGTCCTGGGCTCATCCCTCTTCGGGTTCCTTAATGTTTTGCTTTCACAGTTTATTCGTTCATTTGCCTGGAAGGGTGCGGGAAATCATCATATAAAACATGGTATGCCAATAATTTTTAATGTAAATATTTTTATTTCCCAGTCATTTTCATACTTGGTCCAAGACACTGAAAAAGTTTATATCTAACATTTACAGTATTTTACACAACAGAACCAAAATGTAAATAAAGAAAAAAGCAATATTTAACATGGAACCATTATTATGAAACCATAACCAAAACATACAATTTAGATATGTCTTTAAGATAGGTAATACAGTTGAAAGGGAAACCAAGAGAGGTAGGGTATTCCAAAGCTTTGGTTTTAACCTGTTAAAAATGCAAGAATGTAATAGGTACAGAGAGGAGGAAGGACTGTCATGAGTACAGGGCACAGAGGAAAGAGAATGATAATGAGAGAGTTAGATGGTATAAAATGTAGAACCTGTAACACAATTAAACCGAAGCAAAACTGGCATGTTAGGTCGAAATTGAAGCAGTGGAAACTGGAAAAGATCTTAAACAGCAGAATAAACAATGAAGAATCATCTTCAATGGAATCATAGGTTAGGCAGGATGACCAACACAGAGCAAGGAGAAATCAGCAATACTGATGAGATGCCTTTAAATGAGAAATTAAGTGGAAGAAAAAGTTAATAGCTGTCTATTCACGACCAGAAGCCGCCTGCCATATTCCAGGCATCACCCGATTCAACCTCAATGTCAGCAACAAAAACTCTCCCCAAAACTTCCAATGCCTATGAAACTTACAGACCTTAAGTCCTCAACCAACCTAACCAAGACAAAAATCAACACCATCCTAAGATAGCACAGTTGGCAAAATCATCCACAATGGAAACAGAAGGAGGTGGGGTATCTACGTTCGTCTAGTATGATGCTAATCTGACAGCACAGAAATGACCCAGTTGATAACTAAAATACGCATTGGGGTGGTCTAAATTCAGGAGAAGCTTCATCTCAAGCAAGAACAAACCATATATTAAAAAGGAATTAATAACAAAGATTCCAAATCTTCATTGCCAAGCCAAAGAAACTCTTCACCTCAATTTAGAGCTTTTCAGTGCCCACTTACATCAATGCCTTTACTCCCTTCCAAGATCCCATGCTGCAACCTAAACTACCTCTTAATTGTGAAGGTTCAAGGGCCCAAATGGATATTATTACTCAAAAACCTCAGCACCCTTCAAACCTGGAAACCAAGCTATGTCACTAAATTGAAGACTTCAACCCTTCCAAGTGTCAGCTGTAGCATCTTCATCTAGCATGCGGGCAATCATTCAGACCTAGCCAACAAGAAACAAGAAGGAAACTTACTAACCAATCCAACATCTGTGATCGCTCCATTCAGTGCAACTTCATACACACGCAGGAACACTGCACGCAGGCTCCCTGTGGTTGGAGAATGCAGCGGGGACTCATAGTCCCACAACATCACCAGCCCTGAGGAGAAGGGGCTCGTGTGGTAGAAGGACACCCTGGTGACATCTGCTATAAAGTGTTTATATCTACCCCGCGGCGTAGGACGCTCCATGCCCGCTCCCTGTGTTTGTGGATTGCTGCAGGGACTCATAGTCCCACAACACTGCCAGCCATGAGATGGGGGGGGCTTGTGTGGTCGGAGGACACCCTAGTGTAGTGCGCTATAAAGCACCTAAGTTTACCCCATGGTGCAGGACATTCTACGCTGGCCGCTTGTGTTTGAGGATTACAGCAGGGACTCGTAGTCTCACAACACCACCAGCCCTGAGGAAGAGGGCCTTGTGTGGTAGGAGAATGCCGTGCTGGTGTGGGCTGTAAAGTTCCTACATCTTCAGCGCGGCGAGGGACACTCCGCGCTAGCATCCTGTCTTCTGGGATTGCGGAATGGACTGGTGGTCCCAAAACACCTGAGGAGGAGGGGCTTGTGTGGTAGAAGGATGCCGTAGTGATGTGCGCTGTAAAGCGCCTACATCTACCCTACGGCATGGGACACACGTGGCCCACACCCGGGCGAAGCTTTGGCCAAGGGCAGGCCCATCCTGTGCTCAACAGAAAGGGGATGCCCACCCCCTTGGCTTGTCTTACAAGCTTTTTGGGTGTCATTTCTGGTTGCTGTTTGGACTGGCTCATCCTGCCCCAGAGTATTTTCGGGTTGTAGATATAAATTGAGGCTCTTTCTTCTGGCATAATCTAGACCTGGTGAATTCAGAGCAAAGGCTCACACATTGTTTACAGCACTGGGGGGTTGAGACTGGCTTGCATCTTTAGAGTAACAGGTAGTGACTTGCTGAGGGCCTTTAACGGGGGATTGGACCCCCACAAGTGCCCCTAGCCCCCTGGAAGGGAACCCATAAACAGATACCCTTGTGCCCAGGTGCTGACAGACCTGGAAAGGCGTGACGCCGCCCTGTTGGAAACACAATGATATTGCTCATCGGCCTTTCTGTAGCACAGTGCAGCTGGACAAGGCAGTGCTGGACCTCATTTCTTGGCCCTTAGCCCTGCCCCAAAGAAATTCCAAAGGATGGGGAAGTGGAAAGCCCCAGGGAAGAAGGTTGCTGCCCCACCAACCAGACAAATGGTACAACACAGTATTCATTTTTATTCATTGCAGTAAGTGTGATTTCTAAGAAGCTTGAGCTAGCAGAGAGGTGACTATCTCAGGTTTATGGTGTTGCCTCTGATTGTCCATTAGTCTCTTCTGCTTGCTTACTCGCAGATTCTACTAGTGTACTTCCCCCAAAGTACCCTTTAACCACCCCTTGTAAACAAAAGTGGGTCAGGCTGTGGCTGAGTCGATTTAAACTTCCTAATGTGATAACACCCTTGTGCTAAGCACTTAGCAAAGCAAGGAGCTTGTGTTAAATCCCATGGCAGGAGCATGTGATGTAGCAGACCAAAGGAGCCGGCAGATCTCCTTTTATTGCATTCTGATGAGTTACAGCCTATTAATTGGCATGGTATTTTGGCATGCTTTGAGTCATTTTTTCGAATATGTGTATCCCCCTTGTTGGAAAGGCTCCATTCATTAGAGCTTATTATCAGGCAGCTGGCTACATCAGAAACATCGCCACCGCCCAACAACCTCCTGTACACGTGAAGACGGTCAATCCTGATGCTAGTACTGGTTGTGTAATGGCTTCCCCCAGGTCTTTGAATGACAATGGGCTATGTTTTGCCCCTGAAGCGCCAGGTGGCCCGCTCCACTCACAGATAGACACGGTTGGGGTGGGGGATCCAGGACGGTGGGCTTTAAGCCATGGAGCCGTGAACAGGGCCACAGCCATTATCAACAGAGGGCTAGACCCCTTGATAAAGGTTCCAATCTGCAGCTACAACCTCGACTGAATCTGCTCCTGGACTGCTGCCCTTATGTAGCTGTTCTTACAAGAGTAACCCCCCACACCCTCAGAGCTCCAGTGAAGAATCCTTTGTTGACCTAAAAAATAAGGTCTGTCATTGGTTGGTGCGAAACACACTTTTTAGCATATCTGAATATTATGATATTTAGTTAGCAGTGAGGATGGGCTTGGTTGGTCCCATGACCAAGAGTATTAGTGGAGATTGTGTTGCTATTAATTGTAGGAGCCTTGGTTTAACTCAACAATTGATCAAGAGTTTGATGGGGATTTGCATGAAGAGAGCCAATAAAAATCTGGTCCCCTTAGGGTTTTTTTACAATTGCCCTCAACTGGAGCATAGGGGAGCTCATGGGGTTCCGCGGCAAAGGGTATTCAGTGACAGCGGACCCCCAGTCCCGACCTTCAACAGAATCTTGCCCATATATGATCTGCATGGCTTGGATTGACATGCAGTATTATCTTTAGCAGTGGTAGCATTCTTCTAGCCATCGAGCCAGTTAGGGAGCAGAGGGACCCAGTCTGGCTCCAGTTGTTGCGAGCCCCCCTTAACCACCCCTCACTGCACTGAGACTAATATTCTGGTCTGTGTGTACCATTTCTCAAGTGTAATGATCTTTCAATTTTTTCGGCAGCGACAAGTGCTCTTGAGTTAGATGCTCCCGTCCTCTTAATGCCACCAGGTTAGTTTGTAGCCGGGTACATTTGTAGACTTGTTTGATATCTTAGCCTTGAGTATGTAGAGTTGCAGGGAATTGACTTGCTTAGTGGTCATTTGGCAGATTTGCACACAAATTATTTTATAATAGTCGTAGTGGATTTTAATTGCAACCTGGAACCCTTGTCTGCCTCCCATGAGGATTTTAGTAGTGATGAAGACCATGCCTGGGGTGTTCCTGGAGCTACATTCTCCCCTGTGAAGAGATGGTCCACTACAGTGTTGCAGTTGCATGCGTTCCTACTCAGTAATGGCCTTCGGGCATTTAACGGGAGAACCAAATCAGACAGGGTGGGGAGACGCATGTAACACCACACATAATGTTCCAGCCTAATCAACTACATTCTTTTGGATATCAAGCTGTGGCCAGTCTTGGTCTATATGGTGTTAATTCCAAGGCAGGATAACGAAGATAACGCTTTGGCCTTAACCCTGGCAGCCCTGGGAGACTCTCTTCACAAAGCCTCAAATTAGGTTTTAGACCAAAGGTTGGTCTCTACCAACATTTGGCTTAAGTTGGGTTTTGTGGTCAAGTCAAAGGAAACCCTCAACAAAGTTTTAGAGGTTGTGACCACAGTGTTGGACGTTGTTGTAGATGAGAATGTGTTAAATGATCGTATAGATTCCCTGGTGAATTTATGTGCAATTCATAATTGTATGTTTGTTTCTCTCAGGAACCTTCTCATGAAAGAGTCCAAAGGCACTGTGAGAAGAATGAAGGAGTCCACGTGGTATACTAAATCATGCAAGGAAGCCAGACAACCCCTGTCAGGGTCCATAAGAGCAGGGTCCAGAGATGCAACTCAGGCCGTCAGGTTGCTTTACAACGCCACCATCTCCAAAGCAAAAAAGGCTTGGGAGTGCACGTAATGGGCTTTAATGCTGAGCGCCATTAAAGACACCATTGCACCTTCTGGCTTAAAGTTGCCGGGGGTGACTCAGGAATCCATGCTGCACTTGATAGTAATGCTGCTACAGACGCTTGGTTTCAGCACTTCCCAGTTGTATGCTGGGGATGGTGCCTGGTAACTGACCAGTTCACAACTGATAGATAATGTAAAGAATCTAACTTCAGCTGAGATCCCAAGTAAAACTGCTGATGGGAAAGTTAAGTGGAATGATGGTAAGCTTCTTGATGCGGCCCTGTTGAATCTCTCACTGAATTAAAGCAAGGATGTACCTTATATATCGAGTTTAGAGATCTCCAATGCCCTTGATACGATCAAACCCTACACGGCACCAGGGCTATATAAAGTTCCTGGCAGTTTGTTTAAGGTCATATGGTGTCCTGGCTTTGTCCTATTTTTTAATGCTCTACTGACTGATGCATCTATAACTCCCACTTGGCCTGGGAGGTGGGTGGGGGGATTATTCCAATCTTTAGGAAGGGCTGGTGGTTGGTACCTGCCACCTACATTGTATTGGCAGAGATTGTGGATAGCCCCTGAGCTCCTACTCTTTCGTAGGCTCTAAATGAGGAAATGGGGCAGCCTGTGGCCAGTAAGATTCCTTGGCCTAAGGTGGTTAGGGATCGCCTGAGGCAGATCAGACTTGAGAATCTCTGGTCTACACCAGCAGAGGCTATATCAGTCCTAAAGCAGGTAATAAAACGTGCTTTCTGGCATCACACAGACCAACTTACCCCAAGCTCTTCCAGGACGGGTTCCCTCACAGCCTTTTTTTAAAAGTTGAAAATCGCCTATTGTCTGGAACCGTTTTTGGACGAGGTCGAGCCTCCTCTTGTGAAGACTTGTATATTAAATTTCGCTTAGGGATTTTACCCATTCGCTCTTCTACCGCTGCAGGGAATTGCGGAAATTATTACTCAATTAGAAGCTGCCCCTTCTGTTTCTGAGTGGTAGGAAATGCTGAACATATAGTACTTTTTTGTCCAACTTACCTTAGGTATAGGAAAAAGTGGATTCTGCCAGTCTGCCACAACCTGGGGTTTAGGAACCATACAATTGCGTTTAGAATACTTGGAAGTGATACGAGGCAGTTTACCATCTTTGCTGTCTCTATGCTGTGTACCATCTTTGCTGTCTCTGGAGGTTAAGACAGAAGGTGTCCACTTGATGGATTGGGGTCTCCCCTTGTTGTGTATTTTAATATTTTATTCCCATTTTATCCTCCTTTTGGGCAAATAACATGTTCATCTCTTTTAACGGACCTTTTAATGACATGCATTGTGGTGGATCTTGATATGTATTATAAATTATCATTGATATATTTTTTCTTGCACCGTTTTATGTATTGTATCCAGCATGTTTTTTATGGCAGATTCGGCCGAAATAAAGATTCTTTGATTGATTGATTGATAGTACAATTATCCTTAGCATTTGGACTTTCCCTGAAGCCTTTAAATATGATTTACTCTGAAGTAATCAGACCTGGGCTCCACCACGCTCTTCTGTATCCATCTCAATGGAAGTCCAAATCTTGGAAAAAGTCGTTATGGCACAATATGGGATACAACCATTACAACGCAGTCATTAAAACGCACTACCTTTACAACTCAGCGGTTACAACATAACTGCCTTTACATAGCATGCCACTACAACGCAGTCACTACAACGCATGTCACTACAACGCATGCCATTACAATGCACACCATTATAACGCATGCCATTACAGCGCATTATAAGGTAAGTAATGGAGATTTTTTTGTTTTAGGGTGGGTATGGGTTTTGGGGTACATGGCAATAGTAATTTTCACCCCTACACTATCCAACAATGTCCCTACTGTTGCACTCATCGGAGCAGGAATAGTAATTTTTATCCCTACATTATTCAACACTTACCCTACTGTTGCACTCACTGGAGTGGGAATAGTAATGTTTACCCTTATGCTATCCAACACTTACCCCTCTGTTACCCTAAAAGTATTATGCGTTGTAAGGGTATGCGTTGTAATAGTATGCGTTGTAATAGTATGCGTTGTAATAGTAGTTTTTTAAAATGCGTTGTAATGGCATGCATTGTATAATCGTACAATCTAATGGTAGTTGTGATGTAAAAACCACGTTGTGAAGTATGCGTTGTAATTGTTTGCGTTGCAACGTCATATATTCTCAAACATACATGCTCAAAGAAATACATCACGCCCTTCCAAACATTCAATACGGTTCTCAACCCACAGCTGTACAAAAACCATCTTAACACAGTGTTGGAGCCATGCGTGCTATTGTGAATAAGAGTCTTTTAGCGTAGGTCCATAATCACCTGTCTATGATCCTCTAGGTTTTTCTCCGCAACACCCTCATCGACTACTCCTCACTACAATGATATAAATCCAAAATATTCTGAAAAATTGCCTAGGAAGAGGTCGCCTTAAAATAAACAGTTGAAACACTGATGTGCTTCAGCTGGACCCAGCTCATCCTCCCTCGTCCTGTAGCTACCCTTCCTACTGCTCTGTCACCCGTATATAAAAGATAACAAGCTTATTCTGAATTTGTGCATCTACACAGTTTATGCATCACAGGAAATACTGTTCTAGAATTTCTACAGCCAACTCACAATGGTAAGTGCCAAACAGACAAGCAGTTTCCCCCTTCCTCGTGCAACCTCCACCTTCTTCCATTTGCTTTCAATAAGATTATAGGGATTTTACAACTAAAACTGTAAAGGTCTGAAACTGAAATTACATTTCAAAATGCATTTTCATTATGTGGAATTTCAAGTTTCGTTGCACGTATATTTCTTCTATCTTCTTTTGCCTTCTTCCTCTGTTCATTTCCAACTTTACTTTGGTGAATATGATTAACTTGATGGGGAAATAATATTGTAGACTGAACACAGAATGTTTGCTGGATCATGGTCCCTTCAATTTCCTTTGCTATTGGAGTCTGACCCTTAGGATATCTCTTATAAATATATTAATGCAAATGTCAAAACATTACAAATTGATGTTGGATGAGTCTTTCAAAACTATTCATCAATTTGCTCTGCAATGTGGTTATGAAGTATCATGAAACTGGGACGTTCATCTGGTATCTGAAAAATTAAACAAAAGCAAAATAAGAATCGTATTTTACATTTCAAATTTAAAACAAGAGAATTCCCGTGTTTTCCCTTAAGGAGAGCTACAACCCCAACCAGAATCACAATGTACACGAGCAAACGAAATCCCACGCAGATTCACACACCTTGTCCAATTGTCTCAATTCACAAAATCACAAAGGTGGTGTGTGTGCTGTTAGGAAGTCAACGGCCCACCTATCTTCATGCACTCTGTGAATATAGATCAGATCAGCCTTCTCCCTTTACCTCTGACTCTTTCCAATTTCTCTTTTTTACAGTTTGCTCTCTATTTCATTATCACTCCCTCCCCTTTACATCATTACTTCAATGCTCTTTCATTTGCTTCTTGATGTTCTTTCTAAAACCTTCTTATACCTTGTCTCCAACCTGTCTGCACTCTACGCTTTCTGTAACATTTTCCCTTACATTCTTTCTCTCTCTACTCCCTTCTCATTGCATTTTTTCTCTTCCTCTGGGTCGTTTGGGATCGATTTACAAACTCTCCTTAAAAGAATCTGAAATCCTGTAGGATACCTCCTGTGTTTTTCTAGTGTATGTCCAACTTTTTGTGGCTTCACAAACATTATTAGGAGCCCTCCTGGAAATCTAAAATCCTTGTAGATTGGTTGGGATATACCAACTGCACTCATGACTTTTTTTTTCAAGAGGTGAGAAAGCAGCATGATTAAACTTTTACCTTGTTCCCCACATAGCAAACACGAAATGCGGGGGTCTTTCCATCCCACTCTAGAAACATAACTGCTTCTAGCCTTTTCATGATTCAGAAAGGGGGTGGTGATGGACAGAGCATCTGAGTTAAACAGAACACTCATACCCAGTCAAAAGATCAGGGCTTGATCCATCACCATTTTTTAGCTCACTGCACCATCCCAGTTCAGAACCTGGCTACATGCAAATTAGTCTGTCCCTGGCCCAGTGCATCATGGGAACAGGGCAGACCAAACTACCAAGCCAATTCTTTACTGGAAAGGAAACAAGCTTCCGGGGACCGGTTTCTGGCATTGCAGCCGTCTTCGGCCCGGCTTGCTTGAATCCTGATGGTGCAGTGAGCAAGGGACTCATGTCTGAGCATACCCTGCCACTCCTATAGTGGCCAAAACGATTCAGAAAGGGGGTGGTGATGGTCCCTTGCTCACTGCACCATTAGGATTCAAGCAAGCCGGGCCGAAGACGGCTGCAATGCCAGAAACCGGTCCCCGGAAGCCTGTTTTCCTTTCCAGTAAAGAATTGGCTTGGTAGTTTGGTCTGCCCTGTTCCCATGATGCACTGGGCCAGGGACAGACTAATTTGCATGTAGCCAAGTTCTGAACTGGGATGGTGCAGTGAGCTAAAAAATGGTGATGGATGAAGCCCTGATCTTTTGACTGGGTATGAGTGTTCTGTTTAACTCAGATGCTCTGTCCATCACCACCCCCTTTTCTGAATCGTTTTAGCCACTATAGGAGTGGCAGGGTATGCTCAGATGTGAGTCCCTTGCTCACTGCACTATTAGGATTCAAGAAAGCCGGGCCGAAGACGGCTGCAATGCCAGAACCCGGTCCCCGAAAGCCTGTTTTCCTTTCCAGTAAAGAATTGGCTTGGTAGTTTGGTCTGCCCTGTTCCCATGATGCACAGGGCCAGGGACAGACTAATTTGCATGTAGCCAGGTTCTGAACTGGGATGGTGCAGTGAGCTAAAAAACGGTGATGGATCAAGCCCTGATCTTTTGACTGGGTATGAGTGTTCTGTTTAACTCAGATGCTCTGTCCATCACCACCCCCTTTTCTGAATCGTTTTGGCCACTATAGGAGTGGCAGGGTATGCTCAGATGTGAGTCCCTTGCTCACTGCACCATTAGGATTCAAGCAAGCCGGGCCGAAGACGGCTGCAATGCTAGAAACCGGTCCCCGGAAGCCTGTTTTCCTTTCCAGTAAAATATTGGCTTGGTAGTTTGGCCTGCCCTGTTCCCATGATGCACTGGGCCAGGCAGGGACAGACTAATTTGTGTGGAGCCAGGTTCTGAACTGGGATGGTGCAGTGAGCTAAAAAACGGTGATGGATCAAGCCCTGATCTTTTGACTGGGTATGAGTGTTCTGTTTAACTCAGATGCTCTGTCCATCACCACCCCCTTTTCTGAATCGCTTTGGCCACTATAGGAGTGGCAGGTTATGCTCAGATGTGAGTCCCTTGCTCACTGCACCATTAGGATTCAAGCAAGCCGGGCCGAAGACGGCTGCAATGCTAGAAACCGGTCCCCGGAAGCCTGTTTTCCTTTCCAGTAAAATATTGGCTTGGTAGTTTGGCCTGCCCTGTTCCCATGATGCACTGGGCCAGGCAGGGACAGACTAATTTGTGTGGAGCCAGGTTCTGAACTGGGATGGTGCAGTGAGCTAAAAAACGGTGATGGATCAAGCCCTGATCTTTTGACTGGGTATGAGTGTTCTGTTTAACTCAGATGCTCTGTCCATCACCACCCCCTTTTCTGAATCGCTTTGGCCACTATAGGAGTGGCAGGTTATGCTCAGATGTGAGTCCCTTGCTCACTGCACCATTAGGATTCAAGCAAGCCGGGCCGAAGACGGCTGCAATGCTAGAAACCGGTCCCCGGAAGCCTGTTTTCCTTTCCAGTAAAATATTGGCTTGGTAGTTTGGCCTGCCCTGTTCCCATGATGCACTGGGCCAGGCAGGGACAGACTAATTTGTGTGGAGCCAGGTTCTGAACTGGGATGGTGCAGTGAGCTAAAAAACGGTGATGGATCAAGCCCTGATCTTTTGACTGGGTATGAGTGTTCTGTTTAACTCAGATGCTCTGTCCATCACCACCCCCTTTTCTGAATCATCTAGCCTTTTTAGGCATAGATTTATAAGTGAGTGCAGGGTGGTAACTGCCAAGCAATATCTTCGTGAATAATCAAACAATTCCAAGTTTGTGGAAGTTGCATCCTTCTTGTATTGCACACCCTGAAAATCCCCATTTCCGTCCCAACCTTAAAGATCTGATGCAGAAAATTAGCCACACTGGCAAGTGTTTTGCTTTCATAAGAGTATTTTAATGAATGCAAAATTCTACTTAACCTGATATAGTGAATTTTAAGTGTAAACTAAACACACCTGTGATTCAGTACCAATTTTCTCTCTATGTCCTCTTTCTCCCTTCTCACCTGATTAGCTGCTTAGCTGCTTTCTTCTGATTCTCACTCCCTATCTCTCAATTTCCTTTTTCATCATCGCTTTTGTCTGTCCCGCAGCGGTGTTACATAATGTATTACTATACTAATAAAGCAGGCCTGACCTGTAATTTCTACGGGAATTTTGCTCTTGAGGCTGAATCATAAACCAGAAGGCGCCGTAAATATTTTGCCCGGATCTCACCAAAGCGTCTGACAAGTCTGTTCTTCATTTAATTAATAAAAGAAATGTAAAGAAACACAATCCTAGATCCCGTAAGAAGGGGTATTCTTTACAGAATAACTTTGATTGCAGTAGAAGCTTCTCTAACTAACATCGCAGGAGCGATGGCAGGAATGGTTATTGCAGCTGGAGGGTATTTTGAGTGTGTGTTGGGATTTTTGGGTCCAAATAGCAGAAATCAGTGTGTAACAGGAAGAGGTGTGGTAACTGGATACTTGTAGTGGCCCCAATACTTAGGAGTATCTATAGAAGTATCATGGGAAAGGTATTATTATTATTGTTGTTATTCATCGATCCATCGAGAAGGGACTCTTGGCATTATAAAAGGGAAACTACCAATTAACGAAAGGCTAAAACAGGAAACAAAGGGGTATATTTACTAGAGAAGCCTCCTTGGCTTAACGCCGCACTCCGCCACTTCTGAAATGCAGGGCTACACCATATTTACATCAATATGATGCAGCCTTGCTTTTCCCCCAGCGCTGGCGCTAAATTTAACAGCCTAGCGCCAACGCAGGCACCCTTGCACCATAGTGTCTGGGCTGAGGCGAAAATTGTGTATGTGGAGAAAGGTGTTCTTCCTGCACATAAACAATATTTAAATGGCATTTTGAAACTTCTATGTAAGCTGCTTAATGCAGCACACATAGAAGTTGGAAGACGTCTTTTTTTATTGATTGTGCAGGAATGGACACCTTAGTGCACATAAAAAATCAAAGGCCTTTTGCTGTTTCTATGTGTGCTGCACAATGCAGCACACATGGAAACAGCAAAAACGAGGAGAAATAAAAAATGTCTTCTCGTTGTGCCTGCTTAAGACCAGGTTTTCCATGGTCTTAATTTTGGTTCTGCCCCATATTTACACCACCCTTGTAAATATGAGGCAGCGTCAAAATCAATGGATGTTGCGGTGGAACGCCCACTGTAACACCTATTACCCACCCCTTTCACGCAAAGTATAGCATGAAAGGGGGTCTTATTTACAAGGCAGCGTTAAATGGCTTAACACTGCCTTGTAAATAAAGGCGAAGCACATATCGCCACAGGAACATCACTAAAAGTGACGTTCCTGTGGCGATAGGGTCTTGTAAATATGCCACAAAAAGACTACAAAAACGATCTGAACAAGGGTCAATAAAACGTCTGTAGCAGGTTTCTGAAGCCTAAGTGATTTTGATTGGTACAAAGGTGGAGCAGAAGTTCGTACCCCAATCTAGAGATGATCCTGGGTAAATATATTGCATGGCCCTACTTACTGGCTTGCACTTCCATGAGTTATGGTGTTAGAGGGTTGGAACGGTACGTGTGCACACCCTTGTCATCTGTAAGGCAGAGATCCCCAAGCAACATCCAGACTTAAGTGACCTGCATCTCATCCCCGGCATAAGTTGGTACCATTAGCAATCACCACCAGATAGCAGAAAGGGAACAAGGGGTCATACAAAATGGAGCCACTGCTAGTTTCAGTGTGCCCAAACAATTGGCATAAATGAAGTTAAACAGATGGAATCGTGAGCACTGGACCACAAAATGAAAGTGTTCCCATCACATTTATTAGGCATGCAAAATTTTAAAAATGATCATCTGAAGTATGTATTTATTAACTCTATGCTTTATTTTGGACATCGGTGGAATCAGGGCTCACTATGTGTTTTGCGTGCCATGGCTCTTCATGATCAAACACATGTGGAGTTAAGTGAGACAACCACGTTGTTTGTCAGAAAGCACCCACACATCAGTTGTGTATTTCTCTGTGGAAGTACATTAAGCCCTTATGTGCAGTAGGGACCCGTTGCTCTATATAGGCACTGAAGTGTGGTTCCAGCTTGTCTGACCTCCATGACCTGGCTTAAAAACCTCATGAAGGAGAGCAGTGAAGCACTAGTGGGATCTCCACCATCATTCATGCCCTCTGGTCCCACGAAAGAAAATGACGAAGGCTGAGTACACTACAAACAGTGAAGACCAGTAGGTAATTGGAGATGGTAGTGAAGGAACATGAGAAGCCTGGTACTGAACCAGCAGACATGACAGAAGATTTGCTGAGAACAGAAGTTAAGAGAGGCAAACAAACTGAAGCAGGGACTTCCAGAGCAGCTGTTATGAATCCCACAATATAACGAACACTTGTGTGAAATGATGCCCTCCAGTCCAAATGCCTTGTAGTAAGAGTCATCACCCAGTTCCACAAGATTGAAAGACAAAATGCTCACATTGCCGTATGGGGATAGAACAAAGGAGAAGCAGAACAAATTCACGCATGCAACCATGAATGTACTGCAATACTACGTAGTAACTGAGATACTGAACCCAGAACTGAAGGCAATGGTTCTGTCGCCTTGATTCATGTTGGATTGAAGGAGACCTTCATGGACCACAAAACAATAGATCACTGGAGTTTGTCCACGAAACAGCATCCATACTAGATTTTCCACCGCGCAGCTCAAACCAACTGGGGAATGGGAGGGTCAACAGTCCTTCTGTGTTCAATATCTCTCATAGAAGAGATGCTCGAAGTTTTAAGTACTATTAGATAAGAACACACACAATACCCCCACCCCCACGGTCAGCCATCTTAGTAGGGTTAGCCTCCACCTTGAGCTGTGACATTCATCTGCAGCAGATTCCATGGCTCATGAACCTCCATCTGTTTCAACTCAGCAGGCACTCAATTAGTCTCTGACTATGTCAACTGAGATACAGGAAACTTGATTGACAAGCTTGCTTAAACCTTTCACATGATAGTGTGGGTGGTCCCGAACAAAGCAACAGGAAAGCTCTGCCATGTATGAATGGGGTAGAAAAGGAGTATCATTGAGTGGTGCTGGACACCTTTGGTTATTTAATGACCTGAGTGCCACAGTGAATATTCAAAGAGGTAGAATGGTAGGACGTCAGCTACTCATAGACATGAGTGTGCTATTTCTTCTTCTAGTCTAGGAATTTAGGAATGTAGTTGGCATCAAGAAGAAAAGCCTGCAATGAGGCAGAACTATCTATAATGATTTTGTGGTCATACGGAGTCCTGAGTGTGGTCCAAGTACAGATTGGAAGGAATCCCAAAGCACATATAGTTTTGCAAGGGGAGAGGAGATTAAGTAACCTCATCCGGGAGCAGACATGGCCCTATTGCTGCTAACCACTGCCTAACAATGGGATTGTGGATGGGATGGGAAAACCCTACTGTGATGAGATCAGTAACAGTTTCTGGGAAAGTAGATGTAATAGCAATACATGAACCCAGTGACAGCATCTTGATGAGTTTGCAGGAGCGGAAGGCTATTGGTGGCTGAAACTACAAAAGAAACACTGACAATCCAGTATAAAATGTTCATCTGCACAGAAGCTTATGTGGATGTCTAATTCTCCTAAGGATAACCATGCTGAACACAAGTATAAACAGATATGAGAATCAGTTCAAAGAGGAATGAGTTACTTACGTCATGCCAACAACTGTACATAATGGCATAGATCTTCTCTGTAGCCATCTGAGGCCGATAAAGGCGTAGGCCTTTCGTGATGTGGTCAGTTACCTCAAAGTTATTAAATCGCTCATATGGCATCTTCCCCAAAGAGAAAATCTCCCACATTAGAACTCCTGCAAAAAACATATTGATAGCCAAATTAGATTTTTCTACAAAAAAAGCATAGTAGGGTGTAGGTCAAGGAACAAGGTAGTTTCTTATTCAAGCATGCTTTACAGACCAAATTTTTATTATCCTTCCCTTCAGTTTTTTTGAAGAAAATATGAGTATGCTGAAAAATATACTCACCCTAAGTATAAGGATCTCATATACTTTACTTAGTATATTATGGAAATCAGAGAACGCGCCTACATTTTCAGTAACTGTAAAACGAAAGCTTGACTCTTCTTCATTCTCATATTCAAGCCAATTGACCTTAATCAGTCCACCTCTGACCAAGTTTTGTTTAAAAACAAAAAACGCACAGGCACAAGGAATGAGCGAGATAAGGGCCAGATGTACAAAGGGTATTAGCATTCATAAACCCACCAAATATGGGTTTGCGAACACTAAAATCCATTTTCAAATGTACTAAACGCATTTCATGATTCAGAAAAGCTTTATGAAATTGTTAAATGGGTTTAGAATACCATACCAAATTGGTACTTGTAAGGGGCATGTTTAGGGCTTCCCTTCCAACTACCAATTCCAATCCAATCCAATCCAAAAATTCTTTATTTCGGTCTTTTTAGACCATAAAAGATACATACAAGGTACATTAAAACAGCACGTTAAAAACGATTACATTGGGGCGTGGCTTGAGCGCCGCACAAGATGGCGGCTTAACTGCGGAGCTCCGGACGTCGAGCGCCGACACCAGCGGCTCTCTCCTCTCCTGCTGCACCATTCTGGACGCCGACTGCATTTCCACACGTCGGAGCATGAGGTGAGCAGACTGATACCGCCTGCGACCCTCTGCTCCGCTTAAATGCAATTTCTGCGTGAATAACGCGGCGCGCTTCCCAGCGGCCGCCATTTTCTATCGACTCTGCCACGTCTTTGATTCTGTCAGCGGAAAACCAGCGCCAAAGTGCGACGCTCTACAGGTGAACCGCGCTCAAAACAGCAATGATGAAATTTATGCTGTTCCTGCTCCTCAGTGGCTAATTCTTCATGTTGGCGCTTTTCAGCCTTTGATACATTCTTTTCTTCAGGATTTCTCCACACTAATGCTATTTTCGAGCTTTTTTCCTCATTTGGACGCCGCTCTTCAATGACAGTCATTAAACAGGACACCGTTTGTTTCTGGCTACCCCCAATAATTTCTATCAACTCTTCTACATGATGCAAACGGTTTCCCCTGTATTATGCACCATATGCAGTGTAATTCCAGCTGTGTTATTTTATTGATGTCCTTGTGTGACGCATTTTTCTTCACATGTGTACACGGCCCTGACATCACTGTCTTTGAGCTCTACCTTCCAAACACTGCTATTTTCTCAGTTTAAGAGCGCCGTCTTCACATAACCTATTTCTACGCAGTCCACAGGCACATTATTATTTATTTCTCATATCATTTATGGGGAAACTGCGCACTCTCAAGCCCACGGCTTCCAAAACCAAATTGCCTCTTTCCTCTGACTCTGACTCAGCGTCACCCATCATGGAGGACACTATTCCTTCTAAAACGGATATCACTCGTGGGGCAATACCTAAGGCTACTGTCACCAGTAAACTTCCACAACCTGGCTCCACGAAGCGTCACAAGAAAGATCCTCCATCTCCAGGTTCTGACCCATCTTCCGCATCCATGGATCTCATTCTGGAAGAACTCCGAGCTCTTAAACCCTTTATGGCTGAAACAACCAAAACATTGCAATTTCTTCACGATAAATGGTCCACTCTCGAATCCAGAGTCCTGTTAGTGGAACAATCAACGGAGGCTCTTCAATCTTCTTGTTCTAGAATTTCTACTTTGGAGAAGGATGTCTCTCTCTTAAGGCGACAGACAGAAGAGTTGGAAAATAGAAATCGTCGCAATAACCTACGCCTTTACAATCTTCCAGAGCTCACCGAAGGGTCTAATCCAACCTCCTTCTTCCAAACCTTTTTACCGAAAATTCTAGACCTTCCATCTTCTGTCACTCTTAATATTCAACGTGCACATAGACTGGGTCCGAGAGTTTCCTCCAAACCACGTGGAGTCATCATGCTCTTCCTACAATATACCGATTTACTTCAAGTTCTTTCGGCAGCCAAGGCAAAGAAACAGATTATTTGGGAAGGTCATCGTCTGTATTTATCTCAAGATGTAGCCAAAGTGACAGCTGACCGAAGGAAACAATTTCTTGATCTGCGACCACGACTGCGCGACCTTGGTGCCAGATTCGGTCTCCTACATCCTTGCCTCTTCAAGGTTACGTATAAAGAAAAGACGACGACTTTTGAAGATCCACAAGTCCTTGAAGAATTCCTTCGTCATCATGAAACCATCAACATGGACACTGCCAGACCAGTTTAATAATTCATGAGTCTTCTTGATTGATTGAGTATTTATCCTTTTATTTCCCTACTGTGCCTAGTATCGACTTCCCATATCCTATTGTTCACATATTTTCCTTGTTTATTATGTTATAATGTTGCGTAGTCCCTACAGTTAGCGTGCTTATGTATTCCTAACGTCTCTCCTCCATTTTTTGTCTCATCACAGATTTTCTCCTTTTGTTCCCCATCCCGGTGTAGTTTTCTGCTTCCTTCAATTGATCCTAAGCTGGTTCCTCCGGTGTTCGATGACGTGAGTTTCTGTTGTTGATGTCGTCCTCTTCTGGCGTCGTCACACCCCAGTTCTCATTTGTATTTGTTGTAATGTCTCTTCTCTTGCCTTGCTCTCTTCTCTTCTTTTATACTCTTTTCTATCTCTCATATTTTTCTTACTCTCACCTTTTCTCTCTATCTCTCTCGTACATCTGTTCTTGTAATCTTACTATTTTCCTCAACACTTCTCATCTACCTTTTTATCCTACCTTATCTTTTCCTTTATATCATTCTCATGCTAATCTACATTCCGCGTAGTCACCTGGAATGTTAAGGGGTTAAATAACCCCATTAAACGTCAACGAGTTTTAACGCATTTAACCAGACTTAAAACAGATGTAGCCCTTCTTCAAGAGTCCCACCTCACAGATTCAGAGGCTACTAAACTTAAAAGATGTTGGGTGGGTCATGTTCTCTATTCACCTGCTGTAGGTAAGAAAAATGGTACTGTTATACTCTGTCACAAAAAGTTAAATGTTTCAATTGTATCTCAAGAGTGTGACGATGATGGTCGTTGGGTAATTGTTAATCTTCTTATAGATACAATACCTCTAGTTATTTTCAATGTTTATGCCCCAACTGGTGTTGATAAAATGTTCTGGCCTGCTATTTCGGACAAACTTGTTACCCTCAATGACCAATACGTTATTCTTGGTGGTGACTGTAACCAAGTTTTTGACCCCTTTATTGATAGAAATTCAAAAGTTAAATTTGTTCCTTCCAAGATGCACACCCAGTTTATCTCATCTATACAGAATAATGCATTAGTTGACATTTGGAGGCTTTGTAACCCTGACCTCAGAGAATATTCTTTTTATTCCCCCACACATCACTCCCAATCGCGTATTGATTATCTTTTTCTTAGCAAACCACTGGCCCAACTCGCCCTTCATTCAGATATAGGCTCCATCCTAATTTCCGACCATGCCCCCGTTTTTGTAGACATTGATCTTCTTCCCTACTCCCCTCATTCAGGCCGTTGGAGATTTAATAATTCCCTACTTCTTGATTCTAAGTTTTGCACCCAATTTAAACAATTTTCCACTGAATTTTTTACACATAACCATCTTCCTGATTCCCCCTTTGTCATGATTTGGGACTCGTACAAAGCAGCTGCACGAGGTTTTATTATTAATTTCGTTTCCCAAAAGAAAAAACAATCAATCTCTAAGTCAACTCAACTCTTGGATAAAATTAAGAAATTGGAGTATGCATACTATAACTCAAACTCTGAAGCTTCTTTACGTGAATTAATCGCAGCCAAATTTGAATTCAATAAATTCACCACCAACGCCGCCTCTAACTCTCTTCTAAAATGCAATTCCCGCTACTACGGCGGACAAAACAAGATGGGCAAACTTCTAGCTAACTACCTTAAAATACGTAAAGAACGTACAAAAATTGAATCCTTGCAAAACCCAAATGGAGTATCTTTCTTCAAAGATAAAGACATACTTGCTCAATTTGTTTCCTTTTACCAGAATCTATATACCCCAGAATCTATTCCTGACCCTCAAGATCTTACTTCGTATTTTCAAAACATCCCTCCTCCAGAATCTTCCCATCTTGACTTTCACTCATTGGACCTGGACATCACCAAATCGGAAATTTCTCATGCAATTTCTATTCTCCGTCGAGGTAAAGCCCCAGGGCCCGATGGTTTTACCATTGAATTTTATAACCATTTCTCCTCTCTTCTTCTCCCAAAATTGCATTCCCTATTCCAATCCTTTGCGGCCTCCGGATCCTCTCAAGGAACTTTCCAAGAAGCATTGATTTGTTTAATACCTAAACCAGATAAAGATCATACCCTTTGTAAGAATTACCGCCCCATATCACTAGTAAACACTGATTATAAAATTTTCGCCAAAATTATGGCTCTCCGACTTGACCCCTTATTACCTGATCTTATAGGTCCTGAACAATCCGGCTTCGTCAAGGGTCGCCTATCATCAGATAATTCTCGTGTCTTTTTTAATATCCTGAGTAAAGCTCCATCCCTTTCCTCCCCCCTTGCGGCTATCTCCCTTGACGCTGAAAAAGCATTCGATAGAATTGGATGGGACTTTATGTTCCAAGCTCTCCATTGGTTTGGCTTCCCCCCTAAATTTATTTCTCTAATTTCTCTACTATACTCCAGCCCCCATGCTTCAATCTTCGCAAATGGTATGATTTCCGATTACTTTCCTCTCCAAAGAGGGGTTCGTCAAGGATGTCCACTGTCTCCTTTATTATTTATTATAGCCCTAGAACCCTTTCTAACTAAGATTAGACTTGATGACACGATTACTGGTTTCCAATATGGTACTCAACAACAAGCTAAACTGTCTGTATACGCTGACGACATTTTATTTTACTGCTCAAATCCTCAAACAACTCTACCTTCCTTCCTTGGCCAAGTTTCTTCTTTCTCTACAGTATCAGGATATCGTCTTAACATTGATAAATGTGAAATTTTGCCTTTAAACCCCCTTTGCCAAAAACATCTCTTTGATTCTTCTGGTTTTTCATGGCAACCCACAAAGATTAAATACTTGGGTATCTGGTTTGCCCCCCGTATTCCAGACACTATTAAATTTAATTTCGAATCTCTTTCTCACAAAATCAATACATCAATAACACGTTGGAATCCTCTGTTCCTTTCTTGGTGGGGCCGGCTAGATTCCATCAAAATGATGTTAGCACCCCTAGTCCTCTATTCTGTTTCCATGATTCCCATCCGTATTCCAGATCATTACTTCAAATCGATAGACTCCCTTCTATTAAAATTTTTATGGAAAGGCAAAAAATCTCGGATTGCACTCTCTTCCCTGAAAAAAGACAAATCCCTTGGTGGTGTCAAGTTCCCCCACTTTAAGTCATATCATAACGCATTTTCATTAAAACAATCTATGAGATGGCTCTCTTCAGATCTTCCTCGCATTCCTCCCCTTTGGCTCACATTAGAATCTTCTCTTCTGCATCCTTACGATTTTCGAGAAGTCCTATCCTTTACCTCTAAGGTGTCATCCTTATGTTCCCCCATCATTTCTCACTCTTGCTCTCTTCTTCGTCCATACTTAGTATCCACCTACCCATCTGCCTCCTCCACCCACGCTCAACCTATCTGGCATAATAAATTCCTCAAAATTCGCAACCGTTCCTTATATTGGAAATCCTGGCATTCCCTTGGTCTAAAATGGATCTCACAACTTCTCTCAGATAATCAGCCTCTTTCTTTCCAAGATCTTCAAACTCAATTCTCGTTACCTGCCTCATCCCGTAAACAATATTTATCGATACTCCCATCCCTTACTCAATATCTTTCTTCTCTCCCAACCTCTAACTCTATCCCTACCACTTATCTATCGATTTCTAATGCTATTGATCAATCTCTTTCTGCATCATTTATTTATAAATCTCTACAATCCTCTGTTGATCGTTCAAAATCTAAGGTTGAGTTGGCTTGGGAAGAAGATTTCTCTCACACGTGGTCCACCATTTTATGGGACAAAATTTGGTCCAAGATTCACAGTACATCCAGGGCTGCAAATACCACACAAACCTTATTCTTTATTTATAATCGTTTATTATTCACCCCGTTGCTCCTGTCTTCCTTTTCCCCAGACACTCCATCTACTTGTTGGTCCTGCACGTCCATTTCAGCTGATTTGAAACACATGCTATTTGAATGTCCCCCTATATTACGTTTCTGGCACTTAGTTTGGTCCCAGCTACAAAAAATTTTTAAATTTACGGTTTCATTCTCCATTTCACACATTTTCTTAGGTTCCCTATCCCCCACCTTTGTTGAGTCCAACTCCAACCACAAATTACTTGACTTATGCATAGCCATTGCTTTCCACCATATTACATCGCATTGGAAACAAGCTAGGGATGTTTCTTTTACTGCATGGTGGAATGCAGTGTGCTTTAATCACCGACTTGACACTAATTTTGTCTCTCCTATCTCCTTAGCAATCAAACGTGATCTCTTATGGCTTCCCCTCACTGACTATCTATCCTCAGTTGCTAAACCTCCTCCTCCACTTCCAATACGTACGGTTGAAGTTTGCAAACCTCCATAAATGCATTACCTTAATTTATTCGATTATCATATTGTTATTTACAGCAAATGTTTTATCATATTTTTAATCTATTTTCATATTTTTAAAGATGTCTCCTCACCCTCCTATGTTCCTCATTCTCATTGCTTATTTATTCATATTTTATGCTTCAGTTTCCAAAATGTACTGCGTTCATATGTAGGATTACTCTCATTTTCTCATAACCTTTGATTGTTTCTTCATTTTCTGTCTTTGTTTCTTTATATTTCAATAAACTTCAAACTTAAAAAAAAAAAACGATTACATTAGTATAATACAATAATTAAAAGCAAAGCCAAATTGTTACAGACATGATAAAGATAGCAAATAATTCATGGTTAGGAAAAGCATTTCAAATCCTGATTAAGAGCACAATTCATACTTTTAGGAAACAGATTCATATTGTCAACATTTGTGCCTTTAACAGTTTTTTCCTAATCAACCACATAGCCATAATGCATTTCGCTACTGCAAAAACTATGTGGGGCAGGGTACTGGTTCTCAATACTCTGTACGCATGCATATGGCTCCTGAATCCCAGGTTCCTACATAGAGGGACCAGCCAGTACTTCCTTGGTCTATGATATGCAGGACAAAAGAAGAGAAAATGGGCTTCATCTTCGTCATGAGAATTACAACCTGGGCAAGTTTTATCGTCGTTCTGGAGCCATTTGCAGGTAAAGGATTTAATAGGCAGAGTGCCATGCCTCCACTGTATAAACAATTTCCTGGCAAAAATGGGGAAGATTATGTCCATAAAACATTCAGAATCATATGTGTTTTTGGATTGTAAAAAGCGTTCAGTTAGGGTGCCGTTGTTAGTTGCGGTCAGGATAAGTTCTAGGCTTTTTTCCTTGTGAATTTGGACTAGGCGTTTACGAGAAACCCTCTGGCATCCTTGTTCTGGAGCCTCCCAAAGCTCAGGCAAATCTAAGCGGTAGAATTCCTTCTTGACAAATGCCAGCCAGGGAATTCTGTCCCGCTTGTTCAGATCCATTACATGGGTGAGTTCACTCCTGTATTGTGTAAGCTCACTGGTGGACCAGAGCCTATGCCAGAATCTTAATGGCTTGGACTCTAGCTCAGCAGCGATGGACGGTAAACCCACGTCCAATCTTAAGGGAAGCAAAGGAGTGCCACGTGGGAGGGCCAGCAGACGTCTAAGAAAAGTGTTTTCCACTAGCGCAAGATCTTTCCCCGCTTTATGCCCCCACAGCTCGCTGCCATAAGATGCTGCCGCTTTTGCTTGTGTCTTATACATTTCCAGTGCAGGACTTATGGGTTTGAAGGTGGAAGTATTTACGACCTTCAAAATTGCACCAGATAGTTGCGACAACTTTAGCCTAGATCTGGCTATTTGGGGGTCCCAGGATAAATTCTCATGCAGTGTTACCCCCAGATATTGGAAAGTTGTAACCCTTTCCAAAATGGCTGAGCCCAGAGTGGGATTGGGTCTGGCTTTTGGGGATGGATTAAAGATCATGAACTTGGTCTTCTCTGTGTTGATCTCTAGACCGTGTTGACTACAGAAAAGACCGAATCCATCTAAAATCCGTTGGATCCCCATTGGGGATTTGGAAAGCAGGAGCGTGTCGTCAGCAAACATAATAGCTGGCACCCTCCTGCCTGCCAAAAACGGGGCGTCATTGTCCTCAACATTATCAAGATGGGATATAACGCTGTTAACAAAGAGGCAAAACAGGGTCGGCGCCAAGACGCAGCCCTGCCTTACCCCTCTGAGAACAGGAAACCTTGAAGACAATGCGCCATCCCTCCCACACCTGACCTGCGCATAATTGCCATCATGGAGTCTAATTATGGCGTGGAGCAGCTGGGATGGAACACCCAACTCCTTTAGGACCTCCCATAGTTTTTTCCGCGGGACCAGGTCGAAGGCTGACCTCAGATCCACGAACACCATGTAAAGTCTCCCGCCCTCAATCCTCACCGTTTTCCAATACAGGAGGATGAGGCGGAAGATCTGGTCCATGGTGAAAGTGTTCTTTCTGAAGCCAGCCTGGAGGGGACTCAGGATTTCATTTACCTCCATCCATTCGAGGAGATGGTCCAGAAGGAGCCGAGAGAAGAGTTTTTGGGGGACATCTATGAGGCTGATCGGCCTGTAGTTGGCTGGGAGGAGAGGAGAGCCCTTTTTGTAAATTGGCACTATCTCTGCTCCCAGCCAAGTACAGGGGATTTCCATACCTCCCAGAATGGCATTAAAGATAATAAGGAGGTACGGGGCCCAGATTTCAGGTTGATGTCTAAAGAGGTCACCAGGCAATCTGTCCAAACCCGGGGCCTTCCCCATTGCCAGTCTCTCTACTGCACTGACCACCTCTCCGAGTGAAAATTCCAAGCCAGCTGCAGGGGTGGATGTATCATCACAGGCCACTACATGGGCGGGCCGATCAGTATCCTGATGCAATTTGCCATAATGGGCTTCCCAGGCAGATGGTGCAATATTAGGCTCCACTGCGGGTTTAACATCTCCCGTGCCATTATTTACCAAGGACCAGAATTTTTTCGAGTCCCTGGTTTCCAATGCAGAGGAGAGATCCCGCCAGTGGTTCCAATCCCACTCCGACTTTGCCAGATCCAAGGCTTCCTTATAGCTACGTCTAAGATTGGCGACCTTGCCCTTATCTGTTCCTGCTTTAATTGTGGCAATTAGCTCTGTCTTCACCTTTTTACAGGAGGAATTGTACCATGTTGGAGTTCGGGTCGGTTTTCGCCGAGGTACTACCGCTGGATGAAAAACCTCAGCTAGAGATCCCACAAGGTTTGCATGTATATGGCCAAGTTGGTCGCCAAAATCAGATGATCTAGGTTGATTAATTAGTTCATCTATTTCTGCAAACCTTGGGAGCGCTATATCAAAGATCTTTCTTATATTTTCCTCTGAGCTAATTATTTTCGCCCATTTTACCCTTCTCCTATTAGAACTAAGAACCAGATTTCCTGGGTCGTCACTGGGATTGGTAGGTAGAGACTCAGGAGCGGGAGCAGGATGTTTCATATCTAACATGAGTGCATTATGGTCGCTATCTATTCTCAAGGAAACTCTGAAGTCCTGGACCTTTGACCATAAGCTAATATCAACAAGGATATAATCCAGCCTGGATTCATGATCCCTCCTGTTAAAGGTACACACAGAGGGGCTGTCTGACGCAGTACGACCATTACAGGCCCTCAATGCGTAATTCAAAGTGAGGGACATGATTTGCAACGCAAGGGGTGACCAGTATTTGGGGTGGGGAGATGAGCAGGGTGGAACACCCCAGAAATCATCTTCGGAGGTAAGGGCACCCTCCTTTAGACCTTCAAGAGGCTCGAAATGACAATTAAAATCTCCCCCCATCACAATTTTGTATTCGCTTGGCAGTGAGCCCAGAAAGGATGAGAGGTCTTCCAGAGTGGGCGATTCCTTAGCTGCACTGACTGGACGGGAGTATACATTTATAATCGCCAATTTAACTGCGTTGGGCCAACTAAGAAGTACACATTGGATGTCCCGCGAGAACGTAGAAATGTTTTCCGCAACACATCCAATGTGACTAGCCACCCAAATCGCCAGACCCCCCGAAGGTCTCCCCCTTCCGCTCCAGCTTGCCTCAATTTCAAAAACTGCGAAACCCACTCTAGTCACATGGTCCCTTGACCACGTCTCCTGGAAGAGGCAGATGTCGCTGGAGCCTACAAGAAGATCCCATTCTGCCCCATGAATTTTGTTTGCGATACCTGCCACATTCCAAGAGAGGATCTTTAGGGTTTCAGTCACAGGTTTGGAAAGGGGCCCCTCAGTTGTTCCAGATGCAGTGCCCATAGGAAGGTATGCGGACAACCGTACATGTAATTCCATGTTGCGGTCAGCAGTAGATGTTGTAATTGAGACACCTGGGGCCTGGGGAATTAGGATGGTGCCCAATTGGCTCAATGGTAGTGTACCTTCAAGGCCCCTGGGGCTAGGGGATTTCAGACTACCATATTGGAATGAGCCCAAGTCTCTGATAGCGATGTCAGCTGCCCCGATTCCAATCCCCTGATCAGCAGATTCAGCTGCGGTGACCTGGGAGGACTGAGCGGGAGAACCCCTTCGGAGTCAATCCACCTCATCAAGGCAATTGAATCTGTTGGAATGTACATAATTTACAGTGGCAGGATGAGCGTTATACCTGGGCCTATATCTGGTCCCATCCACAGCAAAACCCACCCGAGTCCAGCCATCGTCCCTCCTCATAGGTGGCTTACTTAAGTTAGGATAGAAATATGAGAGAGGGACCAGCTCAATGGATGAGTTACCCACATTTCCCAGCCAATTACATACATAGGTGACAACCTGGGGGCTCTTAAAGCTAACAATTATACAGTCCCCATCGCTTTTCTTGGCAGTATAGCCCACCCACGAGACCCTTCTAACCATAAGAACCTCGCCTTTTAGATTGGATGGTAGTGGCCTTTGGATGTTTAGCCAGCTAATTACCTTGTTACGTAATGAATCATAAGACTCAATGACGCCGCTGGCCAGCTCTGGGACCCCCATTAATATCACAGTATAACTCGCCGCCTCGGGGGGCAGGTTAACTACCTTATGCCTGGATTTGGGGTTAACCTGCTGGTTAGAAGTGAGGACTGGTGCTTTCGGTAGTTTACCCTGAGTAGATGGACTGGCCGGGGCTGTTTGCATAGGTCTCCTGGGGGGAGGAATGGGGGGCACTGACCTGGGAAGTGATATAGGAGCAGTTTGAGGGACAGGAACTGTACTCATGTTACTAAGATCCCCCTTAGTGGTAGAAGGAGGTATTGGAGCAAGAACCATACTAATCTGGGGGCGGTGTTGAGATCCACCAACACCTCCATACAATCCCTCTGGGCTTACTTCTGTCCCCGGGTGTCCACTATTGCCCGCACTTACTTTCTCAATCGCTAGAAGTCTCGATTCTATTGAATCCAGTTTAAGAAAAAGAGGATCCAAAAGAATTTTGAAGGCAGCGGTAAGTGAGGCAGTGAGAAGATCTGTGGAGTTAGGGATAGCCCCACCAAAAATAAATGGCTGAGTGATCACAGGTACAGATGTAGTGGGTGAAATACTTGACAATACCCTGCCATTTTCCGAGCTATGAGAGTCTGGTACACCCAAGTTTTCTTCCAAAGTTGGTGTGAGGGAATCAATTTTAGCCCTTTTGGCGCCTTTACCCGATCTGGATATTTTCCTTTTCGCTATAGGGTCCTCTTTGTGACCCGTATGCACCAAGATATTTTCAGCCACACCCTGCTTTACCATCAATGTAGGCTCCACAACGGGGGAGAGCTCTATATCACTAATAATGAGCGATGTGTCTCTATCCCTTGGCAATGCTACCGGTGTCCGTAGTTGTTGTAGAACAGACTCAATGGTTTGATCTATACTGTCTAATAAGGATATGTGGGTAGCATCAAGCAAGAGCGGTGTACTAGTATTTGTTGATGGACCTGGCGATAACAAGCAAGAATCTCCTGCGCCCTCTTCATTCAGGCCATCAAGCACAGACATACCCTTACCCTTACTGGTTACAGAATTAGTTTTCAGGAGAAATTTGTCCATGGTACCTGACAATGCTGATGCAGCCTTACTTCTAGTTTCCCTGCTGGCCATTGTGTAGCAACCTGCAATGGTACAATCGACACAAACAATGCGCCTGGCCGGGGAGATGGGGAGTTAGGGAGGTGGCCCGGCCCGGTCTCTGCCGTTCTCTAACGGCCTCAAACGGCCCGCCCTTTGCCCGGGCTTAGCCCGGCGCCAGCCCGCGCGCGTCCCGCGATGCGCGTCTAAGGGCGTAGTTCTATAGCCAATGGACTGTGAGGGCGTGGCCAGCCGGGAAGAGTCACCAGGTGCGGCGTGTCATCAGCCGCTTGGATTCCTGGGACTCGCAGTCCCGCTGGTGCGCCGATGGTATGATTTGCGCCCTTTTAGGTCCCCCCGCAGCCTCCTGACAGATGAGGGCCAAGTCCAGGGCAGAACAGCTTCGTCCCAACTTCGAGCGGCACCCGCGGAGCGGGGGCTGCGAGTCGCGGTTTTAGCCTCCCAGGGCCGGGGGCGCGGCCAGCCGGGAAGAGTCACCAGGTGCGGCGTGTCATCAGTCGCTTGGATTCCTGGGACTCGCAGTCCCGCTGGTGCGCCGATGGTATGATTTGCGCCCTTTCAGGTCCCCCCGCAGCCTCCTGACAGATGAGGGCCAAGTCCAGGGCAGAACAGCTTCGTCCCAACTTCGAGCGGCACCAACTACCAATTCCTTATGGTGTGTATAAATGTTTTGCAACCAAAATCCAGTCCTAAAATATTAATATTTTCCCAACACCTGAAAAGAGGTGGTAAATCAATTGCAAACGGGAAGTGATTCCCAAGGGAACCTTTCTTATTTGTGAATATTAAAATAAAATATATATTATAAGAAGTAAGTAGTGATCCACTGGAGTTTGTAAAATTGTTTGTTTAAAAAAAAAAAAAAAACATAATCTTTTCCTGCAAGTGAAACAGGCTGCTTAAAAAACAAGCATTTGCAATGCAATAGGTCTCGCATTTTCGAGCGTTTGAGCTATTGGCATTGTAAATTACAATACCTGTTATTTATGTGTTTTGAAAAGGGACAAGCATCTCGTAAACACACACTTTGTACTCATAGTCCTTGCTTACGAAAAGTAAGGCTGGCGGCAAAAGAGGCGTAGTTACTGCCAGCCTTGCTTCTCGTGAGCAACAACTGTGAGTACAAAGTGTGTGTTTACACACCGCTTCTAGGTATTCAAAATACATAAATAAAAAGCATTGGTATTTAAACGGCTAATAACTCAAACACTCGCAAATGCAAGACCTATTGCCTTGCAAATGCTTGTTAATAGACTGCATATGTACTTCCTTTGCCCAGTAAGTCAAAGACCCATCCGCACAGTAGCATAGGGTGCCGCCATACTTTCCGGATAACGTGACAGAGCTCTAATGGAAAAACTAAAGTGATAACCTACATTTAAGTCAAATAATGCATGAGGTTGGAAGTTCTGTTGTTGCTTTAGCCAGCTTTTAATTCTGTGACTTATTTAAGAAGTGAAAGGGCGAGATTTTGATCGATACCTTATATCTATTGATCCAAACCTCGATCTGGTCGACTGAACCTTTGTTGCCTGTCTTGGAAGAAAACAGTACACCTATCTGCAAGTTAGTTCACCCAATAAAGGACTCTACTCTTAAAGATCACGGACAACTTCTAGGTTTCAAAAGTTTATTGTAAAGATATAATGAGCTGCAAATACAAGCATCTCAGAATGAGATTCACGAGATACACAGGTCCAATTACATACATGTGCTCTCGAAAAGCCCTCAGACGAGCAACAGAAATCACTAACACAAGTTCTAAAAATAGCAAAGCTATCAGCATAGACGCATATCTCTCCTTCATTTAGGTTGGAGGAAAACAAACACAGGTTAGGCGTCCCTACCCTGTTCTAGATGGTATCCCTACTTAACCAAATCCCAACCTAACAAAGGTGTCAGCAGTGAATGACCCCCAAGGGAAGTCACTCACTCTAAGTCTCTTGGTGAAAACCTAAAGTTCTCCAGTCATGACCCCTCACTGCCTACCCATCCGCTCTCTAAAGGGTCCTCAGGTCTCTGCTCCAACTCCACCCAGGGGTGCTGTCCCTAATACAAAACAGTCAACAACATTTGAGACGCCCCTTGTGGAACGCCCCTCACGTGGTGCAACTTCAGGCTTTTTCCATGATGCTTTGTATTGGGCCTCAGACGTTAGAGTTGACCTTGCTTCTCAGATTCTTCTCCGGCCCGCTGATACCCCTTAAACATTCCAAAACCCTCCTCCATGTCTGGGCCGTCTACTGAACAGACCTCTATTCATTCACTTATAATTGGATCCCCCCTTTCCTGTTGCAGACAAATATCTGCCGCCAAGAACCCAACTCTCATAGACTTCTAAAAAGGCTTGCAACATTTCTCAGCCCAGACATGTACGTGTAAATCAATGCTAAAACATTTCAGGCCTACAATATTTCTCATTATGATTATAGCATTCAACTTCTTCATTTAATTAAAGCATGTTAAAACTCTTATTCTTTTATTTAGAAAACATTACTATAAATCATGGCCCATTAATGCAATGACCAAAAACGTTAAACAATCTGTGTCGTGAAAAGAACCACCTTCCCTTTCCCTCCAGCTCTGGCCCTGAGGCCTACCACGTTCTGCTCTTAACCACATACCACCTTATGTTTTAGCAGCTTCACGACATGGATTCAAAATAATCACATCTAATAAAATCATATAATGTCACACATTTCTGTATTAGTTCCACTTCTACTTAAATCTCTATATTAGCTATACATTTAGAATATAATTTCAGATACTATTAGCACTCATGGCATTTCTCATCATGACTTGTGCTTACTATAGGTAAGTGTGATGTACTCATATATTTAAATCAGTTGCGCTCTCTCAGTTCCCCCCTTTGATGACCTCTCGGGGTCATCACTAACATTTAAACTGCAGTTATTGCTGGCATTCTCTGCGCTTCCAGAGCTCTCAGACTCCTGTACTGATTATCTTGTATGGCAGCCAATCTCTGCAACTGTTCTCTTTGGGCCCTTTCTGACCTTCTTGCTCTGTACCATTTGAATACCCTCACCAATCCCCACAATACTATCCCACAGATCAATATTATGATGATAGGCTTTAGGATATACCATATAAAGCTTTTGCCTAAGGTGGAAAACCACCCTCCAACTGTACTCATTCCGTGGCCCACCTTTTCCCAGACATTTTCTCTACTCAAGTCTTCGATCTCTTTGTGTATATTAGTTATGTTCTTAATAACCTTCTCAAGGGGTTTTGAAAGGTCTGGAATGTAAGTGCAACATTCCTGGACCTTCAAAGCCTTACAGACTCCGCCCTCTTTTGCTAATAAGACATCTAATGCAAGCCGATTTTGAAGAACCATAGCCCTTATCGATTGCATCTCTCCTTCTACCAGCATTAAGGACTGAGCAGTGCTGGCAGACAACCTGTCGACAACTGTTGCCAGTCGTCTAATTTTAACATCATTAAGGATTATTCCCAAAAGAGGGAACATAGCTCCAAAAACATCTCCAACCATTTCGGCATCACCTACATCTCTCCTTCCCCTCGATGATGTCTGACCCTCAATGATCACTAAGTCTTGTGCATGATATATTTTGGGGAAGACAATTGCCAAGTAACATGATCCATACCAGTTGTCAGGTAGTCTCACGTAAGCATTTCTTCCACATACAAAATACACATTTGGAATCACTTGCATTCCCTTCAGGAAATCCTTAGTGTAGTACTCTAAATTAAAAGCATGTTCACAGTCAACTTCACCCACGTATACATTTTCATAATACGTTTTGGCTCGGTGAAGACATAACTTTCCTCTCTGCGCTTTATCTAAAGCTATTGGACCACTACTACCCTTTCTCTTATGTGACTTCTCTTCCTCGGTCCAATCTAATTTCCCTTGTCCTGATTTTTTCAAAATCTTTTGTCTCCTGTAACGATCATCCACCTGCCCTATAAACTTTTTCTCGACTTCGGACACCTTGCATGTCAGATTATTTCTACGGGCATGTGAAGTATCTAAGGTAATCCAAGGAATGAAGAACTTGGCCAATCTGTCTTCACTCTTCCAGTAATCCCATTTATTCATCTGCTTATAATTTGGGACTTCTGGCAACACTGAATCATAATTAGAGAAATAGTATTCAAAACTATCTCTCTCATAAAATATACTAAGCAATAAGCTACATGTAATGCCATATGTCAGAGGGAGGTGATGATATCGAATTCCTTCATCTACAGACGCAGGCAACTGCATGCAGACGTAGCAATCCTTAACCTCCATGGCATCCACGTATTCATACAAAAGTTTAGCATAAGCATTCGACCTAAAGTCTCCTTGGGACTCGTCTACATGTAACCTGCGGGCTTCTGCAGCCAATAACGCTTTCTCTTGAGTGTTTTCCCTTTTCTCACCAGCAACAGTGGGTGTAAGCGTTACTACAGAATTCACATCAGTTACCTTTACCTCTTCCTCATGTCCCTTTACATAAGAAATTGTTACCACTAAAGCTATTAATATTATCACTCCTACTATTAGTGTACCTATTATACATTTAGCTCTGCGGTTCGGGGTGCCGGCCTCCATTTCGTCAGACAATCTAGCTTTTCCCTTTCTCTTTGCAAAAAAGTTCTTTTCCTCTCGTTCCTTTACAGTCTCTTTCAATCCTTTTTTTTTTTTTTTTTTCTTTAGAATCCACACAGTTGGAGGCTGACAGCCTTTTTCGCAAAAAGTCCTTTCACAGTTCAAAAAGACAACCCTAGCCCTTCTCCATCAACTCAAGGGATTCCCTAAAATTCTCTGCTTCCTGGGCGCTAGGTAATCTTCTTTTTCTGCTTGCTTTATTTACAAAGTCCTTTAACAGTCAACTATCAGATTTGTGGTTGCAGCTTCAATAGCATAGTTCAATATTTCCATGCGAAGAGTATGCTCTTCATGTGCTGTTATCTTTGTACCAAAGTCGGGGAATTGCAATTCTGTAAGAAACATGTGCTTTAACTTGCTGAGGCGGGGAGGTCTGGGGAGCACGAATGTTAGTGACCCTTCTTGTTCGACACCGGGTACCAACAGTTGTACTTCCACGGTGATAATGGGCTCAGAACTGGACACCACCACCGCTCGGATCCTCCCTGTCTCCGGTTTCACAGACATTTGTCGCCAGATATGTCCACTCAGGTGTGGAGTATCTTCTGTTAGGCACACGCACTCTTCTTGACCTCCTTCGGTCTGGTGCTTCAGCGCCCTGAGCACCTTCTTCTGGGTCTGAGTCTTCTGATATCGGAGGAAGGGTTGCTTCTGGAGTTGACCTCAGGCTAGAACTTCTTCTTTGCGGCCAAATTGTTTCTCCACGTGCCCTTCTACTCCTTCTCCTTCTGGTCTGTTCTCGCTCTCTTTCAGACCTGTCAGGGTCAGACTCGTACTCCCAGCTGTCTTCTCCTTCTGTAGCGTCTTCTGTTTCGCTGTTGTACTGACCGTCCTCAGCTTGGTCAGACTCGTTCCCTGCTTCCACTGGCACCTCTACAGCTTGGCTAGCCCCCTCTATGGCTTCTTGGTCCTCAGCTGGACGTCCATCCGAGAGAGGAGCTGTTTCCAGAGGTGCTGGAACCCTTTTCGTATGCGACGCGTGTATCCAGTTGGGCAGGCCTCCCACCTTTACAGCTGTACTTGTGATCAGGATGACCTGGTAGGGCCCACGCCAACGAATATCCAAACAGTTTCTTCTCACATGTTTCTTCACCAGGACCCAGTCCCCAGGATACAGGTCATGGCAAGGGCCCTGGCACGCTGGAACCTCTGCAGCCTGCACCTGAAGGGACACAGAACGCATGGCGTCAGACAGCCCCTTACAATAGTCCAGGATCATATCATCTGTGATATTTAACAGTGCAGTAGCTGGAATAGATGGCAGCCTCATTGCTCTCCCCATTAACACCTCATGTGGTGACAACCCTGTTCTTCTGTCTGGGGTACTACGAAGGCTCATGAGGACTAATGGCAGGGCATCAGGCCAACTCAGGGTCGTTGAGGAGCAAACTTTCGCTATTCTGGACTTGATCGTGCCATTAATTTGTTCCACAATTCCTGAGGCTTCTGGTCGGTAACTGCAATGTAGCTTTTGATCTATATTTAGTGCAACACAAATCATCTTCACAAGCTCGCTGTTAAAATGTGTTCCCCTATCTGATTCCAAAAAGGCCGGCACCCCGAAACGAGGGATAAGTTCTCTAAGCAGTAACTTAGCCACTGTGAGGGTGTCGCACCTACGTGTAGGGTATGCCTCAACCCATCTGGAGAACACACAAACAACCACCAGGACATAGCGGAGGCGGTTGCATCTTGGCATTTCAATGAAATCTATCTGCATTCTGTTGAATGGACCTCCAGACCTTCCTATGTGACTTAGTGCAACTGGTGTTCTTTTTCCTACGTTCAGCTGCTGGCAGGTCACACAACGCTGGCACACTGCTTCTGCTGCTATTCTAAACTTAGGATTGTACCAAGTCTGTCTAAACACTCTCAGCATAGCATCTCTCCCTAAGTGTACGGGACCATGTATGAGTCTAGCCATTGGACTCACCATCTCATTGGGCAACACTGCTCTGCCGTCTGCTGAGACCCAAAAATGAGTCTCACCCATTACACATCCTGCCCTTTCCCATGTTTCCTTTTCTGAATCAGGAGCATTTTCTTGCATGGTTGACAATTCATCCCAAGTATCAACAGTTTCCAGTATCATGGCTAATTCGGTTCTTACATTTATTCCACCCACATCCACCTCTGTGAAAGAGTAACCTTGTTCTGCGCAATACCGTGCAACTTCATCAGCATATCTATTGCCTTTCGAAACAAAGTCCTCATTTTTGGTATGTGCGATGCACTTTACAACTGCGATACTTGCTGGACATTGCAATGCTTCTAACAACAGGCGCACAAACTCTCCATTGCGAATGGGAGAGCCTGAAGAAGTCATGAACCCTCTTTGAGACCATAACTGCCCGTAATCATGAACTACCCCAAACCCGTATTGGCTGTCGGTGTAGATGGTGACTCGAATTTGATTGCCTGCTAAGCAAGCACGTGTCAGGGCAATAATCTCGGCTACCTGAGCGGAGTTTACTCCTTCCAGGCACCCTGCTTCCACAACTCCTTCAATTGTACAAACAGCATACGCTGCTCTCAACTGCCCAACTTCGTCTCTTACACATGAGCCATCGACAAAGAAAACTTCGTCTGGGTCGGTCAGTGGCTCATCTACGATGTCGGGTCTGGGTTTGGTGCATAGTTCAGTCACATCGAGACAGTCATGGTCTGTATATTCATCATCATCATCAATATCATTTGGAAGTGGCATTAAGGTAGCAGGGTTCAAAACAGAGCATCTCTTGAGGGTCACGTTCTCTGCAGCAAGAATAACTTGCTCATAGCGCGTGAGCCTGCTGTTGGTCAGATGCTGTGTTTTGGTCCTGGTCATCAACAGTTCAACAGAATGTGGCACGCACACCTCTAACGGGTGCCCCATGACGATATTTTCACATCTCTCGATGCTGACACCCGTTGCAGCAACGGATTTGAGACATCCGGGCAACGCTGCGGCTACTGGGTCTAAAGTAGCCGAGAAATAAGCAACTGGTCTACGGGCATTCCCATGGATTTGGACCAACACAGACAACGCACAACCTTCTCTCTCACAACAGTAAAGAAAGAATTGTTTATTGTAATCAGGCATTCCCAATGCCGGAGCACGACACAGGTCCTCTCTCAGCTGTAAGAATGCCATCAAACAGTCTTTGTCCCATGGTACCGGATCACTCACCTCTTTGTGCGTCAGTTTTTGCAAGGGCTTTGCTTTCAGTGAAAAGTTCACGATCCACTGTCGGCAATAACCCACCATCCCTAGGAACATCCTGACCTCTCTCTGTGTCTGAGGCGCATTCATTTTCATGATCGCCTCTATCCTGTCTGGTGACACCTTTCGTTTGCCTTTCTCAATTCTGTGTCCCAAGTACTGTACTTCTGTCAGGCAGTACTGCAATTTTCCCGGGGACACCTTATGCCCATTGGCAGCTAGGTGATTTAACAAAGCAATGGAATCTTCCCTGCAAGCTTCTTCTGTTTCTGACGCCACAAGGAGGTCGTCTATGTACTGGACCAGAACTGACTTCTGGGGCAGCACTAGACTTTCAAGATTTTTCTTCAAAAGCTGGTTAAAGATCGATGGGCTCTCTGTATACCCCTGAGGGATACGACACCATGTTAGGACGCGATTTTCCAGCTTAAATGCGAAAAGAAAATGGCTATCTTCGTCCAAAGGGATCGAAAAGAAAGCCTGGCAAAGATCGATCACAGTGAACCACTCTGCTTGGAATGGAATCTGAAACAGTATCACTGATGGATTCGGTACCACTGGACAACATGAAACGACTATGTTATTAATCTTTCGAAGGTCCTGCACTATCCGAAATTTCCCATTTGGTTTCTGCAGACCCATAATCGGGGAGTTACACGGACTACCCACGATTTCTTTCAGTATTCCCTGTTTAATCATGGACTCGATCACGGGTTTTATGCCTGCAATCGTTTCTGGAGTCAATTTATACTGGGGTGTTCTTGGGAACTCAGCATGCGGTTTCACTACAATTTTCACTGGGTCCACCCCTTTGACCAATCCAATCTCTTCCCCAGTGAAATCCCATACCTCTGATGCCACTGTCTCTCTCAGATCCCAGGGAAGCTCGTCTACTGTCAAAGTAGGGTACAGCTCCACACATATTCTTGAGTTTGCAACTTTGAAATCTGCATCATCATCATTAGTCAATACCTCCACTCCCTGGGGTGTACAGTATATAGTACAATTCAATTTACACAACAGGTCTCTTCCTAGCAGACACACAGGGCTTGAATCGCAAACCACAAATTGGTGCTCATCGCTGTACTTCCCTATTTTCACCTGTACCGGTTCTGTCAATTGGCTGGTTATTCTCCTGTTTGCGACCCCTACCACCTGTATGGTCTCTCCCGACATGGGCAGGTCTGGAACTGCAGCTGATCTGATCGTGGATCTAGTGGCTCCTGTGTCCACCAGAAATGTCGTAGGGCACCCTGCTACTTCTGCTTCCACATAGGGTCCCCTCTGATCTACCTCTAAGGCTGCCCCAAGGGTGCAGTCTTCTCTTTCCACTCTCTGTCCAGTTAATGGGTCCACATAATAGCACTCTTCACCTTCCACAAACAGGGGCATTTGTCTATAGGTCTTACCCATACTCCCTACTCGAGGAGGTTGCGGGAACTGGGCTCGGGGAGGAGCCCCCCCCCCTTTGAGCACCTTTCCTTGGTATGGCGTCGCCCCTCTCATAGGTGCGCTCTGGACCTCTTCCTCCTCTATCTCTTGCTCTCCTATCTCTACATTGTAAGGGCACTCGCGTTTCCAATGCCCCAGCTCGTTGCACTGGTGGCACCTAGTCGTTTTCTTCAAGGTAGCTATGTCTACTCTGGGTCTAAAGGTAGTACTCTCCTCATTACCCTTGTTCTGACTGTACTGCTTCTTACCTCCTGTACCTGTCCCTTGCTGCTGTTGTTGCGGTCCCCCCTTTCCTGCTGTCTGCAATTGTACCACCATCAGCTTTTCTTTTAGTTTCTTAGCCTTGGAGTCTACCTCATCACAGCAGTACCTGGCATATCTCAGTATTTCATCTAGGGGTTTACTTTGCCAACAAATCGAGTGTTGCTGAATCATTAAACTAATATCCGGTCTCAGTCCCAGGACGAACTTGGACACAAATTGCCCTATATCTTTTGGATCCATTACATCCAAGCCGCTATACTGTTTAAACGCTTTCAGCAATCTCTCGTAATATTCGTGAACTGTCTCTTTGGGTTCCTGTCTCGTTCTGTCTATTCTGACCCAATCTATGTCTTGCATTGGCACTTTTTCTTTCAGCCAAGTCATCACTCTCTCGAATTTTGCCATCACGATCTCGGACGGCCCATTAGTCCTAGCATCTCTCTCTGGCTCCGTTGTGGGCCACTCAGCGCTAACCTTGCATGCTGTCCACAGATCTCCTGGTACTACAATGTCAAACAGCGTGTTCAGATCTATCCATAGGACTTTTGAGATCTTTACAAACCTCTCGACTTGCTTGTACCACTCCACGGGGCTCTCTCGTAACTTGGGGAAAGATGTGGTAAAAGCAGCTAAATCTCCCCTACTCCAAGGGACATGTACATAGCTCCCATTGGCAACTTCACGCAAAGGGTAAGCTTCTATTCCCTGCTGTCCTGGTGTTATACCAATCATGCTTCTTCTGCCGGTCCCTTTCTTGGACCACCTCTCTTCCCATTTATCTAGTGCCCTCCATGTCCTTATTCCAGTAATCAGTTCCCTTATGTGTGTTTTCAGCCCAATCGTTCTCCTCTCATCTAGGTCCCGATCTGAGTAATGTAGCCTGTGGTTACCCTGTAATGCTTTGGTTCTTGACAAGTCCACCATATATTTGCCTGCTAGTTCGACTAACTTCTCATGGACTGCTCTCGCCTTTCGTGTGATGTCCTTTGCCATATACAGTATTTCATCCTGTTCATACATTTCCATTCTTTCTAAAGGCAGGGTACCATCTACCATGTCATCCAGATCTGACCTTAAGCTGGAGACATCAAGTCTCTTGGCTTTTATCTCAGCTCGCAATATGTCTTTTGAAGGGGGCTCACTGGTCTCCCTACCATCCCAACTTCGAGCTCTGCGTTTGGGCTCAGGAGAATTAATAGGTGGCCTCCCTTGCTCCCATCTCTCCAGGTCCCATGCTCGGCCATCCGATCTTGGAAGGTGATGGAACACGGGCCTGTTATCCCTACTCTCTCTCTGCCCACTCTCATCTTCTTCTCTCCTCTCACCGCACATCTCTCTGTTATTTTCCCTCTGGTCGCTACACTCCCTTTGCCTCGTATCGCTCAGTATCCGATACGATCCTTCCTGGTTCCCCATATTCCCTGGGCTGCGCTCATTTCTGTCATCACAGGGACTATGGTGCGACCTCTCACAACTCCCATTCTGTTCTCTGGTGCCAGGCACACAGTGTGGACACTTAAAGCTATTCCTGTACTCTTGCGCTCTCCTCTCCCCTTCACTGAGTATTGGGCGCGCCACCCCTTCACTCCCGGGGCCCCCGTTTTCCAGGTCTGTTCTACCTCCACTCCGGGCCCAATGGGTGACTCCCCTACTCCCTCTACAGTCCCACTCCGGGCTACTCTCCCCAGCCCCGCAGTGAGTCCGTGCTCTGCTGTCCTGACTTTCCCTTTCTGCTTCTGCAGCATTGATGCACTTTTGAGCCTTCACTGCCTCATCCCACTGCTTCATGTACTCATTTAGCTCTTGAAAGGATTTTCGTCCAGATCCCCTCAGATCCATTGGCCATCTAGGGCCCCCAGGATCTCCTCCCGAGTCCCCTGCTGTGTGCATCGGTGTACTCCACTCTCTGGGTATCGGCATCTGACTTGGGGAATTAGTGGTATCGTTCCTCCTAGCCTTCTCTGCTCTTTCTCTGTCTTTCCGTACCCGTTCTTCCCCTCTTGCTCTCTCTTGGTCATATATCGATATTATAGGACCTATGGTAACAGGTACTTGTAGTGCATCTGGTAATGGGTAGGATGTGGCACTTTCCGTTTCCGGCGCTCTTTGTACCACAAACCTACCGACCACCTGCTGCACCTGACTAGGCTGGAGCAACTCTTTCTTTGGCTCAGGATCCCACTCTGAACTGGGAAGCGGTCTATGCTCTCCTGCATTGCCCCCCTTTGCTCCTTCAGTATTCTCGACCTCTCCCCCTGCTCTATTATACGGGGGTGGCCTGTCTGTCAGTAATCTGTTTATCAAGCTGTCCTCTGTTTCGCTCTCATCATCTTCTTCCAGGGGACTTTTATTTACTGGCGCCTCTAATACTGGGTACAGTTTATTTATTTCCAAATTATGCACTCTCCATCTTTTAGCATCCGCATCCCACCTGGCATCCTGCACTGCCCTTACCGAGCGTTTCACCCTTTCTTGTCGTCTGTTCATATTCCTTTCATGCGCTGCCCTAAGCCAGGCATCAAGGGCTTCGAACTGGGTTGGTCTAGGCAAGGGTCTCTTTGAGGTCATGACTGATTTCAATCGATGTAACACCTCTAATCTGAACGTCCCGTACTTCGGGAACGTCAGTTCCTCATTTCCTTCAGTAATCTTACTCCACTCTGATATCCACAGGATCGTATGCAACCCAACATTTACTGCCATGTAACGAGCTGGCGTACCCTCCGGCGGGGCTTCTTCCCCTTCATACGATCCCCGCTTCTCTTTCTTAAACATCGCTTTCAACCATTTAAAGCACTTCATAATTATGCGCACAAAATCCAGCCTAGCTACTCTGTTTACTTCCTGATGACAATCCACCAATCCTGTCGCGGCTTTTCTAGCTTGGCCTATCACAGCGCGGTTTTTCTCCTGTCGGCCAATCACGTCGCGACCCTGTGTGACGTGTTCGCTAGCTGGCCTATCACAGCGCGGTCTTTCTCCGGTCAGCCAATCACTGCGCGACACCACCTGACGTCTCTTTTCTCCGCTTCGCAGCAGCACCCCTCCTTTCTCAACTCGTCTCCCGGTTATGCATGCGTCCCATTCATACACCGAAAAATGACTACTTCCGACCAAGCGGTCACTTCTCTCGACTGTACGTCCACAGTCTATCTGTAATTGTCAACACAACTGACGAGATGTCTATCGTCTCTCTGATAGGTTGCTTACACACACAGTAACTTCCGACCAGCGTCCGTTACTCACGCACTCACTCTTACGTTCCCCCTATCTCGGTCTCTCGGGTGATCAATGGTACCTCATGACCCCCTTCACACTAGTTGACAATTACTCTGGGTGTCCGATACACCCGAACCACTTAAGCTCTCCTTGAACTTAAGATTTCCACCGGTTGCGCGCGCTCACAACCTGTTCCACAGTCACTCTACAGACATTCAACTCCGCCAGACATTACAACATAGATACAATACAAAACACCGCAATCTAACACGCATAACCCTTTATACTCACTCTCGACCGATACTGCTGCTTTTTCTGTCTCACGTCATCCGGATCTTCTTCGGCGGGCTGTTCTTCCGATCATCGTTTTCTAGGGGCCTTGGGGTAAGCTAACCTGGCCTAGGTCACCGTCCTCAAGAAGGCAACCATCCTCTATAGCTACCAACTGAAAGGGCGAGATTTTGATCGATACCTTATATCTATTGATCCAAACCTCGATCTGGTCGACTGAACCTTTGTTGCCTGTCTTGGAAGAAAACAGTACACCTATCTGCAAGTTAGTTCACCCAATAAAGGACTCTACTCTTAAAGATCACGGACAACTTCTAGGTTTCAAAAGTTTATTGTAAAGATATAATGAGCTGCAAATACAAGCATCTCAGAATGAGATTCACGAGATACACAGGTCCAATTACATACATGTGCTCTCGAAAAGCCCTCAGACGAGCAACAGAAATCACTAACACAAGTTCTAAAAATAGCAAAGCTATCAGCATAGACGCATATCTCTCCTTCATTTAGGTTGGAGGAAAACAAACACAGGTTAGGCGTCCCTACCCTGTTCTAGATGGTATCCCTACTTAACCAAATCCCAACCTAACAAAGGTGTCAGCAGTGAATGACCCCCAAGGGAAGTCACTCACTCTAAGTCTCTTGGTGAAAACCTAAAGTTCTCCAGTCATGACCCCTCACTGCCTACCCATCCGCTCTCTAAAGGGTCCTCAGGTCTCTGCTCCAACTCCACCCAGGGGTGCTGTCCCTAATACAAAACAGTCAACAACATTTGAGACGCCCCTTGTGGAACGCCCCTCACGTGGTGCAACTTCAGGCTTTTTCCATGATGCTTTGTATTGGGCCTCAGACGTTAGAGTTGACCTTGCTTCTCAGATTCTTCTCCGGCCCGCTGATACCCCTTAAACATTCCAAAACCCTCCTCCATGTCTGGGCCGTCTACTGAACAGACCTCTATTCATTCACTTATAATTGGATCCCCCCTTTCCTGTTGCAGACAAATATCTGCCGCCAAGAACCCAACTCTCATAGACTTCTAAAAAGGCTTGCAACATTTCTCAGCCCAGACATGTACGTGTAAATCAATGCTAAAACATTTCAGGCCTACAATATTTCTCATTATGATTATAGCATTCAACTTCTTCATTTAATTAAAGCATGTTAAAACTCTTATTCTTTTATTTAGAAAACATTACTATAAATCATGGCCCATTAATGCAATGACCAAAAACGTTAAACAATCTGTGTCGTGAAAAGAACCACCTTCCCTTTCCCTCCAGCTCTGGCCCTGAGGCCTACCACGTTCTGCTCTTAACCACATACCACCTTATGTTTTAGCAGCTTCACGACATGGATTCAAAATAATCACATCTAATAAAATCATATAATGTCACACATTTCTGTATTAGTTCCACTTCTACTTAAATCTCTATATTAGCTATACATTTAGAATATAATTTCAGATACTATTAGCACTCATGGCATTTCTCATCATGACTTGTGCTTACTATAGGTAAGTGTGATGTACTCATATATTTAAATCAGTTGCGCTCTCTCAGAAGCAAGTTCAAATTCTGGGTGAATATGTATAAAGAGTGGTGTGCACTGGAGGTCGTGGTTGGGTGAGGGCACTGCATGGCCGCAACAGTTAAATATAAAGCGTGGTGTGCCGTGGGAGGGCAAAGGGGCACCGAAGACAGGAGCTGGCCTTGTAGTGTCCGAAAGAGCAGCGGAAAAAAAGAGTTCTTCCAAATAACGTACACGCCCTGAAAGCGTAGGGAAACTGTGCTTGGCCGGTGCTCCTCTGCCCTAAATGGAACTGAGGTATGTGCTGCAGGAACCAACTAGGAGCCAGGAACTAAGAGCAATGGAGGATTTAACCATGGCAACCAGTAGGTAGGATTGCCCTTCCGATTCGGATTACAGCAGGTCTTCCAGACAGCTCATGCGCTGCCAAGGCTTGACCTAAAAATAATTGCTTTGTAGTCACAGATATGGTGGTCTGCTGAGCCCAACAGGCCACCATCTTTATTTCAGTAATGAATCACAGTGGTTCGTAATTTGCGACCTACCTCATTAATATTATCACAGTAATAAAACAATGTTCTTGCACAACATTTAAAAATAGGCTTTAAATCATGTGGCCTAGTGTGCCCTGGTTATGCTAACTGAACCAAATGTATGTTAGTTATTATTGTTCTTAATTAAATTCATTTTCTACATTCCTGTCCAACCATAGCAAAGACACCAGGCAGGAAAACAGAAAAATGTTGCTGAGGCATCTTTTCTTGCACATCGGGGATATTTGTTTTTATTATTCAAAGGGAAACCCCAACTTTGGGAGGTTCGTTCTGCAGAACAAAAAATAATGCTGCAACAACTCTTATGGCACAAAGGTCTCTGCCAAGCTGCCATGAATATCTAAATGTGGTGGGCATTCATTTAGCGCAGGAGCAAAGCCCAGAGCAAGGCGTGAAGATGTTAAGTCAGCGCTGGCTTTGCATGTTTGTCAACTTGCTTCACAGTGAATACCTAGTGAAAACACTTGGTACTCAATTTGTAATTAAAACCTACTCTTCCCATTCACTACAAAGACCACAGTCACTGCCCTGTTTGGAATCAAGTATTCACCATTTTCATCTTTCATAATAAACTAGGACTAATGTTATGGTCTGGGAAAGGAACTGAATTATCAATCCCCCTGCCTAAAATTATGACTGTATTATTTAGATGCAGTCTCCTGTGCTCCCAATTGGTGGTTCATGTGGCTGTAGTGTTGCAAGTCCCACAGATATTTGGATACATTGGGCGCAGTCTTCTTTGATGCCATACCAGGACATGGTATTCCTCGATGCACGGTTTCTGACTCGCAGGACTGTGATGGTGATGATGATGAAACAGTTTTATAAAGCGCACAGATGTCCTGGCGCTAATCCAAGAGAAAACCAGATTACATGGTGAATAACCAAGTTTTTAATCCCTTCCAAAACGTAGGTTCTGACGTTTCTCGTCTCAGATGTATCGGTAGGGAGTTCCATGCAGAAGGCCCTAACAAGGAAAAAGAGCAGCCTCCGATCCTTGAGTCTCACTCTTGGCACGATAGTCAGAGCCAAATGAGAGGACCGTAGGCTCCTCGCTGGATTGTAGAAAAGAATACGGGAAGCCAGGTATCCAGGACCAATATTGTGGAGAGCACAAAACCACATCATTACCAAGGCTTTAAACAGAATTCTCTTCCTCACTGGGAGCCGATGCAGAGGGTAAAGATGACTCGAGATCCTCGCTCTCTTAGGTAAAATCAGTAAGAGGTGCGCCGCTACTTTTTGCACCAATAGGAATCTATGGATGGAATATTCTGGCAGGACGAGATATAAAGCATTAGTATAATTGAGGCGAGATTTTATGAGAGCCTGGATAACTGTTTTCCTGCCAGTAAAAGTGAGAAGAATCGGATTTTTTTTTCAATGCTCTTAATATGCAAAAGCACATACCAGTCACCGTGCTAATCTGGGGTAGGAAACGTAGGCACCTGTCAAATTTAACTCCCAGATTCCTTGCTCTGTCTGTATGGGACACAAGGGAAATTAAACCATTTGGCCTACAAGCGGGCCAGCTGGAGGGCGCAGAGGTGCCAAAAAAGAGAATTTCAGTTTTGTCAGTATTGCACACCAGCTGATTCAGATGTAGCCAGGCAAAAACTGCTGTAAGGCAAGATTTAATAGAGACAAAGGCCAGAACCTCTCCCTCCATAAAGGAGAGGATAATCTGTGTGCCATCTGCATATGACACAATCTTAGCACCAAATGTCTCAACAATTAGAGCAAGTGGGGTAAGGTACATCTTAAACAGAGTTTAATTGACTTGGTCAAGAAGGAGGTTGGTCAGCTTGCAGGCTCAGGTTTGGTCTTTGGTGGCTCAGGAACTGCCACAGCTGAGGTTTGGTTACGGGTGCAGAGTCACTTGGCTTCACCTAGATTTCTGGTTCTTTTAGTCGATTTTTGTTGCTCAAGCTGGTCATCTCGATTCTTTCTCTTTGGTTACCAGGAGCACTCGATCTTCAGGTCTGTCTCCTGATGTCATCATCGGCCCGCAGGGATCTGTGGTGATGGCTAGAGCAAGATATTCTTTTGAAGAATTTTTCTCCCTATCTCTTCTGGCTTCTATGGTGGTGTTGGTGGACATCAGCCTCTCCTGGTGGGAGGAGTCTTGGCTGGAGTCTGGGCCGGTCCATGGGTTCCATTCTCTTCAGGTCTCTTGAAGGTCTTCAGACTGGTGGGAGTTATGGGCGGTTACCCTGGCACTGGTGCGTTTTCAAGTGTTCCTGCATGGGAGGAGTGTGCTGAGTGTTCATTTAAAAGTAAGTGATGTAACAGTATTGGCAGGAGTTTTGTTTCATATTGGTCAGTGGCTTGGGCTTACTGTTGGGAGCCCAAACCCAGTGGTGTTTTTTCGCTTGATTTAGCAGACGGTGGTCTGCGTGGTTGCGCTTGCCGGTGGTGACTTGGTTTGAGTGGTTTGGTAGTAAGAGAAGGTTGTAGCGGTTTTAAAGTTCCGCGTCGGGTGAAGTTACATTTTGCTTATTTGTGTATTTGTCTGAACGATTGTTTGAGTTGTGGAGTGTACAGAATGTCAGATAACGAAACCTTTGCATACAGCAAAGATCACATTAAAAAACTATTAGCTGCTCCCCCACTTTTCGCTTCTGCTTTTTAGGTTTCGACTTTTGGCGAGGGGCAAAGCCCCTCCCAGTCGAAATCTTTTGTTGTTAGTAGTGAGGTTAGGACAGCCTCTGTTTCCAATTGGCTAGCTCCATAAATGGAGGCTAGCCATTGGGAGGCAGAGGCTGTCAATCGCGCTTTCTCACGAAAACGCGATTCGGGGGCGTTTCTGGTGCTTTTTTAAGCCCCGCCCCTTTGTCCCGGGCCGCGCTGCGATTGGCTGCCGGCCCGGGACACCCCCGTGACGTCATTCCCGGGCCGCGCTGTGATTGGCTGCCGGCCCGGGACACCCCCGTGACGTCAGCCAATCACAGCGCGGCCCGGGACCTGACTTGTTCTCTTTTTGCCCCCAGAGGAATTCCGTGAAAAAAAAATGCCTCAACTACACACTGGGAAGGACACATTCATTCTTAATTTGGTGCGTGAGGGGGGTCAAAAGCTCCTCACATGATGCGGCTTTTCTTTACTCTCTCAACGTTCCCGCAGCAAACGAGATAGGAGGGTGTGGCCGGGCTTCGCTCTCAGGCAGCCATCTTACGAAAGAGAAAAGGTGTGTGCGCTAGCCGCTACTCTTTCACCGAGGACCAGGAGAAGCCATGAGCCCCGCTCGCCCCTTGCGCAGCAGGTTTCTGGGCCTACGCGCCTTCGGCCTCTTCCTGCTGCTGTGCGGGGCTGTTTACCTCCTCTGCAGAGCAGCCGCCCCCGTCTTCCAGAGCAGGACTCGACGAGACGCAGGTGGGTTCGTGCTTCAGGGGCTCGTGCTACTCGGTTCATTGAAGCTGACTGTGCGTGTCACTGAGATTTCACAGGCATCAGACATGCACGCACACACACATACAGACCCCCCTACCCCCCCGCCGCGCACTCACGCGCACTCACACACACAGAGAACACCCCACCGGCGCCACGCATACACACACGCACACACATAAAGAACCCTCCCTGCCCCCCCGCCCGCCCCCCCACTGCACGCACAAACACACACCCTTCTTTCCTGTGCCGGTACTACCCTGCGCGAGGTCAGTCCACCTCGGACATAGGGTTTCCACCCACCTTTTGCAGTTGATTGTCTCCAGGCAGAAGTTTCTTAGGGACAGCCTGCAGCTAGCTAGTCCTCTACAGAGAATGACACCTCGCACCCAGCCTAGCTCCGCCTCTTATCCCTTACCCCCCAGCAGAGTTTTCAGCACAGCCCACCCACCCTCGTTTATAGTAAGGCCTGCCTCCCCTCTCACCGGTGCTGAGTCTGGGATGGAGGGGGGTCTCAGGTTACTGCGCACGGACTGCTCGGCTCTGAGCTCCGCTCGGCCTCACACACGCCGGCTTACCTCTGTCCTAGTGCCATGGCCCTTGGAGCCCCCCGGCTGCTCCTCGCCCTGTGCCTGGGGGCTGCCCGCCCTACTGCTCCTGGTACCCGCCCGAGGCAGGGCCCTTCCCGGAGTCTGCCCCGCAGAGTCCCACCGTGCTGGTCGCGCTTCTAGCTTGGAACGCTGCGCACACCCTGCCCTACCAGCTAGGGGTGCTGGAGCGCCTGGACTACCCCAAGGGGCGCAATGCTATATGGTGAGAGGGATGATGGGGCGGAGGAATAAGGAGGTTGCCGGTGGGCGCCTTAGCTGCAGAGGAAATGGCATCCGATATCTTGTAGCGGGGCACTTGCAGTGTGGTGTGTGCTGGAGCTGCATAAATAGGTGGGGAGAGATTCTGCCGATAGGGCGGAGGGGTGTGTGTACGGAAAAGTGCAGATCGGCTTAATTGTATAATTGGGAAAAATACTTACTCGGTGCGCACTCTCATTAAAATCACTTATTCGCCACTGACAAAATAACCGCACAGCTCACCGTAGCTCCTAGAAACCAGCAGAGTGCTACGTGTGGGCATTAAAGCATTAGCGCGTCGGTACTTAGAAGTACTCACCATATATTAAGACAGTATTGTGTAAAGAAAGGAAATCGTGCAGATGCACAGAAATATTGAAGAGTGGACGCACAAGTATAGAGTGCCATAAATTGAGTCATCGTAACTGCCGTTACTTCCAGCACCCAGAATCTACACTAGAGCCATGCCGCGCTATACAAACACGTTGCTATCTTACAAACGTGCCAAGATGGAAGTTCTTCCCGTTTGTAAGGATACTATGGGCGTGTAGGTACAATATTCTATTACGAATTTCATTCATTTGGAAACCAGGAGGCAGAAAGCAACATTTTACTCATGGTGTTTGTTAGGGATGATAAATTCAAAAGCAGCAAATATTTGATTTTGTGGGTTTTACTGAACGGTATTCCCACTTGCACTGATATTGTGTGTTCGTTTGCGAAATGCAATAGGCTTACTGAGATTAAACCATTTATAGGCGCTGCTGTTAGAGTTTAGCAGGGCTAATTGCAATCAATAGGGCCGAGATAGCCTTTGCCATTAGCTGCTGGTTGGAGTTTAGTTAGAGGACGTGTCAGCTCCTGGCCATGGGTAATTGCTTTATTGCTCACGAACCTATCACCCAGTTAGAACATTTGCGCTATTTACCCTGGATGGGCGTTCAAAAGACACCATAAATCTGTTAACACTTAAAAAAAAGTCCACGGTGCTTTGGCCAACACGGCCACCCTTCTCAGCGGTGCGCGGAATGTGTCCTCTGTAGCCCAATGTGTGTCTTTACACATTGTGTAAACAGGCGAACCTCCCAAAGAGGGCTTCTGTACTGCCGTGGTGGGGTACCCCGGATTCTAAAGGTACCAAAGAATGTCTCTTGTGTGCCACATTACTGCAACCCTCTCCTCCTCACATGCGCAATACATGTTAGGGGATTAAAGATGGACTCCTTCGAACCCCGTGCAGAGGTGGTAGTGGCTTGCAGAGTATCACAGGAGCGCGCGCGCATTTTACAATGCTGGACACTTCGGGATTAAACCGTTTTTTTTTTACATAAACAATTCCACATTGTTCAGGTCTACAGGGGGCTTGGTTACTCAGAACTATCCACATTAAGAGAAAAGGCGGTAGAAAACATACACAAGCACACGATGACTCACACATCGCTCATACACACTTCCTAGCGCTCCTACACACACCCACTCTCACACAGACAGTAGCCGTATATAAATCTCCCACACAGTTACAAATAACATTCTGTCCCACAAGAACACTCGTCCAAGCGCACACGTACAAACACACACGCACAAACCGACTCTGTTACACAGACATGTATAACGTAAACAAGCACTTCGCACACGCCCATTTCAGTGTACAAGGGTGGAGCGTGTAGGTTTAGGGCACTTGAGCTTCTGCTTGCAGTTTGTTGGCTGAAGGGGTGCAATGTGTCATCTATCGACAGCAGTGCTGCAGTGTATAGTGAGTCTGCACAGTTGAGCTGCCCTGCAGCATCTCATCTCTGGGCAGCAGTGCTGCAGTTTGTAATAAGACATGTTCACTAGACATAGGGCAGTAGGAGTGCGCTGGTGCAGCATGGTCTTTTTTTACCTGTCGCCTGCCCAAGATCAGGAAGCAGGCACACCGAACAGGCAGCTCCTCACCACTTCTTGTCAGCAATAGCAACCCCCATGCCCAGCATACACAGAGAACTACACTGCTATGGCACAGCACTACCAACTGCCTGCCTTCCTGCCCCTACACTGTTACCACAGGACAGTGGCGACATTGCCCGTGTCTGCCCCGCAACACGTTGTTCCTGCCATGGAGGTTTCCCACAGCTGGGTGCAGTTAATAAGTACAGGGACCCAAAGATATGTGGCATCGCAGAATAAGAACGGACGTGGTACAGGTAGGCTTTTTAAAATGTATTTATTACTTTTCACTTTTATATAGCGCAAACTTTACCCGCAGGTATCAGAGCGCTTTAAATCAGCATGCTTATAACAAGCAAGACTAGCACTCTATATTACTGCCAACTTTGCTTAGCATAAGCAACAGCTAACCATTCACAAACAATGTTTATATACCACTTGCAAATAAAACAAGCATTTACAATGCAACGGTTTCGCCTTTGGAAATGTTAAAGCTATTTGCAATGTAAATGACAATGCCATTTATTTATCTGTTTTCAAAACCAACACATAAATACAAATGTTGTCATTTACAATGCCAATAGCTCAAACTTTTCCAAAGGCGAAACCGTTGCATTGTAAATGCTTGTTTAATTGTGTCAGCACAAAATCAAAATGAGACAGATAAACTAGTCAGGTTGAAGAAAAAACAAATAAGAACTGATCTTCACGGGCATTTCCTTTTACAACATCTTAGAGCAGGCACACTCCCTGGAGGCCTCCAGATAAAGAATGGACCGGTGATATTGACTGAGGATACTATTTATAAGAAAGTATACAGCTATATTGAGACAAAATGCAGTCGGGATCTTATGGTCTTAATAGTGGAGTCCACGCAGAGGTTGTCTAAACAACAACTTGAAGAAATTGCATTGTTGGAAAACGCTATCTCAACCAACCAACAGATAATAGATGTGAAAGATCTACTAGAAAAATTTGAAAAGGAAATTGCGGAATTCAAAGACTATACTATTAATCAAAAAGTAAATCAATTTGAAAAGGACAAAATGAATTTCAACCTGGAAAAAGTTTACCCTTACTTGCAATCTGATTTTTACTCTAGACCTTAATCACGAAAACATTTCCAGGAATATCAAGGAAAGTCATCTAACAACTACATCACTTTCTCTGAAACTTCCTCTTCCTCGAGTGGCAGTGAAGGTGAGAATTCAGAGCCTCGTAGAAATACTTATAGGAGAGACATTACCAACAACAGCAGGTTCCTTTTTTAGGGAGAGGCCAACCAAAAACACGAGTTAAGATAAGATACAACCACAAGCCATAGGAAATGTCCACACGTCGACACAATTACAAAAACTGACAGTTTCACCCATATACAACCTCTCTAACAAAATTTTAACTAAAGAAGAGGAAAGTGTCCTCCAAAAAGGCCTCTCATTCGTACCATCAAAAAATTCAGATTTTGGGAAATTAAAAACGGAAGCTATCGAATTCTGCCGTAAGATTAGATTAAAAAACTTTCTTTGCACAACATCCTTTCGAGCCATCTATGGAGACAACAGGCCTATGGAACAAATCGGTGTTCTGCCCCCTTCTAATAAAATTTCAGAGGAAGTATTGACTTTGGAGAGAACCATTCTATCGGCCATAACAGATATGGAAAAGAAAAAAAGATGGATGAAATACAGCACAACAAAATTGGAATCTGAGGTATTGATCAACCTTAGGAAGGATACGTCGGTGATAATAAAGCAAGCCGACAAAGGCGGGTCAATTGTCATATGGGATCGAATATTGTACACTACTGAAGTCAGGAGGCAATTAGATGATGAAAAATGTTATAGAAAAATCAACAAGGATCCCACCTTGGAGTTAAAAAATCAATTGTATTCACTCTTGGATAAAGGGAACATACAAGGCTTTGTTGGGAAAAAGGAACTGGACTATCTAAAAATAAAAAATCCACGCATTCCCCTGTTCTATGTACTACCCAAAGTACATAAGAACGAGACTGCACCACCTGGGAGGCCTATAGTGTCCAGATGCGAATCACTTTTAGAGCCTATTGCCAAATTTGTTGATTTCTTTCTAAAACCATTTCTACCTAGTGTCAAATCCTTTTTAAGGGACACCTCTGACTTCATCAATAAATTAACATCAATCGAATTTGTAGAAAATGTTCATTTCTTAGTGACCATGGATGTGGTGTCATTATACACCGAGATTCCCCAGGACGAAGGACTACAGGTTTTGAAATAATTTTTAGAAACACGAGAAAGACCACAGAAGGTCCCTACAGAATTCATCCTCAATTTGGCTAGCTTCGCTTTGAAAAAAAACTATTTCAACTTCGATGGAGAGTTCTATTTTCAGACAGGTGGAGTAGCCATGGGCTACCCATTTGCCCCAGAGCTAGCTGTTCTGTTTATGTCGCGATATGAAGATACTTTCATCTATCAAAATAATCCTTATGCCGAATATATTGGCAACTGGAGTCGTTATATAGACGACATCTTCCTTGTGTGGACAGGGAGTGAAGAAGATCTGATCAGTTTTCATGAATGATTGAATAACCGGACCAAAGAAATACAATTCAGTTTAAGCTACTCAAAGACAAACATGCCATTCCTGGATGTGGAAGTCTATCCATCCGAGGGAGGACTAGTGACAACCCTCTATAAAAAACAAACTGATCGAAACAAATCACTCCACTTTACAAGCAACCACCCACGGAGTCTAAAAGAAAACTTACCATTTGGCCAATTTCTTCGAATACGACGGAATTGTCATTTTAAAGATGAGTACCAACTAAATGCATTAAGACTAACAGACAAATTGATTGAGCGGGGTTATCCGAAAAAAACTATTGAAAAGGTCAATGAAACGTGCTCGGTGGACTACTCGCGAATGCCTCCTTGAAAATAGAACAAAAAAGGAAATGGACGGGATAGTGTGCGTGTCCACATTCTGTCCAAATTCGAACATGTTAAAAAAGGCTATTGTTCGCAATTGGCATTTAGTAAAAAACCTTCATGAAACTTTGAACAACGTTCGGCTATTTGCTATTGCATGCTGCAGCTCGCCTGGTACTTCGCTGGCCGAGAAGATCATCTGCTTCAGCGGCGCTTAAGGCCTTACATTGGCTGCCCATTCACAAGCGTGTATTATTTAAGATTCTTGTTATTGCCTTTAGAGCCTCTCAGTCTCAAGGCCCCAGATATCTTCTGAGGGGCTTTCAACGCTATATGCCAACACGCTGTTTGAGGTCTGCCAATCAAAATCTTTTAGTTGTACCTAGATTTAGACTAGCCACCAAAGGAGGGAAATCTCTTTTTGTGTTGGGATCAAGAGCTTGGAACAAACTGCCAGCTCAGCTCCGCCGTATAGTCAAGGAGAATGATTTTAGGAAATCTCTGAAGACATGGATCTTCTCGCTCTCTGATGTAGCTTGCAGAGCATTGGTGTAGAGCTTGCACTGTGTGACACTGCCTTCTGTCCACCAACTTATTTCAGCAGGGTTGGGTGTGAAGCGCCAAGATGCTCCCTGGAGCGATAGTAGCGCTATATAAATGTGTGCTTACATTACATTACATTAAAAAAAGATCGCAGTATTGCAAACCAACTGGTACGGGCAGCGCTTCCCCAAAAAGAAACAGTTTCAGTAAGATCTTTTGTTGGTTTACCTCCTTTACAAGGCCACCACAAATGTGGGACCTGCATATGCTGTTCTACCACAGAAGAAGGTTCTGTTTTCGAACATAATAAAATCTTTTGGAAACATTAATCCTATTCGAATTGCAAGTCACGTTACGTGGTCTATGGAATAAAATGTCCTTGCATTAAGTTGTATGTTGGCAAGACTAATCAAGAAATAAGAACAAGAATCACGCAACATAAATCGAGGATCAAGAGAAATATTCAAACGGCCCCTTTGGTAAACCATTGGCGCTTGAACAATCATACAGATTCCGATTTAAAATGGACTGTAATCTTCAAAGTGGAACACGACATGAGAGGAGGGGACCTTGATGCAAAGTTATCCAGAAGAGAAGCTATGCTAATTGTAAAGTTCAATTTAGCAGTGGATAGCTTAAATGAGATAACGGAGATTCACAAACTGAACTAAACACTTCCCTTGGAGTATGAACGTCAACTTCTAGGCCCTACACCACCCGTATGTAAAGATATTACAATCTTCAACGGAATGACGCTGCTAAGGATGGCTAACAGGTGAACCTCAAAATAAGGAAATAAATATATGCGGTTCAAAGAGTTAAAAATTAACTCTCCTGATAAACGATACAGCTAGCCAAGACCATAATTCTCACAGATCCATCATAGAGGACAAGATTATGCCATGGCATTATAAACAATAGATAAGATTCAGCAAATAGGAGCTATTTAATTTTTGGAAAAAAAACACACTCTAATATCTGACAAATCCATGCATTTAAGTATCCGAAAATTCACTTCACTCATTGAAGCAATCGCAAAAAACTACATTCCCCATGTTTTCTCTGATGAGGAAGTTACTATGTGTATTGCCTTTGGCCCCACAGGCGACTGAATAAGATAGAGGAGAGACTCTTCGTTCGAGGACTTTGTTAAAAAAAAACATACTCTCCAATATTTGTCAAACGGTGTTGCCCTGAAGTGTTTGAAGTTTGCCAGTGTGTGGTAAATAGAAGCGTTTAACACTGGCGATTCACATTTGTGTAGATATGGCGGTCATCGCAGCTTTATTTATTGAAGAAATCATTACAAAACCACATTTCCCATGATTCCTCGGATTAGGAAGTGACTATGCGTTCGAAGATATTGGAAAAGACTACATTTCCCATGTTTCTTCTAATGAGGTAGTGCGGACGTTGATTGCCAATGACCTTATAGGCCACCGTACAACGCCGAGGAGAGGCACTCCGTCTGAAAAGATTCGGCGAAGAAAGCAGCGTTTTGAGGTAACAAGATCAAGAGACCGCTTGCATTCACTTTTTCGACCTTTGGCAAAAATGAAATAGATCGATGACAAGCCGCCATTTCATTTCTCATTATTGGTTTGTCCCGAATGCGAGCGCCAACTGATTAGTGTAAGGAGACTTTCGAAGTAAAACAAGTGAGTCTACTACACTCTTAGTCTCACGCATAGATTCTTTCAATAAGACCGTTTTCAACAAACTCCTTGTACCTCTGCATTTTAGGTCACCTACATCATCGTAAAAAAGTGTTGAAGAGTGTGCATGGGTGTTTGAAGTAAGTTAACTTTAAGATCAGGCAGTATGGTTTGACATCCTAGAATGTGATTTTCTCAAGTAGTGACTTTTGATTGATGTCTTGATTTACAGTGTACGTCGTTGGGTATAACGTCAGGATCTCAGTGTAAGAGGTAAGAGGCAGACAAGACATAAGTGGAGGTGGCTAATAAGTTTTGGTTTATAAGAAGCTATAAGTTTACAGAATAATTTTTGTTCTTTTTCACAGCTTTGGGTCCTGATGAGAACTCCATAGCAGGTAGGAGTTCGAAACACGTAGACTATTTTGTGTACAACCATAAGAATGTGAAATACAACAAATATTGTTTGAGATCATCTATACAGAGAGTACAATCATCAATATTGTTTTCTATGGTTTCTGTAAAGATTATAAAAAAAGCGAACCAGTCTAAAATATTTGTAAATAAATATTGGTGTGATGTCTGTGAGGGTTTGATTGTTTGATTAGAGTGAATGATAGAATGTATGGATTGATTAGGCTAATCATTTTAGTAAATGTATGGATTTGTATTGTGATGTAGATGTATAGCCGTGGTTCCCAAACTGTGCGCCGCGGCTCCCTGGTGCGCCGTTATGAGTTGCCAGGGGCGCCGCGGCACGATGTGGGCAACATGCAGAGTGGAGCTGCAGGGGCTCTTAGAAGGGGTGAAACAACAGCAAGTCCTCATTAACATGTAAATGGTCTTAAAAAGACCTGTGAAGTGCTGGGGTTTGGCTGTGTGTGCACCCGGGATGCATGCTGTCTCATCCTGGGCTGCCACACACGACGGGGAGGCGGAAGGGGGGGGTTAGGGGGGGTTAGTCAGGGGGCTGAAGCCCTTTGAGTCCAATGGGTGTTTGCAGCCGCGACTGTATTTTTTTGTGGATTATAGCATGAGAGGATGGTAGAGCTGGAACACGAACCTTTAATATGATATGACTCAGCTGCTTTAATGTTTTGCAAAAAGTATAAGATATACATTTCTAAAACACTGAAAGAGAAAAATAAGGGATAAAGTAAGCCAATGGTATCAAGCAATGTCTTCATCCATGTATTTACACTGAATCAACATGCCAAACACGCACATCCAAAATGTGTGTTACTTTTAATTAGCAGGATACACCAACAATACAACCTATATTCAAAATTAAAAGGCACTAGTTTTCAGCATCAGGTGTACTATGAAATCTTCTTCCTTATTTTAACCACAACTCCTTTCAATGTCTTGAAAATACATTCACATGTCTTTCTCCCTCTCTCACCTGAACTCGAAAGGCACCAGGCAAACTGGTTCACTGTATCTCATAAAACTAAGAATAAGTTCCAATTCGTGGTGTGCAAAGGATCCTTGACCTCATTCCCCGCTCTCACTCTTTATGTAGATCATCTCCATCAATTCATCTAGCTGCAGTCATGCAACACAAATGCATCAGCACCTCATCACTGCTCACTGCTCACTCCCATGCACCTCCTCAACATTAAAATCATTTCACCTTTTCTGACCTTTACTGGTTGCACAGGCATGCCGTGTGTCTGGAAGGGAGAAGGCATGGAGGAAAGGCATGGACAGATGAGGTAGTCTGAGAGCACGAAGGGTGCTGGGATGGACAGAAGGGGAAGTCTGAAAGCACAGTGGGAGCAGGCATTGCCAGATGGGTCAATCAGGGGGCACAAATGGAGCAGTCATGGACACAAGGAGCAGACTGAGTGCACGAAGAAAGGAGGCATGCACAGAAAGGGCAGTCTGAGGGCGCGGGGGCAGGCATGAACAGAGGGGACAGTCAGAGTGCACGGGGCAGGTATGGACAGAAGGGGTATGGGGCAGGCATGGACAGAAGGGTAGTCTGAGGGCACGACGGAAGCAGGCATGAACACTAGGAGCAGGCTAAGGGTGCGAAGGGAGCAGGCATGGAGAGAAGGGTAGTCTGAGGACACAAAGGGAGCAGCATGGATAGAAGACACAGTCAGAGGACACCAAGGGAGCAGGCATGGAAAGAAGTGACAGTCTCAAGACACAAAGGGGACAGACATGGGTAGAGGGGGCCGGAGAGGTCACGAAGGGAGCAAGCATGAGCAGAACGGGCACTCCTAGCGCAGGGCCAGCCACAAGGCATAAAACAAGAGAATATGCATTTACAATGACATAAAAAGAAAGTGTATTTTGTTTAAAAAGCATGTTTAAATGTACGTTTACAGACAGGGCCATCATCATTTTTCTAAACTATTCTAGACTAAACCCAGTAGAACTCTCGGATGGTCCTTGAAAGGGGAAGGCCTTCAAATATTACTGAAACATCAGTATGGTTACTGACTTCAATACAGCCTCCCACGCCTGAGTTCACAGCGCATTTACATTCTCGATGAGAGAAAACATATCAGCACATAAAACAAAAGTTTGTTTTTCCCCTTTTACAACTGTTATCTTTTTATTTTGTTACAAATATGTTTAAATACCTTCATTGCATCCCAATTAATTTAAGGAAAACAACAGGAAGTACTCTCAAGGTCGGGCTTACATCCCCTCCCACCACCGGTAAAAAAATGGGGGGGGGGGCCACGGCCAACTGCCAATTTGATGAAGGGAGCCATGGCTCAAAAAAGTTTGGGAACCACTGATGTATAGAATGAAAAATTGTTGAAATTAAACTAAAATAATGTGTTGAAAATCAAAAATAAAACAGAAGGATTTATTCAGACTGAACCATAAGTCATTGACCCATGTTGTGTTGAAATCCAATATTCTGGTGTTAATTTAAAAGTAAGTGATGTAACAGTATTGGCAGAAGTTTTGTTTCATATTGGTCATTGGCTTGGCCTTACAGTTGGGAGCCCAAACCCAGTGGTGTTTTTTCGCATCATCAATAATATGGCATGGGTGCAGAGGCAAAGTGATTTCCTTATTTGCGCTGCTGTGCATCAGGGAGGCTTTACATGGGTGGAGCATTGGCATTTCAATGCATCCACCCATATATTTTGGTGCAAACCCAGATTTGCAGAGACTTGTAAACTTTGTTTTGCACCAAAATGGTGCGTGGAACCGACAGAGGCATAACAAGAAAAACATATTTCCCCTTGTTACTTCCTCTTTCCATCTGTGCTGCTTTTAGTGCATGTATGGAACTGGAAATATGCCTTTAAGGATTGTTTTTCAGGAGCACAGGGTCCCTTCCTGCACAAAAATAATCCTGCCCATAAAACAGACACCCTTTCATAATGGTGCAAGGGTGCTTGTGTTGGCGCTTGGTCACAGACACAGTGAGCCAGGGCACAGAGAGATCACAAATGCTCCATATCTTTTTAAATGTGGAGTATTTCAGCTCTTTCCCTTTCATGCAATGAGTTGCATGAATTAATAGTAAATGTGCCCCTTTTTCTTGAAAAAGATCTTCAGACCATCTAATGAATACTAACTCTACATTTGTGGTAGTGTGGACAAACAGTTAGGCTTATCAGAGGGTAGTGCTGAGCATTTGTTGTACTCACAGAGGCAATAAATGTGACACACACTCAAGTTTTTCAGACCAAGAACTTCGTTCTAAAGTAAGTACTTTTAAAGTTATGAATTTTTAGAGTTCGTAAAATAAATCATTTTGGTGCACAATTCTGTGCGTTGAAGTAAATGGGAAAAAAGACAAAAAGGCATGCAAAATCGTACAGTCAACTTTCATGGTTCACTTCTTGGATTTCGGTAGTTTGTAAGGCCAGGTCCAATGTTCCACCAGTAGATTCTCTGGAGCATCCCGGAATCGGCCGGGAGTGGGATGCCTAGGTCGCTGGTAGCTGATGCCTACAAAGAATGGGGCCACCTGAAAACACACAGCACAAGGGAACTTAAAGGTACGTCCGTGGAGTCTCACAAGGGTGTCAAGACCACAGGAGCCCAGCTGGTTTGTCGGTACCCAGGCTGGGCGGGCTGGTGTAGAGCAGATAGGTCAGCCGGGCGGCGCGTGTCAAGAAGTCCTCGCAGTCAGGGGCAGGCAGCTTGGAGAGGTGATTTCAGGACAGCTGGGACATTCACAAAGTGGGCATCAGGGGTTTCGATGTCCCTCAATGGGTGCTTGCTTCTAGGACATTTGGAGTTCGGATTGGACTATTCGTCTTGGTGAATGCTGCAGAGATTCCGGTACCCTGGGTATTGGTGAGGCACGACTCTCATAGGTCCTGGTGTCCCCAAACTTGGCAGGTGAACAGATCTGATCCTTTGGAGCTGGTTTACCACTTTTGGTCTGGGTACTGTGTCAGAATCGCCTGGGAGCAACAAGTCGGTGAAGCTGGAGTCTGCGGTTCGATGCCTGCTGCTGCGGGGAGCAGTGCCTCTACTCCTAGGGAGGTTCTTTGGCAATTTGTAAAAAAACGGAGGGGCTCTTGGGTTTTTGGAGTCCTCGTGGTTGCAGGTCAAGACAGCACACCACGATTATCGTGTCCTTAAGGCAGCAGGCATGATTTGGCACCAATACTCTGCAGCAGGGTTTCAGTCCTCAGGCAGCAGCTTTCCTTTGTCCTTTTCTTCTTTGTGTCCATCGAATCTGAATTCTGGGTCCAGGGATGTCAACTAAATACTAAAATTAGGGGCAGTAAAGGGGGAGACAGGTAGTAGTCAATGAGCTGCCTATCTTTAGGGTGTCTATGCCCTCTAAGTCACCACTCATGTGGGAAGGGGCACTGCCTTGATCCTAATTGGCTAATTCCCTCACAAACCAAGATAGAGGTAAATGAAAAGTGGCTCTAACTCACATGTTGGCTCGATGTGGACCCACCTCCTAATTTACTTAATTTTCCCTCCTGGCTTCCCGCCAAATGTGGAGCAGGAAAGAGGGGTTGGCATTCCCTCCTACCTGGAGCTGCCTGGGTCACATTTCAAAGGCGGCATCACCTTTGGCTTCCAGCCTCAGAGGGCCATCCTGCCCTGTTGGAGGTGTGAAGAACCTCCGTCTAGAGCAGGCTTTGTTCCTGGCCTCTGACAGCGCTGGCCCTCACCTCATGAGGTCAGAAACATGTCTGCTAGTGGCAGACTGGTTGAGACGAGTCAGAGACCACACCAGTGCTTGGTAAGTTTCCAGGGGACCCTCTAAAGGGTCTCCTGGGGACATTTATTGATAAATCCAACACCAGTGAGGATTTATTAAGACAAGATGTTTGATACCAAACATTTTAGGGTAAAGTGAAGCCATTATGGAGCTAGGAAACTCGTACTGACAAGTATCCAGCCCATGAACTCGCTATGGCCTCCCTGTACACTTAAAATATCCAAGAATGGACTTGATATTGTAGGGCCATATCTGCTCATGCAGATATGTCCACACATGGGATATAGTGCACCCACCCTTAGGGCTGTAAGGCCTGTTGTATCAGTGAGTTGCCTGTACGTCATGCAGTGTATGGGGGGCATGGCGCACAGGGCTGTGTGCCATGTCAACTCTTCAGTTTTCTCTGCACCAAGACATGCAGCCTTCAATGGCAGTTTGCATGATCTTGGGGAGGGGTCCCTAGAGTGCCACAATTTGTGCTGCAGGCCTAGTGGACTCTCTTCAAGACCGATGCCCTAGGTACCACCGGTACCATTTATTAGGGGCTTATAGGGGTTGCTGAAATGGTGCTAATTGTGGTACATTTTTAGGGACAAATACTGGTATTGGGAGCCTGGTTGTCAGGGATCCAGTACACCTCTGTCAAAGTTACATAAAAAAATAGGACAAAAAGTGGTGGGTACTGCAACAGACACCATGTTTCTCACACTTATCCTTGTATTAACCACTCTACAGTGTATTGTATACATGAAGCATCTTAATGTGAACAGTGCTTTAAATCAAGATGTAGGGACTTAACTATTGCTACAAATAGACACACTCCGAGGACAACAAATACCAGGGGATATATCTGTGATCTGGTTTTAACAAAAATTATTTAGGATTGGGACTCTAAACGAAAATGGTACTATGTGTTTCAAAAATATATGATTTTGCAAATTATGATGTTGAAAACCAAAAAAATTATTACAAACTGCCACTATACCCTGACTGTCACTCCTAACAGTTGCACCTTGTGCTGTAGTTCGCTGCCATCATCAACAATTCAGAGAATGGTCTCACAGCAGAGACACTGTGTAGTGGTTGGTATACCTATGGTGCCAGCGCTTTGGGTCACTACCTCACGCCCAAAGGGTATCTTTAAAATCTAACTGCAGCCAGAGTACATATGTCCCTACAAACATACTACCTTTGTGTTCACCATAAGGACCCTACGGCAACAGCCTTTGAGGATAGGAATGGCCTTCTTTCTGAAACTGAGGCGATTTTTGCAATTAGGACCTCCATTGGCATGTTTTCGATCTGTTTGTTGCCTAACCAGTTCTTTCCAGGTAAGGAATACACATGCTTTCCCTAATATTTCGCTACACTCCATTGTAATTTGCCTAATATGCTTATGATATATTTAAAACCATTCCATGTAAGAGAAAAAGGAGCAGGAGAAAATTAATAGCAATCCCTACATTTATGGTTAAAACAATCAACAAATGCCCCATGGGGGCAGCGCTCATGTGAGTCACAGCTGATAGCTGATCATTGCTCCATTTCCTGTTATTTTAATGCATTTGAAAATGTAGAAGAATCATCGAATAAATAACACTCCCTAGATTCATAATCGAGATCGCAGCTAAGTACAAGAGGAGATGTCTAGTAGTACCCAAATTCATAGTTAAAGCATGCAGTTAAATGTCCCATGGGTTTAGAGTTCCTTTTGGTCAAGGCTGACAGTTGTCAAATTGGAACTAGTCATCATTACCCCCCCAAAGGAGTGACCAGAAAAATAAAATACCCCCACTTTGAGCCAAAGCTCTTAAGACACCAAGCCAGCGAATCAAGTCATTGTGACCCTCCCCAGGAGAGCTTGCTTGTCTCTTCCAATCAAGCATCTATCCATTCATCTTTTCATCCTTCCATCCACCTGCTGAAAATAACCATTACATTCTGTCATCCATTCAGTTGTTCATCCAACATTTAGTCTGTCACATTTCCATCTATCCACCCGCCCATTCATATCCAAACCTATCTATCTTCAAATATATCAATCCTTTCCCTCAGTTATCTGTCCTTTCACTTAGCCTCCCCCGCTTTCATCCATCCATCCCTCCAATCATCCATCCTTTATTTTGCTTATCCATCCACCCTTTTACTCAGACATCAATCTAGCCATTCTTACACTCATTCATTAATCCAACCTTTCATTCATCCACCCACCCTTCGACCCTTCCACTCACCCATCCATTCATTTAGATTTTCACTCATCCATCCTTTCACTCACTCACTCTTCCATCCATCCTTTCCCTCAATCATCCATCAACCCTTTCATCCAGTCATCCATCTTACCTCCCTTTCACTCATCAATCCATTCGTTCACTCATCCATCAATTATTTCACTCAACCATCCATCCCTCATCCAGCCTTTCACTCACTCATCCATCATTTCTCTCATCCATCCATCCATCCATCCATCCATCCATCCATCCATCCATTTACCCTTTCACTTATCCATCCATTCATTCACACTTTCACTCATCCATCTATCTATCCTTCCTCTCTTTCACTCATCCATCCTTCCCCCTTCCTTTCACTAATTCAGCCATACATTTATCCATCTACCTTTCACTCACACATCCATCCATCCATTTAACCATTCAACCCTCCATCCATCCTTTCACTAACCCATTCATCCAGTCATCCATCTATCCTCTCTTTCACTAATTCATCCATTCTTTTCCTCATATCGATCCATCTATCCATCCATCCATCCTTTCACTCATCCAACAATCCTTTCAACCAATCTGTGCTTCCATCCACCCATTCATCCATCCATCCATTTACCCCTTCACTCATCATCAATTCTTTCACTCGTTCAGCCATCTATCCTTACTCACATCATCATCCATCCTATCTGTCACACATCTGTCCATCCATTCATCCATCTATTCATCCATCCTTCCTAACTTTCACTCATCTATCTTTACATTCATCCTTTCACTCATTCATCCATGCAGCTATCCATCCTTCACTTCACACACTGACCCATTCACTATTTCACTCACACATCCATCCATCCATCATCCTTTCATTCACTCACCTTCCCACCCTTTTGCATTAACTATGAGCCTTTCTTTGTCTGCAGAGTTGCAGACAGAAGATGCCTATTAAAAACCCCACCCTGATGTAGCTGCTATAGTGGGGGCTTGACGACGCCCCGGATTACCCCCATCTTGTGCCTTTCATCTCATTTAGAAATGTGGGGGATAACCTAACCAAATACCTCCCTTTGATGTGTCCCAAATTAAACCTTAGGAACTGTGGCCCTGATGAGCATTCCCTTCAGTGTCCTATTTCCTGTTGGTTTCCCAAGCTTTGTGCGACAGTATTCATGAATTTTATGAACTTGCTAAATGCACTAGTACCCTCTTGGCTCTGGACAACCTTTAAACAGGAACTATGTGCTATGCAGGAACGTGTTAGGGTGTAGTACAAGGAAGTATGACGTAATGTGCAGTGTGTGAGTGAATGTTGGAGAATAAAGACATACTTGAATGCAGCTCCTGTGTGTGATGTAATCTATCTGCATACTCCAGGGCTGGGGAAGATGCTACATCTGGCAACGAGTAGGAGATACGTGCCTCTGGAGAACAAGATGGCTCTCTCTGAGAGTTGGCAACCGTAGAGTGAACTGCGCATGTGCTGTGTGTGCCCTGAATCGATGCAAAGCAGCCTGCGACAGGCACACATAGAGACAAAGCCCAACTCCAGCCCATACAAGACCACAGAAGGAATCAAAGGCCCTGCAGAGGAGCATATTTCAATATTCCCGCCAATACCGGTGGGGAGGTTGTTGGTAGAAAAGCTGCACTCTAACATAGAGTGATTATTCAGACTATGTGAGAAAATAACTCTAGCGCCAATGAAATACAAAAGCAGAAAGCAAAGAAAACATACTCACCACCAGGAGCAATTGAAGCATACTGCAACACATGCTTATACACACAGCTGATGCTTTCAGAAGTTATCGGAGCCACTCTGCACAGCGAAATTAATTGAACGACATGTGCTCACTTAATGGCAGCAGAAGGGTGCACGGTATACAGTGCAGTTGTGTTCCTAAAGCAACCACCTCCATTCGACACAACTAAGAGACAGAACATTGGTGCTAGATGGACTGCTTGGTTTGGAACATTCAATGACTTCATAGATGCGCTAGAAGAAGATTATAAGAAAATCATCAAATATTTGAAAAACCTTGCAGGGGATTGAGTGAAAGAAATGTTAAAGAAAGTTGCACCGACTTATGCAACATCGTAACGAAAAGTGAAAGAAGCCCTACAAGGCAAGTTCATTCCAATGCCGAACTTTGATTATGAAAGGTATATCTTCAACAAAGAATGACAACTTGTCGGGGAAACAATTGAAATCCTTGACACACTTGCAAGTTCTTTGGCTTTACCGATAAGAACCCATACCCCTTAGAGTCATCGGTGGCTGTCATTCGGATTAATTTAAAAGGAGCATGTTGAGACAGACACTCAGTCTGGAGAAAATACTAATGGCCACAAGAGCTGAGGAATGAGCAGAATGACAAGTCACTGATATGGAATCAGGGAAAGCTCACAATGAATCCGTGTTGACAATGAAAAGTAAGCACAAGACAGGTTAACATAAGTCGACATCGTCGGAGAAGACAAAACTATGCTCCTGATGTGGATTTTCAGTTCCCTGCAAAAGCAGATGTCCAACCCTTGGACAAACTTGCAAAAGGTGTGGGAAAGTGATCCACTTCATTACTGTGTGTTGAGCTAAGAAAAATCAAGTGTGTCATGACGGAAAGACAAGAGGGATGCAAGAATGCACCAGAAGCACTCTTGCCACGCTCACAAAACCAAAAAGCAACATCAGCTATGACAATTAGAGACCAGGCAGAATCAATCGTCGTCAAGTTCATCATACACAGGTTGTTCAATGTTGCTATCAAGCACCAGCGAAGAAGATGGGTGTGTACAGATGATGTCTACCAGAAAAATGGCACACACATGTGGGGTTAGCTGCCTGTCAAGAAGATGGAAGTTAAAAACCAATCACCAAACAATGAGCCAAACTTCATTCAGACACTGCCCCAAATTCACATTGGAGGTTTAAGGTCACCCAACAACCTTTATTATTGACTGTGGGGCTTCAATTAATTTCATGCTGGTGAAAAAGTTCTACAGCCTCTCACCTGTGCCACATTGTACTCCTTACGACAAGAAGACATAAACCTAGGCAGCTTGTAAACCATTATGAAGCCAAGGGTCATTAATAGCGACCATGCAGCACAAAATGACATCAGTACAAGCCATCACTCATGTTTTGCAAGGGACCTCCTCCAATGCCTGTTTGCTGAGTTTTGCCACCACGGCTGATATGGGGTTGATATCCCTCAAATACAACCTATGTGCCTAGTCTGAGATTATGAGACAATTCCTGTTGTTGTTTCGTGGCTTGGGAAAACTCAATCAAATGAAAGTACAACTGTACATCAACAAAGACTTTCATCCTGTTACCTAGCAACAGAGTGGAGCCACTTTTCACTTGCATTATGTTTTAGTGAAAGCGTTGGCAACATTTTAGAAACATGACATTATTGAATATTCCACAGGCTCACACCCTGGGTTTAGCCCATAGTAATTATACCAAAAAAGGAAAGTGGTGGAGCGGTACACATTTGTGTTGATATGGGAGAGACACCCTGGTCCACATATAGCGGACACAATCATGCAACTGATTGGGGCTAAAGTCTTCTACAGTTGTGACCTAAACAAAGGGTATCACCAACTCGAGCTAGAAGAGAACTGCTGATATATTACCACTTTTTCCACTCACGTTGGGTTGTTCAGATACAAGAGACTGAGTTGTGGAGTAGCCTCAGCTGCTGAAATATTTTAGGATGTTATCTGCAGAGTCATCCAACCTGTTACATATGCTTTCAATTACAGAGATGTTTTTTAGGAGAACCCAGAAAGAACATGACAAAGCTCTTACTCAAGTGTGCCAGTTATTTGCTGATGTAGGTCTCACTTTAATTCAGTCAAAATACGAATTACACAAAACCAAACGTAAGTTTTTTGGGCACATGTACTTTTCTGATGGAGAATGACTCCAGATTCAGACACTCGATCACCCCCTCCCCAAGAGGTTACCATGCTGCAATCCTTTCTAGGCATGGCCAGTTATTGCTCAAGATACTTTCACAATTTTGCCACAGCGAGTGCACCATTCAGAGACTTGACAGAGTGGAACGTTCCTTTCTAGTGGTCTCCTGAATTAGATCAGAGTTTCAAAGAAATAAAACATACAACTGAAAATGTGACTGAAATGGCCTACTTCGACTCCAAGCTACACACTGAAATCACGGTAGATGAGAGCCCGTTGAGGCTGGAGGCAATCCTTGCTCAAAACAATGGCCATCCAAATGCTCAGAGACATATTCCAGTCGAGGCCTGTCTGACAGAGAAAGAGCCTGCTCTCAGAAGGAGAGTCTAGCTGTGACGTGGGCCTGCAAGGACCTTTATGTATTCCTTTATGTAAAACGATTTACTGTCATCATGGACCACTAAGCATTGCTCACTATCTTTGGAAATCCGAAGGCTAAGATATACACTCACGTCGAAAGATAGGAGTTGAGACTGCAAGAATAGGACTATGAAAGTGTACACAAAACTGGGAAGGATCAGAACCAAGCTGACTACTTTTCAAGAGTGCTGATACATCGTCCTAGTTCGATGTCTGAAGAATATCTCAACTTTATTGTGAGGGCCAGTACACCAGGGGCCTTGTCATTGCTGCCACCAACACAGACAAAGACATGACTATTGCCAAATAACTCACTGAGAAACAAACATGGAGATGATGTACGCGACCTCTGGCTGATGATATTAAATTCCAAAAGTTAAAAAACGTACAGGATGAGTTAAGAGTCACCCAGGAAGGCATCATACTGAAAGGCTCAAAAATTGTCATACCAGAGAGCTTAAGGTAACAGTCCTCGAGTTGGCCTATGAGGACACTGTTGTATTGTAGCTACCAAAAGAGTGCTGAGGGACAAAGTGTGGTTCCCTTCACTAAATGTGCGAGTAGAAAATGAACGGAAAGCATGCCACATCTGCAGTTGCCTATCCTCTAAAGTGATGAAGCACCCTGTGACCTTATCTGACCTTCCTGATCATGCCTGGAAGAGAGTTGCAGTTGACTTCTTCGGACCATTAGGATATGGACAACATCTCATGGCAGTCATACACGAATATTCACAATTTCCTTTGGTGACAGCACTGTCCTCAACAACTCACGATAAATTCATAGAAACGCTTGAAGACATATTTACAACTTGGTGCATCCCCGAGATTCTCAAATCTGACAATGGCCCACCTTTCAAAAGCTAAGAATTCATAGAGTTTCTTGTACGACTCAATGTCAAACACCAAGAGTATAACCCTTTGGCCCCTAGCCAATGTTGTAGAAGAAAGATTTATGGGCACCCACAAAAGGGTAATTCAACAAGCGTCCATGAAAGGAGTCAACTTGAGTCATGCCATGTGCCAGGCCCTCTGGGCTTATCCATCAACTCCTCACTCTACAACTAGTGAGAGTCCAGCCACCTTGCTGTTTGGGAGAGCCATCAGAAGAAAACTACCTTGATGGGCATCAGATCGATCAGAGAGTGCTGACAAACTGCGTACTATCAAATCCACTTGTAAGAGAAAATTAAAGTGTAAGCTGGTCATCACGCCACACCGAAGAAACAGTCTTTGACAAAGGCACTGGTAAAGCAGCGACAAAAGTAAAAGATGGACACTCCTTTTGCCATTAATCCTTTACAGGTGGTGGCGTGCAAGGGACACATGGTGACAGCACATTGTCCTGGGAAATCTATCACTCTGGACACATCATAATTTAAACACCTACCTCGACACTCGCCAGCTCCTGAAACTACATCGGAGGTGACCCTGTCTGTAGGTTTGGCTCATAAGCCTGAGCCTCTGCCTCTGTTGCCTGATAGGGATCTGCCTCGATCACCTCGCCTCACCCAAGCCAGCAGACAGGTGTGAGCTCCTCACAGACTAACCGAGGAGACATGATTTTGAATGATGCTTGCCACTTTTTATTTAACAAAGGGGGAGATGTAGCATAGTGATATTATATGCACTAAGACCTTCGTGGTTCTGTGTGGATTTTTAACAGGAACCACATGCTATGCGGAGAGGTGTGTGATTCTAGGAAGTATGACGTAATGTGCAGTGTGTTATTGAATGTTGGAGAATAAAGACATACTTGACTGCAACCCCTGTGTGTGGTGAGATCTATCTGTGTGCCTCAGGACTGGAGCAGGCGCTACACTATGTGAGATGTATTGGAATGCCAAAGCGGTGACATCTGGAGTATGCTCAAAATACATTCGACCGATGAAGCCCTTTGGTTCTCCTAGCTCCTGGCACAAATGGTATTTCAGTGTGTCTATAGTTGCTTGCTTAAACTTGACCCAATATTCTAGATTATTGGGTTATCAATAGCTATACAAGTTGTTTAGCAATTGTTGATCTCTCTGGTGCTATAATCCATGATAAGATTGTCATACTCAAATCGCAAGATCTTTAGCTGATGACAGTTGATTTTGAGAGGACATGCCCCAGGGTTTGCAACTGCTCCCTCCATATCTATGACAAATAAATTAAACAAAAGTGGGGTAAACACACAGCCTAGCTTAAGGCCTTTATTGACATGAATTTTCTTTGTCAGGATACCTTCTCTGTCCGGTTTCAATTGTACACAATTATTTGAGTGCAGAATAATAATTGCATTAGGGACACCTCATTGACTAGTTTGGCACAAAGAAGACCTCTGTCAATATTGTAGAATGCTTTTTGGAAATCAATAAAAAGACATGCAATCAATTTCAATTTCAAAAGCTTTTATTCAATTTGTTAGTACAAATTATACAAGCAAAAAACCTATATAACAATTCATTACGTTAAAATTATAATGAGAAGGCTAAGTTATAAAAAGAAATGCAATCATTTTTTCCCATTATTATGCTTCTGTTATTGTGTATATCAGCTTCATTGCCTGATCATACTATAGCTGCTTACCTTTCCCAGTATCTCAGAACCCTGTGAGGCGCAATGGCTACATCCGTTCATGCAGCATCATGGATAACTCTGCACAAACGTCTCGAAAGACTATTTTACCAAACACTTTCTACACAAGTCGAACTGAGTTCAGCTACCCCTCGCTGGGCCAGTCAGTCCCAGTGAGGATGGCCAATAAGAAATTATTGTTTCTGTACATACAGCTCTGACCCCCATCTGTAAGTGCTTTTAGGAGCCGGTAAACAGCTAGAGGAAGGTCTGGGCTCCAACCCTTTCTACTGTAACTCTGACCGGTGTCAAGAAGAGATCGTCCTATGAATGAATATATCCTGATGATGTTGTCTAAGGAGAAAAGGTCAATGCCCAGACTGATCCACTTCCTGATTTATGAAACAAGGTGGAAGTCTGTAGGTCGTTATTTTGTCATTCTTATGATGGCGCAATAATCAAAATTGTTCCACCTAAGGAAATCAATAAATTTCAGAACAAAAAGATAGCAGATTTTCATAAATGTTATATTTAACTGTTGATAATTAGTAAACAAAAAACATAGTAAACATATTAACAAGCAGCAAACATCTTTTATCCATGAAACATTCCAATATAAGAAAAGCACTTCAAAGGTCCTAGCACACATTTAAGGTTCTATATGACAGTATTATGTCATTTTAGAATTCAAGTGGTAAAAAATTACAGAGGAGAAAAAAACATGCTCTTCTGATAAGCAGAACATTATTATATATGGAATTCTTTTTAAGTTCCTAATGGTGAATTCAAATGTGCTATTGCATGTTTGCTCTGGTGGCCTAAGTCCCATTGGAGAGTGAGACCATCCATTTATCCTACACATGAACCCTTCTGTCTTTTGTTTTTGCTCCTCCAGGATGCTTGGAAAGCCTTCAGCAGCATAAGCCCTATTAGCAAGAGTCTTCCTTTTGGCTTAACTATGGCTACCTGCTGCCTTCTGTGGAGGAAGTGACTTACAGCACCTTATGCAAGTGTGGTTGAGTGCGCACCCAAGAACAGAAACCAGTAATAAGTGACAGGAACCTAACGCAGAAGAAGCATCCTACTACTAGGGTTGAAACGTCTAATCCTACCGAATGGAATGGTGCATTAAGTTGATATATTTCCTAAGTATGTCGAACTACTAGAGATACTGTGATGTCACTAGTGCTGAAAGTACACACAGCTGGAAAGTGGCAGTACTACTAAATGTTTTTTTAATCAAAGCCGTTTTTATATAGTCAAAAGAATTGCAAGTTTATTTTAGTCTGCGGAGTTTTCAACACCAGTTAATGTCTGAGGACTTGTATATGTATCTGTATGTCTGTGTGTGTGTGTGTTTGTGCATGCTCCCACCCACGTTATTTCCTTCTTATCTTGATGGCAACAGAAAGTATATCACAGGTGAAAGGATTACTGGTGGCATTGCATAAGACATCGGCAGTGATATCCCCAATGGTGTCACAAAAGCTTCAACCAAAAGCACCGTTCCCACATCTATTTGCTGTCAGTGTAAAGACAGGCGTGTTTCTACACAGTGCACCCACATCCCGCTGGGATTGGCCAGTGCAAAGTAGAAGGTTCTAACCAGAGATTTAATGTACGTGTAACTGTTTTACTCATTGTTGCGACACAGTATCACGGAGTGAGATGGGCAGTTTAGATGCAAATTTGGTATCCCAAATCTCATTTTTTGGTGATGTTTCTCTAATAATGCGCACATTGGCCACTGTGTTAAAAGACAGATTACACAGCCAAAAAAGGTTGCTGCCATCATTCCAAATTTGCAGTTCATTAATCAGTTGTTTTGTGCTGTGGCTCAACAAAAATATACCACTTTCAATGGAAAAGGCAATTTTGAAATCCCCCTATATTTTTTAGCTGCGTAAAAATGTATGCTCGATCCTTAATGCTTAGGTGCTTCTTTGCAACATTTCGTGCAAATTCATCAAACGGTTCCAGACTAATTATGAGCAAAAACACTGGCTACTTTCTGATGGTTCAAGCATAACCCGCTGATGAATTCATAAGCCAATGGGCCGTGCAGATAGACAATGCAAAAGACAGGGATGAGCCTGTACAATATGCGGTACCTTATTGTTTCAACTCACCAAAAGACCAGACATCTGATTTGCTGCTGAATTTACTGTACATAAGGACTTCAGGCGGGGACCAACGGACTGGAAACTTGGTACCCAAGGAGCTAGTATACTCATCATCCAGGACATACCTGAAACAGCAAATAATGGAGATGTACAAAAAATATATTATACCGTGGATAAATTAGATCTTTTGAGAAACTATAGAAGATGGGAAACCCCTAATGGCAAGAATTCTACTGGGTTGAAAAAAAAGAGATCTACAAGAAAAAAGGTATTTTTTTTCAAAATAATTTTTTTTAAAAGTGTCGAAAGAAGGGACAGAATCGGGAATCCAATTCAAGTAGGTAGAATCATGCAATCATTGAAGACAAAAGATTAAAAGCAAAAATTTTGCTAGGGATCATACGAAATATCTGAGTGTTAAGTGCAGAAGTGAACATACGTCATATAGAGATATCAAAGTAGATAGATAAGGGAAGGACGCACAAATTAATACATGATTTTAATACAATAAAGTGAAAAACAAACTATAAGAAGGTGGGGGGGACATTCTAATATTTTTGGATGTCTCTCATAATATCAAAATCCCAAGAAGGATGGTTACCCTGATATATAGCATAAGTATTGAGAACGATGCCTCTCCCTGCTTTACCCTGCATTCTCCTGTGCTGTTCACCCTTCTACCCTAATCCTTTTCAAGCTGTTGTAGCAAGGTTGTTGCATGTTTTATTCTGATTTACAAAACTTTCACTGGAAATTGGGATAGACTCTGCTTACTCCAATGTTTCAGAAATGATTGGGCAGGTCAACCTTGTGATGGATAGACATCTTACCTTATCAAAGACCAGTCCAACTATTGAATCTACTTGAGCAATCTGCTCCACTTCAGCCTTCAAGGGTAATCCTTGACTGTGCTCCATCCTTCACTATCACATAAAGGTTAAAACCTAAAATAGAATTTCATGGCATCCATTTACATAACAGTAGTATCTGTTTGCTGTGGTTCCAGGGATAAGAGACGCTACTTGTTACAATGATCGTCCAGTTTCCCCATTAGCTCCTTTCTCTACATGCCACCTGCATGGAGAACTAGCTTGGTAACATTTGAGGAAGTAATGACGTAAGCAATTGGATTTGTACACATAGAAAAAAGGGAGGTGTCATAGCACGGAATCCGTTAGGACACCGAAATAGAGATGAATAAGAGAAGAGTGGTGTGCTATGCAAGAGGTAGTATACAAATGCACCTTATTTCTACAGGCTACCTAATAATCTACAGGGAGTGCCCCTCTCCTCCTATTAAGTTTCCTTTTACCCTTCTCCAGGTTTTCTATGGCGCTCCTAAAAGATCCACCAAAGTTTGAAAAATTAATTGTTTTCCTAGAAGGGCTTTCTTAAGACTAACAAAATCTGAACATACATTTTGTGGGCTTCTGCAATTGAGGCCTAGATATTAAGGGCCAGATGTAGGAACCCTAATACCGGTCGGTAATGGCCGAAATTACCGAATTTCGGCCGTTACCGACCGGTATTAGGCATTTGGGATGTAGGTGGCTACATTTCAGATACGGTAATTTACCGAATCGGTATTTAAGAATTCAGTAAATTACCGAATTCTTAAATACCGATTCAGTAAATTACCGAATCTGAAATGTAGGAAGCACTCAAGTGAGTGCTTTTCACCTGTAAGGATTCGTTATTTACCACCAACTACAAGAACACCCTAAAAAAAGCAATTTTTTGCATTTAATAACAGTGCCATGTGGCAGACATAAATATGTGCCACATGTGCACCCATGCACAATTAAGGGGTGCAACAGGGTGTCAAAGTGACACCCTGCCACCCTTCAATGTTTTCCCCCTAAATACCGATTCGGTAATTCCCATTCATTCCTATGGGCCTCCAGACCCATAGGAATGAATGAGGAATACTGAATCGGTAACTACCGATTCGGTAAATACCGAATCTTAACGATTCAGTAATACTTACCGAATTTTTCCCTACATAGCATTTACCGATTCTAAAATACCGAATTTGTAAAATTCGGTATTTTAGAATCTGTAAATGTCCCTCACCTGCATCTGGCTCTAAATGTTTACATATGGTTTTATCCTGTTTAAGGACAAAACAAATTCTCAACATTGTGTATTTATATAAGTGTTTTAATTAAGTGATTTATTTATTCACTCCAATCGAAGTTAGGTCAAGACGCTGTGGTGTAGTATGGATGGTGGGTTCATTGTCGACATTACTAAGTTAGCATGAGCTTCGCCGCCATGAGGCTGCTTTTGCGCACAACCCTACATGCGTTTATTTTGCAATACTCTGTTTGTGCCCTTTTCACATGAGAACTGTATACCTTTTGCGTTCTCTGCTGTGCTCTGAGGTTTAGTCTGCACACGATGTACAAAGTCGATCAACAATGCCCCTTGTTATTTTGTTCTGGTCAGTCCCTTGCACCTAGACATAACATGACACTAAGCTGCACTACTAAAAATCATATGCTTTAATATTGCAAGCTAAGCATGTTGTTCACACACTTGGAGAAGACCTTTCCAGAGAGAAGAGTTGTGCTTGTCCTGAGATGTAAACCTTTCATCTAGGCCTTGCGGTAGGGGGTCTGCTGACAAAGCCCAGAGGTCTTCTTTTTTATAATAAACTATATCCTAACACGGGGAGGGTGGTTGGGCACGTTAGCCCTTTTCCACTGTCTTTATAAAATGATACCCCGTTTGTATTCTATGGATTTGTGACAATGCTGACAATATTGTTGTTTATGCATTTTGCTGCTAGTAATGGCATGTGTACTGTACCATAGAGCGTGTTAGTTAAAATAATAATTTTAAACAATACTGTGACTTTGAATACTCTCATTTTGGACAAGTATGAGTGAGTGAGCGAAAGAGTTGTCTTGCTCCCGCGATTCCTGATAGAGTCGGCGGTGTTGTGTTCTGGTTTGTCTAATCATTGGTAGCTTCGCTGTTTGTCAGAGAACGAATGCGACACTATTGCTAGTCAGTTTTGGTATTTTTGGATACTGAGGTGATAGATTAGTACACCGCTGTCTACAGAGGTCCTGGTTTCCTGCGCAAAGTTCTGTACATGTGCAGCATCCCTGCAGCATGGCGCCGCCAACGTTTGGTCTGGTTCTTATCTGCGGAGCGCTTGAGTAGTGCTTGTGCTTGTCCACAATTCCTTTGCGTCTGTCTACAGAGACAGCTGTGAAGTATAACCTCCTATATTGATGTTTTTATAGGTTCTTTCAAGTTTGAAGTTTTCAAAAGGTTTTCCTCTTTATTTGACAAGTAGAATGCCTGAGAACGTAGGGGAGTTGAGAAGTGTCACCTTTTATCAAGTGTTCTGAATACTTCTCAATTTGATATCTAACAGATTTTCTTGCAGTGAAGATAGTTCTCATTTTTCACCAGCCAAAAGGTGTTCCTCTATTATGCCTGAAAGATTACTCTTACTTCTTACACACACCCGTGCTCTGTCAATATGTGTAATGACATTGCTCTAAGCTGTGACAGGACTACGTGATCTAGCTTTACATGGAACACCAACATACCTATGTTAGAGGTGGTTTGTACCTGGTGCTGAGTAATGGTTTTACCAGCTTTAAGTGTTGTGTTGTTATATGGTCTAGTAGGGATTACATGATCACAAACTTCACTGATTATGAGATACTCAACCTGAGAGGTTTTTAAAGTGGCTTCTTGGTGTTTTCTTTAAGTAGTTTCATTAATATACATTTTTAGGGCTGTCAAGCTTAAAATCACTTTACATACACCAGCAGCTCTCTGAGTTCTTCATAGAAGGACTGAGCCCACAAAGCTATTTGCATATATGAGTTTGTCATACACATATATATACAGCCCATTTTAGATGCATAAGCCACTATTATATTCACAAAAGCTGGTTTTGCACGACAGGATCTTCTTGTGAGTAAACCTGACAAGGTTGAGGAGTCAGTGTGGAGTGAGCATGCAAGGGCTGGAATGCCCTGTGAGTTTGTGCATACTCAGAACCTTGGGTATCCACACATTCTTCTGTGACTGTTTCCCACCTTGGAAAATGTCAGAACTTTACTTGTGACAAGTGGAAGGCCCAATTTAATTTCCATTGTCGGAAGCAGATAAAAATCCCACCTTCTCCCCTCTTCAAATTGGTAGGCTATCAGGAAAGGGTTACTTAATGAAAAGAAAAATAAACATTTGCTCTGAAGATTTTTGCATGATCAGATAGACACCTGTGCCTTCTTAGGGAAAATGCAAGTCGCAAACTTTTTGCAGTGGTACACCTGGAAAACTGCAACTGGGGTAAGGTTCTATGCATACTTCTTTGAACTTTTGTGAATTTCTGAAAGTCACATATGTACACCATATATAAGTTGTGGTAAATCATTGGATGCAGATTTAGAACTTTCTCTGAGAATCAGGACTACTGCTGAGAACTGTGCCATTTTTCAGTTGCAAGGTGTCCTAAATAATGTGTAGCTCGTCTTTACCACCGGTTCTCATCCTTCAAGAGTAAGTCCTTCGTGACATCTCCCCCTTGCTGCTGCGCTGCCTCTCTGTTTGCTGAGTTCTTTGGCTGGGCTCCTCTTTGTTAGACACACCTATGTTTTTTTTATCCAACTTGTTTAGTTTTGTGCTGCCTTTTTTTCCCCTGTTGTAATGTCGGAGGTTTTTCCACCCACTCACCTTTCTGCTTTTTTTCCCCGTTGTTTGTCTGGTTGCTGAGCTGTTTGCCTGTGCTCATCTTTGTTTGACTCATCTTTGTTTTATTTTGTCTAACTTATTTAGTTTCTTTCAGCCTTTATTTCTCTTTTTGATCAGGAATCCGAGGTAGGAATAGCAAGCAGCTCCGGAGGGCACTCCAGGGCATGATAGAGCGCAGGCCAGCATTCTAGTTGTTATACCGTCATGCTTCAGAAGCCATGCATGATCGTTAATAGGCCAAGACCAGGAGCCTATGGTGTGCAAGGAGAGGAGGACTTAGAGGAAGGAGCACAGAACAGCGTGAGCGCAGATGCCAAACTAAGACGACTGGGAAGGAGCGAGATGAATGTAGAGCAAGAAGAAACACGGGCGAGGTGAAGGCCATTCAACAGCTGTCGGAGATTAGAGAAGAATTAGCAGAAGAGGAGGACGGCAGGAGAGCACCAAAGAAAGGTGAGCAGGAAGAGACCGCTGTGACTCTAAGGCTGAGTCACAGCTTCAGGCAGAGAGGGAAAGGGAGAACTGTGCTGATACCCTACTCCATGGGAATACCCCAACCCCATCAACGTTTCATGCCTCAAGCCTGGTACTAAGAATTACAAAGACAGATGTCAGTAATAAATTACCTCAGGCCAAGCCCCATTCGAGAAAGACACACTGTGTGGTAACGGGTTCTCTACATAGTGAAAAAATAACCGATTATTAAGGTCTTTTTTTACTGTCTTATTTCCCCGAGGGTGAGATTGGACCTCGTGAAGCACATAGAAGTTCCCTCAGATGAGCTGGAAGAAGGTCTTGACATAACAAAATCCCAGAGGGTTACCATGTGGTCCGGTTAGGTCTCTATAGGATCCCTGAATCCAAGCGACAGGCAGTGGAGGAATCATTGAACCATTTAATAGCCCCTGATGTTCCCCAGCAGTGCTTGTTCCAAAACTCAATGGCACCATAAGGTTTTGCATAGACTCCCACCAATTAAACAGTGTATTAAAATTTGATCTGTACACTATGCCCCGGGTAGAGGACCTAGACAAGCTCATAGAAAGTCTGGGTTCTTCCACCTACCTTACCACACTGGACCTTATGAAAGGGTATTGACCCCAACCTCTAGAAAAATGACGTCATTTTCCACACCCTCAGGGATATACCAATTCATGGTTCTTCCTTTTGGACTGCATGGGGCGTCTGCCACCCTCCAAAGATTAATGGACATCCTTTTGCGACCTCACCACGGATATGCAGCAGCATATTTTGATTGTCATCTACAGTCCATCTTGGGATTCCCACTTGACCCATCTTAAAGCAGTCCTCAGGACACTTCGGGAACCCGGTCTTACCGCAAACGCCGACAAATTTATTCTCACCACCAATTCCATCAAATACCTGGGGTACCACATACAGGAGGGTAAAATCAGTCTCCAAGAAGATAAAGTTAAGACCATAAGAGAGTTACCACCCCAAAGGATAAAAAAGGAGTCAGGTCCTTTTTGAGATTGATAGGATGTGTTATAGACAGATGCCTTGAACAATGGACTAGGGGCTGTACTCTCCCAGCCAGACAAAACAGGTCAGCTCCGCCCAGTGGTATATATCAGCGTAAACTTTTACCCTTTGGAGGTGCATTATCCCACTATAGAAAATGAGTGCTAGCCATCAAGTGGGGTATGGAGGACCTTTAATATTACTTGTTAGGCTGTCCTTTACCCCTATTGACTGATAATGCACCCCTGGTTCAGTTGTCCCGCAACATAGATACTAACATAAAGGTGCATCAGAGGTTCTTAGCTCTTCAACCTTTCTCGTTCCAGACTCTACATCTCCCTTGGAGTCAACAGGTGAATGCAGATTTCTTGTCCAGGACTCGTGTGTCTGCATGGCCAGATCAGCCATGCCTGGTTGGGATGCATTGTGATCGGGAATCCAAGGTAGAAAAAGCAAGCAGCTCCGGAGGGGACACCGGGGGCATGAATAGACCACAGGTCAGTGTTCTTGTTGTTATACTCACCACTCCTCAGAAGCCATGCATGGCCATTACTAGGCCAAGATCAGGAGCCTATGGTGTGTGAGGAAAGGAGAATGCGGAGGAAAAGAGCACCGAACAGTGCAGACGCCGAACCAAGACAACTGGAAGAGGAGTTGGGAGAGCGAGATGACCATAGAACAACAGTTGATACCAGACGCCGTGAAGGCTGTTATGAAGACTGTTCAACAGCCGCCGGAGACGAGGGAAGCATTGGCAGAGGAGGAGGATGGCAGGAGGGCCCTGGGGAAAGCGAGCTGGACGAGATCACTGTGATACCTTAATCTGAGTCACTGCCTCAGGCAAGTGCTGCAGCTGGGTTTTTGCTGCGTGGTTTCTTGGGCTATTTACCAGGCTATTAAGTGGGTTTGTAGGAGCACCTGGTATGATTATCACAAACACGGGAAAGAAAAGGGATCACTGGTACATGTGCTGAGACCCTACCTTACTGCAAAACCGTGAACCTATGCATATTTCATGCCTCAAGCCTAAGAATTACAAAGACATATGTCAGTAATAAATTACCTCAGGTCAAGCCCCATGTGAGAAAGACACAAGGTGTGATGACGAGATCTCTACATAGTGAAAGAAGAACTGATTATTAAGGTCTCTTTTTCCTGACTGATTTCCCCAAGGCTGAAATTGGACCTGGTGAAGCACACAGAAGTTCCCTCAGACGAGCTGGAAGGAGATCCTTGGCAGTCAAGAAGACCCCTGTACTCATTCAGCCCCCCCACTTCATCCTAGCACACCTCCCTTAAGCAAGGATCTACTTATTGGACATGCGAGCAGAAGGCATGCCGCCAGTGCGCTAAAGGCAAGCCTGCCTGTTCCCGTCTGCGCCTTGACCACACCCAGCACCAGGAACCCTGCCAAGCTCTGGACCCCAAACTCATCAATAACAACTGCCGCTGCACCTCTCCAAGTTCAGTGGACCTTTTCCTTACTGGCCCTGCCTTTTCTCCTGCAACACCAGAGCACCCACACACGTGATGACCTCCATCCGAACACGACCACTTCAGAACATCTCCATTGCATCCTGCTCAGCGCATGGTCACTCTGCAAGCATGCAATCGAGATCTGGGACACCATCTCCTCCCTTACCCCAACCTCATCTTCCTCACTGAGACCTGGCTCAACCCCGCATACGCATTCAACATCGTCTCAGCAATGCCCGACTGCTATACGATAGCTCAAGACAGGATCAACAAACATGGAGGTAGAATCACCATTAGTCATAAAGAAACCATCCACTGCACTACCACCACAGATGATACCACCCCGATCATGGAACACCTCAACTTCCAACTCCAAACTGACGGCAAAACCACCATCACAAGCACCCTTGCTGCAGCTTCTGTGACACCATCCCTGAATTCATTGCCCCGCTCGCCACTGACTCCAAACGCTACATCTTCCTCGGAGACCTCAACTTTCACTTCGACGAACGTCACAACACCACCAACCTCCTCAGAAGCATAAACAACATTGACCTCACCCAGTTAGTCACTGACCCCAAACGCATTGCAGAACACACACTCAAACCCATCTTCTCGCACTTCCTTAAAAGATTGTAGACCACACAGAATTTTTGTTTTTTTGGGGGGGAGTTTTATATAGTGCAAAATCGACCCAAAGGTATCAGAGCACTTTGCATGAGCACCACTTGTGGTACAGATGGACACATTCATTTTGTTAGTCACAGAGATTAAGGGCAGATGTAGGTAGGCTTTTACCGGTCAGTAATGGCCGAAATCGGCCGTTATCGACCGGTAAAAGCCTTTTCCTATGTAGGAGGCTATTTTACCAATTCGGTAAATAACGAATCGGTATTTACCGATTCGGTATTTACCGAATCATCATTTACCAATTCGGTATTTACCGAATCGGTAAATGAAATGTAGGAAGCACTTCAAACAGTGCTTCTGGGCTCAAAGGATTTGTTATTTACCACCAACTATTAGTTGGTGGTAAATAACGAATTCCTATGTAAATGCAAATATGTGCATTTACCCCTGTGCCATGTGACAGACATACATGCCCTTAGGGCATGAATGTGTGCCACATGTACACACCAGCACTAATCAGGGGTGCAACAGGGTGTCAAAGTGCCACCCTGCCACCCTTGTCTTTTTCCCTATTTTCCCGAATCGGTAATTGACATTCATTCCTATGGGGCTCTAGGCCCATAGGAATGAATGGCAATTACCGAATCGGTAAATACCGATTCAGTATTCGGTAATTTTTACAGAATTTTTATCTACATGGCAATTACCGTTTCGAAAATACCGAATCGGTAAAATTCGGTATTTTCGAATCGGTAATTTGCAATTACCTACATCTAGTCCTAAATGATTTGCCCAGAATAACAGGATGTTTAGCGTCTAAATTCACAAGCCAGAATCATCCTCGACCTCCCAAAGCGAACCCACATCACCCTCCACCTGAGAATGCTCTACTGACTTCCTATTCAGGATAGATGTCAATTCAAGACGTTGATCTATACCTACAAAGCCCTTCACAACCAAGGACCACCATCATCAACCACCGCCTAAACTTCCAACAATCCCTCCAGACACCTGCACTCTGCCTCCCTCCCTAACACTCCTGGCATCCGCTGAATTAACAGTGGAGGACACTCCTTCTACTACCTCACTGTGAAGGCCTTGAACAACCTCCTCCTTCACCTCTGGACCTCATCTTCTCTGTTGGAATTTAGGAAAGGACTCAAGACCTGGGTGTTTAATTGATCCCTCCCTAGCAGCAGGGTCCTCCGTGTCTGGATACCCTCACAGGTGATTAGCCACACTGTACAAGACTGACCACTACCTCTTAAGTGATCTCATGATTGGCTTATTAATCTTAACACCTTTTCGATTCAGTGACCCTGTTCTGCACACCAAATCCCCTAAAAGTCATCAACCCGCAGACCAATATTTTGTGGTAGATCCTTTTTAGGTCTGTCTTGACAGTACAGTTGTCCCCAGAGGTAATGTGATTAGGCTAAAAAAGAGCTTTCAGGAGTACTACAGAGAGGTGCTTATCTCCGCCCACATATTGGTAGTCAGCAATGCATCTTTTGATTGGGCATAAGTTGTATGCTCCTGCACAAAAAAGTGCTCCTCGATGCAGCTGTAACTATTTTGTTGATTTATCCAGCTGAATGAGCCAAGAGCATTATAGCAGCCTGAGCTTGAATTTTCAGGAGCACACACATGACACTGCAATGCAGTTAAAGTGTCTTAGATAACTGGGTTATTTATGGTGTTTGCTTTTCTCTAGCAGTAGCACAGATGGAGGAGAGCAGCCATGAGTTCTGGCCCCCTCCCCATACCAAATCATTAACTTTAGACTTCAGAGCACAGTTTTGTGTTTGCGAGCATTATGGGGTGCCCAGGACGATACTAGTCTACATGGATTTTTAGGTCTTGCTTGACATTGAAACTGTCACTTGACCTTATGTGATCAACAAAAAGGAGCTTTCAGAGTTCTACTGCGAAAGAGGATTAGGGTCCACCCACTTGTTGGCTCCTCAGAGTAGAGGATTTGATTGCGCAGAATTTGTTTGCTTCCATAAAGGCAAACTGTGAATATAGAAGGTTTGCTCTGTGAGAACCTTTCTTAGGCCCTCTTAGGAGAGAGAGTATGTTGCTTAACCAACTGTAAATTTGTATACCTACCTAATTTTACAACTGTGGGCCTGATGGTTGCCATGTGTAAAAGGTTACGTTGAAAACTGTAGGCCTGAGTTGGTTATGGTGATAAACTATAGGCCTGATTGGTGCACCTGGAAACGTTATGTCTGTTGCCATAGATATAGTCTGCTTAGTATGAAACATTATGACAAAGGCAGTTAGTCTAGGTTATTAATTGTGAAAAACATTTGTTAAACCCAATAAGCCTTAAATTGTTGGTTGCTATCACATTATTACAGGCCTTGTGCAAGTATTTTGCTGTGTGCCATTTCACAGATTACCATATTGGCTCGGGTTTGGGCACTTGCCACCCACTTTGACAAACCGTGGGGGGTTTCCTCCTAATGATTCTTGTTAGGCCTTGATGAGAATGGTTGTATATTGTTTTGCAAGCTTTACTTTTCTACATGTTTGTAATTTTATAACTGTATCCATAATGGTTGCCAGTTTATGTACATTTGAATAAGCCGGTGCTGGGTAAGGTAGGGTGTAAAGCTAATGGTAAAGGGTAATGGCTTCATTAGTTCATTGAGACATGTCATGCCAGATTTCATAGCCTGTGTTAAAGACAATAGGCTTTTAAGATTGCATAGTTGTTACAATGTGCTAAAGCCTGTAGGAAGGTATTTTGTTACATGGAATTTCACAGATTACCATAATAGACAAGGGTTCTGGTGTTGCTGATTCACCCGGAGAACCATAAACATAAAAGATATGCACCAAAGTAATCGTTGTTAAGCTCGCTTAGCAGAGATAGTAGTTTGCTTTGCCAGCTGTAACTTTGTATATATTTCTACTTCTATGACTGTATGCTATATGGTTGCCTTGGGGAAATGTTAAACTCAGTACAGTATCCTTGAGTTGGTTACGGTGACAAGCCAATGAAAAAGGTTATAGGCGTCATTGCTTTTTATGAAAAGTTACAATAAAGGAGATAGGCCTGACATATTGATTGTGAGAATGATATGATAAAGTCTATAGGCATTTGGGGTGGATTGTTATTGCTCAGTATTAAAGCCTACAGGTTCTTTGTTAAATGAAATCTCACAAATGACCTTAGTTGGAAAGGATTTTAGTGTTGAGTACTCCTACTGACAAACCATGGAGATTGAAGATTTGCACTATGAGAATCCTTGTTAAACCCTGCTAGGAGAGACAGTATTTTGCTTTGCCAACTGTACTTCTGTATATATTTGCAATTTTATAACTTTATGCCAGATGGTTGCCTTGTAGGAAGCTTACACTCAGTAAAGTATTGGTGTATTTTATGAACTGCTCAATTAATTAAAATCATTACAGTAAAAACAAACAGCATATAAAGCTAAAACCATGATCTAAAAACATCTGTTTATCTTCGTTATGGTGATAAGCCCATGAAAACAGCAATAGATTTGATTGGTGTGCAGGGAAATAGTATGCCAGATACCATAGCTTCGGCCTGTTTATTTTTAAATGTTATTAGAAAGGCAGTAGGCCTGATGTGAGAGAGTGGTTTACTAAGGGTGAATTGAGGTCCACCACAAGTAATAATTGAACTATTCTGTTAGGTGCAGTTAAAAGTTTCGGTAAATTAAACCTGAGCTCAACTCCTGGTAGCTATGGCACAGAGCAGATAGGTTTAACTTAGGGAAAATGTGTAAAGCATTTAGAAGTAACTAAACAAATAAAAAGTCAAAAACACAAAACACTTAAAATCCCTCACCAATTTATATAAATAGAGCAAAATGTAATGAACAAAATGACCCCAAACTACAAAAATCCTATAAGGGTAACAAGACATGATTTTTTTAAGATTTAAGGGGAAATAGCACCAAAAAGCACAAAGGTCCAATGATAGTGTTTTCCGGCCAACTGTGATGGAATACAGGCCAGATACACCAACTAGGTTCCACCAGGTCAGAGGTTTAACCTTTGGACTTGGTCTTTTTTTCTGGAAGTCAAAATCCTTCAGCAGTGCATAGCAGCAGGGGGTATCCGAGGAAGTCTTCCCGAAGTCAGATAGGGGTTGGGTAAGGTACCACTACAACAATGAGTCAGATAAGCTGGGGTGATTTTTCCACGTCCTCTGGAAGTTTAGAAGTCAAAACATTTTCTAGTCCCCGGTTATCAGAAGTGGTAGAAGAAGTGCAGTTAGATGCAGCCAAGGGTCTTATGACCTTACAAACAGCACTCAGGAATCAGGATTCACACCAGAAGGGTCCAGGTCATGGCCAGTTCATACTGGTCAGCTGAGAACCTCAGGAAAGGCCTCTTGAAGTTTTGATAGCCCTGTAGCCAACCAGGAGGCCAGCCAACTGACCCTTACAGGCTTTTTCCTTGCCCTGGGTACATGAGTGAGCAGGTCCAGTCCTGTATGGCTCCTCTTGGGCCACACACAGTAGGTCCAGTCCTATTCTAGCCCTTCTGCAGGTGCAAAGAAAGGCTCTAAAGTGGGTACCTTGGGATGCCATATTTATTCCTGCCACCCCAACAACCAATGGGCTAAGTTTTCCAAGAAGTAACTCTACCCACTTTTGCAGCAGTTTCTGTTTGCTCTACTGACAACAATCCTACAGTGCCCCTAAGTCCTAAAATCCAAGATGGGGAAGCCATTTACCTGTGTGCACACCCAGAGGTGTCCCTATGGCCGGTTTGAAGTGACCAAGGAAAAGGGTATTGATCATTACCCTGGCCACACCCAGAGGTGTGGCCAGGGTAATGATCAAAACCAGCCATAGGGACAGTTTTCCTCCCCGTGGGATTGGTAATTGCCTTAGAGGAACGACAAAAGCTGGGGCCTGTCCAGGTGTTACCTAACATTTTCTTGTGTCAGGGAAGGCTTCTTTGAAGCCAGTTAAGTTCTTGTGCAACCTTCCTGCCTGGGTAAGAGAAAACACCTCCAATACCCAAACCATTGTCCCTGCATTGAGCACAGTTTTCACACCGCAAAAGGACTAAGCACTCACTGGCCTTCATCTGGAGTGCATGCAAGTTAGCCTACAGGAGCTGAAGGCAAGAAAATTGTGCGTTTCTAAGAGTTACTTTTCCTTAATATTTATTACAAATCTGACTTTACCATTAAGTGGGGCTTTTTATACATTTTACAAAGAGTGTTTTAATCATATTTCTAGCTGACTCAATCCAGAGATAGCAGAATTAGTATTTAATCCCTCTTCTCGATGTTTCACTATAGGCCAGTCAGCCTTGCTATAGTGAAAATTGGTTTTGAGTGCTGGTCACTATGAGGCCATGTTAACTTTACAATTTTTTCAATGTCCTACTTTTAAATACCATGTACTCTGCCTTGTAGACTACAAGGCCTACATTGGGGTGACATATTAAAATTTAAAAGGAACATTTTCTCCAATCAAAAAGTGTTATCTTTGACAGGTTGTGCTGCAGGATTTATACTGCAGCACTCTGACTACAGTGGTGGGCCTGCAGTCATGGTTGCCTGGTCACACTACTGGATGGCATAGTAGAGCTGTAGCCCATAGCTAATATTTAAAATTCCATCTCGCATATGTATTTTGGGCTTCAAAAACAAGGTGATGGATGGAATACTTACATTTTTTCAGCCACTGGCAATCGCTCAGGCCGCATCCCAATCCATCGTTTTTTGCCCACCATCGCAGATCAGGTTGGGCCAAGCCATCTCCAAATCAGTTTTGCTCCAGCTCCAATGGGAACAGTCTATCCCAAACTGCCAAGCCAGGTCGTCCGTGATCTATATCACAAGCAACCCAGGACCAGTTTTGCCCTTTTTCTGGTTCATGGAGGACACGGCCGAGCAGTTCAGGCTGGTCTTTTCCCACTGGAGCAAGGCCAAGACTGATTTGTATATGGCAGGGTCCAAATTAAGGTGGCATGGTCTGCAAAGTACTGATGAACTAGGATGAGGCTCCAAGTAATTACCAGTGGCTGATATTGATTCAAGCATTGCATCCATGGCTTTTTTGTATGCTTCAGTCTGACATCCTATGTGGGATGGAAATGCCCAGACGTGGATTCTGTGCACACTGTGCCACTGGAACTAAGACATACCCAGCTAATACGGATGAAACCAGTCCTGGGTTGCTTGTGTTCTGGTTCAAGGAGGACCTGACCTTGCAATTCATGCCAGACTGTTCCCATTGGAGCACAGTCAAGACTGATTTGCTAGTGGCTGGATTGAAACTGATGTGGCATGGTGTGCAAAATAATGATGTACTGGAATGCGACTTGAGTAATTACCAATGGCTGGAATTAATTCAAGCTTTCTATCCATCTCTTTTTTGTATACTCCAGTGACTTGCTAGGTGGGACAGGAATGCCTAGAGAGGGGTCATGTGAACACTGTGACCCAAGAACCAAGCTATACCCGGCCTAGAATAGGGCCACGCGTTGCTTGTGGTCCTTTGGTTTAGAGCGGACCTTGCCTGGCAGTTCGGGTTGGACTGTTACCAGTGGAGCAGAGTCAAACCTGATTTGCGTATGGCTTGGTCTAAACTAAGGGGGCATGATATGCAAAATAAGGAGGGACTTGGTTACGTCCCTGAGTAATTGCAAGTGACTGAGATTAATTCAAGCATTCCAGCCATCACTTTTCTGTATACCTTAGTGTGTCACCTTTTTTAGTCTGCAGTGCGTTTTCTTTTTTCTATTGTGTTCTTTTAATTTATCGCGCATATGTTGTTTCATTTTTGTGTGCTTTATTGCGGTTGTGTCAGAGGGTGAATGCAAGAATGAGTAAACAGATGAATGGATGAATAGACGCATCAGTGCAAAGATGATTGACAGAGTGAATGTATGAGGAGTTATTGAGTGCCTAAACTCATCAGTAACACAAATGCACTTTTTTTTTCTTCAGCCAGACCTATTAGCATTGCCAATGCTTTTCTGCTTGCTTCCCTACATTTTCAACGCTATAACACAGCAGAAACATGGTAAGCGGGGCATTGCAAAAAACCCTTTTAAATAAATCAATGAATATCTTCTCATTTTATCAGTGCTGTATGGTCCAGTGTGGTGGCACCTTTTGATTGACAATATGTGTTAGAAAATGTTTATTAGATACGTTTTGCTTGTATAGTGTACCCTGTGCAGGAGACCCTGCTAGGCAAGCTGTCAGAGATGCCACACAGAAAACAGCTATGCCTTTGAGTGCAGTTTCTCCTGACAATTAAAAAGCTTGGTCTTTCTTAGTAAAATAAAGGATAGGAAACCTTGGGTGAAAAAGAATATTTGTGCTGCCCTGCAACATCCCTTTACTTATAGGCATCGTATTCAGGGCCAGATGTACGACCCTTACAATTTGTGTGTCGCAAATTGCGTTGTTTTGCAACTTGCCATTTGCGACTCGCATAATGCAAATTAGAACAGTGTCTCAGACACTGTTTGCGATACCTTATGGGGCCGCAAATTGCATGCCCCATCGATAAACATGAGGCAGGTGCAATATGCAACCCCATTGGGAATGGTTAGCACTCCCAGGGATGGTGACCAGCTGGGGTCAGCAGACCACCATGTCTGTGACTACTTTTTAAATAGATCAAGTTTTTTTTTTTTAAATGCAGCCATTTTCCTTAAAGGAAAACGGGATGCATTTAAAAAAGAAAAATGAAACGTTTCTGTTTCGATTTTTTTATTTTGTTTTATTCATAAAGTTTAATTGAAACATACTTATGTGACAGCTCTATGTACATATCATACATTTTAAACCTTATAACAGTAATACAACTCACGGCTAAAAAGGTACAATAGTGCAGACAGTGCAGAGATCATTACATACAGTGTAGTACAGTTAGTCTTGACAATGACAACACACATTATAGCTGTACCCCAGAGGTGAACGGTACTGTTTCAATTTTTAAGAGTATGCAGTGGTCTGTGGGACCACTTCCTGCTCTTAAAAAATATGTTCACATCCATTCACAAAGAAGAAGGGGTCACTGCCTGCTCTTAAAAAATATTTCCACATCCATTCACAAAGGGGAGGGGGTCCCCTGGGGACCCCTTCCTGTTTGTGAGTGTCTTACCACCTACTTGAAGTAGGTGGTAAACTGCGTGTGTTTTGGGACCGCAATTACGGTCTCAAAACAATTGTACATTAAAGTATGAATTGCTATTAGGAAGGGACGCCCTTGCCATGCCCCTTCCTAATAGCCTTCCTTCAATGCCTAAACTGTTTATATAATCTGACACTTCCTTTTCATCAACAAACGCAGAATCCATCCCCAGGAGATTTAAAGGCCAAACACACTTATTGTGCGCTTATTAATGCTCGCTCTCTTATAAAACACAAAGAGGAAATCTATGAATTTATAACCAGTCAAACATAGATCTCCTCTTTATCACTGAAACCTGGGCGGATCAAGCATCTGGCCCAGATTTCTGTATGGCCACCCCGGATGGATACCATGTGGTCAGGCAGGATAGATCCCCGGGGAAAAGAGGCGGTGGTATAGCCATTATATATAGAAAAAACCTTGTAACAAGGATAGAACCCATTGATATCGAGTCTGCCGAAGCATTCACTTTTTCTATTATGCTTTCTCCCGTGCAATCCTTCAAAGGAACTCTTCTCTAGCGTCCAACTACCCTCCGGTCCCCCTTCCTGGCATCTATCAATACCTTACTAGAACCTATGGCAGCCAATCCTGATTATACGATATTAGGTGATTTTAATTTTCATCTAGAAACCACTAATGACAGAGATTCATCAGCCCTAATCTCGGACCTCTCCTCAGCAGGTCTTAAACAAATGGTTACTGCTCCCACCCATCAGGCTGGACACACCCTTGATGGCCTATTTACTAATAACCCTCACATCATTTCGTCCTCAGTGAAACCTCTAACGTGGACAGACCATGCTGCAGTAATGTTTACTATCATAACCAGAAATTATAAAAATTTACATATCACAAATCGCTCTTATGTCCAATTTCGAGATTGGAAGAACATGGACGGTTCAATCCTACAGTCCACCCTGGCCTCCACTCAACCATAGGACACAACAGATCCACACATAGCCTCTGAGAATTACAATGTTTGGCTGAACAATGCCTTTACTACGTTAGCACCTCCAAAAAAAATGCTGCCCAACCGTAACACACCTTCCGCCCCTTGGTTCTCAGAAACCCTTAGATTAGAAAGGCAACGGTGCAGAAACTTAGAAAGGCGTTGGCGTAAAGATTATGACAATAATAACAGAGATCTATATAAAAAGGCATTGGCCACATATAGAAAGCTTCTAACCACAGAGAAACGAAAATGTTATCTCGAGCAAATAGAGTTAGCTAAAAAATTCTACTACACAACTTTATCAAGTTGTCACGAAGCTGTCTATTCCACCAGAATGTACTACCATAGAACTGTCCCAAAATCTGTGTAACGACCTGGCGGACTTCTTTAAGCTTAAGGTCAATGACATCTTCTCCAATTTCACCGCCAAGGTAACTACTGAACCTGCTAGTTCCAATAAGAGCGACACCCCCCATCCCACAGCCTTTGGTGAATTTAGTCAAATTTCCCCAACGCAGATAGTTGAACTTATGACAACTATTAAATCAGGATCACCACTCGATCCATGCCCACCTTTGATTCTTAAGCCAGTGACTAACTTGATTGCTCCAGCTCTTACAAACATTTGTAACTCTATGTTTTTTTCTGGCTCTTACCCGTCGATCTGGAAGAAAGTAATCATTAAACCCTTATTGAAAAAACCAAATCTTGATCCCTCAGAACCCAAAAGTTATCGATCGATTGCATCTCTCCCATTTCCGTCTAAGATATTTGAGAAAATCATGAACTGTCAGCTGGCCAACTATATCGATCAGAATAACCTCCTTGACGACACCCAATTTGGGTTCAGGAAAGGTCATGGAACAGAAACAGCACTGATAAAAGCAGCAGATGAAGTCAGACTGATTATGGATCAAGGAGGCGCAGCAGTCCTGATATTATTGGACTTGTCTGCAGCCTTCGACACGGTCGATCATAACATCTTGATCGACCGTGTAGCCCACATTGGCATTCAGGGTAAAGCCAAATCTCTTCTGACTTCCTTTCTGTCTGGCCGTAAACAGTCTGTTAAACTGGGTGGCTTCTACTCTCCTGTTTTCACTTTACCTTGCGGTGTTCCCCAAGGATCCTCGTTAAGTCCGACACTATTTAACATCTATGTGTCGGACTTGGCGAGGGTCATTAAATCATATGGAATTGGGTTGACATCATACGCCGATGACACCCAGCTAGTACTGGCCATTCATAACAACGGAGGAGCAGTTGCGGCCAACTTTCAGGAAGGCATGATGGCCATCAGCTCCTGGATGGTTCACAATTGTTTAAAATTAAATTCAGACAAGACGGAGGTCATGATCTTCGGTAGTTTGACCCCGTCTTGGTCCCCAGCATGGTGGCCTCTGGACCTAGGCTCCCCCAACACCGGTTACCAAAGTCAGGAACTTAGGGGTATTATTTGATAATAAGTTGTCATTTCTGAGCCATGCTAATGCAGTAGTTTCTGCATCCTGTTACACTCTTAGGATGGTTAAGAAACTACTGCCTTTCCTCCCCTTCAGTGCATGCAAGACCCTTAAGTGTACCCTAGTACTTTCCAAGGTCGATTACTGTAATGGTCTGTTACTAAATGCCCAAGAGCAAGTCTTCAACAAGATGCAACTAATCCAGAACGCGGCTGCTAGAATTCTGACCTGTACATCAAAATTCTCTTCCATCACCCCCATTGTTCGCCAACTTCATTGGCTTCCGGTCAGGAGTCGCACCAAATTTAAGGCGCTGTGTATTACTTACAAAGCCATGAATAACATAGGGCCAGAATTCCTAAAAAAAGCCTTGTGTGTATACACTCCCAAAAGAGCCTTACGCTCATCCTCAGCCCATCTGCTCCCAATCCCACGTACAAAAAAAGTGAATTGGGGAGACAGACGATTCATAGTGGCTGTTTCCAGATTGTGGAAGACTCTCCCCCACTATATAAAAAATAGTCCTTCCTTAATGACATTTCGGAAACAATTAAAAACATGGCTTTTTAATCAGTAATAAGTCAGGGCTCCCCCTCAGCACAGGATTTGAGCAGCGCCGAGACACCTTAGGGTATTTGCGCGCTATATAAATTATATAAATAAATAAAATAATAGCGAGTAGCAAATCCTATTTTGCGAGTTGGTAATAGGTTACCGACTCGCAATATAGGGTTTGTACATGGGGCAGACCTATTTTGCGGTTGCACACGGGCAGATTTCCCATTTGCGACCAAAAAACACGGTCGTACATCTGGTCCCGAGAGTACTGGAGCAGATATTGGCATACCTTTGTCATGCCCTGCTACTTGCACATGCCAATAGTGAGTTTTAAGTGGTGGTTCATGATATGGATTGATTATATGCAGCTTCTGTATAGGTCTGTATTTACTCCAGAAGCACTGAAGAATGCCCTTCACAGCTCACGAGAAGAAACAATTTGTCTCTTAGTGTTACTGAACTTCTGCGTCAATTTATACAACACATGAAAACAATCTCACCTGGAAAGGCCGAAATCTGCAACTTTCACTATTCCATTTTCATTTACCAAGCAGTTTCGGGCAGCCTGCAAATAGACCATGAGAAACGCACATCAAGCTTAAGAACAAAACACGTTAGAATCAAGGTGCAGCACACATGCTTAACAGGAGCCTGCAAACAGACAAGAGTAAATTCTGCTGCTCGGTTTCATGCAGTGTTGCTTATGAGTTTTCTTGAGCATTCCCCCTCATTTCGAACTTATAACCATGTGACATGCTGGACTTTGTATTTCTATCAAGATAATGAACATATCCATAGTTCATTATGTGTCAATAATATTTAAAATAATTGCTGGCAATATAAAAGTTAAAATGGCTATTATTGTTTGTAAATACATAAACCTTACAGTCGGAGTGTAGTTATACTATGCGGAAGTAAAACAAACACACATCCAGAGGTGAATGTACTTATACAGCAACCATGGTCCTTGAACTCCCCAATAGCCCCTTATAACGCCTGACACAAATAAGTAACACATAAAAAGGAATAAAGTGAAGGCTTTTTGCATATAAAGCATTACATGGCTATACTTTAATGTTGAAGGCCTGGACTACATTCGCAAACAAAAAGAAAACAGCAAATCGAATTCCTACCTGAGTAGAGTTACATGATATGCCAACTCATTGACATAATACAAGTATAATCAGCAAGGAACCTTAAATACTTCATTTGACATTACATGGTGCTCAGAGTACCTCCCCATCAAACACACAAAGGTGATCTGAGGAATGCCTGCAATAAGTCTAACCACTGGCAACCACCTGGTTTAACACTCCAACCCGTTATTTTGCCCACCATGCCACCTCAGATTAGACCCAGCCCCATACAAATCAGTTTTCGTCCTGCTCTAGTGGGAACATCCAAGACTAAAATGCCAGGCCCAGCGCTTTCCGAAGTGGAACACAACAACCCCAGACCGGTTTGAGCTCTTCGACCGGGTGTTGCCGGGTGTTGCTTGGTTCCAGTGGCAGAGTGAGCAGGGGGCCCATGTCTGAGCATACCGCTGTCATGAGTACCTTCTCAACACACTTCATGTGCCATGAAAAATGTATATACAGGTATTAAACATGAAATGGATCTAAACTCGCTTTCTCTGACTGGGTAACGAACCCCGCCATTAGAGAAGTGGTGAATCAGCTTCTACCCCTATTAAAACACCTACTCTGAAATGGTACTTATGAATAACAATAATTGCCAGACTACATGAACTACTAACTGAGTAGGATGTTAGCCCTAAAAGGACGTTTCAGGGTAGATGAGTGTAGTAAAGGAAACTACACAACGCAGGGTCTTCCATGTAGAGTTTAATGGCGTGAAAGGAAGGCAGCTTAACATCCACATGTTTCTGGCTTTTTCTCTCTCCCCAACCGTCTCTCCCTTGAAGCCTCACCAACCCGAATTCCAAGACGCAGCCGCCCGCCAACATTCTGTATAAGATTAGAACACTACACACCTACCCCTTAAAAAAAAAAAATTCTAATATAAAACTATTTACAAATACAATATCAATTAATCTGCAAACTAAGATTACCCTAATACTGAAAAAAAATCTTTCATTTTCACGGGAACGGTCTTTACTCGTGCGCTTCTCCGTACCTCTACATCTTGCCCATCCTTGATCACACAGTTGTCACTTCACTTCCCATCATTCATCACACTAGTGCTCGAAACTGTACCATATGACCCAGACATCTCACTTCGAGGGACCGAGTTAGGCGCTCCTGCCCCCAACATCAGAAGTTTGGGTGGGGGCATCTCGCCACAAGTGCCGTGGAGTAAACTCTTCTCCCAGCTTCTCTCCTTGTCCACCGATTGTATTGCATGTTGGAGCTGCACCGCAAGATAGTATAGTTCTAAATTGGGAAGTCCCAACCCATCCTGCCACCAGGGCTGCTTCAGAGTTGCCAGGCTGTCCCTCGACCAGTCGTCCAGGGCAACTCAACAATGATTCTATCCAGTTTGATGCATTAGTAAATTGATGATAAAACAATGGACAACATTGAGGTCCATGTGTATTTATGGGATTATCTACGTTTTCTTCATCATTATGAATTTACAGCATTTGCTTGATAATTTGCCACATCATTTGACCAAAACTTTACTTTTTAGTAATATGCAGTTTTTGCCTCATTGTTTTGATATCATCGCTGCATAGTTTTGTCCTCCCTGCCACGTAATCCTAGAAGCCCTGACAGTGATAAAGCTCTGCAATGTAGGGTAGAGAGCTGTGATTATGTTGATTAAATCCATATTTCACAGGCAACCATGTTAAACTTTCGATATTTCAGTTTCCTGTGAAAAATGGGTTTTTATATCTTAGCATTTTGTACAATGAAAGCACCCAAATATGTATGTATATTGCAAAGCCAATGAGACTCTATTTATAGTTAGATCAGCGTTTTCATTGAAACTTTCCAACAGAAATGATTCAACTGATTTAAGTTCATCTTGGCATCTTTTGTGTAGATCCATCAAGGGGCGACAAAAAAGCTCCAAAAAGTAACATATCCCAGTTTAGCTCCAACAGGAATATATTTTCTTCGTTTGGTGTATGTCAGTTTAGTTTTTTTTGAGAATATAGAGTTACAAAAATGCATTAGTGGGCTAGAAATGGTTAAAAGTTACAATTTGAACAATTAGTCTGCGCAATAACCTCAAAACCTATTTTTCCATTGTTCATTTCGGGCCTGCAAACTCCAAGGGCCTGATTACAAGTTGCTCGTTAAAGGCTATCTCATTTACAAGTTGTTAGGTATTTCACGTTTTCGGTAATTATTGAATGCGCCAAATAACTCAACATTTGTTAAATTTTAGCAGGTAAAATGTAACGGGGGAAAACCACAAGGTATATACCGTATCATACGGATTTTGGTGCGTTAAACACCATAATCCACATGTTATTCCCCAACACTCCATAATAGGTGGTATTTATCACACTCAATAAATAACGTATACTGTGGTATTGTTATTTATCATGTGTGATAGGTACAACCTATACTTATAATAAGGGCACAAGTAGGGTTGGAGGACCTGAAGGCTCTGAAGGCTCTGCCTGTCTGGCTGCAAGAGGAAATGTTCTCTTGTGGCTGCCATTATAGAGTGCAAAGCCCAAAAAAAGTCAAGAAAGGGGGCAGGGTGGGCATGCTTTGACTAAGGCCTATGTGGGGGCGGGGGTGTCCCCAAAGTGTTTAATGTGTGTGTGTCACAGGCTCCACAAACTCTTCTACTGATTCACAAACTCCAACTGGGACAGACCGCCATCCTTGCTACTTATTGTGGCCTCTGTGTTCCCTGACCACATTGGTTTGAATATTTATGAAAGACCATCCAAGTCTTTTAATATGACCCCTCTACTCTATTAATTATCTTTTCATTTCCATAGCACTGAGGCACTATACTGTTTAACCACGATAGAGCAGCCCCCCAACTGGCAGAGTTTTCATACTCATTTTTGACGGGCAGCTGACAGCCTACTCATAACTAAGCAGCTGCCCAACTCTAGTTATTTAGTTGGTTGCTAATATCTTCTGACATTGTATATCCCTAACCATGTGCCATATCATCATGGGTATATTATATGATTTGTATAAGTCTGGACAATAAACCATTATTTACTGCGGTCTCCTAACTCTAATTACTGTCCCTTGGTTCCTTCGCCTTGTACCTCTGATGAAACCTAACAGCCTGATTACAACAATGTGACTCCTGGAATATAATCATGCCTAACCTAATGTTGGGTTGTTGACAGCTTAATCACAGTGCCAGAGTTGGCCAACACTTACCAACGAATTTGATAACACCATATATCTTTGCCTAAAAATTCACAATTAGGGGCTCCTCTTCCGCCTCATGAATTCACATGACAAGAGGTTATATTGGTCTCACAATTATGGCAACACTTGCTCCCATATGTAGCCACCTAACTTTAGTGAACATTATCAACTATTAATCATATCTTGTATATTTGTTATAAGGGAAACTGTTACAAATTGGGTTTCTGGTTAGCAGTGTATGCACGCTGCCCAAACAGGAACCACAATCCCAGTCAGAGTAAGTGAAGTACACACTAAAACTTTACCTGTGCTTACTCTCTGGTAGCTTGGAAAGAGCAGTCAGGTTACACTAAAGAGGCAATTTGTAAAGTATTTGTGGACACTCACACACAATAACACAGTGAAAATACACAAAAATAATCCACACCTGATTAAACCAAGACCAACATGATAAAACTCCAACATACACAAGTCAAGATATGAATTTTGCGAGATGAAATCAAAATGCAGTGCTTAGAAGTCAATAGTTGCAACTGGGGCTTTCTAGTTGTACTCGACTGGGACAAATCCAAAAGTTCAGTCCGACTGTGATGGAGCGCAGGTCAGATACAAGAGTCATTCAGACCCGCGAACAGCACCGTGGATGCTTTGGGAATCGTAGATGATGCAATGCACAGAGGAGGTGAGCCGTTGTGGATGCAGGTTATGTGTAAGTTCCTGAAGGTGGTGCAAGTTCATTGAGGCATTGACGATTGGGGAAGATGTGGTGTGCAATGGAGGTGATGCGTCCGGTACTGGTGTGAGGCCTTTGTTCTTGAAGGTGGCGCAGGAACAATGATGTGTCGCTTCCTCGATTCGATTACTCTGCATCAAAGTATAGCTGTTTGGCTGAAGATGATGCGTTGGTCGAAAACCACGCAGGGCTAGGGGTGTGTCAGAGTCGGGATGGTGCACCACTGATGTCGTTGTTGCTGTGTCCGATACTCACGCAGCTGCTGTTTTTCAGAGGTGCTGGGGCAAAGTTGGAGCTGCGGTGAAAGTAGAGGTCTTTGCATCGCGCAATCGGTTAGCGGAGTCCACAGCTTTGGTGCAGGCACCGGCGTTGCATCAATTTTTCTGGGATGTGCAAGTTCTGAAATTACGCTTTAGAGTCAATGCATCAGTTTCTTTGTTGCAGCACAAAAACTCACTTTCAAGGGCCCAGGACTAGATTTGGCACCACTTGGCAGAGCAGAGCTTACAACAGAGGAGCCCAGGTGCTGGTAGCAAGATGCAGGTGAAGTCATTGTTGTAAAGTTCAAATACACTACTCTCAGAACCATACTGTAAAAATAAAGTATCACAATGGGGAGTACCAATCTTCTAAAGAAATGAAGTCTAATCAATGTGATATAAACTAGAAGCTCTGCTACTGAGACACAAAATAAAAGAAGCAGAGCTTGATATTCTGAAAAGATTAGCTGATTCTCCCTAAACGCATTTAGATTAACAGAGTAATTTAATACAGTTCAACTAAAGAACATCAGGACACAATAACAGACTCAGGCAATTTTAGATAGTTAGTTACTGTATTAATGTTCCAAAATGTATACAGTTGAGCAATTTCTTAAGCATCTCAGTCAAATATACTAAAACATGTAGTTTTAGACCACTCATTTAGTCAGAATTTCAAATGCAAAGAGGATAGTTTAACAAACATCTGATTAGACATCACTGGCTTACTCTACCAATAGAGCAAAAGAATACTTCAGACCTATCTAAGATTCAAAACAAAGGGGTAAAATAATCAATTTTGAAGTCCTTAAAGGGCGAGTTGATGAGCATTGGCAAAAAGAAGCAAAAATCAATCTGTTCGGCAAATAAGAATTCCAAGTCGACTGCATGCATGCAGCAGCATTAGCAAATGGTCAGTTCACGATAGACAAAATTAGGCATTGCAATAAAAGGATAAAAGCGCAATGATTGGTGTTCCATAGAAAATATTGCGACATGACCATCCTGCATTGAGAGGAATAGTAAAATAATGGCACTGTCCCTTCTTTGGAGTTTCTTCTTTAATTGTCCTTATGACACCTTAATGATGTGGTGTCACTCCACTAGTCAGATCATCATATGATAAGTTTACGCATGTGGTCACAAAATACATTTAGCTACTCCTGCATTCTTTCCCAAGCTTTTCATGTGAGCGACTTGGCTTTCCGGGCTTCACAGGTTAGTCAACGGTAGAAAATGGTGCACAGTCAAAATATCGACTACAAAATATCGACTGGACACAATATCGAGTTTTAAATATCGAATGGACAAAATATCGACTGGACAGAATATAGACATCAAAAATATCGTTTTTAAGGTAAGTAATGTAATATCGAATGTTAAAAATATAGACATTTAAAATATCGAAGTATATAATATAGGTTAATAAAATTATCGAATTTTTGATAAAATTAAATTTTTTATAGTGATTTTTATGTTATTATGTGTGTTAAAAGTGTGTATTTATGTTATAAATAATTTTAATTAATGACATTTTTATTTTTTAATTTTTGCGTAATTTAATTCTGTAGCGGGTTGTGGGTTTATAGGGGAATAGGGTGGGAAGTAATTTAATTATAATTAATTAAATATGTAAATTTATTTATTGTTATTCATTTTTAATTATTTGTTAATTAATTTATATTTGGTAATTAATTAACTTAATTGGCAATTAATTTTAATTTATTGATTAATTGCTAATTATGTTAATTTTACAAATTTATTTTCTGTAGCGGGTTGTGGGTTTATAGGGGAATAGGGTGGAAGTAATTTAATTATAATTAATTAAATATGTAAATTTATTTATTGTTATTCATTTTTAATTATTTGTTAATTCATTTATATTTGGTAATTAATTAACTTTTAATTGGCAATTAATTTTAATTAATTGATGAATTGCTAATTATGTTAATTTTACTAATTTATTTTCTGTAGTCGGTTGTGGGTTTATAGGGGAATAGGATGGGAAGTAATTTATTTATAAATAATTAAATAAAACAATTCATTTAATTGTATTTATTTTGAATTTATTGTAAATACATTTTTAAATGTTAAATTATTAATTGTTAATTTGTAATTAATTTGTATTAATAGTTAAATAATTGTAATAATTAAATTTAATTTGTAATTTTAATTGATTAATTAATATATTATATTAAATTCGTAATTACTTTTAATTAATTTTTGATAGATATTAATTTATATTTATTGAAATAATATATGAAGTATTTAATTTCCCTACTGTTGCACTCTCTGGAGTGGGAATAGTAATTTTTACCTCTACGCTATCCAACGCTTTCCCTACTGTTGCACTCTCTGGAGTGGGAATAGTAATTTTTACCCTTACGCTATCCAACGCTTTCCTCACTGTTGCACCCACTGGAGTGGGAATAGTAATTTTTACTGCTATGCTATCCAACGCTTTCCCTACTGTTGCACTCTTTGGAGTTTGAATAGTAATTTTTACCACTACGCTATCCAACGCTTTCCCTACTGTTGCACCTACTGGAGTGGGAATAGTAATTTTCACCCCTACGCTATCCAACGCTTTTCCTACTGTTGCACCCACTGGAGTGGGAATAGTAATTTTTACCTCTACGCTATCCAACGCTTTCCCTACTGTTGCACTCTTTGGAGTGGGAATAGTAATTTTTACTGCTATGCTATCCAACGCTTTCCCTACTGTTGCACTCTTTGGAGTTTGAATAGTAATTTTTACCACTACGCTATCCAACGCTTTCCCTACTGTTGCACCTACTGGAGTGGGAATAGTAATTTTCACCCCTACGCTATCCAACGCTTTTCCTACTGTTGCACCCACTGGAGTGGGAATAGTAATTTTTACCTCTACGCTATCCAACGCTTTCCCTACTGTTGCACTCTTTGGAGTGGGAATAGTAATTTTTACCCCTACGCTATCCAACGCTTTCCCTACTGTTGCACTCTTTGGAGTGGGAATAGTAAGTTTAACCCCTACGTTATCCAATGCTTTCCCTACTGTTGCACTATTTGGAGTGGGAATAGTAATTTTTACCCCTACGCTATCCAACGTTTTCCCTACTGTTGCACCCACTGGAGTGGGAATAGTAATTCTTACCCCTACGCTATCCAACGTTTTCCCTACTGTTGCACCCACTGGAGTGGGAATAGTAATTTTTATCTCTACGCTATCCAACGCTTTCTCTACTGTTGCACTCTTTGGAGTGGGAATAGTAATTTAAACCCCTACGCTATCCAATGCTTTCCCTACTGTTGCACTCTTTGAAGTGGGAATAGTAATTTTTACCCCTACGCTATCCAACGCTTTCCCTACTGTTGCACCCACTGGAGTGGGAATAGTATTTTTTACCCCTGCGCTATCCAACGCTTTCCCTACTGTTGCACTCACTGGAGTGGGAATAGTAATTTTTACCCCTACGCTATCCAACGCTTTCCCTACTGTTGCACTCACTGGAGTGGGAATAGTAATTTTAACCCTTATGCTATCCAACGCTTTCCCTACTGTTGCACCCACTGGAGTGGGAATAGTAATTTTTACCCCTACGCTATCCAACGCTTTCCTCACTGTTGCACCCACTGGAGTGGGAATAGTAATTTTTACCCCTACGCTATCCAACGCTTTCCCTACAGATGCACTCTGTGGAGTGGGAATAGTATTTTTTACACTTATGCTATCGTACGGTAATAATTTTGGATATTATTTAATTATATTATGTTAATATATATATGTGTTTTAACAAATATGATTGTAAACATTTTTTTATAACTTTCATTAATGATTTAGTTATTATAAGTGAATTTAAGTATTTCTAAGTATATTTTAGTAATTAATTTTTAATTTTAATTTAATTTAACACTGTTTTTAATAAAGTCGATATTTTTTAAAACTATATTTTTGTAAACGATATTTTGTACTCGATATTTTTGTACTTACCTGTTTGTAGATACAAACTCGATATTTTGTCTGTAGATATTTTTCCTCGATATTTTTGCTAGTCGATATTCTGTCAGTCGATATTATTTCAGTGATCCGTAGAAAATATACAATATAGCAGACTATGGCATTGGGTGAGAGTTCATTTCCCCACTGAGCCATTCCACTTTGAACTTCTAAAGAATGTCCTTTGAATGTATAATGAAACATGCACAGAACAAATAAAGCAACATTTGCAAAAATGTCAAGGAATTATGATGCTTGCTAAGGAAAAATTGCAGCTTAAGAAAGAGTACATTTAATGCTTAAAATGCATGCATCAGCTCTAAATTAATTAAACTGAATTGGAATTAAATATAATGCATCAAATCGTTATTTCATAATAAGATAATAATAATAAATGTTTCACCAATATATTACTACACAAAATTGATTAACATGAACTATGGTCTACTGCCACAATCTTTTCAACATCCATACATGTAAATTATTCTTAGAAACCTTTTTACCACAATTATGTCTATATTTTTTAAATTATTACGGTCTCTACTATCACCTCTGCAAGTTTCAACTTCCTAACTTATTTTATCACACAGTTGCTCCACAATCTGATTACAATGCATTTGCAATGAAAGCAAATAGAGCTGTTAGGCCTCATATTTAGATGAATCACTTTTCAACCATACGTTAATAATAAAACATCATTTCATGAGCAATCTTGTTCTGAAAATATATTAATAAGCGTTACGACTATTAATGTATTTTCTTCTTTTACAACTCTTTCAAGCACACTTTTATGGTGCTGTTACTTCACTTGTCTCTATTATTGTATTACTTTTTATATTTTGTACAATGTGCGCATTCAGGTTTTCGTGTCCAAACTGATAAAGTGTCATGTAATGGGGTTTCAAAATATTTGCTTTCGCAAGTTTAGATAAGGCTGAAGCAGGGTGTTTGAAGGAATCGAGGTCCTGAGCAAGCGGAAGATTCTCTGGTCACGGTTATGGCAAATCTCATTATCAGGCCCAGGGAGGTGGGTCTTTCAGAAGATTCTAGTCTGCCACTGGTTTCTTTCCTGTAAAAGGGGAAGATTTGGTAGAGGACGGCAATCTAGAGGGAGAGCTCAGCAGTTGCAATCAAACCAAGGTACGTACAAAGATGTCTTTTGGTTCTTTTCAAGAAAAGGTAGGGGGCCGCTTGAAAGGTTTTGTGGCAAATTTGAGTTTTTTGACAAGGGACCAATGGCTGTTGGATGCGGTACAAGGATATGTGATAGAGTTCCGAGAAGTTCCTTTTCAGGCTGCAGAGCCTTTGGAGATTGTTTTGCACAGAGGCAACAGAAGTTGGTGGAATAGGAAATTCAAGATATGTTAAAGAAAGGTGCCACAAAAAGAGTGTCTGAGGAAGAGTTAACCTTTAAATGATGCTTACTTTACGATCTGTATATCAGAGGTCAGTTGCAGGTATCTCCAGTTCAGGTGGTTGGGAGGCCTTTATCTATTTACGTGTCTTTCCTTTAGTCTAGCTTCAGCTTCCTTGTGCTTTACGAAGGTTTTGAGGCCAGTGGCTGCATTTGTACTACAAAGGGGAATTAGTTTGATAATTTAGTTGTATGAATTTTTTGATGATGTCTTAGCATCAAGAGGAATTGAGGATACTGCCGCAGTTGCTGAGGAATCCGTTAGGATCCATTGGGTCAACATGAGAAATTCGTGTTAATTCCTTATCAGGTTTTTGAATTCCATTGATTCAGAGGAATACCATGCTTGCAACTTTGAGTTTACCAGAAAAGAAGGTTGTGAAAATAAAGACAGAGGTGAGACATGTTTGAGGAGAAGATTTATTTAACTGAGGACTTTAACAATGATTATTGGTTTGTTTTCATCATCTATTCAGGCAGTGTTCCCTGGACAATTTCATTACTGAGTTTTACAACAGTTTGAAGGCAGTTTTAGAAGGGGTTTGTGGTATGGAGAACAGATTGATGTTTCTTTAGAGATATAAGAGGAGTTGTGTTGGTGGCTGGACAACTTTGATGCCTAAAATGACTGGGCTACTTTCAGTATATGCCCAGATTATGTTCTAGAGGCAGATGCTTGTCTTTATTGTTTGGGAGCATATTTAAATCATCAGGAGACAGTTGGCAGATGATCTTTAGAGGAGAGTTCGGCAAACATAAATGGTTTGGCGATGAGGGCAGGTCTTTTTGCATTGAAGAGTTTTGGAAACGTTTTAAAGTATTGCAATATTTTATTGAAGATGGGCAATGTTTCAGCAGTACATTATATAAATTGACTTTGTGGCAGAAAGTCCAAGAATTTGACATTGCTGAAGAAGGAGATTTAGAGTTATTGTTTAGAGTACATGATTGAGAGGTGGCTGAAAGTCACTTTAACACCTTAGCCGCGGTAGGATTTACCGCGGTGCACTGAGTTTTTTTTAAACCCGCGTTACATGACGATCTCAGCTCGTAATGAGTGTACTAGAGGTGTACCTCATGATGAGCTGAGCTCGTCATGAGCGTAGAAGGGGTTAAGTAGGAATATTATACATATAATTTTAGAAAAATCAAAAAGTCTTGGCTAACGCCAGGCCTAAATCGAAGAGCACCATAGTTTTCATGTTGTTGTGCTAGTTAGAATTTCAATAGAGTTATTATTGCTTTGACATTCAGATTGCTTAAATAGTGGGCCAATGGGTAAAATTTAGACTTCTTAGGTGTCAATTAGGAGTGAGTGTGGCAGCTCGTTACACCACATATTGAAATTTGGAGTACTGCATTGTTCCTGGTAAGCATCTGCAGGTCTAATGTGTTGAAACGTTTTGGATGAAAAAGGCATAGTAATGTTGGAACATGCACATTTTGTTGCAGAAAGCACCAACTTCACATTTTATGCCCCATTTTTTAGGGCCAAAATCAGAATAGGCATGAAATACAGCACCATATAAAATCCAAACACAGCGGTGTTGGATTTTATCCGGTGTGAAAATGATTACATGCAACACTGGGGTATTCGTGATAGAGGTATTTGCATTTTGTATGGCCTTTTTGAAATGGGGAAGTCAGCAAAATCGCTCAGCGTCGTATTTGCACCTACCATTTTCTATCACATGGGAGAAATGTACATTCCTATGCAAAGGTGATTCTGATGCCAACCAAGAGTGTAAAACCATCAGTGGCGTGGGCACAGAACAACCTTCATCTCTGTAGCAATCTTTTTCTAGTTTATTGTATCAGTCATCTTTTCTGTTTTTGGTAAATGGAGTTGCCTGTCTTTTATTGAAGTATTTCTTTGGTGTCTTACCAGGTCTCGGTGAAGGAACTGCTTGGACTCGAGGTAGGCCATGGCTGCACATATGTCTTTGGACATCTCCAGCAGCTCACTGGCGGGGAGGCGCCGGCGGCTGTCATGCAGGTAGTCCAGAAGGCACCCTCTGGACATGTACTCAGTTATGATGAAGATCGGCCTCTCTTTGGTGCACACGCCATACAACTGCACCAGGTTCTCATGGGAGAGGTTCCTAAAAGCCGGAGGAGGAAGTCATTTCATTTCATTTCAAAAGTGCTTTATTCGGTATGTATGAATACAACCATATAGCAACATTCCAAAGTAAAATAGCATATACATCATTAAATTATATCAGACTCTAATTTATCAAATACCAGCAATACTATATAAAATAGTCGTTCTCCAGCACATGTGCAAATTAGCAGTGTTAAAGTGCGTATTGGTGCATTCATCTAATAATACATGTGGAAACTGGCAATAATAAAGTGCATTTAGTATATACTATTATATAATGCAGTATGAAATTCTCATTTTCCAGCACATGTGCAAATTAGCAGAGTTAAAGTGCATGTTGATACATTGTCTAATAATGCATGTGTAAACTAGCAATAATAAAGTGCATATAAGTCTGGGCCATGTGTTGAATTCATACAATAATTAATTTCCGTGCAAAAATACATTTTAAAATATATGTAGCCACATAAAAACATATATCTGGGCTCTTTAAGTTAAACATCAATTGCATCGCTGTTTTAGTACTGCGCGTGTTGTATTTTAAAAAGATGGGTTTCAGATAAAACTTTCTATAAAAAATATAAAATTTACAAAACAGCATAAAATGACAGCTACTCTGCTTGGATATACCGTCACAGGGGCATAAACATGTTTCAGGTTTCTTAATTAATGGGAATGCCACTAAATGGTGCACAATTCCTAGTCGTAAACGAGACAATACAATGCGATGAGAGCTTTTGGTAACAACAGTGAGGTATGATTGAAAACCTTCATTAGCGCTATATTCTAGATAAAAGTTAAACGTGCTTTGTTTAACATATTTGATCGCTTTGGTACTTCTTGTGTGTTTCAGGAAAGTGACTTTAAGCTCCTTTTTTGGTAGACCTATCCCCACTATAGGCTCTCCAAAAATATCACATTCGTAAAGTGTCTTATACCAAGATTGAATGTGACATAACCATGGTATGTTTGAGCGCCGATCGAGCTTTAAACAGTCATTAATCACATCCTGAGTAAATTTTGTTTCTTCTTTAGACCAGATTGATCTCCATAGTGCCAGAGGGCGTAGGGCAATTAAGTCCTTAACATAATTTAAGCCCACTTCCCTATGTGTTAACTCGTTTGTGGCCGCAGCCGGAGCACAAAGCAATCGTTTCAGGAAGCCGTTCTCCTCATACTGGATTTGGTTGCCACTCTGGTTATGATATCCCCATATCCCTGCCCCATACAGGGCTGATGTTATGCACCTTGAATTATATATGGACACCATCTCTTGAATTCTTCGACCCCCTAATTTTGCTGCGAATCTAAAAACACCATTAATATTCCTTACCATTTTAAAACGGACACTCTCTTGTTCATTAACCCACCTTCCATCTCCTGAGAATGTGATACCCAAATAACAGAATTTCCTTACGGTTTCTAATTTCTCCCCGTCTAGGTAGAAGCTCCTGCTTTTTCTTGTCTTCCTACCACAGGACATTGTAAAAGTTTTTCCATTGTTAATTATTAACTTTCTACTTTCAATGAAAGTATGAAACTTGTCGATTAGACGTTGCAGGCCATTTTGGGTCCGGGATAGGAGAACCGCGTCATCCGCATATAATAGGATTGGAATGGGGTTACCATTTATAATAGGGGCATCTGATTGGATTGTTCTTAGGATTTGGTCTATCTGATTTATAAATAAAGAAAATAAAAGTGGGGCGAGAACACATCCTTGTCGAATGCCTCTATTAATACTAAATAGGGGTGTACATTCTCCAGCAGATCCAAATCTAACTTTGCTAGACAGGTTTTCGTATAATCTGGCAAGGAAGTGGATGATTTCGATCAGGGCACCCATTTCTAATAGGACTGGCCATAGGAGCGAGTGTTCCACCAGATCAAATGCCGAACTTAAGTCAGCAAAACACAAAAATAAATTGCCCTTTTGGCTTTTGTGTATTTGCTAATAATAAGTTCCAGGTTCACGCACTGCTCCATTGTTCCCATCCCCTTTCTAAACCCATACTGCACTGGGGATAAGATGTTCTTTTCCACAACCCAGGCTTCAAGTCTCTCTAAAAGGACTCGACTGAGGATTTTAATTGATGAGTCCAGAAGAGAGATGGGACGGTAGTTACGTGCCTCTGACCTAGGGCCTTTCTTATAAAGAGGTACGATAATGGACTGACCCCATGTTGGTGGGAGCCTATCTTCTATAGCAGCATTAAAATATCGTGTCAATATTGGTGCCCATAGGGTCATTTCATGTTTATAAAAATCCATAGGCACCCTGTCTGGACCTGGGGCTTTACCCCCTTTGCTATTTCTTATTGCCTCGGTTACCTCAGTTAGGGTCACAGATAGCTGCATCTTTTGCCATTTGGAACTGGGCACTATATCTGCAATTAAAATTGGCCCATCTAAATTAGAATCAGAATTGAAAATCCCAGTAAAATGGGTAATCCAGGCGCGACAGCTCACATGGGAGGTAATATCGGGAATGTTATCGTTCTTTAGTAGTGGGCTATTTACAGTTTCCCAGAATAACTTGTGGTTTTTTGTTTCCGCAGCCATTTCCAAATTAGACCAAGCTTCATTTTGAAGTTCTTTTTTCCTGATTACCAGGGAGGTCTTATAATTGTGACGCTCCTCTCTAATTTTAACTGTATCTCAGGGCTTGGTATCAAGAGCTAATTTAAGTTTATTTAGTGACTGGGCGCAGTGTTTGTCAAACCACACAACTTGAATTTTCCTCAGCTTTCGACTCCTAACTGTAAGTGAGTCATCAATCGCTTTAGTTATTTTTATAAAGTTAACGAGAAAGTTACCCGGAGTCACTTTGGGTGCCAAACAGTAGCTTATTTCCCCTCTACATTTTGAGAGTACGTCCATCATAAATTGGGCGGGGTTAATTCTAATCCACTTTATTCATATGCCGTTTGATCTTTCGGCTGTGATCCCTTGGACCAGTCTCCCATATGCATTAGTTTTTGGCCCCCAGCCAGATAATACCAGCGATATGCTGTTATGATCGCTCACTGGCTGCTCAACTACCCATACGTTAGAATAGACTGTTCCATTGGACACCAAGATGTGATCGATGTTAGAGTGGGCATCCCTCCCTCTGAATGACGGGCACTCTTCGTTGTCTTTATTCTTTGTACAGTCTAGCAGCTCAAGATCTAATTTGGCTACTAGATTATTCAGGGTACTTCCGTAATTAGTGTGCGGGAAATGATTGTAAACAGTACTACCTCCACTATGGTACTCCCCTCGATGTCCACAAATCCCCTTCTGTGCATGACGACTCGCTTGGATGTTAAAATCTCCCGCCCAAATTATTACTGGGGGGTCACTTGATGACTCTAATACTCCCTCTATTGCCCGCTCTATATCTAGTACAATCATGCCCCGGTTGGCTCCAATGATATTGTTATAGAAATTTACTATAACTAGGCCCCTACCTTTGCCATGAACTAAACGCAGATTCGATGTGTACGGGGCCACCTCCACCTAACCCCCAGGACTAGACTCAGTAAGAGAAGTTGATACCAGAGTCAATAGTCCACCTTTTGCTCTTCCTGCTAAAGGAGCCATTGCATCCACACTATATGTTGTGTATCCCTCAACTTGTATTTGGACTCTATGCCACGTCTCCTGGAGACAAATTATGTCATATCCATGTGTAATAAAACTGTTCCAGAAGGGCGTAGTTATTTTAGCAGCAATTCCCGCTATGTTCCAAGTAATAACCATGAGGCCTTCAACAGCGTTTTCAGATGTGGTATGATAAAGTGCAACCGTTTCGGGTCTCAGTAAACTCCTATCCAGAGTTATGTCTAAAACAAGGGTTACATCTGGCTGGGCTATTTTATCAATTTTTTTTTGTTGTAACTTTTTTATTATAATAAAACATCAAAAAACAAACAAGGCAATATAACAAATAGTGCAACCATTAGGCGTGTGCTCAAGGAGGACGGGAGATACACGATAGCATAAGACAAAATATATCGATTACAGGTAAGGGGGTCGGAGGTGAGAATTGCATATCAATAATAAGGTACACCACATCATAGCAGGAATGCCGGGTCAGGGCGATTGGGGAAGACTAGAGATCTCAGTAAGTGGGGCGTACATATATCTCCCCGGTACGAGTTCCATTGGTTACAAATTTTCCCCCATTTTCTGGGTCTACCTCTCGCCACATACACCGTTTTCTCTCTAAACATGCACCAGTCCATATTCTCTTTCCAGGCAGTCACTGTGGGGGGCCTCTGGGACCCCCATAATTGTGCAATATCTCGTTTGGCTATCATATTGGCAAGAGTCACCCATCGAAGCTGTGACACATCATAATCATTCGGTCCCCACACATTCAATAGACATTGTCGGGCTTCCGGCATCATCACAATACCCGTTACATCATGCATCACATCATGTATACGGTTCCAAAAACGCACCACCTCAGGGCATTCCCAAATTATATGAAGAAAGGTGCCAAGGAGACCGCAACCACGCCTACATAAACCATCCGCAGAATAGCCCATATGGATCAGGCGGGGGCCGGTGACATAGATTCGATGGAGGATCTTGAGTTGAACCAGGCGGAGGCGGGCCGGAATCGCAACCTCCCTGGGAGAGGAGATCGCAGATTGCCAGTCCTCGTCGTCTAATTCAATACCATCAGCAATCCAAGTGTCCCTAAGGCAGTCAAGCAGGCTCGACCGGTCATTGATCATCTTTTTGTAAAACAAAGAAATGGTGCTATCCGGCACATGACCATCCAATATACGATCTTCAAGGGGGGAGGTGTCCGGAATGTCACTACCCACAGGAAAAACTGAATTCAAGGCATGACATACTTGAACATAACGAAAGAATTCCCTATCACTCAGCTGATATTCCACTTGTAAGTCCGAAAAGGTCTTCACCCTGCCCTTAACCCATAGATCATGCACTTTACTAATACCGATCGTATCCCATTTGTCAAACCCCTTCGTCTTCCATAGACACCCCAATTGTGCGGAGGCATAAAGCGGAGTTGCACGGGTTAATCTATCTCTCCAGCCCATAGCCGCAGTCGCGCTATGCCACACTCGCACGGCTATAGCGGTAGGACCTGAGAGTTGCAGACGGGAGGATCCCGAATAAAGCGCCCTGTTATAGTCACCACCTGGTAGCAGCCACCTATCCATTTCAAACACTGGATTCAACGCCGGACCATACATCCCATGGTTGATGGCAGCAAGTTGGGAAGCCCAATAATACCGTCTAATATCCGGAAGTGCTATGCCGCCATCATACCAGGGAAGCGTTAACTTTGGGAGAGCGATGCGCGAATGTCCGCCCCATATCAATTGCCTCTTCAAGGATTCTACCTCTCGGAAGTACTTCGACGGAATCACATCAAAACTATTCTGGAGTGCATATAGAAACCGCGGTAAGGACATCATTTTAAAAAGGGCCGCACGCCCCAGCGGAGACAACGGTAATTTGCGCCAGCTCACTACATCCGAACGCAAACGTTGGAGTGGGGGGAGCAGATTACGTTCATAGCGGACCGCAGGGTCCAATGAGATAAACACACCCAAGTATTTAAAACCAGACTGCGATACCTGGATGGGACAACCCCGCGGCAGAAGGGGGACACCACCTGCGAGCACATAAATATGGGATTTTGACCAGTTGATAACAAGGCCCGAGTTCTTCCGGAAGGAGTTAAGCACGTCGAACAACACGTTAAGCGATTTTTGGGGGGACGTGAGGTACTATAAAATATCATCTGCGTACAATGAAACACGATCTTCAAAGTCCGGAGTCCAATATATACCCCTCATCGAGGATTCCCACCGCAGCCAAGCAGCAAGTGGCTCCAACGCAAGAGCAAAGAGAAGCAGGGATAAAGGACAACCCTGCCGCGTGCCCCTCCCAAGAGCAAATGGCACGGAGACCCGACCATTCACCACTACCTGCGCCAATGGCGTCTCGTACAGGAGTTTCACCCAGCTAATAAAGCCAGCGCCAAAACCGAACTTGGCAAGTGTGGCCCAAAGATACGGCCATTCGATTGTGTCGAAGGCCATCGTGGCATCCAGGGACGCCAAGATGGCCGGTTCACTCAATGACGCTGCCCTCGCGAGAACACCATGCAAACGCCGCAAATTCAATGCTGTGCTACGATGTGGGATAAAGCCCGACTTGTCCGGATGAATCAGATCACTGATCACCGTAATCAGGCGGTTTGCGAGTAACTTGGCACGAATCTTAGGCTCAGCATTCAGGAGCGAGATAGGTCTGTAAGATGCGCAACAATCCTGTGGCTTGCCTTCCTTGTGGATCACCACAATGGTCGCAAGACGCTGATCCCGAGGGAAGGAGCCAGTTTCTCGCGCAGCCAAAAACATATCTCGGAGATATGGCGCTAGCGTGTCAGGACGTAGTTTATACAGTTCGACAGGAAGGCCATTGGGACCCAAAGCCTTTCCGGAGCGAATGGAGCGCACCGCAAGAGCTACCTCATCCACCGAGGGTGCGGCATCCAAACAGTTCCGATCAGACTCCGACAAACAAGGCAATGCGATATCTCTAAGTAACAACTGAGAATCCTCTTCGGGCCTGTTGGATACCGAGGTATAAACCTCTCGGAAATAATCAGCAAAACATTCAACAATGTCAACAGGGTCTGTCACACGCACACCATCCGATTTCTCAATCACAGGAATCACACGGCTGGCTCTCTCCTTTCTGTCTAACCAGGCAATCAATTTTCCTGCCTTGTCGCCCACATCATACAGTCGTCCCTGCTGTTCCCTACTCATCATCTTGGCCACATCAGTAACTAAATTTTTATATTCTAATTGCTTGAGACTGAGGATATGCAATGCGTCTCGAGTAACGTTTCGCTCCAATGCCCTCTCTAACTCAGTAATTTCTGTCTCGAGATGTACAACTGTCTCGTTCCTACATTTCTTAGCACACCCAATCAAAGACAATGCCTGTCCCCTAATAACAGTCTTGAAGGCTTCCCACAATGAAACAGGTGAGGACACAGATCCCACGTTTTCAGCAAAATACAAATCTAATGATTTAATCAATTCAGTACGGGTTTTGGGGTTAAGAAGATACCAGGGGTTAATCGGGGCCACCCTCCCTTCAGCGCCTGTGTTCAGGTTAAAATGAAACCAGAGAGGGGAGTGGTCCGATACACCCCGAGCTAGGTGCCTAATCTCCCCAATCGAAGAGGACTGGGCCGCCGGCACCAGGATATAATCTAATCTAGAAAGACTACCATGTGCGCCCGAGTGGAAAGTGAACTGCGTCTGCTCTGGATGCATAAGCCTCCAACAATCCACAAGCCCCAAAGTCTCCAAAAATTCACCCAACCAGGATTGCGCAGCTGTAAGGTCTCTGGGTGGATGGCGATCCGCTCTGCCAGAGACGACTGAGTTAAAATCACCACCTAGTATCAGAACACCCTCCGGGAGACCCAAAACCACCCGCCCCAAGTCTGCAAATGTTGTGGATTGTAAGCCAGGAGGAACGTACATCGATACTAATGAAACTGTTCTCCCCTCCCACCTACCTACAAGTGCAACATATCTACCCCGAGTGTCAAGGACCACGTCATCGACCTCGAGGGGGAGTGAGGTCTTAAGCAATATACCCACCCCTCTAGAACTAGAAGTAAATCCAGAATGAGCAACAAGACGATAACCCCGCCTGTTAAGAGCGTGGCAAGTATTCCCAATGAAATGTGTCTCTTGTAGCAGTACAACATCGGGCGAGAGGCGCCGCAAGAGCTGCATAACCACCCCCCTCTTTATCCGATCTCCCAAACCATTCACATTCCAGCACAGTAGCTTCAACCCCCTACCCCCCATCCAAGCCCACGATGAACTCCCATCTCAGAACGAGCACCACACCAATATCCGAAGTCGTAACAGTTTGTTGCCTTGAAGAAAAAGAAAAGGGAAACAACCCCCACACACTTCTCCCCCTCCCCCCAGTGATACCCAACACAACTCCCCCCACCCTGCACCCCTGCACAGACTTGGAAGCCACCCCAATTTGCAGTGTGCCTGTCGCCCTAGCAAAAAACAACTAATCTACACAAAGAAACCCCAGAGGAGGAAAGGGTCCCTCTGTCCCCGCCGCCCCCAAGGATACACATAGAACGATCAAAGAAGTCAGTGAGCCGCAGCTGTCCTTGGTGGATAGTGTTCAGGACTCAGGCACCATTGTCATTCTTGGTCCATTAGGCCCCACTCAGCGCCACCAGTTTGGTCTCGGCCAGCACGACGAGCAGGCAGCGTGTCCAACCAATCACTCGCTTCTTCAGGCCGGACAAAAAAGAATGTCCGATCGTCATATTCCACACGCAGCCGGGCTGGGAACAACATTGCATATTTCAACTCCATGTCTCTGAGTCGCCGTTTCACCCCTTGAAATCCCATTCGTTGCTTCTGAACAGACTGAGAAAAGTCCGGATAAAAGTTCACCGCGGTATTCTCGAACTGTGTAGGACCACTTGTCCGTGCAGCCTGCAAGATGGCGTCTCGGTCCCTGAAGTTAAAGATTCTTGCGATGATCGGACGAGGGGGGAAACCCGGCTTTGCCTGTCCCCCCGTCACCCTGTGTGCGCGTTCAACCGCAAAGAATTTGCTCAGGCCCTTGGGTGCGAGATGATTGAGGATAAGGTCCTCGACACGAAGATCCGTGGAGAGTGAACTAGAGTTCTCCGGGACCCCAATAATACGCACGTTGTTGCGTCGTGCACGGCCCTCAAAATCCTCCAAGCGACGAGCAAAGAAGTCATTGGCAGTTCTCAGGTTGCGTACTTCTGTTTGCAAGTCGGACATATCCGTCGTGAGGCTGGATGTCTTTAGATCGAGAGACTTAACCTTCTCGTTTGTCTTAGCCAGATCTGTTCTAATTAGATTGACATCAATAGCCACCGTATCCAGTTTCAGGGCCAGGGCTTCATACTGTTGGCCGACCGAAGTCTTGATGCCAGCAATGGCGCCCATTACGTCCTGTAGCGTTAAGTCTGCCGACATAGCAGGATCGTCGATCGTCTCATCATCACGGATCTTAGGTGCGCCACCGGGGGATCCTTTAGGAAGTGTGTAGCGGTCCATGACATTCGTCTGGGCTGAGCCTCCTCGGAAGGTGGTCTTGACTTTCCGTTTGTCACCCTTGGGCTTGCCCGTCATGGCGAGCCTAGTGCCCCGAAGGGAAGCTTGAGACCTGGTCCAAATGGCTCCTTAGAGTTCACCCACAAGAACACCAAATGCAGAGACGAGTCAATATAAGTCCACAGCCGCGCTTTCGCTAGCCCCAAGCCCAATGAACTGGCATGGGAGCCAGTCGCAATCAGCACTCACCCCGATGAGGGGATACGCTAAGCAGGAGAAACGAAACCGAAAGTGGAGTGGGGCTGCGGGCTGAACCCCACTAGCCGTTGTTGTTGAATTACGGTCCAGGTATAGCCAAAACTCAAGGCCTAGGCGCCTCTATGGAGAAGGCCACAAAATACAGGATGGCTTAACTCGGGAACCCGAAGTCCGATTTCGTCTCTGAAAGCAGCGAGTACATCAGCCGGGCTGTGTCCTCAATGCTCTTCCTTCAAATCAGGATAATATCCAGGATATATGCGGGAGGCGGCGAGGGTCTCGGGAGCCCTGTGCTCACGTGGCCATCACGGATGCGCGCGAAGCTCCTTCCTCTATTTTATCAATTTTGTGCTGGTTATTACTTACTGACCTTGCTATGGTCTCCCCTGCTACCCTGTTTATACCTCGCAACCCGTGATTAATTTCTGGTATTCCCCTAGATACAGTGACTTCAGGGTGCGGTGATGTAGTTTGTTCCCTCAGTCAGTCATTCTCATCTAATGAGCCTCACACCTGGAATCTATTATGAGTCGGGATTGCAAGGTTGGCCCATGGATTATAAAGTGGGGTAGGATCATAAGCTGCGTTATAATGGTTAAAATGGGAAGCTCTATGATGGTCAGCAATCCGAGCTGTGGCATATTTTCCTGACTGACCCCTATAGAAATAGTCTAAAGGGAGCAGAGTTGTATTGTATTCCTGGTTAGACGGTACGGGTGCATTTAAAATGGAGTCTCTGGCCCAGTCGGGGGTCCTAAAATTTATGACTATACAGTCCCCATCTATCTCCTTTTTACTGGGTCCCAACCATCCTACTCTCTGTGTTGAGATGATCTGATTTGCCCCACGCATTGGAAACCCACAGTTTTGAGCTAGCCAATGCAGTGTTTTGTTCTTAAGGGTTTGTTGGTTTTCAAATTGAGTGTGCTTAAGCTTTGGTACGTTAGCAAGAATAGCTACGTACGCACTGCTTTCCGGTGGTAAATTTATCACAGAAGGTATTATGTTGTTGATGTTCCGGGCAGGTGCTGCCCTGTCCATACTGTTAGGTACTAACCTCCCTTTACCCCTTTGCCCTGCTGCAGATTTCTGCCCCATTGTTATATTGTGTGTAGTTATAGGTAATTTTGTCAGGGCAGTAATTGCGTTTGCCATGACCGGAAGACTGGCTACTCTCGTTTCGCTCCCGGTCAAGATGTTATTAGGTTTACCCTTTGGTGCATTAGTTGTGGGTTGCTTGATCTGTGTACTAAGTTGTTCTAGCAGATCTAAATTGACTATTCCCAGCTTTACTAAATTCTCTACCTTATCCGTTAAGGTCCTCAGTCTTTCTGCCAGTGGTGAAGTGTGGGATTTTACCATGTGCTCTAGCTGTAATATGAGGTCCTCCATACTAATAGGGAGTGGGACTTGTTGAGCAGTGCCATGGTTTTCATTTAATTGTAAATTTCTACTCTGCTGCAATGTGTTTCCCCTCCCCCCTTGTGTCAGGGTAGTTTGAATTAGTCTCTTCTTTTTTCTTCTATATATACTCCCATGTCTGTTTACTGTTACCAATTTCCTACCGGGTGCTAATTTATATTTGGACCGTCCAGATTCATGATCACTCACACTATGTGATGGGCTCGTGTTGACTATCTCATCTGTTAAGTTGATATCATTATTATCACATTTATCTAACTCCACTCTAATGTTTGACACATCAATCACTGTAAGGGAGGAGATCTCATTAGGCTGTAAATTGGGTGTTACTGACAGCCTACTTTACCGGGCAGCAAACACGGTGGGTGGTGACTGTTGTAATACAGCATCATAATTCTGACCACTACCCGGTAAGTCCGCATAAGAGTGCAATAAAACTGAGTCCTCTGACATAGCTGTTATTGTAGATGTATTTGCAGGTGCATTAGCTCCCTGCGTGGGGTGAGTTATCAAACACATACTCGGTGGTAATGAGAGGCGTCTTTCGGTGTTTTCTATAGCAGTGACAACAACCCCGATAGTTTGTTGTAACATTTTGTCAATAGCAGTTAAGCTTGGAATTGGGGTTGTTGCCTGGGCTAATTTCCTTGACGTGGATCGGGTAGACATTGGTGTCTTTTTGACCATGATTCCACTTGGTACCTTAGTGGGGTCTGTATTGGGCAGCAATTGAGTCACACACAGTTAAGCAGGAATGTTATAATGCTTTACCTTGGACCATATCTTGCAGGCGAAACCAAGGGACATGGCCCAGACCAGACTCCTCAGGCCTCTGAGGACCGAAGGGGGCCCGCCCTTTGCCCGGGCTTCGCCCCGGGCACTCCCGCGCGCTCCCGCAACGCGGATGAGGAGCTTGATTTATGACGCCTCCGGGCGCCTGTGGTGACGTGGGGACGCTCAGCCCCCTGGGAGTGGTAGTCCTCCTCTCAGCGGCCACTTTGGTGGAAATGCGGCGGCGGGAGGACTACGGGTCAGCAAGGGCAAGTCGGGCAAGCGGCAACAAGGAGGATGGCGGTCACGGGCTCCCAACAGCCGGACAACAAAGACACCCGCTCCACCGATGAGGAGCTTGATTTATGGCGCCTCCGGGCGCGTGTGGTGACGTGGCGATGCTCAGCCCCCTGGGAGTGGTAGTCCTCCTCTCAGCGGCTGCTTTGGTGGAAATGCGGCGGCGGGAGGACTACGGGTCAGCAAGGGCAGGTCGGGCAAGCGGCAACAAGGAGGATGGCGGTCACGGGCTCCCAACAGCCGGACAACAAAGACACCCGCTCCACCGAAGAGGAGCTTGATTTATGGCGCCTCCGGGCGTTTGTGGTGACGTGGCGACGCTCAGCCCCCTGGGAGTGGTAGTCCTCGTCTCAGCGGCCGCTTTGGTGAAAATGCGGCGGCGGGAGGACTACAGGTCAGCAAGGGCAGGTCGGGCAAGCGGCAACAAGGAGGATGGCGGTCACGGGCTCCCAACAGCCGGACAACAAAGACACCCGCTCCACCGATGAGGAGCTTAATTTATGGCACCTACGGCGCGTGTGGTGACGTGGCGACGCTCAGCCCCCTGGGAGTGGTAGTCCTCCTCTCAGCGGCCGCTTTGGTGGAAATGCGGCGGCGGGAGGACTACGGGTCAGCAAGGGCAGGTCGGGCAAGCGGCAACAAGGAGGATGGCGGTCACGGGCTCCCAACAGCCGGGCAACATAGACACCCGCTCCACCGATGAGGAGCTTGATTTATGGCGCCTCTGGGCGCGTGTGGTGACGTGGCGACGCTCAGCCCCCTGGGAGTGGTAGTCCTCCTCTCAGCGGCCGCTTTGGTGGATATGCGGCGGCGGGAGGACTACGGGTCAGCAAGGGCAGGTCGGGCAAGCAGCAACAAGGAGGATGGCGGTCACGGGCTCCCAACAGCCGGATAACAAAGACACCCGCTCCACCGATGAGGAGCTTGATTTTTGGCGCCTCCGGGCGCGTGTGGTGACGTGGTGACGTGGCGACGCTCAGCCCCCTGGGAGTGGTAGTCCTCCTCTCAGGGGCCGCTTTGGTGGAAATGCGGCGGCCGGAGGACTACGGGTCAGCAAGGGCAGGTCGGGGAAGCGGCAACAAGGAGGATGGCGGTCACGGGCTCCCAACAGCCGGACAACAAAGACACCCGCTCCACCAATGAGGAGCTTGATTTATGGCGCCTCCGGGCGCGTGTGGTGATGTGGCGACGCTCAGCCCCCTGGGAGTGGTAGTCCTCCTCTCAGCGGCCGCTTGGGTGGAAATGCGGCGGCGGGAGGACTACGGGTCAGCAAGGGCAGGTCGGGCAAGCGGCAACAAGGAGGATGGCGGTCACGGGCTCCCAACAGCCGGACAACAAAGACACCCGCTCCACCGATGAGGAGATTGGTGGAAATGCGGCGGGAGGACTACGCGTTAGCAAGGGCAGGTCGGGCAAGCGGCAACAAGGAGGATGGCGGTCACGGGCTCCCAACAGCCGGACAACAAAGAGAAAGAGAAAGGAGGAGGAAGTCAATTGCCACACACGGTTAGAATGTAGATGTTCCACAAAATAAACAACCCCTTCTTGGTTCCATTTAAAACACATACATTTTGATTATATTATTAGACATAAATAACCAGCTCTAGAACTTTGTATTCATCGAAGGCAATGTGCTATGTGTTCAGAGCTCTTAGTCTCGCCCACAGACAAATCAATGGAAACCATAAGACTTAACGTATGAACATATAAACTGTTGTACTCTAAAGGAGAATGACATACAACATTTAGGCTGATTCATTGTTGTTCCAGTTACGTACAGCTAAAATAAAATGTACTAGTAGACTCATTCATACAGGAGCAAAGGGGCCTCCAAAATAAATAATTTAAAAAACAACAAGACTCGAGAGAGGAGATGTACTCTAATAATAAAATAAAAGCATGGGTTGAAGGTGATCAGTAAATGAGGGGCACAGCACCATAGATGCTGGACAAAGATACAATACTGTCTCGTTTCCAGGTCGAGGCCTGAGTCCCTGGAGTGTGTACCTGTGAAGATGCAGACAGCTGGCAGAAAACAGTGCAGGAGAGTCACTGGCGTAGTGCATGTGGCGGCGGCCTTCGTGTGGGGAATATTAATAGAACTTGGTAGCCGCCATCCTGACAATACAGTTAATAGATCTCCTGTGACTGATGCAATGAACCTTTGGTCACTCCTCGTTGAAGATGCTGATCCAAGTCTGGTTTATAATTAAATGCCAAATTCTATACATGGCAAGAAATGATAATGTGACCTAGCTGAAACGTTTGGCAAGCCCTGTGGATTTTAACATCTACATCCTCTACTGATTAATGTCACCGGGTTGTTGGAGTACGGCATAGGTATTTAAATTGATTGTTGCAGGATGCCCGTAGGGCGACAGTCATCGCTATATAAGTATCGAATCAATCAATCATCAATCAAAACTGGTAACTCCCTAGGATGGTAATAGTTCTGCCTCTCGTACCTTGTTAAATTGAGAGGTGACTCTAGGATAAAAAATTGCATTGTTGCCTTTCACCATTAAGTCTGTCCTTATATGTCCTCCTGGTGATGCTCTTTAAAGGTTGTCTATTTATGGTTACAACTCCCAAATCTCTAACAGACTGACTGCTGCTCATTTAGTTGATCCTTATATAATTTTTCTGAGCCTGCTTTATTTGCGTGTACAGATGAACAAAATATTCTTACATTGGAACATCACCAAATTAGAACCCTATCAGCATCCTATAATAGAACTTATCAGCAGGCTGCTTTCTACCTGTTTTTGAAGGCATTCCCTCTCAGTTTTAAGAGCAGGCTAGGACTTTGGGGATCATTTTAGCGTACAACTGCTCTCTCCCCCCTAAATAACTGAAACTGTAAAGCGAGGCCACCACTATTTGCATTCGCTCTTCATAGTTATACTATGATCAATAACGTTTTACCATTCTGCATGTACTCTATTCACGATGCAGTGGGCTGTTTCTGGGTCACGTGACATGGTGTCATTTTTTGACACCAGGATACAATTCGGAAGCATCCTTTTTGATTCCAGCTTGGCTCAAAACAAAGGCCTGATTTAAAGGATCATCCGCCCTTTTTTGTTTAAGTATCATCCTGGCTGGGTGCTATCTCGAACCTAACACCTACACATTAATGCAATGGAAGGTAGCAAACCCCACACAGCTTATTATGTCACAAGTACATTAGAGAAACTATGCCTTGGAGGCAGGTTTTTCACTATGTAAGAGATGTGCATGAACTGTAAGTATGACAGATGTATCCGTGTGAATGAGTAATTACATAATTAATGATTTGAATGGCAGCTTTTTTCAATTTAATTCTTTTACAGGTCTACTTATCCCAGTGTAGAGTTTCAGAGTGATTTCCATTACACACACACATGCACGCATGCTTGCACGCACACACACTCTCTCTCTCTCTCTAAATCATAAAAGTGTGTAAATCAATGTACAGGAAATGTTATAAAAGAAAGTGAGATCAATAAAGTGTAGGAATCACACATACTTCATACTTGTAGATATTATATGTTAAGAGTTTATGGTCAAGGGACACACAAAGACTGGATATAAAACGTAACCCAGTGATTGGAGTTTTCTGCACTAACCCATCCAGAGTAAGGCCTTGCTGTGTCATGGACAAAACAAAACTTCAACACTTCGAACAAGGAGGCATTCGAACATGCGGACAGATAATGGATCAAGGTGTTTTTCAGCTCACCGTGCCACAAACTTGTCCCAAAGGCAGGCGTGTACAGTTTTTGTTGATGTACGCCTGGCTGCCAAGATGACGTCACAGACCTCAGATGGGAGGTAAAATACTCTCAACTGTCACAGCTGAATCTCCTTGCATGAAGGTGGAGCATGTACAATTTCAGGTGCTAGAACCTCCCTGTTGCTGCAACTGGAACTCATCCTGAAAGGACAGCCTGGTCAGAGGCCAGATGCTCAGGAAATCTAGATACCAGACTCCCCTTGCCCAATCCGGAACCACCAGGATGACTTGGGCCTGGTTGGTTCTGAATCTTTTTCAGAACTCGGGGAAGGAGAGGGATTGGCTGGAAGGCATTTAGGAGTTTCTGAGTGACAGCAACATTGGAAACTCCAGAGCGCAGAAGTGCTGACATTGTGCATTTTCTGCAGTGGTGAATACATCTAGCCAAGGTTCTCCCCAGTCCTGAAAGATACCTTGAGCCTTCTCCGGTTGCAGATGCCATTCATAGTCCATGAGCCATTGACGGCTGAGTTTGTCCGCCCTGGCATTTCGCGATCCAACCAGGTGCTGCACAACCAGGAAAATGTCCTGACTTTCCAGCCATGTCTAGAGGCTCAGAGCTTCCTTGCACAGGCGCTGCGACCCCAGTCTGCCCTGATTGTTGCAGTATCAGATGTTGGTAGTGCTGACTGTGAATACCTGGATCAGCTTTCCTTTGATGGAAGGTAGGAAAACTGTCTTTGGCAAGTGAATTGCACTCAGCGCCAGAAGGTTGATATGAAGCTGAGTCTCTGCCAGAGACCAGAGGCCTCTGATCCACACCTCTCCCAGATGGCCACCCCAGCCCAGAAGCAATGAATTGGTCAACTCTGTTAGCTCTGGGTCGGGAAGGGAGGGGGGTCTGCCACTGACCCAATCATGGTCCGTTAACCACCACTGCAGCATTTTTGCAGCCTCCTTCGAAGTTTGAACAAGATCGGAAAGTTTCCCCTAGTGCATTGTCATTAGGATTTCAGATCCCACCAAAGACACCACTTATTCCATTAGGCGTACTTCACCAGCAGGATTCAGGAGGCCATCAGCCCCAGTAGCCTCAGAGTCAGTCTCATTGAAATTCAGGTTTGAGTTTTAAACATCATGATCATAGCCCGAATGTCCTGGACTCACCAATCTAGAGGGTAGGCGTGGAATTGCACCATGTCCAGAATGAAAAGGAGCATGTGAGAAGGAGTCAGATGTGACATCAGCATGGTGGTAGGGAACCCCTAGTGAATGCAGAAGGTCTGCCATAATCTGGAAGTGGGACACAACTGTGTGGGGCGAGCCCGCTTTCAGAAGTCAGTCATCAAGGTAGGGGAAGATTGAGACCCCCGACCTCCGCAGAAGAGCAGCATCCACCACCATCACCTTTGTGAACTTCCATGGGGCACTGGTGAGACCAAAAAGGAGCACAGTGAGCTGAAAATGCTCCTGGCCCACAGTGAACTGTAGGTAGAGCTGATTTACCTGTTTTGCTGCAGTCTTCATTAAAGAAATACAGAGATATCCACCCATGTGGGCTTCATCATTGGGGCAACTCTTTTTTGTGGTACTGTGAGCGGTGAGCCTAGCCGAGATGAGAGCCCCGCCGGTGTGACGGACCCTGGCGATGTCGAATCAGCTGTCGCTGTTTTGGAACAAGGTGCTGTGATGGAGGCTATGTACGGCAGCATTCCAGTGTTCATTTGGCAGCAGCAACCTACTGGGGTGATTTTATGAACTATATGTACAAGCGGGCACGACAACTCACAGGAGTAATACTAACTCTCAAGAGTTACATTGAGCCAACACTATGAGTACCATGAGCCTGCGGGAGCAGCCACGCCCACTGGGGCAGGTACTAAATCAAGGATGGGCTCATTGACTGTTGTTTTCCATTGCTGTTGAAGTTAGCTTGAGACGAAGGGCAGGCGCCCAGAATGCTTCGGCGAATAGACTTTGGCCGCTGGCTGTGTACCTGTTTTGCTGCAGTCTTCTTTAAATAAATACAGAGATATCCACCCGTTTGGGCTTCATCATTGGGGCAAGTCTTTTTTGTGATTTATATATGTATATCAAACAAACCCTTTCAGGCATAGTGCAGTGTAAATTATGCAAAATAGAAGGAGAGAACTCTGGGTAGTTCCCACGTGTAGGTGGATATATACATATACATAAATAAAAGAATAGTGGTCCTTTCGGCTCTGTCACCTTGTTATCCTAGTGCCTGGCGACCAGTATTACTGCTTCAATATCACTACTATATTCTCTAATAACACATAGTTCCATTTAGTGAACCCCAGTTGTGCCTAAGGGTGTATGTGTGAGTGCAAATTTACACATTTGTTTCTGTGCATCTCTCAGTGAGTTTGTTATTTAAATCATCTTGTCTCGTTGGTGGCAGCTGACTTAGGTCAATGCTTAAGGCCTACTGGGTGGGTATAGTTAAATTCTGCACAACAGTCCACTGTTAAAAGTATTGTGTCTGACATGTAGATGGGGCAAATGACGATGAGGTGAAAAACTGAAAAATGGAAGGCTGTCGATGTACCATTAACTCTGACGTCAGCCAAGACTTTTTGTTTGTGATAAAATATGTGTTCTATAAACACTTCAGTACTGGGCTTTTAGCCAGCCCTTCTCATCTATAGGTCTTTACATTTTCATTCACATTTTGCTTTCACCCACCACAGCATAGAGCATGGGAAACAGGGCCAGCCCACTTCATGCATTGGCTGAACTGACTGTGAGTGAAAGTTTTCTCCTCTTGCACAATATGTATATCCCCAAAGTAATTAGTCGTTTTGGATGCCAGGGCTTGCTGGTTCAATATGTGCTTTTACAAGAAATACATTTAGATATATATTTTGGTTTCCAGAAAATGATTGGTTTCATACAATGCATGCCTTCATACATAAAACAAATGAAATACTTATTCGCAAAGCCAAAAGGTCAACAGCTTAAGCCAGACCCATTCGCTTTGCCAGTGCTTATTTTTTAACTGTGGTAGGGTTTGCAGTGTAGCATTTTAGAAGGGCATTGCCCCTCGCTGGCAGCTACAGTCAGGTTTTTGTTCTACTTAGGCATAGTTAGGATAATGTGCAGAGCCTTTTGTTTTGGATTGAAAATCCTCTGTCTCCATTTAAGCCAATTCTATGTAATTCGACACAACGGTGGTACTCTATGCTTTGGCCCTTTACTTACATCATGACTTTTGCTTCATCGATGAACTCATCCTCTGACATCGACCCCTCTCTTATCATCTTGATAGCCACGTCATATTGGCCTCTCCATTTCCCATGCTGCACAACTCCAAACTGACCATTTCCCAGCACCTTCAAGAAGGTGATGTCCTTGTGGTCGATTTCCCATGATCCTGTAGCGAAAAAGCACATTTTTAGAACACACTAGTGCTTGACATGTGGTTATGTGCTCCAGCTTTCAGTGTCAACACTTCATTAGGGGCTAAGCTCTTGTTCACATATGTATTCTCCATGGAACCTTTCACTTGACTCTAGGCCCCAAATTGGTTTCTGCCACCTCAACAATACACTTTACATTTGTCATATCAGTATTTCCAAGCGAGCAAACAGTACGTCTGGTGCTTTCCAGGAGGTGCTTGGTAAGTCGAACCCTAGTTCAGATGCATTCAGTTTGGAGCTTTCAAAGCCTTCAAAGACCCTGGCCAACTCGACTCAAGACTCAAAGGCGAATGTAAAGACAGCGGGTCAGTAGAAACTATGGGGCCTATTATGATTGCGGTTTCCCCGCATCCTCCGGGCCGGCGGAAGCCACCGCCGGCCCGAAGGATGCGGGAAAACCGCTGCGGAGCCTTCCAAGACCCCACGCCGGATTAGGATGGCTGGGGGGTCAGGAAGACCGTCCGCCGCTTTTCCGCCGCGGTCGCCTCCTAATTGCACTGGAGGGAACGCCGCAGCCCCTGCGTACGTTCCCTCCACCTCCGGGGTCGCGGACGGACGCAGGTCCGTCTACGATCCTAATCGGTCCCAAAGTGTGGCAAAAGAAAATGGGTGCACGATGCTAGGATCTTATATTAATCTATGCCTTGGAATTGGGAGGAAATTACTTGGGTGCCTTTATAATATAGTTAGTACAGATATTGTAAAATGTCATGACTTCAAAATATGAATGGGAGAGAGAATTAGTGGGGAAACAGAGGCCGTGTAAATGAACTCAAGGAAGGAAGGGTGAGATAGAAAGCACAGCCAGAGGAGACTAGTGTGATAAAAAGCTAAAAAAAAAAAGACTACAGGTCCAACTGAGAGATTCTTATTAACTTGTTTGAATAACCTTTTTTCTCACTTTGATGCAAATGTTTAATTCTTTTATTAGTGATGGCCACCAAATAGAGTATCTAATACTATGAATGTACTAATAGACAAACACTGTGGCCCTGATTACGATAGTGGGCAGTCGGACCGCCAGACAAGCAGGCAGCAGTACAACCACCCAATTGCAATGGGATTGCCGTGCATGTGGTCAGAAAGGGCACTTTAATACTGCGACTTGCGCTGCGGTCCAGGAAAAGGGCTGCAGCACAAGCCACAGTGCTAAAGGGCATTTTCTGCAAATCCATGCACCACGTGGTGCCTGGATGTGTTTGGGGCCCCTAAAGTCCATTTCCGACAGCCTTATCATTGCAGTCAGGCTGCTATGAAAAGGCTGTCAGAAAGGGACATCGTAATCCCTAAAGTGGTTCCTCCGCAGGCACTGCCGCTATGCAAGGTATACAATTCTGACACCGCCCTGACGGGATCGTAGATCCTGTCGGAGGTCAAGGCTTTCCCCCCCCACCTCTGTGGTCCAACTGCCTCCGTTGTAATGCGACGGTTGAACCAATGGCCTGTCTGGTGGGTAAATCTCCCAACTTCGTAATTGGGCCCTGAAATCATTTTTTTCCAGAATGCTTACTCCTGTGACAAAAATGCTGTGACTCAGTTGTAAGATGCCCACTGAGCCATGACATCCCTATGCAGTTATTTGGAGTTACCTGTATGTGACTTTCTATTACTTCTTCATTAGTGTCCTAGTCAATATGGGGACGATTCACAGAACTAATCGGAGACAAAATCCTAAACTTACTACTTTTGGTATTCACAGAAGGCATTTGGTAGTAGTAAAGTTATAATTTTGGCTTAAGTTTGAAGACAGACTTAAGACAGACTTAAGACAAACTTAAGATAAACTTAGGACAGTCTTAAGACAGACTTAAGACAAAATCCTAACTTTACTACTACTAAATGCCTTCTGTGAATACCAAAAGTAGTAAATTTAGGATTTTGTCTCAGATTACTTCTGTGAATCAGGTCCTATAACAGTGAAAGCTAGTGATTCTGCCTTTGATTACATGCTCTAACTTTCACTTATATGTTTTCATATTATCAATGAATGGATATGCAAAATGAGTATGATTGAAAAACAATGATTCATTGTGTACCACATATAAATCTTGTGAACTACCGGCAGTCTACAGAATGATGGCAGTCAGAGATCGTCATGCCCTTAAAGCTACATGATTTTTCTACCACTGTTATGGTCCTGGTATGAGTCTATTTTCAAAGTCTTGTTTTGCTGTCTTGGGGATTTTGTCAGTAGAGCATTACGGAGCAGGATAGAGATAGCCTTGACACATAACTGTATTTGCATTTGTGTTTATCCCACATTCCTATTGTAAGATGCCAAGTGCACTACGGCACAGGTAACGCTCTACACAGCATAAGAGTGCTTGGCGTAACAATCAGAGCTGCTGACTTTGCAACAGGGGAACAATATTCTGTGATTCTATGCAAATCACCCAGGGACAAATTACGAGTTTGGCAGTCCGTGGACCACCAAACCTAGGGTTGTGCAGCAGTGGCGGTGTGCACCTGCCGTATTATGACTTTGGCGGTTGGACCACCAGTGGACCACAGAAACCACCAGGGTTCCATGATCCCTTGGCTGTGGCATAGCAGTTGGAGGCTGCAATATGCTGGTGCTGCCGCTGTGGCACTGCCAAGCATATTACTAGTTTCCTCACTGTCACAGTTTTCATGGTGGTAAGCTCGCCATGAAAAGTGTAACAGTGAGGAATGGCTCAGAGCCTGCCATGAAAAGTGTGGCACTGAGAAAACTAAGGGGTCCCTACATGGTCCCCTGGTGAGTCAGGGCCGGCGGATGCATACAGGGGGGCTCATGCTGTCCCCCCTGTCTGCATGCACCCAATGTTCATGTACAGCATTGACTTCACACTCCATTCCGCACAGGAATGTGCTTTGGTGCTCTCACTGCATTGACTTTCTAACAAGCATGCTGTGGGACCGCCAAAGCCCTGCTCACCAGACCCCAAATGAACTCATAATCTGGTGGGCAGTGTGTGGACGAGTTTGGCAGTGTGGGAATGGGGTGCTGGTATGGAGCTCTGCTCCCACAGCGCCAAACTCATAATCAGTACCTTAATCTTCACCTGCCTTCAAGAAATGAATGTGTCCTTGTGTGATGTAACTAGTGCTCATGTGCAGCGCTCCAGTACCTTCGGGTCAGGTTCACGCTATATAAAACTGCACACATTTTTTTTAAATAACTTGTTTGGGAGGATATTGCATTCACAGTGTGTCCTATGTGGGGAGTGTTTTGGTGTCATGTGTTTGTGACTAGAGCGGGTCTCTTATACCAACTTTGACAGTTGTGCATTAAGTGTGATTGTGGGATACTGCCTAACCATCAATCTACAGAGGTGAACATTCTGTATAGTTTTGGCAGGGACTTGAGAAAAAGAGGACAGAGATCTGCTTTGATGATCTGCATTACAGACCATCACTGTCACATCTGTTCTACCAGAATCCAAAGGATTTCACACCTAGTTTTGTAGGAGGCACGATGGGAATCTGCAGGGATGGACTATAACAAGGATGTCCAAGATGACAGTCGGTTGTATGCTAGTCATAGTTCATAATGTTTTCCATGACCAGTCATAGTGTCTGTGGCAGATCTTTTTGTGCATTGTAAGCATGCCCTCTCATTAATGTGTGGATTGTTTTAGTGTTGATAGTAGTTGCCTGAGGTACATGTGTGTCCTATGGCTTTTCGGGTTGCAGATTCCCCTGGTATTATTATTTCTGTGGGTTCTGTCTGATATCATTGTTTCTTCAGGTCCAATTTGGAGTAGGAGATATGTTTCAGTTTGCTCTGGTTAGCAGCTGTTTATGAAGGAATTTTTATTAGGGGCACCCAGAGACGTTTCAGCTAGTCCAAGGCCTGCACTGATTACAGTGAGCTGTTGTGGTGCCCCAATTTTGGTAGTAAGGTTTTTCCCAGAACTGGCCATGTTTTTGTGTCTTTCCTGAATCACTCTTGAGTGGAGTATTTTATTCTGACTTAAAAGTTGTTTTGTTATGTGCAGTTAAGATGCTAGGTTGGTTTTTTATCCTTATTTTGGGAAGAACCAGATCTTTACTTTCCTTTCTGAACTTCATATTGCCTTGTATACTTTCTTTAGCTGACAAGAAGGGTTCACTGACATAATATTGAAACCATAAATATTGTTTCACAGAAATATCATGTCAAAACTATTGATCACAAAAATATTGTTTTCCGATACATATAAAGTAAGTACAAAAATATAAAAAAATATATTGTTTTACACTAATATTGAAAAAATATATCAACAAATATCATTGTTTAATATATATAGTTAAAAATATTAAATCTTAAACAATTTGACATATAACAGTAATATAATGTAAATTAAACATGTTTAAATAAAATCGAATAATATATATAAACATATACTTATTTACACATATAATGTAAAACTATTATTAAAAATATTAATTTTAATTTATATTATTATGTATTCATTTGTTTTAAATGTACTAATACATGCCGCTCGTAGCTGTCCTTCGTGATTACGTTCCTTGAAGCTGTTTGTTTGTTCTGCATCTCGGACCCAGCATTGACTCCAAGGAATAATTGCCGCTTGCACATAGGGGCCGGGACTGCGAGACCCAGGGTTCACAGCGCTAGTCCAACGCAGCGCACCTGGAGTCTCTTCCCGCCCCCTGCTCCTCCCTGCATCTTGGGTATTTACAGCTCGAGGCCCCCGCTCCGCGGGAGCCGCTCGTAGCTGTCCTTCGTGATTACATTCCTGGAAGCTGTTTGTTTGTTCTGCATCTCGGACCCAGCATTGACTCCAAGGAATAATTGCCGCTTGCACACAGGGGCTGGGACTGCGAGACCCAGGGTTCACAGCGCTAGTCAATGCAGCGCACCTGGAGTCTCTTCCCGCCCCCTGCTCCTCCCTGCATCTTGGGTATTTACAGCCCGCGGCCCCCGCTCCGCGGGAGCCGCTCGTAGCTGTCCTTCGTGATTACGTTCCTGGAAGCTGTTTGTTTGTTCTGCATCTCGGACCCAGCATTGACTCCAAGGAATAATTGCCGCTTGCACACAGGGGCCGGGACTGCGAGACCCAGGGTTCACAGCGCTAGTCCAATGCAGCGCACCTGGAGTCTCTTCCCGCCCCCTGCTCCTCCCTGCATCTTGGGTATTTACAGCTCGCGGCCCCCGCTCCGCGGGAGCCGCTCGTAGCTGTCCTTTGTGATTACGTTCCTGGAAGCTGTTTGTTTGTTCTGCATCTCGGACCCAGCATTGACTCCAAGGAATAATTGCCGCTTGCACACAGGGGCCGGGACTGCGAGACCCAGGGTTCACAGCGCTAGTCCAACGCAGCGCACCTGTAGTCTCTTCCCGCCCCCCGCTACTCCCTGCATCTTGGGTATTTACAGCTCGCGGCCCCCGCTCCGCGCGAGCCGCTCGTAACTGTCCTTTGTGATTACGTTCCTGGAAGCTGTTTGTTTGTTCTGCATCTCGGACCCAGCATTGACTCCAAGGAATAATTGCCGCTTGCACACAGGGGCCGGGACTGCGAGACCCAGGGTTCACAGCGCTAGTCCAACGCAGCGCACCTGGAGTCTCTTCCCGCCCCCTGCTCCTCCAATTTAGCTACGCCCTCAATCGCAGAGCGGGACGCGAGCGGGACGCCGGACGAAGCCCGGACAAAGGGCGGACAGTCTTAGACAGTCCGAGACAGAACGTGACTGGACTGGGCACGACATACTGCCCGTGACGCCTTCTAGAAACTCTCGCTAAAGTAAGACACTCTGTGTTTGGTTATTGCCACACCGAGGAACTACATCTGTTTACACCATTCTACATTGTACATCACTATTGTATGAGAAAGAAATTGTGCTACAACTAACATCATATAGTATGCCAAAAAAGATTCCTGCCGCTGTGTCTAACACCATGGATAATTATTTGGTGCATGTAGTAACCAAAATGAATAGTGAAAGAAGGCAGTCACTAGGACTAAGCCAATCCCCCATTCTTCACTCCCTGAGCCCACCACCAAATTCCCCATGCGTTGATATACCATCCCAGGTCGTAGGAAATGAAGTTCCAGACACTGAGCTACATGATAGTGAGATCTATAATCACAGTGTACTTCTAGAGATTGACCCAGAAATTGATCTAGAAAATGACCCCGAGCTACAGGTTAATGTTACAGCTGAGGATTCCTCTATACAGGTGGATTCACAGGTAGACACAATGGTAGAGGAACCTCCCATTTTTGTGCCCGCCACTCGGGCGGTCAGAACATGCAGAAAAGCTCAGTCAAATCGAGGAGGGTCACGCCCAGGGAGAAAAAGGGCTGTATCACCAGTGAAAACAAGGGATAAAAATAGGGGGCATGGGGAAGATAGCGACAAACAAATCATGAACGATGAGTTATTTAATAGGATAGCGGACATGATTGACTGTAAGCTCAAGGCCATCATTAAACCGTTGGTGGCCAAATTCGATAAACTTACCACCGAAGTCAAGAAAATGGGTGGGGCACAGAAAAAGATAGCGGAGGAGGTGGCAAATACAATAACCTTGGTCACTAATTTAGCCAATACAAACAAAGAGCATACTGTGAATGGGACAGAGGGAGGTGAAAATGTGGTACTGATTATCCCTCCTGAACATACACCAACAATAGAACAAAACCAGCCAGAGACAAGAAATGATCCTATACTAAGACCACCTGTAACGACTACACTACGTATAGAAAAAGAATCATTACAATTTATAGAAGAAGCTTCACCCTTAGTGCTGGTATTAGCAAATGTACCCCCTCTGACTCCTGGCCAATCAGAATCTCCAACATCTCTGACAAGCAAGGCCCTGCATTGGCTGTCCAGTAATATGCAGATGGCTCCCTGGGGGAAACAACAGTTAGCAGGAGAGGTCAAGTCGGCCAGAAGGGTACCCTGGATAGGGCATAGCCAAAAAAGTGTAAAGGAGACTGTATAGTACTAAACTCTCCAACTCGGGTGTACTCCCTAATGTCCTGTCAAACATACCCACCCCCAACGTAGGAGCGGTACCATTGTCCCAATTACCTTAGAATTTTTTGGTGGGAAACAGCGAAGCATGACTTATCCCAAGACATTCCCTAATTTTACACGGCCAGAGTGGAACGTAACTACAAATGGATGGGGTATAGGTGCTCCCGTAAACGATTGGGGGAATAGTTTAGAGAGGCGTGAAGGCCCAAATCATTTATATCAACACAAGTATCATTATCCAACCCATTTAAATAACCAGTACAGTATCCCTATCTCAAATAGGTTTGATGCCCTTTATGGACAGGGAGGACTGGAAAGGGTAGATTGACGACCTAGAGCACTATCTTTGCTTGATCACACCGATCATATAGGCTTAGGAAATGAGGATAATATAAACGTGTTGTATGGATCTATTCCCGCTGAAAACTGCGAATTAAACACTCCCACAGCTCAAGAAATGGGACCCATAACTGAGGTGGCGGCACCCTTAACCTGGACAAATCGACCCACTACCTTATCAAACACGTATAACCCCGCTCCCATACAAATAGATCAGACACATTATACCATGGAAGAGCAGGTATATGGATGGGTGCACAGACATAATATCGACTCCAAAATATCGTTTGGACAGAATATCGAGTTTTAAATATCGTTTGGAGAAAATATCGACAGGACAGAATATCGACAGCCAAAATATCGTTTTTAAGGTAAGTGAAGTAATATCGACTGTAAATAATATAGAAAGTAAAAAATATCGTTTTTTATATAATATGTAATTATTTATAGTGTTTTTATGTTATAATATGTGTAAAAAGTGTCTTTTTATGTTATAATTATTTAAACTAATGATTTTTTTTAAATTATTGTGTAATTTTATTCTGTAGCGGGTTGTGGGTTTATAGGGGAATAGGGTGGGAAGTAATTTAATTATAATTAATTAAATATGTAAATTTATTAATTGGTAGTAATAATTAATTAATTGGTAATTAAATAATATATGTTAATTATTTAAAATTTAATTGGTAATTAATTTAATTTAATTTATTAATTGCTAATTATGTAAATTAAAATAATGTATTTCCTGTAGCGGGTTGTGGGTTTATAGGGGAATAGGGTGGGAAGTAATTTAATTATTATTTATTAAATATGTAAATGTATTCATTGGTAGTAATATTTAATTAATTGGTAATTAAATAATATTTGTTAATTAATTAAAATGTAATTGGTAATTAATTTAATTTAATTGATTAATTGCTAATTATGTTAAATTAAAGGGGTATTTTTAGGGTTCAGGGTCAGTTTTTAGTTTTTGGGTAAAGGGGTATTTTTAGGGTTCAGGGTCAGTTTTTAGTTTTTGGGTAAAGGGGTATTTTTTTAGGGTTCAGGGTCAGTTTTTAGTTTTTGGGTAAAGGGGTATTTTTAGGGTTCAAGGTCAGTTTTTAGTTTTTGGGTAAAGGGGTATTTTTAGGGTTCAGGGTCAGTTTTTAGTTTTTAGGTAAAGGGGTATTTTTAGGGTTCAGGTTCAGTTTTTAGTTTTTGGGTAAAGGGGTGTTTTTAGGGTTCAGGGTCAGTTTTTAGTTTTTGGGTAAAGGGGTATTTTTAGGGTTCAGGGTCAGTTTTTAGTTTTTGGGTAAAGGGGTATTTTTAGGGTTCAGGGTCAGTTTTTAGTTTTTGGGTAAAGGGGTATTTTTAGGGTTCAGGGTCAGTTTTTAGTTTTTGGGTAAAGGGGTATTTTTAGGGTTCAGGGTCAGTTTTGGGTTTTTGGGTAAAGGGTTTTTTTAGGGTTCAGGGTCAGTTTTGGGGTACAGGGGTACAGGGGTACAGTGTAAAAATAAAGTAAAATTAAATTTACATTAATTTAATTTAATGAAATGAAATGAAATTAAATTATATTTAAATAATTTTAAATAATTTAAATTAAAAAAAATTATTATATACTTACCAATACTTACGTTGTAATGGTAGTGCGTTGTAAAAGTTGCGTTGTAACGTCATATATCCACTGTTGCACTCTTTGCAGTGGGAATAGTAACTTTTACTCTTTTGTATTTGTACGTTAATAATATTGGCTATTATTTAATTAAATGTTGTTACTATATATATATATGTTTTAAGAAATATGATTACAAAAATATTATTTTTTTACTTTCATTAATTATTTAATTATTAAAAGTTATTTTAAGTATTGTTAATTATATTTTAGTAATTAATTTTTTATATTAATGTAATTAAACATTGTTTTTATTAAAGTCGATATTTTTTACAACTATATTTTTGTTAACGATATTTTGTACTCGATATTTTTGTACTTACCTGTTTGTACATACAAACTCGATATTTTGGTTGTAGATATTTTTTCCTCGATATTTTGGGTAGTCGATATTTTGGTAGTCGATATTATTTCAGTGATCCATATGGATGTACAGAGCTATTGTATGCTACCCCATTTGAAAAGGTTAACATAGACACTGATACTAATATTCTGTGCCCACTAACTCTCTGTAGCGCAAGCTTAGTATCCTGGAATACCGCAGGGCTGGTTGATAAAGTTTGTGACACAACTTGGCTGTCCTTTGTCAAACAATATGCAGTGATATGCCTTCAAGAAACATGTTTGGTGGAAACAAATGTTCATATTGAGGGGTACCAAAGTTTCTTTATTCCAGCTGAACCATCAAATAGTGGAAGAGCAAAGGGGGGCCTGGCAATTTATGTTAATTTGGCTCTTACATGTCATAAAGTTTTGCGCCATTCTGGAAATAGAAACATCCAGGTTTTAGAGCTAAAGAGGGGTAAAACTACTTTTGCCCTGATTAACTTTTATAATGCAGTGAATCAGAATGGAGACTGTAATATATTGCCCCTGGGTGATCTTTTGAGAGACAATGCGGGGAACCTGCCGCGCCAAATGCTGATCGCAGGTGATTTTAATACTCATCCGTGTGGAAACCCAGGAGAGACTGCTATTGACCAACTGGGATGTAACAGCGTGAAAGGCTTTAAGCATGGGCGTAAAATCCGTTCCGCTCGCGGATTTTGCGGATTTTCGGCAAATTCGCAATCCGCGAACTTGCCGAAAATTCGTAAAATCCGTGCGAAGCGGATTTTTTGCTTGGTCGCACTTGCCAACTAGAATACTATACAATTTCGCGGGAGTAAACACTTGCGAACACGTAGATGCGGTGGGCAGCGACAATCTCGCAATTGCGAGATTGCAAAATTTGCAATTTCGCACAAGAAATCCACCAGCAGGCAGCATAAACCTTGAAAACTATGATTTTTATCAGAATAACTCCTCAGGTTCACATTTGCCTGCACTTTTTCTTTGCAAGGAGTCCATTTTGGGGGTGGGGTGGGAGGAAGGAAGTGCCCCACAGTCTCCAACTTCCTGTTCCTGTCCAGCAGACTCCTCCCAGTGCTTTCTTCGTGTGCTGGTCACTTTGATTTGGATCTTGATCTGGAAGGGTTACTTTTTGTGGATGCTGCTGGATATTTGGATTTTTGCAAAACTGAAAGCACTCAGCAGGTGCAAAAGTTCAACCTTATCATTAGTAACCTTTCCCTGTAGTGCTTCCTGAGAGGCCCCATCAGAGTTCATTTGCCTACTTGCAACTATTCTATGACCCTGCTCTGACCCTCACAGCAGGCTCAGAGAATAGCTACAAGTATACAACAAAGGTCCTGTTAAAAAAATTACACTGCAACAGAAAGCAATTACAGACAAAACTGAAAGCACTCAGCAGGTGCAAAAGTTCAATCTTATCATTAGTAACCATTCCCTGTAGTGCTTCCTGAGGGGCCCCTTCAGAGTTCAGTTGCCTACTTGCAACTATTCTATGACCCTGCTCTGACCCTCACAGCAGGCTCAGAGAATAGCTACAAGTAGGCCACAAAGGTCCTGTGAAAAAAAATTGCACTGCAACAGAAAGCAAATTACAGATAAGGAAGCAGGTGCCAGCCAGACTGGAAGTTTAAATTCAGTGACACATTAATCAACCCCAAATTAATTCATGTCAGTTGAAGCAGGGCAGGTGTGCTTGCTTTTTTTCACCCCCATAATCTACAGTGATAAACCAACCAGAGGGTGGCAGTGATGTACCAGAGGGTGGCATGGGTGTACCAGAGGGTGGCAGTGGTGAAACAGAGGGTGCTGTGAACCTGTAATGATGAACCAGACGTAGAAACAACATAGTCGCGGCCGTTGCGAGCCGACAAGTAAGTTCGCAATTGCGAACTGGTACACAACCCTCGCGAACTGGCAGAAACCCTTGCGAACACAAAAAAAAAAATCCGCAAATTCACGAGAGTTTGCGGATTTTGCGGATTGCGAATCCGTAAATACGCAAGTTCGCGGATTGCCAATTTGCAAAATCCGCCCATGCTTAAAAGGCTTCCACTTTGATCACTTGCGGCGTGGAATACAACTAAACACGCTAATGAATGAAAATAACTTAATCACAGCCATGACTACGGTGGCGGGACAAACTCTTTTCCCCGTTCCTACGTACAAGGGCCATACAAATGGATCCTACATAGATCACATTCTATTGTCTGCCGACTTTGCCAACACTGTCCTGGACTTCTCCATCCAACTGAACATTTATAGTGATCATAACCCCATTTGCATTAAAATGGGTGGGGGAATCTTTGAACAGCGAAAGCCACGTGTAGATCGTGGATCTATAAAGTGCATAAATGGAAAGCGTCGCTTAAAATGGACTACGGTGAATTGTGTAGATTTGTATACCTCTATTAATAATCTGTGTAGCTCCGAACTCTCTTTATGTATGTCATCAGTATCATCATCACAACAAATCTTGACAGCTTTTGAGGGTGTTGCATCAACAGTAGGGTCACTGTTAATGGTGCCAGTCAAAGGGAACGCTAGTAGTAACCCAAAATGGTTCGACAATTCCTGCGCTAAGGCCAGCCGAGATCTTAAGATGGCTTTGAAATCTAAACCCAGAGACTCGGCTCACATCAAGGCCTTGCGTGTCAGGTATAAAAAGTCCCTTGCTACTTGAAAGAAAGAGGTAAAGAAAAGTGTATGGGAGACCCTTTTAGACCCCAAAACTCTGAGAAATAGCGCCAAGTTTTGGGAAATTATAAATAAACCTCTGTTTAATCACTCAAATAATTCTATCCTTGGCACAAACATCCCAGAGGAAGAGTGGGTTAATCATTTTAGCTCAATTTTTAAAAGTAATGAGTCTCAAGCAGAATATTGTTTGGTTACTTCCAAGGAGAATTTATTGCTCTTTTCAATAAGTGAGGTTGAAAAAGGAATTGAAGGGCTAACAAGCAATAAGGCCCCAGGGCCGGATGGCCTCCCTCCGGACCTTTTTAAATCTTGCATATCACTATGGGCACCTGTTCTCACTGCTGTACTTAATGCAGCTGTGGTTTCTGGTTGCCCAAAGTCGTGGGGGGTGTCTACCATCGTACCCGTGTATAAGAAAGGAGACCGTACTAGCCCCCTCTGCTATAGACCAATATCTTTAATCAATTCTGTGGTCAAAGTAGTGGGGGGAGTAATTTTAAACAGGCTAGTTGAATGGGCAGACAAAAACAAAGTAATATCCCCAATTCAATATGGCTTCAGGCCCGGTCACTCCACAATCACCCAGTGTTTGAATTTGTACCTGATTATAGGGAAATACACCATGGCCCGTCAAGGTACAATTCACATGGCGTTCATGGACCTATCGTCGGCTTTCGACTGTGTAAGCCGAGGAAGGCTCTGGGAAGCCATGGCGAAAATGGGTGTAGAGCAGAATTTAATTAATTTGTTAGCAGATATGCACTCTGACACGAGAGCAAATCTCCGGTACACACAAGATCTAAAAGTGACAAGAGATTTTGGAGTGTACCGGGGTGTCAGGCAAGGGTGCATTTTAGCCCCGTTCCTGTTCAACCTATACATAAATGATTTAGAAGAGCATCTTTTAAGTACAGGAGTAGATTACCCTTATGTCGGACGGAAGGGATTGCTGGTTCTGCTTTATGCGGACGACGCAGTCCTTTTATCCAGGACTGCAAAAGGCCTTCAAACATTGCTAAATTCCTTCTTTGTTTTCATGAAGTCTCGAGACCGGAGCATAAACAACTCCAAATCTTTCGTAATGAAGGTTGGCCAAGGTAATAAAAAGCCAAATTGCCTAAATGTCAACGGGGAAACAATCCCAGTAACAAAAACATTCTCTTATCTCGGAGTCCTGTTCGACCACCAACTGAACTGGGGACCCGCGGTACAGAAGAAAAAGGGAGAGGTAACCCGGGCAAATGCAGCAATACTCGATTTTGCAAGAAAAATGGGAAATAGCCCAGTGGCTGCATTGCTTCAACTTTACCAGGCCAAGAGTGTTGCTACTGCATGTTATGGCAGTGAGTAGTGGGGATATGCCTCAGTAGGAGCCCTGGAGGTAGTACAAAATAACTTCTTAAAACAGATATTGAGGGTTCCTAGGGGAACAGCCAATTTCTCTGTGCACGAAGAGCTGGGTATGTCATATCTATGTGACAAGGTAGCAGCAAACCCTCTACTGTGCTGGTTAAATTGCTGGTTAAACAGTGACGTACCTCTTACTCAGCTCATATTGAGGGAAGCACTAACATGGGAAAATAGGCTTAAGGTTCCATGGATAAACTACTTAAGCAGTTGCTTTAATAAATTAGGGCGCCCCAAACTCTTTTTAACTCCAGAATCTATTACGAAACTGGATGCTATTACTGTGAAGAAGGATTTTATTTCTTCTAGGTATTTAGCTAGGGAGGATGGTGAATTAAAGAAAGGAAGTGTACGGAAACATTTGCTATTAAAAACATCTTTGCTCATGGAACCGTACTTGTCATGGCCCATGTCAAGTTATGATCGGTTCTTGCTGACAAGGTTCCGTCTGGATTTATTTCACTTACTACTGTCCGTGCCTAAGGGGACCCATCGCAGTCAAGTGTTGCCGGCGTGCGGCTGCGACGAAAAGTCTCCGCAAGACCTGGCACACTTCTTCTTTATCTGCCCCTTTTATACTATACCACGGGGGCTATATTTAAAACCTTGCCTCAACAAACTGAACTTCACACAAATTAGACCAGCACTTTACTACTTTCAGTTGTTAAGTTGCGATTGCACTTTATTTGTATGTAGCTTTTTAAAACTAGCTCTTAAATTCAGAAAAAGTATGGAGGGGTAATAGTGCTACGGATAAGATATATTTCCAGTTAACAGTAACTTTTTTACATTTTTATAAAACTTTTAACATTTGAGAGTATATTCTGCTTGTAACTTTTCTCTTTTGATCTATGCTGGTTTTAAAATTTTCTGTGATCTATGCTGTTTTTTTCTTCAACATTTTCTTGTAAGTATGAGTCAATGTATGTTTAATGTAATTTGCTTTTATGGTTGTTAATTCAAATAACCGAATAAAGTTATTTGACTTGACTACTAATATAACAAGAATAAATATATATTTACTTACATATACACAAAAATTAAAATGTAATAAATAAACTTCAAAGTATTTAAATATACTGCCAATTTAATTATACATAAAAAATAAACAATAGACAAAAATATGTTTTAATAAAAATATCAAAAAAATTACATTAATTTCTATATATAAAAATATAAAATTAAATAAACAAACACATAATAATAATAATAATATATATTTAAAAAATATTTTAAAAAGTATTAAATTCTAGGAATGATAAATGTACTATGACAGTCGGTGCAACAGTAGGGAAAGCATTGAACTCAGCGGGGGTAAAATGTACTATTCCCACTCCAGTGTGTTCAACAGTAGGGAAAGCGATGGACTGCGAAGGGGTGCAATGTACTATTCCCACTCCACTTGGTGCAACAGTAGGGAAAGTGTTGTACTCAGGAGGGTTAAAATTCACTATTCCTGCTCTAGTCGGTGCAACAGTAGGGAAAGCATTGGATTCAGGAGGGGTAACATGTACTATTCCCACTTCAGTGTATGCAACAGTAGGGAAAGTGTTGTACTCAGGAGGGGTAAAATGTACTATTCTTAGCCCAGTGGGCGCAACAGTAGGGAAAGCATTGGACTCAGAGGTGTATTATTCCCACTCCAGTGTGTGCAACAGTAGGGAAAGCGTTGGGACTCAGAAGCAGTAAAATGTACTATTCCCACTCAAGGGTGTGCAACAGTAGGAAAAATCATTGGATTGAGGAGTGGTAACATTTACGATTACCACTCCAGTCTGTGCAACAGTAGGCAAAGCGTCGGACTCAGAAGGGGTAATATTTACTATTCGTACTCCAGTGTGGTCAACAGTAGGAAAAGCATTGGATTCAGGAGTGGTAACATGTACTATTCCCATTCCAGTGTGTTCAACAGTAGGGAAAGTGTTATACTCAGGAGGGGCAAAATGTACCATTCCTAGTTCACTGTGTGCAAGCGTAGGGAAAACGTTGGTCTCAGGAGGGGTACAATGTACTATTCCCACTCCGATCTGTGCAACAGTAGGGAAACGTTGTAATCATGAGGGGTAAAATGTACTATTCTCAGTCAGTGTGTTTAACAGTAGGGAAAGCAGTGGACGGCAGAGGGGTAAAATGTACTATTCCCACTCCAGTCGGTGCAACAGTAGGCAAAGCATTGGCCTCAGAAGGGGTAGCATTTACTATTCCCACTCTAGTCTGTGCAACAGTAGGGAAAGCATTGGATTCAGGAGCGGTACAATTTACTATTCCCTCTAACATGTGTGCAACAGTATGGAGAGTGTTGTACTCAAGAGGGATAACATTTACAATACCCACTCCAGTTTGTGGATCAGTAGGCAAAGTATTGGCCTCAGAAGGGGTAACATTTACTATCCCCACTAGAAGTGTGTGCAACTGTAGGTAAAGCATTGGATTCAGGAGGGGTAAAATTGACTATTACCACTCTAGTGCCCGAAACAGTAAGGAAAGTGTTGTACTCAGAAGGGGTAGAATTTACTATCCCACTCCAGTGTGTGCAACAATAGGAAAGGATTGGACTTCGGAGGGGTAAAATTTACTATTGTCACTGCAATGTGTGCAACAGTAGGCAAAGCATTGACCTCAGAAGGGGTAACATTTACTATTCCCACTCCAGTCTGTGCAACAGTAGGGAAAGCATTGGTTTCAGGAGGGGTACAATTTACTTTTCCCTCTAACGTGTGTGCAACAGTAGGGAGAGTGTTGTACTCAAGAGGGGTAACATTTACAATACCCACTCCAGTCTGTGGATCAGTAGGCAAAGTGTTGGCCTCAGAAGGGGTAACATTTACTATCCCCATTAGAAGTGTGTGCAACAGTAGGGAAAGCATTGGATTCAGGAGGGATAACATTGACTATTACCACTCTAGTGTGTGAAACAGTAGGGAAAGTGTTGTACTCAGAAGGGGTAGAACAGTAGGGAAAGGATTGCACTGCGGAGGGGTAAAATTTACTATTGTCACTGCAATGTGTGCAACAGTAGGGAAAGCATTGGTTTCAGGAGGGGTAATATTTACTATTACCACTCAAGTGCGTTCAACATTAGGGAAAGTGTTGTACTCAGGAGGGGTAAAATGTACTATTCCCACTCCAGTCTGTGCAGGAAGGGACATACACAATCAATGGCGTTTTGCTGTTTCCATGTGTGCTGAAAAACACCACACACACAATGGAAATTAAACATTTCTCCTTATTGCACCAGAGTAATACTAGGTTTTCCCTGGTCTTATTTTTGGCACTGCCCAAAATTTACGCCAGCCTTGTAAACATGGGGCAGTGTCAAAATCAGGGGTGTATTATTCCCACTGCAGTGTGTGCAACAGTAGGGAAAGCGTTGGGACTCAGAAGCAGTAAAATGTACTATTCCCACTCAAGGGTGTGCAACAGTAGGAAAAATCATTGGATTGAGGAGTGGTAACATTTACCATTACCACTCCAGTCTGTGCAACAGTAGGCAAAGCGTCGGACTCAGAAGGGGTAATATTTACTATTCGTACTCCAGTGTGGTCAACAGTAGTAAAAGCATTGGATTCAGGAGTGGTAACATGTACTATTCCCATTCCAGTGTGTTCAACAGTAGGGAAAGTGTTATACTCAAGAGGGGCTAAATGTACCATTCCTAGTTCACTGTGTGCAAGCGTAGGGAAAACGTTGGTCTCAGGAGGGGTACAATGTACTATTCCCACTCCAATCTGTGCAACAGTAGGGAAACGTTGTACTCATGAGGGGTAAAATGTACTATTCTCAGTCAGTGTGTTTAACAGTAGGGAAAGCAGTGGACTGCAGAGGGGTAAAATGTACTATTCCCACTCCAGTCGGTGCAACAGTAGGCAAAGCATTGGCCTCAGAAGGGGTAGCATTTACTATTCCCACTCTAGTCTGTGCAACAGTAGGGAAAGCATTGGATTCAGGAGGGGTAAAATTTACTATTCCCTCTAACATGTGTGCAACAGTATGGAGAGGGTTGTACTCAAGAGGGATAACATTTACAATACCCACTCCAGTTTGTGGATCAGTGGGCAAAGTATTGGCCTCAGAAGGGGTAACATTTACTATCCCCACTAGAAGTGTGTGCAACAGTAGGTAAAGCATTGGATTCAGGAGGGGTAAAATTGACTATTACCACTCTAGTGCCCGAAGCAGTAGGGAAAGTGTTGCACTCAGAAGGGGTAGAATTTACTATCCCACTCCAGTGTGTGCAACAATAGGGAAAGGATTGGACTGCGAGGGGTAAAATTTACTATTGTCACTGCAATGTGTGCAACAGTAGGCAAAGCATTGGCCTCAGAAGGGGTAACATTTACTATTCCCACTCCAGTCTGTGCAACAGTAGGGAAAGCATTGGATTCAGGAGGGGTACAATTTACTTTTCCCTCTAACGTGTGTGCAACAGTAGGGAGAGTGTTGTACTCAAGAGGGGTAACATTTTCAATACCCACTCCAGTCTGTGGATCAGTAGGCAAAGTGTTGGCCTCAGAAGGGGTAACATTTACTATCCCCATTAGAAGTGTGTGCAACAGTAGGGAAAGCATTGGATTCAGGAGGGATAAAATTGACTATTACCACTCTAGTGTGTGAAACAGTAGGGAAAGTGTTGTACTCAGAAGGGGTAGAACAGTAGGGAAAGGATTGCACTGCAGAGGGGTAAAATTTACTATTGTCGCTGCAATGTGTGCAACAGTAGGGAAAGCATTGGTTTCAGGAGGGGTAACACTTACTATTACCACTCAAGTGCGTTCAACAGTAGGGAAAGTGTTGTACTCAGGAGGGGTAAAATGTAATATTCCCACTCCAGTGTGTGCAGGAAGGGACATAAACAATCAATGGCGTTTTGCTGTTTCCATGTGTGCTGAAAAACACCACACACACAATGGAAATTAAACATTTCTCCTTATTGCACCAGAGTAATACTAGGTTTTCCCTGGTCTTATTTTTGGCACTGCCCAAAATTTACGCCAGCCTTGTAAACATGGGGCAGTGTCAAAATCAATGCCCGCCCCTTTCACGTTACGTATAGCGTGAAAGGGTGCCTTATTTACACGGCAGCATTAAGCCTCATTAAGTGGCTCAATGCTGCCGAGTTAATAAGGCGAAGCCCCTATCTCCACCACAACGTTGTGAAAAGTGACGTTGTGGTGGCAATAGGGGCTTGAAAATATGCCCAAGTGCCTTATAAAAGGTTGCTGTGCAGCCATCTGGCCTGGGTGCTCTAAAAGGGTTGAAGGTATTGATGGCCCTGTGTATCTCTTTCTTCTTACTGAACCCTATTTATATCTGACAGATCCCTATAAAAGCTTCAAAAGCATTCTGCTTTCTTCTTCTTCCCACTATGGATAATTCCATGAATGGCCTCAATTTCCATTATTTAACTGCTTTGCTATTAGCAGGTTTATTAAAAGTTTCATTGGTTTGCTGCCAATCTTAAAAAAATGTTTGTCCAACTTGGCTAAAAAGTACTATTTTTGTTTATCTTCATCATCCTTAATTTGCCTCTGTATATCAATCACCTGTCACATAATTATTAAGTTCTTGTGTACTTCCTCCACTACCCAGAGATCTGCTTAGCTTTGAGTTTCCCTCATCTTTTTAGTTGTGATGTTTCAGCTATGAAGCCCTTATCAAGACTACCTTCAGGGCTGATCCACAGACTGGCTATAGTTACTGTACTATTGTCATTTAGTGTGAGTTACTTTGTCATGTATTGACAGATAATAAGGAGCACAGCTCGGTCTCCAAGGAGAGCATCATTTGTATACTACAAGTGTCACAATAACTTGGAGTCATGCTCAATTCTTCCTCATGCAGGAGAGTGAGGCATGATTCAACAGGGTCCTGGGTAACCTTGCTACATCCTGATAGTAACTGAACAGCCAATCCTCCCTCCCCTACAAAAGTCCCTAACAGTTATTTTAAGCAATGTAGAAAAAATTAGAATTAAAATTGTTTAAAAAAAAAAAAATTAAAGACAATTTGAGATTTCTTGCTGGAATCACCTATTAACCGAGTGATACAGCAAATGTCAAGTCTTGTACCCCCCCGCTGCACCACCAATTTAGGAAGCTGGCTCTTTATATAATATACCAAAAAGAGAGAAATATTGATTAGAGAGTTCAGACATCCTTATAAGTGGACAGGGGCATGCTTTAACAATCCCAAGGTGCTCTATTTGTGATATTGTGGTTGAGCAGCCGTAGGCTTATCAAGGAAGAGTATTAGACATGTGTTGCATACACACAATCAATAAGTGATACACACACACTCAATAGGGATATAACACGTATCTTTATATAACTTTTTACTCCTCAATGGAAAAGTGTTTTTTAAAATAGCAGTTTTTAAGAAAACCGGTAAACACACTTTTATTGTCTGTCATGTGGTAATGTTATCCTATAGGGAAAAAAGGACATATACTGCAACTGGTACTTAGCAGCGACTTAGAGGACCAATCTTCTGGAGTAAAGGTAAGTATGGAGAAAGGTCCAAGGCAGCACCAACAGGTCACCTCATTAGGCTCTGGGGTGTTCGTGTGCAGAGGTGCTTTTGGCGTCAGGTGCCCCTTTAGTTTTAATGGTAGGCTGCCCTAGGAAAAGGAGGCTGCAAGCTGAGACTGTGGTGCCAGTCTGGTTGAACCCACAGGGGGTTTGGTCCTTAAGATGGTTGTGCACTTAGGGACACCGTCAGTCCACTTCTCCTCGGGCTGTAAGGCTCGGGTGAAGTGGTGTCTTTAAGCATTGGGTCCGTGCTGCAGGACACACTCGCGGTTGAGTGGGCCTGCACAAAGAGGCGGAGGCGATGACTGGAAGTTCAGTCTGGGCAAACCCAAGGTGGGGTTAGACTCTGGTGGGGCTCAGGACTTCGTTGGCACCATTGGCCCCCTTTGACTTGGACTGGGGGGCATGGGTGCAGTGGTGCTTTCCAGTGTTGGATTTTCGTGGTCCAAAGTTCTTGATTCTTCTTAGGTGTCTGCAGGGTAAAGGGAAGTAGCTCCACCACCCCACAAGAGATGCTGGTTTCTTCTTGAAGTCCCTTCGTAAAGAAAGTAACCTTCTGCGTTTTAGGAAATCGCTAAAAACACTTCTATTTAAGGAGGCTCTGGGGTCATTTTAGCCTGCACTACATTATATGATTGTTCTCCGATTTGCTAATAGCTGTTTTGTCCTTCGGTCACAAGCGCCTTGAGACCTGCCGGTAAGTTGGCGCTATATAAACCGAAGCTAACAATAACAATAACAAGTGCTGGCAGACCTCCCAGGCTTTTGGAGGCAGAGTAGCTGCAGGACGAGTCGTCTTCAGTGCGATTGTCGGGGACAGCAGGCAGGCTGGCAAGGTTCTTGCTCTTCGAAGCTCTTTGCTGTCCTTTTTCTTCTTAGGTCGTCATAATCTGATTTCCTGGTGCCAGGATCCCTCCTAAATACTATTTTAGGGGCATTAAGGAAAGTAAAGGATGGTAGCCAATAGGCTACTTACCCTTGGGGTCACTACAACCCCTATATGATCACTTTCTGTGGGAAGTGGGCATAACTCTGTCCCAGAGGTCCTAGTTCTGCCATAACCAAAATGGTGGAATTTCCCTAAATGGGGGCACATCAGGCAGCTCCCCATAGTGGTGTGACTGACCTGGTAGTCCTCTACGCATACCCACACATCTAATTTCCCACCTGTCCCGGTGCCAAATGGGCAAGGCAGGAAGTTGGCATTTTCCCTCTTTGGGGAAGCCGTAATCACATATCAAAGGCAGCAGATGTCTTTGAAGCCTCCTGCCTTGATATGCTGATTACTTAGCCATCCTGCTTGGAGGATGTGACAGCACCTTCGACCAGAGCAGGCATTGTTTCCGCAGTTAGAGAATGTAAGCTCTCGCCTACAGAAACCTGGCTGTGGTGGCAGGCTGGTCGACACTAGTCAGCCAGCATACTAGAGGCGGTTAGGTTTTCAAAGGGCACCGTAAGGTGCCCTGTGGGTGCATGTACTAATACATCCACCACTGGAATCAGTGTGGGTGTATTAATATAAGGTGTTGAATACCGAATACCTTAGATTTCAGTGAAGCAATCATGTCGCTGAGAAACTCCATTTTACCAGTGTCCAACACATGTACTGAAAATGGCTTTTCAGTTCACTTGTGATATCTAAGAATTGATTTAGACATCACAGGGGCATATCTGCTCATGCAGATATGTCCACAGATGTAGTATAGTGCACCCTGCCTTGGGGCTGTAAGGCCTGTTGTAGGGGTGGTATTCAGTGTTCGCAGGCATGGCACACAGGGATGTGTGTCATGTTGTGTTTTCACTTTCGTCTGCACCAAGACAAGCATCCTGCAATGGAAGTTTACATGTTTGTGCTGAGGGGTCCCTTAGTGTGGCACAATACATGCTGCAGCCCTTGGAGACTCTTTTTAGCCTCCCTGTCATAGGTATCTGGGGTACCACTTACTAGGGACTTACAGGGGATGCTTAAGGTATTGCCAAACAATTGTATAGTTTAGGGGAAAATACCTGGCACTGGGGACCTGGATAGGAGGAACCCAGTGAACTTCAGCCAAAACTGCATCAGATACCAGGCACAAAGTAGGGATGACCATTATCAAAAAGGGGCATTTTCCTAACAACCCCTCTCCCCCACAAATGAAGGAGAATTAGACTAACCTTTCCCATGGGAGGCTTCATCATCTAAGTGGAAAAATCTGAAAAATCCATCTGCATTGGCATAGTCAGTCCCAGATCTGTGCTCCACTGTAAAGTCCATACCCTGTAGGGACATGGACCACCTCAGCAGTTTGAAGTTTTCACCTTTCATTTGCATCAGTGATCTGAGAGGCTTGTGGACAGTTTGAACAAGGAATTGAGAACCAAACACGTATGTCACCACTTCTTCGGGGACCAAAACACAGCAAAGGCTTCCCTCTCAATGGCACTCCAATGCTGCTCTCTGGGGGGTTACCTCCTGCTAATGAAAGCAACAGGCTGGTCATGGCCATCATCAGTGGTCTGGGATAGGACTGCTCCTATCCCATGTTGAGATGCATTTGTCTGCTCTAAGACCTGCTTAGAATAATCTGGAGCTTTCAGAATGGGTGCTGAGAACATTGCTTCCTTCAGACTCACAAAAGCCTTTTGTCAGCTCACTGTCCAGTTTACCTTCTTTGGCATTTTCTCAGAGGTCAGTTCAGTGAGGGGTGTCACAATGGTACCATACCCCTTCAGAAACATCCTGTAGTACTCATTCAAGCCAAGGAGTACCCTGACTTGATTCTGGCTGGTTAGAGCCACCCAGTCCATAATTGTCTGGATCTTGGGTTGTAAGGGATAACTTGGCATCCACCTACACAATAGCCTAAGTATACAAGAGCGCCCTCCCCTATCTGGCAGGTCCTTGAGGCACTGCATTATCCAGTGCCTCAAGGACCTTTCCAAGGTGGCTCATGTGATCCTTCCAAGTAGAGCTAGAGACCGCAATATCATTAAGATATGCTGCACTAAAATACTGCAACCATAGCAAGGACTTTGTTCACCAACTGTTGAAAGGTGGCAGGGGCATTCTTTAGTCCAAATGGCATCACTGTAAATTGGTAATGCCCATCTGGGGTCAAGAATGCTGACCAATCTGTCAGTACCCTAATGTCAAATCAAAGGTTCTGAGGAACCTGGCTGCCCCTAACCTGTCAGTATGTTCATCTGCCCCTTGGGATAGGGTATGCAGCTGTCTTAGTGACAGCATTGAAACCTCTATGGTCCATACAAAACCTTAGCTCTAGTTTAGCACCCTTGGAATGAGATTTGGGGTCTAAGACAACTGGGTTGGCCCAGGGACGTTTAGAGGGCTCAATCACGCCTAGCACCAGCATCTTGCTGGCTTTAGCTCTGATTCTTTCCTTCACTTGGTCAGACTTTCTGTATAGTTTACTTTTGACAGGCACACTGTCACCAGTGTCCACATCATGGGTACACCAGCTAGTCTGACCAGGGGTTATGGAAAAGAGCTTTGCATACTGCTCCAGGACTTGCCTGCAGTCAGCTTGCTGTTGGGCAGAGAGGAGTCTGAAAAGACTAGTCATTCAACTGACCACATTTTAGGACTTTGGGAGAGGCGGTCATGGAGAGGTTCACTCTCTTCTTCCAGATCCAAATCAGCCCTATCATGGAAAGGTTTTAGGTGGTGCACATGGATGTCTGTGTGATGATTCCTGCTAGTGTCTAGATCAACTAGGTAGGTGACCTCACCTTTCCTTTTCCACAGGCTCCAATACCCACACCTTCTGCCCTGGTTGGAACTCCACCAGTGCAGCGTTTTGGTCATACTAGGGATTCTGGAGCTCTTGGTTGGTCTTAGGTTTTTTGGATGCTTCCTCCATGTACTCAGCTAGCCTTGAACATAGGCCAAGTACACAGTCCACAATGTATTTTTTAGGCTCTTCTAGAGGTCTGTCCCAGTCTTCCTTCACTAGACACAATGGTCCTCTCATAGGATGACCGGACAAATGCTCAAAGGGCGAAAAACCTACTCCCTTCTGTGGTACTTCTCTGAAAGCGAAAAGCAAGCATGGCAAAAGGACATCCCATCTCCTTCTGATTTTTCAGGTAGTCCCATCATTATGGCTGTCAGGGTTTTGTTGAATCTTTCAACTAAACCGTTGGTTTATGGATGATGTGGTTCAGTGAATTATGGGTCAGATACTGAAGAGGGCCCTGTTATACACAGAGTGCAGAGCAAGAAAGTGACCATAGGACCTGCTATCAGTGATAGAAAGAACTCTGAGATGTTTAACAGATCAATCCCTGCACCAAGGTTAACGGCAATACTTATGCTGTTTCTCTCTCTCTGTGAATGGTGGAAGGTGTTTGGAGAGCGGACATTGACAAGGCAGTGAACTGCGTGTATCACGCAGTAAAAACTACATTACCCATGAATCTTGGTGTGACACAATTAGAAGGTCGCTCTGGAAGACCGTAAATACTGTTTCCATAGGAGAATTGATGCAGATTATTCCTGTTCTACATTTGTTCCTGTCTGCCAAAGGAGCAATATTATTCCTCCACTATTTGTGAAGTAAGGGTGCTTGCACCAACTTCTTTCTATGTCCTGATGGTAGTGTCCACTCTGCTACGGCTCATTTTAGTTTTCATTAGTGAATGCTTCAGAGAAATGAAAGATGACCAGGCGTCTTAGCCAGTAAGGAAAAAACACAGAGGGAGAGTCAGTGAGCTTGTTCTACTTGATTGAGATTCCTTTCTGTCATGAGGTCTATTTAGTTTTCATTTTTTAAGAACTTGCTGTGATTATTTGCAAATCAGGAACTTTTGGTCGAATTTACTCATGTGAATAGAATACCAGACTTTTTTCTTCCAGTTACATATTCTAGTTTGAAATCTTTTTATTGAACCATGAACACGCAGGATGCAGCAAGAAATAAGGCCCATGTCACAGGCTGGCTCCAACATGTTGCTTCGCAGAGCATCAGGATAACCTCAAAACAAACCCCCCTCCCACCTCCCTTCGCCCTCAAGAGAATAGCTAGACAGCAGAAGAGAGGGGGGAAAAGCAAACCCTGCATTCCATTGAACATGATCATACTGCTTAACTCGCGTTTTGGTGTAGTTCGGGAAGGCGTAAAAATCGTACTAATCTAGGGCAGGACAGTTCACGAAATTCAGTGCACAACAAGGTAGTAAATGGCTGCTAAATCTCAGCAAAGGAGGCCCGTCAAGCGAGAGCGTAGAAGAGATGCGTTCCATGCCAAGAGCAAACTAGAAACAATGCAACCATCCCTGCAAGGTTGGTATCCTATCCGTGCCCCAATGTGATAGAATGTTCTGTAGTGCCAGCCCTAAGACTATGCCTTATTATTTGCCTTTGCGGATTTGAGAGGAAAGGTAGGTCTGTCAGACACTCCTAAAACCTCATAGGCGGGGAAGCATAAGAGCGTAGTGTCAAAGTGATTATCTATCTCGTCCAGCACTTGCGTCCAGTAGGAGGCAAGGATCAGACAATCCCACAGAAGAGGCACGAGTGTGCCTTCAGCGTCACAGCCCCTCTAGTAAGTAGGGGAGCGATCTGGGTATTATTTATGGAGTCGGGAGGGAGTGAGATACCAATATTACATGATCTTAGTGGCAGTCTCAATGCTAGATGTATTATGTTCTGTGTGTCGGGCTCTATATTAAACATCTGACCATTCTTTAGGGTTCATGGTCCGCCCAGCTCAGCCTCCCACCGTCTTTGGCCTGTTGACTTGACTGCCGGTTCTGGGGGACACAGGATATGTTATGTTATGTTATGGGAACTTATATCGCGCACAGCTGCTCCAGCGAAGGGGCGTCCTGGCGCTTGACAAGGTAAACAACACAACACAACAAAGAGAGCAGCAGACTAAAAAAAAGAGCCAACAAGCTAAGGAAATAGAAAGGTCTTAATGGCCCTACGAAATGAGAAAAGATCATCCAGCACACGGATCTTTAGAGGAAGGGAATTCCACAGGACCGCAGCCCGCACTCGAAATGAGCGGCCTCCAGCTCGACTAAGCTTAAACCGGGGAACCGCTGCAAGTTCATGGCCCAAAGATCTTAAGGAGCGGGCGGGAACGTACGAAGACAGGAGGTTAGTAAGAATCTGGGGAGAGGAGCCCTTGAGGATTTTGTAAGACAGGCAAAGCACTTTAAATTGAATCCTCTTCTTAATCGGCAGCCAATAAAGGGAACGCAGGGTGTTGGCGACGGAACAGAACCTGGGCAGACCCACCACTGCTCTGGCTGCAGCGGATGATTTCAGCCTGGTTAACCCCTACCAGGAGGGAGCTGGCGTAGTCAAGCCGAGAGACCACCGTCGCCTGCACCACTAGCTGCCTGGTCGAGGCGTCAAAAAATTTCAAGACTGGTCTTAAACCCCGCAAAATGCCAAAACAGCATGCAGCAGTTCTCTTGGTGTGACAAACGAAGGTAAGGGCAGGATCTAACCACACCCCAAGATTTTTTATCTCCGTTACCGGAGTCGGGGTGGTCCCAAGTTCAGGAGGCCACCACATGTCGCCCCAGAGTTCCGCCTGCTTGCCGATGATCATGATCTCTGTTTTTTTTGCGTTCAGCTGGAGACAGTTGGAATTCATCCAGCTGGCAACTGCCCACAGTCCATTCTGGAACCTTGGGGCATCCAGGTGGGAATCCCAGCTGAGCGTGACCGCCAACTGAGTGTCGTCAGCGTATGAGACCATAGTCATGCCCCACTGCTTGACGACATCAGCCAACGGCCTCACGTATAGGTTGAACAACGTGGGGCTCAGCGAGGATCCCTGGGGGACCCCAAGGCCCAGAGGATGGAATTCGGCCCACCAAAATCACACCCCGAGAACCGGACCCGCCCAAGCGGCGGTGCTTCCAACTATTAGTGTGCAGGTGAGGGGGCAAACAGGTCTCAATATAAAAACAGGGTACAAGTAGTAACAAAAAGATAACACAAATGGAAAACGGGAGATTAAAAGTTACAGCGCCTCACACAGCGCGAGCGCAAAGAGCCTCAAATATCGCAGCAGCGCAGGGTACCTTGTCATATCGTGGATATGGTAGAGTTCTGTGATGAGTCGCTTAGTAGAATGCTTCGAGAGTAGCCAGCGTTCATACTGAGTGAGGGGCCTCTTCGTGCCGGGGCGAGTTTGGGGTTGCATAGCCCAGTGTTGTATTTGGAAGTAGTGGAAGCGTTCAGTTTCGGGTACGTCATAGTCAGTTTTAAAGTCCTCAAAGGGTCAAGACCCCTCTGTGTCGAAGAAGCACCCCAATGACCTGCATTCTAGTAGGTCCCAGTGGCTAAAAGCGTTCCAATCAAGACCTGGGGAGAAATCTGGGTTTTCGATGATAGGGGTAAGGGGCGATGGGAAAATTGTCAGGCCGCTGCGGGTGGCGGTAGCGTCCCAGGCGTTTAGCGTGGCGCAAACCACCGGGGAACCATACAATCCAATGGGCCTGGAAACCTTGCGGAGAAAGGGGATCTTCCAGAGAACCTTTTTCCCTAGTGCACGCTCCATAAAGAGCCAGCTCGTCTCAGATTCAGACTGAGCCCATTCTAAAAGAGAGCGTATCTGGGAAGCTTTATAGTAGCGATCAAGATTGGGAATCCCCAATCCCACCTCTCCGTGGGGTCGGAAGCTCAGAGCCCTGGTGATTTGCGGTCTCTTATCCGCCCAGACATAGTTAATCAACCCAGATTGTAGTTGTTTTAAAAACCCCTGTGGTGGCTCAATCGGTAGAGTCTGGAAAAGGTATAGGACTTTGGGGAATATGTTCATTTTAAGTGCTGCAACTCTACCCAGCCATGAGAGAGTAAACGGCCGCCATCGCCGGACTCCTGCCTGGTCTGGTGTGGCACCCGAGAGTAGTTCAGAGATGTTGTCTCTGCAATGAAGGAGGCCACGGTGATACCCAAGTATGGCATGGTCTTTTGATCCCATGAAAGAGGGCATGCATGGGTAAGAGCCGTGGTGGTGATCTGTGACAGGGAGAAGCCCAGTGCCTGGGACTTGGTCACATTAACTCTAAATCCATAGGCAGCTGAGAACTCCTCCATTTCGGTCAAGAATGCCGGAACTGAGGTACGAGGGGTCTCCAGTGTGGCATTAACATCCTCGGCATAACGGCTGATAGTATGGCGCTCTCTCCCGCAAAGAATCCCCTGGATCCGTGGATTGTCCCAAACCCGTTGGGCGAACGGCTCCATGTAAAGGGCAAATAACAATGGGCAGAGCGGGCAACCCTGGCGCTTACCCCTGGCGATAGGAAAGGGGTAGGAGGTGAAGTCGTTTACCCAGACAGAGGCCGAGGGGTGGCGGTAGCTGCTAAAAAAACATTGTCGGAAACGACGCCCGAGCCCAGACATCTCCAAGACAGTCTCCAGAAAGGGCCAGTGGACTCTATCAAACACCTTCTCTGCGTCTATGGACAGGAAGACCCGCTCCTCCTGCTGCCAGTGGGATCTATCTAACAGGTGTAACAACCGCCTGGTATTATCACTGCACTGTCTAGTCACCACAAATCCAGCCTGATCCAGGTCTATCAATCCCGGCATCAGAGGTCCCAACCGGACTGCAAGGATACCCGTAAAAATCCTGAAACTGATATTCAAGAGAGATATCGGCCTATAGGAGGCGCAAAGTTTGTTGTCTTTGGCGGGATTAGGTAATACTGCCACTGACGCTAAGAACATTGTGGGCGGTAGCTCGGTGGCGTTGTCTATGGCATTAGAGATTAGTGTCAGTATCGGAGCTATAAGGGAGCAGAAAGTTTTATAGAAAAGGGCGGTGAATCCGTCTGGGCCGGGGCATTTAAAAAGTTTAAGTCGGGCTATGCCGAGATAACTTCCTCTATTCTAATGGGACTGTCTAGAGTCATCTCCCGATATGCAGCTAACTTAGAATGGGTTATGCACTGGCAATACTTGGAGGGATTCTGTTCAGGCAGGGACTGTGCAGTGTATAAATTTGCATTAAAATCTCGAAACGTGTTTGCTACCGCCTCACCAACCATGTGCTCGACACCCGTGTCAGTCAAGATGAGTGGGAATGTCGCAGTCTGTCTCTGCGCACACAGTTTATCGGCTAATAGCCATCCACATTTGTCCCCCCGACATAAAATGTGTGCTTCAAGCGGAGCGCAGCGTGCCCTATCAAGATCAAGGCTAGCTAACTGCGCTCTGGCCCCTTTTAGTTTCCTCCATATGAAGGGTGCCCATGTCCGTTTGTGAATCCCTTCCGATTCGAGTACATGTGTGGAGAGCTCATACCTCTTCTCTTTATGTGCCCTATCATCAGCAGCTGATGTTGCTATGAGGTCGCCCCTAGCTACCAACTTGAGGGTTTCCCAGAAGGAGACAATTGAGGTCTCTGGTGTATTGTTTATAGCTAAGACGTCTTCCAGTGTTTTCGTGAGGCATGCAACAATGTCGGGGCGACGGAGGAGTGAGTCCCTAAGTTTCCTGGAATACGATGATCTGAGAGTGGGCGGAAACTGCAGCGTCACCGCAGAGTGCCTGGGGTGCGATTGTCGAGTCCTGGGCTGTCAGGAGGAGGGAGCGAGTCACTAGGAAATAATCTAGTCGTGCGTAAGTCCCTCTGGCATTAGAGTAAAAAGTATAATCGGAGGAGCGAGGGTGGAAGTGCCGCCACAGGTCTACCAGCCCCAGGTCCCGCAACAACTGGCAATGTGTGTCGGAGAGAGCCCCCGTCTCTCCCTGCCTTTGTGCAGAGCAATCAAGCTGCCCATCGAACACTATATTCAGGTCCCCCCCTAAAAGGACTTGGCGATCGGATATAGCAGCCAAGTCTCCTATTGCCTTGTGCCAAAAAGTCTCCTGCCTTTCATTGGGGGCATATATGGTGGCCAGCATTAGTGTGTGTCCTCCTATTGTCATTGAGTGTGCCAGAAATCTCCCTTTGATCTCTGATACTCTAGCCCCTAGTGTCCCGGGGAATGTGCATGCAACCAGAATGGCCACTCTGGCCCTCTTAGTTGGGAGGGAGGAGAAGTACTGGTGTGGGACGGCCTTAGAGCGCATCCTATGGGTATCGCTGGCCAGCAGGTGGGTCTCTTGTAACAAACAAATATGGGCCCCAGAGTTTTGTAAGTAAGACCGGATGGCTCGGTGCTTAACTGGTTTGTTGAGCCCTTTTACGTTGAGCGTGAGGAACTTGACACTCGTCTGTGTAGTGATTAAAAAGGGGAGAAAGTTTTGTGTTGGGAGTGTGCAAGAGCTAATCTAGTTGCAGACGCCATATTCAGGGTGCATTCTGAGTACGGTGCCAAGGCCATGTATGGGTTGCAGCCGTGTGCGTGTGTTTGGAGAAGCAGTACAACGGGGAGGAGGTCCCAACAATGAAAAAAAGACAACCCCATAACAAACGAAACTAAGTAGCAATACGTGAGTCAAAGTCAATGTACAGAGCGTCCTGCTCTTGGTAAAAGGAAAGAGTGGGATTCGTGGCCCAAAGCTCCCCGCTCCCACCAGAGAAGGCCCATATGAGTCTCATCAGCATCCTCCCCTAGGTGCAAGGTCCTACAGAGAGTGCACAAAAGTGTAGTGTTAGTTGGCAGAGATCCTCTCTTATTCCGAAGATGCCCCAGTGAGAGATGACAGCACTGCCTGTCGTTCTTTGGCCAGTCTGGGTCGGGTCACAAGACCAGGCTCGGGAGCTTGATGGTGGTCCAGCCATGGTCGCTTCGGCGCCTGCGAGGGCGCAAGTTCTGACTAGATTGGTACAGGGCGGGTTCAGCAATGCCCAGGAGTTTGTAAACCACAGAAGTTGAACGAATTTGCTTTAGTTCTCCTTTATGGACAAAAATCAGTCTAAACGGTTGGCCCCACGAATATTTCATACCAGCTTCCCGGAGATGGAGTGTAATTGGTCAGAAGGACTTGCGTTTGAGAAGCGTAGAGGTGGCCAGGTCCTGGAAAAGCGTAGATTTCTGTCCCTGAAAAGTGAAGGCTGGGTTTTGTCGAGACTCGCGGAGGATCCTCTCCTTCAATTGGTAGTCATGGACGCAGGTCAGGATGTCTGCCGGAGGCACAGGTGCCACTCATCGCTGGCCTACCTTGTGAGTGCGATCCAGCTTGACCTGAAACTCCGGGGGTTCTCGCAAGATAGAGCGGAAAAGGCCTGCCACGAGGGCTTCGATATTGCCATCGCCATTGTCGTGCGCCGTGCCGTGGATGTCGATGTTGTTCTGACGCGACCTGTTTACTAAATCCTCGGTGTGGGCCTGCAAGTCCATATTCTGCTCCTGCAGCCGGAGGACTTCTTGTGGAAGGTTTTCTATTTCTTCGTCCCGTCCCACCTCATGGTCTTCCAGGGTATGGACTCGCTCCCCCAAGGAGTCCACACGCGACATACGTCTTTTAGGTCAGCTTGAAGTTCACGCTTCATTGTGACTAGATCGTCGCGGAGAGCGGAAAAGAGGGACTCCAAGAATGAGCGGTTACCAGGGTCTCTGGGCCTTCGTTCTCCTCCAGGTCATCCGCGCGTCCTGCACCTGTCTGGCTTTTGGGCTGTTGGGTGGACTTGAACAGTACATCCTTTACAGATCAGTCCTTTCTGCCTTTGGGGGCCACCATGACTTGCACGCGCTCTGGGCCCACCTCCCGTGTAATGACAAAGTGCACAGGAGTCCCTTGAAGAGGGGGACCGCAGAGAGGCGCTGAAAGGCAACTTCAGGCTGCATGGCCACAGTTGCACATCTTCTTACTCAGGCCCACACGGTCCTCCCGCTGTCAAAAACACCACAAGTGGGCGAAAGCAAGCAGGAGCCGATGCCTGGGGCCTAATCGTCACTGCGCTGACTTGGTTGCGCTGTCTTCTCAGCCAGAGTATCCCAGCCTGCACCCCTCCATCCCGGGGGACCCCACCACGGTCAAAAGGTATTGACGGCATAGGCTGAAGGATTAAGGATCAACAGTGCATAAGCAGCTCGCAGATGAGGACCCCCGTCAGCTCCCCCGGCCAGAGACACCCGCTTCTGCACAGGACAACGTGGCCTAACCTGTCCGCAGGGCTGCCGGGTCCACTGGGGTGCTGCGACCGGGTCCAGCTGACTGACACCAGTTATCTCCCAACTAGGCCACCAGGCAAGTCTAGAGTCTCTATCAGGGTGGGTGGGGCTGTGATCAGCGTTGTAGGTTCTGGACTGATTGGTGAGCAGAGGGGGCCCGACCCAACACCCGTGCAGTGCGCGCTCACCTCCGTGGTCCTGCGAACGTCGAGGTTGGATCTCAAGGGCCTACCATATCGGGAGAGGCAACGTGCATCCTCTCTCCTCCGTCTGCCAGTTAGAGCCGCGCCACTCTGGGTCGGGGAGCCGTCGGGCAACTTCGAGCAGCTCCTAGAGCGGTCCTCAAACAAGGAGGCACAGTCAACGATGCGCCAGTCGCTGTGTCCCATGTGAGCCACAGGCGGAGGGACTCCTCTCCCAACAGGGCCGCAAAGTTGAGACCTTCGCCCAGTGTCGGCGCAGGGACCTCGTCACGGCGGCAGTGCAGTCGGCACCGAAGTGGAAGAGCCGCTGCTTCGGCTTCTCTGTGGAGCGGCACTGCGCCGGGTAGGTTCTCCACCAATACTGGCACTCTCACCTCGTTAAAAGTGCTTAGAGGGCCCGGTGGGAGCGGAGAGCTCTGAATATGCGTCCTACCAAGACGCCATCTTGGCCACGCCCCCCCCAGTTACATTTTTTCTGGCATTAATAAGTTTGGAGGTAAATATTACTGGATAAAGGAATTGATCCTATAATTTCCAGCAGTTTTTCTTTGGAGCTGATATTTCTGCTACTTAGTTGGAAAGGGTTGAAAGTCGAGATAATAATATTGGAAGATTAAAGGTGTATGAGATTATATCCAAACAACATTACTTTTTTTTCTTATTCATTTTGTTGTTGCCCTTTTTTTAACTGGGGCCTTATGAGTCCTAGAAAGTGTGACCTTAACCCTTAATTCCCGTATGCTTGGAGACAGAGTGTATGAGGAGGCTGAGCGCACTGATAATGCCTTTTGTCCTTCTGCCCCTACAGAAAGTGGATGTTCCCTGGGTTCAGTCCCTACCCGTATCAGCACTAGGACAAGTAGTCAGTGAGAGAGGTCCACTACACACGTCGTAGGTTGTCATTATTTTTTCCCAACCCCCATTGTCCTTGACGTGCTTCTCTGGGAGCAGTTCTCTGTTCTCCATGGAGAACGGCATTGGGAGTGGTCAAACTGTCTTCTGCATCGCTCCTGCTGGGTCTAGATATATCAGGTTAGTGCACATGTGTGTTTGGCATCTGACACCTACAAGCCCTCTAAAGGTTGTAAACCACTTGCTGATATTTTCACCCTCTACATATTTGGGGACAATCCCTTTGGGTATTTTAGGGTCAAAGGCATCTTCTTTCTCCCTCTTTAAAACCTTGCTGCCACCAGAGACAGGTGCAAGGCCCGTCTCAGCTCTCTCTCTTTTCTATGGCTAAGACTTTAGCTTCCAGAGCTATTCTTCCAGCTAGTTTCTGAAGTTCAGGATCCTCATCCTCAACTTCATCAGGGGTATACTAGCAGCACTCCCAGGTAGAGGTGCTGACAATTGGATGGGGGGTTCAAGGACACTTCATCACATCCTCTGAATCATTTGACTTGAATTGCCATGGCTCCATCATGCTGCAGAAGTATAGTCTAGAGATTAGCCTTAGTAGGCTTAGTCCCCTTGGTAAGGCTCCATGCTGTACAGAGGCCCTTAAGTTTGGTCAACGTAAGGTTCTTGCAGGAAGCCACGTTGAGCACTTGGTTAATACCCTCTGGCCCACATGCATCATTGAGACATTTTGCACTTCTTAATTTGCGAAAAATAAGGATTCGCAAATTAAGAAGTGCAAAATGGTATGCATCATTATTTTCGGTATTCATTTGTGATTCGGTAAAAATCGCAATTTTTACCGAATCCCAAATAAATACCGAATTCTTAAGTTAATTTTCGCAATTCCCATTGATCCCTATGGGCCAAAAGGCCCATAGGAGTAAATGGGAAGGCATTAGCAAATTGCGAGTGGCACTTTGAAAATTTCATGGGTGCAGGGGGGGTCCAAAGGACCCCCCCATGCACCCCTGAAATGTATTTTTCGCATCATGTTTCACACACACATGTCCTAAGGACATGTGTGTGTGAAACATGAATGTTGAAAAAAAAACATTTTCAGCATTTTAAACACTTTTTCCAAATTTACCGAGTGGTTCAAACACTCGGTAAATTTGACACCCTAATTGCGATTTTGCACTTTTAAAAGTAATGATGCATTGCTTTTAAGAAATCGCACATCTGCGACTTCTTAAAAGCAATCGCAATTTTAGAACTCGCAAAAATGTTACGAATTCTAAAATTGCTTCATGCATCCCAACAAGCACTTTTGGAATCGCAAACGGCTGATTTTAAGGAATCGCACTGTTTGCGACTCCAAAAATGCTTGATGCATGTGGGCCATAGTCTCAGACGTGTTTTAAAACAGTTGGGATCTTATTAAAAAAGGTAAAGAAAAAGATTATAACACATTTTTAAAAGCCTAACTACTAGTATGCTTTCAAAATTCAAAACAGTTTGGACTGAGGGACTTCACACAAGGCCCTAACAGTTATTTTAACCAATGTAGAAAAAATTTGAAAAAAAAAATGTTGTTTAACTAAAGGCTATTTTGAATTTCTTAGTAGAATCACCTATTAGCCAAGTGGTACAGCAAATGTCAAGTCTTGTACCACACCACTGCACCACCAATGTAGGAAGCTGGCTCTTTCTATAATATAACAAAAAGAGGCGTATTGTGTAGAGAGTCCAGGTATCTCTTATGAGGCTACAGGGGCTTGCTCTAACAATCCCAAAGGGCTCTTTTTGTGGTTGTGCAGCCTTAGGCTTATCAAGGAGGAGTGTTAGACATTCGATGCATACACACAGTCAATATATGTTACACACGCACACTCAATAAGGAGATCCACACCAATATAGTAAAAAACCCGCATATCTTTATATAATTTTTTACACCCCGAACTTTGTTATTGGGAAAGTACTTTTTAAAGTAGCAGTTTCGAAAAAAACAGGTAAATACACTTGTATTGCCTCTAATTTGGTAATGTTATATTATGGGGAAAAACACATACTGCCTATGGGTACTTAGCAGCGACAAACAAAACCAATTTTCTGGAGTTAAGGTAAGTATGGAGCAAGGTCCAAGGCAGCTCCAGGAGGTCGCATCTGTAGGCTCTGGGGCATCCAGGTGCAGAGGTGCTTTTCGGCATCAGGTGCCCCTTTGGTTTCAATGTGAGGCAGTCCTGGGAAAAAGAGGCTTCTAGCTGGGACTGGGAGGTCAATCTGAATGTACCCACGAAGGGGGGGGGAGGGGGTGATCCTTGAGATGCTCAGGCATGTAGGAACACCGTTGGTCCAATGCTTCTCGGGCTGTAGAGTTCGGGTGCAGTAGTGTGTTTAGGTGTCTGGTCCGTGCTGCAAGAGACACTTGCAGTTGAGGGGGCCTGCACAAAGAGGCTGCAGGCAGTGACTGGACATTCAGTCCGGGTAAACCCAAGGTGGTGTTCGACTCTGGTATGGCTCAGGACTTCGTTGGCACCCTTGGCCTACTTCGACTCGGGCTGGAGGGCACGGGTGCAGTGGTGCTTTCCGGTGTTGGGTTTTCACGGTCTGGAGTCCTCAAGGTTCTTCTTAGGTGCCTCCAGGGTGCAGGGAAGTAGCTCTGCTACTCCACAGGAGATGCTAGTTGCTCCTTGAAGTTCTGGTAGTCCTCCCAGGATTTTGGAGGCAGAGCAGCTGCAGGGAGAGTCGTCAGCTTTGGTTCAATTGTCGGGGAAAGCAGGCCGGACGGTAGGGTTGGCGCCAAGTCAGTTGCTGCTCTTCTTTGTCCTTCTTCTTCTTAGGTCATCATAGTCTGCTTTCTAGGTGCCAGGGGCCCTCCTAAATTCTAGATTTAGGAGCACTAAGCGGAGTGAAGGGTGGTAGTCAATGAGCTACTTACCCTTGGGATCACTACAGCCCCTACATGACCACTTTTTGTGGGAAGTGGACAAAACCCTGTCCCAGATTTCCTAATTCTGCCGTCACCAAGATGGCAGAATTTTCCTAAAGGAGGCACAGCAGGCAGCTCATCTTAAGGGTATAACTGGCATGGTAGTATACCACAACTACTCCTTGCATATCTAATTTCCAACCCGTCCTGGTGCAATTTCTGAGGAAGCCATGGTCACATAGCAAAGGTGGGAGAGGCCTTAGAAACCTCCTGCAATGGTTTTCGGATTACTTAGCCATCCTGCTTGGAGGAGGTGACAACACCTCAGGCAAGTTCAGGCATTGTTTCTGCCCTCAAAGTGCATAGGTTCTCGCCTGCAGGGGACAGAAACCTATCTGGGGTGGCAGGCTGGTGGACACCAGTCAACAAGCACACTAGAGGCTGGTAGGTTTTCAGGGGGCACCTCTAAGGTGCCCTCTGGGTGCATGTATAAATAAATCCACCACTGGAATCAATGTGGGTTTATTAACAGAAGGTCAATTAATAAGTTACAGAGCACAACCAATATTAAGTTTCACTACTTAATATTGGTTGTGCTCTGTAACTAATTATTGTTGTTATATGTATGGAGAAAAAGTTGTTTCCATACAAGATAACACTGTGTGAGCGGCACAGTTTTGGACATTGAGCATGCCTATTTACAGATTCTCAAACTAGAACTTTGGTAAACAGTACGGAGGTGCTGACCAGTGCTCTTTCACCACTGCCATTCATGCTGTAATTTATATTATATATATTATATTAACAGAAGGTATTTGATACAAAAAACCAAATATTTCAGTGAAGCCATCGTGTAGCTGGGGAAATTGTTTTTGCCAGGGTCCAGTACATGTACTTAAAATGGCTTCCCTGTTCACTTGTGAAATCTACGAATTGACTTAGACATCACAAGGACATATCTGGTCATGCAGATATGCCCACACATGTAGTTTAGTGCACCTTGTCTGAGAGTTGTAAGGCCTGCTGTAGGGGTGGCTTACCTATACTGCATGCAGTGTCTGCAGGCATGGCACACAGGAATGTGTGCCATATTGTGTTTTCACATTTTTCTGCACCAAGACTATGAGCCTGCAATGGCAGTTTGCATGTTGGTGCTGAGGGGTCCATTAGCATGGCACAATCCATGCTATAGCCTTTGGGGACCCTCATTAGCCTCCCTGCCCGAGTTACCTGGGGTACCACTTACTAGGGACTTAAAGGGAATGCTAAAGGTATTGCCAATTGGGGGAACAATTGTACAGTTTAGGGGAAGAGATGTGGCACTTGGGACCAGGATAGTAGGAACCCAGTGCCCTTCTGTCAAAATTGCATCAGATACCAGGCAGAAAGTAGGGGTGACCATGTCAGCAACTGGCACTTCCCTACATACCGTCACATCTATTTTGCATTTTCTCCTGTGTCCCATCCATAACTAGTTCAAGGTTGCCCCAAAATGTAAGTTGTATCAATGCCAAAGCCATGATAGTATCCATTGTTTCTCTTAGGAGAGATTCATGACCCTGATGTGGTGCATAAACTGATGCTAATATTAGGGGAGACCCTCAGTAAGTAAGCACCCTGAACCGCCACCCATCTACCTTTCTTGTCATTTTAATAGTCTTCAACTCTAAAATCAGACCACTTTCTGAGATTAAAGATATTATATGGGGTGGGGGGTTGGCTTGGCCGAGCAGTGGAATGGTCGCTTAACAGAGCGGCTCCGCCGGCCTAGTTCATTAATCCAGCATAAATCCGACCTGGAATACATGTAATAAAGGAAACCAAGCAAGATACAATCAATACCACGAGTCAACAGCTGTTGGTGACCTTACCGCGGAGAAAATACGATCCTTGAGGCAGTGAGCGCTTCCTTGGCATGACGAGGCTTGGACGTGGGGCTACTGGAGGAAGCCGGGGATAAAATGTTCGTGATGTCCTACACATAGCACCGAAGGCTCTGGAATTCGCCTGATCGGTGGAGCGCCATGAAGCACGAGACAGTGGCATGCTGGAGAGGAGCCTTGGAGAACCTGGTGAGAGCTGTTGAGGGTCCAGGGATGCATTCGTGACCCAAAAAGGAAAGCAGGACACAGCGCGAGCCGCTGCAGTTAAGTGCCGGGGAGCTCCGGTAGACGACCAGACCGCCCGGGTGGCCAGGGGGCTGCCCGATCGCGTCTGAGATCAGAAGAGGCACGGCAGCTCAGTGCACAGCGGGCAGCAGATTGAGCCCAGAAACGGCAGGTCGCTAAAACGTCCAAAGACTGTGTGGGAAGGGCAGTGAAATCGGAGCCGCCATTTTGCGCTTATCCGGCCATCACTGCGTTAGGCGCGAGGTGCGCTCCTGGGGGCCGAAATGCCTGGAGCCGTGCAGGAGGTGCGAATGTCAAGTGGGCTGCAGGTGAGCGCGAGATAGGCGTCCTGCTGCACTGCCATCCATAGAGTAAACCCCCCCTCCCATAGGATATACAGGTGCAAATATCAGCTAGGCCTACACAGACGTGGCTGGAACTGGGGCTGCTACCCTAGGGAGTCATTTTGGAGACAGTGTGTAACGGGTCAGACATCTCTGCCCTGTTCAGAACTGACACCGAACTAAACGAAGCAAGGGAATGGTGGTTGGTTCCCCCTGAAGACTGTAACTTCATTGTATTTCAGCCCGAGGCTTGGACACCAGGAAGCGAAGCAGTGTGGTACAAGGAGTCCCCCGAGACAGGAAAGTATTCCTTTAAAGAAGTCAACAGGGAAATAAGTCACGCCCCCTTTGATGACGACACGGGGAGGCGCCCAATCGGGAGGCAGACTGATCGGGAAAAAGCGGAAGCAAACGGACCCAAGACGGCCGACCCGAGAGAGGAGCGTGGGAGAAGGAGAGCGAACATGGAGGACGAGCCGGAAAGAACGTGGAGCCTTGGACGAATACCAGAGAGGGACGAGGAGAAGGCGCTTCATGGAGAATTGCCTGTAGGCCAACGGTACCACTTTTCACCCAGCCATACTCCAGGAGGAGTGTGGCTTTCCCAGGTACGCAGCCGGGTAGCGGGCTGGTTTGGGAGGAGGGGGGGAGAGGACGCCTGAACGACGAGCGGTCCATCCCATCATTGCCGCTAGCGTAAAGCCACTCCCTGTGATCCACTTCCCTCTCCCTCCCCTTTCACGTGCACACACTCCGACGGTACCTGAATAGCACTGAACTGTGTCTTCACTCCCTTCCCCATATTGCTTCGTGTCAAAGCGTATAGAAGACTGACACGTGTTCTCCTTTGTTTTCTTTCTATTAATGTTGACGAGCCATTGTACCCAACGCCTCGTAACACGGAAGAAGAAGTCAGGGACCATTTAAAGGGCCAACATACCGGGAAGTCAAGCAAAATCGCCTTGGCCCCTATGTTGAAAGACTCTATCCAGGAGAAGCAACTAAATAAGACTTGTTCCTAGGAATGTACTGCCATTCATTATTTCCTTTCTTTCATTATTTCCTTTCTTAAACATGCCCCATATGTCTCTGATCCTGGCGTCTGTGAAATGCCGAGTATAGAGGAAAAAAAAACCACATTTACGCCACATTGGTGTGAGTTTATTAAGTGCCAACGACCCTGCAGTACCCAACCCATCACACAGTGGTGACGGTAAGCAGCAGAGAGGAAAGGAGGGGAGGCTCTCCATATATAACAGGTAGTGGAGTATAGGTGGAGCCGGCACAAGCGTCCACGCTCGGAAGGTTCCCAGTAGAGGCGCTGCGCAAGGAAGGCATTGATTGTTGATTGGAAAGAGGTGAAAAGCTGTAACGCACATCATTGGAGGACGAGGGGACACAATAATAACACGGCGCAGTGCGCATTGGGGAGGCCCTTACTACCTCATGCACAGACAGAGTATAGGGGTCATTTGGCCAGCCGTAGGAACGCACAAGTGAGGCGCAGAGCGCGTATCGTAGGGCGCAGAGAGATAAAGATGGGGAAACCGGACACACGACAGCCAAGATTGAACTTTGACAAAAAGACTGCTAAAGGTGCTGAGACAGACACTGGTCATCGAGATCAACATGTTGCACCACAGACACCGGCTGAAGACATTCGAGAAATGTTCAAAGACCTTACATCCAGCCTTCAGGGACTTGATGCCAAGATGGACTCACTGGCTGACAGAATGGACAGGATTACACAGAGAATGGATAAGCAGGAGGGCAGGGTAAGCGTACTGGAGGCAAGAGTCACGGAAACAGAAGAAGGTCAGACGGAAATGGACAAGAAGATACGCAGCATGGACGGTGTTCTGTACGTGATACAACAAAAGAATGAGGATTTGGAAGCCAGATCGAGGCGCAATAACGTACGCATCACGGGAATTGTGGAATCGACCGATATCTAAAACACGGAGAAATATGTCGAAACTATGATGATGGACCTGTTCGGACAAGATTTGTCAACCATGTTTCTTATCGAATGGGCGCACCGCACCTTGGGACAGCGACTGAGAGCAGGGGTTCCGGCAAGGCCCATACTGGCACGAGTGCTGAATTACAGAGACGGGGACACTATTCTACGAAAAGCAAGGGAGAGAGGTGACATTCAATAAAAAGGGAACAACATTGCGCTATACCTGGACTTCACGCTTTAGGTTCAGGCAGCTTAAAGGGAATTCATGCCGGCACAAAAAAATATTTCAACAAATTGGCACAAGGTATTCTTTGATCTATCCTGCTAAGCTGAGAGTTCAAGGGCCCGGTAAGCCATCTTTTTCACGGATGCCAAAGCAGCGCTGGCGTATGCCAAGCAACTAGCCAAGGAACACAAGCAGCAAGCAGGGACCGGAGACTCGCAGTCTGAAAATCGGCTGAGCGATTATGAGTGAGAAGGGACCGCTTGGATACTGGCCAGTCAGATAAGTATCATGGACTGAGCAATGTGTGATACTGTTGTGCCACTATCGTGTGGGAATTGGGAGTGCTTATCAGACTGTGGCGTTGGGCGGAAAAGGTTCAGAAGTTACGCTTAACTATAGAGACTGAAGGTTGTATGTGGTAGGATGTATCTTTATCGTCATTGGAACTGGTGAGACGTATTCCATACTCTGCCACCCTGTCTAAAGCACAGGGGAGTATTGCCAGTAGACTCATGTACCCCACTGGGATGATTCCCGTGAGTTCACGACTGTGGACTTTATGTTTGCAGACTGGGGAAGAGAGGGAGCGTAGTCCACAACCTGTTTGGGGGGTTGGTGTGGGTGGAGGGGGGGCAGGGGAAATGTTTAATAGTTGGATTTTGCCTAGCCAATTTACATTAATTGTATTATGCTATTGTTTGATGCTACCGACGAACCATTTCAGTGTTACATGTGCTTAGCTTGACAGAGCTAAAGTGTCTTTCTTAGAACGTAAGGGGTCTTAATGACCGTAGAAAGGTCAGATTGGTTTACTCATACCTCATACGGCACGAAATAGACATCTGCCTACTGCAGGTAACCCATTTAACGACTACAGCAGTTAGTGCAATAAACATACAAGACGGGGGAGGTGGTGGAAGCAGGGCTCTCTAACTATTCGCGAGGAGTAGCGATTTTAATCCGCAGAGGGCTACCATGGCAGACGCACCACAAATGCATAGATGTGGAGGGGAGGTACATCTTGCTTCAAGGCACCCTTTATAATAATCCAGTAGTGATCATTAATACATATGGACCAAACACTGATGATCCCAAATTCTTTTAAAATCTAGGACTGAAAATTAGACTGCTGAGCAATGCGGCGATTCTATGGGGAGGAGACTTTAATGTTGTCCTTTCTCCCGAGGCTGACAGACAGGGATCACCACGAGATCACCACCCGAAAGCGACTGAAGTATTGCTAGAACTTATTGAAGAGCTCAATATAGTTGACTCTTTAAGAGTGCTTCAACCGACAGCTAGGGAAGGAACATGCATGACATATCATCGAAACGCCTGGTCAAGGCTAGACTACTGGCTTGTTTCTAGAGACATACATGCCTGGGCGACTGACCCAACACACTGTCCCCGCACTTTGTCCGACCATTCGCCTGCCCGACAAACACTACAAGTCCCACCACCATACCGCCAGCCCTCAAGCTTCAAGGCACCCTTTATAATAATCCAGTAGTGATCATTAATACATATGGACCAAACACTGATGATCCCAAATTCTTTTAAAATCTAGGACTGAAAATTAGACTGCTGAGCAATGCGGCGATTCTATGGGGAGGAGACTTTAATGTTGTCCTTTCTCCCGAGGCTGACAGACAGGGATCACCACGAGATCACCACCCGAAAGCGACTGAAGTATTGCTAGAACTTATTGAAGAGCTCAATATAGTTGACTCTTTAAGAGTGCTTCAACCGACAGCTAGGGAAGGAACATGCATGACATATCATCGAAACGCCTGGTCAAGGCTAGACTACTGGCTTGTTTCTAGAGACATACATGCCTGGGCGACTGACCCAACACACTGTCCCCGCACTTTGTCCGACCATTCGCCTGCCCGACAAACACTACAAGTCCCACCACCATACCACCAGCCCTCCAGCTGGCGTTTCCCAATGGGAGCATTATTGGATCAGGTCTTCCGAGAAGAACTGAGAAACAAGATAAAAGAGTACTTCGAACTGAATGAGGGGACCGTGGACTCACAGGGAGTATTATGGGAGGCGTTTAAAGTGGTTGTTAGAGGGAATTGCATGGCGCTGAAAACCGGGGTGCTAAGGGATATACGCAACACCTTGCACAGGTTGGAACGGGAAATAGGTGCACTTGAACGATCGATTCACCAGGCCCCATCTCCTGCAGACTGAGCCCAGCTGCGTTCAAAATTGACAGAATATCAGTGGGAGGCTGAATGGGAAATGGCATACATGTCTAAATATACACAAGCAAGGAGATATGGGGAGGGGGAAAGGGCGGGGAAAACCTTGGCTGGTTTGCTTAGATCCCCGAGGGGAGCTAATTATATTATCGAATTGCAAAAAGAAAGTGGCGAGATGGTGAGAACCCCCAATGACATTATGCACGTAATGACCCACTTCCATAAGAAACTGTACACCTCCCAGGTGGACCCGGCCCAGACCGATATTGAAGGCTACATGGATACGGTAGCGTTAGCATGGTTTAATAGGGACGCCTGGAAATATATGGGCCTGCCAATAACGATCAAAGACGTGAAGCAGGTGATAAGTGGCATGCCGGCTGATAAATCCCCAGGTGCTGACGGGCTAACAGCGGCCTTTTACAAGGAGTACGCTGATATACTTGCGCCATACCTCTTGCAGGTTTACCTAGAGGCTATGAATACAGGTATTTTGCCTCCAACTCTTAGGGAAGCCACTATAATCGCGCTACTGATGCCAGATAAAGACCCCACCAAGCCAGACTCCTATAGACCGCTGTCGCTAATCAATCTAGATGCTAAAATATACGCCAAGCTAGTTGCCAACAGGCTGCAACTAATGCAACCAATGCTGTCGCCGATTACACTGCCGGACCAATCCGGGTTCATCCCGGGCAGGTCAACAGCGCATAACTTACGGACTATATTTGGAACATTGCACTATCTGGCCCCCCATGTGCAGGCGGCAGCTGCCCTGTTGGATGTTACGAAGGCATTTGACTTGCTGGAATGGAAATACCTGTTCACTTTATTGCCCCGACTGGGCTTCAGCCCTCTGTTTGTGCAACAGATGCGAATAATCTATAATACCCCGATGGCGAGAGTGAGGGTCCATGGGCAAATGTTGTATCCCTTTGCAATTACTAGAGGCACATGTCAGGGGTGTCCCTTATCCCTGTTGCTATTTGCAATCGCCACTGAACCTCTGGCAGCCGAACTCCGCCAGCATCATTTTCAGCGGAGTATAGGCTTTACATCACAAGGACTTCTAATATCCATGTATGCTGATGATACGACGATTTACCTGGTAAACCCAAGTGAAAACTTTGACATCCTAATGAGGGAAATGGGGCGATTTGGCGAATTGACGGGCATGCAGATTAACTGGGAGAAATCTATAATGATACCACTTACTGATAGCACAAACCCTTGTGAGTCGGAATTCCCCATAAAGTGGGCTGAAAATGCCACGCAATATCTCAGCATCTGCATAAGTACACACAGCGCCAGGAAACCAATCGGTGTCAGTGCGCTTAATAAATCATTTTTAACATAACATAACATAAGTAGGTCAATGGAGGAACTCTGGATGGCCAATTACGGGAGAGTAATGAACTGGATTGAAAATAAAGTCCAGTGCTGGAAAAAGCTCCCACTGTCACTGACCGGCCGCATATCGGTCACGAAAATGGTGATACTTCCTAAACTCCTGTATCTGTTTGTCAATATACCGATGCCGCTAAATACACTTTCTTTATACGCTTATGCACCAATATAATAGAACTGGTATGGGCGGGCAAGCAACCCCGGGTCTCTTGGAACCTCTTGACACTGCCCTTTGCTCAAGGAGGCCTGCCAGCCCCGGATTTTAAGCTTTATGCATACAGCACGCAGGCACAATACTTGCACTTCTGGCACCACCCCACGCCTTATCAGCCACACGTAGCGATAGAAATGGACAGAGTAGTGCCCACCCAGCTGAACACTGCAGTATATCAACCTTATAAGAGACCGCACATGGAAATTGACACAGTCGAAACGACAAGGTGGGCGTGGAGAAAATTAGCTGAAAGAGCGGGACACAGCAGTGGCAATTTTGCTGTGCGCAACTAGAACACTTATCGCCAAACTATAGGCTGTGGCTAATACATTTTACATTTTTACATAGAGTATATTGTACGCCGCTCCAACCATAAAGTATGGGGCTTCAACCTGATACGAGATGCTGGAGGTGTGGGTCACAAGACGCAACATTTATTCATCTGGCCTGGTATTGTAGACCGGTGACACAGTTTTGGGACGAAGAAGGTAGACACATTGGAGATATCACAGAAGCCCACTTAGTTCTCACTCCACTGATAGCGTTGATGGGATTTGTGCTAGAAGTACCAAAGTGTTCGCGCAAACTAACAGCTATGCTACTACTGCTGGCAAAACGGCAGGTAGCCATACATTGGAAAAAATCTAGCCCCCCCACAATAGCGGGATATGCAGGCGGTCACATATTGTCGGGACCAACTAACGAATTACTGGGAATTAATGCCTGCTAGATCTAGACCTGTGGACATATGGGAGCCTCTTGTGCGATGGCTGGGTTAGGGGGGCGCTGATCTCTAGACCAACAACTGAGTTATGCCAGGGTGAGAGGCGGGGTAGTTGGGACTTCAGGCAAGGTGTCCGGAATGGAGCAGAGGTACCGATCTCTCTAATGGAAACTATATAAGTCACGGTGGGGACAGACATGTTAAGTGTCGGTAGAGAACAAAAGGCAGAATTACCAATAGTCATGCATCACAACACTGGTACAATGAGCTAGGCTAGGGGGGAGGGGAGGGAGGGATGCTCAGGGTATAGTTTGGGTTTAAGCAATCTCTGAAGTACAACTGGAGAGTTCAGAAAATAGTTAGTTAATATTGTACATCTCAATGTATAGTAATGTTAAATTGCCGCTGGGCCTCAGGGATGTCGGCACAGAGGCTGTGTTCATCAACTCGTAGTATTGTTATACATGCTGCCAACCTCTGAGGTTGTAGGCAGTCAGTTGTGTAAACGGTATAGGAATTAATAAACATGTTTAAAACAAAAAAGTAAAAAGATATTATATGGGGTAGTATCATGAGTGTAAACATTGTGCATCAAGAGTGGGTTCAGGAGCCCCATGTCGATCCTGTGCTAGGTGAACTCACATAATACTTCCAATGATTTAGTTGAGCTATTAAGAGCCCTGGTTTTATATGTAGTCATAGTAAACCTAATTTTCAGGAAGATGTCTGGTGAGTGCTAACTTGTTATCTTGTGCATGTTTTTTTTTTTTTTTATTGTTGGGTTTCGGTATACAATCTATGAATTTTGTTTGTATTCTTGATTGTAGTACTGTTGGTCATGTAACAATGCTGGTTATATAAGGCAAATACAACGATGGGATGGTGGGAGAAAACTATTGCATGGAACCCAGCAAATCAGACGGATCTAGAAAAGATAATTCTTTGGGTTCGATATATCGATGATTTGTTTTTAATTTGGAACGGGACCAAGAAAGATTTTGACATGTATTTCTCAAAGCTATGTGACAATGAAGTAGGTTTACAATTTACCTACATGTGTAACAAAAAGGAAATTGACTTCTTGGATCTGAAAATATACATTGAGAACGATCAGCTACACTCCACACTCTTTCGGAAGAAAACATCTACGAACAGTATACTACATGGAACTAGTTTCCATCCGCAACCACTACTCAACAGTATACCATATGGAGAATTTATTCGTATGAAAAGGAACTGTTCTAAAGAGTCAGATGCAGAGGGAAAAATACAGGAAATAACTGAAAGATTAAGGATACACGAGGATATAGCGAAAGAACATTGGAGAAAAGCAGAAAACGAGCCCCACAAAAAACGAGGACAATGACCCTTCAAAATAAGGACAAAAAGGAAAATCAGACAGAAGAAATCACACAAGGGCCACCTCGATTTGTAACCACTTATAGCAAAGAAAGTGGCATCCTTAAAAGCAAAATTCAAACATATTGGCACCTACTAACAGGGGATCCTGACATAGGCAAAACAATATTCCAAGGACCAATGGTGAGCTACAAAAGAACAACATCACTAATGGATCAACTTGTAAGCAGTAATTTTAGAGAAAGCCAACTGGAGAAAAAAGACAATTGGCTTACAAATCAACAGAAAGGATTCAGGAAGTGTAGTGTGTGCAAAGCATGCAAAAGTGGCCAAAACAGAAGCACAATTGTGGAACCAAGTGGAAAAATGACAAACATCGAAGGAAAAATCACCTGCTCCACCACAAATGTAGTGCACAAATAGTTATGTCTGCTGCTAGCGTGTTCTACCTTTCTGAGCTTGCTGTGCTGACACCACAGGCGCTCCTCAAGTTGTCTGAGTGTCACTTTTTACAGTGGGACTCTCACTAATCAGCACCTGCCATTTTGCAGGCAGCCTGAAGAGATGCACTGACACTGGTACATAGTTGGGCACTGTCATGAATTACCCCTCCTCACCCATGCCGTTCGCTCTGTTTTCAACGCGATTCCGCACAGAAAAAATCGGCGTTGCCGCAGGGCAGAAACTACAATGACCAGCATGCCTAGCGAGGCGTGAGCGCTGACCGGAAACGCCTTCAAATAGCGTACCTCAGCGAAGACACGGCGTCAGATATTGTGATCCTTGCCGACCTTGCGAGCTGCCTTAGAACGTGGAAACCGAGGCGTTCTTCTACCACAACGGACCTGATCGCAGGAGAGAGAGGTGAGGTCGAGCGACTGCTCTCAGCATCTCGCTCCCCGGACACAGCGAGTTCGAGTTTCAGTCCGACACTCCGTAGAGAGACTTAGGAGGAGACGCACGCCACGGAGGTGTTTGCAGCGTCTCAGCTGAACCCGCTGAGAACATCAGCTGACCGGAACAGAGGATACTGTGCACTTGTGCTTTACTCTTGAGGTAGAGAAGGTCGAGCGGCTGCTCCCTTCAACTCAGTCGCGAACTGCATGGTAGAATGCCCGGCTGGGCATCCCAAGTTCGTTGCTTCCCTGCTAGAGTATCAACACTTGAGTAGAAGCGACCACATTAGCAGCAACTACGCCATTAGCAGCACTCGAACGGCATTTTCGGCCGTTTCTTAGCACAGTGCCCTCCGTTGGCGAATACCGGGACCGGTATTCATGTGGAGGACGGTGGGAGCCCCTGAAAGGCAAAAGTACCGGTGCTGCTAATGGGTATGTCGTTGACCTTACTTTTTGCTTACTTCTTTGCTATTCGTTATGACTTCCTGTTCCGTATAATTTACAATAGCGTTTATCCAATAAATACAATTGGACAGCAATAGCTGTTTGGAGTCTGATTCTCTTGTTCTATCTTGGCTTTCCCCGATCCCGGGTAATCCAGTGGTTACAGGCACTAATGCAACAAGTTCTATACTTCATTCTCAGGGTCTTCTGGTCTCTCTGCATCCTCTATCCTCAAGAAGCCCTCGGAGTGTATTGGTGCCAGAATGGGACTGGGATCGGGCAGACACACATCCCTCATCGCAAATGTAGTGACCCAAGATTATGCTTTCTCCACTATCTTGTTCCTGGCTCCTCTGTACAGCTATATTTAAACAATCTATTCTTATTGTTGTACTGAGACCACAAGGTGACAAGAAATAACCTTTGTTCATCCCTTCCTCCTACTTGCATCACCACTATGGACTACATGTTATATGGAATCTGCAACCACCCATTCTCCCATGTTAAGACCCATCTCTTGATGAGACTAAATACATATGTCTTCAAGATACCCATGCCGAAGGAAGAGTGATGCACTCAGGCACTGCCTTGGCTGGGCACACATAGATAGAGTGGACAATGTTTTACTAGAACTGTTGCTGCTTTGCAGCTTCCTACCCATCAACATCTTCTGAAATTCTCACAAGAGAAGAGCGAGGGAGGGTGCAAAACAATTGGCGCAATTGTTCTCATCCAAGACCAAGTAAAGGGTAAAGATGTGATGTTTTGCAACTTAAGCTCCCTAGGCTCCTGAGAAATGAATGGGAAAGTAGAAGCAAAAACCCATGTAGCCGCAAGTAGGACACGTAACTTTCAAAGTGTCCTCTGCTGGGGATTTCTCCACACCAAAATAGCCAGTGTCCCTATCCCAGGGGGATGCTATAACCTCTCTGGCTTGAGCATGGTGACTAGGAATAGGGCATTGGCCTTCCTCATTATATCTTTGGCTACAGTAGTCAAAAGACAGAGAGAAGACTAAGGTTAATGATGGGTGAATCTGTCCCACACAAGGCATCACAGAGATCATAGAAGTCTAGCATAGTCTGAGTCTTCTCTGAATCTTTTACTCATATTGCACCTTAGTGAACGGCATTTTTGTGAGAATCAGGGAAGAAGTGTAGATACAATAGTGTCTTGGAGGCCTCAAGATGGGTATGTCAGGGGTTAGGGCTAAGGGAGGTACTGCTTCGTAGCTCAACAATCCTCGCTTCAATCCACACAGGAGCAGAGGGAGTTGGTGGCCACTCTGGGACTAGATTATTTACATTGTGCCATTACATAATGGGGACAATTTTTGACACAATGATAGCAATCCCAAGCATAGTTGTGGATATTCCATTGCATAAGGGTGGCCATCACTGACATAATGGCATCCCACCTATATTGTGGGCATCCTTTATGTATTGTTTCCATCCTTGGCATTATAATGGGCATAATGTTGCCATCCTAAGTGGTGACATTGGGTTTATTGCATGCATAATGTTGTCATTGTTGACATTTGATGACTGCCCTTGGTTCATTGTTGGTTTTCCTGGTATGTAACGGAGATACATGGGCATATGAGAATGTATGCTCATGACGGGCATCCACACATATGATAACATGATGAAAAACACAGTCATATGCTTGGGGACTAAACTTGTGCTTAATAACAAGAAAGCTGGTATTTGGAAACGAAATGGGTTATTTCAGACAATGACAACTACCTGTTTGGTGGGATTTGTTTTTTATACAAAATTTAAAGCTAGCGGTTGGGACTTAAATGTGTGCACAGACATAAAATATCAAACTAGTATTTAGGTACTTGTTCGATTATTTAGCAAAATATGACGGAACACAATGAGGCAAAATATAAGTAGTGTAAGAAAGTAGCAAACTGCTATTTCTCGAATGTCTGTAGAAGACTGTTAGCTTCCCCAGCTATCATTTAGTTTGCAAATACACGACAAGTAAGGACTGAGGGATAAGTCACATGAATACACTATATAACATGATTAAATTAAATATTAGTCGTAACACAGGTAACCAGCTTCATTATTCTGTAAAGTGCCTATTAGTTTAGGCACAAGAGTTTCCCAATCAACTTTAAAAAAGAGTTATATGTTTATAGGAGCAACAAACGCCTGACCCACGCTGCACACTGTGCCTGGCAACCGGGGTATCAAAGGTTATATGGGCACATATGCTACATCCTGCTGTCATTTTATTCAAATGTTATAATCTTTACCATAGCCCAGACCAGCCATTGATGGCACATTCTTCTTCTGTGAGGACACAGGGTACTTCAGTCTAGATATGAGGCCTGAAATACAAACACAACAGTGCCCATTATTCACATAATGTTATCAGAAGGGTGAACATAATCAAATAAGGCAGTTATCATTCTCGTCTTCTAGCAATGCTCTAGGTTGTTCCTCTATTAAATCACATAAAAGATCTGCAGGGAATACACTATTTTGTAGTTTTGTTTTAACCGACGCTATATCTTTAAGTAACGCATATTGCTCTTATGGTGCAATATTTGAAAGTTCATTTTTGAGAGAAAATTGTTAGCATTGATGCTGTAAATAAGCTGACCCTCACCTTACCACCTTCTAGAATTGTATCACTTTGTGGCCATGATTAGGATGGATATAGGGCCATGGTGCACATGGCTTGTTACAAGCCTTAAAGAACCTTTCCATGTTTCCAAGGAAACCATTTGTAAACTTTTATTACACAAAGTTGGGCATACGGAACTTGGGACTTAGTTCATAAAGTCTAGACATGAAATGTGGTGATTTGGAAGACACTCTTGGTAAAATGCAAATTGCACAACCTATGAGGAACTGGAGTAGCTGGATAAGCTTTCAGGTAATTGTAGTTGTAAATTGTAGCTACATAGATAACACCTACTGTTGCAGGGATTCTGCACAAACACAGAACTATGCGTAGGATTATTGGACCTTAGTGTATAGGGACTGAGTGATCCTACACCCTAGGTACCCATGAGGCTGGGACCAACTAGTCATAGTGTCTCACTTGCCCTCGTAGTCACTCACAGAGGAACAAGTGATTAGACACCCCAGAACACAACACTCCTGACTCTCTCAGGAATCTCAGTTGCAGGACACACCCTTTTGCTCACACTCTTGTACTTGTCCACAATAAGATCTGACAGAGACACAAACAAGTTTAAAATAGTTATTTTAACTAACGTGCTCTAATATGCATCATATATGTCACAATAAGCAGAAAAATGTACAACACAAATATGGTCAACATTGCAAGTAGTCCGTAAATCATAAAAGGAGCTATCATAGTGAGAGGCAGCGTAGCCTAACCTTGCTCCCCTTATACAGAAGCAGGATGATTATATTATAGAAGATCTCTGCAAGTTATCTGCAGATCCCGTTCCTCAGTCTATAGATGGTAGATCTACATCATAGATGCTGTCATGCTCTTCTCCCTGTATAGGTCCCTCTCCAAGTGTGTGCTACCTATCTGTGTATTCCAATAGGACCAAAGTACATATTCCCAAACAACAGCTTTATCTGTATGTTTTATCTAGGTGCTAGGGCCTGACCAGAACAAAATAACAAGGGGCATTATTATTCAACCTTGATCACTATGTTCAGACTAAATCCCACGTGAACACAGCAGTAGGTTCTCATGTGAAATATCAAGAGGCATTTGCATAATAAACTTGTGTAGTAATGTGTGCAAAGCAGCAGACAGTCTGCAGCATGCTCAAGCCAACTTAGGGAAGACGACAATGTTACCATGGGCCTCGTGACATTACTGACTCAGAAGAGGCAGTGAACTGCTTTGCGGCGACTAGTACGCTTCTCTGGAACCCAAGGTTAGAGGTAAGTAGGTAGTAGATTAGTAGTATGTGCTTTCTTTTCCATGTAGGATTAGTTGTGTTAAATATATTAATTTTCAGGTCATCTCATGGATTTACTTTGAATTGAAATAGGGATAGATTCATTGATGTGGATTAGTAGAGGGAAGATGTGAAATGCTATTGAGAGTGGTGTACAGGTGTGCCTTTCAGTTGGATGAGTAGGATACAAAGAGAAGGGTTTGGAAATATTGCTTGGGAGTCAATTGTAGTCTGAAAGGTTTGGGATTAGACGTGGAAGGACTTATTTCTTTAAAAAAAATACATATACGTGCATACATATACACACACACACATTTATAAATATATACATTACAAATAATATATACATGTATATAGACATGCACACACACATATATATAAATATATACATTTATGCAGAAATATATACAGTTATACCTCTGTGTAGTTATATGTAAGTCAGAGTTTCAATATGAAGAGCGTTATTTGTTTTGAGGATTATTTTGGCACTGTTTGATTAATGTTCACAAAACATTCCAAAAATAAGTTAGGATTCCTCAGCTCCTGATTGGAAAGTTTTGGGGTGATCCGTCAACCAAGCGGCGAGACAAAAGTGTGTTCTAAAACACTTTTTTCCCCAATTCAATTTTAACTGGAAACCATGCGTAAACAAACTGCAGAACAGAATTACACAAAATTTGGCAGAAAGGTAGATCATTACTCAGAACATCTCAACCCAACTCGGTCCCGCAGGACTGATATAAGTCCCGTTGGACCGAGCACTCGTATTGGCTGGGCGCAACATGAAAAGAAATGTTAGAGCTGTCATTACAGGACTTGGGGACTCAATCCCAGAGTCCTGATAAATGAATAAAATAATGACATACAGAGGTATCTTATGGATACCCTGACCCCTAGCCCGTGTGGATGGAGGTGCCAGAGGGATATCCCTGCAAGGCCAAAAATAAAACACAATATTTACATGGGCCATAGCGGTCCCATGGAACCCCTCTGGGAGCCAGCACAACCCTGGTGGAGTACCACAGGACATGGAAACAAGAAATAATAAAAAGGGTCTGTGGGTCGTTGTCCACCTGCAAGGGGTTGGCCGCTCGCAGGATTTGGGAACAGGGCCTGGCCAAGGCCGTGCTTGGATGCTGTTAGCCATCTGCCAGGGGTTAGACACAGGGCATGGCTTGCGGCCAGAGCGTGCGACCAACCTCCTGCCATGTACAGCGAAAGGCAATACACAATTATGGGTTGGCCCCAGATATTTGCTAAGAAGCTATTACTTTATGTTAAAAAAACATAAAAAGTCACTGAAAAAACATGAGAATTCTCATTGTGGAGATTCTGCCCAGAGTGCTGAAACTCCTCAATGACTGCAAAGCCTCCGCCACAAATGCAGAGACCCTTTATGAATCAGACTCAAAACGTTTGAGGGAAGACCATCCTCAGGCTGATAGGAAAACAAGACACAGGACATTTTTGTATTGTGGATTCTGCTTGAGTTTTAGCTTTTTTTATCTTTTTGTAATCAATGACTTTTACATTCTGTTAGTTCTCTTACATCCAATGCGATTAGTGCATTGAATGCTGCCATGGAATCTTCCAGAAGGATGGAACAAAAGGATATGATAATGCAGAAACATGGCATTGTGTCTCAGATCCTTTGGATATGGTGGTTAGAAGAAAGAGAGCTAGCTAGAGTTAAGAAAAACACATTAATGAGTAAAGACTACATTTCTCATGATCACTTGCAAGGACTTCCTGTTTCATTGAAGCTTTTCATTGGTTATGGGGATGGGCTAGGTTATATTGCGAGCTTCTGACTGCATTCCATTACAGATTATTCATTTTGGTTCAGCAAGAGGTTTGCTGTAGTCATTGAAAAGCTGCCACCAGTGTGGTAAGGGTGCTAAGGCACAATTTGGATTGTCGTCTGGTGAACGAGCTCTTGCGTGGATAAAGATTCAATATCGGCTGATCTCGTATTTGCGTTTTCGTGAGTTCCTGGTATTTTACTGGGAGCGGTTCGTAGTCTCAGAGGAGACTCGATATAGAGAAAGAGAATTCTCGGGCTTTGCCCGCTCAAGTAACATTTGTCCTTGACAAAAGAGAAGGTATATACATAATTCTGTGTATCAGAGCGTTGACTATGTAATTGTTACTTTGCATAATTGTTGAATGGGCCTTCCTGTTATAGAGGATTCAAGACAGGGTACTATTCAACTCATTTCTTTTTAAGTTTCGTTTGTGGTATATAAAGAATTGGAAAGACTAAAGCTGAAGGCTGGGTGATTTGGATTATCGTGACACTGAAATCGTAATTTACCAACATTCTATGATAAGGATGATGATGAACAAATGAAAAGGATTCACAGAAGCAAAAACTTTGTTCAGTAATAATGCTTTGTTTCTTTTATGTTGCCATTTATCTGGGGTGATCAAGTAGAGAGAGCGAGGAATTAGATTTATGGACAAAAAGCTTTAAAAGGAAGTATTGAATGAGGTTGACCTTTGTTCAATATTTTCTTTATTGTCTACAGTACAAACATTTCTAGAAAGTTGGGACAGATGCAAATGTTCCATACATTTAAAGGACTTGTGGTGGACTGTTCTTTCTATTTTTTGTCAAAGGTATTGTGAGTGAGTGAGAGTGTGTGTGTGTGTGTGTTTCAGATTTATACCCCTTATGAATGTGAGAATAATCATTTCCCCGTGTTTTGCTATTAGGTCTCCTTCCGTGCCGTTCCCTTCCTGAAACAAAATGTACCGTTCGGACAGTTTCTCCGAATTAGAAGGAACTGTTCGAATAAAGAGGAATTTTTCCGCCATGCAAATGATCTAATGGAACGACTTATTTTGAGAGGTTACCCCAAAAAACTCTTGAAAACCTCAATAAAAAGAGCTTGGTGGGTCCCACGAGACACACTTCTACAAAAGAAAGAAAGCCACGAACAAAACAGAGTTGTATGTGTGACAACATTTGGACCCCAGGCACATCATCTGCGCAAAATGGTCATGCAGAACTGGCACTTGGTGAAGAACCTTCACTCTGATTTCGCAGATCCCCCTCTTTTTGCCTACAAAAAAGAAAAAAGTGTGGCTAACCACATTGTCAGAGCTGCATTGCCCTCCACCACAAAAGTCACTTTGAGAAGTATGCTGGGCCTACCACCAGTAACAGGCCATCACAAGTGCGGAAATTGTCTGTGCTGCGCACAAACTGTCGAAGGATCCCTGTTTACTTTCAATGGCATTCATTGGAAACACGATTCTTTCACGAACTGCCAGACCAGAAATGTGGTCTATGGCATTACATGTCCGTGTCCCAAATTGTACATTGGGAAAACAACGCAGGAAGCAAGACAGCGCATTACGCAGCATAAGTCACGTTTGCGAAACCAAACGCAAAATGCACCATTGGTTTTGCACTGGCAGACACATAAACATCGTGAGGAAGATTTAAATTGGACAATCTTGTCAAAGATTGAGGCAGATTCGAGAGGCGGAGACACTGAAGGTAAACTGAGCCAGCGAGAAGCTTTGCTTAATATGAAGTATAATACTGCAATGACTGGTCTCAATGAGATCTCTGAAATATTCAAAGTTACTTCGTAAAAGTTGTACACTTGGCACTTCCCCGCATTTATCCCCCTTCAAAATACTACCCGTTTCTCTTAACTCGGCCAACTCCTGTTTTTCCATTCTCACGATGTTGCTTGCTTCACAATGTGTCAATAAACTTCAAAGAAAAAAGTGCACCGACCAGTGGGCAGTAAACATAGAGGTAAGACTCCCGGTTTACACTGCCAGTCGCTTTGGGTAAATAGAGAGGTAGGACTAAGGTCAACTGCTCTCATTTGCCGTTTTCCTGTCAGACGCGACTACCGCTTGTCTAACAAAGGTAAGCACTCACTCCTTCTCGGACGTATTTCTTCAACCCACTAGCAATTGAGCTCCAAGCGGCTAATCTTTCCCTTCATTGCAGGTGCACGCCGCTGCCTGATTTCCGAAGTAAATCCACAAACGGGCATCAATTATTAGGCGCCATTAAGCCCGGTAAGCACCGACAAGTATAAACAACCACCTTTTGCGTTTTGAATTCATGCCATTCTTAGTGCACAGCTCTGATACACATCGTGTATTTATTTCTGTAGGTTCCCCACCTTTATTCAACATTTAGGTGAGTGCAGTCACGAAGTGACAAACACTATTTTTTAATGCAAAAACACACTATTTAGGCTGGAGCATTGATCCATGTCGTGTCGTGATTTTTTTGTCTAGTGTCATCGCAATACTGTCGATTATTTACCATCCACGAACTTGGTCATTGACAGAATTTACAAGGTAAGGTGTGTTTGCCGACCGGTGGCATGTTCATTGAGATATTCTGATTTTTGAGCGGATTTTTTAATCACATATTTGGTCTTTGTTGTAGAAATGGTTGGTCCTGATGAGAACCCCCGCCATCAGGGGTTTGAAACGCGTCGACCTGAACTAAAACTGACTGGACTCTTTTGTCAACTATAAATAATGATTAATGACTGATTCTCCTTCTCTTATAATATGAATTTATGTTTGACTTAATAAAACTGAAAATCTTTTTGACTAGGAAAATAATATCAGTTATAGGTTTTCTCTACTTCAGTTGACAAAAGGCCTTATTATTTTTGTTTCCTTGTATAGTTGTGTGAATGAAGTATGAATGCTTTTCGTTGGATGTTTAATAATTGTATATTGTAAATATGTATATAGCTGTTGTTTTGATATGTGCAATTTTCTAATTACGTATATATGCACACCTAAGTTTTGATATGGTTTAAATTGCAATGTTCAACTAGTGAATTAAATAAAAAACTGAATTATTGACTAGTGACAAAAAAACTGACTTTTGCGTTTGTTTCACAAAGGTCTTTCTTTGACGGTTTTTTGAAGTTTATCCAGTATTGGCAATTGTTTTGTTTGTTTGGTACATTTGGCTCAGCCTTACTGTGAACAGCCAGGACCCTGTGTTGTTTCATACAATCTTGAAATGGGTAACACAAAATTAAGAGAGACGCCTGACAATAGTACAGCAGGTACAAAAAAGTTAAGAAAAATGTAAATCAAGCAGGAAGGGGTGAGTTAAAGGGCAACAAGGTGAGAGGTGTGGAGAAGCAACAAAGAAGTAGAAGGGGTGTCTGTAGTATTAAAACAAGTAAGTGTGATGAGGACGGACGAAGAAGTAACAGATGAGCTGTGTAAGGGGGCGGAAGCAATACGTTAAGTAGGAATGGTAGAAAAGTAAAGAGGGAAGTAGCACACAAGAGGGAGAGAAAGAAAAAACATGAACTCCCCTGCAATGCTGAAAGGTAAATATACAAAATAATGCTCTTATTCAAGCATCGTCAGCAGTGAAGGACATGGGCGTAGGAAGTGTGGGGGACGCAGAGGACATATCCCCCGCAGATTTTGAAGTAGGGGGACGCAGGGGACAAGAGTGGGGGGAACAAGAAGAAAAAATTATTTCTCGCCTCCCTTCCTTGATACACAGGACCTTTAGCGCGCGAAAGCGCTACCTTTAATGGCCCTGCAGGTAGAGCCAGCCTTTGCTAAGATAACGCCCTTGCTGATAGTGAATTGAATGAGGCAGCAGGGGGTTCCTTTGTGTTCACTGTTATGTACCTGGATGAGCAGCGACTGGCCCCTGAACATCAACATCTCGGACCTCCCCCAGCTCACCCATATGACATTTAGCTTGGCTGCCAATGCAGATGATGTGTTTGATGATGTTTGCCAGCAGGGGTCAGAGGGTGAAGGGAGGGTAAGAAAAGCACTAAAGGGGTGTTAAAAATATCACCAGCCCTGTGATAATGAAGTACTAAAACCACTTAAATTGGGAAATCATACAGAAACGAACAGGCAGAGACAAAGATAAGGCTGGGGCAAGAGGAGAAGGGAGTTGCTGTTGGCATAACCATAATGCACACAGCTCCATGCCCCCCTCAGAAATTGGTGCCCAGGGCCTGGGGCCAGTTCTCCCAAGCTGAAGGCCCTGACTGCACATGACCTGTGACCTGCTTCCAGTTACCTGTGACCAATCTGATAGTCACAGAGGCCACACACTCCCTACACTTTTGTTGCACAGCAACTCTCCAGGAATTGTTATAATCTCAGTCACAGCTGCCTGCGGTGTGAACTTCTGAGAACAAAGGGAGAGAGGTCCTTTGTTGATTGCTGTCTGATACTACCCCTCCTCTGCCCTGCCATACCTGCCGCCTTGAAGATCCAGGCCTAAAGGCAGCAGTAAGATTTGAAGAAGTAAAGTAAGAAGATTTGGGAAAATACAGTATTTGCCTAGGTGCTTCACCACTCTTGCAGCGAGCATCCTCATAACACACACACGCTTGCATGAACACACACACGCGTGCGCACACGCGCGCAAGGTTGCCTCTTTTGTGTCTCCTATGCCTCTGGTGAAGGACCACAAGTCAACCATTCAGAGCCCCGTAAGGATGAAGTGCTCCTGAGCAGGACACAAACAAGAGTAGGGAAAACACGCATTGAATCAACAATGCCTTCCAATCCTGACCAAGGAACTACCCAAAACTCACTCTACGCTAAAACGGTCTGTAGCTGGAACCTAAAAAGTAGGAACTTGTATTTGAACCTGATGGCAAAGGGTGGCCCTGATAGGAAAAGATTTTGATGAGTTTTAGTTGCTTGCATTCTATCTTGGAAACCAGTGATTTCATCCAGCCTTAGAGTTTTGACGACTCATTGTGTTGATCTGGCAAATAACTATACTGTCTGGTTTACATGTTCCCTCTGACTTCCTCCAACACATTGTTGGTTTCCGTAATCTGCGTTAAGTCATATTTCTCCTGCTCCCAAATCTATAATATGTGCAGACAGGATGCTGTTGCTACAATGAAAATGTTCTCTTTAAAAATGCTGGTTGGAAGCCTAGGTTCTTAGTTTATTAAATATCTAAAATTCAACATGAGAGACCCTATCAAATGCAGAGAGCATTGGAATAGTTTCGGGTTAGAAGGAGGGAGAAAGGGAAGGAACACAAAGCCTTCAAATTCCTTACTAGAAGGATACCTCATTTTCTTATGGGAAGTCCTCCAGGCCAAAGCCAACCTTTGTAAAAGAGTATACAGTGCAAGTTTGCAGACGATAAAAAAAGAATGTTTTGTTGAACTATTTATTTTTGCTATATTTAAAAGGTGCAAGTGAGCTATGCCATTGCTGTTAAGCCAATGTAATGCAGTGCCTCATACCTCCCACCATTATATAGTAAAGTCATCAATGTTAAGTCTGCATACTTTCTCACAACAGCTTATTCCCATATCCTTCTCTTCAATAGCCCCATTACCTGCTGAGTTGTGCTGGTGGTAGGTGATCATCTCTGGAATGGTGCTGAAGAGGTACTTCTCTGCCAGGTAGTACTGGCCCTGTGATGTCTCGCACACAACATAATGGCGTATTATACCCTGGGGTTCCCTGAAATTCATAAAAGGACGTCAACTGTAGGGAAAACGTCTCTTTGTCCACTTTTAGTGTCATGTTAATTAGAAACTCTTACTCTCATTCTGTTTTTTCATTACGTTCTTGTCACCTGGCAACATGTCATCAATGCAAACATTAAGGGACATGAAAATATGCAGGGGATACTTCAGAAACTTCTTACAGGTCTATGGAGAATTGTGAGACCACAGTAACATGGCAAGTGTACCCTGGAGCAGGTGCTCTTCTGCAATCATCACTCAGCATACAGTGGTCCCACGAAGCTCAGGTTTGAGTCCCAATAGCGATGACTCAGTCTCCTGAGTTCAACCAAATAGGTAAGAATATGTTTTAAGTGTAGCTAGGTACAAAACGTTGCAGTATTCCAGCCTTAAAGCCTAACTCTGTGATAACTAAAGCTAATTAATGTATCCAATTAGTATCGATTGACCCTTGTTTATACAACAATTACATATATATATATATATATATATATATATATATATATATATATATATATATATATATATATATATATATATATATATATATATATATATATATATATATATATATATATATATATTTTTCCGCTTTCACCACTCAGCCCTCACTGGGGTTGTGCATTGCACCGGATTCCATTTAACTTGCCTAACTTGTCATCCAGCCCTGCCTGCTTACAGGCTGGTTATAAACCAGTGGAAGGAGGCAAAACAAACTTCTAATTCAGATTTTCAGAGTTTTCATTAAATTGTTCATCCTTCCCACACCCAGCCTATCAGAAGGCTGCTGATCGTACTTGAAGGTGTGGCTTAGTCGTGGGATGCAGATTCAACAGCCTTTGATAAAGAGATTTTTACTCGAAACGCGTCAGGCTGCATTTCTTGAACTGGTGGCAACTATATAGCATTTGCTGTTTCCCGAGTGCGCTCCCGCCACGTGGGTAACTTTGGAGCTTTAATTTGTACGCGGCATGCCCTGCCGCGGGGAGCGCACCACCGCTAGAACTGAAGCGGGAGAAGAGACCAGCGCTGGAATTCAGATGCCCCGGCTCATGAGGCCCATCCAGGGCGTGCATTAGTGACCCTGCACACCTCGACACCCATCAAGGGTTAGAGAATGCTACACTACAAGGACCACAATCCTGTGGGAAAAGCCAGCCTATCAGAAGGCTGCTGATCGTACTTGAAGGTGTGGCTTAGTCGTGGGATGCAGATTCAACAGCCTTTGATAAAGAGATTTTTACTCGAAACGCGTCAGGCTGCATTTCTTGAACTGGTGGCAACTATATAGCATTTGCTGTTTCCCGAGTGCGCTCCCGCCACGTGGGTAACTTTGGAGCTTTAATTTGTACGCGGCATGCCCTGCCGCGGGGAGCGCACCACCGCTAGAACTGAAGCGGGAGAAGAGACCAGCGCTGGAATTCAGATGCCCCGGCTCATGAGGCCCATCCAGGGCGTGCATTAGTGACCCTGCACACCTCGACACCCATCAAGGGTTAGAGAATGCTACACTACAAGGACCACAATCCTGTGGGAAAAGCCAGCCTATCAGAAGGCTGCTGATCGTACTTGAAGGTGTGGCTTAGTCGTGGGATGCAGATTCAACAGCCTTTGATAAAGAGATTTTTACTCGAAACGCGTCAGGCTGCATTTCTTGAACTGGTGGCAACTATATAGCATTTGCTGTTTCCCGAGTGCGCTCCCGCCACGTGGGTAACTTTGGAGCTTTAATTTGTACGCGGCATGCCCTGCCGCGGGGAGCGCACCACCGCTAGAACTGAAGCGGGAGAAGAGACCAGCGCTGGAATTCAGATGCCCCGGCTCATGAGGCCCATCCAGGGCGTGCATTAGTGACCCTGCACACCTCGACACCCATCAAGGGTTAGAGAATGCTACACTACAAGGACCACAATCCTGTGGGAAAAGCCAGCCTATCAGAAGGCTGCTGATCGTACTTGAAGGTGTGGCTTAGTCGTGGGATGCAGATTCAACAGCCTTTGATAAAGAGATTTTTACTCGAAACGCGTCAGGCTGCATTTCTTGAACTGGTGGCAACTATATAGCATTTGCTGTTTCCCGAGTGCGCTCCCGCCACGTGGGTAACTTTGGAGCTTTAATTTGTATGCGGCATGCCCTGCCGCGGGGAGCGCACCACCGCTAGAACTGAAGCAGGAGAAGAGACCAGCGCTGGAATTCAGATGCCCCGGCTCATGAGGCCCATCCAGGGCGTGCATTAGTGACCCTGCACACCTCGACACCCATCAAGGGTTAGAGAATGCTACACTACAAGGACCACAATCCTGTGGGAAAAGCCAGCCTATCAGAAGGCTGCTGATCGTACTTGAAGGTGTGGCTTAGTCGTGGGATGCAGATTCAACAGCCTTTGATAAAGAGATTTTTACTCGAAACGCGTCAGGCTGCATTTCTTGAACTGGTGGCAACTATATAGCATTTGCTGTTTCCCGAGTGCGCTCCCGCCACGTGGGTAACTTTGGAGCTTTAATTTGTACGCGGCATGCCCTGCCGCGGGGAGCGCACCACCGCTAGAACTGAAGCGGGAGAAGAGACCAGCGCTGGAATTCAGATGCCCCGGCTCATGAGGCCCATCCAGGGCGTGCATTAGTGACCCTGCACACCTCGACACCCATCAAGGGTTAGAGAATGCTACACTACAAGGACCACAATCCTGTGGGAAAAGCCAGCCTATCAGAAGGCTGCTGATCGTACTTGAAGGTGTGGCTTAGTCGTGGGATGCAGATTCAACAGCCTTTGATAAAGAGATTTTTACTCGAAACGCGTCAGGCTGCATTTATTGAACTGGTGGCAACTATATAGCATTTGCTGTTTCCCGAGTGCGCTCCCGCCACGTGGGTAACTTTGGAGCTTTAATATATATATATATATATATATATATATATATATATTTCCGCTTTCACCACTCAGCCCTCACTGGGGTTGTGCATTGCACCGGATTCCATTTAACTTGCCTAACTTGTCATCCAGCCCTGCCTGCTTACAGGCTGGTTATAAACCAGTGGAAGGAGGCAAAACAAACTTCTAATTCAGATTTTCAGAGTTTTCATTAAATTGTTCATCCTTCCCACACCCATGAACTCACTCATTGCATACCATCCCACTCCCAACGCTAAGCCAACTTACACCTCTTAACCGCTCCCAAGTCTGTATACACTCACTTGTTACGTTCAGATGCTCTGAATTATTGACACTTATCTGTGGAAAGCACTATCTCCAGCTACCTGATCCCTCCTCTCTAGGTATGTTAAAAAATAGTCTCACCTCCTTGAAATCAGACCTCTTGCAGCCAGCTGTCTAACTTGCTTCTTTGACGCCATACCTCTGCCCTAAGCATGATGTGGTTTAATATCTGTTGCAATTTAAATGCAGTGCCGGAGCTAGGGGCGGGTAGGGGCGGTCCGCCCAGGCGTCTCTTATTTGGGGGCAGCGGAGAGCCCGAGTGCAAGGCAAGTTTTTTTTTATTCTCACTCATTGACGTTGCTAAATGTCCCACCACCCGCTCATTGTCATCTGCCACCCGCTGCTGACCCCCCTGCTCGTCGTAGTCTTTTGCCAGCACCCCCTCCTGCCACCCGCTCTTACTGGCACTGGGCAGCAAACTAAAGGATTGCCCTGGGCGTCAAAAGCTCTAGCTGCGCACTGTTTAAATGTGTTCACTTCTAAATAACTCTTACAGTATAGCACACATTTCCACATATTCTACAGCTAAAGTATCCAACTCTATTCCATTTTCAACAGCTATCTCTTTCCAGTTAGCTAATACATGGTTTCATAGAACCGCACACCAAACATGAGTCTGAGTCTCACTGCTACTGGGACCATTGTCAATCAATGTGTTGTCTGTAATTATCCCCACTGCTAATCATTTTTAATGAACTCCCTGATGCAGTGTTGCATATTCTTGTTAGAAAAGGTAACATGTTCAATAAATAGAAATAAATCAACAATTATGATTTTTTTTAAATTGATAGATAATCTTTTTTGCGTATTTTGTAATATCGTGTATACCTCTTGGGTGTGGGCCACTAACAGACAGTGTAAGACAGGAATTAGCTGCATATAATTTCCTCTACAAAGAGAAATGTAAAAGGTGCTACTCCAAGGGTAGGATGTAGTAGAAAAAAACATAACCTGTGACAATGTGTTGTCAAGCACTGGCCTTGAAGGATCCTTAACCCTTCATTATGATCAAGTTCCCTTAATGTTAAAGATGCCATGACCGTGCTTCCATACACCAGTTTGAACCTTCTTCATGCCTCTTCAAACTCTTAGATCCCCGATAAAGATGGTACTCACGCCATTGACTTGGCAAATACTGAGGCAGTATATTTTCCGCGCATCCTGGAATCTCTGACGATAAACCCACCTTCTTTATCCTGAAAAGCAGAAATGGAATGCCTTCATCAGATGCCCCTGTGACTGAACCCTTGAGACTGGTCAAACACAAGGCTGCCTTCAGATATGGAACGCCAGACTCAAGCATGGATGTTAATCTGCAAGGTGTACTTTTATATGAGATGGGCTAATATTGATTTGGAGACACTTTAGGGCTGAGCAAGAATATACAATTTAGCCTATTGCAGCACTATGGTAGTTTGTGGTAGCCTGTAAAGCTGGTGTGACATGCATCTTCTGTAAAGATGTCTTAGAAAACAAGTTCATATGACCAATTTTAAATTTCACATTTCCAATATCACTTTTAATCAGAATGCGTTCTAAAGGAGAGCCCACATTAACTTAACCCATCCTTTCTATGTACGTCTGCCATAGTACACACATCATTTTCAAGAGGCTATGTCATACTGCTTTAGCATGAAATATGCAATAAAATATGTGTATCCACCAACATTGATTCAAATTAGTTAATTACCTAAATCAAATAGATTAGATATTGAAATTGAGGAAAGCGATATATTGAGCCCGATGTAAAGCATGTGAAATGCATAAATACATAGTGCAAATGAAACTGTCCACAAATCAGTGTGAATGTAAATATATATGAGGTGAGTCACAAACAAGGCTTTAGAAATGTAACCAGCGAGGTATATCCATGGCGCTCAGTTATGATTCAATATATCTTCTCTACGGTACTGAGAGTTTAGGTCTCTCTCTATGACACAAAAAGAACTGGATCGGCTATCTCCTTCTCAAACAATCTATCTAAGACTGAGGGCCTGATTTAGATCTCAGAGGATGGGTGTCGGATTTCCCGTCCGCTAAAATAGAAATCCCATTTTATCCTATGAAATTTATGGTTCGGCAAACGGTATATCCGTCACCGTTCTGACAGAGTGACACTTCAGCCGAGATCCAAATCAGACCCTGAAATTCTCTTTTATTCATCCTCCAATCAGACATTCTTTTGTTCAGTTTTGGTTGTCTTTACTCGCTTTTGAATCTGTTATATTTCACACCTTCCTTAGTATAGACCCTTGTGAGCCCTGCTTATGTGCTTTCTGAATACGAATCTTTGTACCGCCCTTTTCTATAACTTCAATATGAAGTTTGAAGCTCTGTTGAGTATCTGCTGGCCTGCTCTTGATGATGCCAAAATGGAAGACCCTGGTTAGCCCAAAAAGCCCAAAATGTCCAGAGACATTTACACAAAATCTTGAGCAGCCCTCTCTGCCTCCCACCACAAACCATAGAATGGTTGTCCAATAAAACATCCTCAATGAGTGCAGAACAACTGAGTGTTGACTCTGCCTATTGAGCATGTGCCATCACTGTACCAATATTTGTTTTAATTGTTTTTGTCAACCATGTGAGCGACAGCCCATCATCACCTTATTCGCTTGAATGCAGGAAGGAAAGACCCCTGAACCTCACTTGAGAGGTCCCCTTGACTAGCAGATCAGTTATCGGGTTGGCTTGCTCTACAGTAGGATTTGGAGTAGGCAATTGGTTGTAACCACATAAATTTAGAGCCCATGAATTCTGACATCTAGGCATATAGTGCCTTGTGGACAACGATTAATACTGTGAGCAAGATTTGCTTGCTGCTTTATTTTCAACCAGTGGAGATGTCTTAGTTTTTAATAGATTGAATCTGACTTCTGTAACCGTATACTAGCCGAACTGCTGCATTCTGATTTAGTTGGAGCCTAGTGATGAGATGTTTAGGAGCAGCAAGGGAAACAGCATTACTGTAATCAATTCTGGATTGAATTAGTGCATTGACTACCCATGTCGCTGTGTCGGTATGCCTTGTTCAATAAATGGAGCAATGGATCTGAGTGTTTTCAGATGAAAAAAACAAGATCCAGATAGTAAGAATAAGGATTTTGTGGTCCAAGTGCATGCCTTTATGTCTGTGGGCTCACACCAATAGCTCATGTAAATTAGATAACCAACTTCCCCACCCATATCAGTAACAAGGTCTGCCTCCTGGGATTATGGAGCACTTAACCCGAAGTTGTTAGGATTTTCAGGTCACGAGTTACCCACTTTTCTAAGGACAGGCACACCATAATTCTGAAATGGGAGGTAAGAATATCATCTTGTTACACAACTCTTGACTGTGAACAGTTAGGCACTTGATTTCACTGTGTTAGAATCTTGTTTTCACCATTTGCAGTAAGTGTTTGCTTGTGATTTCTAGTGGTTCTAATCAGTTTGTGTCCTCAAACAGTGTTTAAAGATTTCACTGAGGAGGCAAATTTTTCTAAATCAATTAGTAATGCAAGTTTTATTCTCTTGTTACTGATTCAATTTCTGTGATTTGGATTGGATGATTACTATTTTTGCTGTATAATTAGCTTTGAGGTATTACTAAAATGATGTTAATTCATATAAACTAACAAATCTGACTGGGCATGTTTATTACAAGTGTGATAACTTCACTCGACCAAGGTACCCAGAGAGTCAATGAGGCCAGAGAGGCCAACTTTCCATGTCGGGCTAAGTAGCCAGTAACCTGGGTTGTGAGGAACACCTGTGGTCTCACCTTTGATGTTATCAGGTTGCCCGTGTGACTGCAAAGATCAGGGGAAAGACTTGCAACGTAAATCTAAGGTGCTGTCCGTGGTCTGTAATTGCAAGGATTGTGTAACTTTTAAATATTCTATCTGGCTTTTCCTAAGTAGATCTGCAGTCATAACAAGTAATTTAGGGTTTCAGGACGATATTGACGGATGGGTTACTCCATCACAAACAAGAAGGATATCCTGTCCGCCATATTACAAGTCTAATAGGATATAATGGAATTGTAATACGGCTGATTGAATATTCGTCACATTTGTGACATCGGCCAATATCGTGATCAGACCCTTTTATTTCTACTTGAAATCAAAGGATGAAAAATGTATGGAAGTGCAAGGTAGTGGTGATGAAAGATCCTACATACATTTTATAAAATGTGAGGCTGTGTGAAACCCAGATTTTAATCTCGATTTAGTAGTTGGTCATAACACCTATATGTCTTGCCCAATTGTTAGGGACTTTATACTGAAAACCTAAACCATTTTCCACCAAGTTTTTACACTATTCTTGGAAAGAGTGACCTTCCAACATTCTTGCAGAGGGTAAGGATTCCCTGGTACATCATGAATTATTGGCATACTTATTGGTGCTTCTTCATAACTGACTTGAAAATTTGGTTGTAAAATGCAACTTTTAGTCCTATTTATTTGCAAAATGTTCTCCACTGAATAGCGACGCAACACTCCCGGTTGCTCACTTCATTTAGTACAGCTCAAGGTGAGTGATTAAACCCCAAGATTTTTAAACTTTAGTAGCCACCACCACTGTTCACGTTCTCTGCTTTATTTATAATGGTAGATTGCAATTCCAGCATCAGGAACTCCCACCAGGAGAAAAGTATAAAGGGCAAAAGGGGACAGGCGTATATTGACCCAGAGGTTTCATGGTGCAGAATGTGTCTTATGCCTCTAGACATTCCTTTATCTTGTTTGAAAGACATTTCCTCCATGATTCAATAAATGTTGCAATTGCTGCAGAAAATTGCCTACACTGTAAAACTGGAGACAAAGTGTTGTTTTATGCATTCTGCAAACAATACTCGGTCCCTATTCTGTAGTTCTTGGGCACACTTTAGCACGTTGAGGCATTCTGCAATAATTGCATATTGTCTACGATTCCTACAGAAGTACAGTCTATCTTAATGCCCCTTCCCTACTTCAATCACTGAGCAGATTGTGCGACACACCAACGTATCTGCTACACACTCTCACCTACTGACTGTTCTTTTTGCTGCTGCTGTTATTTACTTCAACGAAGACACTCACCGCACTTCTAAGCAATTGCTCTGCTTGACTTCTTGTCATGTTTTTTGAATACCATCTAAAAAACAAAATATACATTTATCAAATGGCAAAAGACATAATACATTTGCAGATTCATGTATCCCATAATCCATTGACATGCAATCAGGTCAAGAGGAGGCAAGCCAATGTACATTTCAACTGTGCCTTGCCACAGTTGTCATTCCTTTCCTGGAAATCCCTCACAGAAGGACTGTACTCAGCGAAATTGTCCTGAGAGAGTTGTGATATTCAAATTCCATGTAGATTTGTTAGCAAGCATGGCTGAACGAATTTTATGGACGTAAATGTGACCAGTGAAACCTATCTTCAATATGAAAACATGATAGTGTATCACAATGGTGATTCCAAACTCTTTATTGACTGCCCTGTCACTGGAAAAAAAGAATTGACTTAAAAGCCATGAGAATTTACACCTGCACAAATTGGGAGGAAAGACTTGTTTCGCCCATTTGTTGGCCTTGGCCTTCTCTGCAGGGTCACCCCAAACATTTTGCCTTCACCGTCCTATTGTTTCTGAATTTGTTCTTGCTGGCCTTAGGACTCTGTTCAGTTTACTGCTGGTAAACAGTGCTAAAGTGCCTGTGAACATGGTAAAATTGGCTTACCCCTGATTGACATATTTAATTTGCTTATCAGTCCCTAGTAAAATTGTATACAATATACCCAGGGCATGTAAATTAAATGCTACTAGTGGGCCTGCAGCACTTTATGTCCCTCTAACTTAAGTAGCCTCTTACAAAATGTCCAAGTATGCCATGGCAGCCCGAATGGAGTTTTAAGCTACCAATTCAACTTGGCAAAATAAACCTCTTGCCAACCTTAAACTCACCTTTTTTTACATAAGTCATTCCTAAGGTAGACCGAAGGGTCTCCCAAAGGGCAGGGTTCATTGTAACTAAAAGATTGGACATGTACGTTTAAGGTTTACATGTCCTAGTAGTGAAAAACTCACAAATTAATTTTTCACTGCTGTGAGGCCTCCCTCTCCCATAGGATAACATTGGGTTGCCCTAAAACATATAATAAGTACTAACTTTTGATTGGGAGCTGGTAAGGATTTCATGTTTTATGTCTGAGAAATTGTGATTTAAAATCCCCCCCACCACCCTGCCTGCCCCAGTGCTTACCCGCATGAGCCACCACTGCCTGGTATTGATAAGAAGTAACAAATTGGCAGCATACAAGATGTTTGACAGTTGCTAGCAACTCAGGCTCAGAATGTGGGATATCTGCCCGTCCAGTTCCACTGAGAGGCCTGCTCATTGCCTCTAAGTTAAGCCTCACTGTTTTTGTGCCAAGCTGTCAGAGAATTAAGTACAGGTTAAATTAGTAACCTTTATGATTCACCCTGACAGGTATTGTGGCTGTTGCTGGAGCAAGGAAAATGTCCCACTAAATCAACAACTCAATTTCTCACATCATTGGCTTCTTTGTAAGATACTACTAACCCAACTTGTCTGATTCACGAAAGTTCTATACAAGGAACGTCCTATGGTTTGGCAATGGATGTAGTGACTTTCTACATACAGAGAACACCTGAATATGGAGCTGTTGGATAAACTGTCTAGCTAATCCTGTTCTAGGTAGATTCAAAGTAAACTAATTTCTGCACTCTTGCGGCTTCATGAGACAGCCCTTGTGATGCATATGTTCATGACATATACGACTGTCTAACATATCCTACACATAACCACAGCTGTAGCCATAACTAGGATGAAAACCATAATGTTGTATATATAAAGACTGTACAAAAGATTATGACACCTGGATCTAATTTCCACTTCATGGAGCTTATAAACTAAAGACAAAGATGAGGATCGTTATATGCTCCAGTGCAGAAGTGCAGAGTAATGTATCATTCTGAATCGCAGATATTCTTACTAGCCAGATTGCTGGTGGGACAGCATCTATTGATGCTGCTTTCTCCCTGAAACATTGGCCTTTTTATCCACCTCTCCCATTTGCTGTCTCTATGATAGTGAAGGAAGGGTAGCAGCAGGCGATCACAAGGCAAGTGGATATCATCTGCATTACAGCAATTCTTGCACCCACTGTCAGGGAGGTGTGGTGGTGATGTGGTAGAAGGAAAGATTACTACATATGATTCTGTGCAGCCCACACAATGGTGTAGTAGTTGTACTGTAGGAAATAGTGGTAATCAAAGCAGGAGCTGCCAGTAACAACTAGATCAAGGTAGAACTTGGGATCTTGATATTTTCTGCAGAGTATTCTGCAGCCTTGGTGACAGGTAATTTTGCAAAGGAACAAAGCAAACCTATGGAACAATAACCGAGGGGGTTGTGTACAGATGAACTCGATGCTAAATGTCTCAACGATGAGAGGAGTTTGCATGGGATCATGAGAGCCTGTGTCTGATAGTCCTACCTAATAACCCATTGGATCTCCTTTTTCACCTCTTTCTCCTGATATCTGTATCAGGAAACTGCCGCTAAAGCGGCGATAATGGGCTGGATAATATGCCCTTGTGCATCCCCATAGAAGCCCATGTTCACACCAGAATCGGGGCTGCTATGGGAATTCACAAGGGCATATTATCAAGCCCATTATCGCCGCTTCAGCCCCAGTTTCCTGCCGCTAAAGCGGCGAAACTTTTAACGCCGTTCTTGATAATATGCCCCCTAGTGTCTCACCAGATTAGCAGGCAGCATGTTCATTTGACTTAAATGTACCATTGCCCATCAACTCACCACAGTTAATGTGCCTACTCACAGCCAGATATGGGAGCACCGTTGTATTTGTAAACTCTGCTGATATTCTCAATCCTCTCCTCACTTTAACTCAAATTCCTGGTTTCGCTTGTGATGAGAAGATACTCGACTCTGTGACTGCAGGTTCTCTACTTTCAAGCTTTGTCTGCAGGCTCTGTTAAAGCCACATTAAGTTGGCCTTTTGAGGTCTAGGGCATCCGGCAGGTCGAGCCAACAGCCGGGGACTTGCCAGTTAGGCAAGCAGAGAACAGGAACATTAAGAAGGGTGACTTGAGTGTCTTTAGCCAAGCATAAAATGCTTTCTGTGCAATTTTTGTCTGTGTGGCTCAGGTGTGAGCCACTCAAAGAGCCAAGTGCAACACTCACTCCATGCCAGCGCATTTTAAAAACATTTGGCATTGGCAGATCTAATTAGAGATGCCAGCATGGGGGTCGAGAGGCATGGCACTGGAATGTGCTATAGAACAACATCCAGGGGATCCCCCAGTCTGCCATCTGGGACATAGTGAGACATAGAGGAATCAAGCGCATTTCGAGACTCAGTAAGATGTACAAGTAAATTGCTGCGGAACAAGATGCAGGCTATCTGAAGCCCATTATTCGGTGCATGGTGCACTGTGGAGAAGGCAAAACTCTAAAGGATTGTGGGAGAGGACAGCCAGGGTGGAGGAATTTATAGAAGCTAACTCTAATCCAATACAGAGAAAGGAACAAGACAGGTATATAAAAAGAAACATAGTTCAGTAATATCAGCAGTGGAAGGATACAACTCATCTAATAAAAAGTCAGGCAAAGATGAAATCCTCCATGGTGGACAAACACAGGACTAGAAAGGAAAGTCATGCAATAAAGAGCAGACAACTGGAATGCCATCCAATTATGTTCAAGGGACTGGCCCAAAGTCCACTCTATAAAGAATTGCATGTAAGGTTTCTGCAGCAGACACCTGTAGCTGCTTGTAACGAGACTGTAATTACATTATTAAGCATTTATTTTTTATAATTTATTTCCTGCACTTTCTAATTGTATTCGCCTATCTGCAATTTGAGCAACGTGTAACAATGCCAAACAACTAAGGCCATGTGGCCAAAGTTCCTAACATCAAACCGAAATACAATCGAATGGTTAAGGTCTTTTCTATGCCATCCCATGGTCCTTTATCATTTCCAATGGTGTGCTCTGTGCTTATAAGCATAAGCATAGCACACCTGTAAGCATTGGAAAGTTCAATAGAAACATTTGAGTCCATAAGAACATAGGCATCTAGTACATACCTTTGCATTTTACATTTATATGATATTGTAATAATAGGAAAAATACTGTTAATATTTCAAAAGGCACTCACTACCGACTGAATTGTCCCTTATTTCTCAAAAACTTTGATATCAAGCATTTTGTAGCATGGACAACAGATGTAAAATAGAAGTTCTTGTAATTTTTCACCGGGCCTCAGTCAGACACCTTTGCTTAGGTTGGATTGAGGGATTAATCGAGCATTACATTTTGATGAGAGGTACAGTCCTTCAGTCCTATCCACTAAGAGACAGCCATTTGGATCAGGCGTCTGGCTTCCAGTAGATGTGTTCGGACAGGAATGAGAAAAGTTACTTACCTTCGGTAAAGATCTTTTAGTGGATACTCTATCTACATTCAGTTTCATCACCTGTTAAATATTCCAGGATCTGGAACCTTCTGATATAGCTCCCCCACTCCAGCATGTGGCAGTAGCTTCATCAGGATGCCAGAAAAAAAGGTGGTGATTCCACTGAAGCTAATTAGCGCCGTCCCTGGCACCCTGACGTTAGTTACCTGTCCATTTTGTCTGTGCTCCTGCATACTGAGGTGCGAAAATCACATAAGTGTGGTGCAATAATTTAAATTGGCATTTTAAAAAAGAGACCTCTGACCATCCTTCAGAACAGGGTGGAGGTTGGGATTGATGAGGAATCTACAGGTGGATGCCAACCCAATGGTCATCCTGGGAACGGCCATAAATAACTAAGCCATCCGTTCCTTGACGGCTTTACGAAGCATGCTGCGGGACTGATCACACAACCTGGACTCATGCCTGGAGCCCAAGCACCACAGACAATCATACATGTCTGTATTAGACATTTACCTGTCACAGGTGTGACAGGGCTTGATCCTTGACTTTCTAGAAGGGGGTGTCACTAAAGAACCGCACTAGAATTTGTTAGTTTGGGCTATTGAGAAAAATCTTTGAAGAGAAACCCTCTGAGGAGAGAGCTCCAGATCAGCATTAGAGAGTGCAGACAAATTGAACTGGTGTCAGGGTGCTGGGTTGGGCTCTGTATAGCTCCAGTGTTGTCACCATGACCTGCTTCCAGCTTTGTAATGGAACACACACTACTTACTGGCGCAAGAGAGCCATGTCAGTAGTTTCTCGATCCAGTCTGGCATCTCGGATATTCAACTGGTGAGGAACCTGAGGTAAAAGTATCCATAAGAAGGTGCATTTACTCACAAGAGGCAGAAATGCTTGGATGTCTACTAGTAGACAGCAAAAAGGCTCATGAGAGAACTTTGAAAGTTCAACAATGTCACTGTCAATCCTTAGGATAACGTGGTTCTGCATCATTTGTGGCTTGATTAGCATCAGGCCATGTGAGGAGAGCACACACAAGATTCTGACAGACTTCCTGTGATCACAGTGTATGTTTTGATCGTTGATTTTATGTTGTGTTTATTTTTATAGTTCTTTAGCACCCATTAGGTTATCCTAGAGCTTTGCAGGTGTGTGAGGCTAGCCTTGGGGGTGCGGGAGGCTTTCTCGAAGAGCCAGGTTTTTAGCTTCTTGAGGAATTAAAGAAAGGAGGAGGAGGCTCTGATGTGGCGTAGGAGGTCGTTCTAAGCTTTAGGAGTGATGTGTGAGAAGGCTCGACCTCCATACCTACTTTTGTGTATGCGTGGGACGTGAGAGTCTGGTTGAGCAGAAGTGTCTCTGGATTGGTGGAAATGTATACAGCTGCTCAGCTAGGGTGGTTCTGTATTGCATAGTGCTTTAAATGTGTGGGTAAGAAGCTTTCACTGTGCACATTTACGTATCATAGCCAATGGGGTGCCCTCAGATGAGGCGTGATGCGAGATGGTTGTGGGAGATTGAGGACAAATCTAGCAGGTGTGTTTTGAATGGGCTGTTGTCTTTTGGTGAGTCTTTTGATGAGCACTTCCTCACCGGGCATCCAAAGCCCAAAATGGAGTTTTGTATGGTGGTGGAGTGGTGGCTAAGCCCTGCCAATGACAATTTAAAGGAGACACTATCAGGTGGATCAACCACACAGCGTTGCTGCTGCAGAGTACATAGGTGAGCAAATTCACCAGAAGAAATATGATGGTGTGAGACTTCTTTTGGGGCTAGCTGCTTGCAGTGCACTTTGTTCTAGCCCACAGGCACTTTAAAAGAAAAACAATAACCCAATTAAAAGTTTGAAGCCTGATAGAACATTGCTTTTGAACTGAAAAACACTGATTAGAATGGGATGTATTCAAAGCAGCCGAAGAATAACAATTTACAACAAGGGGTGGTGATGGACAGAGTCTCTGAATTAAGCAGAGTACTCTCACCCAGTCAAGAGATCAGGGCTAGATCCAACACCGTTTTTTAGCTCATTGCACCATCCCAGTTTCAGAACCTGGCTGTATGCAAATTAGTCTGTCCCTGACCCAGTGCATCATGGGAACAGGGCAGACCGAAGAATAACAGGCTCCATGGAGCTGTCAAAAGTTTCTTCAAGAAAAAAAAGAGAGAATACTTTAGGTGGGTATTTATTTATTTTACTTTGCTTTTCGTAGTGCTCCTACACTGTGAGGCGCTGGAACACTTTACTGAGAACTCAATCATATACAGTAGAACAAGCTACACAAAAAAGCCAATGAAACACAAATGAGTCAAGCAAAACGAAGTTTGATTTGAGAGTATTGAGGTGAGTTGGATGCCAGGTCCATTATAGATGTAGCTCGTGGTAACTGTGCATTCGAGTTTATCGCTTCAGACTGTGTTTGGGGATTTTGATTTGTTTTCAGTTGGTTCATTTGAATCAGGCTGGAAAAGGTGTGTTTCAGGTTCTCCCTGAATGGTAAAAGATTGATTCTGTATAAGGATCCCCGAGGAGAGAGTTCCAGAAAGATGATGCTGTACCGGAGAAGGATTTGTTTAGCACATGCCAAGTTTCGAATGCATGTGTTTCAAGTAGGAGCTAGGAGCTACTCTTCAGATTGCGTTTGTTTCCTGAAATATTGAGAAGCTCAGCAAAGTTTGGGGGTTGATTTGATGCATGGCTTTCTAGGTGAGACATCGAGAAGGAAAACAATTGAAAAAATAGGATTGCCTGCTATTCCTGCCTTGTATATTAAGAGCACCCATTACGGAAGAGAAGGGAGAAGATCCTCTACTTGGGACATGCTCCATTTGCACTCACAGAGCTACTTCAGAAAGATTGCTTGGGAAGGAACACTCAAACATTGACACTCCTTAGACTATGGTACAGGACATGTAAGGATGGCCTCTTAATCTATTTTGTAGTATATTAAATAGCATAGGTTTTTGAGAAGGAAAACTCAGAAGTCTATAGAAATGATGAATTTTCATTCACAAACATTGACTGCCCTACTGTAGATGACCCACTGCGTGCTATGGATTAACATGTCTAAGAGAACCCTATCAGATTTCACATGAAACCCCAACTTCTTCTACAATTCCTATCTCAGTGATTCAAGTGCCTCTGCTACTGTCATGTCTTTAAGGATGTATTCACCATAAACATGCAGTGATGCCCTGAACTAGATTATTCATCAGTGAGTAACTATATCATTGTATTTTCCCACTAAGGATGTATTCATGGCTCATAATAACTAATACCTTCAAACCTGAGGAGTGTTAAACAGACTGGTCATGTATATATGTATAGGTTAATTCTTCATTGTAACCCTAACCACAAGGAGGCAGAGCACTGTACATGGTCAAAGAAAAGCATAAATCAACAATTAATAGGAGATGAAATGAGTTGTGGATGGTTAATAGACCATGATGTATTGTTCATGGGTTTCCAATACATTAATCCTTAATTACAAAGGCCTAGATTTACTAACACTTTGCGTCAGGGTTGCATCACTTTTTTACGCAGCAACAATGCAAAATATATTTACGGATTTACTGAGCCACACAAAGACTGATTTGAGGAGCTTTGCATAATGCAAGTCAGTGAATACCACCACCTGGCAATACTTTGCGTCGGGGAGACGTTCTTTGGGTGGAGCATGGGATTCCAATTCAACCAACCATGGATGTTGACACAAACCGAGATTTACTAAAGGCGGTAAATCTGAGTTTGCCTCAAAATGGTGTGCTTTCTTGAGGCTGGCGTAACAAGGAGAAATATCATCATATCTCCTTGTTACTTCCTCTTTCAATGTGTGCTGCGTTCTGCACCGCACATAGAAAGAGGACATTATCTCCAAGAATTGTTTTTGTGCAGGAAGGCATGCACAAAAACAATCCTGCTTGTAATGCAGGCCCCCTTGAATCGTCGTGCAAGGTTGCCTGTGTTGGTGTTAGGCTGCATGAAGTGTGCCAGAGCTATAAGATAACAGAAGTGCACCATATCTTAGTCCATCAAAGTCCAGTGTTTGGTTTCTACAATAAGAAGCATGAGTCAGTGGCTCCTCTCACCTATGTAATGTGTTTTAATTAAAACCACTCGGTTGACTGAGCTTCCAACATCCAAACCAAGAGAACCATCAAGCACTGCCCCTTGCGTGACCATTACGTAACAGAGGTTGCACCTTCTAGTTATGGCTGAGAGGAAGTATGCCTCTCCTGAAAAACTCAGTCTCACAGCACCTTCAACTAACTGTCAATTATAATTCACGAAAGCATTAAAACTACACTTTTATAATATGCTAAAGGGCAATGTGGAACTTGCAATTAATCACTTGGTATATTTGATCAATCAAAACCTTAATTGACAGTGACACATTCTTTTTGGCACAGAATGCAATGAGTTTCTAAGGTACTTACTCATACATTTCCAGGGGGTCTCTTGCCTCTGTGACGTAGTTATTTGGAATATAGCCTTCTAGCCTGTAGGAAGAACATGGTCATGATTAAATCAAGAAGGAAATAAAGGAAGGAATAAAGAATGTGGACATGACTAAATTAATTCAGGGGTATTCTAATCTGAAGAACAAGGTGAAACTCCAAAAAGCAGACCGTTTACACAAATATAGGTAAAGATCACAAGAAGCATGGTGCTTGTTCTGCTAGTGACCCTGCTGCCAGGTGCACAAGGCGCTTCCATTCATTCCACAAGAAAATCAACTAGCCGTTGGCACATATTACGATAAGTCCCCTTTAGAGCTTTGTACATTCTCTCAAGTATTATGTTGTAAATACTTACTTAGATTAGGAGCATAACTAGGCTTGCACTCAGTACCATTGTGGTGATAATGATGACCAGGGCCACACTGGGAACCAAAATCGGCCCTGGCAAACTGCTCGGCCGGCCCCCCAGGGGGGCTGAGGGTGTGCAGCCACGCTGTTTGCAAGGGCCGGTTTCAGCCGATTTTGTTACCGGGGGCGGACATTGTGAACATTGTTACCGGGGCGGACATTGCTGGGCACCCGGTACCAAAAACGTCCCCCAGGGAGCCCAAAACTGGCCCCCACCCTGGCAGCCCACCGGGGAAACGCCCAGTGCCTGCTAGGCCCAGTCCGGCCCTGATTATGAAATTTTTTTACTGTTTAGAATGATTAAACTTACCTTCTTCAACTTCTTCTTCATAGTGCTCATCATTACAAATGTGGCGACAAATCCCGGTTGACAAAAGAACCCCATTGTAAGAGCCTGTACTATTCAGGAACCAGCATTGAGCAATTTGATTGCAGAAGTCTTCTCCCAAAGGTGTGCCGCTCATGCACTTCTCCTCAGAGTGAAATTGTTTCTCTCTTGCAACTCGTGTTTGGCTTTTACTGTTGTCCTTTAGTGGATTCTTGATTTTCTCCTAGTGCAAGTTGTAAGCCAATACAGCACTAGAGAAGCCTGCATGTGGATGTCATCAACAAGGAAGTGATGCATTACATTGGAGATCAGGAAATGTGCAACGTGTGGTAACGCTTGCCAGCACCCATTGTGGATCTCAGTACCTCATCGTTTTGCCTTTGAGGTCAGATATGTCCGACGCGAGGTCACGTTTTGTAGTCACCATCTTGCATCAGCATTACTACATTGCTCATTGTGGTCAGAAGATGTGCGCATTCCTTAGGAAGTACTGACATCTTCATTTGGTTGGTGAACTTCACCGGAGGTAGTGTCTTAACAGCTAACTCTTTAATTCTATATACATGCACCTCTACGTCATTGGAAATGTTTATTGGGCATCGATCTTCTGCTGCAGGGTGTCATTTGCCACTAGCAGTAATTTTTAATTATTGTGGTGACAATACAATCAATTTCACTTTTATTTTGACTTTTGTTCATGAATAGTGTGTTACTACCTGAAGCACTACATTATTTTCTCAAATATACCAATAATTTCCATCTTTTAATAGTAATGTCTGCTGCACAGACATTCTCCTTAATTCCTCATCTTTCCTTTATGGTGGTCAGAGGTGAACCACCCTTAAAATGGCTTGAGAGGAAGGAGTCCTTTATTAACTATATTGAAACAATCGATGACAATGACATTTCACCTGAGAGGAAGAATCCACTTATTTTACATTTCTTAGATCCTGAATATTTGAGAACTTACAATTGTATGAAGAATACAAAAAGAACAGAGGGGGTGTATTTTCACCATCATTAATGCATTTAAATTAGCATTTTGCACCTTGTGTTTGCATTGATATTCACCATCCCAATTGTTTTATGGGACTGAAGAGCAGGATGAAAGCATTTAAGACTCAGGGCCTGATTAATAAAGGTAAACCTAAACTCCTATCTTTTTATGTGCTCTGACTGCGGACTCCCCACACTTATAAATGTACTATTAAAACCCAGTTTTGTGAATACTGAAAAAGTATAAACTTACACAAGCATGTAAGTTTAGATTTGTGAACCAGGCCCTAGGTGTCTGCTTAAAAAAAACGTGCTCTTGCTTGTAAATTCGGTACTTTACATAATGAATTTATCGGAGATCAAATTATAGTGCATGTGAACAATGAAGCTATTCAAGAAAGGTTATGGGTACAAGTGGATTGAAAATTGAAGGATGTACGAGATATATTGCAAATGGCTGAAGTTTCTTGCAAGTGTGCCAAGACTGTCATTATTGATAAAAACAAAGATAACGCAGATTATGTAGGCAAAATACAAAATGAAAAAACTGAACGTAAATAGGTTGCAAAGAAAGGAAAAGAATCTATCAGAGTTGGTATTCGGAAAAAGACAGATTTTAGTAAAGGGAGTGATGAAAGGATATGTTAGAGATGTGTGAGTAAGGGACAGTTAGCTTATTATAAGACATGTTCTGCAGTAAATCAGAAGTGTTCCTTCTGTGGTATTAGTAGTCACTTTCTAGAGCCTGTAAAAGAAACCAAGATAAAGTAAAAGTGGTGAAGTAAGATGCAACATTTTCGGTTTCCGAGAAAGATAGCATAGAAATGGATGGAAACAATGATTGTATATTGAGTGTTGAAATTGATAAACATCTTGAGAGTACAGTATGTGTGCCACGTACCAAATCCCACAATAAACCGGTGCATACAAATTAAGTTTCGGAATGTGAAGATGTCGATTGTAGCAGATTTTGGCTCCCCATACGTTAACATGGATAAGGAACATATGGGAAGAGCAATTTGTCATGGTTTTAGGTTGAGAATTGCTTCATTCTGATGTTCAACCATTGCATTTAAACGAAGACCCATTTCCTATGATAGGTTACTGCACCGTTTCTTTTTCATTTATAAAACGAAATGCTATTGGTAAATTATACTTGGCTGAAGAATGTCCGTCTGACCTTGTGTGGATTGATCAGTGGGCTCTGGATGTCATTTTGATCCCAAATAGTCTGAAACAAGTGATGGATTTGGGAGAAGGTGATGCAGTCGGTCAATGCATATTGAGTAAATTCCCCAGTGTGTTTCCAGGAAAAATTATTGCCTTGAAAGGATAAAATAGCTCCTAAGAGGAATGCTACACCCAAGATACATAAAGCAAGAAATCTACCCATTATACTCTTGGTGGTGGCTAGACATTCGAATGGAAAGATATGTTGAGTGTTGATTTTAGGTAACATGTTGTTGTGGAAAGGTTCCCGTTGCATAAGATAAATGAAATGTTAGCATTCATGAAAGAAATGCCATGGTTTTCTTCTGTCATTGGCATATCATCAGAATCGCTTACAACCCAAGAGTAAACAATTCACAGCATTTATGACCCTCCTGGTGGTCTCCAATATGTACGTATGCTGTTTAAGTTACAGTCAGCAGCAGCAAAAGTTAATGGACACATTGTACCATTCTCATGAAAGGGTGTTTTTTTTCAAGATAACATCCTAATTATGGGAAAATACAAGGACACTTGTGATAACAAAGTGTGGGTTGACTGCTAAGTTTGTAGTTTTGCTGTACAGAAATTGAATTACCTTGGCCATGAAGTAAGACATGAAGGCATTAAACCTAAACCAGACTTGTTACGAGCTATCACTGATGCACCATCGCCTACCAGTAAGGATGATCTATGGTCTTTAATAGGGTTGCTTCAATTTGATTATACATTTATTAAGAATGTTTCTGAAAAAACTTATACTATGAGACAGTTATTGAAGAATAGGGTCAAATTTGTCTGATAGTTGTCAAAAAGAAGTATTGTTGTCTATTGCTGTAAAAGAGTGGATTGCGTACTGCTAACCTTATCCAAAGTGTTGATTCTACCTTACGGACTGTTCTAACTACTGATGCAAGTTGCAAGGGAAGGAATTGACAATTGCATTCGCTTCAAGGACATTGTCTCCAGCTGAGGCACTGCATTCATTTATAGAGAAGGAATCTCTAGCTGTTGTTTGGGTTTTAGAGCATTTTAGGCAATTTGTTTGGGAATCACATGTTGTTGTGAGATATGATCAAGGTTTTAACTAACGAAAAGGTTAATTAATACCACTCCTAGAATTGCTTAATTTCTTTGAGGTTGTTGGACCATGATTATACTGAGTAACTGATTGCTTGAGTAGGTTACATTTGCTGTTGGAAGAGGTTTCTCAGGAGACTATAGAGGGTTTTAGTGTATCATGGTTGAATGATGAAGTTTAGAAGAGTATTTCAAATGAAGAATGGAATAAAGCCAGTGAAGAAGATTGACTGTTGAAGCTGTTGGATGAATATGTGGAGCAAGATTGGCCTCCTAGGTGTAACTTGAATTCTAATGTAAAAGCTTTTTGAGAAATGTGTAATGAACTATGATTGGAGAAGGCAATTTACTAAGAGGTTCCAATGTTGTTCCTCTAGACCAGTTAAGGAAAATAATTTTGGAATTATGTCATGAGGGACGTTTGAGGATTGTCAGCAGTAAATGGAGAGAGAAGGAGTTTTACTGGTAGCCAGGATTAGAAAAAGAAATGGAAACTCTGGTAAGGTCATGTGTTGAATATGAGGGGGCAGACAAGTCACTTTGAGACCACTTCTTCAAATGGTTGAGTTTCTTAACATGGTTTGGGAGACAGTAGGTGTTGATATTATAGGACCAGTCCTCGATTCTGATGGAAGAAAACTAGTTGTGATGACAATTGGGGATTCTTTTTCTAAGTGGCGTCTGCTTATATCAGTTCCGCTGTAAAGTTTTTAGAAGAACTATTTCATAGAGAAGGTCTAACCAGGAAGATTATTTTCGATAATGGTGCACACTTATGTCTGTTGAATTCAAACTGTTCCTGGAAAGGAATTGTATTTTGCCCTAGCACACTTCAGTATGTCATCCTGAGGGTAATGGTGAAATTGAGAAATGAGCATTACAATTGGCTAGAAACAATGCATTTAATTGGAAAGGAGAGGTGGAGGATATGGTTTGGGCGTATTGCATCACTCCCACTTTAACTGGATATAGCCCATTTTCTATTATGCATGGGAGGATACTTTTCACTAAAGGTAATCAGAGTTGGATGATGAGATGTAAGGTGGCTGAGTGGTCTCCTGATGTGAAAGACAATATTTTGAAAGCACAGTTAATGTACAAAAAGGCGTATGATTAGTGGAAGGTGTCAATGAATGTGTTTTGAAAAAAAAGGTGATTGTGTTAACGTTAAACAACAGTCAAGGTTTGCAAGGGAGATGATGTATTGTCAGATCCTTTCGAAGTTATGGACGTGTTCACCAATGTTGCCAAATTAAGTGACAATAGAGTTCGACATTTGAGTAGGTTGGTGGTTTGCAAGAGTGGCCCTAATCCACTATGAAGGACAGCACTGGGAAGTAACATGACAAAGGAGTTTGCGTTGTTGATGGATAAAGATAGTGTTCAGATGAATCAGGATGGTGGTGTGTTGGATTCAAGTTCACCTTCTGGTGATCATGGTAATATCTGTGGTGTGGGTACACATAAGAGTACATTTGGGTGTGTTATTGTAAGGTCTTAAGAATTAGCTGTTTTTATTACTAAATAAATGTTGTCTCTAGTTCATTTACAAGCTATCATTTTTATTATTTATCTTAAGTAGGATTATGTAATCATTTGTAGGGGAAAGCTGTATTATGTTGTGAAAACTTACTTTAGATTAGGACAGTGACTAGGCTCGAGCTCAGTTGTTCTGATAATGATGACGTTTCATTCCTGTTTAGAATGTATTGTCTGAATTGATCAATTGCTGTTTATCTTGACTGAGGTGCAGTTTTTCAGCACTGGGTTTTGATTAAATTCACCTGCTTCAGCTTCCACCACTAAGCTCTCATTCGATTTTAATTCACTTCCTTTTATTAACTGATTATCTAGGAAAGTAATGATTTAAGAAGAAGGAGAAGCATATTTTAACCTTTAAAAATTAGGTGAATAACAAGTACAGGAGGACCAGAATAATATAATAATAATTGTCTGCCATCTAAAAGATGTTTTTATGTTATTGGTGAATAATTGCATATATATTTAGCAGATTCATATAGCTGCATGCCCTTCCTGACTATAGAAACATTTGTCGACAAATCAAAACATCATACAATATGATGTTCTTCTGGTAAGTAGCTCTCCGGCCTTCAGCCTCTTTAGTAACTCAAAATGCATAGCACAGGTTCATGGTGTGACTATGGTGTGAACAGGTGGCAATACATTGGGGAACATGGAAGTGTTCATAAAAATCAAGATAAACAAGTTAGAAGAGATTAGGAAGCCTGTTCTGAAATTCCCATTCTTCAGGATCCAATATACTCACTTATGCGGACCTTGCTTATCCACTGCAATACAGATGTTCCACTATAGGAAACCATATGATATTTCATCATGTTTAATAATCATATTGAAGATGCATATATAATGTACATAAAAACCTTTATTTGCTCATCAGTCGCTACTCAAACTCACAGAAGAAGACTAGGAAGCCAGAAAAAAATAAATTGAAGAGGTAGAGAGCTAAAAGTTGGAGAGCAAGGCGCACCATGGATAGGAAGGTTTCTGCTGCTATGACAACATCACTGGGACAAATGCCTGGATATAGCAGAGGTTCCCGCTAAATGAGAGAGACTTTCTTTCCCAGGAGCCATTTGTGTACAATCAAAATAAGCCATAGATGGTAAGGTGATCACCTTGGCTTTTAACAACAAATTGATTCCTCTTTTAACTCTTTTAAGGCCATAGGTTTGCTTTGTTTACAGCTCAGTACGAAGAAGCTATGCATTAGCGCACATTACAAATACAATTACGTAACATACTGTTCCATAATTGAAGTGGAGTCTGAGTTAAATATCAGTGTCTGTAGACTGAGACTCTTATGTGTGGACAATGTAACACAAAGTATTCTCATTTCTTACCTGGAACCACTTCCTCTCTACACATGGTTTACTCATATACATAGGCACAAAAGGGGGTGGTGATGGACGGAGCATCTGAACCAATCAAACACTCACACCCAGTCAACAGATCTGGGTTTAATCCATCACCGTTCTTTAGCCCACTCTGTCACCCCAGTTCAGACATGTCCATATGCAAATCAGTTTGACCCTGTGCCTCATGGGAACAGTCCAGCCCGAACTGCCAAGCCATGCCTTCCCTGGACCGAGAAACAAGCTTCCGAGGACCGGTTTCTGGCATTTCAGGCATCTTCAGCCCGGCTTGCTTGAATCCAGAGGCAAAGTGAGCAAGGGACTCACGTCTGAGCATACCCTGCCAACGTATGGCGAACAAAGTGGTACAAAAGGGGGTGGTGATGGACGGAGCATCTGAACCAATCAAACACTCACACCCAGTCAACAGATCTGGGTTTAATCCATCATCGTTCTTTAGCCCACTCTGCCACCCCAGTTCAGACATGGCCATATGCAAATTAGTCTGACCCTGTGCCTCATGGGAACAGTCCAGCCCGAACTGCCAAGCCATGCCTTCCCTGGACCGGAAACAAGCTTCCGAGGACCGGTTTCTGGCATTTTAGGCATCTTCAGCCCGGCTTGCTTGAATCCAGTGGCAAAGTGAGCAAGGGACTCACGTCTGAGTATACCCTGCCAACTTATGGCGAACAAAGTGGTACAAAAGGGGGTGGTGATGGACGGAGCATCTAAACCAATCAAACACTCACACCCAGTCAACAGATCTGGGTTTAATCCATCACCGTTCTTTAGCCCACTGTGCCACCCCAGTTCAGACATGGCCATATGCAAATCAGTCTGACCCTGTGCCTCATGGGAACAGTCCAGCCCGAACTGCCAAGCCATGCCTTCCCTGGACCGGAAACAAGCTTCCGAGGACCGGTTTCTGGCATTTCAGCTGTCTTCAGCCCGGCTTGCTTGAATCCAGTGGCAAAGTGAGCAAGGGACTCACGTCTGAGCATACCCTGCCAACTTCATGGCGAACAAAGTGGTACAAAAGGGGGTGGTGATGGACGGAGCATCTGAACCAATCAAACACTCACACCCAGTCAACAGATCTGGGTTTTATCTATCACCGTTCTTTAGCCCACTCTGCCACCCCAGTTCAGACATGGCCATATGCAAATCAGTCTGACTATGTGCCTCGTGGGAACAGTCCAGCCCGAACTGCCAAGCCATGCCTTATACTCGTATGAATAGCCTTGTGATGGATCAGTCTAGTTGTCATCGTGACATTCATCGTGGTGACTAAACACAACAATCAGTTATCTTTCGGTTATTTTTAATACAGTGTTTTATTTTAGAAAAGGTCGAGGAAACCAAGAAATTGATAATTGGCTTCCTCATGCATCAACGTCTATGTGATATTTCGGCACGATGAGCACTAGTTGAACTAGGTACTGGGGTCACTGTCTGGAACATGGAAACTTAGGTGGTCCTTGCACCTTATGTTATTTTTTCTTTGATATGATTCCCTAGAATTCTTAAGTTTGAGCAGGGTTGAAATCAAATGTATTAGCTTATAACAATGCTGATACTGAGTTTATACTTTGTGCTATGCCGTGTAACCATAAAAGTAATTCACCACACTGCCCAACCACCCCCTACTTGAAAGGTCTACAGTTTTAAAAATTGTGATAAAAGTCAGTGTATTTCAACCCTCCAATATCCTTGGAGGCTGTGATGAATGCTTTTATGCAATCCTTGTTCTTTTATTTTTTAGGTCTAGCCTAGCAGCAGCGAGCATCCACTGCTCACTCTGTGAGGCATGCTGTAGTAGAGTATGCTATGGAAGCCTCGCCCACACTCCTCCCATATTTTTCATTGGCGGTTGTCATTGTCCTTGGTAATTGCTGGCTTAAGATTCATTATGAGGCTTGTTAGTAACGCCTTGGTACCGCCCTGTCTCCATTTGTTACCGCCCATAAGGACTGGACCTTTTACTTCGCTCGTTACATGGCATGCTTTATCTAGTGGGTGAGCACTATTTTCTTTATTCACTAATGAGGACAATGGTTGATTTTCCTATAGAGCGCTGTGCCGCTTTAACTTTTAATGTGTCTGCCCCCTATCCCTTAAGCACTCACGGCACATTGGCTTTGTTATTTTGCCTTTTTAAAATTATTATACATTTCCATGCTGAGCTTGGCACCCGCTTTAAGGACACCGCGATCAGTTTCATTTTTTTTGTTTTAGCTATAATGTGGAGCGTGGCGCCCTCTTCAGGGACACTGTGCTGTTTTTTTCCCCTTAACTTTATTAGTGAGCACGGCGCCCGATTCACGGACACCATGCTCTACAATGCAATAGGTCTTACTTTTGCCAAAGTTTGACCTATTGGTATTATAAATGGCAATGCCTTTTAATCTTATAAAAGGCATTGCCATTGACGAGGCCAATAGCTCAAAATCCCGCAATTGCGAGACTTATTGCTCTGTAAATGCTTGTTTTTCTTTGCATTCTGTTCTTGTCCCAACAATATGATGCTGGTAGCATAAGACGTCATTGGAGTCAAGCTTAACTGCGGAAAGATGCCTTATGCTGACTTCTCAGTACGTATTCTACATGACCTACAGGTGTTACAGAATTAGGAGTCTCAAATGGTGACCATAACTACTCATCACATGCCCATAGCACCAGTTTGTATTACTATTCGCTATCTTCCAGTCATGTGTAGAATCGCCTAGGAGGCGATTCTACGAGACTTATTGCTTTGCAAATGCTTGTTTTTCTTTGCATTCTGTTCTTGTCCCAGCAATATGATGGTGGTAGCATAAGACGTCATTGGAGTCAAGCTTAACTGCGGAAAGATGCCTTATGCTGACTTCTCAGTACGTATTCTACATGACCTACAGGTGTTACAGAATTAGGAGTCTCAAATGGTGACCATAAATACTCATCACATGCCCATGGCACCAGTTTGTATTACTATTCGCTATCTTCCAGTCATGTGTAGAATCGCCTAGGAGGCTATGTATCTGATTCATGAGGTTCTAAATGGAAACGTCTGTCTCTCTTTGAAGAAGTTTCAGCTACATCACATTGTAAAAACTTTACTCTCAGGACAAGGCTCTTTTGGTGGTTACGAAATTCAAGTGAGATTCCACTGTAGGCAAAGGATTTTTGTGAATGCCAAAGACTTTGCACCAACTTACTATATTGATTTGACTACGATCTGCCTAGTTTTGAGAATAAAATAAAAATCTCTTTATGTTTAACAACTGTCCATTTCTTGCATGCGCTAGTCGATATGAGAATTCGCCATCTTTGGTTTTCTAAGTGTTTATGCTAAATGCTTGAATTCCCTCACATTGGGTCTTTAGCAATCTACAAATATTCTTTCATTTGAGTTGTGATTGAATGGCCTCAAAATGTCGGAAGTACTCGTGTCAACAGGGTGGATCACCAAATCCTATCAGAGAGTCAACCCATGTTTTGGGGGCTCTGATAGTAGAGCTGGCGGATTCCACTGCTTCTGGATCCACGGGCAGCTCCCCGTCAGCACCCGTATGAGTTTCCTGTGAGACAGAACTCATTTTACCAGCCCAGAAACTTCCACTACTTACACACTCACTCTAGCTACTCCCTGCAGAAACACCAATTAGATGATTACAGTCACTCATTCCTGACTCGTCCCAGGTTTCATCCTCCTTCCTGTCCTGAAATACATCATTCTGCTTCCTCGCAGGTGTCTCAACGGTGTCTTGCCCAGTAATCTGGTTCCTTCTGCAATCTTCCCCCGTACTCTGCATTAATGTTTTAAAAACCCAGTAGGAAAAAGCACTTCCCTTTACCCACCCATTCCAAGTTTTATCACAATATAAACCATAACAGAAAATGTGTTTTTTTAATTGGAAGGTTTTATTGTCTTGTATAAAATTGCCTAGTACATGGGTGCATGAAGTCTATGCTTTTAAAATATCATATCTCACAGCTGGATATGAAAATGAGTATTTTTGTAAATAGTACACAGTGTAATTACTGGTTCTCACCCATTTTTATCACGGGCTCTCCACCACGATTGGTTGCCCTCTTCAAGAATGAGATACTCCTCACCCTTCTGCAGTGGGAGGTCGTTGGCATTCATGGGGGTGTAGTCATAGAGAGCCACCACCTTCTTCAGTTCTTCTGGTTGGGGAGGCTCTGGGGGCGGACGTCTGTTCACCTTTACCTCAAAGGTAACAACAGGGAAATGGTAAAGACTTCGAAAATGGGACAAGTTCTAACGGGTCACTTCTCATCTGTTAGGTTACCTATGTCACAGTAACAAAAAGCTCCCCAAAAACATCTACAATTACCTTGTCTTCTGTGGGAGTCGGAGGAAGAGGTTTTTTTGACTTTCGATGGGACCTCGCTGGTTTTATACCTTGAGAATGTCAAAGAGAAAAGAAGGTTCAGATTTTTTTTTACTGTTCTCCATAGGAAGAATGAATAGTATTTTTTATAAAGCACCAAATCAGTTTAAGTGTCTGCAAAGTGCTTATTATTCACTATAGCAAGGTTCCAAGAGAAGCAGAGTAAAGAGAAAGTAGAGTAGAAGATGAAAACAACAAAGAAGATCCGGGGTCAGTTGTGGAAGGGTCCATTATAGTATGGTTTGCTCCTGCCTGCTGATGAGGGTGATTACCCTCAACTATTGAGATGAGTAGGAGTTTCCCCGACAGGCAAAGTTCTAGGAGGGAAATAATCTACCTCTATTTAATGTTTGCTTAAACTTAGGTCTGAGCAAGAAAGCCTGTCTAATGGATGAAGAGGTAGTGCTAATGGTATCAGGACTGGTATAGTGAACAAAACTTGACTTTTAACAACTAATTATTTCCTTTTTTAACTCTCTTAAGGTCACAGGTGTGCTATGTTTACAGCTCAGCACCAAGAAGCTCTAAGCTTATGCACATTACAGATAAGATTACATAAAATACCATTACATAACTTTTTTTGCAAACTTTTTTTATTTATTTGAATTTGCATTTTCAAGAACATGCAATAATACAGCACTTCTATAAGAGGTAGAGAAAAGTATGCATCATGTTTTTTTCCCAAGTGGCTCATCTTAATAAAGTGAAACATCAATTGAAACATTACATTTCTCTCCAGTCTTTTGTGAGACGAACTTGCCACCCCGTACAATCCACCCTTAGCAAGAAACATTGACCATGCATTATCCATACTTTCCACCTATTCAATCACTCATCTTCGGAGTCACTAAAAATATCTATACCCTCAACTCTCTCGTTGAGAAAGTTTGTGGTGTGAATAGTGTTGTAGGTTCAAGTAGTTCGCACTTTAATCATAACAGCTATGAAGATAAGTTAAATGAATTGATCGATGCCCTAGACTTATCTTTTTCTAATGAAATGCCCTCTCCATATGCTCCTTTTAAATGTACTTTTAACGGATGTAATAACTCCAGCATTATTAATTATGTTTTAGCCTCTATCAATCTAAGCTCACATGTTTTTAATTTCAAAACTCATTCCACTCCATTAAGTGATCACTACCCACAACCTGTACAAATTGATAAGTCTATTGAAAGCAAATATTCTAATTCGCCTGCTGAGGCTTGTAGTGGTGACTTAGAATTAGCCACCCTTAATGGTTTCTCACTGTGCTGGCACATGATTAACTCTGAGGGTTTCCTTGAAAAATTAATTTGAGATACTGGGGATGCCTTCGAGATATGCTTAGATGACAACGCACACCCAAAGGAGATTATAAAATCGTTCCTGGTTATTAGTAAGTCTGTAAAAGAGAATCTGCAATCTGTATCTAAAATAAATAAGACGAGCAAAGTCTGGTTTGATGCACATTGCACCAAGGCAAACAAGAGGCTTAAAGAAGCTCTTCTTAGAAACCCCAGGAGTAGAGCTGGGGTTCAGCAATGTGGATCTGAATATAGGCAGGCTCTGCGTTAGCGGAAACTAAGGCTAAGAGAAGATGCATGGGCTGCATTGCGTGAAGCAAATAGTATGAATGACAACAATTCATTTTGGAGGATAGTAAATTGTGCCCCGCTGAGAGAAAATAGCGGACCTGGGATAGTGGTCGCAATTCCTGAGGTTGACTGGGTCAAACATTTCTCTGCAATTTATGCTGCTCAGTCTCCCGATTGACAGCACTTTAGATTTTGAACAGTCACCTCGTATTGCCCCATTTACCCTAAACAAAGTGACTTGGGCAATACGTGCCAGTAAAGGGGGTAAAGCACCTGGCCCTGATGCCAACCCAGTGGACCTATATAAAGCTAATATTCTGCTATGGGGGCCCATTCTAACAATTGTCTTAAAAGTGTCTTGCACCTCAGAATTTCCCCCAACATGGGCAGAATCGACAATAGTCCCCATCTATAAAAAAGGGGATCGACAAAATCCTGGCTGCTATAGGACGATCTCACGGATCGATTTGTTAGCTAAAATAGTCGGCAGAATAATCTTGAGTAGACTGCAGGACTGAGCTGAGTCCAATGGGGTGTTGAACGATCTTCAATACGCTTTTCGCTTTGGGGTGGGGACCATTGAACAGTGCCTCTCAACCTGAGTATCCTAATAGGGAAATATACACAGATCAAAGGCTGAAATCTACATCTGGGTTTTGTGGATCTTTCTTCCGTTTTTGACTGTGTAAATCACTCAAAGCTTTGGGTAATCATGACTGAGATGGGAGTAGACCCCTCGATAATCGCCTTTTTGAGGGATTTGTACTCAGGAACCAAGGCCAGAATTAAATATGGAATAAACGGCTAATGTACCCAGCCGTTCAGCATAGAAAGAGAGGTGAGGCAGGGCTGTGTCCTCGCACCATTTCTATTCTCACTCTACATTAATAATGTAGGGTGTGCCTTGACCGTACCTCCGAAAGATCTGGCTCAGGTGGGACACCGCTCTTTGCCTGCTCTACTCTTTGATGACAATGCTGTTTTGCTGGCGCACACCCCAAACTCCAGTCGGCACTCAATGATTGTGTTAACTATATACAGGATCTCTATCTACATGTGAACCAGACCAAGACAGTCATAATGAAGTGTGGGAGGAAATCAGGTACCTGCCGGGCAATGTGAATTAAGGATTACATTATCTAACAGACCAACACTTTATCATATCTTGGTGTACCCTTTGACAAGGATGGCACTTGGAGCCATGCAATTAAAAGAAGCGCGCTGCTTTTCAAAAGCGCCTGCGTGGCCCTATGCAATTTTGGCATAAGACTCGGTACTAACCCACCACATGAAATGCTCACCATTTACAAGGCAAAATGTCTTAGCAAAGCATTATATGGTTCAGGCATATATGGGGTTACGGAAATTCTATGGCTATACAACTAGTGGAGAATGAATTTCTAAGATACCTACTTGCCATCCCTAAATCCGCTCCAACTTTTGTCTGCCATGTGGAGTTGGGAGTTTCTTTACTGGTTGACCTTATCAAGACCCAACCGATTCTGCTCTGGCACAAAATATGGTAATCAGAGCACACCCTTTTAAATCGCGTTGGCATCAGGGATTGTTTAAACTCGAACCACTACGCCCGAATTCCGTGGTTAACATACATTAAGCGCTTTTGCCTGGACCTGGGGCACCTAGAATACTTTACCAACCCTGATTGTTTAGCCAAACTAAACAGGAAAGAACTAAAGGTTGACTGTTTGAATCATCTTGAGAATATCAGGTTGTCCGCAGAACTGTCTAAACCCTTTGTTTTAAGAAACCAGCTTATTTTAACCAGTTACGACATGCAATTATACCTTAGATATGTGCCACTCCAAAAGCAAAGGTAGATTCTAACTCGCTTTAGGATGGACATTTTCCATTGTATGGTTACCTTTCCGGAACCAAACAATTGGTCCTCCAATTTATGCAACAACGTCTCAAAATAGATGACTATGCATGTCATACTTTTTAGCAAATTTTAGAAAAAATTGAGGAAATTTTATATACTAAACTATTTAAAGCAGCTAGACTTTGTTCACTGCCACCAGGCCTATTTATTCTTACCGTCTTTATCGACTATTGGCATTAGTGTAGGAATATCATCCTTTTATGGAGTGTTTTTTTTATACAAGGAAGAAGGGCACTTTAACTTAATGAACAAGCTAGCGAAACGGCACTGTATGTGTAACCCTAACAAAAACGTTTTGGACTGGGCAAGTGGAACAGGATCGTATGGCGGACTCATTTGAGGTTCTTACCCTGCCCTATGACCTCATATATAGGCGTCTTTCTTCTTTCCTCCAAAGGATCTTATGAATGAATGAATGAATAAGGTATTTATAGAGCGCAGGAATTCACCCCTACAGGGGTGTCTCTGTGCTGTCTGCAGAGTATAACATATGCGGGTGGAGAGCTAGTCTGACTGAAAAAATTCAGTTTTCAGTAAAAAAATGTAATTTGGACAAATGTGGACACACCCTTAATGCCAGGGAAAGTTTATTCCACAGACGAGGTGCTACATAGGCAAAGGTTCTGCCACCCGTACGTATCTTATTAACCCGGGGTTCCACAAGCAGCGCCTTTCCGCTGGAGCGTAGCTGTCTGTTAGGGTGGTAAGGGTCAAGACAGTCCGTTATGTAGCTAGGGCTGCTCGCATTGTGGGTTTTGTGAGTCAGACAGCATATTTTAAACTTTATTCGGCCACGAATAGGAAGCCAATGTAAGCTTTTTAGTAGTGGCAAAGAGGGAGTTTTTCGATGGTTGATTCAAGGCAAAAAGTGCTGCCGTATTCTGAACCACCTGGAGCCTATTTAGTGTTCCCTCATTCGCAACACCCAGTAGAGCATTACAGTAGTCCAATCTGGGGCGTGGCCAAGTCAAGCTATAAGATGGCCACTTAATCTGTCTGCTCCACCAACCGAGAACACATCCGTTGCATATTTGCTCTAATTTGCTTTATCCGGGACTCTAATAACGAAATTTCAGCATTGGAAGGGCTACTGTACATTTCGGGCCTTCCGCGGCCCGAACTGTGACGCTGAGCGGAAACGGCGAGGTCTGCGACGGTGGGCCGTATCAGAGCGGAGGCAAGACCGCAAGGCCTATCGGCTGAAGATATTGCTGGCGGAGCACTTCCATCGGCGCTACCATCTACGACACGGGGTGGAGGCTCGCACGCGAGCAGACCCCCACAGAGTCTGATCGAAAAACCGGGAGTTGGTTTCCAGCCGGCCGGCAGGCACGTAACACTCCCACAGGTATGGACCTCAGCATTGGCCTCTATCGGGCCGGTTACACCGCCTGAAGGGACTGGAAGGGGATGGCGGCCCGCTGACTTACGAATTGCGTGACAGGCCTCAATGTGACCCCTTCAAATACCGAAACCACAGGGCTGAGATCGGTGCGCTACCGTGCAGGAGGAATAGTAGCACGGCTGCGCATTTACAGTATTTATCCCTGAAAGTGAGTGGGTGTGAGACTGAGACAACTCTCTGGCCTGAGGCACCCCTTATGAGAGGCTTGCTGCATCGGGGCATCACTGCAGCCACCAATGAACACTTGGGTACATAGTATTACCGTCCTGCAGGGGAGCACTGATTATCACTGTGGAGCACCTATGGTTGGGGACCCCCCCTCTCAACTTGGATCACAAAACATTGTCAGGGCGTGTTCTTGGTGCGAATTGCTACACATATGCCAACATCCTAGTGCTGGGAGGGGTCCTGGATGTGTGACTTTGGCTGCCAGAACTCCGGCCATTGAAAGGCGGCATTGCGTAAAGGGGTGAACTTTGGTGATCCCGCGCAGTGCCTGGCGTCAGCCACAAGCTAGTCTGTTGGAGGGATCTGTGCGCAACATGGTGGGGAGTTGCAGTTCGAAGGCAGCTCTTCAGGCCAAATTGATGAAGTACGCCTGGGAGGGTGACCCTGGAGCTAGCCCCAAAGGGTGGTCGTCTGCACCTGACAAACCTGAAGCTGGTGGGAAGCAGAAGGAGGCAATGCTGCATGATATCCTTGAAGCCATCACCACTGTCCGAATGTCAGTGGAATCGTGTATAAATACAGAATCCACCGAAGTTTCCCTCATCAGAGAAGATATGCGCTCCATGAACTTGTGACTGAAAGACGTCGAAGTCAAGGCGACCTCCTTGGTGGAAGACACGTCAGCGCTGCAGAGAAAGATGGAAGAGCTGCAAACACACGCCACGAAACTGGAAGCGCAGTTGGATGACTATGAGGGACGCTCCAGACCCAATAACGTCTGCATTATTGCAGTACCTGAATGAGCGGAGGGGCCATCGGCGGACCTATTTGTGGAAGACCTGATCACTTCTTACCGCAAGTCAAGGGGACTCTCCAATTTCATTTCTGTGGAACGAGCGCACCGAGTACCAGGAGGTCAACTGAGGCCTGGAGCCCCTCCGCGACCACTCCTAGCTAGTATCTTCAACTTCGCGACAGGAATGCCATCCTGCAGTGTGCCCGCTCCGCCCTGCCAGTGGAATTTCAAAATAGCTGCATCACTTTCTTCCTGGACTTCACCCTCAAGGTACAGCAACAGCAACGGAGCTTCCTGAAAGTGAAGAAAGCACTCCGAGACAAAGATTTGAAGTATGCCATGATGTTTCCGGCCAAGCTGAGGGTGGAATCAGAGGGGAAATCTTGGTTCTTTGCCAGCCCGGAAGAGACCTGGGACCTGGGACTGGCTGGAGGGTTGGCGCACAGCGGGCTGCCTCAACAACCAGGCCTGGGGTGGAAGAATGGATGGAGACACCTGGGTTTCTGGTGGTATTCGCCAATCCATGATTCGACTGAAGCAGCAGGAGGTGCCGAATGACTGGTCTGTATCTTTCACTTTGGGAGGTTGAGTGATTCCATGTTGACAGAGGATTGTGCCTATTGACTTCACTTCGCTAACTGCGTCAAACATTTGCTGTAGTGGGCTAGAAGGCTAAGTAAACCTGTTCACCTTGACTTTTGTCTTTTTCCTTGTTCACATGTGGGAATTAGCGGGTATTCTGTGGGACCTCGCCGATGTTCTGTTCATATCAGACACCTGTAGGGCTCTTAATGTTGTTACTGACTAAACTAAATTTCTCTGGGCCAAGGATCGTTCTGGCTAGACGACCCTGTCAGTTTTTGGAAGGGTGGGCGATAGGCGCTCTGCTAGTTTGGGGTGGGGGTTTTTGTCACCGCCGAGCAGGGATGCAGGGTGGGGGGATTTAGGAAATGTTGAATGGATCTGTGGGGTGGGGGGAAGGGAACTGCATTTGGGTTTTGGTTTTGCAATGGTTGTTGTTTGGGCATGTTTTATCAGTTTGGGTGGTCTGAGTGCCATTGTCGTCCAGGCACGTCCTGTCATTCTGGATTCAGATATTGACTGCAGTAGAAACGGTGTTAAGAACGCTTTCATTGATCTCAGAGCTTAGCAATGTTAGGAACTCCTTCCTTAACTTCCCCTTGACTTGCTCCTCAATGATATATCCTATATTTTCAAAGCCGAGTGATGAGGACTACGGGTAGGCAGAAACTTACGTTGCTTTCATGGAATGTGAATGGGCTGAGGGACAAAATAAAGAGAGGAGTGGTTCTTCAATTTCTGAAGCGACATTTGTCTGAAGTCGTGTTTCTCCAGGAGACCCACCTGTTGGGCAACGGCTGTAAGGCCCTGTCACAATGGGGTTTCCAACTGGCCGCTCACTCCGCCTTTGGCTCTGGCTCCCGGGGGGTGGGTATCCTCGTTCGCAAATCCCTTCCCTTAACGATTGATGCAGTCCGTGAACCCACTAGGAAGGTTTGTGGCACTGTCTGGAACTTGGGAGGGAGCCACCCTTAACCTGGTCTCAGTATATATTCCACCGGGCTTCCATACGCAGGCCTTTATTGATCTTGGCGCCCTTCTCCTGGGTCTCCTGGACGGGCGCTTATTGATTGGGGGGGTCTTTAACTCCATTGTCTCAGACTCCCTGAACCGTTGGCCCCAAAAAGACCTGCTATTATCCCGTAAATAAATCCATAGCTTCTTAGGTGCATTGGGATTGGCAGATGTCTGGAGGTGTCTGCACCCAGAGGAACTCCAATACACACATCTTTCGGGCCCCCATGGCACAATGTACTCACACTCACACACCATCTCCACACTGTTAAAGAAATACAACACTTGGCCAGGGGAATTTCGGATCACTCCCCCGTTCTGTGTAGACTGGAAGTAGGGGAACCCATGGTCGGCCATGTGGCGCCGCTTAACTCCTGGTATCTCACAACTCCCCCTATCAGGGATAAGGTCTTAACTGAAACAAACCTGTATTTCCAAGAAAACCTGGGCTCAGCCAGTCCCTCCCTCTCACTCTGGGAGGCTTATAAGATGGTTGTTCAAGGGGTCGGTTTTGGACAAATCGCAGGGCAGCGTAAGGAGAAGGCGGACGCCATGACGCGTATAGAGGAACAGATCCTAGAGTTGGAGAGTGATGTTAGATCGCAAGATTCAGAGGTAGTGCGCCAACAGTTTCGAATTAAAACCAATGAACTCTTAGACCTCGCTACGGAGGCGGCTAAGGCGCTACATCGGGCTACCCTTAGTAGAATTTACAATGTAGGAGATAAGGCAGGCAAGTTGTTGGCCTGGCTTGACAGCAGAGAGGGGGCTCGGCGCGTTGTGGCTGAAATTGCTACTGACTCCCACTCCAGACTCACAGCCCCGCAGGACATTGCAGACATATTTGGTAGATATTACCACTCCCTGTACTCTTCCAGCACAACCTATTCAGAAGAAGAGGCTTCTACCCTCTTGTGTGTTATTTGGATGCCAGTTGTAACAGAGGAGGAGATATTACGGTAACCGAAGTAGAGAGGGCCATCCATGATCTGCGGGGGCGGGAAGCGTCGGCCCTAATTGGATCCCCGTAGAATTATTTATGATAATGGCAGGCTTGACCACCCCTTTTCTCACTCCCATGTATAAAGAGAGTAAGGAGGTGGGAATTCTTCCCGAGGATCAAAGAATGGCAAATATAGTTGTTATTCACAAGGCGGGAAAACCCGCCGACCTGTGTTCTTCTTACAGGCCTATCTCACTCCTTAACTGCGAGGCTAAGATCCTTGCCAAAGTCCTTGCCACTAGTCCATTACAGGTTCTCTCCACTTGATACACGCGGACCAGTCCGGGTTTATGCCGGCAATAAACACATCTCTTAACCTCCACCGACTGCACGCAGTGCTCTGCAGGGCAGAACGATCAGTGAAGACGTCATGGTGGTGCCATTGGATGCCGCTTTGGCCTTCGACACCATTTGAATGGCCATACATGTTTGCAGTGCTTCACAGGCTAGGATTCGGTCCGGAATTTACTAAGTGGGTGCGACTGTTATATTTCCAGCCAATGACGCAGGTGGTAGTAACTAATCAGAAATCCCCTGTCTTCTCTCTAGGTAGGGGCACCAGACAGGGTTGCCCCTTATCACCGCTTCTTTTTGCCTTGGCCATGGAACCCCTAGCGGCATGGATCCGTCAAGACCCCGTCATTCGTGGCCTCAAATGGACACATGGTTGGGAATACTGCATATAATTGTACGCAGATGATATCCTGCCCTATCTTGCCTCCCCGGCGAAATCTCTTAATGTGGTGATAGACATATTTCACATTTTTGGCGAGTTTGCGGGCTACAAGATCAACTGGTCCAAATTAGCACTTTACATCCTTAGTGGGCAAAGGCCTCGACTTCCCCGGGACTGCCAGCTGACTGAGGCCATTGACGGCTTTAAATATCTGGGGATCTGGGTATCTAAAGACCTGACGCGCTTTCTTGACACCAACCTCCAGCCGCCGCTAGCGCGCTTTATATCCAACGTCCATCACTTGAAATCGCTCCCCTTGACCCTCCTGGGACGGGCAGGTCTCTTCAAGATGATGTCCCTCCCCCGTTTCCTGTATGGGTTGCAGAACACACCCCTTCTGGTTGCACCGTCATATTTTAAAGAACTGGAGGACACAGTGCGGGATCTGCTGTGAGAGGGTAAGGCACCCCGCATTGCCACACGCAAGCTCACACTGTGATTGTTCGATGGGGCATTGGACTCCCTGACGTGAAAAGGTATTACTGGGCTTCGCAACTCCCGGCTATTAACCACTGCACTTACAAGCGGCATGACGACCCGGCATTTCAGATAGATCAGTGGCTCCTTTCCGGGGGCGGGTTTTCGGGCGCACTGTATAGAAAGTCTCTAAAAAAACATCTTGTCCGGCCCGACTAAAAATGCTGTGCAAATATGGAGGGACGCCACTAAGAGCCTGGATTGAGAGGGCAAGCTTACTCTAGCCACTCCGCTCTGGCATTGTGATCAGCTGGGTCGGCTGTCGCGCTCCTTGGGGTTCGACAAATGGGACACCATCGGTATCTCCAGAATTGGAGACCTTTGGAGGTCCAGGAGCGTCATGCCATTCTCCCAATTACGTCAACAGTTTGAAATGGCCAGCTCTGAGCAGTTCCAATATCTCCAAATAAGGCATGCACTACTCTCGACTCTCCCTAGGGGTACGGCCCTCCCGGATTCCTCCCCTCTAGAGGATAGGGTTTTGGATTTACAGCTACCTGACACGGCTGTCGCCTGCTCCTTCATGGTGAGAGAGAGGTCTATGAACACTCCTACGTTTTTTGCCTTGCAAGTGGGTACAGGCGCGGGGCCTATCTCTATTGGCCACCCCTCTGGGGCCCAGAGAAGTTGGGCTTTACCAAATAGGAGAATTTCAGTCTTGTTGGCATTCAACTGGAGGAAATTCTTCGACATCCAGTTGGAGATTTCACGCATGCATGCGGCAAACTTTTGTTTAGTATCCTCTGAATTGTTATCAAATGGAAATTGAAGTTGCGTATCATCAGTGCATTAAAAAGGTACAAAGTTATGGTCTCTGATAATCTTTGGAGAACAAATATCAGAATGGCAGATAGATGCACAGCTTGTTGATGATGAGAGAGGTTAAGCTTTAGTTTGTAGGCTTATAGGTGCTCAATAAGGTGACGTCGAGGGTCCTCCGACGTCGAACAAAGTATTTGAATAGTAGGGCTAGAGGGTCTCTAGTCCCATCCCTTAATTGGCACACAAAAATGGTTGTCCTTTCTTGGAACAAGAAAGAGACTTTCATTCAATGTTCATTCAAATTTGCTTTGATGTTTATTTCATGATCAAGTTCATTATTTTTCAAAAAACTGTTCTGATCATTTCACGATCATTTTCAACATTGTGAATCCAAGCACTGTCTTACAAGCGGGTCCAATGCATTTCGGGCATTGTTAATATGCCCTTCATCAGGGAATTGACATAGAGGTACAATGTGACGCGACGCGTCACTAACGAGTTCTGGGGCATTCCAAGAACGCTAGGTAGGAGTGGTTTAGTGGTATGATGGCCCGCTTCAGAAGAAGTGACTATGAGAGGCACACACTTAAAAGAGCAAAACAGAGGATCAGGATGATCAAGTAACCCAACACTTTGAGGGAGGGGACTAATGTGAAAAGGAAAGATGGAAAAGTACGTATGGTCACTGATTACAATACCATATCTAGGGTATTAGTGCACAGTCTGAACAGGCATTGGCATATTTTGAAGGAAGACAGATCCCTTACGGGTTCTATCAATGAGAGAAGGGTGTTTGCCTCAGGAATCTGCTTAGCCCAAGCTACCAATTGTCTGACACCACACTCAATAGGATTTTATGGATGTGGACATTGCATTGCATGCAAGTGAACCTGTAACAAGCAAACACACTTCAGTTGTCCTGGGGACAAAATGTACAAAATCATGTCTAACATTAATTGCAGCACTAGATTTGTTGTTTATATTATCGAGTGCAGATGCAGCAAAAAGTATGTGGGGAGCACGATTAGGACCTTACGGGAGAGAGTTGGGGAACATATGAGAGTTGTCAAGCAGGGTAATGTCAGGTACCCGATTGCAGCTCACATTGCACAGTGCACCTCCCAAAATAAGAACAAAGACCTTATGTACTATGAGATTGAGTACACCCCGGGGCACCCAAAGAGTGGTAATAGGGAATTATTGCTGCGTAGAAGCGAGGCACCTGGATATTGAGGTTACCGAGTACAGAAATAGGCCTGAACCTGGATCAAGAACTGCACTACTTTTTGGGTAGATAATACCAAATTGATTATACATGTAATGGATATGACCTGGGACTCATGTATGCATTTCTTGCCTATTTGCCCAATAACTGTATTGCCTTTTTGATTTTCTGCACATATTTTAAGTAATTTGTTTAAACAGAGGAGTGCAACATTATATTTTCCAGTCACTGACATAGAGGTTCCGACCTCAATAGGTGATACTTTCCGGTGTGCATATTGCTACCCAATTTGTAAATTCACAACACACATCTTCTCATCCTTACTCAGTAGTCTGAAATTGGAATTGGAATGCCACTTACTAGATTGTAGAGAGTATGACTGGCATTATTGGGACATCCTCTGCACTGCACGTTAGTTGTACACAGGAATGCCTGATGGATGTCTTTGGGAGTGAGGCACGTCGATACGACAATTGCCTGATGGATGAATATTTGGGTCAGAACTAAGTAAGGGCCGTCAATCTTTGAAATGAAATATCACCTTTACCATGCACCTTAGGGAGACTAATATGGTGCATATTGTGAGCGACCATTGTGCGGATCATTTGGCTTTTTATATGGATTAGATAGACTTATTTAGCATTGACTGTATAACGGATGTGGAACTTGTGCTTGGAATAAGGGACGCCAATATCAGATGGAGTCACATATTGGGGGCCGTGGAAAGTTTATGCTGCGACCATTAGAATTATATCCTTTTTGGATCTTAAAGTTCTAGGTGGACTAATACGGCGCCCGGGCTAACCTGTGGCATGGGTGTCCGTCATTTGTTTTCGGACCCACAGGATTCGTGCAATAGTATTTAAACGTGGAAGCGGTTCAGAACGCCTCGTACTGGAGGAACAGTAACCAGAACGTATTGGTGAACTTTGCGACAGCACACACGGTAAGAAATAATTGGTGGTGATCTAATCAGAGTGGATGCGTGATATTCATGATTGGAGGGACAGATTTGGCTTTTTAATACTCCATGTGACGGCTGTTAAATCGGAAGATGATCGTAAGCAGTATTAGGGAAACTTGGCTCTGTTGAGCGTATTATATTACTAACTTTAAACGGGTGTAGTGTTTTGGCCTAAATTCTAGCGTCATACTTAGGAGGCGCTATACCTTGAGCTCTGGATAAATAATAACAACTAAGCTCTCGCAACCACAAAACAGTGTGACAATTAAGACAAAAGTGACCATAGAAGTAACAGAAAGCAGCAGATCTCTATGTTCGTGTTCTTTATCCAAAGGGATGTTTATTTGAATCCACAATCAGCCTCAATCAGCCGACACGTGTTTCATCGTGTTGAAGTGGAGTCAACACGACTCTTCAGGGCTGGTAGAGAATTTTAGTTAAAATTCCGTCGATGGGGATTTATTTTGAGCAAGTAGATCGATATATCCTGAAAGAATGATTGACGGGTATGTCAAACTGTAATTGGCATAGACAACCCTGGTAACGGGTATGAAGTCTAAGTAATCACGAAGTTGTATCGGACTGTCAGCAATGCTGTTCGTTTATTCCAAAATGAAACTAAACACATGTGTGTGTTTAGCCAAAACCGGGAGGGGATCCGAAAGTCTGATCGGTTAGAAGTTGTGTGCACTTCTCCGTAAGTGAAAGCGTGCTGCCGCGCGGTATCCCTCCTCTGTGTGTTCCCGGTCGTTCTTGGAACACGGCGACCGGGAACACACAGAGGAGGGATACCGCGCGGCAGCACGCTTTCACTTACGGAGAAGTGCACACAACTTCTAACCGATCAGACTTTCGGATCCCCTCCCGGTTTTGGCTAAACACACACATGTGTTTAGTTTCATTTTGGAATAAACGAACAGCATTGCTGACAGTCCGATACAACTTCGTGATTACTTAGACTTCATACCCGTTACCAGGGTTGTCTATGCCAATTACAGTTTGACATACCCGTCAATCATTCTTTCAGGATATATCGATCTACTTGCTCAAAATAAATCCCCATCGACGGAATTTTAACTAAAATTCTCTACCAGCCCTGAAGAGTCGTGTTGACTCCACTTCAACACGATGAAACACGTGTCGGCTGATTGAGGCTGATTGTGGATTCAAATAAACATCCCTTTGGATAAAGAACACGAACATAGAGATCTGCTGCTTTCTGTTACTTCTATGGTCACTTTTGTCTTAATTGTCACACTGTTTTGTGGTTGCGAGAGCTTAGTTGTTATAAGTTTATGAGAATCTCTGATTGTCTTGAACGGTTTTAGGGTCTCCGTTCGCTCTGAACGCACCACGCATCTGAACTCTTCTTCTTACATTTTGTAACGTTTACTTCAGGTAGAGCACCATTATCTGAATTTTCTCTCAACCCTATTCAGCTGTCTTTCTGGATAAATAATAGGCTCAGCAGATAAATAATGTTTTTTCTCAGACGACAGACCGAGATTTTGGTTGGGTCAGTGGACGAATATTGGAAGATAAGAGCCTAAAATACGAATATCTTCGCCGACGTATCTTGTGGGTTGGCATTATCACCACTATTTAAGTAGGTTGCTGAGTGAGAGCGGATGATGAAATGGTTCTTGAGTTTCGTGAGATCACTTATGTTGGTAGCCTTTCTAATCACATTATAAGTTATTCCTTTCTTTGTGTATAGACAGATTAGGACAAGTGACATTAGAGGTGTGTGCTAATTTCTGTAGTACTCATGAAGTTGGTAACATGGGTGGTTCTTTACAAAAGTGAGTGTGTCACGGCATTGTCTTGACCGTTGCCAGAACATGGGGTATGGAGTAATGGTGATTGAGTTTCCATGTAGCAGCTATATGCACACCCAGTGTATACGCACTTCATTAACACCTCTGTACTTTCCTTTGCTATCGGAGTAGAAAACCTTCTGTTTT